>NC_072426.2:30540000-33040000 GCF_028878055.3 Symphalangus syndactylus
TCTTGCTCTGTCGTCCAGGCTGGAGTGCAGTGGCGCAATCTCGGCTCACTGCAAGGTCCGCCTCCCGGGTTCACGCCATTCTCCTGCCTCAGCCTCTCCGAGTAGCTGGGACTACAGGCGCCCGCCACCACGCCCGGCTAATTTTTTTGTATTTTTAGTAGAGACAGGGTTTCACCGTGGTCTCGATCTCCTGACCTCATGATCCGCCCGCCTCGGCCTCCCAAAGTGCTGGGATTACAAGCGTGAGCCACCGCGCCCGGCCTATTGATGGTAATTTCTTATCAACAGCATGAGCAACTATGTCCATTATTCAAAATGTCAGTGATAAGTCAAACATGGCAAAATAAGACTACTGGCGCAAATATCATTTTCTTTGGCTTTAGTTTTACTTCAAACATTGTATAGACCAATCCGGTAAATGAAAAATAAATCCTGCAGGCTTAAGAGAAAATAACACTCTTTCATGTAAATGAGAAATTTCCTTTGGAGTAGTAGACAGCAGAATAAAATATTGATAAAAGCGGAGGTTCTAGTTTGAGCAGACCTGGTTTGGGATTCCAGCTTGACAAGTCTCTACCCATGCACGCTTCACCACTCTTATTTCTCATGGCCTAGTGCTATAATTCTGAACTCTATGGACAATAATAGTAACCTGCTGAACTCTGCTGTGTCTGTTGAACAACTGAACAATAGCAATGGGACGATTTTACATAGTGTTTGGAGTGACAAATTAAGCATTTTATGAAAAGCACTTATAACCTAGTGCCTGTCCCTATAGCATAGTGGAGCTAAGTATATGTCAGTAATCTAAATTCAATTCAGTATTGCTATATGCAAATAAAGTAGTATTAGAACATTACCTTTTATTTGTCCTAAGCTCATTCTCCTTCAAAAAGATTACAGACTAAAATTTTGATTTATTTGGAATGGAGTTATTAATTTTTTTAAATTTCCAATTAATTAGGAGTTGCAATATTATTTATTGCATAATTTATACAAAATTACATTTAGCATCTATATACGCACAGACACCGACATACATATATTAACACAAAATCTCAGCACTCAGGCTGGTGTAATACTCTTCTTCAGAGGCTTGTTAGTGATTTATAAAGTAACTTAAGCATATTTAAGTAATATTTACTCAGTGGATTAAGCAATGCATTTTGACTCATATATCACATATTTATTCATGTGTTTAATACATTAACATTTATTGTGCATGCACAGGGTGCCGCACATGCATTGAATATAAGGAAAATATGAAGATAGAGTTTGCAAATAAAGCAGGGTATAAAAGGAGATTTATAGAAAGAAACAATCGGCAGAGGTATGTGGAACTTACAGAGACAGCGGACAGTGTTACTTCTGTCTAGGAGAATGGAAAGTGCCTCAGTGTGATGTCTTGTTTTCAGCTAAATCTTTACAGATAAACAGAAAATTTTATGCTAGATTTGTTGGTGGCTGGAAGTAACTGTAATAGAGAGACTGAAACTGGAAAAAATTATGGAAACCAGAAAAAGTGAACAGTATAATTGGAGAATAACTCAGCATACATATTATTACAAAGTGGCAGGAGCTGAGATTAAAGGGGTTCATAATGGTCATACATTGAAAGACCTTAAATGCCCAACCAGATATTTTAGAGGTGGAAAAGATAATTGCCTTTTCCTAACACTGGTGGGCTTACAAGACCCCCAAAAGAAATATATGTAGAGATACAGAGAAACAGTGTAATTTACTTGAAGAATTACATATAATTCAATATTTGTGATATATAGACAATGAGGTGAAGAAGAAAGTAATATATGTAGCCAGAATATAGCTTTGCATCTCTAAGAAATATGGTGTTTTAGCACATAAATGATGGTATCTTAAATAGGGTTTATTGGTTGCAAGCAACAAAAACTGAATCTGTATAATTCATCCAGAAAATAAACTTGTTGAAAAGAGATTGAGAAGTTCCTAAAATTGCTAAGAAATCTGGAGAACTTTTGTTGAAGGAGAATAAAACCAATGTAATTCCTGGGATGTGGGTCCCAGGTACTTACAAAGAGTCTTGCGTACTGACACCTGAATAATATAAAGTTTAAGTCATTGTTCCATTTAGTTCATTATTCAAAGTAATAGGAGTTGTTCTGAGTAAACTAACTAGCTAAGGCCACTAAGCTAATCCTTTGAGAATGCATTCTTGCTTATTATTCCATCAAATCTACAAAAAATGGAGATGATCCTCTAAAACAAAATTGGTAATCTATTCCAATGAAATGAGAAATGAATGTTGATTCTAGAAATTAGCAAATTTCCATTAAGGATAGGAAATTATTGTAAGCTTTGAAACAATTAAATGGCATGATCAAATTTGTTTTTAGATGGATAGCTGTCTTGAATGGATCAAGAATAGAAAGGAAGAGTACACAATTTCTAGGTATTAAAATTGTCAAATGAAAAGGTGATGATTTTTACCAAGAGAGTGAAAAAGATACAGCTATCTTGTGACGTCTTTGAAATAAATAAATCTTAAATTACATATCGAAAATAATTTATTACTAAATTCTCAATATTTGATTTTTCTTTTTTCTGTAAAGAACAAGTAGAGGAAGAAAATAATTTCTATAATAAGATTAATATTAGGAAGGGTAATTATATTTCCATTGTTTGGACAATATGTTTAATTCTGTCAAAGTTGTGCCAGGTTTACAAAGAGTTCGTCAACTTTATTTTTAATAAATGTAGTTATATAATTTGAAACAATTATATAATCCAAACCAACTTTATATTTATTTAGATGGTCTATTTGACCCTATTCCATATTGTAAAACTGTCAAAATTATAGTCTGTGTTTTGTTGAATTTTAGATATGTAAAGTTTAATGAGGTAGATCTTAAACTTTTTTTAATATAAGAAGTCATTTGTTATATTTAGATATCATTGGGAGTAATTTTATCATTCAATTTGTAAGTAATTTTTAAACTTTATAATATTCAATGTTAACATTCATGGAATAGTATTTTGTGGATTAACATTTAAAAAGTGAAAATTTGTTAGGGAGAAAATATGAAAGAATAATTTTGGAAAAGCTTTATTCTTGTAGAAAGTTATTTTATAATATTGCATACAGAATAATATAATGTATAATTTTTTTCAAGAAAAGTTACAAATAATCTGTGTTAGGCAGAATCTAAGAGGATCCCCAACATTTCCCCACTTCCTGGAACTTATATCTTTGTACATTTCCTCCTACTGAGTGTAGGCTGAACCCAACAACTTGCTTCTAATGGAATATAGCAAAAATCATGGGATGTTACTTCAACATTAAGTTGCAGAAAGTTTGTAACTTCCAATTGGGGTGCTCATTTTATTTCACTCTCTTATCTTCTATGATCAAAGCCAGCCGCCATGTCAGTAGATGTCTAATAGGAAGTCCCATACATACGGAACTGAGGGCTGCCTCCACTTAGTAGCAAGAGAGGAACTGAACCACTCAGGCCAACAATCCTCGAGGAAATGGATCCTGCCAACAATCACATTACATAAGCTCCAAAGCCTATTCTCTCCCAGGTAAGCCTTCAGATAAAACAGCAGCCTCAACTGAGATCTTGATTGTGGCCTTTTGGAATGCATTGATCTAGAGAAACTTCAGTAACCTGTGCCTGGGCATCTGAAGTAAACTATGAGATAGTAAATGTTCATTGCTTTAAACCACTATGTTTTGGGATAGTTAGTTACTTAGCAATAGAAAACTAATACACAGATATTTGGAGAAAATATTGTCTCATAATTTTCTTTACATTAAAATGTTATACTTCTGTATATTTATAGAGATAAAATATATCTATACTGCTTCTATATTAACTAAAAATTGTTTTGACATGGTGGAGATACAATTAAATAGTCTTGGATTATTAAAATAAACATGCTTTTTCAATAACTTTCACATGTTTCTCCCTTATATACAAAAGCTTTTGTTATTATCAATAGCTTTGCTTTTACTTTCAGTTTCGTTTAACCGTGGAAAACATTTTTCAGTGTATGTTTAATTGCAAAGTTATTTCTACCTCACAATAACTAGATGTTTTACTGCTAAATTGGTTAGTTTTCAGAGATAAAACTTATACTATTTTTAGATTCATAAAGCACACAAAGAATAAGAAATTATAGTAAAGGCATGAGAGTTTAGACATAATATCATCAATATCTCTTTTTTACATAGACATGTGTCATAAGGATAAGAAAAATAAAGTCATCTTCATAAAATGCACTGATTCATTTTTTTACTCAAGTATTTGAGTAAACTTTCCCATTTTTTCTCCTAACAATCTACCAAATGTGTGCTTTTCTAATCTCCTCCCTAGATATGCAAACTACAAAAGCACAGTGAAAAGAGAGAAAGTGTGGTTTTGACACCTTACCATGTTGGCTTCATGCCTTCATGAGCAATTCACTAGATGTAAAGCATTGGAATGAATAAGATAAAAGCAACAGAATTATTTCCTTTATTTTCTCATGAGAAACAATATACTATAGTGCTTTGTTTCCCAACCATTAATAAATAAGATAATGTATACTGTTATCCACAATGAGACCACCCCCAAAAATGACTGTGACAAAATGAAAATAAAGAGGATAAACGAGTATGGATGAAGCCAATATTAAAACTTCACTAAACACAAAAGCTCAGTCTCACTCATATTCCCTGAAGGCTATGTTGACGGCTATGTTGGAGAAGAGGTGGGCAGGTGAGGATGGCTTCATCAATAAGTATTTAGATGTAGTCTTTACACATACACTCTTCCTCTCTTGACACGCACACCCATAAACCCACATATACACACATCAAATTAAAATCTGAATGAAAGAGCTCTGAGTTTCAAATATTAAATCAACCAAGTGTAATAGGATTCCACAATCTAGAACTTGTTAATAGTTGAAATCTAACTTTTCTTTGACACGAAAGTTACAGAAGTATTGTGGTGTTGCTACCAAATACTCGAAAACAATGTTTTGTAAGAGCAGATCTTCATATTTAAATTAAAAATAAAATATTCATTTTTAATGAATTAATATGAAAAATTTAATGAACCAATAAGTACAGATTTGTCATTTTTTTTTCTTTGAGACAGGGTCTCACTTTGTCACTCAGGCTGGAGTGAGTGGCACAATCATGGCTCAATGCAGCCTCAACTTCCCATGCTCAAGTGATGCTCCCACCTCAGCCTCCCAACTAATTTTTTTGGTTGGGGGATTTTTTTTTTTTGTAGAAATGGGGTCTCACCATGTTGCCCAGGCCAGCCTCAAACTCCTGGCCTCAAGCAATCCACCTACCTCGGCCTCCCAAAGTGCTAGGATTACAGATGTGAGCCACCATGCCTAGCCAAGATTTGTTATTTCTATTGAGATTTCTGATAAAACATGTATTTTGAGACAACAAAATTCTAAAATATTTGCTTAATAAAATCACACTTTTTTATTACTCATGAAGTCCACATAATTTTACCTAATTATTACAATGAGAGTGGTAATAAACATTAGTACATCATTCATAAATATTATATGTCAAAAGTTTTATATATTATTTTTATTATCACAGCTGATCAAAGTATATATTATTATTTTTCTAATATCATAGGAAAATGCTAATGCAGTAAGATTCCACAGTTTTTCCAAAATTTACAAAAATAAGTTAAAAATCCGTAATGAAAACCCTGCCACGTACAGCCACAAAGTCTAGGTTTGATATACCACCTCAATATAAAAGTCACGAAATCCAGTTTTAAGTCGGAAAGAAGTGAAAAAATAAGGAGTTTGGCATTTTAACCAAATTTTAAAATATATCAATTTCTGCTTTCATATTATAATAATTTAAATTAGCAACCACAGTGGAATCTAACAATTTTATGCATGGGTAAGTAAGTCAAACAAGGACATGAAAGTCATTATAAAATGGATAAATTTATGTTACCAGTTAGTCTCAGACAAGTCCAAGACCCTCCTTTTTCTTTCTCTTTGCCTCATATTTTCTCCTAGTAAAAATTTCCATTGGTAAGTTAGTCCTTTGATTTCTCAACCCTAAATATATGGAATTATCTTCCAAGCTGTCTTTGTACTTTATAAACCACTGATTTACATCTTAAAAATATTTTATTTGTCTACTTTTCTTAAAGTCCATGCATTCTTCCCCAGAAAGATCTCATTCAATAGAAACTAAATTTAAAACACCGTATTATGCTATGAG
This sequence comes from Symphalangus syndactylus, assembly GCF_028878055.3. NCBI lineage: Eukaryota > Metazoa > Chordata > Mammalia > Primates > Hylobatidae > Symphalangus > Symphalangus syndactylus. Next base: position 30,546,236 of record NC_072426.2, read on the forward strand.
AAGAGTTCTCGTTCTTCCTAGCAAATGAAAGTCTATGCTCACATTGCCCAGAATTCACGTTCACCCAGGGACCATAAGGAACAATAAGAATCTTCTGGCCATGAGTGGTGGCCCACGCCTGTAATCCCAGCACTTTGGGAGGCCGAGGTGGGTGGATCACCTGAGATCAAAAGTTCCAGACCAGCCTGACCAATATGGTGAAACCCTGTCTCTACTAAAATTACAAAAATTAGCCTGGCGTGGTGGCGTGTACCTGTAGTGCCAGCTACTCAGGAGGCTGATGCAGGAGAATGGCGTGAACCCGGGAGGTGGAGGTTGCAGTGAGCCAAGACTGTGCCACTGCACTCCAGCCTGGGTGACAGAGTGGGACTCCATCTTGAAAAAAAAAAAAAAAAAAAAAAAAAAGACTCTCCTTCCATTTTCTGACTGGAATATTAGTTTAAAATTTAAAGTACAGATTATCTTTATTGTAAAACTGCTGGAACACAAAGATATTAGAAAAAAAGACATTTGAAGTCTGGATCACCTTAGTCTACCTCCTCTTTCTTTTCTTCTCTGTCCTGCTGGTTTTTTTTTTTTTTTAATTTGAAAGGTAGTTATAATATTCAATAACATGCAGGGTTTCTGTGGAGTTTGAATAGCTTGATTTAAATGAAGTATCTAGCAGATGTCTTGCTGCATATTAGATACTCAGTAAATGGTAACCATGAGTACTATAATTAAATAAGCACCTTCTTGCTCTAATTGTACTGGAAAATGCCTCTTCAAAATTATTCAATTCAGACAAATTAGAAGGAATATTAGAATAATTGTCTACAGAAATATTCCCCGGGATGTGGTTGAAGGTAAACTGAGTAGAACAAGAGACCTTTCTGAAAATACATACACTTACACCCTTCACCATCATAATACAAGTAGTTTGATTCCTAATTGCTCAGTTAATGAGGTGAGCAACAGAAAGTGTGCATTTGATGAGATATATTAATTTTCAAATATTGAGCAATTTGTGCCTTATTAAACATTAATATAAATGCCCATATTGCTAATCGAATAAAATATCATAAAAAGAAATCGAATTCTTCCACAAATTAAGTTACAATTCTACATTTTAAAGGCAAAATTCATTCTGTATTTTGAAATAATACTGAACATTCAAAAGTTGGCGTTTTCCTATTAAATGTACCTAGCTTTTATATGAATCAAAACTATACGTTTGATGGAAAATATTAGCTATAAGTGTACATCAACATTAAGAACATTATATTTATACAATTGGTAAATCATAGTGCATTACTATATGTTTTAAAATATACCATGTAATTCTGATAAATAATAAAATAAAATACTAATATAATTGATTACTGTAATAATTTAAAAATTTTTGCAGAAATAGATTAGCGTGGTAGAAATGTAATATAGTATTTCTATTCAAAAGTCACGTGTACACATCACTGGATCTTATTTTGCAACAGTACTATAAAGAATTTGGGCTTAATAACATATCAAACAGGCTAGTGTTTGATGTCATTTTCAAAAACTATAAATTTATGTATTACTTGCAAACATGCAGAATCTAACAAAACATTTTCTCAGTAATTCATTTCTTTTTAACATTAGAAAAGTTTAAAACTTTGTCAGGTAAACAATTTTTTAGATAGACTCTGAAGGATGAAATCGACTGCACAATGCACTATATTGGTAGAGCTTTTTATATATTTTGTTTTCTGACCTCTGGAATTTCTGTGTTGAAGAAAAAACAGCCCCTTCTTTTACTTAAAGACAGGTTATGAGCTAATTTGTATTTCTAGCTCGGAATACTTGGCCATTTTTACTCACTCTTCATGTATATTTCATATATTATCTTTAAAACTAACTTTAACTCATAAAGAATACAAGAAATTCTAGAATTTGAAGTATCTTTCAGTCTTTCCATTTTACAAATGTGAAAACTGTGTTTTAATGAATTTAAATTACTTGGTCATTCACTCATACTGTTAGTAGGAGAGATTTCAGTAGATTATCATTATCTGTGTTCATTACAATGATTTCCTTCTTAGTGCAAAGAGATCATTCTAAACTTGATGCTGTATAATTCTCTATATTCAGAAATTTGGCTGCTTACCTAAACACCAAACAGGAACTATTATTATTGCACAACTTTTAAGGGCAACCTGATTGGATGATACTGATCATGCCTTATTTTTTTCCTCTGAAATGTTGTTTTGTTTTAAACCAAAAAATAGAATACCTTGGTAGATTGAATGCATTCTGTGGATATTTAAGAAATATTTTCAATGTATGGGAATTCAAAAAAAAAATGGAACATAACGCATTACATAAACTATTTTAATATTCAGGATATACAATGTTAAATTATAAATATGATCCTCTTTCCTGATGAAAATTAAAATGACTAAAATTTAGCTTTTAGTTACCACTTTGAATACAAAAGAGACCATACAAATTCAAGTCTTTTTATCATTTGAATTTAAATACACAACCTGCAGTGAGTTAAACTGATAAACACTTAAAAATTACATACGTGATTTTCGACCTAAGATTTAACTTAAAAATAAACTTTAGTTTATCTATAAAACTTCATGCATTCATATTTTCATTTTTTTTTTGAGACTGAGTCTCACTCTGTCGCCCAGGCTAGAGTGCAGTGGTGCGATCTCGGCTCACTGCACGCTCCGCCTGCCAGGTTCACGCCTTTCTCCTGCCTCAGCCTCCCGAGTGGCTGGGACTACAGGCGCCCGCCACCATGCCCGGCTAATTTTTTTGTCTTTTTAGTAGAGACGGGGTTTCACCGTGTTAGCCAGGATGGTCTCCATCTCCTGACCTCGTGATCTGCCCGCCTCGGCCTCCCAAAGTGCTGGGATTAAAGGCGTGAGCCACCGCGCCCGGCCGCATTCATATTTTCTTAAGGACCATATCCAATACTGAGAAAATTAAGTGCTAATTAGTTAAGAAAATAAAACAATTTTTTGAATAAAATACATGGTTTAATGTTGAAACCACTGACCTTGAATCAACCAATGACAGCCTTTAACAAGACCACAAAAGTCTCATTTATTAAACAAAAGTGGCATTTCTAAATTACTTTGAGCAGAAAATAATTTATTTTTATTTCCATTTTAAAGTTCTTGAATCACTTTTTTCTCTTAATTTATATATACTTTTTAATTTTTATGGGTACATAATAGTTGTATGTATCTATAGAGTATATGTGATGTTTTCATACAGGCATACAAGGTGTAATGACCAAATTAAGGTAACTGGGGTATCTATTACCCCAAGCATTTATCACTTCTTTGTGTTAGGAACACAAAGTACTTTTGTAAGCACAATTCCACTCTTTTAGTTATTTTAAAATATACAATGAATTATTGTAAACTATTTTATTCATTCTATATTTTTTGTACTTATTAACCATTTCTACTTTATTCCCCACTCCCCACTACCCTTCCTAGCCTCTGGTAGCCAACAGTTTACTCTTCATATCCACGAGTTTCATTTATTCTCATTTTTTATTTTTAGCTTCCACAAATGAGTAAGAATATGTGAAAATTGTCTTTCTGCTTGTGCTTGGCTTATTTCACTTAACATAATATCCACCAGTTCCATCCATGTTGTTGCAAATGACAGGATTTCATTATTTTTTATGAATGAATCACATTCCAATATGTATATGTACAACCTTTTCTTTATCCATTCAACCATTGATGAACCCTTAGATTGATTTCATATCTTAGTTATTGTAAATAATGCTGCAATGAACATGGTACTGGCATAAAAATAGACACATAGACACTTGGAACATAATAGAGAACCCAGAAATAAATCCACACATTTAGCAGTGATCTCATTTTTGACAAGGGTATCAAGAGCTTACACTGAGCAAAGGATAGTCTCTTCAGTAAATGCTGCCAGCAAAACTGGATATCCACATGCAGAAGAGTGAAACTAGACCCCTCTTGCCATATATAAAAATCATATCAAAACTGATTAAACACTTAAATCTAAGACCTCGAACTATGAAATTAAAAAAAAAAAACACTGGTAAAACACTCCAGAACATTTTTTTAGGCAAAGATTTCTTGAGTAATACCTCACAAGCACAGGCAATCAAACCAAAATAGACAAATAGGATCACATCAAGCTAAAATCTTCTGCACAAGAGAGGAAACGATCAGCAAAGTAAAGAGACAACGCCTTAGAAAAGGAAAATGTTTGCAAACCACCCATATAACAAAAGATTAATAAGCAGACTGTATAAGGAGCTCAAACTATCTAATAGGAAAAAATAAAATAATCTGACTGTAAAATTGGCAAAATATCTGAATAGACATTTCTCTAAAGAAGACCTACATATAGACAAGTGTATGAAAAAATATTCATATCAAAAAATTCTAATCAGAGAAATGCAAATCAAATCTACAATGACATAAGCATCTCACCCTAGTAAAAATGGCTTTTACCCAAAAACAGGCAACAATGAAGGATGTGGAGGAAGGGGAACCCTCCTACACTGCTGATGGAAATGCAAATTACTATACGCACTGTGAATAACAGTGTGGAGGTTCCTCAAAAAACTAAAAATAGAACTACCATATGATCCAGAAATATTACTACTGTATATATATTCAAAAGAAAGGAAATTGATACATCATAGATATATCAGAACTTCTTGAATCTTTCATTTAGTCAATATTACAAATTTGTATTTAATATACAAAGTAGTATGACATGTCTATACTCTATCATTGATTCTAAATAATTTGGGAATCTCATCACCCTATTTTTACCTACTCAACAATTGTGCCCTCTACCCCAACCAACAAAATTATTGTCCATTTGAAAAACCAACAGATTAAATAATTACGCATGCTAAAATATAAACTGCTGTTATTATTTTCAGAATTGTGTTTAGTCTTGCAACATCTTGACATTGTGAAACACCTAAAAATGAAACATGTAATATATTACTAATCCTTCTTCCATGCTTACATAATTTCTAGAGACCTAACTATCAATACAATAGATTTAAAATAAATAGTTTTGAAAGATGTATGAGTGCATGCAGATTTCTTTTACTGTTTTGCAAAATAGTTCATAATATGTTCCTCTATTTCTTACTGATGTTTTTATGACAGTTCACCAGAGCTCTTGCATTTTTAACATATATCCTTATTTGCTTTATTACTATACTTTTACCTTTTTATTTTAAAATAAGTATATATTCAAAAAAATTGACAAAAATAATCTAGTGTTTCTTATTACCAAGCATTCTTCAAAAGTGACAGATTCAAAATTACAGTGCACTCTCAAAATCAAAAAATTGATTGTTATAATGCACATCTAGAATTGAATATTCATTTTTATAAAAACTGTTTTAAGACCGGGCACGGTGGCTCAGGCCTGTAATCCCAGCATTTTGGGAGGCCAAGGCGGGCGGATCACAGGGTCAGGAGATCGAGACCATCCTGGCTAACACAGTGAAACCCCGTTTCTACTAAAAATACAAAAAATTAGCCAGGCGTGGTGGCACGCACCTGTAGTACCAGCCACTCGGGAGGCTGAGACAGGAGAATCGCTTGCACCCGGGAGGCAGAGGTTGCAGTGAGCCGAGATTGTGCTACTCCAGCCTGGGCGACAGAGCGAGACTCCATGTCAAAAACAAACAAACAAACAAACTTCTAAAATACGGCTCTTCAGCAAAAACTATCATTGGTTTAAAATTTTCTCATTTATTACTGCATGCTTATCTATCTTCCTCATTAACCTGCAAATGTTGCTGATTTGAGCATTTATCACCATTAAAATTAAATTATTTTGAACCACATAGTAGATTTCCCTCTCATTTTGAATTTACATTATTCTTTGTTAAATGTCCTTTCTTTTCTTTCTCACTCTGTCGCCCAGCCTGGAGTGCATTGGTGTAAATGCAGCTCACTGCAGCCTCAACCTCCCGGGCTCAAGTGATCATCCTACCTCAGTCTCCCGAGTAGCTGAGACCACATGTGTACACCACTGGGCCTGGCTATTTTTTTTTTTTTTTTGTTAATTTTTGTATAGACAGAGTCTTACTATGTTGCTCAGGCTAGTCTCAAACTCCAGGGCTCAAGCAATCCTCCTGCCTTGGCCTCCCAAAGTTCTGGGATTGCATGTATGAGCCACCACACCCAGCCACTTTGTTTAATTTCTGGACCTTCTTATAATCTTATTCCTTCTATAATTGCCTCCTTCTACTTCATTTTCTTCATCAAAAGCACAATTTCATTCTTATTTTACCTGGATTTCTATTCTGTATATCATTAACAAGAAAATAGTATTCATTAGAAACCCTAAAACTTTTCTGAGTTAGAACTTATCACAAATAGATTCAAAACTCATAAAACATGTTACCAGTGTTTGTCTCTGCATGAGAGTGAAGCGATAAAGATTATGTGGTTTATGTTCTTCATTGGTTTTTTGAGAACACATAATGTTATTTTTGTAGATAAGCCAAGATAATCCATAATATATATGGAAGTATATAATAAAACATAGACTGCTTGTGCACATGACTAGTGAGGAGGCAGAGTGATTATATGAACTTTTAATAAGTCCAACTATTAGAAAGAATGTTATTTCTTCTTAGTTTCCAACCATTGGCATTGCTTCAGTTCAGTGTGTCAGTTCCTATGGGTAGCCGCAAGCATATATCAGCTTGAAATGATTATCTTTCTCTCTGTGCAGCCCACTTCCTGCTTGTATGTGCAAAGATATTTGAGAATGGATCAATCCCAACTATAATACTGTATGTACTATTTAAATTGGATATAAATAGCTAATGAGTCTCTAAGTTGCCATTTCTTTGCTTGTAAATTTATATTAGTTACAGAACTTTGAATCTGTTAAATCAGAGTTTTGGTTTCTACATAAGAAAACAGCCTTTTCCAAAATCAATTTAATGTGTAAATATATAGTTTTTGTGTTTGCTTTCCTTTCATTTAAATGAGAAGATAAAATCACACACTGCCGGCCAGGAACAGTGTTTCATGTCTATAGTCCTATTATAGCTTTTGAGGAGGCTGACAGGCAGATCGCTTTAGCCCAGGAGTTCAAGACCAGCTAGGGCAACGTGGCAAAACCTTGTCTCTACAAAAAAAATACAAAAGAAAAAAAAAAATAGCTGGGCATTGCGATGCACGCCTGTAGTCCCAGCTACCCTGGAGATTGAGGTGGGAGGATCATCTGTGCCCAGGAGGTTGAGCCGTGATCCTACCACTGCACTCCAGCCTGGGCAACAGAGCGAAACTCTGTCTCAAAGCAAAACAAAAAGAAAAAAAAGAGGCACACACTGTTAGTAATTAAGTAATGATGAATTCACAACTTATAATAGGTTGAAGGAGTTAAAAATTAATAATGAAGACTGCTGGGAGAAAATGATTCGGAACATTTGGAATAATTTTTAACAGATATTTTTTTCTAGAGGAAATGGAATAGAGACCTTACAGAAAATTTTGCTTATAGATTTTTTTTCAAAACAACTTTCATTTATGATAGGAAATAAAACAACTAGGAGTAGGCAAGAAGAAAACAAAGAAACGTTGTCTGAAAAGGGAGTTTACTTCCCAGGACAGTCTATCAGTTAGCAGCTATGCTCATAATGAGCATAATACAGTGCATTTTCTTATTCTATTGAACTCTGCACAGCTTCCCCCAAACACACAACAAATGAACAAGAGTAGAACTGCAGGATTTTATATAATTCAATATTGCATAAATATTAAATGCAGACAGGGAATTGCAAATGGCAAAAGGAAACTCTACGGAATCTAAATTGTGATGAAAATACCATGGGGAAATCATGGTCCCAATTTGCTACTTAGAAAGAAAATTTATATGAATAGCAAGACCAGACTTTCCAAAAACCTTCATTTAATGGTTATCTACCATGTTCTGTTGTTACAGAGGTTGTTGTTCAATTTCTTTACTTTTCCTAGGATGGTTCACATTGATGTTTCTCCTGGAGTGGGTTCTTACCCTATCCTAAAATGAAAACTACACATCTACCCAGTAGGAACTAGTGTGTTTAAAGCCATATTCTGTTCTGTGACTAGCACAATGCAAGGACTCAATAAATGTTAAAAATAAATTATTAACTGACAATAATATTCAATATTCAGGCTTTAAAAGGCTCCCAGAAACAGTCTCTCTAAAGTGAGCTCCCAGTGTCTCCTTTATTTCCAAATTCAAAACAGCTTTTACTCAAATCACTGAACATTGGTCATGAAGTACCTTCCTGAATTTATTCCTTTGTTCAGAAGTAATCATCTGTATCTTATTGTCTCTCTGAATGCTAAATGTTAATGGCTTCTTCTCACTTAGCTTGTCATTTGACTCTATAAAATAATGTAAATTCAGGTTATAAGTGTTTCTTTAGAAAACTTTGTAGTCTGGATATATGTCAGGATTTTATGTATTATATAAAATCATAATATTTTCTTTCAAAAAATCATTAATGTCAATTAAATGTCTTCAAAATAAGAATATTCTGATAATTTGTCTTTAGTTCTCTTTAGAGACTTCTGAACCACACTGAACTGGACCAAAATGGAATGTGATGCACAATCTCATAGTTCGAAATGAAAATAAAATCCTACTTTCTATTTGCTAGTCAGACAGTTTTCTGTGTCTTGCACTGCACTACATTGGAATTTTTGTCATTTTTGCTTGTTGTTTACTTAAGCTCATTCTTTGATACTTTTTTTAGTAGAGTGAAAGATTTGACACCTTCTCTAGTGTTAAAAAATAAGCTAGAATACTAACATGTATAGACCTCTAGAAATAATAGAAGAAAACAGTTTCCCCTCTTCTTGAACAAATTCCCCTCTTCCCCAGAATATCTTTTCTAAATTAAAGGAAATACTGGACAAACATGAAAATTCCTAAACCCCACGTGAGATTTATGGAATTCATATCTCTGAAAGAAGGGCAGGAAAATATGCAGTCTTCACAGTCTTCTGAGTTGTTCTGTGTGTAACAACTGAACTTATACACACACACACACACACACACACACACACACTGAATTTCACCATCTTCCACCAGAGTTTTCTAGTTCCTCACCTCCTGGTATTCTTGGGAACAACTGATATCAATGCATTACAATATAATCTTGAGTTCCCAGTGGAATTCACTATCATGAGATACATTAATGTCAGAATATAGGAATCCATTAATTTCTATTAGAAGATTATTTTCCAGAATCTAGTATGTGCAGAAATGTAGCCATTAATACAATCCAGGCAGCCGTTTCATTGAAAAAGTCTAAAGAAAGTTAAATCACTTTATCGAAGACACGGTAAGTCTAATTTTTGCTGTAGATTAACATCCTTCCTAATGGTGACCTTATTTTTTGCACCATTATTGTTCCCTTAAATAAATGATACAAATATTCTTTCTGTCTTCTTCTCTGAAGGATCTTCTTTTTTTGAACCATTGCTATCTTTGAAATCTCACCAGCTTTGGGAAGTTACTTATGCAAGAGTTGAAAATCAAAATGGATTTGCATGATTTTAAAACACAAAGCTGGCAGTCAAAGAAATCAATCACTTTTTAGAGTGTATCATGATGTGTAAAACATAAAAATAGAAGTTACTGCTTCAGTTCTATTTTCTAGAAGCATAAAACATGAGTTTAAAGATAAAATCTCTTCACTTGTCTTCACTTAGAAACATTTGCTGTAATGTTTTGAGACAAGATCCTCAACATAATTTAATAGAAAACTAACATTATAAATGTGAAAGTGGTAGAGATGGAAAATACAAAACAAAGTAAATTAAAAATAACTCAAAAAAACAGAAAACACCCCCAAAAACGTCTTATAGTACTGTATTATTGTGTTCTTAACTACCATTGAGCTATTAAAATCAAATTTCGATGTTGTATGCTTATTTCCATATTTTTATTCTGACCTAAGCTATGGAAATTCAGTCTTCTTCAACTAGATTAAAATTCAAACTGCCAGGCCATTCAGAAATTGCTATTTCTAGTATCTCTATTAAAAATTGATTATGTTCTTAAAATCCTTCAAAGTTGGAGTATTTCTGAACCCTCAAAGAGAGGTGAATACTCTGGTAATTACTTCATATATGTGGTGTCCAAAAATTTGTCCAAAATCCTAGGATATGTATCAGAAGAGATGGCACTCTAGTCAATATGATCGACCCTATGAGATCTAATGCCTGGCCCCATTGTAATATTTTCCCCAGCACTCTATGATAGCTAGCATAACAGGAATTTGTGAAGATTAGTTTCCACTTCTCAAAAATGCTTTCCTTAAATCAGAGTAGACAGCAAATTCGTACCAAAGCCACAGAAAACTAAACCAAAAAGTTCTACGCTGGCAACCATGCCTAGAAGGCTGACTTAGGGCAGATGTGCACTTGGCATTCAGTACTCGGCTAAATTACTCAGTTCCTGGTGCCATGGTAATACCAGTATCCTACACAGAGCAGCATCTGGAAAATCAATAAAGCAAACCGAAGTTTGCATCAGTGGCCCAGAAACAGGTCTTTTATCACCATTTTGCTGTTCCAGCCAGTAGCTATTCATGGTGGCTTTCTTCAATTAAGAGATAAGAGTAAGGACAAGCATACATTTTAGACATCTCACCATATTCGGCTATGAATAAATATCAAGCAAATTGAAGATTTTTTTGCATGTAGTTTCTTTTCTCACCTAGGTTCTAGACTTGCTTTCACAGCACTCCGAATGATATCCAATCAGATATACATGGATATATGAATATTGTTGCTCTGAGAATGAAAGATAATATTGAGAATAAATATACGTTATCTGTATTAGGCAAAGTATATGAGGGAGGAGTCTGAATTACTTTCATTTTCTCAGCTAATTTTCCAGTGCCTAAGTGGAAAGGCTCAAGTTGCAAAAGAATGATGAATAATATAACAAGAAAGCACTCAAATTGGAATTTAAAAGTTCTCAATTGTAGGAACTATTGGATTTATGACCTAATGAGTAATAAATTCCAATTTAGGAAACTTTTGTTTCTAATCTAACTGTATTATGTAAGAAAAGAAAATAGCGTTTCAAGGCAACAAGGTAGGGAAGCCACTGTATGTACTCAGATATATGCTCATGTGTATCAGGTGTCTTATTTATAAAAGTTAGAGATCGTTTTGCAAAAAAATCATTTATTACAGATGAACTTAGTGGAGAAGTTAAGACATTTGTAGGTTCATGCAGATAAGATCTAACATTCTTTTCTTTTTAGTTATCATCGTTTCAATTTTAGACTAAAATTATATTTTCCTTGTTTTATATTAAACTACAGAGGAAAACTGCATAAAATGCAAAATATCCCCTTTGGTCTAAACTTTCAGTACTATTTTTCTGCTCATATAAAATTATTATTATTTGCTTGATATGTAGGTCTCTGATCCTCTTTCCATATGTTGATTAACACATATGAGTAAAAGTTTAAGCACAAATATGCAAGCATAGATTCATACCTACCCCACAGATATATTTATGTTTTACACAAATGAAATTCTATTTTTGAACTATTTTTATCTTCTGTGTTTCATCAACTGACACTGTATCTTAGAGTTTGTTCATGTTAGTTAAGGAAAATCTATATTTTTCCTTTAAATTGCTGCAATGTATTCTTTACTTCAGACTTTTCAATACTCTGTTTAAACTCTCTCACAGTGACCAGCCTATAGGTAGTTCTAGTTTTCATAAAGGGAAAATAAAACTGGTGTAGAAATCCTACATACATATCCTTACGTACAAGTAAGACTATTTATTTAATGTAAATTCACAGAAGTAAATGGCCTAGTCAAAGGGGCCATGTTTATTTCCAATTTTGAAAGACAGCCACATTTATATCTCAAAAGTCTCTGTTTACACTCTGCAAAGAGCATTTAAGAGAGTTATCCAGCATGTTATTTTTTAGGGTGGAGGTGGCATTTCTGTCAAACTGATAGCTGAGTTAAAGCAGTGCAACTCTTTACATGTTTATCACCATTATAATTCTTTTTTTTTTTTTTTTTAACAAAATAGAGGCTAGGTGTGGTGGCTCTTGTCTGTAATCCCAGCACTTTGGGAGGCCGAGGCAGGCAGATCACTTGAGCTCAGGAGTTTGAGACCAACCTGAGCAAGATGACAAAACCTCATCTTTACAAAACACATAAAAATTAGCCAGACGTAGTCCCAGCTACTTGGGAGGCTGAGGTGGGAGGATTGCTTGAGCCAGGGATATTGTACTGAGCCCAGGTTGGGCAGTTCACTCCAGCCTGGGTGACAGAGTGAGATGCTGTCTGGAAAAAAAAAAAAGGAAAAATATATTTATACATTTTATTTTCATCCTATTAAAATGGAATACTTTTATAATTGCTTATTTGGGCTTTTTGTAACAAATAGTGTAACTACAGAAACTCATTTATTTATTTCTATCCTTATATACATATATTTATATGTACAATTGTCTTTCACCTTTACACTTGTATTTGAATGTATATCTTATTACAGAGGTTGGGGCTTTTTTAATCATTTCAGTGAAATCTGTTCATTTTTTACAAAGAGGTAGAAGAGTACTGTATCTGCTCAAATACATATATATACACAAACACGTATACGTATATAATCCTATATATCAGACATTATGATGTTTACATATCATTTTGAAAAAACCACTTATTATACATGAACTTGTAGAGGCCAATACATTTTGAGAGTTGTAAAGACAAATTTTCAGGATTTTGCATTTTGTATCTGCCTTAGAAATATATCCTTAATTCAACTATTATAAACATATTCCTAATGTTTTCTTCTGATATTTATTTTACATTTGATCTATTCAATTCATCTGTAATGTATTTTGGGGCATATTATGAGATAAAGGCTAAGATGTATGGAATTATAAATGGATAAGCGGATAAGTATCCAATAGATATGAATAAGAATATTTAGTATTGTAAAAATGTCCCCCCCCCTTTTTTTTTTTTTTTGAGACAGAGTCTTACTCTGTGCCCCAGCCCAGAGTTCAGTGGCCTCCCTGCAACCTCCACCTAGTTCTGGTGATTCTCGTGACTCAGCCTCCCAAGTAGCTGGGATTACAGGCCTGTGCCAACACGCCCTGTTAATTTTCATATTTTTTGTAGAGACAGGGTTTTGCCATGTTGCCCGGGCTGGTCTCCGACTCCTGGCCTCAAGTGATTCACCCACTCAGCCGCCCAAAGAGCTGGGATTACAGGCATGAGCCACTCTGCCTGGCTAATTCTTTCCAAAGAGATCTATAGATTTAATGCAACCCCATTCAAAATGTCAGTGATATGATTTAAAGGACTTGACAAATTGTTATACGGATGAGGGAGAGTCTAGTACAGCCAAGTCATATTTAAAGATACATTTAAAGACAATGTGGGCATGTCATAGCTCATGATAAAAAAAGTTGTAAATCTATAAAAAGACAGTCTCATTTGGAAGTAGATAGATAAACAAACAATAAAGTCTACAGACAGAGACACCGACCTCGTTATATATGAAACGTTATAGAGGTGACAGAGTGTACTCCAAGGGAAAAGCAAATGAAGTACAGATCTGGTTGTTAGTGTGGGAAAAATGAAATAAAATGGATAATCATCTTACATAATAGCAATCATCTCTAGACAGATAAAGGACTTACATATCTAAGTCAAATTTTAAATTCTTGGAATAAAACATAAATTAATATTCTGACCTAGTGGTTGGAATGTATCACTAAAATATGACAGTAAAAGCACTAGTTATAGACAACATGCTGTTCATCTACCTATATGTAATTACAATTTCTGTTCAATATTTAATACTCTAAAAAGGGAAAGACAATACAAATTGGAAGAAGACATTTACAATACATGTAGCCAACCGAGAGTTAATGTACAACTTAGATGGGTAAGGAAAAGCAAAGACCTAGTAAAAAAGGGAAAATAAAAGTAAATATCAAACACAATCTGCTGAATATCCCATCAAGCAATAATTTTAGTGTAAATTGCAATATTCTGTCTAATTGTTGCATTAGTAAGGTGTGACATGCAACACTTTAATATGTAGTAGTAATAATGTGTCTAATATTTCCACATAAAAGTTAACAAGTACATGTTACACTTGGGGAAATAAAAGAAATATTATCATCTAATTATATACGTATCATATATATAAATAACAAGTAATTAAGAAATTATATATAAATAATGGTTTTATTATGTCATGTTTTTTCTGGTTTATTCATAATTTAAGAGAAAGTGCAGATTTTAGACAAAAGAAAATTTCAGTTTATGTTTTCATCTCCATTTAATTATATCTTGAAACAAAATATGTTGGTCATGATGTCTAGAAAAAAAAATCACATTTTTATTAATTAACCCGAGTAATCCACTGGTGCATGGATATATAGATAGTTTGTAATGAAGTCTCTAGAGTCTAAAAAAGAACATAAATTTTAAAGAAGTAATTCTGTTTTTCTTATTCTGCTTAGACCAAAATTAATGGTATTTTAATTTAATTTACTTTATTTATTTATTTATTTATTTATTTATTTATTTATTTATTGAGACAGAGTCCTGTTCTGGAGCCTGGAGTGCAGGCTGGAGTGCAGTGGTGCAATCACAGCTCACTGCAACCTCAAACTCCCAGGCCCAAGTGATCCTCCTGCATCAGCCTTCCGAGTAGCTGTGACTACAAGAGCATGCCACTATGACTGAATAATTTATTTATTATTTTTTGTGGAGATAGGGTCTCACTTTTTTGCCCTGGCTGGTCTCAAACTCCTGGGCTACAGCTATCCTCCCTCCTCAACCTCCCAAAGTGCTAGGATTACAGGCATGAGCCACTGCACCCAATCATAATAATATTTTTAAAATATCAGTCAGATCCTTGTTAAAAAAAAAAAAAAAAAACTAGTCAATATCAAAATGACCTAAGAAATTTAAATAAGTTCTTTTTTTTTTTTTGAGATGGAGTCTCGCTCTGTCACCCAGGCTGGAGTGCAGTGGTGCGATCTCAGCTCACTGCAACCTCCACCTCCCGGGTTCAAGCAATTCTCCTGCCTCACCCTCCCAAGTAGCTGGGATTACAGGTGCCTGCCACCACACCCAGCTATTTTTTGTATTTTTAGTAGAGACGGGGTTTCACCACCTTGGCCAGGCTGGTCTTGAACTCCTGACCTCGTGATCCACCCACCTCGGCCTCCCAAAGTGCTGGGATTACAGGTGTGAGTCACCATGCCTGGCCAATAAATTCTTATTGGTACAATTCCACTACTTGTTCTTTTTGCTTTCTATACATATCATAAATATTAAATTATCAATATTACAAACAAATAATGCTCGGTAGGAAATATTTATATTCCCTATGTTTGAAATTATCTTACTTGTTTTCATTGCACTATTATGGAGACAACTGACAATTCACATGTAGTTGTAGGAAAAAATACACAAAGATCTTGTGTACCCTTTACTCAATTTCCCCAAATGGTAAAAACTTGCAAAAATTACAGTACAATATCCAAGATACTGTATCAGTATATCGACATTGATACAATCTATAGGTCTTATTTAAATTTCCCCAGTTTTACTTGTACTCATTTGTGTTTGTGCTTGTGTTTGTGTATATTTAGTTTTATACATTTGTATCATATATGTAGATACATGTATCTACCAACGTGATCAAGATACTAAATAACTCTATCAGTATAAGGATTATTTTTATTGTCTTTTTGTAACTACATCCACATCACTGAAGCGATCATACTCCACCCCATCCCCACTCCAGTCCTAAACCCTGTCAAACAGTAATCTGGTTTTTCTCCATTTCTATAATTTTGTAATTTCAAGAATGCTATAGGAAATAATATAATATTTAACCTTTTAGGACTGATATTATTCATTCAGCATAATTATGTGTGTCAATATTTTGTTCCTTTTTATTGCTAAGTGCCCCATTTTATGAATATACCATCATGTGTTTATTCACTTTTTGAAGGACATCTGGTATATTTTTAGTTTTGGGCTACAACAATGAAAACTGCTATGAGTGTTCGTGTGCAGGTTTTTCTGTGAACATAGTTTAAATTCTCTGTGATGAATGTCCACAGGTCTAATTGTTGAATTGTTAAAATTTAACTCTGATTAATTTTAAAAAAAGTTATTTTTGTTAGGATACACTAGGTTATGATGCAGTAATAAACAGTAATTTTTTTCAAGGCTTAACAAAATAATACACAATACATGTCCAAAGACAATGAGGTAGGACAGATCCGCTAATTGAGATTACTCAAGAACTAGGGCAAATATAGGGTGTAGTCAAGGTTTCCTTGTCAATACAAAACAACAACAACAACAATAAAAATTGGCTACTGGTTCACAAATCCCAGAATAAACCTGATGTATTTCTGCTCCTATAAGTTGAGAAAGCAAGATAAGGGAGATGAGGAAGTGCTAAAGCAATGTTTTTGAATAGCAGTAACAATCATTCATTGTCAACCAAACTTTAAAAAATTATTCAGATTTATTATTGTCATAAAATGATATTTGTTCCACCAAAAAGTATAAACACTTGGTAGCATTTCCTCTCCTGTGACTAATGAGCCTTTTACAGTTATAAGCAAAATCCCCAAAACATTCAGATCCTGACAGAGATGTATTTTCTTGGGCAACAGATTACACCCTACTCAAATAGGAGTGCAAATAAAAAGCTGTAGCACATCCAACCATTCTTTAGTTATATAAATCAATACCTGCTATGTCTATGCCCTAGATGTAATCCTGTCTTAGAAAAAAGAGGTTATTAAAAAATGGAATATCCACTTACTCTTCCTTTTTAAAAAAATATTTAATTATTGTTTATGTTAATTTCCCAAGTTATAAAATATTGGAACTGATCACAGTACTTAAATAGTTCTATAATATTTTCATCTTTCCTTAGAAATCGAAAGTTTTTTTTCCTGTAATTAAGCAGTTAAGAAATATAATTCAACATTTAATTGAGTAATACAAACATTAATTAGCTGTCAAAAGTCACATTGAGGAGTCTAAAATATTAGTGAACCAAAAATAAATCCAAGGGTCAAGGGGGGTAAAGTGATAAAAACCTAGAGCAAGTTGGCATTAAAATTTGAAAGAAAATGTTTCACTATATCCCCAGAAAAGGTAAAAGTCATCAATAAAGGAGACTAATTTAAGCTCAAAGGAATGAACACACACAAACACACACATTTAAACTAGAAGACAATTACAATTTAGTCACTAATAAACCTGTAAAATATATTTTAAAAACTGTCTAAAATAATCATATTCATCAATAAATATGTAATTTCAACATTCAGCTAAAGGAGAAAGAAATTTTCTAAAAGAAAAATAAATTTTTGCCCAATCGTGTTTAGCTAGCATAGAAGGTCTGGAACGGTTGCGATGACATTTTATTAAATAAGGCAAAATTTAAGTATAAATATTGTGGGTCATGATACCTGTTTAATTTCTCACCATTATGAAGTTTCAGTTATTTGTAGAGTCATGGTCTCCATCTAATGGATTCTAAACAATTCAACTGAGGAGAAAGACAAAGACAGAAACAGAGAGAATGGAGAGAGTATAGGGCATGGAGAAATAGAGAGTATGTGCGCGCGCGTGTGTGTGTGTGTGTGTGTGTGTGTGTGTGTGTACGCAAGAACTTAAAGTTTAACCAAACCAAATATTTAGTAGAAAAGCATATTACTTTCTTTTCTAAAAAGCTGAGCTGAGCGGGGAGCGGTGGCTCACGCCTGTAATCCCAGCACTTTGGGAGGCTGAGGGGGGCGGATCACGAGGTCAGGACATCGAGATCATCCTGGCTAACATGGTGAAACCCCGTCTCTACTAAAAATACAAAAAGATTAGCCGGGCATGGTGGCAGGCACCTGTGTGCCAGCTACTACTCAGGAGGCTGAGGCAGGAGAATGGTGTAAACCCGGGAGGCGGAGCTTGCAGGGGGCCCAGATCGCGCCACTGCACTCCAGACTGGGCGAGAGCGAGACTCCGTCTCAAAAAATAAAAAATAAAAATAAAAATGCTGAGCTAGACAACTCCTAAACCATCCTGTCGTTTCTCATATCTATATAGTTTGATCCCTATGCTTTCTAAAATTTTACTACCTAAGTCTTGGAATTCATTCAAGCTTATAATTTAATTTGTATTGAATTACTAATTGTTATCATAGTTTAACTTTTTAAAGCAAATACAGGAATTGCTAAGATTTATTGAGAATGTAACTTTACTAATACAGAATGGGATAGCAGTGTGCCATTGTGCATTTTAGGTGAACCATAATAAGATTTTTTTCTTTTTTGTTCTAGGAGAATTTGAAGCTAAATTTCAGAAACATATAAACTTTTCTTGTAAAGTATATGGCTCATTCAGCAATGCACATAAAGCTGAATACTGAAGTATGCTGATTGATCAATAAAGTTTGTGGCTACATTTGTAAAATGGGTAAAAATTAAAGCATTTCACTATTTGGTTCAGTAAGTTGAGTGCATAATGGTTCAAACAGTATTTTATGCATTTTAAGTCAAGCACATTGTACACTGCAAAGCAGTCCACCGTGAAAACATGCTATTTCAATGATTAGGTAAGAATATTAAATTTGAAATAAAATTAGTAATTTAGACAGATAATTACACAAAATGCTGATGAGCCACTGAATTTCTTTTATATGTCTCTATCCTTTAAAAACTTTTAGTATCTCAGCATCTTTTACACATAGGTCTTCTTTGAAAGCTACTTGATTGTAACTGGTAGAAGGCATGAAAATGCATTTATTACATTTGTAAAATTTATAATACATGATAGCAATTTATAAGTTTGATGCATATTGATGTAACTTAAATAACTAAAATCACGCTTTAAAAATCTGGTTTTTTATATGTATGTCTAACACCAATAGTTACTTCCAATACTAAGAAATTATAACATGGTATGTAACAAGGTAGGTTTTTCAAAAAAGATTCAACTCCTTCAGTTGATTTTCTATGTGGTTATGGTTATAAAATGAATGTCTCTTTTGAGTGAGGGTTTTGGAAGAAGCTATTTTTTTAGGGACTATAGTTCAGAGACACCAAAGTTTCCATTACAGCAGCATCTAGAAGCTTTGATCCAAAGGCTTTACCTGGAAACATTGATAATAAGGGAAAGATATATTTTCCAGCTGCAAGGTGTCAGTGGAAAGGTGAGTAACAGACTAAAGCAAAAGTGGATTCAATTGAACAGAGGTTTATAATCTTCTGCTACTTGGTCAAGACAGGACATAGAAAAAAATATAGATCAAGATTGCCTTTGTCAAGGAACCTACCATTTTTGAAGAAATTTAATCTTACCTACAAAAGGCAAAGCAATATGAGACATTAAAATATAATTGTAATGCCCTAATATCTGTAAAAGCAACAGGTGCTATGACATTTCATAAATGGGGAAGGCTTTGTGAAGCTTACGTAATTTGAGATATAAATAAGATTGCGAAAGAAGAAATGAGCAACATCTGCAGGTCTTAACACTGCTATGGCAAGAAGACAAACTAATAATAGAAGTTTCAAATTCAAGTTGTTTTGGAAACAGTTTAGTCAACCTTACATCTCACGTCATAGGAATTAGTTAAAATAATTCAGCTAGCTAGCTTAAGTCTTTTTAATTCATCATGTTGCCCACAATATGCTATAGAAGATTAGCAGTTAAAGTTGGACAGGTAAAATATGCCTAAATTTTGGCTTGGATTTAATCTTATCATTGGAATTTGCTATAGGCTTTTAGAAATAATAGGGACATGAGTATTTTAAGAAAACTATAATTGTTTCTAGAAGGGTTTAAGACAAATGGAGATTACTGATAAAACATTAATTAGTTCTTGAATGACCCAGGTATGAGCTTATGGAGAACTAGAACTAGGTAAGTATTAATAGAAATTAACTATTGCCCTACCCTAATGGAAGAATCATGGGAAAGAGGTGCAAGACACTGGAGGTGGCCAGCATATAAAATCCTAGGATCATATTTAAATGCCACACTTGTCCTTCAAGTTGCCTGCTTAGGTCTCGTCCAAGTGTACTTTTCTTTCATTGTTTCCTGTTCTAAAGCTCTGAAACTTGCTTCAATCTCTTTTTCTGCCTTATACCCTCAGTTGAATTTTTTCTTCTGAGGAGGTAAGAATTGAGGTTGCTGCAGACCCATATGGAAGATTCAGCGAGGTGAGTTTGCTTTGTTCAGAAAGGGGATGCTTAGCATAATAGCATAAATGCTAAGTATAAATATTTATATTTAATATAACCATTGAATATTCAAGAGGAGATATTGTAACTGACCCAATAGTTTCACAGACAGGATTTTGTCTGCTTTTTTTCTCTTTTTTTTAATAAACAAATATTGACCCTTCTGGTCTGAAAGATTGAAACTTACATTTGTTTTATCTGAGTACCTTCTTCAACTGTAACCTCAGAGCCTCTTAAAAAGTATCAAAAAACTGAAACTCATCAGATTATAGCATCCAGACAATGAGATGTCCCTCATTTGTCATGATTGCTTCCTTACTCTACCCAAGTTCCTGTTTTCTCACACATAGTTACATTTCTTCCCTGCTATATAAATCCCTAATTTTAATTGGTCAGGCAGATGGATTTGAGACTGATTTCCCTCTCCTCATCTGAAGCATTGATTAAGCCATTCTTCCTTGGCAAAAATCATTGTCTCACTCATCAGCTTTCTGTGTGGCTAGCAGCAGGACCCAGACGGTATCCCTGGTGTATCAGTAACAATGTCAACTAGAAAGTTCAACACAAGAGTCTTTGCCTCAGGAAGTCTAGTAGTATTTGAAAAATGAGCCAAGAGATAAATAAACATATAAAAGCCACTGAATGCATAGGACAAGAATAAATCTGATAGAAAATTATGAATTAAAAAAATTATAGACTGATCCTGAGTCTTGGAAAGGGAAAAGAAAATGGGAATGCAAAAGTGTATCAGAATCTAAGTAACGAAAGTATTTCAAGGGAGAGGGAGTGGTTAACCATGCCTAAAAATGGCCAGGCCATTGTGGAAGATGATCTGAAAGGCAATCATTTTATTTGGGAAAATGGAAGACTTTTGCAATTTTACCATCAGTCAAGTGGTGAAAGACTCTTTGGAGTGAATTAAGAGTAGGAGAGCTGAGGACATGCAGATAGCAAGTATACAAATTTTAAAAATAGTTTAGCTAGGCTGGGAGCAGTGGCTCACATCTGTAATCCCAACACTTTGGGAGGCCGAGGCGGGCAGATCACCTGAGGTCAGGAGTTCGTGACCAGCCTCAACGTGGAGAAACCCTGTCTCTACTAAAAATACAAAATTAGCTGGGCGTGGTGGTGCATGCCTGTAGTCCCAGATACTCAGGAGGCTGAGGCAGGAGAATTGTTTGAACCTGAGAGGCGGAGGTTGCAGTGAGCCGAGATCACGCCATTGCACTCCAGCCTGGGCAACAAGAGCAAAACTCCGTCTCAAAAAAAAAAAAAAAAAAAAAAAAAATAGTTTAGCTAAGAAGAGAAAAACAAAAACATAAAGAACTAGAGAAGGATATAAGAAATCAGATTTCTGAAAGATGGTTAATGCTGTAACTTTGTTTTGGGTTAAAACAGATAATCCAATAGAGAGTGAAAGACAGATGGAGCTGGAGAGTTAAGAAATCTTGACAAATGAAACACATTTGAGTGAAACATTGTGGGGTCCAAAGCACAAATGGAGTGGTGTCTGCCCTTCTCAGTGACAGCGAGAATTGTTTATCCATTATATGTGAAAAGAAGCTAGAGGATACTATGAGTACAGATACTAGTGAGGAGTCATTGTCACTATGTTGGTACAAGTTCGTATTCTAATTTGATTATTTCTGTTTTCTTACTAAAAGGAAGCCAATGAAGAAGGAAGCAAATATAGAGGCGGAAAGGGGATAAAAGGAAGAATAATCTCAGAAAAGGAAGATAGAGATGCTGGTAAGCAAAAAAAGAGATTACCTATTAAACATAGAAGTGATTTGCACATTATTTTGGAGAAGAAATAAAGTTTTCCAAAATTGATTAAAAGAAAACACAACTTTCAAATACTAATACATTAGTCAAAAACACAAAATTTTATGTTTCTATTTTTTATATCAATGTTTCCATGGAGTTAAATGGATATAGCTAATTTATACAATCTTAAAAAAAAAGAAGATTAGTTTTACTTGTAGCTGACTTAATTAAAATATTCTTCTTAAGCCATTTGGAAGGCAAACCTCTAGGTAATATTACAGGATGTTAAAGTCATTTAAATACAAATAATGTATGCCATATTTTCATTTAACAAGTTTACCCAAGTTCATCCTACCTGTAGGGCTTTTAAAATGTTATAAAAAGAATAGATAAGCAAAAATCTATTTTTTAAGTATTAGACTTCAGTTCTCAAAACTTAATGTGAAATGTGGAAAGACAAATGCCTTTTCTTTGCTCTCGGTTGGAATTCTGGGCTGAAATCCACATTTGTAGCTGATCTGTGAACTGTGTCTTGTATAATGAACAGATTCATGGTGAAATCCTTTGGGTTTGTTAGCTTTTTTTCTATTGAATAGTGATGCTTCTGGGGTAACGTGATGGTCCACAAACACCAACACTAAAAATGAAATTTTTAGATGGCTAAAAAACAAGAAACAGAACCGTGAAATAGTATACCTGGCCATCTTATTCTTTCCATGCAACAAATCAAAATTCTTTAGGCTTCATTTAAAGCAGCAGAAGGCAGCCTGATTAATTCAATGTATGCCTCAATGATCGTCAGCCAAACTCATGGTTGTGACATATGAAATATAATTGGTAAGAGTTGAAATAGCCTGTCTTCTTTCAGTCTTTCATAAAAATCCTACTGTGTTAAGGCTAACATTTCTTCATAGTATTATCCCACTGATTGGTGAAATTTTGTATATGAGGAAAAAAGGGGCATGAAATTTATGGCACAGTCATCATGTGTGGCCATTCTTGCACTGTTGTTTGAGTGATGTTAAAAGGGTTATCTGTCTTGAAAACATTTGCTGTCTCAGGTGAACACCTGCTCTCCCCATATTCACTATGCTATACCAATGTATTAGTATGTATTTGTGCATTGCATCTCCAGAAAGCCACCACTGAAATGTTAACCTGTTCATCAGTGACACTATTAAACAAAGACATTCATATAATTAGATAAACTTAGAGGAAATGGGTCAAGAATAACCCATTTTGATCTCCTGAGAATCATTCTTGGAAGGTTTCTTAGATGACTATTCTTAATTTCAAAAGTTCAAACAAGTTTAGAAACCTCTATTCCTGAAAGAACAAATCTGAGATGGGTAATAAGTTTTTCTAAATTATATTTAAAAAGTAAATTCTAGACTTATATCCAGAAACTATGTGTGTCTTACATAATTCATTATTAGATTGCCTGTTATTCGCTTGGAGTCAATGATTAAAAGCCAATTGTTATTGCATTTGCAAAGAAGGAAAACTTGGTCCTCAGAAAGCCAAAAACAAACAACAAATATGGAAAGCCTCTAATTTCTGCATGTCATCACAAATTCCATTTCACTGCTGGGAGAAAGAAAGAAAGAGAAGAAGAGAAAAAGAAGGAAGGGAGGGAGGGAGGAAGGAAGGAAGGGAGGGAGGAAGGAAAGGAAGGAAGGAGGAAAAGAGGGAAAGAGATAAAGGAAAGGAAAGGAGAAGAGAGGAGAGAAGAGAAGGGAAGAGAAGAGAAGAGAAGAGAAAACAAAGAAAAAAGAAAAGAAAAGGAAAGAAAAGAAAAGACAAAAGAAAAGAAAGATGAAGGAAAGAGGGCGAGGAGAGGAGATGGGGGAAAGGAGGGAGGGAAAGGGAGTGAGAAAGAAAAAAGGAAGGAAAACAAAAGGAAGAAAGAAAGGAAAGGAAGGAAAGAGGTGATATGGGAGGGGGGCAAAGAAGTGCTGGGTAGAGAAGTTTGGGTCCTTGGTGCGGGCTTCACACCTGGGCCTGTGCCCATGGATCTAGGTGAGGACAGGCATTTCTGTTTTTGTGCCTAAATGTTGCATTTCCTAAGACCACCCTGGCCCGCCATGCTTTCATCCTGTGCTTATAAAAACACTGAGACCCTAGCGGGCAGAGACACACAGACGGCTGAAGGCTGAGAGGAACACATCAGCAGAGGAACACTTAAGCGGCTGAACATTGAGAAGAACACGTCGGTGGAAGAGCACACTAACAGGCACCAGCAGATGCTGGCAGGCCATCAACCAGGGGAACAATGCAGAGTTTGGCCAGGATATTCTAAGGAGAGCCCGGCCACTGAGCAGCCCGACTCCAGGGAAAAACCACCTTCCCACTCCATCTCTCTTCTGGCTCCCCAATCTGCTGAGAGCTACTTTAACTCAACAATACCTTGCGCTCATTCTTCAAGCCCATGTGTGACCTGATTCTTCTGGTACACCAAGGCAAGAAACCCTGGGAAACAGAAAGCTCTCTGACCTTGCAATAAGACAGAGGGTCTAATTGAATTCACTAACACAAGCTGCCTATAAATAGCTAAACTGAAAGAGCACACTCTAACACATGCCCACTGGGGCTTCAGCTGTAAACATTCACCCCTAGATGCTGCTGTGGGGTCAGAGCCCCACAGCCTGCCCATCTGCATGCTACCCTAGAGGTTTGAACAGTGGGGCACTAAATAAGTGAGCCACATCCCCATCACATGCCCTGTGATGGCGATGAGGCAACGTTTCCTGTTTCAACTGGGGGCTCATCTGGGATCCTGGAAGGTGAATACAAATGTGACACGACAGAATCAGCCTCTCTTTTAAAACCCTGGCACCTCTCTCTTTTTCCTGCAGGTAAGAGGCTCTCTTTCCCTTTACGAAGTTTTAAACCATCCTAACCTGTCTGGTAAAAACCCCCAGACTTCACCTCTTTTCTCTCTTTTATGGTTTGAAATGGCTTTTATCTCTTCCTTTACAATGTTAAGGGATTTGCTACAGGCTGTGGCAATGTTACTAGGTAAAATGAGCATTTTGCTCAGCAGCCAAATATGCAAATCAGACCACCTATTCCTAGAGGTGCCACCTATGCTTCCACCCCAACAGCCGCAGGCATGCATGACTCAGGGCACCTCACCTTTCCCTTTCCTTTACCAGTTCAGGTACCTGGGCTTGTGCACAACTTGCAAAGCTCACACCCAGCAGCCACGAGGGGCAGCGGGAGAAAGCCTTGGTGGTAGCCACAACCCCACAGAGCCAATAGACGGGCTCTTCTCATCCACCAGGCCAACAGAATGTTTCTCCACTGGGGGAAGGATATAAGGATTAGAGGGACTCACTTGCACTGAGGAAGAGGCTCTTCCCCCAGGATCTCCCCCTTTTGCCCCTTAAACTGTTTTTTTTTTTTTTTTTTTTTTTTTTGAGATGGACTCTGACTCTGTCGCCTAGGCTGGAGTGCAGTGGTGTGATCTCGGCTCACTGCAAGCTCTGCCTCCCAGGTTCACGCCATTCTCCTGCTTTAGCCTCCCAAGTAGCTGGGACTACAGGCACCCGCCACCATGCCCAACTAATTTTTTTTGTATTTTTAGTAGAGACAGGGTTTCACCATGTTAGCCAGGATGGTCTCGATCTCCTGACCTCGTGATCCGCCTGCCTCAGCATCCCAAAGTGCTGGGATTACAGGCCAGAGCCAACGCGCCGGGCCTGTTTTTCCTTTTCTAAGTGAGGGGGCTCCCCACTACCAGCAACTGTTTCTGATAGGGAAATTAATGGAGTAGTGACCCCTGCTGGCTGATAACTGCAAATTCGGCAGGGCTTATTTGAGACACTCTAAACGAATAAAACAACCCCTAAAATACCTTCTCAATCCGAAGCTCGATTCCAAGCTTCTTTTTCAGGGCAAGGCCCTAGAAAGAACAGCCAGGTCTGAGGCATCCAAAGCCAGGCCACAGGCACAATATAAATGGGCAGGACCAATTCTTGCCAATTAAACCCCACCCCCAACCCCACAGAAGGAGGCCATGCTTCATGGCATAAACAGGCCCAGGGAACTCACAGGTTGTTGGCAGCAGGAAAAACAGGAGGCATAGGTGAGGCCGGTCAATTCCTGTTCTCCAGGTTTTCCCTGCTTCATGGGTACGTATCACATCAGTACTTATGGCCAGCACCTGCCAAGGTTGCCAGGCCTCAGGGATGACAGGTGGAAGGGATAAGGAGGACGCTTGCTTTCTCTCTTTATCACACCCTGGGTTTTCGCTGAAAGAAAGGAAATGAGGGACGCCTCTATTCCCTGTCTTTCAGAATGGGTAACCAGTTCTCTTCACCACCTCCAGGTTATACTCCTCTGGAGTGTGTCCTGAACCACTGGGACTGTTTTGACCCTCAAAATCTGAAGGAAAAACTCCTCATAGCCTTCTGCACAAAGGTTTGGCCAAATTATGACTTACAGCAAGGAATGGCTTGGCTTCAGGAAGGAACCATTCATTTTGATACCCTCTCGCAGCTGGAACTTTTCTATAGATGTGAAGACAGATGGTCTGAGGCCCCATATGTGCAGGCTTTCTATACCTTGCAAGGCAATTGAGACCTTTGCCAACAGTGTAAGATTAATCCAGCCCTCCCGTTTGCTGTCTCAGGGAAGGCTGCAAGGGGCAAGCCCAGGGAATTAAAGATACAAATCCCAGAGGCACTCTCAGTTGAGAAGCCAGCTCCCAGCAGCCTTGCTCCTCCAGGTCCACCCTGACTTCCCTAACTAGCTTCAGCCTCTCACTTGCCCCCTCCTGAAATCCTCACCCTAAACAAGCCCCAGTCTCACTCTTGCCCCTCCAACAGATACCCAGTAAATTTGGGCCCAGTAAGTTCCAGGTCCTCTTCTCCCAATAGTACTTAAAGCAAATCAAGGGGGATCTTGGCAAGATGACCATGAGAGATATAGAGACGGTTTGCAGAATTTCACCCAAATATTTGAAATCTCCTGGAGAGATGTTATGTTATTTTTGAATCAGACCCTGATGGACAATGAGAAGCAGTCCACTCTGCAAACAGCAGAGAGATTTGGGGATGTGCTTTGCATCACATATAGCATCGGGAAAGGGGGCAAATATTACGCAACTGGAAGATAAGCAGAATGACTTATTTAGTGAATTTAGTGAATGACTCTAAATGGGATCCCAATGACAAGATGGAAGACTGGAAAGGGAGACACTTTCAGATGTTTATAATGGAGGGCTTGCATAGGACTAAGACCAAGCTGCTCAATTATGCAAAGTTGTTCATTATTGACCAGGGATTGGCTGAAAACCCCACTGCCTTCCTGGAAAAGCTAAGAGAGGCGTTGGTAAAACATACCTCTCTTATCTCGTGATTCAGTCAAGAAACAGCTAATCCTAAAGGATACATGTATTACTCAGGCAGCCCCTCATATCAGGAGGAAGTTCCAGAAATAGCCCTGGGACCAGACATACATTAGAGAACCTCCTGAAGTGGCCACTTCAGTCTTTTACAATAGAGAAAGGGAGACGCAAGAAAGAGGCAGAAGCTTTAATGGCCATCGTGCAAGCCCTCGAACAGGGTGCACCTATTAACTGCTAAAGATATGGCAAAAACAGTTATCTCTCTTCTAAAGTTTAATCACTCCCATACAAGGTTTAATATCTTTCACCAGAGTGACACACCTCCGGGTACAATGTTGTTGTTAGTATATTTCACTTCTTGTCTCTGTAATCTTTGGCACTAAATTATTTCCTTGTATAATACACACGTTTAACCCATGCATACTTAATCTTATAAAATCTTTTTTTTTTTTTATTTTCTTCTCATGCCTAGAAGCCATAAAACTCCAAACGGCCAGGCAACTGGAGCCTTAGATGATTGCTAGAAACCCTTAGATAGACCCCCGGAAGGAATCTGACTGCTGTTCTCCCCTAAGCAACACCCCCTATCACCAGGAAGTACCTTAAGACTAGTCATCACCCATATTTTAACAGCAGTTAGATGTACCTCTTCAGAGGCGGGAGATGACACAGGAGGGGGCATGGGTAGAGAAGGGCAGATCCCTCGTGAGGGCTCCCATGGGCCCGGGCCCATGGGCCTAGGTGAGGACAGGCATTTGTGTTTTTGTTCCCAAATGTTGCATTTCCTAAGACCACCCTGGCTTGCCACACCCCCACCCTGTACCTGTAAAAACCCTGAGACCCTTGCGGGCAGAGATTCACAAGCAGCTGGAGGTCAAGAGGAACACATCAGAGGAAGAACACACAAGTGGTTGAACATCAAGAGGAACACACTGGCAGAAAAGCACACTGACAGGTACTGGCAGACGCAGGCAGGTCATCGACCAGCAGAACCACACAAAGTCTGGCTAAGGTGGTCAGAGGAGACTCCAGCCGCTAAGCGGCCGACTCCAGGGGAAAACCACCTCTGTTCTTGCAATAAGGCAGAGGATCTAACTGAGCTGACTAACACAAGCTGCCTATAGATGGCTAAACTGAAAGAGCACATTCTAACACATGCCCACTGGGGCTTCAGCTGTTAACATTCACCCCTAGACGCTGCCATGGGGTTGGACCCCTACAGCCTGGTTGCTTCCGCTAGACGTTTGAGCAGCGGGGTGCCAAAGATGCAAGCTGCACTCCCATCGCATGCACTGTGAGGAGGACAAGGGAACTTTTCCCATTTTAAAAGGAAGGAAGAATAAAGGAAGGCAGGGAGCGGGAGGGCAGGAGAAAGAGAGATGGAGGGGAGAGACAAAAAAAGAAAGAAATGTATACACATACACACACACACATATATATATATGTATGTTTAGACATTGTTAAAGATATACATACATCTACTTTTCTCTATCTATCATCTATCTATCCATATATCTATCTTTAATGTTGAACCTCTAAAGATGAATCCTTAGATGTGTCATTGAAGCATTTACCTTAGTGAACAGCATTGCAATCTCAGATAATTGTATCATGTTATTATTGTGTTAACTAAATTAAGCTTTCAATTAATTTTTGACATTTAAGAGAAGTGTAGGTTAGCAAAACTAAGTGTATGTTAGCCAAACTAGGATTATAAAAACCAATTTGTCCTTTTTATCAACTTTTTATTTCACATTACACAAAATTTATGTTAGGTGCTTTTGTGGAGAGGTTTTCCAAATAAGGTGGTGGGAGAGGAAAAGTTGTCTTTGGTTTCCTACAGTAAAGTAGCCTATAACAATGTTCCTTTTCATATTTATTCAAATACATGTTTTTCTTATTCAAAAAAATGTCAAACAACATGTTTCAAAAATGGTTATGACTTCCTGCCTTCTTGTTTGGGCAAATACAAATAAAACATCTAAATTTAAGAAATAGGATTGCAGTATCTAAAACAAGTTGGACAATGAATAGAGGTTTTTAGGATTTTCTTTGGGGGAATGGAGGAAGAAAGTTTGAGATAAGTGCCACAGAAATCAATGCCTAAAAATATATTGGTGTCCTAGACACAATTGAAATATAGTTGTCCAATTGTCATGTCTCGCTCATCCTTAAAAAAATAAAGCAAACTTCAAGTTTAATCCTTTTTTATTGTGTCTGAAATAGATTATGGAACAACTGAATGACTATGTGCTAGGTTGCGTATTGTTGTTGTGCACTGAAAGCATTTCATTGTTATACCTCTCCCTCAAAATATCAATTAAGTATCACAAAAGTAATCAAGTAATTACTACTCCTAATGTAGAGGGATAGAGAAACAGAAGCTGTGCTATTTGTATTAATTACAATTACTAGTGCTTTAATCACTTTACTCCCACAGATACCCGTTGAGTTATGTACTATATCATTTTACTTACAAGCTTAGAGAGAATAAATGATTTGCTCAAATTCTACTAGATACTAAGTGGTGGAGCTTGAATTCAAACATAGTAATATCTGACTCCAGCCTTCTCACTCCCACCAACCCCACATATGTACACAAAAACACGAATACATACACACAAAATCACATACCAAAATATTTTTAACCTACAGATTTGTGAGATAATATGGATTCATTCTCAACATATCCAAAGTGATTTCAGTAAACTGCCATCTTAAAATATTAGGACTTTAACATATATATAGTTCATATTGTTGACAATGGTTGCTTTCAAGGAAATTAGCGTATATGGAGGACTGGTGATGAAGAGTATGTTCACCTTTTACTGTATTAAATTCTTCTGCAGCTCTTGAATATTTTATAGTGAATATATATTTAAGTGTTACTTATGTAAAGCAAACATAAAACACAAATTTTTAAAACAAAATCTATAAGAAGTTTTGATGTGTCAGTGACCTAAGATTTTGGAATTATAAGTCACTAAAATTGAATCTAATACACAGCTGGCATAGTGTTTGCAAGTTGAAACCTAGCCATCTCTGGAAATATACCAGAATTCATTACTGAAGTGAAAAATTTTAATAGTGACTAGATATCAAGATCTCATTTTTTCTTCCTATTATGGAAAGAAATAAAAGTAGATTAGATGGGAGACAAAATCTACTTAAAATCCAGCAGACATCAAAAACTTAATACACCATGATTAAGTAGGATTTATTCCTGGAATCCAAGGCTGGTCCAACATATGCAAATCAATAAATGTGATGCACCACATAAACGTAATTAAAAGCAAAAACCTTATGATCACCTCAATAGATGCAGAAAAAGCTTTCAACATAATCCAACATCTCTTCATGACAACCACACTCAACCAACTGGACATAGGAGGAACCTACCTCAAAATAAGAGCCATCTATGACAAATCTGCAGCCAACACCACATGGAATGGGCAAAGCTGGAACCATTACCTTTGAGAACTGGAAAACAACAAGGATGCCCACTCTCACCCTTCCTATTTAACATAGTATTAGAAGTCCTAGACAGAGCAATCAGGCAAGAGAAAGAAAAAATAAGGCATTCAAATAGGAAAATAAGTCAAACTAACTCTCTTCACTAAACACTTGATTCCATACCTAGAAAATCCTAATGACTCCACCAAAATGCTGCTAGAACGGACAAAAGATTTTAGTAAGGTTTCAGGATCCAAAAGCAATGTACAAAAATCTGTAGCATTTCTATACACCAATAATGTTCAGGCTGAGAGGCAAATCAAGAACATGATCCCATTTACAATAGCTAAAAGTAAAATAAAACATCTAGAAATACAGCTAACCAAGGAGGTGAAAGATCTCTACAAGTAGAACTGCAAGACACAGCTGAAAAAAACCACAGACGAAACAAAGAAATGGGAAAACATTTTATGTTCATGGATTGGAAGAATTAATATTGTTACAATGTCCATACTGTCCAAAGTGATTTTACAGATTCAATGCTATTCCTATCAAACTACCAATATCATTCTTCACAGTTAGAAAAAAAATTCCAAAATTCATCTAGAACCAAAAAAGAGCCTGATTAGACAAAGCAATCCTAAGCAAAATGAACAAAGCTGGAGACGTCACATTTCCCAATGTCAAACTACACTATAAGGCTATAGTAACCAAAGTAGCATGATACTGGTATAAAAATAAGACACATAGACCAATGGAACAGAATAGAACACTCGGAAATAAAGTTGAACAATTACAACTATCAGATCTTTCACAAGCCTGACAAAAACAAGCAATGAGGAAACGAACCTCTATTCAATAAATGGTCCTGGGATATAACTGGCAAGCCATATACACCAGAATGAACCTGACCCCTCAACATTTACCATATACAAAAATTAACTCAAGATGAATGGAAGATTTAAGTGCAAGCTCAAATCCTATAACAACCCCAGAAGAAAACCTTGGAAATACCCTTCTGAACACTGGCTTTGGCAGAGTTACTGACTAAGTCCCCAGAAGCAATTGGAACAAAAACAAAACAATTGACAAATGAGACCTAATTAAACTAAAGAGTGTCTGCACAGAAAAAGAAAATATCATACAGTAGACTGACAACCTACCGAATGGGAGGAAATATTCACAAACTATGCATCTGACAAAGGTCTAATATCCAGAATCTGTAAGGAACTTAAAACAAAAAGAAAAAAAAATAACTCCATATAAAAAATGGGCAAAGGACATGAACAGACACTTTGCAAAAGAAGACTTAGAAGCAGCCAATGAACTTGAAAAAAAAATGTCCATCACTAATTATCAGAGAAATGCAAATCAAAACCACAGTGAGGTACCATCTCACACCAGTCAGAATGGCTATTGTTAAAAAAATTAAAAAAAAACAACAGATGCTGATGACACTGCAGAGAAAAGATAACACTTATATACTGTTGGTGAGAATGCAAATTTGTTCAGCCAGTGTGGAAAGCAGTGTGGAGATTTCTCGAAGAGCTTAGAGCCCCATTCTACTCTACAATCCCACTACTGGGTATGTACCCAAAGGAAAATAGATCATTATATTAAAAAGACCCATGCACTCACATGTACATTGCTACACTATTCACAATAAGAAGGATGTGGAATCAACCTAGGTGCCCATCAGTGGTGGAGTGAATAAAGAAAATGTGGTACCCGTACACCATGGAACACTGTGCAGCCATAAAAAAGAATGACATCATGTGCTTCACGGTGACATGGATGGATCTGGAGGCCATAATCCTAAGCAAATTAACACAAGAACAGAAAACCAAATACCACATGTTTTAATTCATAAGTGGGAGCTGAACACTGAGCACACATGAACAGACACATGGGAACAGACACTGGCCACTACTAGAGGGGAAAGGGAGAGAGAGGTGGGCAGGGGGTGAAAAACTTCCTATTGGTTACTATGTTTCATACCTGGATGCAATATATCCATGCAACAAACTTACCCACGCACCTCCTGTTTCTAAAATAAAAGTTGAATTTAAAAAAAAGAAAAATCTACTTAAAAATATTTAAAAAATAATTTCTCCAATTACATTTTCAGGTACCTTCATGAATTAACTTATTACATTTTGCCATAGAGAAAAAAATGATTTTTTTCTCTGAAGGTTGAAAAAGGGTAGTTTTACATCTTCTCTAATCAGATATGTCCTTAAA
This sequence comes from Symphalangus syndactylus, assembly GCF_028878055.3. NCBI lineage: Eukaryota > Metazoa > Chordata > Mammalia > Primates > Hylobatidae > Symphalangus > Symphalangus syndactylus. Next base: position 30,579,337 of record NC_072426.2, read on the forward strand.
TTGAAAAGAGAAAGGGTTATGAGCAATGAACAAAAATAAACATTGCAAAGGTGCTTTACAAAATTTGCTATTTTGCTATCAACATTTTCATATTTAATTAAAAAGACTAGTGGACCACAAAATTTATTGTTTGTAGCTTCCAGCAAATACGAGACAGCAACTGGGAAGGAAATAGATTATTTTGAGTGTCAGGATCAGACAGATTGAAGCAGTGGTCACTCCTGTACTCATCAGCATTGTCCTCTTCCTACCTTTCCCAAACGCTGTGGTACTAGGTCTTGGTATTATGGCCTCTACCTTCCTCAATTGGGAAGGGTATTTCTAAAGCTCAGACCTCCCCATCTCCAAGCAGCTTCCCGAAACTGACCTTTCTAAATTCCCTATCAAACATTTTCCCACAAAAGATGCAAATTTTCATTCACTAATTTTGCAAATATGAACTAAGCATCTCTTATTAAATTTTTTCTAAGAGAAAACATGGATAAAAACCTACTATTTAGACAGGAGTGACATATGGTATTTATCTAGAATAAAGAATTTATCTAGACTTATTATGTGGTAATAACACCTGCTGCCTGAAACAGAGAACAAAAATAAGCCATGAGTTTGAGGAAATAAATATAACTATGTGTTTTTTTCTATATACCATTCCCTATACAAGAGTAGCACGTGAGAATAGTAGGGAACTTAATAATTATCCAGAAGCTTATGCCAGTTAGAGGACTAAATGAAATAATGTTTTGAATATTTCAATCTGAAAGTGAAGAAAAGAACAATCAGGATTGAAAACAAAACAACTAAGATAATTTTCAGAATATGGTTAAGTTGAAATGACATATTAAATTATTATGTTGCCTTTCACAATAACTCATTCCAGAGTTCAAAGTTGAATATTTTTATTGTGCCTTATTTTATTTTTATTTATTTATATTTATTTTATTTTCTTATTTATTTTATTTTATTTCAAGATGGAGTCTCATTCTGTCGCCTAGGCTGTAGTGCAGTGACGCGATCTTGGCTCACTGCAACCCCCGCCTCCTGGGTTCAAGCCATTCTCCTGCCTACAGACACACGCCACCACGCCCGGCTAATTTTTTGTATTTTTAGTAGAGATGTGGTTTTACCATGCCGGCCAGGCTGGTCTCGAACTCCTGATCTCAAGTGATCTGCCCACCCACCTTGGCCTCCCAAAGTACTCGGATTACAGGCGTGAGCCTCTGCGCCTGGCCTATCGTGACTTATTTTAAAATAAGAATTCAGTCTAAGAATTAGAAGGCAAGATGAGGTTGGACAGATAAGGACATTAAAGAAAAACGAAGTTTTATGCTTTCCCTCTTTTTTGCTTTACTTGGATGGATTTTTCTACTCACAATTCCTTCTCCCCCCAGCCTGTCTAATGCATTGTATACTTTGAGATGTAGCTTATTTCTTGTTTCAACTCCCAAAATAATCCGAACATATCTTTACCGTATACGTAACAACACTATATTAAAGCGATGTGCTGTGTGTCTCTGTCTCCCCCATGAGACTATGAAACTGTGAAAAATGAAGGCAGAAATCTTGTTTATTCATTTTTATAAGCCCAGGCAAACTGTTGCACAGTGCCTGGTGACACTGATTTCAAAATTGAATGAAAAACCGTCAAAGAATGTTCCAGGCATTGTGCATGTATCATATGATGTGTAAGTTTATTTTAACTTAGAGTGAGAGAGTTTTTATTACTCTCATTTTATAATTAGAAAGATAATACTAAAATAAATCAATAACTTAATTTTTTTACACAAGAGTAAGTGGTTGAACAAAGATTTAAATTCTGGATAATATGATTCCAAAACAAGTGTCATTTCAACATCTTATTGTGCCTGCTATAAAGGAAAAATGAATGAAACACCTCTTATCTAGGCTTTGGTCAGGCAATGGCCATTTATTATTAATACTGCTTGCCTTTGATTTGTCAAGTGTCTTAATATAGGAGTAATTAAGAAGCTATTATCTCCTATACAAAGTTTAAGCAACTATTATGACTGGTAGAATGATGATGAATTCCACAAACTAGAAGGGTGTATGTGGTGGGTGGGTTGGTGGGCAAGGGGGTGTGTATGACTGATGTATGTTAACATTTCTATATATAGACATGTACCTAAGTAACAAAACAAATTATTTTAAAGCTGCTAAGTTATTATCACTGCTCGGGACATCTACTCACTATGTGAATTTACACTTTCTGTTACAACTTTCCTTATATATGAGTCACCCAAATTTAATTTATAGAGAGATGTAGAGAAATTAACTCAGTATCCTGAAGAACTGTGTATATTCTTATGTACTTGAGGAAGAAGAAAATCACTTGCCAAATAAGCATATGTTTAGAAAATTCACAAACAATTTGAAATAACAATTTGGAGAGTATAAGAATCCAGGATCAAAAACAAATTAGTTAAGTGCAAAAGGTAACACCTCCCACACACACACATAAATACAAGGCCATCCATGTAAAATTAATACACAATGTGTATGTACACATGTATGTATGTATGTGTGTGTGTGTGCATATGCAGACAGTCTTTCTAAGTTATGTAGTCCTCATTATTAAAGAATTTCCTCTTTTTGTCAGAAAACTCCCAAGAACATTTGTTCTAGTTGGTTTGTATACTGAGCCAAAACTTATGCATTGGAAATGAACCATGACAGATGCTGAAATCTCAACTTGCCAACACATTTGAAACAGGGTGTCCTGCCTCAGCAATACTGATTGAATAGACCCCAGAGAGATTCCACAAATACACTACAGGTGATTATGATGCATGGAATTGGCAGAATACCTCAGGACAGCGAATACTGCCTAAATAATGAGGTGTTTTTTGTTTGTTTGTTTGTTTGTTTGTTTTGGTCATTAAAGCATGCTCTCCCTACACATACAACTGAAGAGGGAATAATATTTTCTCTCTAGCAAACCTGTCCCCTGATTTGTCTACATATCTTTCCCAATGGGAACTAGGCTTAGGAGAAAGCATAGGGTGTCCCATTCTCCTAGATATCTGTTATTGCCTGATGACTCCATTTTATTCATTCATCAACCTGTCAGGAAGCTGTTCACTCTTCTCTCCTGCTTCTGTCCAGGAACCTTAGTCATCAATAAAACTAAGAGCTTACCACTTTTTTCCAAACCTGCTTTTCTTATACCGTCTATTAAAGCAGTGGTCCCCAACCTTTTTGACACCAGGAACCTGTTTCATGGAAGACAAATTTTCCATGGCGGAGGCAGGGGTGGGGGCTGTAGGGAGGGTGTGGATGGTTGGTTTTGGGATGAAACTGTTCCATCTCACATCACCAGGCATTATATTCTCATAAGGAGCACGACCTAGATCTCTTGCATGTGCAGTTCAAAATAGGGTCCGTGCTCTTAGGACAATCTAAAACCACTACTGATATGACAGGAGCCAGAGCACAGACGGTAATGCTCACTGGCCCATTGCTCACCTCCTGCTGTGTGGCCCAAGGGTAGGGACCCCTGCATTAAAGCTCAATCCACTAAAAAATTGTAGAGTCTCTTTTCCTGCTGTTTTCTCCTTTTTTCTTACCATATTTCTGTGATGTTTTTATTGAATTACTGGTGTTTTTCAAATTGATCTTTCACCATTCTAACATATTCTGAGCCCTTCCATAAAATGCCTGACAATATATTTTTTCTTCAATTTTGCAATCTGTTTAATGGTATTTTTTCAAATTTATTCATTCATAAGAATTATTTGTGTTATAGATGTTACTTTCATTGATCATAACTTTTGCTAATGTCTTCTCCCTTTTTATAATTTCTATTTCTACTCCCACTTTAGTGTCTCTTTATTATTAGAAGTTCTTAAATTTAATGCTGTTGAACTTATCAGTTGCTCAATTTCCCAGATTTAAGAAATTCTTCCCAATATCTCTATCACACATGTATCAATTTGTTCTTCTATAGTGTCTTCTCGATGTGCTATGGGTTTTGTTTTTTCCACTAAAATCTTCAAAGTACATAAAAATGATTTTTTTCGTCCCAGTGCTATCCTTTTGCACTGATCTACACGATGTCTATCATTTATCAGTACTTATAAGAATTTTGGTTGGTATTTGTGCATTCTCTTTTGTTTCATTGAACTTTTAAATTTATCTATACAATAATTTCACTTAGATGCAATCACTATATCTTTATTATAAATCTTGAAATCAGTAGGGCTTGTCTCTCTTTTTTGTTTTTTTTTTGCTGTAGAGTATTTGTTTCATTTCACTCTCTGAATTTATTTACATATTGTAGAATCAGGTTGTCAAAATCCATGAAAAGTCTTTTGGGATTTAACAGACTAGATTTCCATTGACTCTATTAATCAGTTTAAGGCAAGTTGATAACTATACAATATCTACCCAATAATGAGGCATATAATTATAAATATTTAGCTCTTCTTTAGGTATTTCCAATGAAGTTTTGTAATTTATTTTCATAAAATATATATTTTTCTAGGCATGTTATCATATTTTATATGTATAATGATTCTTATTTACTTAAGTATAAATTCTAACTATAGCTGGTTAGAAAATGATTTTTACATGTTTAGTAACCTAACAAAATATTCATATTAATTCCATAAACTTGTCTGTGTGTTTTTGTAGTTTTCTACATCATGTGAAAATAATAAAAATGTAATTTTTTTCTTAAAAAACTTGCCTTTATTCCTTACAAACTCTTAAGATTCTCTAATATAATATGAAATAGAAGTAGTGATTATGGACATCATTGATTTGTTTTAGATCATAAAGAAATGCTTTCAATATTTTACCATTAAATATAATATTTACTGATAGGATCATTGTGTACAGGATTACATGGACTTTGTGAATTTGTGGAATTTTCATAGTATTTCTAATTTGCTAATTTTTTTCTAAATCATGAACAGGCGTTTATATAATTCAAAATATTTTAAAATTTATTGAGTTTACTATATTTTATTCTCCCTTTTCTAATGCAATGAATTACTTTAAACAGTTTTTTTATACTAAAGCAAACTTAAATTCTGGAATTAAATCCAACAAGTATACCTTTTTTGTAACTTCTGCATTCAATATGTTTATATTATCATTAGAAATTTTGCAAGTCAATCTGTGATTTTAATTTCTTGCATTGTATTTATTATAAAATTTATCTAATTTTTGTCTGTCCCATAAAATTAGTTGAGGAAAATTTATTATTTCATTATTCTCAGGATCATTTGGTACAAAATTGGTCGCATTATTTCCTTAAATATATAATATAATATATAATATAATTTGTCTTATGACTAGAACCCTTTACTTACTGTTATGCATATGATTCCCATAAGTTACCCAGATTGAGAAGGTCCTAGGTTCATTTCTTACTTCCAATGTACTTAGGGCTCTCAAAGCAGAGGATAAAGATTTCCAGGTTTTGAAATAATTCTCAGTATGATCGTTGGTCTTTAAAGTTTTCTTTCTTGAGTGTTCCTGCTTTCACTTTGGAGGATCTACAGATTTCTTAATGTTATGTTAGGTATTTCATTTATTTAAAAAGATATGTTGTAAAATCTCTTATCTAGATTAGCATTCCAGTTCAGAGGGTCATTGAGAGTATCTAATCTGCTATACTATCACAACCTATATTTTTTCTGATATTACTTGATTTTTTACAGTTTGATTAATATATATGGTCTTGATTTCAGGTTGACCATCAGTAAATAAGAGATACTAAAACTGAAATCTAAGTTTCTTTGCAACCCAGTCAGTCTTTTTTTCAGGTAGTTTATGATTAGTATATTAACTGTATATTAATTTAAAAGTATACTCCCTTAAAAATAACCCTGTGATTCATTATCTGTTGAAAAAGAGGAATGGTCTCTGAAATATATCCACATTTTTCAGTTTGGGCAAGTTAGGGCTGTTATACAGTAGACACACCTTAGTTCTTGTAAATACTTACAAAAATGTTTTCTTCCTGGATTCATTCTGAAATATATCACAGAGTAGATTCAAGTAGTGAAAAAGAACCTATATACCTCTACGATAATTCACCCTGCTTTGCTGGAAGCATACAAAACTAGTATAATGACAGACTGCTAAAAACAGCTAATGATCTAAGTTTCTTGTTGTTATTATATTCCCTAAGATGTAATGTAATGTAGAACTTGTCTCAGAGCTTGTCAGCGCTGAGATGATTTTTCTTCACTCTACTCAATATGTGCCTATAAGCAACATCTCTATTATGCTGCTACCATTAGCAGAGTAATTAGGAAGGCTATCATGGTCTCAAACTCTATAAGTGTTTGAGACTCCACCTCATAAAATGTTCATTAGAGGACAAATTACCACATTTTAAATAGAGAAAACATCATCTCAAAATACGTCTTTTCTGATCCCCACTGCCAATGTCTCAGGTTTTGTTTACTACTGTTTTTCATTATTACAGTCATTAGGACTAGCTAAGCTTGGAAGCAGTCATGTTCAGAATATAATTTTTGAGCATTAACTCAACATTACAAAAAGCCTTGTGGTACTTTTCTGAATGGACAGAAAAAAGTACATCATAAACTACATGTCAATGCAGTCAAAAGATTATGAGTAGATATGTTAATATGCTGTTGAGATTGCATTTAACAAGTATAGGTAGCAATCTCCATGGATAGCTTTGCTACTTCAAAGGAATTAAACAGAATAGTCCCTTTTTGTCTTTTTTGAAAGGGAGGTAACATATCTTTTCATGAACATTAAAAAAAAAAGTTAAAAGCCTAAAGAAGCTTAAGTTGTGGGTAGACAGTTTATACATATATGTTAATTTAGATTTTCATGTTTTTATTATAAATAATTATTCTATTTTCCTTTTTTGTCTTTCATATGTGTTTATATTTTCTTTTAAATAGAGACAGGGTTTCCCTCACTATGTTGGTCAGGCTGGTTACAAACTCCTGGCCTCAAGTGATCCTCCCGTCTGGGCCTCTAAGAGTGCTAGGATTACAGGCATGAGCCATGACATCTGGCCATATCTGATTTTGATTTACACATTTTTAATGAGCTTGTTATGTTCAGACAATGATCATTTTTATCCATATCAACAATAGGATTAGCTTCAATAAATAAAGAGCTAAATAGTAACTAAGATAATTCATTTAACCAGAATCAATAAGAATTTATAATTTGGATGGTTCTCATTTGAAACATGTATTTGTAAACTTTTAAAGAATATCTATAAATTGACAAGACAAATTAAAAATGCCATTGAATCAGAGGATTATGTCTTGAGGGTTTCTTATTCTTACCTTCTCTCTCTTTCATTTACAATTTCTCAGACAGGATTCTGTAATTCCTGTCAAACTGCAAAGTACCCACAGTCTGAGCTTTCCTGATAGTGTACAAAGCCTCAGGCAAGCCCACACTCTAAAACAGGCTGCTTCAATTTTATACTCCATTTAACACTTCATTTGATGCTCAAACTTCATTTTAGCCTGCAGTGTTAACATTCCAACATTTCCGTGAGTTGGGCAATAGGTGTGGATTCAATACTCCTGAAGATAGTTTGGGCAAATCTAAGCTTCCATGCCCAAGATGAGTGAGAGCCATTCTGTTTACAACTGTGAAAATCTTACTTGATTTTTAAAACTAAGGACCATAAAGCTACACAAAAGGGAGCCTAACTTCAAAGAGAACTGCAACTTATACTCTGAAAATAATGGGAGCATCACTAATAGGTGGTGCATAGATCATCTAATTGATATGCAATGTCTGAGGAGCTGTCAGTAAAACAAAGTCTGTGTAGTAGATGTGCGTGGAAATTACACAGATATTTAAATTCAGAAAAGTACAGCAAGGACACAAATTTTCAGCCTTTTTTGGAAAGGAGTATGAGCTCTGAGAGACAAATATTGGAAATAAATATTAGATTTCCTTTGAAATGAACTTTGAGATTCTGACTTTGTTCTCTCAGGATTGCTAACATGTCTTCTGATCAGGCTGACTTGATAAGCAACCGGCAAACCTGCACAGGGCCCACACTTAGAAGAGCCTCATGCTTAGTTTAATGCTGTTTCATTGCCATCTTGAAATTCTTCAGAATTTTTTAACAAGAAGTCCCACATTTGCATTTTGTATTGGGTCCCAAAATTATGTAATCAGCCTTGTTTCTGCTATATAATACAAATTGAACTTAAAAATAGCAATCTGCAAAACATCAACAGAAAGAGGCATCATTTTTCCCTGGATTGGTTGTACGATTGACAGAAATGGGACTACAATAAGGACTGCACCCATGAGTGATCATACTGAGGTCCTCATGGCTATTTAGGCTTACCAAAACAAAATGCTCAGCAAATACTGTTCTTCCTGTTCAAAACCACAGTTTTTGATTTTCTATATTAATTTACAGTTTCGTTGGTGAGAGATGGCATTGTTTAATATTAGGAGCTTTTGAAGTTCTATTTTCTTAAAAAGTAAACACAATAATATCCACCAGCCTATCAGGGTTCCACATAAAATAAGCAAGATGATTTATTGCTGCTAGGCATTTATTTTCCAAAAGTAAGAATTCAAAGAGCATCTCTTTGCCATAAAAGACAAGCAAGTGAACAAAAGTAATAGATGCAGCCCATTTGGCAAATTGAAATTTCATGATATAGAGAGAGCTGGGCAATCTCCTTTGGAAGAAATGTGAATTATATGTCAGTATCTCTCAATTGTGTGGATAAAGACAAAAGCTGTGCTATGGACAGAAAGGATGTGGTTATTTTGATTTTTTTTTTTTTTTTTTTTTTTTAGACAGTGTCTTGCTCTGTCATCCAGGCCGGAGTGCAAGTGGTGTGATCTCAGCTCACTGCAAACTCCACCTCCCGGGTTCAAGTGATTCTCCCACCTCAGCCTCCTGAGTAGCTGGGATTATAGGTGTCTGACGCCGCACCCAGCTATTATTTTTTTTTATTTTATTTTTTTAGTAGAGACAGGGTTTTACCAAGTTGGCCAGGCTGCTCTTGAACTCCTGACCTCAAGTGATCCGCCCCCCTCGGCCCCCCAAAGTGCTGGGATTACAGGCGTGAGCCATCATGCCAGGCCTGTTGATTCTTTATAAGCTGCGTTTATTGAACAATGTTAAACAGGGAGATGTTGATTATATCTTTATCACAGTAATGATGATGTACTATTTTTATTGAATATACTTTCTATGTAGATAGAGTCTAGTAAACCACATTCACCTAGAAGAACTAAAACTACGATTTATTTTATCTTTCTCTAGTTAAATTCACATTTATAAATTGTCCTTTTCATGACCACCTCAGTGTTCTGCTTCAACTCAATATTAAACCATGTACTATGAAATATTAATGAGAAAAGTCAGATCCATTTATATTTCATGCTGAAATGTAGCCAATTCTTCCATAGTGATAATACAATTACGGAACTAATTTTGAAGTGCATAATGGATTTTTAAAAGTTAACATCCATAATAGGCTGTAGCCAGATGTTATGTAAGATACTGATGGAGAAAAAAGACTCTAATACTATAGCATATTAATAGTTTAGTAAAAGAATATCTGCAATGCTATTCAGCCAATAAATGTGTAAAAAATATTATTTTCCCCCATATGTTTTTTTTTCTATAACATCACAAATGTAGTATCTTCTTTTATCCCAAGTAATAGGAAGCCACTCAGAAATTCAGAGGTCAAGTTTACTGTGGGGCATGAGAATTTGGAATAATAATAACAGAAGAAAATAATTTATAATCTGTCTTCATTTTCTTGTTTCTCACTTGCTCCACTTTATTACCTCCTTCATCATTTCACCACAAGTTTTCCAGGGGAGCTTTAGTAAACTGTATACTATTAAATTTCATGTTTATTTTAGTATCACCCCTCATTACCACTATACAACTAAAAACACATTTTTTTCTTTTTCTTTTTTTTTTTTTAAACAAAACTCTTACCCTCTCCCACATGAGAATCTCTTTTTTTCTTTCCTTGTCACTGGATATTTCTATTCATTTTCATGAGCAGATTTCGCCTACTCTTTTTATTGAATAAAGGCTTATTTCTGATCATTTAACTCTTATTTTTTCACAGAAAATTTTATTCATCCCAGTGCTTCACTTATCATCTATATGACAATACTCGCACATGTATCTCTGCACCAATCATCATCTCCGTGGATCAAATCTATATATTAACCTGGCTCACAAAAACTTCAATTCTTCAAAGACAGTGAAAACATATGAAACCAAACTTCTCACTCTACACAAAAGAGTCCTATTCCAGAATTTTCTCTTTCGATAAATGCCATAACTGTATGTCCAGTTACACAACCCTGTAATATGAGATTCATTCCTTATACTTCCTCTCCTTCTAAAACTTTTCTAAGTTCTATGATTTTGCTCCGAAATATTTATAAAAAAGTCTACACTTCTCTCCTTCTCAGACAAACTCCTTAGTCTAAATTACCATTATATGTGACCTGGACTAATGAAATAGCGTCATAACTATTATAACCATATTGACTTTGGCTAACCCTTTTCCCCAGTGTCAAGAAAGAGCAATGTTTTAAAAATGCAAATTCAATCACTTAATTCCTCTATTTGAACTATCAATAGCTACCCGTTATTCCTATGGTCAAGACCAAGATCCTTAATAATAATCTCTTTGTAAGACTCTGTACCTCACTTCCTGACCTCTAGCCATGCTGCCCTCCTTTAGTGTCTTTTAGATACCAGACTCTTCTACACACTAAGCCTTTACATACGCTGGTTTATCTATCTGCAGTACCTGCTCTGCCTTCTCATCTCTCATTTTCACCTGGTTAACTCTCTCTTAATTTCCAAAGCTCAGTTCAAATGTCATTCCTTGATTTAAGACTTTTTCAGTTGCTCTACCCATGACTGGATCTATTTTACACTGTTATTACACTATTTCCTCAAATTTAAGTACTATTCACAGATTGAGTTTTACATTAATTTTTAATAATTTGGTGAATATATGTACATAGATAAATTATCTTTAATAGGTCAGGCTTTCTGAGAGTAAATTCAATTGTAACTTATTTGATGAAGACTTTAATTCAACAGACTTTGTTGGATTAAAGTCTCCATAAAAGAAGTTACAGTTTATGTTTATTTACAAATATAATTTTTTATTCTTATAAATGATTAAGTAATTAAAATGTTTATAAGAATAAATTAATTAACTAATAAACATATGACAGACAATTTGCCCAAACTGTTTAGAAACACTTCAGTAAGATTAAGCGAGAGCTTTCAATAATTTCATCAATAGATTTGAAACCACCTTTGCAAAAATTATAACTGAGAAAGTTATTGCCGTGAAAGAGACGTGACCTAACCAACCCCATTTTGCTTCTAATCTCCAAGCTGTCCTTGTTCATTCCTGGGTTTAGGCCTAACTAACTTTTGGAGGAACTTACTTTATAGTTTAACTTTGAAACAAAGAAAATAACAGTCTTTTCCCAAAACAAACACTCTTCCTGCCTGGGGACCACACTGCCTTTGCAGGACTAACAAATTAGCCATGAGATTAGAAATTATGGTTTAGGAGTCATGCAGCTGGAGGCTGTAAGTTTCCGAACCTCCCTAAATTGCTCCTGGGAATAACATCAGTATTGTAAAACCTAAGATCAGTGTTAGAGATATTTCGCAGACCCTGCACTGGATGAATCAGCTGGCACCACCCAGTTCGATAAGCTGTTTTATCTGGTCTCCTGTCCCTTACCCAAGAAATGACTCAGCGCACGAGGACAGCTTCAACTCGCTATGATTTCATCTTGGACCCAATCAACCAGCACGCTTGACTCAATGGTCCCTTAACCACCAAAGTATCCTTAAAAACTCTGATCCCTGAATTCGTGGGAAGACTGATTTGAATAATAATAAAACTCCCCTCTCTGGTACAGCCAGGTCTGCATGAATTAAACTCTTTCTCTATTGCAATTCCCCTGTCTTGATAAATCGGCTCTGTCAAGGCAGCGGGCAAGGAAAACCCATTGGGCAGTTACAGACACAGCTTCTTTCCTTCCTTACTACTTTTCTTATTACTATTCTTCCTTTTGTCCTGTCTTCCTCCATTCTTGCCCACCTGCTTTCTATCCAGTCACTATTAAGTACTTGGTATAGAGCTTTGTACATCTTAGATGCTCAAAAACCTTTGTAAAATGAGTTAATGAATCAGAATATCAATTTTCATATGGCTTGTAACACTTTCTAGTTATACAATGTTAACTAGCTTATGTTTGCCTTCTAATAGTCTGTCAAGTAGAATAAGAAATGCAACATCTACTAAAAGTTGTTCGGAAACTAAGTAGAAAAAGAAGAACAACTCATAGAAATACTTTTTAAAATTAAAAAGTTGTTATAGCTGTCATCATCATTTTTGAATGTCTATTACTATTTGTTCTATAAACTATGCAAATCAAAATTAAGCCCTATACAATACATGGCTTTGTATATTACAGTGCTTTAGTATTAAACTCAATCTTGACTCTTAAGTAATTTCCATGGAGTTCTCTTGTGAAACCCAGAGATATTGCAATGGATGCTCTGGTTATCAAAAAATTCCACACGAATCCCACATAATACAGACTGCTGTCTATGGTTTTCTAATGAAAACATTTCGTTCTTTTATGAGTTATGTGTCATTTAGATAGCTACTCAGGCCTATGCTATTGAGGTTAAAGGTCTTCAGAGAATGCTTCTAAGCCTTCCTTAGGACAGTTAAAGGCAGCTATCCCAGTAAATCAGGATGGACAGCAGACTGATAATATACTCAATTTACCTTTTAGATAAACTACACTGAGAGTAAGTTCTCAACAGGAAATAAAGGTGAATTTCACTATGGGTACAGGCCATTCCCCAGTGTTTTCACAGGGATTTGAAAATTAAAAAAAAAAATGAGGGTATGTATCACGCAGAATCAGTGCTGTATTGCTCAAAACAATGAGTTATGGTAATAAAGGTACAGTTTATGCAGAAACTCTGATATAAAAAGTGGTTCTATGACTCTGACCTTTGCACTTGTTTCCTGCATATTATTTTTTTCTATTTTTCATTGTTACATACCAATAATTGATTTCAGTCAGTCACTCAATCTGTATTTACCACAGTAAAAATTTTAAGGCATCTTTTCTTTACTATCCCACTGTTTGAATCTCTAACCTGTCTTTTGTCTTTGGACTTAAATACTTCTATTTAAGTTTTCATGGCACATGTAAATTAACTGCTACTTGGCCAAGGAAGTTAGACAAATATTTATCATGGGGGGAGTTACAAGAGCATCAGAAATGAATGGTAAAATCTTGGTGTGTATTTTTAGAACCATTATATGGTTTACGTAGTGCTAATGTTTGGCTTCTTCTGAATATTCATAGGGAATCAGAGTCTAGATAAAGAAAAGAAATAGTCAAAAGATAGTATAAACAACAAAGGGATTCTGGTTTTGAAGAAAAAAGTAGGGGAAGTGAGATCGCTTCAAATTCTAATTTAGAGTATATTAAATATTAACTATAGTTGAATAGTTTTCTTAATCTCTCTGAAGATATTGAGCTTTCCATCTATGTTTTCTATAATTCTTTTACATGGTAAATACAAGTTTACAGTGGAATATTGTTTCTGCAGACATAAAATCGATTTTTAAAGATGGTATTCTTCCATAACATTATGAACCACACATAAAATCAACTAATTTTTTAATATATATTTAAGCAGTACTTTTATACACATATGTACAGATATTATATGATTTTTCCAAATTGTTTTTCAGCATGCATATTTTATTTAGGAAGATATTGTGAATATATTTTCCATTAATGGGCATTAATAACAAACATCATTTTCTAAGTTTGATATTTAACTTAGTAAGTCCCCCTTTATTAGAACTATAGAATGTTCTTTTTTTATTTTTTCTTTCTTAATTTATAGACTTCTATTATTAAATCTTTGTTTCTACTTAACATATTTTTTTTCTTAGGATGAATTCCTATAGCTAGCACTTCTGGGTAGTGAGGTGAAATATGAAACATGTAAGCTCTCAACAAATGCTTGTTGAGTGGAAATTTTGAATGAACAAACAAATAAATGATTGTAAGATGTGGTACCTCCCTGGATTTCATCCCCTTCTCACAGAGTTAATAGAAAATAAGACATAGTCATGACATTGAGATGGTTCTGGAATGGCAAGCTATGACTCTGTATTTCACTCAACATGAAATCATCTGGCTGTGCCAAGCAGCTTCATTTATTAAAACTGCTTTCGTGAAGCATATACTGACATTTAACCTAAATTTGAGTACTGATACACTTGTGAGAAAAGAAGTTGTTTCATTTCTTTTGATTTCCATGCATTATTCAAAGATTTAAACAATAACAGCCGTGATGATAAAATCTGAAATGTTACGAACATGAAACTGTCATTTTTAAGATTCACATGACAATAAGTAAAGAACACTCATAAAATACCTACTGATGTTTCATTCTTTTCCATTAAAAATATCCAAACTATAACGAAAAACCGGCCTTTTAAACTTCACTTGCAGAGTACTACTATGTTACAATCACTTTCTTCATAGAAAATGACTGCATTAAAAAAATACTAAGGAACAATTACAGTTTTCAAAACAGCACGCTCTGTATTTTAGCTAATTGCTAATTCATATAAATTTTACTGTCAGTCCCCTTACAAAGTATTTGAATATGAGAAATTTTTAAAACTATATACCTATACCTGTTTGTAGCTATATATTGATTTATATTTCTTTGCAGTACATAAGTTATTGTAATACAGAGTTTAACTTTATAATGAAAACCTCATTAGGTTTGGTCATATCTGTAGCAATAGTCTATGAGCGTTTTTTTTTTTTTGTCTATGTAATTTCTTCATTCATTCAACAAATATTTATTGAATGTCACCTATGTTGGCATTGCTGTAGGTGCTAAAAATACAAGGAAAACAGCAGGCAAAACATCAAACCTGTAATTTACACAATTGTATTTTAAAACTTGGCCAAGTCTGAGGCCAAAATGAGCTTCCCATTTGACCTCTGCTGAATTGAATTTATCCCATCAGTTATAACCTTTGCCTATATTTTGCATAATCACTTTTCATATTTAAAAGTCAGGCTTCTTCCATTTCCAGTACTCATGATGAAGGATATTCCTCTTTACATCCTTGCACTTTCTTAAGTTTTATTATATATTTCTTTTCATGCATTTGTATTAGCCAAGTACAGAGTTAATGGACTTACTATTTTAGGATCCATTTGTTAAAATTTCTATTTTCTTTTAAACTCTCAAATCAGTTTTATGAATTAAAGCTAGCATATCATTACTTCCTTACTTTTGCCTAAAATAGGGCATGCATTTATTTTATATTTAGAACTCAAAAGCTTTATTCTTCATTAATACAGACACACAGTGCTAATTCATAAAAGCTATTGATTACAATACCTTAAATATTCACAGTAAGAAAAAAATCAGTAACTTCAAGTTGCCTCAGCACAGAGTAATAGAGTCTTGTGTTGAGAAGAAGGTTCTACTCAAAAGTCTGTTTCAAGTTGAAGATGCGATGAGTGTGTAATCATTTTGCTTAAAGGTCAGCCAATTTAAAATTTATGTGCAAATTTTACAACGAGACTTTGTTATATTCACCTACATAGCCCCTGCTCCTATAATATTATGCCTAACATTTAATAAGCATTAAATATTGACTAATTAATGAATAAATCATTAAATAAACTTATATGAGTTGGTAACCTAGCCAATACGATCATGAAATGACTATCAGTCAGTGATTTGAAAAGTATTATCCTTGGGAAACTATCTTAGTAAGCCTGCATGTTCCTCTTTAATATTCATAAAAAGAAAAGGGCAATTTCACCAGCAGGTGCACTATGTTCAATGCCTGAGTTGCATTCAGAGTAAGCTAAGGCAGTGACAGTAAGCTTTGAGCACTATGCTAGATGCTTCTCTCTCTCCGGGTCTAATGACAATGACAAGTATGATCTGAAAATATTAAGTCAGCTTTTTTCTTGTGTAGTGTGTGTGTATGTGTGGGTTTTAATTTTCTTTCTCTTTGATAGTTCAATGGGGAAAATACTATACAAATTAGAAAGGGAAGTGAATTATAAAATGTGCTTAGCTCTTAGGACATGCAAGAAAGGTACTGAAATGCAAAATCTCGGAGACCGCATATAATCCATTCCACTATTTTCATATTTCAGCCCCAAAAAATTATTATTAATCTTTAAACAACCTTCAAGTCTAGCATCATGTTTAGGGGCGTGGAAACTAGAACAAGGCTGAGTTCACTCAGCTGGGTCATTTATTAATCAAAGTATTGAGATATATTTAAAATACAAATTAATTCATATATTTGTAAATATGTGTTGAGTACTGAATACTGACACAAGATACTTAATATATATCTATTAATTTATATATATATGTGTAAGATTTTCTCTGTTTAAAAATATTCTTCTGGATTGCAGAAGCCTCGGTAGCAGATGTGATCAACTGGAAGAACGGGTATCGCTGATGGAAGATGAAATGAATGAAATGAAGCGAGAAGGGAAGTTTAGAGAAAAAAGAATAAAAAGAAATGAACAAAGCCTCCAAGAAATTTGGGACTATGTGAAAAGACCAAACCTACGTCTGATTGGTGTACCTGAAAATGACGGGGAGAATGGAACCAAGTTGGAAAACACTCTGCAAGATATTATCCAAGAGAATCCCCAGTCTAGCAAGGCAGGCCAACATTCAGATTCAGGAAATACAGAGAATGCCACAAAGATACTCTTCGAGAAGAGCAGCTCCAAGACACATAATTGTCAGATTCACCAAAGTTGAAATGAAGGAAAAAATGTTAAGAGCAGCCAGAGAGAAAGGTCGGGTTACCCACAAAGGGAAGCACATCAGACTAACAGCTGATCTCTCGGCAGAAACTCTACAAGCCAGAAGAGAGTGGGGTCCAATATTCAACATTCTTAAAGAAAAGAATTTTCAATCCAGAATTTCATATCCAGCCAAACTAAGCTTCATAAGTGAAGGAGAAATAAAATACTTTACAGACAAGCAAATGCTGAGTGATTTTGTCACCACCAGGCCTGCCCTAAAAGAGCTCCTGAAGGAAGCACTAAACATGGAAAGCAACAACCGGTACCAGCCACTGCAAAAACATGCCAAATTGTAAAGACCCCATCGAAGCTAGGAAGAAACTGCATCAACTAACAAGAAATAACCAACTAACATCATAATGACAGGATCAGATTCACACATAACAATATAAACTTTAAATGTAAATGGGCTAAATGCTCCAATTAAAAGACACAGACTGGCTAACTGGATAAGGAGTCAGGACCCATCAGTGTGCTGTATTCAGGAAACCCATCTCACATGCAGAGACACACATAGACTCAAAATAAAGGGATGGAGGAAGGTCTATCAAGCAAATGGAAAACAAAAAAAGGCAGGGGTTGCAATCCTAATCTCTGATAAAATAGACTTTAAACCAACAAAGATCAAAAGAGACAAAGAAGGCCATTACATAATGGTAAAGGGATCAATTCAACAAGAAGAACTAACTATCCTAAATATATATGCACCCAACACAGGAGCACCCAGATTCATAAAGCAAGTCCTGAGTGACCTACAAAGGGACTTAAACTCCCACACAATAATAATGGGAGATTTTAACACCCCACTGTCAGCATTAGACAGATCAACGAGACAGAAAGTTAACAAGGATATCCAGGATTTGAACTCAGCTCTGCAAAAAGTGGACCTAATAGACATCTACAGAACTCTCCACTCCAAGTCAACAGAATATACATTTTTTTCAGCACCACACCACACCTATTCCAAAATTGACCACATAGTTGGAAGTAAAGCTCTCCTCAGCAAATGTAAAAGAACAGAAATTATAACAAACTGTCTCTCAGACCACAGTGCAATCAAATTAGAACTCAGGATTAAGAAACTCACTCAAAACCACTCAGCTACGTGGAAACTGAACAACCTGCTCCTGAATGACTATTGGGTACATAATGAAATGAAGGCAGAAATAAAGATGTTCTTTGAAACCAACGTGAACAAAGACACAACATACCAGAATCTCTGGGACACATTCAAAGCAGTGTGTAGAGGGAAATTTATAGCACTAAATGCCCACAAGAGAAAGCAGGAAAGATCCAAAATTGACACTCTAACATCACAATTAAAAGAACTAGAAAAGCAAGAGCAAACACATTCAAAAGCTAGCAGAAGGCTAGAAATAACTAAAATCAGAGCAGAACTGAAGGAAATAGAGACACAAAAAACTCTTCAAAAAATTAATGAATCCAGGAGCTGGTTTTTTGAAAAGATCAACAAAATTGATAGACCGCTAGCAAGACCAATAAACAAGAAAAGAGAGAAGAATCAAATAGATGCAATAAAAAATGATACAGGGGATATCACCACCGATCCCACAGAAATACAATCTACCATCAGAGAATACTACAAACACCTCTATGCAAATAAACTAGAAAATCTAGAAGAAATGGATAAATTCCTCGACAAATACACCCTCCCAAGACTAAATCAGGAAGAAGTTGAATCTCTGAATAGACCAATAACAGGCTCTGAAATTGTGGCAATAATCAATAGCTTACCAACCAAAAAGAGTCCAGGACTTGATGGATTCACTGCCGAATTCTACCAGAGGTACAAGGAGGAACTGGTACCATTCCTTCTGAAACTATTCCAATCGATAGAAAAAGAGGGAATCCTCCCTAACACATTTTATGAAGCCAGCATCGTCCTGATACCAAAGCCTGGCAGAGATATAAACCAAAAAGAGAATTTCAGACCAATATCCTTGATGAACATTGCTGCAAATATCCTCAGTAAAATACTCGCAAACCGAATCCAGCAGCACATCAAAAAGCTTATCCACCATGATCAAGTGGGCTTCATCCCTGGGATGCAAGGCTGGTTCAACATATGCAAATCAATAAATGTAATCCAGCATATAAACAGAACCAAAGACAAAAACCACATGATTATCTCAATAGATGCAGAAAAGGCCTTTGACAAAATTCAACAACCCTTCATGCTAAAAACTCTCAATAAATTAGGTATTGATGGGACGTATCTCAAAATAATAAGAGCTATCTATGACAAACCCACAGCCAATATCATACTGAATGGGCAAAAACTGGAAGCATTCCCTTTGAAAACTGGCACAAGACAGGGATGCCCTCTCTCACCGCTCCTATTCAACATAGTGCTGGAAGTTCTGGCCAGGGCAATCAGGCAGGAGAAGGAAATAAAAGGTATTCAATTAAGAAAAGAGGAAGTCAAATTGTCCCTGTTTGCAGATGACATGATTTTATATCTAGAAAACCCTATCGTCTCGGCCCAAAATCTCCTTAAGCTGATTAGCAACTTCAGCAAAGTCACAGGATGCAAAATCAGTGTACAAAAATCACAAGCATTCTTGTACACCAATAACAGACAAACAGAGAGCCAAATCATGAGTGAACTCCCATTCACAATTGCTTCAAAGAGAATAAAATACCTAGGAATCCAACTTACAAGGGATGTGAAGGACCTCTTCAAGGAGAACTACAAACCACTGCTCAAGGAAATAAAAGAGGATACAAACAAATGGAAGAACATTCCATGCTCATGGGTTGGAAGAATCAATATCGTGAAAATGGCCATACTGCCCAAGGTAATTTATAGATTCAATGCCATCCCCATCAAGCTACCAATGACTTTCTTCACAGAATTGGAAAACACTACTTTAAAGTTCATATGGAACCAAAAAAGAGCCCGCATTGCCAAGTCAATCCTAAGCCAAAAGAACAAAGCTGGAGGCATCACCCTACCTGACTTCAAACTATACTACAAGGCTACAGTAACCAAAACAGCATGGTACTGGTACCACAACAGAGACATAGATCAATGGAACAGAACAGAGTCCTCAGAAATGATGCCGCATATCTACAACTATCTGATCTTTGACAAACCTGACAAAAAACAAGCAATGGGGAAAGGATTCCCTATTTAATAAATGGTGCTGGGAAAACTGGCTAGCCATATGTAGAAAGCTGAAACTGGATCCCTTCCTTACACCTTATACAAAAATTAATTCAAGATGGATTAAAGACTTACATGTTAGACCTAAAACCATAAAAACCCTAGAAGAAAACCTAGGCAATACCATTCAGGACATAGGCGTGGGCAAGGACTTCATGTCTAAAACACCAAAAGCAATGGCAACAAAAGCCAAAATTGACAAATGGGATCTAATTAAACTAAAGAGCTTCTGCACAGCAAAAGAAACTACCATCAGAGTGAACAGGCAACCTACAGAATGGGAGAAAATTTTTGCAACCTACTCATCTGACAAAGGGCTAATATCCAGAATCTACAATGAACTCAAACAAATTTACAAGAAAAAAACAAACAACCCCATCAAAAAGTGGGCAAAGGACATGAACAGACACTTCTCAAAAGAAGACATTTATGCAGCAAAAAAACACATGAAAAAATGCTCATCATCACTGGCCATCAGAGAAATGCAAATCAAAACCACAGTGAGATACCATCTCACACCAGTTAGAATGGCCATCATTAAAAAGTCAGGAAACAACAGGTGCTGGAGAGGATGTGGAGAAATAGGAACACTTTTAAACTGTTGGTGGGACTGTAAACTAGTTCAACCATTGTGGAAGTCAGTGTGGCGATTCCTCAGGGATCTAGAACTAGAAATACCATTTGACCCAGCCATCCCATTACTGGGTATATACCCAAAGGACTATAAATCATGCTGCTATAAAGACACATGCACACGTATGTTTATTGCAGCACTATTCACAATAGCAAAGAATTGGAACTAACCCAAATGTCCAACAATGATAGACTGGATTAAGAAAATGTGGCACATATACACCATGGAATACTATGCAGCTATAAAAAATGATGAGTTCATATCCTTTGTAGGGACATGGATGAAACTGGAAAACATCATTCTTAGTAAACTATTGCAAGGACAAAAAACCAAACAGCACATGTTCTCACTCATAGGTGGGAATTGAACAATGAGAACTCATGGACACAGGAAGGGGAATATCACACTCCGGGGACTGTTGTGGGGTGGGGGGAGGGGGAGGGACAGCATTAGGAGGTATACCTAATGCTAAATGATGAGTTAATGGGTGCAGCAAAACAACATGGCACATGGATACAAATGTAACAAACCTGCACATTGTGCACATGTACCCTAAAACCTAAAGTATAATAAAAAATATATATATATTCTTCTGTTTTTCACATTGTAAAATGCTACTGACATCAATTTTTCTGCTTTCATATGCCCATGTATAGAGTAACGTCACACGTAGGCTAACTTGAAGAAAAAAAATTGGGGTAAAAATAATGCTTTAAAACTTGTTTATCTAGTATCGAATAGACATGTTCATATTCAAAATTAAACATATTGTAGGATGTAAGCATCTAATTTTAACCACATAGCAATCTCAACTAAGCAAAGTAAATAAAAGTAAACCCACATCTAAGCACATCAGAGCAAAACTGAAGAAATGTGAATCAAAAGAAAATGTGTAAGTACACAATGTGGTATTGCTAACTCTAGGTACTGTTGTGCAGAAGATCTCTAGAGCTTATTCATCTTGCGTAACAGAAACCCTGTATCTTTTAACTAATACCTTCCTGCTTCTCCCTCCTCCGGCAACTACTAGTCTATTCTCTGCCTGTATGAGTTTAATTAATGTATTAAAAAGACAACTCACACAAGTGGAAATATGTAGTACTTGTCCTATTTTTATTGGCTTATTCCACTTAGTGAATGTTTTCCAGGTTCATCCATGTTGTTACAAAATGCAGGATCTCTTTTTGGTAAATACTGAATAAGATTTCACTGTATGTACATACCACATTTTCTTTATCCATTTATGCGGATTTGTTTTAAAATCTTGACTATTGTGAATAATGTTGCAATAAGCATTAGAGTGAGGCTATTTATTCCAGCTCATGATTTCAATTCTATTAGATATATATATCTAGAACTGGGATTGGTGGATTATACAGTAATTCTATTTCTAATTTTTTTGAAA
This sequence comes from Symphalangus syndactylus, assembly GCF_028878055.3. Taxonomy (NCBI): domain Eukaryota; kingdom Metazoa; phylum Chordata; class Mammalia; order Primates; family Hylobatidae; genus Symphalangus; species Symphalangus syndactylus. Next base: position 30,601,480 of record NC_072426.2, read on the forward strand.
AACCACCAAATTGTTTCCCATATCCAGGGCTTTTTGGTCAGCTATTTAAATTTTATAATTTGCTGTGATTTCTTTAATCATTCTAAATATTTACTTACTGACATAAAACATAAAGTACCAATAAAATGAAATGCCATTATTTGCAATAATTATCTGTTAATCTACAGCTGTGTACTAGAATCTATCATTGCATTCTTTTCTATCGGAGAGAAGACACCTCTGTATTTGTAGGCTCTCCCCACATCTTGTGAATCACTAAAGAAAAACCAGTTGTTCCAATTGTTTTAACAAAACCAGGAACTGAGATTCTAAATTTACATACTGTCATACCATTTTATGTTTATGAGAAATACAAATCTAGAATTTGGAAGTTAAGAACTGCCTGTTTAATAAAATCATCTTGAAACAGAAAGAAGGCAGGAAGGGAAAAAAGAAAGAAAGAAGGAAGGAGACAGAAAAAGAGAAAGAAAAGAAGGAAAGAAAGTAGGAAAAGAGGAAGGCAGGAACAAATGAAAGAATGGAATGAGAGAGGGAGGAAGGGAGGGGGAGAGGAAAAGAAGGAAAGAAGGAAGAAAAGTGTTAAAAAAAAAAAACAAAACACCAAAGGAAGAAGACAGATGATCTACAAAGAAGAAAACATTACTCCAGAGCTTCTCAAACTAGCATCTTATAGACCCCTAAGAATTTGCACATTTTATGTAGGGATCCATAAATTTCCTAAAATTGTATCCATATTGTTCCATTTAATTAATCTATCTAAATATCTATTGCTATGGTTTGAATGTATCCCCCAACAGTTCATGCGTTGGAAACTTAATCGCCATTGTAACAATATTAACAGGTGGGTCTTTTAAGAGATGATAGGGTCACCAGGGTGGAGCTCTTGTGAATGGATTAATATCATCATGTAGGGAGTGAGTTCTCTAGGGAGTGAATCAGTTTTCACGGGACTGAGTGAGTTTTCTTGAGAGTGGGTTGTAGTAAAAGCAAGCTGGCTGCCTCTGCGATTTCCTTTGCTTGTGCTCAGTAGTTCTTCTGCTCTTCTGCCATAAGAAAACGTGAAGAAGACCCTCACTAGATACCTGAGTCATGTTCTTGAACTCCCCAACCTCCAGAACTGTAAGAAATAAATTTTTCTTTATAAACTACCCTGTCTATGATATTTTGTTACAGCAACAGAAAATGAACAGTCATCTATCATTGTATTACTAGATACAATATACATACATTTTATATAAACTGTACATGTTTGTGTGAATTGAATTGTGTCCCTCAAGGAGATGGGTTGAAGTCCTAATTCTGATACCTGTTAATGTGTATAAATATGTATATTCCTATGTATGTATTAAAGTAATTAAATGTTTCATACTTTTAATATCTTAAACATCACAGTGTGTATTGGGGAGGGATAATGGTTAGAAATCACCTCTGCTATTGATAATAAAGGTATTGGGGTGAAGTGTCTTAATATTTTCTGTATGTTTTGCATGCTTAAAGTGTTTCAAAGTTAAAACTTAATGAATACACAGCATTTTTATTGTGTTAAGGAAAGTGAAAATTTGCTTTTATTAGGTAATTTTAATTGGGACCTTAACTTACTAAATAAGAGCATTTCCCCAACCACTTTCTGTACCCAACTCCAACCTCTTTAATATAGATAATACCTAATACCACCGTATCGTTGCATTTCATCTTAGCAAGATGAAAATAGGTTCTAAGCATCTTCCAGAGGAACCAAGTTGACATAAGCTTCAACACAGACTACAACATTTTGTTTCTTATTTTTTAGGTGCCAATACCTCCAAATAGTGACAGTTACAATAATATAGAATTAGCCATGGAAATGAAAAATATAGAACAAATAATGGGAAATAAAATTAGAAAACAAGAAAAGGTATGTTGAAAGAAAAAAAAAGATGGGAGGAGGAAAGTTTATCTATATCTCTGATTAATGTATGTTTAAAGAACGGTAGATTGTTAACAGTTATGAAACGTCCCAAACTGAAAAATTCCAAGTGTCTTCTTTAAATTCCCAACACAACATTTTTAGCCAAATGTGTAACTAGTGATCTTAAGATTTCATAAATTTCAAGGATAAAAATTCTGGTGTTTATAATATCATTCTCATTAGAAAAGAAAAATAATCTTTTCTGATGTTTCTCTCTCTCTCTCTTTCCCCCTGGCCCCTCCCAAATTTCATGTCCTCACATTTCAAAACCAATCATGCCTTCCCAACAGTTCCTCAAAGTCTTAACTCATTTCATTAACTTCCCTACAGGAGAAAGTTAAGAAAATCTGAGAAAAGCGTTAAGCAACACAAGACAACACATACTTAAAACTTAATACAATGGCAACCAAACGTTTCATCTCTGGTTTCTCTGCTTTAGAAACACCTGAATATATGATTGAAGCAAAAGACAAGTCTTTATTCACAGCTTGCTTATCAGTATTCTAAAATCTGTATATTCTATTACTATTTGATGTTAAGCCAGAGTTTCAAGAAAATACATTCTTAATAATGTTTAGAATGACAATAGGCTGGGCACGGTGGCTCACGCTTGTAATCCCAGCACTTTGGGAGGCCGAGGCAGGCGGATCACGAGGTTAGGAGATCAAGACCACGGTGAAACCCCGTCTCTACTAAAAATACAAAAAATTAGCCGGGCGTGGTGGCAGGCGCCTGTAGTCCCAGCTACTCAGAGAGGCTGAGGCCCGAGAATGGCGTGAACCCGGGAGGCGGAGCTTGCAGTGAGCCGAGATTGTGCCACTGCACTCCAGCCTGGGTGACAGGGCGAGACGCCGTCCCAAAAAAATAAAATAAAATAAAAATAAATAAAATGACAACAGCACTTCTGTTATACAATTTAAAAGATCAACCGAAATGAGAAATGGAAAGAATGTTAATTTTGCCAAAAGATTAAATAAGTGAAATTCCTGGAATTCTTGACCAATAGTAGATGTCTTTACTAAGTTAAAGATCAGACAATGTAATTCCATGAAGAAAATTTACCAAGCTCTCAGATGAGGACTGGCTTCTTTGAAGTCACAAAAGGGCAAAAGAACATAAGCTTGTTGTATTAGTCCATTTTCACACTGCTGGTAAAGACATACCTGAGACTGGGCAATTTACAAAATAAAGGAGTTTAATGGACTTACAGTTCTACATGGCTGGGGAAGTCTCACGATCATGGCAGAAGGCAAGGAAGAGGGAGTCATGTCTTACATGGATGGCAGCAGGCAAAAAGAGAGTTTGTGCAGGGAAACTGCCCCCTATAAAACCACTAGATCTTGTGAAACTTATTCACTATCACAAGAACAGTATGGGAAAGACCTGCCCACATGACTCAATTACCTCCAACTGAGTCCTTCTCACAACACATGGGAATTCAAGATAAGATTTGGGCAGGAATACAGCCAAACCATATTATTCCCCCCAGCCCCTCCCAGATCTCATGTCCTCACGTTTCAAAACCAATCATGCCTTCCCAACAGTCCCCCAGTCTTAACTCATTTGAGCATTAACTCAAAAGTTCACAGTCCAAAGTCTCATCTGAGACAAGGCAAGTCCCTTCTGCCTATGAGCCTTTAAATCAAAAGCAAGTTAGTTACTTCCTAGATACAATGAGGTAATGGGGATTTGGGTAAATACATCCATGTCAAATAGGAGAAATTGGCCAAAAATAAGGGGCTACAGGCTCCAAGCAAGTCTAAAATCCAGCAGGGCAGTCAAATCTTATTTTATATTTTATTTTATTTTATGTTATTTTATTTTATTTTATTTTATTTTTTGAGATGGAGTCTCACTCTTGCTACCCAGGCTGGAGTGCAATGGCGTGATCTCGGGTCACTGCAACCTCCATCTCCTGGGTTCAAGCAATTCTCCAGCCTCAGCCCCCGGAGCAGCTGGGATAACAGGTGCTCACCAACATGACCGGCTAATTTTTGTATTTTTAGTAGAGATGAGGTTTCGCCATGTTGGCCAGGCTGGTCTCGAACTTCTAACCTCAGGTGATCTGCCCACCTCGACCTCCCGAAGTGCTGGGATTAGAGGCATGAGTCACCACACCCCTCCTGGGCAGTCAAATCTTAAAGCTTGAAAATGATCTCCTTTAACTCCATGTTTCACATCCAGGTCATGCTGAAGCAAGAGGTGGGCTCCCATAGCCTTGGGCAGTTCTGCCCCTGTGGCTTTGCAGGATATATCCTCACTCCTGGCTGCTTTTATGGGCTGGTGTTGAGTGTCTGCAGCTTTTCCAGGCACACAGCACAAGCTGTCAATAAATCTACCATTCTGGGGTCTGGAGGATGGCAGCCCTCTTCTCACAGCTCCACTAGGCAGTGCCCCAGTAGGGAATCTGTGTGGGGGCTCCGACTCCACGTTTCCCTTCTGTACTGCCCTAGCAGAGGTTCTCCATGAGGGCCGGGCCCCTGCAGTAAACTTCTGCCTGGGCATCCAGGCATTTCCATACATCCTCTGAAATCTAGGGGTAGGGTCCCAAACCCCAATTCCTGACTTCTTTGCACCCACAGACTCAATACCACATGGGGGCTGCCAAGGCTTGGGGTTTGCACTCCCTGAAGCCATGGCTCGAGCTCTATGTTGGCCCCTATCAGCCACAGCTGGAGAGGCTGTGATGCAGGGCACCAAGTCACTAGGCTGCAAACAGCATAAAGATGCTAGGCCTGGCTCACAAAACCATTTTTTCCTCTTAGGCCTCAGCACCTGTGATGGAAGGGGCTGCCTTGAAGAACTCTGACATGCCCTGGGGACATTTTCCCCATTTCTTAGGGATTAACATTCGACTCCTCGTTACTTATGCAAATTTCTGGAGCAGGGTTGAATTTCTCCTCAGAAAATGGGATTTTCTTTTCTATTGAATTGTTAGGCTGCAAATTTTTCAAACTTTTATGCTCTGCTTCCCTTATAAAACTGAATGCCTTTAACAGCACCCAAGTCACATCTTGAAGGCTTTGCTGCCTAGAAATTTCTTCAACCAGATACCCTAAATCATCTCTCTCAGGTTCAAAATTCCACAAATCTCTAGGGCAGAAGCAAATTCTGCCAGTCTCTTTGCTAAAACATAACAAGAGTTACCTTTGCTCCACTTCCCAACAAGCTCCTTATCTCCATCTGTGACCACCTCAGCCTGGCCTTCATTGTCCATATCATTTTCAGCATTTTGGTCAAAGCCATTCAACTAGTCTCTAGGAAGTTCCAAACTTTCCCACATTTCCTGTCTTCTTCTGAGCCCTCCAAGCTGTTCCCATCTCTGCCTGTTATCCAGTTCCAAAGTCGCTTCCACATTTTGGGGTATCTTTTCAGCAGCACCCACTTTTCTGGTAGCAATTTAATGTATTATTTCATTTTCACACTGCTAATAAGACATGCTTAAGACTGGGCAATTCACAAAATAAAGAAGTTTAATGGACTTACAGTTCCACATGGCTGAGGAGGTTTCACAGTCGTGGCTGAAAGCAAGGGGGAGGAAGTCACATCTTACATGTGTGGCAGCAGCCAAAGAGAGAGCTTGTGATGGGAAACTCCCCCTTATAAAACCACCAGATATCATGATACTTATTAACTATAACAAGAACAGAACAGGAAAAACCTGTCCCCATGATTCAATTACCTCCCACTGGCTCCTTCCCACAACACGTGGGAATTCACGATGAGATTTGGGTAGGGACACAGCCAAACCATATCACTTCTTGTTAACGCTCTGGATTGCTCACGGTTAGTTATGGTTATGTATAGCTAGGTGTTGAACTAAAAATGTCAGAATTATTGGTTAAATTTCCTGGCTTAGATCTGCTACCACTGTCCCTAACTTCATACTGAAGTATTGATCCCAGGGAGCTGTTCTGAAGTAAATGTTCTTGGTGAAGGATGAAGATGAATCAAGGGAAATAATTCACCATTACTGGAAAATACTTTACTGTTCTTGACTCAGAAATGTATTATTTTTGTTATTATGATAATTTATTTTGATACGTTCTGCTCATTAAATGTCCTGTTCATATTAACCTGTAACCAAATCTCTGTGATAATGCTTTGCATATAGGAGTCCAATGTGTTCATCGTTCCCGTTCCCAATAAGCCTATGAACATACTGAATAGTCAGTTATGTAAGGACCTGAACTCAGGAATTACTCACTCTCCCATATAATGTACATATTCTGGACTATGGTTGCTACATTTCATATTTGTCAATTCTGCATTTGAGTATTTTCCAAATATAAAAATAGCTTAGAACTTTAAGTGGCAAGCAGAACACATCAAAATTCATTTTTTTTTTTCTGTAAGAAAAGTTTTTCCTGATCTGGTTAAAAGGTAAATAGTACTTTTCCTGAACTATTTTTATTAAAATATTAGTATTACAAGTTCCACCTCTTTTTAGATAATGCTTTCACTTAAAGGTGCTTATCCACATTAGCAGCTATTGCAAAGGCTGAAGACTCTTGAAGTCTTTTTTCTGATAACAGTCATAAGATAGATATAAGAAAGTTTTGTGTCAACATCACTTAAAAGAAAAATATTGTATCTAATTTCTAACATACCACTCTTGTGTACGTATGCAAAATCTAGTCTCAATTATACGGTCTCCTTGTTTTTTATTCCTACTTACTACTTCTCTTCATTTTCTAAAAGTATTTCAAGTTTAAAAATACATCAAAAGCAAAACTAGTTTGAAACTACAGTTTCAGCATTAACCTTCACATAACCACAGCAAGGATTCTTCCTTGTTATGATTTCAGCCTTGCACACTTCCACAAATCCATGCTCAGAAAGTCAGGCTCAGGCCAAGGATTTCTTTCAATTTGTTGAGAGAAACCAGCAATGTGATTAATAAGAATTATTTAAGAATTGTTGCAAGGCAAGGTGTCAAAAAATACCATGCTAAAAAACTTTCAGTGCTCTCGCCTTCATAGAAAAAGGAGAAGGAAATGTTTTGTATTAGGTAATGAAAAATGATTTACCCAAACATATTCTGGGATGTCCAATTTCTCTCTCACTTTGTGGGACTAGCAGTAAGATGCATGCTTTCACTTCTTCTTTTAACTTATCTCCATAGAATATTATTTGAGGTAAAAAGAAAACTTTATTTTTTTTTATTCACACAACACTTCTGACACCAAATGTGTGGGATTTTTTTTTTTTCCCACACCAGCCAATTCTCCAACTCTCTGGACACCAATAGAATATCCTAAAATTCATGTGTGACACTAACTACCTAGGGTTTTAGCACAGACACCACAAGTTAAGGGCTCAGCCTCGCAACATTTCCCCACACTTCAGACACTAATCACAAGTCCCGGGTTGTTGCTTGCACTCTAACCACCTATAAATTAGGGGTTCCCACAACCTCTCCTCAGATCTTATACTTTGCTGTAATGACTCAAGATTCAGGGAAATACTTTCTTATTACTGGTTTATTATAGAGGATACAACTCAGAAAAAAATGAAAAATAAGTGATGCATGGGGCAAGGTGTGGATTATGGGGTGTGGAGCTTCCATGGTTTTTCGAGGTGTGCCACCCTCCCAGCACCTCCATTGTTCACCAACCCAGAAGCTCTGTGAACCTCATTGTTTAGAGGTTTTATGAAGTTTTCACCAAATAGGCATGGATGAGCAAATCATTGGCCCTTTGTGACTGAACTCAATCTGTAGCCCCTTTCCTTCCCTGGAGATTGAAGGGTGGTGCTGAAAGTTCCAACCCTCTGATACCATGGTTGCTTTCTCTGTCAATCAATGCCCATTCTCCAAAAGTCATCTTATTAGCACAACCTTGGATATGGTTGAAGAAAGCTTATTATGAACAACAAAAGATGTTCCTTTCACCCATATCACTTAGTAAATTCAAAAGGTTTTTGAAGCTCTTGTGTTAGGAACCTGGGACGAGACCAAGTATTATAACAAAAGATTTTTCCATCACTCCTATTATTCAGGAAGTTATAAGGTCCTCTAGGACCCTAGTAAGGGGCTGGGGCATGACTGAGAAAAGAATGAAGAATGAACACAAATTTACAAACTAAATAGTTGCACAGATAAAATTATGAGATTATCTCCTTACTTCCTTTAGTAACTCCCCACCCACTAGCAATCATAGATATTTCATCTCCAAGCAGGAGACTGGAGGATTCTTTCCTGGTGAAACTGACCATTCTAGAAGTAAAGCCCTCCAGAATATTAACATTTGGGAGAGGAGATGGAGTGGCTCTTAAAGAAATGAATGAATTTGCTCCTGGTTTTTATAAGTGTAACTTGTTAGTCAACAAGCCCTGCTCAGCTACACAGAGCTCCCGGACAGACTTCAACACTTCACTCTTACATGGGAAAAGATGGCCAAGAATCACTAGATTACAGAAAAAGCCTTTAATATCCATGAACAAACCCAAAATACTCATAAGGGGGAAAGGGGAATAAGAATGCATTTAAACCCAGGATTTTCACAAAGCACAATATACTTCAAACAGAAAAATAATGTAAAAAAAACTGATCATTTCATGCAATTATGTTTACAAGATTATAAATTTAGGAACAGCTAACCAATTTGTTTCTTAGAATCCTCAGCTGCAGGAATATTCCTTGAAAGAAAGGACATATGAAAGAGTTTCTGTAGGTAAGTCCTAGAGTAACTAGAATTTCACAGATTCTGAGCATGGAAGTGAACAGATCTAAGTTAGTGAAAATTGAAGTCTATAAATGAACAAAACCATAAATCTTTCAATTTGGGAGTACCTTTAATGGAAAGAGAAAGTAATACTTGAATACCTTATAGAATACCAACTGTCAACCTTTTTTTTTTTTTTTTTTTTTTTAACGGAATTTCACTCTGTCACCCAGGCTGGAATGTAGTGGAGCGATCTGGGCTCACTGCAACCTCCGCCTCCCAGTTCAAGCGATTCTCCTGCCTCTACCTCCCAAGTAGCTGGGACTACCAGCATGTGCCACCACACCTAACGAATTTTTTATTTTTAGTAGAGACAGGGTTTCACCATGTTGGCCAGGCTGGTCTCGAACTCCTGACCTCAGGTGATTTGCCTGCCTTGGCCTCCCAAACATTTGGGATTACAGGCATAAGCCACTGCGCCTGGCAATAGTGTCAACTTTTATTTGAAATACATATCCAATGTCTCAAGTAGCTTCTATAATTTTCTCATAAGTATTAGTTTTAATGCCATGTACCTAGAAGGTCCCTCTCAAAAATCTCTTTTGGACTGCAATGAGATGGCTCCTTACAGCATAGTATGCAGGCTAACAGCTGATTTCTAAAATAATATTAATTCTCTGTATATCTGAATCTATAATCTGACTTTAATATAATTGATTGAAATGAATAATCTATTTTTGGTCCTTGTTTCGTCCCATTTTACGATTTATTCCAGACTATACAAAAGGTAGGTCCTCCTTCATGATGAATTGAGATCTGTGGTAACTTTCTCAACTCTTGGACACATAGAAATAAGATGTAACCCATCAATTCTCATGGAGATCATTAAAATGACCATTCAAAGCACAGCAAATGCAATGTGTTGTGGCTCTTTTAATTAAAGGTGTTACTTGTCAACCCATAAATAAGTGAGCTATGTCATTACTCCTCTTGCAGATGAGAGCGAACTCCCCACATCTTACGTTATAAGCCTATTTTCATAAATTAGATAATCAGAAAATGATGCCTTTCATGTACAACCGTGTTGACCTGGTTAATAGAATTATTTGCTTCCCTAATATGCACATAATTCGGGAGGGATCTGAAATTAGTGGAATTTTCTAATTCGCCAAGCTTTGGCAAAATCTTTATCTGACAATAATTGGCCTTTAATTAGCAAATTCATATACTTTACAGTTTCAAATCTTTGAGATTTCTTACACTTCTCAATGATGGATGTGACAGACATAAAGAAGACCTTGATCCAAATGCTAATACTCAGAATTGGACCGACCTCCAATAAAAGATGACACTCAAGTCCCTAGCTAATTTAAGTATTCAATTATAATTGAACCAAATGGCAACAGGCAAGAAAGTTTTAGAGTTCTTCACAGGGCAGCATTCTCTCCATTAAAACTCACTAATTACACTGGTCATACTATATATGAAGTTGGGTTAACAATGAATGGTTAAAGAACATGAATGCGGCATGTCACATGAAGAATACAGAATTATATAAATAACATTTTTGTTTATTTTCTAAGAATAACCTAAATGCATTCGTTTTATCAATTTCATATTAATAAATGCAATATATATATTGTTAGCAAATTTGATTAGACAATTCTCACACTGCTTTTTAAAATACTTATTACAGTCTGTATTGTATGGTGACCTGAGACTACATTTTACCACTTCCACTTGTTATCCAGAGTTTACCCTACATTGGCCTCTGAAATATTTTATTGTTCTCCACAGAAATTGAAATCCAAATTTAACCTACTATTCTACAGTGATATTTTTCTTTAGAGGCCACTGCTCAAAATGAGGTGCTTGCTTTCAGTACATACAGACACCATCTAAATGGCTTCCTGGATGATCTTAGCTTTCAACAGAGGTGATATGTTGACATGCATGCCACACGAAGACACGTTATGCAAGATGCACTCACCAAAGAGATACAACCTGTAGGCACAGTGAGAATCCAAGATAGACGAAAAGGATTCTGAAAATACCACATCATTTTCTGTCAAGAATTATACCTCTCTACGTGTCACAGTGACAATGATACTTTATGGAAGCATAAGGAAACTCTAATTAACAAAAAATCAGCACATTAAAAATTGGAAATTTACCCAATATTTAAATCAATATTTTCATATTTTATCTAAATAAGGATGAGATTTTCCCAGGAATTCTTTAAAAATTGAGCTCAAGTATTATTACATTCAAAATTGATTCAATTTAGAAAAACATGTATGGGAAGCTTATGAGAAATTTTTATATCACACAACATGCTGTAAGAACACTGATTAGAGCCAGTCTGATTTTTTAAATGAGATAACTGTAACTTCACATGTTGATTTAAAAAATAATACAGACAGATCTCATCTGCCCTTTACCCAGTTTGGACCAAAGCAACATATTGCACAATTTTAGAACAATATTACAACCAGAAGATTGACACTGATGTAGTCATATATAGAATATTTTAATCACCACAAAGATCTCTCATGTTGCCCTTTTATAGTCACATCTACGTGGTATCATAAGTTTTTAAAACATGTACCTTCTGAAGGACATCTGTGTGGTTTCTAGATTTTGGCTATTATGTATAAAGCTACCATAAACAAACATTTGTGAACAGCTTTTTGCATTAACATAAATTTTTATTTCTCTAGGATAAGTGCACAGGAGTGCTGTAATATATCATATGGTAGTTGTATGTTTAATTTGGTAAGAAATTGTCAAACTGTTTTCCAAGTTGGTAATGCAATTTTACATTCCCACCAGCAATGTACTGTGAGTAAATTTCTCTGAATCCTTCCCAGTATTTGCTGTTACAATTGTTAATTATTGTATCCATTCTGATAGGTGTGAAGCGATGCCTCCTTATGGTTTTCACTTGCATTTCCTTAATGGCTAATGACATTTAATATATTTTCATGTGCTTAATTGCTTATGACTTCTTTGGTAAATTACCTATTTCTGTATTTTTGCCCCATTTTCTAACTGGATTTTTTTTCTTTTTTATTGTTGCACATTGAAAATTATATTTTAGATGTTAGCCCCTTATTATATGTGTGGTTTGCAAATATTTTCTCCCAGTCTTCAAATTCTTCTTTCAACCTTTTAACAGTATCGTTTGTACAGCAAAACTTTTAATCTTGATGAAGCCCAATTATGAATTTTTCCTTTTATAAATTATACTTTTAATATCAAGTCTAAGAACACTTTGCTTTGCTCTATTGCCTAAAGGATGTTTTCTAAGTTTTTATTCTGAAAGTTTTATAATTTTACATTTTAGTCCATGATCCAGTTTGAGTTAATGTTTTACTAACTTTTGAGACTTCTGTTGAAATTCATTTTATTGTATATGGATGTTCAATTGCTCCAGCAAAATTTATTAAAAAGGATATCTTTCCTACACTGAATTGCTTTTGCACTTTTGTCAAAAAGCAGTTGGAAATTTGTATGGGACTGTCTGAGTTCTCTGTTCTGTTTTATTGAACTATATGTCTATCCTTCAGCCAAAACAGCACTGTCTTGATTATCGTGACTAGAAAATTAGATGAAGTTAGTAGACTGCTTTCTTCCACTTTATTCTTTTACAAAATTGTTTCAGCTGTGTTAGTTCCATTGCCTTTCGATATACATGTTAGAATATTATTGTCTAAAATTTGATAGGAATTTTATCAAACCTGTATCTCAAATTTTTTGTAAGAATTATGTTAAATGTGTGCCAATGTAGACAGAATTGGCATAATTACCATGCTGAATATTCCACTATATGAAAAAATGCTTCTTAATTTATTTCATAAAGTTCTATAGTTTTAATATAAAAACACTGCATATGTTTTACTAGATATTTCATTCAATTTTGAGAAATTATAAATGGTATCGTGTTCAAATATTCATTACTAATATACATAAATATAATGGATAGCGAGATGGGAGAGAGAAATTTGTGTGAAGAAATTGCCTCATTGACCATGAAAGATGGTAAGTACAGAAATTGCAGGGTAAGTTGGCAGGCTGACCGAGGAAAAATGTATTTTGCACCTAGAGTATGAAGACAGGCTGTAGGCAGATTTCTCTCTCCTTCAGGGAGCTTAAAAAGCCTTTTCTTTTTAAGGCTTCAAGTGGTTGGATAAAGCCTATCTACATTAAGGAAGTTAACCTCCTTTACTCAAACTCTGCTGATTTAAATGGTTATCTCATCTCAAAAATAACTTCAGAGCAACATCCAGACTAGCATTTGACCAAATAGCTGGATACCATGTCCTAACCTTTATGTATACCTAGTTTATTTAAATATAAAATTAAACATCAAAAGTCCAAACCTTGTGAACTTGTCACCCATTTCTTGAATCCATACTAAATCTTCAAGCAAAGACAATAACAAAATCATATTTCTCGTTTTCATGATACAAGCACCCAGCATACAACCACAAATGCACTCATTCTTGCTGAAGAAAAGGATGCAAAGACCTTGAGTAATGTTCACTCATCTCCTTAATATCCTGTAACTAAAATACTACAACACAAACTTAACATTACTTAAATGCGATATGAAGTCAATACATGTTATGTTCTATAATAAGGTTATAAGATAAGAAAAGAAAGATATTTGAGATATATATATACACACACACGGAAATATTTTTGTAACAAAATAAAAAATATTCATGACAGTTATAGTCCTATGATTTCTGTAAGTGATTATGGGTCATAGCTAGTATTTATGACTACCTTCTTCGAATCCATTCTGCATTCTCTTTGCCCGCAGCAAAGCGGGCATTCTTTACTTGGTGGAATGAGCTAAACTTTCATTACTGAAGGGTTTGGGTTGTTAGTAGTCTTGCTTGAATCAGGTTGTTGTAGTTTACTGTTGACATTAATCATAGGGAATGGTGACACTAAGAGATGCCCTAAGTTATCTCCTGTATTTTAGGCATACTCTTCCTTATTTCCATTGTGGAGTAACAGTCCAATTTCCCCTTGGTAATCAGGATAAAACACCACAACCACACAGTAACTCTCTTATTTGCCTTTGATTCAGAGGCATGAGGGTTTTGAACTGGCCAGGCAGCAGTTTTGATTTCCAGCTCAATTTCCTTACTAGTTATAGGGCTATTCAAATTATCTATTTCATATTGAGTGAATTTTGGTAGTTGGTGATTTTTTTTGGTAGAAATAGGTGTATTTCATCTAAGTTGTCTATTTTATGTGTATAGAGTTGTTTGTAATATTATCTTATTTTCCTTTTGATATCTATAGAGTCTTTAGTGATATTCTCTATTTCATTCGTGATATTGATAAATTGTGCCTGTCTCTGTTTCTGTCAGACTGTCTAAAGGCTTATTTTATTGATTTTTCAAAGAACAGACATGGTTGTCTCTATAGATTTTCCTTTATTCTCAATTTTATTTATTCTGATCATGTATTATTTCCTTCATTCTGTTGCATAGTATTAATTTTGCACTTCATTTTTTTTAGTTATTAGAAAGGAGCTTACATTATTAATTTCAGAGGTTTTCCTCTCTTCAAATGTATGTATTTAGTGCTTTACATTTCCCTCTAATAACCATTTTATCTGTGTCTCACAAATTTTGATGTGTTCGAAGTAGCTAGTCACAGTGCAGCAAGAGAGGCTCCTCATTTGCACTCTGCTGGCCTGGGTGGGTGTGACCAGAGTTTTTTTCTTGGTGTTTGACTGCAGAACTGCAAGTAGGGTCTAAAGGTTTTCTGTCATGCTCAGCTGCACTTTTCCTGGTATTTGGATGGAAATAATAGGTTTTTGGGAGGTTTTCCTTTTTGTTTTTGTCTGAACCTATTTGGTGCTTTCAGGTTATCACCTTCTCCAGCACACAATTCAGGATACATGAGGAAAAAATAAAACCTAAGTATATCACTGCACCGTTAATTATTTGAGTTCCATGGTTCCTAGCCAGTCTGCCTTCCCGCCATCTTTTCTCCACCTTTCAGGTTTTTATGTTTTACGTATATAAATGTAACTTATATTAACATAGCATGTTTTTAAGTTGTACTTAGTGGGTGAAATAAGGAAAAGTGCATATACTTCATCTTTCTTATAATCTACTTTTGACTCACTCCAAACTGCTTTTATAAGTCCTCCAGAAAAGAAAAAAAAACAACATTGCTTTCAAATCTACATACATTAAAATGGTGTAAGAATTCTCAACTAATTGAGAAAGGAATATAGTTCTTATCTGCACTGAGCTACTCAGTTTGAACTAATTCCAGTCATTTAATGTATCCTGGCTTAAGTTCTCACTTAGGAAAGAGGGTTAACTATAGGTTAGCAACTATAGGCCAGAATACCAACCTGCTTGGCAATATCCAATGATTATTTGTATATGGATGTTGTAAAGTTCTCTTATATCATACTTGACAATTAAAGAAAACTAATACCAGTTCTAATATTCAATGTAATATACACACTGAACTATTTTCCTCAAGTAGATAGTATTTTCATAATATTTCAAATACAGATTGTTTTGAAGAATCATAAAACCATAGGGCTTAAGCCCGTAGTATTCCAGAAGTAATGCTATCTGTGAAAAAAGGAGCCACTGCTTCCGTGTTGCATCCAGAACAAAAAAGTAACTATTAAATTGGCTTATCTTGCAAGTAAACATTCTGATCTATCTATCCCTTTGCTCATTCAGTGAGTGCAACTGCATAGAAAGCATTGTATTAGGTGCTGCTGGTAATAGAACAAGAAGTCAAAACTTTGGGCTAGATGACTAGCTCATGACCCACCAGTTGAATTGGATCTGCCTGGTTTCATAATTTAATTTCAATTGATACCTTTTGGCTCAAGCCAAGCATATGAATTTGAAAGGGATATCACACAGAAGCAGAGATGAAATGTTTCAATATCACAACAACCAATGTATCCTGGGCAGACAGGGACATCTGATGGCTCAGAGGCGGAGAGAGGCAGAGTGGCATTGTCCTCATACCAAAGTGAAAGCCTGCAGCCAGCTGAGGCCCCCAGATACTGTTGTCCCTCATGGCACAGAGCTGCCTTTGCCATTACAGAAGAAAGAGAAACAAAGAATGGGAAGTTAAAGGATGACATGCGATTTATTCCTTTCCTCAAGACTTAATATAATGTCTGGGACATTATAGGACAAATAGGCACTGCAAAACTATTCAATGGGAATAAACTACTCTGATTTACAATTCTTTCCCTTGCTGTCCAACATGGATAAGGCAGTGCTTCACTCAGAATGTCAATTTTCCCATTTGTAAAAAAGGAATGAAAATAATATTATGTTGTTTCAAGGATAGAATCTGGCAATGTCCATAAATGTACTTTGCGACTTTTAAAGTGCTATGAAAATTTAAAGGAAATAAAATTTATCTACCTTGCCTACCTTCTTCCTTCTAGATATGGACATGCCCAATGACAAAACATTGTATCTACTATTCTAGTCAATGAATAATTTAAGTTGCAATAATCCCCACGCAAGGCATAAGAAAGTAATATTTATTTTTCAAGTTTAAAAACAACTTTAGCCTGAAACTGATTTTTTAATTAACATTGAATTTACCAATAAAATGGCAATCCTGTATATTTTTAAATGTAAATGGTAGACCCACCCAAACTATCATTAACATTGTGAAAATATAGATAATCTATCAATTTCCAAAATCAATCAAGAGTTTACCATAAGGTAAAACATTAAATCTAATAAAAAGAGTCAACCATGAGCCATCAGTATTACTATTGAACTTGCCCACCTGAAAGTTGAAATAAAGCTCATTAACTCAGCAAGATTTTAATTCTAATTTCCTAGAATGAAAACATAAATTTTATATCAACTGAAATGTTTTACACTTGGGTTTTGCGATAAAATGTTTTTCCCCTTACACGGTTCCTACCAGTATTTCACTTCCTGCATTTACCCTGAATCTAAAACTAATGAGGGGATCTTTTTGGTAAGGACACAAATCATGAATCATAAATCTCTCTCTTGGAGAGTATAGTCTTTATAAAATATATTCTGAAAATTGAGGCGACGGCAGTAAAAACTGTGATAATGGAGCATTCTCAGGACTGCAGAGTTTTGAGTAATCTGTAAATTTCAAGTGTCAAGAACCTGGAAGGAGTGTAAAAGAAGTTACCATTTAATTTAGTAGTAGTGTTTTAATAGATTTAATAGAAACTCGAGATTCATAGATTTAATAGAAACTCGAGATTTAATAGTAGATTTAATAGAAACTCGAGATTCTCAGAATTAGAACTCTAATAAGAGATGCTTATTGATTGCCACAGTGGACACAGTAAAGTGAAATCTTACATTATTCATGTTGAAAATCTTGAAATAGAATGTTCAGACAGATTTCGGTATGAATATGTTTGCATTCATATTCCCATTCAAAGATGAGTATAATGAAGAAAAGAAACGGCAAAATTCCAATGGCAAAATATAACATGGCACAATGAAGGAAAAATACATCTTGAAGACGTGGAAAAAGTTTAGATCTTTGAATACCTAATAGAGACACCAAAATATTAAGGCAAAAAAGTTGTGTTCAATATTTTTAGAAATATATACATATAGGTATATATATATTAAGCTTCCTAAAGGAATAATTGTAATAATGCTATCATTGTGTCTTCTCAATAACAGGTATATATATATATATATATATATATATATATATATATATATATATATAACATCTTAAAATATTTTTCTGCTATGTAACATGTATTTTATATATAATTTTTATATTTTTATTGGAAATATCAGATATTTTAAAAATTATATAAGGTATATTTTATATTTCTAATCACTTGTTTTCTTTTAAAAATTTATATTTTCGGACTGGCGTTGGTGGCTCACGCCTGTAATCCCAGCACTTTGGGAGGCTGAGGCAGGCGGATCACAAGGTCAGGAGATCCAGACCATCCTGGCTAATACGTGAAACCCTGTCTCCACTAAAAATACAAAAAAAATTAGCCGGGCGTAGTGGCGGGCACCTGTAATCCCAGCTACTAGGGAGGCTGAGGCAGGAGAATGGCGTGAACCTGGGAGGCGGAGCTTGCAGTGAACCGAGATTGCGCCACTGCACTCCAGCCTGGGTGACAGAGCAGAGCGAGACTCCATTTCGAAAAAAAAAAATTATATTTTCTTTCCCAAAAGTTAGTCTTAAATTAATCTTACAAAATTATACATTTTATCTTTTCTTTTCTGCTTTCTAACTTACTTTCTTCCTCTTTCTCCCTCTCTCTGCCTCTCTATTTTTTTCTTTTTCCTCATTGTTATACCACAAAGAGATTTGCCATACCTCCTACCCAACTTCTGTTATTCTTCTTGATCCAACTTGCCCCTCAAACCAAATAATTAAAATGTTTTTAAAAATTTATTCTATCTCAGACACCATAAAAACATACTTCCTAATAATAATTTTAGATGCCTATCCTACTAATTATTTTTGATTTTATAAATATTGAGATTATAATTACAGAAAAAATACCATATGAAATTATTTCTAACGAGAGAGAAAAATATGTTTACAATTAGCTCTTTTTGAATAAAAATAATTTTCTTTAAACAATTTAGAAATTTTTATTCAATAATCACATCCCTCTGAGTTAGAGATTAATGAGGGTCATACTAACATGCATTCCTATTTTACTAGTGTATTATCATTAAAAATTACTTTAAAAATTATTTTAATGGGTCACTACAAATATTACAGAAAATATTTTTCTATTATCAAGTGAGTTTCACTAAATAAGATGGATCATTGGGCAGATTATAATGAGACCTAATTAATCTGATTAAATGTGAAAAGGAGTAAGCTATTTAATTCTCTCCGTGGGCCCTTGGTTTTGAGATGTGTGTCTCTATAACAAGCGGTGAATTATTGAGCTCACCACTACCAGACAGGGCACACCAGAGGAGAAAGCAAACTAGAGTGTGGAAGATGGCCATACTGGAGTAAGCATTAAATTTCGATCTCTTTAGATGGTAGCTGGAAACAATTTCCACTCGTATACCTTCTGGATTGGAGACTGGCAAAGGAACAATGCATCAGCTGGACAGGAAAGATGGCCCATGAAGAGCATGGTATCTGCTGTTAATCTCATTATTCTGAGTAAGAAAGTGCCTTACCTGTAAGCACATTTTATCTAAAGGCATTTTCTAATACAGAGATCAGAGCATTGAACTCTGAAAGCAAAGAAAATAATCGTTTAAAATATAAAACAAACATAAAACTAGAACTTCAAATATACTTATATCTTAGGTGCCTCATTGTCCCTGTCCTCCCAGCATAGACTTAAAATCACCTGTTCCTACTTACCTTAGTGAAAAGAGGAAAGAACTATTCCAGAAGACCAAGCTACAATTATAAGTAGCTTTCCTTAAACAGCAATCCTTCATTTAAGAGAACTTTAGCAAAAGAAAACCCCATTGCTAAAGACTTTTGTGGATATTTACATAGATTATAACGCAGTTTCAAAGGTAAGCTATTTTGAATGTGTGGCCATGTTCAATTTGGAGGTCAGTTTGCAAGGAAAGCAATATATTTACTCCTTTTTAATCTCAGCAACTTGAATGTGAGTCACAAAGCAATACAGATGGGACCATAAACAACAGTCCCATGACAAAAACTGCTTAGTTTTAAGAAAGAAACTAAAAGAGCCAATATATTTTCACGTTACAGGAATACTGCAACTCAGACATATTTCACCTTTCCAACTAAAATCCAGTCATTGTAATTTAAGCGTTCTCTTACAATGGCTGCTCTTTTTGCTATTTATTTGCAAATTTCAATTTTTAATATATTCAAGTTGTATAATATTCTCTATCTATGACAATAAAAAGAGTTAAAAGGCTGGGTGCTGTAGCTTACACCTGTAATCCCAGCATTTTTGGGCAGCCAAGACAGGAGAATCGCTGGAAGCCAGGAATTCAATACCAGCCTGGGCAACAAAGCAAGACCCCATCTCCATGAAGAATTTTAAAAATTAGTCAGGGGTAGTGGCATGTGCTTGTATTCTCCCTATTCAAGAAGTTGAGGTGAGAGGATCACTTGAACCCAGTAGGTCGAGGCTGCAGCGAGCTATGATCACGCCACTGCACTACTCTCATTCTGGGCAATAGAACGAGACCTTATCTTTAAAAAAAAAAAAAAGTTAAAAGATACTTTCTTTGACGTTGTGCTTTTGCTGAACCTAATGATATTTTTTCAGGAGCCAGGGAAAATACTGAACTAGGATAAGAATATAACGTAAATCAACAGGTGATCACAAAGGAAAAAAATAGTTTCTGATTAAACTTTAAGCAGGAAATCTACTGATTAAAAACAGATTACTACATTTGTTTCCCAACAAATTCTGTGTGCACCTTCATTATCTTAACTGTAAAGTGTTCTTTAAAAAGAGTTGCATTCCACCATGTCCTACTTCAGTTTAAAATCAATCCTTTAATGTCTTCCCTTACTTGAGATGAATCCCAACCCATCACCTTGGCTAGAAGGGTCATGACTGCTCTTCGTGTTGCTTGACTTATTTAGCCTATTTTGATGCTCTTTCTCTATGCCTATCTTTAATTCTACTTCCATTTCTTCCCTTTCCTATCTCATGTTTTTGCTCACATTTCCTCCCATCCTTGAAATGCATTTTTTTCACTTTTATATTTTCCTCCATGGCTACATTTATTTTCCCTTTTGGAGCTTACATTAAATATCTTCTAGGAGAACTTAAACCCATATCAAGCATGTTCTTCTCATCATTTAATTCAAAGCACTTATTTGTTTTTATTATCACGTTAAAAATTTATAATTATTTCCTTTATTTATTTCTTAAAAGTCAGCCTTCTCCGCTAACATGTGGAAACTCCAAAAGCAGGAAATATTTCTATTTTATTATGCCCCCAGCATGTGTCTGACACATAATGGGTTCTTAATAAATTTTTCGTAATTATTTTATTCATTTATAAATATTGTTGAATCAGTAAACATTATAAAACATAGTGAAAGTAAATGAATTTGATCACTTTGAAAAAATAAAACTATTATTACCCTTTTTTCATTTATAAAAGAACTTGTTAATTCTAACCTATTTGTTTTCCCAATCCAGGCTAACTTTTTATTTAAGAATTTTGAATCTGAACTGGTAAAATTATGCTAAAGAAAATAATGTGCCATATAAACACATACAGCATGTGTTAAAAAGTTGAAAATTAACCAGTGAATTTGATATGGATAGACTATTAGCTTACATAATTCTACTTAAAAATGATAGACTGGATAAAGAAAATGTGGCACATATACACCATGGAATTCTATGCAGCTGTGAAAAAGAATGAGTTCATCATATCCTTTTCAGGGACGTAGATAAAGCTGGAAGCCATCATCCACAGCAAACTAACACAGGAACAGGAAACCAAATACTGCATGTTCTCACTCCTAAGTGGGACTTGAACAATGAGAACACATGGACACAAGGAAGGGAATATCACACACTGAGGCCTATCAGGTGGTGGGGGGCTAGGGGAAGGATAGCATTAGGAGAAATACCTAATGTAGATGACAGGTTAATGGATGCAGAAAATCACCATGGCATGTGTATACCTACGTAACAAACCTGCACACATATCCCAAAACTTAAAGTATAATAATTTTTAAAAATGATAGTGGTTTGTGATCTGTGCAATTCAAATGAAATATAACATTGCAAAAGTATTATTTTATGGTGTGTTATAAAAGATGACTTCCAGAGAAGGTGGCTTTAGGAGATCATTAACACACTGGTGAATAAGAATCAGTTCTATCAGGTTTCACAATATGTTCCTCAGTAACATAAAATTTGGTAATGCATGCTAAAGCCTACTTTGCTTTTAAAATTTTCAGATGGGACAGCTTCTTTATGCTTTTATCTCATAAGGATCAGAGAGTGTCAGAGTGAGCTATTCAGTCTCTATCCATCAGCTTGTTAATAAGAGATGCCCCTAAAGCAGGAAGTTATTCAGTCCTGCGTTCGAGAGTGCCTCCATAGCAGTGACTGTGGAACCCTGATCATCTTGAATACAGTAATTACATCTTAGTTATTTTTCTATCTTCCCTGTGTATCACAGTGCCTGGCATATATTAGTGCCCCATGAAGGTTTACTGAAGGTATTTAACCAAATGCATTAGCCATAGTTTACCTAGCATTCTTGAAAAGTTATAAAAAGGATTACAATGGCACCTTGGCAGCATATTCATGAAATAGACCTTTTGGAAAAATGAGGAGATTGAGTAGATTTTTGAAGATCAGGTAGTAGGTAGGCAGCCTGATCAATTATAGGTTCACAGAGGAAGGCTCCACAGAAGTGTGTTCTCTTCTCTGAGGCTAAAGGATGCTGAAGAGCACAAATCAAAACGTAGACTTCAGTCCTAATTACAAGTAACTCACTGTACACTCATAAAATCAGACAATAGACTCGATGTGTGCTAATACTCTTCCAACAGCCAAAAAAGGTTGTTTCTTAAAATTTTGATCTTACATGCAGAACTAAGTTTTCAATATTTTTGTATTCAGTATATTAGGTGCCATTTGATGATAAACCGATGAATCATCCAACTCTAGAACAATTGGAAACAGCTTCTGATTTTTTACATGCTGTGAACCAAGGGAGTAGCACTCTATTAAAAGAGGTTGTAATTTGGAGATTGTGAATTTCATATGCTGTGAGTCACTGTGATGGTAAACTTTTGCATTAATTGTGTTTTCATGTTGCTCGAGGGCAAGCTGCTGAAAGGAGATTATTGTAAATAAGCCATTAGTATAAAAACTCATTCGTGTCATATTGAGAAAAAAGTCGAAGAAAGCTATTAGCTATTAACTTTGCTCTGTCAGTTAGCTATGTAACTCATGCATCCTAGAGTTTTTCTGTTGTAAGGTAAAACATGCCACATGAATGCAATGGTAAAGGGTATCAGTTATTAAAAAAAAAAAAATATTTTATTTAAAAAGGGTGAAAATATTTTGCGTTGCCTAAGAGATCCTAAAAGCTTAAGAAATGTGAGCAGCTGGAGGTCCATCTGTTAGTATAACAATAATGAGACAATTTCTCATGGAGTAGATAGCAACCCACATCATGCCATGCACTGTATAATAAGTGTAGCTTGCTGTGTGTCTCACTTAAAAAAAAGGCAAAATGTGAGTTTCCCATGATGCTCTCATTGAATATATAAAAAGAATATGAGCATGGATTCTTTATCATAGATTTTGACTGCTCTAAGTAATAGAGTTTTTTTTTTTTTTTTTTTTTTTTTTTTTTTTTTTTTTTTTTTTTTTGAGACGGAGTTTCACTCTTGTTGCCCAGACTGGATCGCAATGGCACAATCTCGGCTCACCGCAACCTCCGCCTTCTGGGTTCAAGTGATTCTCCTGCCTCAGCCTCCCGAGTAGCTGAGATTACAGGCATGCACCACCACGCCCGGTTAATTTTGTATTTTTAGTAGAGACGGGGATTCTCCATGTTGGCCAGGCTGGTCTTGAACTCCCAACCTCAGGTGATCCACCTGCCTCGGCCTCCCAAAAGTGCTGGGATTACAGGCGTAAGCCACCGTGCCTGGCCAAGAATAGAGATATTTAAAGGTCCATATTATGGTATGCTGATGCTGTATTTAGCACAGAACTATAGTCCAACATCTAAGAAACAGAATTCTTAAATTCATTATCACTATTTGTGAACTAAAAAGAATAGTGAAATACTAGAAATAAGAAAATGTACTTAGGAATTCCTGTCCCCATAGAACTTCTATTTTAGAAAGAAGCCATAGTGCTCTAAATATTGCTCCTCTGCTCTCCTACACATATGACACTACTCATACATATATATTCCAAATGTCTCTTTTGAAGAGAAGATATTGAAAAAAACAAAATTGTTTAGAACCTTAAAATATTAAATATCACTAATTATAAATATTATAAAACAAACCCTCTTCAGTACAGTGGTTCCCTTCTTTTCTGCAGCTCTGATTTGAGGGGCTTGAGAAATGGGGAATTAAAAAATACAGTTCTTATACATTTTTTAGAATTCCAGAATTTCAGTTAAATTCCTTCTTAGAAGCCTATTTAAAAGTGCAACTGTGGAGAACTAACATCCTAATAGACAATTTTGTGTAAAGGTTTCCCTTTGGGGTGGCATTACGGATGTTGAAGAGAAAGAAATAGTAAAAATGTAAGTTTCCGAAGTTTGTAATGTTTTAAAGTTGACCCATTGCTTGCTAGTGCATAGGACAATTAATCTTTGAATTATTAGACAAATACAAATTTCCATAGTGGTTTTTTTACTTAGTTGTAAATAGATCCGTCTTCACATATTTCTTTAGGTTTTATGCTATGAGTTGATTAATTATATTGCACATTCTATTATAAAATGCTATATGCCAGACTTCTATTTACATGGGAAAGTGGAATAGAATAATGTGCAGTGGCTTATTAAACTGAAGGGACCTGAAAATAATTGCTGGACCAATTATGTTGAAAAACATGTTACATATATTGTGAGTAAAACAAAATGTGTATACCTATAAAAATATACTATTTGTGTTCTACTTAGACATAAGTGGCTTTTGATGAGGGAGGTAGACAGTAGAGGGGATCAGGAAGAGAGAAGAGCAGAATAACTTGTGGGAACTTTTTCACAATACAAGAACATAATCTTTCTTTTAAGGTAGAGCAAATTTAGGCTTATTAAGTTTAAATTATTGAATGCATGATGCACACTCAGTTACTGGCAGACATAGATTTGAACCCAGATATATTCTTTCTTGAAATTCCATCTTCTTATCTACTTTGTTGTATGTAGACATCATTTATAATATATAATAAATTATAATTATATATACATTATATATGTGTGTATATATATATATATATATGTAATGATAATATCTCAATGTTTGTCGTTACCCTGGGGGAACCACTCTTTCTGGACTGTTATATATTATAGCTACCTTTCTCTTTATACATTTTCTGTAATGTTGACCTAACTCAGAATATATTGGTGGGAAAAAGGACATTTAACTGCTGAAGAAAAACAAAAAAATAATTGTCAAGAAAAGACACCTGAGATAGAGGCAGAGTTCTCCTGAAACCCTGGCTCTCATCATAATGGGAAACAGGTCCATGTCATTCATTCTTGGGTTAACAGAGTTTGTAGCTATTTCTTACTATCCAGCACTTCCTGGGTTTGTCGCCACAATATTCATCATTATATATATTACAGAGCTCTCTAAACAAAAAAAATAATAATTCCAACTGCCTGTAATTTTTTTTCCCTTTCACATCAGTATAGTCACTACCAAGAGACAAAAGAATCAGTTAGATTTCTTAAAATCCAAAACAAAGGCATCAAATGTAATAGAATCGTCCTCTTAAATTATTCTTACAAGTAGCTCAGTTACGTTTTTCCACATCCAAGTTTATTGAGTTTCTATAATGTGGCTTTTGAAAATGATTTACAGAGAATACAGAAGAAAAGCTTTATGTTAAAATATACACTTTTTGATATTTTGTTCAATGGTGACATTTGGAGTGAGATGACTGTAATGTTGGATGTTGTTTCACAATGAATTAAAATAATTGAGTATCTTATTATTAAGAATCACAGAAACATACTATAAATACCTGGTGATTCATAATGATACGTGTTTGTAATATTTATACATCTGTATACTTTGTTCATTTATAAACACAGAAGATATAGTTGGTCTTCTACTTAAAGATCAGAAAGAAATCCATATAGTTTTAGACTTATTCTTCTAATTAAGATATATGTGAACCTAGATATTTCTCATATACTTACTGTAATTTTTCTATAATAGTAGATAATAATATTTGACTATATAATTATATTTGAATTTCAAAAGGTCACTCAGCCACAGTTAAGAATTGGTATTTTTCTTGGACTATATTGTAAAAACTATTATTTTTTAAGTCTTGCAAAGTTTTTGTAAAATAATTACAAATGCAAATGTATAAAATGCAACAATACGGAAAAAGGTGAAATGTATTAAGTATGATTTTAAAACATACTAGAGTTTAATTCAAGTGCTGTAGATGACAAAGCCTTATTGAAAAATATTTCCAAAGATATGTTATAGGCAAAGTTACAGTTCATTAATAGTCATTCTTGTGCTAAATCTCTAGTCTCTCAGTCTCTCAAATCAGTCCTCTCAATCACCTAGCCACAGCTGTGTTAAATTATTTCTGTGTCTTGGTCATACTTTTTATTCCACCCTCATCACCAACCCTACATTTACATATCTACTCATCAACCTTGCTTTTTTATAATATGATTTATGCAGGGGAAAAATGTCCATATTTATACATTCAGTACTTCTCAGGAGTAATGAAGTATGCAAACTTTCTATAGAAATACAAATATTTTGGCCGGGCGTAGTGGCTCCTCCCTGCAATCTCAGCATTTTGAGAGGCCAAGGCAGGCGGATCATGAGGTCAGAAGTTTAAGACCAGCCTGACCAACATGGTGAAACTCCGTCTCTACTAAAAATACAAAAATTTGCCGGGCGTGGTGGTGCATGCCTATAATCCCAGCTACTTGGGAGGCTGAAGCAGGAGAATCACTTGAACCTGGGAGGCAGAGGTTGCAGTGAGCCTAGACTGCGCCATTGCATTCCAGCCTGGGCAACAGAGCAAGGCTCCTTCTAAAAACAAAACAAAACAAAACAAAACAAAAAATACCAAATGTTTCTAATCAAAAGGACTCACACAAAAGTTGGATCTAAAAATGTTTTTTGTAAATGTGTATAGGTCCCCGAATTTTTCCATTTTCTGTATATTTGAAATTATTTAAGAAGTTGAGTACCTGCAGCAATATATATGCTATTGTAAATAAATAATATTGTCACTAGTCATTAATGCCATTACAGCATTTTTTCTCAAACTCAGTGATCACTTGTCAGGGAAACTTACAGCTTGATAAGACATGACCCACAAAGAGATTCATAACCTAGATTAATAAATTATTTTAAATGTAGAATTATATACACATGATTTTCAGAACATTGCAAATGATATAAATCTTAACATTCATAGATAAAACTTCTAGAATTGCTAGATGTTTATATCAGTTCTTAATATTTTGTGAAACTGTATATTGAATTTTATATCAGTTGCAGAATATTAATAATATTTATAAATTATCATTTCCTATTAATTCTTTTAAAGAATCTATCATTACAAACTTTCTACAACTTTTCCTGAACCCATTTGTAGCTTCAGCTTATATTTGTTTTGGAATATATATTAATGAAGACAGATTTTATGAAGAAAGGAAGCATGCTTTGGAGTCAGATACAGAGGCTGTTAATTCATTTTTCTAAATTTTGTCACTGTTTTTGAACAGATAACTTCTAAGTATCAGTTTCCTTTTCTGTAATATGGGCACATTAATATGTTATTCATAATGTTATTTTGAAATTGAAAATGAGAAAATAAAAGTGTTAAATTTCCTAACATAGTGCCTACAACATAGTTAAATTCAATAAATAGTGGCTGATATTGTTCTGATTATTATTTGCATAATTATAGCTCTCGCACTGAGCTTTCCCCCAACACTAGATTCAAATCTGAAATCTGACTAGATTCTAAATCTCAATGTTTCTAAACAGAATTTAGTATCTTTACCCATATAAATCAGTTTTGCTTAAAGCTGGCTTAGTTTTTCTCATGACACTTATATCCACTGGCAGTACTATTCATCGGCATCATAATAAAATACTAGCTCTGCTGCACACTGGTTGGGAACCAGGGGCAGATAGGGGAGGAGGGCATAAAAGAGGAAACTGAGCCTTAATTTCAACATCTTTAAAGTAGAAACATTTTTAAGATTTGTCTCAACATGTTGTTGTGATTAAATGTTAGTATATGCAAAGAACTTAACTTTACCAGCCACAAAGCAATGATTCAACAAATGCTAACAATTGTTACTTTATTATTACATTATAATTTTCTTTTAATCACAAACGTATTTCTTACATCAAAAAAATTAAGAACTCTTATAGGGCCTTATAGGCAGTTTTCCTCTATATGTAACTATTCTTTCCCATGTGTTTTAATATCTTACCCTTTTCATTGATTTTAACAACTCCAGGATAGGAAAGAGACACTTAATAGTGTTTTTTTTTCTCTATTCTCCTTAAGATTTCTTATCAATAGGGTTATAATCTAAAATGAACTTATTAAGAGCTTTTAATAATTTCAGCTTGAAGCTCTTCAAAATTTAGAAATGGAGTGCTTTAACATGAAAAGCTGAACAATCAATTTGGACAGAACTCTCTCATACTACAGTCACTCAGAAATTGTTGTTAAAATACAGCATTAAGAAATAATTTAGTGCAAAACCCAGATTAAAACAGAAAAAAAAGAATAGAAAATCCTCAGATGATATAAGTGAAAAAGGTAATCAAAGTCAGATGGGGAAAAGTAAGGACAGTTTTACACATGGATGAATGCCCAAGGGGTTGGTCCCCTGCACGCATAGAACCGGAAAGGCACCTTCTAGATCATAAAAGCAAGGTTACATGAATTATGCTTGGGACTGCTAAAAACTAATCCTTCAGTTAAAATAAAAGAAAGAAGGTGGAGATCTGACTCACTTGCTGAGAGCAATAGTGGGGAAAATTGTCATCTATATAAAGTCTTAGTGAAAGATCAGAAGCACTGACCTGTAGTTACAGGAGTTCCAAGTTTAGAGCACAAAATAACAATCAGACAAGAACAATTGAATTCCTTTGGCACTGATGGAGCAAAATAAAAACCACTCCGCTGGAACATTTTCATACCATAGTCATTGCTGTACCATATGAAAAATTTAACCTTCAGGAAAAAGAAAAGTTCATGAAAAAAACACACGAGAGAGAGAGAGAGAGAGGGAGGGAGAGAGTACATGAGTATGTGTTGGGGGCAGGGGTGTGGATATCAATGAGCTCAAACTACAGGACAAATAATATCTTAATAACTGAAAATAATACATTACTTTGAAGGAGAAAATAAATTAAATATGTTGAAATAAGAAATAAAAGCAGACATAGATTCGTAATGAAAATATAGTTCATTTTGCAAACTGAAAACTCAGATTTAAAAAAAAAGAATGCTCAAAATGTGGAAACGGTAATAAAAATTGAAAGCTCAATGGATAAATCAGAGTAGATTAGGGAATTCTGAAGAGGAAAAAACGTGGTCTGGGATATAGAAATGAAGAAGTACCCAGAATTCAGTGCAGAGAAAATATAAAAAATATGAAAAGAGGCATGACAAAAGAAAGGTAAAGTTAGAAGACGTAAATTATGCTTAATTAAAAATCCAAATATAAAAAAATGATGAGAGAAAATATTTCAAAGTATAATATCCCAAAATTGCTCAAGTACATTCATTTCCAAACTAAAGGCACTAAGTTTAGGGCAAGATAAATAAAAACAAATCTGTAATTAGACACATGTTGGTGAAACTGAAACAACAAGAAAACTCAAAGAAACTTGCCTTTTTCAAACTAGAATTTTCGCAAAGGGAAGAAAAAGCATTTTTTTCTGGCAAATCATAACCATATTTTGCATATCACATAGGTTTTGGAGTGCCTTCTCACTTTCTTTCAGTGTGGTCTGAAAATTTTTAAGGTGAAAATCTTACTCGTAGTAGTTTGGAGTTATGTCCATATGAACCTTGCAAAAATAAGAAAACAAACAAAACACACACACACGCACACACAAACACACGCAATTCCCCTATTGAGTAGTACAATTTCAGTGCTGCCATCAAATAATTCCCATAAGCACAGTTCTAAGAAAAAGGAGCAGTTCAAAGTAAACAGTCTCAAAAGACACAAGGACCAAAGGCTCTATGAGTGAATCACATAAGAAAATAACACATAGACAAACCAGACTTCAAGAGAATTTGGGTACTGGATTTATAAAATATAATTTAAAAAGGAATATTTCATATTTAAATGTAAGTATATAAATGTGTGTGTGTAAATTGATAACATAAATGGAACAAGGAGAAAACAAAGGAGTTTCATTGGAAAATTAAACAAATAAGACATATAGAAATTTTAAAAATAGATAGTGCTTACCAGAGGGTGGCAAGACGGCTGACTAGACACAGCCAGGATGAACATTTACCACCAAGGGACTGGGCCTCCGGGAAGACTGACACACTCCAAGCAGATCTTCAGAGGGAAGACTTTGGGGAGGATGGAGAGAGGACACAGACACTGGGCTGAAGCGGGGTAGCTGGGAATCCTGCATAGGGTTATCACAAACCAGGACTTGTTCCTAGCTCCCAACAAGTCCTGGAAAAGGCGTGAGTTGAGCAGGAAAAGAACAATTCACTCCAGCTATGGACCTCTGGTATCCTGTCAGCAAGATACCCTACGACTCCCACGGACATTTGAGTTTGCAGGGACAGCTGCTTAGACAGGTGATAGGGGCAGAACTCCAGCTGGTGCAGAGTCCAGAGGGTTCGGTGTGGGAGCATCTGCAGTGGAGCACAGCCAGTGACCCCCATCTCCCAGGGCTTGCCTTGCTCCCACAGTAGACTTTAGCCTTAGGGGAACTGTTGGACCTGAATAGAGCAAGGTGATCTTGCCAGTGAGACAGGGTGAGTCCAACCTGAGTATCCCTGTCTGCTGGCCTCTCCCAGGGCCCCAGCCTGGCCACACCTGCATTTAGTGCAGCCTCCCCCAGCTGGAGCCTCCTCTGTGCCCTCCTCAGACGAGCCTCCTCTGGGCTGCTTTGCCAGCATGCGCTTGCCCACGGCCACCCACCACATCACTTTGTTAATGCATGTGTGCACGGGGAGACCTTGCTGCTTGTTTTCTACAGGTGCTGTGTGTACTTGGACTCCACTGTGCCACTGTTGCTGGTATGAGTGCAAACTACCCCACCACCACTTTGCCATTGCTGGCACAAACACACATGTGGATGTCAGCAGCCCCGCTGCTTCCCTCAGCACCTCCTCCAACCCCACTCCAAATCTCCCCACCCTACCCCACACCATGCCTCCACCACCACCACTGCAAACACCTGCATAGAGGCCAGTACTGCTATGCCTGCCAGTGTCCCAGTCCAGCCAACAAGCATGCACCCTGCCATGTTGCCTGCTGCTGGCCTGTATGAAAGAGCAAAGTTCCTGCTGTCTCTGCCTGATGAAGTGCTTTGGCTGACATCACCCATTGGAATACTGTGACCAGCAGTCCTGGAAAAACTTGGCCCTTCCAGTGCAGCAAGCTTCTAATGTGAGGCCAGGGAGAAAAAGCCAGGGGCTTGATGTCAGCCCCGCAGAATTAGAGTATGCAGAGCCTTGGCTCCCTAAAGTCCTCCGGAAATGATGCCAGTTGACTGAACCCACGTTATAATATGCTCAAACCCCCAAAGACATCAAAGATAAAAGAAAAATAAAAAGCACACTCAAAGGACAGCAATGCCAAAGACTGAAGGAATACCAGCACACGAAGATAAGAAAGAACAAGTGTTATAACTCTAGTAACTAAAAAAGCCACAGTATCTTCTTACTTCCAAATGACCATGCTAGTTCCATACCAATGGTTCCTAACCAGGCTGAAATGGCTGAAATGACAGAAGCAGAAAGCAGAATATGGATATTCAATAAAAACACATATTATTGAAATTCAGGAGAAAGTCAAGCCCAATTCAAAGATTCTATGCCTTACACTTTCACTACATAAGAGATGGAAGATGAAATGGCCATTGAAAAGAAAGAAAGAAAAAAAGAAAGAGAGAAAAAGGAAAGAAAAGGAAAGGAAAGGAAAGAGGAAAGGAAAGGAAAGGAAAAGAAAAGAAAAGAAAAAGAAAAAGAAAAAGAAAAAGAAAAACTACTCTGATAGAGTTGAAAAACTCACCTCAAGAATTTCAGAATACAAACACAAGTATTAACTACACAATGAACCAAGCTGAGGGAAGTATCTCAGAGCTAGAAGACTGGCTCACTTAAATGACACAGACAAACATTTTTAAAAAATAAAGGAGAATGAATAAAACATCCAAGAAATATTAGATTATGTAGAGACCAAGTCTATGACTCATTGTCATCCCTGAAAAGAGAATGAGAGAAAGCAAGCAACTTGAAAAACATAACTGAGAATATCGTATATTGAAGATTTGAAAATTTACCCAACCTCACTAGAGAGGCCAACATTCAAATTCAGTAAATGCAAATAACCCCTGCAAGATACTACACAAAAAGACCATCCTGAAGACACACGGTCATCAGATTTACCAAGGTCAAAATGAAAGAAAAAAATGTTAAAGGCAGCTAGAGAGAAAGGACAGGTCACCTACAAAGGGAATCCCATCAGGCTAACAGCAGACCTTTCAGTGGAAACCCTATAAGCAAGAAGAGATTTGGGGCCTATCTTAAAGAAAATAATTTCCAACCAATAATTTTGTATCCAGCCAAATTAAGCTTCATAGGTGTAGAAGAAAGAAGACTCTTTTCAGACAAGTAAATACTAAAGAAATTCATTACTACCAGACCTACTTTACACAAGGATTTGAAGGAAGTTCTAAATATGGAAAGGAAAACTAGTTACTAGCCACTACAAAAACATACTTCAGAATATAGACCAGTGACACTACAAAGCAACCACACAAACAAGTCTGCATAATAACCAGCTAACAACACAATGATGGGATCAAAACTGCAAGTATCAATACTAATTGATATGATTTGTCTGAGTCCCCACCCAAGTCTCACCTCGAATTGTAATAATCCTCATGTGTCAAGGGCAAGGCCAGGTATAGATAATTGAATCATGGAAGAGGTATCCCCCACACTGTTCTTGGGGTAGTGAATAAGTATCATGAGATCTGATGGTTTTATAAGTGTGAACTCCCCTACCCATGCTCTCTTGCCTGCTACCATGTTAGAGGTGCTTTTGCTTTTCTTTTGCCTTACACCATTATTGTGAGGCCTCCCCAGCCATGTGGAACTGTAAGTCCATTAAACCTCTTTCCTTTATAAATTACCCAGTCTTGGGTATGTCTTTATTAGCAGAATGAGAATAGACTAAAACAGTAAATTGCTACTGGGTAGTGGGGCACTGCTGTATAGATACCCAAAAATGTGGAAGCACATTTGGAACTGGGTAACAGGCAGAGGCTGGAACAATTTGGAGGGCTCAGAAGAAGACAGAAAAATGTGGGAATGTTTAGAACTTCCTAGAGACTTGCTGAATGGCTTTGCCCAAAATGCTGATAGTGATATAGATTATTAAGTCCAGGCTGAGGTGGCCTCAGATGGAGATGAGGAACTTGTTGAACTGGAGTAAAGATCACTATTGCCATGCAAAGGGAATGGTCGCATTTTGCCCCTGCCCTAGAGATCTGTGGAACTTTGAATGTGTGAGAGATAGTTTAGGGTATCTGGCAGAAGGTCAAATGTTCACAAGGAAGCAGAACATAAATAATTGGAAAATTTGCAGCCTGATGATGCAATAGAAAAAAAATTTTGGTGGGAGAAATTCAAGCCAGTTGCAGAAATTTACATAAGTAACAAGGATTCAAATGTTAATCACCAAGGTAATAGGGAAAATGTCTCTGGGGCATGTCAGAGACCTTCACGGCAGCCCCTGCCATCAGGCCTAGAAGGGAAAAATGGTTTTATGGACTGGGCCCAGGGACTCCTGCTCTATGCAGCCTTGGGACAAGTTGCCTTGTGTCCCAGCTGCTTCAGCTCAAGCCATGGCTAAAAGGGGCCAACCTGAAGCTCAGGCTTGAGTTCAAGCTCAAGCTTCAAAGGGTGCAATTTCCAAGTCTTGGCAGCTTACATGTGGCGTTGGGCATGCAGGTGCACAGAAATCAAAAATTGAGATTTGGTAACTTCCACCTAGATTTCAGAGGATGTATGGAAATGCTTGCATGTCCAGTCTGAAGTTTGCTGCAGAAGCAGGACCCTAACAGAAAACCACTGCTAGGGCAGCGCAGAAGGGAATTGTGGGTCCCCACAGAGTCCCCACTGGGGCACTGCCTAGTGGAGCTGTGAGAAGAGGGCCATCATCCTTCAAACCCCAGAATGGTAGATCCACTGACAGCTTGTACTGTGTGCTTGGAAAAGCCAGAGACACTCAACACCAGCCTATGAAAGCAGCCTGGAGGAGGGCTATATCCTGTAAAGCCACAGAAGCAGAGCTGCCCAAGATCATGGGAACCCACTCTTGCATCAGTGTGACCTGGATGTGAGACATGGGGTCAAAGGAGATCATTCTGGAGCTTTAAAATTTGACTGCCCCACTGGATTATGGACTTGTATGGGCCTGTAGTTCCTTTGCTTAGGCCAATTTCTCCAATTTGAAATGGGTGTATTTACCCAAATACCCACTACCTCATTGTATCTATGAAGTAACTAACTTGTTTTTGATTTCACAGGCTCATAGGCAGAAGGAACGTTTCTCAGATGAGGCTTTGGACTGTGGAGTTTTGAGTTAATGCTGAAATGAGTTAAGACTTTGTGGGACTGTTGGAGAGGCATGATTGGTCTTGAAATGTGAGGACATGAGATTTGGGAGGTGCTGGGGTGGAATGATAAGTTTGGCTGTGTCCTTACCCTAATCTCACCTTGAATTGTAATAATCCCCATGCATCAAAGGTGGGGCCTGGTAGAGATAACTGAATCATGGGGGTTGTTTCCCCCATGCCATTCTCCTGGTAATGAGTAAGTCTCACAAGATCTGAAGGTTTTTAAATGGGAGTTCCACTACACAAGTTCTCTTCCCTGTCGCCATGTAAGACATGCCTTTGCTTCTCCTTTGTGGACTGGGCCCAGGCATCCTCAGCCATGATTTTGAGGCATCCTCAGCCATGTGGAACTGTTAGTCCATTAAACTTACTTCCTTTACAAGTTACCCAGTCCCAGGTTTATCTTTATTGGCAGTGTGAGAACAGACTAATACACTAACCTTGAACATAAATGAGCTAAGTGTCCCAATTAAAAGTCACAGAGTGGCAAGTTGAATAAAGAAGGAAGACCCAACTGTATGCTGTCTTTAAGAGAACCATCTCACAAGCAATGACACACATAGGCTCAAAGTAAAGGGATGGAGACAAACCTACCAAGCAAATGGTAAACAGAATAAAAGTAAGGGTTGATATTCAAATTTCATTCAAAACAGACTTTAATCAACAAAAATTTAAAAAGGACAAAAAGGGTATTACATAATGGTAAAGGCAAGAACTAAGTATCCTAAATATGCATGCACCCAACACAAGTGCAACCAGATTTATAAAGCAAGTTCTTAGAGACCTATGAAGAGACTTAGATAACCAAACAATCATAGTGGGAAACTTCAACACACCACTGAGAGTATTAGACTGATCACTGAGGTAGAAAACTAACAATTTTTTTTTTAGTTTAATTCAGGGCCTGAACTCAACAATTGACCAAATAGACCAAATGGACATCTACAGAAATCTAAAGAGAGAAAGTCAAACTATTCCAGTTTTCAGATGATACAATTCTATAAATAGAAAATCCCACAGTCTCTACCCAAAAGCTTCTTGAGTTAATAATAAATACAGGAATGTTTCAGGACACAAAATTAATGCACAAAAATCAGCAGCATTTCTATACACCAAGAATATCCAAGCTGAGATTCAAATCAATAATGCAATCCCATTCACAGTTGCCACAAGAAGAATGAAATACATAGGAATACAGCTAATCAGAGAGGTAAGAAATCTCTGCAATAAGAATTATAAAACACTACTCAAAGAAATCAGAAAAGACACAAAGAAACAGGAAAACATTCCCTGTTCATTGACAGGAGGAAGAAATATTGTTAAAATATTGTTATAAAGCAATTTATAGTTTCAATGCCATTCCTATCAAACTACCAATGACACTCTTTAAAGAATGAGAAAAAATGATCTTAAAATTCATATGGAACCAAAAAAATCTCAAATAGCCTAGGCAACCCTAAGCAAAAATAACAAAGCCTGAGGCATGATGTTACAGGATTTCAAAGTATAATACAAGGCTACAGTGACCAAAACAGCATGGTATGGTACAGAAACAGACACATAGACCAGTGGAACAGAATAAAGATCCCAGAAATAATGCTGAATCCCCATGATCATCAGATCTTTGACAAAGTCAACAAAAACAAAAAAATGGGGAAAGGATTACCTATTCATTAGATAGTGCTAGGATAACTGACTAACTATACACAGAAGATCAAAACTGGACCCCTTACTTACACAATATACAAAAATCAACTCAAAATGGATTAAAGACTTAAATATAAACCTAAAACTATAAACATCCAGGATGATAACTGAGAAAACTGGACATAAGAACTGGCAAAGATTTCATGCCAAAGACACCAAAAGCAATTGCAACAAAATCAAAAATTGACAAGTGGGACCTAATTAAAGTAAAGTGCTTCAGTGCAGCAAAACAAAACAAACAACAACATCAACAACACAATCTATCAAGAGACTAAACAGACAACCTACAGAATGGGAGAATATATTTGCAAACTATGCATCTAATAAGATCTAAATTCAGAATCCATAAAGAACTTAAGTCGACAAGCATAAAAGAAACAATCCCATTAAAAAGTGGCCAAAGGCATGAAGAGACACTTTTCAAAAGAAGACATACGTGCAGCATACAAGCATATGAAAAAAAATGCTCAGCATCACTAATCATTAGAGAAATCCAAATCAAAGCCAAAAAGTGATATCATCTCACATGAGTCAGGATAGTTATTATTAGAATGTCAAAAAATAACAGATGCTGGTGAGGTTGCAGAGAAAAGAGAACACTTATACTCTGCTGGTGGGAATGTAAATTCATTCAGCCTTTATAGAAATCAGTTTGACAATTTCTGAAAGGACTCAAAGCAAAGTTACCATTTAACCCAGAAATCCCATTATTGTGTATATACCCAAAGGGATATAAATTATTCTATTAAAAAGACACAAGCACACATATGTTCACTGCAGCCTTATTTACAACAGCAAAGACATGTAATCAACCCAAATGCCGATCAACAGTAGACTAGATAAAGAAAATGTAGTATATGCATAGCATGGAATGCTGTGCAGACATAAAAATCAATGAGATCAGTTCCTTTAAAGATCATGGGTGGAGATGGAGGTCATTATCCTAAATGAACTAAAACAGGAAAATAAAACCAAATACTGCGGCTTGCCTATATAACAAACGTGCACATGTAAGCATGAATCTAAAAGTTAAAAAAGAAAGAATATTAAAAAAAGAAATTGTAATTTAATACATAGTTTAAATAGTAACTCATATTTTAAAAAATTAAGTAGTCAGCAAATAAATAGTTAACAGAAGGAGAAATTTAAATTATTTGGAATATAACAAAAGGAACAAAAGATGCAAAATATGACACAGATTTAAAGAAAATAACAAAATCTAACACACACCTAACAGAAATCCAGAAAGGTATACTGTAAAAAAAATTGAGAAGGATTACGAAGAGACAATGAAAAGTAAATTCCAGATGTTTTCAAAGATAGATACTCAGATCTAGACAGCGCCAAAAAACTCAAGCATGGTACATTTAAAAATAGTTTCTAAACAAATGATGCTGCAATGGTTACCACATGTAAAAACAAATGTATTTCTAGACATAGACCTTACATAGTTTACAGAAAAATAACACAAAAATTCAGAATGGATCATAAATGTTGCTGTGGAATGACTGTTGATGTCCACACAAAAGCGGTAAAATCCAAAATCCCAAAGTAATGGTGATAGGAGGCGAGGCCTTTGAGATATGATTAGGATGTAGGGCCAGAGCCCTCATGAATGGAATTAGTGCCCCATAAAAGAGACCCCAGCGATATACCTGGCCCCTTCTGCCATGTGAGGTTACATTACAAAGTCAGCCATCTATGAACCAGGATGTGAGATCTTACCAGACACCAATTCTGCTGGTGCCTTGATGATGAACTTCCGAGCCTTCAAAGTTGTGAGAAATAAATTTCTTCTGTTTATAAGTCATTTAGCCTATGGCATTTTTGTTACAGAAGTTTGAATGAAATAATGTAGACCCAATGTGAAATGCAAAATAATGACAGAAAAAGAGAAAAAAAGGAAAGAAGAACTGAAGGAAGGGAAAATGTTGAGGTTATTATCAGAAGAATCATACTAAAGGAAAGTTTAACATACAACAGAAAATGATTAATTTCATCACACATTAATTCTTGGCAAACATGTTATATTCAATACCAAGATCATTTACTACATTTAAAATGTAATTTAATGAGTCAAAATTCAATGTAATCAATTTTCAGAGTTAAAAAAATCAGCATAATGTCTGATATATTTAAATACTGATTTTCATTTAATAAGTAATTGACTGAAGCATTTGTTTCCAATTTTAATTGCATAGAAGTGTTGAATTTAACACATGCATGTTAATAGCTGACACCTAAATTTACCTGGAAACTAAAGCCATGATATGAATACTATGTTAAAAATAGTAAAAATGTGTTTGTTTGTTTGTTTTCCAATTATTAACTCTCTCCCTCTACAGTCCATGTATGGCAAGATAGTAATCACCCAAAGGCTTCATTCATGTGTATTGGCTGTCAGTCACTTAGTCAGGATACAAAACATATTATTACTTCCTTCACTGTTTTATTATTTTTGTTTATGCTATTGTTGCTTGGAAAGATTTAATACAATAACATACAACTTTTTTATATGAAATACATTGCTTGCGGGAATTGTTTCTAGTAAAACTAAACTTTGTATGCTGTTAGTTGAAAGATATAACCATCTTTCCCTTATATGATAAAAATATTTATAAAAATTAGTGTTGATGCTGTACAAAATTGTATATGCACATACATATACACACTAAAGTATGCATATATATTTTACAATATAATAGGACAAGACTGTATATATATATATATATATATATATATATATATATATATAATTTTCTTACTAAATTTTCTCTTCATTTCCCTAAACACCGTTTGGTGTTTTATATACATATATATATGTGTGTGTGTATATATATATATATATATATATATATATATATATATATATATACACACATATCTAGAAATACCATCATTCATTGCTTAATAATGGGATACATTCTGACAAATGAGGCATTAGGTTATTTTGCAGTTGTGTGAATATCATTGAGTGTACTTACACAAACTTGGATGGTACAGCCTACTACACATGTTTATGGTCTAGTCTGTTGCACCTAGGCTACAAACCTGTGCCATATTTTACTATACTGAATACTGTAGGCAATTGAAACACAATGGTATTTGTTTATCTAAACCTAGCTAAACATATAATGGTACAGTAAAAATATAGTATTATAATTTTATGGGACCACCATTATATATATCGTCCATCATTGGCATCATTATTCAGCACATGGCTGTATATATACTCAACCCTCCATATTCATGGGTTCCACATATGTGGATTCAATAAACTCTCAGTCAAAATTTTGAAGGGAAAAAACCCTGTGTCTGCACGGAACATATACACACTATTTATTGTCATAATTCCCTAAACAATACAGTACAATTATTTACATAACATTTACATTTTATTAGGTTCTGTAAGTCATCTAGAGATTATTTAAAACATACAGGAGGATGTGCATAGATTATATGCAATATGATGCCATTTTATATGAAGTACTTGGGCATCTACAAATTTTGGTATCAACCTCCACAGATTCTGAGGGATGACTGTATATTTTCACACAAACATAAATATACATATATATATAAATGTGGATACACACAAACATTTGGAAATATATTCCATGTTCACGTGTGTGTGTATTTGTGTGTGTGTGTGTATGTGTGTGTGTGTGTGTGAGTATGGAAATATGAAGTAATGGGTTCTTGAAACCTAAAGTTAAATAAGACATGCTCCATGGAGGGAAACGTTGTACAGAGAAGAGACATATAAGACAATAATGGTATGGAATATTTCTAAAAATATCTCATGAGGACACTTGGGGTCCCCAAGACCCTTTCTTGGGATCTGGGAATTCAAATCTATTTTATATAATATTTTATTTGCTATTTTCACTCTAATTTTCTCATGATAACCATGAAGTTTTAAAAGGCTACGTGTATTGTGAGTACATTGTTACTCTGACAGCTAGTGAAATATGTATTCTTGTGCTTAAAAATATTGTTTTAATTTCTAATAGAGAAATGTCAATAGATATAATCCACATAAACAGAAGCTCTTTGGATTCCTCAATAATTTTAAGAGAGAAAAAGGGTCTTGAAAGTAAAAAAAAAATCAGAATCACTTTTTTAGATAGGACATGAATTCTACTGAGAAATGCAAAAGGTGTTTAGGGAAATGAGGAGAAAATTTAGTAAGAAAATTATAGTTTGTTAAGGGAGCAACATGAGGGACTGCTAAAATAGACTCAGGTTAGCCCTGAAAATTCAGTCTTGTTTACCCAGTCTTATTATTTCCCAATGACATGAAACCTACAGGGAGTGGGGAAGTCTCAATAAAGGGAGAGATTTGTGTATAATTTTGAGATGCCAACCAATAATACAGGTACTAAGAATATATTATTAGCCAGGAAACAGATTACTTATACAGAGTTTTAGCTGAAATGAGTCCACCTAAGGATTGGACATATTTTTTTCCATACAAAGGGAGGTATTAACCCCTTCCCAAGACCTATTAAGGTGACAAATATGTCACTGTTTAATTAGGGCAATAGAGACTCCAATGTGGACACTTCATAATGCAACTGACGCGCTATGAACTGCCATTTTACTGAGTCACATTACTTTCTTTCACTGTAAATGACATAATTGACATGTTACGAACTGCCTTTTTATTGAGACACATTACTTTCTTTCACTGTAAATGACATATCTCAGATATCCTGAAATATAATGTAAAACTCCTAGTAAAATCAAATTTTCTTAAATTCATATACTATTATTTAGTGGTTAAACTTATTTTAATAGTTAAATTTAAAATATGTTTAGTATCTAGATATTTGAGGCTTTTATACATGATGTTTGCATTCAAGGATCATGAGAGACTCAGAAGGTTAAAATCAAGCTTTTATTTGCTTAAGAAACAAGATATATTTGCCTCGCTTTTGACAGTATTATAAAAGGCATCATTGATGAAAACCACTTATACATATAAAGCCACTTTAACAGATGTAAAGAACATTGTTAATAAGAAACCACCAATATGAGGTATTATATTTTATTAGGTATTTTAGATTCAGTGGCACTGGTGATTCTTTCTTTCTTTTCCTAAAGAATAAAAAGATCTGTCAAATTGCTTATCTTTTCTACATGCATTTCCACTGAAAAAATAAATATTCAGGGTTGTCAAGTCCTAATACATTACTGGGAAATTATAGCTGTTATTTTTAACACAAATTAAGCAGTCCTAGATATTTTACATGACAGGTTTACAATTTTCACTGAGAATGACCATGTAGATACTTTAGAAAAGCCATCAATGTGTGACTCATCATTACATTATTGCAGTGTTCATGTTGAAAGGAACATCAGATAAGCTTAGCTTTTTGATCCTGATGATGAAGGTTTCCATATTAACCAATAAAAATAAGTGAACCTGGTGATTTCTCATTATCTCTCTTAAATACATACATTTCTTTGTGTGTGTGTGTGTGTGTGTGTGTGTGTGTATGGGGGAATACTCTGCTTCAGTTTAGCTTAAGTATTAATTTTGAGCTGTTGAAAATGCTGTGCAGACTCAGGAAATTTTGAAGGATGGAGCATCGCCTATCTCCTATCCAATATTATTTAGTAAAATTATGCCTGACATGTTGTCCACTGTACTTAAGATACTTACGATTTCTTAAGAAATTCTCTTCTCAAGAGGGAAATGATGCTAACAGCAATGGCAACAAGGCTTTTCTCCTTCATCTCTTCATTTTTCTCATCTATATTTTAAAAACTTCCTTTGCCAAAAACAATGTGTTAATAGTGTCACCATCCGAATATATTCTGTCAAAATATAGGTTGCACAACTCACGAGGGTTACTAATATTTTTGGGTATTTCCTATCTATATTTTTAAGAATGATTTGTAGTACTGTAGGTGATGTGCCATATATGAGACTATTTTCTCAACAATAATCTTTATATATACT
The DNA here is from genome assembly GCF_028878055.3 of Symphalangus syndactylus. Taxonomy (NCBI): domain Eukaryota; kingdom Metazoa; phylum Chordata; class Mammalia; order Primates; family Hylobatidae; genus Symphalangus; species Symphalangus syndactylus. The sequence continues at coordinate 30,643,343 of NC_072426.2, forward strand.
TTGGATCAACTTTTGTCTTATCAGAATTATTATTAATATATTTGATGTTCCAATGGTTACAATGTTTTTTAGTATATAAATGGCAAGTAGAATTGCTTAAAAAAAAAGGAATGATATGTATCTGTCCAAGAACCAAGATACCTACCATTGAGAGCCTCTTGAAAACCTAAAAAAAGCAGCTTTGAGATTCCTGAGAGTTTAAACAAAGTGGTTGCAGGGGAGAGTCTACAACATTGTGGTAACTGTGCACAAGGATACCCTTTGATATAAAACACAGCCATGAAGCTCTCATTGTAGAAACAAGCAAGGTGGGTCTCCAGAAAGAAATTGCAGCTGTATATATTTACCTCTATTCTGCTACTCACACATGGTCTGAAAGAGTGGCCTTTGTGAACAAGGTAACTTCTTAAGAAACATCTTCGAACTCTTGATTTGAAAGTTTGAAAAAGCATTATTAACGGGTAATAGGATCTAAGAAATGGCAAAATACATCTTCAATAGTGTAAATCTCACTCACCACAATAAAATCTATTCACTGAATATGACAGCATTCCATGATAATGGAAAATAAATGCAAGACGAAGGAAGTGAAGATGACATGCAAAATAATCACTAATATTCACGATATAGGAGATGCACATCAAAACTGGCTGCCATTTACAGTCACTATAAGGGAAATTAACTTAAAAAGTTTGACATAAAAGAGTAAATAGAAACAAGTGGTGTAACATTTATTTTTCTATGTAAATGTCAATTATTTGTGAAGAGCAATATGGTTCATTAGGATACTTGTTTCTCTTATTCTCTGGTTACCAAATTAAACATTGAGATATTTTAGTATAAAATAGCAAAAGGTGATGAAGATATATGTCTTTTATATAAACATTAAATATGATACTTTTGCTGTTCATTAAATAATGTTTTCTAGGTCTCACATATTATGGCAGTTAATGGATATTTGACACTATTTAAGGTTTAAACCAAAAGCCAGATATCAAATAAAACTATAGTACTTGATTTGATTGTGAACTGGAAGAGTTCCCCCATTGGCAAAGGATAAGGCAAATTGTGTGTCAATAACAAACAAGAGCTAAAATAAATAGAACTAGATCAAATCCATAACTTCCAATTGACACTAAAAAATATATCTCATATTGATGACATTTGGAGGATACTAGAGAACCAAATTATTGATCACAAAACTAATCAATATCAGTAAAGAATAAAGTATCTTGCTGATGTGGTTTGGCTGTGTCCCCACCCAAATCTCATCTTGAACTGTAGCTCCCACAATTTCTATGTGTTGTGAAAGGGACCCAGTGGGAGATAATTGAATCACGGGAGTGGTTTCCCCCACAATGTTCTCGTTATAGCGAATAAGTGTCATAAGATCTGATGGTTTTATAAGGAGTTTCCCTTTTTAGCTTGGCTCTCATTCTCTCTTTTGCCTGCCACCATGTAAGATGTGCCTTTCGCCTTCTGCCTTGATTGTGAGACCTCTCCAGCCATGTGGAACTGTGAATCCATTAAACCTTTTCTTCTTTATCAATTACCCTGAGTCAGGTATGTCTTTATCAGCAGCATGAAAACAGACTAATACACCTGCTTTTCCTTTATAAGATGTGCAAGAGACAGACTTGCCACACATCTTTTACATGACAACAGAAAACTATTTCTTGAATGCATACTTTACTAGTTAATAAAATGCATGGAAGTCACTACTTTTAACATATAAAGATAAAGCCAACAAATATAATAAAATAATGTGGTAATTTGGAGTGTATAAATTATGCTCAAAAAAAACCTAAACCCAATTATAACTTTAACATCATAATAAGAGAGAGAACCCAGAATTTATGTGATTACCAGTACAAGTACCCAGCACCATAGAATAAATATTTCTGAAAACAAACACATGAACAAGAACTCTGAATCAGATTAATACTTTACAGATTTAGAGGAAATGTAGGAGAGAGAGGGTGAGATTGGCAAAACTCAGAGTAAGAGGAACTGTACAGTACAAATCATCTTTTTGTTGTTGTTGTTTGTTTGTTTCAATAAGTAAATTTCAAGAAATAGAAATAAAAGAGGATGCATTTTAAATGGCAGGGAAGAGACAATTAAGAAAAATACGTGAAATTTTTAGTAAACAAAATAATGGAAATCTGTAAACAACTGGAAGAACTGAGCACTGGTTAGTTTGGTTAATATTTGATTCTGTCAAGAATTGACTGTTAATTTTTAAAATATTATGATATTATTATTTAAAGAGTTCATATCTTTAAGATATTTACAGAGGATATTATTTGATGTATTAAAATAATACAATTGTGTAGGTAAGCAGAAAACAAGGTTTGTCATGATCTGCTAATTATTGAAGTGTTGGGGGTACGGAACAGGAATGCTGGAATTTCTTATAACATTCCATTTCCATGCCGGTTACATAATTTTTCTTAATAAAAATTTCAAGAAAAGAAAGCTAAAGAAAACATAAAAGGAAACTCGATGGCCATGGTTCTTTAGCTTTTGTATGGAACTAGTCTTAAATGTAAAGGAATGTAAACCTTGGCAATCCTTGGAGAGGGAAAGGATTATTAACACTCCATGCAAACTGGAAAGCCTATTGTCCATTTATTTTACAATAAATGCTGATATTTTTATGTTCCTTAAATTTTTCATCCTTTAAAATAAATAAAATGATATTTTATTTCTAATAATTGTCATTTATATTTTTGGTTTATTTATACTTCCAGCACGCCACTTCAAGCCCTAGGTATAGGTATAGTCAGTGTGCACGTATGTAGCAGTTGAATTACCAGATGTTTGATTTTGTGAAATGCATTTAGTTTCCTGTTTCCCATTACTCTGATGTTCATAACTAGGGTGCTCCATATATATATATATATATATATATAATTCTTTTTTTGAGACGGAGTTTCACTCTTGTTGCCCAGGCTGGAGTGCAATGGCATGATCTCGGCTCACCGCAACCTCTGCTTCCCGGGTTCAAGCAATTCTCCTGCCTCAGCCCCCCGAGTAGGTGGGAATACAAACATGTGCCACCATGCCTGGCTAATTTTGTAATTTTAGTAAAGACATGGCTTCTCCATTTGGTCAGGCTGGTCTCAAACTCCTGACCTCAGGTCATCCGCCTGCCTCGGCCTCCCAAAGTGCTGGCATTACAGGCGTGAGCCACAGTGCCCGGCCAGGTGCTCCATATTTTTATTTTTTTCTATCTGTATTGTATTTCACTGTTTTTATTTTTATAAAGAGTAATGATTCTTAAACTGAGACTCTGAATGTCTAGTTTTCCACAATATTTAAAAAGTCTGATATTCCAATATCAAAAAAATCTAGATTGTTATTTTGTAATAATTTTATTTTGGTATGAAGATATTTTTAAAAAATGGCTCTATGGAGAAAATAATAACCTCCTTGGTGCTAAAAATGTAGAGGATTATTTATGTACAGTATGCTGAATGCTTTAAAACAGAACTATTATTAGAGTACACCTCCTCATATGTAGTCCCTGTATTTTAATATTGTCAACATTTGTCTTGAATATTTTCATTAATAAAAACCTGTTATAACTGACTGAAATAAAGATAATTTATATTTAGGTCGTCAAAATATTTAAACAGTCACATTACACATAGCAGATTGCAATCTGCTATGCGGTCTCAAACATAGTTGTGCTTCTTCCTAAGTATCCATAGCCCCTTTTTGCTGTTTGATCTGATTCCCAAGAATAAGGACAACACCCAGAAGTGCAGCTCTCTCAATTTCTTCTTCCTTTCAACTTATAGATAAGTTAAACAATGACCTCCCAATAGATCTGCCTCCATGAGGTATGGTACTATTGTCTCACTAAAAGATGGAGATATGGAGAGCCTGAGAAGTGGGAGGGCAGGTGAAGAAGTTCTGGAGAATAAGAGAGGAACTGTGTGAAACATATGTGAGAGTGTCAGAGATGGAAAGAGCAAAAGTGACTTCAAAGCAAAAAGAAAATGCTTGTTGGTTAAATGTTTACTGATTAGGAGATTAGGGAATGACAAAATAAAAAACAAGAAAATCATGTCATATTTAAAAATCTTTGAAAGACTTTCCCTTTCCTTGGTAATTCACACACTAACAGCTATCAGAGGTCAGCATGATGTAGAGATAATTGCTATTAATTTGCTTGTGGTAATTAAGCAAGTTTAAAGAGATATTTCCAGATAAATCAACAGCAAAGCATTAATGACAGGTTGGAAAGACCAGAGAGATCAGAGTCACACAGCAAATGCACAGTTTGTTATTGTATTTGTCTGGCCCACTTACCAAAGGAAATTATCAACTATTTTTTTTTAATTTAAATCTAAAAACACAGTTAGAAGATGGGTTGTGCCGCAAAGATGACCTTTCTCTTGAGAAAAGGGGTAACTTGTAATTCCTCATAATAGCTATAGTTTTAAATGTTATATGATTAAGTATCATTTGAGAAGCTTGTTTAAAAAGTAGATGTCTTAGTCTTTAGACCCATGCAAATTTTATGATTCAATGACCTTGGGGTGGTGCCCATTTTTGTTGATCTGTGTACCACAACTTTAAAAATACTTTTGTAGAATGAGGTTTCTCAATCTCAGAACTATTGACATTTTGGCCCAGATAGTTCTTTGTTGTGGGGAACTGGTTTGTGTATTGTAGGATATGATGGCTTTCAGCACATGCTATCCCAAAATATGGTACCTTGGTATTTGAAAAAAAAAAAAAAAAAAAAAAAAAAAACAGTAGAAGTTGGAAGTTCTCTCTGACTTTCTCCCTTGCAGCAGGGCATAAAACAATTCTCTGGGCCAGGCGCAGTGGCTCATGCCTGTAATCCCAGCACTTTGGGAGGGCGACGCGGGTGGATCACGAGGTCAAGGGATTGAGACCATCCTGGCCAACATGGTGAAACTCCCTCTCTACTAAAAATACACAAATTACCTGGGCATGGTGGCGCCCACCTGTAGTCCCAACTACTCAGGAGGCTGAGGCAGGACAATCGCTTGAACCCAGGAGGCAGAGGTTGCAGTGAGCCAAGGTCACGCCACTGCACTCCAGCCTGGCAACAGAGCTAGCCTCTGTCTCAAAATAAATAAATATACAAATAAAAATAATTATCTGATCTTCTTCTAAAGTAATTCATAAAACTTTTATTCCAGAGGGTCTATCCTATCCTAAAGGCAGAGGAAAGTAATGCCCTTATTTCTGAAGACACGGAGACACAAAGAAGAATCAGAATAAACAGGGCTTCCTAAATTCCATCCTCTACCCTTTTACCCCACCATCCCCATTTATTACTATTAGATCAGACCCTTTCGCTCCCCAAACAAACTTCTCTACAACTGTCCATGAAAAACATGGTTTTCCGTTTCTTTATTTCTGAAGGCTCCCATGTTACTTAAAACTTGTATTAAATAAGTACAATAATCTGTAGGCTTTTCTCTTGTTAATCTGTTTTTTGTTATACGGGAGTCTCAGCCATGAACCTAGCAATTGGTGAGGAAATACATCTTTTCTGTGCTACAAATGTTTAGCAGCACCATTGTCCTCTACCCACTAGATGCCAATAGCAGCCCTGAGCCCAACTCCCTCAATTGTAACAGCTAGAAGTCTCTCCATGTAGTGTCAAATATCCACCAGTGCATAATTGTTTCCAGTTGAGGATCTCAGAAAGTATAAGGAGTTTTAAGGCAGAGTCTGCTATTTCAGAAAAACAAAACAAGAAATACAGCGCCTCAAGATGAAAAATAAAACTAAAATCTCAGATGATAAAATGGAAAAATAAAATAGGCAGAAGAGTGGGTTGAGTTGGAGAAGAAAATTATGGTTCTACTGGAGCCAGATGGTGAATATGAAACTTTTCACACAGAAAATTATTTCCACAAGAACAGTTGGCTGTAATGCTACATAACAGCAATACTGAGAGGAATCATATACAGGGTCAAGAGTATAAAAATGCATTGCTGACCTCAAACTTCATCAGTATGCCTGCTGTGTTATCCCTTCTCTCTGCTTCCAAAGCCCCAAAGATTAAACTAAATCCACTTATTCCTTCTCCAATTTATAATTGTAATGTGGGAAAGAATGATATGAAAGGAATCAGATATTAACTATAGTAACATACTAGAATGTATGGTCCTTGGCAAGGGATTCATTTAAAATTTTGTATCAGGCATTCTGACTTGGCAAAGTGTACTTTGGATAGGGTAAAAAAATTCAAAGGTACTTATTAATAGTTTCATATCAGTCTCCACATGTTGGTCTTTAATAATATATTAGAAAGCTCTGTTGTAGGACATGACCTTTTTAACACTTATCAATGAGTTTAGTAAAGATGTAGAAGGTGCATTTATCACATTTTCCATAAATGAAAAATTTCAGGGATAGTGGTGACAGAATAAAAACATCCTAAGCAGGTATAAGAATGAAAGGAAATAACGAAATATAGAGACAATTCACAGAATGGGAGAAAATCTTTGAAAACTATCCATCTGACAAAGGCTTAATAACCAGAGTATATCAGGAGCTCAAGCAATTCAATAGGAAAAAAATAGTCTAATTAAAAAATAGCAAAAGATCTGTAGACATTTATCAAAAGAAGAGATACAAATAGCCAAAAAGTATACGGAAAAAAAAGCTCAACATTAATAATCATTAGATAAATGCAAATCAGAATTACAATGAGATACCATCTCACCCCAGTTAAAATGGTTTTATCCCAACAAGAGGCAATAATGAATGCAGGAGAGGATGTGGTGAAAGGAGAACTCTCAAACACTGTTGGTGGGAATGTAAGTTAGTACAACCACAACAGTATAAATGTTCCTCAAAAAAACTAAAAGTAAAATTACCATATGATCCAGCAATCCCACTTCTGGGTATATATCTGAAAAAAAAGGAAATCAACATGGTGAATAGATACCTGCATTCCTATGCTTATTGTATGACTATTCACAGTCACCAAGATATGGAATCAACTGAATTGTCTATCAACAGATAAATCAATAAATAGCAGGTAGTACACACACACAAAAGAATATTATTCTTAAAATCCTTATTATTAAAATCCTGGCTGGGGACAGTGGCTCACGCCTGTATCCCAGCACTTTGGGAGACCAAGACAGGCGGATCACTTGAGTGATCAGGAGTTCAAGACAAGCTTGGCCAACATGGTGAAATCCTGTCTCTACTAAAAATACAAAAATTAGCCGACAGTGGTGGGGTGCACTCGTAATCCCTGCCACTTGGGATGCTGAGGCAGGAGAATCGCTTGGACCCAGGAGGCAGATGGCAGATGTTGCAGTGAGCCGAGACCATGCCACTGCACTCTAGCTCAGGTGACAGACACTGAGACTCCATCTCAAAAACAAAACAAAACAAAAAAAAACAAAACAAAAAAATCCTCTGATTGGCAAGAACATGGATAGAACTGGAGGACATTATACTAAGTGATGTAAGTCAGGCACTGTAAAACAAATGTTGCATGTTCTTATTCATATGTGGGAGCTAAAAAAAAAGAATAATAATAAAAGAAAGACTCCTCTGGCGTAGAATTATTGTTACCAGAGGCTTGGAAGAGTAGCTGGTAGAGGGGGTAAAGATAGGATGGCTAGTGGGTACAAAAACACAGTTAGAATGAATAAGATTTAGTATTTGGTAGCACAATAGTGTGATCATAGTTAACAAGAATCTATTATGTATTTTAAAATACTGAAAGAGTAGAATTGGAATTTTCTTAACACAAAGGAATGGTAAATGCTTGTGGTTCTGAATACCCCAATTGCCCTAATTTAATTATTACATACTGTATGCCTGTATTAAAACATCACATGTGCCCAATAAATACATACAACAATTCTGTAACCATAACAATTAACAACAACAACAACAACAACAACAACAACAAAGAATTTACTACAATGAGGACATTTGGAGTAACCTGCTGCCGGACCAAGGATCTAGTCATGAGGATGTAGGATAGTGAATTCTGGTTCTGTACATGGAATATGTATAAAAAGGATGTAAGGGTTCGATAGAACTAAAACAATGCATTTTAACAGCATAGTGGAAATACAAAAATGCCAATGTATTTTTAGTTGCATTCATCAATGTATAAATAAAGGATACAAAAGGTTTTTCTATGCTGCATTGGTTAGATCCCATCAAGAGTTTTATAAACAGTTTCAGGTTACATAAGAAAAATAACATTGAGAAATTAGAACACACCTAGGACTCTATAAATAAAATGATAAACTGTTTTGAAGCCATCTTACAGAAGGACTGATTGACAGTCCAGACTGCAAAATAGCAAAGCGGATCTTGCCAGCTTTTAGTTAATAATTGGCCACTCATGTCTGATTTTAAATAAAAATTTATGAAAAACACTTGAGTACATGGAAAGGTGTATAAAGAGAAATCAGTATTAAGCCAAGTATAATCTAACTTTATTGTTTTCTTTAGTCCACTTTGGCTAAGGAGGGAGCTCTGTTCCACCAATGAAATCTTACCTGGAAACATTAAACAAAGAAAAAAAAAACCCACAAATAGTTGTTTTTTGAAAGAGAAGGATAAAGAGACTGCCGTATCTTATCTACACAATTCTGTAGAGCATTATACAAAAGTAACTTTTATTAATTGAATTGTATATTTTTAAATTTCCATTTAGTATTAAGAAGTTAATATTTAAATAGAAAAAAGTATAGATTCTACAAAATATACATATAGACACCCATGTATAGACACACATACATATATATAGTACCAATATACTTCACGTAAAATATACTACAAAATATAATCTGTATAATTGTATATATATAAAATACATATACATACTAATGTAATATATACATATATTACATTTCATATATCTTATATGTGGTATTTTTACATTTATTATGGTCACCATAAGAGCACATAACCTGGTTTATACAGAACAATGCTGGTTTATACCTGTAGTACTGGAGTGATTGTTGCAGCATCTCCTACACCCAAAATTATCCTGGTATAAATGATAAAGTATATGGTTTTCTTATGATGGGAAGTTAATCATCTCATACTAGACTACTCAGTGTGCATTTGTTATGTTTCAGGGAATATGCCACAATCACATAAAACTTCACGTATCTGCATGCGTTAGTGCCTTTGAGAATTTTTTTGATTATGGAAATCAGCAATATAATACATTTGTGTACAACAAATACCTTATTTTTAGTAATCTTCTTTCCAAGAAATAATATTATTAACTTAATAAATAACTAAAGCGGATCAGAAAATCAAGAATCTTTTTTCTCAATTACAAAAATAAGAGTGGAACAATTTTATATTTTATTAATGATAACATGAAGTATGATAATTAATCTATATTTTGTAATATTTCAGCCAAATGAGTTTTATGTAACAAACATTTATACTTCTCAAGATTAAAGAAATTTAATGGATTTATTGTGCCTAATAATTAGAGGCTGATTTGATAAGCTCAGTGACTTATTCACTTAGAATACATCTTATGATTCACATTCTTACAGACTATAATTTGTCAAAACACCCCAGGATTCCAAAATTTACACAATTTGAAATCTCATTTTCTTTTGTTTTGTTTTCTTTTTCTCTCTGGTAGGACCTTTAAAGCTTTTCATTCACCTTCAATTTTTTAAATCACATCAAAGCTCTTAATAGTAAATTTAATTAGCCAAATAGTGGAGATTAATTGCTTAAATAATACATGTCAAGATATAATACCCTTGGTACAAAATCACGCTCTTACACATTATATTTAAAAGCCTTTTCTTTCACATTTAAAGGCTACTATAATTCCCTACTGTAGCTATCAACAATAGATTCATCTAATATACACATTTATCATATGTAAAATTAATTTTAAAAACACATAGCCGATAGGAATAATATCATTTATGAGAAAAGTCTTTACCTATAATATTTTTGCAAGTAAGTAACTATCGTACTCAATGACAAATTGGAATGTTATAAAATGGGAAAATTTAACAAGAATTTGATTTTTAAGCTAATAATAGTAATAAAAGTATTCAGTAATTGCCATTTTAATCAATAATTATTCTAAATGCATTGCATGTATCAACTTTGTATCACTTTCCAAACCCATCTTATGAGGTAGACACTATTATTTTTTCACATATTCTAGATTAGCAACCTTTTCTTTTGAGACAGAGTCTCTCCCTGTCGCCTGACTGGAGTGCAGTGACGCCATCTTAGCTTACACCAACCACCGCCTCCCGGCTTCGAGCTATTCTCTTGCCTCAGCCTCCCAAGTAGCTGGGACTACAGGCATGCACCACCACGCCCAGCTAATTTTTTTTGTATATACATTTTTTTTTTTTTCTTTTAGTAGAGACGGAGTTTCACCATGTTGGCCAGGATGGTATCCATCTGACCTTGTGATCCACCCACCTCAGCCAGCTAAGAGCTCGGATTACAGGCAGGAGCCACCCTTCTCGGACACAACTTTTTTTTAATTGACCAAGTTTTGGATTATCAATTAGATTTGAACAGGATTAGAGCACTAGTCGAACAGACATTAACATCAGCCAGGTCAAAAATTTAATATTCCCAAGAAAATCAATCTTTCAATTTTATTTGAATATGTATATTGTTAATGGCAAAAATAAAATTTTATTTTCCCTGAATCAATTTTTTTAATATTTCTTTTTAGTAGCATTGTTCCTATTTTTCCTTTGTTTTGTGAATGACCTACAAGACTATACCCATTTTTTCAAATTTCTTTAGATCAATTATAGGATTAATACAATTGGGAAATCATTATTTGAATCTTATGATTAAATTGTACATTATATTAAGGCACATAAAATGTTATAAAGCATTTAATTTAAAAGTAGTTTATATTTGTTTTATCTGTCTTTTCTAATATTCTAGAAATTGGAGAAATTATATTGGGCCATAGAATTGTGCATAGTAATATTAATTTGTGTTTGTTTTACTTTTTATTATTTATTTATTTATTAGTTTTTAAATTTTTTAAAAGGTGGGGTCTTGCTGTGCTTCCCAGGCTGGCCTCAAACTCCTGGGCTCAAGCAATCCTCCTGCTTCAGCCTCCCAAGTAGCTGGGACTACAGGTGTGAACCATTGTGCCTGTGGTTGTTTTAACTAGATAACCAGGCTTTTAATTTCTTGTCACACTGATTTTGGCAGGACTAAAATTAGAAGCAGCAACTCTCCTGGTCTTACAGTATGATGGACTCCTTAACAAAATTCTCCCAGTGTCTCACGGACTCCTCTTTAAGGGAGACGAAAAGTACTTCTGAGAAGAAATAAGCTGAGGAGGGCACATTTCTGGAGACTAGAGAGAGAGAAAAGGTGGTATTTTGTTTTATAAGCATCAGGGACTTGAGTTTTGTCTCTTCTCCAGAAGGACCTGAGAGTGTAAGGGCTGTGAGCTGTTTCTAGGAAGCCTGAGTCCTTGCAGTATGATGGATCTCAGAATCAAATTTCCTATACTCCAAATTTGGAATGGGAAAACCAAATGCATAGAGGCATAAGGGACCATGCAGGACACAACAAAGTGCTTTTCAACAGAAACCAATATGGGTCTCTGAACAAAAGGACCTGACAAAATATCTTCCTGGACTTATGCACAGTTTTAGCAGGCCAAGTTGGGTGCGAGTGAGTAGAACATTTAATGACTAGATATAAGTTTATAGCCAGCTTGAAAAGAGAAATTCTTGAAGGCAGAATCAGGTAATTTACCAAACTAAGGAATTAAAAGATGTTTTCAGTTGAGTCAGAGTGAAATGCATGCCATTTACGATTGTGAAAAACAGAGATATATGTATGCTATTAAAAAAAAACCCACAACTTTTATTCTAGAGTTAATTGACAGTATGACCTGGAATTGAAATGGTAACATCTTTAGAGATGACCTTTATCTCCTTGTACTTTTCTCCATCTGTTCTATTCTCTGCCCTCTACCAAATATCTTTCTCTTTACTCAGGCTTCTTTTTTCTCTGATCTACTATCTTTTCACATGTCACCTCTTCTTACCTTATTTAGATCATAATCTTCCTCCCCCCCCCAATATAACTGGCAAGATTCCTGTAGTTAACAGTTCCAATATCTGAAAAAGAGATTCTGATTGATTCAGCCCATCTTGAAAAAAAAATCACATGCCTAAGGTCTTGGGTCACTTAATAATATGTGTATTGACTGGCGGTGTAGCTTGTATCCAACTCTGATCAATTTGTATTAGCTGAGGGTGGAAGTAAATGATTTACATGGTTCGAACTTTTATTAATTTATCCAAACAAGCAAACAAATAACCATTGAACACATAGTATGTGCCAGGCATGTTCTATGCACAGTCAACAAAATAGAAAAACAGAAAAAAACTCAATGGCTTCATAAAGCTTACATGGCAAATTTTTAAATAACCACATTTAATATGTTAAATATATTAAATGATATTTGGTGGAGGTTGCAGAGAAAAATAAAGCATATAAATAAAGCATAATAGGTTATAAAGAGGAGGTGTTATAATTTTAGGTAGGGTGAATGAGGAGATATTTATTGGAGATTTTTTTTAATATATTCAAATAAATATTTGAATACACAATTGATGGAAGTGAGCAAACAAGTCATAGAGATACCAGGCAGAAAAGCCTTACAGGAAGAATGAAATGAAATATATATGTGTTCAGATGGAAGTGTGCCTGGCAATATTCAAGGAATATTAAGAAGTCCACTGTGGCTGGAAGGGGGTGAGCCTGGAAGAGGTGATAGGAGTAAATGTTTTGTAAATCATTGGATTATCTTGGGCTTTTAATCAGAGTTATGTAGATAGCTATTAGAAAATTTCCATCAGAGGAGGCACACATTTGGATTTTGGTTTGAAGAGATTTCTATTCTAGCTACTATTTTATGAATAAAATTCATGGGGTTCAGGGGAAAGCAGAGTTTTCACAGTAATTTAAAACAGAGATGGCAGTGACTAGGACCAGAACAATGAGAAGGGGTCAAACATACTTTGAAGTTAAAATCAAAACTTTTCACTCACAGATTTTACATGGTGTGAGAATAAAAGAAGATAGTCAAAGATTACCCGAAAGAGATTGTTGGTCCACGCAACTAGTAGGAGGGAATAGCTCTAAACTGAGGTGGGAAAGACTTGACAGAAGCAGCTTTAGAGGAAAAATAATCAGAAGCTCAGTCTGGGTCAGATTATGTTTGAGATATTCAACCAGAGATGGCTAATAGGCAGTTGATTACAGACTCCAAGGAATAGGTCATGCTTGAAAAAGAAATTTAGGAGTAATTACTGTATGGATTGGATTTAAGGTTCTGTGACTGAAATACACGATCAAGGGAATTCATATGCACTAAAGAAAAAAGGTCCAATTGCACTCTGGGTCTGCCAGAGCAGAGAGGATAACACTATAAAGTTGTACTTAGAAAGCAATGGGTAACATAATGCTACATATTACAATAGTATTTTATCGACCCTCTTTATCTGCCTTTTGAAGGATTTTGCATAAATGTTTTCTGGGTCATGATTTATGTCAAGCAAAAAAATCTCAGAATAGAGATTATTTAAGAAGTCTCTTACTATATCTCTCTAGTGTATCATTCCAGTATCCTTTTACCCAAATGACTCATCTTCAACAATCATCTATCCCATGGACTCTTACTAATATCTACTGAAATTTCACTAGCAGTTCTCATTTTTCCTTTATATCCTCTCTAAAAATGACCAAGAAGTCATCTCTCTCTCTAAAAGTCTGTTATATCTTTTCACACCCAATATATTCATCATTACTAAAATATATTTTCTGATTAATCCCAATGATTTTGTAATCAGGACTTGCTGATTTGTCCTCTTACTCAGGACTAGTGATCCCTTCAAAATGACTTCACTTTTCTTCATCCTTCTTTGATGACTGTCTCTTCTTTTCTCCTTTTCAATTGTCGAGAAATGAGTAGGTAGCCATAATTTCCTATGAATCTTGCCTTTCCTCTCAGCTCCCTTCTATTTCCTCCATTTTAATAGCAGATGCTTCCACTCTATCTTCTCATCTCTTCATATCTATGGATCTTTAAACCTGTACTTGGCAATCACTTGTATAAACATCTGAAGAAGCTGTTCATCTGCAGCTTTCTGTGTTGAATCATGCTGGTTTTATTCTATTCTAATCTCTATTTCAATCTCTAATCCCTCTCAAAATGGAAAGTGTCTCCATAAGTAGCTCCATTTTACATAACTCCTTCAGGTTATAACTTATAATGATAAAACTTGATTTCTATACATGAATTCCCCAAATAACATTTTAACCTATTCTTGAAATATATTGCATATTGTGAGAGGCAGATAAAGAAATATCTTATGAAATTGAGACAAAAATGCATATTTTGAAAATCATTTTCTCATTGAAGAACCTGAATTTGCATGTTTTCAGATTATGCTATGATTCCATTTGGTTGCTTAACATTTCCATCGTACACTAGACAGACTATCAGTAGAATATTTCCTGAATATTTTCCAGAGGGCAATATATTATTCTATTATTTTCTGGAATACTGAGGTTCATATTTGTGATAATTGTTTCAGTAATATAGTAAACAAGCTTAAAATATAAATTATTTCACATAAGATGTATTTTTGCCTTTAGCTAAATATTGATTTACAGATTAAAATTTCAAAGCAGCATTTTTTTTTCAGGTTATAGTTCTGAGATACTAGTTTTGTGAAGCATTCTTAAAGATATATAAAAAACATTGTCAAATACTCTTGGGAAACACACTTTTTATTTTTATTGATTTATTCATTGGGTATCTCATTGTGAATTTGACTTATATTTCCTTGATGATCAATTTTATTGAATAACTTTTCATGTGCTTTTGGACACTGATATAACTTCTTTGTAGAAATGTTTATTAAAGTCTTTTTTATTCTTCTTTTTTTTTTTTGGTTGAGATACTTGTTTTTAGTTTTTGTTGAATTGTAGGATTATTTATTTAGCCCTGTGGGTATTAAACCATTATAAGACATGTGCTTTGCAAATATTTTCTCCCAGTCTGTAAGTTGCCTTTCCACAGTTTTGATAATGTTCCTTGATGCACAAAAGTTTTAAATTTTCACATAGTCCAATTTATCTACTTTTTCCTTTATTGCTCATATTTTTGGTGTCAAAAGAAGCCGTTGCCAAACCCAATGTCATAAACATTAATGTACATGTTTTCTTCTAGGAGATCTAAAGTTTTGGCTCCTAAATTTAGATTGTTGAAACGTTGTGACTCAATTTTCATATATGAATGAAGTAGGGGTCCAACTTCACTCTTTTGCATGTGGTTAGCCAGTTGTCCCAGCATGATTTGTTGAGGAGACTATTCTTTCCCAACTGAATGATCTTGACACCCTTGTTGAAAATAAATTGGCCACAATGTTTATTTCTGCACTCCCAATTCTATTCCATTGGTCTATGTATTTATTATTATGCCAATACTATATTCTTTTGACTGCTGTGGCCTTGTAATAGGCTTTGAAATCAGGAAGTAGGAATCCTTCTACTTTGCTTTTCTTTTTCAGTATTGTTTTGGCCATTCAGGGCCCCTTGCAGTTCCATATGAATTCGAGACCTTACTCATGTAACCAAATACCACCTTTACCCCAATAACTTATGGAAAAATAAGAAAAGAAAAAGGAAAATAATTATATTTATAGTAGTGTCAAAAAGAAGTAAATACCTAAACATAAATTTAACCAAGAGGTGAAAGACTTTTACACTGGAAACTATAAAACACTGTAGAAATTAAAGACAACTTAAATAAATGAAAAGATATCTCATGTTCACAGATTGGAATGCTTAATGTTAAGCTGGCAGTCTGAAATTAGTCCGTAGATTCAATGCAATCTCCATCAGAGTTCTAGTAGCCTTTTGGGCAAAAATGGAAAAACACCTTTTATAAAAAAAGTCAAATGATCGATTACACATTAGCACTGTAAGAACTCTGAAGGCTTCTACTCAAAACAAAACAAACAAACAAAAACCTACTTAACATGATTTAGTTCAAATTCCAAGCCTATGTAACTACAAAACTCCTTTTTTTAAAAAAAATAATAATACTTATTGATCTCTGGGGCCTGAAGCTTTACCTCCACCACTTCCCAGTTAAAGCAGAGTAGCAAAGATCAGTTTAATGTATGGTTTGCTCATATAATTTTTGTGAATTTTGAAGTATGGTAGTATCATGCCTGACACGTTATGTATTCAATAGTTACTGGCATCATGAACAGTTGCTCACTTTCAGATAAAAAATGCTTTTTATAGTATAGATTAAATGATAAAATCATATAAATAATAAAGAACCTCAGTTCTAATTTGAATTATCTATTTAAAAGATGTTTTGTTTTATATTTTATTATTAATAAAAGAAAATATGTCATTAACTGGACCATTACTTTTTACAAACAAATGAACAACATAAATGTACATTGCACTGAATTTTTATTGCAGGTGAAGATTTAATTTTGAACTCAGATATTTAAATTATACCTTTTTAGATAATTAGTGGCAATTATTTGTATACAAAGGCGTCATCATGTTTTAATTAACTATTTCTTCAGTAAATATGATTTAATAAACCATAATAATACATTTTCAGATTAAAGTCTTTACCTTCTTACCTTCATGTGTCGGGATGATCCATCCAGGCCTTTAAGAAGCTTACAAATGAGTGCGTGTGTTGCGGGAAGGGGGTTCAGATATTTAACTAGATTACTGTAGAAATTCAGATATAGAACAGATGTGATCTCCCATAGAAGAAAATACGTAAGAAAGGATGTTAAAGATTAATACAGTTATTTAAATGTCTAAGGAGAGAAAGATATTTAGATGTAGGAAACAGCATGTGTGAAGCCATTGAGGCATGAATCTGAATGGTGTATTCAGAGAACTAAATTGAGTTTCACATTGTTGGTATAGGGGTACGTCCTCATATTTGTCCCACTTTCAGGGCATCAGCTGACATTTGCAGAAATTGTCAGAGGCCCAGTGATTAAGGTACATGGGCCATGTTAAAAGTCTCAGTATGAGCCGGGCACGGTGGCTTACGCCTGTAACCCCAACACTTTGGGAGGCCAAGACAGGCAGATCACAAGGTCAGGAGATTGAGACCATTCTGGCTAACATGGTAAAACCCCATCTGTACTAAAAATACAAAAAAATTAGCGAGGCGTGGTGGCACACACTTGTAATCCCAGCTACTCGGGAGGCTGAGACAGGAGAATTGCTTGAACCCTGGAGGTGGAGGTTGCAAGGTTGCAATGGGCTAAGATTGTGCCACTCTACTCCAGCCTGGGCAACAGAGCAATACTCTGTCTCAAAAAACAAAAACAAAACAAAACAAAACAAAACAAAACAAAACAAAACAAAACATCTCAGTATGTTATAGGTGTTGGAAAACCATTAAAAGATTTGAGTGTGGTGAGGACATGTAAGCTTGTGTTTAAGATCTAGCAACCTACCTTTTGTGGGATGTTCAACATGTAGGAAGACAAGTTAGAAACTAATATTGCTGTAGCTTAAATGAAGGATGTATATATAACTACAGAAAAGATAGAATGAATTCCAAGTATGTGTATCCGGGGACTGTTGTGGGGTGGGGGGAGGGGGGAGGGACAGCATTAGGAGATACACCTAATGCTAAATGACGAGTTAATGGGTGCAGGAAATCAACATGGCACATGGATACATATGTAACAAACCTGCACATTGTGCACATGTACCCTAAAACCCTAAAGTATAAAAAAAAAAAAAAAAAAAAGAATAGGTAGGATTTCGTTGTTGCTTAGATTTACACGGTTATAAAATGAAACTATTAAGTGAAATTTCCAGACTTCTGGTTTACTTAGGTTTGTCGTGACTTTTATTTAGATTGTAGTTGTGACTCTTGGAAACACAATGGAGATTAAACTGAAACAGAGGGGACATGATTAAATTCAGCTGCAGATCTTTATCAGCTAGTTAGAGCTTGACTTGAAATTGGTGCTAGATCTTCATAGAAAATCAATTTTATTGATTCTAAGTCAATGGAAGTGAATATAATCACCCAATATAGGGAAAAAGCAGCAAGGTAAGAGAAGAGGGTCAAAAATAGAAACTCATGGAAAAAATAGAACCTAAAGATTAGATTACTTACAAAAGGAATCAAGAGAAAAACCAGAAAAGGATATTGGACTAGAATCAATATACAAGTGACTTCATACATATTATCTCATTTATGTTTAACAGAACACACGTGCCGACAAATAAAACAGGTAATTTGATCCACATTTTAAAGAATAATAAGTTAGGTCTCAGAGTTTCATATTATTCTTTTTTACAATGCCACAATATTATTTCTTTCTGTTTCTTTGCATTAAAATCTCTCAAATATACTATGTCCTAATAGTGTCTCTCTCTCTCTCTCTCTCTCTCTCTATATATATATATATATATATATATATATATGGTCGGAGTTATAGTTATATTGATACTTATCGTTGATTAAAGAAGTTATTTCTTAATCAACATTTTCAGGAAAATTCTATTTGCTAGCCATGACATAATTAAAATATACCGAAAGCCAGTATACCCATTCATGGTGATGACTGGTGCATTGCTGTTTAAAAACAAGGAGTATATCTCAGTGTCTGAGGATGCTATATATCACCTCAAGGCTCTCAAAGTGCCATCCATCATCATGTTCTATAAAATGAAAGGTGAACCATTTTACTGTGAGAATAACTATATAGCATCACTTCAAAGCCCTAAGCCAGAGTTGAACTATGGCAATTCCTTCACCCTCCTGTCGGTCCTGTACTCTATAAATCAGACCTATATGATTGCTGAAAACATCAGCTAAAATTTACAGTAGTTTAAAATCTCAAGGGTAGAAAAATCAAATTTTTTCAGTTCTCATTTTATTTGCAATGGTACATTGTCCCTGATACTCCTATTTTCTTGTGTTGTGTGATACTCTTTTATTCTTGTTTTGAAGATCTTCATGTTTTGTATAACAACTTATTTTGCCTTCATAAGATGTTTTATTATTTGTAATATTCTTATACACTCTACCGAATAAATTTCCAAATTTTTGAGAGGATTTTTTTTCAAGTTATACGTATACGTAAGTCAAAGAAATTATATTTAGTTATTAGTAACAGTAATATGATATATAGTTTATAATGGTCTTGCCCTGTTTATTGTGGATATTAATAGTCATTGGATTACTCACCATAATTAACCTATGAACAAACACTGGTAAGTAAGGATGGTATATAAAATAACATGTAAGACTATTTCAAAAAAAACTCTAACAACACACAAAATAGAATTGTGATGCCACATTCACAAACCTTAGCTAAACTAACAAATAACCTGCCATTTTTTGACACATGTAACACTACACAATAGCTCATTTATCATTTCTAACCCACACAAATAAAACATATAAATACTTAAGTGGAAGAGGTAACAAATAGTCTTGATCAAAGAGCTAAACGGTTATAGATATTTAAAAAGTATCAAAGACAAATGAACAAATCTGTTGGTCTCAAATATAGAAGTGTTGCATGTGTACACATTGCAATGAAGAAGACATTCTTTTTATCCAAAATTATGCCTGAATCTTTCTCCTACAATCAGAAATTCTATGTGGTCAGGAATATGGAAGTAGGAATGTAGCTTTATAATTGGTCTTGATTTTCTTTCAAGGATCAGCTTTCCCTTAATTCTTATAATATACTCTAATTTTAATTTGAGGTTTATGTGGATCCAGAAAAATTTATCATAGAATGAAACCTCCTTTAGGTACATAAATTCCCCTGAACGATCCAATGTCGAGCATGTTTTCAAACTGAAAACATTGAATCTCAGGACCTTTGCGGTGAATGCAAAAAGCAAAACAAACAAATTACCCCACACATTTTGGAATCATGCAATATGAGTTAAACTAAGCCCAGGTTATTCCTATCTTTGGACTTATTTGCTCTACAATGAGAGGTTAATATATTAGTTTAAGATAGTCTAAATAGAGTATTATTTCTTGCTGACAGGAGCATTTTGACTGACGTAGGTCCACTTTGGCTGCTCAGGATTCCTGTGAGATGAAAGTTCAGGTGATTGAGAGCAGAGAATCCAGGAGAAGTTGGGACATTAGAGATATAGTCACAACAGGTTACTATAAATCAAAAGGAGGGTAAAAAGATTAAAGTGAGTTGGGCGCAGTGACTCACACATGTAATCCCAGCACTTTGGGAGGCTGAGGTGGGAGGATCACTTGAGCTCAGGAGTTCAAGACCAGCCTGGGCAACATGGCAAAACCCCGTCTCTACAAAAAATACAAAAATTTAGCCAGGCGTGGTGGCACATACCTGTAGTCCCAGCTACTTGGGAGGCTGTGCTGGGAGGATTGCTTGAACCTAGGAGGTGGAGGTTGTAGTGAGATGAGATCGTGCCACTGCACTCCAGCCTGGGAAATAGAGGGAGACTGGCAAATAAAAAACAAATAAATAAAAAATTTAAGAAAAAGATTATAGTGGAAGTTTTTTTACATAAAGGGGAAGGCAGTTTACTTAAATGCAAAGCTATAAAATATGTTGAGGCAACCTTTAGGTCAAAAGCTAGTGAACTGTTGGTTTTTACTTCAAACAGAAATAATTAACCTAAGCTAGTATAGTTGTTAACATTAAAGCCTCCTGAAACACATAAGTACAATAAAACTAATTATCAATGGCTTAAGCAATCACAAATTATACACACACAAAGAAATACATACTATTTTTCATTGTATATTAAATTCTTTTTAGGACAAAAATTAGTGGTTTAGTTCTACATATGTACTTCAGCAATAAGATGCAGTCATTTCAATTCCATGTAAATTAATTACCCTAGGACATTGAGAATGTTCCCAGGGTTCCATTGTTATAAATAATAGCTTCATTGAAAACACATTTAACCTGAACCTGATTATTTCATTGGTGAATTCCTATAGATGAAATTGAAGGGTCAAAGTCTTTGCTTTATATATTTTAAACAAAATTATTTAAGTCTGTGCCCACAGGTCAACTAGAGAGCTGCCTGGGCAGGAGTCATTATAGAAATAATTGTTTAATACATGTTTTGCAATATAAAATCAAAATGTTATCTTATATTTCTTTTTATTTTTATTTGATTCTCAACAGCTAAAAAAAACTTGAACCTTTTATTTATAATATTATAATTTCTTATATCACACAATTGAATTGTAAGCCTAAGTCAAAACAAGGTCTTTGAAGTCTGCTTGGAATTTTTGGTAATGTAGGGCAATTATTACAAACAATACAAAAATTTCCATGAGTATTTTTAAAAATTCTAATCACACAGGGAATACTTGGGCCCACATACCGTGCTAGAAGACCTAGTTATATACCTGCCTCTGTTATTGTCCCATGCTTCCCTTTCCAATATTATAGACATTTAGCTATTTAAATTTAATTCAATTTAAAAAATACAAAATATAATTCCTCAATTTCACAAGCCACATTTCAAAGGTTGAATAGACTCTTTTGTCTAGTGGCTACTATATGAATACACATATAGAATATTTGCATCATTGAAGAAAAATATATTGGAGAATGTTGGTCCTGTTACGTGTGTTTGAAATAACACACACATTCCATTCTTTTTTCCCGTGCTTTCTTTCATTCATTCCAATAATAACAACAATAATAACGAGGCCCTAATGCTTGCTGAATTTGGTAATGAACAAACAAACCCCTGTCTTTGTGAAAAAAGCAAACCCCTGCTCACATATATGGAAGGGAAGTAAACAAGTAAACACACAAATATAGTGTTTTATAGTAAGAAATACATTAAAGATACTAAAACTTAGAAAGTTGTATTAGTTAAGCTTGTCTGTGAAATATAAGAAGACTATCTTGATAGAGACTTAAATGAAGAGAAGGAAAATAAAAACTTTCAGGATGTCTGTAAATGAAATACTCCCTGTGAAGGGAATAGTGCAAATGTGCTGAGACAGGTTATTTCTTACTGTGGGTCAAGGAAGAACAATAATCCCAGTGTAACTGAAAGGAAAGAATGGTATCAAGGGCCAGATTATGTCCATGCTGCATCTTTGAAGTCCTTTAAAGGATTTTGGATTATACATTGAAATAAGATAGAAAGCCATTGGAAAGTTCTGAGCAAGAGGTGAGTAATTTCCTTATTAACGGCATCATTCTGTCTGTCTTGTGGAGAACAAAACATTGTGGACGTGGGCAGGAATGGAAACAAAGCTACCAGAGAGATGACTGGGCAGGAGTCTAGGTGACAGATTGGTGGACTTGATCAATCTGAAAGCAACGGAAGTGAAGAGAACTACTGGGTTTATTGAGAATGATGCATTCTCTACTGGATTTATTATGTCTCCCATGTTTCTTCTGTAGTCATGGACCAGGAAGACAGTGTCCAGAGACTTATATTGTGCTAGATTGTCATTTCTGTTGAGCTGTGAAGTCCCAGTGTCCTCTACCCTTCCTAATCGCCAGTGCTAGAAGACCCTGCCACCTCTCAAAAGCACTGTGCTGTTTGAAAGTAATTCCAGAACCAATGTTCATAGCTAAACAATCATGAACAGGCTCAAGAAAAGAATAGTTTCCATGTATTTTTTCATTAAAATATTTTTCTAGTCACATTGACAGACGTCTATTCACATCCTGTATCTTAATGACCATTTTTCTCTTGCCAATTACAAAATGACTGCTTCCTGGTGCTCTTGGTTTTGCAAGATATAATGGTTACCATGGATGCATCAATAGATTTTGGATATTTTGCTTTTTAGCTCTGAAAAATTTCCTCTTCTCACAGCACATAACATATTGTGTGATGAAAATGAATTCAATGAGAGACCAAATGGTAACTAGAAAAAAGATACTATGAAAATAGTACATTAATAGAACATTTGCAGTAAATAGGCAGGTTAAAATGCTCAAAGAATCT
Organism: Symphalangus syndactylus; assembly: GCF_028878055.3. Lineage (NCBI taxonomy): Eukaryota > Metazoa > Chordata > Mammalia > Primates > Hylobatidae > Symphalangus > Symphalangus syndactylus. Next base: position 30,666,371 of record NC_072426.2, read on the forward strand.
TAAAGCAAAATATTTATAAAGATTTTTCATTTTCATTATCGTATTGTAAGATAAAGAGAGGCATGGCAGAAAAGATAATCTGGCTGAAGCCCTCTTTTGGAACTTTTGCCTTAGAGAGAGAGCATGCAAGCTATAAAGATATCTACAAATATTTTAGTATTAAATAAGTTGAAGAGTTTAACTCATGGAGGAAGATTCCAATAACTATATTGTTATCACCTTTTTAAACTTCCTTTCTACACTTGGTGTAATAATCCATTCCATGATGTATATAATCTGGTACCATCCAACTCACTCTACTATCCTTTCACCCAGCTCTAAGCCACTTCCTCCCAATTTTCTACAGAAGTAACACTCAATCCCTTTCACCATTTTTCCATATAGCAGACCTTTAATGTTTTAGAGTATTGGTTCCAGAATTGATTCTGACACGACTATAAATATCTCCAAAAATTTTAAGTAACTTATTCTAAAAAAGGAAATAATTTATCATGAATGCATTCACACACAGGCGTATATATGTAGGGGTGAATATATACCATATATAAACTCATATATATGTTTATATATGTGTATATATATGAGTTTACATATATATGAGTTTATATATGTATATACATACACACACACAGACACATACATATGTGTATATATATATACGCACATACACATACATATGTATATATATGAGTTTACATATATATGACTTTATATATGTATATATATATATACACACACACACACACACATACACACATACATACATACATATCATTATTTAAATGATCTGAGTACTAGGAAGCCTCCTAGGCCACCAGGGAGGTAGGAAAGTGTTAATGGGTACTTTAGAATAATGTCTAATTTTCAAAATCCTTTTTTTCTTAACCTCCTCTTCTAAAAGAGAAGAAAGATAATTCAGAGCACAGGGAAGATAGATAAATAGATTATTATGACTTTATTTAGGAGAAATAGTAGAAATAAGGAGAATGAAGTGATGAAGACACAGAACAGTATTGACTCTAGAATTTCCACTTCTAGACATCAAGTGTTCAAATTGAGCATTCTGTTCATCAAAGATAGAAAATGGAGTTTTAAAAAACAAGCAGGTGCTGACTTTTACTAGAAAGTGTCAAATCAAAGGATTTTCATTGAAAATGTTTTTCATGTTATTAAACCTAAATAGTAAAATTTTCTGAGAATTTTGGTGCAGCTCTTAAGTTGAAAAATTATCTGCATGTTTTATTTTTCTTTTCTTGTTTTTTACACAGTATTTAGTAACATGGGAAGTTCTCCTCACACAACGTTTGGATTCTACCAATTGGCTATTCTCAATTGTTTAAATCATAACACATCTGATTTAATCATATGTTTTTAAGTATGGGTGGTCCACATGTTTTATTATTTCTTCTTCTTCTTCCTCTTCCCCTTCCTCCTCCCCCTCCCCCTGCCTCCTCCCCCTCCCCATCCCCTGCCTCCTCCCCCCATCCCCTGCCTCCTCCCCCTCCCCATCCCCTGCCTCCTTCCCCTCCCCTCCCCCCTGCTGCTGCCTCCTCCTCCTCCTCCTTCTCCTCCTCCTTCTTCTTCTGCCATGTGTTAGACAAATTTAAACCTACCTAAAGAGTGGCTTTTCTTACTGTGTTTTCTCCCAATACTGTCTCTGCATTCTCCCAAACTACTTTCAAATTTAAAATATCTTATATCTTCTCATTCACTTCTCCTCCCTTTATGGGTGACTCATGAACGCATCCTTTCAATGACAATTTTTCTATTTGAAATTGGCTTCAGAGGAAGAAAACAATAAGTGTTCTATTATCTCATACTTTTCAACTGTACTCAGTATTAAATTGATGCTTTCTCATCCATGACTTCTATTCCTACTAACCTTATAAGTGGGACATAAACTGTGTTTTATACAATTTCCATTATATCATTGTTGCTCAAGTAATCTGGAACATAAAACAATAATAAATAAGCCTTCTCTAGGGATTCAACAGTAATCCTCTTTTTTATTCTGATGAAATTAAGTCTTTACAATCCCCTTTTTGTTTCAAATTCAAATCAAGCCACTTCAAGTCTCTTTATTGTCATTGTTTGCTTTCTCCACTGAATTCAACTGTTTATCTCTGTCTGAGAAACTCATTTATTCTTTTGCTTGATATTGGCTCTTTTCATACTGACCATCCTACCATACACTGCTCCCAAATCTGTGCTACTTAACGTTTGCTTTTCAAGGAATTAATGTTTTCCCTTTCAAATAATGTTAATGTTGCTTTCATATGTAATTTAATCTTCTCCTAAGTAGTTTCCTTGATTCAACATCTCTGCGTGTTCCTGAATGTTGTCTCATTGCTCTCTTGTCAAAATTCCCGTTATTTTACAAATACTGCTATTATTACAAGTACAATAATACTAATAAATTTTGAGAGGCTCTTATGTGCCACTTGTGGTGCTAAATACTTTGCATATATCAATTATGTGCATTCTCTCCCTAAACCTTTGCATAAATATTCCTCTTTTTATTGTTTATCAGTGAAAATCAGAGCTGAAAATGTTAATTACTCAACCTCGAAGAACTAATGTTGGTGCAAAAATAATTGCGGTTTATGCATTGTTGAAATTTGCCATTTGATAATGGAAAACATTGTTAAATAAATGTGGTTATGTTATACATCATTTTAATATGCATTTATCACTTTTTTTGCTAATGGCTTATTACTTGCTGTTTATTTTATGTTTATTTTAGACTATGGAAAATTTGTTAGACAAAAAGCAAATTTGTGTGATTTTCTTATTCGAGTTCAAAAATGGGTTGTAACGCAGCAGAGACAACTTCAAACATGAATGATGCATTTGGCTCAGGAGTTGCTAATAATTTTACAGTGCAGTGGTGGTTCAAGAAGTTTTGCAATGGAAATGAGAGGCTCAAAGATGAGGAACCTAGTGGCCAGCCATCAGAAGTCGACAATGACCAGTTGAGAGCAATCATTGAAGCTGATCCTCTTACAACGACAGGAGAAGTTGCCAAAGAACACAATGTCAAGCATTCTACGGTTGTTCAGAATTCGAAGCAAATAGAAACGTGAAAAAGCTTGCTAAGTGGTTGCCTCGTGAGCTGAGCGAAAATCAAAAAAGTCACCTTTTTGAAGTGTTGTCTCCTCTTATTTTAAGCAAAAGCAAGGCTCCATCTCTCTTTTGGACTGTGATATGTACCAAAAAGTGGATTTTATATGACAACCAGTGATGACCAGCTGAGTGGTTGGACTGAGAAGAAGCTCCAAAGCATTTCACAAAGCCAAACTTGCACCAAAAAAAGGTCATAGTCACTGTTTGATGGTCTGCTGCTGGTCTGATCCTCTACAGCTTTCTTAATCCAGGCAAAACCATTACATCTGAAAGTATGCTCAGCAAATCTACAAGATGCACCAAAAACTGCAACACCTGCAGCTGGCATTGGTCAACAGAAAGGGCCCAATTCTCCATAACAACACCCGACTGCACATTGCACAACCAATGCTTCAAAAGTAGAACTAATTGGGTTATGAAGTTTTGCCTCATCTACCATATTAACCTGATGTCTGACCATCCGACTACCACTTCTTCAAGCATCTCTACAACTTTTTGCAGGGAAAATGCTTCCACAACCAGGAGAATGCAGAAAATGCTTTCCAAGAGGTCACCGAATCCCAAAGCACAGATTTTTACACTATAGGAATAAACATAGGCACTTCTCATTGGCAAAAATGTGTTGATCGTAATGGTTCTTATTTTGATTAATAAAGATGTGTTTGAGCCTAGTTATAATGACTTAAAATTCATAGTCTGAAACCGAAATTACTTTTGCACCAACCTACAGAGTGGCAGAGCTAGGATTTGAAGTCAACCGGCGAATGTTAGTGGAAAGAGCAAGTGTTGGTTATTAAATAAAAAATATCCTGGTTCTAGACCAGAAACTTGAGCCTACAAAAAAATAAAACTGATATTCCTACCTTACAGGCAGTGTGTGAAAGAGCAAGCAAGTGTATTCAGTATCTCTTTGTCAACTTTAGATCTGCTTGGCCTCACATATTTATCATACCAACTGTTGCTATAGCACTGAGTCCTGTGTGGGCTCTAATTAAGTTCAGGTAGATGCAACCTGACTGAGTCTTGTTTCATAACCTGATCACTCATCACATACCTTGCACTTCTACCTCAAAGGCTCTTCCAATGATCACAAAGCACACAACAGTACAAAACCCTCCTTGGTGCCTAAATATCTACGATTGCAGGAGTACTGTCCCAAGGGTTGTATATTTGATCAATGAAAATGTGAAAATGAGTGGACAAATGATTTCCTTTCTCTCTTATAAAAATTTTGTTCTAACATCGTTGTCTTACCTTCTTGGACACTGCTTGTATTCAGTAGTTGATAGCCCAGAGATGCTTCTTTATATTTGATCTTTATATTTCCCTGCCCAACACCCCTTCCTCACTCCTGATGCCTGAGATTCCTAATACAACTTATGCCCTAGTCTGATTTTTGTGGCAACCAAGAATAGAGTTGGAGCCACATAGTGATCGTTTATTCCAAAATATCACTGAGTAAAGTAAAACAATGAGACATACAATGGTAATTATATCTCACAGTAAACTAGATATCATATCCAGATTTTGACCACCCATCAGTTTGGATACCTGTAACCAGCCTCTGCCTCTATCACCCCATTACTCTGATCCCTGAAAACAATCATTTCATATATATGGAGTGAGAGTCAAATATAAAATGTTTGGTTTATGTCACACATTGAGCTTAATAATGAGAATTCCAAATGAAATAGGGCACAATCGGACTTAAAGCAGCTCAGGGTACAATAGAGAAACACAGATGTCAATTAATAAATAACAATACAACATGATAAGTATAAAAGTTTGGGTCACCAACGACCTCATATTTTCTCAAATCATTATTTTCCTAATATTCATCTTCTACAACACTACCAGGTAGATTTCAATGAGTTAATTATCCTTTTATTCTTATAAGTCATAAACAGTTTATAAGAATATGCATTAAAAATATAAATTCCTGAGTCTATATTCCTGACTTACTGACTTAACATTCATCAGTGAAATTCAGGCAGTTCATAATAGGGCTGCTTTCAAATCCTGGCTGTGCTTCAGAACTAGAGAACTTTTTGGTTGGTGATTTTGTTTAATTTTAATTTTTAAATTAACATAAAATAAAATATTTTTGTGGAATGTACAGTTCTATAAATATTAACACAAGTATAGATTTGTGAATTGTGAATCTACCACCAAAATCAAGACAAAGAGCAATTCTATCACGGAAAAAATCACTCAGGCTTACCCTTTGTAGTTACACCTTCCTCCCACCCTTACACTCTGGCACCCACTGGGATATTCTCCCTCCCAATAATTTTATCATTTTGATAATGTCATTTAAATGTAACTGGAAAGGAATTAACTTTTTTAAGACTGTCTTATTTCATTTAGGAGAATGCCTTTGAGGTTTATCCAAGATGTTATATTTATAAATAGTCCATTCATTTTTATTTCTGGGTAGTATTCCAATGCATGGAGGTATCACACTTTATTTATTCATTCCCCCACTGCTGGACATTTAAATTGTTTTCAGTTTTTGATGATTCTGCATAGAGCTGCTATAAACATTTGCATGTAGATTTTTGTGTGAACATCAGTGTTCATTTCTCTAGGTAAAGTAAATGCCAAAGATTGGATTGCTCGGTCACATAGAAAGAGTACATTTAACTTTATAAGAAAGTGATCGAGTGTTTTCCAGAGTCCCACCAGCAGTATTCAAGTATTCTCATTTCTCCACATCCACATAAGCATTTGGTGTTGTAGTTTTGTTTATTGTGTGTGATATTCTTATGTGATGGTGCCGCAACATGGTTTTAATGCATTTCCCTAATTACGAATGTTGTCGCACATATTTTCATGGGCTAATTTCACACATTTATATCTTCCTGGGTTAAGTGTCCCAGGTACACAAAAGAAAAAAAAAGGAGAAAAGAGAAAAAAATGAAAGAAAAGAAAATAATAGTTTACGGTTCTCTTTGACCCTCCACTATTTTTGCCTCAAACAGTGGTTATGACATGCCACTGAGGGGCTAATATTGGTAATAGGATGGACATAAAAAACATGGCCTGGTAAGTTTTATTTTTGTTTTTGTTTTTTTCTGATGTAATCAGCCTGAATCAGAGGGCTGATAAAAATTTAAATATCTATAAAACAAAGGTGTGCTGAACAAAAGAAACATAGAATTGATTCATTCATTTATTCAATCGCTCATTTAAAAAATATTTAAGCTCTATGAAATTGTGTATTATAAAAATAGCAAATGTTGTTTACTATATATCTGGAATGATACTAAATACTTTTCATTTATTAACCGATTTAGTTGTTATAATTACCCTGTAAGATATGTGTGTGACTGTATTTATTTTTCAGATGATTAAGCTGAGACAGACAAATAAGTAACATTCCAAGATTACATCATTTGTAGTAGAAGACTCAAAATTGTATTCAGTGTTCTGTTTACTTCCAAGGCAGTGCATTTAACCATAGCTTTTGCCTTTGCTATGATTCCCTGTGTATTTAGATTAAAGGTACACCTCTACTTTTCATATTCTGAAACTTCAAAGAAAGTTCTGCAGGCAATTTAAAAATGAGGAAACACATAGTGCCCTGTAACACCAATATGTTAAAGATCAGAGAAAATATGTGAAGAGAAAATCACTTGAACAGTTTGCTCTGTGAGCAAGAGTATATAGCAACAAGTCCAAATGTGTAGGAATAAAAAATCGCTGGGCAGTTTAACCAGAAAAGGATGTAAACAAGTCAAAAGTTTAATACTTTTTGAAAAATGAAATTATATTGAAAAATTCAAACATGAATAAACCTATTTCCTTAATCTTATCTATGAAACATAAATATGCAACAAAAGTATTTAGAATATTTTTTAAACCATTGCATTAAAAAAAATCAGATTCTAGAATAAAACGCAGATTGGCCAAACTTTTTAACAGAATTAAATTGTGTGTTTCTCTGCACTTTTTTAGTGTGCAACAACAAATACTACATCAAAATTAAATCTCTAAGGTAGAAACTTTCAATAGAAGGAAGTGAGGAGTGGACTGTGAGGGTCAATTCTGATTCTACCATCAGTTAGCTATGTCATCTAGTTTTATTTATTAATTATCTTATTATACTCAATGTTTTTTAAGTGTCAGGGATAGTAGTACCTTCCTTTAGAGATTTTTGGGAAAGATTGAATTAGACAGTATCTATAAAATGCTCTTTGTAGTATCCAGCACATAACTACTTCTAATAAATAGTAGCATTAATTTATTCTATATACATATTCATCTATAACAAGACTTATCTCAGATTGACCAGTCATACATTAATATAAAGCATATGCCAGTCTATAAAGATGTAAGAAAACATACTTTTGGTGGTATTTGTCTGAGCTTTGTTAATCCTAAATAAAAAAGTGCTCAAACTCAAGGCATCTCCAGTTTCTACTGCCCCCATATATTTCAGTGTTTCCCAAAGATAAATAAAATGAATTATATGATAATCATTTAGATCCTAAACATATTATTTATAAACCAACAGAGATAGCAAGCACCTGGTGCCAAGAAAATCACCTTTATTGGGTGGATTTCCATTTGTAGAGACTGAGCAGAATATTAGCATAAAGCAGCCCAACACAAGAGTAAAAGCTATTTTAATGCTTTGAAGTGGGGTTGAAGAGCTCCCAAATCCAGTGCTGGCTTTATTAACAATCATTGGCATTGGCCCTGTAAATTATAAATTATGCAAACAAGGAATGTATCTGTACTCCGGACACTTCTTTCACTCCTTAAAGGGTACCTTGAAGATGATATTGCAAAACAGTGAAATTTAGAGGAAACATTTTGCATGATTTGAATAACTTGCATTATTTGATTCAGGCATGATTTGAATGATTTGCATGATTCTCTATTAGCAAGGATGGTAGAAATATTAGTTATGTAAGGTTAATTATATATATAATTAACCAAGAATAAAAATGACCTTCAGATAGTCTTATTTCAGCAAACAATATGCCAATCATTTCCATTTATCATTCCTATGAATGATTCTTCTAATTCATCTTTGGTATCCGATGGTATTACATTCACAATACTTAGTTATATGTAATCATGTCCTACTGTAGTGAATTTCAAGAGTATATCAGCATATCTCACAGAGTGTAGTTGTTGTAATAATATAATAGTTGCCACCTAAAGTAAAAGCAATCTACTTTTCACATTCCAACTATTATCTTGGATAATTTTAATAAAATTATAAATATTCCCATTTTGCAGTAGATGGAATTTTGGTTTAAAGAAATTTAATGACTAAACTTTGCACATGTCTAACAGTTACTGCCACCCACTGAAACCACAACTACATTCTGAATGTTGAAACAAAAGGGGCTTATTTTTGCCAGAGATGAAAGTTGTTTATTAGTTTGCTTTTTGTAATAGTTTCAATTTACTTTGTGTCATTTTTAGGAAAAATAAATGTCAGGAAAAAAACACAAAATTATTTAAAATATTTTAAGGACCAGGCATGATGGCTCAGGCCTATAGTCCCAGGGCTTTGAGAGGCTGAAATGGGAGGATAATTTGAGGCCAGGAGTTCAAGACCAGCCTGAGCAACATAGTGAGACTCCTTCTCTAAAAAAAAATAACTTATAAACATGTAACCAGGCATAGTGGCACATGCCTGGAGTCCTAGCTCCTTGGGAGGCTGAAGTGGGAGGATTGCTTATGCCCAAAAATCAAAGCTGCTGTGAGTTAGGGTGGTACCACTGCACTCCAGCCTGGGTGACAGAGTGAGACTGTGTTTCAAAAAAATAAAGTAAAATAAAATAGTTTTTTTTTTAAATGGCACAATTATACTAAACCCCCTTTGTGAATAGTCAATATATCCATTACATATTTGAGTTTGTATAAATTTTAAAATGTGCTATAATTATGTTTCATATTTATCTTCTCTTCATGCCATTCCTTAATAAAAATTTAGCTGAAATTCATAAGACAGTTATGTTTTTGAAAATTATAACAATTTTTTATATGTGCTGCTGAAGCAAGCACAGTGGTGAGGATGTGGAAAAATGGCAATTCATGTACACTATTGGTGGATATGCAAATTAGTACAGTCAATATGAGAGTATGGCATTTCCTTAAAAAAATGAAAATTGAACAGCCACATGAATCAGAAATTCCACAACTGGGAATAAATTTAAAGGAAATGAAATCAGTATGTCATAGATGTCTGTATTCCCATGTCAGCATTATTCACAATCACCAAGATAAGTATTCAACCTAACTGCCTATCAATAGATGAACAAATAAAGAAAATGTGGTGTATATATATATATATATACATATATATATATACACACACACATATATATAGTATTATATATATACACACTATATATAGTATATGTATTGTGTATATATAGTATATATATACTATATATAGTATTATATATAATACTATATATATATTGTATTGTATATATATATATATATATATATATATATATATATATACAATGAAATACTATTCAGCTTTTGAAAAGAAGGAGATTCTGTCATTGGTGACAATCTAGATGAACTTGCAGGGTTTTATGCTAAGTGAAATAAGCCAGGCACACAAAGACAAATAGCTCACGACTTCACTTAAATGTAGAATCTAAAAAAGTCTAACTCATTTAAGCAGAGAGTAGAAAGGTGATTACCAGCGGCTGGGAATATAGGAAAGTAATGAAGACATATTGGTTAAAGGTTACAAAAATTTCAGTTAGGAGGAATGAGTTCTAGAGATCTATCCTACAGAACAGTAACTACAGTTGATAACAATATATTGTTTACTTGAAACTTTCAAGGGAGCTTTTAAATGTTCTCACCATAAAAATTGATAAGAATGTGAAGTGATGAATATGTCATTCCAAAATATATTTATTCATCAAAACATCCCTTTGTACACCATAAATATATATAATTTATATTTGTCAATTTAAAATATACAAATTGTGTGTGTATATGATAAAATACATGAATTGTGTGTGTATATATGATAAAATGTTAAAAAAAAATAAGAGGTTATCTTCATGACCTTAGGATAATCAAGGTTTTATCAGAACACACAACATGCCAAAAAGGAGAAAAATCAATTAATTGTACTTAACATAATTAAGAGACCATTAAGACAGTACAATGACAAGCCACAGAATGGGAGGAAAAAAATTGTGTATCTAGGAAATATATGTAACAACAACAAAACAACAAAGGCAGGTAATGCAATAGAGAATTGGGGAATTTGAGCCTACAATTCATAAAAGAGAATACCCAACCGGATAACACACATATATATAATGGGGCTGAACTTGATTCATTATCATAGCAATGCAAATTAAAACTACAATAGGATATCTCTATGTGATCACCTCAAGGCTCAAACAATGAATGGATATTCTATTCTATGACTAGATACTTGTTTACAGCAGAGGTAGAGTATAGATTGGTACAATCACTCTGGGTAACAGTTTGGCAGCATTTAACAATAATGAACCTACACATTTCTCATTACTTAGAAATTCTGTATCTGTTATAAACCATATAAAAATGCATAGTTAAGCTCATGAAAAGATAAGCATGAGAATGTTCATAGAATCACTTCAAAATATCTCAGACTGGAAACAACCCACATATGTATTCAGAATAAACTGATGAATAAATGATGGTATATTCATAGAGAAGAATACTATATAGCAACACAAACGAACTGCATTTTCTGAATGAACTACAATTGCAACTAAAAACATGAATGAATCCCCAAAGTGTGTTGAGTAAAATAAACCACTCACAAAAGAGTATATATTGCATGATATCATGAATATAAAGTTCAAAAATAGGTTATTCTAAGGTGTTAGAAGTTGTAACAGTGGTTATCCTTGGCGGTGGTGGTGGTGGTGGTGGTAGAATAAAATGAAATTAGATACAGCCCAAGTGTGTGCTTCAGAAATGCTTTGTTTCTTTATGTGGTGCTGTTTACAGTGATGTTTCTTACTTTCTAAAATTTCATTGGGGTGTGCCCTTGTTAATTATCTTCTTTTTATAAAATTAAACTAATTGTATAAATAGTCAAACATACTGGAAAATCAAATCACAGTTAGCCATGATTCTCCTCTGTAGTCTAACAAAACTTGTAATCTATAACATTGAATATTCTAAGTAAAACGATTAGAAATCTGATAAGCTTTTTCTAACATGATTTTTCATTATGTACAAGCTCATATTGTTTACTCTGCTTTGATTTGATTTTAAAAGTTTCAAAATAACCTGAGTGAGATAAAGGAATTATTTGATAGTTGCTAATCATAGAAAATAGCCTCAAATATATGAACAATAATAATGTCTGTGGAAATGAAATGGCATAGAAGATAAAAGAATATAGGAATGAAGTTCACTTCATAAATATGACATAATTTGAATTATTGAAGGTGAAGGAGTTTTTACCGTCATTTATTCATATCTTTTATCTTTCAAGCCTTACTATCAGACCAACAGGAGCAAAAGGCTGTGATATTTCATTACAAATGTACAGCGTTATATAGAATACATGTTTTCATTTATTATTCTTAAAATGAATACCCAAGATCATATAAAATAATTCACTTTGAAGTGAAGGGGGGCTACATAATTCATATATTATGTTTACCAGGGACCTTCTCCAGTCTGCTTGTGGAGAAAATCTCCTCTCTTGGATGAAAAATTACATTGGAAATATATAAACAGCAGCACAGTCCTGTGACTTCTTCTGCTCACCTTAATAGAAATTAGATGCTTATATCATCTGTGGCTATTTAAGACATCGTATTGACCATTTTTCCATTGGTCAGGTTTCTTTTATGATGGAAAAATAGGCTAACTTACTTAATAAAAGAGAAAAAAATGTCTGAGACTTCAACCGATAAAATTAAGCACTTCTCTTTAAAATATTTTTATCTGACTCTCAATAAGCCTGAAAAACTACTCGTGGTACTTTTTTTATTTTGTGGAATTTCATTATTTTATTTAGGAATTCATTAAAGAAATATTTATGGCGCATTCATACCATGCCAGGCTAGATTCTTGGAATACAGTGCTAAGCTCTGGAAAAACAAAGACGAATACAACCTTTCCTCAAGAAGTGTAGTGGAAGAGACAGATTTTTAAGATTGTGCCAGATATTAAAGAGAACTAATCAGCTCCCCTCTGCATATGATCTAGACAAACTTGGAGAAAATGACACTCTAGTTGATTTGAATGTGTTCCCACTTAGTTTCTCTTAATGGTAATATCTTGCGTAAATATAGTACAGTATCACAACAATGAAATTGATGGATGTAATTTTTGGCCTTAATCAGAATTCACCACTTTTACATGCACCCGTGTGTGTGTGTGCACATGCATGTGTGCATGTTTAGGTCTATAGAATTTTCTCACTTGTGTAGATTCATGTGATTACCACCACAGTCAAGATACAAAAGAGTTCCTCGTGATATCCTTTAATAGCCATAGCTACTTCCTTGCTCCCCTTCCTAATCTATAGAAATCACTAAATTCTTCTTTATCTCTATAATTTGGTCATTTCAAGAAGATCACAGGGGTGTCCAATCTTTTGGCACCCCTGGGCCACATTGGAAGAAGAATTGTCTTGGGCCACACATAAAATACACTAATGATAGCTGATGAGCTAATAAAATAAAAAAAAATTTCTCATAATGTTTTAAGAAAGTTTACAAATTTGGGTTGGGCCACATGCAAAGCTGTAAAGCTGTCCTGGACCACATGCAGTCCATGGGCTGTGGGGTTGGAAAGCTTGGGTTAAAGAACTGCAATCATATCTCATGTAACCATTTGAGATAGATTTCGTTTTCACTCAGCATAATTTCCTAGAGACCCATCCAAGAGGTCTTGCACGTTTCAATATACTGATGAATATTCAGTACATTCTTACATGTATCAATTTTTAATAGTTCTTTACATTTCACTGTTGAGGAGTATTTAATGGTATGAATAAATGTATACTCAGTTAAACACAGTTTTACCAGTAAAACACTGAAAGACATGTAGGTTGTTTCCAATTTTAACGGTTATAAATAAAGTGCTATCAATAGTCACATAATGGTTTATGTGTGAATATCAATTTTCTTTTATTTGAAATAAATGCATTTCTGTAGGATCAGTGGTGATATCCCCTTTATCATTTTTTATAGTATCTATTTGATTCTTCTCTCTTTTCTTCTTTATTAGTCTTCCTAGTGGTCTACCAATTTTGTTGATCTTTTCAAAAAACCAGCTCCTGGATTAATTGATTTTTTGAAGAGATTTTTGTGTCTCTATTTCCTTCAGTTCTGCTCTGATTTTAGTTATTTCTTGCCTTCTGCTAGCTTTTGAATGTGTTTGCTCTTGCTTTTCTAGTTCTTTTAATTGTGATGTTAGGGTGTCAATTTTGGATCTTTCCTGCTTTCTCTTGTGGGCATTTAGTGCTATAAATTTCCCTCTACACACTGCTTTGAATGTGTCCCAGAGATCCTGGTATGTTGTGTCTTTGTTCTCGTTGGTTTCAAAGAACATCTTTTTTTCTGCCTTCATTTCGTTATATACCCAGTAGTCATTCAGGAGCAGGGTTCAGTTTCCATGTAGTTGAGCGGTTTTGAGTGAGTTTCTTAATCCTGAGTTCTAGTTTGATTGCACTGTGGTCTGAGAGACAGTTTGTTATAATTTCTGTTCTTTTACATTTGCTGAGGAGAGCTTTACTTCCAATTATGTGGTCAATTTTGGAATAGGTGTGATGTGGTGCTGAAAAAAATGTATAATCTGTTGATTTGAGGTAGAGAGTTCTGTAGATGTCTATTAGGTCCACTTTGTGTAGAGCTGAGTTCAATTCCTGGGTATCCTTGTTAACTTTCTGTCTCATTGATCTGTCTAATGTTGACAGTGGGGTGTTAAAGTCTCCCATTATTATTGTGTGGGAGTCTAAGTCTCTTTGTAGGTCACTAAGGACTTGCTTTATGAATCTGGGTGCTCCCGTATTGGGTGCATATATATTTAGGATAGTTAGCTCTTCTTGTTGAATTGATCCCTTTACCATTATGTAATGGCCTTCTTTGTCTCTTTTGATCTTTGTTGGTTTAAAGTCTGTTTTACCAGAGACTAGGATTGCAACCCCTGCCTTTTCTTGTTTTCCATTTGCTTGGTAGATCTTCCTCCATCCTTTTATTTTGAGTCTATGTGTGTCTCTGTGCATAAGATAGGTCTTTTGAATACAGCACACTGATGGGGCTTGATTCTTTATCCAATTTGCCAGTCTGTCTCTTTTAATTGGAGCATTTAGCCCATTTACATTTAAAGTTAATATTGTTATGTGTGAATTTGATCCTATCATTATGATGTTAGTTGGTTACTTTGCTCTTTAGTTGATGCAGTTTCTTCCTAGCCTCGATGGTCTTTACAATTTGGCATGATTTTTCAGTGGCTGGTACCGGTTGTTTCTTTCCATGTTTAGTGCTTCCTTCAGGAGCTCTTTTAGGGCAGGCCTGGTAGTGACAAAATCTCTCAGCATTTGCTTGTCTGTAAAGTATTTTATTTCTCCTTCACTTATGAAGCTTAGTTTGGCTGGATATGAAAATCTGGGTTGAAAATTATTTTAAGAATGTTGAATATTGGCCCCCACTCTCTTCCGGCTTGTAGAGTTTCTGCTGAGAGATCTGCTGTTAGTCTGATGGGCTTCCCTTTGTGAGTAACCCGACCTTTCTCTCTGGCTGCTGTTAACATTTTTTCCTTCCTTTCAACTTTGGTGAATCTGACAATTATGTGTCTTGGAGTTGCTCTTCTCGAGGAGTATCTTTGTGGTGTCCTCTGTATTTCCTGAATCTGAATGTTGGCCTGCCTTGCTAGACTGGGGGAGTTCTCCTGGATAATATCCTGCAGTGTGTTTTCCAACTTGATTAAATTCTCCCCATCACTTTCAGGTACACCAGTCAGACGTAGGTTTGGTCTTTTCACATAGTCCCATATTTCTTGGAGGCTTTGTTCATTTCATTTTATTCTTTTTTCTCCAAACTTACCTTCTGGCTTCATTTCATTCAATTTGTCTCCCATCACTGATACCCTTTCTTCCAGTTGATTGCATGGGCTCCTGAGGCTTCTGCATTCTTCACATAGTTCTTGAGCCTTGGCTTTCAGCTCCATCAGCTCCTTCAAGCACTTCTCTGTATTGGTAATTCTAGGTATACATTCGTCTAATTTTTTTTCAAAGTTTTTAACTTCTTTGCCATTGGTTTGAATTTCTTCCTGTAGCTCAGAGTAGTTTGATCATCTGAAGCCTTCTTCTCTCAACTCGTCAAAGTCATTCTCTGTCCAGCTTCGTTCAGTTGCTAGTGAGGAACTGCATTCCTTTGGAGGAAGAGAGGCGCTCTGCTTTTTAGAGTTTCCAGTTTTTCTGCTCTGCTTTTTCCCCATGTTTGTGGTTTTATCTACTTTTGGTCTTTGATGATGGTGATGTACAGATAGGTTTTTGGTGTGGATGTCCTTTCTGTTTGTTAGTTTTCCTTCTAACAGACAGGACCCTCAGCTGCAGGTCTGTTGAAGTTTGCTAGAGGTCCACTCCAGACCCTGTTTGCTTGGGTATCAGCAGCGGTGGCTGCGGAACAGCGGATTATCATGAACGGCGAATGCTGTTGCCTGATTGTTCCTCTGGAAGTTTTGTCTCAGAGTAGTACCCGGCTGTGTGAGGTATCAGTCTGCCCCTACTAGGGGGGTGCCTCCCAGTTAGGCTGCTTGGGGGTCAGGGACCCACTTGAGGAGGCAGTCTGCCCATTCTCACATCTTCAGCTGCGTGCTGGGTGAACCACTACTCTCTTCAAAGCTGTCAGACAGGGGCATTTAAGTCTGCAGAGGTTAATGCTGTCGTTTTGTTTGTTTGTGCCCTGCCCCCAGAGGTGGAGCATACAAAGGCAGGCAGGCCTCCTGGAGCTGTGGTGGGCTCCACCCAGTTCGAGCTTCCTGGCTACTTTGTTTACCTAAGCAAGCCTGGGCAATGGTAGGTGCCCCTCCCCAGCCTTGCTGCCACCTTGCAGTTTGATCTCAGACTGCTATGCTAGCAATCAGTGAGATTCCGTGGGTGTAGGACCCTCCAAGCCCCGTACGGGATATAATCTCCTGGTGTGCCGTTTTTTAAGCCCGTCGGAAAAGCGCAGTATTAGGGTGGGAGTGACCCGATTTTCTGTCATCCCTTTCTTGGATTAGGAAAGGGAACTCCCTGACCCTTTCTGCTTCCCAAGTGAGGCAATGCCTGGCCCTGATTCGGCTCGCTAAATAGACCAATAGCAGGCTCTGAAATTGTGGCAACAATCAATGGCTTACCAACCACGAAGAGTCCAGGACCTGATCGATTCACAGCCGAATTCTACCAGAGGTAGGAGGAAGAACTGGTACCATTGCTTCTGAAATTATTCCAATCAATAGAAAAATAGGGAATCCTCCCTAAGTCATTTTATGAGGTCAGCATCACCTTGATACCAAAGCCAGGCAGGGACACAACCAAAAAAGAGAATTTTAGACCAATATCGTTGATGAACACTGATGCAAAAATCCTCAATAAAATACTGGCAAACCAAATCCAGCAGCACATCAAAAAGCTTATCCACCATTGTCAAGTTGGCTTCATCCCTGGGATGCAAGGCTGGTTCAACATATGCAAATCAATAAATGTAATCCAGCATATAAACAGAACCAAAGACAAAAACCACATGATTATCTCAATAGATGCAGAAAAGGCCTTTGACAAAATTCAACAACTCTTCATGCTAAAAACTCTCAATAAATTAGGTATTGATGGGACATATTTCAAAATAATAAGAGCTATCTATGACAAACCCACAGCCAATATCATACTGAATGGGCAAAAACTGGAAGCATTCCCTTTGAAAACTGGCACAAGACAGGGATGCCCTCTCTCACCACTCCTGTTCAACATAGTGTTGGAAGTTCTGGCCAGGGCAATCAGGCAGGAGAAGGAAATAAAGGTATTCAGTTAGGAAAAGAGGAAGTCAAATTGTCCCTGTTTGCAGATAACATGATTGTATATCTAGAAAACCCCATTGTCTCAGCCCAAAATCTCCTTTAGCTGATAAGCAACTTCAGCAAAGTCTCAGGATACAAAATCAATGTGCAAAAATCACAAGCATTCTTATACACCAACAACAGACAAACAGAGAGCCAAATCATGAGTGAACTCCCATTCACAATTGCTTCAAAGAGAATAAAATACCTAGGAATCCAACTTACAAGGGATGTGAAGGACCTCTTCAAGGAGAACTACAAACCACTGCTCAATGAAATAAGAGGATACAAACAAATGGAAGAACATTCCATGCTCATGGGTTGGAAGAATCAATATCGTGAAAATGGCCACACTGCCCAAGGTAATTTATAGATTCAATGCCATCCCCATCAAGCTACCAATGACTTTCTCCACAAAATTGGAAAAAACTACTTTAAAGTTCATATGGAACCAAAAAAGAGCCCGCATTGCCAAGTCAATCCTAAGCCAAAAGAACAAAGCTGGAGGCATCACTCTACCTGACTTCAAACTATACTACAAGGCTACAGTAACCAAAACAGCATGGTACTGGTACCAAAACAGAGACATAGATCAATGGAACAGAACAGAGCCCTCAGAAATAATGCCGCATATCTACAACCATCTGATCTTTGACAAACCTGACAAAAACAAGCAATGGGATAAGGATTCCCTATTTAATAAATGGTGCTGGGAAAACTGGCTAGCCATATGTAGAAAGCTGAAACTCTATCCCTTCCTTACATCTTATACAAAAATTAATTCAGGGTGGATTAAAGACTTACATGTTAGACCTAAAACCATAGAAACTCTAGAAGAAAACCTAGGCATTACCATTCAGGACATAGGCATGGGCAAAGACTTCATGTCTAAAACACCAAAAGCAACGGCAACAAAAGCCAAAATTGACAAATGTGATCTAATTAAACTAAAGAGCTTCTGCACAGCAAAAGAAACTACCATCAGAGTTAACAGGCAACCTACAGAATGGTAGAAAATTTTCTCAACCCACTCATCTGACAAAGGGCTAATATCCAGAATCTACAATGAACTCAAATTTACAAGAAAAAAACAAACAACCTCATCAAAAAGTGGGCGAAGGACATGAACAGACACTTCTCAAAAGAAGACATTTATGCAGCCAAAAAACACATGGAAAAAATGCTCATCATCACTGGCCATCAGAGAAATGCAAATCAAAACCACAATGAGATACCATCTCACACCAGTTAGAATGGCCATCATTAAAAACTCAGGAAACAACAGGTGCTGGAGAGGATGTGGAGAAATAGGAACACTTTTACACTGTTGGTGGGACTGTAAACTAGTTCAACCATTGTGGAAGTCAGTGTGGCGATTCCTCAGGGATCTAGAACTAGAAATACCATTTGACCCAGCCATCCCATTACTGGGTATATACCCAAAGGACTATCAATCATGCTGCTATAAAGACACATGCACACGTATGTTTATTGCGTCACTATTCACAATAGCAAAGACTTTGAACCAAGCCAAATGTCCAACAACAATAGACTGGATTAAGAAAATGTGGCACATATGCAGCATGGAATACTATGCAGCCATAAAAAATGATGAGTTCATGTCCTTTGTAGGGACATGGATGAAACTGGAAATCATCATTCTCAGTAAACTATCGCAAGGACAAAAAACCAAACACCGCATGTTCTCACTCATAGGTAGGAATTGAACAATGAGAACACATGGACACAGGAAGGGGAACATCACACTCCAGGGACTGTTGTGGGGTGGGGGGAGGGGGGAGGGATAGCATTAGGAGATATACCTAATGTTAAATGACAAGTTAATGGGTGCAGCACACCAACATGGCACATGGATACATATGTAACAAACCTACACATTGTGCACATGTACCCTAAAACTTAAAGTATAATAGTGATAATAATAATAATAAAAGAAATAAATGCCTAAGATTGTAGTTGCTAGATCATGTGGTAAGTGTATGTTTTCTTTAGCTTCATTAGAAATTGACAGTTATGTGCAGTAAGAACACTGACCCACTATCTTTACATTTTCTAATAACACAATATATCATCATTAGCTATAGTTACCAGGCGGTACAATGAATCCCTTGAACTTATTTGATATGTTTAGGCTTTTCTTTTTTCTTTTTTTGTTTGGGGTGTGGGGGGACAGAATTTCGGTCTTGTTGCACAGGCTGGAGTGCAATGGCGCGATTTCGGCTCACTGCAACCTCCGCCTCTTGGGTTCAAGCGATTCTCCTGCCTCAGCCTACCAAGTAGCCGGTATTACAGGCATGCACCACCACACCTGGCTAACTGTTTTTCATATTTTAGTAGACACGAGGTTTCACTGTGTTAGCCAGGTTGGTCTCGAACTCTGACCTCCGGTGATCCGCCAGCCTCAGCCTCCCAAAGTGCTGGGATTATAAGCGTGAGCCACCGTGCCCAGCCTGTTTTTGTCCCCATCCAAATATCATCTTGAATTGTAATCCCCATAATCCCCATGTGTCAACGGAGAGATCAGGTGGAGGTAACTGAAACATGGGAGTGGTTCCCCCATGCTGTTCTCACGATAGTGAGTGAGTTCTCATGAAATCTGTTGGTTTTATAAAGGGCTCTCCCAACTCTGCTCGGCACTGCTTCCTGCCACCTTGCAAAGAAAGTCCCTTGCTTCCCCTTCCTCTTCCCCTTCTGCCATGATTGTAAGTTTCCTGGGGCCTCCCAAGCCATGCTGAACTGTGAGTCAATGAAACCAAACCTCTTTCCTTTAGAAATTACTCAGTCTCAGGCAGTTCTTTATAGCAGTATGCAAAACGGATTCATACATTATTCCTCATATCTAACAGTCATTACATATTCTTTTTTAGTGGATATAGAATTCTGGCTTCACAGTTCTTTTCTGTCAGCACTTTTAAAATGTCTTCTGGTTTCCATGGTTTCTTATGAGAAATGTGCAGTCATTGAGTCATCGTTCTTTTGTATATAATGTATTTTTTTCTGGATGTTTACAACATATTTATTTCTATATCTCTGTTCTTTAGCAGTTTTATTGTGATGCCATGGGCATATGTTTCTTTGGATTTCCCTTGTTTGGTTTCCATGGAGGCACTTGGTTATATTATTTTGTGTCTTTTGCCTAATTAGAAAGTTTTCAGCCTCATGTCTTCAATTTTTTTCTGTTCCATAGTATTTATCCTTCTTTTCTAATATTGTCATGGAATGAATGTTACACCTGTTGATATTGTCCTCACAGATTCCTAAAGTTCTGCTAAATTTCCATGCAGTGTTTTTCCCTAGTCCTATAGATTAAAAGATTTCTATTGATGTATTTTCAAGTTTACACACTCTGCCCTCTTTTGTCTCCCTTCTGCTATTGAGCACTGTATTTTTAATAAATTAAAAATAGAATACAATACAAAAAATATAATTTTTTGTCAATTATAAATTCTTCAATTGGTTCTTTAAAAAAATTGTCTTATTTGTATGCCAAGATTTTCTGTCTTTCCATGTATTTCAACAGGTTTTGCCATGTCTTTTTGGAGCATAATTATAGTTATTCCTTTAAAGTTATGGTCCAGTAATTTCAACATTTTCTTCTTCTCAGGTTTGACATCTGTTGATTTTCTTTTCCCTTGAAAATGTGTCAGGCTTCCTCAATTCTTTGTAAGTTGTATTAGCCAGAATAGAAGATGGCCCACCATGCACCCCAGGGACAGACTAAACTCATTGTTTAGTTCCTTCCCATACTAGGAACGATATGTTTAACCAACAGTTTGCAGCAGATTTGATGTATGTTATTTCTAAAGTGAAGTTATAACAAGACCCTGTGGTTTCTATGTTGGACACTGTCCTTCTCCTTTCCCCTTGGGTCATTCACTCCATGGAATGCACTTGTCTTGTTATGAGCAGCTCTATAATAAGGAGCTGGAGCTTTCTGCACATAACCTTGTGAGTGAGCATGATCTTCCCACATTAATCTTTCAGATAATGGCAACCTAGCTGATATGGTTTGGGTGTATTCACACCCAAATCTCATCTTGAATTATAACTCCCACAATCCCCACATGTCATGGGAGGAACCCAGTGGGAGGTGATTGCATTATGGTGGTGGGTCTTTCCTGCGCTGTTCTCATGAGAGAGAATGAGTATCATGAGATATGATGGTTTTACAAAGGGGAATTGCCCTGCACAAGCTCTCTTCTCTTGTTTGCTGCCATCTGAGACATGCCTTTCACTTTCCGCCATGACTGGGAGGCTTCCCCAGCCATGTGGAACTGTAAGCCCAACAAACTGTTTCTTTTGTAAATTGCCCAGTCTTGAGTACATCTTTATAAGCAGCATGAAAACAGACTTATACACTAGATGATAGATTCATGAGAAACTGATGAGATACTTCCCATCGTATCCTATTGGTAGATCCCTTTCCACTCCTTAGATTAGAAAGAGAAGGCTTCATCTGGAGTTACTTACTTATGTCTGTACCCAATGCATAGCTCTAGGATTTATCCTGTCATGAGTCAAAGCTAGGAGATATGGAAGGGGTGGAGAAACTCATCATCAGATCATTTTTACTTTAAATACTTGTTTCTTACCCAACATGCCTACTGTCTCTTACTTCTTAGAGTACTGAAATATGGACTCCATGCATTTCCTTCATAAATTTTAGTTGAAATTAGTGACAATAGTAGGGTGAAGTGGGCTTTTTCCATCTTTCCTGGAAGTAGATATAAGAATTTTTTAGTTGGTTGCTTTGGTTTGTTTGATTGCTGCTTTGTTTTTTATAATAGAGTGACAACTTTATGAATAAGACCAATAAAGTAAAACATAAGCAATTCTGCTGGCTTATTTTTATATTTATTTGTAGAAAATTATAAATATTATAAACAGTTGTTCCCAAACAATAATAAATTTGAATCCATAATGAAACTATTAACATTCCCATGTACTCTGGATAATAAAATGTTTCTTTTTTACTTCTCTAGATTATGAGAGAAATTATAATGTGTGTACAATCCTTAGATATCTGAAAGGTACCTGAGAGATTTTTCATAGCAAACTTCAATAAATTGTAACACTCTTATAAGCTAACTATAGTAGGCTGAAAGCAAATACTTCGACAGAAGTTAACAAATCATTTTTAGGATGCAAAGACAATTAATTTAGAATGTTCACTAAGTTCTGACAAAACAATCCTTAGTAATAATATTGATTCAATAAGGTTTATATAGCAATCTTTTTACCTACGTAGCTCGGAAGTACTGTAGCGGCTGACATCTACTCAATTAGTTTCGATTTTACCTGGCAGAAGCCTAAATGCAGAATTTGGCAATTAAAAAATTTCTAAAATGTATCTATTTTCTCAAAAGTGTTCAGTTATTGTTTTTAATGGGTGTTTGCATGTGTGTGTGTTTCATTTGTTTGCATGTGTGTGTTTCATTTGTGTGTGTGTGTGTGTGTGTGTGTTTCATTTGCTTGTTTCCATAGAAACTTTAATAGGAGAGTTAGAGGTAGGGTGTTTATTTTTAACATTTTATATTTCCTTTCTCCCCTCCATTCTCTGGGATTATGGGATTACGGGATTTTGGGGAAGTGAGGTCTACATCATCTTCCACATGTCACTCAGGGTTTGTGAGATTTTCCCCTCTTCTTCCTTCCTTCTCCCATATTTTCTCATTTGGAACTTTTATAGTCTTAACTTTAAAAAAATGCATGAATAGTTTCCACTGTTAAAATAAATCCTTAAACAAAAGAAATTTAACAGAGTTAATTTGAGCATTAAAGAACTGATGATAAAGCAGCACTCAAACTGGAAGAGGTGGCCAGATGCCTTGGCTCACACATGTAATCCTAGAACTTTTTGGGGCTGAGACAGGAGAATCTCTTGAGCCCAGGAGTTTGAGACCAGCCTAGGAAACATAGGGAGGCCCCACCTCGCCACATAATAAAAAAGTTAGTTGGACATGGTGCTGCGTGCCTGGAGTCCCAGCTACTTGGGAGGCTGAGGTGGGAAGGTCACTTGGGCCCAGGAAGTCAAGACTGAAGTGAGCCATGATCATGCGACTGTACCTCAGCCTGGGCAAAATAGTGAGACCCTCTCTCAAGAAAGCAAAACAAAACAAAAGACAAAAACAAAAAAAAAAAAGAAGAGGTTCAGAGATTTCTATTTTAACATAATGAGCAGAAGGCTTTTATAGGTTGAACACAGAAGCAAAGGAAACATTTGATTGGCTACAGCTAGGTGTTTGCCTTATTTGGGCTGGATCCAGCGGGAAGTCCCCAGTTAGAGATAAGGGGACAGTTTCTGATTGGTTAAGCTTAAGTTTTGTTTTACTATTTACCTAAGACTTTAGTTTTCCTACCTAGGAACCCAACACATTGGAGACATCTGAGCCTTTAAATTAATTTTTTAACACTGTTTATCTACTTATTTCTTCCAAATACAGGATTTCTCAAGAGTAATTTAAGTGTAAAAAATCTCTGGCCTCCCGTTACACACACGTTTTTCTTTGGACAGATAAATATTAAATCTACTTAATCCTTTAGTTTTTGCTGTATTTATCAATTATGACTTATAATAGGATGGTCCAATAATAATGTTATTAAGTATAGTGCAAAAATACCTTGGGGATTAAATCTTAAAGCAATAAATAAGACAGAATGATATTTATTCTCATTCTCTCTCACTCTCCATTTTATTTTTATGAATAGACATAGTTTTTGTCAATGATTTCACATAATCAACAATAGCAAGGAACCAATTTTCAGCGTACACATAACATCATTTTACATTGTTTATAAATAATTATTTTTCTTAGCATTGCCCTAACATAGGCATGTGAGCATAAGTGCATACACTACAAATACACACAGCCTCTCAACTGGGTTTATTTTGTAAATTAAAAATAACCACATATAAAGAGTCCTGAACTGAATTTTCTTAGAAATCACTTAAAGTTATTCTGGAAGCCTAAGAAACTCTGACACTCTAGGTGATCTTAAAATATGCCTGCATTTAAGTTTGATTGCTCTATCTGTAGGACAAATATCTCTTAGAGTCACTCAAATGTGTCTATGTCTGTTAAAGTACACAGTCTGAAATCTTGGAATTATTTGCCATTATTTATAATTTGTGAAATGGACAGCTAATAATATCTATAACACTGGTAGTTCTAAGAATAATACCCTATCTACACAGTAAGACTTAACGAGTATTGGCTGAAAGCCCTTTAAGTAAGTATAATGTACTCTTTCCTTTGCTACAAATAACTCCTAAGAAAATGACACTCTTTGACATTTGAATCAGCTGTAGCTCACTGAATGCTTCACTGCAACCATATAAGTGTATTTTTTATATGTAAGCAGAAAACTACAGGTTGCATAAGAAGAATATGTGTTGAGATTATCAATTGAGAAAGCAGACAATTTTTTATTCTTTTGGTGGTTATAATAACCAAAGTGACTTTATAAAATCATTTATTATGCAGCTTGGATAGTCCTGATCTCATTTTTGGGACCAAAAAAAAAAAAAAACACAGCAAGAACATTGAAACATGATCATAGTCAGAAGGTCAATTTCTTTTCCTATCCTCAGTTTGAGTTTCTATTCATATTTCTCACAGCACAAAATCTCTCTGTAACCTTATCAACTAAACCAGTATGGGATATTGACACAGAGACTTCTTACTGCCTAGAGTTCTCAGTACGAAATCCAGCATTTCAGCTAAAACATAAATTGTTCATAATGCTAGGTAAGTAGTTTCTGCACACTTTTAAGGGTAATTTCACCTCTATCAAGCACCTGGCTCTCTAACTCAAATAAAATTAAAATTTATCACAGGTCTCTGAATATATGAGCCAGATAGAAATCAACAAAGTGTATATTGAGTACCCACAGTTGGCAAGACTAGATGCTATTAATAAGTATAAAAAGAAAAAAGTACCCTTGGTCACAGTGGTGCAAGAGCATTTATCCAAGAATGACAATGGAACAGATTAACTAGTATTTTAGTTTGCACCATACTAAATAAATTAAATGCACCAGACTATACAAATACATTAACTAAAAGTATAATCTAAAATGCAACAGAATATCCTGTAATTCCTGTGTTTTTTAACCACAGATTAATTCCTAAAGTTTTACTCTGATACCTACAAATTTAAAGTTAGCAGCCACCTATATTAAGACTTCTTCCACAGGGATGTGAGATCATATTATCTAATGCCTTGCCTTACTTATTCAAGTCATGCCTCTTAACCCAGAATAAACATGTAATTGGTCACCCAATTGTGTACAATTTTCAGAATGAAAAAAAGAATATTAATACTTCCATTAGGAAAACAGATGTAAAGAGGGTCTGTCCTGAGACTGAGACACATGCTTATTCCAATGAACTGGTCTATCTTTGGCTAGAAAGCAAAACGGTCAAGTATTGGCAATAGCTTGAAAAAAAATCAGGGACCATCCATCAAATTATATAACCTAAATTTAAATGATCATAGAAAATAACTTGAACATATTTCAAATGTTTAGCATTTTTAAAAGATTTGATATCCACTTGTAGGGAGAGTCGGTAAGTAACCAAAGAACCTCAAAAATCTAGACTATTCCTTAAATCTCATGCAAATTAAGCTTCCCATTGTCTGTTTAAAATAAATGGAGAGGACACAGAGGCCTTCACATAATCACTAAATTACAAAGAACAGATGTGAACCATTTACGGGTAAATGTGCACACTGGCAAAGAAAAAACACAATAAAACAGCATGCATTGAACCAACCAGATTGGCTTTTAAATGACTCATACTTGTGTGATTGCTGAAAAACAGAAACAAAAATAAAACAGCTCACTTGACTAGGGCTAATACACTTCAGTTACTTTAAATTAACCACTAATCATGCCTTTTCTTTTGTTGTGCATTTCTTTTTGACAGTCAAATTGAAATATGCCTTTTTCTGAATATATAAGAACAAAAACAACTAATGAATCACCTGTTAGGTCATTACTGGTTTTGCAACCAACTGTTCTTCTGGATAAAGGTACCCTTTCTTAATTATAAACTGTCTATTCAGAATCGCTTCTGAAGTTCAGAGTCCTAATAAATGTTATATTTAGTGATCCTAACAAATTGCTTGTTTTATGTTAGTATCCTTTTTATATTTTGAAATAAAGCCGGAATAATCTCTTTAAAGTAAATCCGAAGTATACCTTTAAGCCATAGTTGCTAAGCAGGCCAACTCTCTTTCTTCCGATTATCTTCAAACTCACCTCTATTATGGTTCACACTATCCCTAACATATAATCCATGCAATTGACTCACTCTGCAGTAGCATAGCTATTACTTCTAATGCCAAACATAGGTATTGGTCCCCATTATATTATCACTTCTTGAAAGCAAAATCAGGTCCTGACAAATGGCCTGTAAATTTGAGGTTGCATCTGAATTTTGGTGTGTGACAACAGAGAAAAGCTAGTAGCTCATTTTTTTGAGTTGCGAAAATGAAGACAAGGCCAATTTTTTCATGAGTTTCTACTGTTTTGTTGCATCATAGTTTTAGCATGGTTTCAAATTTCATGTAATAGGGTAAAATATAGCTATGTAAAACAATTTAAGGAAAGGATAATTTTTAAAGATAGGATAGAGATACAGAGAGTATAGATTAAAAGGATGAGAAATTAAACTCAGAGAAGTCAATTATAGGGAGACTACTATAGATTGATTATTCTCAAATGTGGTCCCATACCAGCACAAATTACCAAATTTCTGGCAACTTGCTAAAATTAAAATTCTTGAGCCTTACCCCAAACTTCAGAATCAGAAACTTGTGAAGGGGCCTTATAATCACTTTTAAAAGCCCTCCAGCTGATTCTGAAGGATGCTAAAAATTTAAGAACCACTGCAACAGTGATATGATTTGGCTCCGTGTGCTCACCCAAATCTCATGTTGAATTGTAATCCCCACTGTTGAAGGAGGGAACTGAAGGAAGCTGATTGGATCATGGGGGCTGAATTTCTCACCTTGCTGTTCTTGTGATACTGAGTGCTCACCAGATCTGGTTGTTTGAAAGTGTGTAGCACTTCCCCCATCACTCTCTCTCTCTCTTTCTCTCCCATGGTAAAGACATGCTTGCTTCCCCTTCACCCTTCCACCATGATTGTATGTTTCCTGAAGCCTCCCAGCCATGTTTCCTGTATAGCCTGCAGAACTGTGAGTCAATTAAACCTCTTTTCTTCATAAATTACCCAGTCTCAGGTAGTTTTTTATAGCTGTGTGAAAATGGAGTAATACAAATAGATATGTAGTTTTCAATCCAAATACATGGAAAAAAATTTTAATCAGTTGCTAAATAATACGTTTTAATGTCTTAAGGAAGTATGTAGATAAAAGTGGTAAAAAAGTAAATTCATGTTTACATTAAGATTTTTTGAAGTCCAAGGTAATTTCTCTAAATAGAAAGTTGCATTGTTCAACTTCAAATAGATTCATACAAGTGAGCTGGAAGCATAGAAATTTAGATATTTTAAAGAAGAATAATTCGAATAATCATCAGCTAATTGTTTCAATTAAATAAAATCACAATAGAAACTTAATATAATCATCCCATCCATGCTCCCATTTGATCTTCATAACAAACCTGGAAAATGTATAGGGCACATATTTATTATTTTCTACACTTATAGAGAAATGCACTTACTCAAGATTCTCTAGCTCTTAAATGTCCAAGCTCTGAAACCACACATTTCTCATTTTCAAGTTTTCTTCCTCGTTTCCACCTGCACACCCACCCATATGACAGGCACCATGCTAAGAACTTAGTTTTTGCATAGGAGAAATATGGGGTAAAATCTTTCACTCTTTTGTAGAAAATATTAAACTGGAAATATATACAAAAACTGCTTTATAATCCCTTAAAAATCAAACAACCAAAGGATATCTTCAAGATTATTACAACCCAGTTAGGTCAGCAATATTTAGACACATAGACATGTATGACCAGTGTGCATGAGGGAAAATAGTTAAAGCTGTATGTATTCTAGAGAATGATGCTAAGTAGAATCAGAGCAAGAGGAGGCTTTTCACATGCTTCATCCAAATTCCAAATCCTTCATGATGAGGCAAAGCCAAACTTAAGCCAAATTGATCATGTGTCATACTTGTGCTCATGCAGCTCTCCTTCCAAAATCTTCAACCACTTCTCTCATATCACCAGGGCCTCTTATGAAGATGCCCTTCTGACACATCATTTCTGTAATGCATAGTCTTCTCCCGAGACTTTGAGAGTACTAGATAAGCAATAGATTTAAACCAAGTTGGAACATAATGAGTAAACATATCTCCACGTAAAAGCATTCTATTTATTACTCTATTTCTAAAGGATATCAACAAGAAAAAAATTGATAAATAAATGCAGCTGATTTAATACACCATGATATTTTTAGGAGGTTGTAGTCTTTGTGAGTCTAGTGCTGAGCTAGACATTAAGTTTCAAAAAATAATTTAAAATGACTGACCTGAAGGAATTCTTAGTCCAGCAAGAACCAAAGCCATAGAGACAGCAACAAACCTACCAGACAGGTTTATCAGGAGACAAACAACTATGTTGAAAATTCTAAAGAAGCAGCAGAAGTAAATTTATGCTGTTAAGGGGAAAGCTCCATGACTTAGGAGTTATGGAACTTTAATCATTTATGTAGCTATATACAAAGATTGTTTCAGGCAGCTCTGATACCTTTATTAAAAATACAGGAGTAGAAATATCCATGGTATCTTTGGGCACAACAAGGTGAACTACTTAGCTGGAACAAAGTCTTTCCATGGGGGAAAGTATCAATTAAGAATTTGTACTAGAACAGGCAGATGATAATTCCTTCTATAAAAATATAGGTGCAAAATAGGGATATAATCTCAAAATGGCAGCATTTCCAAGTAATTACTCTAGAAAAATACAAGAAAGCTGAGTGATATCATACCTAGACCTCATTAAAATACAGAAGGACAGTATAGGTAATCTAAAAAAAAAATGTCCAGTGCCCAAGAAAAAATAATTTAAGAATGGAGGAAAACATGAGGCCACCATGTTAGTGAGAGATCAGAGAGGCTCTTATGATAACAACATGAAATAATAGGGAGTGATGCTATTAGGAAAGGTAGACTTGTACATGGAGGCTTCAGACCCCCATCCAACTGTGTAAGAATGAGCTTTGGTCCATGCCTATGTCCTGAATCGTATTGCCTAGGTTTTCTTCTAGGGATTTTATGGTTTTAGATCTTAAGTTTAAGTCTTTAATCACCTCATTATCAGCAGACTAACACAGGAACAGAAAACCAAACACTGCACATAAGTGGGAGTTGAACAATGAGAACACATGGGCACAGGGAGGGGAACATCACACACCGAGGCCTGTGGGCGGGTGGGGGGCTGGGGGAGGGATAGCATTAGGAGAAATATCTAATGTAGATGATAGGTTGATGGATGCAGCAAACCACCATGCATGTGTATACCTATGTAACAAACCTGCACGTTCTGCACATGTATCCCAGAACTTAAAGTATAATAATAATAATAATAATAATAATAACAAAAGAATGGGCTTTGGGCTTTGATTCTTCCTTACTAAGAGATATAGTCTGTGCTGGACTTGCTTTGTGTCATATGGCACATAGCCAACACCACTGCTATATTTGTCCCCTGTGAGGAAGGGGTGGAGATACAGTCTTTTGTTTTTCAGCAGAAGAGGGATGTGCGCAGGCCAATGGCCTTGAGTCAGCTACTGGGAGAAGCCCTCTGGCCATGGAGGACTGACACCCACTACTAAAGCTGATCTTGCTCTGTCTTTTCTCTATGTGTGTAAAGCTTTGTTCAATCTAGTGCTTGACTGAATTATGTTTTCCTTGAGGACTCCATTACTAAGATGCAGTGAGAGGAGGTGTTTGGGCCTCTACTCCTGGTGATAGGCAATAGATAGCACTTGCTTGACAGATGCCAAGTAGAATAGCTTCCCATGACATACTCAAGAGTCAGAAACTTAATACGAGAAAAAAAAGTGCAGCTTTAAATCGGCATGCATTTTACCCCAAATTCATAATTAAATAAATGTTAATACTATTAG
Organism: Symphalangus syndactylus; assembly: GCF_028878055.3. NCBI lineage: Eukaryota > Metazoa > Chordata > Mammalia > Primates > Hylobatidae > Symphalangus > Symphalangus syndactylus. The sequence goes on from NC_072426.2 coordinate 30,696,673, forward strand.
TATATGTAAAAATAAAAAGATTCTATACAGTTACTACCCATGAATACAAAAAGGGATGAAATGATTTTAATATTTACTTTTTATTTATCAACTTATTTTTGAGATGCCTGAAAGCATCATTTTTGTTGTGAAAAATTGAGTGATGCACAGCAGCCATTACATGGCACCTCACTGGCATTCCATAAATATGATTTGAATTAAAATGAATGAATAAATGAAGGAATTATTGATCTGACCAACAATATAAAAATAGAGTAAAAAGGAAACTCTATAAAATGACATTCTACATAAACATTTACTGTGATGAATCTTGTTAAAATTTTTATGAGATCTACACTTCAATTACCAAGTAACTATCTTCTATCTTTTCATCCAGAGTGTGTTACACAGCTGCTTCCAGTTCATCACCACATATATGTTGTGTTAGCTATGTGGGAGTTATTGGAACAGACAAATGACCTCTTTTGGTAATTGTCTTATGTGGTAATGTCAATTCTGAGTTTGCCACAGCAAGTACTAAGGGCTAATACTTTTGATTTTTCTCTGCCAAAAAAGCATTCAATATGTGGCTGCTTTCTGGTGAGTGTTCCTGAAAGGTATCAAATTTCTTTAAGGAAAACTTAAGAAAGAATGGCAGGGAAGTAGTGTTTAAATTGATTTTTAAGTGTTTTTTTTTTCCTATGATCAAAATTAGTCAAAATTAGTGAAGGCTGGAATATGGGATGTTCTCATAATGAATCATGATTTCCTAGTAATTGTTTCCTGTAATCGTGGTTTTTTTAAAGTTTTTCTAAAATTTTAAAGTCCTCATTAAATTATCTCATCTGCATCATCACAATTTCTGTATCAGAATAGTAATTGTCAAAACTTCTAAAGTCTTTGTTCTTTTGCATCTTTAAATGCTATGGGGAGAGTGTCTTCTCTATGTCTAATTTATGACAATCCAAATAAAAGTTACCAGATTTATTTCCCCAAATTGCTTGCATCTGATATCTCAGAGTACTTGCACTGGTTTCCCCTCCACAGCCAGAATTAAAAAGACAAAACTTTTTGTTAGCTACCTTCAATCTTTGTGATGTTCACTTGCTTAATAAGCCAGATGATTTTTTTTTTTTACTTCCTACCTAATTAACACTTTCTATTTAGCATTTGCTCTTGGGAATTGCAGAAAATTTAGTAGAATAGAAATTTAACAAACATCAGAAAAATGTGACTAGATACACTGTTTTTACCACCAATCTATATATCAGGGGAGTAAAAAAATATGTAATTTTTGAAAATAATATGTTAATAAATATGAGTGTTTTATTTGTAGTGTCTATAAAATAGTTATTATAACATTTTCATTTAGGACCATATTTATCACATTAGATCATAACTTTTACAAGTGCTTATATTCCTCAAAAGATTATTACAGAAATTAATCATAACAGAATATATTAGATGATAACTATTTCCTAATATTTAAAAATTTCACCTTTCCTGTTCTTCATCTGTATGTTTGGTTTGAGATTAAATTTCAGTATTATGTAGAACTCCACAGGCAACCAAACACTATGTAGGATATTTTATTTTAATTTTCTATTTTGTGAAGATGAATCCAGTTTTCAATCCACTTAGATAGGTTGTAAGTTATGTTATCTCACAGGATTTGCATTATGTTAAGCGGTACAACTACAAGAAAACTGGGACTTGAAAAGAATTCTTGCCCTTGGCTTCTCAGGTTTCATCACAGGAGCCATTATTCATAGAATATCATTATTTTTGGCTTCTATTTAAGCTTATCTGTTTGTCCTTGATTTTTAAAGCAATGATTTCTTTCCACAAGGGCTAGAAGTGTTTATCTGGCTTTTGACTTACAGTATCTGAATCATGTTCTGCTTTAGTTTTCCAGAGACTCCCATTTTTAGCTTTGATTATTGAAGAAGGTACGTAATATTCCCATATAAATATGACCCTTTAATAATTAACATTTTGATCTTATTGGCTTATTTCAACTAAAATTTTTTATAGCCTCAAGATTGCAAATTAGTTCAGGACTTCCAGATTTTACTCTTGTTCTTGGAGAGTCAACACATCTATAAGTGGATTTTTCAAATGAAATTTAACACTGAAATATGTAGATCCTTTGTGAAAACGGTTTAAATACTTCAGATATGTTCTTCATCAGAAATCGTGGCCTTACTTTTACTAAGCAGGTCAAAATAGTATTAGTGTTACATTTGATGAAATATAAATAGAATAGTCTAGGCAAGAATGTTAAATATTTGCTTCCTGGCTTAAAATTATATCCGTATTTTTAAAAAACGATTAAGTCATATTTTAAAAGGAATACATTTTCTCAATGATAGGCAAGGAATTAGTGTTTAAATGTAATTGATGAGAAGGCACTATTAGAACATTAGTTCATATATTGGGCAATTGTACCAGGACTTTGAAGTGCTTCCTGGCTATTAACTTTGTGATAACTCTTTCTTCATTAAAAAAAAACAACAACAAAAAAAAAAAAAAACAGGCTGGAAGTACTGTCACCAGGCCTAGGCTCTTCAGTTTCCAAGACAAACTATTTAAATTACAACCAAAAGAGGGAAACATTAATTATTCTACAAGCATTTTGACTTGCTATATGTCATAAAAAAATTATTTTCTACCCCACAGTGCCAGTATTTGGGGTAGAATAAAAGAAAACTATCTTATAAATTCTATCTTATTAAAATAAATTAGCCATTAATTTGTGATTTGGAAAGGAAAACAAGTATTCCTAGTTTATTTAAAACCAGGAAAATTTTGATTTGCATATTCTATAAAAATAGCTTACTATATTGAATTACTATATTTTTATATTTAGTAAAATAGCTTACTATATTTAGTAAAATAGCTTGCTATATTTAGTTGCTATAGTTTAAAGCTCTCATAAAAATAATTCAATAAAATAAGTCATTTTTTATGACATTTATATTTGACCTTTATGTAGAGGCCTCTTTGATCATTACAACTTGGTTTACCTTGTACTAACCATTTACCACCATATATATTCTTATATGCTTTTCGTTTCACATATACTTTCTGAGTACCTAGTATAAAAGATATTATGACTCGTATGTTTATTGCTGTTCACAACAGCAAAGACTTGGAACCAACCCAAGTGCCCATCAATCATAGACTGGATGAAGAAAATGTGGCACGTACACATCATGGAATACTATGCAGCCATAAAAAATAATGAGTTCATGTCCTTCGCGGTGACATAGATGAAGCTGGAAACCATCATTCTCATGAAACTGACACAGGAACAGAAAACCAAACACCGCATGTTCTCACTCATAAGTGGGAGTTGAACAATGAGAACACATGGACACAGGGAGGGGAACATCACACACCAGGGCCTGTTGAGGGGTGGGGTGTTATGGGAGGAATAGCATTGGGAGAAATATCTAATGTAGATGATGGGTTGATGGGTGCAGCAGACCACCATGGCACGTTTATACCTATGTAACAAACCTGCACGTTCTTCACCTGTATCCCAGAACTTAAAGTATAATAATAAAAAAAAAAGATATTATGACAGCTATTGGCAGAGGTTTCCAAGATGAAGTAGACATGAAACAAGTTCTCAAGAGGCTTATAGAACATAGGTGGATGAGACATATACATCAGCAATTGTCAAAGAAGGGAGAATAAGATGAATCATAATGTTGAAAAAATGCTCTGGGATTTCAGAAGAGAATACTGTTGGAATTTGGTGCTATTCTTATACTTGACTCAGTACATATTGTAAAATAGGAATATATATCCCCTTAAAAGGAACTACACATTTGAAGCATTATTCACTTAGCAAATGTATTAAATGGATATGCTTAACTTTTTATGGAACTATTTACCTCATTTTTGATTCACAACATGAATTACAACCAAAAACTTACAAAATATCTTTAGAAAGTAAACAAAAAAATTCTATAACCATTTGTTTCCAGAACAAACTTCTCCATTCCTGAATTCAACAGTTTTACACAGCATTCTAGTGAATAAATGAAAGTATCAATGTAAGAATTATGATCAATAAATTTGACCAAATGAGGCATAACACCTTACTAACCAGCATTAGGTTTTTCAATTTATATAAATCCATCCCCTCTCCCTCCCTCCTTTTTCTCACTCTTTTTCTTTTCCCTCTCTTTCTTTCTTTGTGTAACTCCCCCCATCTCTCTCTCTCTCTTAAATTTGCCCTTAATGTACTTATAAATAGAATGAAAATATTCAATTGCTTATTTTTCCTGTATAATAGTCCATACAACATTTAACTTATTTTTTCACTGTCCCAACCCAGTGGTGTTGACATTTTGGGAAGAGAGTCACTTGAAACTATTTTTAAAACAAGCTTGTAATGAACATCAGAATGCCAGGCACATACATTGATATATATAAATGTATGTATGGCGCCTATTAATATTTTTTTGGGGAAAACAAATCTTTGTTAAGAGCTTCAGATCAAGAATCTGCCTTTCTGCTACAGATGTAACTGTAAATAATCACCTCCCTTGTTATCCTGTCTAAGGACTTCAGTAATCACAGAGGCTTTCTTCAATGTGTTATTCTCCTACTGTACCCTTGTCAATATACTAACTGCCCAGGAGTGTAGAACCATCGGTAAGAAAATAATTATTTGAAGGGTAAAAGAGAAAAAGTGGGGAAAAAAAAAGCTGAATCAGTATAAAAAATCATTTAGAAACTGATGTATGAAGTAATATATTGGTATTTATTTTGTACTTTATTAATTATTGTTAAGTGATCAATTATTTAGAACATAGTAGGCTATAGGTCACAAATATCAATATGTTTATTCCCTTTAAAAACACTACTTTATATATGAGCAAATTAAGACAGGGAGAAGTTAAGTAATTCACCCAAGTCTACAGCTAAATGCTTATTAGAGTTAGTATTCAAACCCAGGAAGTCAGGCTCCAGAATCCATACCCTCAAATACTTTATTTAGCCCCACATATATAGTATTTCATTTAAAAGCAGGATTTCTGATTTGGGCTCCTTGAGAGGCTAGTTCACAAGTATAAAGGGCATCAAAGTGCATCAGACTCACTTGTTTACTACAGGAAAAAAAGAGGGGGAAACAATAGTAGGAGACATAGCTCTAATTTCGTCTCCTATGGCTGATAAAAATCTGTTTCTACCAGAGAAGGCAGTTATTCTAGAAGTGCTAAGGGTACTACAGAGTAAAGAAAATATAGTAATAGTAACCAAAGAATAAAACACTGAAAATGTAGGCCAAGAAACCAATGAAAGTCAGTAATTTAGTGTCAAAGAGAAGGATTAAAAAAATAAGTTAGAGACAGTCAGGTCAGTTACAAGCTATTACAGAAAAATGACTTTGATCAGAGCCAGAACTCACATGAGAAAAATAAATACTGGTCTATTACCCTCAATTTATAAATGTCTCATAAAGTGACAGGCAATGTATGGAGGTAGAAAGAATTATAAAGAGAGTAAATGGTGTAACAGTCATCCAAAGAATATTCAGTGGGCTAAAATAGATACAATGTCACTAAAAAGACATAGGGAAAGAAATATGTGATAACACTGGTTTTAAGCCATAGTTTGAAGAATTTAAGAACTCTCTGATACTACAAGCCTGGTGATTAATGATACAGGGTGTACTTAGGAGAGACAATTCTTTATGGGTCTTTCCAGTTTCTATACATCTTTTGAGTAAAGAAATAATAGCTTTTGTTCTGTCACTTTTTCAAGGATGTTAGTATTGCAAATAAGTTTGGAAGATAGTGCAAAAAGCAAATTTGTTTGCTGAAAAGTATTATAAAATAATGCCCCCCTTAGTGGGTGAAGCTTAGAAGAATTTGCTAGTGGCCTCTTCCAAAAATTGAGATTTTTCTAGTCTCAGTAATCCTGACCTGTCATACGATCCCACTGTGTATGCAGTACTCACCTCAATCCACCTCTGCATTGGCCACACAGGACTTGGAGAAGGTACAAAGGGCCAAGAATGCAAACATGATGCTCATATTGCCCACTACACCAAAAATAATAAAGTTCTTTGTCTCTCACTTGGAAATCTCATGATTTGTGCCAGCATCCATGAAACTGTGGCTAGATAACGTGTTATCTTGCAAATGAAAACATCAGATCCTTCACAGTCATTGGTAGATTTGATGACAAAAATGAGATACTGACAGAGACATAGATATTTAGAAGATGCAAGGTTCAAAGACCTCTGAAAGTTTATTTGAAGTTATAAAGAGCCTCTTTGGGATAATGTAGTAAATGTTCTTACCCAAGCGGTAGGAAAGAATAAGGATTTCCTACTGTCCAACCTGTTAATAAATGTTGAGAGGCTAAGCAATGAGAGGAGGGACAGAAACAATTTCCCCCTGAAGTGCTTTTGTTGTTGATTGTTTACTATCCTCCAGGCAGGAGCAGAAAATTGAGCTCCCATGACAATAAAGACAAGAGTTTCATAGCCCATTATCACAAAAGGCAGTGTTTGTGTCCACTGAGTCAAGGGGTCCTATAGATGGAATCTATAGTGAGGATGTAGAGCTTTGGACTGACCAAAACCAGAAGTCAGTACATAGCAGACAACTTGAAACCAAAAATAAATGTGGTTTACATGCTGATCTAGAGCCATTCTCTCTCTCCAGCACCTTTGATTTCCTCGCTTTTTCTCCCCTTATGTCAACTGCTTTAAAGAGAAAAATGATTAGGAGTAGAGACAAGATCTGTCCCCAAGAGAGATGAAAGATCATGGGCATCCAACAGAGCATACTGGAGAACAACAGAGAGAGGAGGAGTTTAAGTGTTTATAATTATACAGGGTATGGGCCTCCAAATCACCATCCTATCTAAGCCCATGATGGGAAGGGGTGGAAGGTACAAGCCTGAATGAAGGCACTGAGAGCTACAGCGCAGATCCTCACCAAAGTGCATAGGAAAAATAAAAATAAAAAATAAAGAAGAAGACCTGGATATACACAGAAGCAGAGATGGTACTGCCCCTGTGGTGAAAAGCCAAAAATGAATTTTAGAAGTAAAAGAAGAAAAAGAAGGAAGACAAAAGCCTCTAAGTTGATCCAGCCACTCACCACCAGCTGTTTTACCTTCTGCCCACCATCCCATCCCATCCCATCCCAATACCCCTCATGCTGATTGGCTGGAGGAAACCAGATTGCACTCTGAAAGAAAGGTTGTCTGAAAAAGAAGTCAGCCCTTGAAAAGTAGAGGTGAGAGATGGAGAGGATAAAACCAGATCCTAAAAGAAATTTGTTTGAATCTCTATATCCAGCTACAGCTATACTCATCCTACCCTCAACAATGTAGATATGAAAGCGAAATAATTTCACTTTCTTAAGCCTGTTTGGGTCACATTTTGAAACACTGGATATACAAAAAAATTCCTAATTGATACTAGCCAAAATTCATCTGATAACTGTTACCATGACATCTGCCTGGTTTTTACTTTATTATTATTTTTTTAATTCTTCTACCTTGGTAGGCAGAATAATGGTCCCCTAAAGAGGCTTATATCCAAATCCCTGGGAGCTGTGATCATGTTATATTGCATGAAAAAAAAAATTAAGGCTGCTAATCAGCTAACTTTAAATAAGAAAATTAACCTGAGGAAACTAATGTAATCACAGGGGTCCTGAAATTAGATGGAGGAGACTGTGAAGTCTAAGTGATGCTATGTGACAAGGACTAAATCTACCATGGTTGGTAGATTTTAAGACGAATGAAAGTACAACAAGCCAAAGATTGCAGGTAGCCTCTAGAAGCTGGAAAAAGGAAACCTTACTCTAAGCTAGAGTACAAAGGTACACAGCCAGAACAAATTCTCGATTTTAGTCCAGTGAGACACGTGTTGGATTATATCCTATAGAATTGTATGATAGTGAGTATGTGTTGTTTAGGCTCTTCATTCAGGAAATTTGTAGAAAACTAATATGCCCACCCAAATTCAGTTCCTGTGGCCATGAGTCTACTGGAAGGACTCATCTTGGCCTTGATGATGATACTGAGATGGGAGAGAGTTCCTTGACCCCTTCAGGGGAGTTTAGACAGGTTTGTGGCTCGCCTACCTGGCCACCGCGTGATCAAACCCCTTGTGGGAGGAGGAGCACTCAGGCAAGTGAATGCCAGGGCTAGGGCAAGCACTTTTGGGCTCCAGGCCCACAGCAGCTTCTACGGGTGTGTTACAATTAATGCTCTTTTAGCAGTTGCCATCTGTGGATGGCTAAGTATTAACCAGCTCAGTGGAAAGTCAGGGTGACAGCCTTTTACACACTATCCTGTTGGTACCCAGGTTCTAACTTGGCCTCCAGGAAGAATCAGGTCACATTCAGGTTTGAAAGACGATGAATGCAGAGGATTTTATTAAGCGGTTGAAGTGGCTCTCAGTGGAAGAGGAGCTGGAAAGGGGATGGTATGGGAAGAAGGTGATCTTTTCCTGAAGCCAAGCTGTCTCCAGCCTGGCTCCTCTCCAAAGTCGTGCCATCTGAAGTTAAGCCGTGTCTATCTGTAGTTTCTGACACGCAGTTGCTTCTTCTCTCCTGGACGTTCAGCCACTTCTTCTCTTCTCTCCTTCACTGCCACACCACTCTGCTCCTCTGTCAATGGAGTTTGGGGTTTTTATGGGTAGGGGATGAAGGGCATGGCAGGCTGGGATGGCTTTGGAAAAAGCAATATTTGGGCAGGAAAACAGGGATAACTATTCTCATTTTAGGGCCACAGTTTCCAGGCTGCAGAATGGAAACTTTGCCGGGGAACCATCCTCTTTTACCCCCTATTTCCCTGCCTCCTGTTTGTATCAATACTAATTATGGAATGACAGTTTCTATGGCACAGTGATTTAGAGTTTGTTTGAGAGAAGTAAATGAACTTCTCTGCAGCTTTTCGCATGTTGTCACTGGCTCTGAAGTCATTGATTAAATCTCAGTCTCTCAAGGATGCTCATAGACAGTTGTAGTAGTTTTGATATGTATCTCTTATTGCCTTGAACTGCTTTTTAATCTTCTTTAAACATACCTGAGTGGGCTAAAGGGAACCAGAGTCCAATCCATTCCCTCTAAAAGATGTTTTATACTTAAGATTCCAGAAAATTTTCCTCTTATATCTGAAGAAACCAGATACTTGCACTAGCTGGGGAACTGTATAGTGTGTATGCGTGAATTATCATACAAAAGCACATTCAAACATTTAGTGTCATTATGTTTTAAATATATAAAATAATAGCAAGAAAGAGAACACAAGTAGGTATTTTTGTGCTAAAAGCATTGAATTTTTTCATACTCTCAGTAAACTGTATATTTAAGACAGTATACTTAATAAGTAATAAAACATTAAATAATGATGCATTAACTTGTTTACATTCCCAGGGAATAACTGCATATAAAACAGAAATCCAGGACAGTTTTAGACTTTGTTAATCTGTTTACCAATTATAAAATATCTAAGAATCATTCCTGAATGTTCCTTTTGGGAGTTCTAATATTGTTTGGAGGAGATCTGAATCTCCTTTTACATGTTGAAGAAAAATAGTTCATAAAGATTAACATGTGGATACCCAAAATGTCATATTACCATTGTATATTTTGGTAAATCAATGTTTATATTTCACTTTTGTTGAATTTAATAAATTTGAATTTTAAAATCTAATTTCAAAGGAAGGCAATTAAATATTAAAACTGTTATCTCAAATAAAAACACTAATAATGATGTTATGATAAGAAGAAATTCATCCTCATTCTGATGGAAAAATTAATTGCCATTACAAAATGAAATTAACCTGAATCATCTGGTTTTGTCTGTTTTTCAGTAAGAAGTGAAAAAAATAAACGACTCTTCTTTCTTTCTTTGATTCCCCTAGTTCTTCCTTCTTCTCTAAGTTTATCTGATTGATCAAGCTGCTTAATAAAATACTATTGCAAAATCTAAAAATATAAGTACTTTTATAATATCCTACAAGATACAAATGTAGCATGGGATAAATGAAAACAAATATTTAGATAATATAAATTCAATAAATAGATCAGATTTTGGAATTCTTTCTTTACTGTAATAATTCATTACACCTACTGTGGATCAAAGACATTTTTTGAGATTTTTGAAATTTTATTTACTCTATGTTAATTTACTAACAAGCACAACTGAAAGCAGAGACAAAAATAAACTCACATCAGGAATTTTCCAGCTACATATAGGTATATTACGAACATGTCAAAATTTGAAGAGAAAAGCAAAAATATTTGTAAAGGATACATAATTACAGATTTATTAGATCACTTTAAAAATCTTGAGTAAATATTGCCTTCAATGTAGAAAATTCGTACACATACCATTATGATAAAACTCAAGGGAGTCAAAGAATTACATGACAGTAAATTATTCCATATACATAAGTAAAGAAAATTTACGTGTTTGGCCTACACAATGTCACATATGTAAAAGAGAGAGAATTGAGACAGGTTGTATGTTATAAGCTTGAGAGCTTATAAGCATTTGTTTTTCATAACATTTCAAATTTCTTAATCTCAAAACACCCTTTTTATAAGATAAGCATGTATGTTCTATTCAAATATTAAGGTAATTACACTGATATATAAAGATTTAAATCAAAATTATTTCTTGAATTGTGGTATATGCTAGTCATTTCCCTTTATGTCTGTAGCATAAATCCTTAAAAATTCTTCAAATAAGTTTTTAAAAGTTTTTAACAAATTTTATCTCATTTCTAATTGGATTTTAGAAAATTTGCGTGCTGATAATACAATTAGATTACCAATCTCAGTGTAATCAAAATGGCATGGGTAATCACGTACTAGAACAAGGAGAGTAGATGAAAAAAATATATATAATAAGATTGTAAGCACCTTGAACTTGGGAAAGAGCAAATGACACCACATCACATTGATATTTTCTATTTGGTAGTAGTTGGCATGGTGGTTAAAAAGTTTTTAAAAAATAGAGAAAGAGAGAGAGAGAGACATGGCAGGTAAGGGAGTTATATATAGAAAGTACAACAAGCAACTCCATACACTTAATTCTTAACCTTAGTGCAATAATAGTTTTAGTAAACAATAGAAACACAAGTAGAAATAGTATCCACATAACATACTGAGGAAGGTTATGCAGCAGAGCGGAAAGATGATTCATGCTATATTTAGACAAACTTGTGTTGAATTGCCCACTTTGCCACATGTTAGCTCTCTTACCTGAGGATAAGCTATTTATGCTTTCAGAACCTCAATTTTCCCATATGAAAAGTGAGAATATTAGGATTTATTTGATCAAGTTCTCATGAAAATGTTATGAAATAGTGGATTATTAGTCTCAAACATATAGAAATTATGGTTAAGAGCACCCATGGGTTAGATATTAGAACACCCAGACTCCAATCTTAGCTAAGCTACATATTAGCTGTGTGACCTTTATATGAGATGTAAACTCCCTGAACTTCATCATTTCTACCTGAAAAATGCAGGTAATTATAAGTTTTATTTTCTTCATAGCTTTATTTTTAGATCAAGAGAGGTAAATGATGAGAATGAATAAATTGGAAAAAAAAGAAAAGACTATTTTTATAACATTCATCATGACAGAAAAATGATCTATACAGGTCCCTTTACATTCCAAAGACCCAACAAACTCTTTAGAAAAACAAAGAACAAACAAAAATGCCCACGTAAAACCTTGTACTTACATTACATTTTGTTCTTTACTTTAAAAAATGGTTTAATGTTTCTGTTTATTATGTTTATTGAAGTTAACTATCTTTACTTGTATCAGTAACCTCATAAAAGACGGATTAAGAAGTAAGGGTGCTTTGTCTGGGCACTGTCCTCACACCTGTAATCCCAGCACTTTGGGAGGCTGAGACAGGAAAATGGCTTGAGGCCAGGAGGTCTAGACCAGCCTGGTCAGCATGATGAAATCTCCCTCTCTACCAAAAACAAAAATTAGCCAGGCGTGGTGGCGTGCACCTATTATTCCAGCTACTCCAGAGGCTGAGTCATGAGAATCGCTTGAACCTGGGAGGTGGAGGCTGTAGTGAGCTTAGATCAAGGCACTGTACTTCAGCCTGAGAAACAGAGTAAGACGCTGCCTCAAAAAAAAAAAAAAAAAAAAAAAGGAATGGTGCTTTTACAATATGTTTTGAAGTCTCATATTCTGTGTTAAAAGTCAGCTTATATCTAAATTGTAGTAACAATAGGATTTCCCACTGAGAATAAAATAACTTTTTCCAAATAATGTCTTATTCCCAAATAACCTAGTCATGTCACAGTGAAGCCTTACAGGTTTATACTTTGAATTTTAAACAAAGTAATACACTCTGCTTTTCATATTAACTGCAATACACAAGTACAGTTATACATCTCTTAAAGCATTCTGTGAAATGCATTGTAGGCAATTTTGTCATTGTGTGAATATCCTAGAATGCATTTACACAAATCTAGACGGTATACCCCACTATACACCTAGGATGCATGTTATAGGATATTGCTCCTAGGCTACAAGCCTGTATAGTATGTTACACCACTAAATAACGTTGGCAAGTGTAACACAGTGGTAAGTATCTACATGTATCTAAACATATCTAAACATGGAAAAGATATAGGAAAAATACACATTATATGTACTATAAGAATATATTATCATAATCTTATGGGATCACTTTCATATATGTGGCCTGGTGTTGACCAAAAGGTCTTTAGGGGCACATGGCTGTAGAGCACTGTATCATGAGGTATCATAATTCATAGACATTTCTCCATAATTAAATGCTTCTCAGTCTGACTCTCTAAATAATTATGTAGAGAAGAAAATAGTCATTATTCCACAGTATTACATGCGAACTTCAGAAGGTGTGTTGGGATTGGTAGGGTACTTGAACAAAATAGCTCTTGAGCCAAGAGCTAAAAATGATATTAAAAAATGTTATGTGGGGTGGAGCCAAGATGGCTGAATAGGAACAGCTCCAGTCTACACCTCCCAGCGTGAGCGAAGCAGAAGACGGGTGATTTCTGCATTTCCATCTGAGGTACCAGGTTCATCTCACTAGGGAGTGCCAAACAGTGGGTGCAGGACAGTCTGTTTAGTGCACCCTGCACGAGCCGAGCCGAAGCAGGGTGAGGCATTGTCTCACTCGGAAAGCGCAAGGGGTCAGGGAGTTCCCTTTCCTAGTCAAAGAAAGGGGTGACAGATGGCACCTGGAAAATCGGGTCACTCCCACCCTAATACTGCACTTTTCCAATGGGCTTGGAAAACGGCACACCAGGAGATTGTGTCCCGCACCTGGCTCAGAGGGTCCTACGCCCACGGAGTCTCGCTGATTGCCAGCACAGCAGTCTGAGATCAAACTTCAAGGCAGCAGCCAGGCTGGGGGAGGGGCGCCCGCCATTGCCCAGGCTTGTTTAGGTAAACAAAGCAGCCAGGAAGCTCAAACTCGGTGGAGCCCACCACAGCTCAAGGAGGCCTGCCTGCCTCTGTAGGCTCCACCTATGGGGGCAGGGCACAGACAAACAAAAAGTTAGCAGTAACCTCTGCAGACTTAAATGTCCCTGTCTGACAGCTTTGAAGAGAGTAGTGGTTCTCCCAACACGCAGCTGGAGATCTGAGAAAGGGCAGACTGCCTCCTAAAGTGGGTCCCTGACCCCCGAGGAGCCTAACTGGGAGGCACCCCACAGTAGGGACAGACAGACACCTCACTCAGCTGGGTACTCCTCGGAGACAAAACTTCCGGACAGCTGAATTTGCAGTTCAAAAAAACTTTCAGACAGCTGAATTTGCAGTTCACAAAAATCCACTATTGTGCAGCCACCGGTGCTGACACCCAGCCAAACAGGGTCTGGAGTGGACCTCTAGCAAACTCCAATAGACCTGCAGCTGAGGGTCCTATCTGTTAGAAGGAAAACTAACAAACAGAAAGGACATCCACACCAAAAACCCATCTGTACATCACCATAATCAAAGACCAAAAGTAGAAAAAAGAACAAAGATGGGGAGAAAACAGGGCAGAAAAACTGGAAACTCTAAAAAGCAGAGCTCCTCTCCTCCTCCAAAGGAACGTAGTTCCTCACTAGCAACGGAACAAAGCTGGACGGAGAATGACTTTGATGAGTTGAGAGAAGAAGGCTTCAGACGATCAAACTACTCCGAGATACAGGAGGAAATTCAAACCAATGGCAAAGAAGTTAAAAACTTTGAAAAAAAATTAGAAGAATATATGACTAAAATGACCAATGCAGAGAAGTGCTTAAAAGAGCTGATGGGGCTGAAAGCCAAGTTTCGAGAACAATGTGAAGAATACAGAAGCCTCAGTAGCCAATGCGATAAACTGGAAGGAAGGGTATCAGTGATGGAAGACGAAATGAATGAAATGAAGCCGGAAGGGAAGTTTAGAGAAAAAAAGAATAAAAAGAAATGAACAAAGCCTCCAAGAAATATGGGACTATGTAAAAAGACCAAACCTACGTCTGATTGGTGTACCTGAAAGTGACGGGGAGAATGGAACCAAGTTGGAAAACACCCTGCAGGATATTATCCAGGAGAACTTCCCCAATCTAGCAAGGCAGGCCAACATTCAGATTCAGGAAATACAGAGAATGCCACAAAGATACTCCTCGAGAAGAGCAACCCCAAGACACATAATTGTCAGATTCACCAAAGTTGAAATGAAGGAAAACATGTTAAGGGCAGCCAAAGAGAAAGGTTGGGTTACCCACAAAGGGAAGCCCATCAGACTAACAGCGGATCTCTTGGCAGAAACTCTACAAGCCAGAAGAGAGTGGGGGCCAATATTCAACATTCTTAAAGGAAAGAATTTTCAACCCAGAATTTCATATCCAGCCAAACTAAGCTTCATAAGTGAAGGAGAAATAAAATACTTTACAGACAAGCAAATGCTGAGAGATTCTGTCACCAGCAGGCCTGCCCTAAAAGAGCTCCTGAAGGAAGTACTAAACATGGAAAGGAACAACCGGTACCAGCCACTGCAAAAACATGCCAAATTGTAAAGACCATCGAGGCTAGGAAGAAACTGCATCAACTAACAAGCAAAATAACCAGCTAGTATCATAATGACAGGATCAAATTCACACATAACAATATTAACTTTAAATGTAAACGGGCTAAATGCTCCAATTAAAAGACACAGATGGGCAAATTGGATAAGGAGTCAAGATCCATCAATGTGCTGTATTCAGGAAACCCATCTCACGTGCAGAGACACACATAGACTCAAAATAAAGGGATGGAGGAAGATCTAACAAGCAAATGGAAAACAAAAAAAGACAGGGTTTGCAATCCTAGTCTCTGATAAAATAGACTTTAAACCAACAAAGATCAAAAGAGACAAAGAAGGCCATTACATAATGGTAAAGGGATCAATTCAAGAAGAAGAGCTAACTATCCTAAATATATATGCACCCAATATGGGAGCACCCAGATTCATAAAGCAAGTCCTGAGTGACCTACAAAGAGACTTAGACTCCCACACAATAATAATGGGAGACTTTAACACCCCACTGTCAACATTAGACAGATCAACCAGACAGAAAGTTAACAAAGATACCCAGGAATTGAACTCAGCTCTGCGCCAAGTGGACCTAATAGACATCTACAGAACTCTCTACCTCAAATCAACAGAATATACATTTTTTTCAGCACCACACCACACCTATTCCAAAACTGACCACACAGTTGGAAGTAAAGCTCCCTCAGCAAATGTAAAAGAACAGAAATTAGAACAAACTGTCTCTCAGACCACAGTGCAATCAAACTAGAACTCAGGTTTAAGAAACTCACTCAAAACCACTCAACTACATGGAAACTGAACAACCTGCTCCTGAGTGACTACTGGGTACATAACGAAACGAAGGCAGAAATAAAGATGTTCTTTGAAACCGATGAGAACAAAGACACAACATACCAGAATCTCTGGGACACATTCAAAGCAATGTGTAGAGGGAAATTCATAGCACTAAATGCCCACAAGAGAAAGCAGGAAAGATCCAAAATTGACACTCTAACATCACAATTAAAAGAACTAGAAAAGCAAGAGCAAACACATTCAAAAGCTAGCAGAAGGCTAGAAATAACTAAAATCAGAGCAGAACTGAAGGAAATAGAGACACAAAAAACCCTTCAAAAAATTAATGAATCCAGGAGCTGGTTTTTTGAAAAGATCAACAAAATTGATAGACCGCTAGCAAGACTAATAAACAAGAAAAGAGAGAAGAATCAAATAGATGCAATAAAAAATGATACAGGGGATATCACCACCGATCCCACAGAAATACAATCTACCATCAGAGAATACTACAAACACCTCTATGCAAATAAACTAGAAAATCTAGAAGAAATGGATAAATTTCTTGACAAATACACTTTCCCAAGACTAAAGCAGGAAGAAGTTGAATCTCTGAATAGACCAATAACAAGCTCTGAAATTGTGGCAATAATCAATAGCTTACCAATCAAAAACAGTCCAGGACCTGATGGATTCACAGCTGAATTCTACCAGAGGTACAAGGAGGAACTGGTACCATTCCTTCTGAAACTATTCCAATCAATAGAAAAAGAGGGAATTCCCCCTAGCACATATTATGACGCCAGCATCATCCTGATACCAAACCCTGGCAGAGACATAACCAAAAAAGAGAATTTCAGACCAATATCCTTGATGAACATTGATGCAAAAATCCTCAATAAAATACTGGCAAACCGAATCCAGCAGCACATCAAAAAGCTTATCCACCATGATCAACTGGGCTTCATCCCTGGGATACAAGGCTGGTTCAACATATGCAAATCAATAAATGTAATCCAGCATATAAACAGAACCAAAGACAAAAACCACATGATTACCTCAATAGATGCGGAAAAGGCCATTGACAAAATTCAACAACCCGTCATGCTAAAAACTCTCAATAAATTAGGTATTGATGGGATGTATCTCAAAATAATAAGAGCTATCTATGACAAACCCACAGCCAATATCATACTGAATGGACAAAAACTGGAAGCATTCCCTTTGAAAACTGGCACAAGACAGGGATGCCCTCTCTCACCACTCCTATTCAACATAGTGTTGGAAGTTCTGGCCAGGGCAATTAGGCAGGAGAAGGAAATAAAGGGTATTCAATTAGGAAAAGAGGAAGTCAAATCATCCCTGTTTGCAGATGACATGATTGTGTATCTAGAAAACCCCATTGTCTCAGCCCAAAATCTCCTTAAGCTGGTAAGCAACTTCAGCAAAGTCTCAAGATACAAAATCCATGTACAAAAATCACAAGCATTCTTGTAGACCAATAGCAGACAGAGAGCCCAATCGTGAGTGAATGCCCATTCACAATTGCTTCAAAGGGAATAAAATACCTAGGAATCCAACTTACAAGGGACATGAAGGACATCTTCAAGGAGAACTACAAACCACTGCTCAATGAAATAAAAGAGGATACAAACAAATGGAAGAACATTCCATGCTCATGGGTTGGAAGAATCATTATCGTGAAAATGGCCATACTGCCCAAGGTAATTTTTTTTTTGTTTGTTTGTTTTCAGATTTTTTTTATTTTTATTTTTTTTTTGGCTTTTAGAAAGATAGTATATTAAATAAAATAATCTAATATGATTATTTCTATCATATTCATATTCATATTAGATTATTTTATTTAATTTCTTTTATTTATTTATTTATTTATTTATTTATTTTTTTATTTTTATGCTTTAGGGTTTTAGGGTACATGTGCACAATGTGCAGGTTTGTTACATATGTATCCATGTGCCATGTTGATTTCCTGCACCCATTAACTCGTCATTTAGCATTAGGTATATCTCCTAATGCTGTCCCTCCCCCCTCCCCCCACCCCACAACAGTCCCCGGAGTGTGATGTTCCCCTTCCTGTGTCCATGAGTTCTCATTGTTCAATTCCCACCTATGAGTGAGAACATGCGGTGTTTGGTTTTTTGTCCTTTCGATAGTTTACTGAGAATGATGTTTTCCAGTTTCATCCATGTCCCTACAAAGGACACGAACACATCATTTTTTATGGCTGCATAGTATTCCATGGTGTATATGTGCCACATTTTCTTAATCCAGTCTATCGTTGTTGGACATTTGGGTTGGTTCCAACTCTTTGCTATTGTGAATAGTGCCGCAATAAACATACGTGTGCATGTGTCTTTATAGCAGAATGATTTATAGTCCTTTGGGTATATACCCAGTAATGGGATGGCTGGGTCAAATGGTATTTCTAGTTCTAGATCCCTGAGGAATCGCCACACTGACTTCCACAATGGTTGAACTAGTTTACAGTCCCACCAACAGTGTAAAAGTGTTCCTATTTCTCCACATCCTCTCCAGCACCTGTTGTTTCCTGATTTTTTAATGATGGCCATTCTAACTGGTGTGAGGTGGTATCTCACTGTGGTTTTGATTTGCATTTCTCTGATGGCCAGTGATGATGAGCATTTCTTCATGTGTTTTTTGGCTGCATAAATGTCTTCTTTTGAGAAGTGTCTGTTCATGTCCTCTGCCCACTTTTTGATGGGGTTGTTTGTTTTTTTCTTGTAAATTTGTTTGAGTTCATTGTAGATTCTGGATATTAGCCCTTTGTCAGATGAGTAGGTTGCAAAAATTTTCTCCCATTTTGTAGGTTGCCTGTTCACTCTGATGATAGTTTCTTTTGCTGTGCAGAAGCTCTTTAGTTTAATGAGATCCCATTTGTCGATTTTGGCTTTTGTTGCCATTGCTTTTGGTGTTTTAGACATGAAGTCCTTGCCCACGCCTATGTCCTGAATGGTATTGCCTAGGTTTTCTTGTAGGATTTTAATGGTTTTAGGTCTAACATATAAGTCTTTAATCCATCTTGAATTAATTTTTGTATAAGGTGTAAGGAAGGGATCCAGTTGCAGCTTTCTACATACAGCTAGCCAGTTTTCCCAGCACCATTTATTAAATGGGGAATCCTTTCCCCATTTCTTGTTTTTGTCAGGTTTGTCAAAGATCAGATAGTTGTAGCTATGCGGCATCATTTCTGAGGGCTCTGTTCTGTTCCATTGATCTATGTCTCTGTTGTGGTACCAGTACCATGCTGTTTTGGTTACTGTAGCCTTGTAGTATAGTTTAAAGTCAGGTAGAAAACTGGCACAAGACAGGGATGCCCTCTCTCACCGCTCCTATTCAACATAGTGCTGGAAGTTCTGGCCAGAGCAATCAGGCAGGAGAAGGAAATAAAGGGTATTCAATTAGGAAAAGAGGAAGTCAAATTGTCCCTGTTTGCAGATGACATGATTGTATATCTAGAAAACTCCATTGTCTCAGCCCAAAATCTCCTTAAGCTGATTAGCAACTTCAGCAAAGTCTCAGGATACAAAATTAATGTACAAAAATCACAAGCATTCTTGTACACCAATAACAGACAAACAGAGAGCCAAATCATGGGTGAACTCCCATTCACAATTGCTTCAAAGAGAATAAAATACCTAGGAATCCAACTTACAAGGGATGTGAAGGACCTCTTCAAGGAGAACTACAAACCACTGCTCAATGAAATAAAAGAGGATACAAACAAATGGAAGAACATTCCATGCTCATGGGTTGGAAGAATCAATATCGTGAAAATGGCCATACTGCCCAAGGTAATTTATAGATTCAATGCCATCCCCATCAAGCTACCAATGACTTTCTTCACAGAATTGGAAAAAACTACTTTAAAGTTCATATGGAACCAAAAAAGAGCCCGCATCGCCAAGTCAATCCTAAGCCAAAAGAACAGAGCTGGAGGCATCACGCTACCTGACTTTAAACTATGCCCAAGGTAATTTATAGATTCAATGCCATCCCCATCAAGCTACCAATGACTTTCTCCACAAAATTGGAAAAAACTACTTTAAAGTTCATATGGAACCAAAAAAGAGCCTGTATCGCCAAGTCAATCCTAAGCCAAAAGAACAAAGCTGGAGGCATCATGCTACCTGACTTCAAACTATACTACAAGGCTACAGTAACCAAAACAGCATGGTGCTGGTACCAAAACAGAAACATAGATCAATGGAACAGAACAGAGCCCTCAGAAATAATGCCGCATATCTACAACCATCTGATCTTTGACAAACCTGACAAAAACAAGCAATGGGAGAAGGATTCCCTATTTAATAAATGGTGCTGGGAAAACTGGCTAGCCATATGTGGAAAGCTGAAACTGGATCCCTTCCTTACACCTTATAAAAAAATTAATTCCAGATGGATTAAAGACTTAAATGTTAGACCTAAAATCATAAAAACCCTAGAAGAAAACCTAGGCAATACCATTCAGGACATAGGCATGGGCAAAGACTTCATGTCTAAAACACCAAAAGCAATGGCAACAAAAGCCAAAATCGACAAATGGGATCTAATTAAACCAAAGAGCTTCTGCACAGCAAAAGAAACTACCATCAGAGTGAACAGGCAACCTACAAAATGGGAGAAAATTTTCGCAACCTACTCATCTGACAAAGGGCTAATATCCAGAATCTACAATGAACTCAGACAAATTTACAAGAAAAAAAAAAAAAAACCCCATCAAAAAGTGGGTGAAGGACATGAACAGACACTTCTCAAAAGAAGACATTTATGCAGCCAAAAAACAAAATGCTCATCATCACTGGCCATCAGAGAAATGCAAATCAAAACCACAATGAGATACCATCTCCCACCAGTTAGAATGGCGATCATTAAAAAGTCAGGAAACAACAGGTGCTGGAGAGGATGTGGAGAAATAGGAACACTTTTACACCGTTGGTGGGACTGTAAACTAGTTCAACCACTGTGGAAGTCAGTGTGGCGAATCCTCAGGGATCTAGAACTAGAAATACCATTTGACCCAGCCATCCCATTACTGGGTATATACCCAAAGGACTATAAATCATGCTGCTATCGAGACGCATGCACACGTATGTTTGCTACTATTCACAGTAGCAAAGACTTGGAACCAACCCAAATGTCCAACAATGATAGACTGGATTAAGAAAATGTGGCACATATACACCATGGAATACTATGCAGCCATAAAAAATGATGAGTTCATGTCCTTTGTAGGGACATGGATGAAAATGGAGACCATCATTCTCAGTAAACTCTCGCAAGGACAAAAAACCAAACACCGCATGTTCTCACTCATAGGTGGGAACTGAACAATGAGAACACATGGACACAGGAAGGGGAACATCACACTCTAAGGACTGTTGTGGGGTGGGGGGAGGAGGAGGGGGAGGGATAGCATTAGGAGATATACCTAATGTTAAATGACGAGTTAATGGGTGCAGCACACCAACATGGCACATGTATACATATGTAACAAAGCTGCACATTGTGCACATGTACCCTAAAACTTAAAGTATAATAACAAAAAAAGTTATGTGAGATTATAAGGGTTTTTTTACTCATTTTAGGGATATTTTAAACACATAGAAAATGAATGGCATGTCATACAATTGATGCTCTTTTTTAGGGGATGAGGGGAGGAAGTTCTCTATGTTTCATCAAAATAAAACCAAATATTCAAAAAGCAGCTGACTTTAAACAAGTTTTCCTAAGTTAGTTTACAAGAAAATCAACATGAAGTTCATGTTCAATTGCTTGTGCTACTGTTTGCTGATGTGTTATGGTTATCACAACAGTAGATACCATTCCTTCATTCGTCTATTCACCAACATATATTGAACACCTCTTATGTATCAGTTATTTTCTGGTCCCTGGGGTTACAGGAGATTTAAAAAAAAGTAGTTACTATGGTCACAAATATTACATTCTATAAAAGAGGGGAAATAAAAGAAACACATCTTTATGTTGGGTGGTGATAATGCTATAGAGAAAAACAAAAAGGAGTAAGGGAGATGGGGAAAGCCAGTTATGGGAGTAGAGGAGCTTGTGGTCCAAAATCACATTAGTTTTAACGTTGAAGTAGAATTTGAATCACACGCCAACTAGAGCCGCTATCTAGAGAATAATGAATACAAAAATGAGTACTATGTAACCTGATTAAAAACTGGATTTGCCAACAACTGATTGTATAATCTTGAGACATCTTCAAAAAAATAACAATGCTAACTAGAGCAAACATTACTTGTGGGAAATGTATTATGTACCAGGTACTGCATTTAGCATTTTGTACATACACTATTTTTTTTAATTTTAGGTATATTTCATATTTGCTATTTTTAAGATTTGTAGTAGATTAAATATACCTACATATTATTTGCAGATCCCACCATCAGGAAGTAGAATCTATTTTCTCACACCCTGAATGTGGTCCAGCCTTGTGTGTTGTTTCCATCAGTAGAAGGTGGCAAAAGTAACATTGTGTGAGTTTCAGAGCTTGGACCTCAAGAGGACTGCAACGTCTGCCTTTGCATTTTGTGCAATGCTGCCCTGGGATTACTGAAGCAGGATATTTCCCTGACACCTTCGAGGGACTTGCGACAGGGCTGTCTCACCCAGCCCACAACTTTCAACTCTTCAACAGAGGGACCATGCAGGTGACCGAGGGGATAATTGGAGTCCACGAATGCTGGAACCAGCCAGCCCCTTTGGCGCTGTTAGGGGTGAACTCGACTCACTCAGACCCACTGTGTTTCACCCCTTGTGGGAGGGAGCATGCAGGTGAGTGGGTGCAGGAGCCAGAACGAGCGATTTTGGGAACTGGCAAGAGCAAAACTCCATGTGGACCCTGCAACAGAGGGCAGGAGCGTGCCTGTGACCTGTGAAGCCTCAGAGGGAGTATTACAGTGCTCATTTAGCTCTGCCTCCCACGGACAGTTCACAGCTCAGTGGAACCTCTGCCTTTTCACGTGAGGTGGCTGCCTTCCACCTGTGAGAGAAAAGGTTCAGTGTGACAGCCTTTTGCATCTGCACTTGTGGCACCTGAGCTCTTGTCCAGCATTTAGAAAAAATGAGGTCGCATGAACAAATAGAAAGATGTTAAATGTGGAGGATTTTATTGTCGATGGAGGTGGCTCTTGGTGGGAAGGAGAGCTGGAAAGGGGACGGGGCTGGAAGTTAATCTTCCCCTCCAGTCCAGCCATCTCAAGCCCGATTCGTCTCTGAAGTTACACTCATCAAGCTGTCCCTCTGAAGTCAAGCTGCATGTCTCCGACGTCCAGCTGTAGTCTCCCATGTCCAGCTGCTTCTCCTCTCTGCTGGCTGAGTTCTGGGGTTTTTATAGGCCCAGGATGGGGGTGGTGGGCAGGCCATAGGTGGTTTTGGAAAAGGGAACATTTGAGTGGGAAAACAGGAATGTAAGTTCTCACTTTGGGCCAGTGGGGTTTTGTCGGGGACTCACCCTTTTCTACCTATAATTTCTCTGCCTCCTGCCTCCATCATAGTATCGTTACCATGCAGGGAGGAAGCTTGAGATAAAAACTTTTGCAGAAAGATTCCTGACAACTCAACTGTCTCAACTTAGCTCAGGACCAGGATACCTTCAGCCAACTGAGAGAACCCAGGTAAAATTGGCAGAAAAAGATCCCAGACAACCTGTAGAATCCTGATATATAACACATTTGTATTGTTTTAAGCCTCTAAGTGTTGAGGCAGTTTAGGAGACTGAACAGAACACTATGGTACAGATGAAGAAACTCACTGACAGTGTTCAGGGGCTCCACAGCTGACAGTGTTCAGAAGCTGAGGGCAGAGCCAGGATTATATGCCAGGTCTGTCAAGCTACAATCACTGAACTTTGCAGCATTAAATTCCCAATTTTCCTGAAAATCAATTTCTTTATCATGCAAAAAATGACATTAAAGATAATCCCCAAATGTCTGCCTAGCCAAAATTGCTATAATTCTATAAGCCTATGATCATTTTGTTGTATTTCCTCCTGAGGCCCCTCTTTTAGATATTCACATCATCCTAGAAATTCCCTGGATAAATAGCTCCGATATTACTAAGTCACAGCAATTACTCTGTGTCTATTTCAAAATACGTTACAAAAAGGAATTATAATAACTACTTGATAGAGTTGTGAGGAAGAAATCAGGTAAGAGAAATAAAATGCCCTTATAATGAATAGTGAATAGTACATGTACATAATTGTATATATGTATAGGTATATTCCATTTTATTTATATTCCATCATATATTTCATATATACATATATGTGTGTTTATATATACATATATATATATATAAATTGAAGCAATTTTATTTGTTGTAATGTGCTGTTATGATTCCATGGCTTCCGAGAATGAAAAATGGTCACAAATCCTTTGAAGATCCCATCCATAATAATTAAGGTCTTTGTTTCTCTCCTAGAATATTTTGAAGTTCTAAGCCACTATGTAAAAAAAATCAATTTTTCTGAAACTGCCAGTCTGTGAGGAAGATCAAGATAGTCACATGGAGAGGTCACATGGACGGACAGATTACCAATGGAAAGATAGATTACGATTCCTCTCTTTTAGTTCAGCCATTTCAGTCTAAGTGAAAGAAAGCGAAGAAGCTTCTTGATGACTCCATTATCAGCCAGCATCTAACTGCCACTATATGAGGGACTCCAAATGACAACCATCCAGTTTGGCCCATCAATCCCCAAAATCATTAGAGACAATAATATATTATTTTAAGCCATTAAGTTTTATGGCAGTTATTATGTAGAAACACATAAACAGAATATATATGGCTCTAATTACAAGAAAGACAAAATTTTTGAAATTTCTGTGTAGGTTAATAACTAAAGGCTGCTTGCAACCGATTCCCTCTGTCTCTGCCTGTCTAGCCCACTCTATCTTCTTCCTCTACATATATACATATATATATGTATATATATATAATATACCAATATGCACACATGTATCTATTTAAATATCTATATCTACCCATATATCTACAAAAACATATTTATAAATAGCATTGTTCTCAGACTGTCAAAATAAAATTTGGATCTAAAGTGAAAAGCAGTGTAAAGTGGACGGTAAAATATATTAACAATGACAGTGAATATAAATTTGATTGACTATCAACTTGACTGTGAAGTTTCTAGCACCATAAGTCGAATAAAATAAAATATTGTGTATTTCTCATTATTAAAATAAAATACACTAACTACACAAGACATGTATAATTTATCTAGACTCTAAGGGAAATTCGTTTTAATGGTGGATATTACACAGGTCACCAACCAACATAAAAACAGTCTCTGCCACTACCCATAACTAATTTTTACATCACACCCAGAAGTCATAAAAGAACATAATATGAAATATAAATTCAGAGATAAAATTTTAAAAAATTGAAAACTTTCTTCAAGTCATGTATCAAGTATTAATTTCCTTAACATATGAAGAGTTACTAATTTAAAAATGTGATACTGGTCTGAGCAAGCATTTCACAAAAAAAAAATGAAACTGCTTTAAATATTTGAAAATATGCTCATCCCACTATTGTATTAGAGAATGCAAGTTAAAATAAAAAATGATGCATTGTTTTCAAATCTCCAGCAAAGATAACATAGATCCAATGACATAACCCAAGGTGGAGGATGTCCCTTTCATTTCACTGTTGATGTGAATCTCCATGGTCATTGAAGGGCAAGTCTGAAATAACTATCCAGCATGTCCATCTCTAGGACTCCATCCTACATAAAAACTTGCATACATTTGCAAGTATTTCTATAAAACGATGGTCATTAACTAATTATTATTAATATAGTATTTTAGTCTAAAAAGTGATCGTTTATTAATAATACTAAAATTAATATTTGACTATACAAACATTGAAGTGGTATGTAATGTGTGGCAAGATACAACTATATATCTAATTTTGGAGTGATTTCTAAGATTTATTCTTAGGTGTACAAGTTAATGTACAAATCAGTATAGTTTTTATTTCCTCATGGGTGTAAAAGAGAAACATGGCTGGCTGTGTGCATGTCCACACATATTTTTGGAGGAAATCATGAGAAACTGTTAACAATAACATATCTGTAAAATAGAATAGATAAATTACAATCGGAAGCTGATTCATTTTTACATAACTTTTTTGATTTTTTTAAATATCGTGCCACTATTTTTGAACTAAATTAAGTAAGAAGAACAAAATAATTTCCAAATGGCTTCCAAATGACTTCAACAAACTAACAAATATGATCCAAGACCTGAGTATTTTCATGGCTGAATTTAATGCATTTTACAACAGTGGTTTTAAATCACATTCCAGAGAGCCCTAGGATCGCTGATATTTACCTGGTCCCAGTGTGGAGGCTGAAAGGGAGGAAACATGGTCAGAATTATGCTAAATATGGCCCACTCTCACCAGCTTCGATGAAACCATGTCACTTTTTATATTATAATTGAAGTGACACGAAATATTTTGTTTGAATGGAAAATTTTCAGGGTTAGAAAAATTTGAAAATTCCTTACATAAGCAAACACATTAATAACATATCCCCTAGCTGTCAACTGTGCCACATAACAACAGTTGGATAGTTCTATTTTAAACTACATAATTCCATAACAGATAAAGAGCTCTTTCTGAAATGTGACAGCTGTATATATGTATAAGTAAAGTCTCATATACTTATACCTCTCTTGTCTGAATATATTTTGACTATGGTACAGTATCTACGAAAACAGAGGCACTTTAAGAGCCAAATTTCCAAACAGGAAAAATAGAAAACCAAAATGTTTTTCATTTAATTCTGTAAGGTTGTCTGGGTTTTACAAAACAGTTAGCAGTCATTTCACATCAGCCTGCCACATTGATAGAATAATAAATTACTGGAACCTATAACTTCATAGAACACACCATGGTATTTTTTTTAATAAGGAGAGCTTTCTATTTTCAAGTTTTGGCTTAGTTTCTAATGTCTATGATTGGATCATTAAATTTCCTTTCTAATTGCAGCTAAATATGTCTTCTACCTCACTTCACTTCTGGCTATTATTTAAAATACATTTGGCTCAAATATTTGATTACAAAATGAACAATCTGTTTGCCGATATGTGTCAGACACATTATTGTGTCTTCTTCCCCTTCAAAATCAGAAAAATAGTGCTCTGTGGAATAGATGACTTTTACTGACAATTTTCTCTTCCTATGTTCTGTAGCTTGGGCAGGAATGTCCTCCAGATGCTCTTGGAAACACCGCTTCACAAATATCAGTCTCTCCTGCCAAGCCAAATTCCTATAAATTGGGACTTCTTCCCCATATGTTTAACATTATTTTTAACCAGGATTGCCTACTGGATTCTTCATTGGATTCCTTCTAGATCTAGAACTCTTAGGAGCTGATCCTTTTCTGACAGCTGGTTGACCTTCATTTCTGCGCTTAAATTTCATTAACATTGTTCACTCTCTCTGAATCCTGTTGACTTGCCACTGTACTTTCCTATCCCTAAAGCAACTGATAGTTTCTTTGTTCTATGCTCCATTGAGATCCAAGATAAGACTTAAACTTCTGTCTGTCTGGGTAGAGGTATTTTTATAGGATCTTTAAACAAATTAACAGGGTTTTTAGATTTTGCTGGGTTAATAATGAGAAGAAATGGTTTAAGGCCTAAATGCTATACTATATGTACAATTACAGGGATTCTTTATTAGAAACTGACTAATATTAATGAGGAACTTAACAATGTTAATCAAAAATCCATACCTCCAGAGACTATGGTTTTACTAAAAAATTAAATAAATGAAAGAGAAAAAAAATCCACATATACTATGGTGCACTTAATTTTTATGGAATATCAACCAGTTCCTAGACTAAATTTTACCAATATATTGGATAGAGCAGTAACATTAAGTTTGTGGGAATATATTAAACTTTAATGTCTCCCCGATTATTTGGAACTGAGCCATTGGAAATTTGCAAGCCATATTGGGGGTTTGGGAGAAAAATTCAGAAATTATCAGATATGAGTTCCTTCTCTGAATGATAATTGTGGGAAATCACCTAATTAAGGACGAAGACCATGATTAAAAATAATGATTGCATTTATTTATTATAATTGTGTTCATATATTTGCATATGAACATTCAAACAGTAACAAGAAGAATAATATGTAGGATAAATGAACTCCCAATGATGAATCAACGTTTTTCAGAGTCAGTAGCTGACATTTCAGTTTCCCTGAGGGAGAGTTTAAAGAAAGTGAATGGGGTGAGGAGAGTCTAAGAAATGTCAGCATGCTGAGTGAGAAGAGGGAAGAAGTGAAGACCTGTCAACTGAGGTGGAAAAATAGAGAGGACATGGAATATGTTCAGCAAAGCAACTCTGTTAGACAAGCCAGTGAACACTACAGTGATTTCTTTTTCATTTTAAGAGATAATTCACCCTCAAACTTAAATATTGTTGCTAAATTCTAAAGTATGTCTCTGTTATAGTCAGTTTCACCATCTAAACTTTTCTATTTCTAATTTGCAACTGTACTATTCCTTTGAGACATAAAATGATAGTTAAAAATATAAAATGAAAATGAAATGATAAGGAAGGCAGTCTCAAGTTAAAAATGGAAATATGTGGAGTTCTTAGCAGAAATTCTAAAAAATATTCATATATCTCATATTAAACTAGATTTTCCCCAATGCCTCTGCAATTCTAGAGTGACAATTTTGGCATCCTGGAAAGCTGCCTTGTTTTTCTTATCTTCATAAGAGAAACATCAAGTTACCTACAAAAACCTCTTAAACAATGAAGTCTAATTTTTCAGCAACTCTCATACATATCATCAAACCAACAGTTGAAACAACTCTAAAATCCTATCTTTGAAGCTCTAGGAGAAATATTAAATACCAAAAAATGCCATATTTGTGAAACATTTTAAAAATAAATATCCAAAACTCATTTGATAATCTTTTGCAAAATGTTGAATAAATTATAAATCTCGTTTCAATAGTAAAATTTTAAAATATTAAATTTTTTTAATAAGATTTTTAAGAATACTTTTAGATTTACAGAAAAATTAGGAGGAGATTACAAAGAGTATACTCCATGTGAGATGTTATTACAGGCACAACTCAAGAGATACTGTGGGTTTATTTCCAGACCACTGCAACAAAGCTAATATTGCAATTAAGCAAGTCACATGACTTGCTTTTTTTTTTTTTTTTTTTGGTCTTCCAAGACATATAAAACTTATGGTTAGGCCGGGCGCGGTGGCTCACGCTTGTAATCCCAGCACTTTGGGAGGCCGAGGCGGGCGGATCATGAGGTCAGGAGATCGAGACCACAGTGAAACCCCGTCTCTACTAAAAATACAAAAAATTAGCCGGGCGTGGTGGCGGGCGCCTGTAGTCCCAGCTACTCGGAGAGGCTGAGGCAGGAGAATGGCGTGAACCCGGGAGGCGGAGCTTGCAGTGAGCCGAGATTGCGCCACTGCACTCCAGCCTGGGTGACAGAGCGAGACTCCGTCTCAAAAAAAAAAAAAAAAAAAAAACTTATGGTTGCACTATACTGTAGTCTATTAATTAATAATAGCCTTATGTCTAAAAATCAAGGTATACACCTTAATTAAAAAATACTTCATTGCAAAAAAGTATGAATGATCATCTGACTCCTTAGTGAATCTTAATCTTTTTTGCTAGCGAACGGTTTTGGCTTTATGATGATGGCTGTTGACTGGTGGCTGCTGAAGGCTGGGGTGGCTGTGACAATTCACTAAGTAAATCAATAATGAAGTTTGCCACATTGATTGAGTATTCTTTTCACGAAAGATTTCTCTGTAGTATATAATGACATTTGATAGCATTTTTCCAATAGTTGAACTTCTTTCAAAATTGGAGTCAACTCTTGTTAATGTTGATATTTTGAGTTCCTTCCATGAATCATGACTATTCTTGATAGCATCTAGAGTGGCAAAACCTTTTGAAAACATTTTCAATTTATTTTACCCAGATCTGTCAGAGGGATCAGTTTCTACTGCAGCTATAGCATTATAAAACGCATTTCTAAAATAATGAGACTTAAAAGTAAAAATTACTCCTGAATTTATGGGCTAAAGAATGGATGCTGTGTGAACACACATAAAAACAATATTAATCTCTTTGTACATCTCCATCAGAGCTCTTGGGTGACCAGGTGCATTGTCAATGAGCTGTAGTAATATTTCAGAAGTCGGTCTCAACCCTTAAGGCTTAAAATATTCAGTAAATCATTGTGAAAACAGATGTCCAATCTTTGTTGTTTCATTTACAGAGCACAGGTGTAGTAGATCTAGCGTTAAGACTTAAGGACCCTGGATTTTCAGAATGGCAAGTGTGTGTTGGTTTCAAATTAGTTACCAACTGCATTAGCCCCCCTAACAAGAAAGTCAGCCTATCCTTTGTAGCTTTCCAGCCAAGCATTGACTTCTCCTCTCTAGCTATGAAAGTCCTAGAGGGTATCTTCCTCCAGTACAAGACTGCTTTGTCTACACCGAAAATCTATTTAGTGTAGCCACACTTATCAAGTATCTTAGCTAGATCATCTGGATAACTGGCTGTAGCTTCTACATCAGGACTTGTGACTTCACCTTTAATTTTTATGTTACAGAGACAGCTTTTTTTTTTTTAACCTCATGAACCAATCTTCTCCAGCTTCCAACACATCTTCTGCAGCTTCCTCACCTCTCTCTGGCTTCATAGAATTGTTGAGTTAGGGACTTGTTCTGTATTAGGCTTTGGTTTAAGTCACTGTTGGATTGGTTTGATGTTCTGTTCAGAGGAATAAAATTTTCTCCATCTCAGAAATAAAGCTCTGTTTTGCTTTCTTGTTTTTCGTGCATTCACTAAAGTAGCAATTTTTTTTTGAGGTGGGGGGGATGGAGTCTTGCCCTGTTGGCCAGGATGGATTGCAATGGAGCAACCTTGGCTCACTGCAACCTCTGCCTCCCAGGTTCAACTGATTATCTTGCCTTAGCCTCCTGAGTAGTGGGGATTACAGGCCTGCACCACCACACCCGCCTAATTTTTTGTATTTTTGTAATTTTGAAACCAGCCAGGCTGGTTTCAAACTCCTGACCTTGTGATCTGCCCTCCTCAGCCTCACAAGGTGCTGGGATTACAAGCGTGAGTCACCACGCCCGGCTGGAAGTAGCATTTATAATATTCTTAAATAATTTTTCCTCAGCATTCACAACCCGGCTGTTTGGCCTAAGAGGCCTGGCTTTCAGCCTATCTTGGATTTCTACATGTCTTTCTCCTTAACCATTTTTAGCTTTTGATTTAAAGTAGCAGACATGCAACTCTTCCTTTCATTGCAACTCTTAGAGGCCATTGTAGGGTTGTTAACTGGCTTAGTTTCATTATTGTTGTGGATCAGCTGATAGAGGGAATTAAGAGACCTCGGGAAAGAGTCTTGGTGAATCAAAACACACATTATCTATTAAGTTCAGTCTTATATGGCATGGTTTGTGCTGCCCCAACACAAATGAAATAGTAACATTAAAGATCACTGATCACAGATCACCAAAATGAATATAATAATGCAAAAGCTTGAAATACTGCAAGAATTACTAAAATGCAGCAGAAACACAGAGTGAGCACATTCTCTTGGAAAAAATGGCGGTGATAGACTCGCTAAAAGCAAGGTTGGCACAAACCTTCAATTTGTAAAAAAAAAAAAATGCAATAGTCGCAAAGTGCAATAAAACAAAGTATGCTTGTATTAACATTTTATGTTATTATGGTGCATTTGTCACAATTATTTTTAACTAAAGTTCACCTTTCACTCAAATTTCCTTAGTTTATACCTAAGGAAAACTAAGGTATAGTTTTCTGTTCCAGCATCCAATCCAGGATTCCACAGTATAGTTGGTCCTCCTGTCTCCTTAGGCTCCTGTCTGAGCCTTTGCAATCAAATGTGGAGGAAATATATTTTGATTTATGTCAATCAAAATAAAGTGATCAAAGGAATATTGCTATTTAATTTACATATGAGTAAATAGGCCAAGCATTAATATATTTCACTATAGGTAAATAAATATTTTTGGTTACTGATATAAAATATATTGTATTTAAAAGTTAAACAAAATTTTTAAAATATTTTTTAGACTGTTTCATAGTAAAATTTGTAGAAGGCATTTGCAAATTAATATAAATAAATAACAGAAATTGAAACAAAAACTATTTAGCCCTTCTTACAAGTAAGACATATTCTAGTGTTTTAATGTATTAGCTCATTTAATCCTCTCAACAATTAAAATTATTTTTCTTATTTTTATTTGAGAAATCCACAGCATGCAGCAAATATCAATCTAAGAACTAAAGTGTAAGTGTGTGTGTGTGTGTGTGTGTGTATTTTGTTTTTACTGAATTTTAACTTTTCGTTTTAATGAAAGTCCAAGGGCTTATGAGTTCAGAGATCATCTTGACATGTTCTTAGCATGATCTTCATGTCAGAATAACCTGAGAATTTAAATATAACACCAATATAGAGCCTTAGTCAGACTGATGGTCCTCAAATTTAGGTATAAATCAAAATTTTGAGGAGGATTAAGATCACTGATTGCTAGGTCCCACCCTCAGGGGTTCTGATTCGGTAGATCTGGATGGGATTCCAATAATTCATATTTCAAACAAATGCCCTGGTAATAACATTAGTCTGGACACCACACTGTAGGAACTACTGACTCAGAATACTAGATTAGAATCTCCAGAACTGGTAGAACTAAAGCCTAAGCAAAGTTTGTTGTTATTTGTTGTTTTCGTTTTATGAAACTTTGCAACCATACAAAACTATGGGGAGAATGAACCCCCATGTAACAATTGTAAACTGAGAAATCGAAACAGATGCTCTTTCATCAACTAAGACAGACCCTAAGGTTAAGGAAACAAAAGTTACCTATGGGCCAATGTTTCAGGGCCCATCTGGCATGGCACAATTAAGAATTTTCTAAATTCCTTCAACTACAAGAAAACCCACACTTTGGCTGAACTCTCTAACAATAAGGGCTATCAGTCAAATTATCAGATTCCTCCTAACTGATTTACAACCCAGATCACAACTCTGATTGGACCAAAGACTGGCCTTACATGCATTCTTTTTGGATAAGCAACTATAGAAGTTAAACCAGGTTCAGCAACTCATAGAAGCTGTGCACAAATGTCTTTTTGTCCTATAGTTCACATTTTAAAGTAAGAGCCAAATGCCACCTCATTTTAATGTCAAAATCCCTCCCAAAACTGAACATGGGATATATGTTACATATATGTTTTCCCATTTCACGTGTGCTTGCCTCCACTTACAAATATATATAGCTTTTTTTCTCCAAATATGCAGAACATTTGTGACCCTATTGTGTCATAGGGACTCTGTGAGGCATAAAACCCAACCAGCCCCTTCCCTCTTTGAAGAGAGAGCATCTTCAGTCCATGCCAGAGACTATGTCTTCCAGGTTTGTAAGCACATATCACCAGCAAAGCCCTCTTTTCTACTATTTAGCCATGTTGACTTTTTTGGACAACAGAATCAACCAGCTTCTACAATTATAACACTATTTTGTTTTATGTTACTACTATTCTTTCTTTCCCACTTTGGTCTCTCTTTTCTTCCCTCTTCTTTTCCCTTCATATTTGTTTCTTGATGCTCTTTTTTATTTTTTGTTTTTTTTATTTCTGGAGTCTATTTGAAAGCAAATCCCAGATGTGATTTCCCTTATACAAAATTTACATGAATTTCTAAGTGAGAAGGCTTTAACGCAATAACAACAAAACAAAAGCAAAATCAAAAACAAACTACCACATCCTGGTTAATTACAAGATAGAATTAAAGCACACCCTGCCCCAGATCTCAATATACAGCCAGGATTGTAAGCCTCCAATTCTAGTCCTACCTTCCTATTCTACGTGAAAGAGACTTGCTTGAAGCCATTGAGAATATTGGCTGGAGGACTAAAATTAGATGTTTATCTCCTAATTCCTCAATCTTGTAAAACATCTTCTGGTAGAAAATTAAAAAAAAAAAACAACTTTAAAGAGTAAGAAAATTAAGTGTAATATAATTAAAGAAGTAACGGTAAGCAGAGTGCTAATTCTTTGGATTGTGTTTGGATATATTTTAAAAATCAACAAACATCAACAATTTTGTCTCTATACATGTGCTCATTTCTCAGTATCTTCTGGTGTGCTGGAAATTTGATTTAGTTAGAACACCTGGCTTTAGTTTCTCACTCAATCATATACTTGCTTCCTGCACCAAATTCTAAAACAAATCACTTCTTTAAGTTTCAGTTTCTTAACCTGGGCAATGTGAATTATAATAATATTTAACTATGAAAATAAATGTTAAAGATCTTTATAAAATAACAATCACAATTAAAAAGCAGACAAATTAAAAAAATGATTATCAAAGGGATTGTTTCAGTTTCCTTATTTGGTCATGACTTTGTTTTAGGGACTACAGATGACTACAGACATTTCTATTTAACTGCGTGCGTGTGTGTGTGTGTGTGTGAGAGAGAGAGAGAGAGAGAGAGAGAGAGAGACTATGTATGTTTTAACGTGTAGTTTTCTATGGGTTCTAACTTTAATGCATACTAAATCTGTTTTAAGTCTTAATTGTTTTGTCTGGCTTTAAAATTCCCAGTTACTGAGAGTTAAATCTGATATTCAGACTATTATGCAATTTTCTAATATTTTGATTTCCTCCTTTATAGATCATTACATGTGAATCAGATCATTGCTTCCTAGTTTACTGAAATGTGCTGAAATACATTGCAAATAAAATTTAAAAGTCACAATAAGTCCCCTTAAGAAGATAAATGGAATACATTAACATTTTTTATCTTAATTTTCTTAAACTTGCCAGACGTGGATATTTGTAATTTTCTAAGCCTGTAGAATATTCTCTAGCCTATAGAGTTTTCTCTAGCCTGTACAATTTAGAATAGGAGCAACTTCAAGCAGGTAAGCAAGTTTGGAAATTTTTTAGTTTAAAATTAGCCTATGAAGTCCAGCTTCTTTGTATTATTTTACATTGTTAAATAAAAGCACCAGTGAAACTGCATCAACACATAATAAAAAGAAAACTATCCTCTCTGGGTTTTATTTACATGTATAAACAAAATTTAGTCTCACTATCCTCCTATATCACACAAAAAAACAACCAAACATAAAATATAAAACAAACCTATAATGCAATGCATCCCAACATATAAAATATAATTAAAATTTAGAGAAATGTTTATGTTCAATCTAAATTCTACCCGAAAAATGTCATATGCCTTCCACAACTAATCTCACAAATGCTATATAAGCTAGCATAGTAATGCAATTTTACAAAAAACATATTTTAGCATTTTCTGGATTCGTTAGATAAATAATAGAATAAAATTCTAAGGAAATATGTATCAATGTCTTTGGTACTTAGCATAATTGATTTATTGCTTTCTGGAAAGCTGTTTTCTTTCTCAGGTGAAATATATCTTTGCATCAGTGGAATTAAAGGCAGTATTGAGATTTTTCCCTATCATTTATTCTAGCACTTTAGAAACATCACTCTGTTGTCTGTTTAACCCTGTAGAGAAAAGATTGCACCATATGTCATTCTAGGAAAACAAAACAAGGAGCAGCCTTTGCATCTTAAAAGTATGTTATCTACATAAACTATGTTTCATGCTAGCCTGTCAATATTCACACCATCCAGAATATATCTGGTTAGATTTTTATCAAAGTTCAAAATTTTATAGTGATAGTTTGACCTTAAAATATAGCTTAAGTGGTGCCTTCAAGATTTACATCAAGGTGACATCCGACAGGCTGTCATCCTCAGAGTCGCTAAAATTGAGGTCTAATCGAGACCGGTAGGATTGCCAATAGAAAAGTCAAGTAAGAAATATTAGAATGACGCAGGCAAAGAAAGAAAACTTTGATTTCAAATGTGAGCTGCTTTTCAAAATCACAGGGTCATACACTCTGATTTGCAGGTGCAGATTCCAGATGCAGATACTTTGTACATGGTCAGCTTTGCACCCAGGATGAGAATTGTCAAAGATTTATTTATCTAAAGGTGGTAAGTCCAAATGGAGTATAGCAAAAAATGTTCCTAAAGGCCACAAAATGCCTTTTATGATCCTTTCTGAACAGTGACCCATGGAATTTCGCCCAATGCAGTATTAGAGAAAGGTTGGGGTAAGTAAGTTCCTCCTAAAGGGGAAAAAAGCCTACAATTTTTGTATAAGTAACTGAATGCATATAGAGGCAGGCTGGCACTGAAAAAGGTCACACAGTGTGAGTATCCTTAGAAATA
This sequence comes from Symphalangus syndactylus, assembly GCF_028878055.3. Lineage (NCBI taxonomy): Eukaryota > Metazoa > Chordata > Mammalia > Primates > Hylobatidae > Symphalangus > Symphalangus syndactylus. Next base: position 30,732,894 of record NC_072426.2, read on the forward strand.
GAATGTTCCAGTATTGAGGGGACAAAGTTCAGCCCACTTAAGAACTTTTCCTATTATGAACCAGTTATTTTCAAAATGAGACTATTATGTAGCTACATAAATTACTCAACAACAGCAGTAGGATAACTAGATGTAATAGCTACAATAATATTTCTAGTATAAATTATCTAAGAAACGTTTTTAACATATCTCCTTAGTTAGTATTCATTATACTCAAAGCTTGAGGGACAATTGAATAGCCAGCCTCTATATTTTCAAAGTTGTTCTACATTGAGAGTTGTCATCATTTAGTTAAGAAAACTCGAAATTTTTGCACTTATGTTCAATGAGGCAGGTTGAAAAAAAGTTACCACTCTTAACATGTCATTATTCTCTTTTTTCAAATGTAATTACTTCGTCAATTAATGCCACTCTTCTGTAAAACATTTAGGTGTAAGTGAAAGCCATTTCTTTATCATCATACTGTTTTGTCTGTTACTTTTGTAATCTACCTCCTTTTCATAGCAAATTCTTTAAGGGGAGAAACAAAAAGAACTATTTTATTTTACTCTTCATTTGTGTTTCTGTGTTTCATTTTCCTGTCTCCTGTATACTGCCTTTTTTTTTTTTTTTTTTTTTTTTTGACGGAGGCTTGCTCTGTTGCCCAGGCTGGAGTGCAGTAGCGTGATCTTGGCTCACTGCAACCTCTGTCGTCTCCCAGGTTCAAGCAATTCTCCTGCCTCAGCCTCCTGAGTAGCTGGGATTACAGGCGTGCGCCACCAAGCCTGGCTAATTTTTGTATTTTTAGTATAGATGGGGGTTTCACCATGTTGGTCAGGCTGGTCTCGAATAAACTCCTGACCTCACGATCCTCCCGCCTCGGCCTCTCAAAGTGCTGGGATTACAGGCGTGAGCCACCATGCCCGGCCTGTAAACTGCCTTTTACATTTGAGGAGGTCTAGTGACTGAAGTGAGGATGAATGCTAATGAGGTAACTAATGTCTCAAAAGGATTTATGGGAAGGATTAATTTTATTGCACTTTCTAATGCTCTCAATTGTAAAACCAACATTATTTTTGTTCGTTGACATGTGATGTAGTAATTCTATATGATATAGTAAATATACTGTGTAATGGTCCTCTTATTTATGCCCTAACACAAGTTATCTCCTTTTTATTATTTTGGATGTCAATAATTTCATCTGTTTTACCAAAAAAAAAGAAATCCCTTAGTGTTTCCCTTCTTTGTTGTAATACTTGAAAAATGAGTGACTAGCTCAGCAGGGAAATCCTTTAGCCCCCCGAATGAACATGAGAGGCAAGAAAGTTAGTAGAAGTGAGAAAGACTTAAAGTATTCAATTTCATCATTTCTCTAGAGGAAGCCCCTACAGATGCAGGGTTAGGCCAACAAATAAGTGCTTTGGTATTTTTCTGATCCTGATCAGTTACCCATGATAAATGGAATATGAAAAGTATTAAGTTCTATGAGGATGAGGCATTTTCATATCCTGTTGCTAGTTGGAAGGTTTCTTTTTTGAATGTTCTCTCCTCTTTTCTCCCTTGTCCCACACCCCAACCTATTTGAAGCAATAAAACATAATGATGCTAAACAAATAAATTCATAATTGTGTAAATATAATTTACCAAATCAAAAGATATAGACCCAGTCATAACAGGACCTATTTCTCTTTCTAGTTTTATTTCCCTTTCATTGCACTACTCACCATCTGGCATATTATATGCTTGGCTCACTTAATTGTTTACTATTTGTCTCACACACTAAACTATACCCTCGCCAAGTAATGGGGTTTTTTAATGTCTTTTTATTGCCATATCTCACAGCTGGAGACAACAGCAGCGACATAGTAGGTACTCAGTAAATATTTGCTCAATGAATAAAATAATAGACAAACTAATCAGATAAAATATACACTCTTACGGGATAAGAAAAAGAGAAAGGACACTCACATTCTCTAAAATGACACATACATATATGAACGGAAAAATGTTGTGTAGAATAACTATTATATTCAAGCATAATTTAATGAACAAGTTATCTATATGGCACAATTACTCATCTTGTGAAAAACAGGCTACTGAAAAAATAATTTTAATTTTAATTTTTAATGTATATGTAAGTACAAAATTTATTTGGTATTCAAAAAGGCTTGGTTTGTTAAAAAATATCATTATATATGTAGTAGAAAAAGTGTAAAACAAATGTTAAATACACTTTATTAACAGATTTATGTCTTTACCTAATAGTAAATTCTTAGGGTTTTAACTGTCAGCAAATACAAAGAAGAAACAGATTTGAAATAATCTCACACAACATTTAAAATATTTATTTTGATTTTAGCATTGGAAAATATTCTGCCACTGAAAACACTACAATTTATGCTATGAGAACTATAAAAGCTCAGCAGACCAAATCTTTAAAGCAATAATAAAATGTGTGTGAATATTTTCCATCCAGCAAATTGAAACATTTTATTTTAAAATTAACAAAAAATAAACCAATTTTTTGAAGACCAAGAAATAATGACAACTAGGCACTAAGCACTCTCTACATGACAAATTTTGCTTCAAGTCCTAGAAGGTGTGAGAATCAGAGCAACAGAAGTTTTTGAACCCATTGACAATAATAAATCTTCGATTGCTCACTTCACAATGCATACTTGATTTAGTGGAATCAAGGAAATGGATTGAGGCTGTCTGAAGAAGGTCTGATATATGAGAGGGGGTCTCTTGTGCTGTTCAAGGGCAAAAGCAAAATCATAAAATTGATTCTTCATCATATTGGTGGGAGTAAAAGGCTTAAAGTAAAATCCTTTAGTTCAAGTCTATTTTTCTTATGAGAAAAATTCACTGTTTGGTTTTATGTAATATAAAAATATAATTCCACAATATAGCTTAAAATAATCTATACAAACACATTCAAAACAAAGCCCCACATATTATTATTTTGGCATTTTGAGTTTCTGATCCTTCCTTAATATCATTCTTCCAACTTTTCAACATGAGATCTTCAAAATTAGTGATGGAAATTCCCAGGTGGTTATTCAATATTGTTTGGGTATTTATTAACAATCTATGTGTTCAATCTTTAAAACTTCAGCAAATATTTCTGACTTTCTTGTTACATGCACACCTCATCCTGTTTTCAGACACATAGTATGATCCCAAGCCTGGTCATCTTGGAGTTGGATAAGGGTATGTGATTAATTCTGGCCACTTGCAGGCTATAGCTCTTATTTGTTGGAATGGAATCCTCCTAAAGCTTGCTTTGCTCTGGCATGAATGTAAACTATTGTGATGTTGGCTGAGTGACTACACAGACCAGGAATTTCCCCTTCAAGTCTCTGCCACCAAAATGTGATGGACAAATTATAGGAGTGAAAAATAAAACTTACTTTAAGCCACTAAAGGTTATGTGGTTGTTTGTTACACCACGTAACCTAGCATGCATTCTAACAGAGTGTTTCCTAACATATTCACTACATTTAGAATAAAACTAAAACAGAATTGATCCATGTTATTTATGGCTTCTGTATTTGTGAATTCACCTACTCACTAAAATTTGTTTGTAACCCCAGAAACAATATTCTCAGTGCTCCCATGGTTATTCCTGAAGAAGTGCAAAGCAACTAACAAAGACACTTAATATGCACATTCCCAGCTGAAGTCAAACAAGGCCCTCATACTGTAAACAAGTGTCCTTTTACAGTCTATTCAATACTCTTTTTTAATTTTGCATTTTTTAGCTTTTTGTTAGAAACTTTGCAGAAGCCTGTCTTTCATTTAGTCTTTCATACTTTGAGTTTCCTAACTTGCCCTCATTCCAACATCTCTGCCCAGATGAATCCTAAACTAATTCAGTGGGACCACAACCATGTGCACTATGATTTCTTCACTCTAAAATCCAGATATTAGGAAACTGGGATTTGTTCATATGTGTACATAGCGGGTGGTGTGGGAGATAAGATGGAGTTCTGTCTCCTCCTTTTGGTAAAAACATAATCCTACTGAAGCACTAACAAATCAAGCCCATTTTATACAGCTTGGTTAGGTTCTAGAATTAATGTTTATTATAGATTAAGTAGACATTTTATGGGTTGTCCTGGGAACACAACCATCATTTTTAATATTGTTTCTATGGTAAAATGCATTCCAAGTTCCAAACAATTGATTCACAAATTAGCTTCGGGAACACTACCAGTTTCTAAAATGTGGACTCCTATATAGCAAATGAGTAAAGCATAGAAACAAAGAGATAATACCCAGGTTTCCTATCTTTAGTGTGCCAGGATGGTAGCTTAATAATGATAAGACTATCTGCCTGGGCAGCCTGGTAAACCTATATTTACTCAGCACTTACTTATGAGATTAATTTTTTTTGTCAATTCTGCTACATAATTCGTAGTCATATGGGAGGAATTTGGCCATAGAAATGATAAAGAAAAAAATGACAGAATATATAGTGTCGTGATCCTGTCCACAGTACATCAGTGTATTTGTAATGCAAAGGTCTGTGCCCTGACAATTATCTTCAGCATATTATTGATGTAGCAGAGAATAGATTGGGATCACTAACGGACATGACTTACCACTTCTTTACTGGACCAATTTGCCTTACTCTGTGCGTGTGTGTGTGTGTGTGTGTGTGTGTGTGTAGTGAGTAGCCACTAGGTTGAACAAATCTGCCCAATCAGGCTGTGTTAAATAGATAATGCTGATTAGGGGAAGGGAAGAAGACCAAAAGTTAGATTAGAATTATTATCAGAAGTTTACATTTAATATACATTATACATTTAGGCAAAACATATTGATATTTGGCTATCAATCTTGCTTGTATGAGCTGTCTAGGAATGATGGAAATTAAGAGCTATAGTTCTCATTAAAACACGTTTAATTTTAAACAAGGCAATATTCACATATTTACAGAATGGATGCTACCCTGAAAAATAATTGAGCCTATTACAGATTGTAAAGAAAAGCCAGGAGTCCACTGTCCACTGAACATGTTAATTGAATCCAACTTTGCAAAAAGATGAAGCAAAGAATATTCTCTCTAATTGCAAAGGTCCCCAGCTGGGTACATATTTCTATTTATCACTTCACACTTGAGTGACCCATGGTGTTTCATACAGATCCTGTTTCTTAGGAAAAGATTCTTAATTTGCAAAATAAGCCAATTTTGTTAATCAATGACTTACACAGTGCTTTGGCATGAACCATTGGGAAGAAACTTCTGATTTATTCAATGAGATTTGTTTATTTATACCTAATAATTATATATATTTATGGGGTACATATATTTTGATACATTCACACTATGTGTAATGATCAAGTCAGAGTATTTACAATATTCATCACTTCAAACATTTATCATTTATTCATATTAAGATTATTTAAAATCCTCTTTTCTAGCTATTTTGAAATGTACAATATGTTTTCAACTGTAGTCACCATATTGTGCAATGGAACACTAGAACTTATTCTTTCTGTCTAACTTGTCTGTTTGTACCCACTAACCAACCTTTCCTCTCTCTCCAGCCTCTAGTAACCATTATGCTACTCTCTACTCCATGAGTGAGAATATACAATTTTTATCTTTCTGTGCCTGGCTTATTTAACTAAATACAATTATCTCCACTTCCATTGATGTTGTTACAAATGACAGGATTTCATTAATTTTTATGTCTGAATAATATTTCATCATGTATATATACCACATATTCTTTTTCCATTTATCTATTCATGGACACTTAGGTTGATCACTGATATTGGCTACTATCAATAGTGCTGTAAAAAATATGGGGATGCAGGTGTCCCTTTGATATAAAGATTTCCTTTCCTTTGGATAAACACCCAGTAGTGTGACTGCTGGATCATATGGTAGTTCTATTTTTAGATTTGGGAAAAACAACCATACTGTTTTCCACTATGGTAGCACTAATTTACATTCCCCTCAACAGTATATGAGAGTTTTTCTCCACATCCTTGCCAGCGTTTGTTATTTTTTGTCTTTTTGATCATTGTCACTCTAACTGGGGTAAGATGATATCTCATTGTGGTTTTGATTTGCATTTCTCAGATAATTAGTGATGTTGACTGTTAACAGATTGAATGTCTTCTTTTGAAGTGATGCTGACTGTTGGCCATTTGAATGTCCTCTTTTGAAGTGATGTTGACTGTTGGCCATTTGAATGCCTTCGTTTGAAGAATCCTATTCAGATTCTTTGCCCAGTTTTTTATGGGAATATTTGTGGGCTTTTTTATTTTTTTTTTTATTTTTTGCTGGTGAGTTGTTTGATTCCCTTATATATTCCAGGTGTCAGTACCTTGTCAAATAAAAAGTTTGTAAATGTTTTCTCCCATGTTACATGTGGTCTCTTCACTCTGCTGATTGTTTCTGTGGCTATGCAGAAGCTTTTTAGTTTAATATAGTCCCACTTGTCTTTTTTTTTTTCTTTTTATTACCTGTTTATTTGAAGTCTTGGCCAAAAAATCTTTGAACACACCAATCTCTTACATCATCCCCCCTATGATTTTTTCTAGTATTTTGTAGTTTTGAGTATTATATTTAATTTTTAATCTATTTGAGTTGATTTTTTATATTGTGAGTGATAGGGGTCTAGCTTCCTTCTTTGTGCCCATTGAGACTCAGTTTTCACTGCAACATTTATTTTATTTTATTTCATTTTTAGTTTTTAGTTTTTAGTTTTTAGTTTTTGAGAAGAGTCTTGCTCTGTCACCCAGGCTGGAGTGCAATGGCGCGATCTCGGCCACTGCAAGCTCCGCCTCCCAGGTTCACGCCATTCTCCTGCCTCAGCCTCCCAAGTAGCTGGGACTACAGGCGCCCACCACCACGCCCGGCTAATTTTTTGTATTTTTAGTAGAGACGGGGTTTCACCGTGTTAGCCAAGATGGTCTCAATCTCCTGACCACCTGATCCACCCGCCTCGGCCTCCCAAAGTGCTGGAATTACAAGCATGAGCCACCGCGCCCAGCCTGCACCATTTATTAAAGAGGGTGTTCTTTCCACAATATATGTTCTCAGCACCTTTGTTTAGGTTCTCTATTCTCTATTGGTCTAGGTGTCTGTTTTTATAGCAATACCTTGCTGTTTTGGTTACAACAGCTTTGTAGTGTATTTCAATGTCAGATAGTATGATGCCCCATTTCTGTTCTTTTTGCTCAGCATTGCTTTGTCTGTTTGAGGTTCAAGATGATGTTTTTTAATTTACACGCTATAAATGACATTAACAAACCAGTTTTAGAACCAATGACCAGTATTCAAGTACTTTCCAAGGTTAAACCCCAGATAGAAGAAGTTTATCACTTTTATGTTGACAACACTTTTTTCAGGTTGTGTCTGAAAACAGAAGTTTAAATGGATACAGTCTAACTATAGAAAGTTAAAGTTGCTGGATGGTTGTGTCACACTGTAATCTGTGGATGCTAATAAAAAATTACTAAGATGTAAATATAGACAAAGTATGTTTAAATGTATAGTTAGATTAATAAGAATACCCCCCACATTTTCCTCTTGGGATATTGGAATATCTAGGACGAGCTATCCTAGTCCCAATTCTCTGGGAAGTGCAGAATCTAGACAAGAACATACCAGTAAGCCTATAGCAGATGCCAACATTATTAACTAAACCAGCATAGCAACCCATGATGGTAAAGAACAACGTTGCGCACCATCAAAGTGACCACAGATATTATGATTGATGAGACCCAGATGCTCTGTTAATTCCATGATGGAAAGCGCTATTATCCTGTGACAGCACTTAGGGTTTTGCAATGGCACTTTTTCTAAGCATCACTAGGATAATTTTACTTATTATAATCTGATGAGTATAGACATGTTATTACCAAACGTTCTTTTTTTCTTGAAGTTTTATATATAAAATGCAGTGATCAGACTATAAGTGGGGAGTCATGGCTCTCATATAATATGAATATGTGGGTTACAACTTGAGCCCAGAAAGTATAATACACCTCAAAGAAGATAGCTGGGGATATTGTGTATATGCTCTTTCTAATGGCAAATATCTGGTGAATGTCATAATTATGTCTTTAGTGGGAATGAGTAAGTGACTAACATGTTTAGCATTTGAATGTATAAAAATATAGATGCTTAATTTGTGTATTTTAATACAAAAAGAATTTTATATAAATAATATCTATAATAAAAAATACTATCAGACATACCTAAACCTAAATAAAAGCCTAAAGAAGTCTACATATTTATATTTAATCAGCATGCTGATATAACTAGTTATCTAAGTGTACCAAATATCATCAAATATATCTGAAGTCATATGAGGTCATTTATGAACTACAAGTCTTCTTCCACCCAATTAGCTTATAGTTGACCTTTAGAATGTGGTACTTAATTGAACAGAAATGTTCAGAAATATGTTCTGAACTTGAACTTAGCATACATGAATGAAATGAACATATTTCTGAAATGTTCAGAAATATGTTCTGAACTTGAACTTAGCACACATGAATAAACAACCAACAAAAAAGACTATATTGCCACACTATTTTGGAATCAGGGCATAAAATATAAGTCATAAAGATAGAAAAACGATGTTTTGGAAGTACCTACCAAATATGTGGATGAATTATGTATTTTCTATAGAGTGATATATATCTCATTAACGAATATACATATATCTACACACACAATACCCACATGCCAATTTATGCATATGTGTATATGTAATGTGAGGTAACAGATATATATATATATAAAATCATTTAATGTCATGTAATTAAAGGTAATGTGTAGTATTCTGTCATAATATAAAGGAGTAATCTTTATCTGTGAAGGACTCCTTTGGTTTTAAATACATGTCTTTTAACATCACTCATATGTGTCATCTTTTCAGCCTTTGCCTTTTCTAACTTAAATCATTTATCTATTTACTTCAAATTTAAATGGAAGTTGCCTCTGTATAATTTTTTGTAGTATTCTAAGCTCATTAACATATAGTGAGTATCTTTGGAATTAACATGCAACTAATTACAAAAGGTGTTTTAACATAATTTGTATTTCTATAATTAGAATGATATGCACTTCAAAGAAAAGATGTAACTTCAGAATTTATAAAGTATAACTAAATATATAAGAAATTTTATTTATATAACAGATATTTATTGTACATCTACCATAAAAGTACTTTCCACACTACTCGAAAATCTCTGCAGGCAGAACATACTGAGAATTCCATGCTATCATGGAGCTCCTAATTTTAGTAGTGGTACACAGACAATACAAACAGACATAATAAGCAAGAAAGTTATTTTTAATGTTAGAAGCTTACAAATGTTATGCGAAAAAAAAAGGATCCAGGTAAGTTTAATAGGGTGTTCTAGTAGTAGAAGTGGAAATATTTGATTTTAAACCAGGTAATCAGAGTCAGTCAATGAGAAGATTATATCTGAGCAAAGATATGAAGGAAGTGATGATAGATTTTTAGTCATGTGGCTATCTAGTTGGCAGCATGTTCCCATTTAAAAAAAAAAAAGGCATAAAGCAGCAGAGGAGCCAAATATGTTCATGTAATGGAAAGGAGGCTAGAGTTCCTGCAGGAGAATAGCAGGGGATGAGTTCAGTAAAATAACAGGGGTAAAAATGCATATGATCCTATATGCATGAGAGGACTGTAGCTTTTACCAAGAGTGAAAGGGGACAGATAACTGATTTTTGAAGAGACGACTAAAGTGAACACCCACTTGTATAAAAGGTATTCTGCCTGGTGTGTTGAGTAGAGGAGAATCAGGGAAACCAATTAAAAACTCACTGAAATATTTCAAGTGACAAAGGAGCATCATTTGTACCTTACTGGCTTTGCAGCGAAAATGATAAATTTGGCCAGATTTTAAAAATATTTTGAGAGATTTCATAATGGGCTAGTTACATATGAGAGACAAAAAGAGGAGTTAAAGATGATGCCAGAGTACCGGGACTGAGCATGTAACAGGATGGAGTTGTCATCAGATGAGGTGGAGACAATAGCAGATGTACCAGCTTTGTTGGTATCACTGAGGGTGCTACCAGGGCAATGTTAAATTTGAGGCACTTTTTAGGTATCCACATAGAGATCAGGAGTAGGCAGCTGGATGTTTAAGTGTGGAGTTCAGGAGAGAGGTCTGAGCTTGACATAGGTATTTTGGAGTCACTGACATGTGAATGGTATTTAAAGCCTTGAAATGCATGAGACTGACAGGAGAGTGAGGTGTGTTCAATAACTGAGAAGTACCTAGGACACAATCCTATGATACCTCAACATTAAAAAGTGGTACAAAACAAGAGATTCCAGTAAAACAGAGTGACAAGTGAATTAGGATAAAAACATAATGCCAAGTAAAGAAAATACTTCTTTTTTAAGAAAAGGAGATAGTGATACACCATGCCAAATGTTTATTATACGTTAACAAGCTGAGAGCATAAAATGACCATTTAATTTGTCAAAGTGCAGATCATCTATGGCCTTGACATGATGAACTTCAGTGAACTGGTAGCAATGAAAGCCTGATTGGAGACGTGTAGGAGGGAAAGAGTGTTGAGGAACTGAAGACACATGGGTGGTTTTGTAGAAAATGTGAACAGAGATATGTGAAGGCAACTGACATGCTATGATTGGTCGAGGGAATACCTTCTTTTTTAATTTAGAAAAAATAACTGTATATTCGTACATCTTGGATGATCTAATGTCATAAAAATAATTGATGATGTACAAGAAAAAGAGTAGGGAATGTCTGGAGCAATGCCCTTTTGGTAGTGACGGGGATAAAAACTAGAGTTCAAATGGGTAAATACTGCCTGATGTCCTTTGCATAGAGAGATGGAGAAGTATTATAGACTGTTCTCTTTTTCACCTGAAAAACAGCCTTCACAAGATGAGAATTGCTTGAAAAACTATCGTCTAACTTCTTTCATCTATCAGGCTTCCTGTCTATCATTCTTAAACCTCTCTAAGTCTCTATCAACAAAGATTAATGTGAATCTTAGGGGAGCATTTCTCCAGCAGGGAAAAGATCTGATGCATCAAGCAGTTATGAGGATTTACAGGCAGACTTCTGGCCAGTGAGCCTCACTAGTCAACCTCCAAGTGCATGCATATATGCACATGCACACAAACACATGCACAAACACACACAAGCATGTGTACTGATTACTTATAAGATGCATTTCTTAGAAAGGAGAAGGCAACAATTCCTAAATTTCTGGAAAAGTATAAAATCTGAAAATGGATACATGAAGAAATAAAGAATCTGAATAGTCTCTTGTCTTAAGCTAAGACTTCAACAAGGCTTTCTGACCAAAGGCTATCATCTCTAAGTCTCAAGTACAAGCAATTAGCAGCAATTCATACAGGATGTAGGTGGAGGAGAACATGGAAGCTGCAAAAAGGGATCAAAGGAGATCTCACAGAGGCACCAAAAATGTGCTCTCCAACACTAACCATAAAGATACCAAGATGGTAACCAATAACTTGCCATCACAGAACCAAGGACCCAATGATTTCACAGTTAAGTTCTACCAAATGTTCAACTTTTGCTGCAGAATATAGAGAAAGAAAACCACTAACTCATGACTAAAATAAAATAACCTTGATTCTTTTTTCCTTTCTTTTTTTTTTTTTTTTTTGAGACGTAATCTCGCTTGTCGCTGAGGCTGGAGTGCAGTGGTGCGATCTCGGCTCACTGCAACCTCCATCTCTGGGGTTCAAGTGATTCTTCTGCCTCAGCCTTCCGAGTAGCTGAGACTACAGGCACCTGCCACCACGCCCTACTATTTTGTATTGTTAGTAGAGACGGAGTTTCACCATATTGGCCAGGCTGGTCTCGAACTCCTGACCTCGTGATCCTCCCTCCTTGGCATCCCAAAGTGTTGGGATTACAGGCATGAGGCATCTTGCCCAGCCATAACCTTGATTCTAAAATTGGTAAAGAACAATATGAGACAGAGGAAAACACAGGTTCAATTTGCTCAAGAACATAAATTTCAGAAGCCCAAATAAAATACTATATTCAAAAACATATTAAAATATTGAAGTAAGATTTATGCCAGAAATTTAAGAATGGTACACAATATGTACATATGCTCTAATAATGGACACATATACTACTCTACTCCCAGCTATTACAAATGCAGAGTGATTAACCTACTGGAAATCACCATTTTTAAGTGGTTTCCTCTAGTCTCATTCCCTCTTACAACTCTATGATCAGACTTCCTTGCTATCACTTCACTAAAGCTCATCTTATCTAAATCATGGATGATCTGCACTATGACAAACCTGATGGACAATTTTAAGCTCCCTGCTTGTTAATCTATAAGAAATATTTGGCATGGTGTATCACCATCTCCTTTTAAAAGTTGTATTCTTTACTTGGCATTATGTTTTTATCCTAATTCACTTGACACTCTGTCTTTTTTACTGGAATCTCTTGATTTCTACCACTTGTTAATCTTGAAGTATCTCAGGATTCTGTCCTAGGTACTTCTCAGTAATTGAACACACCTCACTGTAGGTGTGTTCAATAGATCAGTGACTCCAAAATGCCTAGGTTCAGCTAAGACCTCTCTCCTGAATTTCACACTTGAACATCAACTGCCCACTCACATCTCTATGTGTATACATAGAAAGTGTCTCAGATTTCACACTGCCCTGGTAACACCCCTAGTGAACCCACCAAACCTGCTTCATCTGCTACTGTCTCCCCCTCATCTGATGACTACTCCATTCTTTTACATGCTCAGCCCCAGCACCCTGGCATCATCTTTAACTCCTGTTTTTGTCTCTCATATGTTACTGTCCAATCATGAAATCACTCAAAACATATGCAGAATCTGGCCTATTTTTATGATTTTCACTGAAAAGCCAGTAAGGTACAAATGACGTTTCTTTGTAACTTGAAATACTTCAGTAGGCTTTTGTTTGTTTGTTTCCCTGATTCTCCTCTATTCAACACACCAGCCAAAATTACCTTTCATGCAAGTGGGTGCTCATATGGTAGATCACCATACTGTTCAGTGGTTAGACACAACAAAATAGATATGCATTCAGCACCATAAGTAGATGGTTAAAATATAGTGCTGAAAAAATACAAAAGAAAAATCTATAGCAAATAGCAGTTACAGAAAGTAAAAACATACACAGCTCTGTGTATTTAGAAAAGTTATGTAAATATGTGCACATCCAGGGACATATATTAAGACATTAAAGTGCTAATTTGCCCTTGAGAAAGAAAAGAATGAACATGGGGACTGGAAAGGAGGAACATATTAAATAAGCATACCTAATAAAAGAGAGAAATTTGTGCTTACAGGCCAATCATGATAGGAACTAAGAACTGAAGGCTATAATTAACTTTCTGAATGTGGGTTTTAAACAAAAACTGAAATGATATTTCCTACCTCTTAGGGCTATTTGAAGATAATTTTAGAAAATGTGTTTAAAGGGCTTAGCACAGCTTGGTATACAGTGAGTATTAAATAAGGGATAACTATTATGCTTTTGTTATTATTGTTGTTATTATTATAGCTGTTTTTTTTTACTCTCCCTATTAGGTACTTACATAAATGTTTGTTTTCCTCCAAAAATTACATGTCACATAAAGCCATTAATATAAGCTGTAACTCACTTTTAGAAATATAATGTAAAATTTCTTGATCGTATTTTAACACTGTATTGGCTTTCCTAGGACTGAGAGGGAGGCCAGCTGGAATAGGTTCACTTCTAAGTGAAATAACATGAGTGAATCTTCATTAATTTTTTTCTAAGTCTTCAGACAGGTTTAGAAGCTGGAAGTTAAGAGATACCACATAATCTGATATCATACTGGATTTCACTCTGGAGTTCCTGAGACTGGGGAATGAGACGAAGAATAAATAGCTTCGTAAATTCTGTCCGTAATCAAAGCTGATTTGCTGCAGGATAATTTTTAGAAAAGCAAAACCTGGAGTCTTACTCAGGTCAGTCAAAAATAATATGATAAAGCAATTCTCTCTGATGGGAGCCATGCTGGAAGAAATCCCAGATAATACAATGAAACATTTCCCGGAGCAGAGAGCTTGGTTCATTGTGCCAAACAATGGCTGGACCAGTGGCTATTATTGGAAAGCAGGCCTGCCAGCTTTGCTTTCTGGAGGCTGCCTGCTGAGAAAACAACTGCTGCTCAGTAATTAACTCCTCCCAAATGTCAGACAAGGAAGCAGCAACAGTGACCTCTTGTGCCACTCCCAGTCCCATTTCCCCATGTTCAAGCCGGTGTTTGCGTTTTCTAGGGCTATTACTAGACATGTACGCATTATTGCTACTGGTCTCACAGGCACTTTAAGTAGGCACCTTCCCAGTGTTCAGTTATTACTTTGAATGTACCTTTACTGAAAAAAACTCCAAGCACTGAATAGAGTGAATACTTACTGTTTTATAAGAAATTTTAATAAAATTGGGAGTAATGAAGGTGGAATTGAAGAAAGGAAGAAAATAAGATTAAAGAAATGATGAAGAAAAACAGGATTTCATGTCCTTAGTGTAGCAATTTTAGGTGGTTAATCATACAGGATTTGAATTTAGAAACACTAGTGGAATCTTGCCTTTCCTTCTTCCTTGTATAATTAAGTTAAAGTCTCTACATCTTAGTTTATTCAGCTGTAAAATTGTGCCCAGTGCTGCTAGAATAATTAAATCAAAGAAAATGACATTATCTTTTTAGACTGATTATCATAACACCCAGCACAAAACAGGCTCAATAAATAATTAATATTTACTATAATTGTGAACTAAAATTAACAAATATTATTACCAATTATACGTAATATATCATGTTTCTTTTAGTAATAAATAGCAAAACAACAAGAAAAATTATTCCTACCATTACTACTACTTGGGTAATAATTAGGGTATACTCTCTCCAAGGCATAGTTAACACTTCTGCCCCTAAACTACTATTTGCCTTATCAAGTATTTTTTCCCAGTGGCTATGAAAATGCATTAAGATGTCATTCATATAGTATTTTCTTTAAATTCTGCAACCTAATTTTTGGTCAGTTTACACTAGTTTTCAATATATTCTACTACATCCTTAGAGGTAAATTGACTACAAAACAGATTTTCTTCAGTTATCCACTGTGTAAGTAGATGTAACTGATGGCTTAGTCAAAGAGAAAGCAGTAAATTGTCATTGATTAATTCTATAAATAAGTGATGAATCTATTATGTCTTAGGCATAATTTGTGTCCCCTTCACAGATAATCCCGCAGTTATGTAAACTATAGAGGCTGCAAAATTAATAATTATAGAAAAACAAGACAAATTAAGATAGACATATAAATGATAGACAGACGTAGGGATACTAAACTGTGAAATTCCAGTGGGAATAATTGGCTATTAAGAAATATAGAAAACATTTTACAGTCTGCGATGTTTGAGATTGGAGGGGCTAGAAATGTTTACAAAGAAGAAGAAAGAGAATGATGATCAGAGGGGCAAATGTGAAATCATCAGAGGAGCATAAAAGAATCAAATGGATGGGGGCTTTATGAAATTCTTGGCCTGAGCTTCTTAGTTTGCAAGTTCCATCACACATCAAGTAACTCTTAAGCTGGATCTGGGTCTGTCATTGAATGGAGGGGATTTGAGTTGCAGTTGACTAGTTGGCATACAATTAATAATTTTTTAGAAATTTAGATAAATGTTGACTTTGATTTTTCCTTTAAAAAAAAAACTCTGTGGCTAACATTCTCTTGACATCTTCTGTGTTTTTGTAAGTCTAGATAAGTTAATAGCCCTTAGAAACTGTACCTAGAATGCTTGATAGACAAAAGCATGCCTGTATATGTGCAATAGAGTGGGGAGTGTGGCTAGGTAGTGAACATGAAAGATGTACCCTGAGAGAAACCTGAAAAGGAAGACTGGGTTCAAATTATGAATGGCACAATAAAGTATTTTTGAAAAGAAAAGCAAAGTATTAGGGAGATCAAATTATATAAAGAATGGCTAAAGTATAAGGTAGAGGGATTAATAAAATGGAGAAAACATTGGAATACAAAAGAACACTTGAGGGGTTAACACAAAACTCTAAAAATATTTTATGATAATTGCACTATTTAATGGCTATGAAGACAAAAATACTAGAGAACCAGAATAATATGAGATGTTCATGAAATTTTCAGTATTGTTTGAGAAAATTTCAGCCATATTTACTTTGGGAGTACATGTTGTTGCATACATCTCTCTAAGTTTCATTCTTGACAAAAGATTAAGTCAATATTAATCTCACACGCACACACACACACACACACACACACACGGCAAATTGAACTGCAAATTGACTGTTGTGGGGTTGGAGGAGGGGGGAGGGACAGCATTAGGAGATATACCTAATGCTAAATGATGAGTTAATGGGTGCAGGAAATCAACATGGCACATGGATATATATGTAACAAACCTGCACATTGTGCACATGTACCCTAAAACCTAAAGTATAATAAATAAATAAATTTAAAAAAAATTGTGATATTAAAAAAATTATTTATACGTTACAGATATGAAATGGTTTGCAGCGAGATGGAAAATGAATTCTATAATTGCAAAATACTTTTAAGAAATAGATCAAATTATAGAAAGTATTAAATGGATATTCTGAAATTGAATAAATGATGCTTTTTTAAAAGCTCATATCTCCATGTAGAAAAAATTAGAATGAAATTAAGAAATTCTGAAATGACTTAAATTTTGTTTTAAGACAAAGAGTAATCACTATATATGCTCTTAAATTACATAATAGAACTAAACTATTTTACAATACTTAATTATAATTTATTATGTGACTCCATTATCATTTTATACATATTTCATTTTGAGTCTAAGTATTGTTTGTAAAATTTTATTGACAATCTCTTTTGCTAATGCTGCAGAAGAAGAAAATTTCTCCAAATTAAAAGTCATGGAAAAAACTAACAAAGAACTACAATGGCTCAAAAATTTTACGTAGCAATAATGATACTAGAAAAAAAAGCAAAAGTGTTGATGTATTATCATAATTAGAGACTTTCTAAAATTAATAGCACATATAAATAGTTATATTCAGAAAACATGCTATTTATGTAAAAATACTGTATTCATACCTTAGAGAAATCATATAACAATTTTCCACAAGTTCTCAAATGTATTCCTTTCATTTTATTGCTAATCTAATGTAAAATACCTTTATCTCAGTTTAAAAAAAAATCTTGTGGGTCTGAGAAGAGTTACCTGCTACTAGCTTTTCATGCACACACAAAAGAAACAGTGTTACTCATTAAAACTTCTTATTTCAGAATCAGCAGTGGCTTTTATTCCAAAACTTTTTCAAAACATCTGATCGAATGTTTGTCTTATAAGCTATTAATATATGCTGTGAAATGTCAAACTTATGACACAAATGAGTGTATTTTCTTATGACAAATGTCAAACTTATGACACAAAATGAGTGCATTTTCTTATGGCAAATGTCAAACTTATGACACAAAATAAGTGTATTTTCTTAAATTAAAATTTCAAGTTGTAAAACATTTCTATATTTGCTCTTACTAACTGAAAGATTAATCATATATGCATATATGTGAAATAAATGAAATGGTATGGTCATAGCAAAATACTGGTTTTAAAATGACTTGGAAAAATTCTAACAAACCTACACATGGTAAGAACGATTCATTTTTTAAAGAAGTATGACACCATAGTAAATAAAGTTTTTAAAGTAGGTAATCGTGACATGAAGGAGAATAAGAACTACTTCAAAAGCTATAATTAAATGCATTATGTGTAAGTTTTAGAAGTACATGTTTATACTTAGTTTCAGGACTTAACAAAGGCAGGATATTCCCCTGACCCCTTGGTGGAACTCCCAAAGGTAGTGCTGGGTTTACTCAGCCCACAGTTCTCAACTCCTCATGGGAGGGAGTGCATGAGCAAGTGAGACATGAACTGGAGTACACCAGCACTTGAGTCATCTAGCTGCTCAACGGCGAAATGCACTCAGTTGGAAACCCTGCATCCACCCCTCGTGGGAGGGGTCACTCAGGTGAGCAGGTACAGGAGCGGGGCAGAATCTTTGGGTGCTGGCAGGAGTCAACTATATGCCAGCCCTAAGGCAGCATCTATGGGGGTGCCTGCAAACCCTGTAGCCAAAGAGGGAGTGTTACAGTGCTCTTTAGCTCGGCTGTCCGTGGATGGTGCAAGGGTTAACAACTCAGTGGACCCTCTGCCTTTTCATGTGAAGGGGCTGCCTTTCACCAATGAGGGCAAAGGGTCAGTGTGACAGCCTTTCGCATCCACATTGGTGGTATCCAAGCTTTTGTCCAATGTCCAGGAGAAATGAGGTCTCATGAATGAATTGAAGGATGGTAAATGCAGATGGTTTTCTTGCCAATGGAAGGGGACCTTAAAAGGAGATAGGGTGGGAAGCTAATCTTCCCCTGAAGTGCGGCCACCTCCGGCCAATTTCTTCTCCGAAGTTATGCCATCAAGCTGTCCCTCTGAAGTTAAGCCATTTCCCTCCGTCATCCAACCACAGTCTCCTACGTCCACCTGCTTCTCTTCTCTATGATGGCTGAGCTTGGGGTTTTTATGGGCACAGGATGGTAGGTAGGTCAGGCCATGGATTTTTTTTTGGAAAAGGCAACATTCAAACAAGAAAACGGGGATGTAAGTTCTCACTTTGTGTCACAACTTCATGCTTTTCAGATTGAGGGTGGGCCCTCGCCGGAGACCTGCCCTCATCTTCCCAGAATCTCCCTGCCTCCTGTCCCTATCATTACAATCAAGCTCAGCTTATTTAAAGTTATAACCCCTAGATGTGTAAAATCTGGACCATAATTTTCCCCTCATATTACAATATGCATTTTTTAAATAGTTTATAAGAATCTCAACCAAAGTAACCTAAGGTAGCTGCAACATTACCATACTAAGGTGAACATGTTGGATACAAAGAACACAATGGTATAAGGGTGTCAAGTACTAAAATACTAAATGTATTGAGTACTTATTTTGCATAATATATCTATTATATTAAGACATAATGTTGGACTCTGAAAAGCACAAAAGAATTTCAGGCATGAGGATTCCCTCCATTCAAGGGCTAACAGTCTAGTTGAAGAAACTCGAACACTGAATGCAGATAAAATAACACTAATGAAGAGCAGCAAACAAAATAAGTACAAAGTTCAGCTCAGGTTAAGAAGAGGGAAATATTTTTCTGTATTAGTTTGCACATGATAGAAGGCATCTTGGAGTGGTGGAAAATGTGTTTACAAATGGGTTCATATACTTGACTTAAAAATCCATTACTAAATGTTTAGTTGGCCATTTTAATACTTTAGATTTATACCTCTATAATCTTATTCTGTCCAAATTCATGTATAATCTATACTGGCTGTCTATTCTAAATTAATAAAAAGTAAATTATTAAATATCATATTTAAATATCCATTTCATAGTTTGATTTAACTCTCACAACTAGGATCTTTTAGTATCTCCAAATAGCATTTTAAAGAATACAATTTTGGGGAAAAATGCATAAGGTTATGATCTATTTAAAGAACAACAGAGTTATTTGGGCCAGCATCCATAATTTCTATGGGAAAAAATATCTAATTTCAAACAGAGAGGCTACATTTGTACCCTGTTGAAGGGGAAGTCAATTAGGTTGAATTTGGGGAGTTATATTTTATATGACAAATACATCTTTACTCAATTTAAAATAAATATGTATAGTTTACATTTCTGGTACTCGGACAAATGCAAATGATACAGAGGAAGATAACATAGAGTTTCTGTGTGTCAGGATACCATGGACTAGTTGGAGGCCTGATGAGTTTGATAAGAAAATGAGTGATTATACCCTAAAGACATTTAAAATTTTAAATGTAGAATCTAATTAGAAATCCAACATGTGTTACCTGATATTGTTAGGATTGTCTCTGAAGAGATAAAATTAGCATACAAACCAGCATTAAATATTGCAAGGTATATTGGGATACCTTTTATACTATTAAATTTTCATAATGACTTCTTTGTATTGCTTGACTTATAGCTCTTCTCATATGATGAATGGTTTGTTTGAATTTGATTATTTTAACTAACGACATGCTTATACTCATTTGCAAATAATTTAGTTTTCTATTTTGTAATCTAGCAGATATATAATCTTTTTTGGTAACTGTGATAGGTTAAAGATGGCCACAGATTATTTACTACTGTCTCATGAAGATGTGAAGTCTTTGTTCCCTCCTCTAGAATCTGGGTGAGTTTTATACAAACTTGATCAACAGAGGATATCTTGGGCCCAAGCCTTACGTGACTGGCAACATCCACTTCTCATCTCTTCAAACATCTTGGAGCCCTGAGTTTCTATATATAAGAAGTCTGGCTATCCTGAGGCTGCCATGCTATCAGAAAGCCCATGCCATCCACGTGGAGAGGCCATATTGACACAGGATGAAAGGGGAGAGGAGAGAGAGAATTTCTAACTGACAAAATTGTGAGATATATCGGCATATTGTTATATTAAGTCACTAAGTTTTCGACTAGTTTTTAAATAAATAACAAGAAGAGTCGTTATAAGTCTAACAATACTTCATGCTTCTTCTAATGGTTATTCTCCAAATGCTAGTAACCCCAGAAATGTAAAATATACTGATGTGTAAAACTGAAGTTCTGTTATTTCATTTAATCATATCCCTTGAATTGGACTAAGTTGGATGTTTGTCAGTATTACGTTTACTTCACACTAACCCTGTACTGAATGTTTTACACATATTTTCACATTTCGCCCTCACATTAAAAAGAAACCCGCTTTATAGACAAAGAAACTGATGTGCAGAGAGAAGTAGAAAAATGTGCTGCTATTAACGGAGCCAGGATCTGGTCTAAGATTCATGTTCCCCTAAAACCAATATTCTTTTTTGTTTTGTATTGTTTGAGATGGAGTCTTGCTCTGTCGCCCAGGCTGGAGTGCAGTGGCGCGATCTGGGCTCACTGCGAGCTCCGCCTCACGGGTTCACACCCTTCTCCTGACTACAGGAGCCTGCCACCACGCCCGGCTAATTTTTTTTTTTTTTTTTTTTTTTTGTATTTTTTTAGTAGAGATGAGGTTTCACGGTATTAGCCAGGATGGTTAGCCAGGATGGATGACCTTGTGATCCGCCCGCCTCGGCCTCTCAAAGTGCTGGGATTACAGGCGTGAGCCACCGAGCCCGGCCCCTTAACACCAATATTCTTAAACACTATGGTGTTTAACCTTCGATCTAGCTATGTGGTCAGAAGGTTCTTCTATAAGTTGGAATTTGTATGTATAGTTATGTATACATGAATTCCAAAATAAATGATATTAGTCTTGACAGAATCACCATTCCATTCCTCATATTTTAGCATATAATATAAATAGCATATTATCATCTGAAATTATGAAATATCCTTAAATGTACAGCTAATAAACTCTGTACTTCATTTAACCATGTGTTCTTATGTTCTTAGAACATGTCTCTCCCATATGTACGAAAGCACATCCAACAAAATCTTACACAGGTCCATCTAGAAATAGCTTAAATTAACAAAAGAAAACTGCATTTTTCAGGACTGACAGGCAAAGCAAATAAGTAATTTCATTGTAGATTGAAACAGTAGATAAATAAAAGCTCAACTTAATGATTCAAGATTGATTATTCAAGTCAGAAGAAATCTGTTTTCTCTGAAAACATTGAGATTGTCTCTGTTAGAGTTAAGTCAGTGTCAGCATTTCTGGAATAATACACATGTATGCTGTTTGCCTGCTGGGGTGCGTTTCTGGGTAGATCATTAGGATTTGTGACCGAATAAATCTGCTATTCATTGCTACCCCCCACCATCAATAAAACTTGTTTTTCAAAAAAGAAAAAAAAAAGGAAAGAAAAGAAAACGAGTGATTATAAGGCTTGATTAGCAGGGACTACTTGGATTATTATAAGGGAAGTTTCGAGACTATAAGAACGTAAAATAGAGGTGAAACATTCTCAGCATCAAGATATTTCGTCTTCATAAAAGGTGGAAGACCCAGTCCTGATTATAATGCCAGAGAACATCATCCTCTTTTATCAATGTTGCAATGAAATGGGGAAAAAGAAGACACTGAAATTCTGTATTATACTCCACAATATAATGCAAATAATACATCATATAGTAAATAGGTCAATAACCGAATATTAAGAGTTATAAACACCTTTTAATAATTCTCACAGAACATAAAGAATAATGAAAAATTCATTTTACTTGGTATACAATTTTACAGAATTTTATGATTTAGAAAATTACTTGAAATCCAAAACCTGGAAAAATCTCCTTTGTATACCAGGATAAGAAGTAAAATGCATGTTTCTCCATTTTTACACAACCAATTGGATCACAATATTAGGAGGAAAAAAATATTCACTGTCCCAGTGGTCTCACAGTCATTTAATATTACAGCAGCTAACTGTATCTAAAGACTACAAGTACTTTTCTTCAGTCTGTGACTGGTCGTTTTATTCTCTTAACAGTGCTTTTCAAGAGGAAGTGATTTTTTAAAAATAAAGTACAATTTACAATTTAATACTTCATGAATCATAAAAGAATATGTTGCACCATTTGGTTTAATATCTAAGATTTGATTAAGCCAAGGTCAAAAATATGTTCTTGTATTTTTTTATAAAAAAAATTATTTGTTTCTTTTAGGATTTACAATTTAGGATCTACGATCAATTTTTAGTTAAATTTTTTTTTATTTTTGACGGAGGCTTGCTCTGTCATCCACGCTGGAGTGCAGTGGCGTGATCTCGGCTCACTGCAACCTCCGCCTCCCAGGCTCAAGCAATTCTCTTGACTCAGCCTCCCGAGTTGCTGTGATTACAGGTGCCAGCCACCTTGCCTGGCTAATTTTTAGTGAAATTTTTATATGCTACAAGTGGTGGTCTAATTAAAGTTTATTTTTTTCAAACAAATATTCAATTAAAGCACCACTTGTTAAAAATGATATACCATTTCATTTAATTGCATATTTGTTGAAAAGCAATTAAACATATGTAAAAATCTACTTTTGAGTTCTCTATTCCATTCTATTTTATTCTGTTTTCTATATTGTTGCCAATATCATACTTTTTTCTATTACTCAAATCAAGTAGATCTAGTCCTCCAACACAGCTCTTTTTCAAATCTGATTTGGCTAAGGTAAGTACTTTATATATGCATACGAACCTTAAAATCAATTTGTCAATTTCTACCCAAAAGCCCGTTAGAATTTTAACTGGAATTGCATTATATCTATGTAGTAATTTGTGACTAATTAACATTTTAACAATATTGAGTTGTTTTACTTATTAACATAGTATGTTTCCCATTACTATGGAAATGGAAGTTTTCTTCAACTTTTCTCAGCAGTTTTGTAATTTTTAGCACAGAAATCTTTTATATCTTTTCTCAGATTTATCTCTCAGTATTTCATGTCTTGTGTCTGTATTGTAAATGAAATTGATTTTTAATTTCATTTCCCATTTGTTCATTGCTAACATACAGAATTGCAGTAATTGTTGTATATTGTTCTTTTGCCTTGCAACATTGATAAAAATCATTTATAAGTTCTTCTATCCTTATAACACATTCTGGGCCGGGCGCGGTGGCTCACGCTTGTAATCCCAGCACTTTGGGAGGCCGAGGCGGGCGGATCACGAGGTCAGGAGATCGAGACCACGGTGAAACCCCGTCTCTACTAAAAATACAAAAAATTAGCCGGGCATGTTGGCGGGCGCCTGTAGTCCCAGCTACTCGGGAGGCTGAGGCAGGAGAATGGCGTGAACCCGGGAGGCGGAGCTTGCAGTGAGCTGAGATTGTGCCACTGAACTCCAGCCTGCGTGACAGAGCAAGACTCCATCTCAAAAAAAAAAAAAAAAAAAAAAACACATTCTGTCTAAATTTTCTCCATGGGTATCCATGTTTTCTGAAAATAAAATCATTTTTGTTTCTTCCATTCCAATTGGATGATTTTATTTGTTTTTATTTTCTTATTGTTCTGACTAGAATGTCTAGTACAATGGCAGCTAGTTGAATAGAGTAGACATTTCTGCATTGTTCCTCCTATTAGAAGGAAAGTATGGTATCTTTTACCATTTTGAGGCTTTTATGGATACTACAGGTAAAATCTCTTATTAGTTTGTTGGGAGTTACTGAATCACAATAGATTATGTTCAAATGCTTTTACTTTATCTATTGAGATAATCATACAAATTTTCTTTTTTTTTTTAGTTTTCCATTATTGTGGTTTCATTAATTGATTTTCCAATGTTAAACTAATCTTTCATTCCCTATAAAAATTTCCCTTTGTCATGATATGTTACTTTTTCAATGTATTGTTGTATTCATTGTGCTAAAATATTAACAATTTTTTCATTAGTTTCATGATGGATACACGTCATTCATTTTCTTGTCTTCTAAGGTGTTTTTCTTAGTTTTGTATCAGAGTAGTTTTACAGAATTATTTCAGGAAGGTTTGCCTCCTGCATAATGTCTTGGAATTTTTTTTTATTATTATACTTTAAGTTTCAGGGTACATGTGCACAACGTGCAGGTTAGTTACACATGTATACATGTGCCATGTTGGTGTCCTGCACCCGTTAACTCGTCATTTAACATTAGGTATATCTCCTAACGCTATCCCTCCCCCCTCCCCCCACCCCACAACAGGCCCCAGTGTGTGATGTTCCCCTTCCTGTGTCCATGTGTTCTCATTGTTCAATTCCCACCTATGAGTGAGAACATGTGGTGTTTGGTTTTTTGTCCTTGCCATAGTTTGCTGAGAATGATGGTTTCTAGCTTCATCCATGTCCCTACAAAGGACATGAACTCATCATTTTTTATGGCTGCATAGTATTCCGTGGTGTATATGTGCCACATTTTCTTAATCCAGTCCATCATTGTTGGACATTTGGCTTGGTTCCAAGTCTTTGCTATTGTGAATGGTGCTGCAATAAACATACATGTGCATGTGTCTTTACAGCAGCATGTTTTATACTCCTTTGGATATATACCCAGTAATGGGATTTCTGGGTCAAATGGTATTTCTAGCTCTAGATCCCTGAGGAATCGCCACACTGACTTCCACAATGGTTGAACTAGTTTATAGTCCCACCAACAGTGTAAAAGTGTTCCTATTTCTCCACATCCTCTCCAGCACTTGTTGTTTACTGACTTTTTAATGATGGCCATTCTAACTGGTGTGAAATGGTATCTCACTGTGGTTTTGATTTGCATTTCTCTGATGGCCAGTGATGATGAGCATTTTTTCATGTGTCTTTTGGCTGCACAAATGTCTTCTTTAGATTCAATGCCATCCCCATCAAGCTACCAATGACTTTCTTCAAGAATTGGAAAAAACTACTTTAAAGTTAATATGGAACCAAAAAAGAGCTCGCATTGCCAAGTCAATCCTAAGCCAAAAGAACAAAGCTGGAGGCATCATGCTACCTGACTTCAAACTATACTACATGTCTTGGAATATTTTGTGTATCATTGTTGTTATTGCTTCCTGGAATGTTCAGTGCACTTTAACAGTGAAGTTACCTGTAATGGAGGTAAATTTGTTAGAGGTTTTATGTACAAAATCAATTTGTTCAATAGATATTCAGTATTCATGTTATCAATTTATTCTTCAGGGTACTTAGGTAGTTTGTGTTTCAAAGAATGTGTCTATTTATTCAAAATTGTCTCATAGTTGGCATAAAGTTATTCTTAGATTTTAGTATCTGTAAAATCTCTGGTGATGTCATTTATTCATTCTTGATGTAGTAATTTGCTTCTTCTGTTTCATGATCATTCTGGTTGAGGTTTATCAATTTTATCGGTCTTCTCAAAGTTTTAGCTTTGATTTTTTATTGATTTTTCTATCATTTTTCTATTTATTGTTTACAACCTTATCTTAGTATAGCCTTTATTGTGCTTCTTCCAACTTGCTCTCTTTTTTTATTTAATTAGATGTAATGTGAAGCCACTAATTTTATATCTTTCTTCTCTTTTTATATAGGGGTGTGGTACCATCGGTTTTCTCCTAAGTATTGTTACAGTGGATTTCCACAATTTTATATTGTGTTTTAATTTTCATAATTCTAAATATCTCTAGATTAACTTTGGATGTTTTTATTAAATCAATTAATACATAATTATTGAATTTGATTCAATAAGTTGAAATAATTATTTTAAAGTATGTTCTTTAGTGTCCAAGTAGTTGTAGAGGTTCCAGCAACCTTTCTGTTACTGGTTTCTACTTTAATTTAGTTTTAATCAGAGAACATACTTCATATGACTTCAATTATTTTAAGTTTTTTGATACTTGATTTATGTCCTAGAATGTGGTCTATTTTAGCTTATTTCTACAAATATTCAGAGTGAATGTTTCTTTGAGTCCTGTACAATGAAGTGTTTGACCTAATCAATTAGGTCAAATATATTAATGTGTTGTTAAAGTATTCTTTATCCTTAACAATTTGTCATCTACCTATCCCATCAATTACTGTGAAATTATCATTGAAATTTAAGAATGTAATTGTGTATTTATCTATTTCTTCTGGAATATCTATCAGTTATCATTTTGCATCTCTGTTAGTATGCATAAAAAATTCAGGACACTTATTGTACTAGATGAATTGAGTTCTCTATCATTATGAAATGATGTTCATTTTAGTAATAGAATTGGTTCTGAAATCTACTCTGCCTGTATTTTTGCTCTTTAATTGACTACAGCTTTCTTTTTATCAGTGTTAATGCAATATATACTGCATTATAGATACATACATATGTATATATAAATTCTTTCTCTCTATATCTATCCATCTATCTATCTCAGAGAGACAGCGCTATGTGTTCATATTTAAAGCAGTTTTTTGATAACATATTTTAGGGCTTACTTTTTTATTCAATCTGATAAATTTTGTCTTTTAATTGTTATAATTAGATCATTTAAATTTAGCATGATTATTAATAGGTTTAAGTCTGTATTCTTATTTGTTTCCTATTAAATATTTTTGTTAGTGTTTTATGCATTTTGTGCACTCTCGTGAATTACACTTTGTATTCTATTTTATTTCCTTTATTGGCTTATTTTTTCATTAATATCCATTTTTCCCATTTTCTGATAATTTGTTGGTCTAGAGTGTACATTATTACCTACCTCAGTTTAAATTAATGTGACATTCTACAACTTTACAACGAACGTGAGAACTTACCGTAGCATTCTTTATTTTCTCCTCTCCAGCCTTTTTGCAATTATTGTCACATATTTGACTTCTACACATTCTACAAACCCCACATTATATTGTTATTACTGTTATAAACAGGCAATTATCCTTTAAAGGCATTTTTGTAATGTGAAAAATCTGACATATTTATCCATGTAGTAACCATTTCTAGTGGTATTTTTTTTTCCTTTGAATATATTTATATTACTATCTGCTAACTTGTTTTGCACAAAGAACATTTTAAGCACTTCTTATAAGATGGATTTGCTGGTTATTAAGTATTTTGTATTTTATAGGTCTAAAATATCTTTGTTCCACTTTGTTTTTGAAAGATATTTTTGCTAATGATAGAACACTAGTAATACAGGTTTAGGCTTTACCTCCGTTTTGATACTTTAAAGCCATTGGTCTGCTTTATTTTCTCTTTCACTGTTTCTCATGAGAAATCTGCTGTCGTGCTTATGTTTTATGTCTCTACAAAATGTGTCTTTTTTGTTCTGCTGATGCTTATAAGATTTTTATCTTTACACTGGTTTTGAGGAATTAGGTTATTTTCATATCATGAGCAGAAGTTATGTTTATAATTTTTGATGTACTGCAATTTGGCTAAATAGGACATTCACTTGCTTTGAAGGGAATTTGCCTTTACTGATCAGAAGAAACAGAATTTGCCTTTACTGATCTGCCTCCTCAAATCTTAGAAGCATTTTACTTATGATATTTATGTTAATCAGTAACAATCTAGTCTAGCTACAGTTTAATATGAAACATTAGGAACTTGGGCTGCTAACACTTAGGTGCAGGAATATCATGTAATTACTTTTAATAAGTAATCATTTATAATAAATTATTTTACATTTACATAATAGTGTAAGTTTTCTGTTTACATTTAATCTTTAGCTTTGTGCTCCTTAATAATATATAGTTTAAATTCCCCAAATCAACCTTTTCTATGATGAATAATTTGTAATAGTTTATTTTTTATTTAACTATAACACTTAATTTCTTGGCATGATTTTAAATGAAATCAAGATTCACCAAGAATTTGTTATAGGTATGTAATATAGGTTAGTACATAAATACATAAATAAGTAGATAGAAAAGCCTGGGCAACATAGTGATACCTTATCTCTACAAAAAATAAAGAAAGCCAGGCATGGTGGCACGTACCTATAGTCCTAGCTACTCAAGAGGCCGATGTGGGAGGATGACTTGAGCCCAGAAGGTTAAGGCTGCAGTTAGCTGAGATTGGGCGGCTGCAGTTAGCTGAGATTGGGCCACTGCACTCCAGCCTGGGTGATGGAACAAGACCCTGACTCAAAAATAAATAAATAAGTTGAAAGTGAGAGAGGAAGGGGGAAAAAAAAGGAAATAAGAAATATCTGGATAGGTAAATAGCCAAATGAATCTGCCTTACATTGTCTCTGAATCAAGCAAAGGTTTAATCATTTACGTTTTGATATATTTTGACATGTAATATTCGGTAGAATTTTGGCTTGAACCTCATTGTTGTTTAGCTAAGTGCATTCACCATGGAGATTAGTAAGTTCCTAACGATAATTTAATTTAATTCACCCTGGAAGCAACATTTTTGGCCCAGAGAAGAAGTGATTTTCTGTTTTTACCCACGAAGGCCAGTTATTTTATTCCTTTAATTCTTTTTGGAAAATAAAATGTTCCCAGTGAAGGAAAGGTTACTAAATAAAATAAAAAATGGCGTAAGAAACACAAAGAATATTAAGATATTTAGAATTAATATTCTGCATATCTAAGTCAAAAAGTTAATTAAAACTGCCATTTTAGTTTGAAACAGTAAGCCAACGCCTGCCAATAAATCAAATGCTTGCTAAACTGGTTTTAGTTAATAATTATATTAGGAATTCACCACTACCCAGTTTATGTATAGGAAAAATGAAATGTTGAGAAAACAGAGATCAAAATTTTATTACTACAAACTCTTGAACATGCAAGACTCCACATCAAGATGAATTCTAATTTCTATCTCAGGATTAGGCACCACTGGCTGGAATTTATTTCCTTGACATGATTTAGAAGGATGATTCAGTAAAGTATTAAATCATTATCTCCTCTTTTAAAAAATCACGAATAACCTGGCTTAGGTTCAAAGAGTCAATTTGGTGAGAATTCTAGAATTTTGAGTAATATTTAAATTTCAATTCCAAATGGATTCAATACAAAAAAAGCATATATACAACAGCTTTAAGTAAATCAAAATTTTAAATGATGAATTTTTGTTGAAATATTTGTTGACCAGATTATTCACTATCTTCTTGAATGAAATGAAATCTTCTCACTGTTGTCTTTAATTTGTTTTTGTTTTAATGTATGGAATTGCAACCACAATGAAACTGCATAGCTTGTTTCCTGCCTACATAAAATCTTGTCACGACTAAGGCTCCATCTTTCGCTTCCAGAGTGTTGCTAATTTATGCTACTTGTGTTTCTTAAAAATTACATCTGTGAGCTCTGAGGGAAAAAATCCAGGTCATAAAGCTAATAATTAGGACTTACAAAAACTTAAAAACTTTAGCTAATTGGATATCTGATATCACTGGAATTAAAATTAATTTGAAATTCTAAAACTGTTAAATCTAAGTATTTTCAAAATAGCAATCTATGTGGAATGTGCATACTCCAAGCAAATCTCTTAAGACAAATTTTCTTGTTATTGCATTGTCCCACTAACTAAAACACACTAAATGAGTAAGCCATTTATGTGTTTTCCAAAATTCTATGTTACTTTTAATGGAATATTTCATGTATCCAAAAAGGAATGACAATAATACTCATAAATTTGAAACCCAAATGTCATCCCCATGAAAAAAAGCCCATATAGATTAGTAAAGCCTCTTACACAAATCTCCATGATTCCATTTCCCTCCTCTTTATCTTGTGGGTAATTATTATTCTATGTGTGAAGGTTGTTATTCTTATATATATTGTTCGCAACAAACACTTATCTAAGCTCTAGGGAGATTGTAGTAAATAATACTGTAAACATTTTCGTGCACATATGTTATGTCGGATTGTGAGAAGTACTATAAAAACTAAAGAAAGCAAGAGTAATTGGGATAGGCAGAGCTATCATTTAAACACACACACACACACACACACACACACACAAACACACCACAAGTCTCTCCAATTATATACTCCTTCAATGACTTCATTGATCAGTTGATATTTCAGCAGGAATTGGAAGAAAGTAAACGACAAGGCATATGGATATTTTGCAAAACAGAATTACAGATAAATGTTCAAAGATCTAAATCAGAACAATCTGTGTTTGAAAAACGAGGATGGTGTGACTGAGAAGAATGAGTTTTGGGTAGACTAGAAGATATGAAGTCACAGATAAATTGGGGTAGACAATATAAAAATGATGTTTTAATAGAATTTGATTTTATTCTGAGTGCTATGGAAGGCATTGCAGGGTTCTGAGTGGAGGATTGATATTTTCCAATTCACACTTCAAGAAACCACTTTGGTAGCTGTTGAAAATGGATTATTGGAAGGCAAGGATGAAAAGTTGGAGACCTGTTTGGAGACTATTACAAATATCCAGGTAAGAGAACAATAGTGACTTGGGACCAAGTGGTAGGGATATAAATTAGACTGATTCTGGGTATAATATGAAGAGACATTTCAGAATTTTCTCTGGTACATTAGATAGCTGATATAAAACATACAATTTTGCTTATACACTGCTGGCAGAAATGTAAATTAGTTTCATCATTGTGTAAAGCCATGTGGCGATTACTTGAAGAACTTAAAACAGAAGTAGCTGGGACTACAGGTGCCTGCCACAATGCCTGGCTAATATATATATATATATATATATATATATATATATATATATATATATATATTTATTTATTTGTATTTTTAGTAGAGATGGGGTTTAACCGTGTTAGCCAGGATGGTCTCGATCTCCTGACCTCGTGATCCGCCCGCCTCGGCCTCCCAAAGTGCTGGGATTACAGGCGTGAGAAGTAGCCTTGAGGCTGAGGTGGGAGAATGGCCTGAACCCTGGAGGTAGAGTTTGCAGTGAGCCAAGATCACGCCACTGCACTCCAGCCTGAGTGATAGAGCAAGACTCCATCTCAAAAAAAAAAAAAAAAAAAAAAAAAAAAAAAAAAAAAAAACAAGTAGCATTCGACCCAGCAATTTCATTATTGTGTATATACCCAAAGTAATATAAGTTGGTCTACCATAAAGACACATGCATACATATATTCATTGCAGTACTATTCACAATAGCAAAATCAAGGAATCAACCTAAATTCCCATTAATGGTAGATTTGATAAAGAAAAGGTAGTATGTGTACCCCATTGAATACTACACAATCGTAATAAAGAAGAAGATCATGTCCTTTGCAGGCAACATGGATGGAGCTGGAGGCCATAACCAAAGACTACATGTTTTCACCTGTAAGTGGTAGCTAAACATTGAATACACATGGACACAAAGAAAGTAACAACAGACACCATGGCCCACTTAAGGGTAGAGCATGAGAGGAGGGAGAGCATCAAAAAACTACCTATTGGGTACTATGCTTATTACCTGGGTTACAAAATAATCTGAACACCAAATCCCCATGACATGCAATTTACCTATATAACAAACCAGCCCATATATCCCTGAACCTAAAATAAAAGTTAAAAAATAAAAATAAATAACTAAAAAGACATTTTCTGTTTTGTGTAATCTTTTGATTAACAAACATTTTTAATTTTAATATCCAATGTATCATTCATTTTTATGATTTATAATTTTTATATCTTTTTCTTCCCCAATAACATAATTTCATTTCCCTAAACGTTCTTGTAAATATTTATATTATTATTTCTATGATTTCAATTCACTTGGGATGTATCTTTGTGCCTGGTGTAAGGCAGGGATACTTGTTTATTTTGCTCATATGTACAACCACTGTCACTGTACTGTTTATTGATCAATCCTTCTTTCTCCTGTTAAGAAGTAGTGCCCTATCTGTTGTATATGAAGTCCTCATAAATGTGTGGTTTATTTCTTGGCTCCATAATCTTTTCTAATGCTCCTTTGCTATATTTAACATATTCAAAGCATTATTTACTGAAGTTTGATAAATCATAACATAAGGAAAACAAATTCTCCTCTTTTTCTTTTTTTTTTTTTTTTTGAGACGGAGTCTCTCTCTGTCGCCCAGGCTGGAGTGCAGTGGCGCCATCTCTGCTCACTGCAAGCTCCGCCTCCCGGGTTCACGCCATTCTCCTGCCTCAGCCTCCCTACAGGCACCTGCTGCCACGTCAGCTAATTTTTTTTTTTGTATTTTTAGTAGAGACGGGGTTTCACTGTGTTAACCAGGATGGTCTCAATCTCCTGACCTCGTGATCCGCTCTTCTTGGCCTCCCAAAGTGCTGGGATTACAGGCGTGAGCCGCCGCGCCCAGCCAATTCTCCGCTTTTTCAAAGCTATTGCTTTTGTTCTTGGCTAATTATATCTCTATATTTATATTGAAATGAGTTTCATAATTTCCCAATTATTATTGGTATAGTTTTTTATTAAAATGTCAATTTATGGGTTAAAATAGAGATGTTTAACATATTGATGTCACATTTACTTATCCACAGACATAAAATATCTATTTAGTTCTTCATTAACATGTTTCAAAAGCATATTTAATTATTCAATTACAAAGTCATGACATTAATTTTTTTTTTTTTTTTGAGACAGAGTCTTGCTCTGTTGCCCAGGCTGGAGTACAGTGGCATGATCTTGGCTCACTGCAACCTCTGCCTCCGAGGTTCAAGTGATTCTCCTGCCTCAGCCTCCCAAGTAGCTGGGATTACAGGTGCCCACCACCACACCCAGATAATTTTTGTATTTTTAGTAGAGACAGGGTTTCACCATATTGGCCAGGCTGGTCTTGAACTCCGGACCTTGTGATCCACCCCCCTTGGCCTCTCAGAGAGCTGGGATTACAGGTGTGAGCCACCACGCCCGGCCTGATGTTATAATATTTAAACTCAAAACTTTTAATAGTCAAAAATCTAATTTTAAGGTATACTTATTTTATGAAAACATGAATAGTCATGTACTTGAAGAATATAAATGCATACAGTTGGTAAATTATAATGAGGGAAAGATTGGCTGAGACAAAGTTTTAGTCAGGGAAAGAAGATGGAAATGTGTGATTTAAGAAATCGAAACGAATTTAAGTGAACTAAATCAGAAAAAAAGTAAGTAAAGAATGATGCTTTTGTGGGGTAAAGAAAAAATAAGGTGCAAGGCTTTCATAAATATAGATACTATATAGATATATACCTATTTGGTATAAGCGTAAAGGTATGAAGGTATTGATACGAACAACCCACACTGGTTACCTGGAGGGTGTGGCATTACAAGATAATTGGGGAAGAAGAGAATATTAAGTATTATTTTTAATGTACCACAGTATTTTCACCTCACATTTTTGATAATGTATTGTTACTTTTAAAATTAGCAAATAGTTAATTAAATAATTTAAAAACATACAAATTAGTAAGAACATTTGGTAGCAGTTGGCCATCAGGCAACAACTCTGCTGTTAACATTTGGAATAATAACCAAGATTTCATCTACCTTCCTCTTCCTTTTTTCCCTAATCCACAAAACACAGATCAGGAAAACTGAGATTGATTGTTTAACTCCCATCCTCCTGCTCTGCAAAGTATTGCCTCAATTAAATTTTTAAAAATTAAGAATGGAAAATATAAAAGATGGGAAAAAAAGTGGAAAACCAGGGTAAGTTACAATGAGACAGGGAGAAAGAGAAAAAATATGAGAAATGAAAACAACATCTATAGAACTTGGGATTTATAACTCTCATAAAAAGCCACAGATAGTACATTGGCAGAGAAGTTACATATATTTACAATAATAAAGACACATGAATAGAAATTTTAATTCTGTAAAATAATTTTGCTTAATTACTTGTAATAGAGAAATGATTTTCGCACAGGATATGAAAGAGTTGAGTGCATGGCAAAAGTAGTTTTCATGTCAACTATGATTAATCAAGTTATATCCAATGTGTTAATACTCTAAAATAACACTCCATAGTCACAAATAAAAGTTTTTTAATTTTGTTTACTTATTTATATATGTGTTTATTTTATTCATAGTAGTAGTATCTGATCTCTTTAACCCAATGCTGAAAATTCTTAATTATGGAAATTAATTAAAGTGATTAACATATATATATTATATAGATATATTAACATATATCCAACCTAGTTAAGGAGTTTGATATTACTGTTGTAAAGTGAGGACGGAGCCTTTCAAATCAAACATAAATACTTTATTTAGAAGGCCCTGGATTTCCAATTCCTTGTTTTAAGATTGCTTTAGTGAAATATTAAAACATAAATTAGGAAAGATAAATACAAGAATAAACATACAGAAACATATTACGTATCAGTGCCTTTAAAATTCTAAAACAAAATTGTTTTGATTAAAACATTTAAATAATTTTTCAGTTTTAATGAAACAGGAATTTCAATGCTGTATTATAAACATTTTAAACATTATGACATATAAGTTATTTATATCTTGTATAAATACTGTTTAATAGGATGTAGGTTTATTTTTGGCTTTTGTTTTGTTTAATTTTGTTTTCTCTTGGGCTTTAGTTTGTTTCCAGAGAATTCTTTACTGATTGTTTAGGAAAATGGAATGAAATTCTCCTAAGAGATCCTAACTACCATCATTGAGAAGTTTAAATTCAGTTCACAAAGAGTCCATTCTATTGAATTATAAGTTTATACAGGAAAATAAATCTACCGATACTAATTGTCTCTGCAAATTTGCATAAAGCGAATGTATTTATTATGCACTTAATGAAAGTGCAAAGTATTTAAAAACTGGCATTTCTTTTCAGTTAGGTAAATTTTGTAATTGGTAACTATGAAGATAGGTGGTTATAAGTGGGAGCATTTACTGTGCTTGAAAAATTCCATTGTATCATTCAGAAAAAAATAATTTTGCCACCACTATAACAAAACTTCATAAAGGGTTATCTTCTGTTAAAAATGTTCTCATTGATTTCTATCACATCTTAGTTTCTGAATTCTGTATATATTTTACACATCCAATTTTACCTCAGAAGAGTCATTTTGTTCCCATATTTGTGGGTGATTTCCATGTGTGATTTTGTCCTAGTTTGGGTTTCACATAATATAAAAGCGATGAGTATAATGATGGCCATACAATTTGAATCTCTCCATCTTCTTTTTAGAAGCTACACACATCAACAGGAAAATCAAATATCATCACTCTTATCCCAGATTTACAGAGGAAGTAGGAGACAAAAGGATCTCAATTTTCAATATACCTGTAATTGGAGAAATAAATAAGAGCTGCTGAGTCAGCCCCTTAGCAGAGAATCAGGCAGGGCATGCACAGAAAAAGAGTTTGGGCCCTTTAAAGTGGATAAGCTCTGAAAATATACCCACAGCTTACACCCAGAAGGTTATTCTCCACACCTAAGTGAAACATTTTAAAGTAAATTTGAGTTCTGGAGGTTCAGAAGAATAGTTACAACGAAGCTAAAGGGAAGGGGCTTGGAAAGTGTGGAGGTTCAAGCTCACAATTTTGGAAAAGAGGCACCTTGGATGGTGATGTCTGGTTTTGTAAAGAAAGCTAATAAAGAAAACATGGCTCTATTTATACAAGTACTAAAGGTTTAGAAGACAGGCGGAAAGCACTATTCATTGAAGATATGACACTTCTCTCTAGAAACAATAGAAATAGTAAAAGAACCAAAAAAACGAACTAAATATGCCATCTAACCCTTCTCCCGTAGGGTTTCTAACTATAGCTGATCTAGAAAAACAACACAAATGTGTGTAAAGTGAGGGTATGGAGAAGACATCAGAATCAAATGTCCTTAAAAAGTACCATAAAGAACAGAAGATAAATGGACCAAATTGTCTTTCTTATTTCTTTTCTTTCTTTCTTTCTTTTTTTTTCAGACGGAGTTTTGCTCGTTTCCCAGGCGGGAGTGCAATGGCGTGATCTCGACTCACCACAACCTCTGCCTCCCAGGTTCAAGCAGTTCTCCTGCCTCAGCCTCCCGGGTAGTTAAGATTACAGGCACGTGCCACCACGCCAGCTAATTTTGTATTTTTAGTAGACACGGGGTTTCTCCAATGTTGGTCAGGCTGGTCTCGAACTACCGACCTCAGGTGATCCTCCCGCCTCAGCCTCCCAAAGTGCTGGGAGTACAGGCATGAGCCCCTGCGCCTGGCCTCTCTTTCTTATTTCTAAGTGACTATATTTAAGAAAAACAAAAACAAAAACAAAAAAACATGCTATACACACACATGCACACACACACACACACACAAAATACCTACATGCTCATTAAATACTATTTTCCTGTGCCATCTAAGCATATGTTACAACTGTTAACACTATTCTATATGTGATATAAAATGCCTTTTCCCCTGGATTATACAGGATTGAAAATAACATTTATTAAATTTGAAAGTTTCAATCAGTAGGAAATAAGTTAAAGTAGAAACAACAGTCAGCTCAATATCTACATTGTTTTATACCTTTATTAAATAAGAATCTGCTTATTAGTCTGAAGTATAATGGCTAAAGTAATATATTTATACTCTCATCCTATTAATCACAATTCCTTGAGAAAATTGCCACCAATAGATTTTTCCTCTACAAATAAGCCAACAATAAAAAGAGGTAAAATATAGATGATAAAATACAGGAAAAATGTAGAAGAGATGCCTGAGCACAAATAGAAACAATTAAGAACAAGGAATATTAAGTATAGAAAGAGAAAGGGAAAAGAAATAGAAATAAAATCGCACATTAAAAACGATCACAGAAACAGGAAAATGGCACATATTGAAGACTGGAAATAGAACGAAATTAATATTTAAAAAGAAATGCTTCCTGAAATGGGGTCGGGGACTTTGAATCTATGTAATTCAAGGTTTCAGAACTTGCCAGGGAAAAATAATAATAATAATTATCATTATTAATTTTATTATATTTATTTACTTTTTTTGAGACGGAGTCTCCCTCTGTCACCCAGGCTGGAGTGCAGTGGCATGATCTCGGCTCACGGTAAGCTCCGCCTCCCGGGTTCACATCATTCTCCCACCTCCACCTCCCGAGTAACTAGGACTACAGGTGCCCACCACCACGCCTGGCTAATTTTTGTTTTTGTATTTTTAGTAGAGATGGGGTTTCACTGTATTAGCCAAGATGGTCTCAATCTCCTGACCTCGTGATCCACCTGCCTCGGTCTCCCAAATTATTTTTTCCAGTTAAAATAATTTTTGACTGGAAAAATTTATTTTTAACAGTCAAAATATAAGGACCTTCAAGTAAAACAGACCAAGTCACACACACAGGAAAGAAAATGAGACATGAGTCAGAATTCTGGATGGCAACATACAGGGTATGACAGCAGTGAAGTAACAAGAAGAAATCCATGATTTCTTTCACTGGACAAGTATATATCCACCTAAGCTGAACTTCAAGTATAAAGGCTACAGAAATAAAGTTCCAAATATGCCACAATATAATTAACATTGTGCACAAGAGCCACTATTACTAGAGAACCTAATAGAGAATGACCTTCATTCCAGAAAATATGAGTAGTAAAAAAATGAGCAAAAAATGAATGTAGCACAAGTTTTTAGATTAAAATAAAAGTTGGGGGAGAGGGATAATAGTAAATATGTATCAGGTTGGTGCAAAAGTTATTGCGGTTTATGCCATTTTTTAATGATGAAAACCGCAATTACTTTTGCACCAACTTAATATTCTGACAAAATAGAAACATATAACTAAAATGTGGATAAAGAAGGGAGAGGAGACAAACAGAAATCACTCACTGATTGCTTGGTAGGTAATAGGTGGAAGTCTAAGATATAATTCAAAGCTGACAAACAGAATAGCAGAATTGAAATAAGGGAAAGGTAATAAGGCTACTATAAAAAGTTTTAGTGTGGAGGCAAACACTAGAATGAAACAATTTCCCAAAGAAAAAAGTAAAATAAAACTCTAAAATTTAAGATTGCCATGAAACTGAAAACACAATAAATAATTGTGTATATATAATACAAAGTGTATAGTAGCAAAATATTTTATTGAAGAACTGAGACAAGAGGTCCATTGTACTGATGAATGCAAATAAGCTTAGCTCACTTATTAAAAGCAAAATGTGTTGTTACTGGCATATAGAGGAAAACTTGATGCTGTTATATAAAAGACATATTTTACTTGTAATTGGAATGGATAAACATAAATGGTCAATATCATGTAAGACAAATGTGAACAAAAAATAAACTGAGGGTGGTTATAGGGATATCTGACAAGTTATAATTCACATCAAATAATAAAATGGAACAAAGTAGGACACCAAACAACACAGCAGTGAGGAATACTCTTCATAATGTCAAACAATTCAAATAAATAGAAGAACAGAAATGCACTAGTTATATGCAACTTTGACACATTTCTCTTAGTGCAACACAAATCACGTGGATGAGAAATGCATAAGAATATAGAAAAGCCAACTGATCAAATTAATGAGATAGTCATTGTGGATTTTTACTGGACATATAACTAAAAATTTAGAAAAGTGGCAAAGTAAACAAAATGAGAGAAAGACATAAGCAAAATTGTATGTCTTAATAAACACTGAGGCCACTAAATATGCTGTTTCTTTGAAAAATATCTAAATTCAGAAAAGAAGAAGTCAGAAATGTACACACACACCAAAAATAATAAGGGGAAATAAATAATTGGTACTGTAAAAATTGATCATATGATTGGGTCTTTCTTTACATAACTAACTGTAACAGAGTCAAGAGGCCAGGAGTAAAAAGCACTCAGGGCATGTATTAGTCCGTTTTCACACTGCTGATAAAGATATATCTGAGACTGGGTTAATTTATAAAGAAAAAGAGGTTTAATGGACTCACAGTACCAAGCAGCTGGGAAGGCCTCACACCCATGGCAGAAGACAAAAGGCACATCTCACAAGGTTCCAGACAAGAGAGAATGAGGACCAAGCAAAATGGGTTTCCCCATATAAAACCATTAGATTTGATGAGACTTATTGGCTACCATGAGAACAGTACAGGGCAACTGCCCCCATGATTCAATTATCTCCCACCTGGTCCCTCCACACAACATATGGGAATTATGGGACCCACAATTCAAGATGAGATTTGGGTGAGGACACAGCCAAACCATATCAGGGCATAAAACATTACTCTAAGAATGTAATTCTCTACAAGCCTAATTTCTGAAACTGCTTGTTCTTACCTAAAAGCAGTTTTATCTAATAGCTACTGAAACAACCAGCTCTGAATGTAAGATTAGTTTTACCCACCTCTGTAACCAATCAGAACTTGCCTATTAACTTTCTTTCAAAACAATAAGTAACATTTCTCCTTTTTATAAAATCTCCAACCTTGTCTTTGTTCTTTGGACATACTGAAGACCACCTAGCCTTTGTGTTTGTCCTGAATTGCAAATTTTCATTTCCCAAATAAAATATTTTAAATTTAGAGATTGTCTGTTACAGTACACTGGAAATTTAAAACAACAAATTCGAAAGACCAAAAGAAAGGAAGGAAGGAAGCCAATTAAATTAGTCACTTTTTCTAAGAAAATATATTTCATAAAAACTGACTGCAGCAAAGACAGAAGGTTTAATTGCAATTTTCTAAGACGTGGTGGGATTTATCTAAGACCTCACACTAAGACACAGTCTCATATACTTTCAAAGGGGAATCCTACCACACCTTCAGAAACAGATAATCCTAACAACATTTTCAGAAGCTCAGAAAAAGTGAAAATAACAATGATACCTGTGGTAGGGTGAATGGTGGCTCAAAAAATATATGACAATCTCCTAACCCTGATCTTATCGATTTTATTTGGAAAAAGGACCTTTGCAGACGTAATTAAGTTAAGATTATTGTAGAATATCCAGGTGTGCCTTACACGGCATCACAAGTGTTCTTATAAGAAGAGACAGAGGGAAGTTGGACACACACAGAGAGCAGAAGGCTATGTGAAGATGGAACAGAAAGAGATGAGGCCACATGCCAAGGAATGCTGACGGCCACCAGAGGGTGGAAGAGGCAAGGAATGGATTATCTGTAGAGCAACTAAAGGGCATGTGGCTCTGCTGATGGCTGAGTTTTGGCATTCTTACCCCAAAAATCTGTGAGAAAGTAAATAGCTATTAAATTATCAAGTTTGTAGTCATTTGCTAGCAGTGCAGGAAAATAATAGGTACCTAACCCTGCTAAAAGTGGAAGGAAAAGAGAACTACAGAGCAATATAAATGCAAAAATCTGAAGCAATATGTAAAAAAGAACAATATATTGGCAGATTTTTAAGAAATGATGATGGAGATTTATTCTAGGATTGCATTCAAGGCTCAATATTAGCAAATCCATTAATTCAGCGATGAGAATTAGAAGAAAAGTAATATGTAGTCATGTGTTCCTTTTTTTTTTTAATTACCAAAAAGGCAATGTTTATTTCTGGTTTTCACAAACTTAATAAAATAGAAATAGATATTTTCTTAATTTGATTACATATATCTATATATGTATATAGATATATATGTAAGCTGGGGTTTCAGTCACATACCATGAAGTCTGGACTGAATTTATCTGTGATAAATTAATTGTTATCATATTTATTATTTATGGGTGGGGATAGCCTTTGTAGCTATGACTCAGAATCAAGTTTCTGTAACTTTTAATTAATTCAGCCAAAAAAAAGAGATCCTGTAAATAAATATTAATATATTTGTTTATGTAGATGCAAAAACTGCAAATGTTAATGATAAACTAGATTGTGAATGCACGGATGTTCCTTGTTCTATTCTTTCTACTTTTACCTATGTTACCCATTTTTTTTTCCAGATTAAAAAAGAGGTATACTTCAGTGAGATCTTCTTTGGTGCCCATCAAAAGCAAGTTTAGTGATAATCGTGTATCATGTTTTGTCCCAATTTTAAAAAGCAGAAGAATAGAACATTCCAGATCAAGAGGAAAAAGATATAGATATTATAGTACAAATCTAGGATAAAAAGGGAAATTTACCTTTTAGAATTCACTGGTTATCTTGGTAGTCATAAATGGAGACTGCTAGTTTAATGGGGAACGGATTTCCTATTTCATAAATGGTATTGGGAAAACTGGCTAGCCATATGCAGAAAATTGAAACTGGACCCCTTCCTTACACCTTATACAAAAATTAACTCAAGATGGACCAAAGATTTAAACATAAGACCTAAAACCATAAAACCCTAGAAGAAAACCTAGGCAATACCATTCAGGACATAGGCATGAGCAAAGACTTCATGACTAAAACAAGAAAAGCATTGGCAACAAAAGCCAAAATTGACAAATGGGATGTAATTAAACTAAGAGCGTCTACAGAGCAAAAGAAACTATCATCAGTGTGAACAGGCAACCTACAGAATGGGAGAAAATTTTTGAAATCCATCAAAGGGCTAATATCCAGAATCTACAAGGAACTTAAACAAATTTACAAGAAAAAAACAAACAACCCCATCAAAAAGTGGGCAAAGGTTATGAACAGACACTTCTCAAAAGAAGACATTATTGCGGCCAACAAACATATGAAATAAAAGCTCATCATCACTGGTCATTAGAGAAATGCAAATCAAAACCACAATGAGATACCATCTCGTTCCAGTTAGAATGGTGATTATTAAAAAGTCAGGGAACAAAAGATGCTGGAGAGGATGTGGAGAAATAGGAACAATTTTACACTCTTGGTGGGAGTGTAAATTAGTTCAACCATTGTTGAAGACCGTGTGGTGATTCCTCAAGGATCTAGAACTAGAAATACCATTTGACCCAGCAATTCCATTACTGGTTATATACCCAAAGGATTATAAATCATTCTACTATAAAGACACAGGCACACGTATGTTTATTGCAGTGCTATTCACAATAGCAAAGACTTGGGACCAACCAAAATGCCCATCAATATTAGGCTGGATAAAGAAAATGTGGCACATATACACCATGAAATACTATGCAGCTATAAAAAAGAATGAGTTCATGTCTTTCAAAGGGAAATGGATGAAGCTGGAAACCATCATCCTCTACAAACTAACACAGGAACAAAAAATCAGACACCATATGTTCTCACTCATAAGTGGGAGTTGAACAATGAGAACATATGGGCACAGGGAGAGGAACATCACACACTGGGGCCCGTCAGGGGGTGGGGGGGGAGGGTTAGCATTAGGAGAAATACCTAATGTAGATGATGGGTGGATGGGTGCAGCAAACCACCATGGCACGTGTATACCTATGTAACAAACCTGCACATTCTGCACATGTACCCCAGAACTTAAAGTGTAATTTAAAAAAAAAGAAAAAAAGAGTGCTAGTTTTACTTTTTAATTTTAAAGTTTATAATTTTATAAGCAGACACACAAATATACATGTACATCTATATGTCTCGCTATTAATAAAAGCTGCTCATCTCCTAAAAATTACTAATAATTGGGATGGCCTGTTAATTTAAGGTTGCTACATTTAGGAAACTGGAAAATAAATCAGGAATTGAATATTCCTGATATGATACAAATATCATAGTAAAAGAAAAATAAAAAGTTATTGTTAATTGATTATTAATTCAAATGAAATAATAGATAAATAAAACATTATCTTCAGGTTAGGTAATAAAGTAAAACAAAGAAATTGTCAAAGTTTATTAGAAATTAGAATCTCTTGCCAAAACAGCAAGGAAGAAGAAATCTAAATCCATCTCTGCTGTAGTAACAAAAGTGAAAGTATTGTCGAGTATTCTCATATAATTTCCATTTCCCATTTGAAGGCACCTTAAACATTAAAAGTACTATTCTATCAAATTGTTTAAAATTGACAAATTGTTGAATCATAAATTAGCTGCAAATATATTTGCTAGCACTGAAAAACATTCAGAATTATGCTAAATGACATTAAACACATATTCATCCCGTGACAGATGAAAAGGGAAAATAGGAACTAAGCTGAAGATGATGAATATATTGGATATTTCATACTGGTTCTATAGATTCAAATGCATAGAATTAAATGGAGAAAGAAGGGAGGTGAAGGAAAAAGGATTGACTGGAAAATTAAATATGAATGAAGTTCCCAAAAAAAGAAAGGGAACATTAAAGTCCCAATCATGCCTATTTGGATGTCTTAAGTTTGAAATTATATAAAAATTGCGAATATAGACATGTCAGTGTCAATGTCTTGCTTTCTCTCTGCTTTTTCGTTCTTCGGTGTTTGCCTAATGAGGTGGAAAAGTCTGTTTAAGTTCCTAGACTGGTGTTTGAACACCTTGGTTTTCTTGCTTTTTTTTTTCTGCATCCCTGGTAAATAATCTAAATTACAGTGAATAAAAGGGATGAAAACTCCCAACCAGGGAAAAAATACCATTCGACTCCTCTGTTATCAGAAAATGAAGTGTGAACCAGGTCTCAGTTCAACCTTGTTTGTATTCTGACTTCTGAGACACAGGACAAGCTACTCAACCTTTCTGAGCCTCAGTTTCATCTTTAAAAGAAATATTAATAGTAGTAATTATATCTGAAAGCCCATACTACATAAAACAATGAGACTCTGAAAAGTAAATATGCCACAAAACATCTGAAATCAATTGTATTCTTTTTGTGGTTTGCTTTATATACTAGCAAGAGTTGTTTGGGATTTCAGTTAATGTGGTAAGAAATGAAAATACACTATCTCACTTTCTGTCAAGCTCTATTAAAAAGAATAAATGTTAAAAACAC
The DNA here is from genome assembly GCF_028878055.3 of Symphalangus syndactylus. Classification (NCBI taxonomy): domain Eukaryota; kingdom Metazoa; phylum Chordata; class Mammalia; order Primates; family Hylobatidae; genus Symphalangus; species Symphalangus syndactylus. Next base: position 30,777,048 of record NC_072426.2, read on the forward strand.
CAAAAATATTCCAAGAACTTCACAAATGTAAGCATCAGATGTAGGTAGGTGATGAAAACAGGAGGATCAGGTGCAACTTTGCATTTCAAACCTCTTGGTCCTTTGTTTCATTTCATACAGTTGTATCCCACTACCCATCCTGTACCTTAAGAAAAGACTCAAAGTTACTCTTTGGAAAAATTGAATCAGAGGAGCCTTTCACTTGAGAAACACCAGACACAGATGAGGGTGGTAAGAGGAGACATACTAGAAACAAGAGGTTTACCAGAAATATTTGTACTAAACAACAGAAAGGCAAACATTTCTTGTATTCAGTACCTAGAATGCTGGTAGTCAGGCCTTTACCTGCAAAAAAGTTAGAGTATTAATCTATGCCTGAGGCCAACCAGTTTGCAACCATTCCTATACGGGGAGTTTCTAAATAACTTTTTCATTTTTCAGTCTTAAAAATGAATGAATTAATAAATAACACCATGTAGTTGAGAAGCACATTAACATACACACACACACACACACACACACAAACACATCAATAGGAACAAACAAAATAAAGAAACCTAGAAAAAAATCATGTTTATGAGCAAAGCAGTTTCTCAAATATATAGAGATAGATATGTATATATATACATATATATATATATCTAACATTCTCAGAGAAACAAAAAGTTTATTTAATAAGATAAAAATAAGTTCTAAAAAGAAAACTTTCAGAGAATGAGGGTTCTAGAGAAATGTTTTAAAAACGATAGAAGAAAATCTATGTGAAAGGTTAGAAGAGAAAGTCAAAGTGAATCTCCCAAAATGTGGCATTATAAAAATGGGAAGATAAATATGATCAAGGAGAGAATGTGAAATCCAATGAAAAAGAGTTCTAGCATGTGGTGGATTGCATTATTGGTCTCAATTGTTGACCCTCATCTACATGCGCATACTTGCTATGGTCTCATCATGGGTGGAATATGTTTATTTTCTAGTGTTACATAAATGAAAGCAAAAGTGTGCTAATACTAAGCCTGTGTCTTAAGAGGCTTTATTGTTTCCAGTTGCCCTATTGTACGTCTGCCATTGCCATCTGAAGAACATACCTAGCTAATCCACTACTCTGAGAGACATATGGTGCTACGTCTCTCCAACTAACTCACACAGACTTGTAGTGTGAAGCAGCACCACTCAGCTAAGACTTCTGAAGCAATCAAACCACAGTAAGAAAGCAGAAAAGTGAGAAAATAAATGAGCATTGTAAAGGTCTACATTCTGGGGTAGTTTGTATTACAGCGACTGCTAACAGAAACACAGAGAGACAGATAAAACAGAAGTCATAAAACGGTCAAAGAAATAATAATTTCAAAAACTGAAGAGAACATAATGTTGCAAGTTCAAAGGCATAAATAAGTGTCAAACACAATGGATAATAATAATGATTATAATAACAATAAAAATCAAGTAACAATTACGATATTAAACAACAAAACGGATATGAAATAACTCCATACTTTATGGAGGCATTGGTAAGTGTAGTAAACAGTTTTCATATAAACCATAAAGTGAGAAATATTAAGTATTGTTAATAGTAACAAGTGTCTATGAGACAACTGTAGAGACATGATTTTAAAATTCTATGGGGAAATTATTTTCAACTGAGAATTCTATATCCAGGCAATTTATACTCAAGAGTAAAAGTTGAATAAAGGCATGATAGAAATGTAATATCATAGAATGTCTAAGTCCCAGGGATGCTTCCTTAATAAGCCCCTTGAGGAAATCATTCAACAAAAAAGAGAAATAAAAAGTATGGTTTAGACTGCTGACATGAGATCCTACGTCTCCAGAAATCCATCAGGCTTAATGAGCAATAGAATCAAATAGGAGGAAACAAGAAAATGGTATCAGCAAAACAAAATATAAATGATTGTAAAGTGTGGGAACAAAATAGATTCCCTGCAAACTGAACCAAAGAAAAAATAATGCAATATTTTTCTAACTTCAGGACTTAAAAAATAGTTGTGAAATATTTTTTTAAATAGTCATAAAAACCATAGAATTAAGATTAGAATTATGTTCGCATAATTAAAATATTATAAAATTAAAACTTGCTACATTAAAGAATCAGAGGATTGGAGTGAAGGAAAGTATGTTGGGAGGGTTTTTATAGTGGAGCATAAGTGTAAGGAGTCTAAATCCTTGTTTTTCACAGCTGAAAGTCTGCAAATAATATCAACCATTGAAAAATCAAGTCACACACACAATAGCTTCCAAGGAAGAGCTAGGATAAAACTGGTTAACACTGGGTTGTGTGAATAATTTGGGGGGAGAAAGAGACAGAGGGTTGTTAATCTGTTATATTATTAATTTAATGGTACTATTCAACATCTAAATCTGGATACATATTACTTGATAAAAATGATCTTAAAGAAAAAAACAACAGTTTAAAATAATTAAGAAACTAAAATACCAACTGAAAAAGAAGACATAGGGGAATCGTTAATTCCATAGGCATCCAATGACCTGGCTAAGCTAGTTCTAACCTCCTCAGTTGTCAGAAATCAAACATGGAACTCCATTTTTCACAAGACTAAGCGCAAAAAGTCACAAACATTAGGTTATATTTTTTTACATTAACATCACTCTTTAATAAATATCTCATCTGTGAAAAATATATCAAGATTCACCTATATTTTCAAAGTGCAATTCTTTAAAAATATTTGTTCTTCCATATCCTGGGAAAATGTGTGTTACAGGATGAGTTTATACCTGCAAAATCATTTCCAATTTATAAAAATATGGGACCCATGAATAATTACTGCAGCAGACAAAAACAAAATTTTTTTTCAGTAGGAAATTTGAGAATTTTTGATTAAACATTTCAAAGTGTAGAACTTCTTACTAGTTATTGCAGACATTTGAACGGTGAAAGGGCAATGATTAACTATGGAAATGTATTTATATCCTCAGTTTCTGCCTGATGCAAATCTCTCAAAATATATTAATAATCATGATTACTAATGTCTGAAATATTTTCCTGAAGGTCCCACAATAATTGGAAAAGTAATTTATAAGAAAGCCAATATACTCAGACTTCTTTGTTGTGTACTTAGGAGAACAAACTTCCAAACTGAAAACAATCAATTCAGTTGCTGATACATTTCTTAATTTTTCATTCTACTGAGATTAAGAAGGCACCCTATTCAGGAATAAGTAAAAAAGAATTAATTGTTAATTAAACAGAATTTTCAATTCTTTTATCAGGTTTGATTCTATCATCTTAAGTAGACAAACATAAGCTAAATCTCATACTTTATATTTAATCCCAATGTGTATTAATGAATATGCTTAATATAATATTTGTAATCAAATTTGTAGATAGATCTAGGCATTGATTGATCTAAAGTAATTATTCTCATTAAAGATTGCCTTTAAATTGAGTAAAAATAATTCTAAATATTTTTAAGTACAAAGACAATCTCAAAAATGTCACCAATCACCTCATTCTCATTATAAAACCTCATTTTAAATCCAAAGCTCGGCTTGTTGCCTATTCTGTCAATATTCCAGTACAGAATGGTGTCACTATGCGCTATTACAGGACTCTAGGATTCTTTTTACTATTTTGTACAATGTTGGTTGCATCAGAAACGAATGCTGATTTGCAAGTGCCCCAGAAATCTAAGCTGGACAGAATTTAACATAATAAATCATAGGAGACTCATGACAATAAGCAATAAAATACGAAGAGTACACCTGCAATGCAGTATCTATCCATATGTATTGGAGTTATTAGAAAGATTGCCCTGTCTAAAATGAGAGGTCAAAATATGGTAGTGGGGAAGATATATGCAAAATAACAGGTGAATACAATTTTTAAAGAAATAAAACTAAAAAGGGATATGAGGAGAAGATAGAATACTTTAGTTAAAACGTCCTATACAACACAAAATATATGATAGGAATAATAAAATTTTATAGATTTTTATATTCATCTTAAAGACCTGAGATACACTAGGACCATCACTGTATATTTTAATTATCTTCTTTGATGGCAACATTTCATTTGTCTTTCAGGCTTCTCATTTTAAGAAAAGGTGAATAGGAGAACCCTTGGGTCATAAATTCTGTTTTTCACACTAATTTTTTTTCTGAGGACAGTAAGTGTTCAGTTGTGCCAGAAGATTATAGTGTTCATTTTCACTTCCAACACCCCCAAAATACATTAATGAGGACTTCATAACATCACCAGGTAAAGAAATCATTTTGAGTGTAGGTATTTCTGAGGAGTCTGGGAACATATAAACAAATAAAATAAAAAAGATATGCATTAAAACATGGCTTAAAGCATTTTTTATTTTAACCTTTACTTATTTCGAAAATCCTTCTGAGGAACTAAGGGGATATGCAATAGTGTTCTATAATATCAAGCTACATGCATAATGTAGGTAATGACTTCTAATGTAATCTGGAAAATCCAGTTAGGCTGCCAGAAGAGGAATGAAACCTGAGACAAGCTAAGAGTGAATGGACAGCTCAGCTCAGTGCAATCATAAAATATGATTATTTCCCAGGCTCGTTTATACATGAGAAAAGTTTATCAAGGTCTCAAAGAGTCTGAAGGAATAAAAAAAAATGGTCAGTGATGAGAGGCACTGTCACTTTGGATAACAGATTACACTCACTCTCAGGAGATGGCTTAAGACAACAAGTACAGCAAAGTTAGAAAGAGCCTACAGGCATCTGCTGAGTTTGACAGCCCTGAAATCTTCAGGAAAGCACCTAATAGCCTAATACCAGTGCAGTTGAGCCCTCTCGGGCATTTACCTATAGAGTTAAATGATCAGAACTCTTTTGGTACTAAAGGCAAATTATCAAAGACATCAAATGTTGTACAATTTTTTTTTACTGGTACATTGTTCAAATTCATTGCAATTTTCAGTACTTTCATTGTATAGTCTTGATTTGGTCACTTAAAGAATTACACACTTTCTGCTACCAGGTTTTCTTTTCAAGCACTGGCACTTTCCTAGTTGTTTGATAAGGTATGTGTGTTACTGTAGAATCTATTTTTGTCTTGTGTGAGCTCACATCAATGTTATTGACACTAAAAAAGAGACTGGTTCCAACTATCCAGCTAAGTAATCTCACATATCACCTCTAATCCTCTGACACACAAATGTTATTCCAGGTCTCTCAAATATGAATAAAACATGTGAAAATTATATTTTAAGAATTAGGTGTATGGATGAAGGGGTATGAACTATATATATAGTATGATCCTGACATACTATATAAACTGACTCTAACGTTTACATAGAGAATTGCAGAGGAGATTTCAGAGAGGTACAATGGCATGATAGGCCAGGAAGTTCTCAGGAATGAGCACAACTCAGGTCTAAATATAGGTTTTCTGAACCTAGAGCCCATGCTCTTTTTATTATGCCACACTGCCCTGGCCTATGAGTGTGTCACATTCCCTCTTCCTCTAAAATAAAACAGTTTGGGGCCAAGCGTGGTGGCTCACACCTGTAATCCCAGCACTTTGGGAGGCCAAGGTGGGTGGATCACGAGGTCAGGAGATCGAGGCCATCATGGCTAACACAGTGAAACACCGTCTCTACTAAGAATACAAACAATTAGCCGCGTGTGGTGGCATGAGCCTGTAGTCCAAGCTACTCGGGAACCTGAGGCAGGAGAATCGCTTGAACCTGGGAGGTGGAGGCTGCAGTGAGCCGAGATTGCGCCACCGCACTCCAGCCTGGGAGACAGAGTAAGACTCTGTCTCAAAAATAAAAAAAAAATAAAAAAATAAAAAAAACAGTTCGAGTTCATACTGTGGCACATTAAAATTTAAACAAATATTGTAAAAATGAATTCATTCAGAAGCTCATGAAACATGTGTGATACTACTAAAGATCCAAAATTAAACATACGCAGCTTGGTTCGGGATGATTTTCATGGAGGAAACCTATATTATTTTTAGCTCCGATTCTGAGTTGACATCTATATTAAGTGAAAAGCCAAATACAAGGTGCATGCATGTACACATCTATCTATTACCTATTTATCTAACTATGTTTAATGATTATCTGATTGTTTCTAAACACTTGAAATTATACAGCTTTAGCTATATCTCTCGAGATAGGTCTCTGTTCTCTACTTTGAAAGAAGGCAAGATATCACAACATATTCCAGGATATCGAAAAATGCGGTTATATCTGTATAGTTATACCAACTGTGAATAAATGTATTTTAAATATTGATATGACTAAATAGTTTATTAGTGTCTTAAAAACGTTGTATATTAGAAATAGATATTTTTGTCTTTCCATTTTTGCATACCCTTTTATTAGACAGAATAATACTCTGATTAAGACAGTTATATTCAAGGATATCCTTGAATGAGGGTAAGTATGAAAAATGATTACATACCTATTTTAAGTACCTTTGAAACTGCATTTTATGAGTGCCTCTTAAAACCAAAGACTGAAGTGTAAATTGCCATTGTGTCAAGTTGTCTCTGAAGTAAACTTAATTATCCACATGTTTGGCCTACATGTTACCTTGACGCATAGCCAGAAACTAACCCAGGGAAACTTCAGAAATAATAGGACCCCAGAGGGAAGATACAGGCCAAGGTTAGAGTACAGTATTTGTTCCATCCCGAATTCACCTAGGAAGATTTGCTGTATAATGCTTATGTTACCAATTTTGTTACAGGAATCTAGATTCTGGTTTCCTTTCTTATCCTAACACTAAGCCCACAATAGAAATAGTGAATAATTCATTCTAGCATTCAGAAAATAATCAAAATGCATTTTTCTTATCAATATATTTTGTTCTTTTATGGTATATACTCCAGAATCTCAAATGCTGCATTTAATGTTTTCTTAGTAAACCTCTTTGATTTTGAGACAAAAATACTGAATTAAACAACTAACAAACCAACAATCCCCCCAGAAACAAATTTCCACTGGCAACATTTCTACAGTATTAATCATATTAATAGCCACAAAAAAACTAGTGTCATTGGGTTATGACTAACCTAGCTACCGAAATATAAGTCAAAAACATTCAGAATAAAGAAGGATGTCAGACAATAAATCTTGATATCCTAGTAATACCTTCAAAGAGTATATACTATTTCTTAAATATTAAATGCAGAGTAGGATTTACCTAGAAGAGGCCTTGGAATACAGAACAGTAAAGGCAGAGAATAGCAAGGACTTTAAGAATATTAAGCACTATCTCTGCATTTGTTGAATTTATATTTTAATTTTAAAAACATAAATATACATAAACCAAATACCTCTACATGTATTCATTGTCATATCTAAAAGTAAGAACTAGTCTAAATCTCAGAGTTGTTTGAGGGTTAAGCAAGCTGAGGCATTATTCCCTATGAATCATTTAGCCCCGTGCTTTCAGTCTGCTTTTCCAGTTTCTGCATGTGTCAAACTGAATGTTGGGACATCACATGTGAAAATATAAGATCATCAGCAAGAGGATAGGTGGATTAGATGCTCTCCCACGTGATAACATTTTCTGATTTGAAATACAGACAATAAAATATTGTTTTCTTACTGCAGTGGGTCTGACCTAGCACCTGTACATGCATGTTTAGGTTTTGTAATAGAAATATAACAGAAAAGAGGCTGAGTAGGAAGCTATGAAAAATACTCAAAAGCCAACCACTTTATGGTAATCTCCTAGCTTGTTTAAATTACCATGCCTACCTCTTCTCCAGCCTTGTTCATTTTCTCAGCCACCTCCTTTTCCTGAACTTTGATTCTGATTTGTTCCATATACTGAAAAAAGTGTGCCACAAGTTTGGGGGTTTCAGGCGGTCAACTAGATTATATGTTTAATTCTCAGTCCCATTTCCCTGGCTTTGACTAGAATTCCTCTAGATGATAATGCTGGATACTGACCCCGACTAAAGGGCCCTTTCCACAGGTGACTGCAAACATTCTCCTAATTCCAATTCCAAGCCAGCCTTCATGCTCTCCTACCTCTATACCTTAGGCAGTGCATCCGCCAGGCTTCTTCTTGCATTAAAATACCATTCTTTGTATCTTGAAAAAAAAGACTATCCCTTGAGGATATCTCATTTAGCTTCTGCTATATCTGGAGAATCTAAGAGTACCAAATTATGAATAGTTGTCATTTTCACCCTTTCACATCAGAATAAAATCCCATATACAATAAAAAGGAAAAAATGGTTTTTACTTTTATGTAATTATAAAACACCAGACAAGAGAAATTTTTGTCTTATTCTATAAAATAATTCAAAGAATTTTAAAGAAATGATTCTGTTGACCAGACCATAACATAGAAAGATATTATGGATATTTATATTTATGAGAATGTGTCTCATTCAATATTTAAAACAAATCTGCACATTATTATTCTGATAATCTAATACTAAAAGCTTCATTTATGATACTATGCACCATTTAAAGGAACTTTTCAGAATACATGCAAAGTAATTTAGCTTATCAATTAAGAATTGCTTAGCAAAGTTGTTTTTTTCTTTTTTTATTAACAGTTTAAAGTGCTGGATCAGCCCTTAAATACAAAGTAAGTTCAATAATATGCAATTTCCCCCCAGTTTAAAGGGGATTACGGTATTGAAACTGAGAAAAGCAAAACCATAAAATAAATCGAATTGTAATATCCTATGTAATTGCCTTTTTGAGTTGTTAGTAATATTTCTATCTTAGAAGTTTAGCTAGATAGGCTGGGTGCTGTGGCTCACGCCTGTAATTCCAGCACTTTGGGAGGCTGAGGTGGGTGGATCACAAGATCAGGAGATCAAGACCATCCTGGCTAACAGGGTGAAACCCCGTCGCTACTAAAAATACAAAAAAAAAAAAAAAAAAAAAAAAAATAGCCAGATGTGGTGGTGGGTGCCTGTAGTCTGAGCTACCCGGGGGGCTGAGGCAGGAGAATGGTGTGAATCCAGGAGGCGGAGCTTGCAGTGAGCCAAGATCGTACCACTGCACTCCAGCCTGGGCGACAGAGACTCTGTCTCAAAAAAAAAAAAAAAAAAAAAGGTTTAGCTAGATAATCTATTATATTGTACTGGCAAATAAAATATAAATGATACTGAAACACTTGTCAAGCCTGTTAAAGTTTTGCTTTTCCTGAATTTTATTATGAAATTAATGGAATATATGTAAATAAATATACATATATACACACACATACACACATATTTATACACATGTATACAATGAATATATGCATACATATCTTTATCTTATGCTTTATATAAGTGCTTACAAATAGTACCTAGATATTGCTCTGTACCCTCAGTTAATGTTGTGTGTTGCGTGGTATATTATAGTAAAAGTACAAGTGGTCTTTGAATAAGAAAATCTGGGTTCAAACCCAGTAGGCCATTTTCTGCCTTTACCTAAGCACAAACTAATATGCTTTCAATACTCATCTGTAAAATGAGGATAGTAACTCCAACCCAGCAAATAGACTATACCTAAATATAACTGCGTCTTGTGGAAGTATGCAGTCATCATGGATTGTAAATTATTATTTATAGGTCACTAACTACAATGTAAAACATCTCTGGAAGATAAAATATTCTTCTGTGTGTTCACAGTATATTTATCCTTAAGTTTATTTCAAGATTACGATTCAGATCCTGTTATATCAAGCAAATTCTAGCATTCAGATCCTTAATACGACACTAGAAAACAGCTGGAAGTTACCATATAATATCAAAAATTACCATTTGCGAAAACCATAGGACAATTCTAATATTTAAAAATCATTATCAGAACTATCATAAAACTTTAGACATTTCAATAATGTACAGTTTCTTCATTGCTGTGATAGATTATTAACTGTAAAAAAAAGGTGAATAAGTACTTTTGCTTACCTTCTATTCAACATAAGAATAACATACTCTAATTCACTGAGCATACAAATTAGTATAACTCTTTTTGAGGAAAATGTGCCCATATAAAAAAAAGTAATTATTTATTAATGACCTCCCCAATTACAAATTAATCTATTGATATGTTTATAGACAAGGCACCCCACAAGAAATGATAACATATAATTTACCGTCCGTAGAGGACTTCTTTTAAGAAGTCTTAAGATATTTGTGACTTGAGTGTTAAATTAAGTAAGCAGGAAGCCATTAACCTAAGGCTGTCTCCTTACACCGAGTTCCTATGTAATGAACTACAGCCTTACTTAGTATATACATAAATGAACTAAGTCTTGATTTAGCATTATAACAGTTTCAACCAATCACAGATAGCCAACTCATCATGGCTGTTAAGGTGGGCGTGATAAGGCATATGCCAGTTGTAGTCAGTCAGATAATTTTTCTATATAGCTTCAACTCTGCTTAATTTATCTAAAGTTTTTCGTCTAACATGAGAAAAGCAAAATACATAATAGCATCTATGGATGTGATGCTTTTTGGTAAACAAAAAAAATCATGACGTGTGTGCTTGTAAGTTCATACTTTTATTTGCATACGTATTTTGAAATAAAACAGGAAAATGTTCACAGTAATTACCTATGGAGGGAGTGACTGGAGAGGCGAGCAAGAAAAGTTATCTCTTTGCTTTTTGTCTGTACATGTGGTTTGAATTCTTAAAACTGTAAATTTTATATTTTAATGGTGAAGAAAATATATGAACATTATGATCATTTATTCCCTTCACGCATTCTGTGTTAAACGTCTCATAAATAACACAACTCTGTTGAATTCACCAACTCTTGTTTATCCTGTGTTTGTGGTATAAAATGTCATTTCATGGGAGCAGAAACCAGTCCATTTACCTTTGGGTGCTTCTGTTTAAATAGGTGGGAAGAAAACCTTTTTGAATATTTTCAATCTATAACACTAATTAGGCAATATTTTCAAAACACATTTTGGATGAAAATAGAATTACCTAAAACTTTTATTGGATAAGGCCTGAATTACGTAAGAATCATAAATTTAGGTATGCCAATGAGAGTCTAAATTGACAGCCTTGTCTGGTTCTGAAAAAAAAAATTGCTCTAAATCATTTTTGGAAACCACAGATGTTAACGCTGTTGAGTCTGGTTCTGTGAACACTTCATCTTGTAAAAGTTCTGAGCAGTAATTGGTAATTAGTATTAGAGGCTTTATCATTCTTCCTGAGCAAATTATCAGAAAGAATGCTGTATTTTCTGAATGAAATCACAAATTAATCATGCCACTGAGCTTAACTGTACCACTAGTGAAGACATACAAATATGGGGGAATGTTTCTTTTTAAAAGACTGTTGAAGACCAAAATCCAGAATTACATGAGCTGAGCATACAATGTGAAAGTATGAAGTCCTAAAATGGCATATCACAAATGTCTGTTTCAAAAGGAAAGGTGGGAAGGGTATTTATTCTTGAATATCCTAAAAAACTCAAACATTATCAAAGTAATTACAGAAAACTGAGTCATTTACTTAGGGCAATTCAACATTTTAAAATAAATTAGGAATTAATAACTACCACGTGCTTGTTGCCACACAGAATAATCAACTAAAATTCAATAATCTTTGTTGAAGTAGCTTGTACTCACTTTGCATTAATATGCAATTAAACATAAACATTGATGTTACATGATCTTGTATGATTTTTTGTGTACCAGATCATGTACTCTTACTTAGTATGTCCATGTGTGATATGTGTAAAGCAGTTTTTCTTGATGCAAACATGCATTGCTTTTCACTAGGTGACAGTTTTTAGAGAAAACGCATGGAGTTTTAGAATTAAAACCTACTCAGTGTTCTTTGCAATCTGCTGTGGGTATCCAAGAAGGGCCAGACCCTTCTTATGTTTTTAGGAGAGAAAACAATTAATTAGCAAGTTCCAATATGTTTCCAAAACTAAAGCTAGGATAGGGTGAATGACCTGGTACCAAGATACCCCTAAGGGCCTGACGGCTTCCTTTTATATGCTGATGGGTTTCATTATGATTCTTACAGAAAGAAGCCAGACATTTTTAGGCTAGACTGCATATGGTAGGTTACACCAATAATCCTCTTTTGTATTCCCCATAAATCATTTTCAAAATAAAAATTGTATTTGGAGTCTATATACTGAATGTCACTGTATGTGTCACTAATTAATAAGTCGGCTAAATAACTATTCTCTTGGATTAATATTTATAAAGTAGCAATCTGTCTTTTAGGTTTTCTTAGATATTTAGAAAGCACAGGCTTATTAGATTTCTAGTGATCTAATCATGTGCACAACATAAGGAATCATTGCACATGCATATAAGAATTTTACCTTGAAGGAAAAGTTGGAGTCATGGAACACTGCTGCTACTTTAAAGTATCTAATGTAATCATTAAAACAGCTACATGGAAGAAGTACTTTACAGATTAGAACACCTTGAAACAGAGAGTTGTGATATATTTCATAAATTATCACAACTGAGCCAGTATTCACATAGAACAGCTTTTTTCTCTCGTGAGTAAACTATAATCCTGTAGTGTAAATAACCCCTATTGGTGATGGACCTAAAAATAGGTCTACCATTATGCAGCAAAATTTTTGATTAATAATTCCATAGCCACTAATCTGCCTCCAATAGCTTTAAGGAAAATTTGGTATGCTTTCTCTCTAATAGATTACAAAACTTTCACTTGTTGAGCACTTTTTAAAGTCAAACGATAAGGCTAATATTTATTAAGAAGTCATGGCATACTAGACAATTTTTATTTATGCATTACCTTACTTATTTTTGACAACTATCTTGCATGTTAGATATAATTGTTAAACCTATTTAAGTAATAACCAAAATCAAGGTTGGGAAAGGTGTTTGTAAACTAAATCACTCTAATGACCAGCAAGTGGAAAACTAAGATATGCAACCTAGCCTACTTGGCATGCAAGACCATGCCACTTCCCACCATATAATAGGATATTCATGTTGGGTTGAAGGTTAAAAAAGTGAATATTACCAATTTTCTACATTAACAAAATTCAAGATCAGATGTGTGTGCATTAACTATGAAATTGGGTAAAAATAAGTAAAAACTATAAGAAATACATAGGAAGTATAAGGAGCATCCAGACAGAAGAGAAATAGCTGATATTTCAGGAGGTCAGAGATCTTACTACAGGACATCACACTGAATGGAAGGAGTACTGACACGCTGAGCAGAAAGTAGCATCATTTTAATAACAAAAAAACTTCATAAATACAAATTTATATTTTTGAATCATTAAACTCTAAAATTAGCTTCAGGGAGAAAAAAATACAATCTTAGTAATTTTCTGAAGTATGTATATTTGGCAGGATGCCAGCTTCTACAGTTTTTAGATGAGCTTTCTTGAGTCAGCTAATAGGGAGTTTCACAGGTGAGAATCTGTCTCCATCTCTGACCTTGCATACTCCAGCATGGCCTCAGATGTTATGTAATTCTCAAAATATAAGTTATTGTATTCCACTTAATTTAAATAATATTTACTTATACCATTTAAAGGAATGTTAAGTATCAAAAGGAAAACAATGAGAAAATATCTCCCTTTCAAATCCGCTGGGAAGAGTTATGCCTGACAATTTGATGCCTCTCAATCATAGCTGTTAGGCTCAAGTCAGGATCAGAAGACTTAAGTCCAAATAAGATTGTTGGAACATATATGTTTTTCTTTTTTTGTATAATAATCACGTATTTTAGTATTAGCATAGTCCGTAAATTCTGTCTTCAAAATACACTCTCTACCATGAATAAGCCCTGTCGATTCTATCTTCAAAATACTCTCTACAAATTTCCAAAGAGCTCGCTTACTTGAGTTTTTGGGTGTCTGCTCAAAATATCACCTTTACAAAGGGGTAATTACTGGCCATCTAACTAAAATTAGTACCTTCCCAACGCTTGTATTTGCCCATTGTGTGTTGCTATAAAGGAAGGTGCAGGGAGGGATGTGTACAGAGATCACATGGCAAGACAGAAAGCAAGAGAAAGAGGGGAGGGAGGTACCAGGCTCTTTTTAACAACCAAATCTGTGGGAACTAATTGAGTGAAAGCTCACCCCAAGGAAGGGCATTAATCTACTCGTGAGGGATCCACTCTGACCTAAACACCTCCCTTTATGCCCCATCTTCAACATAGGGGACCAAGTTTCCACACTAGGTTTGGAAAAGACAAACATCCAAGCCATAGCAACACTACTTTCTAATCTCTTACCTGCTTTTTTATTTCTAACTGGTATTATTTAGCAAAATTTGCAACAATATTATAACAGATAAGATGCCCAATTATTAAGGTATGACATTATTTTGAGGATAGTGGAAAACATTTTTAGATGTACCTGTATTGTTAAAAATGTATACAAGTTAAGGATACCTAAACTAAAAATCCAAAATCTGAAACTTTTTGAGTCCTGGTATGATGCCATAAGTGGAAAATCCTACATATGACCTTGTAAAATAGGTTGCAGTTAAAACTTTGTTCCATGAACAAATTCTTTACAATATTGTACACAATTAATTTCAGGTTATGTATAAAAGTTGTAAGTGAAGGATAAATGAATTCTGTGTTTAAACTTGGGTCTCATCACCAAGATATCTCATTATGTATATGCAAATATGCCAAATTAAAAAAGAAAATCAAAATTCAAAACACTTTGGTCCCAAGCCTTTTGGATAAGTGATACACAACCTGTCCTGAAATAATATGGTCCCAAACAATCACAAAGCAGTAGCTTCCTAACTTATCTCCTATCCACTTCCCTTCTCTTTGAAAATCATAATTTTAGCCAGCCCTTATTGGAGAACAGAATTAGGCAAACTGGCAATCAACTGCCAGTTGCACTATATGTGAGTAACAGTAATCTCAGGTGAATATTTCTGGGTTTTACTTCATTCGACAGTTATATATTCAATTATTTGTGGCTTTAATCCCACACTACAACGTAGGCTCCATGAGGACAAGAACTTTGCTTGGTTCACTGCTTACTATCCAGTGCAATAACAGTAGAGGCTCAATAAGCACATGCTAAAACAACTACTGGATTGATTTGATTGCTATGGAATATGCTAGGGTGTGACTTACGTTTCTAAGAAGACTTCAGAGAGCCCCAGGCACTTTCTCTACCCACAAAATGCTTGTAGATTTTAGAAAAGCTGCTTTGAGAATAGAAAAAGAGGCTTCTCAGTCATGGACAGAGTTTAAAAAAGCATCTGAAGTATGAGACAAAACAGCAGTCAAATGAGTCATTTCTAGAATAGCATCACTCATTCCATCATCATGCAGTGAGCTTCCAACACTAGACTTCAGGTTCTTCTGATAATGCCACTTTTAAATTGACAATGATTGGAAATGTTCCAAGAATATTCTCTTTTACTTAGGAAGTTAAAACGGAATGGAAAAAAAAGTCCCAAATTTTGCCGTGAATATAAAATATAATCCACCCGAAGAAAGAGCAAAGGACTGATATTTGACCACTGCATACTTGGGAAATACAGTTCCAAAAGAAACAATGAAAAAACATATAGAAAAAAATCAGATGGATTGATACATTATTTGGCTTTGGAGAATTTTAAACATGAAAAAATAATAATCCCACCATACTTGATATGCTTAATGCTTACTTATCATACCAATGTTAAAATCTGTAGGATTTTCCTTCCAAGCACTCTTGCATTCAAAATATAACTAAAGAGCATTGCAATTACATTTACTCAGATAAATAGATTCTGTAGATTGTCTCTGATTATCTTCTTTCCTCATTTATTGTGCTGCCTCTACCTTCATGTCTTTACAGACTAAGAAAAAAAATCCAGTTTTATTTAATATTTCTGAACTTCATGATGGTGTTGGCCCCATAATATGATACTTCTTCAACAAATAAAACATGTGAAGTGCCAAGGTTATGTTATATTTTAACACAGTAAAATGTAAGCAATAATACCTTAATTATATGTGTTACTGTATATTATCCACTGTTGGAACAGAAAATCAGACTTAGCTAGTACAGATACCCCTATCTCTTCCCCAATAGATACCAAACATAAGACTATAATCATCATTCATTTTTGGGCATGAATATCTTTTTTTCCTCCTAGATAGGAGAAAAGCATTTGGTTGTAAAAGAGGCATGGAGGGCAGAAGTTGAATATGATGTGGCTTGAATGTATGGTATGGCTTCCTTTCAGTGTGACTCCTCAGGCTGGGTTTGAGCAACTGTGGTTAAATAATGAAGGACAGAACTCAAGCATACTATTTGCATATGAGACAACATAAGGGTAAGGACAAGTATTTGTGAATCAGAAGTCAAAAGACTGTTCAAAAGTGAATTATTAGATTTTGGTCATAAGCAGGACTGCTTCAGTGCCTTAAGGATATAGCCTGGCAAGGATGGAAAATGGTCATTCTTTCTATGCCAGTCCAGAACTCATTGGTACCTTCTATCTCTGTGGATTATAAATTTTGGGTGCATGGTAGAAACAAAGTGCTTGGCATAAGCACTTGTGATTTCGCAAGAGATGCCATCGTTTAGTGTTCTTTTTTTTTTTATCTCATATGTTAATTAGAATGTAATAGCTATGAGAGTAAGTGATGTGCCTATTATGTTCACCACTCTAGTCAAGTGCCTAGAACCATGCTCAGGCCAGAATATCTCCTTGATAAATATGAGTAAACAAATGAATGAAGTGCAAGTAGAAAATACTACTTAAGTGCTCTTCCTGGCCTGACTTGTACTATGTACTAAGGCACTAATTAAGAGACATAAAGTGAATAGATAAAACACACAAGACCAAACTATATGCTGTCTACAAGAAATTTACTTCATCTGTAAGGACACAAACAGACTGAAATTGACAGATGGAAAAAATATTCTATACAAATGGAGACCAAAAAGTAGCAAGAGTAACCATTCTTATATCAAATAAAATGGACTTTAAGTAAAAAACTATAAAAAGATGGAAAAGACCACAGGTCAATACAGAGAGGAAATAATAAATGTAAAAATATATGTATCCAATATTCATGCACCTAAACACATGAAGCAAATGTTAATAGACCAAATGGAGAGCTAGAATGCAATGCAATGATAGTATGAGACTTCAGCATCCCACTTTTATGCAATGGATTGATCATTCACACAGAAACTCAACAAAGAAATATAGAATTTAAACTGGACTCTAGACTAAATGGACCCAACAGATATTTAAAAAACATTCCATCTAACATCTGCAGGATACGTGAAAATTAACCAGCATAACTTGAAATACTGATGGGTCAATCAATAAATTTAAAAATAAATTTAAAAATTCCTGAGATGAATGAAAATGGAAACATAATATACCAAAACCTATAATGAAACACAGTAAAAGCAGTTCTAAAAAAGAAGTTTATAGTAATAAACATCTACATGAAAGAAGTAGAAAGATTTCAACTAAAGGAGCTAATGTCATACCTCAAGAACCTAGAAAAACAACAACAAACCAAACACAAAATTAGGAGAAGAAAATAAATAATAAAGATTAGAGAAGAAAAAACTAAATAGATAAGAAAAATATAAAAAACAATGAAATAAAGAGTTGGGCTTTTAAAAGCTAAAAACTTGACAAATCTTTAACAACATTAAGAAAAAAGAGACAAGACTCAAATAAATTCAGGCATGAAAAAGGAGATGTTACAACTGATATCACAGAAATTAAAAAGATCATTAAATAATCTTATTAACAACCATACACCAACAAATTGGAAAACCTACGGGATATGGACACATGTAATCTACCAAAATTGAATCACAAAGACAAAAAAAAACTTTAACAAACTAATAATGATTAATGAGATTAAATCAGTAACAAAGAGTGTCTCATAAGAGAAAAGTCCAGGATCTGATGAATTTACTGCTCAGATCTACTAAACATTCAAGGAAGAAATAATACCAATTATTCTAAAACTATTCAAAAATATTAGAGTGGAAAGAATTCTTCCAAACCCATTATATGAGGTCAGCATTGCTCTGCTACCAAAATCAGATAGGGATGCAACATAAAAAGATAACTTCAGACAAATAAACCTGATGAACATGCATGTAAAATTCCTCAACAAAATACAAGCCAACTAAATCCAAGAGAACATCAAAAAGGGTATTCAGTAATATCAAGTGGGATTTATCCCAGGGATGCAAAGATGGTTCAACATATGCAAATCAATAAACATGATATATTATATCAACAGAGTGAAGTACAAAAACCATATGATTATCTCAATAGAAGAAGAAAAAGCATTTGATAAAAATCAACATCCCTTATGATAACATCCATAACATCCCTTTACAATAAATATTCCCAACTAATTCTTTATAGGAGGAACATAACTCAGCACAATAAAGGCTGCACATGACAAACCCACAACTAACATTATACTGAATGAGGAAATGTTAAAAGTTTTACTTCTAAAATCTAGAATAAGCCAATCATGACTATTTTCACCACTTTTCTTCAACATAGTACTAGACATCATAGCCTGAGCAATTAGGCAAAAGAAGTAAGTAAATTGGAAAGAAGGAAGTCAAATTATCCTTCTTTGCAGACAGCATGATCTTTATATATATAGAATACCCTACAGATTCCACCAAAAAAGGTCAAGACTAATAAATGAATTCAGTAAATTTACAGGATACAAATTCACCATACAATAATTAGTAGCGTTTATATATGCCAGTAACAAACTACATGACAAAGAAATCAAGAGATTAATCTCATTTACAATAGCTGCAAAAAACCTGTAAGAATAAATTTAACAGCTTTGATCTTTTTGCTTAGTATTGCCTTGGTTATTCAGGCTCTTTTTTGGTTCTATATGAATTTTTTAATAGTTTCTTCCAGGCTGTGAAGAATGTCAATGGTAGTTTAATGAGAATAACATTGAATCTATAAATTAATCTGGGTAGCATGGTCATTGTAATGTTATTGATTCTTCCTGTCTATGATCATGGAATTTTTTTTATTCATTTGTTTGTGTCATGTATGATTTATTTTACCAGAGATTTGTAGTTCTACTTGTAGAACTTATCAGTGTAAGAAGCTCTGAGGCTGAGATGATGAGGTTTTCTAGATATAGGATCATGTCATCTGCAAACAGGAATAGCTTGACCTCCTCCCTTAATATTTGAATGCCTTTTATTTCTTTCTCTTGCCTGATTGTGCTGGCCAGAACTTTCAACACTTTGTTTAAGAGGAGTGATGAGGGAGGGCATCCTTTTCTTGAGCCAGTTTTCAAGGGGAATGCTCCTAGCTTTTCCCATTCAGTATGATGTTGGTGGTGAGTCTATCATATATATTTTTATTATTTTAAGGTTTGTTCTTTCAATACCTAGTTCATTTAGAGTTTTTTTTTTATCACGAAGTGATGTTGAATTTTATCAAAAGACTTTCCTGCATCTATTGAGATAACCATGTGTTTGTTTTCTATACCTCGGTTTATGTGATGAATCACATTTATTGATTTGTGTATGTTGAGCCAACCTTGCATTCTGGGGATGAAGCCTATTTAATCATGGTGGATAAGCTTTTTGATCTACTGCTGGAGTCAGTTTGCCAGTGTTTTGTCATTGATTTTTTGCATCAATATTCATCAAAGATATTGGACTAAAGTTTTCTTTTTTGTTATCTTTGTATCTCGGTCAGGATTTGGTATAAGGAGAATGCTGGCTTAATGTAATGAGTTAGGGAGGAATCTCTCCTTTTCAATTTTTTGGAATAGTGTCAGTAGGTATGGTACAGGATCTTCTCGGTACATCTGGTAGAATTCAGCTGTGAATCCATCTAGTCCTGGCCTTTTTTAGGTTGATAGGCTATTTATTACTCCCTCAATTTCAGAACTCATTATTGGTCTGATCAGGGATTTGACTTCTTCCTGGTTCAGTCTTAGGAGTGTGTATGTGTCCAGAAATTTATCTATTACTTCTAGATTTTCTATTTTATGTGCATAGCAGTGTTCATAATATTCTCTGATGGTTGTTTGTATTTCTGTGGGGTCAATGGTAATATCCCCCTTATCATTTCTGATTGTATTTATTTGAATCTTTTCTGTTTTTTACTTTATTAATCTAGTTAATAGTCTATTTTATTAATTTTTTTCAGAAAAACAGCTTCTGGATTCATTGATCTTTTCAATGGTTTTTAGTGTCCCTGTCTCCTTCAGTTCAGCTCTGATTTTGGTTATTTCTTGTCTTTTGCTAGCTTTGGGATTTATTTAGTATTGGTTCTCTAGTTCTTTTAGTTGCAATGTTGGGTTGTTGACTTGATATCTTTCTAACTTTTTGATGTGGTTTTTTTGTGCCATAAATTTCCCTCTTAACAATATCTTAACTGTGTCCCAGAGATTTTGGTATATTGTGTCTTTGTTCTCATTAGTTTCAAAGAAATTCTTGATTTCTGCCTTCATTTCATTATTTACTCAAAAGTCATTCTAGAGCAGGTTATTCAACTTCCATATAATTGTATAGTTTTGAGTAAATTTCTTAGACTTGAGTTTTAATATGATCCTTTTGTGGTCTGAGATACTGTTATTATTTTAGTTCTTTTGCATTGGCTGAGGAGTGTTTTACTTCTGATTATGTTATCAATTTTAGAGTAAGTTCCATATGCCAATGAGAAGATTGTATATTCTCTTGTTTGGGGTGGAGAGTTCTATATATGTCTATTAGGTGCATTTTATCCAGCACTGAGTTCAGGTCCTGAATATCTTTGTTAATTTTCTGTCTCAATGATCTAATACTGTCAGTGGGATGTTAAATTTCCCCACTATAATTGTGTAGTAGTCTATGATTTTTGAAGGTCTCTAAGAACTTGCTTTATGAATCTGGGTGCTCTTGTATTAGGTGCATATATATTTAGGATAGTAAATCTTCTTGGTGAATCTAAACCTTTACCATTATGTAGGCCTTTTTGGCTTTTTTGATCTTTGATGGTTTAAAGTCTGTTTTGTCAGACACTAGGATTGCAACCTCTGCTTTTTTCTGTTTTCTATTTGCTTGGTAGATTTTCCTCCATCTCTTTATTTTGAGCCTTTTTGTGTCACTGCATGAGAGATGGGTCTCTTGAAGACAGAATATTAATGGGTCTTGGTTCTTTATCCAGATTGCCACTCTGTGTCTTTTAATTGTGGCATTTAGCCCATCCAGGTTAGTATTGTTATGTGTGGATTTGATCCTTTCATCATGATGTTAGGTTGTTATTATGCAGACTTGTTTGCATGATTGCTTTATAGTGTCACTGATCTCTAAACTTTTGTTTTTTAGTGGCTGCCAATGGGCTTTCCTTTCCGTATTTAGTGCTTCCTTTAGGAGCCCTTACAAGGCAGGTCTGGTGGTAACAAATTCTCTCAGCATTTGCTTGTTTGAAAAGGATCTTATTTTTCCTTTGCATATGAAGTTTAGTTTGGCTGAATATGAAATTCTGGATTGGAATTTTTTTCCTTTAAAAACATTGAATATTGGCCCCTAATCTCTTCTAGTTTGTAGGATTTCCACTGAGATGTCTGCTGTTAGTCTCATGGGTTTCCCTTTGGAGGTAACCTGGTCTTTCTCTCTAGCTGCCCTTAACATTTTTTTCTTTCATTTCAACCTTGGAGAATCTGATGATTATGTGTCTTTGAAATGAACTTCTCCTGGAGTATCTTACTGGGGTTCTCTGCATTTTCTGAATTTGAATATTGGCCTTTCTTGCTAGGTTGGGAAAGTTCTCATAGATGACAGCCTTAAATATGTTTTCCACCTTGGTTCCATTCTTCCCATCTCTTTCAGGTGGTGGGATGATTGGCTAGCCATATGCAGAGCAATGAAAATGGACCCCTTTCTTACACTGTATATAAACATTAACTCAAGGTGGATTAAAGACTTACATGTAAAACCCATTCAGGAAATAAGCATGGGCAAAGATTTCATTATAAAGATGCCAAAAGCAATTGGTAACAAAAGAAAAATTAACAAATGATATCTAATTAAAGAGTTTCTGCACAGCAAAAGAAACTGTCAACAGAGTAAACAGACAACCTGGAAAATAGAAGAAAATTTTTGCAAATTATGCATCAAAGATCTAATGTCCATAATCTATAAGGAATTTAAATAATTTTTTTTATTATTATACTTTAAGTTTTGGGGTACATGTGCACAATGTGCAGGTTTGTTACATATGTATCCATGTGCCATGTTGGTGTGCTGCACCCATTAACTCGTCATTTAGCATTAGGTATATCTCCTAATGCTGTCCCTCCCCCCTCCCCCAACCCCACAACAGTCCCCAGAGTGTGATGTTCCCCTTCCTGTGTCCATGTGTTCTCATTGTTCAATTTCCACCTATGAGTGAGAACATGCAGTGTTTGGATTTTTGTCCTTGCGATAGTTTACTGAGAATGATGGTTTCCGATTTCATCCATGTCCCTACAATGGACATGAACTCATCATTTTTTATGGCTGCATAGTATTCCATGGTGTATATGTGCCACATTTTCTTAATCCAGTCTATCGCTGATGGACATTTGGGTTGGTTCCAAGTCTTTGCTATTGTGAACAGTGCCGCAATAAACATACATGTGCATGTGTCTTCATAGCAGCATGATTTATACTCCTTTGGGTATATACCCAGTAATGGGATAGCTGGGTCAAATGGTATTTCTAGTTCTAGATCCATGAGGAATCGCCACACTGACTTCCACAATGGTTGAACCAGTTTACAGTCCCACCAACAGTGTAAAAGTATTCCTATTTCTCCACATCCTCTCCAGCACCTGTTGTTTCCTGACTTTTTAATGATGGCCATTCTAACTGGTGTGAGATGGTATCTCATTGTGGTTTTGATTTGCATTTCTCTGATGGCCAGTGATGATGAGCATTTTTTCATGTGTTTTTTGGCTGCATAAATGTCTTCTTTTGAGAAGTGTCTGTTCATGTCCTTTGCCCACTTTTTGATGGGGTTGTTTGTTTTTTTCTTGTAAATTTGTTTGAGTTCATTGTAGATTCTGGATATTAGCCCTTTGTCAGATGAGTAGGTTGCAAAAATTTTCTCCCATTTTGTAGGTTGCCTGTTCACTCTGATGGTAGTTTCTTTTGCTGTGCAGAAACTCTTTAGTTTAATTAGATCCCATTTGTCAATTTTGGCTTTTGTTGACATTGCTTTTGGTGTTTTAGACATGAAGTCCTTGCCCATGCCTATGTCCTGAATGGTACTGCCTAGGTTTTCTTCTAGGGTTTTTATGGTTTTAGGTCTAACATGTAAGTCTTTAATCCATCTTGAATTAATTTTTGTATAAGGTGTAAGGCAGGGATCCAGTTTCAGCTTTCTACATATGGCTAGCCAGTTTTCCCAGCACCATTTATTAAATAGGGAATCCTTTTCCCATTGCTTCTTTTTGTCAGGTTTGTCAAAGATCAGATAGTTGTAGATATGCGACATTATTTCTGAGGGCTCTGTTCTGATCCATTGATCTATGTCTCTGTAGTGGTACCAGTACCATGCTGTTTTGGTTACTGTAGCCTTGTAGTATAGCTTGAAGTCAGGTAGCATGATGCCTCCAGCTTTGTTCTTTTGGCTTAGGATTGACTTGGCAATGCGGGCTCTTTTTTGGTTCCATATGAACTTTAAAGTAGTGCTGGAAGTTCTGGCCAGGGCAATCAGGCAGGAGAAGGAAATAAAGGGTATTCAATTAGGAAAAGAGGAAGTCAAATTGTCCCTGTTTGCAGATGATATGATTGTATATCTAGAAAACCCCATTGTCTCAGCCCAAAATCTCCTTAAGCTGATTAGCAACTTCAGCAAAGTCTCAGGATACAAAATCAATGTACAAAAATCACAAGCATTCTTGTACACCAATCACAGACAAACAGAGAGCCAAATCATGAGTGAATTCCCATTCACAATTGCTTCAAAGAGAATAAATACCTAGGAATCCAACTTACAAGGGATGTGAAGGACCTCTTCAAGGAGAACTACAAACCACTGCTCAATGAAATAAAAGAGGATACAAACAAATGGAAGAACATTCCATGCTCATGGGTAGGAAGAATCAATATCGTGAAAATGGCCATACTGCCCAAGGTAATTTACAGATTCAATGCCGTCCCCATCAAGCTACCAATGACTTTCTTCACAGAATTGGAAAAAACTACTTTAAATAAATTTTTACAAAAAAAATCCATAAATAAGTGGGTAAAGTACATAAATAGACTCTTCAAAAGGAGATTTACATGCAGCTAATAATTACATTTAGAAAAGCTCAACATTACTGTTTATTAGAGAAACACAAATGAAAGCCACAATGTGATGCCATCTAACAGCAGTCAGAATGGTCATTAAAAATAAAAAAAAATAACAGATGCTAGTGAGATTGTGGAGAAAAAGGAATACACAAGGAATACCCTTATATATTGTTGGTGGGAGTGTAAATTAGTTCAGCCATTATAGAAGACAGTGTGGCAATTCCTCAAAGATCTAAAGACTGAAATATCATTCAACACAGCAATCCTATTACTGAATATATACCCAAAGGAATATAAATTATTCTATTATAAAGACACATACTGTGGTGGTGTGTGTCTGTAATCCAAGCTACTTGGGAGGCTCAGGCAGGAGAATCACTTGAACCTGGGAGGCAGAGTTCTCAGTGAGTTGAGATCATGCCACTGCAATACAGCCTGGGTGAAAGAGTGAGACTCCATCTCAAAAAAAAAAAAAAAAAAGACACATGGATACATGCATGTATATGATCACTGCAGAATTGCAAACTATTCACAATAGCAAAGACATGAAATCAACCTAAATTACCATCAATGATTGACTGGATAACGATGTGGTACAAATATACCATGGAATAATATGCATACATAAAAACGAATGACATCGTGTCCTTTGCAGGAACATGGATGGATCTTGAGGCCATTATCCTTAGCAAACTAACACCGGAACAGAACACCAAATACCACATATAAGTGGGAGCTACATGATGAGAACACATGGACACTGAGAGGGGAACAACACACACTGGGACCATTTGAAGAGTGGATGGTAGGAGTAGGGAGAGTTTCAGGAAAAACAACCAATGGGTACAAAGTTAATACCTGGTTAATAAGGTAATCTGTACAACAAGCCTCCATGACACAATTTTACCTATGTTACAAACCTGCACTTGTACCCCTGAACTTAAAGTTAAAAAATAAAAAAGGATAAAATTTATAAAAGTTGTCTATAAAAATTATAAAAGATCTCTACTATTAAAAAATCCAAAGCATATATGAAAATATTGAAGAGAATACAAACAAATGGAAAGTCATTCTATCTTCATTCTATGAAGTGGAAGAATTAATATTGTTAAAATGTTCTTACTAGCAAAAGAAATATACAAATTCAATGCAATCCCTAACAAAATACCAAGACATTATTCATAGAAATGGAAAAAATAATCCTAAAATGTGTATGGAACCATGGAAGACCCTAGATAGCCAAAGCAGCCTTGAGCAAAAAGAACAAAGAGACAGCAAACTACCTGACTTCAAAAAACACTATACAGTCATAATAAACAAGACAGCATGTTACTGGCATAAAAACAGACACCAGAGAAACAGAATAGGGAACCCAGATATAAATTCTTGCATTTACAGCCAACTAATTTTTTCCAAAGGCACCAAGAACACACACTGGGGAAACGGCAGTCTCTTTAATAAATTGTGCTTGGAAAATGTGATAGCCACAGGCAAAAGAATAAAACTAGACCCCTGTCTCTTACCATATACAAAAATCAACTCGAAATGAATAAGAGTTAAATGTAACACCCAAAACTCTGAAACTACTGGAAAAAAATAACACGGAAAAACACTTCATGATATTGTTCTGGGGAAGGATTTTTTTGTTAAAACCTCAAAAGAATAGGCAACAAAAGCAAATATAGACAAATGGGATTTTGTCAATCCACAAAGCCTCTGCCCAGCAAAGGAAACAATAATCAGAATGAAAAGATAATTTACAGAATGGGAGAAAATGTTTGCAAACTATGTATCTGACAAATGATTCATGTTTAGAATGTATAAGGACCATAACTCAATAGCAAAAAAATCCTAATAATCCTGTTGAAAACTGGGTGAAAGATCTGAACAGATATTTTTCAACAGAAGATATGCAAATAGCCAATAAGTGTCACATTTATGCCTAGTGTTCCATTATTGGAATGCTAAGCTTGTGGGAGTTATTTATATCCCACTGCTCAAGGTCATCACCAAGGTCTGATTGCAAAAATTCAAACAATTGCAACCTCAGGCATAAATGGGTTAAAAACATGCTCATCATCATAAACATCAGGAAAGTACACATCAAATGAGACATTATTTCACCTTAGTTAGAATAACTATTACCAAAAAGACAAAAAAATAACAAATATTGGCAAGAATGTGGAGAAAGGAAAGCTCTTGGGAATATAAACTAGTAGAGCCATTATGGAAAATAGTATGGAGGTTCCTCAAAAAATTAAGTATGTAACTATCATATGATCCAGAAATCCCACTGCTGTATATATATGCCAAGGATTTAAAATAGGTATGTCAAGGAGGTGCCTGCAATCCACTTTTAGTATAGCCATTATAGAAAAACCATATGGAGGTTCCTCAAAAATTTAAATATAGAACTACCATACAATCCAGTAATTCCACTACTAGGCATTTATCCAAGGAAACTACATCAGTATATTGAAGAGACACTTGCATTCCAATGTGATTTATGATAAACGCTTGCTTTCCTTTTGGGGTCTGGAACTTCAATAACCATAGTCAGTCACATAGACTTTATGTCCCTACGGGACCAATCCATAATAAAAATCCTGTATTTCTAGGCTAGGTGAGTTTCCCTGTCAAAAATCACTTTGCACATGTTGTCAAAACTTACTGATGGATGAATTAAGTGTGTGCTTTGCAATTCTACTGGGAGGGCACTCCTGGAAACTTGTGCCTAATGTGCTCTAGTTATGCCCCATTTATTCCTTTGCTGCTTCTGTTTTGTATTCTTTCACTGTAATAAATTGTAACTGTGAATACAATGACGACCATTTCTTGTGGGTTATATTATCAAATCACCAAACGAGAGGGTGATCCTGGGGATACCTTCCATAATAGTTTTTCACCTAAAAAATAAATGAAGGAAACAAGAAATAAAAAGCAAATACACTTACTCAATAGTGAAAAGAGTAATCAACCAAATATATATATTTAAATCATTTTGCAAATTTTTTCTGTATGTATGAGTTGAATTTTTTACATACAATGTATTATTCAAATCGAAATGCTTCAAGCCATAGCCATAGAGAAAACATAATAATTTATATGTCGTACATTTTTATATTAATAACTAAAATATGTAGGTTATTTTTATAAAAGCATACAATAAAATTATGCTTTTTTTCTGGAGACATGAATTGGTCTTGTCCATATAGGGTCCTTGGAAAGAGGTAATGACCATTGATTCCTTTCATTCCACAATGCTATTAAGATGAAACTCCCTAGGCCTGTATAGGCTCATAGTTTTGCGGAATCTTTTCTATTTTATTATGTTTTTTAGAGATTGGAGTCTTTCTATGTTGATCAGGCTCATCTCAAACTCCTGGCCTCAAGTCATCCTCCTGCCTCTGCCTTCAGAGTCACGGAGATTACAGGTGTGATTCACTGCATCTGGCTTGTTGGAGCTTACATTCTTATTAATCAATGCTTCTAAACAGAGGCCTCTTCTCACTGCTCATTTCCCTTTAAGCAGTTTTACTATGTATCAAGAACCAATATTTTATGGGGCAGAAAATCTCCCTACCTACTAAAACTTCAGCATTTCCACAAAATGCCTGTACTTCATGCTTGACTTAAATGGAAGATATTTTTTCTTTTCCTCATAAAATAGAAGTTTATTTTTAAATCTATACAAATTATGATGACATTTGGGTACAGTCATTTACAGTATAAAGACATCTTGCTTACAGTCATTTGAACTATTTATATGATATTTATAAGCCAAATGCCTTCTACATTTAAGATGACATTGTTTGACCAATTATTCTGATATTTGTGGGTCCTCATTATTGCTTCAGTGGAATACTTATTCACCCACATTCAGAGCATTGAAACTTAGCTGACAGCTTTTATTTATATCAGCTTTGATATCCTCCACTTTCACCCACTTCTGGGGCACAATCTCATAAGCACAACTGAGGTTTGTCATCATCAGGTTCTTTCAACTTCATTTACGGTCAGCATTTTTCTTTCTTAGCATCTCCTTGAATTCTAAAACTCTCGCACATCCATTTATCAAGTATACAACAACACTCAAAGAATCCACCCATTTCCTTTGTGTGTTTATTTCCTTTCCTTCCTTCATTCTCTACCTCTCATAGCATCTATCTGAGGCACATCTATTTAAGAATTTTACAGCCAGCAGTCACAACTTTCTTATTTGTCTCATTGCTGAATGTACTCTGACAATAACCTGCTTAAATCCAGCTGTCATTCCACTTTTGATTACTGCTAGAGTGCTGCTATGAAATTTAATGGCACAATAACATGCAATATTTAATTTCAGTTGGCTACTTATTAGATTTTCCTACACATCACCAATAGCATATATTTGAGTATTGAAAACACACATGTATAGCATCTATCGCCAGAGCCTACATGTCTTTTACAGTCTGTTCTGTGATAATGACTACACCTATCACATTGTAATTTTAATTATGACACTTGTCTTCATGACTGTATATAATTAAGCCTATACTCAAGTTAAAAAGAGGTGAACATAAGATTTTAATAAACTCAAAGTCATAATCAATAAGATATTTAATTTTAGAGACAGAATGGTTAGCCTTCAGATTTATTTAAAATATAGTTAGGTTCAGTCCTGCAGGATTGATCAAATCTAATGTGCAATTTATTTCATGAGTGGCTAATATCAAGGTAAAGGTAACATTTCCAAATAAAACACTGCCAATCTATGATTAGATTTTAAATACATTGTAATTTTCTCCAACTCACAAACATCCCACCCACCATTTTAAAATTGGTATTAAGTGTATATTTTCTTGGAAGTCCATAATTTAAAATGTGGCTTTACACTTTTTTATCAAAATATTTTAATTATTTTGGCTAAAGCTTATTTTAAGATGTTCTTAGAGGTGAGGCTCATTTTCTCAATAAACAACAATTGATTCCTACTTATGAGACTGTCTACAGTGTAGTGCCTTAAGGAATTATCTAAACAGAACAGCTGTTAGTACATTAGCAGAACTTAGCCTATTATCAATCAATGCATAGCAAGTTAGGTAGTCATGTCAAATTTCTTTGGCAGAAGAACTGAACTGGAGATTTTCATTATAGGCAGAGGAAAGGTAATTGATTTTGACTTTGGACATTTCAAATAAATATCAGATAGTTCATTTCTGTTGATGTAGCTATTTTTCAGACCATTATTATTAATTAAGTACTAAATTATATATATACCACAATTTGAATTTTTTCCTAGAATTATCAGAGCCAATTAGGATAAAAGCTGAAAAAGAAACTTAGTTTAATATGCTTTTGGAATAATTTTACATAAAGAAGAACAATAGTGATTGAATCATCATTGCCAATTTAAAATTATCATGAGAAGTATAAAACAATTACCTAGATGTTCAAAATTGCCAATGGAGAAATATTTGCCTCATATTGGTGAGCATTTACAGCCAAAAAGGCTTGTTTTTAAGCTAAAATGTTATCCAGCAATGCATTAAGAAACATACTAGAATAGTATTCAGAAAGTAAATGCAATAAAAAGTGTTGTGATCTTTCTTTTAAAGTGATATTTCAAGAAGTTTAGTATCACCAAAAAAAGGTAGTGTTGTATAAGACATTAGCACTAATACATTCAAATCAAACTGAATATTATTATTTAATTTAAAAAATATTTTCCATATACTCAACTCAATATAAATCAATTTTAAGAGACATATGCCACTTGAAATATTTAAACCGCCATCACTTTTATTTTCTTTTAAAAGAAAAATATCTACTGAGGCAATTTTATAAATTTAGTTATAAGATTAAAAGTCAATGCATTACTTATCTTTCAACATTCTCTAAAAATTGTCATTTAAATACTGATTACAGAGTTTTATTTTTGCCAATAATAAATGTGTCAGAAATATAACAGGTTAGTCTTACCATACCAGCAGTTAGAAAATTACCTCTGTCTTAATATACCATAAAATTTTATTTAAAAGCCACTGAGAAGGAATAAACATGGAATCCTATTATTTAATTTTTATATTCACTTTTTCACAGAATATCTTCACTTTAAAATATGTGTTTTTAAATTTTATAGGCAGTACTTAGCTTCCTAATGTAAAATTCACTTCCCACTGTTACCCCATGAATAATTCTGGTATGGAAAGCTGTCTCAGTAAATCTCTCATACATCTCAAGTAAGAAGTACTTCTATTTGTATCTGCTTATCCAAGAGAGATGAGTAGTTAACATCGAGCATTGCTGTAAGAATTCCTAAAGCTCATATTTAAACACAGACAGCAAACACATGGTCTTCTATTTCTCTGCCACCTCTAAAGCATCAAAATATTATACTGGCTTGGGTAGTAAATATTATTCAATGCATTAGGTCATTCTGGTATCAATTTAAATATATACAAACAATGGCTCAAACAACTAAACAATTTTAAAAAACCAACACTTTATGTGAAATGTGGAAAATTAATGACTCCCCAATATAAAAGAAATTAAAGCAAAGGAACTTAGAAAGAAGTGTCCGAGTTTAAAAATAAACTAAAAGTTTACAGAAAACTCAAAAATCATTTTTCTACCTAAAGACCTGCTTTTACCCATGAAGTTTTAACTGTTATAAAACTTGTCCTCCCAAAGCAAACAAAAAAATTTTGAAAAATAAACAGAACAACAATTTACAGACATTGGACAACAAGCAGCAGAGGACTGTCATACATGTAAAAACGGAAATAAACAGAAAGTGTTCTATATAATCCTAGTTTTCTGTCAGGACGCAATTTAGCAACTACAATTCAGAAAGAAAACACCAAATGAATCAAAGGTTTTGCCACATTCAGGAGGCAGAGATCAGAGTTGAGGGACACTAAGGTTCCTAGAATTTGCAAGACAGAGAAATGAAGAAGAGGAAGCTATGAAGAGACAGAGTTCCACAAAGAGCTTCAGACACACAGAGCTACCCATGAGTCTATGGCTGAGTAACAATCTGCACACAGAACTCCATTAGTCTGGGCAAGGAACAATTGATAAAGAAAATTCACCATGAATGTGTAAGCTAAATAATTTTATTTTCTCATAAAGTGCTGCAAATCTTTTGAGTATCCACTAGCCAGTAAAGTGACATCATTGAATATATGGGGATTGTCCTAGGGACCTCTGAAGAGCCACATATTTGTAGTGGAGCTACTTAGCCCTAGAGTAAAGGCTACACTAGACTTTACTTTAGAAAGCTAAAAAACGTACATTGAAAACAATTAAGTTGATGTGGATAATATCAGTCTAACCTATGTCTAATTCTATTGTCTAGGCAGGCATGTGTAGATGACAGAAAAAAATATTTAAACAAATGACAGCTGAGAAATTACCACATTTAATAGAAAGCATAACGCGATGGATCCAAGAATGTCAATAAAGCTTAAGGAAGATAAACACAAATAAAATCACATCAAAGCATGTCATAATGAAGTTGTTATAAGCCAGATAAAAAGCCAATTTAAAGCCTTCAAAATACATACTACATTCAGAGGAAGAAAGATAAGAACAATTACAAGAACAATTATTGATCCTATTCTCAATAATATGACAACGTAACTATTAGTGAAACTATTTTTTAAAAATTATGTAAAATGTCTGGAAAATTTTCTAAGACCATATAGCACACGGAAAAAAGTTTGCTCAAAAGCCTGCTGAATTTCATTGAGAATCCTTGGCATTTCAGCCACAATCTGCTTCCTTTATCCCTCTCTTTTAGATCTATTTTGGAAGTTCTACCCTGTGTATTCTATTGCAGGAACGTGTGGTCAAGAAGACAGAGGCTCCCTTGACCCCCATCTCACAGTCTATATCTGTTTCACCCTGGGTAGGATAGAGTGCCAGTATTTTTCATTCCACCTCTAGACTCAGTTGCAAAAGCTTAATTCTCAGCAATCCTGGTAGAAAGGACTGGGTCTCACCTCTCCCACCCAGCCAGTCCACATAAGGTTGAGATTCTACATCAGTCACAGCATGCTGAGAATGTTGTGGCTCCTATTTCCCCTGCCTCACCTTGCTCTTCAGATGGAGGTTTCATGCTGGTTGGGGAAAGTCAGAACTGTAGGGGCTGCCACCTATACCTAGTTATTGGGGAGTAATTCCAGAAAAATGAGTCTGGCCTCTGGCTTTTGTGCAATGGCACAGGAGTTTAGACAGGGAGAGAGGCAGACCAGAAAAATGAACAAAACTGCAGCTTAGCCTGAGAGGGCTGCTTCTATTTAGAACAGAATTTGAAGAGCTCCATGTGCAAGATTGTTATTTTCAATCTTACACATGGAGCTCTTCAAATTCTGTTCTAAATAGAAGAATTTGTAGAAGTCTTGGTGGGGAACAATTAAGAAGAAATATCAGCTCCAGAACACAAGCAAATATGGCAGAACAGCCTGCTTAATAGAAAAAATGAGGGAGACAGCTAAGAATAGGTCTCCTGCAATCCCATTCAACTTCAGTGTTTGAGAAGGCTGTGCACAGGTACTAAACTGCACCTACTCAAGGGCAATCAGAACAGAATGCATGGAGTGTACTTGAGAGGATTCTGCAAGCCATACAAAAAAATCATCAATAGAGAGCGAAAGCCTCACTGGTCTGTGATGTTTTAACCCTACTTCTGACCACAAACTCACTTAACAATAAGCCATTCTGATGGAGGAAAGACTACCAGGAATATAGGCTTAAAAATAAAATAAAAGCAGTAATTATTGGCTGCCTTGAAAAATTTGTGCATGAGCAAAACTGCAATGTCTCAGAAATTTTCACAAGGGAATCTATAAGCTTTTAGTTCTGGGTTGAACATATGGTAAAAAAAAGAAAAAAGAAAAGAAAAAAATTTATCTCTCAGAGCTGTAAAAAAAGCCTTTTCTCCTAAAATCAGTCTCACATTCAAGGCTTAAAGGCAGAAATCCAACTGGCAAAGGGGATTTGGGCACAATATTTGACCCATAAATGTTTATATCAATCCAGGGATTACTTCTAGACAATAGCCCTTGGATTGATGCAAGCATTTATTAGTCAAAGATTGGCTAAAAGACCATAAAAAGGGTAACAAATAAAAGGAAGGATGTCAGGAGCTACACAACACAGGGTAAACAGACTTTACGAAATTAGTACCACCAGGTCTCTAAGCAAGTAAACAAATAGCCAAGCAGGTAACAGTAACCCTCTGCATCAGTGAGTAGAGGTGGGATCAGTCTCAATCATGACTCAATGTAAGACCTAACATTTTCTATTTTCAATGATAGTAACAGCAACAAAAGTGTGATGAGTGCACAGGGAAAAAATGCAGGCAATAGGTGTGGTCTCTGAAGAAATTCAAATGTTAGGTTCGGCAGAAAAATCCTCAAAGCAGATATTATAGATATGTTCAAATAATTAAAGTCAACGATGCTTAGAGAAGTAAAGGAAGACTTGATAGTAATGTCTTACAAAATATATACCATCAATAAAGAGAGGAAAATTATAAAAAAGAGCCAAATGAAAATTTTGGAGTTAAAAATGTACAATAACTAAATGAAAAATTCACTAGATGATGTTATCAGTAGATTGGAGGTGGCTGAAGAAATAATCAGTAAAGTTGAGGCTAAGACACTATACAATCTCTCAGATTAGAGAATAAATACAAATAAACAGAGCCTCAGAAAAATGTGGTATACGAATAAGTGCTGCAACATGATATGAGTATAACTAGAGGAGTACAGAGAGGGACAGAAAAATATTCAAAGAAATAAAGACTGAAAACTTGCCAAATTTGAGAAAAAATCTTAACACATCCAAGAAGCACAATGAACACTAGGTAGAATAAACGCATAGACCCACACTCAGATACACTATAGTCATATTGTTAAAAAAACAAAGCTAGGTGGGGCACGATTGCTCATGCCTGTAACCCTAACACTGTGTGAGGACAAGGTGGGTGGATTGCTTGAGCCCAAGAATTAAAGACCAGACTGGGTAACATGGTGAAAACTTGTCACTACAAACAAACTAGCTGGGTGTGGTGTCATGCACCTGTAGCTACTCAGGAGGCTGGAGTGGGACAATTGATTGAGCCCAGGAGGTCAAGGCTGCAGTAAGCCATGATCATACCACTGAACTCCAGCCTAGGTGAAAGAGAAAAACCTTGTCTCAAAAAAAAAAAAGGGGGGAAAGAATAAATAGTTAAATTCTAACTGCATACATTTGAGCCTGAAGAATGACATATTCAAAGTGCTGAAAGAAGAAACATGTGATCAAAAATTTTATATCTAGCAAAGCTCTTTCAAAAGATGAAGGCAAAATAAAGACATCCTTATGTAAACAAAACTGAAATAACTGGCTGATAGCTTGCCTACCTTATAAAATATGTTGGAGGAAATTCTTCAGACTGAAATTAAGTGATTAAGTGATTCTGGACAGTCATTCAAATCCAAATAAGAAGCAGAGTCATGGAAAAGTTAATTATTTATAGAACTACAAAATAGAGTATAGTGGCATATATATTCTTCCTTCCTTTTCTCAGCTAATTAAGGTAATTGCATATATCTATATTTTCTAGATTATTCATGATTTTCATATTTCACAGAAAATGTATGTTACATGATTAGAATTCATTTTAATATTTAACGCTTGTTTTATGTTCTAACACATAGTCTGTTCTGGAGAATAGTCTACATACATTACATGTTGAGATGAAAGTATAATCTGCTGTTGGATAAAATGTCCTACAAATGTCTGTTTGGTCTAGTTTGTTTATAATGTTGTTCCAGTCTTCATTTTCTTGTCAATCTTCATCATAATTCTACCCATTAATAAAAGTAGGGTATCAAGATTTTCAACCACTATTATTGAATAATTGTTTCTTTATTTTATAGTCTACTTGGATATTCATATAGCCACTTTATCTCCTTTATAATTTCTTATTTTGGTTTATATTTTTTCATTCCTTTTACTTTAAAATTGTGCATCTCTGAGTCTAAAATGTGTCCCCTGTAAACCACAAGTAATTGAATCAACTAACTTTTGATTGGATTTTTTAATATATTCATTTGTAATATTATTATTTTGTGGTTGAATTTACATCTGCCATTTTGCTTCTTTTATTCTTTTTGACTTTTTCCTTTTTTTGTCTTTTGTTTATTTCCTATTTTATTGTTAAGTGGATATTTTCTAAGTTAAATTTTATTCCATTTAATAACTTTTATTTATATACTGGTTATTCTCCCAGTGGTTGCTCTAGATTTTGCAACATACATCCCATCAGGATCTACCTCAGATTTACAGTGATTGAAGTCCACCGAAATTAAAATCTTTACTCCTGTATAACTCTACTCCATTCTTCTCTCTTTTGATGCTATTGAGATATATATGTAACATAAACTTTTATAAGTTTGTTATGATTATTTCTTCATATAATCTTATGTGAGTACATTTTTGAAAAACAAAACCAAAGTTGGAGAACTCATACTTCCTAATTGTAAGACTTACTACAATGTTACAGTAATAAACAAAGCAATGTACTGTCATGAGTATAGACACACAGATTAATGAGATTGAATTATGAATTTATAAATAAGCCTTAGTATTTATGGTAAATTAATTGTTGACAAGGGTGTCAATAATAGCTTTTCAACAAATAGTACTAGTACAACCAGATATGCACATGCAATAAAATGACGTTGGACTCCTAGCAAACCATACACAAAAGTTAGTCCAAATGGATTATATACCTAAATATGTATGAGTTAAAACCACAAAACTCTTACAGGAAAAAATAAGTGTATGTCTTCATGGCCTTGGATTAGCCAATGATTTCTTAAATATAAAACCAAAATTACAATCAATGGAATAAAATATACATAAACATATATAAACTCTATTTCATGAAAACTAAAAACTCTTGTGCTACAAATATTAACATTAACTAAGTCAAAAGGAAACACACAGAATGGGAAAAAAAAAAAAAAAAAAAAACATTTGAATGTCCTAAATCTGATAAGGGACTTCTATCCAGAATTTACAAAGAATTATCAGAACTCAATAATAAAAATATATATAATCCAATTAAAAATGGTAAAGAGGTTTGAATAGACATTTCCCCGAAGACCATATACAATGGCCAAAGGCGGAGCAAAGATTAGTGAATAGGGAAATGAAACTCAAGACAATGCTGAAAAATAGCTTCATATCCACTAGCATGATTGTATTCAAAAGCACATAATAACTTGTGTGGTCCACGTAGAGAAATTAGAATACTCATGCTTTATTGGAGGGAATGTAAAAGATTACAGGTTCTTTAAAAAAGAGATTTTTCACTTTCTCAAAATTTTCAACATATGACCCATGAATTTCACTTCTACTTATATATTAACGAGAAGTGAAAGCACACTCCCACACAAAAACTATGTACAAATGTTCAAAGCAGCATTATTCATGATAGCCAAAGAATGGAAACAATCCATGTGCCTTTCAACTGATGAATGGATAAATAAAATGTTGACTAACCATATAATGGAATCTTATTCGTTAATAAAAAATGAATAATTACAAATGACTATATCATAGGATTCTATTTCTATAAAATGTTTAGAATAGGCAAATCTATAAGAAAGTAGACTGGTGATCTCTTACAGGTAGGGGTAGGGTGAGGTTCAAAGGGATGGGAAGTGGCTGCAAATGGGCTGAATATTTTGGGGAGGAGCAAAAATAATTTTAGATTTGCTTTCGGTGATGATTGCACACAGCGTGAACTTAGAAATGGATAAATTCCTCGACAAATACACCCTCCCAAGACTAAACCAGGAAGAAGTTGAATCTCTGAATAGACCAATAACAGGTTCTGAAATTGTGGCAATAATCAATAGCTTACCAACCAAAAACAGTCCAGGACCTGATGGATTCACAGCTGAATTCTACCAGAGGTACAAGGAGGAACTGGTACCATTCCTTCTGAAACTATTCCAATCGATAGAAAAAGAGGGAATCCTCCCTAACACATTTTATGAAGCCAGCATCATCCTGATACCAAAGCCTGGCAGAGACATAACCAAAAAAGAGAATTTCAGACCAATATCCTTGATGAACATTGATGCAAAAATTCTCAATAAAATACTGGCAAACCGAATCCAGCAGCACATCAAAAAGCTTATCCACCATGATCAAGTGGGCTTCAGCCCTGGGATGCAAGGCTGGTTCAACATATGCAAATCAATAAATGTAATCCAGCATATAAACAGAACCAAAGACAAAAACCACATGATTATCTCAATAGATGCAGAAAAGGCCTTTGACAAAATTCAACAACCCTTCATGCTAAAAACTCTCAATAAATTAGGTATTGATGGGACGTATCTCAAAATAATAAGAGCTATCTATGACAAACCCACAGCCAATATCATACTGAATGGGCAAAAACTGGAAGCATTCCCTCTGAAAACTGGCACAAGACAGGGATGCCCTCTCTCACCACTCCTATTCAACATAGTGCTGGAAGTTCTGGCCAGAGCAATCAGGCAGGAGAAGGAAATAAAGGGTCTTCAATTAGGAAAAGAGGAAGTCAAATTGTCCCTGTTTGCAGAAGACATGATTGTATATCTAGAAAACCCCATTGTCTCAGCCCAAAATCTCCTTAAGCTGATTAGCAACTTCAGCAAAGTCTCAGAATACAAAATCAATGTACAAAAATCACAAGCATTCTAGTACACCAATCACAGACAAACAGAGAGCCAAATCATGAGTGAACTCCCATTCACAATTGCTTCAAAGAGAATAAAATACCTAGGAATCCAATTTACAAGGGATGTGAAGGACCTCTTCAAGGAGAACTACAAACCACTGCTCAATGAAATAAAAGAGGATACAAACAAATGGAAGAACATTCCATGCTCATGGGTTGGAAGAATCAATATCGTGAAAATGGCCATACTGCCCAAGGTAATTTATAGATTCAATGCCATCCCCATCAAGCTACCAATGAATTTCTTCACAGAATTGGAAAAAACTACTTTAAAGTTTATATGGAACCAAAAAAGAGCCCACATCGCCAAGTCAATCCTAAGCCAAAAGAAAAAAGCTGGAGGCATCATGCTACCTGACTTCAAGCTATACTACAAGGCTACAGTAACCAAAACAGCATGGTACTGGTACCACAACAGAGACATAGATCAATGGAACAGAACAGAGCCCTCAGAAATGATGCCGCATAGCTACAACTATCTGATCTTTGACAAACCTGACAAAAACAAGAAATGGGGAAAGGATTCCCTATTTAATAAATGGTGCTGGGAAAACTGGCTAGCCATATGTAGAAAGCTGAAACTGGATCCCTTCCTTACACCTTATACAAAAATTAATTCAAGATGGATTAAAGACTTACATGTTAGACCTAAAACCATTCAAATCCTACAAGAAAACCTAGGCAATACCATTCAGGACATAGGCATGGGCAAGGACTTCATGTCTAAAACACCAAAAGCAATGGCAACAAAAGCCAAAATTGACAAATGGGATCTAATTAAACTAAAGAGCTTCTGCACAGCAAAAGAAACTACCATCAGAGTGATCCGGCAACCTACAGAATGGGAGAAAATTTTTGCAACCTACTCATCTGACAAAGGGCTAATATCCAGAATTTACAATGAACTCAAACAAATTTACAAGAAAAAAACAAACAACCCCATCAAAAAGTAGGCAAAGGACATGAACAGACACTTCTCAAAAGAAGACATTTATGCAGCCAAAAAACACATGAAGAAATGCTCATCATCACTGGCCATCAGAGAAATGCAAATCAAAACCACAGTGAGATACCATCTCACACCAGTTAGAATGGCCATCATTAAAAAATCAGGAAACAACAGGTGCTGGAGAGGATGTGGAGAAATAGGAACACTTTTACACTGTTGGTGGGACTGTAAACTAGTTCAACCATTATGGAAGTCAGTGTGGTGATTCCTCAGGGATCTAGAACTAGAAATACCATTTGACCCAGCCATCCCATTACTGGGTATATACCCAAAGGACTATAAATCATGCTGCTATAAAGACACATGCACACGTATGTTTATTGCGGCAATATTCACAATAGCAAAGAGTTCGAACCAACCCAAATGTCCAACAACGATAGACTGGATTAAGAAAATGTGGCACATATACACCATGGAATACTATGCAGCCATAAAAAATGATGAGTTCATGTCCTTTGTAGGGACATGGATGAAATTGGAAAACATCATTCTCAGTAAACTATCGCAAGGACAAAAAACCAAACACTGCGTGTTCTCACTCATAGGTGGGAATTGAACAATGAGAACTCATGGACACAGGAAGGGGAACATCACACTCCGGGGACTGTTGTGGGGTTGGGGGAGGGGGGAGGGACAGCATTAGGAGATATACCTAATGCTAAATGACGAGTTAATGGGTGCAGGAAATCAACACGGCACATGGATACATATGTAACAAACCTGCACATTGTGCACATGTACCCTAAAACCTAAAGTATAATAATAAAAATAAAAATAAAAAAAACTTTGGTTTGTACATTTTAAATGGGTGAATTGTATTGTATATGAGTTATATCTCAATAAAACTTAAAGACATAAATCACGGATTTCTCGTCAGAAATCCCATCAACCAGAAGATCATGAAAAAAAATTCAAAGAAATGTGATCCAAAAAAAAAATAAGTAAGCACAAATGCACGTGAGTGCGTGTGCACACACACAGACATAGACACAGGCTTGGCTTACTTTTTTGTAAATAACACAGCTTTGATGAATTGATCATTAATAATGATAATATGATTTCATAAAATTTCAGCCATTAAAATGTTTATTTCCTTGTAAAACATTTTTATATTGAAAATAAAATATATTTAAAACTAAATTTAACACACACACAGAATTAGACAATTAAGTAACTACACTATAGAAAATAGGAACCACGTTTTTAATGGCCAGAGACTTTACAAATAATCAAGTGAGGAGGGAAATACAAATCTTGTGCTGATGAATTTAATTAGAGATATTAGTTTGAATTCATTTTAATTTTAGCATATAAGAATAGCTAGGAAAATATAGACAGAAGTATATACATGGGTATACACATATATGTCTATACATACTATATATGGGCTTATATATGGTAATCATACAATGGAAAACTGATATGAAAAAGCCAAATGTGAAAGACGAAGAATCATAATATATTGTTTTAAGCTAATGTTTCAATTATTATTGACTGCTTTCATAATTGGCTAGGTTTTGAAAAGGTCAGGTAAATAAAATTAAACAACATCTGCATAACTTTCCATTGATTTTAATAAGCTAATTTGTTTTATGAGTCTCCACAAAATAGGCAAAATATGTAGTTTAGCTGGATTTATTTAACCACAGAATACTTTGGGGGACAATTTTTAATGGGAAAATGTTCTGTAGAAAATGACAGGCTAGAACAAATGAATTTAAATAAAATATGAAATGGAAAAAATTAAAGGAGGTAATAAAACATCAGAATACATCATTTTACATGTAATTTTTTCTTTGAGACAGCATCTTGCTTTGTCACCCAGGCTGAAGTACACTGCTGCAATCATCACTCACTGTAGCCCAGACTTCCAGGCCTCAAGAGATTCTCCCATCTTAGCCTCCTGAGTAGCTAGGACTACAAGTGCACACCATGATGCCTGGGTGATTTTTTTTTTTAATTTTTTGTAGAGACAAGGTCTCACTATGTTGCCCACGCTTGAACTCTTGAGCATAAGCAATCCTCTTGCCTTGGCCTCACAAACTGCTAGGATTACAAGCATCAGCCACCACGCCTGGCTGAAAAGAGGTACTTTTTAAAAAGCTTTGATTTTGAGTTGGCTTGGCTTACTTTTTTGTAAGTAATAACACAGCTTTGATGAATTGATCATTAATAATGATAATATAATTTCATAAAATTTCAGCCATTAAAATGTTTATTTCCTTGGGAAAACATTTTTATATTGAAAATAAAATATTTTTAAAACTAAAATTAACAGCATTTAAATTAAAAGGGCAAACCAATAGAAGATACAAAACAGTGTTTCTGAATGCTCAACCAAACTTATTTCTGGGAAAAGACTTAGTTTGAGTGTTCTGAAACCCATTTTGTAAGAATCTTTCTCTCTGAATGTTGCCCCGTCTTTCACACTACTGGAATTCATTTATTTCACATAAGCTCACATCAAATATATGGCAAGATGATTCTATCTACATGTAGATAAATGTAAGTGGAAAAATGTGAAATGGAAAAGTGAACTCTTTCCAAATTCTATCAAGTTCAAAATGTACAAGATTAGCTGGCAATTTCTAGAATCTTGTGATTTAAATTCTCTTTTACCTACGGATAAGTATAAATCTGTTGGGTTTAGCCTATATCTACTCTTAAGTGCAGCTTCATTAATGTTTATGCTTTTGAAGAAGAAAATGGATTCCAAAGATTCCATGTTCCTTATTCAAATGTAAAATGACTGAGCAATTGAAGAATGAAATTATCTCCACCAAAATGTTTCTAAACATCTTTAAGTAGGTTGAGTTATTATAAAGTCGAAATTACACTTAAGTTTCGTTCTGTGTCTCAATGACTCATTTCAGATTTGTAATTGATGAAAATGTCTACAAAGGCATGGGTATTTGATTCTGCATGATACTTGAACGTAGATAGCTTCTGATAAAATGAAAAGACTTCTGCAGAATATAAAATTAGTGTGCTTATAAAATGACTTGAAATTCCACAGTATAGCTGCACCCAACAAAAGCAAATCAAGCATCCACATTTTATAAAGTGTGTTCACTTACTTCAAATAAAAAACTGTTCAAGTGACCTACTTTTCATTAAGACACTTTAAAATGAGAAATGAAGCACATAAACATGGCACCATGTGTCTGATATCTCCTGAAGTGACAAATGAATTCTGATTATACATAACCTCATTGTTCAATATTCAATTGTATCTTAGAACAATGAAAACTGAGTCATACTATGCCAAGTATGAAATATACTCAGTACTATATAAGTAGCAGCTATGGTAGATGATTGATATCTTCATAATGAACTTGCACCTGAACCTTAAAGCAGAAACTGACAGGTGACCTTTGTGATAGACAGGATTTTAAAATAGCCTCCCAAACTCCTATCCCTTGCTATGCATGCTACATAACGGCCTCATGAGTTCGGATAGGCTATCTTGATGAGCCCGTACAGAAGGGGGCACAGATGTTACAGATAGAAATCAGAGCAATTCAAAGCTGCAACAAATACCGTCCTGTTGACATTGAAGGAGTAAACTGCCATGTTTGCTCAGGGCCAGATGGCAAAGAATGGTAGGTATCCTCTAGGAGTTGAAAAATGGTGTCTAGTTGACAGCTAGCAAGATATTGAGGGCTTTGGTCATTGTTTTGATGCCTGTCAACTGGAGAAAATTTTTGAATTTTACAAACAATTGGTGAGATTGGCAGAGTACTGAATTTTCATATAATTTTCAT
Organism: Symphalangus syndactylus; assembly: GCF_028878055.3. NCBI lineage: Eukaryota > Metazoa > Chordata > Mammalia > Primates > Hylobatidae > Symphalangus > Symphalangus syndactylus. The sequence continues at coordinate 30,819,805 of NC_072426.2, forward strand.
ATGCATCCATAGCAATCTTGATTTCTTCTTGGTGAGACAATGAGCAGGGGAAATAGCTTATCCAAACCCAGACTCCTGACTTACACAAATGAAGCAATAATAAATACATGTTTTAAGTTGCTAAATTTGTGGTAATTTGACAGTAATAGAAAACTAATACAATTTTCATATGATCTTTCATAGGATTTGAGAAAAATACATTTGAATACAAAAACAAAATGCTATCAACCATCCTAAAGTAATTGTAAAGGGCCAATTTAAACTATCTTCTTTTTATAAACTCTCCCTACACACACACACACACACACACACACACACACACACGCAAATAATGTTGCATCTCTCACCATGTCTCATTAGTCTAGGTTTCTTATTCTTCATTCTAATAATAAAATCTTAATCAGTTTTCTTAGATGTCTTTGTACATTCTTTTAAAATTCTTATACAATTTTTTTAATTGTCAAGATCAAACCCTGACTCAGCTAAAATAGATGAAAGTTTATCCAATTAAAAATATATCCCCTAGTATTTGTAGGAAAGTAGCCAAAAACAAAATCCATATTGACATGTAATTTGTACATCTGTTCAATTTGTAATGTTTTAAATAGCAAGTTAAAATAAAACTCTTCTAAGTTTAACTTGAAGTACAATATTAAAATGTATGATTTAAATTAATAAAATTATATTTATTTGGTAACAGTTCCTTTTAGAATAAAAGATTTCAAATATCATATAAAATAGGCTAAGTAAATGTGAAAGACGTTTTTGAAATCTACTTAATGCATTGCAATAATTAGGTAATTTTTATTGTGTGAATATAAAAATGCACACCTTTTGCAAATTAGGAGATACTTGCTTTCCGTCAGGTGCAAAAAGAGTTTACAAAATGTAATATCTAAGATAAATATGTTAGCTAAAAAGAGTCATATGAAATTATGAATTTTATAATAGTCAGAAAAGAAATGTTAATGGTGATTATGGGAACAGTTGAATATAGTTAAAGTTGAATATAGTTTAATAAATCAAATAAGAACAGCAGAATTCTGGTAAATGACTAAGGGAACAGGTATCTTAAAGAATGTATTAGGATATATGATATTTTAAAATTTCCTATAGTTGCACCAATTACTTTAGGATAAATTTGACCAAAGTATTTAAATTCAAAGGAAGATTTAAATATGAAGGACTAAGCCAGTTGAAGCAATTACATGAAACAGTATATTAACTTATTTTTTATATTTAAATTCATTAGCATATTAAACTTTTACATGAGGCAGTCAGAGGCAGATAGTCAGAGATCGTCAGAAAACAAGAAAGTTTTACAAATTTCCTACTGAGTGTTGAAGTAATTAAAATTCTCTGGAGCAACATTTCTCTACCAGTAATATGAATATGAGTCTCCCAGGAATTTTATTAAAATGAAAATACTAATTCGGTGGGACTAGAACAGAGATCCAAATTCTTCAGTTCTAACTAGCTCCCAAGTGATGACAATGCTGCTGGTCTATTGATCTCACATAGAATAGTGAGACCCTGATCATTCCTATGGAATTATGGACAGAAATCTGTGTCTACACTACCTAATATTTCTGACATCTTTGGGCAACCCATGTGAACTTAGGTAAAAGGTGAAATCTTTGAGTGCATATAAAGTTAGATGTTGTCTGTAGTAAATTTTGCTTCTATGACTTTTAACCCAAATACATATAATACATATTGGTTAATATTTCACAAATATATATTGATTAGTTGGCTCTTTATATGACACAGTGCCTCAATGCATTTCAAAGTGACATTGATCTTGTGATCAAAATTAACAACAGTTGCCGGGCGCGGTGGCTCACGCTTGTAATCCCAGCACTTTGGGAGGCCAAGGCGGGCGGATCACGAGGTCAGGAGATCGAGACCACAGTGAAACCCCGTCTCTACTAAAAATACAAAAAATTAGCCGGACGTGGTGGCGGGCGCCTGTAGTCCCAGCTACTCGGAGAGGCTGAGGCAGGAGAATGGCGTGAACCCGGGAGGCGGAGCTTGCAGTGAGCCGAGATTGCGCCACTGCACTCCAGCCTGGGCGACAGAGCGAGACTCCGTCTCAAAAAAAAAAAAATAAAAAATAAAAAAAAAAATAAAAAAAAAAAAAAATTAACAGTTGGACATTTTAATGGGTTGAAGTCCCCAAGGAGATATGTTAAAGTCCTAATCTTTAATACCTGCAGATGTGACCTTACTTGAAAATAGGATCTTTGCAGATGTGGTCAAGTTAAGACGAGGTCATCAGAGTAGGCCCTGATCAAATATAACTTCTGTCCTTATAAGAGAAGACAGAGACACACAAGGAAAAGACTGCCACATGATGGCAGAGGCAGGGATTGCAGTGATACGTCTGCAAGCCAAGGAATACTCCTGGGGTACCTGAAGCTGAGAGAGGAAAGGAGAGATCCACCTCAAAGGCTTTCAAGGGAGCGTAGCCTTAAGAACAACTTGATTTTGGACTTTTAGCCTCCAGAACTGTGAGAGATTAAATTGCTCTTGTTTTAAGCCACCGAATTTATATTAATTTGTTATGGAAGTCCTAGGAAACTAATACAATCATTAATCATATCTGGGGACTATTTAAAAATCATTCAAATAATAGCATTGGATAGTGATTATGTATTTGCTAATTTCCTCTATTATAATGTATTTATTAATTTTATCTGTAATAAGAAAAAAACTGTTGAGGCAGTGAAGTAAACGCAAGCCAAGAAATGAGATAATACCCCTTGATGGTTATATAGTGTTTTAGAAAATAAAAGGTATTTTAATAAATTAATTATTTCCTCTGAAATCTTAAAACTGCCAAGTTAGATTAGGTGAATCAGAAAGTGCAATTATGCCAACTATAAGTTACAAGTTTGGAGTAGTTAATGTCATTTGTGCAAATAATAAATGGTAGCAATAAACTAACAGAATCTCAGTGAAGAGGCATTGTTTAAAGTGCCTGTGAATTGTATGGTGAAATGGACAGTACCATGGTCAAGATTAAAATCAATGTCTTGCTTATCAATTAATCAGTCATTCCATCATCCACGCTAACTTTGTACTTGACATATTAAAGAAACATTAATGAAAAAACAATCTTTTAACAAGGCAACTTACTATATAGGCAAATATTTAAAAATGTGTTTTTCTTATGTAATTTCTTTACATCCTTCCCACTTGTATGTCTTTGTAACTATGTGTGATACCTAGACCAAAACTTTTGCAATAAAAATTCATTCACATGTAAGAAAACCCTCTCTTAAGTAAAAATTAATTTTAAGCAGTGACTACCTTACTATTTTTCCTACCTGCCTTGAAACATCAGGGCTTTATTATTTCTCCTTATGGAACTGCCATTCCAGCCTCATATTGCACGTCATTTCCAATCTCTTTCTGTCCCACTTATATTGCCCTTTATGCCGTGCCTCCTAAATACCATGCTTCCTCTAGTTACAGTGTCATTGACACATGCTGTTCCATTGGCAGTAACAGCCCTTCTCATCCTCTTTGCCCAGAGAGCACCCTTTCAAGCTTAGAACCCCACCAATCATATTTTCTTGAAAAAATTTTCCATCAATTTTTTGAATCAATGAAATACTTCCAGTGTACACTATCATGATCACATGTATGTCTCCATCATAACCTGGATGTCACGTTGGAGTGTTATATTTATTATCATATAAAAATATGTCTTATTGTACAGTGATAAAGTTTGTTTTCACACTTCCTTTTTAACCTTAAGACTTAAAAGAGTGCTTGAAACTTTAGTAAACAGTCAGTCGGTGTTTTCTGAGTCAAGGGATAGAGGATTGCTGGTGAAATAATGCCTGGACTCTATTCTAGGCTCTAACAGTAATTGGGCTGACTGTTAGATTGGTCAAACTATCATTCCTTTTTAAGTCTCAATTTTCTTATCTTTAATGTGGTTATAAATAAAGAACGTGATATGAAAGTGTAGTGCATTGGCTAAAATGTAGTACACACCAAAAATTTATTTATCGTTGTTGTTCTTTTTTTTCGTGTTTTGAAGAACGAATAGTTCCAATATTAAGAAATAGATTCGGCCGGGCGCGGTGGCTCACGCCTGTAATCTCAGCACTTTGGGAGGCCGAGGCGGGTGGATCACGAGGTCAGGAGATCGAGACCATCCTGGCTAACACGGTGAAACCCCGTCTCTACTAAAAATACAAAAAATTAGCCGGGCGAGGTGGCAGGCGCCTGTAGTCCCAGCTACGCAGGAGGCTGAGGCAGGAGAATGGCCTGAACCCCGGGGGGCGGAGCCTGCAGTGAGCAGAGATCGCGCCACTGCACTCCAGCCTGGGTGAAAGAGCGAGACTCCGTCTCAAAAAAAAAAAAAAAAAAAAAAAGAAACAGATTCTCAGTAGGTTAATTTTTTATAAATTAACTGCTTATCAAAATGTAATCTAACCGTGCAAAATAAATTTCTGAAGGAGCACCTTTATGTGTGACAAATTAAACATTACTAGCAAAACAACATATGTTTTCCTAAATTATACAGATTAACTCATTCATTAGTTTTTATAGGAAACCATGCCTCAAATATGAAAGACATCTTATAAAAATACAGTGACTAGTTTTGAATTATTAATTTATTAAACGCATATTTAATGCTTATTATGAGTTAAGTTCTAGGTTTCAGAGTGGGACTATCTGAATTCTACACTGTTTCCTCAATACAATTACAAAGTTTTACTATTAACAGAGATAAACAAAGGTTTTCATAAATTGTAATAATATTATATATGCATAATTTGAATTAAATTTTAAATAAAATAAGTTTCTAATTTTAAAATTAAGTTTTATTAATTAAAATAAATTTAAATATAAAATAAATATTCTAAATAGTTAAATAATTTAAAATTATATTGTATTAATTAAATATATTTAAATATATAGAATGTTTATTTTGATGTGATGGAACCTTTATTTATTTTATGTTGATAATAAAATTTAATTAATTACATTGAAGTCTTAGATTTTCATACAAACTGAAATGTAGCATAGGAAGCCAGAGGATAACATTGAAGATAATTTTAAACTACTGGTAATATTATGAGAATCAAACATCATTTATATGAGTATTAGAAATAGTATAATGACCTCCCAAAAAGATAATCGGATAATAAGCATATGAAAAGGTGATCCATATCATATGTCATCAGGGAAATGCAAATTGAAACGAGAAACCACTACACACTTATGAAAATTACTACAATTCAGAACACTGAAAACACCAAATCTTGTAAAGGAGTAAAAGGAATTCTCATTCATTGCAAAATGGTACAGCCATGTTGGAGATTGTCTGGCAACTGTTTATATAGCTATATATATTTTTACTGTATGAGTCCGCAACCAAGCACCTTGGTATTTATCCAAAGAAGCCAATCTGAGAAGGCTGCATACTCTATGATTCCAACTGTGTGACTTCTAGAATAGACAAAACTATAGAGAACGTAAAAGGATCAGGGGACTTAGGCAAAAGCAAGGAATGAGTAGGTGGAGGACAGAGTATTTTTAGGGCAGGGAAACAACTCTGTTTGACTATAATGGTGAATACATGTTATACCTTTGTTCAAACCTATAGAATTTAGAACATCAAATGTCAATCCTAATGTAAACTATGCATTCCGAATGCTAATGACATATCATTTTAGGTTCATCAATTGTAAAATTAAAAAAAAATTAACAGCACCACTCAGGTGAGGAATGTTGATAATAGGAAAAGCTATGCAAATGTGGGGCAGGTGTTACATGAGAAATCTCAATTTTGCTACAAATCTAAAACTGCTCTAAAAATAAAGTTAATTATTTTAAAATATGTTGGATATATTTCATTATTTTTAAAAATAACTAAAAAGTGCTCACATATTGTAAATGAGGTTTCAAAGACAAAAAATTGTACATAGGTCATTTAAAATTTGGTAAAGTGTTCAAAATAAAAAAATTCTAAAGTTAAGACATTTGGGTTTAATTACCAGTACATCCATAACTGACTATGTGACTTTAGGAAGTCATTTTCTAAGCTTCATTTCTCATCATATAAAAAAAGGAAGAAGTAGAATTTTTCTCATCAACTAGAATGAAAAGAAAAAAATTCACCCAAATACATATCAAATAATAACAGCATACAATAATGAATAATAGAGCAATTACTAAAAAAATATATTATATCAGGTAATATTTTCATATTATTCTGTTATTTTTATATCTGTATTGTATCTTACATACAATATAATTCAACAAATATCTTCTGTTTTATCATTCAGAAAATAAACACATAGATATAATGCATATATTTAAATGAGTTCCTTTTGGAAACAAAATTATTTACTGAAAAATACTAGGAAAATTCAAATCAAAATATGTACTTTAGTGCTTTAGTTCTTCAATTAGACAAAATATTTTTAATTTCAAGCATGTCAAACTATGTCTTGTAGCGTATTAACAAATAGGAGTTTGCCATAAGAGCTAATTTCAGAGCTTTACAATGTTCTGACTTGCATTGGAAACTTTTCTGAAGGCAAGTTTTTTGTTTTTGTTTTTGTTTTTCTAGAGAACACTTTGATATGAACTAATGAGAAGACACAGGAAATGTTTGAATACTTACACAAAAATCTATACTGCAGTAGAAGGTTTATGTAAGAGGGCTTAAAATTAATCTGGAAATACATCTTGAAAATTAATTTTAGTAATATTAATTAGTGGTTTAAGCAATTAAGAGCTATTAAAGATAAGTGAAAGTAATTATGAACTTAGATATTTATTATTGATATTTAAGTAAAATTAGAGTTCATAGTAATTTGGAAAATAAAGATATTGGGAGAATACCATAAGGTATGATAACCTGGATTCTTTAAGAAAATAATAAGACTAACATAAAATAATTTTAAGGGAATTAGTAGACAAGGACATGGTGACTTTGTGACAACAGCCAAAGAATAAAAATACACAGATGACTCAAAAATCTTGAGCTGGACAGATTCACAATGATAGACAATATATGGAAGGTAGGAGTCCACGTCTTAGGTAAAGTCTGTCATCTGAGTTAGACCTGAGGAGTCTGCAATGGCAGGAGAATTTAAATTCAGTTTATTTTTACATTTCACTCATTCAACAAACATGTATCAGGCAATGTTGTAAGAGATGCCAGGTATAGTCATCAGCAAGACTAGCACAATCTATTCCTTCAAAAGTTTTATATCCTACCTAAAATGACAGTTATAAAATAAATAATTATGCAATTAGTTATTGAATCCCATATGATAAACTTGTCTTAGAGAATTCTGTCCTGTGGGAAGACTTCCTTGAGGAATCAGTGACATTTTAGCTGAACCTCCAGGTGGCTTTCAACTAAGTAAAGAGATTAAAAAATAAGTACAAAAACAAGAAGAAAAGAGGCATTAAATTAGGATTAGAATATAAATGGTGTCAGATTACTCAGGCACCTTAGACTATGTTTAGATTTTGTTCATTAACATGAAAATGTAAAAATAGCATGAAAGGCTTTAAACACATGAATGATACAAGAATGAGGACATTGACATCAGATTGATTCTAGTGAAAAGACAGATTAGAGGTAGAAAATGAATGTGGGGATACCATTTAATAATCTAATGTGTCCCTCCAGGAGAAAGATGAAGGTGTCTTGGTGGTACATTATTTGATTGGATGGACACTGGAGAAGACATAGTTTAGAAGGAAATCTGCTTGTTGTAAGTATGTAATGTGCTGAGTATTACATTTCTGGAAAGTACCAAGGAAGCTATTGAATAGATAGCTATAGCTCAGTATGTGATAACATAATGCAAGGCATAACACAAGGCTTCTCACGTGTCTAAAGTTGGAGAATACTATTTGTGTGTGTGGGAACTCTGTCATCTACCTAGAAGAGACAAATAAAGCTATTTAAGTAGAGAGCTACATAAGAAATTGGAATACCAAAGGGATCACAATTGAACCATTTCAAGGCTCAAAAAGAAAAGTCAGATGACGAAGGTGATAAGGTAACTAGAAGAGATATCGAGGAGGAACAAACAGGGTAATATTTTGAAAACTCAACACTTTATTCAAGGCTCTAATTTTTATCCCCGAGAGACTGTATAATTTATAGAAGTGTAAATGGCAAGTTTCTGAATCCTTCAGCATGTACATATACTGAATATAATATCTCACATACACTTTGATATTGTTTTAGAGCTATTTCTTAGTGGTGTCTAGTTCTCAATTTCATAATACATTTTTAAGCCCAAATCAAATAGATTTATTTTATTTTGCATAGTAACAAGCAAAATTTTGCAAACTATAATAATGGCTACAATTTTCTGAAAGCTGATTGAATATTCAGTGACTTTAAAGATTAACACATGAAATAGTAACATAGCTCGTAAAAACGTGGAATATTTGTTAAATTAAGATATATATATAAGTATAAATATATAATTACTTTTTAAAATAGAATTTAAAAAATCAACCACCGCATCTATAAATTTTAAAATATAACAATAATTTTATCTTGAAATTGCGTAAGATCAAAGCCATATAATTTTTATAAAAAAATCTCACTCAACAGGCTATAGTGGAGATTATATGAAAAAAGGGCATGTAAAGCATTTGCCATGTACCAGGCAAATAAACATTCAACAAGTATTAATTTCTATCACAATCATAAAATATGTGGCTACCTTTTGATAATATAATGCACAGTAATTCTTGGGCGGTAAGTGGCTGTCATCTACATCTGCATGAACATGCACATACACACACACCCACATACACATATACAAACACACACATGCACACATAGACACACATAAACCAGCTGAGTGCAGATATGTTTGGAAACCACTGGATTCTATATCCTTTCTTAAAGTATTATAATCTAAGCTATAAAATCAATGTTACAAAAATAAAAATAAAGAAACCCAAGTAATTTGAGTTTTCTTTTCTTTTCTTTTTAATTTTTTAATTTTTTTTTAATTTGAGATGGAGTTTCCTCTTGTTGCCCAGGCCAGAGTGCAATGGCGTGATCTCCCATTTGAATATAAACGCTTTCATATAGCACAATTGGGAAAAACTGGTCCAGAAAGTGACCAATTTGGGTCTTTATGAATTTGAATGATTTATATAATAATTTGACATTTTAATGACTCAGGGTCCACAAATACCTAAACACAAAAGCTTAGTCATAGAAAAGATAATGGTTCGTTGTGTGGAATTCTTCAGATTTAGACATGAGCAATAGCTGAGGTGTTTTTCTTAACCATGATCAATTTAAGATATCTAAATTAAAATTATTCTGGCTAATTAAAAAAACATGTAATCATTGTGCCACTTCTCAAAGATAAAAATAACCCAAGGTATATCTACACATATAAACTGAGGGATAATATCAGAACTTGTAATTTGAGGGATTTTGATAATCAAACTGGACAAATGTTACCCTACTTATTTTAGAAAAAACATCCCAGACACCTTATTTAGGATTTTATTTTTCGAAAATTTTTTAAAATTAGATTTTATTATGACTTGGTGGGGTAGACCATAATTAAAGTGGGATACATTTTACATGTTTTGGCTCTACCATAAATTTTAGCATGACTTTAGAAAATAATAGAAATGCATTATGCCTGCATTCTGTAAGGACTGTGCTATCCTTTGGTTCAATGAAATTAGCATGGGAAGAGAGCAGTTCCATTTTTTTATCCTTTCTTGTATTCTATTACAAATTATTTTTTCCAAACTAAGAAACTAACACAAGAATCCTATGTGGCTATCAATTGAAATCAGTACAGATTTCACATCGGTTAGTTTAAAAAGCATTGCTGCATTTTTAGATAAGCAGTGAAACTGAAATAAAAAGTTTCTCAGACAAGATAATTTCTAAACGAAGTTAGATCATGTCAGTGTGTTTAACTCAAAGTTTTATGTGGGCTTCAATTAGACCTAGAATGTATAAACCTGCAGATGAGATTAACCATGCACATAACTTTGAGTTACTTTTCTATGTAACTTCTTTGAACATAACTTCAGATTTTAAAAGTTGACATAGAATTTCCAAAGTTGTGAGCTTTCTAAAATGGTTGGGGAAAATTGTATCGAACTTTTATTCAACAGTTATTTATATTGAATCTTTTACTTTATTTCAAAAGAATATTAGGTACTGCACTATACTGTATACAGGGTAGTATAATAAAATTAATAATTATAATAAAGAAATCAGGTAAAGTGAGAAGTCATATTGTATTGTGTGATCAGGATAAAAGCTAGGAAGCAAAATTGCTGTCAAATTATCCTACATAAAGGTAGCTGAGTATTTCAAGTTCAAATGTCAGGTCCAAATAACCAAAGCAAAGCAAAGCAAAACAAAACAAAAAATATTTTTATTTCATAACACAAAAGCTGAAAATACATAAAATACACTTAATATACTATTGTGTTAGTAACCTTGATGCAAATACATGACAGACAGTCAGAGAAAGCAATTACTTAAGAAATTGGAGTAAGGCAAAGAGAGATAAGTCCAACCAATCTGTCGAAGTATGCACACATCCAAACGTCTGGGCTAATTCAGAAACAAAATCAAGGATCAAGAACAATGATCTGAAATGCCCTCAAAAGATTTTAGGATATAGTAAATAGTAAACGTATAAAATTTCCTGCTGCAATACAGTGTTGAAAGGTGAAGACTGTAACAAATATTAGAGCACATAGTTCGCTGTTAAAAAGAATAAACACTGGGTGTCCAAAACCAAAACCCAAACCTAAAAACCAAATCCAAACCAAGCAGATGTGGACGGAATATGAGACTCTCAGACTTACAGCATTCTCTTGCTTCAGAGGAATATCTGGGGTATGACTCAAAAAAGAATTCAAGGTTATAGTTACTAATCAGATTCCTTAGTCTACATATATTCTGTTTTTCAATTAGGGAAGAATCCTCCACTTAGCAATGTACATGTGATTTATACGGCCATCCCATTAAATTAATTGCACCAATTGAGAACAATTTACACAAATGTTTTATGGAACCATCATCGAAATTAATATGTCATGATACCTATTACCTTTTGTTTTTTCCTACATAACTTCTCAAATTTCCCCACATTCAATTTGATAAGGACTTTGGCAGCAATCTACATTTAATTTTAAACTTGCAGAAAATTGGGTTCTAAACGTGTAAGTCATACGTCAGCAACAAAGCATTATTTATGATTCTTAAGAAACAACTGTGACTTTGAGTCACAAATCATAGAGCTATTGAAACTCCCAGCTGGAAGGAACCTTGGAGACAATTTAACCATTTTATAGATGAAGAAATAACTAACTAGAGTGATCAATAAATTGACAAATGGCTTTGCAGTTTAATAGTGAAGGCAGGATTAGAACTTGAGTCTCCTGACTCCAAAATGAAAACGTCACCACTATCTTCCACTATGACTTTTGCTTCTCATAATATATAACAGATTAACAACAGAGACTTTTTTTTTGTATTGTGGTCTGCTAGATATGTGTTAAAAGGTTCTACTGAACTGAATATATTAACTCTAAAAAATGTTGATTTTCTCTTATAGTAAGTTATTGCAATGTCGATAGTGTTTTAATAACTGCAATATGTTTTTGAATATTTGGATGAGAAAAAGACAAATTTTTTCTTCATACAGTAGAATCACATGTTGATTTGGAATAACATACTCCTAAAGTCAAAACCAAATTATTGGTACTTTTTTCCCCCAAGTTTAGTTATTTAATATTTCAGGTAAATTTATAAAGGGATTGTGAAAGTATGGAATGTCGGAGTGTGGAATTTACAAAGAATAATTTCAGAAAAGCAATAGTGTAAAGTCACTAGCTGAACGTGTTTTTCTTCCTTTATTGTTTAAAAAAAAAGTTTCTAAACTACAAATATTTCAATAACTTGTGTCCTAATCTTAAAAGTCCATCTTCTTACTGGAAGATTTGATGAACTAACTTCTGCTAAGTATAGATTCGGGTGTTTCCTTGTTTGTTCTGGTAATTTAGCTTTTAAAATTTATTTATTCTTGTAAAAAACGATTTAAAATTCAAAAGTAAAAATAACAGAGAACAGTGGAAAATAATTTTTCCTTCTGCTGAGACCTCAAACTAATTATCCTCCCTGTATCAAACACTGATTTAGGTTTTTGATTATACTTTTAGAAATATTTTAAGAATTTATAAGCGTATATATTCCTTTATTTTATATATATACACACATATATACTATATATATATATATATAATACATATACATACACACACACACACTTGAGACAGGACCTTACTCTTTCTACAGGCTGGAGTGCAGTGGAGCGATCGTGGCTTAGTACAGCCTCAGCCTCCTGGGTTCAAGTGATCCTCCATGTCAACCTCCTAAGTAGCTGGGACCACAGACATGCACCAACATGAGTGGCTAATTTGTTTATTTATTTATTTTTTTAGAGATATGGGTCTTTCTATGTTACCCAGGCTGGTCTCAAACTCCTGAGCTCAACCAGTCCTCCCAACTAAGCCTTCCAAAGTGGTGGGATTAAAGGCATGAGCCACCACACATGTCTTATTTTATATGTCAAAGAGAGCATTCACTAATATTTTCTCCTTAATATTTATTGTACCAAAAGCCATTTTGGAAAGAAAAAAGTCTGATCTATCCTTTTTGGTAACAGACACTAAGTTTCTTCGTCATATTTTAACCAAGCCTATATGTGCTCCTGATTGCCTTGTATGTGCAAGGTAATGTAGGATATACAGAAAAAAATCAGGCACAGTGACCACCATAGAGAAGAACACTGACAAAACCTGATATCATTCTTAATTCTATTTCCAAAAGTATTATCAAAACACTGGTTTGATACTAGGAGACCCTCTGTTCTCATACATTTTCTTCTGACATTAAAATAAAAATGCCATTTGGACAAAATTTACTAAATGTTTAGGGATTTAGCTACATGTTTCAAAAATTGTTGTTGCTTATTTTTTTACTAGGTTTGTTGAAGACTTAAAAACTAATTTTGATAATATTCATATGGCAAATAAGCAGTTTGATGTATTTCTCTCCTCCTTAATGCAAAGCTCCTCTAATAAAGCAATCTCTTTTATTAAGCCCAAATTCAAAACCTTCGTTGATTCAGTTATGTATTTGCTGTTTGTATGTTCGTGGGAATCATATAGAAGCTTAGAAATGATATTATTATTATTATCTAGAGGAGACTGACTATAAAATATTAATTCCCTTACTCAAGTAAAGAATGTAGCCAAATAAATGCCACTCATATCTTTTCATTGGCGATTGAAATCCCTATTTCAGTGACTATTTCAGTGGCTATTCTTAAGGAGATTTGGAGAGAGGGCTTACAATACACTAACTTGTGGTTATTGTTCTTATTAATGCCTAATATCAGAACTCTTTCTGAAGGGGAAAAGCATTTTGATAAGTGTTGAAAAATGTTCCATTAAAGTACTAAACAAACTTTAATAAGATGCAATTAAAGAGGTGCTGGAAACGAGAGGTATTAACTTTACCTAAAACTAGTCCATTTTCTTAAATCAAAATGGTGTTTATGAGAATACTGACCCGTGGAAATTTAAATAATGTCTTGCAATACAAAGTTTGAGAATAGTTAAACCCTGTTAGACTGGCTACTTTATTTCAATATTTGCAATTTAATTTAATAAAGCTATTTTGCATTGTATCCTCTGTAATCAGGATTTAGTATTTTCCAAACTAATTTGTTTTAAGAATTATTTTGTTATTCTAGGGCGTCTTGTGGGATTAACGCTCCTAGAATGCACTTCCACACAGTGTTTGGAACCTGGATTTTAGCTACAGTATCATGCCGTGGGCAAATAACGCATGGTACCCTGAGGGCTTCCACTGTGATTTTTGTGAACCATCTCTCTTTCCCTAGGTCAATGACTAACAGGTATTTGAGAATTCTTCCAGTGAACCTAGGGGAGAAAATGTTGGTTTACCCTTGCTCGGATACCACAGAGAGCCTTTTATTTTAAGAACCTTGACACCTTTTGTAAATACAATTGGCAGTTGGAAGAATGAAGTGTATTAAATTTAAAGATTGTTTTCTAACCACAGGGGTCTAGGCCAAGCCACTGGAAGGATTAGTATACCGTATTTCTTCAGACATTTGCTTCAGTGTTTTATCATTCTCAGTCACTTGCTTTCCCAAAGCAGAAAGAACAGAAGGAGAAGTAATTAAATACAATTTCTTCCTCCTCTACAGGAAACAAAGATGACAATGGCAATTTGTTACCTTCTGGAAATAAGGGAGCAATTAAGGGAGAAATAAATCTTCAAGGATTTTCCTAAATCTTTAACTCGTTTTACAGCAGCCTATTACCAAGTGCTAGTGTGTATACTGGCTTCATTTGGAACATTGTCTTACCTATATTTGACACCTAATAACTTTGGTGATTAATTGATTGACTGAACAACCACTGGCAAAAAGAGTAATAAGACGTAAAAAGTAATATAGTTGAGCACATTTTAAGACAATGTGATTAATGTTCTTTGTAGAAACTTAAGAGGATCCAACAGTCCGCATTCATAGAAATATTGTGAGAAACAGATAAAATAAAGATTTATGAAAAGGCTGCTGTTTTCTGTAGTCAAGCTCTCAATTAGTCACCTAGGTGTAAGTAGTGTGTCCGTGCCTCATTGATGACATCAAAACCGCATTCTTGTACTCAGTTCTGCTAATAAAACCTAAACTTGTTTTGTTCTGTTGAAACTTGATCTTGGTCATCTATGTAGTATTCTCTAGTATCGATTACGCCTTTTTTGCTTATCTACCTTTCTTTCAATTAGAGCTCATGGTTAGAATATTACATCATATTTAGGATATTTTTAAAAATTAAATGAAATAAATGTCATAAATGCTTGGTTATAAACACACAATTACATCACAGGTGATAAAACAGATGGATAATGTTGGAACAATGTGAATAAGTTATTTAGTATTTGGGGTTTATATGTTGTGAAATTTAATCACGAATAAGCATTTAATTATAATCTAAATACTTTTCATTAAGACTTTATTTTTATATTGATATAAAGATGTAGAAAGAATAGCTACAAATCTTGCTGTTTCTTGGTATTTTCTGAGTATCCTTTTCATATTTGTACAGGCAAAGGACATTTAGACTGCAGTTATTGCTAACTATATATTAGCACAAAACACTACTATTTTTGAGACTACTTTATGAGAAGTTATCTTTTGTAGCCACCTTCCTAATCTTCTACTTTAATTACAGTTTTACAAAGGTGTACCAAACATCAAAATATTTACATTTCACATCTCAGATGCAAAATTTTATCTTATTTTCTTTAAATCAAGATACTCAACAGGTAGACTAGAGACCCATGGGGCTGCTTGGCATCTTTTTGAGGAGTCTTCAAAAGCAAAATAATTTCTAAATATTAATAAGATGATTTTTTTAACCACTACCATTCTCTCATGAGTATATAGTCACAAATTTCTAAGGATTTAGAATGTGTGAAGATTTCATACAATAAAATATTTTAATATATGAATACCTACATAACTCAATGACCAATATTTTCCAAATGACTGATGTATGATGTTACAAAGTCATTCAAGGTAAGAGATACCATCAAATTACAAGATTGAAGGGTGCATTTTTAGAAACAATACAAAAAGTTTTTGTAAGTGGTTTCAGATTTCTCATTGAAACTACCACTTGATGAGATTTGGTATAGTATTGTAGAGGTCAAGAAAAAACTTCCCTTTTGTCCTCCGAAAATTTGCTGAAAATCACTGGCAAAAGGCAGATTAATAGGAGAAAACGCCTGCAGATTTATTAACATGTACCTGGGAGCCTTTAGAATGAAAATCTAAAGATATATGGGAAATTGTGCATTTTAATGATTGGGTTCAGCAAAGCATAGACAGCCGTGTAAAAATATGATTAGACAAAAAAAGTGTAATCGAATGTTAATAGACTGAGTGGGGAAACCCAGCAATACTTGTCTGTCTAGATTCTTCTTGTCCTCTCTGAGCACGTATTGCGTCCCTCTGGGTATGGGACAGGACATTTTCTTAATAAGGGTTTTATGACCTACAGTCAAACAAAGCAGGTCAAATAATTTCTTTATGTTTTTTACACAGTTTTTACACAGAAAGGCAGAGGGAAACTTAGAATAATATATTTAAGTTTTATGGCTGGCTGTGGGTAAATGGAGTTCCAGTTTCTATGACCTGCTTAGAGAAAGAGAGATTCTACTTTCTACTCTAGCTTAGGTGGACAATAGGACTGACAGGCAGGAGAGCAGGAGAAGGTCAGAGAAAAGCTTTGGCTTCTGAGGCAAAAAAAAAAAATATATATATATATATATATATTTGTGACTACATACTCATGAGAGAATGGTAGTGGTTTATATATATATATATATATATATATATATATATATATTTTTTTTTTTTTTTTTTTTTTGAGATGGAGTCCCACTCTGTCACCCACGCTGGAGTGCAGTGGTGCGATCTCGGCTCACTGCAACCTCTACCTCCATGTTCAAGTGATTCTCCTGCCTCAGCCTCCTGAGTAGCTGGGATTACAGAAGCTCGCCACCACACCGGGCTAATTTTTGTATTTTTAATAGAGACGAGGTTTCATCATGTTGGCCAGGCTGGTCTCAAACTCCTGACCTCAAGTGATCTGCCTTCCAAAGTGCTAGGATTACAGGCGTGAGCCACTGCGCCTGGTCGGGGCATTGTTTTTGAGTCCCAACAGCACCTGAGAATAATATTTTCTGTCTGAAAAGGCTACTAAATACTCCTTTGTATTTCAAGTATAAATCTTGGAAAGCTACATTTATTTCCCATAATCCAGGAAAAAAACTTGTTGTAAAAGATTGAATGCAGAAGCAGAGGTGAGAATCTAGGTGTCTTTCATTAAGGTAGATTTTTTCCCACTATTGTTTGGAAAATATTTTTTTTTCATTAAACTATGCTATTTATACTAATAAATAGCAGATTTAGTATTATCTTTAAATTAATAAGCAGTTATGAAATTCACAATTTAAGTTTTCATCTAGTTAATATTGATATGTATAGCCCACATAAAGAAAAGTTTTTTGTGGTCCTAAATAACTCTAAAGAGTGAAGAAAATATACTGTAACCAAAAAGGTTGAGAAATGCCACCTTAAAAAAAAGTCATCATACAAATCAAGAAATTGGACATGTGCCTATCCTTATTCTAATGTGGCTACTTCTCTTATATTTAATCCACATGATTGTTTACATTCAAGCCTTTGTGGATTATTACTCTCTGTTAGGCTTCTGTGCATCTTCCTTTCAAAAAGAATTGTCAAAAATATACCTTTATCCTTTGTTAGTTTGT
The DNA here is from genome assembly GCF_028878055.3 of Symphalangus syndactylus. NCBI lineage: Eukaryota > Metazoa > Chordata > Mammalia > Primates > Hylobatidae > Symphalangus > Symphalangus syndactylus. Next base: position 30,837,236 of record NC_072426.2, read on the forward strand.
GTTGTAGGAATTCAGATTTCCAAAGTACTGAGCAATCTTCTAATTTTAAGCTCCACACATATTTATCTCCCTGGAAAGTACACTTTTTAATCTCATTCTTCGAGAAAATTATCTCTGCTTTCCTTATTACTTGGCTTCTGTATGCCTTGTTTTATGCATACTTTTTGATATGGTTTGGCTGTGTCCCCACCCAAATCTCATCTTGAATTGTAGCTGCCATAATTACCACGTGTTATGGGAGGGACCCGGTGCGAGATCATTGAATTGTGGACGGTTTCCCCCCAACACCGTTCTCATGATACTGAAAAATTCTCACAAGATCTGATGATTTTATAAAGGGAAACTCTTTTCACTTGGTTCTCATTCTCTCTTGTCTGCTTCCATGTAAGACGTGCCTTTTGCCTTCTACCATGATGGTGAGGCCTCCCAAGCCACCTATAACTGTGAGCTCATTAAACCTCTTTATCTTTATAAATTACCCAGTCAGGAGCACGTCTTTATCAGCAGCATAAAAATAGACTAATACACTTATTTAACCACTCATCAATCAAAAACTAAAGAAAATAATTTCAGGTGAAAACAGGGAGGAACACAACTCAGACTGTGTCCTTCTGAATAGCAATGTCTGCCTGATTCTCCCTTGGAGATGGCAGAAGACACTTAAAAGCATTTTTTTTTTTTCCTGCTAGCATCACAGCATCTGCAAATCACACAGTTGTTACTTTTTACCACTCAAGTCTTCTCCATAAATTTTACAATCAATTGGCGAGAAGAACGATCGTAGGTAATAAGTTCTTTTATAGGAATATTTGACCAGATGCCTTGGGATTCATAATATTTGATATTTAGTGCTTTGTGACTGCAAGTTAAGCCAAAATTTCATACAATCAAATAGATCATTCAATTTAGGCAATAAAAAGTTCAGATTTTTTTGTGAATTTGATCACATGGGCTGTGTATTTCAAAATTGCTCCTCTGTAATTTTATATCAGCTAATGGAGACTTTATATAAACTGCTACCAACTATAAAGGCTCAAATTTAAAATGACACTAAAAAGTTAATGATTTTCTCCAAAATGAGTACAGAACAGAAGAACAGATCCTGTGAATAGAAATGACACTTATAAAGAAATATAGGAATAAAGCTAAATTAACTCACTAAAGAACTACTAAGGGTATTTGAAAAAGATAAAGAATATAAATAAAGAGGTTGAAAAAAGTAATTTAACATGATTTTAGAGGTAAGAGAGGTTAACAAAACTGGTAAGTCAAATTTAATAGTAAAATGTCAGCAAGTCCTTCAACTAAAACACTTTACTTGTGAATTGGTCAACACTGATGTTTGTTGTTGCTTGCTTCTTTTACTTCCAGAAAAACCAGGTTGTAAATTAACAAATATTAAATATTTTGAACATTGAAGTCCTATTATTTTTCAGCATTTTAGGATGAAAAGGCACTTCTAATATATTTAACTTGGAAACTCTATGGTTATCTTTTAATAGCTGAGAAACCTGTGACCCATGAGCTCCAGAGTCAAAATGTGGATGCCTGGTTTTTACTCTTACTCATAGTTCATTGTTCTACATTTTACTAAAATTATACATTTGAATAAAGTTTTAGTAAATAAAAAATAAGCTGGTAGCAGAAATAAATGGACAAAAAATGGCCAAATAAGGAGAATAGTCTATTTTTTTACAAAACTAAACATGCAACTACCATGTGTTCCAGCAATTGCACTTTTGAGAATTTACCTCATAGAATAATAAAACTTAAGTTAATGCAAAAACCTGTATATAGATGCTTATCCCAGCTTATTTCTAGTAGCCCAAAATGGTAACAATCCATACAAGTTAATGGCTACTCAAGCTGTGCTACGTCCCTACCATGGAGTACTATTCAACAATACAAAGGAACATACTATTAATACTGACAAACATTATCTTTTTGACCAACTCTAGCCAGGCTCCTCTGAGCTCTCTTTCAACTAGACCTAAACCTTGGCCTATGAAGATTTGAGCAAAACAGTAACATAGTTTAGCTTCTAACAGCTAAAGTTACATCCCTAAAATGACTCTAACTCTCCTTAAATATCACCTGAGAAAACTGAAGGCTGAGAGACAGGGGCTAATATTAAAGACAATTTCCCTGTCTCCCAGTCTCTGTTGGAAGACAGGAACATAACTTCCATTAGCAGCAGTTAACAAACTAAGATGGGTTTCACATAGAACAACTCTTTCCTCCCACTTTTGTAATATTTCACTTCCCTAACCCTACTGAGTCCCTCTTCCTTATTCTGTCATTCCTTCTTTAAAATCCCAATCACCTGTCTATACAAATTGCATTTCAATTCATGCTGAACTCTTTATACTATTGCAACAGTAGCTTACTGATTAAAATCCATCCTTGCTACTTTAACTCATGGCAGGCTTTGTTTATCTTTGACAATATATGTAACAGTCTGGATCATGAACAAAGCAAGAGCACCGTCATCTCAGACAAACACCACCACTTTTAAGTTCCAGCTCCCTTTCTAGCCTCATGCATTTCAAGGAAATCACTTCTCTTCTGACTACAAGCAGACAGAAAGAGCAGGCAGTAAAACACAGATAAGACAGCTGGGGCACAGAGGGAGGTTGGGGGAAAGTCTCTTGGGTAACTGCCAAACTTCACCCTCATACAACAGGCCCCAGTAAAACAGTGAGCCTTAATAAACACATTCCTTTCCCTTCAGGTGCACTAAGATAGGGAAGCTAAAAGCAGACAGGGGATATGCCTGCAGCTGCAGGAAGATGTATGGGAACAGACACATAACTCTCCCTCCCAGATAAGCACAACAAAGAGACACAAAAGTAGTCCAAGCCACTGATAAACTCTCCCACCCTGAATCCTGAAAAACTCTTAGTCTGGGCCGGGGGGTGGGGGCTCATGCCTATAATTCTAGCACTTTGGGAGGCCAAGGCAGGCAGAATACGAGGTCAGGAGTTTGAGACCAGCCTGGCCAATATGGTGAAACCCCGTCTGTACTAAAAATACAAAAAATTAGCCGGGCATGGTGTCGTGCGCCTGTAATCCCAGCTACTCAGAAGGCTGAGGCAGAAGAATCGCTTGAACCAGGGAAGCCGAGATTGCATTTAACGGAGATTGCATCACTGCACTCCAGCCTGGGCAACAGAGTGAGATTCCATCTCAAAAAAAAACAAAAAAAACCTCTTAGTCTGTAAGAGAGTGTGGCTCTGAGCTAACTCAGCCAGCCGCCTCCTCAGGTTTATTTAAAATAAGCCTGTCCCTGTTGACTGAAAACCCATCCTTCATGTTTCTCTCCTCTTTCTTTAATTCTTACAGATCACCCTCCAGCGAATTATGCTGAGTGTAAAAAAAAAATCCCAACAGATTATATACTGTAAAATTATATTTGTATAACATTCTTGAAAAGACAAGGATTATAGAAATGGAGAACAGATTCGAGGTTTCTGGGGGTTAAAGTCAAGGTGTGTGGGGATGGGTGGAAGGGAAGTGAGTGTGGTTATAAAAAGGCATGATACAGGACCCCTGTGGTGATGGAATTGTCATGCATCTTGACTGTATCCAAGTCAAAGCCCTAGCTTTGATATTCTACTACAGTTCTGCAAGATGTTACTATGGGGAAAACTGAGTAAAGTGTATACTATATTTTTCTGTATAATTTCTTTATCTTTTTACAAACATATAATTAACTAAAGAAAAAATAAAAGTACATTTATGATCATTACAAAATTTATAGAGCTATATATTTTAAATGTATGATAGATTTTCTCCAAAATTTATTCCATTATGTGTATCTTTTTTTTTTACAATTTCCCAGTGGTGAAATTACATTAAAAGCATTGTTTCTCTCAAAACCTTTTACTATAAATGTCAAGCAACTTCTTTGTTGTTACTTAAAACCTAAGCATATGATGTATATCACCTCCTGAAGAGGTAATGCAACATGAAAATGTTTAATAGATATGTGATATTGAATGTTACTTAACTTCTCTGAACCTCTGAACCTCTTGAATCAAGTCAGTAAGGCGTGATAAATGTACCTAATACCATAACATACATCTTTGAGGAAAGAATGACATGTTTATAAGGCATATACATATATATATATATACATTGTCACATGGTAAAACTCAAAACTCAGCAGTTACAAGTACTATAAGTACTATTTATAAATGAGTTTCATTTATTTGAAAATGAAAATCAGACTAGGAAGCAATTAATTTACTGAATTATTTCAAAAAATTATTAGCTGTGTGTGTATGTGAGTGTGTGTATATATATGTATATATATTTATATGCTTTTTATTCTAGGAAGAACATAAATCATTCTTATTCTAGGAACAGAACATAATATTTCTAATCCACTGAAAGAATTCTCTATAGTATAATGTTAACTTGCCTACCAGTGAGCATTTAAATAATTGAGAATGATACTTTATAATCTACTAACAATCTATTGCAAATAGAGTATTCTGTTGTGAAAGTATTCTATAAATGAATAAGAGATATATCTCTCTGATTACTCTTCTGTATTCTTTTCAAGAAAATTCCAGTTTGACTGAGATATAATTAACAAAATGTATATATAGTTAAGGTGTACGATGTGATGATTTAATATATATATACATCAAGCTAATTAACATATTATCATCTTAAATAGTTATTATTGTGTGTGTTTGTGTGTGTGTTTGTGGTAAGAATGCTTAAGATCTACTCTCTTAGCAAATTTCAAGTATGCAATACAGTATTACTAGCTATAGTCACCATGCTGTATATTAGACTCCCCAGAATTTATTTGATTACAACTGTAAGTTTGGAACCTCTGACTAACCTCCAGCCCTTAGCAACAACCATTCTACTCTCTGCTTATTTGATGTTGTTTTTAGATTTCACATAGAAGTGAAATCATATGGTATTTGTCTTTCTTTACCTGGCTTAGTTCACTTAGCATAATGTCTTTTAGATTTATCCATGCTGGTGCAAATGGCAAGATTTTCTTCTATTTTTGACTAAATAATAGGCATTGAATATACAGATGCTCCTCAATTTATGATAGGGTTATGCCCCATTAAACTCATAAATCAAAAGTATTTTAAAGTCAGAAATGCATTTAATACTGGCAGCACAGCAAACGGTCTTCAACTTAGAATAGTTCACATTATGATTATTTTTTGTTTTATGATGGTGCAAAAGCAATTTTCAGTAGAAACTATAATTCATTATAAGTCACAGGAGGCCTGAAACTTTTAATAGGGTCATATCCAGATAAACTCATCCTAAAGTCAAAAATTCATAAGTAAAACCATTTTATCTACCAAATATTCTCTATCTATTTATCTGTTCACAGATACTTGGATTGTTTTCATATCTTGGCTACAGTGAAAAACGCTGCAGTGAACATGGGCGGGCAGATATCTCGTAGAGATGCAGATTTTATTTACACTGGGTATAGAGATGCTCCTCAATCTACAATGGTGATACATCACAATAAACCTATGGTAAGCTGAAAATATTGTAAGTCAAAACTGCATTTAATATACCTATCCTACCGAACATCATAGTGTAGGATAGCCTATCTTAAATGCAGTTAGAACACTTACATTAGCATGGAAGGCTGGGAGCTGGAGTTCACTGCTACAACCCAGCATCATGAGAGAGTATCATGTGGCATGTTGCTAGCTGGGAAAATGTCAAAATTCAAAATTTCAAGTATAGACTCTATTGAATGCATATTGAATTCACATTATTGTAAAGTTACAAAATCATAAGTTGAACCATCATAAGTCTGACCGGTCTGTATATCTAGAAATAGAATTGCTGGATAATGTGGTACTTCTATTTTTAATTTTTTTAGGAACTTCCATACTGTTTTCCACAGCAACTATGCCAATTTACATTTTATCCAATAATACTTAAGAATTCTCTTCTCTGCAAACCCTTGCAAACATTTGTTATAAATTGTCTTTTTGATAATAGTCATTCTAACAGATGGGATATCTCACTATGGTTTTAATTCACATTTCCTTGATGAATAGAGATGACGAACACATTTTTATTTGTTCTATAGGTCCATTTTTTCTATAGTGTTATTCAAATATGCTATTTCCTTATTCATTTTCTGTCTGGATGATCTATCCATTGATGAAAGTGGGGCATCGAAATTTCATACTGTTACTGCATTGCTGTCTATTTCTCCTTTCAGTTATGTTAATATTTGCTTTATATATTTTATTGCTCCAATGTTGAGGGTATATATACTTAAAATTATTACATTCTCTTGATGATTGGCTTCTTTGTCATTATATAGTGATCTTCTTTGTCTCTTGTGACAGATTTGACCAAAAATCTCTTTAGTTTTATGTAAGTATAGCCATGACTGCTCTATTTAGTTTACCCATTTGCATAAAATAACATTGCTAATCCCTTCACTTCCAGCCTATGTGTCCTCAAACCAAAGTGAGTCGTCCATAGGCAGAATACTATTGGATGTTTTTAAATTACTTATCCACCATTTCTTTTGATTGGAGAATTTAATTCATTTGCATTAAATTACTATCAGGTAAAGATTTATGATTACTATTTTGTTAATTGTTTTTTGACTAATTTGTAGTTTCTTTGTTCTTTTCTTTCTCCCCTGTTGTCTTAATTGTGATTTGTTGATTTTTTTGTAGTGGTATATTTTGATTCCATTCTAATTATCCTTTGTGTATCTACTTGAGAATTTTTATTTGTGATTACCATGAGATTTACATAAAACATAGTTATTACAGTCTATTTTAAACTGATAACTTCAACTTTGTCTTTCACAGTTTTAACGTTATGTCTCAGAGTAATCTTTTTTGGGTTGATCCTTTTTTGGGATCCATTAGCTTCATGAATCTGAACATTCATATTCCTCCTAAGATTTGGAAATTTTGCAGCAATTATTTTTTAAATAAACTTTCTGCCACTTTTTCTCCCTCTCCTCCATCTAGAACTTCCACAAGGAGTTTATTCACCAGTTTGTTGGTGTTTCACAGGTGTCATATATTTTCTTCATCTTTTTCTTTCATTTTTCTATTTGTTCATCTAAGTAGCAATTTTCTTTTTTAAAGTCTTTAAATAAAAAAATTAATAATATCTTTATGTATAAACCATAATTGTAGAAGTTCTGGAATACAATGTGATGTTTTGATAAGTGTATATAATATTGCATTCTTAAATCAAGTAAATTAACACGTCCATCACCTTGCTTACCCATCATTTTTTATGAAAATACATCTGAAATTTCCTATCTTTGTTATTTTGGAATATATAATGCATTATAGACATTTCACAGGGCAATAGATATCAACACCAATTCTTTCTAACTATCTGAAACTTTGTACTCTTTGATTAACAACTTGTTTCCTTTTTTTGCAACCCCCTACCCCCAGGTTCTGGTAATCATGATTTAATCTCTATTTCCATGAGTTCAACCTTATCAGATTCCATATAGAAGGCAAATCATGACAATGCTAATCAAGGTAGAAAAGTTGATTAACATTGCTTAAGACCAACATCTATACAGTAGTCTCTATTGTATTAACACATGCTCAATTGCATTTTTTCCCTACAATAATGTTTTGAGGATAGTAATGTCATCTCCTGTTACAAACAAATAAAATTTAAACCTGGATGTAGAATCAAAGCCCACACTCTTTTCACTATACCCTGAACCTATTAAACTGTTCCAGTTCTACAGTCTCAGGCCAACATACTCTTAATTATTCTTCTATGCTGCCACCTACCCCAAAACACTGCAGAAAACTGGCATACACGTAAAAACCTTTTTTTTCAGCAGCATTTCTAAAAATAGCTACCTTGTAATTCAAAGCTACTTTCTTATTCTTTATTACCATGGAATTGAAATCGGTTAAAGAATCTCCTGACTAAATATTTAGTACTGAAGAAAAAGTATATAGAGTAAATAATTATGAAATACCGGTTTACTTTGTGGGCACTATTCTTCTGGCCCAAGGTTTCTGAGTTCAGAAGAGATTTGGTACAAAACGAAAGGAGAGACAAGGGATGGTTATATTTAAGTAAATAGCTCCTTCCTCTGTAATTCCATAGTGCCACACTTCCAATACAGTGGCCACCAGTCTCATGTAGCTACTAAGACCTTGAAATGTGGGTATAAGAATTGGAAAGTCTTAGTATGTAAAAGAATTAAAATATCTCATTAATGGTGTTAATTATAATTATACATTGAAATGATATTTTGGATATTTGACTTATGTTCTTAAATGTATTTCACCTATTTCATTTTACCTTTAAGAAACCACTAACAATTTTAAAATTGCATACATATCTTGCAATAGATTTCTCTTGGTCGGTAATTTCATACTGCTTTATCCATATCACTTGTAAATATCCATCTTGTCGTGGGATGAAATATTGCATGCATTTGTTTCTGATACCTCAGATAGCAGTGAGGTATTGGAGTCATTGTCCATAGCTTATTTATTATTCCCAAAGCACAGCTATATGACTGGCACACAGTGGACATTCAATAAATGCTCTTTAAGTGGTTTTTGATTAGCTTCACTTTTAAAATAACAAAATAAATATAAACATCAATTAAGGCAGTTAGTTAACTTGCATGAAAAAATTTTCTAATACAGCTTTAAATTGTTATTTTTAAACAAATGAAACTAAAATTTTAAATTTAATTACCGACTTCCATTGAGTAGTAATTTTATGTCAAATGTTTCCACCTTTGCTGGATTATGCATATGTCCTCCCATTGCCACTCTACTACACTCCATTGCTTTAAAGTTACTTTTATAAAATGACCTAGATTTAGAGAAATCATTCACCCAGAGATGAATGCATCACAGAACTCTGAAATGTACAGTAGGTTGATCTTAGCGCACATTAAGAATAAAACAGAAAGGTATAGGCAAGAGTAACAGATTTGGATTTTGGTATTGTGAATTTTTGTTACAAAAATAAAATTACAATTCATATTGAATATTGTAAATATCTCAGAATTTAGAAAAACAAATGGCTTTTTACAGAACATTTTTTATTAAGAACTCTGCTACAACCATCCGAGATATGAACAATATGTGAAGACATGTTTCATTCCCTAGGTAAGTTATTCTCATCATAATTTTTGTAATAGTGAAAGTCACTAGATAGATAAATAATCTGATAATAAGCATTTATTCAAGGTTGAGGCTTGTACATATTAAACACTTTAAATTGTTCACTTCTCATATAAATCATATGTTATCAAAATATTCATTGCAATATTCCTAAATTTTTAAAGTATTTCGGCTTATAAGGAAGTCTACTTTTGGCTTACATGTATTTCTTGTTGTAAGTTGAAAGACTCCTTTATTTGTGACATATTAAACAATTTCAAACCCTATCTAAACTTCCAAAACCCAAAGATATATAACCTTTGCAATTTGACAGACAATGTAATTTTTCTTGAACTGAAATACATTCAGGAATATAGCATGTTCTTTTAAAGTATTTTCATGTTATGGAATCAAAGTAACTCCTAAATCGGTCTTCATAATTTTACTATTCATCACTGCAGAATTAAGGTGAAATCAATAATGTGGTGGCAGCAAGTAGCACAGAAGATCAGAGAGAAGCAAACTGAAGCTGTCACCTTCAGCATTTGTGTGACTGACAGCATTCTGCAAAATAGCTAATCATCCTGAGAAGACTCTATTTCATGAAAATGAGTCATTAGATTGAGAGCTGTCAGGATCAATAAATGTGCATTTTAAATTTATAGTTAACCTAATTTCATATGCAATTTGTTTAAAATCATTTCCTTCTCAGATATTCAGTATCCCTCACTTAATGGTGTTACTAAGTTATAATGAATTACTCTGGACTGGAATATGTTTTTGCTACTAATAGACAAGACAGTGGTTGTATTTCACTAATAAATTAGTTACTAAACTTCCTAAGCATTGACTTATAATAGATAATCAACATAATTCTATTTTTTTCATTTATTATAGTAAAAATTATCATTATTCTGAAGTTTAAGACACATTCATCTGTGTATATCCAATACGTAGAAAACAGGATATGCTTGATAAATGTTTGTGGATTTAGTGGATGGGAAAATTCAAAATATTCTTAATATTTTTAGCCAAATACTTACACAGTAATTTATTTTTTATTTGTCATTTAAGGTTCAACTAGCCCCAGAATGTAATCAATATTTCCCTCTGCTTCCTTAATATCTGGCAAGGCTTCCTTTTAATACTTTTTTCTTTAGCACAACACCATATTATGAGACTCTTTCTACCATACAAAATCACTGTTATACATGAGTGCTTTCCATCAAGCAATGTTTTCTCATTCTCTACTCAACTGCATCTTTGCACCAGTCTGCTATTGATTTGGGGTCTTTGACAGACTATCACACTCAAACAACACAATCAGGTTTATAATTTATACTTGTGACTGTGTCATTAAAACTTGTCAGTAAATATTTTCAAACTTGCCATTTTCTAATTAGAGATTCATAGGGGAACACTTGTAGAATTCAAAGGAATGGACTTTCAACTTCTCAGATTAGGTATTAGGTCACAAAAGCCATATCATTCAAATGAATTAGACATTGCTAAAATTCTTCTATTATTACTGCTAGGTTATATTTATAGGCAACGTCATGAAGTGGCAGTACAAATCTGTATCAGTTGTCTATACACTGCCTAGCTGTTTTTATTATGTATAAAGAAGAGCTACTGTCCCTGGCAAGCATTGCTTAAATTAGTATAAATGTGATTGGTCTATTTGCACTTCAGCTGAATTAAAGGAGCTAAATGGGAATTTTTTCCTACCTAGTTAAAATTTGCAGCAGCAAGAAAAAAAAGAGAGAATGGGTTAATTTTATAGGTGACATTGCCTCTGGTGCATGTGTATATTAGTTTCTTATGACTGCCATAACAAAGTACAACAGATCGAGTGGCTTACAAAAAGAGAAACATATTGTCTCACAGTTCTGGTGGCTAGAAATCCAAGATCTAGGTGTCAGCCAGAATGGTTCCTTCTAAAGGCTGTAAGGAAAAATTTGCTCCATGCCTCTTGCCTACCTTCTGGTGGGTCACTGGTGATCTTGTAGATCGAGCTTCATCTTCATATAGCATTCTTCCTATGGAGTGTCTAAGTCCAAAGTACTCCTTTTTAAAAAAAGAAAAACTCCATTTATGTATATTAGGGTCAATTTACTCCAGGATGACTTCATCTTAAGGAATTACATCAGTAACTATTTCCAAATAAGATTATATTCTGAGTTTCTAGGTGTAAGGACTTCAATATATAATATTGTAAGGGACTCAGTTCAACCAATAATAATATGAAAGTATGAACATATATGAATTTTATTTTCTTTCTTATTAAGTCAAACTTAATATCAAATTAAATATTAAATCAAAAAAGAGAAGGAATAAAAACAAAACAAAAATTTGACTTTTATGTACAACTTAAATTTAATGATTTGGCACCCTAAAAGTCCTGTCTTCAGCTGTTGTGAAAGTACTTAAAGTGCATCCATTATTAAAAAATAAATAAAATATTTGATATTTCAATAATAGGTATTGTTTTTTCTTCTGACAACAATGAGGTAGCTAATTTGCTTCTTTATAAAACCAAGATACACTTCTGAGTGCTTAACAAGTGCCAAGAGAAGTTAATAGCATTTTTTGTGGACAGAAGAGAAAGCAAGCTACACTGATATTGGTCTAAACTAGCTGCTACCTGAGTGCTTTAGCTTTAAAAAAAAATTTTTTTTTAATTTTCTCGGACAAGTTCTCACTCTGTTGCCCAAGCAGCAGGGCAGTGGCACAATTGTGGCTCACTCTAGTCTCGACCTACTGGGCTCAAGTGATCCTCCCATCTTAGCCTCTGGAGTGGCCGGGACTACAGGCATGTGCCATCACACTCAGTTAATTTTTTATTTTATTATTTATTTATTTATTTATTTGTATTATACTTTAAGTTTTAGGGTACATGTGCACACGTGCAGGTTTGTTACATATGTATACATATGCCATGTTGGTGTGCTGCACCCATTAACTCATCATTTACATTAGGTATATCTCCTAATGCTATCCCTCTCCCCTTCCCACACCCCACAACAGGTCCTGGTGTGTGATGTTTCCCTTCCTGTGTCCAAGTGTTCTCATTGTTCAATTCCCACCTATGAGTGAGATGCAGTGTTTGGTTTTTTGTCCTTGCGATAGTTTGCTGAGAATGATGGTTTCCAGTTTCATCCTTGTCCCTACAAAGGACATGAACTCAACATTTTTTATGGCTGCATAGTATTCCATGGTGTATATGTGCCACATTTTCTTAATCCAGTCTATCATTGTTGGACACTTGGCTTGGTTCCAAGTCTTTGTTATTGTGAATAGTGCCGCAATAAACATATGTGTGCAAGTGTCTTTATAGCAGCATGATTTATAATCTGTTGGGTATATACCCAGTATTGGGATGGCTGGGTCAAATGGTATTTCTAGTTCTAGATTCCTGAGGAATCGCCACACTGACTTCCACAATGGTTGAACTAGTTTACAGTCCCACCAACAGTGTAAAAGTGTTCCTATTTCTCCACATCCTCTCCAGCACCTGTTGTTTCCTGACTTTTTAATGATCGCCATTCTAACTGGTGTGAGATGGTATCTCATTGTGGTTTGGATTTGCATTTCTCTGATGGCCAGTGATGATTAGCATTTTTTCATGTGTCTTTTGGCTGCATAAATATCTTCTTTTGAGAAGTGTCTGTTCATATTCTTCACCCACTTTTTGATGGGGTTGTTTGCTTTTTTTCTTGTAAATTTGTTTGAGTTCTTTGTAGATTCTGGATATTAGCCCTTTGTCAGATGAGTAGATTGCAAAAATTTTCTCCCATTCTGTAGGTTGCCTGTTCACTCTGATGGTAGTTTCTTTTGCTGTGCAGAAACTCTTTAGTTTAATTAGATCCCATTTGTCAATTTTGGCTTTTGTTGCCATTGCTTTTGGTGTTTTAGACATGAAGTCCTTGCCCATGCCTATGTCCTGAATGGTATTGCCTAGGTTTTCTTCTAGGGTTTTTATGGGTTTAGGTCTAACATTTAAGTCTTTAATCCATCTTGAATTAATTTTTGATGAAGTCCTGCTATGTTGCTCAGGCTAGACTTCAATTCCAGTCCTCAATAAATCCTCCTGCCTTGGCCTCCCAAAGTGCTGGGAGTATAGGCATGAGTCACTGCACCTGGGCAGCAATTTAAAAAATCTATTAAATTAGAGTTTATTTACAAATCCATGTGAGAGATACAAGATGCATTTGCTTTTTTATCACTTTACTTTTAGGATCATATATACAGGTATTAGGGTGATCTTATAACTTCTCCTGTTCTTTACTAATATTGACATAAATTCTGCCTTTAGGGACTATAAATAAATATATATATGTGTGTGTATATATATATATATGTGTGTGTGCATATATATATATATTTGATTACCACAAATACATATATGTTTTTCACAGTCCCTAAAATTGTGACAGAGTTTCATGCATAAAAATAAAGTTTTTCATGCATAAAAATAAAGTTTTTCATGCATAAAAATAAAGAGATTTGAGCTTTCAATCATGGATATGTTAGTTAATGCTCCTCAAAGTATTTACTTACAAGGTTAGTAGGAATGAGTGAATCAACTCTAAAACTGACAAAGAACTGTTATCCAGAGTATTTTAAAGCATAAAAAAAAATTATCTGAGTTCAATAGGAGTATAACAAGTGAAGTCACCTTTATTAAAATGAGCATTGTCTCATTACTTTTCACCTCTTTCAATCTAATGTGTCTTATTTCACTATTTGTATATAATAATGACATATTTTTAATCTCATTCTTTCTTATAATAAGGAGTCTAATTCAATTTTTTAAATGTTTAACTGTTGTCGGCTTTTGAGCAGAGCCCCTGTATTTGGCATGTGCTGGGAATTAAGAGTATGAGCAAGAACTCTCATCCCTATACAATTCCCTAACCATCATTATTATTCTTATCCATCTCAAGTTAATTTTTAGCTCAGTTGGAAGTCCTGACATTCTCTCCCCAAAAAGCTTCACATACAAATTTTAAAAAAATTCATTTCCTCCTGTATATGTGAATGTGGCACCTTTACTATGACATCTAAACCAAGTATTTCCCTCTTGTGTTCATGACCTGAGCCAAATCTTGAGTGAGGATCTATTCTGATTCTGTAGGATGACTATGATTTTGCTTTGCTCAGCTATGTTCTTTAAATTATTAGACATCTTTGGATGAATATTCTTTTTTACATTGTTATCATGTTTAACAAATAAAAAGTAACAACATAAGTCCCTGAATTAATAGAATAAAGTTTAGAGAAGTGGGAAACTGTTCCCCATGATAAATATAAACATCATTTATTTTCTTTGGTTTATTTTTGTCTTTTGGGGGCCTGAACATCACACAAATGTCTTTGTGGCCTATCTCTGGAAAATTAATTATTTTAAGCTATCTAAATATATTTAATTAAATTCTATGCATAGTAGAAGAAGCAGGATTATTTTAAAACTAATTATACATAAAATTATTGTAAGTCTGGCAGTGGAGCTGATGAATCTTATAGCTTTCAATGGTTTGTGTACAGTTATTTTCAACTATACATTCAGTGATGCCATGCTGGTAACCTGTTATCGGCTGAAGTGGAAGTATTTGCACCATCACAATTGTCAAAGTCTACAAATTAGGGTCGCTGTTGTTTGTTTCTTTGTTTGTTTTAGCACAGTTGTATTTTACAAATAGAAATACAGGTGAATGATTTTATTTTGGCTTCAACAATAATGCCTGTCTACTAGTTACTAACTGGAGTGTTTTAGCTATTTTTAAATTTATTGAATTACAATTTGCTCACAAATCTGCATAAAAGATGTAGTGACAGGTTTACTTTCAATAGGTTTATTTGGTTTTTATCTTCCTCGTTGCTACCTTTAAAACCTACTGGTATACAAGCAGGAAAAAAGTAGACTGAGGACACATTATGTTCAAGTGTTATCTATCTTATATAAAATCCACTTGAATTCATTAGCTAGGCAACAGTTTTCTTCAAACATGTTTTTCCTCATAAAAATACGTAATCTCTTACATAAATGGCTCTTATTAATGGCTATTAAAGTAGGCTAAAGAGCTATTTACCAATGTGTGAATACCATCTTGAAAAACAAACAAGAATCTCTGGAAGCAGAACTCCAAGATATTTTAATTAGAAACAAATTCTGAAAGCCACACAATTTTTCTATGGGCGATATGACTACCCTTCATTTCTTACAACTCAAACTTGACCTCCTGAATATCCCTCATTAAGAAGATCTTTCCTTGATAAGAAAGCAGAGCCACACCTGTGGCAGTGACTAAAATTATTGTGCAGGAATCATTTCTGGAGAGTAATTGAATAACAGATGTTGTAGCCAAATTGCCAGATCATTCTAACATTCATGTCAGTGAGAAACTACTAAGCACAAAGAATTATTTTGCAACATATGACATCACTAGATTAATCTTATGTGTGTTAATAGAGCAAGCGATAGCATGTCATAAAGTGTTTATATAGAGATCTGTGTAAGAGATCCCTTAAAACAATTAGCATATTGAAAGAAAAATGCTTATATCTAGAAAGCAGAAGTAACAGAAAAATCCTAGGAGACTTTCATTGAATATGAAGAAGTGAATAAACAGATTTTTTTAAATCAAACTAAAGATCTGTTCTTTGTAAGTCTGTTTTGGAAATTTAATGAATAAAATATCTAAATTATGAATAACAGTGAACTACCTAATACACAGGACATAGCATATTGGTACACAATAATTTCTTAAATTTCTTATATTGGGAAACAGTCTCTTAAGGGGTTAAGGCAGCTGCTCATGTTGACTACACTAGTAAGAGGCATAACCAGATTGAAACCTTTTTCCTCTAAACATCTTAATACTTGGTGAAACTTGTTTCACAATCTTTTCTGCTTTTTTTCCATAATTAAGGGTAACTATACTCAGTTGCTTCATTAATTCCAACCTCATGCAGTTTATTTATTTAACAAACATTTTCTGAGTGACTTCCATGTGCTGTGATAGGTGCAATGGATTCAAAAGTGAATAAAACAAAATAGTTTTGCTTTTGTTGAAGTTAGAAACTAGTAATTTAAAGAAGCTATTATTCTAGTATTTTAAGATTTCCTAAAGCCAAACGTAATTAAGGAAAAGTATAAACCCAGATACGTTGGATGAAGCAGCTTTGTGTTCTGGCTGCCTCTGAAACCAGTGGGCAGTTCTAGTGGTGTAGGAGGTGGCAGTTAGATTCTATAGTTTTTGATAGATTGGTGTCAAGATGGGAACAGGTGTTTGGTTGAAGAATTCCTGCACATCAGGCTGTATACATTTCTGCCAGCAGGGTAAAATATCCTTAATAACTCTCCCTCACAGAATCCATGACAGAAATAATATAAACTGGAATGCCCATGAAGGGAATTACGTCTAGTTTATAATCTTACTGTCATGATTCAACTCATGATTGATCACGAGCCTTCAGGAAGGCAGAATTGACCACCATTTTATAACTTTGACATTTCTTTACAGTTTCTCAGGACATTAAAAACCACCAGTTCCTACACATCTCCTTCTTTGTCAGTCACTGATCAAATGAACACCTGTCAAAGTAAATTTTCAAAAAGTAAAAACATCCCTCAAATTAGTAATAGCCATTTATGACAGACGCACACCCAACATCATACTGAATGGGCAAAAGCTGAAAGCACTCCCCTTGAAAACTGGCACAAGTAACGATGCCCTCTCTTACACTCCTATTTAGCATAGTATTGGAATTCCTGCCCAGAGCAGACAAGTGAAAGAAATAAAAGGCATCCAAATAGAAAGTTCTCTTCTGAAGTCAAACTCTACCTTTACTGATGATATTATTGTGTATCTAGAAAACTCTAAAGACTTCACCAAAATCTTGCTAGAACTAAGAAAAAATTTTAGTAAGGTTTCAGGATACAAATATATGTAGAAAAATCAGTAACATTTCTATACACCAATAATGTCCAGGCTGAGTCAAATCAAGAACACAGTCTCATTTACAATAGCCGCAAATAAAATGAAATACATAGGAATACGGCTAAGATCTCTATAAGGAGAACAATAAAACACTGATGAAAGAAATCAAAGATGACACAAATGATTGAAAAAACATTCCATGCTCATTGAATAGAAAAATAAGTATCATTAAAATGATCACACTGTCCAAAGCAGTTTACAGATTCAACACTATTTCTATCAAACTACCAACTTAATTCTTCACAGAACTAGAAAAATACTACTCTAAGATCCCTATGGAACCGAAAAAAGAGCATGAATAGTCAAAGCAATTCTAAGCAAATAGAACAAAGCTGGAGGCACCACACTACCCACCTTCAAACTACACCATAAGGCTATAGTAATCAAAACAGCATAGTATTGCTACAAAAACAGACACATAGACCAGTGGAACCTGATAGAAAACTCAGAAATAAAGCCTCACGATTAAAACCACCTAACTTTTGGCAAGGCTGACCAAAGCAAGCAATGGGGAATGGACTCCCTGTTCAAAAATTGCTGCTGAGGTAACTGGCTAGCCATATACAGAAGAATAAAACTGAACCCTTACCTTTCACCATATACAAAAATTAACTCAAGATGGATTAAAGA
Source organism: Symphalangus syndactylus (assembly GCF_028878055.3). Lineage (NCBI taxonomy): Eukaryota > Metazoa > Chordata > Mammalia > Primates > Hylobatidae > Symphalangus > Symphalangus syndactylus. The sequence goes on from NC_072426.2 coordinate 30,855,003, forward strand.
TTTAAAGATATCGAATTATAAAAATCCTAGAAGAAAGCCTAGGAAATACCCTTCTCAACATCAATCTTGGCAAAGAATTTTTGGCTAAGTCTCTAAAAGCAATTGCAACAAAAACGAAAATTGATGAGTGGGACCTAATTAAAGTGTTTCCTCTGAGCAAAAGAAACTATCATAAACAGACAACCTAAAGAATGGGAGAAGATATTCACATGCTAGGCACCTGACAAAGGCCTAATATCCAGAATCTATAGGGAGCCTAAACAAAACTAGAACTAAAAACAAATAACACCATTAAAACATGGGCAAAGTACATGAATAGACACTTCTCAAAAGAAAATATACAGGTGACCATCAAACATGAAAAAACACTCATCATCACTAATCACCAGAGAAATGAAAATCAAAACCACAATGAGCTATTATCTCACACCAGTCAGAATGGCTACTATGAAAAAAGTTAAGAAGCAACAGATCCCAGCAATGTTGCAGAGAAAAGCAAACATTTATACGCTGTTGGTGAGAATGTAAATTAGTTCAGCCACCGTGGTAAGCAGCTATTTCTCAAAGAACTTAAAAACAGGGCTGCATTAGACCCATCAATCCCATTACTGATATATATTCAAAGGAAAATAAATCATTATACCAAAAACCACATGCACTTGTATATTCATCACTACATTATTCACAATAACAAAAATATGAAATCAAGTGAGGTGTCCATCAACAATGGATTGGATAAAGAAAATGTGTTACATATGTACCATGGAATACTACACAGCCATAAAAAAGAATAAAATCATGTCCGTCACAGCCACATGGATGGAGCTGGAGGCCATAATCCTAAGCAAATTAACATAGAAACAGAAAATGCATATGTTCATTTATAAGTGGGAGCTAAACATTGAGCACACGTGAACATAAACATGGGAAAAACAGACGCTGCAGACTAGTAGATGGAGGAAGGGGGAAAGCATGGGTTGAAAAACTACCTATTGGATACTCTGCTCACTACCTGTATGTAATATACCCATGTAATAAATCTGCACATGTATCTCCTGTATCTAAAATAGAAGTTTAATTTTGAAAAAAAATAAAAACATAATTGTAATGCACATAAAGAAAATATACATGTGAAATATTTATATGATCAATACTGAACAGAATTGGTAGGGTTGTAAAGATGCTTCCAGGAACATCTGAGGAACTGTAAATTTATAGAAATTTTAAAAAAATGTGAGAATGAGATCACTAGATTGGATGGAGAATAGAATAAGCCTCTACCAGGGCAACAAAATCATAATCTTTGGAGTCAACTTTTCTTTTTTATTTTATCAGTTTTATTATTTGTAAAGTCTACACTTGGTGAACCAAAGTGAAAAAAGACAACTCCAACGTAGAAGACAATATGAAACTATATTTACAGATGCTAAAGAAATTCAGAGAAAGGGAGAGAGTTTATGGGTTAAAATGGAGTCAGCACTTCTTCTGGAAAGAAATATACAAGTTAACATTTAACTTCACACCTTCCAGGAAATAATCAATTAGAAGAAGGCAAAGCAAAAGCAGATATATTGTTCTAGAGAATTAAATACTCCTTAGTAGGACTATTAAAATATGCCCAGAGTGACAATGAAAGAATATTCTGTACTCTTTTTGCCTTATTTTAAAAGTTTGGATAATCTTTCTTAATACTTCATGCCAAATTAATATCTGTTTCCACTCTATTTAGGGATACACCTAAATGTTAACTGTCATCTTTGAAAAAAGATGATATTAAAATTCATCAGACCATACATTAGATATCATTTACATCTTGCTTAAAATATTAAAATACAATGCAGTCAAATGTTGGAAATCCTAGCATTTTTAAAAAAATATATTTTGAATTAGTCCTCTCTTCTGATGCAGTTAAACTGAAAGCAACTATCAGTTCATCAACATGTTACATAGCATCTATACTGAAAAGGCTATATCACATTGCAATTGATCACTAGGTTTCACCAATCTTTCCCAAGGTAATTTTAAGATGCCTAAAGGACATACTTACTTCATATTCAAGAAATAAATTACAAAATTTAAAACACCAAGATATGAAACTGATATGTGCCACTAATCCTCTAATTTTCTAATGCTGTTTATTCCTGTATCATATAAATATTTTGTGCACTTTCTTTTATAATGATTTTTACTATATATTTGTTGAAGAGCACACATTATGTCCCAAAATTTGTCAGTTCCTGAATCCTATTGAACAGTTCTAATCTGCTTCATTTGCACTGCTGTACCTCAAAGAATTCTTTCAATATGTATTTGAAAGTGTTTCTATCTTTAAATGTGAAGGTTTTTCAAATTTCCTCTCCTGAAAAATTGAATATTAAAATATGCAAATATCAGTAGCCTTTGTATATCTACTTTCCTCGGTATTTTTCTTAACCACTGAGGATCTTCTTGAGCTCACAAAAGACATGAGCATACAAGCATTTGGAAAAAAGCACTTTTCATTCACTTCCTTCCTCTCTCACCTGGGGAGAGAAAATGGTGAAGGAATATAAAATTGGCAATACCAGGTATTTGTTTTTACTGCTCTCTCTTATTTAATTTCCAGTCTTGAATGTCTAACTTTGTAGCAGAAATTTAAGTACTTTCTGGCGAAATTCAAGTTGCCCAACACAAAATTTATCATCATCTCTCCATACTTTTTTGTTTACTGAAATAGCAGTTTATTTCAATATAGATGCAACTTCTATCTGCATATATCTATTACAATTGAGTCCAAATCTTTTTTTACAGACATGAGCCATTGTTGACATCATCCTCCCTCACTGTCATTAGGTGATGATGATCACACTAAAGTTATTTTATATTTTATAAATTTTGATTTTTTTTCTGTCCTGTCCTTTCATATGAGCTTCTCATCTAGCCTCAAATTCCCAGATGCTTTCTTTTTGATAGTACATAATTTATGCCATTGTTTAGTTTAGATTGAAGATCCATTCCTGGAAAAAATATTATTAACAGAGACTAAAAATTATTAATGCTGATACCAGTGCAGCCGGACTATAAGGCAAGACTAGAAAAGAAAATAATAGCAACATATGCCAGAGAATCTTAGATAAAAATACATGTCCCTAGTATGTTTTCACATTTAAGAGAAATGCAGGTTTTTGAATAATTTTATAGTTAATTTTTGTGCCATCATTTTTTGCTCTTGCTTAAATTATTTGCTACATTTCATTCTATATAGTTACACACCAATACGGAACACCTGCTATTTCTTTTATTTATTTTATTTTATTTATGCATTTGTATATGTATGTATGTATGTATGTATTTATTTTGAGATGGAGTCTCACTCTGTCGCCCAGGCTGGAGTGCAGTGGTGCGATCTTGGCTCACTGCAAGCTCCGCCTCCCGGGTTTAAGCAATTCTCCTGCCTCAGCCTCCCCAGTAGCTGGGATTACAGGCACGTGTCATCACACCTGGCTAATTTTTGTATTTTTAGTACAGACGGGGTTTCACCATCTTGGCCAGGCTGGTCTTGAACTCCTGACCTCATGATCCACCCCCCTTGGCCTGCCAAAGCGCTGGGATTACAGGCATGAGCCACCATGCCCGGCCACATCTGCTATTTATAACTGTGTTTTCTTTGTTGTTGATGTCTCTCCTGACCCTGTAATAAAATACTATTTATTAAAACAACCTTTCAGAGATTCTACACCTGTGACATCACAAACCTTCAACAGATGTGAAGATATCACATATTTGTTTTTTATTTATCGATTTGTTCTATCTATAAAATATACAATTCTAGCCTTAAATATAATTTAAGAATTAAGCAAATCCGAGGCCTCAAGGCTTCACAATGATAAAATCACACTTGAATGAACTATTAGTACTTCAATTCTAAATTAGAACTCATTACATAGAATGATGGCTTGAGAAATTATAGATATCCAGGATCAGACAATCATTTCCTCTAAAGAGCTGCACAGTTCAAGCCTTTTGATATCAGTCTGCAGGATCACAGATGACATTCTCCTTACCTTGTATCCTAGGATTCAACTTCACAGTCAGAAACTTCTAAGTTAAGTCACAATACGTTTATCAGTTTTATTTGAATACTTAGTATGGAACTATTGTTGTTATCAAATAAATATTCACTATACATTTACAGATTTATTGGAATCACTCCTCCCCAACCAGACTAAATAGAGTTTTTCATAGATAAAAATGTACATGTTATGAATAGGAAAGCTTTTCCTTTCTTTCTTCCTTCCTTCCTTCCTTTCCTTCCTCCCTCCCTCCCTTCCTTCCTTCCTCCCTTCCTTCCTTTCCTTCCTCCCTTCCTTCTTTCCTTCCTTCCTTCCTCCTTTCCTTCCTTCCTCCTTTCCTTCCTTCCTCCTTTCCTTCCTTCCTCCCTTCCTCCTTTCCTTCCTTCCTCCCTTCCTTCCTTCCTCCCGTCCTTCCTTCCTCCTTTCCTTCCTTCCTCCTTTCCTTCCTTCCTCCCTTCCTTCCTTCCTCCTTTCCTTCCTTCCTCCCTTCCTTCCTCCTTCCCTTCCTTCCTCCCTTCCTTCCTCCCTTCCTTCCTTCCTCCCTTTCTTTCCTTCCTTCCTTCCTTGCATCCTTCCTCCCTCCCTCTCTCTCTTCCTAGCTTCCTTCCTCCCTTACTTGCTTCCTTCCTTCCTTCTTTTAATGTGCATACTATTATTTCCCCTTATATTTATTTAACATCTCTTTTCCCTCAAACACTAACTCATAATAAATATTAACCAAGTGTTTTTGAAGTAATACACCATTTGTATTCTTATTTCTACCACTCACAGTTACCTTAACTAGAAAGCTGAGCCACACCAGTTTATTCTTCATAATCAAAATGAAAATAATTATGGTATTTACATTAATATCATCTTACTATCATTATCATCATTATCATTATGATCATCATCCTTTCTCAGACATCTAGTATGCAATTATCTTGTTCATTGTAATTCCCTCATATTTTAGTCAAAATATGTTTTATATTGATAAAATATTTAAAAATCTTACAGAAACCATCTTTAGGCAGTACTTCAAAAGAAAGTAAAATGCTTTAATAGGATGTCTCCAAAAAACTTGAAACTTCTAATTGTAATTCATAGAACTCCAAATACTATGTGCAAATTAATATTCAATAACGTTTTTTGACAGTGGTCATTGAACACAATTTTCTTTTCTTTTTTTTTTTTTTTTTTTGAGACGGAGTCTTGCTCTGTCGCCCAGGCTGGAGTGCGTGGCGCAATCTCGGCTCACTGCAAGCTCCGCCTCCCGGGTTCACGCCATTCTCCTGCCTCAGCCTCTCCGAGTAGCTGGGACTACAGGCGCCGGCCACCACGCCCGGCTAATTTTTTTGTATTTTTAGGAGACGGGGTTTCACCGTGGTCTCGGTCTCCTGACCTCGTGATCCGCCCGCCTTGGCCTCCCAAAGTGCTGGGATTACAAGCGTGAGCCACCGCGCCCGGCCCCACAATTGTATTTTCAAAGCTCATTTCCAACTCTCACTTTTCAGAATGAATTTAACCTTTTTAAAGACTAAAGTTAAGCTCTTTAGAGTTTTCACACTATATATCATGATTTTTTATTATTGTATTAAAATGTATTTTAATACACTTAATTTTTCAAATGATAACATCAGTAACTTTGGATGCATTCTAATATGTTGCATAATAAGAGAAAAAAACATTTAGTGCCAATTATGACCCAGGTACTCTTGTATATACTTTACAGATATTAACTTAGTTAATCCACACAATTCTTTGAGTTAGTTACTGTCACTAGTCTCATTACTTAAAACAGGAGACCGAGGCATGAAGTGGATAAAAAGCTTGCCAAAGGTAATATACCTATGTAATTGTGGATCAATAATTCAAATCAAGGCTGTCAAACAATATTGTTTATTCTTTTAACCAAACTGCTAAACATGTATAAATTACAGTAAAAAGCTATCACCAATTGATACATCTCAGATTGTGCCTTAATCTATTTTTTCAAGTGCATAGTCCATTTGTGTGAGTAGACTACCTTCTTTGAGATTGTCTTTTTAAAAATAAATGCATCTTCATTTTTAATTTCTAAGCTAAATTTTGATGACTATAAAAATATAATACAATGAGTTCATCAAAAGATTTAAGAAGAATGCTGCAAAGTGAACAGATTGGATTTTCCACCCCATAGACACAATATCTCCATCTTATCAAGTCATTTAAATAATATGGGCATGAGGCATACTGAGAAATAGAATAAAGCAAGTGATAAGAGAGATCCTAGGGTTGCATCAGCAATAAAGAATGGCAGAGAGAAAAAGTCTGTGTTTTCCTATTGCATAAAATCTCAATGATCAGGCTTATGAAAAAACAAATCTTCACCAGACTGTAATTCTCTCAGGAGGCTGGGGATGGAATGAGAATAAAGGGATCTTAAGAAGTAAATTCTAGGCTTATTCAAAAAATTAAAGATGCTACTCTACAAGTTTCTAAGGAAATGTTATGTAATATCAATTAAAGGACAGGCTTTCCTCGAATAACTAAATCCACAATTTTATTTCATAGATCAAATTCGAATATGTTCCCCAATATTATTGAGAATGATGTTATGTTATTTGAACTGAATTATTTCATTATTGCAACTCCCAAAGTACAAATTCAGTCTTAGTAAGTAATGGAGAAGTCAAAGAAGTAAGCTACAAATATTTCCGCCTGGGAATTTTGTCTTATATTTAAAATACTACATATAACGTCTGTAGAATTGCCACTATATATAAAGCTTGCATTATTAAATTTGTCTTGTGACAACATACTGTCTGACTGCCGATATTAAACCAAAACCCATTAATAAAAGGGAATTCACCCTATGTATTTAATTATTTGTATGCCTACATAGGATTCGGCAAAGGACCTTGCAAAGAATGGGTGCCTGATAAATGTTGCACAGTGTAAGGTTTAGAAACAGGCAACTTTGCAAATAGAGGCTAACAATACATATTCATTACTCTGTTTCTGAAAGTAATCTGAATGTGGAATATAATTTACAATAATAAAATTTGAATCATTCTTCACAGAAACCCCTGCTGCTCTAATCAAGAAAGCCAACATTATGAAAGAAAAAAAATATCTAGGTATGTTGACTCTGGTGCCAACTATATCCCTAAGGATTTCTTCTGTCATTTAATCTAATTATACCCAGTAGTCTTACAATCGTATTAAAACTTTTCTTAATGAAGAAAGTAATCTACATCTTCTGTTTTTCCAAAAATTAAGGATAAAAAATAGATTTAGGAATACTAAGCATTCACTAAGATATGTGAATAGGTGTTACATTGTTTTATGTAACATCCCTCTAATGCTTGTATACATTTCCTTTCTTTACTGTGCTTTAGATTTTCATTTAATTTATATTATTCTTTATAAAAACTTATATTTGTCATGCTAAGAAAATTACCAACCATAATTTAACTTTTAATCCATATTGTTTATATTTTCTGAAACAACTAAACCATCCACAGGTTTTTCAATAAAGCAAGGCTGAAATCCAAAAACCTGCTCCTGAATGACTACTGGGTACATAACGAAATGAAGGCAGAAATAAAGATGTTTTTTGAAACCAACGAGAACAAAGACACAACATACAGAATCTCTGGGACACATTCAAAGCAGTGTGTAGAGGGAAATTTATAGCACTAAATGCCCACAAGAGAAAGCAGGAAAGATCCAAAATTGACACCCTAACATCACAATTAAAATAACTAGAAAAGCAAGAGCAAACACATTTAAAAGCTAGCAGAAGGCAAGAAATAACTAAAATCAGGGCAGAACTGAAGGAAATAGAGACACAAAAAACCCTTCAAAAAATTAATGAATCCAGGAGCTGTTTTTTTTTTTTGAAAAGATCAACAAAATTGATAGACCACTAGCAAGACTAATAAAGAAGAAAAGAGAGAAGAATCAAATAGACGCAAAAAAAAAATGATAAAGGGGATATTACCACTGATCCCACAGAAATACAATCTACCAACAGAGAATACTACAAACACCTCTATGCAAATAAACTAGAAAATCTAGAAGAAATGGATAAATTCCTCGACAATACACCCCCCCAAGACTAAACCAGGAAGATGTTGAATCTCTGAATAAACCAATAACAGGCCCTGAAATTGTGGCAATAATCAATAGCTTACCAACCAAAAAGAGTCCAGGACATGATGGATTCATAGCCAATTCTACCAGAGGTACAAGGAGGAACTGGTACCATTCCTTCTGAAACTATTCCAATCAATAGAAAAAGAGGGAATCCTCCGTAACTCATTTTATGAGGCCAGCATCATCCTGATACCACAGCCTGGCAGAGACACAACCAAAAAAGAGAATTTCAGACCAATATCCTCGATGAACATTGATGCAGAAATCCTCAATAAAATACTAACAAACCGAATCCAGCAGCACATCAAAAAGCTTATCCACCATGATCAAGTGGGCTTCAGCCCTGGGATGCAAGGCTGGTTCAACATACACAAATCAATAAACATAATCCAGCATATAAACAGAACCAAAGACAAAAACCACATGACTATCTCAATAGATGCAGAAAAGGCCTTTGACAAAATTCAACAACTCTTCATGCTAAAAACTCTCAATAAATTAGGTATTGATGGGACATATCTCAAAATAATAAGAGCTATCTATGACAAACCCACAGCCAATATCATACTGAATGGGCAAAAACTGGAAGCATTCCCTTTGAAAACTGGCACAAGACAGGGATACCCTCTCTCACACTCCTATTCAACATAGTGTTGGAAGTTCTGGCCAGGGCAATCAGGCAGGAGAAGGAAATAAAGGGTATTCAGATAGGAAAAGAGGAAGTCAAACTGTCCCTGTTTGCAGATGACATGATTGTATATCTAGAAAACCCCATTGTCTCAGCCCAAAATCTCCTTAAGCTGATAAGCAACTTCAGCAAAGTCTCAGGATACAAAATCAATGTACAAAAATCACAAGCATTCTTGTACACCAGTCACAGACAAACAGAGAGCCAAATCATGAGTGAACTCCCATTCACAATTGCTTCAAAGAGAATAAAATACCTAGGAATCCAACTTACAAGTGACGTGAAGGACCTCTTCAAGGAGAACTACAAACCACTGCTCAATGAAATAAAAGAGGAGACAAACAAACGGAAGAACATTCCATGCTCATAGGTAGGAAGACTCAATATTGTGAAAATGGCCCTAGTGCCCAAGGTAATTTATAGATTCAATGCCATCTCCATCAAGCTACCAATGACTTTCCTCACAGAATTGGAAAAAACTAAAGTTCATATGGAACCAAAAAAGAGCCCGCATCGCCAAGTCAATCCTAAGCCAAAAGAACAAAGCTGGAGGCAACACGCTACCTGACTTCAAACTATACTATAAGGCTACAGTAACCAAAACAGCATGGTACTGGTACCAAAACAGAGACATAGATCAATGGAACAGAACAGAGCCTTCAGAAATAATGCCACATATCTATAACTATCTGATCTTTGACAAACCTGACAAAAACAAGCAAAGGGGAAAGGATTCCCTATTTAATAAATGGTGCTGGGAAAACTGGCTAGCCATATGTAGAAAGCTGAAACTGGATCCCTGCCTTACACCTTATACAAAAATTAATTCAAGATGGATTAAAGACTTACATGTTAGACCTACAACCATAAAAACCCTAGAAGAAAACCTAGGCAATACCATTCAGGACATAGGCTTGGGCAAGGACTTCATGTCTAAAACATCAAAAGCAATGGCAACAAAAGCCAAAATTGACAAATGGGATCTAATTAAACTAAAGAGCTTCTGCACAGCAAAAGAAACTACCATCAGAGTGAACAGGCATCCTACAAAATGGGATAAAATTTTCACAACCTACTCATCTGACAAAGGGCTAATATCCAGAATCTACAATGAACTCCAACAAATTTACAAGAAAAAAACAAACAACCCCATCAAAAAGTGGGCAAAGGACATGAACAGACACTTCTCAAAAGAAGACATTTATGCAGCCAAAAAACACATGAAAAAATGCTCATCATCACTGGCCATCAGAGAAATGCAAATCAAAACCACAGTGAGATACCATCTTACACCAGTTAGAATGGCCATCATTAAAAAGTCAGGAAACAACAGGTGCTGGAGAGGATGTGGAGAAATAGGAACACTTTTACACTGTTGGTGGGACTGTAAACTAGTTCAACCATTGTGGAAGTCAGTGTGGCGATTCCTCAGGGATCTAGGACTAGAAATACCATTTGACCCAGCCATCCCATTACTGGGTATATACCCAAAGGATTATAAATCATGCTGCTATAAAGACACTTGCACATGTATGTTTATTGCGGCACTATTCACAATAGCAAAGACTTGGAACCAACCCAAATGTCCAACAATGATAGATTGGATTAAGAAAATGTGGCACATATACACCATGGAATACTATGCAGCCATAAAACATGATGAGTTCATGTCCTTTGTAGGGACATGGATGAAAATGGAAACCATCATTCTCAGTAAACTATCACAAGGACAAAAAACCAAACACCGCATGTTCTCACTCATAGGTGGGAATTGAACAATGAGAACACATGGACACAGGAAGGGGAACATCACACTCCAGGGACTGTTGTGGGGTGGGGGGAGGGGGGAGGGACAGCATTAGGAGATATACCTAATGCTAAATGACGAGTTAATGGGTGCAGCACACCAACATGGCACATGGATACATATGTAACAAACCTGCACATTATGCAAATATACCCTAAAACTTAAAGTATAATAATAATAAAAAAGAATGAAAAAAAGAAAAAAAAGCAGCAAATTGACAGTATTCATTTTTATTTGTACATTCATTTATTCATTTAATTACAATTTCATTTTTGTCAGATGTTCAGAAATCATTTAAAGTGGTCAAAGTTAGTACCAGAATCTAGGATTATATTACAGCCACCTCTCTCAGAAGGAAAGATTTGTGATTTGTCCAAACCATAAGACAGTAAAATTTCTACTTTAGGATGCCAAATATCAAAAAATGAATTAATTTATCTGAATTATGTGACAATAAATGAGTCAGAAGAATACAATGTATAAACCTGAGAGGGAACAATGGAACAAAATTTGCAAATGATCTCTAAAATTTCCTCCATGTCAATCTAACAGGATTGCCATACCACTTCCTACCAAAACAGACAAATATGGAAGGACCTCTGGAACCTATAACCACAAAGAAATCAGTATTATATATATATATGTCTACATATGTCTATATATGTCTACATATGTCTATATATGTTCATATGTAGAGTATATGTCTATATATGTGCATGTGTACTGCATATGCCTATATGTGTACATGTATGTGCATATGTACAGTATGTCTATATATGCATATATGGACATATGTACAGTATGTTCATATATGTACATATATACCCTATGCCCCTTGAATATACATGTTAGTGTGTATATATAAATATAAATGTGTGTGTTTATATATAGTGTATATGTATACATATGTATATGTACATATGTACAGTATGTCTACAATATATGTAATATATGTATTTAAAATGTATTTTAACATGCTTAATTTTTGTGCATTCAAATTACATATGTAGAGTATACATATATGTACACATGTACATATGTACAGTATATCAGTATATATCTCTATATATACATATACAGACATGTATAATGTCTATATATGTACATATATACACTACGTCCCTCAACTATATGTGTGTATACATATAATTATAATTACAAATGTGTGTGTCTATATATAATGTGTATATATATGCACAAATTCATGCTTAGTAAATGATAGAGAAGTCAAAGAAGTAAGCTACAAATGTTCCCACTTTTTCTACCTTAGAATTTTGTCTCATATTTAAATACTTCATATAATGCCCATATATGTATATAAATACTGTACCCCTCAACAATTATATATATCTAATAGTTGTTCATAGAAATGGTGAATGGAAGTAATATTTAGCTAATCTACTTAATATGTCAGGAATTCTATCAGTACTTGATTGCTAACACTAGTCAGCAAAAATTACCAAGGATATTTTACAGATAACAAAAGTGGCACTTAGAGAGATCAAATCACATACCTTATAAGGAGAAGAGCTAGAATCTAAATCCACATATATTTGCCACTTTTTTATTTTTTCTTTAAGCCATTGGGAACCAGGATGTTGACATTTTACAGATGAGAAAAATGTGATTCCATATACTTCCCCCAAATTACAACAAGCAACAAAAGATTGTGATCTTCTTATTTTAAAAAAGGAATTATTAATGATAAATGTATGAGCTACCATCAAATATCATTGTATTTTCTCAAAGTCCTATGTTTACTTTCTCTTATTCTTGATGAAAATTTCTGTGTGTTCCTTCCTTCCTTTTTTTCTTCAAAAATTTCCTCAGTGTGAACTATTAGGCATGTAAGGATGAGTAAATTCCTCCCTTAAAATATTCATTTATTTGAGAATTTAGATAGAAAGAAAACTGACACACTACTTACTGGTATAAGTCATTGAGTCACTGTAGTTGATGTAAACAACTTCTCATTAAGCACCGTTTATTCACAGAACCAGGTAAGATGCAGATCAACTGAGTTTAAACACTTTTCTCCAGTTTTCCTCAAATCTTATACACACACACACACACACACACATATATATATTATACTGACAGTATACATATATGCATATATGTAGCTAGTCACACTTATACATGTATATATAGACAGAAATTATAAAATTATGGCTTTTAGTTAGTGGACTGGCTACACATGGAAATCTACTACATTTAGTTTTCCTCAGGTAATTTTGACTTTTCTGACACACAACTGTTAAACCTTTTAACATTGAATGAGTACTGGATTTCTTCACAAATCAAATTTATGTTAAATGTCCAAGAGTGAAAAGGCACACATTAAGATATCTGAAATATTCATATTTTTCAAATGTCTGTTCTCCAAAATTTTATTTAATATAAAACCAAAATCAGGGCATAAAGATCATTACTTGTTTTATCTTCTGGGCATAACAAGTATTAAAATCTCTGTTTATTTTTTCCTGTTAGGGAGAAGATTTTCTTATCTTGTGTATTATGCTGTCCAGTTTGAATTTTGTTCTTCCTTTTATAAAAACTTCATACTAGACACCATCATACACAATAAAGGGGAAAATTTGCACAAGCCTGGTTGAAAGAGTATCACAGATGTTGAAGTTTTAATCTGGTGTATTTTTTGTCATCAATACACGGGCATGTGTGTGCACATATGCAGACACATACAGAAACACATACACACATATACACCAGATTGCCTGAACAGAGAGAGAAAAGAAAACTTTACACGTAAATCAGAGGAGGTCACTTTTATGCAAGGAATGAGCAAAACTCTAACACAAGAAGAAGTACAAGGCAGATCTCACAGCACATGCATCAACAAACCTTGGAACCAGAAAACTTAAAGGGAAACAAATAAAACTCCTCAAGAAACACTTTATAGGTAGTATATTTTTTTAAAGTGTATCTTCAAAGAAATGCCTTTTAGAGTTCCCTAAATATGCCCTAGCCGGACTTGCTTACAACCACAAGAGGCAAAACAAGTCCAAGGAATCAAATGAATAATTAAAGAAGGCTACTGTGCTGTAAGTAGCATAGAACCAAAATATTTAGTCTGTCTAAATCTGTGTCACTCCAAGTCACTACAATTGGCTCAAAGATAAGAATTTCAACTATATGGAAAAACAATGAAGATGCTCTTTTTTTTTTTTTTCTAGATGGAGTCTCACTTTGTGGCTCTGTTTCTGAGGCTGGAATGCAGTGGTGTGATCTTGGTTCACTGCAACCTCCGCCTCCCAGGTACAAGTGATTCTCCTGCCTCAGCCTCCCTAGTAGCCAGGATTACAGGTGCGTGCTGCCACACCCGGCTAATTTTTGTATTTTTAGTAGAGACAGGGTTTAGCCATGTTGGCCAGGCTGGTTTCAAACTGCTGACCTCAGGTGATCCGCCTGCCTTGGCCTCCCAAAGTGCTGGGATTACAGGCACCAGCTACCGCGCCCAGCCAAGATGCTCAGTTCTTAAGATTTAATTTCATCTATCAGAAGAAGTAGAATAAATATACAGGAAATTTAAAAATAATTATTGAGAATCTTTTAAAAGTATTTTTTTCAGTTGAGTTATGTAAGATTTTTATCTGTCTCCCTCACCTTCTTATTATACCCTATCACTTCCTATCCAACATTTAATACTTTATCATACTGGAAGGGAATGGAAGTGATGCACTGAGACACAGGAAAAGTTTACAGAAATTTTTTCAACTTAATTAATAAAATAAATGCCTATAAAGAGAAAAGTCAATGATGTTATTTCTTCAGGCAAAGTTTTCACAGACGGCACTGAATAATTATTTTTAATTCTGAATGTAAAGATATACCAGATGTGACATGTTACTTACCTCAGCAAGCAAAGTGATAATCCCACAACATTTTTATTAAAATTATATATAGAAACAACAATGGCTTTGCTATGGAAGAAAAATGTGCATAGAGGGAAAAACATGTACAATTGATCTTAACAAAATAAAAAACATTATTTTTTCATAATTGATATTTCTGACTGTTGCTGGTAATACTTTTCCTGATATGAGTTAGTGAAAGAATACAAATAATACAGTATATTAGTTGTACAGATACTATTTCTCATTATAAGATTTGATGAATAACTACAAATTTATAGAAAATGGAAGATGCACTTCAGAGCTGTTTTTAAAGAGTATATATAATATCTGCTCTGAATCATTAACTTATAAATTATATACTATTGAGTGTCATTTATGATTTTCTGTCTTAAAGAAAGTGTTTACAGGAGGCAAACATAAATTCAAAACAGTTTTGACTACATATGTTATAAAGCTAGAGGTTTTATTTACCAATATAGCACAACAGCAAATAGACGATCTGAGTATGTTATTGTTCTCAGCTTCCCTTTAGGTTAGGATACCAGCGAGCTTCCTCAGACTGGATACTATGCAGATGGTTAAGGGAGACATAGTTTTATCTGCTTACTTGTTCAATTATTTGTCTATTTTTACTGATAGCCTTACTTGAACTCCCATCTTGTTCTCGGAATAGTGCTAGGCACTAGAATACAGCAGAAGTCCTCTGAGGCGCAGATGAACAGACGGAATTAGAATAACAAGAAAATTTTGGGGAGAAACAACAGGGAAAGATGAAGGGGAAAGGAATCAGGAGGTAGCGGGAGCTTTCAGTCCATGAGGCAGGTCTGATACCTGCGAAAGAAAAAGGGAAAAGAAGGGAAATAGAATAGGAAAAGAATCCAAATGTAGTGTAGTTCTGAAAAGAAAAAAAAAATCTCAGAAAGTCTGATAAGGAGATTCAGAATAAAGAATATCCATTAGAGGAGTTTTGCTCAGGCAGGAATGGCCTGGCTCTAGTACCCCCTGGGATCAGTCACTGGCAAGGAGCAGCCCGGGGACATTGACATGGGTGCTGCAGCAGATCCCAAAGTTGCAGCGGCTGAAAGCTTCCCTTTAACTAATATGAAGGCATATCAGAGAGGATCCCCTCCATGGTTATTATAGATATCAATGATACAGTTTCTATGCACAAGTTCAGAGTGTGGTGAGAGCATACGATAAACAATTATATTAGAAACACACACATATTAGAGTAAGATGTTGTGAGGACCCAAGAAAGGGATGTGTAACTCAGGTGAAAGAGAGGTAATCGTTCTGACATGGCATATTGGATCTGAGTAAGGCAGGATGAGACAGAGATATCCAGGTTAACAAAGGAGAGGGAAAAGCTTTGGCAGCACCAATAGTCTACATAAAGGCTGCAACACATAGAGAGCAAGGTGAGTGAGGTGAGTGCTATTAATCACAAATTGTTTTCAATTCTCTATGGCTAAAGTAAAAAAAAAAAAAAAATTAAACATGGCCATAAATATGGATCTTCTTCCACTGAGATGAGTAGCCTAATCTTCCTCACTTTAAAGATGGACTGGCCTTACCAATTTCTTTGACCACTAGAAGGCAGGTGGTGTGGCATTATGGAATTTTTGAAGCTAGGCTATAAAAATCATTACAAGTTCATCTAGCTCTCTTAAAATGTTCACTCTGAGGGAAGCCAGTCACCTTGTGTGTAGGAGGGGTCCTGCTACCTTGCTATCACTCTGCAGTGAGGAAGCCCAGGCTAACAATGCAGGGAGGTGATGTGTGTGTGTGTGTGTGTGTGTGTGTGTGTGTGTGTGTGTGTGTGTGTGTGTGAAATAGAGAGAGAGAGAGACAGACAGACAAACAGAGAAAGAGACAAGAGAAAGAAAGAGAGAGCTGACGAGGCCTAGATATTCCAGCCATCCCAGTTTAGGTGCCAGACATGTGAGTTGAGAAGCCATTCTGGTCATTCTAGGACCAGGATCACATGAAAAAGAATGAAAAATCCAGATGAAAGTCAGACTGGGAGATATGAATTATTTCAGCTTTCTCCACCTGTTTGAGACACCTTACCTGAGACTCTGGTCATCATGGAGCAGAAACGAACTGCTCCTGCCAAACCCTCTCTAAATGCCTAATGCACACACACACACACACACACACACACACAAACGTGATCCTAATGAACAGTGTTATTTTATGTCATAAAGTTTTGGAGTGGTTTGTTACACAGCAATATATAACAAACAGACATAATGGCAAGAAGAAAATATCTAAGAGGTCACCTGAGGGTATACTGTAAATGCCTTGTTTCAATCCCGAGGAGTTGGAGTTCTATATGGAAAGCAATGCAGAGCTATGAAAGGATAAACTTAAGTGTGACTGAGTCTGAAATATAAATCTGAAAGGTCACTCTCTAGATAATCCACAAACAATGGATTAGAAATAAGTGAACCTTGAAAGGGAGATTACTGAGGAGGCAGTTCTTGTGGTCATGCTTATTCTATGACATTCAGCATAAAGCTGAGTGTCAGCTGGAAAACAGAAATCAAGTTTAAAACCCTCTGCCTTCAAAAAGCGTACACTTTAGCAAGAGTACACAGAAAGTCTTTTCCATGAGTACTTTCTGCACAGCAAAGAAATTTTTAAGGGTCAGGAGATAAGACAAAATGAACCATGGGAAGTGAAAGGAGGAGAGAGAGTAGGGAACTGTGAAATCTTTGAAGAAGATAGAATTCAGGAAGTAAGGGTTAAAGAATATATAGAAAAATGACAGCTGAAGTTAGAGTAGCATTAAAAATGGAAGGTTTGAGTAAAAGAGATAAAATGCTTAAAAAAAGAAGATGGTTTAGAAAACAAAAAAAGAGAATAATTTTAGTATTTTAACCTGTTTAACACATTTTATTAGAAAAAGATTAGTACCAAAGAAGCCACAAATGAAATAAAAATGTATTAACACAACATTGGATAACACACATTTCACTCATTTTGTTTTCATTTTAAAATATAACCAAACATAGCTACAATTCAGTCTACTGAAGAATTGACATATCTAATTAGGGAAGAAGAGGTTTTTTTTGTTTGTTTTCTTGTTTTTTTTTTTTTTTTTTTCCCAGCAAATGTTCCAATTATTCATATTCCTGTTTTTCTGTGCTTAAATTACTAAAATATATTCTCCAATAATATTAACAATAAATAGAAGTTCAAATCATTTTCAGATAAAAGGTAATTTAACGTTGATTACTTATAGCCCGTTACACATGTTAAAATTATTATAGAAAACAAAATAATATGAGTTTGCTTACAACATTCAGTACAGTAAAATTAAAAACTCCAAGATGATGGGTATGCATCAATTGAACATCGCAGTACATTTTCTTTTTAACGAGGCTCTATGTCAGCATTATGCACCTAGCAGAGTGAATCTTAGGTAGGAAGTTGAAGTTGAACACCACCAACAGCACAGGGAAAGAGAGTGAGGGAGGGAGAAAGAAAGAATGATAAATGAGGTGGGCAAAAAGTAGAAGTTCCCAGTCTTTTATTTATTTTCCTTTGCCTTTCAATTTAGGGTATTAGGTTGTCTTTGGTTTATGCACTGACTTTTTAATGTTTCTCCTAATGACTTGAAATTGTCATAGGAAGAGAACATGTTTCCTGCCTTAAGTCTCTAAACAGATTGAGTAGGGGACTTAGGTCCTGTTTTGTCACTAATGTTGTCAGTAGAGGAAAAAGTGGGAAACAAAGGCAACTTTTGTGTTCTCTATCATTGTCAATTGGTACGACAAATAGAGGAGAAAAGACTAGAGGGGAGATAGTGGGAAATCCTACACATCATGCATGTGTTTCTGTGAGTGTTAGGGTGTGTGGGTGCGCGCATGCGTGCATCTTAGTGAACTTTGTATTTTTTCCCTTTCTCGAAGACTCAATGATTTTATATTTTCACCCATCTTCTCTTTGAGGCCTGGCCCATTATATTGCTATGTACAAATTCACATCTATTTTATTTTTCTTGTTTTATACATGTCAATCTTTTTCTGACTCTTCATGTCTTGTGAAATGTCTGGTACTTATGACAGAATGGGGAAGAGGAAAATTACTGCACAAATAAATGCATGTCTTCTTCTCTATTGTATTCTTCCAATCAAAGTTTTATATTTCTATCCTTTATTCATCTACTTTAGTGTTGTAAAAATGATGGGTGGTGAAACTCACTCTGTTATCTCTCATTTAAGGAGATGTTAGTGATATATTAATAAAAAGCTAGGATACTTTTCTCTTCATAAAATCAATCATCATTATGACTTGTCCTAGGGACAATAAGAGATTTGTGGTTTCATTGAAAATGACTACACTGCCTGGGAGTATGAGTCATAGTATGGACTCAGTGTTCTTACAGAATACAGCCTTAGTAATGCAAACATGCCCTTGAGCACGAAGGTCTGTGCAAAACAGCTTGGAACACTGGAAGCAAGTATTGATTGTATTGCCAAGTGTCTAAATTTACATGTTAATTTTAAATAGACTTACTATTATTTCACATTTTTAAAAGACAAAATATTTTGCTCTATTATTTAAATTAGCAGCAAAAGGAATCTTTAATTAATGATTTCACTAAATCTGTTCTCAATGAAGAAGAAATATACATCCACTGTATATTTCAAGAATAAAACAAGAACAAAGAAGCTTAAAAGAAAAATGTTACCCATAACTCCATGGAAATATTTGCCATCCCTGTAATCTTATCTTCTTCTGCTTCATACATTCCAAGAACAATTGCCCCTCCCAAAATATATACCTTGATGTCCAGTTTTGTAAATATGATAATAAAAAGACAGATGAACTTCATGCCAGTATTTGAGTCAAAATATTTTGTAATGAATCCTATTCTGTGTTCTCTAGAGGAGTAGGTTAAATTATGTCTTGACATACTTTGAGGGAAGAAAAATCCTGGCACAAATCTTATTTCTGAAGCAAAGAAATACAAAATAATAGGCACATACTTAATATTTGAGACACCACAGTACACCATCCACCAGTGACTGTTAATACATAAGAGAAATACTTATCATACTAAGAATAGTGTCATTGCAGGGTAAAATATCAAAATTTCTCTCTTTGTCTTGTAAGGCTATTATGAAAATAGAAGCTATCTGTAGTAGGTAGTAGTTTTAACCTCAAGATTTTTAATTCATAAAACTGAATCACACTGCTAAATTTAATTCAGCTGCTAATTCCTTATTCTTTCAGTTACTGTTGACAACAGCAATTTTATGGTTACCTAATCTAATTTACAATTACATGCATTCTATGTGAAGGCTTTTAAGACAGGTTATATAGAATCCATTACAATATTCTTCAATAGCAGAAAAGTATAAATAATCTTTCAGTCTGGTAATAAGAAATGTATTTATTCTGTAAGTAGTAATTTGTCAATTTGAGGAAAAAACATGTAACATTTGAAATCAGCTTGTAAAAAATATTTAATGATGTGTTCCCCAAAAAAGTTGGCAATATTGAAATGTGAGTAAAGTAGATTACAAAACAAATTAACCTCAATTTGTGGATATAATAAAAGGATATATGAATAGAGGAAAGACTCTAAGAATACACATTATCAATATAACTGTAGTAACTCCTGAGAACTACTACCATGGTTGATTTTAATTATTATTTATAATTTTTAGTGTTTTAAAAATGCATGTAATGAGTATGTACATATTGTGAAATCAAAGACGAATAATGCGACTGTAAAAGCTGTTCATAAATGTTGAATTTGAGCTAAATTTGTCCTTTTAATTTGAAAATTCTTAGCAGTAATAAAATGTCCACTTTCCCTTTACTTGTCTAAGTGTAAAATTTAGCATTATTTTTTCTTTACTCTTCCAATATCTGAAGGTTTTCCTTATTTAAATAACACATCTAAACTCTCACTAAAAAGACAAGTGAAAAAATAAAAAGTATCCACATGCAAAAACACTGAATTGCACAGCAAATTTATTTATTGCCTTTTTACATCTTTATTCTTCATACTGCATAGTCAGACTTATTCAAGGAAGGCTTAAATGCTTTAAAATATCAAATAAAATATTGTCTTCTGGAATTACTCATACTAATTTCAAACTTCCTTTAATGTAACAATATGGTATCAATTTTTTCTAATCATTTAATAGAGCAGATTTGGGAGATTTCACTTCTACATTCCATGTGATTGAGGATAATGTTTTCATATTCTTTATTATTGTGAACAGATTTTCAAAATTTCTTAAAATAGAAACTCAAATGAAAGTACAATCTTTAAAAAGGTACTGCCAGTATTTTTGCAATGATAAAATCTGTTAGTTTCTTGTGGGTTAAAACTAAACTGTGCTACGTGAGGTAAAAATAAAGCTGTATTATAAATATAAATATTTTACTATAATTGTAACCTTAATTCCTATCTTTGTGTTCCAAGATCAAAAGCTAAGAATACTTTTAGAACAAGTAGTTAATTAGCACTTCATAATTTGAAAAAATATACAGTTGTTACAGTCAAAATTTTATTGGTAGAGAAAATGATTATGGTTTTGAATGCATTCTTTTAAACTTAATGAGTGAATTCTAATTCAAAATATACTTTGAAAATATTAACTAATGCATGATTTACAAATATTATAAAACATAATGGCTTTTATTATAAACTACTATAAATATATGTACTAAAAGAGAAAATGTAAGCAAATCATTTTTTGCCCAATAAATGTGATTTTGTTTTCTTAAAATACAGAGAATACCAAACAACGTTTACATTCTAGAAATAATTTAAACTTAAATATGTTAATCCATGTAATCTTGTGAAGAATTACATCAGTCACTTTGGTTATTTAATTAAAAGCCCATTAGGGAAAGAAACAAAACAAAAAGATAAACAACAAAGTGAGATACATTAATTGAATTACACAGAGTACACATGAAAGTTTTTATAAGTTTTAATTATATAAATATGTCTCTCAATTTTTCTTAAATTGCTGATTTCATAAATTAAGTAGAGATAATCACTGACCACAGAACAAGTGATGGTTAGATTGTTTCAGCAACATAATTTCATTTACTCTTTTCTACCGCTAGGGTAATGAAAAAAAAAAAACATGAAATCCAAATTCATGTTATTTTGTGTGGTTCACCTCTGGATTTCTGATTCTCAAAGTATGCACAGCAAATGTGAAGCATTCTATAAATAGCTGAATTATTGAGTAAATGTAATTCCTAAATTTTCATTAAACATAAACTTTCTATGTAATCCAGTAATTAAAATAAATCATTATAACTCACTAAAGGCTTTAAAATAGTTTGCTAACCCTGAACAAAGTGTTTTTTATTCTTTAAACAAAAAGTCGCTCATCATAAAAACATTAAAAATACTATTTTTAATGAACATTCATTGTCATTTTGGCACATTCCTTCCAATTTCTGTCCTGTGTAGTATCTAACATAGAGGCTGAAAGGAGACTCTGAATTTGACTTTCTCAGCCTGAATTTTCGTCCTTTTGTTTATTAGCTTCGAGAACAAGGATCAGGAACATAAACCCTGTATCTTAAATTCTTTTGTCTCAAAAATGGAGATAAAACTTTTAACTATATTACAGGACTATTATAGGATTAAATGAGTTAACTAATATGATGAGTATGTAGTTGAGAGTCTGTTACAAACTAAGTCATCAATATATATAAGTTCTGCATAATTAAGATGATTATGGTGATAATGATGATGTTGATATCTATACGTCCTTAAAGAACCTGACTATAAAAGGCACTGAAAAATAGATTCAATTTGGAAATGTTAAATATAAGTTTTTAATTTGTCTAGGAAGAACCGGAACCAAGTTTTAACAGGTAGTTCATACAAAATACTACCTAAATTCTTCTGGGGTTCACAATAAAAGTTGTACTCTGTACTCAAGAAAATGTTTATGTCCATAACAAAAGATATGTAAAACTTGTGCTTGTTCCCACTACCTCAGTCCAGCCCAAGGAACTTTTTCAACTCCTGTTCAAAACCAGTGATCTGATAATTCTGAAGCAATATTCAGCAAGACTGGCATACATTCTCCAGTGCCACATTTGCATTAGGAAGCTGCAACATTTTCTAGTCTCAATTTCTCAACCTTTAAATTAGGCATAACTGTATTTTTCTTCGTTTTTGAAGGTATGGAAGAATAGATGATAAGATGTGTAAAAATAGTCTAGAAAGGTTTTTTAAATTTATGAATAGACTATTGTAATAAACTATATTAATAGACAGTTTAAGATTTATTGACAACTTGAGCATAAAGTACAGAGATCTCATATTCTTTTCTGCTCAGTTTCCCCTGTCATTAACATCTTCCCTTAGTGAGGTACAATTATTACAATTAATGAACCAATATTGATATTATTACAGTTGAACTTTGAACAACTTGAGTTAGGACTGTGCAGGGTCACTCCTATGAAGACATTTTTTAATCAAACACGGATTGAAAATACAGTTTTGTGGGGTGCAAATCCCACACAAATGGGGGGCCGAATATTCCTATATGTTACTTCTGAAGGACTGTCTGCAGGACTTCAGTTTATGTGGATTTGGGTATTAGTGCAGGTGGTCCTGCAACCAAACCCTGTGTAAAATGAGGGACAACCATATTAACTAAAGTCCATAGTTAATTTTGATTTCCTTAGTTTTTACCTAATGTCCTTTTATGTTCTAGTATTTCATCCGAAATGCCACTTAAAATTTGGTTGTTTTATGTCCTTAAGCTCTTCTTGGGATTCTTGTTTTTGATGATACAGACAGTTGTGAGGCACACTGGTCAGGTATGTTATAGCATGCCTCTAAACTGATATTTGTCTCATGTTTTACCCCTGAAAAGGGTTTATGGGTTTGGGAAAGCCTAGAAAAGTTAATTAGAAGATATCAATTACTACTTCCTTACTATTTGGAGAAAATCAGTATTTCTATAATTAATAAAGTAATTTTCTGTTTTGAAGGCATTTTAAAATGATACATTAAAACAATCTTTGGGATCATAGAAGATATTTCTAAACTAATTAAAATTATGACCAGTAACTACTATTTTAAGAAATTATGCTGAGTGTTTCAAATCCACTTAATCCTCACAATGATCAAAAAAGATAGATCAGCTTATCCCTATCTTCAAAGCAGATGAGAAAATAGGCTCTTCAATTATATAATTTTCCTTGTTCAAAAGCTCATCAGTAGAGCTGAGCCCTAAAGCTGCTTACTTCTGATTTCAACTACATCACCCAGTACTTTCAATATAAGAAAGCCTTTTTATTTTCTCTCAAAGTTCTTCTGCTTCTCCAATACTTAAAAATTCATTTAATCCTGCATTTATAAGGATATCTTTCACAGATAATGGGCAATGGTTATGTGGTGTAGTTTTCCTCCTGGATAAATGTTTTATTATTCTCTAGAGATGCCCCTTCTCAATTTTTGACTCAAAGAAGGAGAAACAAGTAAGTGAAGACCACTTATTTTACATGGACTAGATTTAAAATTAATTATTAAGGAGAAATGTAACTACAGATGTAGAAAATATCCTATCTTTGAACTTCTGCAATCTTTGAATGACATGCTAGAAGTAATGAGGGTGCTCAGTGGATTTTTTTTTCCTTTTAGGTGATTTTAAAGTATAGTCTAAGATGTAGATGCATAGAAAATTAATAAAAATAATATGAAGAACACCAGAGAATCTGCCACACAGATGATGAATAAAATGATTAGAAACATATTTCAATGGCTCCCCATAGTCACATTATTTTTCTTCCCCACAATTTGCCTTACGTCATCCAAAGAAATCACTTCCAGTGTTTGTTCATTATCATTCAGATACCTTTTTTACTAGTTTTGCTTTACACTTAATGTATTCTAAAATATATTTTTGCATATTTTAAACTTCTTTAAATGAGCTTCTTTAAATATTCTAAATCTGACACTTTTTCTCTCTCTCCATATATACACACACTATAGCTCTAGATTATTAATTTTTATTTGTTGTTTATAATTACGCCATAATTTATTTATTGCCCCAGTGGTGTTTATAATTACACCATAACTTATTTATTTCCCTAGTGGTGAACATTTAGGCTTTTCCAAATTTTTGACAAGACATGTAATCATGACATGTTATAATGAAAAATATTACACATGTCATCTGGTTTTCATAGAAGACAGTTGCTTTGGGCCCTAAGATTTACATTAAAGAATGGAACTCCTGGGATATCTATTGCTGCATATCTTTGCCTCCACCGTATATTGTGAACCTGCTCTTCAAGATGCTTATGCCAAATCATGCTGCTAATGGAAGTGGAAAATCTTATTGGTTTCTGATACTATATGCTTTTCCCCAAACTTGCAACTATGAGATTGTTTTAATCTTATTTTTTGCAGACTGGGTTTAAAAGTTATTTACATTGGGCCAGGAGTGGTGGCTCACACCTGTAATCCCAGCACTTTGGGAGGCCGAGGCGGGCTGATCACTTAAGGTCCAGAGTTTGAGATCAGCCTGGCCAATATGGTGAAACCCTGTCCTACAAAGAAAAAAAAAAAGGTACAAAAATTATTCGGATGTGGTGGCATGTATGTGCAATCCCAGCTACTTGGGAGGCTGAGGCAGGAGAATTGCTTGGACCCACGAGGCAAATTATGAAGTGAGCCTAGATCGCACCACTGTACTCTATCCTGGGAGACTGTGTCTCAAAAACAAAACAAAACAATAAAGTTTTTTACATTTTTCTTAACAACTAGCAAAGTTGAGTATTCAATCATAATTTATTAATCATGTGTATTTGTGTATGTGCTGTTTATTGAACGTGTTTTCACATTGTTTGACCAATTGGCAGAAGGAAGGTTTCTTCACCTTATTGATTTTTATGAGTTCTCTGTATATTCTGGTGACTCTCTGCTGCTTACATTTTGTGCAAACACATTCTTTAGCATTCCTGTTCACCATTGTACCAGTTTTAATATAGCCAAACTTATCTTTTAATGTCTTCTGCCTTTAATCTGCAATATTTAGCACTAAAATACAAACCTAGTTGTAATATATTTTTATACATCTTTGATTTGATTTGCTAAAACATTTAAGTTTATTGAGTGAACACCCATAAGCAGATTGATCTGTAAACTTCTTTTATCGTATTTTCATAATATAATAAGATTATTAGACTTGTAGAGTTTGTTTTAGATTATTCACTAATTTTTACTTTTCTGGAAAATGTCATATTAGGCTCTGCGATCAGAACTGGTTACCATAAATTGGATTTGGTCAAAATCAACAAGTTAAATGTAGGGCTGCCATTATAAGCCAGAAGTGAATTCCATTATAAGCCAGAAGTGATGAATTCAAGATCAGGCAGAGGTAGAATCAGAGAACACAAATAAGCTGCATGAGACGATAGCCCCCTTGTCATCTCTTATTATCTTCCTGTGGCTTTTGCCTCATCTCAGGCTTTCATTCGTTAGGATTACCTTATGACCAAGTAACAGAGGTGAAAAAAAGGCCCAGCTAGCTTAATAGATGGGTTTGCTTAATATGGGGTTCAGAGTAATGAAGGATTGCTGCTATCTTCAAGCCAAATCAACAGTGATCCCAAAGGACAGAAGTCAGAAAATTTTTCCCCATGGACACTAACTACTTCATTCATGTTTTCTGAAAAGAAGAACCAAGGTAAGAAAATATACGGACATATGGAAGTGGTAAAGAGTTTGGAGGTTTACTTAGTGGTCTGGGTATACAGAGATTAAACGGGAGAGAAAGAGCATTGGGGAAAACCTATTTGATGGACTTATAGAAATACCAATAAGTTATGAAGACTCTTTAACCTCGTGTTAATGGTAACTAAATAATATTCACCATGGAGAGGGCACTAGACAACCAAGTAGATAAAATGACTATGCCAAGTGACATCTGCCAACCTCTGTCATTAGGTAGCCCAGTGCTGGCATAATAGATGCCTCAGTGAAGAGACTGTGGTAGCAGAGATGGAGGCTAATCCAGACTCCACAGCATGGACTTCTGTTTACCAGGGCTGATTTCTTTAATAGCCACTGCTTATTATATATTCTGACAGCCACAGAAACAAATGCTGAACACCTCATTTGGCACTATAGTTTGAGAGGATCAATCACTTTCTTCGGGACAAGTTGATGATGTTGTGATCAACTTATTTTTAAAGAAGAAATAATTTGTCTGGATTGGAATTGACTCACATGATGGGTATGGGTTTGGTTTGCTTTTATGTCTGCAGATGTTCAGCTACAACTTCTATCTAAGACCTTCAGAGTGCTTGAGCTGCTGAACAAGATCCTGCGCAATACTGCATTAACTCAAAGAACCCATTTTACATCTAATTTTTATTTTATATGAAAATAATTCTCAGGGAATTGTTTCAAAACAACTGCAGAATATTTTATTTATAAAAATAATGTATAATGCCTATGTATACAATTAGTGTGCATTACAAAAGTACTTATTTATTAGCTTTATACAATTTTTAAACCAAATACTATACATAACATTATCTAGCATTGCCATAAATTTGTTTTAAACTTGTTAAAATGATATAGAATATAACTCAAATGACCTAGTAATATCATGTGTTTCTATTTTCAGAATTTCCTCCTCACAGATTCCTGAAATGTTTTTCTTTCCATTTTACCTCCTTGAATAGAGATAGTCTTTTAGTATTGCTTATAAGGTATTTGTTATTTTTGTTGTTAGCATTTTAATTGAAGTGTAATACATGTACAGATATGTGAAAAAATATTAATGGTATAAATAAACCATGACAAAGTGAAAACACTTATGTAACCCCCACACAGGGAAAGAAATAAATAACATTAACAGTCCTCTAGAATTCTCCCTTGTGTCACCTCCCAGTGCCAACTCTCTATCCAGACTCTATAACCATAGATTTCTTGTAAGCTTGCAGGTGTTATAACGGTATTTCATTCCTGATTATGGCCCTACACTTCCACCTTACATCTCACACAGCACTTTGTAAGGCACATCACAGATGATCAAGTAGGACAAATACCACGTCCCGAATAGAACCAAATGTATACCAATATAGTCAATGGGCCTATTATTACTCTAAATTAATAATAAATAATATCATATAGTTACTCAAACTTCACATTGAATAATAGCTTTTTAAATTTTGAAAAGAAGTGTTGTATAACAACTTTTATTACATTAATATAATCAAAATACAGAATATAATCAAAATACAGTGCAGTAGAGTTTTATTTTTAAAGAAGGATAATATGTAGAGACAATGATAAGCTATTTTCAAAAGCAAATCATAGGTGGCCATTATAAATGACAAGCACTATAAGGCTAGCTGTGGAATATTAGCAATTCATATGTGAGAAATGAATAAAATTATGTCATGGAGAATAGTATCAGAGCATTATTTACTTTATCACAAGTAAAGATAGTTAATAGGTTTGTTTTTACTAGTTTTAAAGTGGACCACTGATATTAAAATGTAAAAATTGTGTTCCATGTTAATACAATACAAATAATTCTCACTAGAAAAAAAAAATCCTAGAGTTGAATTTTCTTTTTTTTCATGGAGAAAGTTAACTGAACCAAAATTTCTGCCAGCAGAATTCAGTCTTACACATGTAGATGTGAAAGTGTGCATCTCCTCTTAACACAGCTCTCTTCAGTAATGATAGAATTTTCCCTAATAAAGACAAATGTTTTTCAACATCCTGTACAGTTCTCTTTACATAATATTTCAAAGTACCAAACACTGTACTTTCCAATGATCACTAAAAAGGTCTCCAAATGCCACCATAAGAAAACTATAAAACAGGCAGTGATTATACTCCTAGACTCATAGAACACTGTAGGCCATTAAGGACAAACCATTTTCCAATGCATTTAAGAGTTATATTAAAAGACATTCATGTGAACTTTCTACTCTCCTCCTTCAAATGTTTACAAACAAACATGTCCTATCATTTGTAAAATGGCCTGCCACGTTTAGAAATTTGAATTAAATTTCTGTAATAATTTAGGTTATTGTGACAGACTCTTAGGTCCAGGAAAAAATGTATAGTGTTTTTCCCCTCAGCCAGTAGAGGATACAATGAAGGAAAAAATGCAGGAAGATGGCCAGAACACAAAGCAGCACTTGATATGCACAATATTTTACAATCCAGTAATTCTTAGACTGGGAATGCCTGATGTTTTTTCCAACATTGTGAATGAACTTGTCACACCCAATAACATCCTTCATACATTTGCACATCAATGAATTTGGTTATTTTCCTTCTGTCTTGGTTGTCCAACAGCGATTGCCTTAATTGATAGTGAATTAAAATTATCTGTGGAGCTTTAAAAAATATGTTCCTGAGTAACACACTGAGAAATTCTGACCCATAATTCTATACTGAAACTTAGGAAATCCCAGATGATTATGACACCATATATCCAAAAGTAAGCATTTTGAAAGCACTAAAACCTTCACCACTTATCAAAACGCAGTGAATTGTCATCTGTAAATCAATTCAGTAATGAAAAAGAGTAATGTCACCACGTAATATCAATGATCTTCAAACTTTCTCTTTTGTTGACATTGTATTTATTACTCACATTTCCACTTTCAAGTCCTGTGACATATCTGCCAGCTGTATTCCAGTGCTATTAATTAATATATCCTTTTCAGCCAATGACGTTAGATTTTTGGGCTATTAATAGATAAAGACTAACATGTAAATATAAATAAGGGAAATATATAAATAAGGGAAACAGGAAAATAAAGAGTAACTTTGGTTGAAAAATTTCACAAATGCAAGTCAAATTTCACAATTTTATTGTAAGTATTAAGAAATATGACTCCTTTGGTGAAAATTATTTTTAAAACAAATTCAATAATTCATTTAAGATACTCTGGGAAGGTTATTTAGAAATGTTCTGGAGACAAAAGAGAATATATATTTTAAAAACAACTCAGGTGTTATCTAGGGAGTAACCTGAAAAATACTTTCACAGAACAAAGGTTAAGAAATTAATCTTTAGAAAGAAATTCAGGTAAAAGTACACATCTAAAATGACCTTTGAAAACTGAGAAGTTAACAACTTTTCACATCAGTAAACATTTTATATGAACTTATTTTATTATAGCCAGGTTAGAAACATACAGGCTACAGTTTTCAAAACTAGATTAATGTGAAACCCTTGGATTTTTAGGAAAATTAGTCTGTTTTTCTACTATCACACCAAACGAAACTTTGTCATCATAAGTGCTTAAGAATTAGCTGGAATAGCTAGAATGTATTTATCCAAAAGTTGTCTGTATTTAAACTTTTGAACATGATAGGACAATAAAGATTTTTTATGAATGATAATAACATTTTTTCAGGTGTCTTAACTATAGTCTTTGAAAGAGTACAATTCCAAAATAGTATGATTTGAGGGCTGATGATAAGATGTTCCTGTTCCCAAATAGGCCTCTTAATCCACTTAGTACATAGATAAATTACATGAAGAGAGTACCACATGTTTGCCTTAAGACAAACATCTTATCTGCTACATTTTAAAACCAATTATTTCAAGGAAATACCAGAGTAAACTTGTGGAAAGAGGAGAGTAGCCTGTTTTTCCAAGATGCCAATAACTGACACTTTTCAAATTTCTTGAATTTGGATTCATTTTGGGGAGAATAGAAAAAAGAAAGTAGCATGGTTAGTAAAATAAGAAAAGAACCCAATATTATTACATCATAACATTTACTAGTAATAGAGACTGCCCCAGTTTAAAACTAATTTTTCAATTAAAATATTAAATGTCATTTTATGATTTTTTAGTCTGGGAGGCAAGTCAGGAGACTTTTATTAATAGTCATTAACTTACAAAGCTTCTACAGTTGTGCTTTTTATTTAATATTATAACACATTAACCACAGACATCCTTTGATTTTCTGTTATATTTTCAATGCTCTGTCTGTACATGTTGTCTCAAGAGTAGCAACATGTGTGAATTTATTTTAACAATTCATGATTTTGTCAGCATTTTAAGGGCTTACTGTTCCAAGGGGACATTATAACAAAGCACTGAAGAACACAGAACTTCAGTTTAGCTGCAAATTTATATTGGAATAACATTGTTGTCCCTTAATTACTGATTTATACACTGTTCATCAGTGAAATTGAAATAAGATTCGTTATTTTATAAAGTTATTATAAGGATGAATTCAAATAGTTTTGAAATATTAGAAATATATGTATTTGATATAAAAACCTGTATATATTATTTTAAAAATATTTATTCATAATAGTTTTAAAACTTTTGTTTAGCCTAATCTAACGTCATTTTCCAGAAAATAAGTGTGAGGCATCATGTTCAGTAAAATGTGTAGAATCAAACTGACTGTATAAACCCAGCTTTGTCACTTAGTTGAGAAATGTGTCGTACATCTGTAAACTCCAGTGTCCACATGGCATACCTGAGCATATCAAGCCCTTGCTGAGATATGTAATTAAAAGATATGAAATCAGTACTCAGGAGTATGCAGGCACCCAAACAATAGTAATTAACTATTTATGTGATATTTAGAAGTTAATATTGAAATGACTTTGTGAGAAATGATACGTGTGGGGTAAAGAGAAGGATGTATAAATTTTTGTTTACATAACTGGATAGACAGTGATGTCATTCATGGAAACATTGTGAAAGAGTCTGGTTTACAGAATTCTGGGAAGATGATGGAAAAGCAAGCACTGGAAATCTCTTTACACATAAGTAATAATTACACTGCAAAATCTCTCTGATACAACTCTTTTGGAATTCTTGAATTTAGTGAAACTTACAACTTCCATGAGAAAGCGTGGATAATAAATTTTAGTTAATTTCAGCTGTTAGCTCAGGAGCAACTATCCATCCCCACCCTCAACCCCACGTGCACAGGGAGCTGTGCATGTATTTCTGCTGCAGCTTGCCTCTAGCTTGCAAAAACTACCAGGAGCAACAAGGACCACATCCTTCAGTTATCAAGGATCTGTGCTGTCATGGTTGATTGCTGCTTCTGAGCACAATGGTAGAGACAAAAAGGTGGTAGCCATTGTTTTGGCACTCCCTTCTGTTCTAACACCCACTCTTCCTGGCTAAGGTGACTTCCAGGAGATTTAAAAGGCTGTTTGTCCCCCTACATTTTTCCTTTACCCCTTTGAGAAGTCAAACATTAAAGAATAGTATATTTCCAGAGCAACTGCATACATGAGGGAAATTAGAAAGTTTCAGTGTATCATCAAGAAATGGTGCAGGTTCATAAAATACTAATAAAAGTCTTTAAGTTTACAACTCAGGCTGATCTTCAGCACAGATACAGCCTGCAACAATATAAACAAAATAATAACAAGAACAGCAAGCCCTAGGGAAGGGAGAAAATCTGATTTCAAGATTTACCATTTAATTAAATTCAGATGTCCAGTTTTCAACAAATAATCAAGAGGCACACACAGGAACAAGAAAGTATGGCTCATTTAAAGAAAACAGATAAAGCAAAATAAAGTCACCGAGAAAGACCTAATGGTAGATCTACTAGATAAATACTTTAAAACAACCATTATAATGATGTCCAAAAAACTAAAGGAAGGCATAGAGAAAGTCAAGGAAACAATGGATGAACAAAATGAAAATATCAATAGAGATAGAAAGGCCAAAAATGAACAAAAAAAAATCAAGAGCTGAAAATTACCACCGAATGAAAATTCCACAACCTATCCCCCAGAGAATATATAAATTATTCTTATACATAAACTAAGGTAGTTCATTAACTGCTATAAATGCTCAAGGAATCCTGCAGCTTAAAATAAAAGGACAATAGATAGTAACTCAAAGCTACATGAATAAGTATATATCTCAGTAAAGGTAAATGCATGGACAATATAAAAGCTAGTATCATTGTAACACTGGTTTGTAACTTCATTTTATATTTTCCACAGACTTCAAGAGACTAATATATTAAACAATTATTAGTCTAAAGTTCCCATTATTATAACTTTGGTTTGTACTTCTACATTTTGTTTTATACATAATAAAGAATACTAATATATTAAAAATGATTATGTTTTTGAACGCACAATGTATAGACATAATTTTGTGACATTAATAACTGAAAAAAATGTGAATGAAGATGCTATAGGAGCTGAGTTTTTGTATATTATTGAACTTTTGCTAATATACATTCAAATTAGAGTATTATAATTTTAGAGTGTTAGCAGTTAATACTCATGGTACCCACAAAGAAAATAATTATAGAATATACATTAAAAAACATATGAAAGGAACTTAAATTTTCACTACAAAATATAAATTCAATACTGAAAAAGCTATAAGGCATCTAGAAAATAAATAATAAAATGACAGTTACAGTTATCTTCTTATTAACAATTACTTTTATTTTAAATAGCAAAGCCCTTCAAACAAAAGACTGATACTGGCAGCATGGATTATGGCCATGATCCAACTATATACTGTCTAAAAGAGACTCACTCTATATCTGAATACACAAACAGATTGAAAGTGAAAGGATAGAAAAAGACGCTCCATGTAAACAGCAACCATAAGAGTACTGGGGTGGTTATACTAATACCAGATAAAATAGACTTTAAATAACGTTAAAAGGTTGCAAGAGTCAAAGGAGGACATTATGTATTAATAAAAGATTCAATATTCCAAGAAGCTATAATAAATATCACCATGTACATAACAGACCATTAGAAGGAAATTTTGATATAATTGAAGGAAAAATAAACAGTTCTACAATAATAATTGAAGACTTCAAAAACTACCCTTAGTAATGGATAAACCAATCAGAAGGTAAGTAAAGAAATAAATAACAATAGAGGACTTAAAAAACACAATAAAGCAACAAGATGTAAGAGATATTTACAGAATATTCTACCCCACAACAGAATATGCATTCTTCTCAAATGCACATGGAATGTTTTCCAGGACAGATTATGTGTTAGGCCACAAATTACATCTCAATTGATTTAAAAGATATCATACCAAGTATCTTTGCCAACTACAACAAAATTAAGTTAGAAATTAGTAACAAAAGAAAAAGTGGAAAAAGCAAAAAATGTGTGGAAATTAAACATATATTTCTAAATTACCAATTGATCAAAGAAGAAATAACAGGGCAAATGTACAAGTATTTCAAAATAAATGAAAACTAGTCACAACATGCCAAAATTTATGAGACATTAGCCATATGTAGAAAGCTGAAACTGGATCCCTGCCTTACACCTTATACAAAAATTAATTCAAGATGGATTAAAGCCTTACATGTTAGACCCAAAACCATAAAAACCCTAGAAGAAAACCTACGCAATACCATTCAGGACATAGGCATGGGCAAGAACTTCATGTCTAAAACATCAAAAGCAATGGCAACAAAAGCCAAAATTGACAAATGGGATCTAATTAAACTAAAGAGCTTCTGCACAGCAAAAGAAACTACCATCAGAGTGAACAGGCAACCTACAAAATGGGATAAAATTTTCACAACCTACTCATCTGACAAAGGGCTAATATCCAGAATCTACAATGAACTCCAACAAATTTACAAGAAAAAAACAAACAACCCCATCAAAAAGTGGACGAAGGACATGAACAGACACTTCTCAAAAGAAGACATTTATGCAGCCAACAGACATATGAAAAAATGCTCATCATCACCGGCCATCAGAGAAATGCAAATCAAAACCACAATGAGATACCATCTCACACCAGTTAGAATGACGATCATTAAAAAGTCAGGAAACAACAGGTGCTGGAGAGGATGTGGAGAAATAGGAACACTTTTACACTGTTGGTGGGACTGTAAACTAGTTCAACCATTGTGGAAGTCAGTGTGGTGATTCCTCAGGGATCTAGAACTAGAAATACCACTTGACCCAGCCATCCCATTACTGAGTATATACCCAAAGGACTATAAATCATGCTGCTATAAAGACACATGCACACGTATGTTTATTGCGGCACTATTCACAACAGCAAAGACTTGGAACCAACCCAAATGTCCAACAACGATAGACTGGATTAAGAAAATGTGGCACATATACACCATGGAATACTATGCAGCCATAAAACATGATGAGTTCATGTCCTTTGTAGGGACATGGATGAAACTGGAAACCATCATTCTCAGTAAACTATGGCAAGGACAAAAAAACCAAACACCGCGTGTTCTCACTCATAGGTGGGAATTGAACAATGAGAACACATGGACAGAGGAAGGGGAACATCACAGTCCGGGGACTGTTGTAGGGTGGGGGGAGGGGGGAGGGATAGCATTAGGAGATATACCTAATGCTAAATGACGAGTTAATGGGTGCAGCACACCAACATGGCACATGGATACATATGTAACAAACCCACACATTGTGCACATGACCCTAAAACTTAAAGTACAATAATAATAATAATAATAAAGTTAAAAAAAAGAAAAAAAGAAAAAGCAGTGCTAACAGAGAAATGTATAGCTATAAATGCTTACATTTAAAAGAAAGAAATATTTTCTTTTAATTTAGAAAAAGATCTCAAATCAACCACTTTACAACTTAAACCAGAAAAACAAACTGAAGGCAAGTAGAAGAAAGGAGATAATAAAGACTAGAGCAGAGATAGACAAAATAGATGATAGAAAAACAATGAAACCAAAAGTTGCTTGTTTGAAAAGATCAACAACATTAGTAAACTTTTAGCTAGACGGACTAAGAGAAAAAGAGAGAAGACTCAAATTACTAAAGTGAGAAATGAAAATGGTGACTTTGCTATCAATTCTACAGAAATAAAATGGACTATAAGAGAGTACTATGAAAACGTATATGCCTAGATATCTAATTACATATGAAATGGAAAAATTCCTAGAGATATAAAACTTACCAACACTAAATAATGATGAAATAAAAAATGTAAATAGACTGATAACTACTAAGGAGACTGAACCAGTAATAAAATATCTCCTGGCATCAAAAGCCCTGGACCTGATGGCATCACCAGTGAATTCCATAAAACATTTAAAGAACTAGCATCAATCTTTTTCAAACTTTTCCAAAAATGCTGTCATGAGGGAACATTTCCAAAACTCATTCTATAAGACATCATTACTCTAATACCATAGACATATCCTTTATAAACACTGAGGCAAAAATCCTCAAAAAATTACTAGCAAAACAAGTTATTAAGCAGCAGATTAAAATGATTATAGACCACGAGCAAAAGAGATTTATTAATATTAATAGAAATCAAAGATATTTCAACATACAAAAATTGTTAAATGTAATATACCATATTAACAATGAAGGGTAAGAATCACATGGTTATCTCAATTGATGCATAAATAGCATTTGGCAAAATTTTATACCCTTTCATGATTTTAAAAAAACATTCAACAAAGTAGAAATATAAGGAAACCACCTTAACCTAATAAAAAAATTCATATATGAAAGTCCCATATAAAACACCATAGTCAATCGTGAAAAACTTAAGAATTTTCCCTCTATGATAAGCAACAAGGCACGGATGCCTGAGCTTACTACTATTCAATATAGTACTAAAAGTTCTGGCCAGAAAAAAATAAGTAAGAAAAAGAAAAACAAAAGGCATAAAATTGGAAAGGAAGAAGTCAAATTATCTTTGTTTACAGATAATAGAATCTTATTTATAGAAAATGCTGAAGATTCCACTAAAATAGCAGAACCAATAAATTAAGTCACCACATAAAAATCAAGTGCATATCTATACGATAACAAAGAATAACCCAAAAACAAAATTAATAAAATAATTTAATTTGCAATAGCATCAAAAAGATAAACTACTTTTTATTTAACCAACAAAATAAAAGACCTGTCGTATAAAAGCTACAAAATATTCCAAAAGAAATTAAAGAATATAAAAATGAATGGAAAGTCATCTCATGTTCATGACTGGAAGACTTAACATTGTTATAATGTCAACACCACAGATTCAATGCAAATCTATAGACTTAATGCAATCCCTATCAAAATCCCAATGGTGTCTTAAAGCAGAAATACAAAAAACTCATCCTAAAATTCATAGGAATTTCAAGAGACTCCAAACAGCTAAATTGATCCTGGGAAAGAACAAGCTAGAACACTCAGACTCCTGATTTCCAAACTTACTATAAAGCTACAGTAATCAAAACATTGTGGTACTGGCATAAAGACAGACATATGGACCGGTGTAATAGGAAAGGTTGCCTAGAAGGAAAGTCTCACATATATGGTCAAATGATTTTCTATTATGGTGTCAAAAGTATTCAATGCGGAAAAGGCAGTATTTTCAATAAATGTTGCAGGGAAAACGAGATATCCCTATGCAAAATAATATAGTTGGATCCTTACTTAACACCATATACAAAAATTTAGTCAAAATGGATCCATGACCTAAATGGAATACCTAAAACTATAAACTCTTACAAGAAAGACAAGTTTCAATACTTCAGATTTGGCAATTTTTTTTAATAAGACACCTGACATTCACACAACAAAATTAAAAAGAGGCAAACAGGCTTCACAAAAAGTTAAAAAAAAACAGATGAAATTAAAATGCATGCATCAAAATAAAATTATCACTAAAGTAAAAGGCAATTTACCTAATGGAAGAAAATATTTGCAGAACATATATCTAGTAAAGGATTAATATTCAGAATATACAAAGCACTCCTAAAGCTCAATAACAAAAAACAAGGAACCTGATTCAAAAATGGTCAAAATACTTGAATAGATATCTATCCAAAGAAGATATACAAATGGCAAATAAACACTTGAAAACATGCTCAACATCACTAATCATTAGGAAAATGCACATAAAAACTACAATGAGATTATTTTGTAGTTCATAAGCGTGATGACTGGGTGTTCACACGCAGGTGCAAGTTGTGCCACCCTCGAACTTTGTTACAACGTTGGCACATTACCCATCAGACATGAAAAAAAAAACTACAATGAGATACCAGCCCATACCCATTTAGGATGGAAGCTATTAAAATAAAACAGAAAACAATAATTTGGCAAGAATGTAGAGAACATAAAACCCTTGTGCACTGGTAATGGGAATAAATATAAAATGGTAAAACCGTTGTGAAAAATAATATGGTGAATCCTCAAAAATTCAACATGAAATTACCATATGATTCTGCAATTCCATTTCTAGGTATGTACCCAATAGTTTCTTAAATAGGTATTTTATACCCATGTTGTTAATAGCATTACCAATAATAGCTAAAATTTAGAAGCAACTCGAGTCTATCAAGAGTAGAATGGATAAGCAAAATGTGGTTTTTGTATACAATAGAATATTATTCAACCTTAAAAAGGGAGGAAATTCTAATATATGCTACAACATGTGTGAAGCTTGAGGGCGTTATATCAAGTAAAATAAGCTAGTCACAGAAAGGCAAATACTCTATTATTATTCTACTTATATGAAGTACTCAGTGTAGTCAAAATCCTCAGGACAGTGAAATAATGGTTGCCAGGGGCTAATGAAGGGAAAATTTTTCAGTTTTAAAGATTGTAAGAGCTCTGGAGATGGACAATAATGATGATTGAACAATAATATAAATGTAATTAATGATAATTACGTTATGTGTATTTTTACCAAAATATAAAATTGGAGAATATAAACAAATAAAAATAAATAAATAAAAAACCAAACCAAACAAAAACCCTGGTTTAAAAGAACAGAATTATGAGTTTGGCTTTGAACAAGCTAATTGGACATGTTATTGGGACTTCCAAAAGAGGATGTCAAGTATCTAATGAAATATAGTTAGTTTAATGCCACTTATTGCTATTATCATTCACAGATTCCACGCTCAGAAGTTGGAAGACAAAATGTAATTTTTTGACTCATCTGCACAGAGCCTTGATCACTAGGGATGCTCTGGAGATAAAACAACCTCACGTTATTCATCACTGAGCAAAGATACCCAGGTCTTAAAGCCACGTCCTCGCTGCATCTGTCACTGCATACAGGATTCTGGGAGGGGTAACTTTGAGCAAGGCAGCTGTCTGATGCTAGTTGAAATCTCTGAGAGAGGGAATGATGGAGAGAGTGGTGTTGCTGAGATCGAAAGAATGTTTGCAGAAAGCACTCCCTAACGCTGGGACAACATGTCCTCCTTTGAAGAGGCGATAAGGCGACAAATCACTTTGTCCACAATTCTAGTTATGCATCACCACATGTACCGTACTCCCATGTAATATGTTTAACTTGGTCCCTCCTAAGCTACCAATGACCTGGATCTATAAGATACACCTTTAAGAATGACTACCATAAATATTCATTTAAAAGATGTATATGGTTTATGGACCATGGAGATATTAAAATTACCTATGAAATAAGATGCTTCAGTACTTTCAAAAGTATCAAACAAGATGTGATAGATCTTTATTGCAGATGGAAATGCAGCAAGATAAACCTTTAGCTTTCCAGGTCATATATAAACATCTGTTATAAGTTACCTACATTTAGTGTTATGCTCATCCATACTCTGTCCACTTCTAGGATAACAAAGGGCAAAAAATGTTCATTTATTCAGGTGTGGAAAGGTTAATTACCCAAAAAATAAATTTTAAAAACAATCAAAACAAACAGAAATTTCCAAATTGTATCAAACACTCAGAGAACTCATCCTTGATTTCTCAAAGAATTTTCTCAAAAAAAAAAAAAAACAAACAGAAATAACAATTTCAAATGAAACATCATGATGAGAATATCTTCAGAATATTTCACTCTGTTTCTAAGGAAATGTGGGTGAGTCCTTCTACATTACTGAAAGTGGTCTTAGTTTTCTCCAAATATGCTATTTTCAGAAATAATAAGACGTAAATCTCAGTAAAACACTGTAATAAAAAGTATGATATTTAATGTAAACTCATTCAGAGTAATCATGTGAACATGGTTCTAGTTCTGTCTATGTCTATACATCATCACCCTAATGCCAGTAAATTTATTTTAAACTAAATATTGGTCTCCTGAGGCAGAGGTAATACAATAATAATAATTTAGAAAAAAATTTACATTTTAACACTGCCACTTTTTCATAATAGTGCTATTTTTACCTACATAATGCAAAAGCACAGACAAATCCAAAAAGCATATTTGTGCCTTAAATTGGGGCAAAATAGAGCTTTTTTTTTTTCTCAAACATGGGATAGTAAGAAGAGCTTTCATCTTAAATTCTCAGTTAGTTGAATTGTTTACACCAACATTGCATTTATAAATAGCTTCTCTTGTTTCTTAAAAATACTAGAATTTCATGTTGCATTTTTTGACAGCTTTATCATCTGTAATAGCCATGTTTAGAAAAGACCTGGCAGGTGAACAAATACAGCTACCAAGAAGTAGAAAGACAAACATTATTAAGAGGTTCTTAGACAATTTTTACAAAGAAAAATATTTTATAAAAGACAACCCTGTTTTCTTCACATTTTAGAGCTAGTCTTCATAAGTGTCTAATAAAACACTGGATGATTGTAGGCATGGTTTTTCACTTAAGTATTAATATAAATAATTCATTACTAAAATATTCATTTATTTTTAAATTTAAGTTAGAAAGAAGTTTGCTGCTTTCTGATATGAAATTTTGAAGCTCAGGAACCATTTTTTTTCTTTGAGAACACATCTCTGAAATTACAGTGTCATTGAGAAATATGGCTTGATATTCAAAGAGCATAAAATCTGATTTATATATGACTTTCTAGAATGCCTTTTTGTATAAAGTAATATATATTTACTTATTCTATGAATGCCGTGATTTATACTATACTGCAGGATTTACTATGAGATATCTATCATATCTTTGCCTATATGCATAAAGGCAAAGTGGAAAATGTTTTCAAATGTTATTGATTTCCATCCAGACTTAATGAAAAGCCTGACCTTCTGAAAACAGACTTATTATCACTACTTCCCTATTATCTGTTATACACTATTTCTTCTTTCAAATGTTGTCATCTGTTTAACTTGGCATTAGCAAAGGCAATAATCATTACTTTTAGTTGTTCCCCATGTTAAAACTTTTTTTAAGGTCACTATTATAAAAGCAATATCAAAAGCAAAATTCCCTAAATATAGGATATAGTTTGTATGTTTTCTCCCCTCCAAATCTCATGTTAAACTGTGATCCCCAGTGTTGAAGATGGGTCGTAGTGGGAGGTGTTTGGATCATGACAGATGGCTCCCTCACGAATACTTTCATGCCTTCCCTGCAGTAATGAGTTCATGTGAGAGTTGGTTTTTAAAGGGCCTGACACTTCACCACTCACTCTCTTGCTCTCTCTTCTGCCATGTGATACACAGGCTCCCACTTTGCCTTTCACCATGATTGGAAGTTTCCTGAGGCCTCACCAGGAGCAGATACTGGCACTATACTTCTTATACAGCCTGTAGAACTGTGAGCTAAATAAACCTCTTTTCTTTATAAATTATGCAGTCTCAGGTATTCCTTATAGCAACTCAAATGGACTAACACAATATTTTTCATGGAAAGAAATGTGAACGGCTTTATAAGCACATTAGTTCTCATATAAATACAAAACATATAGCTTAAATATGAAAAAAGTAATAAGTAAATATCATTATTAATAGGTAATAATTTAAGAATTCCACAGTGAAGAACTCCTTCATTACACATCAGTGTGTACCATAGGAGCCACTGATAAGGTGGCAACTAGAACAAATCTCTTCAAACTAGTTACTAATCTTTCAAAATCTGTTATTAGGTAAAAATATAATAATTGTATTTCAAGTATTACATTGACTTTGCTTAGATTAAAATTATCACACATATGAGACAACTGTATAATCTGAAATATAAATTTAGGGAGAATGAG
Organism: Symphalangus syndactylus; assembly: GCF_028878055.3. Classification (NCBI taxonomy): domain Eukaryota; kingdom Metazoa; phylum Chordata; class Mammalia; order Primates; family Hylobatidae; genus Symphalangus; species Symphalangus syndactylus. The sequence continues at coordinate 30,896,458 of NC_072426.2, forward strand.
CTACAAATAAACACTAAGATAGTGAGAAAGATAGTAGGGAATTGGACAAAGATATTCCAGTTTATACAAGCCTGAGATTAAGTATGCCAACTTGCCTTAGATTCTTGAAATTTATACTCTATCATCATATATACTGTATTTTTGCAAAGCAATAAAAGTGTGTAAGGAACCAAGAATGACATAAGTCCGCTAGGATATTTTTTATATGTCACGTGTCTTGCTATAAACTTCCTTCAAATAATTCTAATTGTAATAAAAATATCATTTTAATTGTTTTCAATATTTTATGAAGTTGTAAAATATTCCCAAGGAATGATTATCAGACAAATACTTGGCTCTGTGCTCTCTTTAGAGCAGTTTTCCACCTTGGGAAACTGCTTTTGAGATCAGCAAAATAAAATTGCTGATATTTTTAGAGCCATACAGTAATGTTTAGAGAAGTTTTCTGGTTTCTTTTTGGATACAGGTACCCCAGAATTATTTAAAGTAATATTCATAAAAGGACTGCCTTATGATATTTAATATAAAATGAAAGTAATTTATATTAGAGTATATAAAGCACAGTGAATATTCAAAAAGCTGCAGTACATTCTGTCTCCTTCACACTTGTTTTTAGTTCTGAAACTAATACAAGGATTTAGAAAATAGGACTTTATGCAATATAAAACACCTAGCTAGTATGTTAATATATTATAATTTTTAAATATTAATTATTAAAAATTATTTAGTGCCTTCATTATGCCAGGCACTCTTCTAAGCACTGATGAAATGCAATGACCAAAACACATACAATTATGCTGTCTTGGAATTTACAGTCCATGAGGAGTAAGTGAGGAGAGATAAACAACAAACGAGGAAACAAGCAAATACAGAATATGTCATGTACGGATTTTGGTTGTGATGAAATGTAAATCATGTAAGGAAGGAAATGGTGGTGCAGGTGTTGAGGGCAATATTTCAGATGCTATGAGAAAACAGGTCTCTCTGTGAAGGTTTCATTTCAGCAGAGAGCTGAATGAAATCAAGGTAAAAGGCATGCTGATAATTAGGGAACAGAGTGTTCATGTAAAGTGCAATAATGAAATTGAAAAGGTCTAACTTGATGTGGTTTGGGGTACTTGAAGAGCAGCAAGATAACTAGTATGGCTGAAGCAAAGAAGCAGTGCATGGTAGAAAATTATCTCAGAGAGGTCACTAGAACAAATACATTGATCTGTGCAGTGAATTGATTCTTAAAATTTTAGTAATTATGATGTTATATTTACGCTATTAGACAACATGACAAGAAGAATAGATCATTAAAGAGGCATAAGTGGAAAAAACCTGTTTCAAGATATGTAGTGGTATGATAACACCAAGGGAATACATTTGAAAGCATTAGTTTGCAGCTGCAGATATAATGAGTTTATCTAACATTGCTTCTTTGTAAGTGAAAAGGAGCTCAGAAAATTAGGTGACAAAAATTCTAACAATGTTAAAGCAACAAAGGTAAATGTAATTAGATGTGGGGAATGTTCAACTGCCAACTGGCAGAATAGCTGTACTTGAAAGAAACTGATGGATCATCTAACAATTCTAGTCCCTTATATTCCAGCAGCCGCTTCCTGATAAAATATTCAGTTGGGAAGAAAGATAGATACCAGGATCTGGCTTTCAAGATGAAGCTTCTTGAAACTTCTTCCCTCAACATTGTAGTTTAAATGGAAGTTTGAAATAATTACAACTTTTCAATAATTTTACTACATTTCTTTATTGTATATTAGGGAATTCTGTCATTTGCAACAATAGAGATTCCATCGAATTTTATGATCTCATTGAAAAGCTGCTATATTTGAAAATAATCAAATGTAAAAGTCTATTTCAAAGCTTTTGACATTTTAATTGTTTATACAAAAGAAAATTCGAATTAGCAATAATTTTCAGATTCAATATCAAATTATGTAATAACTCAGCATATACTTCACACTAAGCCAATAAGGTATGCTTACTATTTTGATGTGTTTTTATTTGATGGCATATCCCGCTAGTATCAAAGTCTGACACATTTTCTGTGTAAAACAATGTATGGTCTATGATGTTTCCATTTCTTATCTGAAAGCAATGATTTGTAACATTGCTTTAATTATTGTATATTATTATAACAAGTTTCTTTTAAATATAGTAATATATAAGCTAATATTCATATTACCATCATTAAATGAAAAACATCCTAGGTCATAGTGTGGTATCCTTATTAATATATCATAATATTTCTGTAAAATTTGAAACTTATTCTTGGTTTTATTGTCACTTACAAAAAAACCACAATGAAGAATGAAACAACTGCTTTCTGAGCTAATATATTCATCCAACATTTTCATTCTAAGACCCAATCAACACTCTTTGATCTTTAAATGTTAATATGTGCACCGTCAAATGATTCCTTAGTCACGAGTTTTAGCAAGTTATAACTGGATAGTTTTCTCTATTACAGAATTTTTTTGAGTTGGACATACCACATATACAATATGGCAATGAAACAGTGGTAATTCGTGAGTTTCTCTGAATAAACATATTTCTACGTCCTTGAAACAGTATTCCATGGAGCAGAACATGGGAAAGGATGTTTCTGTACCACAAATTTCTAGAGACCAGGACATAGATCTTAGTATCCTAACCTCCTCCCTCTTAGAGCCTTCCTTTCACAGAGTAGGCGATCAACTTTAGAACAATCAATGAATATCACAAAACAATGTCAGAGTATTGCTTTCCAAGCCTCTTGCTATTGGCAACATGAAGGATAATGTAGGTAGGCAGTGGGGAATATTCTATTTTCCCCTTTATAATCTGAAATCTACTAGTGGACAGCAAATATATAAAATTTTTAAACTTGGAATCAAGTCACACCTTAGTTTCAGGGTGGTAATTATCACAAACTGTAAAACTCTATACTTTTAATGAGAAAAGAAAGAAAAATATGGTGATAGTATTTTTGACAGCACCAACAATATAATAGACAATAAAGATTTTATGTCCCTGGGTCAAATGCAGCTGCTGCAAGAAACTGAAAACTCTATGAGGATGGATATTATACTAAGGAAACCTGGGGAGGATAATATTTTATCTGTCTTCTTATTGTTATATTTGTGGCTTCCTTTATATGACCTCATTAATAACAGACTTTTAGTAACATCTCTTGATGGTTGAACCTAGAAAATGTATTATTATTTTCAACATAATTATCTCTATATATACTTCCAAATAGGAAGCAAAGTAGTAATAAAGTGTATAATTCCTTCAAATTATTTCACCTCAGAGCTTTTACTCACAAAAATCAGAGCTCTTCCTTGGCTCTCTTATTTGACATCTGGTTCTAAGGATTGCAGTGGAAGCAGTTAACCTCCATCTATAACACATGATCTGAATCAGTTTAGTAATATTGATTTCTGTAACTGCCCACTCATTAATATATAAAAGTGTTATAGTCACATTGGTACAAATTTGACATTTCCAGAACAAATACTTCCAGTTTTTGGTTAATATGTCGAATTTGTAATCTTATAAGGACTTAAGGCCCATCCTTACAATCAGAGGTAAAAAAAGACAAATAATGTTTTCATAGAAAACCATGCAGATTCAGTTATTGTCAGAAAATACCCAACACATAAAATTTGGCCAAATAAAAGTGTATGTTTTTTCAAAAGTCTATTTTCCAATGTTTGAGGTGGGGACAATAGACTTGGTAGCCAAATGATACCATTAATTCAACCCATACTGGAAAACAACATAAAATAATTAATTAATTTTTAGAGAAAACTTATGTCCATAGTTTGTAATGAAGTGCCTATAAAAGACTAGTCTTTCAGAGTAGATTTATTCCTAATTGAAAAGCTAAATTATCAACAAATGTTAACATTTTATAAGTGGTAATTGCCACTTTCTATTTAGTTGTCAAGTGTGCATGTCCGTAGTGCATTTCTCTCCAAGATGCTATTGTCATTTTCTGAAAGTACCAAAAACACATTGCACTTTAATACTGTTAGACACTTGGAGGAAATTCATGAAAAATTCCCTTTGGACTAGCAATGAAATACCACACTTGAATATCAGCCTTACTTCTTCAGGGTACTTAGAAAAGGTCATCCGTTCAGAAAGAACAAAACCAAATAAAGTTAGATACTCTCTGAAAGGAGGCTTGCTTTGATAGTTGTATTCACATCTTTACCAATTAACATGCTCTAGAATGGGGCATCCACATGTGGTATGCTTCATGATGAACCGTTCACTTTCACTCTATTCCCCACCTCACTGAATACTCTTAGTTTATTTGAGTTGAATATTCAGTTGACTCTTGAACAACATGGGGGTTGCTGCCTATTGTGCAGTCCAAAATTTGCATATAACTTTTGACTCCCCCGAAATTTAACTGCTACTAGCAGTTAATAGATAATAGTTAATAGTTGACTGGAAGCCAGTGACAACATAGTGAATTAACAAATATTTTTCATGTCATATGTATTATTAATATATACCATATTATTAAAATAAAGGTTAGAAAATGTTACTAAGTAAATCATAATGAAGAGAATAATGTATGTGCTGATAATTAAGCGTAAGTGGATCATCATGAGGGTCTTTGCCCTTGTCATCTTCACATTGAGCAGGCTGAGGAGAAAGAGGAAGGGCTGGTCTTTCTGTTTCATGGGTGGAAGCGGTGAAAGAAAATCCACACCTAAGTAGACCCATTCAGTTTGAACTCGTATTGCTTAAGGGTCAACTGTATTACAATTTGTGATAAGGATAATGTGTGTTGTGTGTTTGATATAATGCTACATGGAAATGAATACTCCCAAATGGGGTAATGGTCAAATTTTCTGAAGGATTTATAACAAGATTAATAAATTTCATTCATCCACAAAATGTTTTTAGTTTCAAATCAATATAAACCATTAGAAAAAAGTAGATGTGCTTGATGATTAAATGAATTTTGTAATAAACTTTCATTTATATACCAAAACCAAAATAACAGATATCTAAAAAAAAATGCCTAAAATGAAAACATAGAGTTGGACAAAATAGTGAAAGCAATAATATTTACCTGTTTAACTAAAATTCTATTAAAACATGACTTATTTGCATCTCATCTCCAAAACAGAAATAATTTCTCAAATTCATTGTAATGTAAAACTATGTATGTGGGTACATGCTTTGAAGTATCATGTATTTCACTACAAAAATTCAAAATTGTTTAAGAAGTGTTTTGAGGCCAGGGATGGTGGCTCATGCCTGTAATCCCAGCACTTTGGGAGGCCGGGGCAGGCGGATCACAAGGTCAGGAGTTCGAGACCAGCACGGCCAATATGGTGAAACCCTGTCTCTACTAAAAATACAAAAATTAGCTGGGCCTGGTGGTGCACGCCTGCAGTCCCAGCTACTCGGGAGGCTGAGGCAGAAGAATTATTTGAACCCAGGGGTGCAGAGGTTGCAGTGAGCCAAGATTGTGCCACTGCACTCTAGCCTGGGTGACAGAGTGACTCCATCTCAGAAAAAAAAAAAAAAAAAAAAAAGAAGTGATTTGAATTCATATTTAAACTTGGCCAAAATTTATTTTCAGATTTTATTTGTACATACACAAACATATAAATGTTTAGAAAAATTTTTAGATCTTTATATTTATGCAGTTGTTATATAAGTAATATCAATTTTAATATTATACTAAATTCTGTGGAGATACCTGAAGAAAAAGAATAATTATTTTAAGTCAACTATGTATTTATACTACAACTATTTATTCCAGCCCTACCCTCCAGAACTTATTAGTTTACTTAAAATCATGTAAATTATTATCAGTAACTATTTTGAAGACTTTTTATGGCATTAAGTTTTATATAAAAACGAAAAACACTGTTCTTATGGGTAACCACCATATTCCCGGTAAAAGACAAAAAATAAAATATATTGAAAATTGAAAAGAGTCAGTTAACATTGGTTTCAGTAGAAATTAATTTTGGAGATAAAGCCTAATGTTAAATTCACCTTGGTGATCAATCCACACAACCTATGGCTAACAGCATTCTTAAATGTGAATTCAGTTGTTAATTTGCTGACATCTTTTATATAAAAAAATAAGAATCATAATGAATCTTTTCACAGTAGTAAATTCAATGATTTGAATTTCTGAACCCTTCAGAAAAGAGAAATTTAACTTTTTAAAAAGTCTATCTTTTAATTAAGAAAGGTTAAAGTTAGGAGAGAGAGAGAGAGCGTTACTTTTCCAGTCCCTGGATTTAACCGTAACAATTGAAAGTGAAAAATTTCTAAAAGTTTCTAAAATTTGTTTAACCTTAAGAACCAAAACAGGTAAGGTTAATATACCCATGGTTTTAAAAAAATTACAAACACTTCTGAATGTTTTAAATTGCCTCTTTGTCTAATTAAGCCAGGTTGAAAGTTCAAATTAACTGAAACACAGGAATTTCACTATTTTATTTTATTTTATTTTATTTTATTTATTTTATTTTATTTTTTTGAGACAGAGCCTCACTCTATCACCCAGGCTGGACTTGGCTCACTGCAACCTCCACCTCCTAGGTTCAAGTGATTCTCCTGCCTCAGCCTCCTGAGTAGCTGGGATTACAGGTGCCTGCCACCACGCCTGGCTAATTGTTTTTGTATTTTTAGTAGAGACGGGTTTCACCATGTTAGCCAGGATGGTCTCGATCTCCTGACCTCATGATGCGCCCGCCTCCACCTTCCAAAGTGCTGGGATTACAGGCATAAGCCACTGCACCCGGCCTGAAACACAATATTTTAAAGTGATAATTCCCAATGTGTCATTCATTATATTTAGTTGAATTATACCAATCGCACTTTCATTGCCGTTGATTTTAGTTTTAATTCAATGTGTGTATTAGTTCGTTCTCACACTGCTAATAAAGATATACTCGAGACTGGGTAATTTATAAAGGAAAGAGGTCTAATTGACTCACAATTCCACACGGCTGGGGAGTCCTCACAATCATGTTGGAAGGGGAAGGGGGAGCAAAGCCACATCTTATATGGTGGCAGGCAAAAAAGATAGTGCGCAGGGGAATTCTCATTTATAAAACCATCAGATCTTGTGAGACTTATTCACTATCATGAGAACAGCGGGGGTAAGATCCACGATCCTATGATTCAATTACCTCCCATGGGTTCCCTCCCATAGCATGTGGGATTTATGGGAGCTACAATTCAAGATGAGATTTGGGTGGAGACACAGCCAAACCATATCAATGTGAAAATAGAAGAATATGCACAAGCTCTTGATGTTAATTCTCCATTTTAAAACATGTTTATTTTTTCAAACTTGTGTGGTTTTGGAACAAAAGAGAATCGTTAATACTTTTTAATTTAATAACAATTTTTTATATAGCATATGTGAACTATAGTTACTGAATTTAGAATTTCAAAAGAAACAGTAAATTACACAGAAATATCTGATTGTATTAGTATCACAAATCTCCAATTTGAAATATTTTTAGATGAGTAACAATAATATAAAAGTACCATAAATTCACTTTAGATGTTTCAGTAGCTAGATGACACAATTATCATAGAAGTGAGGGTTTTTAAATTATTTCAAAAGCATTATTAGTGTAACACTCTAAACATCAGCTCCTTCAGGGAGTAATTCCTGATTAGTTCCGAACTCTCCCTTGGATCACCCGCTTGTACAACTCATCTCTGTAACTGTCCTTAACTACTCATCTCTGTAACTGTCCTTAGATAAAATTTGTATATGATTTCTTTAAGCGACTTTCTGTTCCTCAAGATTCTAACTAGACACTGTCTTATGTTTCTTCTAAGCAACTTTGTTGTATGATGTGGCAAAATTAGGTATTACGGAAGGAAGCAAAAATATATGTAGCTAATATTAGTGGATGATTAAGATCTCAGAAAAAAAAAGATGTCAAAAATATTTATGATCAGGGAAGCAAACATTATGCTAGGAATTGTAATCAATATTAACCAATGTCCCTTTGCCCTCACCGTCCACTCTTATTCATCCATTCACTCATAGATTACTTGAGCAATGTATTGGGGGTTTTTGTTGGGTTTTTTTTTGTTTGTTTGTTATGTTTTTTATTTGTTTTTTGTTTCTGTTTTTTGTTTTTTGTTTTTGAGAAAGACTTTCGCTCTTGTTGTCCAGGCTGGAGTGCAATGGCGCAATCTCAGCTCACTGCAACCTCTGCCTCCCAGGTTCAAGCAATTCTTATGCCTAAACCTCCCGAGTAGCTGGGATTACAGGCACCTGCCACCACGCCTGGCTAACTTTTGTATTTTTAGTAGAGACAGGGTTTCAGCATGTTGGCCAAGCTGGTCTCCAACACTTGACCTCAGGTGATCCACCCGCCTCGGCCTCCCAAAGTGCTGGGATTACAGGCGTGAGCCACCGTGCCCGGCCACATATTGTTGTTTTATATGCACACATGTGAATTTATATAAATAACATTTTGTTATATACTTAATTTTCTTAACTATTTTCACTATACACTATGTTTTAAGACCTATATGTTTTTCTGTGTATTCATTATTATTCATATAACTCACCCATATCCAATGGCTTCTTAATATATGGCTATATGGCTTGTTCTTTTTTTTTTTTTTTTTTTTTTTTTTTATTTATTTTTGAGATGAAGTCTCATTCTGTTGCCCAGGCTGGAGTTCAGTAACATGATCTCGGCTCACTGCAACCTCTGCCTCTTGAGTTCAAGCAATTCTCCTGCCTCAGCCTCTCAAGTAGCTGGGATTACAGGTGCCCACCACCATGCACAGCTAATTTTTGTATTTTTAGTAGAGACGGGGGTTTGCCATGTTGGCCAGGCTGGTCTGGTCTCAAACACCTGACCTCAGATGATCTGCCCGCCTCGGCCTCCCAAAGTGCTGGGATTACAGGCATGAGCCACAGCGCCTGGCCATTACTATGGCTTTTACCTGAAAAATCCTCAAGTGTTCATACATATCTATGAAACAAAATGTTTCCAATTTAATAGGAAAAAATCTCATTTCTCACCACCTTCCATTGCCTCTAGCCGATGTTCTATTCAGCATCAGACTGCATCTTCACAGGCTATTGTCCTGAGGAATGTTGCACTGGAATCTGGTGGCTGATTTAGTATAGGCCATACATTGTTAAAGTTCATGAACCATCACAGATGGAAAACTCAAATTTCCATCAAGAAAGAGGAAATATTTCTCCCCCTTTTTTCTTTTCCTCTATGTGAAAACCACAATGAGATACGTTGCTTATTCAATTCTCTGAAGATGCAACTTAATCAGGAGTCAGTGATTCCTTTGGAATCCAAAAATGTACTAAAATTTTATACAATATTTTGAATGTACATAATATGCATTTTTGCGTAATTTTCATTGAATCTTTACCCTATGGCCATACATAGAGGCAGCAGTGCTTTTAGGGAAGTAAACATACAGGAGACTTTTTTAAATTTTTAGTTTATGACTTGGTACTGTGTGAAATAATCAAGGACAAAATATTTCCAAAACTAAACTAATTTTTGAACTAATAGCAAAAATAGAAAATAAATAAAATATAGTACAGAAAATGCTAATATTCAGAAAAATATGCATTTATAACTGGATATCTATTTAGATTGAAAATGTTTAATTTTCATTGAAACACTGAAAATGTTTAATTTTCAATCTAAATAGATATCCAGTTATAAATGCATTTCAATTGCTGCCTACCTAAATATGAAGGAGGGCTATTTGCTCTGTTTTTTTTTAAATGTAAATTTTGCTTCTACCTTAGCATGTTGCTTTTTTTTCTGCACATAAGTGCAAATATTTTCAATAGTGGACTGCATCACATATATCCCAAAAATACGTGAAATGATTATGAGTCAATTTAAAATCTCTGAAAATTAAAACTTAATTTTAGTTCCTTGATGTATTAAGGTATATTAATAAAAGATAAAAGTAGAAGACATTGATTAGACAACTGTCTGAAGGACCTGGTATATGAGCTTCTGCATAAAAAGACTGAAGGCCCACTAATTAAATAAGAAATCCACTAAAATCTACCACACACATACATGCGTGCACACACACACTGTTACACATGTGTGCATTTTTTTTTGGAGGGAGGCATGGGGGACCGATTCTCGCTCTGTCACCCAGGCTGGAGTGCAGTAGCGCAATCTCGGCTCACCTCAACTTCCGCCACCTGGGTTCAAACAATTCTCCTGCCTCAGCCTACCGAGGAGCTGCGATTATATGCTACCATGTAATGGTGGAATGTAATTGGGGAATCCTGATCACTACCTTTAAAAAGCATTCCCTGTCCTGTGCCTATGCTAATCGCGTGGACACGGAGGCCTCCACCACTTCTCATCCCAGTGGTGCCTGAGAAAGTGTCCTGGTTCCACGCACAGGGTGCAAGAATGGCTTACTGCTCAAAGCCGCGCTGTACTGTGCAACCAATCTAGAATCTCATAGAGTCTAATCCCTGCTGAGAAGCTCATCCAGTCATCCATGAGCAACAGTTTCTAAGTAGTGGCCCTTGCTTGTCTTTCTTTAATCCTAAAAGTGCTGAGAAAACAATCTACCATACAATTATTTATCCTCCTGAGCATTCCTAGGATCGCCTTCCCCAACAGAAACTGCTCCTTTCTTCTTGAGTTATAAAAGAAAGGTCTATATGCACATTTCTTAATGTAACCAGATACAATTTTTAGACTAGAAGAGTAAAAAGGATTTGGGATTATTATGTGCCTTACCTTGTATATGTCTATGTTGGCAGATAAAATATAGGGCCATATAAATATCTCCCTAAAAAAATAGTGGTTGATCTGAAATTCAAATGGTTATTCTGTGTGTGTGTATATATATATGTGTGTGTGTATATATATATGTATGTGTGTGTATATATATGTATATGTATATATATGTATTTTTTTTGCTATATTTGATGAACCTAACCTTAATAAGAAATGGAACCACAGGTCAGCCAACCACAAAAATCCTTCTTAAATCTGTAATCATTTGAAAATGTGGCTTCGAATAATTAATTTATTAATTAAATCCATAGGCAGCAGTTATCCCAAAATGGTCACTTTATTAATGTGATATGAACAGAAAGTTATTGATGAATATTTCACTAATTATCCAAAATCATACTGAAAATTAAATGCAGATGTTAGATTTTGATAGTTTAAATACGTAATTGCCATGAATATATTCACAAAACATTATTAGGAATTTAAAACCCTTTTTATTAAGTTATCATGATGAAATTGTCATAAATTAAGCTGTGGATAGCAAATTCCTTCTCCATAAATTTTTGACCATCACTTTCATAATATCAAGATTTATTTACATTTTTCCTACCATCAATCTTTACTTCATTATAAAATGGGGTGCTCTTCTAATTAAAACATGAATCTCCACGACTGATTAAAATCGAATTATAAAAATTTAACATTCACTCTGATAATTTTGCACATTAATCACAGTGCAAACGAACGAGTATAATGGGCATTAAAACTAATCACATGCTTATAGTAAAATAAAAATATTGAGGCTAGAGATTAAAGTTTTCACAGGAAGAATTATGCAAGTGTAAAGTGTTTGTATCTTTAACTCATTCCATTAATTTATATAGCTTCAATAGAATATAACCTGACCCATGTTTCTTGTTTTGTGTATGTTCTGATCTTAACACGATCTTATTTATTTATTTATTTATTTATTTATTTATTTATTTATGTTTAAGACAGGGTCTTATTCTGTTGCCCTGGTTGCAGTGCAGTGGCACGATCTCAGCTCACTGCAACCTCTGCCTCCCAGGTTCAAGGGAACTTCCTGCCTCAGCCCCCCTAGTAGCTGGAATTACAGGCATGTACCACCATGCCCAGCTAATTTTTGTATTTTTAGTAGAGACGAGTTTTGCCATGTTGCCCAGGCTGGCCTCAAACTCCTGACCTCAGGTGATCCACCCACCTTGGCCTCCCAAAGTGCTGGGATTACAGGCGTTAGCCACTGTGCCTGGCCAACAGTTATCTTATTGACACAGAGAATTCCACAATCTCGGTTACATAAATGCAATCTTTTCACCACTTTTATAAAAAGTATAATATAAAAAGATTCAGAAAATTTTAATAAATACATTTTGAAAAGTAATATTTTATATATATACAATTTTTTTGTTTGTTTCAGACAGGGTCTTGCTTTGTCACCCAGGCTGGATTGCAGTGGCGTGATCTTGGCTCACTGCAGCTTCCACCTCCCAGGCTGAAGTGATCTTCCCATCTCAGCCTCCCCAGTGGCTGGGACTACAGGGTCATGCCACTATGCTTGGCTTATTTTTTAAAAAATATATTTTGTAGATACGAGGTCTCACTATATTGTCCAAACTGGACAATAACTCCTGTGCTCAAAAACTTTCCTTCTTTCAGCCTCCCGAAGTGCTGAGCTCCACCGCACTCACCTTGTATCATTTTTTCTAAAAATAAATACTTTTTTTTATTATTTTCAGAGGTGAAGTTTGCCTGATTTTACATCTGCTAGATGTCTTGAAAGTCAAGTCTCACCAGATGAGTGGGAGAAAAATCACATAAGCCTCAATAGTATATGTAAAAAAGTGTCAGCATTGGAATTTTAATTCCAGAAGTTTCCTTAAAAAAAAAAAAATCAATTAGGCCAGGCGCGGTGGCTTAAGCCTGTAATCCCAGCACGTTGGGAGGCCGACCCGGGCAGATCACGAGGTCAAGAGATCGAGACCATCCTAGCCAACATGGTGAAACCCCATGTCTACTAAGAATACACAAATTAGCTAGGTGTGGTGGTGGGTGCCTGTAGTCCCAGCTACTTGGAAGGCTGAGGCAGGAAAATTGCTTAAACCCCAGGAAGCAGAGGTCGCAATGAGCCGAGATCGCACCACTGCACTCCAGCTTGGGTGACAGAGCAAGACTCTGTCTCCAAAAAAAAAAAAAATCGATTAAAATCGCAGGGCTTCAGCTTTCTCATCTCTAAAATAGATACAAGTACGTAGGTACACATATAGATAGATATAAATATCTTATATTTATTATTAGGATTTTGTTGAAGATCCTAGTTGGATCGATTTTAAATTTGGTAAAATGTTAGGCTATAAATACAAAAGTAATTATTGTATTAGCACATAAATAATATGTAAATGAATAAATCATAGGCACCTGAAAGTAGTATTTGATTAATATGTAGGTTTTCTTTAATCCCTGGAAAATTTTGACATCATTAATTTGTTAAGTAAACCCTTCTTGCTTAGTAAATTTTTTCATATTCTATTCAGATAATGGAGAATTATAAATTAATCTATATTATTAGTACTACATAAAATTAATTTCTTATATGTATATTTATGGAATTATTGTAGCCATTTTTCTTCCTTCCTGTGAACAGACAGTTGGTAAGAAGAATAACTCTTTGCAAATAGCCTAAAAATTATGATCTTACAGCCTCATGGGATTACTGGGGATTGTTTTGTTCACTCTTACTGGGGGTAAACAATTACATGGATAACAGAGACTAATGATCTTGAAGAAAATCAGTGCTTCCCTGGCCTTTCAGGAATCAAATTCTCAGCTATATCTTCTTTTAAAGATTCAGAACACTATAAACACTTTTTCATTAGATGCCAAACTTCTGTTATAACACTTTACTTCTCTAGAAATAAATTTTCTGGCCGGGTGCGTTGGCTCAAGCCTGTAATCCCAGCATTTTGGGAGGCCAAGGAGGGCTGATCACCTGAGGTCAGGAGTTCAAGACTAGCCTGGTCAACATGGTGAAAACCATCTCTATTAAAAACACAAAAAATTAGTTGGGCATGGTGGCGGGCGCCTGTAGTCCCAGCTGCTTGGAGGCTGAGGCAGGAGAATTGCTTGATCCCAGGAGGTGGAGGTTGCATTGAGCCGAGATCGCACCAATGCACTCCAGCCTGGGCACCAGAGTGAAACTCCATCTCAAGTATGTATGTGTATATATATGTATACATACATACATCTCAAGTATGTATGTGTATATGTGTGTATATATATATATATATACGTGCGTGTGTGTATATATATGTGTGTGTATATATATATGAGAGAGAGGCTGTTCTGTTGATTTTAAATAGAATGGAAACATCACAACTCAGGATAATTTGCTTGTCAAATTATACATAGAACTACTGTTCTGCCAGGCAATTGTTGATCTTAATCTGCTATTTTCACCATATGGTATCTCTATATAGGATGAATCTCCACATTTTTGGTCTAAATGTAAAAGACTGTATCCAGCTCTCACTTATGTGTATGAATTCAGCCTAATCTGTCTGGAAATCATCATCATCATCATCAAATAGTAATACTCAAATTTGACAAATGCTCTCTATTTTCTAAGTCTTGGGCCAAAAGGGTCATTTCATTAAATCTGAACAGAAATCTCATGACATAGGTACTATGATTATTCTTGCCTAATAGATATAGAAACAGATGCCAAAGTGTCTCACTCAAGATTATATGACTCATAAGTGGCAAAGCTGGTTTTTGAACTCTCATCTAACTTACTGAAACCCCCAGAATTCAAATATTATTTCAAATAATAATATTATTTTAAATATTTTAAGTAATTTCTATTTTAAATAATTTGATTAAAGACCAAATGCCTTGCCTTCTTTTCTAGAATAAATGCAAACTACCAGTTCCTTGCACTAGCCTAGGCCAGTCTTGTAACTGAAACCCATTGGATTCAAAATCTATTTCAAGTACTTAACTTTCTTCTGAAAATTCCCTCAACTATAAATTTGAGGATGGTGATAATTGCAAAGATGCCAGGGAAATTTATAATCATTACTGAACTAATCCTTTTGAAAATATAAAGCAGCATTAAATGTTAATATTACTAATCTTTCTAATTAGATAAAGGGGCAAATGTGTCCAAAAAGTCTGTAACTAAGTTCATTACTCTCATTTATGCAGCTAAGCTTAAGTTCTACCAAATGTATGTTTTAAGTTGATTAAAAATATGGTTGGCTGCGTTTATAAATACCCATTATTAACATACTATCCTGGTAAATATATTTTTGCTTTTATGACAAGAGAATGATGTACTTCGGTCAAAAAAATTATACCTCGATAATTATCTGCTCTCCTATTTTTATTTTATTTGCAATAGATGTGTATTTATTCACGCATTTGTATTCTTATTGAATGAAGGATGTTATGTCACTTGCATTGGGTACATAGGCATCCCTTTTGACAAATAAAATCAGAATCTAAACTACAGAACCAGGTTAAAGTGGGAACCGAAGTACAATTTTAATAAAGGCCAAAGTTTTGCTAGTGTTTCACTTAAAATTTGTTTTTAAGCTTTCTGAATGTTCTCTCAAAGAAAAAGACTTAATCATGTACATACCTTTTTTGTATTGTTAACAGGGAAGAAACATACTAATATGAATGGTACTATGTACATTATACATGTTATACAAGAGAAGAAAATTATATATTCAAGATAATCATTTTTATAATCTCAATACTTCAACATAAATATGTTCAATATAGTAAAGATGCAGGTTGTATGATTTGTCAAGCAAATTCTTCTCAATTATGTTTACATTCTATTTAAAATCAACATTAATGTTGACAATATTCATATTTAAGGCTTTTTAATTATTTAAATAGGTTCAAATTTGCTGTGTTCAGTATTATTAGTAAGAAAAGTAGGGTCTGGTACAGAAAATATATATTTTTAGCTCCCTTCTATGAGTGTTTCCATTAAATGCTATGGTCTCACAGTTTTACATGCCTCTCACCACCTCACTGCTCTTGTTGCCTATAATATTTTATTAGTTTAATCCTTCTGAAATAATCCTGGTCACTCAAAACCAATACATCAAAATCTTCCAGAGTGAACAAAAGAAAAAACATTTGTGAAGATTAAAAGAAAAAGGAGACTTCTCAGATATAATAACTTTAAAGAATACACCTTACAATGGTGGTTTGATATAAAGATAATTTAGATCCATCTACTTTGAAAAGATGCTTTCTTGACAGTTGAAATTTTTCACACTATTTTAAGTGTTTTCCTCAAGAATTTCTTGTTAAGAGGTCATTTGTTAGCTTTCAAGTTCCTTGAGGCCTGGGTGTGAGAGAGTATCTGAACAGTGGGTGCTCAGTACAGGTTTGTTGAATTGAACCAGAATAATGTCAGTCATATCAAAAAAAGAGTAAGAGGAAAAAAGAAAGAAAGCAGAGCAAATGAACCGCTTTGGTTTTGACACTTGTACAAGTGCTGAATCGACAGCATATGGCCAGGTATAACCTAGTGTGTGAGTGGGAAGGTAGATTAATCTGGGCTGACCTTTTCTAATGGACAAAGCAACTTGGATCCTCTATTTTAAAGCGCTTAAAACTTTGATGTAGGAGGTGTTATATTATTTGGTCTTGATTTGTGATAGGCCTCTGTCACCTTATTAGCAAATGCAAACTTGGGGCTACATTTTTTGACTACCTGGTAGATATTAATGGCAAAGACAGCAATAAAGAATTCCAGAAAAGAAGTTGCTGGCAGCTAAGACTCTTTTACTTATCTGAATGGTACCAAACCCACAAACTTCTTTGTGAGATTTGCAAGTTGCCTGCTTCTGAAAATTTTTACTGTTCAAAGCTGACATTAATTCAAAGCTACCAAGTATTATAGATGGCTTGCCAAAATACAATATGGATCGTAGTTTGTATAAAAACAAAAATGAGACAATTTAAAAAAAAAACCCACACACATAAAGAAAGCTCGCACAAATGCAAGAAGACCATGAGATGGTTCGTCTTAGTTCTGGTATGACAATAACAGTTTAATGTCAATTCATAATTTTATTAAGATGGGAGTCATAATGATCATGTGCCATGTGAGAACATTTGAGGCAGATCAAAGAAAAGGAAAAAGAATAAAACCTCTAGTATTACCAAACCTTTGCTCTATTATCATTTCTGAAAAAAAAAAATTGTAAAGCTAAGAAAAACTGGGACATTTTGAAGAAAATGAAGTCAAAAAAGTGAATATAAAATTTTGCTCTAGCAACACTATGAAAAACTGTTAGAAATAAAGGAATAGGCAAGGCAAGGAACCTCACACCTGTAATCCCAGCACTTTTGGTGGCCGAGGTGGGTGGATCACCTGAGGTTGGGAGTTTGAGACCAGCCTGACCAACATGGAGAAACTCCATCTCTACCAAAAATACAAAATTAGCCGGGCGTGGTGCCGCATGCCTGTAATCCCAGCTACTCGGGAGGCTGAGGCAGGAGAATTGCTTGAACCCGGGAGGTGGAGGTTGTGGTGAGCCAAGATCCCGCCACTGCTCTTCAGCCTGGGCAGCAAGAGCAAAACTCCATCTCAAAAAAAAAAAAAAAAAAAAAAAAAAAGAAAGGATTAAAGTTACAACATCTCACAAAGAGGTTCCATTGCCTTAACTTATCTAGTAACTATATAATAACATTTACTTTTCCATCGAAAACACCGAAATAGTTTTCATTTTAGCAATTTACTTGTTTGGCACTCTACATACATTGCTTCATAAAATATTTAAGGTTATGACAGGCAGTCCTGGTGTGGTGGCTCACACCTGTCATCCCAGCTCCTGAGTCCAGAAGTTTGAGAACAGCCTGTACAACATGATAATACCCCATCTCTACCAAAACTACAAAAAAATTAGCCAAGCATAATGGTGTGCACCGGTAGTCTAAGTTACTCTGGAGGCTGAGGTAGGAGGCTTGCTTGAGCCCAGGAGATGGAGGCTTCAGTGAGTGGAAATCAGGCCACTGCACTCCAGCCTGGGTAACAGAGTGAGACTCTCTCTCATAAATAAATAAAGTTATGATAGGCAGAACTTTTCAGTATTAAAAAAAAGGTAAGTGGTCATCATCCACATTTTTCAGTAAAGAAAAAAGCAAGGGGTCAATAATTAAATATAATTAATTAAAATAAAATTCAAGATTTAAAGGAATATCCTATTTGACAAACTTTTGCTTTCTTTTTCTGTGAAAATCTCACCTGAAGATGTCTGAGTATCAGGGGAGGAGTAAGGGGGAATAGGCAGGAAAACCTGGCTAGGAGTAGGATGTTTAGCTTTCATTCGACACACAGCTGTCAAACTGCACTGTGTGTCCTTTTCCATTGTAAACAGTCACATAATACATAACAAAAAAATTTTAAAAAGCAGTGCATGTATACTTTTAGTTTATATGTTGATTTATTTGAATAGTCATAAATTATTAAATACTAAGATATACTGTATTAGATGTGTAACACACATACATTATATATATGACATATATGTATACATGCTACACTTGTTTTCATAGACCTTGAGTTCTATACATGTAAGTTAAAGTGATAACGATTTTCGCTATCTCACTGAAAGAATACCTCTTAGAGTGAAAATCATAAATGAATATACATAAAGTATCTCTAGTAGAAAAATGAATTCCCTTGACTAGATGCAGTTGTGAGAAAAAAATAAAAGGAGGAAGCTATCTGGGGAGATTTCTTATTGCACCGGTATCTTTCATTTGCCCTGGCAAGTCCAATCTATTCTTCTCAAACCTGCTCTGTGCACCCAGGAGGCTGAAATACACAATGTATTATTTCCAGGGCTCCTTTACTGCCTGATGTCAGTGGGGTTCAGCCAATAAAAAGCAGGAGCAAATGACGGGAGGAAGAGAGAAGAAGAACTGGAGGAAGAGAGAAGGGTGTGGCAAGTAGTTACATTCCTGGCTCCCTCCTGCTTCTAGGAATGCTGGCATTAACTACTTCCTTGACCAAAAGTCAAAGATCCAGCCAGGCAGCCCTGTCCTCACAAGCTTCTCTGTCTATGGATTTTAGTAAATTATTTACCTCTCCCCTACAGGACTAGGAATGATACCAGGGTCCCTTTATTACTAACTGAGAGGTTCTAGACTATTCTTGTGTTGCTTCCCTGTGGGGTGCCCAAATCTTTATTCCATGTTTCTCAAGTTACCACATCAGTTATCTTTTGGAAACCTGAATGTACACCTAAAATATCTAGAAATTTGAGACCTTTGTTTTCTGGATCTTTTTCAAGAATTAGTTTAGGTGCTGAATTGATAGGAATTTAGCACATTATTTTTTCAAAAATACACTTAAAACTATGTCAAACTGTTATTTAATTACGTAATATATTTGTTGCTTTATCTAATTAGATTTGCATTTCTTATATATGCCATGCATATACAAATATATTTGATACAAATTATAATACAAGGCATACAAAAATAGACCATTATATCAGAACATTTTCTAAAGAGATTTTAAAAGTGTAAGTCAAATGCCTTAACGTAATACTACTTCTAAAGTGTATTCTAAAGAAATAATCTTCCATGTGTGGTTAGATTTAACTACAGAAATATTCATTGTAACCTTTCTTTAGAAGTGAATATTGAAAACTGAAATAAATCTAAATGTCCAACTTTATAATTGCTAGTTATGGAATACTAACAAATGAAATCCATGCTTTTAAAATAGCATTTAGTGACCCAAATATATGTTCAAAATACTTATACAAGAAAAACTGGTATGTTATTAAAGAAGATAGAATGAAATTTCTTTTTGAAAATGTATGCTAACAAGACAGTTTTGATACTTACGAAAACGGAAATGTTAGGTAATATTTTCACTAAAATAAAATAAATTTTCTGTTTGCTGAGATTATAGGTGTTTCTAACAAATTTTACTGTTGTTTATGTATGCTATAGACAGTGAACATGTATAAATTATGTATCAAGGAAAAAATCAGTAAGTTCAATTTTTTCAATAAAAATTAAAAGTCACATAATATATCCCAGAAGATAAAGACAAATTACACTTTTTTTCTTTATCTGACAAAAGAGAGTGCATGGTTTATGGAGAGAGACAATTTTTTCTCTGGTTTTAGCTCTAAGATATAAAAGGAATTTATTGTATACATCTGGAAATAAGAGGCACTGAGTACCTAAAACATATTAAGATTAATTACTGTTTTAGCTGTTTTTTTACAGTATAGAAGTACTGTGTGATGACTTACCTTATCAACTATTGAAAGAGCCATTTTCAAAGACTGATTAAAATAGAAGAGTTCCATGAACAATTTTCACCGAAGCATTGAAAACTATTATCTAAGATTAACAAAATACTTTTCTAGGGATCCCTCATATCTAGGGATCTAATGACCATTAGATCCACCTCATATAATGGAATTAGGACAACCCAAAGATCTGTATGATTGAATTGTCATTTGGGGATTATTAGCATTATACAGCTCAGTTTATGGCAATTTCTATACATATATTTAGGATTAATTGAAGGAAATTCATAGGAATTAGATATCAGACATGAGGACCACATACATATCTTTAGAGTGCTTGTGTCCTAAACTGAAAAGTGTGTTTTGAGAGTCTGGGATATGAAACCAACTTTTTCTGTATTCTTGACAAATCCATGTCATTCTAGCTACTGACATAATTTGCACAATATAAGTACAAATAATAATGAGCAAATTCATGTGAAAATATGTTTCCAGTGTACAGGTAGTTTTAACCATTCTTTTTAGAAGAAATGTGTGTGTGTGTGTGTGTGTAAATGTCTTAATTGTTATAATGATTAAGTCATTCACAGATTTGTTAACAATGTTTTTTCCATGTAGAGTGATAATAATTTGTATTACATTTTAGAGTTCTTTGATGCAAATAAATAAGAACCAACTCAAAATGTTTTTGAGGTTAAACTTCAAGAAGATGAAAGGAAAACTAAAATCACAAAGTAAAATATAATTAAAACATTTCAACTAAGAAAAAAGTGAAAAGTTACGCTATCTCAGACAATGTTCGAAGTTGAAGTTGGCTAATTGCAATGGAAAAACTGCTAATTACCACAAATAGTAATTTAGAGACATAAATATTATACAGGTGTGGCTGCAGGAAGTTGATATTAATCAAACACATTTGGCGTTTCCAATGTTGCAAAAATTACATTTGTAAACACCTTCCAATTCAATCAAATGTTACGTGAATTTTAAGTGAGTCTCAGTAAATTATACTGTATAAAAACAGGATTTTTACTATGGATCATAACTGCTAATGTGTTTCGTACTTAATGTTGAAATATAAATTAATTCACTCTATTATTTGGTTTGGAAATCTAAGAAGACAATTCACATTTCCCTTGATACACTCTACCAGTGTCACTGGACTGGTGATATGACAAGAAAGGTCTTCTGTAGAACTGAATTACAATAATATGGAGACTATAACAAAATTATATATGTACTAAGAATATTGACTTTAAAAGCCTTCTTCAGATTGCAACATTGATTTCTAGATCTGTTGGGAACTGGCTGCCTTACTTAATGTAACAGTCTTGGCAATGGAATAATCACATATATCACCCATGGATAATTAATTTTTAATCATTGAAATTCACTGAAATATGTTGAACATGAAAATTATACAAATATAATTTTGTATGCTACGATAAGTTTCAGATTCTTTGAAATTTTATTCTAACCATCAATCATAACGGTATAGTACGAGAAAGGTAGAACATGTAATTATAAATTCAACATTTAGGAAGTTTATTTTTCTCTTCTTTTTAATTACCTCAAAATGATCTTGATTTCTGCAAAGTATTAGTATATCTGGTAGGTGAGAGTCTATTTCTTTTAAACTTCATCTGTATTAACCAGCTTTATATGACCAAAATGTCCCCCAAATTTAAAGCTTTGCACAGTAAGGCCTTATATGCACACCTGGCCTCATTTCAAAAGACTAAAGCAGTAGTTCTCAAATTCAGCTGCACATTAATATAAACTGGAAAACTGTTTAAGCTCCTGATGACAAAGCCACATGTCAGACTAATTTATGCTGAATCACTGGGCCAAGGACCCAGATATCAGTATTTTTAAAAACTATAGAGGAATAACCAGGATTAAGAACCACGGCACAAAATGGTAAATGCAACTTTTATTTAAGTTATTTTTTTAAAGAAATAATGATTGAATTGATACTGATCTTAGTACCAAGTCACGGCAATTTTTCAGACTTAGAGAATTCATCCTGGCGTTGAGATTATTAAAGAACCTAGAAATTCAAGTGTTTTTATTTACATTTTCTCCTGTAAATATTAGAGTATGCTAGTGTTCAGCCTTATTTGATAATTTTGGAAAATATATTAAACATTGAGTATCAAATGTTTTTGAGATTATCAAAAATCTCTAAAATAATTTTAGAAATACCATTCTTCTATGAAATAAGTAAGCTCAGTCAAGATACATATTATAGTGCCCATTTAAGAAAGTCTAATAATAATGCTTGCACTGCTTAAAGATTAGGTTGATAAATTAATTATTGTTAATCCTACTTGCACAATCAACAGACACCTAGAGATGGAGTCTTAAGTATAGACACAGAAGTTGAATACTTTTAAGAACTTTTAAATTTACGTCCTGGTTAAATCTTACTCTAAAATTATGTTGAATGGTTGTGATTAGTACATGTGTGATTAGAACCGTCTTTCTCAGGTTATTACACCACCATATAGATACAGCAAAAATAATAAAATTCAAAATAAAGCAAGAAAAATAATGTAACACTTTATTGGCTTCGAGATGATTATTTTGAGATCCTAATCCTACCAAAACATTCTGCTTCTCTTAATTTGATCCTACTTTTTTTTTGTTTGTTCGTTTTAATAAAGGATGAACCAATATCCTAAGAAATTCTCAAACAGGGCTGAGTATAACACTCAGTCCCCAGATCTCACTATATTTTAGAAAAATTGTAAAGTATTTCAAATAATGAGTAAAGTTTCAACTCTGCACCATTGTGTCTTTGTAATATAAGGAAAGTCACTTCACTTCTCTCCCTCTCTCGTTTTTGGCATATGCAAGGCAGAGAAAATAATATCTACTCCAGCTATCCCATAGGTTATTATAAAATATACTAAAAGATAGAAAATCACTTTATAATATTCAAAGTATTATAAAAGTAAGGCATGATTATATGTGGGGTTAACAGCAGTTTGTTATTGACCATTTAATGTATTTTAATGTACATTTTTGCCATATTTAAAAATTATAATTTTTACATTTTGATTTTTAATTGAAAGAGTAATAGTATGACATTATGCCATGTTATATCTGATGCCATTATGTCAAACAAACAAACAAGCATTTTAAACTATTTGGAATATGATAAAAATAAATCTTTTAACTACGATAATACAGGTTTTTGAGGATTTCGTTTGTACAGCAAAAACAGAGGCAATAAGGGCAAAAATAGATAAACAGGATTACTTAAACTATAAAGCTTGTGCAGAGCAAAGAAAACAGGAGGGTGGAGGGTGGAGAGACAACCTACAAACTGGGAGAAAATATTTGCAAACCTTATATCTCAATGTACTAGTGACTATCCCCTAATAACTAGTCACGGGAGCACTGTCATGCATTTGGTATTTTTTAATTTTCGGGATGCTGTCACTCACCATGGCGGGAGCCTGATCCCTGCAGAATCGATTGTAGCTGGACTTATCTTGAATATTCCGAGTCAACACACCCAGCCATAAGGTGCTAATTCATTCATGCTTGAAGGGCATAACAATCAATACACGTTCACGCACGCAAGCACGTTCACGCACATACGTACATTCACGCACACGTACGTTCACGCACACACATACGCTCTCGCATAATTTAAAGGACTGCTTCTGATTAAATCCGAAAATCCACCCTCCCTCCATCTCTGACTTTATTGTTTTTTTTTGTTTGTTTGTTTGTTTTTGAGGCAGAGTCTCGCTCTGTCACCCAGGCTGGAGTGCAGTGGCGCGATCTCGGCTCACTGCAAGCTCCGCCTCCCGGGTTCACGCCATTCTCCTGCCTCAGCCTCTCCGAGTAGCTGGGACTACAGGCGCCCGCCACCATGCGCGGCTAATTTTTTTTTTTTTTTTTTGTATTTTTAGTAGAGACGGGGTTTCACTGTGGTCTCGATCTCCTGACCTCGTGATCCGCCCGCCTCAGCCTCCCAAAGTGCTGGGATTACAAGCGTGAGCCACCGCACCCGGCGTGACTTTATTGTTAAATTAGGTAAGTGGTACCCTTGCCGACCCCCAGAAACAAGATACTTAAATTGAACCTAGTCAGAACCCTAAAAATCATAATTTAACCATGAACACTCCAACACTAGCCCCTCGATTAACGTAATTTTCTAAAAACTCCTAATATTCTCCAACCAAATAAAATCTCCTATTTATATGTTAACTAAATTTCTGTCTTAATACTTATATAATACTTCAAGTATCCCTCTCTGAAAAGCGTGTATCCCAGATATTATAGTCCTAAATCAAATATAACTTCAACTACAAATGGCCCCTCAGCCAAAACCTCTCCTAATTCAACTTTTTTAAAGGCCCTAAACTTCCAGGACTGTAAATGACCACTTTATACCCAACAAGATTCTACCCTGACATCCCCCTAGTATTTCAAAATACCACTCAAATGTTTTTCATCCAGTTAATGTAGCTTAATTATTTAAAGCAAGGCACTGAAAATGCCTAGATGGGTCCGCAAAACCCCATAAACATAGAAGTTTGGTCCTGGCCGTTTTATGAATTCTCAGTAAAATTACACATACAAGCATCCTCGCCCCAGTGAGAATGCCCTCCAGATCACGTGGCTCAAAAGAAGCAGGTATCAAGCACGCATAAACGCAGCTCAAAAAAAATTTTGGTTGGGGTGGCCGGGCACAGTGGCTCACGCCTGTAATCTCAGCACTTTGGGAGGCCGAGGCGGGCGGATCACGAGGTCAGGAGACCGAGACCATCCTGGCTAACAAAGTGAAACCCCGTCTCTACTAAAAATACAAAAACTTAGCTGGGCGTGGTGGCACATGCCTGTAGTCCCAGCTACTCAGGAGGATGAGGCAGGAGAATGGCATGAACCCGGGAGGCGGAGCTTGCAGTGAGCCGAGATGGCGCTACTGCACTCCAGCGTGAGCGACAGAGCGAGACTCTGTCTTAAAAAAAAAAAAGAAAAAATTTGGTTGGGGTGACCTTGGAGCGTAATTCAACCTCTGAAACGACTTAAACTAAGACCACACTAGTGTAAGTCAGTTATTACACATTGACCCAATAATTCTATCAACAGGATAAGTGACCCTAGGGATAAGAGTGCAATCATTCTAGCGTCCGTAATCAACAACAGGGCTTAGGACCTCGATGTTGGATTGGGACATCCTAAATGGTGTAGCCACTATTAAGGGATCATTTGTTCAATGATTAAAGTCCTTCGTGATCTCAGTTCAGACCAGAGCAATCCAGGTTGGTTTCTACCTATTTAGCATTTCTCCTAGTATGAAAGGATATGAGAAACCGGGCCCACTTCACAAAGCGCCCTTACAAAACTAGGATTTTTACACAATATGCTATTGGTTATTGAGTGCTATTGTAGAACCTGTGCCCAGGTCTTATAAATTTCAGGTTCTTATGCTTTCCACTAGGCTGCATTGCCCTTCTCCTTTTTTAAATTTTTTTTAAATTTATTTATTTATTTATTTGTTTATTTATTTATTTATTTTTGGCTCCATCCTACAGACTGTCTGGGAGTTGTGGTACAGATATTTTCAGCCATATTTATGGTAGTT
This sequence comes from Symphalangus syndactylus, assembly GCF_028878055.3. Taxonomy (NCBI): domain Eukaryota; kingdom Metazoa; phylum Chordata; class Mammalia; order Primates; family Hylobatidae; genus Symphalangus; species Symphalangus syndactylus. Next base: position 30,922,137 of record NC_072426.2, read on the forward strand.
TCCCACCTCACCTGAGGTCTAGGTCTGTAGGTAGCAAAAGAGAAAAGTTAGCTTCTTTCTCCTTTTCCATGCCCTCCTATTTCTTCACTGAACCACATTCAATAAATGATCTAGGAGGTTTTACAATGCTCCATGTACAAGAACCTCACAGAGGAATTATACACAGTTCCTCCTTCCAGAGAGCTCTCTGTATATTACGAGATCTATTTGGCAAAGAGAATTACAATAAAATGCAGAAGTGCCGTGAGAGAGTTGTGAATGGAATGATGTGGAAACACATACGCTTATCTATTGAATTATATCCTAAGAAGTTAGGAAAAGTTTTCAGTAAGAGCTGGCATTTGAACTGAATCTTACAGGAATAAAGTATAGTAAGATAATTAGAGGAGGATATGATAAAAACAAGGTAATCAAAGTCACATTGAAATGTGTCAATTTGGTGGAAAGTCACTAGTTGTTGAAGGAGAGAGGTAGACAGGAATAACGTAAAAGACAGGAGCCAGGAGAATTAGATTTAAACTAGATTATGCAGAATTATACCCAAGACTAGGATTTTTACACAATATGCTATAAGCAAGTACAAGTAAGTGATGTTAATTAGGTGGATTGAAATAATAATGGTTGCAAGATAGAGGTGATAGAGAAATTATAGATATATTATGACAATGATATAAAGAATAAAATTGTGTAAAAAAAAGGGAAGCTGTTAAACATATCAGAGAAATTATTAAGGTTGAATTAAGGTAGCAGGAATAAAAAAGAATTTCATTTAAGAAAAATCTTCAGATAGTGTTGAAAAATTCATATACTGACTAGATACAAGGATAAGAGAGGTAGAAGAAAATAACTCTGAGGTTCCTTGAATGAAAGGCAGATGACAAACTGAATACTTAAGTTATAAAATACACACACACAGAGAGAGACAGAGAGAAAGAGAAAGAAAGAGAAAGAGAGAATATTTAATATTATTTTAGACTTTATAATTTGAGTCATTTATAAAAATATCCAAGCAAAAGTACCTACTGGTCAAATGACAAAACCTGAGTCTAGATCTTAAAGAAACCTCTGGCTTGTAGATAAAGATGGGAGCGTCTATGAGTGCAGAAGTAATAATGGATTACACACAGAGTACAAACTGGACTGATAAGAGAATAAAAACAATTACAAACTTCACAGAAGAGAAACAGCAAGTGACTATAATTTGTAAAACAATATAGACACTCCAAAATTTGGAGGAAGGAAGGAAGAAAGGGAGGATGGAAGAGATAGGGAAGGGAAGGGGAAGGGAAGGGAAGTGGATGGAAGGAGAGGGAAAAGAGGGGAGAGGAGAGATAAAATACAGCAGGGAGAAGAGGCAAAAAAATTAGAAACGAACTATGTTCCAGGACTTAAGAAAGAGTCTCATCTCCTTTAACACATTTTCTGTACTTCATTGGGTAGGACAGAAAATGTGTCAAAGCAGATGAGACTCTTCCTTGGCTGGGTAAAAATTAGATCTCTTTTCATATGAATTTACTTAAAGCTATAGATATCCATAAATAATTAGTATATATCTGTTACCAAAACACCATGGGTTCTGTCTAGATCCTGCTGCTCACCACACAGGAAGCCAATCACTGAGACAATGACTATTGCCAAGGAAGAAGACTTGAATCAGGTGCTGCAGCCAAGGAAATGGGAGATCAGTCTCAAATATACCTCCTTGATCGACTAAAACTGAGGGGTTTATATAGCAGGAAAGAAGTGTAACTATGTATGAGAATAAAAGGAACTCAGTGTGGGATAAGAAAGCAATCATGATGAAGAAAGGGCTGGCATTTCATTGTCTGGATGTGATGATCTGGTTTCAGTTCTTTGATATGTTCTGAGAGGCCTGGGGGGTCCTTTCCTGAGGAAGGAACTCAGATAAAACAAATGTAAGTTTCAAGCTTTAAGGCCAGAAGGGTTAATTTCTGTTAATCCAAAAGCGATTGTCTATGGGACTATACATATATGTTATATATGTATAGTCCCATAGACAATCGCTTTTGGATTAACAGAAATGTTATCCAAATGTTATCCAAATGTTATATATGTTATATATATATATACACATATGTGTTATATATACATATATGTGTGTATATATATACATATATATACATATGTGTGTGTATATATATATATATATACACACTTACACACACACACATATATACACACAATATTTGAGTACTTTTCTTTTTGTTTCTGGACTTGCGTCCCTTGCTAGATGCTTCACTATTGGCTATTCCAGAAGGTAAAAATGACATCTGAACTGATTGGGAAGAATTTTAATTCTTATATGTGCAAAAACAGATGAGAGAGGATTTGTATTTTCAGATGAGTGTAACCAATGTAAATGTATTGCATTATATACAAACCACACTACACCAGATGACAAGAGATGAGAAATTCAGAGGCAGCTCCAGCATTACAAGTTGTGTGAAGATGGGCATGCACTATGCTTTCAAACCTTGGTCTTTATATTCATAAATAGCTATAAATTTACCTTCTTTAACATCTCACAGCTCTCATGGTAATCATGTGATGTCAAATATGAGAAAATTTTTAATAATCTGTAAAGTACTGTTAGGTACTCTTAGGTATTATGAAAAATTGTGCCCACCATTCAGATCTTTTTATCTCCCTGTGTACCTAACTGTTGGAATCATATGTCAAAATGAAAGGCCTCTTCATTTATGTATAAAGATATTGTATCATCCAAATATTCAGGTTAATGTACACTGTCCATAACATAGTATATGCAAGAATAATACATATCAAAAATCTGAAAAAAATCATAATCATGCTATCTATTTAACATTAGGCTTATGCTCAGGCATATGCATAAAATGATAAGTAATTCATAAAATGAGTCAACACTTCATCTGGTACATAAGCTTGCAATTGCACACAGAGATTTCATGTGTGGAATTGCTCTGAAAATCACTGTTCTGTAAAGATAATATTTAGAAAATAAATATCTGATCATATATTGTTAACTGTAATACAAAAGCAAGTAGAAATAGCTCTGTAAACAATATTTAAACTGTCATAATAAGAAGCAAAAAATTGAAACTATTTTTAAATAATAGGCAAAATAGAATGTGTTCTTCAAACTTAGTGGATTTTATACTGAAAACTTCCAGAGATATATCTTAGGTAATTATAAGACCAAGCACAAAAACAACAACAAAATCCTAACTTGAATCCATCAGTTGCAGATTTCATGGCTGACTATATCAAGAGGAAGTTGCAAGCTCTAAAGGTTGAAAGGCCAGTCAATATCAGGAGCTCCTCAGAAGTGAAGGAAAAGCAGTTTAAATTTGTTTAACAAAAGTATGTTTTCAAACTAACTTTAATTTTTGTATAAGGGCCATTAAACTTGTTCTTTTTAAAAAGGAAACTTCTTAATTGGAACTAAATCATTCATTATTCACTGTGATACAGGTTATATACCCTTAGGTTCCATGTGATTATTCACATGTTCAGCTGACAGAAAGGAGACAAAGCTATTCTAATGACTTAGCTTCGCTTTGACTCACTGGTTTTTATCTCACTTTAACTTCCAATCTCGGTTACAGAGAGTGTTAAGGCTGGAAGAAATAACATTTTGGTAGATGGTAAAGGATAAGTACGAATCATGTCAAGTTGTTGAAGCTTTCATTAAATAAAGCAAGCTATTTGAAATCTTAAAGCTATTTAAATAAAGGGCTAAGACTTTTCTGTTTTATTTACTTAAGAGCTTAAAAGATACTGTTGAAAATTTAACTGTTAATCTACTGTAGGGTGTGGTTAGACATTTATTTTGACAGTGCTCACTGAAAATTCAATTATATCCCCAGAGTCAAACTTGCCCATCATCAAAATGTCTAAAGATCTGAGTGTTTATGGGGTAACAACAAACCAAATACTAAAAAGTTTGCCAGAAATCTGTCCTACAACATCTAAACGGAACAATTGGGTGGTTGTCTAAGGCACCTAAACTCAATATGATATTTCAGCTAAAAAGAGTGAAATTATAACTAAGCAGTTCATGCAAGTTACCAAAAGAGAAGATATTCTTTAATAAAAAAGTACATTTGTAGAATGAAAGAATCTCAGTGTTGTAAGAAATATTTGAGATCATTTCAGTTAGGCTTTTCATTTCTTAAATTAGAAACTGAAGCTGAGATTAAACAGCTAATAAAAAGACAAAGCTGATCCATGACATTGGTTTGGGCAATGATTTCTTACATATGACCAAAAACGCACATACAACAAATGAGATTACATCAAACTAAAGAGCTTCTATACAGCAAAGAAAACAATTAACAGTGTGGCGATTCCTCAGGGATCTAGAACTAGAAATACCATTTGACCCAGCCATCCCATTACTGGGTATATATCGAAGGGACTATAAATCATGCTGCTATAAAGACACATGCACACGTATGTTTGTTGCAGCACTATTCACAATAGCAAAGACTTGGAACCAACCCAAATGTCCAACAATGATAGACTGGATTAAGAAAATGTGGCACATATACACCATGGAATACTATGCAGCCATAAAACATGATGAGTTCATGTCCTTCGTAGGGACATGGATGAAACTGGAAACCATCATTCTCAGTAAACTATCGCAAGGACAAAAAACCAAACACCGCATGTTCTCACTCATAGGTGGGAATTGAACAATGATAACTCATGGACACAGGAAGGGGAACATCACACTCCAGGGACTGTTGTGGGGTGGCGGGAGGGGGGACGGACAGCATTAGGAGATATACCTAATGCTAAATGACGAGTTAATGGGTGCAGCAAACCAACACGGCACATGGATACGTATGTAACAAACCTGCACATTGTGCACATGTACCCTAAAACCTAAAGTATAATAATAAAAATAAAAAAATATAAATAAAAAAAGAAAACAATTAACAGAGTGAAGAGTGACAACTCACAGAATGAGAGAAAATATTTGCAAATCATATGTCTGATAAAGAGCTAATATACAAAATATACAAGGAATTCAACTCAATAACAATAAAACAAATAACCCTGTTAAAAAAATGGGCAAAAGACCTGGACAGGTATTTCTCCAAAGAAGACATACAAATGGCCAGCAGAGATATTAAAAGGTGTTCAATATCACCATTGATTAGGGAAATGCAAATTAAAATGAGATTTCACCTTATTTTAGAATGGCTATTACAAAAAAAAATGAAAGACAAGTGTTGGTGAGGATTTGAAGAAAAGAGAACACTTGTAAAATGTTGGATGAGTTCATGTCCTTTGTAGGGACATGGATGAAACTGGAAAACATCATTCTCAGTAAACTATCGCAAGGACAAAAAATCAAACACCGCATGTTCTCACTCATAGGTGGGAATTGAACAATGAGAACTCATGGACACAGGAAGGGGAACATCACACTCCAGGGACTGTTGTGGGGTAGGGGGAGGGGGGAGGGACAGCATTAGGAGATATACCTAATGCTAAATGATGAGTTAATGGGTACAGCACACCAACATGGCACATGGATACATATGTAACAAACCTGCACATTGTGCACATGTACCCTAAAACCTAAAGTATAATAATAAAATAAAAAAAAAAGTTGGTGGGAATGTAAATTAGTGCAGCCATTATGGAAAACAGAAGGGAGGTTTCTCAAAAATAAAAAAATATAATTACTATATGACCGAGAAATTCTACTTCTGGGTGTATACTCAAATGTGTTAAAATCAGTATGTTGACTAGATACCAACACTTCCATGTTCATTGCAGCATTATTCACAATAGCCAAGATATGGAAACAATCTAAGTGCATATCAAGGGATGAATGGATAAAGAAAATTATATATATATATATATATTTATAATGTATACCCACAATGGAATACTATTCAGCCTTTAAAAAGGAGAAAATTCTGTCATTTGTGAAAACAAAGAAAAATCTAGAGGATCTTACGTAAAGTGAAATAAGTCAGGTACAGAAAGACAAATAAATAATGATCTCACTTACATGTGATAAGTAAAAAATGTCAGACTCATAGAAGTAAAGAGTAGAATGATGGTTACCAGAGGCTGGAGGAGGCGGGATAGACAGAAAAAGAAGATGCATTTGTCAAATGGTACAAGGTTCAGCTAGATAGGAGAAATAAGTCCTAGTGATCTATTGAGCAATAGGGTAATTATAGTTAATAATAATGTATTATATATTTCAAAATTGCTAAAAGAGTATACTTTAAGTGTTCTCACCATAAAGTAATGATAAATATGTGAGTTGAAAGATATTTTAATTTACCTGATGTAAATGTTCCACAATGTATATGTGTATCTTAACATATTGTATGCTATACATAAGATAATTAATTATCAAATAAAAACTTCTTAAGATGGAGCTGCGCCAAGAATCCAAGACTCTGAATTTAGATTTTTCATTTTCTATTATGCCAAAGTGTTTCCTGAAAATTAAAATTGAATATGGCATGTCCAAAAGAATACGTCATAAGAAGACAGGAAAGGGAGGACTACTGCATATACTCATATTTTTAGTCAGTTGTGTAAGATCTTATTAGAAGAAGAAAATCAGATGTTTTAAGAAAATTCTTATAACTCCCATAATACTGAAATTTTATGGCAAACCTAAAACCTTCAATTTTTAGGTTTTATAAATAAAACCTAAAACCTTGCATATTTATTTAAAGTGAATCATATATATGCAAAGTTTTTATTGAGATTATGAAAGCAAAATCTCTCAAAGTAGCAAAACATAAGTATTTATTTTAGACTGTACTATGCAGAATAGCAGAATGGTGCCAATGGCAAAAAAAACTTCCAAAAGAAATAAAAATTACTGAGGTCTCACCCCAGCTCTACTAATCTATGTCTTAGTAACCTTGTGTAATTCCTACAAATTCTGAGCATTGCCTTTAATGTATCTGCATTGTTCCCACATCATTTCATAAACTTCAAATACTCACACTTTGTAATTGAAACAATATACAAACTATATTATTAAATAAGCTATGGGATGATATTCTCAATCTACCCTATAAGGATACTATCTTCCTGTCAGAAAAGTTAAGACTCTCCAATACGTATTTACTAGCCAGATTTTTTTTTTTTTTTTTTGAGACTGAGTCTCTCTGTAGCCCAGGCTAGAGTGCAGTGGCGAAATCTCGGCTCACTGCAAGCACTCCCCAGATCTTAATTGTGGAATCTCCTACAGTGTCCAGTCAGTAATCCATTATTAGTTTTGCCTCATGTGCCCTAACCACCTTCTCTTTACCTTCGATCTTAAGCCCCAAAATGAAAGTTATTATTCTTGGCTCAATTATCCAAATTATTTGAAGAGAACTGGTGACACTATAGCCTATCTTTATCTGCCGCCTTGTGATCCAGGCTTCCTAGGTATCTGTGAATATTCACATTAGGTTACCTGGACTCCATAGAGGCAGCACCAACAAAAAACATAATTTGGATATACATCACTTTTAGACTTTCGAATACATGCCCCACCTTATAATATGTGAACTGATTATTCACTTCTAGACATTCAACTTTCAAACAGGTATGCTCTGTATTAAACATCAACATCCTCCTTCCCTTTCACTGAGAGGACATCGGGAAAACAACAAGATGCAAGGGAAAATTCACACATAAGGATAATTATTTGTGATAATGGTGACAATGATCCTTATTTCTTTTTCTGCTTTTGTGAATTTGCAAATGTCCTACAAAAAAGTGTATTAAATGACTGTGAAAGTTCATCTAAGTCCCTAGTATTATTTTTTTTCTTAACTCTCTAGAAAGTCGTAGCCTTGTAGCTCAAAGCAAAATAGAAAAGACGCAAATCATTCATAGGAGAAGTGTTGATGCAAGTTTCAATTACTGAATACATTTTTAGCCATTTAAAACTAAAAGAAAAGTAATGTCCGTAATTCCAGCACTTTGGGATGCCGAGGCGGGTGGAACACAAGGTCAGGAGATTGAGACCATACTGGCTAACATGGTGAAAACCCGTCTCTACTAAAAAATACAAAAACAAAAATTAGCCGGGCGTGGTGGCAGGTGCCTGTAGTCCCAGCTACTCAGGAGGCTGAGGCGGGAGAATGGCTTGAACCTAGGAGGCGGAGCTTGCAGTGAGCTGAGATCGTGCCACTGCACTCCAGCCTGGGAAAGAGAGCCAGACTCCACATCAAAAAAAAAAAAAAAAAAAAAAAAAAAAAAAAAAAAAAAAAAAAGAAAAGAAAAATAACAAAACTATTTTACTCTTTTTTTATGATTTAAATTTTATTTTAGGTTTGAAAAGTGAGATATATATCACTTAACCGTCAGGAAGCATGTAGTAAACTCAATCTCTGAACCAACGTTACCTAAAACAGAGATGTTCCTTTTCTTATACTCATCTTTAAAATGGAGGTAGACAGAGAAACTGATGCTTTTCTAGAGATTGTAATGAATTCAAACATATTCATTAATTTTATAGCAGTTATTTTGGTTTCACAGTGAAACATAAAAGGTTCTATCTTATTGGAAAGAAAACCAAGTAGCTACCTAACTACTTGATGAGAAGGAATTTGTTCTACTGTTTTAAGTGCATGAGGGATAAAGCAAGACTTAGAAATATTTTTGTTAGACTGTTTCATTTTAATAGTATTTTCTGTTATAACAGAAATGACCTACAGTAAAATAATTCAAAATATCCTTCCTTCTGAAGGTGATTTCCACATAAAATTGTAACATTACTATGATCTAAATTTAAATAAAATTTTCTATTGATGTTAAAAGTTTGATAATACTCAGTTTGTTAAAGTGGTTTGGTCACTATTTGGGTACGATCAACTTCAAACCATAGGTTTTTAAATGAACCAAAGTCTTTGGTTTATTTCTGTAGCTTTTTGTCTAATTTGATTAATAACTAGTATACCAGTCATTCATATACAGTCTTAACTGGCCAACCAAGGTTTACTTGGTAGAAGGGTGACAGTTTACCCTTTAATACCACCTAATTAAAATACACAAGATGTTCTACACAAATAACAGCAAATTGTTTATTTCTAAGAACATAATTTTCCTTTTATAGGAAGCTCTCAACATTAATTTGGAGCCACATTTTAATTTTATAATGTAATCATTCAGTAAATGGTCATTAGATATTGGGTTATTTGGAAAATTGTAAAAAATCAGACTTCTGATGATGTCCTTTAAAATAATTAACTTAGCTGGAAACAGTAAAACAAGACTTAAAAATACAAATCATAACATGAATATTCAAATGATTGTATAGTAAAACAATTGTATGCAAATAATAAAGAATAGTGACTATAACAAAAAAGTTTAACAGATTTGACATAAACATTTAAAGAATATAACTTACATATATGAAAATAAGACATCAAAACTTGAATTGAAGCTGTCAAACTGTGAAAAACAGTAGTAAACAATAAAAATCACTTACTCATTGGAAACACTGCAAAATGTCATGAAATCATTTCAGAAATGAAGGTACATTAATGAAAAATAATCATAGTTTTAAAGTCAGTCTCACCTCACCTTTAAGAAACACACAGTATAAAACATCAATAAAAGGGATAATTTATATTACTGCAATAAAATGCAAATATATATATTGTATACTAGCATCCTCTCTTCAATGTATACTTTAACCCAATAGCTTTCTGCCACTAGAAATTTATCAGAAGAAAATAATGGTAGCTTAATACCAGCACTATAATACCAGCACTCTGGTAGGCTGAGGTAATAAGGTCAATTGAGCCTAGGAGTTTCAGATCAGCCTGGGCAACATAGTGGGATTCTGTTTCTACCAAAAAATAAAAATAAAAAATAAAAAATGCCAGTCATAGTGGCTAGCACCTGAATCTTTGCTGCTTGAGAGACTCATATGAACCTAAGTTGATTTGAGCAGGAATATAATTTCAGTCCAGGAGGTCCAGTCTGCAGTGAGCTATGATCATTCCATCGCTGCAGCCTGGGGGACAGAGCAAGACCCTGTCACACACACACAAGAAAATAATTCAGAATGTGTACAAAAATATATAAAGGTGTTTCTGAAAGCTGCATTTGTAACACTGCAAAATCAATGTCACGTTGAGACAGAGGTACCAAGATTAAGGTGGAGTCACCAGTGACAATTGAAATCTGGAGTCAGAATGCTGTATCTAAGGGGACAACAGTTTCCTTGCTGCAGCCCACCATTACCATGCAGCAAAGTTGCTCTATTACTTCTGAATTTTCCACATTTTTAAAGAAAAGCAGAAAATCCAGTTTCTAGGACAAAAATCAAGTTACAAGTATTGACAGAAAAATCACTTTTAAATAATTGTAAACAGTAACAACACACTTTAACAGTAAATCTAATTCAGCCTGACACCAGGCTGTACCAATAGATACAATGAAACTGCATAATATTGGTAAAACAATTGTATGGTAGAAAAATACTGGCATAAAAATGTTCATAGAAAATTCATAAATGGAAAAAGTAGTCTGTTTTATTTAAATAAAAAGGAGCTAGATGAATTGCAGATAACTACGTATTAATAGTTACACCTTTCAATTTTAGAATTAATCATATACTTTTCTTTATTTTTTGAGTTTTCATTATTGTGATGTATTATGCTGAAATTAGCAAAAAAAAAGAGCAACTCTCTGAGTGATACTTGTAATGAGAAATAAGGTGTGTCCCTAACTAACCCACCTATGTGTCAGTTTGAAGGTAGCAAGAAAATTTTTATCACAGTCTGGGAGAATGGGAACCTGTGATATGTGGCAGTGACATATTGATAACACTGTGCACTGAGGTGACTTGAGAAATATTTGTGTACCTAATGATTTCCAGTGTCATAAAACATAGGTAAGAACACTGAATATTACCACTGGTTGATATTTGGTCTCTACAATAGTGAGTATGTTGGTTAATTTTAAATGTCAACTTGAATGGACTAAGGGTTGCCTAGATAGCTAGTAAAACCTATTAAAGTATTATTTAATATAGCATTGTAGAATATACATTAAATACATTATTATGTTACATGTATTATAATGTAACACATTATAAAATATTAAAGACATTATTACATTAATACATTACTTAGTATAGTATTACTTAATACATTAAAATGGTAGCTAAGCTTGAAGAATCCCTGAGCAGACAAAGCCAGTTAGACCTCATAAGCAACCTCTCAACCTTGCTTGCTTTGCAAACATAAACAAAACTTCAGGTCTTTTTTGTAAATGCCTATATGAAAGAAAAACAGAACTTTCTTTTTCTTTCCAAATAGGAGTGTTAACTATAGTTTTCCTGTTCCTGTATCACATTACACACTGAGTGTGTGGGAGAGCAGAGAGATTTAATTTACAAGTTTTAGATCAAGAGAGCATAACCAGATCCCAGGTTAAGACTAAACACTACAGAATACTCACATTAGTAACACTTGTCTTATAAAAAGATATACTCTTCACTGTAATTGCTGCAAACAATAAAATACTGTAAAATAATACGCAGTGTGTTTGTGAAAGGTCAATAACATGCTTGTATTTTTGCTGTTGAAAAACTACACAAAAGCAAATGACTAGAACAGTAGACCAATTAGTATCAGTAGAATTATACCATCAAACATTCCACTGATCTTGAATGTAAGATCTGACATAACCAGATAATTCCATGGCAAGGCAATAAACTGCATTTACATTCTCTTTCTAACAATTAGTGCAAGCGTATCCAGATAAACTACATTGATTCTACATTATCTTAGGGTGAAATCACCTAATAACTTCTTCAGTACTCTTTCTTTTAATTTTTATCCTAATTATCTGTCTGAAAATGGTCTTTTAAATTGGGAAAACTGATTACATTACATCCTTCAGTTCAGAGTAGCATTGGGTAACGACATTTTGTCTGCAGACAAATCACTCTTTCACAGTCATCAGCTTTTAGAACATTCTAAGACTTTATTTTCCATCTAAACTTTTCAGTTAATTTTACTCTAACTTTTAATTGATGTTACTGAGTAGCAAACGAGCCTGAAGGACACTGCTTTGTTTTGAAAAATGAAGAAAGAAAGGCAGGTAAATCCTATAAATGTAATTCTAATGAAATCAAGATAAAATATAGTGTTTATAAAAAGATACAATTATTTCTAATAACTGTGCTTTCATTTCAAATAATTTTCAACAAGTTAGTGATGAAGAATAAATACAATTCCAGAAGAATCCAGGATTTTTTTTCTATTGCATTGCTTTTTATTAAATTATAGCTACCTGAAGGCTTTGAAAAATTGAACACCAGTAAAACTGCCCTTCTTTTGTTAATATGTTTTGTTTTCTTGTTTCATTTTTAATTCAACTAGTCATTCACCAGAAAAATTTACTTAGGTAAACTGTTTTGATTATCCTTTCATAGCATTTAACGCAAGTGTTATTTGTTGTAGTCTTTTGTCTATGAATTTATTAATGCTGAGAAACTGAACATTCCTAGGAGTGTCCTAATAGGAAAGAAAAATTAACAATTTCAGCTGTATTTTTACTTAAATAAATATTCATATAGTTTACCTTTCAGGATCATGCAAACACTTTGATTATATAAGAAGGTCTTTGTATACACATCAAACTACCAAGAAGTCGTATCTGATTTTGTGCTTTTCTACTACTCTTCCCCCAAACACTTATTCGAAATGTTTACTTTTTAAAGGGTCTGAACTGTGTGTCAAGCACTGACACCAGCATGTTACCTGAATTATCTCATTAAAGTCCTGTAATACTCATGTGGTATTAGCAGTGAAGAAACTGAAGCACAGAAGCTTCAAGTAAAATATCCAGTTTTAGAGAAACTAAACAGTAGAGTCTGGGAGCCCAATTACTGACCTTGTACAATTGCCCAGTATTGTGTACTGACCTAAAAAGGCCTATGAGAGATCAACCCATTAAGATCCATGACATAAAGAAAATTGTTTGTCCTACAATATCCCAATCTGGATGAAGGCAGATAAAGAGAATATGCTTAGGCATGATGACAAAAAAATAAGAACTGTGAATGCACTTTACAAAACAGAAAGGAACACAAGGGAGTTTGGAACCAAGTTGAAAATTAAATATGTTCATGTGCACATAACAAAAGTCTGATCGTAAATAAACTGTGTCAACAGTGTACTATGAAGGTGAAACTTTCTTTTTAGAATCCGCTAAACCCTGCATAACTTGTAAAAAAAAATGCAAACACATATGTTGATGTCCTAAACCCAATATTTCTTTTGGCTTATATACTAAAAACAGGAATTCCTTCCTGTAATGAAGAAAAAAACACAGGCATCAAGGAGTAATAAAATTAATGTCTTAGAATGTAAAATATAGAAACACCAATTAAGGCTTTTTTTTACATAATACATGTGAAAACTGCTGATTTTTTTAAATCAGAATTTAAAAAAATCTACAGCGTAATTGGTTCTGGCAATAAGCAATCACATTCTGCTGGAGGTAACTTTAGTAATGTCAAGCAAAAGTCTTAAAATTATGACCAGTGATATTCATTTAAAATACTCTCAAGAGCTCTTAGAAATCAAGAACACAGTATCTGGACCCTTGATTTGAATCCACACTCAATCTCTTTCTAACTGGAAAATTTTGGACAAAGTTTTAAACTTTCCTGGACGTAAAATGCCTAGCTAGCAATAACTTTAGAAAATACTAGGAGTTTGTAAAGTTACAAGAATCAAATGAGTTAATAAATGTAATGTACTTAAAGTAATAACTGGCACAAAATAATAACATAATTCATTATTTTTTAATATCTAAATTCTCTAGCTTATAGCTATTTTGAACAGATAAATATATATATAATTAAAATTTCTAATATGTGTTTTTGATTACTTATCATGTAGAAAAATATAGCTTTCCAGATGAAAATATAGTATCTAATGTAGAAGTCACATATAATATTTATTAAACTGGAATGCTATCATTTTAAATTATTTTGAAGCTCATTAAAGTAAGTCTGCACTGGCCAACTTTTTACTTATTAATTAAATTTTTGCCTAGCATAGTTAATCTCCTTTTCTAAGACTTAATTCCCAAATCTATAGTCTTTCTTTTCTCATTTGGAGATGGGTAGGAGTACTATTCCTTTCTTGCCCATTCCTTCCTCTATTTTCATTATAATAACCAATATGCCCTTGCCTAACCATATGCCCCCAGTTAATAATACAGATTCACTGTACTGTTTCACCAAATTTAACCTGTTATTTTTGGAAATAGGACGTTTAAAAATGGGTTTGTTATTCCTTAATACATGCCAAAGTCATCAGTATATCATGGTCCAGATGTATTCTAAATACCAACTGAAAAACATTCTTAAAGCTACGAACACACAACATATTTCACAGAGTGAATAACTGTGAGAAGCCTGGGAATTGTAGACATTCTTGAAAAGCTACTTTTTTTTTTTTGCATGTGTGTTACAAGCATTTGCACAGGTTATATTTTTATAGCTCTAGTTATAAAAATAGAGAATAAATTATATTCCCTCACATCTGTACAAAATGGTCAGCAAGAATACACATCTATAGAAGTTTAAAGTATTTACTCTTTTTCTTAGTTAATACATGTTTCAGAACTTAAAGAGAGCAAATCATAATGCCCATTGATTATAATGTCACATTTTAGTTATTACATTATTACATTTACTTATTATAACTTTTAGAATTTTAGGAGGAAAACAATAATTCTGAGTGTGAAATTTGAATATTTGCACCCTAAAAATTTTCAATTCCATTTTCAATAATTTAGTAGAATATTTCTTAGAGAAATAAGAAGACAATTAAAAACATGAAGTACTAGTATTTCAAGTATATTGCAAAGCCATTAATAATATATAATCTAGCAGTGGTACAATAATTAATATATTATTTTTCAATTATATTAAGTTTTAAGAACTCAATGCGCCTAAAATTTTTAAATAATACTATATAAATACAACTCAAATGATATCAGCTCAAATTCATGTATACATCTTTGCAGCTAAAGTCTTTTAAAATTAAAAATAATTTAAAATTTTGTCATATTTATGAACCCATTTTAAAGAACATAACATGTCATGCAAATGTTAATTTAATACATAATGCATTAGTAAAAGCTGTTCTGAATATATACATATATTATCTTTATGTTGGAAAACTATTTTTAAACAGCAATTAGATTCTATTGATTCATCAAATTATTAAATCACAACATTGCTAAACTCAATTTTTACTCTCCTAAGCATATTGGAATATATGAGAATATACAGTAGAGATAATTATATGAATAGAATTTAACTTACATGTTTTAGCAAAGAAGAAATAAAAACTGGAATATTATGGGTTTCTAACAGGCCTATTTGTTAGTTGTCCTTTTAAAAATTTATTTATAGAAGCATTTTGAGTGAAGCTCACAGATTATTTAATAACTTGTTAATTAAAAAAAGTCTGTCTTTTTTGGCAGTGTGGAAAACACCATAGAGCAGGGGTCCCCTACCCCAGGGGCTGCAGACTAGTTACCTGCTCATGGCCTGTTAGGAACTGGGCCTCACAGCAGGAGGTGACCTGTGGGACAGGTAATGCTAGATGGCATTACCACCTGAGCTCCACCTCCTGTCAGAACTCAGAGGGGCATTAGATTCTCATAGGACCAGGAACCCTACTGTTAGCTGTGCATGTGAGGGATATAGAGGTTGCACACTCCTTATGAGAATCTAATAACTAATGCCTGATGATGTGAAGTGGAAGAGTTTCACATACCCCCTTTCCCCACAACCCACTCACCCAGCCATCTGTGGTCTGTGAAAAATTTTCTTCCACAAAACTGGTCCCTGGTGCCAAAAAGTTGGGGGACTGCTGTGTTAAGGTGAAAAAGGGTACATGTGGTAATTATTAAAAAAAAAAGTTCAATAAATATAGGAGAAAACTCTAACATCATATGTATATGTGGACATACATAATAACATATACATGATTTTCTGATTTGAAGAATGTATAAAAAATGAGAAAATGACATTGAAACCCTTATTAAGGATCATTCATAGTTAAATATAAATATACTCTTGCGCTCTCTCTATATATATTTATATATGTATATATCATATATTTACATATGTATATATCATATATATTTACATACGTATATATCATATATATTTATATACGTATATATCATATATATTTATATACGTATATATCATATATATTTATATACGTATATATCATATATGTTTATATATGATATATAATATATATTCATGTATATATAATATATATTCATTTATGTATATATAATATATATTCATTTATGTATATATAATATATATTCATTTATGTATCTATAATATATGTATATATTATATATTTACATATGTATCTATAATATATGTATATATTATATATTTACATATGTATATATTATATAATTATATATTATATATTTATATATGTATATATTATATAATATATATTATATATAATATGTATTTTATATTATATTATATATTATATATTTTATATTTGTATATAATATATATTCTATATATTTTATATATTATTTATATATGTATGTATTCTATATTATATATTTTATATAATATTTATATATGTATATATTATATATTATATATTTTATATATCGTATATTTATATATGTATACATTATATATATTATATATTTTTTATTTATATTATATATATATATACATTTTATATAGACAGGGTCTCACTTAAGTGATCTGCCAGCCTCGGTCTCCCAAAGTGCTGGGATTACGAGCCTAAGCCACTGCACCTGGCCCACAGTTAAATATCTTAAGTCAAAACTGATAATTGTACCTCCTTTCTCTTCCTCACTTCATTCTTGAAAGGAATTTAACACTAAAAAAGAGGTGGAGACTTAACTGAGTCATTCACAAACAAGAACTTTAGAAAAGTGAAAAAGCATAGTTATATAAATCATTTCTAATGATTTGTTCATCTTTAAAACATAGGTCAATATTTCTATTTTACCCAACTTTACTCAGCTGTAGGATGCAGTCCAGAAACATCTTAGTGTAAGAGTATTTTTCATAAAATATATTTTATTTAAATTGAATTGCTGATCAACCATAAGAATTCCACTGTAAAGTAACCAAAGTACAATTCTTAGAAGACTATCATGAAATAGTTTTAAGAATTAAAGAAAAAGTAATCACTTTTCACCAACAATCAAACTTTTAGTTGGCATAGCATGAAATAGTTTTAAGAATTAAAGAAAAAGTAATCACTTTTCACCAACAATCAAACCTTTAGTTAGCATAGCATGAAATAATTTCTCACATTGGCTAAAGAAAACCTCCAGAAACCTGCTGGCAAATGTCGTCTCCCCACTCCCACTCCTAAAGAAAATACGGGCTGGACCGAGTCACCAGGATTTCTCCTGCCTCTTGGAATTGCTCTCTGTACCACAGAGCTGTCTTCTAGTCTAATCCCACTCATAAAACTGAGCAAATGGCATACCAAGACAGAGGCTCTAACACGTGTTTGACCTTTCTGAAGCATCTCAAGTCCCTGGATTCCACCTCCTGTTCTCCATATTTTCAAACATGTTCTCGAACATGTGTTCGACCTTTCCGAAGTATCGCTAGTCCCTGGATTCCACCTCCTGTTCTATATATTTTTTAATGTTAATATCCTATTCTTATTGTTAAAATGTGAGTTTCTACACAAGTTATTTCTTATTTGTACCCGAAGACTTTGAATAGGCTCTGGCACTCCCAGACATGGGTTATCAAACAGATGCGGGCCTTAACTAGGTCGTAGGACTGGACTTACATACAAGTGGCTGTGGTTTGTGAGACTAGGTTGTAGTGTTTTTTTTGTTGTTGTTGTTGTTTTGTTTTTTCATTTTGTGTAAGGACTTGAAAACCTTCAGGGGACACGTGTGTTAAGATTTGTCTTCTAGTGATCTTCTTTTAAAACACAAATCAATCCCATTAAGGAATCCATTAAATCACTATTAGTGTGAATGGATTTTTTTAGGTAGCACGGATGAATTCAATGTAAACGCAAATGTAGTATGCGGAAGAAGAGCCATTCTCATTCTATGAACATAGGACAGGGATGAGAATATATATAACATTATAGTTAATGAAAAATACATATTTCTGAGTTGTGTGAAATCAATTGAAGAGATTTTATATATATATATATTCTATAGATATAATATGATTTTCATCAGAGCACAGAGGATGAAGACAGAAGAGAAGAGATAAGAGTGGTGGCTACTAGATCCTCTTGTGGGATTATTTTTAAAAAGGCAGTCTTTGGCAATAAATGGGCACTAACACCTTCTAGTAGATATCCATTGGCTTGAAGAAAAAAAGTGTCAGAAAATTTATCATTGGAGAAAAGTCAATGTTTCCATTAGAATTAATGTAGCTAAAGATGGCTCAAGGGTAAAATTATTCAAAATACTATGCATCACAATAGTGCCATCCTGTGGACTACTCTCTCTCTCACCCTATGGGGAAAGGGGTATGTGAAAGGAAAATGAATTCTAGAGCAGCAAAACAAAATTCTTTATTTTTTTTTACATAGAGATTGATTGTGTTTGCTATCAGTGGTGTAATTATTTTACAAAGAAGCCCTTGAACTATGGCAGAAATTCTGGATGCTCTGTCACTATGTGTCAATCTCAATATATCAATCATAATGCCTGTGATTTGGGGTTAATATGAAGCAAAAAAAACTTCTCTCAGGTTAAGTTTATTTTCCGAGAATTAAACTAGTTTCCTAATTTTTTCCCCAGGTTTCCAAATTCTTAGTGTAACACCAACCAAATATCAAAAGAGATTATTAGAGTTTCAATAAAAAAACTAAAGAATAAGCTTATAATTCACATTATTCCATTACATGCATTATTAGAGAGGACATTTCATTAAAGCATGCAAGCTGCATTTTTTTTTTTTTAATTTCGACATGTAGATAGTTTAAACTAGAAGCAAGCCAACACTTTGATATAGCATAAGGCAACTGGTAAATGTCAGTTGACTAAAGTGGTTATTTAAAGAAAATAAGCAAATACAATATTCTTTTTGTCTATTGATATGTGAGGCTGTACTGTTATTGGGCAAACTTTTTAATTAATAGAAAACTCTAATACGATGACAAAAACATGTTCTGTAAAATAGTGCTGTATACGAAAATAGTACAAAAGGGGGAAATTAGAACTCTGAAACCATAGTGTCAATGAACACCACACAGATTGAAGACCACAGTAATGAATGACCAACATCTTTAGGCTGGAAAGAGTGGGAAAAATTAAGAATTTAATGGAGATGTTATTTTCAAAAGTAGACTCAATAAAATGACCAAAGTCACCATTGGGTTCAGAACGTGATCAATCATCTCTTTCACTTTTATGTTACCTTTGTGAAGTTTTATTAATGGAAATGAAGAAACTTACTAGAAAAAAATGATTGTAGGCACTGTTAAATTTACTTTCTCTTTGTATAATTTCATGAAAGTGATCTGAACTGCTTTGCATTAGTAGGGAAAAAGATAAATATATAAATATATGAAATTAAAAGGTGAGAATAAATAAAAAAAGTTTTTATCTCTCCAGTGAGAAAGTGATAATCATAATGTTTAGTTAAAGCTATCATCTAACCAAACCCAGCAGTACACTGATTTTTTTTTAACTTAAGATTTTAATAATGCTGAAGCATTTCTGTCACCTCAGTATTAGTGCTTCCTGGTTTAAATCTCAAAGGGCCGCCATCCAAGGCTACAAATACACAAATGATAAAATTTTGGTATTCGAGAATACCCATCTTCTAATAGGACAGCCATGACAATAATAATGGCATTGATAGAAGAAAACAAGAAAATTTCAAGAAGATATACACTAGGGAAAGTTTTTAGATTAACATGCAAGTATGACACCCTCCCTCACAAAAATCAAGTTCATTAACACTAAGCCTGTAAATTTCATAGAATACTCCTTGAATTAGGAGAACTGGAATCACCCATCCTGTTAGATATGCAATTAATTGGACCCTCTTGAACCAGGATCTTGTGTGTTAGGAGTTGTAAATCTCAATTGTTAAGCATCTTCAGGCACTAAAATTTGAGAAAAACTGTTCTAGAGCCTGGAACTAAAGAGTTTATTTGAAAGTCCACAGTTACAAATGAGATCTGTTTTTTCTCCCCTTGGGATTCTCAAGCCTTTTCAAAGCATTTACCAAGCAAAGAATCTGCCCTTTGAGATAAACCTGCTCATGCAGATTTAAGATAAGGTTGATTTCCGCTGAAGATAATCCATCTTCTACACAAACACACACTCTCCCATACACAAACGTCTCAGATTTTTGCTTTATTTCCTCCTCTTCTACACTGTCCTAATTCTCCTTAAGTACAGTCCATCTTCCTAATTGAGTCCTACTCTTACCACTTTCATGATACTCTGGTCTCCCTATACTCTCCATGTCCTCCTACACACCTGGCTCAGCAGGAAGCCTAGACATACATAGTATATACCCAGGAAATGTATAAACTATATTGTCAGGGGATTAATTTATTTTAATTCAGGGCAACCCAACTGTGAGCTGCCCTAAGAGGAAGAATACAAGTAACAAGGGCCATTGCACAGAGGGAGATTTACATTCAGACTGGAAGCTACAAGTGTACAGAAGCAAGACAGAGAGAATAAATAAATAAATAAAATAAAAAAGCAAGCAAGCACAAAGCAGCAGCAGCAGTTCAAGTTCCAGATTCCACTAGTTGTAGTTTAATGTAAAGGGATCCTTGTAAGGAGAGATGGTAATGTTATTGAGGCCAGATCTTGGATCTTGCCTCCCACTGCTTTATAGGATATCCTGAAATCTACAGCACACATGTGTGAAAAAGTGGATAAAACCATCTAATATTATTCTATTCCCACAAATGAGATCAGAAATAAAATGTACAGTAGTGTCTTTATGGAACCAAGTATTGCAAGATCTGAATACTAACGGGTTCATTTATTTCATTCATTACTGTATGTAGATATGAAATTCCAGGCACTGATTTTTCATTAAGCCACTCTCTTAAGGTTAACTTGCCTCTCTCTTTTCACCTATGAATTCATATGCTTGCCACGTAAATTGTAATATTGATTTTTAACATTTCCCCACAGTTCAAAAATATTGTTTGCCAAAAATCAAGGGCCTTTTCTAACAATTCATGTAATTCCTGTTATTAACTAATGTGTAAGAGTAGGGAACAATTAAACATACTGTATACAAAATCTTACCATGCTGAATTGCACCCAAGATACTAGTTCAGTCATCCTTCAAATTACCTCACAACTAAAAAGGATCAGATACTTAAATAAAAACTTCAGGCAAGGTAGGAAAGAAGTCTTTTATCATCCCTGTATATTGCAAAAGTGTTCCATTCTCTCTAAATTCACATTATATTTATTAATGAGCAGCACATGGAAAGAAAGAAAATGAGAGAGAGAGAAGGAAGGAAGGAAGGAAGGAGGGAGGGAGGGAGGGAGGGAAGCAAGGAAGGAAGGAAGGAAGGAGAGAAGGAAGAGAAGATAAAGAAGGTAAGAAGTCAGGATGGTAGAAAAGTGAGAGACAGAGAGCTAGAGCTAGAGAAAACAATGAGAGATAAAGGAGAGAAACTCTAATGTCTTTGATATCTCTCAATTTAAAAGAGAAGGATGTCACCCCTTCCCCCCCCCCCCCCGTTTACATATAATGGAGCAAGCCAAGTCTCCATTCACTACATGTGGACATTAAGTAAACTTGCATGGGGAAAACTTTTGGGGGGAAATGAAGGTGATTTCTGAGCTGCTACTGCAGTTGTATATGACACTGACATTTATTTCCCATAATTCTTGCCCACAGGAAACACATCCTTTAAGAAACTGAATAAAATCAAGTTGGACATTCTCAAAATCTGCAAGGTATCAACTTCCCTGAGAAGCTCACATTCCCCCAACACAAACACATATATATAAGGAGCGAGACATTCAGGCGATGAGCTGTGAAAGATACTTCCACCTTGTGAGGGGGCCACGGATTTGGTTATTCCTGAACCTGAATCCGAAAAGCGGGGGTGGGGTGTGCGATGACAAATGAGCGTGAGAAGAATGTTTCCATGAAACCAGAAACCCTTTTGGAATCTGGGCTGAGAATCAGGATCCCACCCCCTTGCCTACCTCCAGACTCCAGTAAGCAACCTCTGGCGTCTTCCCCTCTGCTCCTTCCGCAGCAGCGGACGTAGGGATCCCGAGCAGCCAGGGAGCTTAGGTCCCGCAGAGAGCTCCTGCCAAGCGCTTCTCTCTCTCGACTAGTTACCAATTGAGAAAAAAAAAGGGTCAGAGACACACAACAAGAATGGTGATCAAAATCCAGTGTCAGGCACCAGGGTCCCAGAAGGTTCCGGCTCGTCTTCTGCGCCCTTACCCAGCTCTCTTCGTCTGGCAAAGGGTCACCCAGGGAGCCCCCAGCAGCAGATCCTTCCCTTTTGCTCCTCCTGATAGCGCCAATCTTCACCACCACTGCCACACTGCGCGCCCGCTATCCACTCACCGCACAGCCAGAAGGCCTGCGGGAGACAGCGCTGGGGGAGGAGGGTGGATTAAAAGGATAGATTTTTGGAAGGGTAAGGGAGAAAAACTTTGATGTTGTAACCACACACAGGACTGAGAAGAAACCAAAACAAGTTGCAGCTTCAGGAGCGGGTAGGACGCTTTTAGGGGAAAAAAAAAAAAAAAAATCACCCCCTACCAAAATCAGGGGGAGGAAGCTCCCTTCTCCTTGAGCAATCACCGAGCGCACCTCGCAATCTCTGATCTTCGAACGCACTGAAAAAGCACACGGCATGGGGAGTCCTGTTGGTTCACTCCCGGGGTGCGAATACCAAAAGCGCCTCCCGCTGGAGAGGCTGCGGGGAACTCGAGGCAAAGACAGAGGCAAACGCAACGCTGGGAAGAGTGAGGGGAGTCCGAGCTGCCGCCTGCAAAAGCAGAGACGCGTCTCCCTTCGGGCAAAGTGACTGCTACAAAGTCCGTTCCCTCCTGCGCAGGGACAGAGACATTTAAAGGCCTGAACGGACGTCAGCACCAGTCGAGCTCGCTGCGTGAGCGCCAGGTCTCCCCGCCCCACGGATTGTAGCGCGCACAGGGCGATCTGCTGCTCGCGAGGTAGAGAGTAGCTTACTTGGGGAGAAAACAGAGCTGGTGGCGCTGCGGAGTGTCAAACCCTGGAGCCCATCGTCAAGACGTTATACTGATGGCTGTTCTGCTGTGAGTGCACTTGCCGAATTGAACAGAGCCAGAGCTGCGTGGAGAGGGGTCTGGCCACTCTGCGCGAGCGCACCCAATATTGGGTTACCAAGGAGCTCAACACCTGGTTTTCAGAAAAAAACAAAAAAACAAAAAAAAAACAACAAAAAAAACACTTTTCTCTTTAGCTCTGGTTTGAGTCGGTATTCTGATTCATTTCTCAAAGTTAGTTGAAATCCATTGAGATGTCTTTTACAAGAAAGGGATTAGACTTTCCTGTCTTGAAATTCCAATCAAGATAATACTGAATCTTTCCTTAACCCCCACTGTCTACTTCCTAACTCAGAGTCACAATGGATGAAAGTATTCAAAGGTCTTCAAAGGACCATTACCCTGCATTCTAAGACGATTTGCATACTTAGACGCCCTTTAGTAACTTTAAGAGCCTTTGCACAAGGAAGTTGTATTTCTTATAGTAATACCCTTCCATAAGTGATATTTTCTGAGGATTCTGCAACTGTCTCCAGAAAGACAGCGAAGAATTAAATTCTAAAACTCAGAAATATAATGGAAAGTGGATTTATTTTTCCTGTCTAAAGTGATCAATTATGTTTCCAACTTATTTTTACATGGTATATCAGCTATTACTTAAAGCCACAGAATCAAACAGAGGTGGAAAAAAACGGAATTCACATTACTGTGGTCCTTTCCTACAATTCCTTTGAGGAAATACGAGTGTGTGTGTGTGTGTGTGTGTGTGTGTATTATGTGTATATTATATGTACATATAAAATATTGTCTGTGCTATTAGGAGCCCAGGTTCTGTGCTGAGCACCTTGAGACTTTTTGTGTAGAAAGTAGTGAAGAATGGGTAACGGAATGGAGAATCTCAAGACCAAAGGAACCCGTGAAAGGCACTTACAGCTGTACGTTTTTCCTTGTTTAGTTCCAACCTAACCAAGGTAGGGTCTTCCTTGCTTAGTCACTTGAAGCCTTTCAAAAGTGACATCAGCTTAACTTAATAATTCCACACTGCATACAAATATCAAAATAACAGAATGCATCCCATAACTATGTAACAGTTATGATTTGTCAAATAAAAATAGTATTTTTAAAGTGACATAAACACAAATTCTGCCAGAGAGCAGGGTCCATATTTATTCATTTTTGCACAACCGCCCAGCGGCCCTCCCTCTAGCGGCGGTCAAGGAGTCTGTCTCTCTTTCACTTGATGTGTGTATGTGTGTGTGCGCTCGCGCGCGTTTATGTCGGGAAGGTTGATCACTAAGAGAGCTTACAAATATCTGTAGGCTCTCCTGTGTAACATCCTTCTCTTCCTAGCCAGGGCCATTCACCGGTAGGCTCTCATGTGCCACTTCTAGAGCATGCTCTGATGTTGGTCCTGAACTGGAAGAGTCTGACCAAACTTGACGAAGAGGACTGTCAAAAGGCGCTAGAAACTTCGTAAACTGGCAACAGTTACGGCATTTTTGCTCTGCGAAGAATACGCCCAGAAGGTTCAGAAAGAAGTCGGGAGTGCAGATGGGGAGAAAAACGTTGAAGGGCTATGGAAAAGCGTCAATAACATAAACTGATTTTAATTTTTCTTCATAGAAATGTTTCCGGTGAAATTTTCTAAGAAATCAAGGGACAGTTAATTTGCTTGGTTGATGCTCACACTCCTTGCTCTCACTAGGTCTCAGGTCTTCCAAGCCTAGCACTCTGTCAAAATGCTTTCGGGTTGAGGGGGAGGGCTTTCCTGGATTCCGCGACCACAACCCGCCACCCCAAACCCCACTTCCCATGTCCTTGATTTTTGAGGCTTTTTGGGAGGGCATGATTTCGGGCAACATCACTCTTGGCCAGTTCAGGGGAGCATAGTCGGAAATCTTCGGTTGTATTCCTGACTCAGTCTGGGTGCGGAGCGAGCGGAGACAGGAACCGAGATGCAAAGGCGGATGCAACCAGCGCACCCGCGGCAAGAACCAGTTTCTAGCCCAGAGCCTGCGGTGCCGGGCGGGCTCAGGAGGCTGGTAGGTGGTTATTTGGGATCATTGGGACATCAAGAGGAAGGGGTCACTCCAATCCCTTGGAGATCAGGTTCTCGGGGACTCCATGGCCAGACCCACACGGCGCCCTTCACATGGTGGGTGGAGAGGGTACTCCTTGGCCGAATTGACCCCGCCCTGCCCCGCAGGGTCAGCCCCGCGCCCACCCACACAACCAGTCTCCGGGAACAAAACTGTCTGGATCTACACTGACCCATTGACGCGCTTTCCCAAAGGAGGAAGGACCCTAACAAAAGCAGAATCGTTCGTGGGAGATTTTCCACCAAGAACTGTTACCTCCTTCCCCGTGTAATCGGTTTCCACTCAAAAGGATGCGGAAAGGACCTCGCCCTCTGCTGTCCCTTTCGATTGGCCCAGGACTGGGCGAAGCTGGGAGCTGCCACGGAGGGGAGCCCCGGCACCCCAGCCTCTGCGCAACCTCCCCCAGCACGGAGGCCCTCGGCCCTCGTCACCAATTCCTAGGCAGAAAAGCGCGCGGCCGGAGCGCGCAAGTCTTGGCGTCCGGAAACAAGTGTTTTCCGCTCAGTCATGGCGGCTTCCCCAGTCGAACAGAGCGAAAGGGCTCTGGGCGACCCTGCGACTTTCACCAGACCGCGAGCCCGGAGCACCGGCGGGAGGGTGGCCAAACGCGGGGCTAGGGCTCCCCCTGCGCTTCCGGGCGCGTCGGGAACTGCAGCTGGTGCGCCACTGCCTTCCCCGCGCCGTGCCCAAGAGCGCCAGTAGAAGGAGGAGGTCGGCACACCTGCTGTTCCTGGTTACCCCCACTCCCATTTCCTTCCCAGGAGGCCGATTCTGTCCATCCCAACACGCTCCGAGGCTCCTGCTTGCTCCTGTTCCCCCTCCCGACTCCCCGGGTAACAGTCGACCTTAGGGTCATAGCAGGGTGAGTACTAACTAGCACGCAGTTAGCGTGGACTCTGACAATCCAGGGCTCATAGGATCACGTTTCCAAAAGCGCTGAAGAAAGGAACTCTCCTTGACTATGCCTAGAAGGATCAACTTACTGTGTGTTTGCGATCAATCATAGCAAAGCTGCCTTATGTAACCTAAGCACGTCTTTGCCTTTGTTTTTGTTTTTTGTTTTTTTCATGCCTTGACAAGTCAAAGAAACAAGATTTGTAGTACTGTGTAGACTAACAACTGTTTCTCTTCTACAAGATAATTAATATATTTTATTTATTTTCTCTTCTAAAATAGTGAAAATAACGTTGGTTTAATACATATAATAAAATACATTTTAATACTAATTGATGGATTAAATTTACAAGACAGTACATAGTATTGAATTTCCACTTATTATAACCTGCTTTTTTTAATAAAAATAATGAAACTCATTTTCTTAGATATAAATATACACACACATATATATATATAAACTTATAGAAACAATAAGTTTCAAATTCACAGTACATGGCAAATACAGTCAATATTTCTAGTATAAGTCTTAAAAGAAAAATAATGTCCTTACTCTCTCTCTCTCAAAAACTGTGTCAGAATTCAACAAAGCAATTGATTAGAAACCATACTCAACATATTTATTCACAAGTAGTAGTAAACTCGGAAAAAAAATGTATTGGTAGCTTAATAATTTATATTTCCTATAAATCTCATCTCTTACAACAACTTTTAAAAAGTGCCTTGACGAGCCAAGGATGTTCTTGGATATTTGAACAGATTGTCTTAAAATGTAGATTTTTTTTTCCTGCCATCATCAGTGATTGTCATAGCAAACAGATGCAAATAGCATCTGCTTCCATGGCAGATGCCAGGGTGGTACTGGCATCCTTAAAATGTCCACAGAGTCTGTCTGGACAGTAATTAGCATTTTGTGGGCCCACCCGTGCTGTGTCAAGCTCTGCAGCAGTAGTAGAGATATTGTTAAACAACCCGATGTTTTATGATTACTAATTATGGCGACAGTACTAAAATATAACAATGATCTTAATGATATGCCTCTTCAAATTATATTTAAACATTTCCCAATTACCTTTACACTAACTATAGCCAATGAACAAGTTAAGAAAATTTAGGAGGAATAGATAAAATGTACATTTTTAATGATTTGTCCCATTCCTTCAGTTGTATTTGTCAGAAATACTATAACTAACATTTATTGACTATTTCTTGTTTGTTTAGTTCTACATGAACCTTTTTATGCACATAGCCACATTATTTCCTAACAACAAATTCGTGAAGTCAGGATGATTATCTCCATTTGTAAATAAGGAAACTGAAGCTTTCAAAGGTTGTAATACTGTGGACAGATTCTAAGAGCTGGAGAGGCAGTATGCTGATCTAAGTCTGGAGTTCAGCATGTGATTGTGATAAACAAAATAATGGTCTCTCAAAGACATCTACATCTTAATCCCTGGGACTTGTGAATTTGTAAAGTTATATTGGCAAAAAAGAACCAAGGTTGCCAATAGAATTAAGATTCCCAATCAGCTGACCTTAAAATAGGGAGATTATCCTAGATCATTGGAGCAGGCCTAAAATCTGGAAAAGAGAGGCAGAAGAGGAGGTCAGAATGATGCTGTGTGGTAAGGAATCAACCTAGTATTGATATCTCTGGGTTTGAAGATGGAGGAAGGGGCATGCGTGGGCCAGGGAATGTGGGTGGCCTCTAGAAGCTAGAAAAGGGCAAGGAAACAGGTTCACCCTAAGAGAAGGTCAGCACCTTGTGGACAATGTCACCACAGTGAGATCTGTGTCACTTCTGATCTACAGACTGCGATAAAATATGTGTGGTGTAAAGCCATTACATTTGTGATAATTTGTCACAGCAAGATTAGGAAAGTAATACATTGATGCAGATCTTTTTGAATCAGAACCCACATTTTAACCTCTGTACTTTTCAGTCAGTGATCAACTTCTGGATAAGAAGAAGGTTATCTACAAAGACCAAATAAGAAGCCCTTGGGAGTCAAAAGAAAATAATCTAGGGGAAGTTTGACACTGATTCTATTTCTCCTACACTAATAAATCCACTTAACATCTGGCAAAGGAACTAGGTAACAAATACGCTTTTATATGCCCTCTATTATCATTTTACAAAAAAATCACATATAAATTCAAATGGCTTATATATATATGCTTATTTTTTTACTGAATTAGTTATCAGTTTGCCATTTTCTTTAAAAATATACTCAAACCCATGCCTTAGCAAGCAAAGTAAACTGTTAAGAGACCAAGGCTGGTCGCGGGGGTTCATGCCTGTAATCATAGCACTCTGGGAGGAGTGCATCCAAAATGGGTGGATTACCTGAGGTCAGGAGTTCGAGACCAGCCTTGCCAACATAGTGAAACCTTGTCTCTACTAAAAATACAAAGAAATTAGCCGGGAGTGGTGGTGCGTGCCTGTAGTCCCAGATACTCAGGAGGCTGAAGCAGAATTGTTTGAACCCTGGAGGCAGAGGTTGCAGCGAACAGAGATTGCACCAATGCACTCCCACCTGGGTGACAGAGCGAGACTCTATCTCATTAAAATAAAATAAAATAAAATAAAATAGCAGTCAAGTGAAAATAATAACTCAAAAGTATGGATTCTGGAGTGAAGTTAGTAAATAAAGCGCATGCCACTAAACATTTGGTAGCAGTTGGCTATAAATCTTATTCAAGTTTTTTTTCTATAAGGCAACTTGAATAGAGAAATGTGATTACAGTATATAATAAGATGTATGGTTTCTGTAACATAAACCTAAATCTTTTTCTATTGATAGGGAAAGAATGGAAGCAAAGAAGGAAGAAGAGAAAATAGCACCCAATTTCTAACAACAAATTTGAATCTAGGAAGATAAACTTATGTTCCATGAAACTAAAGCCCCTTTCTAACTTATAATTATTTTTAATTTAATTTTATTTTTTGAGAGAGGGCCTCACTCTCTCACCCAGGCTAGAGTGCTGTGGCAGGGTCAAAGCTCATCACAGCCTTGACTTCCCAAGTTCACATGATCCTCCCACCTCAGCTTCCCAAGTAGCTGGCACTGTTAGTATGTGCCACCATACCCAGCTATTTTAAAACATTTTTGTAGATGGGGTCTCACCGTGTTGCCCAGGCTGGTCTTGAAACCCTGGGCTTAAACAATACTTTTGCCTAGGCCTCCCAAAATGTTGGGATTACAGATGTGAGCCCCTGGGTTTGGCCTATGATTATTTTAGATATCAAAACACTGAGCCACAAATTATGAACCCTTCTTTTTCATGAGTAATACAAGACAGAGGTAAAAATCAAAGGATGGATTACATATCTACTGCAGCCCATCCTGTGTTACCATTTTTTTCTTTGTCTTGTCTTTTTGCTATGTTGCAATAACAGCATTATAATATTTGGGCTAGATTGGTATTACTGTATCACACAGACAAAATAGATATTTCAATATGATTGATTCTGATCAATGGGCAAAGAGAAAAAGTAGTTTTTTCTTCAGAAGTTTTTACTTCTCAAATTATTATTTTTGATAAAACTATGCTTGTGGTACAAACAATACATTTCAAACAGCTCCAAGAGTATATAATAAAGTGTAAGTTTGTTTTTACATTCAGAACCTCTGTCTCTTATCACTTTTTACTTTGCTTCTACTCGGATCATGTAGGGAGAATAGGTCCTACAATTTTCAATAAATGTCATTGGTCTGAACCTGGATCAAGCATAATATTGAAGTGAGCTAGGCTGATTGGAGATATTCCATGGAGATATTTTTTTATTGTACTTTAAGTTTTAGGGTACATGTGCACAATGTGCAGGTTTGTTACATATGTATCCATGTACCATGTTGGTGTGCTGCACCCATTAACTCGTCATTTAGCATTAGGTGTATCTCCTAATGCTATCCCTCCCCACTCCACCCCACAACAGCAGCAAGATCACAGGGCTACTTTTATGTTCGTCCTATTGGGAATGTGAAGCCTTGGAGCCACGGCTATTGTGATATGTGGGAGAGTCTTACTTACAGGCGGTGAGAATGGAGGCAAAGGTAGAACCCAGAAGAAACAAGAGGCTCTTAAAGACGTTAGACTTCCTTGTTAAATGTATCTCTGAGGTGTAATAGTGTCACTTTATATTCTGAAGTTTAATTTTATGAGCTAATAGATACTATCCATTCATCTATTTATCTTTCTGTTTTTCTATCAACTATCTTTCTATTTTTTTTACCCAAACCAATTTAAGTTGAATTTCTGTGATTTTCAACTGAAAGAGACATGACTAATAGAAAAATACTAGTTACACAAGTCCATCCTTCTAAGATACTACCTGGCAAACAAAAGGCTGAGTATACTGATTCTGGAAGGAGCAGGTTGGGGTCTAAGCAGCAGAAAAAGTCTCTTGGCAGACACATATAGGTAGGGGCACAAAAATTGGACTGCATCAGATGGACTGAACCCCAATCCTAATGGCCTGATGAGGAAATGAACATTATATTCAGTGTATAAATATTATTTGCCAAGTTTTCCATTGTTCTTGTCTACATATCCAGGAGATACAATCACAAAATATAAACTACTATATTAGGAAAAATAAGAACATATATTAATAGTATATAAACAAGACAAAAAAGTAGTCATTGACGCAGATGCACAAAGGATCCAGATACTGGAGTTATTACATAAGGACTTTAGAATAATAATGATATATTTATTAGAATTTATTGCTAGAAAAAGGGAAAACTGTGAACATTTTGGGGAATTTTCTAGAACACTGGAAACTCTGAAGAGCGAATACTTAGATATTCTATAGCAGAAAGGCAAAAATTAAGATGTCCTTTCATTGGGTTTAACTATGGACTTAAATTAGCTAAAGAACTTACCAGTTACTTTAAATACTGATCCATAAAAATTAATGCAGAAACACAAAGATAAAAAATAATAAAAGTGTCTCTGATTTATAGTTTAGTGGCAAAAGGAAAAACATAGTTCTAATTGGATTTCAGGAAGAAGTAAAGCTGGTGAGTAAACAAGACATATTAGATGAGATAATACCTGAGAATTTCCCAAACATTGAAGAAGTTCAGCAATTCCCAAATAGAACTGATATAAAGAAAACCACACTGAGGTATATAATAGTCAAATTGCTGAGAAAGATAAAGGAAAATAAAACCACATAAAGAATAACAGCAACAATAACAACTTAAAAGCCCCTACAGAATATGGAAAAAGAAACATCAAAATGAGATAGTTGGCTTTTCATCTGAAACAACAGAAGGCAGATGTTTCCCATCTTTCCCCTGGTAATTCCCTGTTTCCCTGTTATCTTTAAACTGCTGTTAGAAAAATAGTCAAATAGAATTCGATATTTTTAAAAAATACATCATTTTACAATGAATATAAAATGTTTCCAGAAAGAGACAAAATCAGAAAAATTATATGTTCAGCAGATTTGCACTAGAAAAAAATATTAAAAGCATTGATGGTAAATAAATGATACCAAAGGAAACCCAAAACACAGGAGAAAATGAAGACTGCTGGAAAGGGAAAAGGTAAACGTATAGGTGACTACAAAAGGGCATTTTACTATAAATTTGCTTTATAATTTCTTAACATTTATGGAGTATTTAAAGAAAACTTAACAAAATGCGTCATGAATTTATAAAGTATGGAGATATAAAATAGAGGATAACTAAAAATATAGAAGGAGTAAATAGGGTAGAATTTTACCATCGAAAGGTTTTTACTTTCTTACAGTGGTAAACATTTTTGAACAAGGACTGGGGTCAGTTAAGTATAGATATCATATTGTTTTGTAACCTTTAGAAGTTAAGCCAAACTGATATTTAAAAAAAAGTCTACAGAGAATACAAATTTAAATGCTTAAAGTATTTAACCCAAACGAAGGTAGGAATAAAGAAACAAACTAAAAAGGCACAAAAATAGAGGCACAATAAATTGAAAAACAAGATGACAATAACCATTTTCTTGGCCACAGTAAATATTAAATAACTAAACAATTCAATTCAAAGTAGAGATTTTGAGCCAGGCGTGGTGGCTCATGCCAGTAATCCCAGCACTTTGGGAGACCAAGACGGGTGGATCACGAGGTCAGGAGTTTGAGACCAGCCTGGCTAACATGGTGAAACCCCGTCTCTACTAAAAATACAAAAATTAGCCGGTCATGGTGGCAGACGTCTGTAATCCCAGCTACTCAGGAGGCTGAGGCAGGAGAATCGCTTGAACCTGGGAGGAGGAGATGGAGTGAGCAGAGATCGCACCACTGCGCTCCAGTTTCGGAGACAGAACAAGACTCCGTCTCAAAAAAAAAAAAAAAAAAAAAAAAAAAAAAAAAAAAAAAAAAAATCAGAGATTTTCAAACTGGATTTTTTTAAAACAAGCTTTATATATTCCATATATAAGAAAAATAGCTTAAGTATAAGGATACAGACAAGAAGAATGCAGAAGATTGGAAAGATTATACCGTGCAAACAGTAAACCCAAGTCCATGTGACTATATTAATGTCAGATAACGTAGATATCAAGAAAAAAGAGTATTTCATGAGATGAAGAGGAACACCAATAAAAATAAAAGATCAATATTTTTATGAACCCAATGGCAGAAATTGAAAATACATAAAGCGAAATTTGATAGAAATAAAATAAAATAATATACTGAAATGTAGCTGGAATTTTAACACCTGTTAGTAATTGACAAAAGGAAACAAAATATAAGTAGAGATATAAAAGATTTCAACATGATCAATCAATTTTAGCTAATTGACATTTATAGAATAATATTACCAACAGCTACATAGTTTGAATTTTTTAAATTATTTACGAAACATTACCCATAGTAGGTTATCTGCAGAGACATAAAATGTCTCAAAATTTTAAATAAATAAAGATGACATAGAGTAAATTTTTAACCACAAGCAATTAAATTATAAATAATTTTAATAAGATATCTAAAACTTCAAGAAGCATGAAACTACCATGAAGATATTTAAAAGTTATGTGACACTCTTCTAAAACTGTATAGATCAAAGAACTAATTGCAAGGAAAATGTGTATTTTATACATATATATGCACATATATTTATGTATATATATATACACACACATAAATATACACGCAGTATATTTTTTAAACAAAGTAATACTGAAATCATGATGTATTGAATGAAAACATATGTGAGAGTCTGCCCAAAAAATGATTAGAGAACTTTAATGATTTTTCCAAAGTTTTTATTCTTTTTCTGGTCTCTTGCAGATGTAGTTATCTACCCTCAGATTCCACTCTTGGTCCTTTGCCTGTTTTATCTCAGAGTGTTTCCCACCTTTCCCCTAGTTATTCCCTGTTTTTCGGGGGTTGACTACTGCAAATTATATTTCTTCAAGTTCGTTTGCCAACTGGCTTCAGATCAGATTCAGTCAATGAAAGCTAATGTGTAGGAAATCGGCCAGTGCCCAAAGGTTGTTCTTCCTCCTTTGCCTCTGCTATGGGTAGCATCTACACCATTTCCTGTCCTCTAAATGGTTCTAGCTTCCATCAGGGAACCCTGGCTCCTTGTCTTTAGTAGCTTGACCTTCTCCCTTTATACTTTCAACCTGTTTCTGATTATAATTTGACTTCTCATATAGAGTAATCAGAGGGAGACAACAATTTACTGATTTCAACCAATTATTATTCTCTATCATATATTTTATTTATTTATCATACTATAAGACTGCATTTTATGTGTGTTTTAAGCATGAGTCAGCCACTCAAAATTTGACAAAAGCAGAATTGTTATCTTCCAAAAGGAAGGTCGGATCCTGATGTGTGGTAAACTAATTAACATGAGATCTATGACCTACAGGCTTAGAGTTTTACTTTGATGATTGTTATTTTTATAATTCTGAGTATCAGTGTTCAACATATTTGACGGCTATCCTCATCAAATGATCCCAATTTATTTATTCACTAATTTATGTACTCTTTGAAAATACGTATTGACATCTTCTGTATCCCTGTCCTCATACATACCTCAGTTTTGTTGCAACAGAGGAAAGCATATGGTGAAACAAGGAGTTGGCCCCTTCTTGACAACTTGTGCAGATACAAGTGCTTTGAAAGAAGAAGAGACTGGGAATGCAATTTTCTTAGTGTGGTGAGCTATTCTGCAATATTATAACAGATTCAATATTTAAAGAGGTGCAACTCAAAATGAATAAGATAAATTGAAGTGTTGTGATTTAAGTGCAAATTAAACTCTCAAAAACATTAAAATACAGGTTTTGCCTGTAATTAACAAAGCAAAGAGAGAGTGTAAATCTTATGTGGTAATTAGATTGGTCTATGGTAAAACTGAGGTAGCTGGTAATTTATTTTTCTATGTCAGGAAAAAAATTAAAAACGAATATAGTAAACAGCAATTAATGTCTTATGATTTGTAAATAAAGTTATATTTTTAAAATTGAAGCCTCGCTTACCATTCTCAAAGAGCCATTTCAAGCCTTGACTCTCTCAGGGCTTCAGTCTGAATTATTATAACTTTCCAGTTTGAGAACATTTTTTATTTATTCAACATTTAAATTGTATGAGATTATATTTTCAGGAACAATTATGTTTATTTTCTATATGAAATAAAAGTGGACAAAATATTAACTGATAATTTTAAAACTATTATAACGACAAATACAAGGCATATTATAATTATGTGTCAATACAAAGAAAAATGCCTGTAAAATTATAATAAATCATTCAAGTATCTTAAAAGCAAAATGCATAAAAGGTAGAATGTATATATTTTCAATTGAATGAATGTTTTTTAATTAAAAGAAATAAGAGGATTCTTGAAACATTCAATTAGAAACTAGGGATTTTCAGCTTTTCCCCTGATTCTATTAGAAATGCAAAACAAAATAAATTTAAATTCAAAAACATGACGGACCCTTCATAATGTATTCTCTGCCCACTGATTCCATGTCACTTCTAATTTCTCCCTCCATACAAAATATGTTGAAATCATACTAAATCTTTGCCTTCTGTGCTTTTATTGTAACACACTCTATCATCTTTGCAGTTGAAATTTTCTCTGTTCATATAACTTGCCTTCTTTCTTTCATTTTATGGTTTAGCATCTTTTTATCTTTCTTGGATCATATAAGGTTCAGCTTTCTTATGGAATCTACATTGGCTGCACGTCCTAGGTATTCCCATTGGCCCTTGATTTCCTGTTATAGCACTTCCTACACTGCGATGTGTTGCCACACTTACTAACATAGCTAACCTGTTACACAGTAAAAACAGTTAGGGGAGAGTTAGGATAAAAAGACTAAAGTGGGTAGAGGTAGGGTTTGGGTTACGATACTAGTTGTGTCTCAATTTGCTAGCATAGCATCCATACTAGTCACCAAGTATATATTTATTGAATATATCTATAAATAAATCAATAATAACTTTTAAAACACGGACCTTTGGTTTGTATCTTATAAAAAGCTTCCTTAAAATATATGAAAGTTCTCACTGACTTTATGAAATATACATTGCTCTGATTTCTTATTTATTTATATTTATTTATTTATTTTGAGACGGAGTCCCTTCTGTCACCCAGGCTGGAGTGCTGTGGCGCAATCTCGGCTCACTGCAACCTCCATCTCCTGGGTTCAAGCAATTCTCCTGCCTCAGCCTCCTGAGTAGCTGGGATTACAGGCACATGCCACCGCACCAACTAATTTTTATATTTTTAGTAGAGATGGGTTTTCACCATGTTGGCCAAGCTGGTCTCAAACTCCTGGCCTCGTGATCCAACCACCTCAGCGTCTCAAAGTGCTGGGATTGCAGGCGTGAGTCACCGTGTCCAGCCCTTTGCTCTGATTTCTTAGTCTTCTTAGGCTCTGGTCCTTAATATTTCAGAATGTCTGACAGGATCCATGAATTTTATTTTTTAAAAATTGTATATGCTCAAAATTTACATGTAGTTTGTATGGAATTTTGCAAAATGTGTGGAAATCCTGAAGTCTGGCTTTTTTTTTTCTTGTCTTTTTTTGGCAGGGTCTCATTCTGTCACCCAGGCTGGGATGTGGTGGTGTTATCGTAGCTTACTGTAACCTTGAACTCCTGGGCTCAAGCAATCCTCCAGGCTCAGCTTCTGAGTAGCTAAGATTAAAGGCATGTGACGCCATGCCCAGCTTATTTTATTTTATTTTTTTAGAGACAAAATCTTGCATTGTTGGCCAATCTGGTCTCAAACTCCTGTCCTCAAAGTGATCTTCCTGTCTAGGCCTCCCAAAGGGCTGGGTTTCCAAACGTGAGCGGTTGTGCTCAGCCTTGAGGTTCTGGCTGTAATCTGGCTGTTATTTATGGAAATAACAGAAGTTCTTGGTATTACCAGTCATTCTTCTCGAGAGAGTCACCCCACAAGACTGAGATGAATATAGTGAAGAACTCAAAATGAGGTCATTATGGCAAAACAGAATTGATAGTGCTCATTAAAAGATATTACACACTTTGGGTGATTCAACTAAATCATAGTCTGAAATGCAATTACAATGTGGTAATGTTCAAAAGATCATCTATTAGTCAAAGTTACAAGAAGGGTCCTGGTTATGTTGGTAAAAATTGAGGTATCTGTGATTATCCATCTTCAAATTATTTGTTAAATGTTTATTAAGATAAAAAGTTACATTTCAAAAAAGTATTTATATTATTTGTCAATTCCTGCATAACAAATTATCCCAAAATAAAGTATAATAATAAAATTAAAGAAAGATAAGAAACATATTCTTCACCACCAAAACAAAACAAAACAGCCTTTATTATCTTAAAGTCTCTGCGGGGCAGGAATCTGGGCATGGCTTATCTAGGTCTTCTATTCAGAGACTCTTACAAGTTATAATCAATCTCACTCACATGCTTGTTGGTAGATTCAGTACTTTGACAGCTGTTGTCCAGAATTCCATATAATCTGAGCCTCTCCAGCATGGAAGCTTTCTTCATCAAAATATGCAAAGCCAAAAAAAAAAAAAAAAAGCCATTGAAAAGAGTCCAAGACAGAAGTCGCATCTTTTGTCACCTAATCACAGAATCAACATCTCATCATGTTTTCTGTATTCTACGCAATAGCAGCAAGCCAATAGATCCAGCTCACACCCATGGGGAGTGTATTAGACAAAGGTTGGAATCCCAGGAGATGGACACCATTAGAAACTATGTTAATCTGCTGATTACAGTAGTTTGTCAAAGAATCCTGAGATAATAATTCTGGGCTCAAAGTTCTTATGAGGCACTGAGGCAGGACAATAAAGGAACAGAAAATAATGCTATATTAATTTTAATAATTTACTAATACTAATATACTGATATAATGTACTAAAACAGTATACTACATTTTTGGTAATTTGTTCCAGGAGTAATAGAAACAAATCCAAATATTAAATATCAAAGCATATTGTAATTCTATGATAATTAATACTGTAATTTTAAAAGTCTAATATAGGAATATACCTAAAAAGAATGCTTTAAAAATATACTTTATTTCCTAACTAATATATCAAAATGGAGCCTTCACATATGAAATTAGTAAAATATTTTTGACCTAATAATTTCATTTTTAGCTTTTCACTAAGAAGTAATATTGTTTGCAAAAATGTTATGTACCAAGGAGTTTATAACATGCAGTTGTAGTCAGGTAAAATTTAAAATTAAAAATGTGCAATAAATATATGTAAAAACAGAATAATATAGGCATCTAAATAGCCCTATATAAAAAGGCAGACATAAAATTAAAAATTAGCATTAACCAAAAATATGCTCTGAAGTATGTCCCTTGACTAAATTTACTTAAGTTTCTTTTGGAAAAAAATAAAAATAATTGTATTTGCTAGTAAGAGAAGGTAGAACATTATTTGCCCATTTGTTTTCAGAAGTAAAACACGACATTTATTTTTCAGAAGTAAAACAAATACAATATTTTCTAAGTAATAAGGTTGAGACAAGAAAAAACAGCAATGAGTCAAAATGTCTATTTACATGCTTTTACAGGAAAGCAAGACTTAGCTACTTTCTTCCAAAAAAAAGAATTCAAGTAGAAATGTTATTGTTTGACTAAAAGTAAATACATTTTACATACTTCTCTCGTAATCTTAATCTGGAGTTCAGTTATGGTGATCATATTAGTCAGTGTTTTCCAGAGAAACAGAGCCAATAGGAGAGAGAAAGAGATGGGGAGATGAAATAAGGAATTGTTTAGCATACTGTGGGGGAAAAGACATCCGAAGATCTGCAATCAGCAATCTGGAGACTCAGGAGAGATGGTGGCATAGCTCCAGTGTGAAAGCTGGCAGGCAGGTTTGACACTAAATAAAAGCCAAAGTTTCAGTTTGAGTCCAAAGGCAGGAAGAGACCAATGTCCCATCTCAATGCATTCAGGTAGGAGGAAGTTCCTTCTTACTCCTAGGAAAGTCAGCCTTTTTATTCTATTCAAGACTTCCACTGATTGGATGGGACCCATCCACATCATTGGGGAAGTCTACTTTACTCGGTCTATAAATTCAATACAGAAAAAGATATACATAAGATATCATTTAAATTTTTTTAAAAATCATTTCTAATCAAATTGTGGCATTTTAATTTTTTTTTAGAGTTTTGTAAGTGTCCTTAATTTTTCAGCTTATTCTTAAGAAATCAATTTCACTTTATTCAAAATTCCCTTTTGGAAAACATTAAATGGTGGCCCATATAATCTTAGACTTTACATGCTTTTCGATAAATATAACATTAAAAGTAGCATGTATAGCAATTTAAATTACATATATAAGATGTACATATATTATCCTCCAGAGGAAATAAAACCGTTAAGAACTCTGATTTAGTCAGGGTTCTCCAGAGAAACAGAACTGATAGAAGATGTGTGTGTGTGTGTGTGTGTGTGTGTGTGTGTTTGTGTGTATACACACATTCTCTCTCTTTCTATATATAGAAACAGAGAGAGAGAGAAGAAGAAGAAGTGAAGAGAAGACATTTATTAGGAGAATTGGCTTATCTGATTTCAGAGGCTAAGAAGTCTCATAATAGGCCATGTGCAAGCTGGAGAACCAAGTAAGTTGTTAGCATGGCTCAGTCCAAATCCAGAGGCCTTTCCAGACTTTACCACTAATCAACGCATTATATTTAGAAAGGTATCATAGTAAGTCTATTTCAATTTAAAATTCTCTATTTTTGGTGACAATGAAGGACAAAGGGGCAAATTTTATAATTATTGTGAAAAGAGATTATCGAGAAAGGGCCTGGATAATACCAAAAATAGAAGAAAGAACCATCCATCTGGGGCAGAGAACCAGCAGTGATATTACTTGAAATATGGAAATTAATAATATGTATGGTTGAGTTTAAGGTCTAAAACATAAAAGTTAAATCTAAATCTAAAATATATGATATAACTCTCTAGAATATATCTACTCAATTATATGAAACAAGCAGGCTGATTCTCAATACTTTATCAATAATAAAGGTTTTTCCAAATAGTATTGAAGAAATGGCAAAGTGTCTTAAAAAATGGCCTTAGACCATAAACCATAGAGAAAAAGACAAGGTTGCCATGAAAAGTGAATAACCTTTTTATTTCCAGTTGTGATGTGTTCATACAAACCATTAGCACTTTCATTTCAGTGATGTGTTCATACAAACCATTAGCACTTTCATTTCAGTGAATTATGCCAGTTCCTGCTTTACCTTGTCAAATGAGCCAGTTAATACCCTAAATCTAAATGAAACTTTTCTCCCTTAGATGAAAATAAAAAGAAAAATTTATCTAATTAAGCTCAGACAAAATATAGGTCATGCTTTTAAAGATTTTAAAAAGATTAAAATGTCAGGCAAGGTGTTATTCCCAGGATTAGCTTTGGCCTATACATCATTCTGCAATGATAGAAACATTTGTATGCTCACAAGCGGCCTTTGGGCACTTAGGACAGTGACCAGTGTAACAGCTAAGGAACTAAAGTTTTACTTTTTAAAATTTTAGCTAATGCATATTTAAAGAACTCTGTGTGGCTAGTGGCTACCATATTGGATGGAGCAATTCTAAATGAATGAAAGCGGTTGAACCCTTTGTCAATTTTAGTTTGACTATTAGGGCAGATGGTAACTAGAGCTCTCCCCTTTCATCCTCCAGGATGTTGAAACAACATCCACCTCTGCTGAAAATACTTCTGTCTGCTGCATGAAGAGTGCTGCAATCCAGCTGAGTAAAACTAAAATATCATTTACCTTTATTGTTTGAGAGTATGCTGATATTTGTTCATTGTTTTCTAAAGTATTAATTGCATGTGATCTTGCGTATAAAATGGTGTTGAATAGACAATATATTTGTGAATGAGGCTTACTTTTGCCAAGTAGTTACAGGAGTTCGTGCTGACTCCTCTCTATTCTTCGCAAAGCTGGCCTCCTTTTAGTGTCTTCCATCTCTTATTTTTCTTTACCTTAAATAAAAAACATTCCTATGTTACATTTATGGTTCATAATAACTATCGTGCTTATTTTCTACAGTGTTTCTATTATGACGATTATTGTGTTCTTTGCTATAATAGTAAGAGTTTATAAATGAAAAAGAAAACAACTTTAAAAAGTATGTGTTTGTTTCTTTATTAATTGGTGCAGTTGAACTCTTCAGCAAAATTGCATCTCCTGAAAAACTTTGTTTCTTAGACTATAGGAGGACTAGTGCATCCATCCTGAATATATAAAGAGCTAATCTTCTGGAAGAGATATGACAAACGTTATTCTTGTGCCAATAATTAAAAACTAAAAAAAGGAAAATGTAAGACTTTTAAAATTAATAATCTAGGATCAAATATTAAATGTATGACAAGTGCAGATGATAGCAATGTTCTGATGCAATTATGTATAGCATAAAAATTTCTTTAAGAATCACTTTAAAAAATAATAGAACATCTGTGCAATACCATTGTATAAAACAAAAAGATCAAGGAATATTCTTGAAAAAAGTGTTTTAATTATTATTTTCATCAACTCTACAATTATTAGACAATTATGTAATTGCAATTAATTACATTTTAAAATATATTGACATTTTATTTTCTAATTTGCATACATTTCTTGAACATTTCCAGTTTCATTAATCACTACTTTTGCTAACATTCTACAAATTGAAGGTTTTTGTGGCTGACTTTAATGCTTTACTACCTTCACAAAACTAGACTGGACTCTCCTTTGAAAATATATGATCGACATAAGCAGGCTCATCTCCAGATAGAGGTTATTTATTGGCATTTCAAAGTTAGTTTGAGAGCTGTTATTAGAAAGCTATGGAAATAACTATCTCTGAATTGTCTATTGCCTTCAGGAATCTCTTGTGGAATATTGAATTGAATAATAAAGAAAGAGAACTTTATCAACTTCTTATCAATCTTTTTTTTTTTTTTTTGAGGCGTAGTTTTGCTCTTGTTACCCAGGCTGGAGTGCAATGGCACGATCTCTGCTCACCGCAACCTTCGCCTCCTGGGTTCAAGTGATTCTCCTGCCTCAGCCTCCCGAGTAGCTGGAATTACAGGTATGTGCCACCACACCTGGCTAATTTTTTATTTTTAGTAGAGACAGGGTTTCTCTATGTTGGTCACGCTGGTCTCG
The DNA here is from genome assembly GCF_028878055.3 of Symphalangus syndactylus. Taxonomy (NCBI): domain Eukaryota; kingdom Metazoa; phylum Chordata; class Mammalia; order Primates; family Hylobatidae; genus Symphalangus; species Symphalangus syndactylus. The sequence goes on from NC_072426.2 coordinate 30,964,059, forward strand.
AACTCCTGACCTCAGGTGACCTGCCTGCCTAGGCCTCCAAAAGTGCTGGGATTACAGGCATGAGCCACTGCACTCAGCCCCCAATCTACTTTTTTATAGTTGTGAACGCATTGCAAGACAAAGACAAAGTACAAAAAATAACCAAGAAACCATAAATAGAACATTCCCACATGGCCAGGCATGGATTAAAGACTAGGATATTGAAGGTCAGGCATGGTGGCTCACGCCTGTAATCCCAACACTTTGGGAGGCCAAGGCAGAAGAATCACTTGAGCTCAGGAGGTTGAGACCAGCAAAACCCCCATCTCTAACAAAAATACAAAAATTTAGCTTGGCGTGGTGGTACACGCCTGTGGTCTCAGCTGCTTTGGAGGCCGAGGCAGGAGGATCACTTGAGCAGGGGAGGTGAATGTTGCCGGGAGACAAGCCACACCCACTGCACTCCAGCCTGGGTGAGAGAGTGAGACTCTGTCTCAAAAAAAAAGAAAAAAATGTCTAAGATACTGGGAGTTCTCTGCCACTCTTCCCTGTTTCGTCTAAGATTTTTAGTACAATTTCCTGAGTCACATAAGCAATAAAGTGCCACTACTTCTCTTCCAAAAATAGGGATGTAGTGCAAATGCTTCCATTTTAAAATAATTGCTCTATTAAGTGCCCAATTTATACCTTCTTGATAGGTTACCTCATTGCTTCAGCATACATTTATACTGTCTTATAAATATTTTTAGCACTGATTTGAAGTTACATAATTGTATGACCAGAGTTAGAAATGTTGTTCTGCTTTTACATATTCATTTAAACAACTAATATTTAATGAATACTGAGCTGTTTTCATTAAGAGTTATTTCATATATAAACAACAACAGGAAATGGATCCTTCAGCCAGAGGAAGAACTGATTCATATATTTTAAAATTGGGAAGTACTTGGCACTGTAACTTGATGGTCCTGATGAAACATGAACTCGTATAGACAAGCAACATTTTTCACAGAATTACTATACACTCAACATTGTGCTTGCTGATGAGGATGCCAAATAAATAAATTAATTAATTACTAATCACTTTTTGAGGATTTTCTGGATTCTTGTTAGGAAGATGAAATGAATATGTACAAAATAATTTTAAAATTATAAAGGGCATGATTGTATACATATTGTATGGAAATTTGGAAAGAGAATATTAACGACAATTTTTGTTTATATGCCATAAAATTAAACCTATTGCAGAAAAAAATTATATTATAACTATAATTATGTAACTATATAGAAATACATACAGTCTATGACTTTGTTTTGTGTATCTATATAGTTATCTGCATTTATGACTCTAGGCCAGTTAAACTGACTCTGTTTTTTCATGTTACCTGTGACATACAGCCACAATATCAATACAACAATATTATTTACTATTGTTCTAAGTTTAATATTTTTTCAATTCGAAGTCTTTATTGGGTCCAAATGTAATGTTCTAACTTAGTACATTTGGAAAATTCTTTCCTAACACCTCTGGGAAAACACAAAACATTACTTACAAAAATAAATGCATAAAAATGATTAAAACCTCTGTATAAGTTTGGGTGGGTATTTTCACACTGCTATAAAGAAATAGTGGAGAGTGGGTAATTTGTAAGGAAATGAGGTTTAATTGACTCACAGTTGAGCATGGCTGAGGAGGCCTCAGGAAATTTACAATTATGGCAGAAGGCGAAGGGGGAAGTGAAGACCTTCTTCACAAGGCAGCAGAAAAGAGACAGCAAGAGCAGGAAAAACTGCCTTATAAGACTATCAGATCTCCTGAGAACTCACTCACTATCTTGAAAACAACATAGGGGAAACCATCCCCAGGATCCAATCACTTCTCACCTTGTCCCTCCCTGGACACATGGGGATCATGGTGATTACAATTCAAGATGAAATTTGAGTGGGGACACACAGCCAAATGATATCCATGGCCTTAGGAAAAACTATTGTATGATTACTCTATTTGGATGTTTTAAATGTCATAATCTGTAATGTTTAAAATATGTTAATTACAAATAAACACAGAAAAATTAATTACTACAATGTATTTTTATAAAGTCATATGCAGAATTCATGATTAAAGTGGAAATAATGTTACAGATTTAAGATCAAGCAATATTTTTTGCAAAATTTTGAAACTTTTTATTATTATCTTTTCTCTGTGAAACATCAATATAAAAAGAGAACAAAGAAAGGAAAATTCAGTGGAAGTAAGAGTTGGCTCATGAATTTTAAGTTCAGGTGTACCTCGCAAGGTTAGATTATTGGTATTGATAATAACACTCAGTAAATACTGTTTTCAAACACAGGAAGACTTGCAATCTGGTAGCTATTGCTTCTGTACTACAGATAAATTAAAAACAAACAAAATGTGAGGTCAGCAAAACTGATATCCCTTGATAAAATTTCCAAAGGTTACTTACATGGTTCAATGATTTTCTTAACTACCTTCTCAAGGACTCCCATAAATTAATCCAAAATAACTGAATACTATTTATCTCAATATCTTTGTTCTTGTGACTTAACAGAGAATGAAAGATGGTAAAAAGAAAAATAATATCTTTTAATAGTCTTCAGAGTAATTTTAGATGAAATATAATTTTATGACTTTTTTTACTTTTTATGAACATATGGAGATATATACACACTAATACAAGTTTCAAGTGTATTATTGAATGACTGATTAAATGTTGGTTTTGTTTACATTCTTTTAAATGAGAATTAAGGAAAGCAAAAAACGAGCGCTTCTTCATACCTACGAGAATGCCTAAAATCAAACAGAAGGAAAATACAGAATGTTGGTGAACACATGGAGCAACCAGAACTCTCATGCACTAATAGTGAGAATATTAATTGGTATGGCTATTTCTGAAAATTGTTGAGTCATATCTACTATAGCCAAATGTACATACTTTCTATAAATCAGACATTTCTTCCCCCCGAAGCATATACTCAACAGATAGGCACACATATGTTCAACAACAGCAGCAACAAAAAGAAACTGGAATATTTGTAACAGACTTACCTGTAATGACCTAAAATGGAAAACTACTTAAATCTCCATCAAGAACATACAGAAATTGTCTTATATTGTACCACAGAACACTTTCGAGAAATGAGGACTGATCATGCACCATTGGACACAAAATATGAAGGAATCTTACAAACATGTTGTTGAGTGAAATAATTCAGTAACATGATCTCACTTGTATACAATTCAAAATGATAAAATTATTCAACAGTAAAATAAATTATAATAGAGGTTATCCTTGTGTGGAGGCAACTAGAGTTGGAAGGGAATTATGAAGGCAGCAGCTTGGCTGTAGAATATCATCGGTATTTTTTTCTCAATATACATTGTATTTTTAAAAAAGTGTTGAGCCGTATATTTATAATTTGTGCACATTTCTGTTTCAAAGTAATTTTTCTACAAAAACCCAACCATTAAGACTCAGATTTTCTAAAAAGAAAAGAAAAACCAGCTACTTTTAATGTTTTCATGTTTTATCCCAGAAAAACAAGCTTTGAATAAGGGAAGGACAAATGGGTCTGGCTTAATATTTGAAATGATGAGAGGAGAAAATATAAGAAAAACATGTCTATATTTTATTTTTTTTTATTTTTATTTTTTTTTGAGACGGAGTCTCGCTCTGTCACCCAGGCTGGAGTGCAGTGGCGCAGTCTCGGCTCACTGCAAGCTCCGCCTCCCAGGTTCACGCCATTCTCCTGCCTCAGCCTCTCGGAGTAGCTGGGACTACAGGCGCCCGCCACCACGCCCGGCTAATTTTTTGTATTTTTAGTAGAGACGGGGTTTCACTTTGGTTTCGATCTCCTGACCTCGTGATCCGCCCGCCTCGGCCTCCCAAAGTGCTGGGATTACAAGCGTGAGCCACCGCGCCCGGCCTACATGTCTATATTTTATTAAATGATGGCAGAAAAAAGGCTTTTCAACACTTTACGCATTCACAGGTTCATGAGTAACTTTGTAATTCACAATAAAGTGTTCAATGACAAAATACTGGAAAGTTATAACATGTGTTTGTCTTTACGCTGGAGTACAGCTTAGAGGAAGTTGATCAGTTGTGTATTTTAAAAATTTATTTATTGTGTAAATATAAAAATACATTCCAATACAGAGATTCAACAAAATAAATATTCGTCTGAAATTTGGCTTAGAGAATAATTTTGTTTTTTCTTCTTCTGTCCCATATTTTAGGAAATATGTAAGTTTATTTCAATTTTAGATTTATTGACATTTTTATATTGATTTGCCTGAGTTTTAATATTGAAATTATAATTGGAAATGGTAGATTAATCCAAAATTAGAAATTTGATTCATGTCAATATTTAATTAAGCTTTTTGTTTTGAGATAATTGTAGATTCACATACATATGTAAAAATAATTCATTCAAATCATGTGTATCCTTTGTCAAATGTTCTCCAGTAATATTGTTGGGACAATGATATTGCTATAGTCAAGTTTCAGGAAAATTCCATCACCCCAAATATGCCACACGTTGCGGATATCCTTATCTTATTCCAAATCTTAAGGGTAAAGCACTATGTCTTTCATCACTAAGTATAATATTGGCTGTAGGTATTTGTAGGTAATTTTACTAACTAGAAAAAGTTATTCTGTTTATGTTTCTGATGGTCTTTATCTAAAATGGTATAGAATTTTACAGTTTTGTTCTCAACTGATATATCATTTGCCTTCCTAAGCCTATTTATATTGTGGATTACATTGATTAATTTTGGAATATTGAACAAACCTTGCATTAGTGCAATTAATCCTGATTACACTAACATAATTATATTTAAATAGAAAATATTTTTAAATGTTTTTTTGGTCTATGTTGGTAATTGGCCTGCAGTTTTTTTCTTTGTTTTTATTTTGTGTTTGTTGGTTTTTATATTGGGGTAATACTAATTTCAAATAACGAATTGGGAAATGCTTCCTTCTCATATTTTGTGGAAGAAATTTTGAAGAATTGATGTTAATTCTTATTTAAATATTTAGCAGAATTCAGCAGTGAAACAATCAGGACCTAAAGATTTCTTTTCAACAGATTTTTAACTAGGAATTCAATTTCCTTTAGAGTTTTAAGGCTACTCAAATTATCTGTTGCATATTTGATAAATTTAGTAATTTGTATCATTTGAAGAATCTGTCCGTGTTACTACATTATCAAATTTATGTGTGTAGATTTGTCCTTTTGGTATTTGCAGGGTCTATAGTGACATCTGCTTTTTCTTTCCTGATACAAGTAAATTGTGCCTTCTGTCTTTTTCTTTGCTAGTTTTGCCAGAAGTGTGCAAACTGTGTTGATATTTTTCAAATAGCCAGCTGTTAACATTTACTTTTCTTGATTTTCTGCTTTAAATGTCCATGATTTCTGATCTTAGGTTACTGATTTGAGACTCTCCCTTTCTTAATGAAAGCATTTATTGTTATAGTATTCCCTTGTAGAAATTATTTAGATATGTCCCATCAGTTTTGATATATTCATTTTGATTTAGTTCATTGTATTTTTGAATTTTACTAAAGACTTTCTCTTTGACCCGTAGATTATGTAGAACTATGTATTTAGTCTGTTGGGAACAGGCCCCCCAAAATCTAGCCATAAACTGGCCCCCAAACTGGCCATAAACAAAATCTCTGCAGCACTGTGACCTGTTCATGATGGCCATGACACTCATGCTAGAAGGTTGTGGGTTTACCGGAATGAGGGCAAGGAACACCTGGCCCACCCAGGGCAGAAAACCGCTTAAAGGTGTTCTTAAACCACAAACAATAGCATGAGTGATCTGTGCCTTAACGACATCCTCCTGCTGCAGAAAACAAGCCAAACTCATCCCTTTATTTCGGTGCATCCCTTTGTTTCCCTTAAGGAATACTTTTAGTTCATCTATCATCTGTAGAAACAATGCTTATCACTGGCTTGATGTTAATAAATACGGGGGAAATCTCTGTTTGAGGCTCTCAGCTCTGAAGGCTGTGAGACACCTGATTTCCCACTCCACACCTCTATGTTTCTGTGAGTTTGTCTTTAATTCCTCTAGTGCCGCTGGTTTAGGGTCTCCCCTACTGAGCTGGTCTCGGCTTAGTCTTTGGAAATTTTTGAATTATTTTTCGGTTACTGATTTCTAGTATTGTTCCATTGTGATCACAGGTCACAGAATACATTGTGTATGATATGACTTACTATGAATTTTTTGAGGTTTGTTTTATGGCTCAGAGTGTGAGATATGGCCTACTTCAATATATGTTCCATGCACATATAAAATGAAAAATAAAAATCACAATACTTCAATTCTGTATATCAAGATCTGATTTTTTATGGCTGTCACTAATATAGGTTAATTGGGAATTTGGGGAGACAGTAGTCATGGGAGTAGTCTGGTTGTGCGTGTGTTTTGCATGTGTTTGGATAATCTGTTTTTTTCTTTTATTGACTTGCCTTTTTTCTTTCTTTAAAACATTTTGTATCTCTTTTTCTATTCTTTCTTGTTCGTTCATTCTCTTTTTCCATGTTACTATTTTTTTATCTTGTCATTTTTTTATCTTTTACTCATATTCCTGGAGTTTAAATGAAAAAAGGAGACCAGGACACAGAGAATAATTGAAGAAACATGACTTGTCCAAAGGAATGAAATTGAGAATACCTATTCCATTTCCTCCTTTAAATTGAAACATTATTTCTGTGCCAGGACAAGCCTTTTTTGAGTAAGTGGATGCTCAAATCAACCAAAGGACACAAGACTACCACAACACAGGAAGCTACAGCAGAGTATAAATTCAGTTCAACATCTGTGCTTCCAGATACATTTAGCTACAGCAATAACAAATGCCTGAACATGAAGACCACATGAGTTTTTGTATGAACCCTGAAAAATAAGCTTTTGCATGTTTTCTTTGGCCTTCAGACTGGAAAAATGAGCATATTAAATAGGAACCCAGCATTAAATAGTTTTGCATCTAGTCAGGTGACTCAGTGTATCACATTTAGAGTTTCTTCCACTTTTGTATTTTAAATATTACCTAAAATATTATCTAATAATAACTTCTTTAAATACAGTAAAAACTTAAAATCTCTTTTACTTTCATATTCTTTTATCCAACTTTCTTCAGAGATACAATCACTGTTACTGGTTTAGCATTTCATTCTTATCAGTTCTAGTATTTTCTAATTCTATTTATGTGTTATTTTGGATAATCACATTTCTCTCACTTATTGAATGATGATAAATGGGAGGAAGTGAATTCCATTGTTAGTGTGAAATTATCATCTCCAAGGGTGTTGTTAATTTATTGAAAATATTATTTGTCATGTGCCTATGGTCCAGGCATTGTGCTAGTCATTGGGGATATAAAAATGTGCAGGTACATAAATAACTTTATGAACAATTAAGGGATACAAGAAAAGAAAAAAATGAAAAAGTTGTGTGCTGAGTATTAGTATACTGTAAATACAGAGGGCAGATAACACAGACTTGCAGTTAAAGTAGTATTCTCATGGAAGATGTTGTCAAAGCTAACACATAAAGAAAACTAAGAATTATTCACATTTGGGACATTTGAAGAAGATTCAGCAGAAAAAAAAAATGACCTAGAGGCAACAATAAACATAATACCCTTTCTGAAAGTGAATGTTTTTCATTGTGATTTTATTTTGCATAGGGCATGGGAAGGGGAGATTGACAGAAATGAGGCTGGAAGCAGCTATAACATTCTAAAGGGTCAGGTCAGTCATATGCAGAATTCTGGATATTGTAATGAGAGCAGAGAGAGACAATAAAACAGTTTTAAGTGAGGAACAATATAATCTGATTGAAGTTTTAAAAGTGCACACTGTCTGCAATGCGAAGAATTGATTAGAGAAGATTAATATTGGAGACAGGTAGAAGATCAGGTAAGAGCACTGTTGTGATAATCCAAGAAAGCAATAATGAGGGACTGAATTATGGTTTTTGCAAAATGTAGGAAATGAGTGAAGATGACTTTCAAAGATTTCCATATGTCGGAATTAAAATTACCATAATTATAGGAAAGAATACATATGAGAGTGATAAAAATGAATTGCAAGCTTCTGACTTAAATAACTTGAATGAGTAAAAATGAGTTCATAAGAAAGAGGACAGCCTGTTGAATAAGGTATTGAGTTCAACTTTCAGTATGGTAGTTTGAGGGGAATATTTAATAAGATAAACTAGTACAGCTATCTGATAGGTTGCTGGAGAATCAGGTGTGAATTTAGGCAAAAGGTCTAGGTGGGATTTTATCACAAGCTAATGTATAGGAATGGCCAAGAATGCAGAAAAGAAGTCAGAGGAAAAAGATAAGAAATGTATAAAAGGAAAATACATTCTGAGGAACAGTGAAAGCAGTATTATTAATGTTACAAAGTTTCCAGAGTAAGACTAGATAAAATAATCTGGAAGAAAAAGATTACCATTTTAAAAGCAAATCATAAAAAAGAAAGAAAAATGTCCCCAAAAAGTAAATGTCAAAATGAATATAAATCCAGATTTTAAATAGAAATCATTTAAATAACTAATTTTAGCAGTGTAATAATATACTTTAAAATATAAATAAATAATTTCAGTTGTTACCATTGGCATAATGTTGTAAACTAAATGTCTTTTAAGGCTGGGTAATGATCTCGCGAGCATTCTTATAAAAATGGCCATGACCCATTCTCTGTGTATTACCTGTGTGTGTTTATGATTTACTGTTTAATTATTTGAAATTGTCAGCTTCCAATATGTATTAACATTAAAAGGTACAGTTCAACTTGTATATATGGGCTGAGCATGTTTCTTACAAAAATTAAATTTTTGTTACAGGTATAAATGATTGTTATAATATCAATGCCTGTGGTTCAGGAATATAGAATTCCTCTTTTATAAATGTATGTACAAAACATTATTTCAGAAATTATTATTTCGTGGGCCATAATAATAATTATGATGTTCATCATTTTTAATAATTTAAAGAAAATAAATACATAAATAACAGAATATAGACTTTCTGATATTGTGTAAATTGAACATTCTTAAAATTAACTTAAGATATTCAAATAAGAAACTGAACCTAGTAACATCAATTTTTAAATTTAATTTTTATACTTAGGGAGGGATACTTCTAACTGCAATAAAATAATAATAAGGATGTGTTATTTAAATCTCTTCAAATGCTCACATGTAAACATATATTGAAAATAGGCAAGCAGCAACAACAAAACAATAGAATACAGACCACCCTCAAAATTTTTAAAAAATACACTGTAAAAGATATTCTTCTTACAAACTTTAGAATATGAATGATTTTAGCTATGTAGTCACCAATGTAGGTTCACATTGACTTCATCTTCTCTGTTGAAAATAAGAGAGAAGTAAAGAAAGCTATGATGATTATATTATAATAACCTAACAAGTTACTAAAAACAGTTACCTACACAACTGAGTTTCTGCATTCTGAATGGAATACTAGACATACACATAAAAGCATGAATGAAAGACAGCAAACATTAGATACGAGAAAACCAAAAAGGAGGAGGGTTTGGAAACTGAATTGTTAGAGCTTAGATAATACTTTGAAATTAATGGAAAAAACTTGTTTTAGAACTGACAACCAACTTATAAAAAATGAATTAATTTCATCGTGAAATGAATAATAAGAAAAATCGAGGCTAAAGAGAGAATATAGAGAGGGAAAATGAAAACAAACAATCAAATCAAAGTTTAATAAAATAAAAAAGATCCATAACTTACATAGAATATAAGCAAGACACAAAAATGTATGTTTAATTGGAATTCAAATAAAGAAAACCAAATAAAGCAGAAGAAACTCTGAAATATACAGTTCTAGAAAAATTCCTTAAATAACACAACCATAAATATTGAAATTACACAATGGTGAATTAGAAAAACTAATCAAGAATAGAAGTCACTGATAATAGTCTAGTAAAATTAATCAAAATTTAAACAAAAAAGGAAGAAAAAAGAGGAAGCATTCAGGTAAAAATATGTAGTATTTAAAAGAAAATAAAAAGCAAAAAGCAGATTAACATCAGACATATAGACAATTGATATCTGCAGACAATGAAGCAAACATACTAAAGAAAATATAGGGAGACACAGATTAAAATCTAGTCAAACAGAATTACAGGAATAAAGTTCAAAGACAAATAATTTTAAACATGCAGCAATTATATTTCCATGAGTACTTTCTGTGAAGTCTAAGTAATGAGCTCATGTAAACAGGATATGATAGGAGAAGCTTTGACATAATGTCTAGGGGTGGATAAGAATATATTTAAATAGAAATGTTAATGACGGGAATAAAAAAGTCAATATAGTATATAGACGATGTGTAGTCTAAAACAAAAATTAGAAGGATTTAAAAATGAGGAAAGAAAAATAAGATTACATAAAATTATAACAAGTTTGCTAACAGCTTCCTGCATATAAAGAGAAATAAATACAGATATCACTCTATAATATGTGGGAAATGAGGATGGGTAACAGATATTTCAGATTATCTTTATAGAAAGAAAAAAATGGTAGCATAAAAGAGAAAACTACTTTCCTAAATATAACAAAGAAGACGAAAACTAACGAAATAATGCCTTGATCACTTGAATACATATATATGTACTCTCTCTCTCTCTATATATATATATACACAGATATCCTCATATACATACACATAAGCATAAAACCATATCACATCACTGACTCCAAATATAACTTTAATATAAATAGATTTAAAAGCTTAACTTACTAACATAATATTTTAGGTTGATTAATGAAGTGAAACCTATTCTGTATAATAGTGGTACATCTGAAACTACAACTAGAAAGGTCACAAAAAACGGACATACAAGGTTACAACAGGAGAATGCAAATGCAGTCAATATTTTCATATACCAAACAAGGTAGACTCAAGCCAAAGCACCTGTGAAAATGAAGAATATTTTCTAAGGCAAAAGGTGACTTTCATATGAAACATTTAACAGTTATTAATAATTATGCACTAAATAACTCACCAGTGATTTTCATAAAGCAAAAATTTGAGTAGATTCAAGAAGACAGACAAATGTTAAATTATATAAAACTTCCTATCTCTCTCAGTCCAACTCATACACAATCATAGCACTTAGTCAGTATGTATATAGAACTTATAAAGAAAAGTTAATGAAAATGTTCTTATATATCAAACTCCAGATCTAACAATAGAAAATAGACCTCTTTTCAAATGCATATGAAATACTCTCAAAAATTTAGCAAATATTCAATTATAAAGAAAATCTTTTTTGCAAATACACTATTTTTGAAAATAGAATTCTCTGACTATATGGCAATAAACTCTATTTTGATTAAAATATCTAAATGCTTGTACTTGGAATACAAAAATTATTATACCTGGAACGTCAAAGAAAAGTAAAAGTTCAAAACAAAGCAAAGCAAAACCAAACAAAAAATCCAATTATTAGTTACATTTTAGTCAAAGGAGAAATAAAAATATTTTATGACTTTTAGAAAACAACCATTATTTGAGGACGACGGCACATATTGATATGACTAGGTTAAAGCAATATCTCAGCAAAATTCATAATGATAATTAGTAATAACTAGAATAAGTACATAAAAATACAGCATATATTAAATGTGGCATTCCAAATTTTTTAGGAAAACAACTCTATTTAAAACCAGTGCTGGGGCAAATGGCTTACAATATGGAAAAAACAAGTTACAACTGTCTGTACACCAAATATCATGATAAATTTCAAAGGAAAAGGAAACGTAAATGAAAAAAAGAAAAACTAAATCAAAGTTCTGTAACTACTTACAAAAGCCTTTAAGATAATTTTAAAATCTGAAAATTAATTTAAATTCAAGCAGTTATAAATGCCCTTTCAAGATATATTGGAAATCCAAACATTCATTCTGTTTGTGGTAATAGACAGGACTGGCAATTTCAAACCTTCAGGAGACAGAAATGACCAGAGTTGATGAACAATTTGATAACAGTATTAAAGAAAAATAATTCTGGGTTTTAAACAATTTGCTAAAAATACATACTATAGCTCCTTCCTTCTTCCCCGACCCTCCTCTCCCTTCAAATAAGATACATATTATAGTATTTTAACAAAAACATTATAATTGAAATAAATGTTTTCATGTAAAATGATGAGAGAGAGTTAAAAGGAGTGCTGGGCAAGTTGAGTTTTGTAGGATTGTAGTACTACTCAGATGGATTCAGATATAGATACACAAGTGCTGTTTAGCTATATGGAGATGAAAGTTTAGGTTGTGAGAGCAAAATTAAATACCAAGAGTGATGGTGTAGACTTAACAGAGAATGAGGTTTTATTACCTGTCGTTTGCCAGGACTGTTGTAACAAATTGCCAAAACATGGTAGCTTATAACAACAAAAATGTATTCTCTCACACTTCTGGAAGGTAGAAGACTAACAATCAAGGCATTGGCAGGTTGGTTCCTCAGCAGGCTCTAAAAGGCAAGGTCCCTTGACTCTTTCCTAGCTTCTGGTTTCTGCTGGCATTCCTTGGTGTTCCTTGGCTTGTAGCTGAGTAAATAATCTCTGCCACTGTCCTCACTTGATCTTCCACTTTGTCTCACTCTTCTATATGTATATGTCTCAAACATCCCACTGTGCTCTCATATAAGGATCTCATTTTGAATTTAGAGGTCATCAATCTAAGATGACCTTATCTTAAGAAGTATATCTGCAAAGACCCTATTTTCAAATAAGGTTACATTCACAGGTACCAGGTGTTAGGAGTTAGGCATATCTTTTTTTCGGGAGGAACGCCATTCAACACATAATAAATGACTATGAAACATTTTGACACCATTTTATACAGCAGATATTAAAAGAAATAGAAGCTTTCTAGAAATTCAGATTGAGTGATATGGTTTACAATGATAGTCAGTTCTATGTAGTCCAAAAAGAATTTTTTTTTTTTTTTTTTTTAGAAGAGGGGCTGAGAACAGGACTGAGCAGACACACAGCATCATGCCAGGCAATGCAATTAAAATATATGTGTTATAAAATGACGTTTGTCCTCAAAAGTCTTCAGACAGAGTCAACACCATTTTCAATAAGGTTCAAGTCAAAAATAATCTTAAAGAGTCTTTTATCACAACGTTATTTTAATTGTCGATTAGCTTTTGTTACATTGTTGTTGTTGTTGTTGTTGTTACAAAGTCTCGCTCAGTCATCCAGGCTGGAGTAGAAGGGGCACGATCTCTGCTCACTGCAACCTCCGACTCCCAGGTTCAAGCAATTCTCCTGCCTCAGCCTCCCTAGTAGCTGGGACTATAGGTGCCCATCACCATGCCTGGCTGATTTTTGTATTTTTAGTAGAGACGGGAGTTTCGCCACGTTGGCCAGCCTGGTCTTGAACTCCTGACCTCAAATGATCTGCCTGCCTCAGCCTCCCAAAGTGCTGGAATTACAGGCGTGAGCCACCACACCCAGCCTAGCCTTTGTAATTTTAGCATTATGTTTACTTCTACATTGTGATAATTACCAAAGTAAAACTATGATAAGCAATTTTGTAAACATGAGTTGTATGTATTATTCTTCTGAAGCCAAAAGAAAAAACTAATTCATTTTTAGTAAATAAAAAGAGATTAGCTTTTAAAAGTGAAAACATTGGCTTTTCTTTAGGAATTCTGTTCATTACTTCTGGAAGAGTCCGCTTTAATGGGTCAATCTTGTTATGCCCACTAATCTTGGGGAAGGAAAAGAAAACTCTTTATTTTAAGACCAAATGCCCAGTTGAGACTAGGATGGGTATTAAGAAAATCCCTGGAGATCATTGATGGTCAGATGAGATTGAGGTCAGTGAGTTGCTCCCTGACACGTGGAGGTATGGTATTAAGCACAGGAAGACTGAGAAAAGGCTTTTAGCATTTATTTGGTGTATATGGTGTATAGTTTGCAAGAATGACTACATTTTTCTTTTTTTTTTTTTTTTGGATGGGGTCTTGTTCTGTTGGCCAGACTAGAGTGCAGTGGCGCAATCTCAGCTCACCGCAACCTCGGTATCCCAGGTTCCAGGAATTCTCTGCCTCAGCCTCCCAAGTAGCTGGGATTACAGGCATGCACCACCATGCTTGAGTTTTTTTGTTTGTTTGTTTGTTTTATTTTTAGTAGAGATGGAGTTTCACCAAGTTGGCCAGACTGGTCTGGAACTTCTGACCTCAAGTGATCCGCCCACCTCGCCATCCCAAAGTGCTGGGATTACCGGCGTGAGCCACTGTGCCAGGCCAACAATGACTACTTTTAGTAACTGCAATTTATCCCATCCCATACTTGTAGAAAATAGCAAAGAAAAGTCAATATTCCATTGCTAAGGCCACAGTGGGACAATCAGCCACTGACTCCAGGAACAGCATTAAGCCTCCCAAAGAAGGCAGCAAAAACACGATGGAAACTGTGCCTGAGATTACAACAGATCAATTACAGGAGAGCGGAAGTTGATATCCCACTGTCAGGGTTATGTGTAGCCAGAGAGCTTTGGGTAATGTGAAGGCTTTATCCAATCATTTCCAAAAAGAACAAGAATGAAAAATACAGTGCAAGTCTTAGCTTCCCCAAATTACACATAATGGACAATTTTATTACAAGCATATTGGATTAAAAAAATCATATCATAAATATTCAGACTGACAAAACATAAGGCATGTAGCTAATATTTATTTTTAATTGTCAGAATTTCAAATTTTTAATGTATACCTGTGAGGGATAATCATATATTTAGCTTCTTGAAATGGATTGGAATTTATATTTTTCATAAATGTAAAGGTATGTCTCTTTTTTCCTGAAACTAAGATTGCTAAAGGCAGAGGTAAATACTGCCTTAAACAATAATAAAGACATTAAGCAAAATAGCTAATTATTGACTAAATTCATCCTTGCTTTTCTCTAAATTAACTGATACTGCCTTTCATTTTAAGTTATTTTTTCTGAGTAAAGAAAATATGACACCTGTCTTTGTCTTTCATATATGTTTTTACTTATTTTTTCTCTTTGTGTCAAATACATTTTTAAAAGAAAGAAACTGAGATAATTAGATGCATCAGCCTTACAGAATTTTAAAAGAAATCCTCTCATAAATTGTTTTCAGTGGCTAGAATATTTAGTTCTCCAATAAAATTAGAAGATGACGCTCATTTCAAAATTTGATATAACATATCAATGCAAGGTAATAAGATGTTTATAAGGAAAAGTATTAGAACACCTAGAAGGAGATTTCATTGCAGTGGGCTTAATTTCTAGAAAATAAATCCTCTCTCAGATTCTCAGATTTTCATGATAATTACACACGTAAATAAATACCCAAATGTATCAGATAACTACAATATACAATAAGCTTATTAAATTTGTTTTTAAAGCAGATTTATTTATTTTGAACCTGAAATAAAATATTTTGAGTTACATAAATAATTCATGGTGACATTGAGAAAAATATGGCTTCTATATTGCACACTGTCTCTGATTTCCAACTGTCATTCTACATTAGATCGTTTTGAATCTATCATCAAGCTGCAGCAGTCAAGACCCAATTGCTCAAAAAGGCCTTTGGCATGAGATTCCACAGAACATGGAAGGCAGAAGTTAATATGCCTTAGTATGGAAACAGATAATTTTATTATAGTTGTTATTATTATATGTTGTCAAGTAGAGAAGTTACAGGGAAGCAAATAATATAAATGGCTTATGAGTAATAAATGGTGAGGAGGACAGATAAGAATGAATTAACCTTGTTTCACTACTTGTAAGATATATATAATTTTATTTTTTCAAATAAAAATAGTTCTACATTATGCTTATAAATGCACGTTTTAGATTTTCTTGGTCAAGAAAGTACAAACCTAGGTTTTTTCTTTTACATTATGTATGTTTTAATAAGACATTGTCATAGGCACAGTTAAACTATAAATTAAATTTAACTCAATGAATAAGGATTCTGTAACATATTCACTTAGTCAAAGCAAACAACTAATATGACACACTGCAATACAAAATTTATTAATAATGGGGCTGGTGGTAAAACACTAGAACACCCTTGAATTTATTTCAACATAAAAAGGGAACTTCTAGAGTGAATGAAGAATTCAACAATTTGTTTAACACACACTTTTTTTAACTTGCCATAAGAATATTTTATTTTATTTTTCATCAACTTTTATTTTAAGTTCCAGGGTACATGTGCAGGATGTGCAGTTTTGTTACATAGGTAAACAGCACGCACATTTTAATACCTAAGGTGCTTAAGCTACATTGCCTACACTGTAACTAGTAAACTGATAAATAAGACACTTTCATTGTTTCCATTCAATAAACCAGCAGAAAGAAAAAAATTATAACAGTATTACAAACTGTATGGTAAAGCTATAGTTTACATGCAGTTAGAAAGAAAGAAAATAATTATTTTTGTTAATGAGAAAATACTTCAAAGAAACAGTGACATTTAAATTTGGTATTGAGATGAAGGCACAAAAGTAGACTGAGAATAAATTACAAAGGTTTTTAAAATATACTATGAAAACTTGGGAGTCAAATAAACTCGTTAAATGAATAGGTGACATAAGTTGATTTGCTTTCCATAGTAATCAATCTGGTCTCAGTTATAGGTGAGGCATGTGCACGGACAGAAACTGGGAACAAGGCTTTTGCACAAGTTCAGACAACAGAAGATTAGAGGCTGAACAAAAATGGTAGGGATTGAAATGCAGAGGAGAGAAAGATTTAACAGGGATAAGTAATGTTAGAGGCAGAATCTGTACAATTTAGTGAAAAATAAAATATAAGTGTTTCAAAGAATAAATAAAATAACAAATATAGGATGAATATACATATAGATGGGAACAAATAACTTTTAGGTGTATTTTTGGGGGCTTTCATCTACAGAGATCCAACAGAAAGTTTAAAAAAATGCACTGGCTTATTTCACTTAGCATAGCATCCTCAAGATTCATGCCTGTTGTGCATGTGACAGGTTTCCTTCTTTTATGACTAGTAGACTGTTGTATGCATATACTAAATTTTCTATGAGATATCTAAAGTAATCAAGCTCACAGAAGCAGAAAGGACAACAGTGGTTCCCAGGAACTGGGAGGAGAGGGAAATAGGGATTTGCTGTTCAATGGGTATAAAATTTCAGTCACGCAAGATAAAATAGTTGTAGAGATAATGTTGTAAAACTGTGCTTATAGCTAACAATATGGTACTGTAACCTTAAAATTTTGTGAAATGGGTAGGTCTCATGCTATATGTTTTGTTTTGTTAAACGCAATAAAAAGTATACTGTATGGTGGAACAATACAGTCACTGTAGTTTGCGGGTTTGTTACAACATGGAATTTAATAATATATACATTAGGAAATAAATGCTCTCATTATCCTACTTCTAAGATATACTAATCAATGTCTTAGCATAATCAATATTTATTTCTCACTCACCCAAAACTTGATATGGGCTATGTAGCCCTTGTCTGTCTTTTAACTTCTCAATCTGGAACATAGGGTCTCCAAGGTCATTACTGGAAGTTTGTATTAGAATTTTTAAGAGGACCAGTAGTGGAAATGTCTTTCACTGCTTTCATCCCACATCCTGTGTACGGCCCAAGTACATGGACTCAGTATAACTGCAAGAAAGGCTGAGAAATATCTTCTTGTGTGTCTAGGAAGAGAAAGTGATAAACTAAGTATATAACACCACATCTGTCACATCAGAAATAATTACTAATAGTAATCTACTGCATTTAATTCTAGTCACAATTATTTTAAGACTTTCTACATAAAACTACATATAAATGAATTGTGTTATTTTGTTTTTTGTTTGTACTGCGTAAAACTCTATCATGGTAATTTTTGTGTACAATAGCCCCCATTATCCACGGCTTCTGTTGCCCCTGGTCAACCACGGTTAGTAATATTAAATGGAAAATCCCAGAAGTAAACAATTCATGGTTTATTCATTTATTTATTTGTTTATTTTGAGATGGAGTCTCACTGTGACACTCAGGCTGGAGTGCAGTGGTGCAATCTCGGCTCACTGCAACTTCCGCTTCCCAGGTTCAAGCGATTCTTTGCTTCCAGAGTAGCTGGGATTACAGGTGTGAGCCACCATGCCGGGATAATTTTTGTATTTTTAATAGAGACGGGGCTTCACCATATTGGCCAGGCTGGTCTCAAACTCCTGACCTCAAGTGATCCACCCTCCTCGGCCTCCCAACATACTGGGATTACAGACGTGACCCACCGCACCTGGCCAACAGTTCATAAGTTTTAAATTGCACGTTGTTCATCAGAAAGTTCACTGTCTGGCTCCCGCCCCTTCGTCACTTAGTGAATCATTCTTTTGCCCAGCATATCCACGCTGTCCATGCTACCTGCCCATGAGTCACTCAGTAGTCCTCTTGGTGATCAGATTGACAGATTAAGAGAAGAAGAATGGCGAAGACAGTACAATAAAATATTTTGAGACAGAAAGAGACTACATTCATGTAGCTTTCATTACTGTATATTGTTATAATTATTCTATCTTATCATTAGTTATGGTTAATTTCTTACTGTGCCTAATTTACAAATTAAACTTTTTCAGATATGTATTATACGAAGAAACATAGTATATGTAGTATACATTAAATTTGGTATTATTTTTGGATTCAGGCAGCCACTGGGGGTCTCGAAATGTGTCCCCCATGGCTAAGCAGGGGCTACCATATACAATTTTATAGATATACTTCATTTTTAAATGACAACAGTTATCTCTTTCAATGTAATTGGTTTACCTAATGTTTGAAATGCAGAAAAGATAAGAATCTAGGAAGACCCTAAGATTTTTATTTTGAGTAATCAAGTAGAGAGTTTTGTTATTTATTAAAATGGGAAAGGATAGATTGAAAGAAATCGTGAACTCTGTTTTGAACTTGTGATGTTAAGATGCCTATTAGAATGAAAATATTAAGTGGACAGTCCAGCATTTCCAGCTGGAATTCAGCCAGTATTTTTTATTCAAATTCACTGATCTAGATTCCACAAATTTGAAATACCACCATACAAATGACGAACTTTCTACATACATGTATAGGTTGGTTCTGCTTTCTATTTTGTTCTACTAAGTCTTTTTTTTTTCTAGCCCTGTTCATATTCTGATAATTTTATTATTACAATTTTTGGGCATTCTTTATTTTATGATGGTACCTTGCATTTTGTTATTTTCTTTAAAGTGATGTATTTAATCATAAAATGATTTTCAGAACTAATTCCTCAAACTGTTCCCCTTCCAAATAATACATGCAGCATCTTTGAGACTATATTGCCTAATAAAAATCCCTTATATGAATATAAAAATCATACAGAAGTCCATTTTTAACCTAAGCTCAGTTGAATGGTCTCCTCCTCTTTAAAAACAAATGTCCCCTAAGGCACTGAGTTCTAAATAAAGTTGATGTTAAAAGAGTGGTACAGAAAACTTTTTCAAATACAACTTTCATGTGAATATAACAAAAACTTTCACTTGAATAAAACAAAAGAAAAACACTGAAAAACAAACACAGCTGGTAAAAATAACTTAAATATTTAAAAAACACTGTATTTTAAATTGTAACATTTTATCTTCCTAAGCCAATAGTGTCAAGTAATGAAGTGTTAGTTATGATTCTGTAGTGTACGTTATTTATTGCTTACTAAGCATCCACTTTCCCATCCTATGTCCTTACAGAATTTCAAAATTCATACAGATTTGCATTCTCCTTCACTCTATTGTGTGTTTCACAGAAGAAGCCCACAACCCCATAAGTATGCTATTCTCTTTGCCTGTGCCTGTTTTTCCATGAGCATGTGGCACCGTTACGAACAAACACACATTAGAAGAAGTTGTTTACAGGGTTCAGATAAGACTATGTAAACACAACATTTCTTCTTCCTTTGGAGATTTTTAAAAAATTGAATTGATGCCTCGATGTGTCTGAAACTCCTAGAAATATTGTGGTAACTCTGGCATGCAGAAAATGACAACATACAAAATATACACCTGAGGTTTTGATGATATTTTAAAATCAGAAATAACTTATAATGATAAGGACCTACCTCCCAACATCTAAATAATATGAGGAAATTTTGTTCTCTATTTGCAGCTGAAATTGTTCTGTTTGTTTGTTTGTTTGGCTGAGCACAGGGGACTTTGTTGATGGTACGTGACAAGGTGAGGCTCCCTAGGCCCCTCCTTCTTCAAGGGGTCTGCTTGGAAACTGTGAGGAGGGGAGATTCTCAGTGTGGTGGGGGACTGAATGTGGCAGGGACTCTCCAGCAGCTGAGGGCCTCTTTTTTATCTCATGCTGTCCCTGGGGCTGGTGGTCTGGGGGTCTTACTCTTTGGAGGTCAAGTGGGCCATGAGGTCTATCACCCTGTTGCTGTTGCCAAATTCATTGTCATACCAGGAAATAAGCTTGACAAAGTGGTTGTTGAGGGCAATGTCAGCTCCAGCACTGAAAGCGGAAGAGTGGGTGTTGCTGTTGAAGTCAGAGGGAAACAACATGGTGCTTGGTGTAGCCCAGGATGCCCTTGAGTGGGCCCTCCGATGCCTGCCTCACCACCTTCTCGATGCCATCATATTTGGCAGTTTTTTCCAAACAGCAGGTCAGGTCCACGACTGACAGGTTGGCGGTGGGGACACAGAAGGCCATGCCAGTGAGCTTCCCGTTCAGCTCAGGGTGACCTTGCCCATGTTCTTGACAATGCCAGTAGATGCAGGGATGATGTTCTTTAGAGCTCCCAGGCCTTCATGCCACAGTTTCCTGGAATGACCATCCACAGTCTTTTGGGTGGCAGTGATTGTATGAACTGTGGTCATGAGTCCCTCCACAATGCCAAAGTTGTCATGGATGACCTTGGCCAGGGGTGCTAAGCAGTTGGTGGTACAGGAGGCATTGCTGACGATCTTGAGGCTGTTGTCATATTTCTCATAGTTCACGCCCATCATAAACACGGGGTCATCACTAGAGGCGGCAGAGATGATGACCCTTTTGGCTCCCCCTGCAAATGATCCCCAGCCTTCTCCATGGTGGTGAAGACACTGGTGGACTCCACAACATATTTAGTGCCAACATCACCCCATTGGATTTTGGAAGGATCTTGGTCCTGGAAGATTATGATGGGATTTCCATTGATGACAAGCTTCCCATTCTCAGCCTTGACTGTACCATGGAATTTGCCATGTGTGGAATCATACTAGATCATGTAGACTATGTTGGTGAGGTCAATGAAGGCATCATTGATGGTGACAATATCCACTTTACCAGAATTAAAAGCAGCCCTGGTGACCAGGTGCCCAATATAGTCAAATCCATTGACTCTGGCCTTCACCTTCACCATGGTGTCTCAGGGAAGCGGCTAGTGATACATGAGAAGATGCAGCTGTCTGTCGAACCAGAAGAGCAGAAGCCTGAAATTGTTCTTAATGATTACAAGTACAAACCAAAATGCCTTAAATGATTTTAAAAGCTTCCTTGGATTATTAACAGTTCATTTCACCTAGGGGGCAGTGATGAGCTGGGGAAAAAAATGACCACATTGGTACAGTATACTGAAATGCAGGTTGCCACTCTCACTCTTGCAAATGATTTTAATTGCTCTCCTAAATTGTCTGTCTTGGGAAAAAATTTTGAGTTGAATAAATTTCCAAATATTCATGTTTCTCTAGCAACTCACCCACAGCAATTCCAAATTAGTTGATTGTATGTTGACATTCATTAAAACATTAGAGGAAAATTTAACATTTAAAATTTGGTAATTTGATGTTTTTTACACCTGGTGTGGTGTTGGCCTTCAATTTTTCACAACTGCTTAAACTAACTGCAGTCAATTCTCATTATTCACAGATTCCATATTTGTAAATTCCCCTATGAGCTAAAATTTATTTGCAATCCTCAAGTTAATACTTGAGGTGCTTTTGCCATCATTTGTGAACATTCTCAGAGCATCAAAAAATTTGATTTGCCTGATATACAACACCTAAGGTAGAACAACGTGACTTTCTGTCTTCTTTCAATTCTCATATCCTAATCAGTGACCTTTCTGAGGTCTCTTTGTGCAATATTCTTTGCACTATTTGCTTTTTACTAGTGACTTTACGCTTTCAAATGCTTCTCCCCCTCAGCCTAGTGCTGAAGTGCTTTCTAGTATTCCTGAGTGCAAGAAGACTGTGATCCGCTATATGGAGAAATCAGGTGTATTAGATGATTTCTGTTCAGGCACAAATGATAGTGCTATTGGCTGCGAGTTCAATGTTAATGAATCAACAATTATTATTAAATAAGGTGTCTTTAGACTGAAGCACGCATGAAACAAGGTTATGTGTTGATTGGTTGCTGAAAATGTGTAGCCAGAGTGCACAGGACACTAACCCTGTATTTCCCATAGGGGCTTAGTATTCTCTAAGTCAGTATTTTTGGTGAATTTATAGAACATAATTACTATGAATAGTGAAATTCACCTGCATGTGTGTAGATATTATTTCACATAATATTTATATATTGTGTATATATTTTATTTTACACCTATATAAATAAATATATATAAATTTATCCTTTTAATAAAATAAGTTACATTTTGGACAAATATTGATGTTAGTTTCTAGTAAAGTGTTCTATCTTATGTAGCTTTTTTCTATTTTTCATTTGGAGTTTTGATTAAACTACTATAATTCTATGGTGTTTCTATTCTAATTTATTGCTGTACTGATTTACATATAAAGATTTTCTGAAATTATAACACATTTGAATTCTTAGAATAAACAATACTTGTAAATACACAGAATACATTTTACATAAATATTCATCAAAATATAAATGGCAAGCAGAAATACATGCAGATTATTACACAACTTATTAATTAATCACAATTTTCTTTACAAAAAACACATAATCAATATTCAGATGAATAAAAGCAATATTAGTGAGACAACCAAAAGCCTCTGACATGCCCCTTCCCAGACACTACTCTACACCCAAAGTAGCTGTAATCCTGTCATTTAAGACCACGGCTTGTGTTTACATTTATATAAATAAAATCATAGGGTATAAACATAAACTTTTAATGCATTTTTGTTCAGAATTATGTTCTGGAGATTCATGCATACAGTTGCATATATTTTGTGTTTTTTAAATTGTAGCTCATCAGGAAATTCTTCAATCTTCTCTATCAGATACGTAAGGGAAAGTTACCCAATTATCCATTTCATTCTCTTATGTAACATTAAATCAAATTTAATGAGAATGAATCTTAGTCCACAGATTCAGTTGAGCAAGAACAGCAGCATTAACAAGTAAAATTTTATTTAACTCAAGTTCTAAATTAGTGCTCTCTTTCTTCCTTGTCCTGTTTTATTGTATTATCCTAGGATAATTCAGCACATTACTAATGAGGAAAGGCTACATCTGAGATTTAGTCACAGATCAACAAAGGTTGTGGCTCGAATGTCCGTTATCCCTGTTGTATCTTATTCCTGTGCTCATAACCACTTCCAGTTTGAAAATAACCTGCTAGTTCCCTGTCATGATTAGGGCACAGGAGGAGTTTTCTCTGACACTACCTATAATCCTCCATGTTCAATTGTGCTACATAGGAATTTCCCTTCTGACCTCATTAATCTCTCACAGTGATGCTAAGCACAACATACGCTACCTTTATATTAAAGACCTTTAAAACTTTTCCTCTTATTTTTCTCTTCTCAGTCAGCCAGACTAATATCCTTTCAATTTCATGATCATTTTTTGCCCTTCATGTGTTTTCAAGACATTGTGCTCTTATATCCCCTTCATTTTATCACTCTGCACACTTTTTGAGGTCCTTTTGAACTTAGACATTTTGCTGGGAAAAGCCAGCAAGACATAAAGGCAACTTCATTTTGCTCTCCCACATGCTTCCTCTTACATAATGAATTAGAGAACAATCTATGAATTTAAATGTGTGGATAAAATAAGTAATTAAATATTGCTAATAAGCTTACATATTTTAAATCTTGAATTTTTTCTTATTAGCCCACTAAATTTTACTGAAGATACAGAAATAGAATAAAGACAAAAATTAATTATGAGAAAAAAGCATACAAACTTACCAATGCTTTAAATCCAGGTGTGGAGACAACCTTTTGATAGCTTCTGGTGAAGTTCCTGAGAAATGATGTTTCATTTGGGGTAAAGAGAGTGGACTGAAGAGATGTGAAGGTACTTTCTCACTCCAAACTCTGATTATTCCAAATATTAAATATTATTGCATCATCTGAATTATCGAAGCTCTCCAAATCCAAAACATTCTAGTAGATTCAATTGCTTCTTCTGAGAGAATATGAATTGGTTTTACAAAAGGTTATGAGGAAAAAAAGAATCACAGTAGATTTAAGCTAATGCTTTCATGTAGAACAGAATGCTGAGGTTCAAAAAGGGTGAGTGACAAAACTGAGTCTAAAATAGTAGCATCAACGGTATGTCTTTTTATATATTGACTCCTATTTTGCTCCAAGGCAAAGTATTTTGAAATTATATTAACTGTGTGTAAGTTAAATTTTGAAGAATGTATTCTTAATTCTATATGTATTTTTTAAATCATGTTATATTATCTGGAGCTGAAAAACTTATTCCCAAATAGTTGAAAATTATTTCTCGCAGGTAGAAATTCATTCATTTAATTAATAAGATATTGAATAATTATTAATAGTCAATAAGTTAAAAATATAAGTGGCTATTAAGTATTATAAATATATCAGTTTAATACTATAACCCTAAATAATTTATCTCCTGAAGTTCTTAAAAGATTTTTAGAAACAAAAAGAGTATCATGCCTTAACTTCTTTATATATATCTCAGTTATCAAATTTCTTAGGAAACCACATTATAAATATGCAATTTTAAAACTAACTTCCCTTAAGATACATATGTAAATGATATGGTTGCTAATCAAATCAGACTTCATCCATTATTTCTTGTTGCATAACAATTTAAACAAGCATAATTTTGTTTTATATATCAACAACATTTTCATTCTGGGAAATAGCTTCATAATATATACTAAGACCATATAAAATGAATTATTATTGCAACTAAGTGTGCACTGTGAAATGGCTTAGCAAAACACTAGCTTGCATACCATATTCTTGTCCTGCTTAACAACTGCAATAAAATAGAAATGATAAGGCTATAAAGAACAGTGTAGAATTAGAAACAGAAATCACTGTGCGTTACATTGCCATTTGATATGATGAACTGTAGCTTGCTGACAGTAATCTTAATGAGGATTACAGTAGAGATATTAAAATATATATGTGGCCTTCTATTAACAATAAGACATGCAAATGTATTTTTTGCATCTATATTTCCATGCTACATTGTAAACGCTGTTATTTTAATTAACAGGACTTTGAAAATCCATTTGATTAGAAATCTGAATGCCAAGTTAAATCATCAATAAAATTAATCAGAAACAACATACAAATGCAGAAAATTTCAATGGTTTTCAATTTTTATTGTGAAGGCAAATTAAATTTAACTGAAAAGATGTATCATCTTGTACTGACATTCAGAAAACTATCCAAGACTTAGCCACTGGCTCACCAGCTGGATAACTTGCTTTTATGAGCATCTATTCTCACAAGATGAGCAGGACATGTAGTTGTGTTTAAAAACTCAAGCAATCATATAATTAGTGTTATATATTTTCTGCCTTTCTATCAAAGAATCTAAGTGTGTCTTATTATTTAGGACTCTTTCAGTTAAATGTGTCAGAGATCCTAATCTAACTAGGGCTAAAGTTTGAAGGAAAGGGATTGGGTTTTTGAAAGAAAGGAGTTGAGTTTTGGCTAAAAAAGAAAAATCCAAGAAATTGAACAAATCAATAAAAACGAAGAAAGAAGCTGAACCAAAAGTACGTTGGATCTCACACAAGGATTGGTTCATCTTATATGTTTTTCCCTATTTGTGTTGGTTTTATTTTTTTTCACATTAATCATGGCTAGGGTTCGGCTGGATAATAGAAGGATGAAAAAGTTCTCTTTGGCACAAAAGTGTTTGGAGCAGAGCAAGTTTTAAAAAGGGGGCTGTTGTTCTGAGAAAAGGAGTGATAAGCAGACCACATGATTGTTGCCTTGCATACATTGTTGTAGTTGCATATGGAATTTAGAGACTGTAAACTGGAGCGCTCAGTTTATGTTGATGAATTTATCGAAAATTAGTTATTGAGTTCATACTATGTGCTAGAATCTGTGCTAAGCACCTGGGATTCCACAACGAAAGTGACGGACAGCTTCTTTGGCCTTGCATAATGCACATTTCAGTGTGAAGACAGCTAAACTAAAGGTTAACAAAGAAGTGCAAAAACCAAATTGTCACAGGTATCATATGTGAAATAAACAAGGGATGGAGACAGAAAATGGTGCAGGATGGCTGTTTTGAATAATGCACTCGGTGAAGAACTTTTTGAGGAAGTTATTCTAGCCAGGGATAAAAAGACAGCAGCATGTGCAAAGTGTTTCAGTTGGGAAAGACTGTGTTCTGTTCAAACAAACTAATGGTCTGTAACTAGTCCTAGTTAGTCCAGTCTGTAGAGTACACCTGATTAAGGTTGGAGAAACAATTAGATCATGTAGGAACTCAAAGCCCTGAAATATGAATTGTATTCTAAATGTAACACAAAGTCATTGATGCAGTTCGGGGAGGAAGCAACAATATTTCATTGGTATTTTAAAATGATTCATTTTTGCCTTTATGTAGAGAACCACATGGGAGGTAGATGAAAAATCTTATTTGCTGACAATAGATTTCAGTACGGAGATAAATAAAGAATCCAGTATAATGAAAAATTTGGGCGCGTATTTAAATGCTGCTAGCAAGTACTAAAAAGACTTGTGTATGCACAAATAACTGTGGCAGGAAGAAATCAAGAGTCCATTGTAGTACATGATAATGTTGAACTGATAGAGAGACATTCAAATGAAAGACAATCACATAAGCAGTATCCTTGTTGAATGCTTATGCATCTCCCTGTAGAAACGTTGTATTCTATCATCAATCATCTCCTTAGATCTCTAAAGATGGGCTCCTTTAACTACCACTCTGTTGTTGCTGCTCATTATTAAGTATTGTGTCCATGTGGCTTTTGACATTTAGGTGCTACCTCCTGGCCTCTCAGAGTACCAATTCTTTTACAGCTTCATCACTTACTATTAGCCCTGGCCTGCAAAAAAGAAAAAAAAAAAAAAAGCCACGACTGAGGTTCTCAAAGACAGTGGTGCCCCTCTCACCTGCACATTCCTTATCACTTTGGTAAATGGTGTGTCCTCTAGATTCATCCCTGATGAATCTAGTTAGCCAGTGGGTTTTCTAGCCTTATGTTAACTATGTACTTTACAATCCTCATTTCTCTAAGCCTAGGTACCTTATACCTTCTTTACCAGCATTTTTGGCATTTCTACTTTATTTACCATGAGCCATTGCTTTATCCAAGATTAAAAGAGACATCATAATAGCATGATAGAATCATTCCAAATGATTCTTGTCAGAGTATTAAATCTTGTATCACAGGAGGATTCTCCCATATCAACAAATTCTCCCCTCTTCAATTTTATGTTTTCCCTGCTATATCAAATAGCTTCTGACAGTACTTATTAACCAGATTCTGAAACTTACTTGTTTTATATAATTTCTTCTGTCTTTAAAGCTCAGCTTCCATTCAGTTATACTATGCCATTCTAACTAGACTGAGGATTATTTTTGGTCTGGTTGCCCAGAAGAGACATTAGGCTGAATCCTGAGGCAGGCAAACTTTATTTTATAAAGCACATACATGATCTTCAAACAAAGGAAGAAGAAACTATCTTCTGTCAGGGGCAATGTGCCAGTCTTGTGGGTCTAGTTGGTTCAGTGGAATCTGCAAGTACAGAGTTGTCAATTGTACCTGCTCTATTATCACAAGACCAATCATTCACTTTTAGATCCCAAACAATTTTAGTAAAGCAATACATTAAGTATTTGCTGAAAGTGACAACTTTCTAAAACATAAGATGGCAGGTATAAAATTCATGTGAAAATATAAAAGTGTCTTAGCAAATTAAGTAAATATGTTTCATTTCAAAAGGAAGAAAAATAAAATTACTCTACCAAAGAGGTTTTTTTCCACACAGATTGACAACAATATCTTCATTGTCAGCAGATTCCTATAACTCAGAAAACAATGGCTTGCACATAATATGTGTAAATGCTGAAATAAATCATATAGAAAAGTGATCCTCCTTGGGTATATATAAAGAAAATAGACCAAAGAGAAGAGTTTGCCTAATGTGTGGCTAATTTGTACATTATGGTGACATTTAGAAAATCACTTTAATTCTCTGATTCTTCTTCATTCACTGAATGATAAACAGCAGTTACAAAAAGAACACAACTGCATGGTGGGTTGTTAGGAACACTGGAAATACTATATGTAAGCCTCTCAGTATATGTACATAGTAGATCGATACTTTTATAAATGTCTCTTGAATAAATAAATTTTATTCATTCTATGCAAGATAATAATTATGTTTATCAGAATTATGAATGGCATTGTGTTTGTGTTAGACAAATCCTTAGAAAATACGTTATCTTATAGTGGAGTAAAAGATGTTAAGCAAAAAAAAGACATGCCTTTTACATTACTATAGTAAACTTCTACTCCTAGGAGGTCTAAAGTTTCCAAGCTCTGTAATATATTCTGAAGAAATAGAATTAGTGGTTTCAGACCTTACAGCACTGAAAATTCAATTGATATATTGTATTAAATTCCATGATGAAAATTAGATCTACAAAGAAATATGAAGGTTTAAATGTAAGTTTAAAATATTTTATTTATGTAACAAATTTGTCAAATCTTATGCACAAAATGACTTTTCTTTGCAATAACCTAGGTGTCGCACGTTGTTTTTATGACACTTTCATTGTTCCAGAACATTTTAAAATCCTTTTTTGAACATAACTTTAGAGCTAATATATGGAGTATACACCACACACCACATAAAAAAATACACTATATCATTTGGTAATCAACTTTTTTTTATTTTTTAAGAGACAGGGTCTTTCTCTGTGACCCAGGCTGGAGTGGAGTGGCATGATCATAGCTCACTGCAACCTGGAACTCCTGGGCTCAAGCACCTCTCCTACCTCAGCCTCCCAAGTAGCTGTGACTACAGGTACACATCACCATGTTTGGCTAATTTTTAATTTTTTTTTCTTTTCTTTTTTTTTTTTTAGAGACAGAGTCTAGCTGTGTTGCCCAGGTTGGTCTTAAACTCCTGCCCTCAAGCAATGCTCCCACCTCAGCCTCTCAAAGTGCTGGAATTACAGGTGTGAGCGACTGCACCAAGTCTCAATCATTACTTCTTAACTAAAACTTTATTACCTTATTTAGTCATCCCACTCACTTTATTCACAGACACAGAAAGAGTTGAAAAGATTAAGTAGTCTCAAACAAATGTCCTATGAAATTGAGCACAAATCCAAAGGGAGAGCTCTAAAACTTGCTTTGGGAAAGGTGGTTATCACCAGAATAGATACATGACCAATCAAAGCAATACCTGGAAAGCCATATATGGCTTTTATGGCCATTGGCCTCAAACTCTTACCCTCAAGCAATCCTTCTACCTCAGCCTCTGAAGGTGCCCATTTATAAAATGACCATTTATAGCCACTTTTCACACATAAAGTGCTTATTATTTGCATGCTTGTGTCCTCTCTAATATAAATGTTGAAATTTAATCCCCAATGTAATAGTATTAAAAGGTGGGCCATGATTGCTTGGCCCTCAGGAATGAATTATCGCCTCATGAAAGGGCTGAGGGAACCAGTTTGCTGCTTCCATTTCTTTGCCATGTGAGGACACAGTGTTCATACCCTCTGGAAGATGCAACAAGAAGTTGCCAATTTGGAAGCAGAGGGCAGCCCATGCCAGGCACTGAACTCGCCAGCACCTTGATCTTGGACTTTCCAGCATCCAGAACCATGAGAAATAAATTTATGTTGTTTATAATTTGCCCAGTCTCAGGTATGCTGTTTGGTAGCACAACATCTAAGGCATAAAGTAAGTTTTTTTAGGTTAGTTTATTCAAATATTCTATATCATATATGTATCATTTCATTAATTTCCACCAAGAGTAAGAAGACTTTATCTTATATATTACTTTAACACGCAGTTTCAGTGATCCTGGATTTCTTTTTCTTTTTTTTTTTTTTTTTTTGAGACGGAGTCTTGCTCTGTCGCCCAGGCCGGACTGCAGTGGCGCTATCTTGGCTCACTGCAAGCTCCGCCCCCTGGGTTCACGCCATTCTCCTGCCTCAGCCTCCCGAGTAGCTGGAACTACAGACGCCCGCTACCGCGTCCGGCTAATTTTTTTTGTATTTTTACTAGAGACGGGGTTTCACCATGTTAGCCAGGATGGTCTCGATCTCCTGACCTCGTGATCCGCCCGCCTCAGCCTCCCAAAGTGCTGGAACTACAGGCGTGAGCCACCGCGCCTGGCAGATCCTGGATTTCTTAATGGATGTTAATATATTTCTGAATACCGCACATATTATGAATAATAAATAAACTATGTAGTATGTAGTGTATTTTATCACGCAATAGAAAACTAAAATGTCCATGCTCAAATAAAAAATATATAATGATTTCAATATAGAAGAGAGAAGTTCTGTCTCAGATGTTAAAATAAACAAAACAACTAAACTGAGGACAAAATTATATTATATATACTAAAATTATTTTGGTTTAGCATTTCTGAGGAAAAAAACAAACACATACCAAGTACGAACATGCTCTCTTATCATTTTAGTAAAAGGGCTACAGTTTCCTACATGACAAGATCGGAAAAAATCAGTTGAAGATCTATTGGTAAACAATCTAAGGAGCCTACAAAACCAATTAAGTTTCTCACTCTTTTAATTTATCTTTTTTAACTTTTACACATACAACAATTTTTGTAGGTATGATATATTTAGTAATAAAACACTCATTTGCTCACCATCGACCTAAAGAATAGTACATAATTATTTTGAAGGCCTTAATATGCCTCTCCTAATTATATTCCTCTCTATCTCTTCACCTCAATAATAATCTAAATTTTGTTTTAATAGTTGTCATGATTTTAAAAAATGAAGACTTTATTTTTAGAGCAGTTTGAGGTTTAGAGAAAAATTGAGAAAAATTCCAGAGAATCTCCATATACATCCCCCATACACACACATACACACAGAGTTTCCTCTGTTATCTTGCATTAGTGTGACACATTTATCATAGCTGATGGGTCAGTAGTAAAATCGTTCTTATTATTATAAAGTTCATAATGCAAATTAGGCTTCCTCTTAGTATCTACAGTTTTATGGATTTTGACAAATTCGTGATGTCATGTGTCCAGCATTACAGTATCATACAAAATAGTTCCACTGCTTTAAATATTTCCTCTTCAGCTATTCATCCTGTTCCCAACTCCTCATCTACCTTCATCCCCTGCAATAACTTCCTGGCAATCACCAGTATTTTACTGTATCTATAGTTTTGCCTTGTTCACAATATCGTATATTTGGATCACACAGTATGTAAGTGTTCCACATTGGCTTCTTAGACTCAGCAATGTGCAATGTAAATTCCTTGGTGTTTGTTAATGGAATGATGGCTGATTACTTTATACTATTGAAAAATCATCTATTTTATAAATGTGCCACATATTAGAATCTATTCCTCTATTGAAAGACATCCTGATTGCTTCAATTTTTTATAATTTTTAATAAAGCTGCTATAAACATTTGTGTGCAAGGTTTTTTCTGTCTACATAAGTATGCTACTAATTTGCATAAAACAATATTTGGATCATAATGTGAATGTATGTTTACTTATATTTTTAAAAATGCCAAATATCTTCCAAAGTGGCTGTACCATTTTGCATTCTGGCCAGCACTCAATGAGTTTATGTGGTCCACATCCTCACCAGCATTGGGTACTGTCAGTGTTTTGGGTTTTAGCCACTCTGCTAGGTATGTAGTTGTATCTTATGTTAATCTGCAATTTCCTACTGACACATGGTGCTTGAGTAATGTTCATAGGTTTCTTTGCTACCTGTATATCTTTTTTGCCTTGTCTGGTTTTAACTGAACTTTTATTGTGACTAACCCTATTTATTTTTTTATTAGAATATTAACATACTACCACATTTTTCTATTAGAATATTAACATACTAGCACATACTTATTTAGTGGTCACCCTTGAGCTTGAAATATAGATTTATTACTAATTTATTCTACTTCCAAATAACAATATACTGTTTCATGGGTAGTGCAAGTACATTATGACAATGTATTTTCAGTTTTCCTCTCATCTTTTAGAAGATTTTTGTCATACATCATACTTATCCAAAAGTTACATTCACTCAGTACATTGATGCAATTATTAATTTCTTTGTTAGATCAATTAATAATATAAAAGTGTCCTTTGTAGGGACATGGATGAAACTGGAAAACATTCTCAGTAAACTATCGCAAGGACAAAAAACCAAACACCGCATGTTCTCACTCATAGGTGGGAATTGAACAATGAGAACTCATGGACACAGGAAGGGGAACATCACGCTCTGGGGACTGTTGTGGGGTTGGGGGAGGGGGGAGGGACAGCATTAGGAGATACACCTAATGCTAAATGACGAGTTAATGGGTGCAGGAAATCAACATGGCACATGGATACATATGTAACAAACCTGCACATTGTGCACATGTACCCTAAAACCCTAAAGTATAATAAAAAAAAAATAAAAAAAAATAAAAAAAAAATAATTTTATTTTACTTTAATTTATTCCTATTCCAACATTCTCTTTATATGGAACCGAGATTTTTCTCTATAGTATTTTCCTTCTTCCTGAAAAAAATATTTTAACATTTATTTCAAGTTAGGCCTACTGGCAACAAAATTCAATTTTTGGTTATCTGAAAGGACTTCATTTAATCTTTACTTTTGTAGAGGAATTCTACTCTATACTGAATTCTAGGTTGTTGAGGTTTTTTTTTTAATAGTTTATATATTTTACTCCACTATTTTCTACCTTTCATGGTTTCTGAAGCATAGTCTTATATAATTCTTATTATTTGTCCTATATAGGTGTTTCTCCCAACCCCAAAATTTTTTGTAGATTTTCTCTTTTTCTTTGATTATTTGTAGCTTGAATATGACTATTCAGTTTCTTACATTTTTCTTGTGAGGACAAGGATGACATTGTCCAAGATTTTATCTGTAATACCAAAACTAGAAGACACATTGCCATGATTTTTCCTATAGTTGCATTATATATGCATGTAACACAACTTTTTTATGTGTGGGACTGTGTGTATGTGATTACTATGCTCTGTTTGGGTTCTGGTTTTGTTAATAAGCAATTCTATGTTGGATGCATTATTTTTTGGCTTACTTTTATTTTTTAAATTTTTATTATTCATGTCTGCACTGACATGAATCATTCCTTTGAAATGCTGTGTCAGACTCATCCTATTAATATTTAAACATTAATTCATTTATTTTGTTGCAAAAAATTAAGATTGCTTAAAAGTTTTAAATCACTTCTCCCTTTGTCATCCACGATGGAGTGCAGTGGTACAATATAGCTCACTTCAACCTCCAGCTCCTGGGTTCAAATGATCCTCTCACCTAAGCCTCCCAAAAGGTGAAACTACAGGTATATGCCACCATGCTTGGCTAGTTATTAATTTTTTTTTAAGAGATAGGTGGTCTTACTGTGTTGCTCAGGCTGGTCTCGAACTCCTGGCATCAAGTGATCCTCTCACCTCAGCCTGCCGAGTAGCTTGATTTACATATGCCACCAACCATGCCGAGCTGATTTTTTTCAATCGTAAAAAAACTGCATAAAGACCATATTTGTGCATTTCACCAACTGTATATGTTTCTATAAACTATGCTACAAATTTAAATTAAATTTTCTAGCTTGGAAGCTATACTTAACAATATAATGCCAACATATTTTCCAAAGGGATAATAACAATTTTCACTCAAGCTGGTAGCTAATAAAAGTCAGTATGACAGATATAAAATGGTACCTTTATGTAAAATACTTTGCATTTCTTTCAATAGTAATCATATTGCATATGCTTTTCTCTCTTGTACACACATATAAACTTGTACATTTCCTCTTTCTTAGATGCTATTCTTTTTTATCCACATTTAAATAGAATTGTTTTTCATTTTCCTACTTACATGTAGTACTTTCTATATTCTGGAGAGTAATCTTTTGTTTATTGTCACTGTACATTTAGTAATATACAATTTTACATTATTTTGTGTCTGAGTTTTGTATCAGGAATCTCTTGTAACATATACAACTTTATACAGGGGACATAGTCTCCCATTTCCTTGAAAACATCAATCCACGATATCAGAATTACTTTATTAGCTTTCTCCTCTGATATGGTTTGGCTGTGTCCCTACCGAAATCTCAACTTGAATTTATCTCACAGAATTCCCATGTGTTGTGGTAGAGACCCAGGAGGAGGTAATTAAATCATAGGGGCTGCTCTTTCCTGTGCTATTCTCATGATGGTGAATAAGCCTCACGAGATCTGATGGGTGTGGGTTTTCCACTTTTGCTTCTTTCTCAGTGTCTCTTGCTACTGCCACGTAAAAAGTGCCTTTAACCTCCTGTCATCATTCTGAGGCCTCCAGAGCCACGTGAAGCTGTAAGTCCAATTAACCCTCTCTTTATTTCTTTTGTTTAATTTTTTTTTTTTTTTGTTAGATTGAGTCTTGCTGTGTTACCAAGGCTGCAGTGCAGTGGTGCAATCTAGGCTCACTGCAACCTCCACCTCCTGGGTTCAAGCGATTCCCCTGCCTCCGCTTCCCGAGTAGCTGGGACTACAGGTGCACACCACCATACCTGGGCTAATTTTTGTAATTTTAGTAGACGCAGGGTTTCACCATATTGGTCAGGCTGGTCTCAAACTCCTGGCCTCAGGTGATCCAACCGCCTCAGCCTCACAAAATGCTAGGATTGCAAGTGTGAGCCACCGCACCCAGCCTAAACCTCTTTTTCTTCCCAGTTTTGGCTATGTGTTTATCATCAGCATGAAAATGGATTAATACAGTAAATTGGTACTGGGAATGGGGTGTTGCTGGAAAGATACCCCAAAATGTGGAAGTGACTTTGGAACTGGGTAACAGGCAGAATGTTAGATCCACCGACAGCTTGCACTGTGTACCTGGAAAAGCCGCACTCAACACACCAGCCTGTGAAAGCAGCCAGGAAGGAGGCTGTAGCCTGCAAAGCCACAGAGGTGGACCTGCCTAAGATCATGGGAACCCACCTCTTGCATCAGTGTGACCTGGATGTGAGACCTCAAGTCAAAGGAGATCATTTTGGAGCTTTAAAACTTGACTGCTCCACTGGATTTTGGATTGCATGGGCCCTGCAACCCCTTTGTTTTGGACAATTTCTCCCATTTGAAATGGCTATATTTACCCAATACCTGTACCCCCACTGTATCTATGAAATAACTAGCTTGCTTTTGATTTTACAGGCTCATAGTGGGAAGGGACTTGCCTTGTCTCAGATAAGACTTTGAACCGTGGACTTTTAGGTTAACCCTGAAATGAGTTAACAGTTTAGGGGACTGTTGGGAAGGCATGATTGGTTTTGAAATGCGAGAACATGAGATTTGCAGGGGCCAGGGGCAGAATGATATGGTTTGGCTGTGTTCCCACCCAAATCTCAACTTGAATTATATCTCCCAGAATTCTCATGTGTTGTGGAAGGGACCCAGGAGGAGGTAATTGAATCATGGGGTCTGCTCTTTCCCTTGTTATTCTCATGATTGTGAATAAGTCTCACGAGATCTGATGGGTTTAGCATGGGTTTCCTCTTTTGCTTCTTTCTCATTTTTTCTTGACACTGCTGAGAGGTGACAGCGTGTTGGCAGCCCTCCCTCGCTCCCAGCACCCCCTCAGCTGGCTCCCTCTACTTACCTGGAGGTGTGGAGGGAGAGACGCGGGCGGGAACCGCGGCTGCGTGCTGCGCTCTTGGAACAGTGTGAGTTCCGGGTGGGCCTGGGCTTCGCGGGCCGCACAGTTTGAGCGGCCAGCCAGCGCCAGCGCTGGGTAGTGATGGGCTTAGCACCTGGGCTAACAGCTGCGGAGGGTGCGCTGGGTCTCGCACCACTGCCGGTCTGTCTGCACCTCGCTTGAATTCTCGCCGGGCCTCAGTCGCTTCCCCGCGTGGCAGGATTCGGAACCTGCAGCCCGCCATGTCCGAGCCCGCCCCGGCAGTGGGCTCCTGCGCAGCAGCCCGAGCCGCCCCAAGCGGTGCCGCCCCTTGCTCCGCGGCGCCGGGTCCCATCAACCGCCCAAGGGCTGAGGAGTGCAGGTATGGTGCGGGACTGGCGGGCAGCTCCACCCGCGACCCCAGCGCGGGATCCGCTAGGTGAAGCCAGCTGGGCTCCTGAGTCGGGTGGGGACTTGGAGAACTTTTATGTCTAGCTGGAGCATTGTATATGCACCAATCAGCACTCTGTGTCTAGCTCAGGGTTCGTGGATGCACCAATCAGCACCCTGTATCTAGCTAATGGGGTGGGGACTTGGAGAACTTTTACGTGTAGCTGGAGGATTGCATATGCACTAATCATCACTCTGTGTCTAGCTCAGGGTTTGTAGATGCACCAATCAGCACTCTGTATCTAGCTAATCTAGGGGGACTTGGAGAACTTTTATGTCTAGCTATTGGATTGTAAATACGCCAATCAGCACTCTCTAGCTCAGGGATTGTAAACGCACCAATCAGCACCCTGTCAAAACAGACCAATCAGCGCTCTGTAAAATGGACCAATCAGCTCTCTGTAAAATGGACCAATCAGCAGGAGTGGGGGGAGCGGTCAGATAAGGGAATAAAAGCAGGCTGCCCAACCATCAGTGGCAACCCGCTTGAGTCCTTTTCCACACTGTGGGAGCTTTGTTTTTTCACTCTTCACAATGAATTTTGCTGCTGCTCACTCTTTGGGTCTGCACTGCCTTAAGAGCTGTAACACTCACGCAATGCGGTCTGCAGCTTCACTCCTGAAGCCAGGGAGACCACAAACCCACCAGAAGGAAGAAACTTCGAACACGTCTCAACATCAGAATGAACAGACTCTGGACACACCATCTTTAAGAACTGTAACACTCACCGCGAGGGTCCGTGGCTTCATTCTTGAAGTCAGTGAGACCAAAAACCCACGCTGCCATGTAAGAAGTGCCTTTCACCTCCTGCCATGATTCTGAGTCCTCCCCAGCCATGTGGAAGTGTAAGTCCAATTAAACCTCTTTTTCTTCCCAGTCTCGAGTATGTCTTTACATGCAGCATGAAAACAGACTAATACATCCTTCAAGTTATCAACTTCAAAATTTGTTCATGTTTAACTCACCTTCACTTTCTCCTGTGAGTTTTTGTATACTTTCCTGAGAGCTAATGAATTCAACTGTGTGTGTGTGTGTGTGTGTGCATCTTTTGTATCTGGGTGTTTGAAAGTGGATAAGGGCTTTGAGAATATGTCTCTATACATCTGGAACAGTAACATATAATATTATGGTGCATGTTTTTGTTCGCCTAAGTAACATCTACTGTTAATTGTCTATTTTTCTCACATTACTGTTAAATATTCCAAATAATACCCTAGATTTGGCCTGAGTATACTGCCTCCTTTAATAGTAACTTCCCCTATTCCAGATCACTTTCAATATAGCTTTTGCCGCCCTTGAATTTGACCATAGTAATCTTTACTGCAGCTGAAGTATCCCTGACTCATGCTTGTCTTGGATAACATGTTTGTAGCCACATTTGATTATTTCACTGTAGTTATTATGCTTGAGTTTCTGACTTACTATTTTGGCAGTACTAGTCTTGGATTTGAACAGGGGAAAGTCAAAGGTAGCAGAAAAAGGTAACTTTTTACCTCTTATGTGACAATTCCCTGCTTTTCTCAAATCCTATCCACAAGCCTGTGGGTGCCATAGTTTATCAAATCCTATCCACAAATCTATGGGTGCTATAGTTTATCAAATCCTATCCACAAGCTTATGGGTGCTGTAGTTTTTCTCAGGATGGGTTTCAGACTTAATACTAGTGCATTTCCATGTATTTCAGGGTACCACCCCTGATTACAGAACTTGTATAAGAAGCAAGCAGTTTTTAATTTTTATTTTTATGATCCATATTATTGAGTATATTTTATTACTGCCTTTGATCAGATCGCACACCATCCTACGAACACAAATGGACACACATCTGCAATCAGTCAGAGTTGGCCATTACCACTCTTCTGGGCATCAACTCTGAAGCATTTCACTATAAGGCATTACTGTTATCACATATTTTCCTGTTAATGTGAATACTTTATTGATTGAAAAAATCTGTTTAGCCTGGAAGAGTTTTGATAATATTTGTTTCCATGACATATTAACTCTTGTTCTGCTATTTATGTAGTTTGAAATTTCAGGATATAAAATAATTATTCTTTCTCTCCCTAAGTTATGGTATGATATTTTAAGTTTTATTTCTAATAAACATAATTAGAAAATAAGGGTTAGGTCTCTGGTTAAGGGGGCTTCTTAAGACATCCTCCTAAACTTATCATCATGGCCCAAGTGAAGAACTGCAAAGCTGTAGAATAGGGACAATTTACCTAACATAGGTAATGGAGTCATATGGAGTCTGAGGATATAGTATTTGAAAACAAGAGGAAAAAAGACTGATTCACTTATTCTTATACTGTTTTTTCCAAATATCTAATTAGGTATATCAATGAATGAGAAGGAATTAACAGAATAGTTACTTACTTCATTTTTTCATTTTTTCTTTCTGAGATACAGAGGAATGATTATGTCACTTAAAAAAATTTGAGTTGTTACCCTTTAACAATATAGTATCTGACAGCTATTAGTATCACCTGTGCAATTACTCTCTCAATTTCCATCTTCATGATTAAGGATAGTATACGAAGTAGTTGAACACTCTAAAATATGCAATAATAATGAATGATAAATTTTAAAAGCAGCTAATGTTATTATGAGTGTTTCTAATATTATTAAGGATAAATGTTGGGATTCTGCATGGTTCACTTTTTCTGTGCTGATAAATTTTAGGGACCCATGAAGATACTTCTGCTTCTTAAATATTCCGGAAAAATATTTAATACCACAAAACAGTTACATTATCTACTGTATATGGAACCAAATAGCAAATAACAGAAAATAACTTTATTATTATAATGTAACCAAAGCTTTCTTAGATGAAAACTGTTAGTTTCAAAGATGCTTTCAATGAAGTAGCAAGATCACCTTGAGTTAATTGGAACCACGTTTTCGATGAATGCTTAATGGAATGGAGAAATTGTCACAATGTAATGTTAAAATTTTTAGATGCCTGTTTGTTAATACTAAGCCAATACACCACACACAAAAATGCATACATGCATGCTCACTGAAATATTTTTAAAGAAAAGGAAGTGTACTTACATGTCAAAAATACTCTTTGCCATGGTGAAATATGGGTGAATTTTAGTTTTGTGTCCTGTCCCAACAGATTTTCCAAATTGCTTTTTGTGTCTATGAGTTTGATCTAGGGATTCTGAGGGGATTCTCTGTATAATTAGCAGTGAATCTCCTAATGGCAAGCAAAACAGTTTAATTTTCTTTCAAGTGTTAAAATTACCTTTGCAAGTAAGCAGTCATAGAAGAAAATTTTAGTTTTGGAAAGAGTTTTAGTTTTGTTCCAGTCTCTCTGATTCAAGTTAAAATAAAATGTTCCTTTTAAATTTGGAATAAAAGCATCCAGCATAGCTGGAGATTAGGTGCAATGTTTTCATTTATTCATTTAATTACAACAACTCGTTTGTCACAAATAAATTACAAAAGCACTATGAGGAGAGTTTAACAGTGCCAATCTGGAGTTAAAAAGAGCCAGGCCAGAATCCTGATATTGTAGATTCCAGTTATGTGACTGGGCAAATGGCTTGATCCCACATAGTGTTTTGATAAGTACTAGCGAAGTCAATGTATTCAGAACAATTTCTGAGTCTTTTCTATTCCTATTTCAGTTAAGTACTTAAGAATTTTTTAAAGTAATATTGGTCTTCATTATATTACCATTTCTGATTGAAATAAAAAGTTTTTAAATAAATTGAAACATATTTTTTAGGTGGTAATTTTTATGATATATTAAATATTTATTGTCCCATTTTTGAGACCTTACATTCAATACTTAAGGAGAAGATTGATTGCAGTATTTGGAAGTGATGTATATGTTCATTTGTCTATAATTTTATTTTTGCAAATGTTATAATCCGGTATCAAACGATTTTGCTTAATTGTATCAATGAATTATTTTAATATAAGTATTGTCTTCAAAAGTTTGGATTTGCACATTATACAAATATTATACTTTGTTTTCAGAATGTCTTAAAAATAGCATCTAGAATATATGCTGCTGCAAACGTTCAATTTTTTTAAACATTGGTTTTATGTATATGCCTTCATAAATCCATATATATTATCGATTTAAACTTACGAAATTATGTATCTGAATGGCAGAGAAGCAAATATATTTTAGGTACATTATTTAGAAATAAATTAAATTATGCAATATTTTGAGGAACCAGGAATAGAAAAAATGTTATGGTTTAAAACTATTGGATGCTAGTAAAAAGCATTATCCTGATGTATTAAAAAATTATTCAAGCTAAAATTTTCCATCCAGTTTTCATGATGCCGTATCTTATTTTGCCTAATGTGGATATTTGGAGAGGGAAAATGATCTAACTTCTAGACGAGGTGTTGCTCTAAGATATATACCAATCATTTTACACTGTTTTAATCAATTATAAGTTAACTATTACATAAGTTATTTGCATTATAGCTTGTCTAACTCATAGAAAAGCAGGATTATATTCCAGATTATCCATTAAAATGATTGTCTTAGTCTTACATATCATTTAAAAATATATTTATTTTATATACACAGAAATCACTAAGAATTCCAAAAAATACATTTCTCTAAATCAAATATTTAATTAATTAAAACTATTTGACAAACATGAAAATCAGAATTATATTTTGCCATTCATACATTTTTTGTTTAGGATTTAAAGCCAATTGTATGTGAATGTAGATGAAACTCTTGAAAAACATACTTTTTTATAACATCTTACTTTTAGCACTAAGATAAAAATTTTTGAAACATTTTTATTAATGTAACACTTTTTTAAATATTTAAAAATATATACAAGTTTTAATTTTCTTCTTTGAGTTATTGTCATACAATCGATTTTGATTTTTTGCTTAATTTTTTTCTCAAAAAAATGAGTAGAACTGGGTTTTTCCTGACTTAAATTTTTTTCCTTTCAATTGACTATCTAGATTCCATAGATTTTATTGTCATATACAGCTGATTTCTCCTTATGGAAGAAAGGCATAGAGCTATCATCATTTAAGTGATTTTCAGGTTATGCCTTATTACTGACAGGAATGAATAGTGTACCAAATTCTGAAGCATATACTTGTTAACTGCTTTCATTATTTTCCTAATTCAAGAGGCTTTTTTTTGTTTGTACCCAATTCATGAGGTACTATGGTAAATAATGTGGAAAAATAATAAGAGGGGAAAAAATCCTGAGTATTTCAGACAGAACTCAGAGAGTGACCACATGCTTCTCATTCTACAGTGCGGGGAATTCAGATTTATAAATACGTTCAGCAGAGATTCCATTCTTGGAATAGATTCATGCTCAATAACTCATAGTAATAAGTGATAATATATAGAGAAATATAATTTACACCTTACAGTGGAAGTTGTTCAAATTTGAAACGTAAGTCTCTGTGTCCCTCAATAGATGACTGGATTTTAAAATGTGGTGTATAACTATCATTTTAAACCATTTTAACCACTCAAGCATTTATCAAGATTCAGTGAAACTTGAGGTCTGTTATCAGCATCAAATATTGGCCTGCCCAACAGAAATAATTTACTGGAGCTAATGTGTTGGAAAATGAGATATTAACCAAAGTCTGTCTGATCCCCAAAACATAGGACAGTTTATTATTCCACATTGTCTTTAAAACAAGAGTGCAAAGTGTTCAGTTATGGTACCTGCTTCCCAATGCAATTAAATTACTGCATGCCAGACTTCATGCAGGCCATGAAAGGACACCTGATAAACTGAAAAGAATACCTTTAAAGGTAAGTAAATAATCATGTCTGTTAAGGAGAATCTCTCCTTCAAGAAATGCAGGATAAACAATGTTAAAGACTTGCTTTTTCAATATTCCAGACCTATTCTTCAATATCCCTTAAAACTCCACACAAATGGCACTTTACCATTGCATCTGATTGAAATATTATATTCTATAAAACTATGTAATTTCTAATTTTTATTTTTATAGATTCGGGGATACATGTGCAGATTTGCAGTGCGGAGATTTGGGCTCTTAGTGTACCCGTGACCTGAATAGTGAACATTGTTCTCAACAGGTAATTTTTCAACCCTCATTTCCATACCAGTCTCCCCTCTTTTGGATTCTCCAGTGTCTATTACTTCCCTATGTATGTCCATGTTTACCCACTGTTTAGTTCGCACTTACAAGTGAGTACGAGGGATATTTGATTTTCGATTTTTGAGTTACTTACATTTCTGAGTTACTTAGAATAAGGGCCTCCAGCTCCATCCATGTTGTTGCAAAAGAAATGATTTCATTATTTTTTATGGCTGCATAGTATTCCATGGTGTGTATATACCACATTTTAAAATCCAATCATCTATTGAGGGACACAGATTGATTCTATGAGTTTATTATGATGAACAGTGCTCCAGTAAACATAGAAGTGCTGATGGCTTTTTGATATAATGATACTATTACTTTAGGTAGATACCTAGTAGTAAGGTTGCTGGGTAAAATGGTACAACTATTTTTAGTTCTTTGAGAAATATCCATACTGTTTTCCATAAAGATAATACTAATTTAGATTCCCACCAACAGTGTATAGGCATTCCCTGTTCCTCATAGCCTCACTAGCATCTGTTGTTTTCTAACTTTTTATAGAATAGCCATTGTGATTGGTGTAATACTGTATCACACTGTGGTTTTCATTTGCATTTCTCTGATGATGAGTGATGTGGAGCATTTTTTCATGTGTTTGTTGGTCACTTGTATGTCTTATTTTGAGAAATGTCTATTTATGGCCTTTGGCCACTTTTTAATAGGTTTATTTGATTTTCTTTTCTGGAGTTGTTTGAATTTATCCTTGATTCTGGATATTTGTACTTTCTCAGATGCATGGTTTGCAAGTATTATCTCTCATTCTGGAGGTTGTCTATTTACTATGTTAATTATTTCTTTGACGGGCAGATGTTGTTTAGTTTAATTGGATGTGCAGAAACTTTTTGGTTTGATTAAGTCCAATTTGTCTATTTTTATTTTTGTTGCATTTGCTTTTGCGATCTTAGTGATAAAGTCGTTGCCTTGCCCAATG
The DNA here is from genome assembly GCF_028878055.3 of Symphalangus syndactylus. Lineage (NCBI taxonomy): Eukaryota > Metazoa > Chordata > Mammalia > Primates > Hylobatidae > Symphalangus > Symphalangus syndactylus. The sequence continues at coordinate 31,007,683 of NC_072426.2, forward strand.
TCCTGAGATTGCTTTCTAGGTTTCCTTTAGGGATTTTTATAGTTTCAGGTCTTACATTTAAGCCTTTAATCCACTGTGAGTTAATTCTGTATGTGGTAAGAATTAGAGATCCAGTTTAATTCTGCCACACATGGCTGTCCAGTTTTCCCAGCACCGTTTACTACATATGATATCCTTTCCCAATTTTTTTTTCTTTGATGCAAGTCAGTTGGTTGCAGGTATGTGGCTTTATTTCTGGATTCTCTATTCTGTTACATTGATCTATACGTCTATGCTCATATCAGTACAATGCTGTTTTGGTTACTATAGCCTTGTAATATAATTTAAAGTTAGCTAATGTGATGCATCCAGCTTTGTTCTTTTTGCTTATGATTTCTCTGGCTCTTTACGTCCTTTTTTGGTTCCATATGAATTTTAGGATTGTTTTTTCTAATTCTATGAACAATAGCATTGGTAATTTAATAGAAATTGCCTTGAATCTGTAAATTGCTTTAAGCAGTATGGTCATTTTAATAATATATCCTTTTAATAAGTGAGCATGGGATGTTTTCTTCATTTGTGTTATCTACAATTTCAGTAGTGTTTTGTGGTACACATTGAAGAGCTCTTTCATTTCCTTGGTTAAATGTATTCCTATGCATTTTATTTTATTTTGTGGCTATTATAAATAGGATTTTTTTATTATATTCTAGTTCTAGGATACATGTGCAGAATGTGCAGGTTTGTTACATAAGCATACACATGCCGTGGTGGTTTGCTGCACTCATCAACCAGCCATCTACATTAGGTATTTCTCCTAATGCTATCCCTCCCTTAGCCCCCCCAACCCCTGACAGGCTCCGGTGTGTGATATTCCCTTCCTTGTGTCCATGTGTTCTCACTGTTAAACTCCCGCTTATGAGAACATGTGGTGTTTGGTTTTCTGTTGCTGTGTTAGTTTGCTGAGAATGATGTTTCCAGCTTCATCCATATCCCTGCAAAGGTCATGAACTCATCCTTCTTTATGGCCACACAGTATTCTCTGGTGTATATGTGCCACATTTTCTTTATCCAGTCTATCATTGATGGGCATTTGGGTTGCTTCCAAGTATTTGCTATTGTGAACAGTACTGCAATAAACATATGTGTGCATGTGTCTTTATAGTAGAATGATTTATAATCCTTTGGGTATATACCTAGTAATGGGATTGCTGGGTCAAATGGTATTTCTGGTTCTAGATCCCTAAGAAATCACTACACTGGCTTCCACAATGGTTGAACTAAGTTACACTCCCACCAACAGTGTAACAGTGTTTCTGTAGTTAGGGTTGAGTTCTTGATTTTGTTCTCAGCTTTAATGATCTTGTTTTATGAAAACGCTACTGATTTTTATATGTTGATTTTGTATCCTGAAGTCATCATTTTCAAGTTTAGGAGTCTTTTGGAGGAGTCTTCAGGATTTTCTAGGTATAAGATTATGTCATCTGTAGAAAGAGATAACCTTATTTCATCTTTTCCAACTTTGATGCCTTTTATTTCTTTCTCTTGACTGTTTGCACTGGCTAGGACTTCCAATACTACATCGAATAGGAGTAGTGAAAATGGGTATTTTGTCTTGTTCTAGTTCTGGGAAATGCTTCAACTTTTCCCCATTTAGTGTGATGTTTGTTGTGGCTTTGTCATACATGACTTTAATTATTTTGAGGTATGTTCCTCTGAGACCTAGATTGTCGAGGGTTTTTACAATGAATATACTTCAGATTTTATTGAATGCCTTCTCCGCATCTATTGAGATGATCATATGGTTTTCATTTTAAATTCTGTTTATGTGGTGAATCATATTGATTCATTTGCCTATGTTGGGCCATCCTTGCATCCCTAGAATAAAACACATTTGATCATGTATTATCTTTTTGATGTTTTGTTAGATTTGGTTTGTTAGTGTTTTGCTGAGTTTTGCATCCATGTTCATCAGGGTTATTGGTCTGTAATTTTCTTTTCGTGTGTGTGTACTTGCCTGATTTTGATATTAGAGTAACGTTGGTTTTGTAAAATGAATTGAGGAGGAATTCCTCCTCCTGATTTTTTTAAATAATTTCAGTAAAATTGATAACAGCTCTTCATAGTGCATCTGTTAAAATTTGGCTGTGAACCTGTCTGGTTCTGAGGTTATTTTTTCAGGGAAAAAAGACTTTTTTAAAAATTACTGCTTCAATTTTATTACTCATTATTGGTTTGCTTAGGATGTCTATTTCTTTCTGGTTCAGTCTTATGAGTCTGTATGTTTCCAGAAATTTATCCATTTACTCTAGGGTGATAAGTTTGTTCACATAGAAATGCTCATAATAGTTTCTGATTATCTTTTATATTTCTGTGGTATCAGTTAGAATGTCACATTTACCATTTTTGACTGTGTTTACTTGAAATTTTCTCTTTTTTTTCCCCTTGGTTAATTTAGCTAGCAGTCTGTCAATTTTGTTTATTCTTTCAAACAACCAACTTTTTATTTCATTGGTATGTTGCGTTGTTTTTATGGTCTCAGTCTCATTTAATTCTGCCCTGATCTTTGTCGTTTCTTTTCTTCTGCTAAGTTTGGCTTAGGTTTGTTCTTTGCTTTTCTAGGCCCCTGAGGTGTGACATTAAGTTGATAATTTGATATATTTCTGTTATTTTGATGTAGGCATTTAATGCTATAAGCCTTCCTCATAGTGCTGCTTTTGCTGTATCCCAGGTGTTTTGGTATGTTGCGCCTGTAGTGTAACTCATTTTTTTTATTTCTGCCTTAATATTGTCATTTACTCAAAGATTTTTCAGCAGCAAGTTGCTTAGTTTTCATAAATAAATAAATTTGAATAGCTATTTTTTTTTTTTTGAAACAAATCCTCACTCTGTCATCCAGGCTGTAATGCAGTGGCATGATCTTAGCTCACTGCAGCCTCAATCTTCTGAGCTCAAGTGATCCTCTGGCCTCAGCCTCACAAGTAGTTGGGACTACAGTCATGTGCCTCCATGCCCAGCTAATTGTTTTTAAATTTTCTTGTACAAAAAAGTACAAAAAGATGGGGTCTTGCTAGTCTAAAACTCCTGGCCACAAGTGATCCTCCCATCTCAGCCTACCAAAGCAGTGTGATTACAGGCATGAGTCACCATGCTCAGCCGCATTTGTGGACTTTTGAGAGTTTTTCTTGGTGTTGATTTCTAACTTTTTATCACTATGGTCCAAGGAGATACTTAATACAATTTCATTTTTTTTTAATTTAGTGAAACTTGCCTTATGGCCAAACATAATATCTATTTGGGAGAATGTTCTATGCACAGATGAGAAAAGTGTATATTCTGAAGTTTTTGAGTAGAATGAATGGTTAATGTCTGTTAGGTACATTTTGTCTAGAATCTAGTATAATTCCAGTTTCTTTGTTGATTTTTTGCCTTGTTGATCTGTCTAGTGCTATTACTAGTGTGTTGAAGTCTTTTGCTATTATTGCATTGCTGTCTGTCTCTTTTCTTAGGTCTAGTAGTATTTGTTTTAAGAATGTGGGTGCTCCTGTGTTGGGTGCATATATATTTTTAGGATAGTAGGCTGAGGCAGGAGAATGGTGTGAACCCGGGAGGCGGAGCTTGCAGTGAGCCGAGATAGCGCCACTGCACTCCGGCGTGGACGAAAGAGCGAGACTCCGTCTCAAAAAAAAAAAAAAAAAAGGATAGTAATGTCTTGTTGAATTGAAATTGTCATTATTATATATTGACTTGCTTGTCTGAACTCAACCTCCAGGCTAACAGTTGGCTCTGATAGCTAAGAGCTGCCTGTGGCACAGTCAGATGGGTATGAGCTTGATCTTTCTTTACTAAGATGTGCTCTCTGGTGCTTCAGGTGATGAGTTGGTCTGTAGAATGCTCAGTAACCTGAGTTCCCTGTTCAGTACATGGTCATGAGGACAAAGCTGGGCAGAGTCACACCAGTGAGCTTTCCCATAAATGTCCCAGTGAAAAGTGTAGGCACCAGTCCTATTAGGGGTGGCTGGGGGAAATCCTGGTGAAATATGCTGAGGTCACCTTGGAAGGAGGAAGGCAGCACCAATTCCACTTTTTCTAAAAATATTTTTATTTAAAGCAATTTCTCTTTCCTCTGAAACACCTATGGAATCTGAATATCTCTAATACCTTTAGTTACACTGTAGTCCTTAACCTCATCTCCACTAATTCTATAATCTTCATAATCATTCATGACTTGAACAACTGCCTGTATTACTTATGATGTAGCTCCCTATATAAGGCTTTGAATATTCAATACAAGATTGCTGAATCAACGAAAGCATTAACCAACTGAAACATTGATATTTGTAAGATGGTATTATTCTTTATATACTCTTACTATATGGCATTGTGGTTAACCTTTTTTTTTTTTTTTTTTTGAGACGGAGTCTCGCTCTGTCACCCAGGCTGGAGTGCAGTGGTACGATCTCAGCTCACTGCAAGCCTCACCTCCCAGGTTCACACCGTTCTCCTGCCTCAGCCTCCTGAGCAGCTGGGACTACAGCTGCCTGCCACCATGCCTGGCTAATTTTTTGTATTTTAGTAGAGACAGGGTTTCACCGTGTTCACCAGGATGGTCTCGATATCCTGATCTCGTGATCTGCCTGCCTCGGCCTCTCAAAGTGCTAAGATTACAGGCGTGAGCCACCGCACCTGGCCTTGTCGTTAACTTTTTTAAATCGACATTTTATTCTTTTAAAATATCACAAGAAATTTAGAAGTCAGCTTCTCTCTGCAATTATTTCAGTACTTTACTTTTTACCTTTTAGCCTCTTACCTGACCCATCAATCCTGCTGTAGTCAGATTAAGTGTTCTGTGGCTACACATCCCAATATACACTAAATGTTAACATCTCACAGGTATTCAGCAACTTCAGACAACATATTAAAATGACAAAACACAATCATGTTTGTCTACATTCTAAAATTCACTTGATATGATTGAATTGTAGAAATAAAGGTGAAAACACATTCAGTACATGTTACATCAAAGAAATGTAGAGAAATTTAATGAGTATTTGACAGTACTTTCAAGGAAACCTTAGTATGATTCAGAGAAAATGTTTACTGTTTGGATGTAGTGACCTTAACAAAGTGCTCGCTTTTTTGATGCCTGCTCTTTATCCTATGTCATGTCACCACTGTTATCAGAACAGCACTTATTTATTGCTCATCCAGAAAAAGATACAATTAACATTGACAGCTTAAAATATATGTCCTTCTATTTTTCACAGTAAATTTTGCAAAATACGCATTACTCCTTTTATGCCAATGGTTTCTGAAGTCAAACTAGTAATCTGTCATTTTAATGATATTTGAGCTGTCAAAATAATGAGCATTTAATATAAATATTGAAGCTGCTGCTAGAACCCTAAAACCAAAGGATTGCTGTAGCAGAATAATTTTCAAAACTCAGATAATAGATATAATAACATACACAGACCAAAAAAAACATTTGAATTTTTTTTGTTGGAAAACAGGGAGGATGTATACATATATGTAAAAAAATATTTTCACAGGATAAATCCAAGGTTGTTAGTCATAAAGAAGGCTGTGTAAACAATTACTTTTATTAAAATCAAGGCTTTAGATGCTAAAGGTGAGAAATAAGATGAAAGTATCATATAATTTATGACCATAATGCAATATCACATAAAAGCTGTGTATGAAAGATAAAATTATTGTGTAAAAAGAACTAATTAAAATTTTGTTTTAACAAGTTTAAACTGAGATACCAATTTAGTCATCACTAATTTACTGTTTTTTGATTTATTTCACTGCAAAAGGGGTTAAAAATCCCTACATTGCTTCTTCATAGAAAGATTGTACATGCCCTACTCAATATATAGGGAAATGTTTTTAGGCTATATAAAAGCAAGATATTCATTTTTATTTCTCAGATAGCAAATATATATATATATATATATATATATATATATATATAGCTACAATAATTGAGTAGCAATTTCAAGAATTAAAATTAAAGCATTGCTATCTATAGCTTATTTTGCTTATTTTCTTTCAAGTAGTCTGAGGTAATTTTACAAATAGCATATTTTTCCTAATAATTTGCATTAATTGAAAGATTTTGAACAACATTTGTAGTATTGTTACATTCTATTGTTGTCTAACATATTTCTGACCATGTGAAATCTAACATAGAATATGCAAGTCAGTTAAATCTAAAATTTCTGTATTTACTGTGAGTAAACAAAAATATTTCTCTGAAAATATTTACAGTGCTTACTGTGTGAGTACTATTTTCATTAAAATAAAATCAGTTTTCTGCTGCTGTGTATAGCAGAGTAACTGGTAATAGGCTAGATCTGCCATAAGCAAGTGAGAAACCGGATAAACCACTTTCTGATATTATACAAGAGACATTGAATGATGGGAGCCATTGACGAAACAGAAAGTTACATGGTGAGCCCACGGATAATTTCAACTTTTAAAGGTTTATGTTATTGTTAATTAACACATAATAATGGTAAAAGCTTATAGAGTATGTCGTGATATTTCTAACATATTCATTTTATAATGATAGAGTCAGGTTAATTAGGTTATCAATTACCTCAAACATTTATCATTTCTTTGTGGTAAGACCATTCACAATCTTCTAGATATTTTGAAATGTACAATATAATATTTGAATTATAATCACCCTACTATGTAATAGAATACCAGGTCTTATTTTTCCTATCTATCTGTAATTTTTCACCCTTGACCAATTCTGGTGACCACTTATGCTACTTTCTATTTCATTAGAACCAGATTTTTAAATTTTGCAGCTGTGTGAGTTTATGTGGTGTTTGTCTCTCTGTGCTGCCTTATTTCACTTAGCATAATGTCCTCTGAGTTTATTCAGGTTTCTGCAAATGACAAGATTTTATTCCTTTTTGTGGCTGAACAGTTTCATTGTGTGTGTATGTACATATACACATGTATGTGTGTGTGTGTGTGTATATATACATATATTTTTTATGCATTCATTCATTGATGGACAATTAAGTTGCTCCATAGCTTGGCTATTGTGAATAGTGCTGCAATAAACATGGAAGTCCAGATATCTCTTTGACATAATGATTTCATCTCTTTTGGATAAACACACAGTAATGGGATTTCAGGATCCATGTGGTAGTTCTACTTTTAATTTTTTGAAAATCACCATACTGTTTCTCATAATGGAAGTAATAATTTACATTCCTACCAATAGTATATGAGTTATTATTTCTCCACATTCATACCAGCACTTGTTATTTTTTTTCTTTTTTAATCTGAATAATAGACATTCGGATAGATGTGAAGGGATATTTTGTTGTGGTTTTGAAATTTATCTCCCTGATGATTAGCGACTGATATGGTTTGGGTCTTTGTCCCCACCTAAATCTCATCTTGAATTGTGATAATCCCCACATATCAAGGGCAGAACAAGGTGGAGATGATTGAATTATGGGGATGGTTCCTCCACTCTCTCCATGCTGTTTTCGTGATAGTGAGTGAATTCCAACAAGATCTGATGGTTTTACAAGGGGCTTCCCCCTTTGCTCAGCACCGCACTCCTCTGCTGCCTTGTGAAAAAGGACAGGTTTGATTCCCCTTCCACCATTATTGTAAGTTTCCTGAGGCCTCGCCCTGCAGGTGGAAGTGCAAGTCAATTATAACCCTCTTTCCCTTATAAATTACTCAGTCTTAGGTATAGCAGCATGAGAATCAACTAATACAGTGCTGCTAAGCATTTTTTCATAAACTTGCTGCTCATTTGTATGTCTACTTTTGAGAAATGTCTATTTATTTTGCCTATTTTAAAATCAGAGTGTTTGTTTGCAATTGATTTGTTTGAATTCCTATATATTCTAGATATTAACCTCCTGTAAGATGCATAATTTGCAAATATTTTCTCCCATTTTATAGGTTGTCATTAACTGTGTTGATGTTTTCTTTGTTGTGCACAAGCTGTTTAGTTTTATATAATCTTATTTCTTTAGTTTTGCTTTCTTTGCCTGTGCTTTTGAGTTATACAAATATTCTTGGCCACACCAATTTTGTGAAGCACTTCTCACCTGTTTTCTTCAAATGGTTTTATAGTTTTGCATCTTATATTTAAGTATTTAATTCATTTTGAGTTGACTTAAGTATATTTTGAGAGATAGGGGCTTGTTTCATTCTTCTGCATGAGAATATCCAGTTCCCATAGCACCATTTATTGAAGAGACTATTTTTACTCCAATGTGTATTTTTGTTGCCTTTGTCAAAAATCAATTGGTTGTATGAGTATGGGTTGATTTCTGGGTTCCCCATTCTGTTCCATTGGTCTATGTGTCTATTTTGCTGATGCCATGCTATTTTGGTTACTATGGCTTTGTAATATGTTTTGAAGTCAGATAGTGTGACACCACAAGTTTTGTTCTTTTTGCTCAATATAGCTTTGGTTATTGGGAGTCTTCTGTGGTTCCACAGAAACTTCAGAATTTTTTTTCTATTTCTGCAAAAAATGTCATTGGTATTTTGATGGGGATTTAACTGAATCTGTAGTTAGCTTTGACTAGTGTGGAGATTTTAACAACATTCCTTCTTCCAAACCATGAAGAAATAATATGTTTTCACTTATTTATATAGTCTTCATTTTCTTTCATCAATACTCAGCTTTCATTGTATATATCATTTACTTCCTTGGTTAAATTTATTCACGGGTAATTTTTTGTAGTAATTGTAAATGAAATTGCTTCCTTGATTTTTTTAGATACTTTACTATTAGCATAAAGAAATGCTACTGAATTTTGTGTGTTAATTTTGTACACTGAAATTTACTGAATACACTTATTAGTTTTAATAGTTTTTTGTGGAATATTTAGTGTTTTGTATATATAAAATCATGTATTCTACCAACAGGGACAATTTAATTTTCTCCTTTCCAATTTGGATGCACTTTATTTCTTTTTTCTTGCTTAATTACCCTGGCTAGGACTTCTAGAACTATGTTGACTGAAAGTCGTTTCTTGTTCCTGAACTTCAAAGAAAAGCTTTCAACTTTTACCCATTCAGGATATTAGCTGTAGGTTTGCCATATAGGGCCTGTATTACATATAGATAGATCTTTAGTATACCTAATTGGTTGAGAGTTTTCAATCATGAGAGGGTGTTGAATTTTATCAAATGATTTTTATGCATTTATTGAAACGATTATGTATTGCTGGTTCTTGACTCTGTTGATGTGATGTGTCATATTTATTGATTTGCATATGTGAATCATCCTTGCATCCCTGGAATAAATCCCAATTCATTATGGTGAATAATCACTTTAATGTGCTTTTGATTTTCATTTGCTAGTATTCTGTTAAGAATTTTTACCATTATATTCATCAAGGGAATTGGCCTGTACTTCTCTTTCTTTACTGTATCTTTGTCTGGTTCTGATATTAGGGTGATGCTGGCCTCATGAAATGAATTTGAAAGACTTTGAAACAACTATATGCCAAAAAAATTGAGAAACCTAGAAGTAGTTATATAAAAATGGTATTGGTTTTTTAAATGTTTGTTAAAATTCAGCAGTGAAACTATCAGGTCTTGGGTGTTTCTTTGCTGATAAACTTTTTATTACTGATTTATTCTTATTAGTTGTTATTGTTCTGTTTAGATTTTCTATTTCTTGCTGACTCTATTTTGGTAGGTTGTATGTGTTCAGGAATGTATACATTTCTTCTAGGTTTCTCAATTTGTTGGCATATAGTTTTTTATAATAGTTTGTGTTCCTGTGCTATCAGTTTTAATACCTTCTTTTTCATCTCTGATTGCATTTATTTGAAAATTATCCATATTTTTAGTTTAGTTAAAGGAGTCAATTTTATCTTTTTTTGGAAAAAACTTTTATTTGCTTTCCTTTATTAACCTCTATTTTGTGTATTTCTGCTGTGATCTTTATTATTTCTTTTATTATAGTTATTTTGGATTAACATTGCTCTGGTCTTTCTAGTTCTTGGATGTGCAATGTTAGGTTGTTTATTGAAGATTTTTCTAATTTTTTTGATGCAGACATTTATTGCTATAAACTTTCATCATAGAACTTCTGTGTCTATAAGGTTCATTTGATTTAGGATACAGTTTAAATCTCATTTTTTTTTGTTGTTGATCCTCTCTCTGGATGATCTGTCCATTACTGAATGTGGTTGTTGAACTTCCCAACTATTACTGAATTGAAGTCTATCTCTCTCTTTAGTTATCAAATATTTTAGTTATATTTGCTTCATATATTTTGGTGCTCTTGTGTTAGGTGCCAATTTGTTTACAATTTTTATAACCTCTTACTAAATTGGCCCCTTTATCATTATACAATGGTTACCTTTATCTCTTCTTACAGTTTTTGATTGAATTGTATTTTCTCTGATAAGTATAGCTATCCTCCTTTCTTTTGGTTTTAATTTGCATGATATATCATTTTCCTTCCCTTTACTCTCAGTTTATATGTACTCTTATAGTTGAAGTGAGTCTCTTGTAGGCAACATATAGTTGAGTCTTGTTATTTTAATCAACTCAGCCACTGCGTGTCTTTTAATTGAAGAATTTAAGCCATTTACATTCAAGGTTATTACTGATAGCTAAGAGCTTACTCCTGCCATTCTGTTGTTTTCTAAATATTTTGTAGAAAAAAATGTTTTTTTCTTCTTGTGTTGTATAATTTTGTGATTAGGTGGTGTCCTGTAGTAGTAAGATTTGATTCTTTTCTCTTTCTCATTTGTGTATATATTGTAATTTTTTCCTTTGTGACTAATTTGGCACTTTCATGAAAAATTCTTATGGTTATGTAAGTATATTTTAAACTGATAAAAATTAATTTTGATTGCATGCATATAATTCAGACATTTACCCCACCATGAAATTTATAATTTTGTTGCCATAATTTACAATTTTTATGTCTTGAGAACTTATTATAACTAGGATTATAGCTTACCATTATGAAATTTAACTTTTCTACTAGAGATTTGAAAGATTATATACCATACTACAAGGATAGTAATAGTGTATTATGAATTTGATTGAGTTCATCTCTAAAAGTGAGGGTTATACTTTCATGTGATTTCATAATAATGACTCCATTTTGCTTCTAGTTGGAGCACTCTTTTAAGCATTTTGTTGCAAGTCTGGTTTAGTGAAAAATTTCCTCAGCCTTCATTTGTTTAGAAAAGAGTTTATTTCTTCATTTCTGAAAAGTAACTATACTGAATGGCAGGATTTTTTTTTTCTTTCAGCACTTTGAATGTATAATCCCATTCTTTTGGCCTGCAAGTTTTCTGTTAAGAAATCTGCTGATAATCTAATGGGATTCCCTCATATTAGACTTGATACTTTTATCTTGCTGCTCTTAGGATTCTCTTTGTCTTTCAGTTTGGCGGTATGATTATAATGTGCTTTAGAAAGAACCTCCTTTGTTTGGGATTCTTTGAGTTTCATGGATCGTGATGTCCGTGTGTTTCTCAAGGCTTGGGAAGTTTTCATCTATTATTTTTTTAAGTAAGATTTCTGTGCCTTCCTCCACCTGTTCTCTCTCTATAATTTCCATAATGCAAAAAACATGCTCACAGAATGGTGTCCCATATGTCTTGTAGGTTTTGTTTGTTTTTTCTTCTTCTTTTTTCCTGATAGAATTATTCCAAAATATTTGTCATCAAGTTCTGAAACTTTTTTCTTCTCCTTGATACAGTCTGCTGTTGAAAGTCTCAGTTGCACTTTTCATTTTACTCATTGGGGCTTTTAACTCCAAATTTTTTTAATGATATTCACTCTTTGGAATTTGTCATACAGAATTGTATTTCTCATTTTTTTCAAATTTTATATCTGTGCTTCCTTTATCTTGCTGAATTAAAAAGTGTTATAATGAATTCCTTTTCAGGCAATTAAAAATTTTTCCATTCTCTGGGGTTAGTTACTACAAAGTTATTATATTTATTTGGTGGTGTTCTGCATCCCTGATTTTTAATTTTTTGTGTGTCTCTTTGTTGATGTCTGTGCATCTAGTGGAACAGTCACCTTTTATATTTTAGAGTAGCTTCCATAGGGAAAAATTTTCATTTGCAGATGTGTCTTAGGGTGTCATTTAGGTAGGGTAGATTGCCTAGATTCCAGGTGGGCACAGTATTGTAGTCTCTATGCAGTTTTTTCAGCTGTAGTCATCAATGCCTGTGAGTGCCTCAATTGCCAAAGCTGCAGCAGCTTGTAGTTTCTTAGACACAGCCTCCATGCTGGGCTGATTCACAGGTCAAATGTGGGTAGGGGCTGTTTGGTTATTTGATCAGGCATGGCTTGTCCATTGAGGGTGAATGTACCATGCTCTTCTGGGCGATGAACAGTAGTGAACACTTGTGGCAGAGAAAGGAGTACTTTCACACATGAAGAGAAGTCTGAGTGGCGCACTGCAGCATCCACTAGTGCCAAAGGATCCTGCTGCTACATGACAATTGTACTATTAGGTGGTTCGGAAGAAGGGTGGAAGGGAAATGTTACCAAAAGGCAGAGTTGCAGGCAATGCCCTTGTTGAATATCCACCTTGTTTGGAAAGGGAAATTGTCAGTGATTAGAACAATATATGGACACAGGGGTAATGGTGACTGACTTGGTTGTTTGGCTAGAGTTCTGAAATGGGAGAGAGAGAAAAATTAGGAGGAGGAGGAATGGGAAAATAGCACATGGCATGGATAGACATATTAAGTGGGGAAGAAAACATAAAGATCTTTGCTTATTGATACCTTCTAGAAAGCAATCACCAGGAGGAGATACTAAATGATCAGAATGAGTTGTCTAGTAAGTTTAAACTGTCATACCTTACTGCAGTACTGAATGCATGAGTAGTAATTGTGGCAGTACACATAAAGGCTATGTATGGGCCCAACATTATGGGTTTCCCTTAACCAAGGGATGGAAAAAATTGCTGCTGATGTCCATTACTTGAGAAAATCAATCAGTTACTTAGAGGCAAGTTTATTATATTGAACCTGTTTCACACTGAAAGGAGCAGCAATTCATGTTGCCCCAAAATCTGCACAAATTCAGGGTATGGTTTTGTCTTTCCTTCATACAAGACTTCAGCTAACACATATCTGGGGATTCAACAGAATGTTCATTCCAGGTTGATAGTTATGTCCTTCTAAGATGCAGTTGACATAATGACTTGGAGGCGATGCCTTGTAAAGATTATAAAACCGATATAAATGACTATCATGTCCTGTTGTGACTCAAAATGGCAGAATGCATAGATGAGAAACTGAAGAAGTAGAAGTGGTTTTATTGACTATCCCTTCCAATGATACACTAGTGCATTTTTTTAAATAAACATAGGCATTGAGTCAATTTCCAGAAATGTATCATTTTTGTCATGTTTATAAAGTTTTATCATTGCAGTTTGGAGAAAGATTTTGCCAAGCTCCTCGCAGAAGTGTTGCTCTGCTTTTACATTTCTAAAGGAAAATTATTTTGAAACTACATTTTTGTAAACAGCCAAACTATCAATCAAATGTGAAGGCAAAATAAAGATTTTTTAAGGTATTTATAGAAGAAATGTTTTATCCATAAACTTTAAGCAAATTACTTGGTGATGAATTCAAGAAACACAAAAGATTACATTTAGAAAGAAGACATAAGGTACAATGAATACAACTGAAGAGATTTGTGGAAAAAATGATGAATCATGAATGGAAAAATCTGTGGAAAGCCTCAGAAAGTAACAAATCTAGACCAGAAATGAACATGAGAGGTGGTGGAGAGAAGGATCTGTGCAGAGAATATTGTATGACACAGGTTTGTTAAATTTAAGGATATGTCAAAGGAAAATAGCACAAAAAGAGAAATGTATGTACAAATTTAAGGATCAACAAAATTAAACAAGAATAGTATATATTATCAGGTATCATTTCACATTACAATAAAACTGATCAAAATGATATAAAAAGTTATTGGTTTTCAATTTTGACAGTTCAATTATACACAAAATTAGAAAAGATAACCATCTTATGTTAGATTTGGGGAAGAAGTATTGCATGAGAGCTAAAATAATTATTAATGAAAATGATAAAGACACTTATTTTATAATTATTAGAATAAAACAAATGCTTCAGGAATATTACTTATCAATGGGAGGAACTAAAAATAATATTTTAGGAGGAAAGGAATGGAAGTCAAGGAAAATATATGTCACTTAACTAAATCTACATTGAAATAATTTGTTCTCACTGCATAGTATGTAACATTCAAGTAACAACCAAAAAATTAACAACCAAAATAAAAACCAAAAAATTACAGAAGCATAAACCAGAATATACACTTAAAGAACTAAATGCAGTATTCTGGGGAGTGGAACTGAGAATCAGGTAGAGTGGGCAAAGGATTGGTACTTTTTACTCTAAGGCTTTTTGTATTTGATATTAGAGTATTACGTTTTCAAAAATGTGTACACGTTTTAATAATCACAGTTGTAAAGCAACCAAAATTAACTAAATTTAGAAGAGGTATGCTGTCTAAAAAATATACCAATGAATGTTAAAATTATGTCTCAGATGACTCTAGCGGTTAGGAGCATAGTATTTGAAACCATGCTACCTATGATGAATCCAGGTTCTGCCATTTAGTGATGTGACTATGTTCACATCATGTTAAATGAGTTATTGCAGTGAGTAAAGGAAAAAAAAAACATAAATGTATAAGATTTAGAAAAAGAGAATGATTTAAAAGCAAAAGCTTTTAAAACAAATTGTAATTGCTAAATAATAATTTTCCTTTCCTTCTCCTGGTCACGTGTGTATCGTTATTTATCCCATTATCCTATTCCTTGTATTAAGAGTTTTTGTGTCTACTTTTATTGAAGGATGTTTTCTAGTGACTTTTTTTTTTTTTGAGGCAGTCTTGCTCCATTGCCTAGGCTGGAGTACAGTGGTGCCATCTCCACTCACTTCAACCTCTGCCTTCCAGGTTCAAGGGATTCTCTTGCCTCAGCCTTCTGAGTAGCAGGGATTATAGGTGCCCGTCACCACACCCAGCTAAATTTTGTAGTTTTAGTAGAGATGGGGTTTCACCATGTTGGCCAGGCTGTTCTCGAACTCCTGACCTCAAGTGATCTGCCCACCTCGGCTTCCCAAAGTGCTGGGATTACAGGTGTGAGCCACCACGCTTGGTGGTTTTCTAGTGATTTTTAAAGATTTCTTTAAGAGCTAGTTCATAATAAGCCTAGTCTTTTTGCCACAACTTGTAAACAATTTGTGGTTGCTAATACAGTATAAGTCAACAGGAGTTTTGGGGCTTCTGAATTAAAATTAACACACTAATGATGATTATCTTTCAGTTAGGCCTGTGAATAAAATGGCTGTTCAGCAAAGTAGACGCTATTGTTAAAGATACTCCTCTTACTGACAATGGTGCTGTGATAGCTTTTAAATTACAGGAATCAACCGAAGAGTACACTGAGATTAAGGAATGGTAGAATAAAATGTGAAGAAACAATTAAAATGGAGCTGCTGTTAAGTTATTAATACACTGTAAGATTTGTAATAATTTCAGAAATATATTTAGATAATGCTATAAGTGGAGAAGATTAATTTTCTCATAATAATTTCAATTCAGATAGCTGACTTTGTCAGTGAAACTGACAATGCTTCTAATATTCTGTGATCTCTGCATCTCAGAGACTTACAATGAAGACTAAGTTTAATTGTAACTTTTTTTCCCTCTGACCTGAACATATTTTTATAAATTCTTATTGTAATCAATTTCAGATATAAGTGCAATACTATGCATTTGAATATTCTACTCCTTTAATCCTGATCCATTGTCCTTAAAATAACCTTGGCAGCTTTTGCTTATTTTCCTTCTAAATATTTTTTCCCCAGGAGCTTCTTTGTCCTTTAATATAAATAGACTTCTAGTGTCTGTTTCATCAGTGTACCAGACATATCCAGACATACTGACATTCTGATGTAAAAACAGATTACACTCGTATTGTTCACATGCTGCAAACAATTATGCTCATGCATTCTACTGTAGAGGGTTATCATAAAATTTAAAGGAATCGAATATGTGAAAAACTATGAACTATATACACTATGAGGAATTATCAATTAATTAATTTAATTTTGATGGTTTAAGAAACTAATCTATCTTTCCAATACTGATTTTTGAGTATTTGTAAGGGCAGGGCGTTACTTGGCTTGTAAGTTACTGGCCAAAATTGAAAGAAAGATTCAAGATTTCAAACTTAAATTACTTGTGGCAATAAGTGTGAAATAGACTGAGGCTTTCTTTTCAAGCCGTGATAAATATGCATAGGAGAGTATATTTTGCCTTCTCCTCTCACAGGTCAGGCATAAAATGGATACAGGCATGTTGATAGGCATCTGTTTAGGCTACAAGGTTGCCAAAAGCTACCAAACAATTCTTGACAAAATTCTGTCAACTGAGTAATTTAAGGCTGTCCACATTTCAGAAATTTTATCTGTAAGAAATTTGTCGACACTACATGGATGATGGCTGTAGTCACTGCTTCCTTTTACTGTGCAGTGATTTGGACAGTAATGGACAGACTGGTTTGAGGCCTCTACATTTTTGGTAGTATAATATATGGCAATCATAAATTGCCCAAAAAGGGCAATATAAAACCAGCTTTCAGATTTTAATAACTGAGGTCAGTTTGACATTTAGAGACAGTGGGCTTGTTGATGGCATGTCTGCATACTTTTGCATGATTTTAAATATAAAGTAAGTCACTCAGCAAACAGAAAATAAGAGTCAAGCAAAAATAAAATTTTCTGCTTGACTGAAGAAGATGATAAGAGTTTATACGTTTATTATTCTGGAGATTATTTAAAGATTAGTTTTAATTAAGATGAGGTGAAAGGAAAAACAGACAAAATAACATTTAAAAAATTTTTCAACACAAAGAAAGTATAGGAGACCTAAAGCCATTTTGTGTTGCATTTCCAGTGAACTGCCTCATTTCCGGAAACTATCTTTGTATTATATTGTCTTCAAAACTAGGGGCTTTAAATATAAGCATTTATACATGCCCTCTCTCCTGCAGACATCCCTCTTGCCTTCCTTACTTGCTAACAGATAACCTTATTTTTAACTTTAGACCTTAAATGTGTTGCTAGCATGATGCCCAATACCCTGTGAATCTGGCTTCTTGGTACCAATTCTTTTGATTGTTCTAGTCTTCACTCCCTTTAATGTGTTCGGTGCCCCACGAGATTGCTTAATTGTCAGTAAAGTGCCATTACCTCTGTTTGGTGTCTTGATCCACCTGGAAATTTTATGTAAGAAATTGAGTTTAAAATTTTAACTAAGTAAAAAGTGAAAATAATATAAGATGAAAAGAAATTAATCACTTTGCAGTATCATAAAACAAGAATGAAATTAAAATAATGAAAGGAGTCTGCACTAAACTAAGAAAGTAACATTTGATCACAGTTACTTCCTCATTTCTCTCCTTTTCACCCTTGCTGCTTAGAGAAGATAAGGTCTTTGCAGAGGAAGGGAGAAAAATAGTATTCATTATATCTGAAATATATGAAATTCTGTTAAGTGATTTATCATAGTATTTATTGTTGTTTTTTTGTTTTTTACTTTTAATAAGCCAAAGTAGCAATGCAAAACCTAGAATGAGAAAAGCCTACCTAAACCAGTAAGAAAGAACATAGTCAATGTTAGGGAGACAGTAATTTATGCTTACAAAATGAGCTGACCTATTGACTGGCATTAGAAAGCAGCTGTATTAAACTGCAGTTACATGGTGTTTGCACTAAATTACAAGTACAAATATTTGGGTTCCAGGTCTACCTGTTATTAATTAGCTTAGGGTAACTCAGTCACTTTAGGAATTGACATAATACACACACTTAATCTGTAAGTAAGAGGTTGGAGTGAATGAGTTCCAAAGTTTTTTATAGCTCAGCAAAATTGCTTAATTTTGAGGAATTAGTTTTAAAATATGACTGGTATTAAAACTAAGATCTTTCCAGTTTCCTAATCCTGTTATTTTCAAAAAGTCAGACATTACAATAATGTAACTTTTATATCTTTTATGCCCATACAGAAGTTGTGATTAGCTCACAGCCTCTGCCCAGCTGGTGTTGTCAAATAAAAGTTTATTAGGTGGGGCAGGGTGTGTTGGAGGGGCATGAAGACAGAAATGAAATTAAACCTTCAAATTTTATTATTCTTAAGGCCCAATCTCTTTGGAGCAGGTGTATAAAATGGGAACCAACCAATTTGGAGATTCTTAGAATTTTATGATTGTCTTAGAAATCCCAGCCAGGCTTAAAACTTAGAATTGTCTCTAATGATATTTTGGAGGAGTGTACATATGCTAGCAGGTAGGCCCAAGCAGCAATGATTCTGGACTGATTTGAATTTGCAATTGGATCCCCAAACTCTAGGATACTAGCTGTCACTCTCTCTCTAATCATTTCGTTATCCTTGTAATTTAACAACCCCAAATCTTCTGCAAATGAATTTTGATTTCCACTGCCACAAGGTGATAGAGTTTTACTTTACTCCTTTGGAGAGTCATCTGTTTTGGATGTTGAAATGTGACCTCCAATGTTGGAGAGGGGCCTAGTGGGAGGTGTCTGGGTCATGGAGGAAGACCTCTCACAAATGGCTTTGTGCTGTTCTTACAGTAATGAGTGAATTCTCACACTTAGTTCACACAACAGCTGGTTGTTTAAAAGAGCCTGGAACCTGCTCAGCTTTTTCTTGCTCTGTCTCTTGCCATGTGACACACTGGCTCCCCTTTGCCTTCTGCCATGATTATAAACCTCCTGAGGCGCTCACCAGAAGCAGATGCTAGCAGCATGCTTCTCATGCCACCTGCGGAACTGTGAGCCAAAATAAACCTATTTTCTTTATAAATTTCCCAGATTTAAGTATTCCTCTATAAGAATTCAAAAGACTAACACAGAGGTGTACAAACTATTTTTCAAGGAACATAAGTTTTACTTTAATGTTGGCAGTGTTTGCAAGAGCAGATTAGTGTGCTACAACAAATGCTGAATTACTTAACGAAAGTGAAAAAAAATGCAGCCTAGTGAAAGTGTGTAACGTTCTGTAGAACTAGAATGCTATGTTTCATTGAAGAGTTCAGTATAAGAACTTTTCTCTGTTTCTGACTTTCTTTTTACTGCTGCTATTCTAAACTTTTTTTTTTTTTTTTTTTGAGATGGAGTCTTGCTCTGTCACCCAGGCTGGAGTGCAATGGTGCAATCTTGGCTCACTGACACCTCTGCCTCCTGGGTTCATGCGAAAGCAATTCTCCTGCATCAGCCTCTCGAGTGGCTGGGATTACAGGCACCCACCACCACACCTGGCTAATTTTTGTACTTTTAGTAGAGACGGGGTTTCTCAATGTTGGCCAGGCTGGTCTCGAACTCCTGACCTCACGTGATCTGCCCGCCTCGGCCTCCCAAAGTGCTGGAATTACAGGCGTGAGCTACTGCGCCCAGCCCTACTACTTCTAGTCTTGACTCAAGTATACCTGCAGCTCTCCAAACTGCTGTGATTTGGAGCTAATATAAGAATCACCTGTCACTAGTTCCATTGAATAATTAATTTTTTTTGTCGGAAGAAGTGTCGAAAGGCTTTCAGAGAACCATCAGTCAAGGCATGGACTGGTATATGGTGTACCTTAAAAGTACAGGGAAGCATCTTATAATTTTGATTTCTTGGAAAGCATTGCAGAACTACTAATAAAAGAAATTGTGTGCAGGGCAACAAAATGTTTATTCTATACAAGTTACTCACCGTCTATATTACTCATAAAATTGATAACCACTGCTCATAAGAAAAACAAAATTGTGATTTTAATTAAACTTATTTCTGTGTTGGGATTGTTGGTGCCATGATTTTTACCTACTAAACTTCAATTTTGAACTCTAGAAATATTCCCTACCTTGAGTTCTTCACCCTGTAGAATTTTCACTTTTTTCTGGTGTACAGACAATTTAAAGTTTCAGATTTAAAAATAACTGTCAATTGTATTTATTTTGTAAGAAAAGTGTTAAAATAAATATTATGAAATGATATTTAGAATAAATTCTTAGTTGAAAGAAAAAATATAGAAGTAAAATTATTATAAAGAAATGAGTACAACTCTGTTATGTTAAATGGAAATTAGGAGTAGTGGTAGGAAATCTTTATAGTTACTTTATTTTTTAGGTATGTATTTCATAATTTTGGATACTAAAATGATTACCAGGAGGCAACTTCCAGTAATGATGTGCATTATTACCAGATATATTTTTGTCTCTCAATTCCATTCTCAAATATAAGAAATTAATGTTCTTTGGAAAAAAAAATGGTTGAATTTAAGTCTGAGGCAGGAAAGAAACACAAAAAATTGGAACTAGAACGTAAATTTTTGACCAAAAAGCACCATATCAAAGACTGATGAGTCATAACCAAAATGATAGGGTGGCAGGTCTGAAGAGAATCCTACAGGGCAAAGACATGATCATTAGAGTAACAAAAATAAAAACAAAAATTGTTTAATTTAATCTCCTCCTGACTACTGCAGTTGATTGAGACACATAAATTATCTAAAAGTCCAATAGTTCAAAATAAGTTTAAAAAATAATAATTTGACACTATTTAAAATAGCTAGTGTACCAAATACCTACTTTGAAAATTGATAAAGAACAGGAATTTTTCTGATACAGTTTTCTGTAAAAATTCTGAGTTTTGTAAAAGTAGGAAAATACATCATAAAATTGCTTTTTAAATACCCCTCAAGATATAATGGATGCAGTCAACAATTATCAACAGATATTAAAACCATTACTTGAAAACTTGTTTGGTGACTCGATATTCACAAGACATTAATGTATTATCATGGTAATTATTTGTTCATTATAAAGGGAAAACAAAAAAATGTGCACTTGTGGGTTCAAGCTGTCACAACTTGAACCTGGTGACCCATCACTAAGAGTGGACTTTTAGTGCTTCATGATATAATGTAAAATGAAATAGAAGCATCATACTATGGTCTCGCAATAAGGCTGAAAGAAAATACTGAGGCCTTTGCCTCTAGTTTTCAGTTCACAGGAAACAGAATAAATATGTTTTTTTTTTTTAAAGAAAAACAAGATTAACATATCCATAAGGAAGCAATAGTGTTTGTAGAGTGCTGAACATTATGAAGGAAACCTGATCTCATTCCTCCGATAAGGCAATGAAGTTGGATTAGAAAAAATTTGTAACCAGTAAATCTATTCTTGAAAAACCTTATCTATCAGGGTTGGGGGGCTAGGAGAGGAATAGCATTAGGAGAAATACCTAATGTAGATCACGGGTTGATGGATGCAGCAAACCACCATGGCAAGTGTATACCTATGTAACAAACCTGTACATTCTGCACATGTACCCCAGAACTTGTCTTATTGTTTCAATTAAACAAATGACAAAAATACTATTTTGTTTTACCTGTCAATGTGAAAATGTGTTGAGTATTAGATAAAATTAAGAAACTTTCAAATTTCCATTATTGAAAAACAATCCTTTCTTTAAAAAGCTGCATACTGACAATCCATGATGACGGTTCTTGATTCAAATACTTTAGTAAATCAAAAATAAACAAATTAAACATGGTGCATGTTAAACATTCAATCTTGATGATGTGGGTATTAAGATTCATTAAAATAATCTCTTTCATATATACATATATTTTAAACCTTTAGAAAAATTTAATTTAAAAGACATATTTTAAGGCATATTCAGTGATCTTTTAATTGCTAAATTCTGGTTATATTTGGCCTCCTTTTGACTACCTAAATTATAAAGCCAAAATGTTTGTCTATAATTCAGATTTCATCTTTGCTCTACACTGCTATGGGTTTAACCAACCAATTCTAATCCACAGTCTACTTTTTATAATTCACAAAAAGTAATAATACAAAGAAAAGTATAATAAATTTCTCCTGTAATTTGCTTGAATTTCTGGATACCACTGGTTAAGATAAATCACAACATTTGTAGTAGTTGCTATTGCTTGATTTTTTTTTAAGTCTAAATTTTTGACTTATGTCTTAACATGGATGCCTTTCTTTAGGGAGATAAAGTAACTTTTTACCCAAGCAAGGTCAACTCAAATATAAAGTAGTAGTGCCCTAAAAATAATTAAAATAATTATTGCTTTAAAATACTTATATAATTTTAATACAGATTTATTGTATTGTTAGAATAATTAAATAATATTCAAAAAATTTTATAAATATAAATATTTAAATAATATATCTATACTTTACAAAAAATATAATATTGTCATTTTGAGTATCTAAACATCAAAAAGCCAATAGTCATTCTTTGTTTATAGTCCCATATTATTATCTCTCAAAAGTGAACTGTTGATGTTTATCTGAATAAGTAATTTTTCTAGTATATTGTTTTCAGTTTTAATTTTTTCACACAATTAAAACACTTCTTTAAATTTGCATTTTGTGGTCAACATATTTGAAATTGTTGTCATTCTAATCAACACTTCTCAACTGATTGTAATATCTTTTTTGAGCAAATACTCCTTTAGGAGCCAAGGTAACTAGGAAGATTAGATCAAATCTGCTAACAAATAAGCATTATCAATCTTATAAATAGAATGCATAAATATTTTATCTCAAAATTTTTTTTTTTTTTTTTGAGACAGAGTCTCGCTGTCGCCCAGGCTGGAGTGCAGTGGCGCGATCTCGGCTCACTGCAGGCTCCACCCCCCGGGGTTCATGCCATTCTCCTGCCTCAGCCTCCCGAGTAGCTGGGACTACAGGCACCCGCCATCTCGCCCGGGTAATTTTTTGTATTTTTAGTAGAGACGGGGGTTTCACTGTGTTAGCCAGGATGGTCTCGATCTCCTGACCTTGTGATCCGCCCGCCTCGGACTCCCAAAGTGCTGGGATTACAGGCGTGAGCCACCACGCCCGGCCTATCTCAGATATTTAAATAGACACTATTCCTTAGACTGAATTGAGGATTTTTTTAACAAAAGAAAAAAAAAAAACTAATAAAATTAGTAATTTCATTTCTCATTTAGTGAATTTTAGCAAAATTGTTATGAGATGAAATCGCTGGTCTTCTGTTTTCTATTAAAGAATGGAATATAACCTATATGATTAAAAATAAGAGTTCTGATTGTCACTTCAAGAATGGCAATGGCAGGAGTTCTGCAGAAGACATGCTCCCCAGTGAAACAGACATAAATTGTGAAAAATAAAGATAAAAGAATATTTGAAGTCTCTTGAAATGGTCTTAAGGGCAAATTACAAATAAAAAAATTATTCAAGAAAATCTACTAATATTCAGTAAGTGCACTGAGAATCTGTGGCATTTGATCTGGAATCTACTCCTTTTCTCCTATAGCCCTTCTACCCCAGTATAATGGATTTTAATTCTTAATAAGTACATCCAGAATATCAGATTTCTTCTCTCTCCTTACATAGGAAGGCTATGGTATATTCCTGGTAAGGGTGGGACATCAATATTCTCATTCCCTTCCTACCCCAGCTACCCGATACAGAGGCAATTCCAGGAGAGTTTGGCCGAGAGGTTGGAGGCTCCCTTCTTCCACTAGATCTCACTCATAAATGAGGTTTCTGCCACAGAAGCGTGCTGATAATACTTGCGCCCAACTGCTCCCACGTAGCTCATTCATAGAGTGGAGCTTCCATTCTTCTTTACGTAAAGATAAAGGGAAATAAAGATGCCCAGAGGTTGCCATTCCTAACCAGAGCTCTTCCAAAGTAGCAGTGGACTCAAACAGGTCACTATTCCTGGCATCAGCTCCAGGTCCATAGCTCAGAGACTGTGTAAGTGGAGATGCAGGCCATATAAACAGAGAACTCTAAAGCTCTCCTGAATTTGAACCAGTTTGTGGGAGAAAAGAGGCCAAAGCAGAATGACAGAACAGGCCCTCTCCAGTGATTGTCCCTCCACAGAAAAGTAATTTGAGAAACTATCCATGTCCCCAAATATCTTCACAATAGCTAAGAGAATCAGGTGAGAGATCACAGCACCTGATTAAAGCACAATGGTAAAAGACACATTGAAGAGGGCAGGAAGGACAGTTTTACATTACTACACAGACCCTCTCCCAACCCCAGACAGCACAGTGAAGAAAGAGATACCATCCACTTGAGAGAAAGAGGAAAGTAGGCATAGAATTTTATCTGAAAAATCCCATATTGGGCCCATGATAGTAAAACCTAGCACTAGGCATTACCCCATGACTCTTGACTCCAAGGTAGTTACCACAGACTGAGCATCTAAACCCATTCTGACACCAGACAAGAACATATAACTCCTGTGAGACAAATGTTATTTATAGCTTGCATCACTACTGGCTGACTACAGTGGCCGTGGGCTTCAAATAACTCACAGCAACAGGCTGGCCTCAGCAGCCATGAGTTTTGAGTATACCCCAGTGCTGTGCCTGTCTTAGCAGCCAAAATATTGTTCAGTCCAGCATTGTTCCAGTTATGATGGTCTTGGGTTTAGGGCTTCCACTAGCACTACAAGAAATGCAGTGGTCAGGGCTTAGGGACAACACTAGGTGACCTACTCAGAATCTCAGGATGGGCTTACTATTGAAGGATGTTCCTCAACAAACCTAGAGTGCAAAGAATGGAGCAAGTACCTACTTCTTCAATGTGCAAGGATAAACATGACAAGGATTTAGAAAAATCAAGAAGACGTGACATCATCAAATGGACAAAATAAGGTACCAGTCACCAACCTTGAAGATGTGGAAATTTATAAACTGTGTGACAAAGAATTCAAAGTATCTGTCTTAAGAAAGCTAAAAAATCTGCGAGAACATATAAACAATTAGAAAACATAAGAATAACAAGTGATGAGAATAAGAAATTTAAGAGAGACTAAAATAATAATTAAAAGAAATTGAATAGAAATCCTGGAGTTGAAAAATTAAGTGAACAAAGTGAAAAATGTAATAGTATTAACAGCAGAATTGATCAAGAGGAAAAAATTCTACAAGCTCAAAGACAAAGACAGGTTATTTGAAAACATACAGCAAGGGGATAATAAAATGAAAAAATGAAGAAAGCTTATGGGATTTATGATATAGTATTAAAGGAGAAAATGTATGAGTGATTGGTGTGCAAGAGTGAATGGAGAAAGATAAAGAGACAGAAAACTTATTTCAAAGAATAATAGCACAAAAAAATCAAACCAGGAAAAAGATATAAATATCCAGGTACAGGAAGGTCACAGGTTTCCAATGAGATACAACCCAAATAAGACTACTCCAAGGCATATTATAATCAAATTGTCAAAGCTCAAAGAAAAAGAGTGAATCTTCAAAGCGGCAAGATAAAATATGCAAATAAATGGAATTCAAATATGCCTGTAGCAGACTTCTCAGTTGAAACTTTACATGCCAGAAGATAGGATGATTTATTCATGTTGCTGAAGGAAAAAAAATAAAATCTATGCCATTGAAGAATATGGTTCCCAGCAAAGCTGTCCTGGAGAAGTGAAAGAAAAATGAAGACTTTCTAGGAAAAACAAAAGATGGGGATTTTCATCTACACCAGAACTGTCTTATAAAATATGCTAAAGGTAGTACTTCAAGCTAAAAGAAAAGAAGGCTAATGAGTAACACAAAGACATGTAAAAGTATAAAAGTCACTGGAAAAGGTAAGGACACATTCAAATTCAGAATTCTCTAATACTGTAATGGCAGTGTGTAGATCACACTTTTAGGATGAAGGTTAAAAGACAAATCTATTAAAGATAATAATAAGTACAATAATTTGTTAAACGCTATGCAATATTAAAAGGAGTAAATTGTGACATCAAAATGGAGGGCCAAGTGAAAACAGAGTTTTTTTTTTTTCTATGAAAGGTTGTTAAGGGCTTAAAAAACTTAATATTACTATGTTGTCTGTGAGCATCATGGTAATCATGAAGCAAAATCTGTAACAGATACCCTAAAAACAAAAAGGAAGAAACAAAATATACTTCCAGAGAAATCACTTAATTATAAAGGAAAGTTGCAAACACTCTCTAGTTATAGGAGCCAGAATATAAATGGATCAATCTGTGAAGTTATTTATGTGCCAGATCATTGTTGAAAACAATAGAGCAATCAGCATTTAATTAATGGAGCTTAATAGCTCTATGTAATTAGGAAAGAGACAGTCAAAGAGAACCCTGTCAAACCACTGCTATCTCAAGGTGACAGTGTACACACCCAAGGTTGTACCATCATTAAAATAGTTCTGTCAGTCACTAAACAAATACACAAGTGAACAACAGTAACAAGCTGTGGGGAAGGGTGAAAAAAGTATAGAATGTTGCTACAATATATTACCAAAAATATCTAAATTTCAACAACAAAAAATGATGATTTATGCAAGAGACAAAGTAGAAACCACATAAAATAAAGGAAATAAAGCAGGCAATAGAAACTGTGAGAGGGACCAGATGTTGGATTTAGCAGACAAAAAATTTTCAAAGTAGTTTTTTCATAAATATTTTCAAAGAACTAAAGCACATCCTTAACATAAAGGAAGTCATGATGGCAATGTCTCAATAAACAATATAAATAAATATATAGAAATCATAATAACCAAACAGAAATTCTGGAGTTGAAAAGTACAACTGAATTGAATAAACAATTTACTAGGCTCAGTAATGGGTTTGACCTGGCAGAAGACAAAAATTAGTCAAAAAACATTAGAACCAAAAAAGGCCATATGACATTGTGATAGAGTCATGGACAAGGGTTGAGTTTAGGTAAAATTTGTGCCAAGAAAATTTTTAACAGACACAAAGCAAAGCAGGGCTGTATATAAAGGAGTCAATATCAGTTCCAAATAACCAAGCTGACACAGGGTCTTTCTTCCTCAGGAATTACTAAGTTAAGAGAAACGTGGAATATTACATCAGGAAGCCACTTGTTTGATGTTCGGTATCTGTGTTGGAAATTAGACTGCTTTGCTATGTCAAGGTGACTTAGATCTTCCAGAAAAGAGTAAGATTCTTTATTTACTAATATAATTTCGAAAAAATTGTATGGCCTACTATTTTAGAATATGAAATCATTCTTGAGTAATAAAATAGTAATTACTCAAAGAAAAGAGTTGTTGGGACACTTTACAGCTGCAGAATATTCCATGGAGAAATCTTGTTTCCTGTTGACTCTACAGTTGGATTTATCTGAGTCTGTTTGTCGAGCGCGAGGAATGATAGATAACCTGATTTTTTACTAGAAACATCTATTGCTACTGATGATAAGTATAATTTCAACATTGGCATTGTTCTTCTGCTAATGGTGCTAAAACATTAAAGATATCATTTCACTTACATTTCAGCACAAGAATGGTCAATTTTTATTTTTACATCAATGGAAAGTTAGACTTCTTACAGTAATAGGTAAACCAATGTTTTGGAGCTGAATGTGTTTCCACTGCTTTCAAGCACAGTGTTCTAAATATTTGACCTTTGATGTGGATATTGGTGCTTCTTCAGTGGATTTATCTTCTGATTTTCTTGGTTTCTGTGAAATGACTACAATCACGAAAGCCCCAATGATAGGATTTAAATGTCAATGAAAATTTTATTCAAATTATACTTTAATCAACACATTTTTAGTATTGAAATTGCCATACCTAAAGTTTCATTTTAAACTTACTATTTCAAAAGGATGTACTATAGAATAAAAATTTGTTCCTAAAAACTAAAGCCAAAACACCGCAGCAAGAATGCTCAACTGTTTTCTATAAGTTCTATGATAGCCTATTTCTGTTCACTTTTCTGAGCTGTGCAGCCTATTTCTGAACACATTTCATGTACACCTAATGTACAATTCCCCACATTTATCCTTGACCTGACCTACAAGAGACCTAAAATATTAGGACATTTTGAACACTGCAGGATTACCTGTGAGAGTACTGCCAATTTTTCAGCAAATGCCCAGCACAGTCAGAGAAGCACTGGATGCCTCTTCAGTTGTGCTTCTGAACTCATTTTGCAAGATGTACTTTGCAAGGAAGGAGTTATCTATGTTGTGTCTACAATGGTAGTAAATGACAACCATCTTCACTGAGCATGCTTGCTTAGAAAATAGCAGAAGTTGAGGTAAAAAGTGAAGACTTGGGGAACAAATCTCAGTTACTTTCATACATTTTGTAATAATAACATTTACCTAACCATGATGCATTGTTGAAAAATGGAAACCTACGAGATGTTGAACTGGATGGAATCCAGTACTACAGAGAGCTATAATTGAGACTCTGGCAGGTGAACATCTTGTATGGTTATATTTACATTGATGGAAAAAAATGTAAACTCACTCAAGATATGTAATCAAAAATGGTTCTTGATTATAAGGATACAGAATGATCTAATATGAAAAGTACTTAGGAAATTGAGTTGTCCCTCCAGAGGAACTGGATCTAAGAGATACTTTTCTTTGCATACCTGTTCTTTCTGAGTCTTTCACTGCCTAGTAACTCTACTGTTGGACCTTATGGGGGAGAAAGGAAAATCAATGCTAAAAGCTAAGGCTATAGGAAAGGACTGCCAGATAATGAGGGGCTTTAGAATCACATTAGTGTGTTTAGAATCTATTCTTCAGGCAACGGGAAAATAATAGGATGTAGGCAAGAAAATATAATCGTATTTATATGTTAGAAAGATGAATGTGACTGAAGAAAAAAATTCTTAAGACTTCCCAAGAGAAGAAATTGTAAAATCTACTTTTCAAAAATTTCTTTTGCCTCATCAACAGTTGCAGGCATCCAGGAAGTGATTTATTTGCTGACAGAATGTGTCTCAAGTGTACAAATCAAGAATTCCTTCCTACCCAATCTCATAGGCAGAAAAAAAGGATTATTTGAATTGTACTTATATTTCTCATTATGCTTCAGGTTCTCAAATTGGTGTGAAACAACTTCCTCTGTGAATAGTATTTTGGATACCATGCCAAGGGAGTACACCACAGGGCAATAAATGCAGATGTTTTCTGAGTGGGGGCTTCCCATAAAGTAAGACCATATTATAATTTGGAGCAAACTTTTTTCATTACTTTAAATATAAGCACTGTCAGAATACAGAGGAAATGGCTTAATATGTATAAATATTAAAATTTAAAGGCCCAAATATTAAGTATAGTTGTATAAATGTTGTTTTGCACTGTATTTTTATATTTTATCTTTTAAATATTTTCTTTTATAATATGTATTTCAATGTAGTAATTATTAAGTATTTTTTATCTTCAAGGAATAGTAATGATTATGTAGGGCTGTGTTTCCAAGTCTTTGTAGGTCAGTGGCAGTCTGGTTTTCTGAGATTCTTCTCTAGAGCTTATGAAATACAAAATTCACAGGTCTCCTCCTCAAGAATCTGATTCAGTGGATCTGGAAACCATTTACATAAATATTATAAAGCTGAGTTGGGGAAATTTTCTATTTTCAAATATTTGCAAGTTAGAAATGTTTCATTTTAGCCTCTTCTATTCCATTCTTCCTGCTCTACAGAAAAATATATTCACCATGCCTTCACTATCACTTGAGCCTGCTAAGCAGAAATCCTCCTGCCTATAGTTTAATTCTGTCCTATTTATTCCTATACATAATATACTTCACATCAATTTGAATATAAAAATTCCTATCAATTTTACCTCCTAAAGAATTCAATTACTCCTCACTATCTTGACTACCACCACTCTTATCTAAGTTACACTCATCTCTTTCATAGTCTACAGGTCTAGCTTCCTAATTAGTCTACCTCCATCAGGCTTTGCTCCCTCCAATCTATTCCTCATAACATAAATGTAGCCAACTTTTTAAAATGCAAATTGAATCATATTATCACCAGCTCACCTGCCTACACGCACATGCATGCACACACACACATACTCTTTACCCTTAAACAATTTCATTTTCCTTCAATAGATTTTTATTGTACATAGGATAAAGTCAGCATTCCTTAGAAGACTACAGTCTACATATACTAGCCATTACCACCTTTCCAACATAACCTCACATCAGTACTTGATTTTCATTCTGTGTTCTGACCACTGCACCTTTTTGTTTTTTTTTTTGTTTTGTTTTGTTTTAGATATTTGGACTATGGTTGACAGAATAATGCCATAATGCCCCCAACCCAAGGTTCCCACTTAATAATCCCTGGAACCTAGGAATGCATCATATTATATGGTATAAGGATACTGATGATGCAGATTGAATCAACATTGCCAATAAGTTAATTGTAATACAAGATGACCCCGAATAGTCTGATTGAGAACAATCTAATCACATGATTTCTTGGAAGCAGAAGAAGCAAAGGAAGAAATGTGAGTTAGAAAAATGCAAGTTTTCATTTTAACCAAGGAATATGGTTCCCTCTAGAAGCTGGGAACAGAACAGATCTCAGCTCATTGCAAACACAAAAATAAGGGGGACCTTAATCTTTACAACAACGAGCTGAACTACACCAATAACTTGAATGAGCAAGGTAATCAACTCTCCCCTAGAGCGTTTAGAAGACATCATATTCTGCCGTCACCTTGATGTCAGCCCATGAGACTGGTGTACTGCTAACCTACAGTACTGTACGATAATTAGTTCGGTTTGTTTTATGCCCCTGAGCTTTTGGTGAATTGCCACCCCAGCAATAGAAAGCTAATTCTTATACCCAAGATGTTATCACGTGATGTTTCCTGCCTAGAATGTTTTCTCTCATATTCACAAAACGTGTATTCATTTGTTAGATTTCAAGTTTAGAAATTCGATTTATCTTCCACTTTTTAAAAAGTTCTCTTTCAGTTGGAAAAAAAAAGCCCATCATACTTCTGAATAATTTGGGCAGTACTATCAGTGTACATTCTTGCACAGCTGTAAATATTTCAGTGCTACTTTTAATAGTAGATTGCAAACCCCTAGAGAGCCAGATCTATAACTTCATACTTTCTTGCATTTCCTCTTGTAAGCAGTATATTTTAATTTTGTTTACTTTGAACTCTTTTCACCTTTTATCCAGTAAAAAACAGATAAAAGGAGAGTGTTATTCTAGAAATAGGTATTAAAAAGAGCAAGACCCATCCACTCTGCCCCAGTCCTCCTCACCATACTGACAGAGTCGCTACATGAACTTCTAGATTTCTGGGACAATCCCAGGTCACATACAACAAGGAATATTCACTGTTTGAAACTCACTGGATGCTACCTATCCAAGGAAGAAAATATATCTATAATTGTCCATAATAAACTTGGTATTATCATAACATAAGCTGGGTACATTAATAAAAATAAGCATGTTTAGAATTGGGTTTGACTATGTCTAGAGGATACTAGTAAATTTCAAAAAGCAATTGGATATAGAAAGTCTTAATTACAGGAACCTGGAAAGTGGCAAGTGGTTTGACTGGTGAGAGATACTTGAAGGATCAAATTTAGACAACTGTAAACAAAGAAGTCCGGAAAATAAATAATCATTTCGATGTCATGGGAGTTGGGGGAAAGTGTATGGATTTTAGTGTCTTGGGTCAATGATCACAGACAGTTTCTACCACAGAAGGGGAATTAAATATCCGGGTAGTTGCATAATGCTTACACAATGAGCCTCAGAACAGAGTAAACATGGTGGTGGCAGTGGAGGTTCTAGATGGGCCCCAAAGTGTGTCTCTCTGAAAATTCCTTCTCTGAATTCCAGGTGTTAGAGGAGGTGCCCAGGGCACTGAACTTTCTGAAGAAGCTTCGCTTGCTCTGGACCTCTGAAACCTAATAGCCTTCTGCGTAACCTTTCTGTGTAGGGGACATGAGCCTTCCCAAATGTGACATATATTCAACATATAAAAAGGCCTACTAAGTTCTCTAGCTTTGTCTTAGTGCATTGAAGATGCAAGGTACAATAAAGTGAATGAACACCCACTTCATCTAGAGTGGGTGTTCTAGCATGGTTCAGACCTTGAAACTTGAGAATCTTTTTTTTATTATTGTACTTTAAGTTTTAGGGTACATGTGCACAATGTGCAGGTTTGTTACATATGTATCCATGTGCCATGTTGGTGTGCTACACCCATTAACTCGTCATTAGGTGTATCTCCCAATGCTATCCCTCCCCCCTCCCCCCACCCCACAACAGTGCCCGGAGTGTGATGTTCCCCTTCCTGTGTCCATGAGTTCTCATTGTTCAATTCCCACCTGTGAGTGAGAACATGCGGTGTTTGGTTTTTTGTCCTTGCGATAGTTTACTGAGAATCTTTACTAATGTGGTTTACCCTGAATCTTTGCAGGATTACCTCCCAACTACTAGAATTCATGTGTCTTGCTAGAGAATCTGGAGTACGTGCCATTTTCTACTTTTCAGGTGCACTTATGTGGAGACCAGATGATCTCTTGTGAAAGAGAGTGGGATAGTGAGCAAAGGAATGGAGCAAAGCCATGAAATGAATTACTGACCTTTCCAAGTGAACGTTAATTTGCATTGTCCTATCTCATGAGAATTAAAAATGACATACTGACTAAATAGTTTAACACATGCCAGGTCTCAGAAGTTGTGTTGAGCTATTCCAGTGAAAATACTACATCCAGCCTAGCTGTTGTGACTAGGGCTAACAAATAATTAACTGTGGCTCACTGCCATGCAAAATGATCCATCTGGCTTTTACTGGGATTGGGATGATAAATTGAATAGACATAAGATAGATGTCACTAATTTAGCCTCCTTTAAGTCTTTTTGTGTGGCATTAATCTCTTCCAGTCTACATAGGATGAAACATGGTTTCTAATTTACTTACTTGGCTAGAGACAGGATCAGTTCAGTAGCTTCCAATTAACCATTCTTTTTTAGTATATCTTATTCCATAGATCTGGGAACCAGTATGATTATTCTGCAAACTGCTAACTATACTCATACTGATTATAAACATAGGGACCACAAGAATGACTGAAGGGTGTCAGGGCAGCTTACTCTCACTACAGTATGAGTTTTTGTCTTTGCACAAGTTCACTCTAATAGGGTTTATGATGGGACTGTTTTTCTATCGGTGTCAGTATCTGCTCAGAACCTGCATGCAGTAAGCCTTGTAACAGGTGTATATTTCTTTTTCTAGAGTGGACAGTTATTCCAGAAAATGGTCATAGGTCTCATTGATGAAAGTGTTAGTGAATATGTTATGATGTATACTTGCTGAGGCATTGTTGGGGCTTTTCTTAAGGTGACTAAGCCTCTCCTTCCATGTCTGGCATCTAAGTCTGAGAACTAGCTTAAGCCTGAAAATTTGAAAAATAAATTCTGATTTTCTACTAGTATGGATAACATTGGCCTTCTGTTCACCTACTTTTGAGGTTTTTCATGTATTTAAGTCAAGTAATGTCCTTCTTAGCTGTCATCTAGCTCACCCATAGTGCAATATAGATTTATTAGACAACACCCCAGACCGTGTGGTCTAAGGTCTTTTGATTGCCATGTTGACCTTGCTACTCAATACCGTATCATGTCACTTTGTCCCAGTTAAGTAGTTACCTGTCTTATGCTATTTTGGAATGTTACAATTGCCACTGGCTAAAGAATCATCCCTTAAGAGCAACTCTGGCCTGCAGAAGACAGCAACCATTATATTTATAAACAACATTGGTGACTGCTCTACTTAGTAAATTATTTATTGCTTTGGTAACGAGTGTGTCCTTTGGTTCTTCCTGAATAATTTAGTAACTTGGTAGATTCTCTGATATTATAAAATATATTTATTGCAACAGACTCATCTCTCTGAGCTTTTTGACAGTTTCTCCCACACTCTGACAAAGTATTTACAGCATGTCTGCCCCATTCATGGTAAGCCATCATGTATCCACACTTCAAAGATACACTCCGCAGTGCATGAGAACAAGCTCCAAGTGCCTTGCCTGGAAATTCAGTCATAAAGCACAGAAGAGAATTCCCTCCATATTCTTCCTGGCCTTATATCATCTAATCCCCATTCCAGCATCTTCAAAATAAAATTCTAAGCACATTCTCCAAGGTTCTGTACCTCCTTGATAGAACATTGTAACCTCCTCCCTTACCAAATCTAAAATAATACTTTCTATGTGACATGGTGATATTTGACCCCTGTTTTTTTCTTTGGATTCAGTGAGTAAAGGTAGGGGTGACTGCAAGAGATGAATGCTCATTTAATACTGCATTTACCCCATTCTCTGAGTGAATCTTTGTCTAACCCAAGCCTAGCATTTTTTGCCTTCACATCATAAATGACACTAATAGTACACAAATATCTCCAGAGCTTTTTGAATTATTGCTGACTACATACTCTTGAATAACGGGGATTGCATTATCATATGCATCCTCTTCCATCTTGATTCCATAACAATTTAACATAGGTCAGAGTATTAGCAATAGTGATTCAATTATATGGGAAGGGTGATTGCTTCCCTAAACCCACCAGCAATAATATTGTTGTTGCCATTTAGCTGTCTGGTGATCAATTCCGGAATTGTATCCTGAGTATCTACTTCTTAGGATCAATTCTGGCACCAAATGTCGTAGTTTAGGTTCTCCTGGAAAGCAAACCCTTAGCAAAATTGATGCTTGCTAAAACCTTAGCATTGATTAGAATTAAGTACAGGAAGAAGTTTATTTGTAATTGAATGTATGAGACATTAATAGGGAAAGAAGAAATAAAACTGGAAAATAGAGGTAGCCAATTATATGTATGTTGTTAGTCAAGTGACCTCTGAGGTCATCTAAAGCTTAACCACATTAGATCTTCAGGATCCAGCACAATATATGCACAATGAATGGAAAAGCTGTGATGTTTATACACAAGTCACCGTTCATCATTAGTTGAGACCTATGGGGTATGACTGGGAATGGCAGTTAATTATCTGGCAATTCTCTAGCCTACAGCACAGAAAGCAAACTTCACTCAGGTGGTCATAGAGCCCAGGCAAAGAAATACTCATATTGGCTACTAAGAGTTGAGACTGTGTTGAAGTGAAGAAGTAGGGGCATCAAAGTAGGGAACCAGTGCTTCTGTTGCATAAGTCTCTGCTCCTAAGTTATTATAAGAAAAACTTCTCAACTTTACATCCTTTCTTATTTCACAGAAATAAGAATATGCCTTTACACTTTATTTCTGAAAGCTTTGTATAAACAGGCAACAAAATGAGCAGAAATAACATTGACCAATTAGGAAAGACAAATATACACACAAACTTAAAAATAATATTTGTTACTAGTCTTCTTTTAAATGTAAACTCTCTTCCACCCCGATTTCTATTTCTTGGATTCCAATAGCATCAGGGGTAGATTCATATAAAATTACACAGACATTGCCCTGGGGAAATGTGGTTGGAACTGTGGCCATATCTGGTTGTTTTCTGATTGTCCTGTTTTCCACTTCTTAGATTTCCTTACATGTGTAGATTCAATATTTTCTTTCAGGACCTGAGTTATGGTGAGTTACTGTTATGTAGTAACTTCTATTATGCTTGCTACCTGCATACACGCAAGGTCTGAACCAAGAAGGCAGAACAGAGTAACACACACTGTATAGGACTTGTCCCAAGAAAATCACATTGTCATATCTCTTTTGTAACCTTGTTAAAGTCACATGTTTGAAGTTGAAATATTTAGTAGTAGAGTGTGACACCCCCAGGAATCCCTCCACCCACACAACAATCAGGCTGGCACTGCTCTACTTGCCCTACACAAATATACTTGAATATTTCCAAAATCTATGCCATTCCTCTATTCCAAGGACCTTCTTACTCAGGCTTATCCATATTCCAATTAAACTAGTTTGCCTTAATTATCTCCTTTACCAGCTCAAAGTTGAATGGTAAAACCACAGCTATTCTACCTAGAAAAATAGAAACCTTGTCATTACTAAGATAAATAATGTCTTCTTACTAAAACTACTACATGTCAATATGAGCTACTTATGTACATTTTATTTGTAAATTTAAAAATCATTTTCTCCTTTGAACTTTTTTGTAATTATTGGAGTTATCTTACAATATGTATGTATGTCTTGATTATTAGGTCAAAATAATAGTTTATTAGCCTTCCTACAGGATTAGAAATTAATTCCATTTTGATCCTCAGCTTTTTATAATCTATGCTATTATAATGAGCCTAAACTACTTATTTAAAACCCAAGGTTTCTCTTAGCTATTCAGTAGCAAAAGGTAATGTTCTTCAAAGAGAACACATACATATTCTGACTGAAATATTGAAACATAGTGCAGAAAGGTGCTAAAGGAATAATTTCTTCATAGCTAGCTGTATTTTCAAGATGGTTCCCTTTCCAGAATTTTTTTCAATATTTCATACCCTATCTATGTAGTTTTCATACCCTATCTATGTAGTGTTTACTTTCTGCCAGAACAGCTTCATCAATAGGAGCAGACAGAACGAAGTTGTGATAGGGAAGTTACACTGAGTCTATTTGTTGACCACAGTTTATTTCCCAACATTCATAGATCTCACATCTATGCATATCAACTTTTTGTGCATATCAACTTTCATTATCAGTATATCATGCCTATGCTATCAATTTTCATTGATCTCACATCCTACTGCAGTCAACGTCATAAACAACATTTAGACAAAATAATTTGAATATGCCTGAGCTCTTTGATATTATTGAGGAATTGCCCTGGTCTGTTTCCGTAGAATAGAATGTTACATAGGGTGTGTAGTATGAAACAAATGCAATGGGCTTTCCAGTATGATACAACCAAATTTAAATTTGGCTTGAACACTGCCAAATTGTTTGAACTTTTGAAAACTGCATAATCATTTCAAGCTTCAAAATTCTACTCGATAGAATGGGAATTTGATTGTTGTGATAATTAAATATAACTAGTTGAGTAGATTGTTTTATATTAATTATGCATTTAATGGTTACAGTATTAGCTCTGTATTATTACTTAACATATTACTGCAAACTTAGCTTCCTAAAACAACACACATTTATTTCAAAATTACGGTGGGTCAAGAGTCTGGGCATGGCTTAATTGGGTCCTCTATGTAGGATCTCAGATGGCTGCAATCAGGTTATTAGCCAGTTTGTGTCCTCATCTGGAGACTGGATTTAGGATTAATCCACTTTGAAGCTCATTGGGTTTCTTGGCAGCAAGATGAAGTCTTATACAACTTACTGTAATGACAGAAGGAATCTTTGCCATATTCTGTTAACTAGGTGCAAGTGACAAGTATCTCCCACTCTTAAGAGGAGGTAGTTATACAAAAGTGAACACTAAGCAGGTAGAAATTACAGGGTCACCTTAGGGTCTTACACAGTAAATAAGTTATTACTTCTCCAAGTCCTAGATTTCCTGAGCTTTTAAAGCCCTTTTGGCAATGATTTTACAGAACCAGGTCTTAGATTCTTGCTGATAAAATTTCTTTCAGCGTATGTTTCTTAATGAAAAATGAATGTGTGATTTGTTGTTTTCCAAAGGGTTCTTATATATAAAAATTATTTCCAATAGCTTATGAAGTATGACTTCAATTTCTTCCTTAGGTCTCAATACTAGAAAAAATCAAATTTCCCAATTCTGATAGTTAATCAGATGTTCCTCTTGTCGCATATATGCTTCTCTAATATAATTATATATGTATATACATATAATCATTAACACATCATATTAATCAAAAGACAGCCTAAGGAAAGATTATATATATATAATATATATATATATATAAATTGCTAGTAGATATATTAAAAATTGTATAACACCTTTGCTCATCATATGAATACAAATTTAGAACCACAGTGAAATATCAGTATATACCTATCAGAAAGGTTGAAATTTGAAAAGATAAGACAGATAATACCACAGCTTGAGAAAAATATGAAATAACTAAAATTTTCTTATATTCCTTGTGAGAATGTAGTCAAACTACATCAGAACATGTTAATGGTATTAACTTAGGCTAATTCTATGACACATGCTAATTTTATGACCAAGAAATCTCACTCTTAGATACAGAACAAAGAAAAAAAAATAAGCATGTATGCCTATTAAAAGATAAGTGAAACAATGTATTTTTTGTAATTTTATTAATAATCCCAAATTGAGAATAAACAAAATGAACATAAATAGGCAAATGAAATATAATGGAATAATAAATAGCAATTAAAATATCAAACTACTGATATGAATAATGGCTGCAAATCAAAAATTTATTATCCTAAGTCAATGACACCAGACAGAAAAGGGTAAATACTAATAATTTAAATGAATTTCAAAAGAGGGCGAATTCTTGATAAATAGCATAAAATAATGGTAGATGTTTAAGTGAATGCTTTTTTTTTTTTTTTTTTTTTTTTCCTGAGGCAACTATTAACTGGGAAGGGGCATGAGGCACTTTCTGGGAACCTGGACTTTCTATGTGTTTATATGGATTGTGATTACATGGCTGTATACATACATAAAATATATTCAAGCTGTATACTTAAGAGTTACACAGTTCATAAACTCTATAGCTTGTATGTTACACTGCAATAAAAATGAAAGCAAGCATGCGTATGGCTAGAGGAATGCGGGGATGAGCCTTAGGTGTAGGAGGACTAGGCTCTTACAGTATCTTCTTTAAAAATAACCTTTGTTCTACCTTGACTTTTGTTACCAAATCTTAAACTAGGTGAATTCTGAAACCTTTCACTATTCTGCATATGGACTAGGGAGTAGCTAAACACATATGAAACCTTTTTAGGGTTCTACTATTATTACTACTCACAAAAAGTTTAAATGTGGCAACTTATTTTATTTTATTGTATTTTATTTTTTTGTGAGATGGAGTCTCACTCTGTCGCCCAGGCTGGAGTGCAGTGGCGTGATCTTGGCTCACTGCAACTTCTGCCTCCCGGGTTCAAGCGATTCTCCTGCCTCAGCTTGCCGAGTAGCTGGAACTACAGGCACCTGCCACCACGCCCGGCTAATTTTTTGTATTTTTAGTAGAGACGGGGCTTCACAGTGTTAGCCCGGATGGTCTCGATCTCCTGACCTCATGATCTGCCCGAAATGTGGCAATTTTGCTAATTCTACATTTTACTAAGTTTTATATTTTGCTGATGAACAATGGAAACACAAAACTTCCCTTACTCCATATTATTCCTCTCTCAAAATTATATATATGGAAAGATGTATATTCTTATAGCTGACATTTTGAATTAGAAGAGACAATAGTTGCTAAATTCCTTTTTTCCCTATTTCAATGCCATCCCCTTTATGCCTTTGATGGTCTGAGAATTCGATTAAAAGCTTTGATTTTAAATACATTTTAGGCAATAGTGGAATTTATCAGATATTTTATTCAACTCTTTGAAATTAAGATATATCACAAAAATTTGAAACTGTGTCATCCATAAAAACTAATCATATCTCTTCCTTTGTAAAAGTATTTCAATGGCTGTCACTGGTCTGGTGGTAAAGTTGAAACTTACTATCATGTCTTAGACGTATGTACCATGTTCTTCCCTTATATAATTGAGTCTCTGCTGCCATATCCAGCCTCAACTCACACTGCTCTTAAATCTTACTGCTATGTTTAGCCTTTTTATTGTTTTCAATTTCCTAAATATAGGCTTTTATGTTGCTTATGGACATTTGGATATTGTAATGATGTTATAGTCTATTTTAGAAGTTTTTTTTCCAAATATGGCAATTATGTTACCATATTAGAGTCTTGAAAATAATAGAGTTGGCCACGCGCGGTGGCTCACGCCTGTAATCCCAGCACTTTGGAAGGCCCAGGCAGGTGGATCACGAGGTCAGGAATTCAAGACCAGCCTGGCCAACATGGTGAAACCCCATCTCTACTACAACTACAAAAATTAGCTGGACATGGCGCATACCTGTAAA
The DNA here is from genome assembly GCF_028878055.3 of Symphalangus syndactylus. Classification (NCBI taxonomy): domain Eukaryota; kingdom Metazoa; phylum Chordata; class Mammalia; order Primates; family Hylobatidae; genus Symphalangus; species Symphalangus syndactylus. The sequence continues at coordinate 31,047,546 of NC_072426.2, forward strand.
TCCAGCTACTCAGGAGGCTGAGGCAGGAGGATTACTTGAACCAGGATCTGGGAGGCGGAGGTTGCAGTGAGTCAAGATCACACCGCTGCACTCCAGCCTGGGCTACAAAGCAAGACTCCGTCTCAAAATAATAATAATAATTATTAGAATTATAGAGTTACATTATACTATGCAAGAAAATGGAGTAGAATCAAAGAGCGTTTTACTGTCATATCCCTAGCCATATGCCTGTTTTTGAGAAAACATTTTTATATTTTTCTAGCCTTTCACATTATTATAAAACGTGTGCAAAAGAAAAAAAACTGCATATGTCTTTCCATTGATCTACTGATATTAATAAATATTTCAACAATTTAAAATCTGATTTCTGAATATAATTTTTCCCCATATAGAGAAAAATAAGTGAAGTAAAAAATAAAGAAGCAACATAGCTCTCTCACTTCCTAGCTGTCTGATCTTGGGCAAATTAAAAGCTCTTTAAGCTTCAAGTTTTCCATGTATAGGATCAGACAATAAAAGGGTTGTGAAATGAACACTTGGTGGATAAAATTTCAAATTAAAGTAAGTTGATTAGATTTCTAGCTTCCACACACGATACAGATGTTACTCTGTCCTCATAAGAAAGATTGAAGGCAGAATGACAGGACCCGAGAAAGCCATTCCCATGGTGCATGCCTGGGGAAGCAGAACATCAGTTTCGGAGGAAAGGCACAAAAGTCCATGCAGATTGTATTCTTCTATATTACTTATGGAAAAATAAAAGTCGTACTCTGTTGAAAAAGAGGAGCTAATGATGTTGCTGTAGGAGAGAAATGGAAATAAGTAATGATAAATGGGGCAATTACTCAAAAAAGCATAGCAATGTGAAATGTCCATACACCTAAAAGTAGAGGTCTAAAATATATGAAGCAAAACTGATGAACTGTAAAGAGAAATAGACAAGTTTACAAAATGTATATCTCAGTTTTTCATAGAATTGATAGATAAAGTACAGGACATATTAGTAAGTATAAAGAAGTAAACAGCACTATCAACCAACGTGATTTACCCAACATCCTGAAATGCTCTATAGAAACAGAGATTATTATTTTCCAGTGCCCATGTGTTAGTCACCCAGGTGGATCATATTCTTGATGACACAGAAAAACAAGCTCAAAATACTGAAATCTGATAGAACTGTATTATTGGGACATAATTAAAAGCATTCAGTAACAGAAAGATATTTGAAAAAAAACAAACCAACTATTTAGAAATTAAGAACATACATCTAAACAACCAGTGGATCAAAGAGAAAGTGAAAAGAGATTCTATAAAATATATGCCAATGAAAAACTTTTTTTTACCAATATTGGTATGATGAAGCTAAAGTAATGCTTAAAGAAAATGTATAAAATTCAGTGTCTTTGTTAGAAGATACAGATGTGCAAAAATCATCTGTGATAAGAGAAGGGCAAATTACATGTAAAGCTAACATCAGGAAATAAAATATACTTTAAAAACTTGAAAAAAATTAAAATATAGATAAAAAATTGAAAAGAAAAGCAGAAGTGAAAAATCAATCTGTAATGAAGATAGTTATTTGAAAATATCAATAAAATTTATAGGCTTCTAGTTAGACTGACAAATACAAAAAGAAAAAACAAAGAGAAGGCAAAAATGCAAATAATATTTTAGGAAAGAAAAGGCTATTAAATGAATATTAAAAGGCTATTAAATAAATATTTTAACAAAATTCTATGTCCTCAAATTTGACCAAGTAGATTAATTGGAAATGTTTTTAAAGTAAATAAACTACCAAAAATTTTCCAAGAAGAAATACAGTAACTTTATATCTATTAAAAAAATTGAATTTGTTGTTAAAAAATATAGCCAAGAAATCTCAATATTCATGGAGCCTCTTGCATAATTATACTAAATACTTAGTGAAGAAGTTATATCAATCCTACACAATCAGTTCTCCAATAAAGAATGAAGGTACCACTTTCAAAATCACTCACTTTTATGACAGCATAATTAATACAACTCTAAAACTCAATATGGATATTACATTAAAAGAGAACTATAGATAATTATTTCTCATGAACATAGATGCAACCAACTTTAACAAATTATTAGTAAATCAAATCCAGGGACATATGAAATTGGTAATATATCTTGACCAAATTTGTTTTATCTGGTTATTAAACATTGATTCAAAATTGGAAAATCATCCGATGTAATGCACCATATCAGCACACTAAAGGAAAAAAAGAAAATAGATTACAAAGCATTTGACAAAATCTAACATCCAATTATGATATAGAACTTTCAGAAAACCAAAAATAGAGGAACATGTTTTCAATCTGAGAAAGGATATTGTAGACAAACAAATCAAAAACTGTAGCTCACACACAGTTCTACACAATGTTTCTACATATTGCTGAAAAACTGGGTTTTCTCTAAGTTTGGAAAAAACCAAGGATATCAACTATCACAATTCCTGCATAGTATCATACAGGAGGTCCTAACAAATGCAATAAAGCAAGTAAAGAAATAAAAGACCTACAGACTGGAAAGGAAAAATATATAATTATATCTATTTGCAAACATCAAAATTGTTTGGATAGAAATTAGTGAAGAACCAACAAAATGCTAACAAAACTAATAAATGAGTTAAGCAAGTTTTCAGAATTCAAGGTTAATATGAAATGTTAACATTTTTATTCTACTAATGAACAATTAGAAACTGATCCTAGAAAAAAGTACCATTTACAGTAGCATTATTAATCATGAAATGCTGAAGTATAAATCTCCTAAAATACATGTAATATATGTATCCTGAAAATGATAAAACTATAAAACATTGATTAAATATAGGAATTAAGTTGATGAACAAACATAGCATATTTATAGATTGTGATTCTATATTATTAAGATCTTAGTTGTGTTCATATGGACCTATAAATTTAAGCAATCCTGATAAAAATTCCAAAAGAACATTTGAAGGAATTGACAATATTTACATGAAAAGTCAAAGAAGCCAGTAGAGTCAAAACAGTTTTGAAAAGTAAGATCAAAGCTAGATGACTCTTGGTAGTTGACTTCAAATCTGTAATAATCAAGACAGTATTTTATTGAATAAAAAAGAGGCATATAAAACAATGCTAAATAATAGAATGTCCTAAAATATATACGTGTGGTAATTCGATTTCTTTTCGAAAGCCAAAGACAATTAAATAGAAAAAGGGTATCTCTTTGATAATTTATGCTGGAGATAGTAGATATCCCTATGTGTAGTGGTTATCAAATATGTATCTAGTAATCCTTTTATACTCCCTCCTCCCTCCTTCAAATGGGAGGCTAATTCATCTATCCTTGAATGTTGTCCGCACTTAGTAATTCACTTTCATCAAGTCAAATGCTGTGGAAATGAAGGTCTGTGTCTTCTGTTACTACATTATACTAGGCATTGATGTTTTCTCATCGATCTGTCTCTTGGATCATTTGGTCTGGGAGATTCCCTTAACATGTCCTGAGGACACTAAAACAGCCCTATGAAGATTTCCATGTGGCAGAATTGAGACCAATTTCCATCATCACTGTGAGTGCTTAGAAATGGATCCCTCTCCTCTCAGTCAGGCGTTTCATGAATGTAGCCTGGGAACATCTTGATTACAACCTCATGAGAAACCCTGAGCTAGAGCTACCCTGCTATCAAGTTCCAAATTCCTAACCCACAGAAATTGTGAAATAATGTATGTTTGCACTTCTAAGCTACCTAGTTTTGGGGGTAGACTTTTACACAGCAAGTGATAACTAAATTCAGTATGCAAAACAAATAAACAAAAACAAACATGGTTTACGACTCTCCAATAAAGTTAAATACTGTATAAACTTAACCCTTTGATCCTGCAGTTCCTTCTCCAGGTATTTGCTTAAATAAAGCAAAAGCTGTTGTTCATACAAAACCTGTAAGCAAATGTTTATAGTGGCTTTATTCATAATCACAAAAACTGGAAAGAGCTGAAATGTCCCTCAACTGGAGAATGGATAAATGTAGTATTACAATCTTAGCAGTAAAAAGGAATGAACTATAGACAAATGAAACAATGACTGAATTCCAAGTACATCATGCTAAGTAAAAGAAGACAGACTCAAAACACTACATATTATATTATTTCACTCACATGTCATCATAGGATATGCAAAAATGTTTAGTTTTGTAACCTACATATTAATCTATAAATTAAAAATGAAATCAAAATCAAATGATTAAGTAATGTCTTAATCATCACAAACATTTGATAAAGATGAATTTTTACTATAACTAACTAGAATATAATTATATTAAAGAAAATAGATTACAAAGCATTTGACAAAATCTAACATCCAATTATGATATAGAACTTTCAGAAAACCAAAAATAGAGGAACATGTTTTCAATCTGAGAAAGGATATCGTAGACAAACAAATCAAAAACTGTAGCTCACACACAGTTCTACACAATGTTTCTACATATTGCTGAAAAACTGGGTTTTCTCTAAGTTTGGAAAAAACCAAGGATATCAACTATCACAATTCCTGCATAGTATCATACAGGAGGTCCTAACAAATGCAATAAAGCAAGTAAAGAAATAAAAGACCTACAGACTGGAAAGGAAAAATATATAATTATATCTATTTGCAAACATCAAAATTGTTTGGATAGAAATTAGTGAAGAACCAACAAAATGCTAACAAAACTAATAAACGAGTTAAGTTTAGTTTAGTCAATCCATTTTCATAATATTTCTCCAAGTAGACAAATCTCTAAAAAGTGTTTTTGCAAAGAATCGAGAAATTGCCTTTTTATTTATCCGTCTCTTCCAATTTTTAGCATTTCAAAGACTTCCTTTTGCATCTTGGAGAAAAACTTTGGCTTATCAAAGAATCAGGATCAGATCAGATACATGTTGGCTCAGGATATTTTTAATCCTACTTTAGGTTTTTTCTGTTAGTCATTAATTTACAGTACAAATAAAAATTAGTCATTTATGAGGTTCAAAGCAACGAATAAGGCAGTGAAAGTGTCAGTGCTTGTGAGTTTGTTAATGTTTATACTTGACACTTCATTTATTTTTTTCTAGACATTCCTTTAAAGTCATTTTAAGTATTACCTATTTAGAATAAGATGCAAAAATATCTTCACACATAGCCTATAGAATAAAGGAAGAAGTAGAAAAATAAACCATATCATATTATGTTTTGTATTACAGCACACTTTAGTATGGTGTACTATATTATACCATACGGTAATAGAATAGAATATATTAGAATATAATCAAATATAGTATACTGTGATGTATTATATTACACTATATTACATTATACCACAGTATATCAGGGTATACTATGTAGATTATATTCTATTCTTATATATATATATATAAAATATAGTATAGTATACTATATGATACTATATTAGATTATATTTTGTCATAAAATAATACATTATATTAATAATATATTAATATACTATATATAGCATATATTACACTATATATTCTATATGATAATAAAATACTATATTATGTATATAGTATACTATATAACACTATATTGTACTATATTATAAACAAAATTATGACAGTGTATGGATGTCTTTTTATGGAAATATGCAAAAGAATATGAGAGCACTAGGTAGATAGATGCCACGATGCATTCAGTTACAGAAATAAATCTGTTTTTATTACTTTCATAGTTTTTTGCTTCATTATAATAATTTCAATAAATGGTTTATACACTTTCTAATGTAATTGCAGATTTAATTGATTAAAATAGGTTGAGACTTTAAGGTCACTGAAAATAATGTCAAAATCACATTAGCATCACTAGAGCTAGTTAATTGAAGTTATTGTAAAATATAAACATGCTTGATAGATCTAAGTTCCATTACCAACTTAATTAGCTACAATTTCATTCTGTAGTAGAAATGTCTTTAATTTTCCATCTGATAGTAAATAATTCTACATGCATTCAATAGAAGAAATTTCACGAGAAGTGATTGTAGTTTTGATGCTGGTGAATGATTAGAAATTTATTTTGTTATGATGTAATGTATGGAATTAAAAGGACAATGAGATTATAGTCAACAATTGAAAATGTTTTGGGAAAAAGGCCAGTAAGTATGCCACAGAGATGCCACATGGGACAACCAGGAAGTACAATGATAGCACATTTCTGTTGGTGAAGAAAGGTAGCAGCTTAGTGTGTGAATGCCTATTTATCACTTAATGAAACTCACCTATTTCTATGAAAATCAATCTTGGAAGGGAGGTTAAGAAAAATAGAACTATAAAGAGAAGGTTTTGGAGATGTTTAGCCAAATACTCTTATCTGATGAACTGGCTGGGCTACAGAAAACTTGATTCCATGTACAGAAAATAAAGCTTTAGTCTAAAAAAAAATTTAATATTTCTTGATGACTGTCTGTAGATATAGCAGCATTTATGTCTAGATATACATTATGAAAATTCTCTTGTCATCAGAATTAATAATTGTGTTCCATTACGGGATGAATTGTGTCCCCACAACATTCATATAGGGAAGTCCTTACTCCATAGTACCTCAGAATGTGACTGTATTTGGAAATAGGGTCTTTCAAGAGATAATTAAGTTAAATTGTGGTTCTACACAAGGTCACTAATCCAATATGACTGGTGTCCTTTTATGGGGAGATTAGGACACAAGACAACACACAAACTGAGGGGAAACCATATGTGAACACAGGAAAGAAGACAGCCATCTTCTTCAAGGCAAAAAAGAGTCCTCAGGAGAAACTGTATCAGCAGACACCTTGATCATGGACTTCTGGGCTTCAAAATTGTGAGAAATAATTTTTTGTTGTTTACACCACCTAATATGTTGTCTTTTGTTATGGTAGCCCAAGAAAACTAAGGCATATTCTCATTCCTCCTTCCTTCCAGACGCCTATGCCAGTTTCTACATCATCTCCACAAACAAAGTTATAAAGCAAGACCAGATTAGATTTTTTAGAATAAAAAATTCATTGCTTCCCTTCTCTGCCTGAAAACATCAAGGTTATTGAATAAATAAAAATTATCTAGCATGATATATAAAATATTTCAGAAATTAATTCAAATCTCTTTTTCTAAGCCTTTATAACCTACTTAGCATTCCCCAAATATGTCTTGCTCTTAATTTTTTCTGCTTCCCCGCCTTTGCAGATGTTAAGCAATCCCTTAGAATGTTCTTTTCTTCCTTTCCTAGCTCATAATTTTTAATCAAATTCCAAGTCCTCTTACAAACATCTCGTTTTTCAAAATTATTTGACTATCTCCAGTCAGAAATATCTTTCTCTCTGTATTTCACAGAATTGTGTACCTATTCATTCGTTCTCCAATATTTGTTGAATACTAATTGAATGCCAGGTAGGCTACTAGGAAAGGGGAAAAAACATTAGACCACTTGGAGTTTCACGAAACTTACATTCTATTGAAAGATAGGTATTAAATGAGAATGTATACCTATCTCTACAATTAGGATAGCACACGTATTGCCTAATTTATGCACCAATCTTTAGGTTATGCACAATTAATTTGTATCTATTCATATGAATAAATTATAAGTACTGAATAAATTAATACACAAACAAGGATGATATTGTTTATAGGTGGAGTCAGAGGCTTCCTACATCCCATGATGCCAAACCCCTTATTTACCTAAAACGTTCAACATTTGCTTGATTATAATTGTTAATCTATTACAAGGAAAACACAGTTCATAAACAATATAGAGAAGAAAATGCAAATTGCAAATATAATGTAATTGTTGACATATCCATACTAAGATGTGACTTACCAGTTTCTTTTTTAAAAATCTAGATAATTGTAAATTCACATGCAATTGCAAAAGGGGTGCGGGAAGGGGAGGGTTAAAGACAAGGTGATTAATGGGCACACATATACTCTTAAATAAATGAAGTAAGACCTAGTGTTACACAGATCAGTAGGGTAACTACAGTTTGCAATAATCTGTTGTATATTTTAAAATAGCTAAAAGAGAAGAATTCAAATGGTTCTAGCATAAAGAAAAAAATATTTAAGATGATGGATATCTGAAGTACACTGTTGTGATCTTTACAAATTATTGGACTGTTTTAAATTTATCACATATACCCTGAAACTGCATACATCTGTTAATATTATACGTCAATAAAATATAAATAAATAAATAAATAAATAATATAGACAGATCCTTGGTAAAATTTACCCATTTTTCCTGACATTAGCATTTTGTAAAACTACAGTATAATATCACAATTGGAATATTAACATTTATACAATATATCCACTCAGATTTATCCAGCTTTACTTTTATTCAGTTGTGTGTATTTGTGAGTGCATGCAAATTCTATGTGCAGTGTTATCATCTGTGTAGGTTCTAACATGACAGTCAAGATATTTACCAGTTTCAATACCCAATAATGTCTTTTTTTTTATTATACTTTAGGTTTTAGGGTACATGTGCACAATGTGCAGGTTTGGTACATATGTATCCATGTGCCATGTTGGTTTGCTGCACCGATTAACTCGTCATTTAGCATTAGGTATATCTCCTAATGCTGTCCCTCCCCCCTCCCCCAACCCCACAATCTACTCTCCTCTATTCTTTTGAGATATATGTTATTATGTAGTATATTTTTATTGTTTGTACATGTAGGAACCACATAGTATCCCAAGAAGAGAAACAATTCAATTAGTAAGAAGGTAAGTACAGAAAGGAAAAAAAAAGGGGCAGGAGTCTCATTATTTATTTTGAGTCACTGTCATAATCTAGTTAAACTAATACTAGGCACTTATTTTTGTCCAGGGGTTTCCCTAAGCACAAAAAAGTTTATAAAGATAAGTAAGTAAGTAACAACGTAATTTTTTCCCCTCAATTGTGAGAGGTAATCAGTCTGAGCAAGATAAGCACTGTGAGATCTACAATATGCAATCCTTGGATCATGCAATGGCAAGGAAAAGGAGTGGTGCCATCCATGTTAAACTATTTGTTGGTTAGCTTTTCATGCATACACAGTACATACTTGTACACGAACACATTTTACATAATATTGTCCACTCACAAATAATTCATATATTACAGAATATCTCAATGTACTTTTATCTGAAGACTTTCTCTTAATTCCTAGGCTTTTCAGCATTTTATGACTTCTAACCATTTGCAGCTACTTATAATATAATATTTGATCAGTACTACTCACTGATCCTCTTTGGGTTCTCATAGATTTGTCTCTCCTCTTCAATAACAGTTTCCAATGTGGGGAGAGGAGGATTTGTGTGGCAGGCTTTTGGAAAGCTTGTTTATCTGAGTATTTTTGTTAAGATTTCATAATTGAATGACAATTTACCTAGATACAAGATTCTGTGTTCTCAGTGCTTTGTATACAATATGATAAAAATGTGATTTCAGGCATTTTTGCCATTAAGTTTTCCAAATGCAGATAAAGCCTGAAACTTCAGCAACCATTTTGGTGTCACGAGGGTAATCAGCCTAAAAGGGAATGCCAGCATGCCAAGGATGGTGAGCACAGTGTTACATAGAAACTGAGTCTTTGATTATGTTGGTGAGGTGCTGAAATAATCAACTTTGGGAAGAAAAAAGTGTATTTTATTGTTAACTTTCATGCAGTGTTGCTGCTGGAAAATCTGTTATGCCTTTGTATAATACATAATTTTAAAAATTAGAACATCCTCTTTCTTTGTAATAAATAATAAAATAATTAAATTTCTTGTTAATTACTGTAATTGTTCAGTCAAAATTCATTCCCTCCTAGTAGTTTAACCCAGGATGAGTTCCATAGAGCTGGAATTTGGCTACTGGGGTTCGGTAACATCTTTAGATACCTAGGGTTAGTAAGCATCTCTAAGAAAATCAGACTATTGATACTGGCAATACAACCTCTTCTCAGAATGTCTACTCTCTTCAATGATACTACAACACCCCTCTCTTTAAAAGTTACCTTGATTGTGTGGCAGGTCTTGGAAATGGGAAGGATGTGAACAAGACTCCGAGAAGAGTGGTGGAGGAGAAAGAGACAAGCTGATACACCACAACATTTATGTGACATAAAATCTCCTTGAGTTCTGAAATATTTTGATTTCTTTATCCCCAGTGGACAGAGCATGCCACTTCCTAGCACAGAATACATATGTAGATATTAAATAAATAAGTTAGCCCTATAAATAGTGGAATCAACTGTTTCATTAGACAGAGGCTCATATGATGATAGTCTACAAGAAGTGTCTACATCTAAGTTTTAAAATTCAACATTCAATATACTTAGTACATTTAAGTTATTTGTTGAAAATGTGCAACAGCTTTTTAAAATTATTTTTCAGTATGGTTTAGTAGATCCATACCTATTCTTTTTTGGGTTCCAAGAATGAGAGACATGTAGCAAGTTTGGTGTTTCTTTTCAACTGCCACAGTCACAAAATAGCTTCCTATTAGTGAAGAATTTTGTTTTCTGCCTTTTTACTGTGTAGAATGCTTTCCAAGTAGAATATAAACCTAATTCATTTATATTGTGCTAAGTCTGTTTGTATCATTAAATTTTTGAAGAAAAACATCAAGCCATCAACTGCATGGAAGTCTAATTAGTGTGCAGAACTTCCTCGACTACATTCTTAAAAGATGTAAGTAAAACTATAAAAACATCTTTCTTGATGTTGAGGTTTTAAATGAATTAATTAAGTTTATTCCAATTGGGTCATTTTTCTTTCAAGAAATAATATCACTTTCTACATTTTCTAATGTTTCATATGTAAAATGTGTAATCTAAACTTGGAGTCTCTATGTCCTTAGCTTGCATACATTCTGTTCTTCATCTGTTAAAATATAGACTCTAATTCTTTAATGAAGTTTGTCTCTATCAGTTCACAAATTGTCTTTTACTTGGTCAGTACATTAACAACTTTTAGGCCTCCTACATCACTATTTTATTGCATTGGCTGTTGTAAAATATGTTCTCAAATTTTTCTTTTGCTCTAAACCCCCTAAATGTATTGTGTAATTCCTCGGCTGATTTTAAATTGACATTTAAAATTACATCTAAAAAAATGTATATTTTAGATATTTGCCAAGTATATAATTTCAAAAATGATAAAAAATATTCTTTAAAGATAAAAATATTTATTTTTATATAAGTGAATGGAATCTAAAAGCTATAGTGATTTAACACCTGTCATCAAAAAATTATCATATATTAATATTCTTTTTCACTATTCATAAGTCGCATGCTGTTTTATTTTCATTTTGTTTTCACATATTCTTTTGACTTCTCTGATAGAATTGATCATTATATAATATATTTAATTGTTTGAAAACATTGTATCTATCAACCTGTTTATCATTCTATTGTAGAATTCTGTACATGTATTGTAATATAAGTTTTTCCAGGGAATGTACATTCTTAATATTAGAAAATTTCTTTCATTGTTATTAAAAATGAGTTACCATTTATATGGTAATTAATACAAAATCAAATAATATAAACAAGTGACTGTTTTGTACAAATAATTATTAAATACAAATACTAAAATACTAATTAAAATGTGTCTATTAATATTATTCCATGGAGAAATATTATCAGCTTTTTTTCAAATAATTAAATTGTCAAATAGGTGAATTTATGCTGGAAGGTGATTTTAGTTTTCTCTTCGTGATGAAACCTATCAGGCAAATAATTACAATTATTACTTTTCCCAGTGATGTTCCTGAAATGCTTCTGTCAATTCAATACCCTTTAAGACTCAGCTAATATCATTTTCTATTCTGATTATCAGTGAAATGAATTAGATTGTGAAGCAGATCCTCTCTGTTAGAAACAAGGAATTTGGAAGAATATTCAGTATTTCAAGATACCTTAAATAATAATAGCTACCACTTTCTGAGTGCTTAGTATGTGTGAATTACATTTTTGTGTAATATTTTATCCTTCTTATAATCCTATGAAATAAGATCATACCAATATTACATATAAAAGAAGTAAGGATCACATATCAGAGATGTTAAATTTTCAAAAATTTTACATCTATAATAGGGAATATTAAGTTTAAAAAGTAGTGATATTTTGTACGGTTCGTTGAAATATAGTTAAACAATTTATCTCCTTTGATTAAACTCATATGATGGCATTTGGTACAAAGCCAAAGTGTTCACATGCTTTGTGCCCTATCATCTTTCAAATTGAGATTATATATGCATATATAATATTTTTATTTTTTGAGACAGAGTCTCGCTCTGTCACCCAGGCTGGAGTACAGTGGCACAATCTCAGCTCATTGCAACCTCTGCCTCCCAGGTTCAAGCGATTCTCCAGCCTTAGTCTCCTGAGTAGCTGGGATTACAGGTGCCCACCACCAAGCCTGGCTAATTTTTGTACTTTTAGTAGTGATGGGGTTTCACCATGTTGGCCAGGCTGCTCTTGAACTCCTGACCTCAGGTGATCTGCCCACCTTGGCCTCCCAAAATGCTGGGATTACAGGTGTGAGCTACTGCACCCGGCCTCATATATAAATTTTAATAAAATATACAAGAGTTGTAGAATGTTTTAGTGTCTGTAGTAATGTGGATCCTTAATGTGAACACATGAGAAAAATAATAAAACTATTTTCTTTTTTTTGAGACAGAGTCTCGCTGTCGCCCAGGCTGGAGTGCAGTGGCGCAATCTCAGCTCACTGCAAGCTCCGCCTCCCGGGTTCACGCCATTCTCCTGCCTCAGCCTCTCCGAGTAGCTGGGACTACAGGCGCCCGCCAACACGCCCGGCTAATTTTCTTGTAGTTTTAGTAGAGACAGGGTTTCACCGTGGTCTCAATCTCCTGACCTCGTGATCTGCCCGCCTGGGCCTCCCAAAGTGCTGGGATTACAAGCGTGAGCCACCGCGCCTGGCCAAAACTATTTTCTTAATAAATGAGATATTTCATTTTGTATTTTTGTAATTGTTCATAACTTGGCAAATAAAATTGTAGTAAAATAGAATGCAAATTTATACTGATATTTTGTTATGATGATGTAAATCTTCCCATATGCTTTTGGTTATGAAATGTAAATGGAGTGTGTCACTGTAGTCAAAGCTAGTGAAAGTTACAAAAAAAGTAAGAGGAGGCCTGGTGCGGTGGCTCACGCCTGTAATCCCAGCACTTTGGGAGGCTGAGGCCGGTGGATCACAAGGTCAGGAGTTCAAGACCAGCTTGACCAACATGGTGAAACCCCATCTCTACTAAAAATTCAAAAATTAGTCGGGCGTGGTGGCACAATCCTGTAGTCCCAGCTACCCAGGAGGCTGAGGCAGGATAATCACTTGAACCTGGGAGGCGGCACTTGCAGTGAGCTGAGACTGCACCACTGCACTCCAACCTGAGCGACAGAGCAAGACTCCATATCAAAAAAAAAAAAAGAAAAGAAAAGAAAAAAGTAGAGGAAAGGAATTTGCATTTAAATAGGGTATGGCTGAGACATATGTAGGATGCAAGAATAGCCATTTGTATGTATTTAGTGAGCTTCTATAATTTGTCCAGCACTAAGTTAGGTTCTAGGGATACGTCTATAAATGAAGATTGACACTAAAACAGATACAGAAGCGACCATACCCTTTTGGTGCTTAAATTACTTTGCAGTGAACATCTGGGTTTTTCTCCTCATCAACACAATCTCTTTCCCCCCACCCTTGTTTTCCTGACTTATCTAACCCCTCCCTGTTTTTGTGAAATTGGCTCTTGTACAGCCCATGTGTTATACACAAGCATAAGACCAAGCCCGATTATTTATCTGGGCAGCTTTGATCTTAAACCAAGTTGTATAGGAATACATGTCATTTGAAGTTTAATTATCAGATTTCAGAAACTTAGAGTTAGTTTCTTCATTTCTGCAGTTGAGATTCTGTTAAAAAGAGTGAGGAAGACCCTAATTTTTTGAAGAAAGTCAATCTTAAGGAGGATAGAATTTGCTTAAATATTTAGGGAAGTAAGAGATGGAGGAATGAAGAGTTGGGAAAATGGTGTTGTGTGTGTGTGTGTGTGTGTGTGGTGAGTGTGTTTACTTGAGCATTCTGCATATAACCATCCATATTAGTGTTGTTCATGGACTTGATACTGACATGAATCAGTAAAGTACCCTTTCTAATTCACCTGCCTTGACTTAGGTGTTTCTGGCATTTACAAACTAAAGAGTTCTGATTAACACACAAACATGTAATTTTTTATTATCATAGTATATACTATAAAAAAATTCAAGCTTATTACTGTATAAACTCTACAGAAGAATATACAATAATATATTACTCTAAAGAAAAAGCAAACTTTTTTATCTCTACATATTTCTGTTTTTTTTCTCTCTTCACACACTACTCAATACAACACTCTCACAAACTTCCAGATATATGAGGGTTTTTGCTTACAAACCAAGAAATTATTCAGTGGACACCAGCTGGGTCTTCTATAATTCAATTCAATTCTGACACTATTTGTGGAGTTGCAGTTGTCACCCACCCAGTAATGGATGTGTTGCTCCTATCCAGAGGCTCTCTGAACCCCATAGTTCAAGAATTTTTATAGAGTCTTCATCATGTAGGTATGATTGATTATTAACTCAATTTCCAGCTATTCTCCCCTCTTTGCAGAGTGGGATGTGAGGTAGGAAGCTCCAAGATTCTAATTATTGCTTGGTCTTTCTGGTGAACAGCCCCTAGCCAGGAGCTCATCAAGAGCCACCTCATTCAAAGAAAAGATCCTCATATGAGTCAGGAAATTACAAAGACTTTAGAAGCTCTGTGTCAGGAACTGGGGTCAGACCAAATGCTAGAAGAGAAGACTTTATTTCGCAGTTAATAAGAAATATCTTGGAAGAAACAGAAAAGATACATATGAGGAAGTCAATTTATTCTTAGACCCAAATTACAGTAACCAGTGACCAATTGTGTATAAGAGGGAACTAAACATTTCCCAAAAAGCCTACATGAAAATTTAAACATTAAAAAAGAAGCAAGAGAGAGAGAGAGAGAGAGAGAGAGACAGAGAGAGAGAGAGGGAGAGGGAGGGAGGCAGAGAAAGAAAAAAATTTCTTTAACATTCCAAGCAGGCCAAACTGAACAAAGGATTAGAAGCATTAATTACCTTATTTCTACTTTACCTTTTTATCTGGTAAGAATAGAAAATACAGTGCCTGTGAAGTGGGTAATTGATACCATTAATAACAACGTTTAGGCCAATAGAGCATCAGGGACAATTTTTGATACTGAATGGATTGCCTTGTCAGATGAAAATAACTACTTGAAAATCCAATTTCCAGAATACTTAATCTATAAAGAAAGAGCCTAAACTAGAGGAGCCAGAGAATAAAATTAAGATTCCAGCAATAAAGAAAACTAAGCTAAAATAGCAATCATGTATTTCAACACTGAGGCGAGAGGAACCTGAGGGCAACTTTGCTGTAATCTGTCACCAAGAGGTAGAAGCCCACTATGAGATGTTGCCTTCTCTTTCTACTTCCACAGCAACTTCCTCTGCATATCCTCCTTCCTTTTCTTTCCTCAATGACCCTGTTGCCACAGTCAACCTTGCCAAACAGAGTTGGTGTGGATTTTGTTTTCAGACTGAAAAGTTTTGGGAATTATTCAAGCCTGCAATTACTAGGCCATGGGTGAGAATAAATTATGTATGTTTAATTTATTAAATGACAGCTTTTCCCTGTCTTTTGTTCTATTTTTATCATTTTTCACCTCATACATCAGTGTCCTCAGAATGAAATACTTATGAAATTGAAAGTTGGCTCATAACTAGAACTCTATATTTTTGACAATTCTTAGTTGAAAAATATTACTTTTACTGATCAATGTCCAATGACCAAGCTCATAAGTGTTTTTTCTAACGCTGAAAAAAAAATCAATACTTATATCCCTTTGGATTTCTTAGTACAGGCACTGACAGCTGAGTTAGTGTAAAGCAGGTGGTTATAAATTGCAAGTAGGCATTTACAGCCATCAAAATCTCACTGTTAATAACCCCATTGACCAACAACTAAGCCACCCTCTTATGGATACCAGGAGTAAAGCAACCAGACTACTGACCAGTGAAACAACAGAAAAATACCATCTCTAGGCCAAATTGACTTGTTAATATGTAATCTGGGTTTACCTTACATTTAAAAAAAAGAGATTTTCTCTTGTCTGAATATATGCATCCTGTACCCCTGTCCATGGAGTAACTGTCAAACTTCTTTACATTGAGTCTAATGGACTAAATTAGAACATTTGCTTGGTTCCTAAATTCCACGTGTTTTTTTGACCAAGATATCTGTTTTCATCAACAAAACTATGTTCTTTCTTATGCTATGTCCTGTAAACATGTATATGTCCCCAAACGCATACAGATTTAAATGAAAATCAATAGAACCACATATTTGTGCCTATTAAAAGCACAGCTCGTGTTGACTTAAATCACTTATCTATTGATGGCAATTGTAGCACAAGACATAACTGAAAGGAGACATCTCATTATCTATCAGAGAAAAGCAAAATATGTTATCTTTACCTGCAGGAAAATTACCTACTGAGCTCCGCATACTCAGGAGACCACAATTTCTCCATAACATATATCTTAAGACCTGGGAATTATATCAAAGATCATCAAATATGCAGCTCCTACAAGACATCTTGATCACAAAAGTAGTAGACTAGAAACAAATTCCATTTCAGGGAGTGAAAACCCTGCTAGCTTCTGGCATGGAACTCACAGACGTCATATTGCTTTAGTTTCTATACTCTGGTGTTTAATAAAAATGTCCCCTTAATTCAGTGAACTTTACTGAGTATAAAAGAGATGTGGAGAAACAAGAAATGCCTTCAATACATCATTTGTGATAAAGTACCATTCTTTAGTTATAGTTTCCTTGTCTATGAAACTTAAATATTGATCATAACTTTTAGGTTTCTCCTCTATGGTGCATTCCATTAATACATAACTACATTGCAAATTCTAAGGACATTTTCTGTAAAATGGCATGGCTGATGTTGTGGTTTAGTGTACTCCATTGAATTATTTTGCCTGAGTATTATGGAAAAATTTATCTAAACTAGGTCTTTATTGCTTCTCACTTTAACAATGCTCTGTGGGATATAGTAGTCAGATGAAAGAAATGTAATCATTAAGAATAACTTTAATGTTGTATTTTTGACTTTGTTTAACCTTGGAGCAGATAATACTCTTTTAAAAATAGCAATAATAATGCTTCACAGTCAGTACCTATAGATCATATTAAATAAGGTACTCAAGTGTCTTAGTCCATTTGTGTTGACAGTAAAGGAATAGCTGAGGCTGGATAATTTACAAAGAAAGGAAGATTATTTGGTTCACAATTCTGCAGGCTGTACAAGAAGCATGGTATGAACATTTGCTCTGGTAAGAGCCTCAGACTGCTTCCACTCATGGCAGAAGGGGATGGGGATCCATCGTGTGCAGAAATGACATGATGACAGAGAAAGCAAGAGCAGAGGGGAGGTACCAGGATCTTTTAAATAAACTCTTTAGGGAACTAATAGAGTGAGAAATCGCTCATTACTGTGGGGACAACAGCAAGACATTCATGAGGGATCCACCCCCATGACTCAAACACCTCCCATTAGACCCCGCCTCCAACATTGAGGATCAAATATCAGCATGAGTTTTAGGGGGACAAAGATCCAAACTATAGCACCAAGTTTATGCCAAAGATGTGTTAAAATTAAACACTTCTCACTAATTTAGCTCAATTTTTACACTTTTGGGTTCACACTGAATAATAAATTGTAATCAATTCTATATGAGGACGAAGAAATTTTCCCTTTGCATTGATTGCCTATAATAAACAAGAAAACCTCATGTCTTTTGTTTGGTTAAACATACATGATCCTCAAAGATGCTCTGTCATGTGGCTCAGTTTTTGACATGAGGATCTAAAATTTTTTCTGCATAAGTGTTTAAAAGATTACAATTTGAAGGTGTCTTCTAAATATTATCTGCTTTAACCACTGTTACCTTTGTCAAAGGAGTGCCTATTTACTTGGCTGAGAAGAATAAACAATAGTTTACCTATTTTCATGTTTTCTTTCTTTTCATATAGCAAAATAGGTACATTTGTGGGCTGTGAAAGGTCTAGAACTGTGATGTATTATTCAAAAACATAAATTTTCATTCAAACTGAGTGTGAGGATCCTGGCCCCATCCACCTTTTGGCAACCCCTCTGAATTTCAGTAATTTATATAATGGGGGCCATAATAGTACATTCCGCCTAGGGCTTACTTTTATGATTGAAGGCATTAATGTTGATAAAAAACTTAATATCTGACACAAAATAAATTTTTCTAATAGCTATTATATATGGCAATGCAATAGAAGTTTGAAACAAACCATGAAAGACATATATTTGCGTTTGTCATTAATTAATTGAAACAATAAAAAACTCAATTTAAAATAATCAAATGACAGTAGATATGTAAACTGGTCTTTTATAAATCTGTTATTTTGTTTCTCTTCTATTGGACAACGTGCTATTCTGAGTGAACCCAAGTTAATATGCAGAATTGCATTTCTAATGTTTTTTGACAAAAACGTTCTTGTAATTTAGGCTTTAAGAAAAGGAGGAATTTGTAATCCCAGCACTTTGGGAGGCCGAGGCGGGTAGATCACGAGGTCAGGAGATCGAGACCATTCTGGCTAACATGGTGAAACCACGTCTCTACTAAAAAGACAAAAAATTAGCCGCGCGTGGTTGTGGGCGCCTGTAGTCCCAGCTATGCCGGAGGCTGAGGCAGGAGAATGGCCGCCAGGAAAATGGCAGGCGGGAAACTGGGAGGCGGAGCTTGCAGTGAGCCGAGATGACACCACTGCACTCCAGCCTGGGTGACAGAGCGAGACTCCATCTCAAGAAAAACAAACAAAAAAAGGAGGAATTTATATTCTTTTAAAAAAAAACATACTTTATGGAATTTTTACCTGAAAATCTGACAGTTGTGAGGTGAACTGAACTATCTACTAAACTCTTGGAGCAGGCCATCACTCACAGGCCTGGCAGCGTGACAGAATGACAAAAGACTCGGAGCTATGAGAACATCAGGAGGCATGGACAGTGATAACCTAACTCGAAGCACTGTCAACAGTAGCCACTATGAGGCTCTCTCAAGCAGCTTGCCACATAGAGATGTGACAAGGATTAGATGAAGCAGAGGGGATAATAAAAAAGATGAAAGACACTGACTAATAACTACCCCAACACCCACACAGTTTGTGAGCAACATGAATGTCTTGGGAACTGCCCCAAATCACTGGAGACTCTAGAAAGAAAACTCCTGCAGAAGGGTTGGATGTTCCTAAAATCTTGTTTGAATTCACGGAGCTAACACATCTGCCTAAATCTTTGCAAAGTATATCAGAAACGTGAAAGAAAAATTTTACAGTCTGGCAGAGGCAAATGGCAAATTTTCTTGCTGATGCTATGAATTACAATTTTGTTGACTACTGAATTTTCAGGAATAAAGAATATTTGTTTTGTCCATTGATAATTTAAAGTCATGTCTTAGCAAAATTTTATAAATTCCTAGAACTCAGCAAATGACACTTATGTTTATTAATGTGCATTAATCCATATTTTAAAAATTATAAAATGTCATAAAACATTTATAAGCCACTCATTCACAGATGAATTTAAAACAATTTTTAAATAATTTTAAATGCTCTCATATTATTAATATTTCTGTGCAATTTGATTTTACTTTAGGGTTACAGATACCTTCTGAAAAAAGAGGTATAAATTTAATATTCCTTTTTAGTAGCTACATAGTATTTCATAGTGTTGTTACATTAAAGGATTAAATTGAGCATTTCCCAATTTGTGGATATTTTGGCTCTTCCTAATTTCTTTTAGTCACAATGAGCATTGGCAAAATAACTATTCTGCTGTTATGTTTTTATGAACTAGAACTTTCCTCCAGTCCTGTCCCAGAAAAAGAATTACTGGATCAGAGAATAGATGAATTTTAAATATTAATATATTTCCTTCCTTTGAGGTTTTTTGACATTTATTGATTTGTAGGAGTTATTTGCTATGGATATTTTATCTTTTGGGATTCTTAGTTACAAGACACACAAGTTGAGTCAGGCTGAGTTTTAAAAAATATTATAGAATACTGGATTTCTCAACAGATACGTGGGAGTGCTAAGCAGTGAGGGAAAAATTGCTCCAAATCATTTAACAGAATTTTAACTGGTGGGAAACTACTGGAAAAAAAAAAATGTAACTACCTGTGCCTTGTACATGACGTAACTAGCTTTGTCGTTGAAGTTTGAAATTTGGTTTGGGTATATCCAACTGAAAAGCTTACATTCCGTGCTTTGGTCACTGTTACAAGAGATGCTGAAAAACAAGAACAATTTCCAGTTCTGACAGTTCCTAAAATGGCAGCAGAGCATGTAGCTAGGTGGGAAAGAACTTTCCAGGCAGGAACAACCACCACTGAATGACTTTGAAGAGATGGCATGCCTGGCATATTTGTGATACAGCAAGCTGGAATCGGCAATGGGGAGGGTAACTAGAGGACCAGGAATGGTATAAAGATCAGCGAAAACAGGACTTAGTAGAACATGGTAAGTAATTTGAATTTTTTTCTTTGTGAGGTATAGAAACACTGGATCACTTTGAGCAAAGAAATGAAACTCGCTCCATTACAAAATGTTTATTCTGACTCGTGTGTTGAAAATAGAGTAAAGCAACAAGACAGAAGGCAGAGAAACTGGCAGATGAGTCAGAAGATTGGTGAAGCAAGTGAGAGATGCA
This sequence comes from Symphalangus syndactylus, assembly GCF_028878055.3. Lineage (NCBI taxonomy): Eukaryota > Metazoa > Chordata > Mammalia > Primates > Hylobatidae > Symphalangus > Symphalangus syndactylus. The sequence goes on from NC_072426.2 coordinate 31,068,395, forward strand.
GCGTGGACCAGAGTAGCACCTGTGGACCTGGTTATTAGTTGGGGGATTGGAGTTGGGATTGGAATTATGATTGGAAGGTAGAGCCAATGTTATTCCTAATAAATTAATCTGTGGGTGTGAGGGAAGAAATATGAGTTAAAAATAACTTCAAAGTTTCTGCTGAGCTAATGGAAAGTTACAGTTGCCATCATGGGGATAGGTGGATCAGGTTTAGGTGTAAATAAGTAGGAAGAAGCTAGGAATTCAGGTTCTGGGACTTTTTAAAATTTCGACATGTATATTGAATATTCAAGTGGAATGCAAATAGGAGTTGGAAAGTCAGGAAAGTGTTCTGAGATGGAGATATAAATATGCGCGTTACTGGCTTTTCAAGAGTGTTTAGAGCATGGTAACGAGTGAGGTCATCAAAAGCAGTAGCATGAATACACAAGAGATGTCTAAGGCCTGATACCTGGAATACTCCAATGTAAAGAGCTTGGGGAGGAGCAGAGAAACTACCAAAGGAGATTGAGATGGTGTTGCAAATAAAATAGAAGAAAAATCAAAAGCCATGTGATACCCAGCTCTAGGAAGCACAAATGGCAATTTTGTGCAAATCAAAAATGTGTCCTTTCCTCATGGCACAGTACTGCCATCTGCTGGAATATGTTTCCAAAAACTGTATTAAGATTATAATGCCCCCAAGGTAAATGTCCTTCAATGCTTAGCTGTAAGCAGTAGAGAAAGTGTATCAAGGTGGAGGAAGTATATCAAATGTTTCTGATCTGTTTAAGGCTTATGAGTATTGAAAAACGATTAATGGATTTAGCAACATTAAGTATGTGATGACCTTGACAAATGTCGGTTTGAAGTCATGAAAATGAAAGTTTAGTTACTGTTGAGTTTAAAAGAAAATGAAAAAAAAAAATTGTACACATTATTATTTTCATTTTCTTTTAAACCCACAGTAACTAAACTTCCATTTTCATGACTTCAAAATGACATTTGTTACGGTCACCAAATCTGTACAACAAACCCCCATGACACAAGTTTACCTATATAACAAACTGCACGTGTCCCTGAACTTAAAATAAAAGTTAAAAAAAAAATAACCATGGACAGTGACAATGGACCATTCTATCAAGAAATTTTGTTGGAAGAAGAGGCAGAGAAATAGGTTAGTCTGTAGTTGACATGGAAGTTGCTTCAAGGAAGTAGGGTGGAAAAATTTGTCATGAAGGAGAAATAAGGAAAAATTAAGACCACAGCACTCTGTAGTAGATGAGAGAGAATAAGATCTAAGGCACTAATGAAGGAATTGTCTGTAGAGACAGGGAAATACATAGTTCATGCATAGGAGGTGGTGAAAAACAGAGACTCTAGAAGGAGGGTAGATATGGTAATTAGAGTCTGTAGACACTTTCTTCTTTTCACAGTATAGTAAGAAGCAAGGTCAGCAAAAGCAAGTGAGGATGAAAAAGGAGATTTGAGAGCTCTCTGGCTAGCATCTTCTCACTTTTACTATTGCTATGGGAACTAGGAGAATCTCAAAAGTATTTACATACTTCTTGGAGAATACATTTTTCCTGATGAATATTTAATAGCAACAGCCTAAACAAATATTATTTAGTAGAACATGCTTGTTTTTAGTCATCTTCTTTCCTCACAGTGTTATCTGTTCTACTCATGTATTGATGAGTGATCATTCCATCTGAATATTACTCGACAGGTTTGCATCCTTCTCTGACCTTGGACATTGGCATGTGTTCCTAACCTGGTTTCCTTCTCCATCAATGATACACATTATTATTTAATTTCCAAACTCTGTCAAATAAATGTGTGACAATATATTCATGTGATAAAAATAATCACTGATAATTTGCAATACATTCGTAGAAGTGTGACTTGTACCTCATTTGTGTGCTGACGTCTAGTGCAGATCTCAGAGTCAGGCCAACTCTCCATTGTCCTCACGATCCTACTTGTCTTAGTCTGTTTTCTGACAGACTATTTTGGATTGGGTAACGTATATTGAAAATACATTTATTTCTATCAGTTATGGGGGACTGAGCATTCCGAGGTTAAGGGCTGCATCTTGTGAGTGCCTTCTTGCTGATGGGAACTCTGTACAGACTTCTGAGCCAGCACAGGGCATCACATGGTGAGAATGCCGCATATGCTAACATGCTGTGCTCAAGTCTATCTCCCTCTTCTGATAAAAACACCAGTTTCATTCCCATGATAACCAATTAATTAACTATTTAAATACACGAAACTATGAATGGGCTAATCCTTTCATGAGGATGGAGCCCTCCTAAAGGCCTCATGTCTCAATACTGCCACATTAGGGATTAAGTTTCAACATGAGTTTTGGAGGGGACCAACCATAGCACTTCACTTCCCCATTTTCTGACCAAGGCCTTCAGACTACAGAGTAGCTATTTAATTCTATGTTTTTGACATTGTCCCATGCCTGCCTCACTTTTAATCCAAGAGGTATAGTTTTCATGGTTTCAAACAATGCTAACAGTCTTTTCTTTATAAGATCAATATGGAAAATTTGATGAAATAAATGAAAAAAACTGTATATATACTAAACTTCTATGAACTAGTTAATACAGAATTTTGTCTCCATTGTTGATGGGGGTGACTAAAATTTCAGTTGAGTTCCTACCTAATTTCAACTTTTATTCTTGAATGGGGGATTTCCCCATTTCGATTACTATTATATTCAAGAAGCCAATCACAAGAAATATTTAAAGATAATAATGACTATTTTCTTGCCCAAAGTGGCTATTTTGCATCTCCAAGTTTCCAAACTAATTTACATTGCTCTTACCAACTTGTTGCCTGTAATCATATTTTTCACATTGATAGTGAGAATCTTTATCTCATTCCCTGCCTTTAAAGATAACTTTTATTATAAATTTTGTTACTGTTTACAGGATAGGATGTTACTTTAATTTAGTTTTCAATGAGTTTTTATTAAAACCAAGTATTGAACTTTTGCTTATCTATTATGTTAGCCATATATTTTTCTACTTTAGTTAACTACTTTGGTGCATTGAAAAAATAGATTTTATAACGCATAGCCATCTTTAAAGTCCTGAAATAAACTGATAGTTATGTCATAATTTTATTAATATACTCTGGGTTTGGGCTAACCACTGATTCATTTAGTAGCATTAACATTTTCCTCTGCCTCAATTTTAGTTCAAGATAAAATTGGCGTATGGTATTATGTTTCTACTTTCTTTGTTCAGTAATGTTACAAATGTTACCCTAACCTCATAAAACATATAATAGAAATTTTAGTATCATCAAGTGGTGAGAGAATTTTTGTTTTCTATTTCCTCTTACGCATTCTTTCTAAGATATCTGGCTTCTCTGTAAGGCTAGTTTAGAATGTTACACTTCTTACACAATTCTAGCTCTGTATATGCCATAATTACATAAATAACAGAGGATGAAAATCACTTCAAAGGATGAAACATAGAAATTGATGTAGTGAAGCTTTAGGTTGTCCAAGATAATATTTTCTATTTAAAACGTTGCAAATCTGGCCAATTGAATTATATTCACTTTGAACATCTACAATAAGTGCTTACTTTTGGTTTGAGTAAATACAAATAAATCGCTTAAGAAAATATGGCATTATTCCCCCTCAGGGTGCATTCAAACTAGAATAAAAAATTGTTACAAGAAGAAGATGAAGTCACCAAAAGAGCTGAGAAATGTTAAAATAAAGAATGTCAGGCAGAATACTCATAAGGCTGAACTGTTAACATAATTAGGTACTTGCTAAAAACTTACCAAGGTACAACCTGGGCAATAACACCTTCTAGAATGGCAACCAGACTATAGAGAGTGTTAAAAAGAAGAATCTTGGCAAAAATGATGTTAGCAATTAAAAATGAGAAAACTAAGGATAAACAGAAAGGGGTCTAGAAACAATTCAGGAAGAGATATTTGAAAGGCATGTGCTATGATAAAGTTTAAGTGACATAAAATTAATAGTAATATCAGGAAGCAAAAAAACTAGCAGAAATGGAAAGATACAGAGTGAAAGGGGACACTCACTTGAATCACAAGATTATATATTTGAGTTCAGTACACTGAAATATTTCATTTTTCAATATGATAGATGTATAGTAACTCTAGGCACTCATTTCAATATACAAGAGCCATTAAAAAGGCACTTCAAGGTGTTAGCAGGATCTACTCCATTATAACCATAGATTGCAGGTTTGCCTTCACTCTGAAAAGAGTTTCCTTTGTAGTTTTATGTGAGAAAAATACAATATCAAAATGAGCATATTGCGATACAGAATCTCCCTATTAACCAAATGCAATGACCCAAATATGACCCCACAAGAAGTGAATCTGGTGCATAAAACTAACGAGGAGGGTGAAATTGTTCATTCTGTAAAATTGATGGTCAGTCACTGAAGAGAAAAATTTGGGACTGCATTTCAGGAAAAAGAACCAAAACAGTAACACAATTCTGCTTCTACATAATTATACGGACCCTCATGAATCACTTGTGAAGAAAAAAAAACAAAACCTCTTCTCAAAATTCTGTCCACTAATTTCTAAGGGAAAAAAAATGTGATAGATAGGAAACATGATATAGCTAGAGCACAGACATGCAGATGACGAATTACAAATCTTTCTCTAAATTAAGATTTTTAAACGTTCATTTTGCTATTTGAATATAGGAAGATGACTCCTGTTTTCTCATTTGATATATTTAATGGAGAGTTCACAGATAACAATTGTTTCCTCGGCTTAAGGTCAATGTATTAAGGTCGTCGTAGAACTGAAAAATAAAGAGAAAAATGCTGAAAGTTTTCAGCTTTAGTGTATTTATTATCTATAAAAAAAGTATTTCAAAGACACTATTTTTACTCTGTTATAATGAATTCAGACTATGTCTCACGATCTTTTGGAAAACTGAAATAATCTCAAATTATTTCCTGAGTACAAAATGTCAATGTAATGAGAGTTTAAATGTGATGACCCAATTATTTCAATTAAATTATACAATATTTATTAGACTATAAGTTGAAAACTGCTATCACATAACTTTATGAATTGCAGAAGATAGAAGAGGATGAAATAATAGCATAAAATTATCTCTTATCATTCTCTCTTTGATAGAAACAGACAGTATATGTTCATTATAATATTTGATGAGTTAGCTGTCATAATCGGTTCTATCTTTTCATAATACTGTTTATCCTATTATAAACCTAAATTCTGTTTGATCAATTGTTGGTCTCAGAGTGAGGGAATCAGTCTTACATGTATTAATTGAAGCTTTATGGTATGAAGTACAGCCCAAAGATTAATTTTACAAGAAATATGACTATAAGTAAAATAGATTCTGACACTTCTATACAACACGTTAACACATCTTTGTCATAAGCATGATTCTAGACAATACTACTTTAGAACTTTACTTCTCTGTGGCTGAAGGTTGGGAGTTTTTTTAAATTTTTTACAAAGAAAATCTAGTCATATCAAAAATCTGCCATAAGAGAAAGATTTTAAGTTTTAAAGAAGTCAGAACTATAGTTAATAATACTGTATTGTTTACTTGAAATTTGCTAAGAGGGTGGCCTTAAGTGTAACACTATGTTATACTTATGTACAAGTGAGTCTTAAAACAAATAAACACTCATGATTTTACTTGTAGTAGCTTTGATTTGCTCTCTGTACAACCAAGCTTCTTGAAAGTAATTTTGACTCTGAGTTTTCAATTCCTCATTTAATATTATTTTAAGTCACAACACATTGCTTCATTTAAAGCTCTGCTATTCCTAGTCCTAATTGTTCTTGTCTGTACCAGGCACTTGACATTTATCCAACCATTCAGTTATTAAACAAATATTTATTCAGTGCTTACCTTCTGCCTATTGCTGGGATATGTCCTGGAAATCCAACAGTGGATGCTTCTGTTTTTCTGTCTACCTCCATAAATAGCTCTGCTTCCGTTGGTCTCCAGCAATGCTGTCCAATCTCAACCAGTTAGTTATGCAGAAAATGTTGTAAAACTCATGTGCCAGCATTATAATCTTTCTTTTTGCCACAGAAGCAGAGCTTATTGACAATAAGAGTAAAATGTTTCAGTTCAGAGGCAAGAATTATACAAGTGAACATTTTGAAGTAATAACAATGTGTGACTATAACAAAATGTAGAGACTTGTAAAGGAAACTACATGATGCCCAATTGCTGAAACACCATTCATAGTGGAGAAATCAGTCACACTATGTGTGTTTTACAAATCATTAACACACTCAGAATAAATGCTTGAAAATATGAATAGCTTAGAGAGGAAAGAGCTTTTCTGTCCTACTACTTACCTATCTGATAACTAGTGAAAATGGCTACTTCAACCTGTAACACATTCAGTGTAACATTTCTGAAACCTATACTTTCTCTAATATTACCGAGCCACGTCAGATGAAAATACACGTAATTTCTGTAGCTATTGTTTTGTGCTAACTTTACAGAATTTGTTCAGTCAACCAACAGTATTACATTATTTATTAGTGTCCTTGTCTCAGAGCCAATTAATCATAAACATCCCCACAAGTTGAACCGTCTAACAATGGAATGGATTCTCATGTGTTTTCTGCACACTTGCCCCCCAATTACGTTCCATGAGTAGATCCAGAAGAGACTCCCTTCACTAAGGCATTAAGAAACATATGGGTGAGGGGAGATTTTCCATCACTGAAAGTACTCTGGTTGCTCACTTCTGTGGGCCAGATACGAACCATAAAGGAGGCCACAATTGAGAAGTGCTCAGAGATTTCAGTAGGAATGATGTGATTCCAGAAAATCAGATACAACATTATAGAACTTAACCACCAAACAAAATGTGGGTAATCTACAATCAAGGCTGGTAGAGTTGTACAGGTCATCAGAGTGCCTTGGACCAAGAAAACTCTGGCAGTGGCTAAATGATTTTGACATCCTTAGAACAAAATAGAGATCCTCTTAGAATATTGCTTAATTCCTATAACAAGAAATTCTTCAGATCTGGAGCCAAAAGCTTGACTCCAGTCACCACTGTGGGGATATAGCCTCTCACCCAGTTTCTATGTTAATTTTCTGACTCAGAGCCCTTTGATTAAATAGGGTGCCTGGAGGACTCTGCACTATTGACGCACCACTCACAGTAAATCTTTCCCCATGCCTTCCCCAAAGAGACTTGTGGCCTTTTTTATAGCATATCCGCTCTGTGAAGCAATTCACTGTGAATAGCTTTTCCTGGCACCTGAGGAGTTTACCTAGACATATACCAATCTTCATGGATTTCAGAGTCTGGCACTACTGGTCACATCCTTCTTTCCAGAGTGCTTTCCCATTTGTTATTGTTGTTGCTGTTGTTTGTTGTTTTGAGACAGGGCCTCATTCTGTCCCCCAGGCTGGAGGGCAGTGGCACTGTATCCACTCACTGCAACCTCCGCCTCCCAGGTTCAAACGATTCTCCCACCTCAGCCTCCTGAGTAGCTGGGACCACAGGCTTGTGCCACTGTGCCCAGCTAACTTTTATGTTTTTGTAAAGACAAGGTTTTGCCATGTTGCCCAGGCTGGTCTTAATTAGAGGGCTCAAGTGGTCTGCCTGCCTCAGCCTCCCAAAAGGCTGGGATTACAAAACTGAGCCACCATGCCCTATCTGTTTTTCCATTTGGATTCATGGAATAGCCTCTCCTGATTCTGCTTATATATTTTTAGCTACTTTGTATTATTGGAGCATAATATAGACACAGAAATGGTCCTAAATTATGAGAGTGTAGGTCAATGAGTTTCCCAAATAGAACAACCTCATATAATCACTACATTGATCAACAAACAGGGCAGCCCCCACACCTCAGATATCATCATTTTGACCTCTTCCAGGTAGTGACCATCTAGGTTTGTCATTACCTTGACTTCTAACACTATGAATTAGTTTTGTCTGATTTTGAGCTCAATATAAATGTATCATACGGTATGCATTCTTTTATGTATGCGTTTGTTCATGTATAACCAATAACTTACTTGTGATGTCACAGAAAAAATTCAAGCATCAAATGGAAAAGCAAATTTTAATAGGTAAGAAACTAGTGGCCTTTAAGCTGACAGTATGTTTGTTTGAATAAAAAATATTATTACTTTAAAATAATCAACTTAGCAAAATACAAAATAAGAACATTTCACATGAACATCTTAATTTTTGGTATGTGTTTAAATATCAGCACATCTACTCATATTCTTCATAAACAGAGTCATAAGTCTTAGTAGATGCTGCCATGTTTAGACAGGTTGTCTTCTCTAATTATCCTCAGTCCCCACCATTCCATAGTGTCCCCAGTAGAGATATTACTGACATTTGTCATTTATTGCCATAATTTAGCAATTATGTTGTTTTTCACAGTCAGCTTGCCTTCTTTATTTTAATTTTTATATACCATGTAGGCATCTCAGTGTTTCACTCTTGCTGTGAGACAGCCATAGATCCCTTTTGACCTAGTTTTTATTCTTTCTTTTTCAAAATTATTTTCCCTAAAAGAATAGAGCCTATAAGCCTCCAAATAGCGCATTTAAACTCAATCACATCTAGAAAACAATGCTAAACTATTCAGAAAGAATGAAGAGAATAAATGAATTCTCTAAACCCAGAGCTAATGAGTGCCAGCTCTGAAAATAAAATTCTTGATTCTTGACATCTGGCCTAGTGTGCCTAGGAAGTATAATCAGTTACTCTGACTCAGTTATTTTAATGATTGAAGTAAACTACTTAACAGTTAAACATTATAAACTAAAAATACTTAAATTAGCTTAGATATAATCAAATAATTTCACTTTTTAATTCCAAATAATGAAGTGTTTGGTTGTAGGGTATTAGATCTTTCATGGAAGAAAGTAGTCCCATAAACCTAAGTACAAATTTCAAATGTAAAATAAAACTGATCAAGCCAGGGACCAGGTTTGGCAAAAAGTATTACAAGATATGACTTGTAAAATGGCAATTATTGTGAGCAATTTTAATAAGACCTCATCAGAGCATATTGCATGTTCTCATAAAGGGGAAAAGAAGTAAATATCAGCATGTATTGAAAACTTTATACCCATTATACATCAGGCTTTCATTTTACCATTTAATTTTCATGGACATGGTAGGGATAGGATATTGTTATCATCCCTATTCTTTAGTGAGAACTGAGATTTACAAAAGAATAAGTAAATTTTCCAAAATTAATTGCTAATAATTTGTACACAGACCATTTCCAAATTCATAAGGTAATTGCTGTTTTAGTTACTTTGGGCCATTAAAACAAATTACAGTAGACAGGGTGATTAATCAGAAAATGCTTGTTCTCACAGTTCTGGAGGCTGGAAAATTCAAGATAAAGGTGCTTACACATCCAGTGACTGATGAGGGCCTATTTCTTTGCTTGCACAGGGCCATTTTCTCATTATATACTGACATGGCAGAGACTGAGAGAGAAAGAGATTATCTCTTCGGTGTCCCTTCTTATAAGAGTACTAATCTCATTCACCAACTAATTACCTCCCAAGGGCCCACCACTGAATACGATCACATTGGGGACTAGGGATTCACCATATGAATTTTGAAGGTACATAGACATTCAGTTTTAGCAATTGCTAACAATATTACTCTTACACAACCATTTTTCTCACTTAAATATTTTCAATCAATTATTTAATAAATGGAAGCATTGGGATTACTTAGGTATAACCATAAGAATTTATCTGGGAGATAGGTGTGTGTGTGTGTATGTTTTTCATGGGGGAGAAGTTTGTGAAATAGAAGCAGTGGATTGAGAATCTGGATAATAAGAAAATATTCTATTGATGCTGGTGATTTTAATGTAACACAAGAGTTGCCTGTCCACTGATTCAATCAGTGGGTATTTCAGTATGAGGCATACTTGGTGACTAAGCTTTCACGTGGTAATCTGAGGTTAATATTTACGTAGAATTAGAGTTATAACTCACATAAATTCACACAGAAACATTTTTACATTGCCTACTGAATTTTATACATATATCCAAGAAATGAAGTATATGGTGTTCACCTTTCTCCAGGGATTTATAGGATAATTAGACAAACTCTTCCAACAATTATAAAAATAAGAACTGAAATAACAAGTGCATATTCTGAATTATAAAAAGCATTCAAAATAACAAAAAGCTTATATCTTTGATCCCAATAACCTATTTTAATTTTCTTTTTAAAATAAAAGTTTTAGAGGCAAAAAAAAAAAAGCCATAAGTAAACCAAGTACAGATAAAAGAAATAGGAATGAGAAACAGTGTATGTGTGTGTGTATGTTTGGGCATGCCTATAGGTATAGTCGTGTGTGAATTTAAGTGAAAACATTTACTAATTGAATAAAATCCAGTAAGTGTTTTTATGTGTATATGCATGTTTGTGTTGTGTTTTGGAGTTGTTATTTGGCTTTTACAGAATATTCAAAAAGAAAACCAAATAGGATTGTCACCTATATTGCACAAATAACCAGAGAAAAGTCACTTAAATGGCCATAAAATAAATGCTGAAAATAAATGCAAAAAAAATAATATTTAGGGTAAGAATGCCCACATGTATTACAGTCCCCAAAAAGCAATTAAGCAGAAGAAATTGCTTTTAGAGCTTGGCAAGATTTAAAGAGTTACCATTAAAGTTTGAGTTGGATGTTACTCCATGAAGAGAATATATCCTTAAACACTGCTGCCCTGTGCATCAGAATATACTCACTTTGTGGACAAAGACATAAAGGCTCTGATATTGGACCTGTTGCTGGTTAGCAATGTCTTGACAAATGGGATCTAATTAAACTAAAGAGCTTCTGCACAGCAAAAGAAACTATCATCAGAGTGAACAGGCAATCTACAGAATGGGAGAGAATTTTTGCAATCTATCTATCTGACAAAGGGCTAATATCCAGAATCTACAAAGAACTTAAATTTATAAGAAACAAACATTGCCATCAAAAAGTGTGCAAAGGATATGAACAGGCGCTTTTCAAAAGAAGACATTTATGTGGTCAACAAACATATGAAAAAAAGCTCATCATCATTACTCATTAGAGAAATAAAAACCATGATGGCATGCCATCTCATCCCAATTAGAATGGCAATCAATTAAAAGTCAGAAAACAACAGATGCTGGAGAGCATGTGGAGAAATAGGAATGCTTTTACACTGTTGGTGGGAGTGTAAATTAGTTCAATCATTGTGGAAGATAATGTGGTGATTCCTCAAGGATCTAAAACTAGAAATACCATTTGACCCAGCAATCCCATTACTGGGTATATACCCAAAGGATTATAAATCCTGCTACTATAAAGACACATGCACATGTATATTTATTGTGGCACTATTCACAATAGCGAATACTTTTGAACCAACCAAAATGCCCATCAATGATAGACTGGATAAAGAAAATGTGGCACATATACAGCATAGAATACTATGCAGCCATAAAAACAAATGATTTCATGTCCTTTGCAGGGACATGGATGAAGCTAGAATCCATCATTCTCAGCAAACTATCACAGGAACAGAAAACCAAACACCACATGTTCCCACTCATAAATGGGACTTGAACAATGAGAACATATGGGAACAGGGAGGGAAACATAACACACTGGGACATGCCAGGGGGTGTGGGGCAAGGGGAGGGATAGCATTAGGAGAAATACCTAATGTAGATGACGGGTTGATGGGTGCAGCAAATCACCATGGCTGATGTATACCTATGTAACAAACCTGCACGTTCTACACATGTATCCCAGAACTTACATATAATAGTTTTTTTAAAAAGAAATGTCTTTGTTAATATTTCCCCCTTTTTCTTGATATAAATTTAATTTGCAGTTGGGTGGGGCATGGTGGCTCACACCTGTAATCCCAGCACTTTGGGAGGCCGAGGTGGGAGGATCACCTGAGGCCAAGAGTTCAAGACCAGCCTGTCCAACATGCTGAAACCTTGTCTCTACTAAAAATACAAAAATTACTACTCTGGAGGCTGAGGTAGGAGAATCTCTTGAACCCGGGAGGCAGAGGTTTCAGTGAGCCGAGATTGCGCCACTGCACTCCAGCCTGGGTGATAGAGTGAGACTGTTTAAAATAATAATTAATAATAATAATAATAATAATTCACCGTTATAAGCAGCCTAAATTTAAAATATTTCTTAAGAAAAAGATTGAGACTTTGTTTTAAATAATTGTGTTTTTATGACAATACCTACACATATACACACACACACACAAACACACCAACAAACTAAAGAACGTTTTCTGTTATATATCAAATCATACTTTTATTAGTGTGGTTAATTTTATTTTATTTCTCTCTTATCAATTTATCTATTACCTATCTCTTAATCCATCCATTCATCCTTCCATTCAATCTTCTATTACTTTTAATATTTTTAAATAAACTGCCTTGTTGCTTTGATTTGTATTAATGTAGACAGGCAGAACATGAAATGACAGAAAGACTTTTATTTGCATGGAATCTCCTGAAATCAGCTAATAATTCACTATGGATTCTATTTACTCAGATTAATAACTGTGCAGAAATGTCATTATCTGAAGAGCACAAATCTGGGGACAGACAGAATTTTAATCATGGACTCTGTCATTTACTGACTGTGTGATTTTGGTTATTTAATAATCCAGACTCTAGTCTCCTCAATTATAAAACAGGAATAATAATGGACTTAACTTTATTATAGGTTAAGCAACATAAATTGCTTTGGGTATTCAAAGAAGATAATTAATTGCCATGGATTAGGAATCTGAAATAGAAGTTTGAATTCCCAGGGGTGAAACAAATTTAGCAATACTTGCATGACTATTGGAGAACCAGGACACTTAACAGGTATATATATGCCCCTCTGACCACCTCCTAGATGTTTTTTGCCATGTCAGCAGTAGGCTTACTGTCTATATTATTTACATGTGACAGCTCAAACAATGTGATGTGAACTATGGAGGGAGACACTTCACACTTAACATTTGTTCTTCAGTTTCCCCAACAGGATGCCTCCAAATGTGAAATGAAACTCATCAATAGCAAGCTGAGGAATGAGTCTAAATGAATGACATTTTGGAATAACATATTTGACACTTGTGAGGTCCACCAGTTGTGTCTTAATCAAGAAAGCCGGCAGATATCCACAGGATTCATCTCTTAGGCAAACACATCTAAAAAAACACATCCATTTGTCTTATTTTAAATCCATATTTTAACTTTCAAAATATTTCAATGGACATTTTGCAACACAATTATGCTAGTTTTTACCACTTTCTCCCCAGTGTGTAAAAGAACAAAAGAATACAAATTCCTTCGTATGTCAGTTATTTAGTCATTTCAAATTTTGATATTCCCAGAAGTTATAAGATTCTTGTCTCACAGATGTGATTATAAAACACATTTGATTTACCACCTTTTTGTCTTCTGTTTTCTACAAATTAGCTCTCTTGTGCAAATGGAGAATAGTATATGTATTTGGTACTAAATTTCCCTCGTAATTGTCAGAACCTCACCACTTATTGTTTTGTAGGAACTGGACTTTAAAAAAATCAGACCATATGATAATTTTGATATTAACACTCTTCTGAAAGACTCAGTGAATGAACTAGTCATCTATATTCACTGAATAAAAACAAAATAAGACAAACTTATTCCATAGTATAGTACTTTAGGTTTGCTAATGTAAAAAAATTAGTTTAAAAATATTATTTCTGAGAGACAATAGCATTTCTCTGTGATACATCTACATACATACAACTGAAGAAAATAGCTTTTATATTTATTTCTTGTAGGAGTTGTATAGCTATGCAAAGTATTGTAATGCAAGAGGTACATCATAAAAACTGCTTTGTTTCATGTTGTGTGCATGTGTATTTGTGTATTTACATATAGACAGTGTACTCACTGTTGTTTAGTAGCACATTTTATGATGAATGATGGAACCAGTACAAATTTAGTGTAAATTTAACTTATGAACTCTTCACATACACTATCGCATAAACATTACAAGTTAGAGAATGTAGGGACTTGAATCCACAAACCACAGATGTCAAGATAAATACATTATGTTTGGATTACTTGAAACTGCCTGTATAATTGAATTTACAGTTGTTTTTTAAAAAAGAAAATAGAACTGAGAAGAAGTGCTACAGCGATCATAGTCTGTGATTTAAAAGAAAATAAATACCACTAGTTTGTGCCCAGAAAAAAATAAAAAATAAAAAAAATAAAACTATGGGAACTTTATTACCCTTATCTATACTCTCCCACCTGCAAGAAAAAAAAATGCCTCTCCTCACAATGAATAACACTAGGTAGAGGAAATATCTCTGCTTAGTTTTAGAAGAAAGAGAAAAAAATCATTGCAAAACATTCATATGCAAATAAGAATCTGAAGGAAAAGGCAATGTGGAGGATAGGGCATGATTTCACCACTGGGAGGGAGATGTAGCCTGGCAGGTGCATAACTACTTTTTCATAGTCAGAGCCATCAACCTAAAGGTAGAAACCAAAACAAGTCTAAATCAGAAAAATGATCGTCAGTATATTACATTTAATGTCAAAACATACTTTGTAGAATATATATCAATTGCAATCTCATTTTGAGAGCTAACCTAGAATTATGATTTTATTTGGAAGCCTGATTCTATTTGCCTCATTTGGTCCATTTCGTTGTACATTAAGACTTGAACATGAGGTTTATGATATAAAGTTCTCTTTAAATAGGCTCCATGAAATTTAAAGTTATCTGCTGGGAAATAATCAACTTTTCAAATTCATAATAGCCTTGTTTTGGGGAAAGTAGTTTTGACTTGATGAGTAAATGGATCACTAAGGATTACTGTGGTGGGGAGTAGTGATGGGAAGCAGTCATAGAAACCACTAGTTAACATATGTCACAGGTAATAATATCAGGTATTTTGATGCTAGTGTCAATGACATCCAGCATGCCAGGAATTTTCAAACAAAACAAACAACAACAAACACTTTGATTGTGTTATACAACCTGCAGCCATTATTTTTTATTAGCTGTTATCTACCTACCTGTCTCTTTATCCATTGACTATTTCATCAGTGTGTGTATGTTTGTGTGTGCATTTCAGAATGGAATGAGTGATGAAAATTATATTCTTTCATGCATAGATATTTGTAGAGGGCTTGTTGTGTGCCAGATGTCAAGCAATTGTAATTGAGTAAAATAGTATTGAAAAACTACTCGCTGCCTTCAAGGAGTACAGTGTCTAACTAGGTAACTCAGACAAGTAAATAGGCAACTGCGGTGTAGGATATTTCTGGGGATCAGAAAACAAAACCCCAGATGAAAGCCTCAGCAGCAGACTCAGAAACAAACGTTTTTCTCTGATCTTCTCCTGTCCTCTTGTCTCTCAGTTCTAATCTCCGATTAGGCTAGCCATAGAAACTAGAATTTCTCTTCCACAATGGTGGGTCGTAGTGAACAGAACCCCTTTTCTTCAAAGCCAGTCATAAAACCCAAATATATTACTCTAATTTTTCCTCCACCTTATCTGTGTAAAAACTGGCCATAAAGAAATTATGTGACTTACCTTGTTTGACTGAACATCTTAAGACCCAGTCCAAAGATGGTGCTGCCCCATACCCAGAAGAAGAAAAAAATACATGCCTAGAAATGTCAAGAAAAATCTAGACTGACAGGCCTTGCTGAGTTTCCCCACCCAGTCTATTAGCATTATTAGATCATATACCTTTCTTCCAATAGTATTTCTACACAGCTGTCCACACTTTGTTAATTTCCCCTCTATCGTAGGGTCTGCATTTGGAAGGCTGCCGTGTATATTCATTAAATGAATTTCTAAGCCTTTTTTCCTCCTAATCTGCCTTTTGCAATTAGATTTTTAGTAAAACTACAGTGGGACAAGGGCCTTGGCATCCACAATAGCAAATCTTATAATACAAGGTTAAGTACAGAATGAACCCACAATGAGAAACATAAAATTTGAGGAGCTTCATATAAATTATGGAATTAGCCAATTATTTCCCAATGAAAACAACAACATACAGCACATATTTTTCTGAAGCAGAGACAATACCTTCTTACACATTAATGTTATCACTGATAAAATGATTATTTTTATCATTAATTTTAAATTGAAACACAATGGTCATTACTTGCCCAAGCTTAAGAAGCTAATTATTAGGCAAGGCTCAGCGGCTCACGCCTGTAATCCCAGCACTTTGGGAGGCTGAGGCAGGCAGATCACGAGGTCAGGAGATCGAGACCATCCTGGAAAACATGGTGAAACCCCATCTCTACTAAAATACAAAAAAAAAAAAAATTAGCCAGGCATGATGACACACACCTGTAGTCCCAGCTACTCAGGATGCTGAGGCACAGGAATCACTTGAACCCGGGAGGCGGAGGTTGCAGTGAGGGGAAATTGTGCCACTGTACTCCAGCCTGGCAACAGAGTGAGACTCCATCTAAAAAAAGAAAAAAGAAGAAGAAGAAGAAGCTAATTATTATCTGAGTTGTGAGTAGAATCCAGGACTCCAAATATGAATCCAATGCTTTTTGTGTAAGTTATGCTGCTTCAATTTAAATTTCTTTTTTTAAATAGTAGAAATTAGTGGAAATGAAACATTTGTAAAGTTAACTCTTCTTGCTTGTTTTTCCTTTATTTTTTTCTCCAGTTTGCAATGAAATCAGTATAACAAATAAAAACTGCAAATAGATAACTAATCAAATTAATGGTTTACAACTGAAGAATAACGTCATGTAAATGCTACTACTGATCTTAGAAGTCCCATCCATTTCAATGAAAGCTATATTTGGGAATTCCACAACTCAGTCTGCTCTTAGTAGGGATGAAGGAAATTGTTTCTGTATCTGGCCAAACTAATATGGAGTTTGGGATACATTCTATTAAATTCTGTGCTTTGATATGATGTAATAAATCCAAAATAATACATTTATGCTACATACAATTTTTCATTAGAGATTTAATGAACACTCTGTTCTGCCTCTGTGATACTATTTTAAAAAGAGGCTTATTATTATGATTAAGTATTAACTGCAGGTGTAGGCTGCCTAGGTTAATAAAGACCAGAAAAATAAATTGGCAGTTCTAGAACTTTGTTCTCAGCTGGAGGAGAAGCGATAACATCAATAACATTGTAGGCTCACTCTTGGCTCTAATTGACACTCAGAATAATAGGACTGAATATTAAAGCTCATCTCAACCAAACTGAATTGGCAATAATGCCTTTACATCCAAAACTGATTTACAGGTTAACTGTAAGCCCAGTGCCTTTGTTATGGAGGCAGATCAATTTTATCCAAAATATATGTTTAAACTGATTAGCATTTTGGCTCTGGAATCAGTGAAGCCTGTGAATCTGTTCCAAGATTCACCAGCTTGCTGAGACTGAAAATTTCTGAGATGCTCTGAGTTCTAGTATTTTTTAACCATAAAATAGATGTAAAATTTCAGGAAAGAGATCAAGAATTTTTGGTATATACAAAGTGCTAAGTAATAAATGTAGACTCATTAAATGTGAAGGTAGAATATAAAAACAAAGTGGCTATAAAGGAAGTTATCTATTTGAAATTTGTGAAATCTGGACTTTACCAGTCTAGAGCAGAGGTCAGAAAATGTTTTTTCAATGGGCCAGATAATAAGTTCTTTAGTTTTTTGTAGGGTATATAATCTTGGTTGAACTCAACTAATTGTAGCAAAACAGCAACCACAGAGTATAGGTAAATAAATTTAAATGGTTGCATTCTCACACACACACACACAAAGTTTACTGAAACAGATGGGAATGAGTGACATAATCAAGAGGTTGCATTTGGCAATTCCAAGCTTCTGTCCCACCGTAGAAATATTGAAAAATGAACAGAAGCCATCAGAACCAACATTGTCAGAACACTGGAAAACAGACAGGTTTATAGCAACCCAGTGAACACTAAAGCAATAAAAAGTCAATGTAAAAATAATTAAAAAATCATTGTGGCAGTTTTACTTTCCCTTTCTATAACCACTCCCCAGTTGAAGAGCAGTCTTGCAGACAGCAACCCATGTTCCCAGTGTGACAGAATAGTCCGTTTCCAGAGGTAGAAGGGACAACTTTATTTGCAAATTATTTTGGCCTGTTTTAACCTATATGGGGGCTACCTGAAGGAATGATATAAGGTACTTTCCTCTGTTTTGTCTATTGCACAGCATATCCAAGTGGTAAAAGTGGTAGGAATTGCTTAAATATATTATTGGACTCCTAGGAAACCTAAGCTTGAGGCAAAAGACATTTAAGATATATAAACGAACATCCAAGGCCTGGAGACACAATAAGAACAGAGATTTTCCCTGGAAAAGTAGGGTAATAAAAAACACCCATGAGTTAGGAGAGATTTGAAAAGCCTCATACATGCCAATTATACAGTGCATGTTCAAAAAAGACCTAAGAAGTCCTTAAGTTTTATAGTGTTTTATAGCTTTGTTTTGTCTGATACTGATCCCTGACCTTTTATTTTTTCAACCTTTATTTTAAGTTCTGGGGTACATGTGCAGATGTGCAGGTTTGTTACACAGGTAAATATGTACCATGATAGTTTGATGCACAGATCAACTCATCATCTAGTTATTAAGCCCAGCATCCATTAGCTATTCTTTCTGATGCTTTCACTCCTGCCACCCCCTATCACCCTCAACAGGCCTCAGTGTGTGTTGTTTCCCTCCATATGTTCATGTGTTCTCATTGTTCAGCTCTCACTTTTAAGTGAGACAATGCAGTGTTTGGTTCTGTTCAAATCTGTTCCTGTATTAGTTTGCTGAGAATAATGGCTTCCAGCTCCACCCATATCCCTGCAAATTATATAATCTTTTTCCTTTTAATGGCTACATAATATTCCATGGTGTATATGTACCACATGTTCTTTATTTAGTCTACAGTTCCCTATCCTTAATTCAAGTCTGGCTAAGTGTTTAAAAAAGGTACTCAGGACAGAGCCAAACAATAAAGACAGAGAGAGGTTGTTTGGTTGGTTGTTGTTTTTTTTAGTTTCTGGTGTTCAAGAAAACTCTGTCAAACACTAGCTGAACAAAAGCTAAAGAACAGAAACTTTATTCGCAATATATGCAACAAATATATTTGTTGAAAAACAGTAGAGAAAAGTCACTATACCAACAGTTTACTACAGCTTTCAATAATTAAAAAGAGCAAACCATGAGAAGCAGGAACATTTGATTTCCAGAATCACATTGTAATATTCGTGTCCATTTTTTAACAAAAAACTCACGAGGCATACAAAGAAACAGGAAATAAGACCTATTTAATGGAACAAAATAAATTAGCAACTACCATCCCTAAAAATGTCTGGATACTGTAATTAACAGAAAAAAAAATTATCTTAAAAAATTATCTTAAACATGCTCAAATAATAGAAGGAAAACCTGAACAACCAAATAAGAAAAACCAGAAAAATAATAAGTGAACAAAACAAAAATATCAATGAAGAAAAATTATAAAAGGAACCAAAAATTCTGGAGCTTCAAAGTATAAAAACTGAAATAAAAAAATTAAATAGGGAAATTCAACACAAATTTTACCAGCCAAAAGGCAAAATCAGGATATTGACAATAGAGCAATAGAAATTATCTATTCTATCAATCAAGTCTGAGAAGTGGGAAAAAAAAATAAAGTAAATGACACCTAAGGGGCTTGTGAGATGCCATCAAGAGGACCAACATATGAAGGAGAATCCCAGAAAAAGCAGACAGAGAGAAACTGCAGGACAAATATTTGAAGAGATAATGGCTGAAAACTTTTCATATTAGATGAAAGATATAAACAAATTCAAGAAACATGAATAAACATCAAGTAAGATAAAGAGATCCACACTGAGACATATAGTTGTCAAATTATTGAAAGCTAAAGACAGACAATTTTTGCTGGTAGCTAGGGAAAATCAATTTATTATGTACAAGGGGTTTTCAATAAGATTAAGAGCTGATTCCTCATTATAAACGATAGAGGTCAGAAGGTAGTGGAATAACATGTTTTAGTCCTGAAACAAAGACAAAAAAAAAAAAACTGCTTACTGAGAATTCTACATCTAGCAAAACATTCTATCATAAAGAGTAAAAAATTAAGAGATTTACAGAGAAACAAAAGATGAGGGAGTTTATAAATTGCAGACCTGTCCTATGAAAAATGTTAAAGAGATTCCTTCGGGTCGAAATGAAAAGACAGTAGACAATAACTTAAAGGTGAATGAAGAAATAAAAGTTTCCTGGAAAAAGTAAGACCATGGGCAAACATAAAACTTAGAATTATTTTATGTTTAGTTTATAACTCCATTTTTATTTTCTCTAGGTGTTGAAAAAAATCATAAAAATAATTATAAATTTATGTTATTTGGCACAGAATATATATGAATGTAATTTGTGAAACAACATGAAATGTGTAAGGGGACTGCACAGACACAGAATGTTTTATGCTATTGAAGTAATATTGGGATTAATTAAAACATAGATGATTATAAATTTAAGATGTTAAACACAATCCTATGGGGTTAGAGACAGTATTTTTAAAATGCACACATAAGAAAATGATAAGGGTTTTAAAACATTTCACTATAAAAAATCAACTAATCATAAAAAAGTACTAATGGAAGAAATGAACAAAAATTTATAAGCCATGTAGAAAACAAAATGCAAAATGGCAGAAGTAATCCTCATCAATAACTTCTATAAATGTCAATGAAGTAAAATTTCCAATTGAAAGGAAAACATTAGTGTAATGGATTTTAAAAATCATACAACTAGATATTTTCTATAAGAGATTCATTTTAGATCCCAGCCACAAATAAATTGAAAGTGAAAAACAGAAAAATACATTCCATACAAATGGTAACCAAAAGAGAGGTGGTGTCGCTCTACTAATATGACATGAATTAACTTTAATTTAAACACTGTTACTCTTGAAAAAAGGGCATTAAACACTAATAAAATGATCAATTTTTCAAGAAGATAGAACAATTATAAATATGCATGCACCAAACAACAGGGTTCCGCAAAATATATGAAGCAAACATTGGCAAAATTAAGTGGAAGAACAGGTAGTTCTGCAATAATAGTTGGAGACATCAATAGGTCACTGCAAATTCTTGATAGAAAATCTGCAACAAGGAAATAGAGGAATTAAACAATACTATTTATATAAATCAACTATACCTAACAGACATACATAGAACATTCCACCCAACAACAGCAGAATACATGTTCTGTCTGACAGACCATATGTTAGGCAACAAAGAAGTCTTCAATAAATTTTAAAAACATTAAACTGATACAAAGCGTCTTCTCAGACCACAGTGGAATGGAATTTTAAATCAACAACAAGAGAAAACTGGAAAATACACAAATATATGGCAATTAAACCATGGGCACCTTTTCAAGCAATGGGTCAAAGAAGGGAAAGTACAAATACCTTAAGATAAGTAATAACACACATCGCTTCTCGGCCTTTTGGCTAAGATCAAGTGTGATAAGTAATAACACAACATACTAAACTTATGAGATGAAGCAAAAGCAGTGCTCAGATGAAAATGTATAGTTGTAAGCACCTACATTAAAAAATGTACAAAAGATCTCAAATCAATAACATAACTTCAGACTTTTATGAGCCAGAAAAGAAGAGCAAACTAAACACAAGT
Source organism: Symphalangus syndactylus (assembly GCF_028878055.3). Taxonomy (NCBI): domain Eukaryota; kingdom Metazoa; phylum Chordata; class Mammalia; order Primates; family Hylobatidae; genus Symphalangus; species Symphalangus syndactylus. The sequence goes on from NC_072426.2 coordinate 31,090,130, forward strand.
AGAAGAGAAGAAATAATAATAGTTAAAATGGAAATAAATAAAATACAGGACTGGAATTATAGATAAAGAAATAATAAAACCAAAAGCTGATTCTATTAAAAAAATCCACAAAATTGGCAAATTAAGCTATACTAACAAAGAAGAAAAGGGATAAGCAATTAGCAAGAAAGACAAATGAGAGATATCCAAACTGGAAAGAAAGGAATAAACTATTTCTCTTTTCAGATTATATGATTCTATATATAGAAAATCTGAAAAAAAAATCCATCAGACATCGACTAGATCTAATAAAATTTCAGCAAATTACAAGGTCAAAACACAAGATTCATTCGTGTCTCTATATGCTAGAAATAAATAATCCAAAAACAAAATTAAGAAACAAATTCCATTTATGATAGTATCTAAAAGAACAAAATACCTAAGAATAAATTTAATGAAGAATGTGAAAACTTGTGTGCTGAAAAGAGCAAAGTATTACTGAAAGAAATTAAAGAAGTTCTAAACAAATTGAAAGCAACACAATGTTTGTGGATTTGAAGGCAAATTAATTGTGCTAAAATAGCAGAACTACCAAAGCTATCTAAAGATTCAATACAATATTTGGCAAAATTCCAACAGTCATTTTACTGAAACAGAAATGCCAATTCTCAAATTTCTAGAATTTTACATGGAAATCCTAAAAAAAACAAAGACAAAGTTGGTGGATGCACATGCTGCCATTTCAAAACTTACCAAAAAGCTATAGTAATTAAAACAGTATGGAATTGGCATAGGGATGGAATAGAAATGAGTCCAGAAATAAACACATATATTTATGACAAATTTATTTTCAACAAGCCTGCCAAGTTTATTCAATGGACAATGAAAAATCTTCAACAAATGATGTCAGAACAACTGGATTTATACATGCAAATTAAGGTTAGACTTCATCCCATATACAAAAATTAATTCACACCACATATAAAAAATTTACTTATATACAAAAATTAATTCAAAATGAATCAATAACTCAAATATGAGAGCCAAAACCATGATACTCTAAGAGATAAATCTTTATGAACTGGGATTTGGCAATGGATTCTTAAATATGACACCAAAAATACCACCACAACAACCAAAAATAGATAAGTTGAACTTAATCAAAATTAAAAACATTGGTTCATCAAAGGACATTATGAAGAAAGTGAAACACAGCCTATGGAATGGAAGAAAAAATTTGTGAATCATATATCTCATAAGGATTTAATATCCAAAATAAATAACCTTTATAACTCAGCAACAGAAGACAAAGAGACTATTTTAATTTCCAAAGTTTATTGGGGAACAGGTGGTATTTGGTTACATGACCAAGTTCTTTAGTGGTGATTTGTGAAATTTTGGTGCACCCATAACCCAGAAAGTATACACTGCATGCTATTTATAGTCTTTTATTCTTCGCCTGCCCCCAACACTTTTCCTGAATCCCCAAAGTCCATTGTGTCGTTCTTATGCCTTTGTATCCTCATAGCTTAGCTTCTACTTATGAGTGAAAACATATGATCTTTGGTTTTCCATTCCTGAGTTACTTCACTCAGAATAATAGTCGCCAGTCTCATCCAGGTTGCTGTGAATGCCATAAATTCATTCCTTTTTATGGCTGAGAAGTATTCCATTGTGTTTATATATATAAAATATATATCACAATTTCTTAATCCATTCATCGATTGATGGGCATTTGGGTTGGTCCCACGTTTTTGCAATTGCAAATTGTGCTGCTAAAAACATGCGTGTGCAAGTATTTTTTTGTACAATGACTTCTTTTCCTCTGGGTACATACCCATTAGTGAGATTGCTGGATCAAATAGTGGTCCTACTTTTAGTTCTTTAAGAAATCTCCACACTGTTATCCATAGTGATTGTACTAGTTTACATTGCCACCAGAGGTGTGGAAGTGTTCCCTTTTCACCACAGCCATGCCAATATTTGCTTTTATTTATTATTATTATGGCCACTCTTGCAGGAGTAAGGAGGTATCGCATTGTGGTTTTGATTTGCATTTCCCTGATCATTAGTGATACTGAAAAAAATATGTTTGTTGGCCATTTGTATATCTTCTTTTGAGAATTGTCTATTCATGTCTTTAGTCCACCTTTTGATGGGATTGTTTATTTTTTCTTGTTGATTTGTTTGAGTTCATTGCAGATTCTGGATATTAGTCCTTTCTCAGATGTATAGATTGTGAATATTTTTTTCCCACTCTATGGGCTGTCTGTTTACTCTGCTGACTGTTCCTTTTGCAATGCAAAAGCTCTGGTATAAAAATAGGCACATAAACCAATGGAACAGAATAGAGAACCAAGAAATAGCCTAAATACTTACGGCCAACTATTCTTCAACAAAGTACATAAAAACATACGAAGTGGGGAAAGGACACCCTTTTTAACAAACAGTGCTGGGATAATTGGCTAACCACATGTAGGAGAATGAAACTGGATCCTCCTCTCTAACCTTATACAAAAATCAGCTCAAGATGGATTAAAATCTTAAATCTAAGACCTGAAACTGTAAAAATTCTAGGAGACAACATTGGAAAAACCCTTCTAGATATTGGCTTAGGCAATAATTTCTTGACGAAGAACCCAAAAGCAAATGCAATATAAAGATAAATTGCTAGCAATTAATTAAACTAAAAAACCAATTTTTAAAATGGGCAAAGAACTGGTACAGACATTTTCAAAGAAAATGTACAAATAGCCAAGAAGTACATAAAAAGATAGTTAACATCACTAGTCATTCAAGACATACAAATCAAAATCACAGTGAGATACTATTTCACTACTATGCAACAATTTTTTTTTTTTTTGAGACACAGTCTCACTCTGTCACCCAGGCTGCAGTGCAGTGGCATGATATTGGCTTACTGCAGCCTCCTCCTCCTGGGTTCAAACAATTCTCCTGTCTCAGCCTCCCAAGTAGCTGGGACTACAGGCACACACCACTGCACCTGGCTATTTTTTTTTTTTTTTGTATTTTTAGTAGAGATGGGGTTTCATCATGTTGGCCAGGCTGGTCTCGAACTTCTGACCTCAGGTCATCCTCCTACCCCAGCCTCCCAAAGTGCTGGTAGCACAGGTATGAGCCACCAAGCCCGGCCTTCTTTGCAACTATTAGAATGACTTAATGACAAAAAACAAAAACAAAAACAAAACAACAACAACAACAACAAAAAGAGAGAGAAAGGGGGCAGGGGGAGGAGCAAGGGTTGGTCAAGATGTGGATAAAGTTAAAGACACTTATATTGGTGATGGGAATATCAAATTGTGCACTTACTGTGGAAATCAATTTGGAGGTTCCTCAAAAGGCTAAAATAGAAAAATTCCACTTCTCGATACATACCCAAAATAATTCAAGAGTGATTCAAACAGAAACTTGTATTCCAGTGTTTACCGTAGAATTTTTTTACAATAGTCAAAACATAGAAAAACCCTAACAGATGAATCCTTAATCGATTAATAGATGAACAAAATGTCATACATAAATACAAAGGATTATTTTTCAACCATAAAAAGGAATGAGTTTTGATACACGCTACAGCAGGATGAACCTTGAAAACATTTTCTAAGTGAAATAGGCCAGACTCAAAAGGACAAATATTATATGATTCCAAATATGTGAAATATCTAGAATGGACAAATTCATAGAGACAGAAAATTATTAGTGATTAGTAGGGTGTGAGGCGAGAGTTAAATAGGTGCTATTGTTTTATGAGTATAGTTTTTGTTTGGAGTGATGAACTAATTTTAGAAATAGTTCTGATGGTTATACATTTTGCATGTAATTACTACTACAGAGTTATCCACTTAAAAATTTTTAAATGATGTATGTATATCATATTAATATTTAAAAAGCAAACAAATAGCAGGTGCCTAAGCTTGACTCATGTTCACTAGTTTGCTGACCCCTTGATTGTGGCAGTGGTTAATATATTTTAGAACTTAAAATTCACTTAAAAAAGTGTTAAAACACAGATTGCTGTTTCCTTAGTACCCAAGAATTTGCATTTCTAATACGTTTGTGTATAATGTGGATGCTGTTGGTCTGTTGATCACACTTAAAAAACTGCTAGACTACATTATGCCTAAAACAGCTCCTCTGTCTCATCAATGCAATTGTTTAATTGATTTTTTTTTCTTCAAGTAAAGTGAGTAAGTTATTCTAATCTAATAACGTGCTAATATAGTTTGGCTCAGTCAGGCAAAATCAATCATACAAATGAAATCATTATCAGCTGAAAAGAAATAGAGACAAAGTTGGGATGAGATTAAATGTGAGAGCTGATGTCAGATTGCCTGGATGGAACTAAAATCCCAGTTCCATCAACTTTCTCCTCTGTAACACTGGAACAGGTAATGAACTTCCCTGAGATTTAGATTCCCTTGCCTGTAAAAGAGAATAAATAACAAAAAGTCCTCATAGAGTATTTTGAGGATTACATGGAATACTGCTTATAAAGTTATGTACATATATATATGTACATATATATATACACGTATTTTCTATGCCAAGTATAGGCTGAATTAAATATACATCTTCCTGTTGGCAGTGACGGTTCTGGCTTAGCATTACAGATGTCTTGATTTCTCCTATAGAAGTAACACACTTTCCTACTTTTGAAGACAGATTGTTACATTGTCTCTATGATTGTTGTTAAGAGAAAAATTTCAACCGAATTAAATTTAAAGTAGTTTGAGTAATGAATGATTGGAAAATCAGGCAGCCCCCAGAATTACAACAAATTCAGAGAGACTCTAGCGCAGTCAAGTGGTGGAAGAAGATTTATGGACAGCAAAAGGAAAGGGAGGTACAGAAACAACTGGATTGGTAACAACTAGGCCTTTGCCTTATTTGAACACAGAACAGTTAGCTACATTTCATCAAAACTCAGTGATTGGCACAGGTGTGGGCTGCAGTTGATTTACACCTCCACTTTTTATAGTTCACGATGGACAGAAAAACCTTTATGTCGAACTTATATGTGTAAGAAGGCATCTTTAGGCGAAACTTGATTTAACAATTTCCCCCTTTGGGTTCTTTTCTCAATTTTGAGAGATTGACCAAAACTTTAGTTATTGATGTTACTATTAACATTGCTCTTGAAACTCACTGGGGAAGAGCAGAACAGTGAGTTTGGCAAATTTAGGAACAAGGACTGAGTAGAGGGTATAATATCTTTATGCTGGAACATCCCATTTACAGAAGAAAATGAAAGCCGGGTCTTTTCTAGAATCTATGTTTCCTATGTTTTCCGTAATCAAACACAGTTTGATTATGTTACTTTTAGCACAAGTGACTCCATTTTTGTTTGGCTTGGTCTGTTGAGGCTTAGAGCATGAGCTCAGTCCAAAACAATGGCCTTCCCTAATTTTGTTTAAAAAAAAAAATCCTCTTTTTTAGGTCAGGCTCTCACTTAGGTGAGGGTGTGACCAAAACTTAGGGCCTTAGCACCATTCTCAGTTACCATCATTTTGGGATTCTGGTCTCAGCATGTCATTCATAAGTTATGGCGTCCTCATGGCTGCACATTTCTTTCAGCTCTTGTCATTCTAGTTAGAGAGATCATTTGATATTCTAGAGATGGCTGCATGCAAATATTTAAAATTTTTGAGAGAATACAGAGCACCAGGGGGACTATTATTATAACTATCAGGAGGATAATACCAAGAGTTTGGAGTATGCTCCTTACCCGGGTCCCCGTAAACCAAACCACCTAAAATTGAATACATCAAAAAATAAGCTACACAAAGAGTCTACAAACTTAACTAAGGAGTCTCTTCATTAATCCCCTATAACCCAATCTCTGTAATAGCTGACATTTTCTCTATAGGCCATAAGTGCCAGCAGCTGTACAGATACTTCTGTTTAGACAGTAACTAATCCAGAGCAATTCTATTATCTAGCATAACTTTTACAAGAGAATTTAAAGTCTGTTGTGTAACCATGGCCTATACAGTAGAATCCGCTATAGAACCTATCATGAGGGATACATTTTTAATCATTGCCTCTTTTATTCCAAACCACAAAAAAAGGACCTAACAAATGATGCCCTTTTAGAAGAGTGAAAACCTCCCAGCAATGTTCTCCTTAACCCATGATGTGAGTTAAGAGGAGTGAACCAATGTTCTGTTTCTGACTGATTATGAGGCAACGTATGTACCATCAAAGTTTCTCATCTACATTGGGCCTTCTTTTTTGTCTATTAAGGTATGAGGTTATCTATGTATAAGGCTGGCTGCAAAATACTTCACAAATAAAATTATACCACATAAGTGTATATGTATAAGGCTGGCTGCAAAATCCTTCACAAATAAAATTATACCACATAAGTGCACACAAGAGAACCCCTTTCACTTCTATTGTTCATAGAAGCATAAGCAAGGGAAAAATAATCAAAGATAAGAGTCTCATGATAGTAGAGAAGTCTTGATCCATGATCCTGGGAAAATCTCTTCACATCAAGGATACCATCTTCTTCTGGGGAGAAACCACCCTGGTTAGCTTTATGTTAAGGGTTCCAATGGGTGTACAGTTCCAAGAGTGTAAAGGGAGCCTTCTCAGTTGTGAGATTATGAACCCAAGGTTCAAGGTCCTGAAGTTTTTCTGTAGTGTAGATGCCAATGACAGTCTTTCTTTGATGTTCTCAGAAGATCCATCTTCAGGTTCTAGTTGCGAAGCGGTTGATTGTCCTCAGTGAACCATAAAAACCTTACTTTACCTGGTAAAAATACACTTTAGTATAATAATCTACTGTTATAACAATGGCAGCAGCACCCCATCTGGAGCAGCCACTGCCATCACATCGGCTATGGCAGAGAAACATGACCAGGAGCTGGGGACAAGTGGGAACCATGCCTCTTCTGAGTTGGTGGAGTTGGAACTTCCTGGGAAGAGCTGCAGCAGCCCAAGTAGTGGCTCCAGACCTGGGCCTCCCACTCCATGGAGCAGGCAGGAGACCTGTCCTTCAAGGTGCAGCTACAAATGCCAAAGCCATGGCTTCAGAGCCAGACATCTCTACACTCTTGGGAGGCACAGCAAAAAGCCCCAGAACCTTGCAGGTTTGGAAGTATCTTCTGCTCTCACTCCCTGGCTCCTCCCCACTCTTGACACATGCTCTGGCCTTGGAGCAAGGTTGTGGGTAGGCTCAGGTGCTGTTGCAGGTGCTATTGCAACCTGGTGGGTGTGCACATGCTTGGAGCAGTGCTGACACACCAGTACCATGCTGCCTCTGGCACCTGCCCAGGCTTTGGGCACTGATGAGCATGGGAGGGAAGCCGAGGAATTGCTGAGGGCAGCTTGGCACTGGCCTGCAGGCATCCCTTGGCACAAAGAGCCTGGGTGCCATGAACGGCAGCAGGAGGCAGACAGGCTCCCGCACCGAAGGGGGCGGGTCCTTGGTGAGGCCCTACCTTCAGGCCAGGGAGGGTGTGAAGGCTGAGGTCTGAGCTGCCAGTCCCATGGACCAGAGTGTAAACTTGTGATGCCTTTTCTGGGGCCACCTATGGCCTCTCATGGACCAATCAGTGTGCATTTCCCCCCTTCTGAGACCCATAAAAGCCCCAGGCTCAGCCAGAACTGAGCAGACATTGGGACGACCAACTGCAGAGAGCAGCTACCCACTCCAGGGCCTCGTCACTTCTGAGAGATGCAGATGTTGGGATGCCCAGCTGCAGAATGGAGGTGCCCACTCCAGGACATCCTCTGAGTTATTCTGTCACTCAATATAGCTCCTCTTTGCTCACCCTCCACTTGTCTATATACCTCATTCTTCCTGGAGGCAGGACAAGAACTTGGGACCTGCCAAATGGCAGGGCTAAAAATGCTGTAACACAAACAGGGCTGAAACATGCTCCTTGCTCACCATGTTGTGGGTGACAAGAAGAGAGAAGAGAAAAAGAGCTGTGACTCTATGGGAACCCAGACCTGGGAGCTCCCCAGGTCAGAGCTGTGACTCCCGCTACGGGACCCTGTGGTTCCTGGAGTCTGCAAGCTTCCAGGCACAACTGTCTTCCCTTGTACCAGCCATGGAAGTTGCCTGTGGTGTGTCTGGTCCAGCCAAAGCCTTATAGTGACCTAGTACCCATGCTGGCACCTGGAGCTGCCTGTCCCAGCTACAGCAGCTGGTGTGCCTAACTGTGTGCAGTGACCAGATCCCACACTCACATATCCCCACGTGTATAGAACAACATAGTGCCCTGCATTTGCATATTGTCATCAACTGAACCAACAAGTGAGGTAAAAGGCCCATAATAATTGGCCAAAGTAGAAGCCCTGCCTAGTGGCTAATTCGGGACTTCTAATTTCTAGCCTCAGATATTTTTATTGGCAACAACCTGACACCTATCAACAACATGCACCAAAATTAGGCCATGTAACTTAAATCTTATTCCCAAAAGAGTCTTTCATTACCCATCTGGATAAATCCTTTCACTACTGAACAATTTTAGATTTGTGTATCCTTAATTGGGCTTTAATTGAGCCAGTCAGGTTCTGGCACTTTGGCCCATTACAAGAGTATCATGGATGCCATCATCACCTTTGCCAGCTGTGCCCATAGAAGTCCTTGACTTAAAATATTTTATCAATGAGCTCCCAGGGCTTACTTTCAAATTCTACAATCAGTTAATCTTCATTTCAATATCATAGAGCCAAAAAAACATATAACCCATATCAACCCTTCTGGGTATCTACATGGGAAGGGTACTCCAGTCCCACATATTAGATGACATCATCCTGACCCAAGAGCTTTTCAGAGATCACATTGCCTTGGCACAATACCTTGATATTGGAAATAACTTTGATCCTACACAGGGCATGGCTTCAACCAGGATACTAGACTACAGTCTCAGAAATGCCCATAGGCCGCCTCCCCTAAAGCACTTACAAATGGGACACTGAAGAAAGCATTTATTGCTTTCTATCTTTAGTATTAGAGATTCTATTATGTTTCCTGAATTAAGCCTATAATCTTGGTGTACACTGCTTTCTGCCAAGTGTACACCCTTACATTACTATGCCTAAAGGGCAGTCCTGTAGAGGTTACTAATATCTATGCCATTCTACAAAATAAGGCAAATTGGTTTCCCAAGGAGGAACGTGTTGTCTCCACTACCTACTTAGGCATCATGTAATCTTGAAGAATTTACTAATGTTTCCATGTCATAGTTTTCTCAACTATAAAATGGAAATGTGAATTATTTCTACTGTAAAGATTTGAGGATAAGAGGAGTTAATATATTTAAAGTGATTATAACAAACGACTGGAATTCATGAGTACTCAATAAATGTGAGCTATTTTCATTGAGAACTACAAAGATAAGAACATAAAGAGCAAAAGACATGGAAAGGCAACTGCTCAAGATAGTTTAAATAAGATACAAGAAAAAAATCAAGTAATAAAACAGTAAGATATCATTTATCAACATCACATAAAATGTTTTTAACTCCTACCTAAAGTTACAAAATGTTTGCTCATACATAATGTTATTAAAAGTGAAGAGCAATGGCCATTTTCATTCATTTCTGGTGGGGGTGTAAGCAACTTAGTTTCTGTGGAAAACAAATTGATAATTTGTCAGCATTTAAAGTGCACACATCCTTCCACTTAGCAACCCTTCTACTATGAATTAACCTTGTAAATACAGAAATAAAAATGTCTCAAATGGAAACACTCTCATATATACACTTTACCTTTATGCAATCATAGAAAAATATTTAGTGAATAGTTGTGGGTTAAGAAATTAGGAAGAGACACCTCCACCTTTTATTTTGTAATATTAGACACAATAATAATATATACAATGTGAATATATACACACATAGGCATACACACATGTGTCTAAGTGTAATAATAATAATAATTATTATTTAGATTGGCAAATGTTATCTGAGCAGGAAAATTATGTTTTCTTTATTACAGTTCACTTAATTTAAAAATTAAAATGTGTAACATTTTATTTTTAAAATATTGAAATGTTGAAGTTGTAATCATCATGAGAGAAATTTAAAGTAGTCAAAAGTGGGTAAGAAATATTGATACATTGTAAAATAATAAAAAGGAATATATTTACATTGTATAAAAAGTGAACACACACACACACACACACACACACACACACACACATACACATCCTAACCAAAAATAAAGCTAGAATCAATGATAAACATCAGTTATTTAATATAGTGCCTGGTATATGATCAGTGCTCTCTATTACTCTTTTAGTTGTTGCTAATACAGTTGAGTGTTTGTATTGATTTTAGAATATGAGGTGAATAAGGCAGAAAACTGGATGTGTTTTCAGAAAATAAACTTAGTTTTAACACAGACAAAATTTTCAGTAATGATGAGGCCTTTAAAATATCTTTGAATGAAAGTCTAAGATTATGAAAATCTAAAAGACGATTATGCCAGTTAGAAGCCTTTATAAGTAAGATTTCTCTTGCTTTGGCAGAGACAATGAGTTTGCCTGTGGGTTCTTCGGAAAAAAAAAAAAAATCTGTGACCCATAATCTATTATGACTAGATGCTGAATATTTCAAGAAAACGCAGGATTATAAAGTCCACAGGGTCAGTTAATTTTTATAACCCATGTCCTCCCTGTGAGATATATATATATATACATCACATATAATATGCACATACACGCATGCACACATAGTATTTAAAGCCATCATAGACAAATCCAAAGCAGAAGTTCAAAGTGGACATTTCCCAAGGAAATGAGGTGGAGGGAGGTCCTTTTTCAGGAATTAAGTTATTTTAGAAAGAAATGAACCATATGAGCAGCAGGTGTGTATGCTAATAGAATGACTCCACATTTTAATTAAGCAGTATTTCCCTACAGAATAATTACATATGTTGTTTATTCAACCATTTTTTAAAGGCCATTAACGCTTCTGTAATGTGCTAATGTACTTTCTTCCCAGGCTAGAAGTTAGAAGCTTTAGGAACATTGCTTTCATTATACAGAATAGGAACTCTGCTTATTGCAAATAATTGTTCTCTATAAAATAGTGCATCCAGAAATTAAAAAAAACATATTACTAGTCTTCCTTTCATAGTTTAAATTTATAAAATTTTTTATAACTTTATTGTAAGAAACTATGCCTTGAAATATATAGAAGAGTACAATTTTTTGAGATATCTTCAAATAAATATTACTCCACCAATGGGAAATTCTGCAGCTGCCATTGACTCTCATGGTTGCTGTGGGGAAGTTCAGTGGGGGACTGTCACTGCATGCCAGCCAGAAAATCACCCTGTTTTATCTTTTGAACTACATAGTTGTCAAGTGAATTTAAATCTTCCACACTGAAACACCCAGAATAGAAGCCATTGTTTCTTTGGAAGAGTCTCTGGAGAAATCACCATAGAATTATCTTATAAACAGAAGAAATCCTATACATTTTAAAGGCTTATAGAGGACTTGACAGTGGGAAAGTATAATTTTCTTACTTGGACTATCATAAATCTACAGAAATTTTGAAAAAGAGATTCAATGGTGCTGAGTTTCTCAAGAGAAAAAATCAGCTAATTGAATTCTCTGAAAGATGAGCTCAAAAAAGTGTCATGAAAGATGCCTATAATACTATCTCTCAAAATTTTGAATTCTTTTATTTATTACAATCATCAAAAGTACATAACGAGTTCAAAAGCAAACACATCTCTAATGATCTATTAGCTATTAAAGAAATTATTATTGAAACAAGAAAATGGATGTATAATTTCATAATTCAGTTTGCTCTTAATATTATATTGAAAATAATCGTTTTCATTATGACGTCTATGAATTATACATATATATAAATCACTTTTTATATTTAAACCCAATGTATTTAATAATTTCAACATATGGCATTCCAAGGTTGTGCATAATTAAATGATGGTAAATGGGTTCTGAATTATTGTTTAGTAATAACTTAAAAAGTGAAAACATAAAGTTGGAATAAACATGATGTAAATGCTGGATCCAAAAGTTGGTGAATGGGCCTGGCGCAGTGGCTCACCCCTGTAATCCCAGCACTTCGGGAGGCCGAGGCGGGCAGCATAAGATCAGGAGTTTGAGACCAGCCTGGCCAATATGGTGAAACCCCATCTCTATTAAAAATACAAAAATTAGCTTGGCGTGGTGGCACACACCTATACTCCCAGCTACTCAGGAGACTGAGGCAGAAGAATCGCTTGATCCCAGGAGGTGGAGGTTGCAGTGAGCCGAGATCGCACCACTGCATAACAGCCTGGGTGACAGTGAGATTCTGTCTCAAAAAAAAAAAGTTGGAGAACGAATATATGTACATATATGCTTATATACATGTTTTGTATTTGTGTATATGTGTTCATACACATATATTCATAGTGACTTATATTAGAGCCATTATCATGTAGTACAAGAAAAACCTGTTTCAGATCTAAGGTATACTAGTTGAGCAAGATATTTAATATGGTTAGATCTTATTTTTGTACTTTGTAATTTTTCATATACTTAAAAGACATTCAGGTTTCAAGAAATGCATTTTAAAAATTCAATTTCTCTTTCTCTTCCAGTCCAACTCATTTTCAAAGCTTCTCCTTTCGCATTGCTTTTGTTTTTTCATTTCCCTACTCACATTTGGAGCTAGATCTGCCCCACTCACCCTCTACTGGACTAGATTCCATCATGTACCTCTTTTCTCATCTATGGCTTCAAACCCTATCTACTAATCACATCCTTCAGCATAGACTCATGCCACAGAATGGGAGAAAATATTTTCAAAATATACATCTGATAAAGTACTTTTGCCCAAAATATACAAAGAAATCTTAAATTTTAACAACAAAAAACTAGCAAACTTATTAAATGTAGGCAAAAGACCTGAACAGACATCTCACCAAAGAAGATGTACAGATGGCAAAAAAGCATGTGAAAAGATACTCAACATCATACGGCATTACAGAATTGTAACTTAAAACAATAATGAAATACACACACATATATATTCTCATGCATACCCCATAGAACCGAAGAGACTTTCATGTGTTTATAATTTAGGAATGCTGAATTGGGCCAGTTCAAAAGTTTATAGAAAACATTATGAGCTTTGCAGTTTGATAAACAGAAACTCTTTCCCTTTACTAATTGGAGGACTTTTTGTTCATAGTATTCAATGTCTATGAGACTGAGAACAAACAGTGTAATTATTCATATCCCATAAATTGTAGTGAAAGGAGTTAGTCAGCTTGCTTTAGGCAGACAGTAAGGGAAGGGCCCCTGGAGAACCTCAGACCCACTCCACAAGTGCTTTACAACAGATCTTTTGTGCAGGTAATGGGACTTGTACACGAGGCTTGCCTAAATCTGTCTGCAGTGGACTAAGGACCTGTGGGCATACTGGGGGAATAGGGTGAAGCCACCAGGAAATTGTGCCTTATATGAATAGGGAACCTAGCCCCATCAGCTTATACATAAAAGCCCTTGTATTGAACTGTGAAAGGGGCAAGCAGAAACCTGCTTTCAGGACCTCTCTCTTTGCTGAGAGCTTTCCTTTTGCTTACTAAATTCTACTCTACTCACTTTCTGGTGTCTGCACGCCCAATTTTTCCTGGTTGTGAGACAAGAACCCAGATCTAGCTGAGCTAAAGAAGCAAAAATCCTGCATCAGTAACACATAATAGGGATCTTGCAAGTGGAAGTTTCTACCAAATATATAAAAATTTATGTATTGTTGATAATATATACATATATGTGTGTATATACACATTTATGTTTTCATATGCATATATACATGTGTATATACACATATACATATGTATGCCTAACATCAATGATAATCTTAAATCCTAAAATCAACTCATCTGGCAGATTCTGTTTTCTTTATTTTGCAAAAGAGAAAAAGAGATTCAGAAGTACCAAATGACATGCCCAAGGCAGCACCACTGGGTACTAGAGTTGGGATTCAAATCCCATCCAACTGGTCCCAGAACCAGAGCTTCTTACTTTATATCTACTACTTTCTACTGTATCCCTTCTCTGATCATCTCTGTATGACAGGTGAAACACTAAGGCAAAATTTCACCTAAATCGAGCTCAGTTAGGAACATGCTTTTGGAAATGTGACTAAATGTACACATTCCCTAAATGACCTTGAGAATGCTCTAAGTATTAATTTTGAAGTTACACAAGAATCTTAGCAAGTAAGTGATTAACAAATCTGGAATTTCTTTCTACACATGCACACACACACATCTATACCTAATTTTATATTTGTACTTTTATCTATTCTTATATCTATAAGGATATATACAGTCAATCCTCATCATTCATGAAGTCTTTGTATCTGTGCTTTAAAAATGTAAGGAACGGTACTTGCCACCACTCTAGAACCTGTTCTCATATTTGAAACATATAGAAAGGATCACACTAAGAAAAAAATTTTAAAAAATCAAATTAAAGTTAAAATAGTTATTAGAGCTTGACCTGTCAGATTTTATTAATTTTGTCACTTCTCAATAGCATAGTGCATGTAGTAGATTTTTCAGTTTATAATGGATGAAGCTAAAATATTTGTTTAAGCCCTTGTCACTAAGAAGTAGATGAACTATAGTACTTTTAAGGGCAGATTTAAGCCTCTTTTCTTATTATCCCCTAACTTTCCTCATTTAGCTAAAAAATTGGGTCAGATTCAAGGGTAAGGTGATTTACAACTAGAAATGAGTGAAGCTCTACAAATTTGAGGACCCAGATAAGGTCAAATTTGTTAAGGATAAGAATTCCAAAGGGGTTGAAAAGATCAGCACATATAGATCCAGTGTGGTTGTTTTTCTCTACCAGCTAAATCAAGAAAATACAAACCAATGCTTAATATCCACATCTCTAATATATCATGAAAATGCTAACAAAATGAAACAAAAGAAAATAGCATCCTAAGTACGTAAATATTTGCATCCGAGATTCATTTCTGACGTAAGAAGTCCATGGATCTGTTTTCCTGGGACAGCGGGCTCTGGGAATTAAGAAATATTTTCGCTTACTTTCCCTTTCTTGTATTTTCTTGATAACTTGCTCATCTTTGATTATGTATTTTCTAGAACTACAGTGGGAAGATTCATGATCCTAAGTGTTGGATATTTGTGGTTGGAGCAAACAGCTTGCAGTCATAAAAGCTTGCAACACATTCCCCATGGAAGGAAGTGATGGGTAAAGGACTCTAGTCCAGCCTACCTCACTAGAATGCTCTTTTAACATTTGCGGCCAAACCCTAGAATAATTACAGAGGAGTGTTTTCTCCGCCCCCCCCACTTCTGTTATTGATATGCATATATATTTTCCTCAGGATATGGGAAGGAATGCTTCATCAGGTATATCATTTGGTTGTTCCAGGATCCACTGACAAACATGCGATTTCTAAGTGTCATTTATATGTGTATTCATATTAAAATCACATCCTAGCATTCACAATGAGCCTGTGCTTACTTGATTCCTAATCCTATGATCTTTTCTTCCATGATTTTCTTTCTTTGGAGTTATCAGTAGTCTTTTGATATCTTACATTAGCAGTCCTCCACTCTTTTCTCAGGATATTAATTTAAAGCTTTTATATTCTAATTACCTTCTTTTCTATAGTCAAAATGTGTTCTGGGATAAGGGGTTCTCAGCCTAATGTTAATAGAATTTTTTAGCTATGGCATAAGAGATTCACAGATCTAAATACTATCTAAAATTTTGTCAAATTTGTGTGTTGGTGTATGTATGTGCACTTAATATTACTTTGTAATAGAATCCACAGATTTTATTATATTATTAACAATTACCATGAATTGTAAATGCCTAAGAATTTTAAGTACCAATGATTTAGAAAAAGTATAGCCTTGAAAAAGAAATAATAAAACTGTAGTATAACAAAAACAACAATAATCTACCATTTATTGAGTTCTTAGCATATTTTAAGTAGTATGCTGGGGGCATTATATACATAATCTAATTAATTTTTGTAATAAACTAGCGAAGGTTTTAAAGAAAGATTAAGAAACTGATTCTCACAAAGATTAAGTATCTTCCTTAAAGCCTCATGCTAATTAGTGTCAGTGATGGGATTACACAAAGTCCTACCTGCCTAGTGCCTATTTCCTAAGTACATCATACTAATAACCTAATTCATGCATTGGCTAAATGACTTGCACAATTTGATATATTCTCTCTTCTAGGACAGGTGATGGTTATGTATATTAGGCCTAGAACAAAAGTTTTATTTAGCTAATTAGTGAGTGGGCAGTGATTGTCATCTTCAGTTTTACCACTCTCCTCCAAGTTGACACATACTAAATAGCAGTATTTAGATAAAATTTTGGCCAGATGTCAACATGATTCCAAATTAAATTTTGTGATCTCTTTATAATTAGAAAATTATGTATATCATTTTTAAGAGTAGCTTTCATTAGGAAGTCATATGAATGTTTGTCCAATAGTTGAGCCTGTTAAAAATTCATGCAAGGAATTATTATCTTGGTCATCTTTTCTATGTTGGTTACTTGAAGGATCATTGGATTATTTCAGAAGGACCAATACCTATTCCAGGTGAGCCATTTGCTGCATTACTCTGTAAGATTTTTTGATACTCACCTTTTTCAACGATAAAGAATAAAATTATTGAATCATGTGATCATTTTTTTCCTTTCCTTTCCAATGAAAATGAATGGTCCCGACTTCTGCAATCTCTCTCTCTTGCTTGCTCTGTGATCAAATTACTTACTGAAGCAACAACATTATAAAAATTACCTTTTATTCTTTTAACATCTGAATAGAAGCTTACATTGAATGTGTATCACCTTTCTCTTAAACTATCTGTGTCTGAATATATATGCCAACTAAAATAAGCACTAAGCACTTTGTAGACACGTTTTCCCTCTTTAGTCTGATAAATGACCTCCATAGTAAGTGCTTGCTGCCCTTCACAATTTTCTCCTCTAAGATAAGACCTATAAAAAGTAAACTACTTAAATAATTTGAAGTTTTAGTTTGATTTCCTAGATAAAATGTGAGATATTGTATATAGTCTATCTACTTATATTCAAAAAAATTAAGCAAAATAATCTGTTAGAAATCTACTGAGGTGACAAAATGCAATGTATAATTTGGGTCACTTTATCCAGAAATCCTTCAAGGATGAATTAAAATGCTATACAATTTTAACTTAAGGTCCTAAATTTGGAAAGTCTTCAACAATTAGTAATAAAATTAACTCACAATTGAAAATTATTAATATATATGTAAATATCCTAAATCATCTGAGATA
This sequence comes from Symphalangus syndactylus, assembly GCF_028878055.3. Taxonomy (NCBI): domain Eukaryota; kingdom Metazoa; phylum Chordata; class Mammalia; order Primates; family Hylobatidae; genus Symphalangus; species Symphalangus syndactylus. Next base: position 31,107,431 of record NC_072426.2, read on the forward strand.
TTTACTTAAAGATAGTGTTAGATTCAGTAATTATTTAGATGTATGAAATAAATTTAAAGAAAAACAAGTGGCTTTTGAAATTCACATGTTCTGGTGTATATGCAAATGCACATAAGAATATGCTTATGTGTACCACATTATTTCTTGAATTTTTCTGTTTGCTATAAAATTTCGTATCATTTTGTGCAGTGCCATGAATAATATTGTAGGATTCATTAAGGGCTGGGCTACATTCTGAAGAAAGGCAGTAATCATTGTGTTGATTAAAGAGCTAATGATTGTTAATATGATTGAGACGTAGAATAAAAAGATAAAGAAGTGCTGATTATTTGGTAAAATGTAAAACAAACACACCGGCAAATAACAGTACATTTTTTTCCCAGTGAATATTTATTGAGGACCTCTTGTCAGATCTTGTGCAGGCAGAAATCATTTGACTATGGAGACAACAGCTGAAGCACTATTTATCTGCAGCAGTGGCAGAGGAATGTCAATTTCTGTAATTATTCTGGAAAATTCAAAAAGCATTGGTTCTATCTGTCTATGCTAAGATGTAATTTATGATATCCATTACACGTAATACTTTGCATCAGCAGTACAAAGAGCGAGATTACTCAGTCAGGGCTGTAAATAGTGAAGACAATGACATCAAGTGCATTGGGGAATAGAGTTTGTCACTGAAAGTGAGGGTCAGGAGAGGATCTAGGCAAGGGCAAATAGATTAGAAAAGAAAGCATGATCATCAAGATAAATGAAGTGTCTTTTATAAGAAACTCTAATCTACTAGAGACTCCACAGTTAATGTATCGTTTATATCAAACACAAGGAAGAGAAAATTAGCAAGGGAAAATGATACTGAAATATTCATAGCCAAATTTCTAGCAGTGCTTTATCACCCACATTTGTGGATGAGAGTTAATTTTATGCATTGTTATTAATAAAATTACCTCATGGATAATTAGAAATATATGACTATATCTAAAATAGTTAATATATTACCTGAATTTTATGGAGGTCGTATTTAGATCAATTTAACTTAGTGTGGAGGCTTTCCTAAGATAATTTATTTCTTTTATGTGTGGGTAAATTAATGATCTTCTTGATTTATATTTTCTTAAAATAGATGTATCCCTACACAGAAGTATAGGTTGTAAACTTGTAATCTTCATTTAGTAATTTAACTAGAGCTAAATATTTTTTTCAGTAAACAAGATTTAAGCCTTGGCTATGCTTGAGAGAAAATTTCTATCATCTATGCAAATAAATAAAAATAAAGTTAATTAATTTTATTTGATATTTAAAAAATATTTAAGTTGCATAAATATACATCATATGCAAATTTATCAATGTATTTTTAAAGGATTTATGGCCAAAGCTAATACTTGAGCAAGTAATGTCTTCCATAAAGATGTTATTTATTTTTTCATTGTCTAATTTTTCAGAATTTGCTAGGTGGTTGCATGGATATAGGTATTCAGATGGAACACTGAAATTAATTTTTGATTCTATGATTCTGTCTGAAATCACATTGTCCTATTAAATCATCATTAAATAATTAAAACATGCTGTATGGTTTTATTCTTTTCATGTTTTTAACCAACAATCATGTAATTATGTTATGAACAGATTCTGTCCCCCACAGTTGTTGTAGTCTATCAAAGAAATTTTCACATTATACAGCGGAAATAATAGTACACTGGGACGCTTAGGTTATCCTGGTGTTTTCTAATTGTTAAGTTGTTAGAGATGTCAGTTTCACACTTTGTGAACTTTCAAATAATTATTAATCCTTGGAGCTCAGACACCATTCCCCAGGCATGGAATTCACTGATAGCTTTAATAGAGTCTAACATGGTCCCATGGGTTAGAGATGCATAACTTGTAAGTCAATGTACCCCAGCAGATTTTGCAAAGATCGCTCTGTAGGTAGAAGTTAAAATAAGTGTTTGATCATGTTCATACATGCAACAAATTAATATGAACCTGAAGGCAATTCTCTTGTGTCTAATTCTTAGTGTTTGGAGAAAAAATAATTTAAACATTGTGAAATTCAACAAGACAATTTTCCTGAGTTTCACAGGGCAATAGAACTTGGTAAAAATAAAACAGTTTAACTTGTGTTTACATGTATGCCTTCAGTATAAGAGTGTGCAGCTCTTATAAAAATCTACAAAGTGTAGCAGAAAGTGTACTTTTACAATAAAAAAGTACAGGATCTAGACTTAATAGTGCAGCATACAGAGTCTGATGGCAGGATTTAATTCCCGACTCAACCGATTTATAACTATGTAACTTTAGTCAATACTGGTAAACTCCCTATAAGCCTGCTCACTTAAAAAAAAAATCTGTGTTATGGATTGATATTCTCCCTTCTGGAACTCTAACCCTAAAGTAAGTCAAAAAATTTGCCCAGATATCATTATTTCTTCTGTAAGATGGCATGTCATCAATATTTTAGTGCTGTGATGAGGATAAAGTAAGTTATTATAAATAGAAGGGTTTCGAATTGTGCGATCATTTTGCAACTGTTTTATTCCAGCCAATAAGTGGAAATTCAAATTGACTGGCCTCAAGAGCGCCATTAGTAGCCTTGAGTCAAGGAAAGTTAATTGACCCAATTGGGAATTTAAACCCATTTTCTGGCTTCATTAGCACAATTCTCTTGACAGCTGGATTAACTGGTCATAGACCCAAGCTGCCAAAAACAGAGCTGCTATGTACTGTAGAAATAAACTGACATATTGAAAACCATTTCTGTAAGAAACAGTTTTAAAGTATTTTACTTCCATATTACCTATCTCATAAGCTGAAATCTATAGCGATTACTGTCAAAGTCACCAAGTGAACAACAGAGTTTTGTAGCCTTGACTATTCTTGTATATAGTTTTAAATAGTTATTAATAATATATTTTTATAAAACATCAACACACCCATCAAAGCAAAAGCATAAGTCTTGTCAAGGAAAGAATAAAAAAAAAACTGATTGAAAAATTTCCAAGCTAAAAGAAATGATTTTTGCTTACCCTCTCAAAATTTAAAATTGGATAAACAGAAATAAATTTAATTTTCCAACATTTCACTCCATTAACGGAGATCCATCATACAGAATTTATCATAAAGAAGATATTTTACATCTTATAAATATTTTATAAAAGAAAAAATAAAATTTCTGAATTATTGCTATAAATAAAATTAGTGGCAGCCACAGCATATTATTTGAAAAATGGAATAATTTTTTAATTGAGATTTTGGTGTCTTTTTTCTCATTTAGATTTGTTTGTAGAGTCAGTATTGAAGAGGACAATCAACCCTGGTTTTATTTCTTACATCAAAAATTCTGAATGAAAACAAAAGATGAGATAAAATAGATAAATGGTAATATCATCAATTTAAGCAGTGTGCACTAATTTCTATCGTAGTAAAGATACATATATTCTATTTTCTAAGTTGTTTTAAGAGTGTTTACGTTTCCAATCAATTGTTTATTTCTGGTCCCGACAGTATAATGAACAGGTTAAACTTTTATGGGGTATGCATGAGGGAAAATCTAAGGTCTCTACTATGGAAGAGTGAAGCAAAGACCTAAACAAATCTGGGTTTCCTAAAAGACAACGCCTTAAGTGGACAAACTAAGCATGAAAAGAAGAAACATTTTATAGAGGGAGAGAAAATAAGTCTATTTCCTAACACACAAGCTGAGTTTCACACAGCATTACAACCAATACTTACAACACTTGTGTCCACCTAAAAATACACAGATAAAAATAAGTAAAGTTTGTCCTAGATTTGTAAGGCTATGAGGCACCTGTCAGAAGCAACTACAAATAATTTCTTTGGAAATGATAATTAAAATTTTAACAAATTCCTACAGATAATGTACAGATAATGTGCAAGTATTACGGACTCATCATTAAAGATCACAAAATTATATGAAAAAGTCATCCATCGTGAGTGCAAGTTGTAAGAAACAAGAAACTGCAAAATGGTACTGTAGATAATGGAATTCCCATAACCAGAATAAAAATATATTAACATAAATTGAGATATAAAATAAGGTATACAAATATTAAATATGAAATAGAGTGTCAACATGTCCAGTAAAGGTTTGTAAAAGATAATAAAGTGTTTTCTATAAATTTATATATGTATGCACACATATAAATGTGTATATATCTGTGTATATAATGTATATATACAGATATACACACATATATACATCTATATATGTGTATACATATATGTGTATATATAGTATCTGAAAGTAAAATTAAATTCAGAATTGAAGAGTAGATTATGTTCTACAAAATATAGAATTGGCATCTTTTTGAATAGACAAACTATGTAGAATGTAGCATAGAGAGACAAGAAGAGAGTAAACATGGATGTGTTGAGACATGATTGACGGAGTGAGTAAGACCTATCAGATTAAAAACTGAAGTTAGAATGAGTGATAATAGTGAGAATGGAGAAAGGGAAATATTCAGAAATAAAATGGTGCCATTTCGTTTTTGCACCCTTCTCTTGTACCTTGTCCCTTCTTCAGCCTTCTCTTTAACTTACGAAATACCAAACTACTAAAGTACTAATACTAAACTACAAATAAGGTAGGCATCTCAAGCTGATTGGAACATAAAGAATGTCCACATTGGGAGTGTGGGGAGGGAATAAACCAAACTTTTGGAGTCTGAGTGATGTGAGGAGAGCAAGCACATGGGGGGATGGTAATATAGAGAAATATTTATTAAATAGATGCATGCATGCATGAATTGTAATTAGAGCATTCCTGGCTCTTAAAAAGATAGTTAGAAACATGGAAGGGAAGAAAGCCACAATGAGTCCTATGGTGCTAGATTAGGCTTGGCTATATCTATGTGCATTTGTGATTTTGATGGCAGATAGATGATAGATGGATTAGATAGACTGACAGATAATCATAAATGCTATCAAATACAAATTTCCTAAACCTTTCACTGAGAGAGCTAGGAGAAGCACCACCCCAGTAGCCAGGAGCCTACCAAATATTTTAATTTTGGCTTCTACTTACCATCCTCTTATAAAAGGAACCAAGGCTTCTTGGATAAATGGCTGACACAGAAATTGCCATATAAAAGTACACAATGATCCAGGAACAACTTCTTGTGCCAGATAGAAACTGCTCAAAGAAAAATATACGAGGTCAGGAGATCGAGACCACGGTGAAACTCTGTCTCTACTAAAAATACAAAAAAAAAAAAAAAATTGCCGGGCGTGGTGGCGGGCGCCTGTAGTCCCAGCTACTCAGAGAGGCTGAGGCAGGAGAATGGCGTGAACCCGGGAGGCGGAGCTTGCAGTGAGCCAAGATCGCGCCACTGCACTCCAGCCTGGGTGACAGAACGAGACTCTGTCTCAAAAACAATATAAGCATGTCAAAAGCACACAGAAGATGAAGATATTCCTCTCAGCCAAATCTGGGTATATTTGAGAATCAAAATAATAAGGTACAGTAATGGATTATAATATATCATATAAAATAGGAAAATATGAATCTAAACTTACATAAACAAATATGAGTTTTTATAAAGAACAAGATATTTACATAGTTTCCAAGCAGCTCCTCAAAAAACATTTATTATTTACAAAGGAAAAACTTTTATGACTTTTGAGTCGTCATTAGGCAGAAAACATGTTAATATAGTGATTAAAGTGATCATAACTATTAATGGAACAAATCTAAATTGTGCAGCGCCAAATAAAATGCAATGAGAAGAACAGAGCATCAATTCTGTAATATTCCTGCTAAAGAGGCATAATCTGCATCACATCATGAAAAAAACATTGGACAAATCTAAGCTGAGAAACATTCCATAAAATAACTGTCCTATAATATTCTACGTGCAAAGGTCATAAAAGATAAAGAATAAAGAAATAATTATTTGAAGTTAGAGGTGATTAAAGAGACTTGAGCACTAAATTAAACTCATGATTCTACATTGAATTATTTAGCTAAAAATGACATTATTGAAAAACTGAAATGGAGTTTGAATCTCAGATAGCATCAAGGTTTATTTTTGACATATCAAGGTTTATTTTTTAACTTGATGGTGGTATTAAAGTAAACTAGAAGAATATGACCTTTGTATAAGATACATACTAAATCATTTTTGGTGATAGAGTATCAGGTCAAAAACATATTCTCAAATGACTCAGAAGATAAACATTGTTCTGTATTTGCAACTATTTTGTAAGTCTGAGCATTTTTTTAAAAAAACCCTAAGATTATTTCATTATATATATATCTTTAAAAAATTGCCTTCTAACAGTAGTTTCTATGAATTTTATTCTTTAAAAAACTCTCAGTTATGTATATATTTCAAATTTTCATCTATATATTACTTATCTATGTTATTTATATATATCCTATATATAATATCAACATCATATATATATGTATGCGGGGATAATTCCAGAATATATGAGAAACAACAACCTCTAACAACTGTGTTTAGATCCAAAGAGACATATGAAAATTTATTTAATAATGATGGAACTGATATCTAGAAATATCATAGTGAATATCAAGTCACGTAAGACAAAAGGGTATGTTTTAGAAAGAAGCCAGAGAGAGTTTTTAAAAATTTAGATACAGCAGTCTTCTCAGCAAGAAACATGGAAATAATTTTAAGAATTATAACAAAATATATATTTAAAAGGATGAAAGAAAATAATGCCCAACCTAGAAATATAATAATATTATTATATATGGTTTCATTATACTCAGTGATATGAGAGTTTGCCAATAAGGGAATATTGATAGAAATGGTAAGCAAACTGATTGGTAAATATGTACATAAATCTGAAAAATAACTTACTGAATGGTAAAATATTCTGCTTGTTTGGTGATAGAATTGATATAGGAAGAATATACTAGGCAAAAACTGCAAAAGTGCTGGAAGATCAAGGTTAGATTAAACCTTTCTAATAACCTTAAATTATTTTTCTGAAACATAGTGAATTCATATAAATCATGCTTTTAAATTTTATCACCAAATAGAGTTTTCTGTTCTTATTTGTTAACTTTTAGAATCTATTGTGTGCCTGGTACTGCTAAATACCTTGTCTTACTTTGCTAAAAAAGAAGTTAATAAGTATTGCCCCTCATTTTAACTATGTATATTCTGAAACAGTGAAAAATAATATACTTCATTAGTTAAATTTTTCCTTCCACGAATTATTTTACTGTACACATATTTTCTTAATTATCTTTCCTTATAACATTGGTTTCTAAGCCTTTCCTTTTTAAAATAATTAACATAATTTAGTTGATTTTTATCACATTATTAACTTTCCTAAAATATTGTAAAATTTATACATATTAAAGGTAAAATAAAAACTATTATTGAGAAGTTTTTTCTAGAGGCTTTATATCATTGCAAGTCCTATATTGTACAAATCATAAAATTCTTATAATATTGTAGTGGTGAAATTCATAATTTAATAATAAAGCAAACTCCATTGATAAATTATTTTTGGTTACAGAAAATTATGCTAAATTAAACAGATCAATTTCATAGACTCTGCATATTCTTTTCCATTAAAAATATTATTTTGTGAGTCAAGGAAGGGGAGAGCATGATGTTTCAAGAGATGGACTGCAAAGAAAGTTTGCTCTTTTTTAAATTAGTTAAGCAACTTTGAAATTCTGTGTCAACATAAGAGTTTCACATAGAATTCCAAATACAGTAAGAGCTTATTGACTGGTTAAACTGCATAGTGGCTGAAAATTAAGCAACTTGAAAACCATGCTTAATTCTCCAGGGTATCATGTAGAGAAACTAGAAGCACATATGCACTGTCCAAATAGTCTCCTAGTGATCCAAAATGTTTAATGTGGATTTTTTTAAGGAAGAAGATTGTGTACTCGCTTCCAGTCCAGTAATTAATACTTAATTTTAATTTTATTAAAAATGTTTCATGTACGCAGAGGTTTGTATTTAAACTACATTATGTAAATACCAACAACTAGAAAACAATTACAGAAAGTAAATGCCTTTTAAACACTAAAGACATACAGTAAAACTATGGAAAAACTACTTTTTTCTATGTACAAAAAGCCTTAGCAATTCAGGATTATCTCAAAAGAAGTATGTTCTAAACAGCCCACAAAATTCTGAATTACTTGTTAGGGCAGAAATTATAAAATATTTTAACCAAAAATACATATTAAAATGCTAACTTGATATTGACGAACAGTGAGTTATGAGCAGTAAGTGGCTCTAGTGTTTATTCTCTTAATCACAGGACAAGAAGTTTAAAAGAGCAAGCCCCAAAGACAAAACCATCACAAAAATATTAGCTTGAAAATATAAAGCACTTTCTAACAATTCAAGTCTCATGATACCAGATAAACTTTCTTGTGTGAACGTTAGTTCCATCTCTTAGAAGGTGAATAAAGAACAAGTAATCACCCTTCAGAGAAACTGAAAAGAAGAGAATTATACATGCTAGTGCTCACGTTTTGTTGTTCAAGGAGGAAAGGCAGTGAATGAGTTTACTGGTAGGTATATTTTCTCTCACAGATAATGGAATCATACAAAAATACAAAATTTATTTGTAAATAGCCCCTTTTCCTATTTTTTCATAGATTCAGAAATAGTGTGGTTACCACTGAGGCTTGTTAGGTTGATGTTTCAAAGATGCATTTTAAAAATTTCTGCCTGAGAGAGTTATTATCAGTGTTACAGTCTGCTAATTATCTCTCAATTCATTTTACCATTCCACTTTTTGTTAAAGAGCTTGGTTTGAGAAGAGGAACTGGTCAAATAGTGAGAAGCCACCTTTCCTAGCCTCTGTGCAGTTAGCTGTGGCTTCTGACTAAGGTCTATTCCATCACTGAGTGCAGGGGTGTGAACAACTTCTGGATCACACCCTAATGAACATCAGATTTATCTCTGCTTTCTCCATCCTACCCCACAGTACAGATAGCAGAAATTGTGTGTAGGAATCCACAGCGTTGCAGGCAAGGATCAGCGGGGGATAGCAGACGAGAAGGCAGGAGTTCTTAGTTTTACAATTTACTACATTTTGAGTTCTTTCTATTAAAACAGCTTTTTCCGTGATTTAACTCAGTGGCTTTGTTATGTTTGGGTATGTGAAGAATATTTGGAGAGTATGCAAGCATGGATGAATTTAAGGAAAATACTTTTCAGCCCTTTAAACCTCCACATATATTATTTAAAAACATGATTTGCCTGAGAACGTGTCTGAGTTACCAACAGCTTTTCAGTTTTGCAAAAGAAAAGCACACTTTGTCAGCATCCCTGCTCTTAGGATAGTGTGATGATCTGGCTATGGAAACCCATATGGTATACAAAATGGGAAGTTTTCTTTAACGATTGATCAAGAATTCATAAATGCACATGACTTTACTCCCTTGTTATAACCATAATTAAGTAGTGTGAGTAAACAGAGGAAACACACTCAGGCAATTGGCTCTAGTGTTTATTTTCTTAATCACGAGACAAGAGCTCCCAAAAAGCAAGTCCTAAAGACAATACCATCAAAACAAAACTCTGCTCACTGAATCTTTGTTTCTGAGCCACATCCACAATCTTCTCACACACTTCTCAATGTGTGAAGCCTGATTTGCGGGGGAGGGGGGCGGGGGGATTATTGATTGAATTTCTCTGAAGTCCCAGTTTTAAAATAAAAATAACCCAAAATAAAAATTTGGGGAACATTTACTATATGCCAGGTCCCCTACTAAGCCATTTACAAAGATTTACAATTATTCTATGAGAAAAATATTATAATCCTCATTTGACAGCTGACTGAGTCACAAAAAGTGAAGCAATTAAAGATAGCATAAGAAGTAGGTGACTAAGTAAGTGTTCAGATCAACTCAGCATGAGAGTTGTTATTTTGCATTTTATGTAACCCAAGAACTCAATGATAGTAGCATCTCTGATAAACAAATATCAGTAAGAATGAGCATGGATTATGCTTAGGAGCCTTTTAAAACTTTATAGTCTATGAAAGCCCATATATTTTCTTAAGTAAATAGCCTTTTATAATTACCAGGACATCACAAAAAAAACCATACAATATTAATGTCAAAATGTTAATGCTTTGCATATTGACAATGATAGCTATTTTATTTATACCTATATAATCATTAAGTAGTCATGGTAGATGCCTGTCTACTTAAATCGTGGCTTTTTAAAATGGAAATCTATTCTGCTATGAATCTTCACGCAGAATCATGTATCACTTAACAATGGGAATACCTTCTGAGAAATGAGTCAGGCAATTTCCTGGTTGTGAACATCAGAATGTATTTACACCAACCTAGAGGGTGTAGCCTCCTTACACACCTGGGATCTACAGGAGAGCTTATTTCTCTCAGGCTACAAACCTGTACAGCATGTTACTGTACTCAGCACTATAGGCAATTGTAACACAATGGTATTTGTATATCTAAATATATCTAAACATAGAAAAGGCACGGTAAACATATAATTTAAAATATTAAAAAATGGTAGACCTCTATAGGGCACTTACCATAAATGGAACTTGCAGGACTGGCAGTTGCTCTGGGTGAGTTAGTGAGTGGTGAGTGAATGTGAAGCCTAGGACATTACTGCGTACTACTGAAGACTTTATGAACACTGTACACTTAGACTACACTAAATTTATTTTTAAAATTTTCTGCTCTTTCCGTCTCAGGTCGCTGCTGCGAGAGGAGCCGCCGCCATGTCTGCGCATCTGCAATGGATGGTCGTGCGGAACTGCTCCAGTTTCCTGATCAAGAGGAATAAACAGATCTACAGCACTGAGCCCAATAACTTGAAGGCCCGCAATTCCTTCCGCTACAACGGACTGATTCACCGCAAGACTGTGGGCGTGGAGCCGGCAGCCGACGGCAAAGGCGTCGTGGTGGTCATTAAGCGAAGATCCGGCCAGCGGAAGCCTGCCACCTCCTATGTGCGGACCACCATCAACAAGAATGCTCGCGCCACGCTTAGCAGCATCAGACACATGATCCGCAAGAACAAGTACCGCCCCGACCTGCGCATGGCAGCCATCCGCAGGGCCAGCGCCATCCTGCGCAGCCAGAAGCCTGTGATGGTGAAGAGGAAGCGGACCCGCCCCACCAAGAGCTCCTGAGCCCCCTGCCCCCAAAGCAATAAAGAGTCAGCTGGCAAAAAAAACAAAACAAAACAAAAAAATAAAATAAAAAAAATAAAATTTTCTTTCTCCAATAATAAATTAAACTTAGTTTACTATAACTTTTTACTTTATAAACTTTTTAAACTTTTTGACGCTTTCACAATACCACTTATTTAAAACACAAACACATTGTATAGCTGCACAAAAAATATTTTCTTTCTTTATATCATTATTGTATAAGCTTTCTATTGCAAAATTATTAATTTTTTACTTTTAAATTTTTTTGTTAAAAACTATGACACAAACACATTAGCTTAGATCTATGTAGCTTCAGGATCATCAATATCGCTGTCGTTTGCCTCCACGTTTTGTCCCACTGGAAGGTTGGCAATAATGAGCATGAAAAAGTCATATCTTATGATAACAATGCCTTCTTCTGGGATACCACCTGAAGGGTCTACCTGAGACTGTTCTAGGGTTAATTTACACACACGCACGTGCACACACACACACACATATACACATATATGCAGAAGTAATACACTCTGAGATAATGACAAGAAGTGTAGTATAGTAAATACATCAACCAGTAACATAGTTGATTATTATCATTACTAAGTATTAGGTATTCTATATAATTGTACGTGCTATACTTTTATAATACTGGCAGTACACTAGATTTGTTTGTGCCAATATCACCACAAACAGGTGACTAATGCTTGGCACTATAACTTTAGCAGCCACTGGACAGTGGGAATTTTAAATTTCCCTTGTAATCTCATGGAGACACTGTGGTATATGCAGTTAGTCATTGACCGAAATTTTGTTATGCAGTACATGACAATGTAAGTATTTGGGTAGGCATACATTTTTATTTCTCAGGGGTAAATATCTAGAATGAAAGCTCTGGGTTGTATAGGTAGCTATTTGCATAACTTTATAAGTAATGTAAATGATTTCAAACATTTTCCGAAATAATTTCACCATCTTAAACTCCTTCTCCTACCAAAGCTGCATGAGTGTTCTGGTTATCCAAATCCACACCACTGCTTGGTTATCTCAATGTTTTTAATGTTAGATATCATAGTGTATATATAGCTATGTGTTATGCTAATTTTAATTTATATGTTTCAGAAGAATAACTTTTGAGCTTATTTTACATGCTCATTGGAAATTTATTTATTATGTACATTGTTCAAAACTTTTGACCATTTTATTTGGTTGTTGTTCTATTACTATTAAGTTATAAGAGTTTTAATTTATTTTTATACAAGTCAGAAACATCTGTTTCAATATGTTATCCAAAGTCTGAAGAGGCTTTTTCCCCTTGTTTCTCTTTAAGAATAAAAGTTTTCGATTTGGCAAAATGAATACTTATTGTTCATGCTTCTTCTGATCTTTCTCTTCCTTCAATGTTATGTAGATATTCTCATAGTCCTTTAACAAATGTCTTAGTTTCACTTTTATGTTTGAATATGCCATGATCCATTTCCCCAGTTAAGTTTTCATTTGGCAGGTTATGCTCAAGTCCATTTCCCTCCCTCATAAAAATATAAAGGTTTTTGGCATCATTTGTGAGAAACACTGTCCTCTACTACACTTAATATTCTTGGAGTCTTTGCCAAAAATCATTCAAACATTGATATGGTTAGGCTTTGTGTCTCCACACAGATCTCATCTTGAATTATAATCAACACAATCTCCCTAATCCCCACTTGTCAAGGGGGAGACCAGGTGGAGGTAATTGAATCATAGGGGTGGTTCCCCCATGTTATTCTCCTGTTGGTGAGTGAGTTCTCACAAGATCTGATAGTTTTATAAGGGGCTCTTCCCGCTTTGCTCGTCACTTCTCCTTCCTGCCACTTTGTGAAGAAGTTGCCTTGCTTCCCCTTCACTTTCTGCCATGATTGTAAGTTTCCTGAAGCCTCCCCAGCCATGCAGAACTGTGAGTAAATTAAACCTCTTTGCTTTATAAATTACCCAGTCCCAGGCAGTTCTTTATAGTAGTGTAAAACAGACTAATACAGTAAATTGGTACCAGAAGTGAGGTGCTGATATAAAGATACCCAAAAATGTGGAAGCAACTTTGGAACTCGGTAACAGGCAGAGGCTGGAACAGTTTGGAGGGCTCAGAAGAAGAGAGGAAGATGTGGGAAAGTTTGGAACTTCCTAGAGACTTGCTGAATGGCTTTGATCATAATGCTGATAGTGATACGGACAATGTAATCCAGGAGAAGGTAGTTTCAGATGAAGATAAAGAACTTCTTGAAAACTGGAATAAAAGTGATTCTTGCTATGCTTCTGAAAGAGACTGGTGGCATTTTGTCCCTGCCCTAGAGATCTATGGAACTTTGAACTTCAGAGAGATGATGTAGAGTATCTGACAGAAGAAACTTCTAAGCAGCAAAGTGTTCAAGAGTGACTCAGCTTTCTTAAAAACATTCAGTTTTATGCATTCACACAGAAATGATTTGGAATTGGAACTTAAGTTTAAAGGGTAAGCAGAGCATAAAAGTTTGGAAAATTTGCAGCCTGACAATGTGATAGAAAAGAAAAACCCATTTTCTGAGGAGAAATTCAAGCTGGATGCAGAAATTTGCATACATAATGAGTAGTCAAATGTTAATTGCAAAGATAATGTTGAAAATATCTCCAAGACATGTGAGAGGTCTTCATGGCAGCCCCTCCCATCACAGGCCCAGAAGCCTAGGAGGAAAAAATAGTTTCCTGGTCCAGGCCCAGGGCCTTGCTACTTTGTGTAGTCTTGGGACTTGGTGCCCTGCATTCTAGTTGTGGCTAAAAAGGATCAACATACAGCTCAAGTCATTGCTTCAGAAGATGCAAGCCCCAAGCCTTGACAGCTTACACATGGTGTTGGGCCTACAGGTGCACAGAAGTCAAGAATGAGGTTTGGGAACCTCTGTCTAGATTTCAGAGGATGTATGGAAATGCTTGGATGTCCAGGCAGAATTTTGCAGCAGGGGTGGAGTCCTTATGGAGAACCTCTGCTAGGGAAGTGCAGAAAGGAAATGTGGGGTCAGAGGCCCCATACATAGTCCCCACTGGGGCACTGCCTAGTGAATTGTTGAGAAGAGGACCACCATCTTCCAGATCCCAGAATGGTAGATCCACTGGCAGTTTGCACCATGCTCCTGGAAATGTGGCAGACACTCAATGCCAGCCCATGAACGCAGCCAAGAAAGTGAATGTACCCTGCAAAGCCACAGGGGCAGAGCTTCCCAAGGCCATGGGAAGCCATTTCTTGCATCAGCATGACCTGAATGTGAGACATTGAATCAAAGGCGATTACTTCAGAGCTGTAAGATTTGATGGTCCCACAGGATTTTGGATTTGCATAAGGCCTGTAGCCCCTTTGTTTTGGCCAGTTTCTCCCATTTGAAATGGGTGTATTTACCCAATGCCTGTACCCCCACTGCATCTAGGAAGTAACTAACTTTCTTTTGATTTTACAGACTCATAGGCAGAATGGACTTGACTTGTCTCAGATGAAACTTGGGACTTGGACTTTTTGGTCAATGCTGGAATAATTTCAGACTTTGGCAGACTGTTGGGAAGGCATGGTTGGTTTTGAAATGTGAAAGGAACATGAGATTCAGGAGAGGCTGAGGCAGAATGATGGATTATAATCCCCATAATCCTTATAATCCCCACCTGTCAGGGGAGAGACCAGGTGGAGTTAATTGAACCATGGAGGTAACTGAATCACCCCATGCTGTTCTCATGATAAATAGTGAGTTCTCACAAGATCTGATAGTTTTATAAGGGACTCTTTCTTTTTGCTTGGCACTTTTCCTTCATGTTGCCTTGTGAAGAAGGTGCCTTGTTTCTCCTTTGCCTTCCACCATGATTGTAAGTTTCCTGAGGCTTCCCCATCAGCCACTAAATATGACAAGAGGCATTGCTATTAGTGTAATTTTCTGAAATTAGAAAATAAAGTTTAGTAAAAACTTCAAGAAAATAAATGGTTATTTTTCTCTTGATTTATACTGAAGTCATATTCTTGTGGGGAAAAATTATGCGTTAAAGATATGCTATTAAAAAGTTTGATTCTAGATTCATATGAAAACAAATAATTTTATGATATAGATATTATATAAGAATATTAAAATGTCTGCAGTTCTTGAACATGTTCTTCCTTGTGCAGATTATTGAACACTTTGCAAGATGTCTAACATCCCTGGTGCCTACTCTCTAAATATTAGTAATGCTTCACAAGCTATCTGAGAGCCAAAACATCCCAAGAAATGCCCCATAGAAAGGTCAAATCTTTCCCCAATTAACCATTTATTGGAATTTTTTTTCATTTGGAAAACTAACTTTATTTAAAACTGGATTATTCTGTTTTATTATATCTCATTTCCAAAGCCTTGCCAGTGCCTGCTTCTTCCCAGGTAAAATTTTTGCATAGTGCTACCAAAATATGCAGTTCTTCTAGTGTACTATGGCATTTCCTTTCTCTATACTGTCACTCACATGACATGCTTTGCATACAAAGTCTTGATCCTATTCCATACATACCTATTCAGTTGTGAAATTAACATCAAATAATATTTTCCTCCATCTCTTAACTTCCAAGTAGTTTCTTATGTTAGTAACCACTGAATGCTTCTATCTGAACTCTTCAATGATATGACATTGGCAAAGTTACGTGTTCTCTTTGAGTATCAATTCCCCAAATTGTAAATTAAGGATATACTAGTATATACATTCTATGATAACCACATTCCATTCTATGATTATCATAATTATTATTATGCAATAAGACAATGCATAATATGTGTTGAGTGCTGTACTTGCCTGATAATAATTTCTCAGTAAATGTTTATTATAATTATTATTGGACCCAAAAGTATTATTGGATCACAATATGTAATCAGTACTGGATTGCAGACATTCTCAACCTAAGTGTCTTTCTATAATAATTACAAGATACTTAAAGAGTTTAAAATTTACAACCAACATTTTCTTCATTATATAGCAACTTGTAGGAACTCTGTAATTATTTCGTGAAGGAGTTAAATAAATGCATGTATTAATCCTTCACAACATGGGATGGAGAAAGTTTTGAATGTGAAATTTTGGAGATGCTATCTTCTCTTGAATTAATTTGTCTACGGTACCATTTTGATGTCCAGAGTTAAAGTTAAAACCTAAAATTGTCCACTACTACACTTTCAGCCCAAATATTGAAATTAAGGTATTGTAGATAGCCCTTATACAGAAAACTAATCAGGAGTGGAAAATCCTCAGTTTATTGCCCCATGGAAACAACATTATTCTGCAGGATGTCAGGAGCAGTTTTAAAAAAGGAATAATGAAAATAGTTCAGGAAATACAAGTTAAATCAACTTAAATGGAGTAATCTAACTTTATTGCAAACATTTTCAGAACTTTAATAAGATACAAGACATTAAAAGTCTCAAAGAGGGAGATACTTAAAATTGGGCACCCTAATAGTTTATCTACTATATTAATAAAAATGCTTTTTCTTTCTGCTTATAAATATCAGAACAGCAACCTTAGGAAGTAATAATAAAAATTGCCTCAACTGTTGGCACTTGTTACTAGAAAGAACAAATTGACAGCTGTAAAAGAAATAATGTGCAGTTTTAAAAGCAAGTTAAAATTGTTGCTACCTTAGTATTGGCTGAGGTCACAAGATAATAGTCACCAACAATGCCCACAATCCAAAGGGAAGTGTGATATCATCACAGCAGAATGTTCCAAAGCTTGTCTAAGAGTTGCTTTGCTAACCTTTAACGACTTCAAGCCTATGAAAGAGCTTGGACAGACTGAGTTAACTAGAAATTACAAGACAAATTTTGGAAAGTCATGTTTTTATGTTGTGAATCCCATCCATCCCTGGAGAGATTAGAGTATGTTTTCCCCGCTGCTCAAGCCTTGGGGAAAGGCCTTTGGTAGGACCACTGGGTGAGATTTACATGTTTATCTTGGAATTTTGATGACACTGTGCATGGATGTCTGACTCATTTCAATAAAACCACGGCATGAAAGGCTGTAAATGACTGGCTGCTCTGACAGCATAGTAAAATCATATCACTGCTTGGTGAAGGCTGCCACTCAGCATTCATCAGAGCAAATAATGTTTATGTTGAATCTGGCCCACAGTCTTCTCAGCAGGGCCAAATGAGAGAGTAAACACAAGAGAAAGATGCTGGGAGTACTACACTGTATGTGTAAGTTTTGCGGGAGTTTTAGGTGTTTGGGCGCTGGATCTGCATTCAGCAACATTAAGGTAATGATGGTTTTCAACTAGATCATCAGCAATGATGGAAAGCTCTTATGAGAGCTACACATCATCTCTACATCATGTAACGTACTATTACAGAGAACCTTTCAGATTTAACTCATAACCAAAAAGATGCAATAGATTACTACATTTTAAATACTGGAGGAACAGGAGAAACTCTAAGTAGGAAAACAGAACAGAAGCTGACCAATAGACTTTAGCACTTTTCCCAGTGCAGAAGCCAGCCTGAAGTATACCCAGCACAGGAGCAAGAAGAAAGTACAACTTAAAAGGTTCTATATTGTATTATTTGAATAAAATATTTTGAGGAGCATACAATAAATTTTAAAAATGTTATTCCAAAAGACTTATCAGAAAAGTTGATGAGGATAGATTCAGATTTCAACCAAGATAGAAGAAAAAAATGTATCACACGGAGTGGCTTACAATGGGCAAAGGAAAGAAAATAATGAAGTTAATTTCTATTAATATCCAATGAGTCACTCTTGTTCAATAGACAAATTATATAATCTTTAAAATTTGGTAATATTTTACATTCCCACTACTCCACTGTCATCATTTTGCTAATGAAAACACTAAGATGCAATAGGGTTAAGCACTTCCCCAAGCTATGTGGCTTTCAGTGATGAGTTAAGTTTAGAAAACAAGTCTCACAGTGCATGGTCCATTGTGACAGTAAAAAGAATGTGCCTTATAAAAGCTTTATGGTATGGCAATGTTCCAATGATTACCTTTTATTGGCTCCCATAACATCAGTTCCCAGCTACATCCCTGTCAGCTGAAGTCTCACTGCTATTTTCTCTTATTTTTTTTCTTTTTTTCTGCCCCACATCATATGTTCCTGTAAAAATTAAGCTATCCTAAAATAATCTAATATATGGATGCCACAACTCTGTTAATGGCAGTTCCCTCTCTTATTCTTTAACTACTTTTAATCAAAAATTTAAACATTGAGAAATAAAGCGTTAGTCCAAAGAATAGTTTTGTAGTTTAATGGACCATGGTAGACATTGAGTGAATCTACCGAGATTGTCTCTATTTATTCACAATTTCATGTTTCAATTAAGCAAAAGACCTGTTGTGATTTTAAAGAAAGATAAAGAGAATTTCATTGAAAACTCATAGGTAATAAACTATTTAATTTTGAAGGATACATATATTAATGTCTATCCTTAGCCCCTGTTGAATATCATGTATTCCATATGGCTTGAGATGCCATTGACTAGTTGAAAAAAGTATCATGATCTAGTATTTATTTCATCTAATTAAATATTCAATAATTCTGTCTTTAGAATTTTTCCCCTTATACTTGAAGCACATTTCTGTCATTGTTATTGTTTTGTGGTTTTTCTTTTCCTCTACTATTTTAAACTCAAGCATTTTTACATGTTCTTATTAAACCTTACAAGGCCTATGCATATAATGTCATATCACTACAGGTTTTAGTTGTAAGTTCTGAAATGGACATCTCTTATTCTGGAATTCATTTATTGGTATTGAACATTAGCTAATCCATAGAATTTCCAAGTTATCTGGGGAGTCAGTGTTTTGAAAAAAAGCAGAAAACAGATAAACTATGCTTTAAGAGTAGTTTTCAAATAATATCACCGGATAATTGTGATTGCTTCTTCCTCTACTCTTTAACACTAAACAATGTAGTTCATACTATCAAAACTTCCACCCCTCATATTAGTTGCACCTGCTATCCTTGTGGCCACTGCTATCCTTTATTCACAGCAAATGACTAATGGATGCAGTGGCTCTTCTTATAAAGACAAGAACTCTAGAGGTTAACACAAGTTCTAGTTTTCCTCTATCATAACTACCTGTATTCTTATGGGTAAGTTATTTTACTTTTTTGGGTTTAAGTTTTTGTATTTTTGAAGTCAAGATCATTTTCACTACCAAGAAAAACTATAAAAGACAAAATATTAACTATGTGTGTGTACACACACACACACACACACATCTACTTGAAGGTATAGGAACGTGAAACACCAGGTTGTATAGAAATTCTTGGCCAAAATACAGAAGATGGAAAGTTAGAGAGGTGAATACAATAATTAAAGTTGGATGCCTCAAGGGATAATTTCACTACTTTCAGAGATAGAGAGAAACTATTGACAACTTCACATGGTTAAGAGGCAAATGTGAAAGTTCATGGCTCACTAAATGTGGGGTATTGGCAAATCTCTTGTACATTTAGCTGGGATTAAGTAATAAACTGAAAGTAATTCATTATTTGAGTATTCTAGAGAAATTCAAATTCTGCAATTAAATTCACATGAGTCCAGATTGTTGATGTATTGTCTGCAAGTAACAGATGAAAATCCCTTTAAATTTTAAAGATGACAATAAAGTATATTTTAAAATAAAAAAATATTTTAAAAAGAAAGCCCATGACTCCTCTATGAACACTTGTGCTTCAGAAACAGCTGTTTCTGGAGAGAAATATCTAAGCAAATATTAACAAAAATACACAAAGATATATCATTGTTTCAAAGGCCAGAGAATAGGAAAATGGCTATTAGAAAATTTGTGTATAAAATTTGTGTATAAAATCCAGAGCAAGGGCCTATTTTGAAGAGCTCTCTTTTGACCCACTAACCAAAAATCGTAAAGTGTTCTATGGCGCACCATCAATGTGTGAACATGACATTATTTTATTCTATTGTCTTGATGAAAGTCATGGGTCTGTGCTTGCAGATGGATTGCCACATTGCCCTTGGGAACTATCCATGGTACCAAGAAGTATACTTCCTTAGGAGATGGGCCTTGAAGCAGTTCTACCTGTGAACCCAAGAAACCCATTTCTTTCCACTATAAGATATGGCATGACTTACGTCAGCTCCAAAGACTCAGGGTATTTGCTTCAAATGACTTTCAGGATATCACAATCAAGATGATGCCTACTTCAACCTGAATCATGACTATTATTCTTAACTAATAAGAGTCTAGTGACCCTGCTATCTTTCATCACAGAGTGCTGCTTGGCATATTCTTTAAGAGAAACTGGCTTGGTCATTAACTTTGATTATGAGACTAATCCAGCACTTGATACATGCACATAGAAACTTACTTTGAAGCTTCAATTCTGAGTTCCAAAGTTATGTATGCATATGCACATATGCATACACACATTCATGATACATAACAATAACTTAAAGCTGATGCTTCTGTCGACCTACCTTCCTGGTTTAGTTCATATAAACGGCAGTTAATTATTTAAAAATGTGTTATTTTAAATAAATAATTCTATTCTTTCATTATAAAAAGCTATATTGCATAGCATGAATGAGTGTACTCAAAAACTCAACTTATTTTAATTTTAAGCACATTTAAAATAGTCTATTATTTCTGGTGTACATAGGACCTTTTAAATTAACAAGTAGTTTTCAGACTTGCTATACAAAACCTCAGGTCATGTGTCTGTTTGTTTCCAAGTAAGAAATAAATTATCTTAAAGATAAAATGTCCTTATATAGATACACAAAATCAGTGATTGCCAGAAATCTGAAGTAAAAGCCATGAATAGTGAAGAGCCAAAAACAGCATATGATCCTTTAATCACCTCATTGTTAGTGTTTACAAAAAAGAACATTGCAAACCTATTATTTAAGTTTGTATTTCCCTTGCCACAACTTACTACCAAATAATCACTAAATGCTATGCTCAGAATAGTTTCCCACATATGTTCTTATTATTCTGCTACTTCCTAGTTTGATGGAAATTTACATTCTGCCATCTGTGCAAAGACACAGTCCCGGCATTACCACAGCTCTATGACCAAGTTGTCAAATAATTGGTTTGCCAACCACTAAGTCACATAAGGGAATAAAAATCTAAGAACTTTATTCAGTACAACAAAATAATACAGATTATAAGAAGTGTTCAAAAGCTATTATGTGTAGGTATTGAAAATAATTTTTGTTAAGTGTGTGCTTTACACCTACACAATTATCAGACAAGTTTTTATAAGAAAATGACATTGTAGGTATTAAATCATTAAGATACATAAAAATATGTGGGTCCTAGAGCATTATTCAATAAGACAATGAAAAGAAGGATTGTAAAGTCATCCCAAATATTTGATATGTTTCGGCTTAGAAAAGAACGTCTTAGGTGTTTTATATCAGCATTCCTGTTAACATTTCCCGATTAGCAACTTAACCATCCAAAGAACGTTCAAAGTATTAAGGTTTAACTTACTTATCCATCAAAGTTAACATATTATATTGTGCTTGAGAATATTTTCAAACCCAATATGATATGATTATATCTTATCTACCTTACTGGACATATGCTGATCTTATTATAAAGTTTAGTTGAAAGGACAGATAAAATTAAAATCTATGGATTATAATATATTAAAGCCGATAACTTTCTAACCATATTGTATGAATAAAAACATATTTACTTAAATTAATGTCTCCTTTTTATCTTTTGGTAAAGAAGTATTTTTTGGGAAAAATACCCAAATATAAGCAAATTCAAGAGTTTGATTTCGCCCTAAAAAGGTGATGATTTTGGCTGGGCGCGGTGGCTCACGCCTGTAATCCCAGCATGTTGGGAGGCCGAGGCGGGTGGATCACGAGGTCAGGAGATCGAGACCATCCTGGCTAACATGGTGAAACCCCGTCTCTACTAAAAAAAAAATACAAAAAATTAGCCGGATGAGGTGGTGGGCACCTGTGGTCCCAGCTACTCGGGAGGCTGAGGGAGGAGAATGGTGTGAACCCGGGAGGCAGAGCTTACAGTGAGCCGAGATCGCGCCACTGCACTCCAGCCTGGGCAACAGAGCGAGACTCCATCTCAAAAAAAAAAAAAAAAAAAAAAAGGTGATGATTTTGCTATTGTGAATAGCACCACAACGACAGAATTACCCTTAGCCAAAATTTCAGCACCACTCAGCATTCCCATGTGACAAACCTGCACATGTACCCCCTGAATCCAAAATAAAAGATAAAGTTTTAAAAAGGTAGTGATTTGATTACTATTTTAATGTTGTTAGTGGAGCTTTTCAGTTACTTGTACCAACCACCTAAATGACATCTATTAAGTATTATTCCTCTGTTGAAGATACAGATGTATTTACCATTTTCTTATGGGTTTAAGGATGATCCTGATGTTGTAAATTTTCTAGAGAAAAAATAAATATGATTAGGCCTATCTATGACCTGCAGGTTTCCAAATTTTATATTCACTGAGTACAAGGTATTTTTTATATTCTATCAGTGTCAGGGTTGAAACTCTTATCAGAAAAACTGAAACCCCAAAGGGATCCAAGCAGAAACAAAGTATTATAAGGCAAAAGGTGTTTATAATCTTAGAGACATCAAGGTGACCCCCAGTGATTTGATGCCTCCTCATGCTCACAACTTCTTTAATCCCTTCCACTTATGTGTGGGCCAAACCTGTGATTTACTTCTCACCAAGAGAATATTCCAAAGGTAATGAGATGTCACACTCATCGTTATGCTGCATTATATAGTACTATATTTTAGCAGACTGGGTTGGGGAGAGAAGGAGGGCAAGAAAAGAGGTAGTGAAGCAGAGAGAGAGAAAAAAATGAGAGAAAGAGAGAAAGAGAATTTTCTTTTGGGCTTCGTAAATTAAGAAGTGATGTTGGAGAAGTCCAAATAGTAAGAATCTTCAGGTGGCCTCTAGGAACTATGAGTTCTCTGGGACCTGAGGGTGGCCTCCAGCTAACCAAGAGAAAATAGTTGGAGCCATCATACAACCAAAGGGAAATAAATAATGCCATCCCCCTGTAGGTGTCAGAATTCTTCCCCATTAGAATCTTCACTAGTTATGCTTCCAGATGAGAATGCAGTTCAGCCAACACATCGATGGAGCTCAGGACATAGCTAGGTGGTACACAAACCCCTGACCCCAAAAATCTATGAGATCACAAATATGTTTTGTTTGTAGCCCAATATGTGGTAAATTGCTACACAGAAACGATGAATACACTATCAAAAAATAAATAATCAAGCTCAGAAAAGATTACTGTTAGCTCTCTCTGGTTCACCCCAGAGGTCTTCAGAATGGAAACTACTAGTGATTAGAGATTCGTATTCTCCCAAGATAAATGATTTGCATGCATCACAACAACCGAGTTCAATGCAAAATCTTGAATCAAAAATGTTCCGCCAACTATCCACTGGGATATCGAAGGAAAAAAAAGGCTTAGTTTTTTCTTTTGCCTTTCAAATATGTTGAGTACCTCTCTTACCTGAATGGAAACAAGAATCCTTCTGGCAAGAGACTCAAAGAAATAGATTCCTCTAACTTGAAACATCTATTTAGCACCTAGTAATAGATGAAAAATGGCATTTTCATGCTTAGAGGTACTGCCTCTCTATGAATCTAATTCCTATGGTAGGCAATATGTCATTATATTTTGATTTGCATTTTCCTTATAATTTATGATGTTGAGCAGTTTTTGGTCATGTGATATTGAGCACACACTTTTGGCCATTTGTATGCCTTGAGAAATGTCTATTCAGACCTTTTGCTGATTTAAAAATTATTTAATTTTTTAAATTTTTATTTTATGTATTGAATCGTTTGGGTTTCTTATATATGCTAGATATAATCCTTTGCCAGATGCATAATTTACAAATATTTTCTCCCATTCTCCTGGCCATCTATTCACTCTATTGATTCCTTTGCTGTGCAGAAGCTTTCTAGTTTGACATAATTCCACTTGTCTATTTTTGCTTTTGTTGCCTGTGCTTTTGAGGTCTTATCCAAAAATCCAAGCCAATGTCATGAAACAGTTCCCCTATATTTTTTTCCTAGTAATTTCCTAGTTTCAGTTCTTACATTTAAGCCTATAATCCATTTTTAGTTGATTTCAGTATATGGCAGAGATAGGCATCTGGTTTCATTCTTCTGCATGTGGATATCCAGTTTTCCTAGCACCATTTATTGAAGACACTGTACTTTCCCCAATGTATGTTTTTGGTGTCTGTTGAAGATAATTTGGCATAAGTGTGTAGATTTATTTTTGGGTTCTCTATTCTGCTGTGTTGTGCATATGTACCTGTTTTTATATCCATATCATGCTGTTTTGGATTCACTTTACCTTTACGGACATGCACAGACTGAAAGTAGAGGGATAAACAAGTATATTCCATGCAAATGGAGACCAAAGAAGAGCA
Source organism: Symphalangus syndactylus (assembly GCF_028878055.3). NCBI lineage: Eukaryota > Metazoa > Chordata > Mammalia > Primates > Hylobatidae > Symphalangus > Symphalangus syndactylus. Next base: position 31,132,034 of record NC_072426.2, read on the forward strand.
GGAGTTTCTATATTTATAGCAGATAAATGGACGTTAAGCCAAAGACTAGAAAAAGAGATAAAGCCATTCTATAATGATAAAATGGTCAATACAGCAGGAGGATATACAATTCTAAATATATATATACCCAACACTGGAGCACCTAAATATATAGAGCAAATATTAAGAGACCTAAAGGAAGAGACAGACTGCAATATGATAATAGTAGGGGACGTCAACACCCCACTCTTAGCAGTGAACATGTTACTCAGACAGAAATCAACAAAGAAACATCAGAGTTAAACCATTTTCTAGACTAAATGGACCTAACAGACATTTACAGAACATTCCAACCAACAGACCCACAACATACACTCTTCTCAAGATGGAGCATTCTTTAATTTTTTTTTTTAAGGTGGCTGGAATTTTTGTTGCTTCTATTAATTTTTCAGAAAAATATTAATTAATTAAATGTTAATTTTTCAGCAACCAACTGCTCCCAGGTACTAAACTGTGGATATACACAGATAAAAAATAGTGTCTGGATCTGCAAGGGGCTTAGAGACTAGTGAAGCAATGACTTACATCAATTTTAGTAAATTGATAAATTTAGTAAATTTAATAAAATATATTACAGAATAATATATTTTAAAATCTAGTCAGGGCATGGGAAGTAAATGACTATTTTTTAAAATAATTAAAACTTATTTTCGATTTGAGCGTACATGTGCAGATTTGTTACATGGATATGTTATATGATGCTGAGGTTTGGGCAACAACTGAACCTGTCACCTGGGAAGTGAGCACAGTACTTAACAGTTTTTCAGCCCTTACCCCTATCCTTTCCTCTCCCCTCTAGAAGTCCCCAGTGCCTATTGTTGCTCTCTTTATGACTGTGAGTACCCGGTGTTTAGCTCTCACTTCTAAATGAGAATATGCAGCATTTGGTTTTCTGTTCCTGTGTTAATTTGCTTAGAATAATGGTCTCCAGCTGCATCCATGTTACTGCAAAGGACTTGGTTTCATTCTTTTTTATGGCTGTGTAGTATTCCATGGTGTATATGTACCACATTTTCTTTATCCCAGTCCACTGTTAGTGGGCACCTAGATTGGTTCCATATCTTTGCTATTGTGAATAGTGCTGTGATGAACATATGAGTGCAGGTGTATTTTTGGGAGAATGATTTATTTTCTTCTGGATATATACCCAGTAATAGGATTGCTGGGTCAAATGGTAGTTCCATTTTGAGTTATTTGAGAACTCTTCAAGCTGCTTTCCCGCATGGCTGAGCTAATTTACATTCCCACCAACAGTGTATATGTGTTCTCTTTTCTCCATAGCCTTGCCAGCATCTGTTGCTCTTTGACTTTTTTATATAACATACTCAGGGTGCATATGTTTGGTTCCTAACCTATCCAAGTTAAAATGTTTTACCGTTTTAAGTTTTACTTGATACCAGTATTCATAGTCAAATAATTTTAGATTTTTTTCCTAGAGTTTGCCATATAAAAAGTCAGAAATAAGATGAGGAAACTAATGGAAGGACTTGACTTCCAAAAATTCTGAAACACTAGAGAAAGGCTTTAAATAATTAGTTTTGTACAATTATTGATTAGTTGACATATAATTACAGTATATTTAATTGGCTTGGTGTGTTTATGGCTCTTAATCCTAAAGTTTATATTTAAGCACTTAAAAGGATTGGTTAATTATTTTTTATTTAAGTTGCTTCTGGAAAATTGTGTAGAATAAAAATAACTCAAAATATATGTGTCCTTTAATATTTCAGCACTTTTGTAAAGTATATAACATTTCCTTGGTTTGCTACTTATCACTTTTTTAAATGTTTTTTTATTATTATACTTTAAATTCTGGGTTACATATGCAGAATGTGCAGGTTTGTTACATAGGTATACACGTGCCATGCTGGTTTGCTACACCCGTCAACCCATCATCTACATTAGGTATTTCTCCTAATGCTATCAATCCCCTAGCATCTCACCCCCTGAGAGGCCCTGGTGTATGATGTTCCCTCCCTGTGTCCATGTATTCTCATTGTGCAACTCCCACTTACGAGCGAGAACATTTGGTGTTTGGTTTTCTGTTCCTGTGTTAGTTTGCTCAGAATGATGGTTTTCAGCTTCATTCATGTCCCTGCAAAAGACACGAACTCATCCTTTTTTACGGCTGCATGGTGGGTTGGTTCCAAGTCTTTGCTATTGTGAATAGTGCCGCAGTAAACATATGTGTGCATGTGTCTTTATAGTAGAATGATTTATAATCCTTTGTGTATATACCCAGTAGTGGAATTGCTGGGTCAAATGGTATTTCTGGTTCTAGATCCTTGAGGAATTGCCATTCTATCTTCTGCAATGGTTGAACTAATTTATACACTCCTAGCAACAGTGTAAAAACGTTTGTATTTCTGCACATCCTCTCCAGCATCTGTTTCCTGACTTTTTAATGATTGCCATTCTAACTGGTGTGAGATTGTATCTCATTGTGGTTTTGATTTGCATTGCTCTAATGATCAGTGATGATGCAAATTATGTGATTAATTTTAGAATAAGTGAGATGTGGTGCTGAGAAGATTGTATATTCTGTTGATTTGGGGTGGAGAGTTCTGTAGATGTCTATTAGGTCCACTTCGTCCAGAGCTGAGTTCAAGTCCTAAATATCCTTGTTAATTTTCTGTCTCGTTAATCTTTCTAATATTGACAGTGGGGTGTTAAAGTCTCCCACTATCATTGTGTGGGAGTCTGAGTCTCTTTGTCGGTCTCTAAGAACTTGATTTATGAATCTGGGTTCTCCTGTATTGGGTGCATATATATTTAGTATAGTTAGCTCTTCTTATTGCATTGATCCTTTACCATTATGTAATGCCCTTCTTTGTCTTTTTGATCTTTGTTGGTTTAATGTCTGTTTTATCAGAGACTAGGATTGCAACTCCTGCTTTTTTTTTTTTGCTTTCCATTTGCTTGGTAAATATTCCTCCATCCCTTTATTTTGAGCCTATGTGTGTCTTCGCTGTGATATGGGTCTCCTGAATACAGCACACCGATGGGTTTTGACTCTTTATCCAACTTACCAGTCTGTGTCTTTTACTTGGGGCATTTAGCCCATTTACATTTAAGGATAATATTGTTATGTGTGAATTTGATCCTGTCATTATGATGCTAGCTGTTTCTTTTGCCCATTAGTTGATGCAGTTTCTTCCTAGCATCAATGATATTTACAATTTGGTATGTTTTTTCAGTGGCTGATACTGTTTTTTCCTTTCCATTTTTAGTGCTTCCTTCGGGAGCTCTTGTAAGGCAGGCCTGGTGGTGACAAAATCCCTCAGCCTTTGCTTGTCTGTAAAGGATTTTATTTCTCCTTCACTTATGAAGCTTATCTTCTCTGGATAGGAAATTTTCGGTTGAAGTTTTTTTTCCTTAAGATTGTTGAATGTTGGCCCCCACTCCCTTCTGGTTTGTAGAGTTTCTGCAGAAAGATCCACTGTTAGTCTGATGGGCTTCCCTTTGTGGGTAAGCTGACCTTTCTCTCTGGCTGCCCTTAACATTTTTTCCTTCGTTTCAATGTTGGTGAATCTGACAATTATTTGTCTTGGGGTTGCTCTTCTCAAGGATTATTTTTGTGGTGTTCTCTGTATTTCCTGAATTTGAATGTTGGCCTGTCTTTCTAGGTTGGGGAAGTTCTCCTGGATAGTATCCTGAAGAGTGTTTTCTAATTTGGTTCCATTCTCCCTATCACTTTCAGGTACATCAATCAAACATAGGTTTGGTCTTTTCACATAGTCCCATATTTCCTGGGGGTTTTGTTCGTTACTTTCATTATTTTTTTCTCTAATCTTGTCTTCACACTTTATTTCATTAAACTGATCTTCAATCTCTGATATCCTTTCTTCTGCTTGATCAATTAGACTATTGATACTTGTGTATGCTTCACAGAATTCTCGTGCTGTGTTTTTCAGCTCCATCAGGTCATTTATGTTCTTCTGTAAACTGGTTATTCTAGTCAGCAATTCCTCTAACCTTTTGTCAAGGTTCTTAACTTCCTTGCATTGGGTTAGAACATGCTCCTTTAGCTCGGAGGAGTTTGTTATTACCCACGTTCTGAAGCCTACTTTTGTCAGTTCCTCAAACTCATGCTCTGTCCAGTTTTGTTCCTTTGCTGGCAAGGAGTTGTGATCCTTTGGAGGAGAAGAGGCATTCTGGCTTTTGGAATTTTCAGCCTTTTTGCACTGATTTTTCCTCATCTTCGTGGATTTATCTACCTTTGGTCTTTGACATTGGTGACCACATTTGTATGGGGTTTTTCTGTGGAAGTCCTTTTTGTTGATGTTGATGCTAATCCTTTCTGTTTGTTGGTTTTCCTTCTAACAATCAGGACCCTTTGCTGCAGGTCTGCTGGAGTTTGCAGGATGTCCACTCCTGACCCTGTTTGCCTGGGTATCACGAGCAGAGGCTGCAGAACAGCAAAGATTGTTGCCTGCTCCTTCCTTTGGAAGCTTCACCCCAGAGGGGCACCCACCAGATGCCAGCCAGAGCTCTCCTGTATGAGGTGTTTGTCAATCCCTGCTGAGAGGTGTCTCACAGTCAGGATGCACAAGGGTCAGGGACCCACTTAAGGAGGCAGTTTGTCCCTTAGCAGAACTTGAGCACTGTGCTTGGAGATCCACTGTTCTCTTCAGAGCCAGCGGGCAGGAACCTTTGAGTCTGCTGAAGCTGTACTCACAGCTACCCCTTCCCCCCAGGTGCTCTGTCCCAGGGAGACAGGAGTTTTATCTATAAGCCCCTGACTGGGGCTGTTGCCTTTCTTTCAGAGATACCCTGCCCAGAGAGGAGGAGAAATCTAAAGAGGCAGTCTGGCTACAATGACTTTGCTGAGCTGTGGTGGGCTCCACCCAGTTCAAACTTCCCAGGGGCTTTGTTTACACTGTTAGGGGAAAACTGCCTACTCAAGCCTCAGTAAAGGGGGACACTACTCCTCCCACCAAGGTTGAGGGTCCCAGGTTGACTTCAGACTGCTGTGCTGGCAGTGAGAATTTCAAGCCAGTGGATCTTAGCTTGCTGGGCTCATTGGGGGTGGAATCTGCAGAACTAGGCCACTTGGCTCCCTGGCTTCAGCCCTCTTTCCAGGTTCCACTTGCATTCCAGGTGCCACTGGGTTATGAATAAAAACTCCTGCAGCTAGCTTGGTGTCTGCCCAAATGGCCACCCAATTTTGTGCTTGAAACCCAGGGCCCTGGTGGTGTAGGTAGGCACCTGAGGGAATCTCCTTGTCTGCAGGTTGCAAAGACCATGGGAAAAGCATAGTATCTGGGCTGGAATGTACCATTCACCATGGCATGGTCCCTCAAGGCTTCCCTTGGCTAGGGGAAGGAGTTTCCTGACCCCTTCAGCTTTCCAGTTGAAGCAACACTCCACCCTGCTTCTGCTCACCCTCCATGGCCTGCACCCACTGTCTAACCAGTCACAGTGAGATGAGCTGGGTACCTCAGTTGGAAATGCAGAAATCACCTGCCTTCTGTGTTGATCTCGCTGGGACCTGCAGATTGGAGCTGTTCCTATTTGGCCATCTTGCCAGCCAATTCCATAAATGACTATTATTAAGAAGTCCTCTACTATTATTTAAGAGAGAGTTACCCTTAATCTATAGCTTGAAATATAGAGAGAAAAGAAAAGGGAGGAGGTAGTGAGACAGTGGTGATCCATGGAAGCAGTGATCCATATTTTAGCTTCTATCTTTTCCATTTCTTTCAGAGTTTGACTATTTCAATCTCTCTCATTTTCTCTTTCTGACTTAATTTATAAACTCTGCTGATGCGAGCCAAATCTGAATTACATCTGGATAACAAATCTAAAAATACACTCTTTATTCTTGCTCAATCTCTTTTACTTTTGTGTTGGAGATAAATGAAGGAAAAATATGAAAAAATTTGCTTGCTTGAATTACAATGCTTGCTTGCATATGTGCTCATTAACAATCATTTTGGCAAAGGCACTTTAAAAAATATTTTTATTACTCCTACTTTGATAAAGCCTTTAATTGCAGCACCATATCTTGGCTTTTTCTGTTGTCCCCCCACCCACCCACCCCTTCACTGTCAAAATTGAACACAATGTGTATATATGTTATGTCCTCAAGAGATACTTTTTGAAATGAATTCTAACCTCATGGTATGGTCTTTTCATAACACTGCAGAGTAATTTAGCTCAAGGCATTTCAAACTTTTGATTCAAGTGTCTCTAAACACATAGACAAACAGATATGGATTGTAATAATCTCTTCAAGTTAAATACCACTTCATCAATAATCAGGTATATCAGGATGAGATGATTTCTGGTGTGTCCTTAGTGTGTTTTAGAATAAATTATTTTATTGTTTCCTCTTACTTTGTAGAAAGCATTTTCATTTCCATAGTCAGTATGAAGTAAGTCAGTTCACAGGCACTATTAATGTTCTTCAGATAAATAAAGATAGTTTTCTTTTTACTTATAAATTTCATGCCTTTGACAGTTTCCTGGTCTCCTAGATTAGTATGATAAAAAATTAAGTTGGATGTCGAGAATTTTAAAAACAGAAATAGAAGATTTTCTGGCACACATTTCTCGTTTTTAGCCACAGTTACTTTTTTTAGTTACACATTTTCTAGCATTTTTAAAAAATTTTAGTACAAATAGAATAAATTTTGAAAGTAAAACCCAGAAGACGCATATTTTGTATATGTCTTTATGACAAGTTGTCTATTGCAGCAGAGAAAATAGTCTGCAGACTTGTCATCAAGATTCATTACAATCGCTATTGTTTCACATAAAGAAGAATTTAGCCTACAAAATAAAGCAGAAGGACTTTGGGAACTGCTACTTAAAATGAGATGAGAGTATGAATTGTGCTAATGCAGATAAAGCAGGCTTGACAAGAATATCTTTAGCATGAATGCACCAATCATTGGTATTCTCTGGAAAGTAAGCGACTGCATTTTAATTACCAACTCAAAACACCACTATTTGGGGGTAAATTAAAAAGTTTATAGCTAGATGCAGAACTTGAATTCAACTTATACATTGACATGAGGCAAGGCAAAGAAAAAGAAATTGCCAGTGAACCAGAAATTATGTGGTAAATTTTAATGTAGTCATGATGTGAAGAATAAGAAATGCTATAGAAAACAAACAGTATTTTACTCTTTTAATTTATCGAATTTGAAAGCACGATGTGAAGATTACATTTTTATTAGTTCAACAAAATGTAGAAATATTTACCATTTGCTGTGAGATTGTTGTGCAGCTGTGAGCCAGCCATTGATAGCTGAGTTTCCCTATGAAGTGACTGCTTCATCAGAATTATATGGTTTACATAATCATTATTCATATTCCTTGGCCCCACCTCAGTCATACTCAATCAAATTACCAATATTAGGCATAGAAATTTAAATATTTCCTTAAAGTTATTTTTAATATATACTCACATTTGAGAATCATGGCTCAAAAGCATAGACGTTTCTATAAACAATTAGCTCAACACCCTCAAACTCATTTGTAAATTAAGAGGATTTATATTAAAAGTCATCAGAACAGAAACTTCAAAGAAGAAAATATTCTTAGAAAATTCACAAAATTGATACCCATTGTATAATTTTGAGTTTAAAAATATCATAATAAACAGGGATGAGAAACAAAAGTTTCAATTGATTAATTCACTTATGTGAAAACGTTTAGGGAGGTCTTACCCAAACGTAGTGTCCTAAACACTGAGGGTATAGTGATGAATACAAAAAACTAATAACAATTTCTGCTCTACAAGCGGCATCAACATTTTTTTCCACAACAATCTAGTGGACGCAGCAGAAAATAATAATGTAATAAGTAAACTATACAGTAATAATACCACTTTTATAAGTTTTTCTTTGTCTTTGGGTTTCCAACAGTTGTGCTATGATTGTTAGGTATGTTGTATGGCTGTGTTTGTGTTTAGTATTGCTGTGTTTGTGTGTATGTGTGCGTGCGTGTGTTTAAGAAGGTGATTAGTTTGATGTCTTTTGTTTTATTTTCTTTTCAGGTAGTATTTTGTCAAATGATGTTTACCATTTGCTGTGGGATTGTTGTGCAGCTATGAGCCAGCCCTTGATAGCTGAGTTTCTCTATGAAGTGACTACTTCAACAGAATTATATGGTTTATATATTCATTATTCATATATCTTGGCACCACCTCAGTCATATTCAATCAAAATTACCAATATTACTAATAGCCATCTTTACACCAATCCTCTGAGTCACAAATTATGTTTTTTAGAACTATAAATTATTTGCTATGTTACATTTAGGCTCTCTTGTGTAGTTTCTAGCCAAACTTCTTTCTGTTCTTTAATGGAAGTACTTTCTACTCTCTATTTTTCAGTTTACCAATCTTCCCTTGTATTGTGTCTGCTTTTGATCATACCATTTGACACTACATTTTTAAATAAATTCAAGCTCTAAGATGAAATATTTTATCTTTGAATGTACTTCTGTAACATAGTTTTCAGAGTTATTTTTAAATAACTGTCCTGTAACTCCTACATTCAGATAAATTTGAATGCATTTCAATGTGTTTTTATTATTTGTTTCTCTCTCTCTTTCTCTCTTTTTTTTTCTCTCTCTGTGTGTGTGTGTTTGGGGAGAGGCTGTGTGTACATTTGTATGTGTAATATTACATCAGAGAGGAATTAATTTTTTTTATCAGGAAATAATGTATTCAGAGACCTGCTTAACTCATTTGAATTTGATCCATTTATCATAAGCTCATTCTTGTTAGGAATGTCCTTTGTGGATCCACAAGTGGAAGTCTGGATAGCGTCCACACCCTCTCCATTCTGGTAAGCTCTGAATCCTGTTTTGTTTTTCCAACACAATGAGAAACAAGGTTTTGGTTTCTTAACAGATATTTTCTACCTGGTTTCTCCATGCATACAAAACGTATGTGCTGACAAATGCTTTGTTAGTTTCATATTGCTTTGTTAAAAATAAAAAATCACAAACTGGAGGCTTGAAATAACACACATGTATTTCCTAGCAGTATTTCCAGGTCAGGAATCTAGGCATCCTTAGCTGTTTCTTATGCTCAAATTCTTACAAGCTACATCAAGATGTTGGACAGACATCCCAATTGGAGGCTTAAGAAGAGAATAATTCACTTTCAAGCTCATTCAAATTGTCAGAACAATTTACTTTCTTGTGTCTGTATGACCAAAGCTTTTTGTTGGCTGTCACCTAGAGACTGCCCTCTCTGACCCTAAAGACGCTCACCATTCCTATAGCCATTTGGCAGTTATCTTCTATGTGAGATTTTCCAACATGGCTTCAGACATCAGTAAGTCAATAAGAGATAAACCTCAGATGGAGCATATATATATATATATATGCACACACACACACACACACACAAACACACACACATACATATATATATATATATATATATTTTTTTTTTTTTTTTTTTTTTTTTGAGACAGGGTTTTATTCAGTTGTTCAGGCTGGAGTACAGTGGCATGATCATGGTTTACTGCAGGCTTGGCCCCCTAGGTTTAAGGGACCCTCCCACCTCAGCCTTGTATTTTTTTTATTTTTATTTTTATTTTTATTTTTTGTAGGGACAGAGACTTACTATGTTGCCCAGGCTGGTCTCGAACTCCTGGGCTCAAGCAATCTTCTTGCTTCAGTCTTCCAAAGTGCTCAGACTATAGTTGTGAGCCACTGTGCCTGGCCCTGATTCCATTTATAAAAGCCTTCACCTGATTACATGAGAATTGGCTGGTGTAATCTCTCAGCTGATTACCTCAAGAAAAACTGATTTAAAAACTTATTTGCATATGGAATTTGTTTCACATTTGCCAAGTCTCATTGACTGAAAGCAAGTCACATGTCTTCCTTGCACTCAAGGGGAAGAGATTATACAAAACGTGAGCAGGAAATTGTAAATGCCATGAGGACTGTCTTAGGGTCTTTCACAGATGCCTAGTAAGAAATTGCTCCCAGTGTATCAGACACACTTCACTTAGTTGCCTTTTATTTATGTTTTTGGATCTTTAATTTATGACTCCATGAAAAATGTGAATATTTATTTATTTATTTATTTATTTATTTTTGAGATAGAGTCTCACTCTGTCACCCAGGCTGGAGTGCAGTGGCGTGATCTATAATGTTTCTCCATGAAAGGAAAAACATTATAAATTTGACTTACCATGACAATTTAAATGTTTTGCTCTTTAAAAGATTCCAATGAGCATATGAAAAGCCACAAATTGGAAGAGATGATTCATAATTTATATATATATTCAGGACTTTCTTAGAGTATGTTTAAAGATAATTTACAACTCAACAATAAAAAAATACAATTTTTACAAGTGGGCACAAATTTGAATAGACTTACCAAAAGATGATACATGAATAGTTAAGAGGCACAGGAAAAATTGCTGTACATCAGTAGACATTAAGAATGTGTAAATGAAAAGCACAATTTTATAAAACCACACAAGTTCTAGAATGGCTAAAATTAAACAGACTGACGATAAAATTTATTGACTACAGTAAGGAGAAACTGAAAATTTCATATGCTGTTGGTGCAGTATCCACGGTGCAGACACTGAACAAAGGCTATCTAACACCAAGGAACTCAGAGCCTTTGGCCTCCTGCAAGCACCAAGAATTAAAGTTACACAACCATCAAAAAAATGCATGGCACTCACAGCTTAAATGAAGGGAAAAAGAAATCCCATCCAAATGAAAGTAAATTCAAAAAGAGGTGACAGCTTCTACAGATGAAGAGAAACCAGGGTAACGTTTTTGGCAGCCTGATAAAACAGGGTGTTCACAACACCTGTAAAAGATCTTACTAGCCTCTAGCTATGGAGCCTTATCAAAATGAAAATTCTTAAATGCCACATAAAGAATTCAAAATATGGATTGTAAGGAAGCTCAATGAGATTCAAGTAGAAGTTGAAAACTAACACAAAGAAATCAGAAAAAAAAGTCAGGCTATGAACAAAAAATTACTAAAGAGATGTATATTTTTTAAAAAGAACTTCTGAAAATGAAAAATCATTGAAGAAATTACAAAATATAGCTGATAGCTCTAAAAATAGGTTTAACCAAGCAGAAGAAAGAATTTCAGGACTTGAGATCAGTCTATTGATTTAACCCAGTGAAAAAAAATAAAGAAAATGACTTTTTAAAAATGATCAAAGCCTTTGAGAAATATAGGGTTATGTAAAGCATCAAAATGTATGAGTAATGAGTATTTCTGAAGGAGAAGAAGAAAAAGTAGAAAGTCTGGAAAACCTATTTGAGGGAATAATTGAGGAAAACTTCCCAGGTCTTCCTAGATATTTAGGCACCCAGACAGAAGCTCAGTTTATAAGCCCTAAGTACAAGATATAAATTGGCAGAATGGATTAAAAAAAAATAATCATATGTTGCTTGCAAACAATGTACCTAACTAGTAATTATAGACTCAAGGTAAAGGGGTGAAAAAATACATTTCATGCAAACAGAAACCAAAAGCAGCAGAAATTATTCATGTGAGCAGAAATTATCTATGCTGATTTTTTTTTTAAAAAAAAGACTTTAAATCAACAACAGTAAAAAAGACAAAGAATGTGATTATATAATGATAAAAGGGTCAGTTCAATAAATAGATATAAAAACTCAAGAAATATATATGTACCTAATACCAAAACACCCTAATTCATGAAACAAATACTACTAGATCTAAGAATGAAGATAGACATATTTTCATTGTGGGGGATGTCAACACCCACCTTACAGCATGAGATAGATTATTGAGGCAGAAAATCAACAAAGTAACACCAGACTTTATTGGACTGTAGACCAAATAGAACTAACAGCCTTTTACAAAACATTGTATCAAACAACTGGAGAATATACATTGTTCTCATCAGTGTACATACAGAACATTCTTCAAAATAAACCATATGTTAGGCCACAAGAAAGTCTTTTTTAAAAATTGAAATCATGTCAAGTACCTTCTTGGACCACAGTAGAAAAAACATGTAGAAGTCAACATCAAGAAAAACACTCAAAATTATACAAATACATAGAAATTAAACAGCCTGCTCTTGAATGATCTTTGGAACAACAAGAAAATCAAACACTTTTCTGAAATGCATCAAAATAGAGAAACGGCATACAAAAATCACTGGAGTACAGCAAAAGCAGTGCCAAGAGAAAAGATTAGAGTGATAAATACCTAAATCAAAAAGAAAGAAAAATCACAAATCAATGAACACTATACCTCAAAGAACTAGAAAAAAGGACAAATTAAGCTCAAAGCTAGCAGAAGGAAAATAACAAGGATCAGAGCAGAATTAAATTAAATGGAGACAAAAAAGGATCAATGAAACAGAAAGTTGATTTTTTTAAAGGATAAACAAAAAATTGAAGAACACTAGCTAGATTAACCAAGGAAAAAAGAGAGAGGATTTAAATAAGCCTGATCAGAAATGAAAAACGGGACATTACAACTAATATAAAAACACAAAAGACCATCAAAGACTACTATGAGCATCTCTACACAAACTAGAAAACTTAGAGGAAATTGTTAAACTCCTGGAAGCATACAACCTCTCAGGATAGAACCAGAAAGAAATAGAAATATTGAAAAGACCAATAATGAGCAGTGAAAGTGAATTGGTAACACAAAGTCTCCTAGCCAAAAAAAGCCCAGGACCAGGCAGATTCATGGTGAAATCTATTGATACCAACTGTACAAGGAACAGGTACCAATTCTACTGAAACTGTTTCAAAATATCAAGGAGAAAAGAATACTCTTAAGTCATTATATAAAGGCAGCATTATCCTGATACTAAAGTCAGACACACACTCTCTCTCTCTCTCACACACACACACACACACACACACACACACACCCCTACAGGCCAATATCCTTAACGAACCTAGATGCAAATACCCTCAACAAAATACTAGTGAACAACAGCATATTAAAAAATTAATACACTATGATCAAGTGAGTTTTATTCCATGGATGCAAGGATGGTCCAACATACGCAAATCACTGAATGTGATTCGCCACATAAACATAATTAAAAACCAAACTATGTAATCATCTCAATAGATGCAGAAAAAACATCTGATATAAAATTCAGCATCGCTTCACAAAAAAACAAAACTCAAAAAACTGTGCATAGAAGGAATCTACCTCAAAATAAAGCCATATATGACAAACCTATAGGCAATGTCATATTGAAAGAGAAAAGGTTGAAAACATTCCCCTAAGAACTGGAGCAAGATAAGGATGGCCACTTTCACCATTCCTGTTCATCAAAGTACTGGGCATCTTTGTTACAGCAATCAGGCAAAAAAATAAAAATAAAAAACATCCAAACTGGAAAAGAGGAAGTCAAAATATCTCTGTTTGCTGATGATATAATCTTGTACCTAGAAAGCCCTAAAGACTTCTCCAAAAGTCTTGTAGACTTCATAAATGATTTCAGTAAAATTTAAAGGTACAAAATCAACCTAGAAAAATCAGTAGCATTTCTATACTCCAATAACGATCAAGCTGAGAACCAAATCAAGACCTTAATCCCATTTCCAAAAGAAACCAAACCTAGAAATAACATTTAATTAAGGAGTTGAATGATTTCTACAAGGGAAACTACAAAACACTGTAGATGACACAAACAAATAGAATAGCATTCCGTGTTCATAGACGGGAAGAATCAACACTATTAAAATTACCTTAGTGCCCAAAACAATCTACAGATTCGATGCAATTCCCAGCGAGTCACTAATGCCACTTTACACAGAGTTTTAGAAAACAATCCTAAGTTTGTATTGCACTATAAAAATGCCCAAATAGCTTTGCAGTGCCATGGAGTATACTTCAGCCATAAAAAAAAAGGAAAAAAATCATGTGTTTTTCAACAACATGGATGGAACTGGAGACAATTATCCTGAGTGAAATAACTCAGAAACAGAAAGTTGAATACTGTGTGTTCTTACTTATAAGTGGAAGCCAAAGAATATGTACACATGGACATATAGAGTGGAATAATAGACACTGGAGATTCCAAAATATGGGAGAGTGAGAGTGAGGTAAGGGAGGAAAAATTACCCATTGAGTACAATCTACACTATTCCTGCAATGAGTATGCTAAAAGCCAAGACTTCACCACTACGGAGTATATCTATGTAAGTAAACTGCACTTGAATCCCCTAAATCTATAAAAATAAAAAAAAATTACAAGATTAACATATGAATTGAATTATGATATACCAGTGTTACTAAGGCAGAATAATACTGAGAAATGAAATAAAATTACAATTCAAAAAATCTATGCAAATAGTTGAGTTTTTATATTCTTTAGGATAGTTGTAACGTTATGAATATTTACAGAGGAGGGACTTCTTTACATATTTTTGTCCATTATATAGAGGAAGAAATTTAGAGTCAAAGGTATCTCACCAAGGTAGACGCTGAGTAACTTGGGATATAAATTTAGTTTTCTTTAGCATTTTTTAGTTGTTTTTTCCATTCAGTTGGACAAAATTTTCAACCAGTAGCTAGAAAATTGAATTAAAATATTATTTTCTTTTAAACGCTATATCTATTTTAGCTATTTGACCATAATTATACTCATAGCATGTATTTCCCAATTTCTTAATCTTAAAATGGGAATACAAAACTAACTCAGATAGTTGTAAAGATTGAAGGAGATAATACACATAATACATTTATTGGAGAGTTTATCATGCAGTTAAAATTTATGAAAGGTAATAACAGTAGTAATGATATTTTTATTTCAATTTTCATTCAATGACAAGCCTGCTTGTACTTCTTGTGCTTAATGTTTATGGTTTTAATTTATATTTTAAGAAAGTCTTAGATATCTATATTAATAGAATTATAGAATGCTATTCATTCTAATGCACAAATATTTTATTTGATTCTAGTTTTGCTTTGTTTGGTTTCCTGTTGCAGATATATCTTATTAAATTTTAGACACATTGGGAAACTAGTCTAAAAATGTGGTTGTCAGCAAAAACTAAGAAGATGAAGTTTTTTTTGAAGGATGGGAAGTGTTCATAGATGGGAAGAATCAACACTATTAAAATTACCTTATTGCCCAAAACAATCTACAGATTCAATGCAATTCCCAGCAAGTCACTAATGCCATTGTACACAGAGTACATTAGGAGAGACCATGAAACATTGAAAAAATACAGGATTATTGACAATGGGAAGATTAAGATCAACATGAAGAATGCATGCTACGAATGAAGTTTTCTGACTTGAAACCAAGTAAGTTTTTGCTCTGAAGCTCCGGGGTTGGGAACTTTGGCTACTTAGGGGTAATTGTCCTGGGTGGCCTCGGGTCGATGGTTTTCCATGGTGAGCATCATAGTTCCCAGATGTAAATGGGTAGATCTACTGAATGTGATTTTTCAAGCCTTGATGACCTTAAATTACACAACACGCTGTCTTGGATGTAATCAGGCAAAGTGCCCAATTGCTGACTTGCATTGTCAGGTGACACTTTCTTAATGTTTTTGACAAGTTTGTGTTTTTCAGGAATTTGAAGATAATCCGAAGATACTTCTTGCAATTTATGGCTCTAAGAAATATATGTCATGTGCTAATGTGTCCATCATTGGTTCCTTCCGGTGGGTTCTTGGTCTCGCTGACTTCAAGAATGAAGCCGCGGACCCTTGCCATGAGTGTTACCACCCATAAAGGTAGTGTGGACCCAAACAGTGAGCAGCAGCAAGATTTATTGTGAAGAGCGAAAGAACAAAGCTTCCACAGCATGGAAGGTGACTGGAGGAGGTTGCTGCTGCTGGCCCGGGTGGCCAGCTTTTACTCCCTTGTTTGGCCCCACCTATGTCCTGCTGATTGGTCCATTTTACAGAGTGCTGATTGGTCCATTTTACAGAATGCTGATTGGTCTGTTTTTACAGAGTGCTGATTGGTGCATTTACAAATCTTTAGCTAGACACAGAGCACTGATTGTTGCGTTTTTATGGAGTGCTGATTGGTGAGTTTACAAACCTTTAGCTAGACACAGCATGCTGACTGGTGTGTTTTTACACAGTGCTGATTGGTGCATTTACAAACCTTTAGCTAGACACAGAGCACTGACTGGTGCGTTTTTACAGGGTACGGATTGGTGTATTTACAAACCTTTACCTAGACAGAAAAGTTCTCCAAGTCCCCACCCAACCCAGGAAGTCCAGCTGGCTTCACCTCTCACTAAGATTATGTGCAGTCTATTGAATAGACTGAATTTCATGGGAGTGGGCAAGCAGAGTGTTTTTTCTTCTCATAAATGTCTACATTAGGCCATTTTACATCACTATAAAGGAATATCTGAGGCTGGGTAATTTATAAAGAAAATAGGTTTATTTAGGTTCACATTTGTGCAGGCTGCACAAAAAGCATGGTTTCAGCATCTGCTGCTGGTGAGGGCTTAGGAAGCTTCCAATAACGGCAGAAGGCAAAGGAGGCGCAGGCAGGTTTCATGGCGAGAGAGGAAAGAAGTGTGAGAGATTATAGGGAGGTCTCACGCTCCCTTAAACAAGCAAATCTTGTGTGAACTCCAGTGAGAACTCACTTATTATTGTAAGGAGGGCACCAAACCATTCATGAAGGATCCTCCCCCATGACCTAAACTCTTCTAGGTCCCACCTTTGATATTGGGGATTACATTTCAAGATTTGGAGGAGACACAGATCCAAACCATGTCGCTGTTTTTAAACCTTTAACATTGCGCAATTATCTCTCTCTCTCTCTCTCTCTCAAACACACACACACACACACACACAGACAGATGAGTTTATTTCTAACACGTTTTTTCTAATTCATCACTGATCACATTTCATTTGTCAATACCATCTGGCGAAAGACCACTAATAACACACTTGCAGTTGAGCAAGTTGGATTTCAAATCTGTTACACCCTGGTATACTCTAGGAAACTGTGGGGTATCTTAGTCAGATGGTGTTAGAAAGACTTAGCATAGAGTTTCAGCTTCTGTTAGGTGATTTTGGAGAGATTTAAAGAAAAGGGGCATTGCTTTTGCTTGAGTATTGTCAGAAAGTAGAGTACTTATATGATTGGGTTGGGATTCTAAATATCTACGAAGAGGGCTGACTAGGGAAAAATTATAGTTGTAAATGGTAAAAAAAAAAAAATTGGAGTCACTTATTTTAGTCAGAAAAGAAGTGTGCTTGGTATTTTGTAACTTGGGCAATGATCATGTTTGTCTATGTTCAGACATAATTATGGAAGAGTCTTATTTTTATTTTGGTTATTCTTTATCAGAGAATGACTTTGTCTGATATTCACGTTCTGTGACATTATTTATGTTCAACAGAAGAATGCCAAGTCCTGGCTGTGAATATCATTCTGGCTCACAGTGACACCAAGGCCTGGGCGATAGTGTCAGAGCAGGTTCTGAATGTCAAGGGCTGCTTATCTTATATTATGCCTTACGTTGGTTTACGCATTTTTCCCTCTAAGATAATATACCTCTTGGATTAAAGGATTATGTATTATCATACCCCAGGAACTCTCTATAGCACCAGGCATGTAATAGGGTCACAATGAATATTAGTGGAGTTAATGTCTTAATTAACAAAATGTGACTAGTTTTCTAAAAATATACATTTGAAAGGAATACTCTTATTTACTCAGTGTTCACCTATTCCATCATCATTAACTGGTATATAGATATAACCAGTAAACAGTGCACTCCTTATCAGAAAAATGTAAGTACAGACCCTAAAATATATTTTTCTTAAAAGAAGAATCATGGTTTAAAATGAATTGCATCATAAAGGATATAAAATTAGTTACAGTTTGTGATTACAGCTTTTAGGTGGCAGCTTTGTAAAGGAAATTTAAATTATCTCTATTTGATCATTGACATCTTTATCAATTTTTGATTTCACAGTGTAATTATAACATTTTCTCTTAGAAAAGTCTTGTAATGACCCTAGGTTTATTCACCTTGGATTCCTGGGTACTACTTACGAAAATAAGAGTATGGTATCTCATATCTGGGGTCATGTTCCTGAGCACAAACTGGTGACACTGTGATGATACATTGCAATAGTAAATAATTAAACTTACTTCTCTCCCTAGTGCTCCACTGACAGATGAGACTGGGTAGTATATTATCACAGCACCATTGTACTAGTGATGCATTGGAACAGAGTGCCACCAGAGAGTCTTTCCCCAAAATGAAATATGGATCTGTCACAGGGTTTTAGACATCTAAGTATGCATTTTCAACTCCACTCCATGGGCTTATTTGAGAAATAAAATCAAAGTTTTTATTTTATTTTTTAATCATAGTTTATCAAATATTGCAATGCAAGTGTGTGATAGCTGGGAGCTCAATCAATTCAAACTCATAAATAATGTATTTTCCTTGTATTGTATATATGTGAAAAGGTTAACTTATCTTCTATGAAAAAGCTTAAGGTATAAAGGGCAGATACACTAAACAACTGTCCACAAGAGTGAGTGTTATTATGGACTTTAGGATGTATAGAGGCCATTTATATGAGCTTTAAGGAAAATGTTCTCAGAGCTGCCTTGCAAGAAAAAACTGATACAGTGAAAATATTTTTTTTTACTTTTAAATAAGCTTTGAGACCTTTTCTTCCAAAGTTTAAAGGCTACAGTTTCAACCCCATATATTTAAGTGATTCCAACTGAACAGAATAAATGAGGGCATGAAGATTCACTTGGCAAGCTGAAAAATAAAAGAGAAATGAAAAGGCTATGAAATCCACTCCTGCTACTTTATGGTAACGTACATGTATCCTTTTCAGAAAAGCTAGATTAGTCTGACCCAAAATAACCATCCAATTTATCAGTTGAGCCAAAGAACCATCAAGCTATGTGAGCATATGCAGAAGTGTACTAGGACTACCTGCCCAGAGTGCCTTAATAAAACCTGTACGTGGCAAAGGAGACACAAATAGGGCTTGAAATCCATTCCATACTCTGCTCACCAAGCCAGTGGTTCTAATGTGGAGGAGTTAACTCAGAGGATGGGGGATTTGGAGAAGGTGACATTTATGAATGGTCTGCCCATAGGAACATATTTTTTATAACTAGTACAGAAAGGCCATATGTGCTAACAGAGTACCTAAAAAGGAGGAAATATGGTCAGGCTTTTCTAAGAAGTTACAATAAATCTAGTCTAGCCTTCATTTGGCCAGATGCTATAAGAAATAGTAGTAACCCTATCAGGACTCAGATTCCTTTAGCAAATGTAAACAAATTGACTGGGTATAGGAAACGACCCCTTTCAATACCCTTCATCCCCGGCTTTTTGCAAAACCTCGCTCATTTTCTTGACTTTCAACACCTGAGTTTTATTCTGTACATTCTCTGTTGAGCTGGTTAAAGCTTTCAGTATGCAGACCCTTATTTCTTCCTGAATTATTGCTTCCTGCATTGAGGAAACCATGGATAATATTCACAATTTATAAAAATTATACAGCGTTGTCCTGTCAGAATGATACAGACCTTACAGATGAAGCTGAGTCTTAGAGTCTCCCAGGTTTGGCCAGAAAATAGTCTTTATTATCTGGATGCTGGACATTTTGTGTTTCTTGGGGGAAATTATACATATGTATTTTTTATATACACACACACACACACACACACACACACACACTCACACATATATATAACATATATACATGTAAAGATAAAAACAGTGAGAAAGAGTTGATGTTTTAAAATTTAAAAATAAAAAATATTTTCCCTGCATTACTAATACCAACTCTTCTTTTCATACTTACAACTAGATAATTGTTGACATATTATGGACCAAAGTGTTTTAAAAATATCTTATCAAGGTAAAAAAAAAGTTAAATCCACAATTTTAACATGACAGGAAAAGAGCAGCAAAGCCTCAAAAATAAATGTAGACTCTGAGTATTCATTTATTTAAATAATTAAACTATTTCATTTTTTACACAGAGAATAGTTTTTCTCAGATTAGTTGAGACATTTAATCAAGAAAACATATTTACAATTATCTACCTTGCTAACCTCTTGGGGACATTGAAAAGCTTAGATTTTAAGATGATTCATAGAATAAATATCTAAGACCTAAAGAAGCAAGTATATATGACAGAGAACCAATTCAGCTCAGCAGTGGTTTTCATCAAAAAGCTTGTCACACATTCAGGACTTCTGTTCAGCTGTATTGAAATGATGGTTCAATTCATTATATTCAGCCAAGCCTACTTTTCGGATATAAACACTCTCTACCGTGGTCAAAAAGAAGAAAAGAATAAGCAATGACATGTTTGCTGTCTTAGAAAACATCGGCTTAAAAGCTGAAACAAGTATCGATCTCTTTCTTTCAGACTACCCAGAATAATCACTGCCTCTGCTAATCACTGCTTTTCTGACAGTATGTACTACTGATGGTATGAATATTTTAATACATGTCTTGCATTATTATTTGATAAATTGGGTATATGTGCTGAGGGATTCCATTGTCTTTTTCAAAATGTTATGTGTTCTCTGCAGAAATGTTTTGATCCCTCTCTCCCCAAAAAATACGTAGACATAATTCTGCATGTGACTTATGAAAATATTTTTTCTTAATTAATATATACTCCTACATGACTTTGAACTTAGGCAGAATGAAAATGGGGAAAAATTGGGAAATTAGTTGCAGTGGGTTGCTCTGTTTAGTAGCTCTTGTATCAATGTCCTAAATTCAAAACTACGTATCATATTTTACAGTACCCTAAATTTCAATTTGAAAAGTGAAATTCAACATTATTTATGTTTCTTCTCAATACAATAAAGTCTCTATTTGTATTTATTGGATGGTAGTAAAACAAATTCATGATGACAGGAGCAAAATATAAGAAATATATTTGTCATGCAGAGAAGTTATTAGAAACTTGAATCAAGTAAAATAAAATTAAAATATTTACTCAATTTTGTGGTAACAAAATAATTTGGCTTATTATAAATAGGATACTTTTTAGCTCACATAAAAATTTAATGATGGTTTTAGTTCAAGAAGCACAAACTTCTACACAATGGTGCTCACAATAATAAGTTTTTAGAGAAGTATTAGTGGGTATATTCCGTAATTTTCTCATTGTAAGATTTTATAGGTTAGGAGAAATATGGTTTGTGGAAGAGACTAAAACCTACAAAAATCAATGATGTGAGTTTACTTTGCAACCAGTGGCACTAGTTGATTTTTATATCAGCTCTTCCTAACTTTCTATCTCTTTCAGTGTAAAAGTGAATCATCAATCTGTGCTATATAGTTCTCTCCCACACACTGATGTTTACAAAGTATATGAAAGACAAACATCTGTCTTCTTTAAAAATACATTTACATAGTGGTGTATTCCCTTTTTAACTTAATAGAGCTGTTTAGACAAATATAGAAAAATTCTAGTGGCATAGATCACTTGAGAAAAATATCTGAGCACACAAATTTATATGGATACACAAATCGATTTGTGTGTGCATATATATATACAACCTCATACATTATCCCTATTTTGTTCTTTGTAACTGTTAATCTGACACAAGTATATTTATTTATAATATTTATCATTTAAAGCAAAGATTTAAGATAGGATTAATTCAGAATTTATCTGATTTTTAAGGGCTTTTCTCATATAGTAGACCTCGAATCCCCTTAATTGTCTCCCATCTGGCTTTCTTTGCTTGTCTCTATATCTTTGTCCACTGCAAAGTTCTATTTTGTGGTGATATTTTTATTAATTTCCTCATGACTAAAACCACCATGAAAAACTCATATGAGGAGCAAACTTCACTAAAAACATTAATGTTTCCTGGCGAGGAGAGAAAAACTTAAAATTCAATACTATTTATGCTCACATTCCCAATACGATGAAGTTTCTAATTGTATTTGTTAGATATTAGTAAAAAATTATGATAACAGGAGCAAAATACAAGTAATAGATTTGTTACTCAGAGAAGTTATTAATTTCTACTGGCTAGGGAAATAACTGTCAATGAAATTTTAGTAGATATTTTTAAATAACCAATGATCAAGATTTTTTTATGTCTGGTATTCTATCGATTATTGTCCACATTATTACAGAATGTGTAAATCTGCGGAGACATAGAAAACATTTAATTTCTAAACAACTAACACATACCAAAATCATAACAAGTTTTACAATATTTGGGAAACAATGTAAGTTTTCTTTAATTATCTTGTAAAGAACTTATTGCCAGTGAGTTTGATGCCTTATAATGACAATCTGCCTTGTCTTTAGAAAGTTGTCACTGGTACATGAAATGATGAAAGCTTAGTAAACCTAGAATATAGTTTAGTTTTTGAACTGACTAAATATAGTCATATATAAAATCCAATTTGCCATTCATAAATTTGTTCACATACTTCCAGCGTAAGTATAGAAAATATATTATTCCACTTTATGTTGAGAATCCAAAGTTATAGCCGCCTAGGGAAGACAAAATAACAATTTATGTTAAAAGAGATGTTTTTAGCCCATAATAGGAGATGGTTGCTATCTAAAATAAACTGTTCCTAGTAATTGTCATATTTTTATCCTAGTCCCAGCTACCTTTACATAATATAAAACTTCTTTCATCCTGTGAGGTTTTCTACTGTTTATTAAAAGCACCTCTTCTATGGAAGTTTGCTGCAGAGAATGCTTTCTCCTCAACACCATTTCTTATATGTGAATGTAGAATCTGGAAAATATATTAAACCCACCACAGTAAAGTTAATGTTCTTACAAATGCACATACTTTTTATCTGTGTTGTATGAATTTTAGGTTGCTTTTTATTTTTTATTTTTATTTATTTATTTTTTTGAGACAGAGCCTCACTCTGTCACCCAGGCTGGAGTGCAGTGGTGTGATCTCGGCTCACTGAAACCTCCACCTCCATATTAAAATGATTCTCCTGCCTCAGCCTCCCAAGTAGCTGAGATTACAGTTGAGCATCACCACACCTGGCTAATTTTTGTATTTTTAGTAGAGATGGTGTTTCGCCATGTTGGCCAGGCTGGTCTCAAACTCCTGACTTCAAGCGATCTGCCCTCCTTGGCCTCCCAAACTGCTGAGGTTATGGGCATGAGCCACTGCACCTGGCCTGCTTTTTTTAAAATTCAAGATTTTGTCATCAAAACCAAGCAAACTTAAGTACACAAAGCTACTTACGTGGTAGATGATTGTTAAACATAGAAATACCAGACACATGAGAGATTATCAGTGTGTGATTTCCACAATCTAACTATCAGATACTGATATAGAGTTTGAATATCTGCTTGAGGTAGCTTCTTTTTCACTATATTGGCTTTTTTTTGCATAACTTTCGCCACTGCAATTAACTCAGTTCAGTAAAAACGTTATTTTGGGTAATACAAAATGATTTGTGATCCCCTGCCACCATAGCCATTCAGAAATCCCTGGTTGTATATTTTAATGAGACATTTGAAATACTTCCTTGGGGAGTTTAATTGACACAACCATACTACCATATATTCATATTTGAGGCAGCTGACTTTATGGCCAAGTAGGTATTTCAATTGCAAATCATTATTTTATTGGTAGATCAGATGATTACGGCCTTATTTCATAGGGAAGATCCACTACATAAAATAAGACTGTTAAGGTGCAATAAAATTACTATTTTTATTGTTCCAATTACCGTCTTCTCCCTTCTTTTAATTGTCTCATTTGTTGTAGATCAGAAATGGAAGTAGCCTGTTTTCCCTGAAATCAGTATGTTCCTGAATTCTCTGAGTATTTTTCCACTTAATGTAAAAAGTTAATTTTTATAGGAGATGGAATTTGATAAATTAAGAAAGTTAATCTTTATCATAACAATGAATAAGTTCTGGATGAATACATTGCCTTACATTAAATAATTATGCTCTCTTAGTGTTCTCTTCTTGTAAATCATGGCTGACATATTAAATAGCTTAAATTTTGTTGTAATCCCCAAATCTGTAGTTATATGACATCCTTAATTTTAAATATTTTAAAGAATGGCTTTCTGATTGTCTCATTGCTTTCTATGCAATGTATCAAATAGTTTACTCTCTGGTAAATTAAACCAAGTTAAATGAGTTCTAGAAAACATTTAAAATATACCATATGCTGCCCACTTAGGGTACACTAATTAAAGTAAATCATTATATATTTCATCTATATGAATTGTTATCTTCTGCCTTTGCATAATACACAATAGGGGCATAATATATATCTGGATAATCTATCATGTATTAAATGACATTTATACCCCACAATATGTATTGAGTAATGTTTATTTTATATAGATGATATGGTTGCAATTACTAGTTACGTCTCTTCACCTACTCCCTCCTAACCATGATGGTAATTTTTTTCTTTATTTTATTTTATTTTTATTTTTGTTTTTTAATTTTTTTGGCCATGGTCTTCTTTGTCACCGAGGCTGGAGTGCAGCTGCTGCAAGGTTCACATCAACCTAGACTTCCCTGGCTCAGGAGATCTTCCCATCTCACCCTCCCAAGCAGCTGGGACCATAGGTGCATGCATGTGCACTACCACTTCCGGGTAATTTTTGCATTTTTGTAGAGATGGGGTTTTGCTATGTTGAGCAGGCGGGTCTCCAACTCCTGGGCTCCAGCGAGCCTCCTGCCTCGGCCTTCCAAAGTGCTGGGATTACAGGCCTCAGCCACAGCACTTGACCAATGATGGCAATATTTCAATCAAAGTCTGGTCTTTTCAAATGTATCTAAGAAAATGTGGTAAAAGGAAACATGTATAACCATGTCTAAAGAGATATTATGAGGTATAAAACATTTTGGGAAGACTCTGAAAGAAAGAGAAATAACTTTGAATTTTAGATCTCATTTTATATTGATACTTGTTTAATATTACCATCACTGAAGTTTGATTTTGCTTTAGGTCGTCTAATATTAAGAATTCTTGGGCCGGGTGCAGTAGCTCGTGCCTGTAATCTCAGCACTTTGGGAGGCCGAGGAGGGCGGATTATGAGGTCAGTAGATGGAAACCATCCTGGCCAACATGGTGAAACCCCATCTCTCTAAAAATACAAAAATTAGCTGGGTGTGGTGGTAGGCGCCTGTAGTCCCAGCTACTCGGAGGCTGAGGTAGGAGAATTGCTTGAACCTGGGAGGTGGGGGTTGCAGTGAGCCGAGATGATGCCACTGCACTCCAGCCTGGCGACAGAGCGAGACTCCGTCTCAAAAAAAAAAAAAAAAAAAAAAAAAAAAACAGTTCTTCTCCCTTTTATTTTTGATGTCAGATTCTCCCCTTTCCTCCCATCCAAACTTTCTACCTGTTGTGTTGTCCTCCTTGTTCCAAGGCTTATCTTCACCTTAAACATTAGGTTATTCCCATATTGAATGAATCTCATGCTAGTCAACTGTTTTTCCCTCCTTCTCTCTTTATTCCAATAAAATATCTAAACATTCATTATTAGGGTGATTGCCTTTCCTCCTTGATCTGAAGACAGACGTTATATCTGCTTTTAAAGTGGATAGGAGTCTCAGCACCTAATAAAAATGCCTTGTGAAGCTTTTGCACCACATGTAATTTCATTCTTAAGAATATTTCCATTGTAGCATAATTTAAAAGTGTGTTGTTGACATGGAAATCAAGGTCAGAGAAAAAGAAGCAGAGAATTATTTGTAGTAGATATAGATATATCTACTACATGGAAATGGGTGAGTAGATGGATACCATGTGTATCTATATCTACTACAAATAATATAATAAATACACAAAATATAATTTCTAGGCTTTTAATCTATTGATAAAGTAAAATTTGAAAGTAATTTTTTGAAAGTAAAATTTTTTGAAAGTAAAATTTGAAAGTAATCTTTTGGGTATATTCTCAATTAATTACATTTGATGTGACATTGAAAATTGTATACCTTAAAATAAATTTTTTAAACTTTTATTTTTAGTTCAGGGATACATGGGTAGGCTTGTTACATAGCTAAATTGTGTGTGAAGGGGTTTTGGTGTACAGATTATTTCATCACCAGATAGGTGGTTTGATGATCCTCACCCTTCTCCCAGCTGACACCCTCAAGGAGACCCTGGTGTCTATTGTTTCCTTCTTTGTGTCCCTAAGTACTCAATGTTTAGCTCTGATATGGTTTGTATTTGTGTACCCACCGAAATCTCATGTCAAATTGTAATCCCTAGTGTTGGAGCTTGGGCCTTGTTGGGGGTGATTGGATTATGGTGGCTGATTTCTGACTTTGATACTGTCTTGGGATAGCATTCCAGATGATCTGGTTGTTTAAAAGTGTGTGGTACCTCCCCACCGCTTTCTCCTCCTGCTCCAGCTGTAAAGACATGCCAGTTTTCCCTTCGCCTTCTCCTATGATTGTAAGTTTCCCAAGGCCTCCCCTGCCATGCTTCCTGAACAACCTGCAGAATGGTGAGCCAATTGAACCGCCTTTCTTTATAAATTATCCAGTTTCGGGTATTTCTTTATAGCAATGTGAGAGTTAATACATCTCCCACTTACAAGTGAGAACATGTCATATTTGGTTTTCTGTTCCTGTGTTAGTTTCCTTAGGATAATGGCCTCCAGATCCATCCATATTGCTTATTCTTTTTTAAGGCTGCATACTATTCCATGGTGTATATATACCACATTTTCTTTACTCACTCTACTATTGATGGGCATTCAGATTGATTCCTTGTCTTTACTATTGTGAATAGTGCTGCAATGAACATACACGTGCATGTGTTCTTGTGGTACAACAGTTTATATTCCTTTGGGTGTACCCTCAGTGATGGGATTGCTGGGTTTAATGGTAGTTCCGTTTTAAGTTCTTTGAGAAATCACCACATTGCTTTTCACATGGCTGAACTAATTTACATTCTCACCAGCAATGTGTATTTCCTTTTCTCTGTAACTTGGCCAGCATCTGTTATTTTTTGACTTTTTAATGATAGCTATTCTAACTGGTGTGAGATAGTATCTCACTGTGGTTTTAATTTGCTTTTTTTTATGATGATTAGTGATGTTGAGTACTTTTTAAGGTTTTTTGGCTGTGTGTATGTCTTCTTTTGAAAAGTGTCTGTTCATTGACTTTGCCTACTTTGTAATGGAGTTGTTTGTTTTTTTTTTCTTCTTAATTTAAGTTCTTTATAGGGTCTGAATATTGGACCTGTTTTAGATGCACAGTTTGCAAATATATGCTCTCATTCTGTATGTTGTCTGTGTACTCCTGAATGATCATTTTAGCCATCTTTTCACGTGTGACAACTTAACATTAAAAATCTGCCGAAAATCAATTTAACATCACTGGCATGCTTCTGCAATCTGTTCTGTGGTCAAGGTGAAATGAAAACTTAACAATTTCACAGTCAGTTCGATTCAACAGACATTTTATGAAAAATCTGCTATGTGTTAGGAATTTTTCTAGCTGTGGAGTGAAACCCAATAAGAAGTCACACATAGCCTCTGCTCTAAGGAATTTTGCTATCTAATAATGGTAACATAAAAGTTCATGTAATTACCTGTCACAAAAAAGAGTACTTAATAGATCTTAATAGATGGAAAGACAAGAGCAATTGTGGCAGACTCAGAGGATTAAGGAATAGTCGTCATGGAAGAGACACTTGAGCTAGATCTTGTAAGTCAGATAATATTTCAACAGGTAGAGACAGAGAATTCACATCTAGGGAAATAGTAAGCAGAGCCTAAAGGTGGTAAATTGCATTTGTCTATCTAAAAGGACTGACTGCAAGTAATGAGGAGATGGACCAATAAAGCTAATATAGGCTCAGATCTAGAAAATCTAGGATATTTGTTTAATAACTGCGGAGTTTGCAGTTTAAGTCATTTGTGAGTAATGCATTTATCCTTTATGTGTTTGTTAACTTGTATAAATCTTGCTTTTGTACATTGACTTTTTCCTGTATGAGAACCAGTTTACTAAAAAGCAAATAAAATATCTACAGATACATTTTTCCCACTCAAAAACTTTTAAAAACTAAACAGCTTTTTAAAAAAGTACGTTACATTTTTTTTCCAATTTTCCTAAATGTATAAAAAATAAAATTATATTTTTTTAACCCTAATCAGGGCATTGTCACATTTTTGCCATCCTTTTGTCTGTTTAAAAACTAGCCAACTTGCTATTCAAAGGGATCTTCAGATTCAATGTAATCCCCACCAAAATAAAAATGGCATTCTTCACAGAAATATGAAAATCATAACATTTATTAAAAAATCAAAAAGGACCCTGAAAAGCCAAAACAATTCTGAGCAAAAACAAACAAAACAAAACAACAAAAAAAAATGCTAGAGACTCCATACTACCTCACTTTAAAATATACTACAAAGCTATCCAAAACAGCAAGGTGCTTTGATAAAAATAAATACGTACACCATTGGAAGATAATGGAGAATTCAGAAGCAAATCCATATATTCACAACCAACTCACTTTCAACAAAGGCACCAAAAACATACATTGGAGAAAGTAAAGTATCTTGAATAAATGGGGCTGAAAAACTGGATATTCACATGCGACAGAATGAAACTAGATTCCTATCTTTTACCATATAAAAATCAACTCAAAACAGATTAAAAATTTAAATGTAAGACCCAAAACTATAAAACTACTGGAATAAAACATAGGGGAAATGCTTCATGCTATTAGTCCAGGCAAAGATTATTTGGGTAAGACCTCGAAAGCACAGGCACCAAAAGCAAAAACAGACAGAATAAGCTCTATCAAGCTAAAATGTATCTGCACAGCAATGGCCACAACCAACAGAGTGAAGATGCAACCTATAGAATTGGAGAATATAATTGCAATGTATCCATCCAACAAAGAATTAACATTCAGGATATATAAAGAGCTAAAAGAATTCAATAATTTTTAAAAATTTCATTAAAATGTGTGCAAAGGACATGAAGAGGAATTTCTTCAAAGAAGACAGACAAGTGGCCAACAGTTATATTAAAAAATACTAAACATCACTAACCATCAGGGAAATGCAAATCAAAACCACAATGAGATATCACCTCACACCTCTTAGAATGGCTATTACCTAAAAAATAAAAGTATTAGCGAGCATGCAGAAAAAGTAAACTCTTATACACCGTTGGTGAAAATGTAAATTATTATAGCCATTATGGAAAAACATATGACTGTTCTTCAAAAAACTAAAAATAGAAATATCATGTGACCCAGTAATCTCACTACTGAATATATATCCAAAGGAAAGAAAATGAATACATTGAAGAGATAATTGAATGAAATCTTGCCATTCGTGGAGGACATTGTATTTAGTGATGTAAGCCAGGTACAGAAAGACAAATACTGCATGTTCTCACTCATATGTGGCAGCTAAAAAGTTGATGTCATAAAAGTAGATATTAGAATAGTGGTTACCAGAGGAAAGGAAGGATGAGATGGGAAGGGGAGATAGGAAGAGGTTGTTTAATGGGTACATAATTACAGTTAGTTAGATAACAAAATAACTTTCTAGCATTCTATAGCATAGTACAGTTGATTAAGCTAATAACAATTTATAATATATTTCAAAATAGCTAGCAGAGAGGAATTTGAATGTTCCCAACACAAAGAAATTATGAAATTTAAGATGATGCATATACCAATAACCTAAATTTGATCACCACATATTGTATACATGTGATGAAACATAATGTGTTCTATAAATATGTAAAATTATGTATCAATTAGAATTTTAAAAATTATATTAAGAAAAAGGCCGGGCGCGGTGGCTCACGCTTGTAATCCCAGCACTTTGGGAGGCCGAGGCGGGCGGATCACGAGGTCAGGAGATCAAGACCACGGTGAAACCCCGTCTCTACTAAAAATACAAAAAAATTAGCCGGGCGTGGTGGCGGGCGCCTGTAGTCCCAGCTACTCGGAGAGGCTGAGGCAGGAGAATGGCGTGAACCCGGGAGGCGGAGCTTGCAGTGAGCCGAGATCGCGCCACTGCACTCCAGCCTGGGTGACAGAGCGAGACTCCGTCTCAAAAAAAAAAAAAAAAAAAAAAAAATTATATTAAGAAAAGTTGATACCACCCACCATCATTCATTTAAAAAAAAAAAAAAGATTTTATCTGTAAGCAAAAATGTTGACAACTATTAAATAAAAAATACATTTTCAGTGTTAATTATTCAGGTAACACACAAAGGTATGGAGTAAACTATGGCAATATTTTTTCAAATTCACCTCACTCCTTTCATGCATTGAAGTAAAACCTTAATATCCATATTATGTGCATTCTATTCATTGTAACTATATATATGAATATATATAGATATCTCATTTTTGTAAATGGAGTCCTCATATATGCATTGTTATGACTAGTATTTATTTCTCATTAACAATGAGTCCCAGATATTTGTCACTCTTTATTCTATTCCTCCAGAAAAAAATGCAACTATGAAAACATTTGCTCATTTATTTTTCTCTACATGTGTAAATATTTGCTTTATAAATTAAAGCACTTTAAAATACAAAAACTTGAAAGACTTTAATCAAGAATATCAAACTTTAAATAATCTAATGATTAGAGTTTTAATAAATAATCACTGTTTATGTTATAAAATCATACATGCCACTAGCTCTTTTTGATGTACACTATTTTCTTTTCTTCATTTCTGTTTGTATTTCTTCTCCCCTCACACTTCTCTGTCCCAAGTAACTCATGTTTAAAACCTCCTAATAAAACTCCATATGTTCATTCATGTGTGTATAATTGTACACACAAAAAAGCTATATATTTATATGTAAATACATATAGAAATATATGTGTGTATGTGTATTTATCTATTTGTTCCTATACAGTTGATTCTTACTATTCATAGATTCTGTATTTCAGAATTCCCCTATACATTAAATGTATTTCTACCTTCAAAGTCAATACTACTTAAAGTCTTATTGCAGTCAGTATTGACATATGCAGAGCAGTGAAAAATTTGAATCACCCAGCTCACATTTTCTGAACTGAAGTAGAATAAAGTGGTGTTCCTTTTTCTTGTTTCAGTTCTACTACTATAAACATGTACTCTTTTTATAGTCTATTTAGTCCCATTGTTTTTTTTGCATTTTTGTGCTATTTTTGTTGACTTTGTTGCTTAAAATGCCCTCTAAACATATGATTGAGTGCTGTCTGCTGTTCACACATACAAGAGGGCAGAGAAAATACATATATTAAATAAGCTTTTTTTAGGCACTAGTTATAGTACTGCTGGCTATGGTTCAATGTTCTTGAATTAACAATGTATATTAAATAACATATTTTAAAACAGAAACACACATAAAACCAGTTATGGATTGATTGGTTGACAAAAATGTTTTGGGTTGATGCTCACTGGAACCTAACCCTACTTCCTCAAGGAGAAATTGTCCAATATTGCTAATTCAATGTTTGCAGCAACTATACATAACATTACTACAAGTAATAAGACTATCTATCTATCTATCATCTATCTAAGTATGTTTTGAGGCCAACACTACCTAAAGTAATAAACAGATTCAGGGCAATTGCCATCAGAATTCCAACAGCTGTTTTTGCAGATATATAAAAAACTATCTTCAAATTCATAATGGAAGTACAAGGGACCCAGAATAACCCTAACAGTATTGAAAAATAACTGAGTTGGAGGAGTCACACTCCCTAATTTTATTATATTATTTATTTATTTATGACAGAGTCTCACTCTGTCACCCAGGCTGGAGTGCAGTGGCGCTATCTCGGCTCACTACAACCTCCACCTCCCAGGTTCAAGCAATTCTTGTGCCTCAGCCTCCTGAGTAGCGAGCAGCTGGGATAACAGGTGTAGGCCACCACACTTGGCCACTCCTTAATTTTAAACCTTACTACAAAGCTACAGTAATCAAAATAATGTGGTACTGATGATATGGGAGCAGGGCGGGAAGTGCTGGGTAGAGAAAGGCGGGTCCCTGGCTAGGGCTCCACCCCATGGACCTAGGTGAGGACTGGAACGCGTGCTTCCGCGTCCAAATGTTGCATTTTCCAAGACCACTCTGGCCTGCCACGCTCCCATCCTGGGCCTGTAGACACCCTAGACCCCAGCAAGGCAGAGACAGAAACGGATGGATGTGAAGAGGAGCGGATTGGCAGAAGAAGACATAAGCTGCTGGACGGCAAGAAGACGTCAAGGCGAGCACGCCAGGAGAAGAGCACACTGACAGATGCCTGCACGCCAGCAAGCCATCGACCCGAGGGTAGAGATGGAGTTTGGCCGGGGAAGTTGTAGGAGAGCCGGGGCTGTTGAGGGTCCCAACTCTAGGGGAAGACCATCTCCCTTCTGGCTCCCTCATCAGCTGAGAGATACTTCCTCTCAATAAAACTTTACACTCATCCTCCAAGCCCATGTATAACCTGATTCTTCCAGCACATCAAGGGAAGAACCCAGGATACAGAAAGCCCTCTCTCCTTGCCACAAGGTAGAGGGTCTAATTGAGCTGATTAACACAAGCCGCCTATAGAAGGCAAACTAAGAGAGCAACTTGTAACACACGCCCACTGGGGCTTCAGCTATAAACATTCACCACTAAACACTGCTCGTGGGGTTGGAGCCCCACAGCCTGCCCATCTGTGTGCTCCTCTAGAGGTTTGAGTAGTGGGGCACTGAAGAAGTGAGCCACATCACCATTGCATGCCCTGTGAGGGAACAACGGAACCTTTTCCGTTTCACCAACATAGACAGAGACCAATGTAATAGAATTTAGCGTATAGAAGAAATATATCTATAAATATGTAGTCAACTGATTTTTTTCAAGGGTTCCAAGTCCATTTAATGAGGAAAGAACAGTCTCTTCAACAAATGATGCTGAGACAAGTAGATTTCCACATGACAAAGAATGAAGATTTTGGCTGTTTTTCTTCAAACATTCTTTCTGCTCCTTTCTGTCTCTCCTCTCTTTTTGGAACTTTCACAATGCCTAGTCTCATTAGTCTGATTGCTGGTGTTCCACAAGTCCTTTATGCTCTGTTACCTCTTTTTGCTTCTAATAACAGATAGTTTCAATTTTCATATATTCAGGTTCACTTATGCTGTTTTCTGCCTGCTCAAATCTGCTGCTGAATTGCTAAAGAGGTTTTTTATTTAGTCATCGTGCCTTTGGATTCAGAATATTTGTATTCCTTTTAAAAAACGTTGATCTCTATTGATAGTCTCATTTTGTTCATACATCATTTTCCTGATTTTCTTGAATTCTCTTTTCAGTTTTTGTTTTAGTACTTTTGAGAATATTTACAACAGTTGTTTTAAAATCAACAGTAGAACAAAACAATCCAACTTAAAAAATAGCAAAGGACTTCACACATCTTCAGAGAATATATACAAATAGTCAATCAGCACATTTTTATGAGTAGCTTTTTAGCTATTCAACCTCATTAGTCATTAGAATAATGGTAATCAAAATCACGAGATACTACTTTACAACTACTGAGGTGATTACAATTTTTTCCTTTTTTTTTTTTTTTTTTTTTTTTTACTTTGTAATTCTTAGTGTAGGAGGAGAGACCTGGTAAGAGGTGACTGGATGATGGGGGAGAATCTCCCCATTGCTGTTCTTGTGGATAATGAGTGAGTTCTCATGAGATCTGGTTGTTTAGAAGTGTGTAGAACTTCTGCTTGTCTGACTGGCTATTTATTGTATAATTAATAAAGACCACTTTTAGTTACCGTGTATTTTTTTAGTTCAATAATTTCCATTTGATTCTATTTGTTTGTGTCTAAGTTTTCTGTTACTGTAATAGATTGCCTGAGACTGGGTATTTTATAGAGAATAAAGGATTGATTTTGCTCATGGCTCTGGAGTCTTGGAAGTGAAAGATCAGGGAGCCTCATCTAGTCACTTTCTGGTGAGGCTCTCATGCTGCATCATCATAACATGGGAAGAAGTGGAAGGGAAAGAGGGCACATGCAAAGAGAGCAAACACCAGGAGGAAACTCTTTTTATAACCACCCGCTCTGTGGTAACTAATCCAGTCCTGTGAGAGAGAGATTCACTCATACAGGATACCATAAATCTATTCATAAAGAATATAACCCCGTGACCCAACTCTTTCCATTCGGTCTCACCTCATACACTGCACAATGATAGTCAAATTTCAGCATGCGTTTCAGAAGCAACAAACCATATTCAAAGCATAACAGTATAGATTTGAGTTATGTCAATTATTTTCGTTTCTTCCAACTATGTTGTCCATATATTTCTTGTTTTTCTCATATTATTCATCAATATTTTCATAACTTTTGACTAATTCCAACATTTAATAGTTTGTGTTTCTGGTTTTATTTCCTTCTTATTCTCTTGGTCATTGGTGATATTTCTATACATCTTTATATGCCAAATTACTTTTTATTGAAAGATGAGCAGACTAATTTTAATTTAAAACACTAGTGCTTGAAATAAAGAGGCAAAGAAGAATAACTCTGTTAGTAAAGGTGAGTATGGTTTGTCCTCAGAAAGAATTGTTGTATCTGAAGATAGATTTTAAATTTATTTATTATTTTTTCTTAACTTGAGAAGCCAGAATAACAGTTTCTGGGTTAACATATTTTCCGGTTTATGGGCTACATACATGAGAGTCACATGAGGTGCTTATTAACTATGAAATTGTCAAGCTGTAAAACAGACCTACTGAATCAGAAACGTGACATTGGTAAACCAGAATAATACAGTGTCTTCAAGTGATTCCCTTGCTTGCTAAAGTATGAGAAACAGAAGACACGATGTTATTCCTTAAGTTACACACAGTTTGTTTCCTTTTTTCTTTCTTTCTTTCTTTTTTTTTTTTTCCTCTGAGAGGGATTCTTGCTCTGTCGCCTAAGCTGGAGTGCAGTGGTGTGATGTCGGCTCACTGCAACCTCCGCCTCCAAGGTTAAGTGATTCTCCAGCCTTAGCCTGCTGAGTAGCTGGTGTTACAAGAGCCCGCCACCACACCCGGTTAATTTTGGTATTTTTAGTAGAGATGGGGTTTCACCATGTTGGCCAGGCTGGTCTCAAACTCCTGACCACGGGTGATCTATCCGCCTCGGCCTCACAAAGTGCTGCGATTACAGGCTTGAGCCACCACGCTTGGCCCTGTTCATTTCCTTTTATCCTGAAAACACATATTACATCTCTACTGTATATCAGAAATCAGTTTGGGATAGGCCAAATAGCCTAAGAAGGTGTGTACTGGAAGAGGACATATAATTATTGCAAATCTATGTTTGCATGGCTATATAAATAACTTAACCACACAATATATAGTTATAGGAATGTATATCTTGAAAAAACAGACCTTTTATATAATCAATAGTTTAACTTTCCTTTGAAAAAGCTAATCACATATTCTCAATGCAGGTTTTGCCATCTCCAAATGAATGTGATTTTTTTTAAATGAGTGAACAAATGACGATTTTTTTAAACACCAAATCATGTGTAATTATAACTGCTCAGACAAATGAGGACAAGGAGCAATGGAATAAAGTCTAGCTTCTGAAAACAATTAATTTTCATACACAGAAGGGTATATGTCATAAATTTAGAACCTGTAAAGTCACCATGAGGTAACTCTTTAATATCTTATAAAACAGAAACTGAATAAAGTAACTCTTTGGAGTTGTCATGATGTGATATCAAGTTTCTTGGGATTTCTGCATATCTTGCATACAAAAATAGCAAAAATGTTTAGATAAATGTGATTAGCAAAAGACAACCTACATTTGGTCAGTGCTGTGCTTACTTACTTCTACCTCAGGTTATATAACAAGATAAAAAGTTGCAACCTCAATGAACAAAAGACAAATCACAAATTCATTCACACTCACTGACACATGTCCCTCATATATTGGAGCCATTCTACTCCAAACTCATTAATAAAGAAAATTCTAGTGATTGAATATCAGAAAATAAATGTCATTCTATAGAATATATTTGAATAAAAATTAATAGTATTGTAAATTGAATCATACACAATACAAAATACTGACATTAGAAAATGTTAAATATTTTAATGTATTATTGCTAAGGAAATAAAAGCATACATATACATATAAAATTACATATGCATATAAAAGCATATATATACATATAAAGTTATTAAATGAGATGGAATTATGTTTTACTTAGACACTCCTCAAATTTTCTTAAATATTTATTTCTTTCATTTGGTAAAGATGGAGTCTCATTATGTTGCTCAGACTGGTCTCGAATTCCTGGCTTCAGGCAATCTTCCCACCTCAGTTTCTCAAACTATTGGGATTACAGGCATGCAGCAGGCATAACCCACCTTGCCCAGCCAAATTTTCTTAAATATTTATTTTCGTTCTTCTTTTCCTTTTCTCTCTTTTCCTCTTCCTCTTCCTCTTCTTCTTCTTCTTCTTTCTTCCTTTTTTTTTTTTAAGATGGGGGCCTCACTATTTTGACCAGGCTGGTCTAGAACTCTTGGGCTCAAGCAACCTTCCCGCTTCAGCCTCTCAAATTGTTGGGATTACAGGTGCGAGCCACCATGCCTGGCCTCCAAATTTTCTTAAATATGTCTAATTTAACATGATTTTGTTTTCCAGAACTTTCTATCTTTGCAAGTGATAAGTTTTTATTTCTGTTTTTTTTTTCTAATTCATTCAGATCAGATGTTAAATCAATTGACAATTAAACACTTGTGCTACATAACTTTGTGCTGATTCAATGTGAAAATTTCCAGATTGGCCACACGTACTCATTAAAACTAACAAGAGCTCCATTTTTAATTCCCTGTGTGCCAGAATGAATATTGCTCCCTAGCATTCAACAGCCCTTAATTTTTTCTCATTTTTTCCTGTTGTGCCAGCTGCTAATAACTGGATTATGCCATTCGCTTCTTTCACAGAAATACCTGAAGATAAAAGAAATGAAGTAGTTTCTCTTATGTGGGATTTAACTATGATATAATTAAATTTTCTGTACAAAAATACTCATATATACAAAACTGTTTTAATGTTCTTGTCTGGTGTTAATTTTTGAACTGTCATTAACATTAACAGTCAATTCTTTAAAAATCTGTGTTCCAATTCCAAAAATCTATTCGACATCAAAATTCTTATCTCTCAAATTTTTCCTGAGAGAAAAATGAAATGTGTGTGATGGATGAAGCACAGTGAGATTAACAAAATGGCTAAATATATTCATACTAAAAGTAGGAAAATGCTTTCCAGGGCAGACTATGCACTTTTATTTTTTTGAAACATTTGTCTTATACTTGACTTGGTTACATGTTTGTCTTTCAAAGTAGGAAAGCTTCATGAAGGTCAAAATATAATCTCTTAAAATCGTTATCTCACCGTCATTGCAGGACTCACTGTTAGATACAGAATAAAGCACTTGGATTTTTTTCAACTTTCCTATGAAACTTCTGATACAACAGTGTTTAAGAGGAGATAAATTTCAAAGAGGCAAGAAGCTTTCAGAGAAGGGCTGAGAATCTACATTTGACCTGGAAGTCATAACCCCATTCTTGTCGCTGGCTTAGTATCAAGGTTCTTCCTTCAAGTCCTTTAAGGAATTATGAAAATTGAGTAGTACTGGAAGTTAAAGAATTAAGCCAAAGCCGTAGAAAAACAAAGTGTTATGTTCAAAGCCACTAGAATTGAGCATGGAAGAATACCAAATGGGATTCTAAAGCCCAAGAGGGAGGGTAAATTGAAACTTTTCTGTCTGGTCACTTACCAATCTGGACACAGTAAGTATGAAGTTCTATATTATTGCAGTTTAATTTGCAATTCTATCATGAAAATGATGCTCATCTGTTTTTCATGTGCTTTTGCATGTTAATTTTTATATAACTTTATTTTTTATAAAGTGTCAGCCCAAGTTTTTGCCTACTGATAATATAATTATTATGTTTGTGTTACAATTTTTAGTTTATGAAGTGAGATAGATTCAGTACAACAAAATAAATATATTATAAAGACTGTAAAAGTTATAAATTACAACACAATATTTTTATGAATACAGATGAAAAATCCTATCCTGTATGAAATGTAAAATTTTCTGTGTGGCAGAACTAAAATCTGAACCCATGGTTACCATGATTATTTCAAAGTGATTGTTCTTAAAAACTGGCTATAAAGCACTTTCAGGAAGGCACATACTGTTCCCTATTTCTCTTAGTAAACATAACAAACAGTGCTGAACATTATTTACAAAACTTAAGAAGACTCTGAAAGATGGAGAGAAGCTGGACTTTCTGGGGATGTCAATACCCAAGGAAGGGCACAGTGGTGAGTTACCTGGGTATTCTTTCTGATTCATATTTTACAGAACTGGAACTGAAGAAACAAGCAACCCAGAAATCCCAATGGGCACAGACAGAAAAGGCCCCATCGAAGGAGTAGGAAGGAAGCAGCATCACAATATAGAAACTTTGAGAAAATAATGGCTCCAATCCAGGCAAGCACCAGAGTAAAACATGCTCCACCCTCACCTACACCAACAAAGGCTAAGTGGGGAGTCTATATTTCACACTCACTAGGGTGTAAGGACTTACCCATCACACAAACCATGATGCTATCAGAGATAGATAGGCAGAGAGTCAAGAAATTCCCCAAGTAAAAAAACACATTTTGAAGACGGCATGAATTCTATTAGTTTGTATCCCTAAATGAATGGATGTTCTTGTAACACCATAAATTGTAAGATGTACTATTTTTAAAGTACATTAACAAAGAAAAATAGCTGTAAATTTCAATGAAAAACTAGCACTTATATGATGCAACTCAATTTCAGATATATTAAATATATGAAAATAAAGGTGCTGCTTAGAATTTGTAAAATATAGTATACAGTAGGCAGTTTACAAAGCATTTTCATAAGCATTAAAATATTCATCATTAGAACTATCAATTGACTTATGGAAATATGATGTCCAAGAAGTGAAATGATTTGCTAAAATTCAAAAGGCAATTGTGTGGCTAAGCCTGGCCCACAGCTAAAGTTTTCTGACTTCAGTACTCTATGGATTTATATATTTTTTTGTAAATGCTGTATGGTTCTACATTTATATAGTCCTTGATTAGGTGGTAATAATGGTTGTCAGATAAAACCATGTTAGAGGTTTAATACGGTTTCTGCTTGCAATTTCACTGCATCTGCATTTCTTGTCAATCAGCTATGTGTGCTATTGCTAACTGTAAATATAACCCCTTTTTACAAGATTAACATAGTGACCTTTTATTATGGCCCTTTTACAGCTTTATGTAGAATACATGTGAATAACCACAACTTTTCCCTATGGTGATTTCAATTCAACAAGGAATAAAGACTTGCTATTGGCACTAAATAATTTCATTGAATATATGATTTAAGTTGTTCAATACATTATTTGACTTCTTTAAATATTTATGGATTCAGGATTACTCTTTTTCTTTGGTGTGTCTTCTATTACTCACCACAATCTTAGGTACACTATGTGGTATTATCTACTCCTCATCATCATAGTTTTATTGCAATCTTACTATAAGTTATCATCCCATGTTCTGAAAGAGTTTATGTTTCAGAAGGAGATTTGCATTGGTGAGGAGAGAAAGAGAAAATTAAAACAAATCAAGGATGTATATGATGCAATCTTTATCTTAATAAATTCTAGTTCCATCGTCCTGTTGCCATCTTTCAGTAAATTCTTCCTACCTCTTCTCTCTCCTTTTTTTCTAACACTTCTTAAGCTGGAAAATTAGAACTAAACATAAAAATAGATTTATATTTAAACTATGTGTGTATAAGAAGGCATAATACGTATTAGAATCCTTGTTGTTCTTCCTTCAGGTGTTTTTAAGTGGTTATGTACTTTTTGATATTTCGAGAACAGAGAGAAATGCTTTTTAATTTTTTTGTGTGACAACCACCACGTTTTAAAATAATCCCTCTTAGGATGTATGTTTTTCATGTAGTTATTTGTTTTTATTCCATTTTCTTTTTCCTCTTAACATTTATGTTTAAGTCCCACTTATGTTTCTTTCTGATTGATACTCAGTTTTAAATGGGATCAGTTGTTTACATGGGTGTGTACAGATATAAGATGGTGTAACAGGAGTGAAGTACTGAAGTTGATAGTTTGGATTATTTTGCTTAAACCCTTATCCCATCAGTTTATTATTTTCTTTATCTTGGGTTAATGTATTTGTTCAGTTTTATTTCTGAAAACATGAGTTTGGGATAAATTTTGTGGAACCAGTTTTTCTGTGTAATAATCTAGTAACTACCACTTTCCTTATAATTTTAAAAAAGTTGTTGATTGGATTATGACAACTCCTAAACAATCTTCTTGTTAAGAAACATTTCAGTTAAGGTGGTTGTGAACATTTCACTCAATAATCTGATGTGGCAGTTATGTAATTGCTCAATTTTAATCAGTCATATAAATATGGAAGAGTAAGCTGAAATTTTCAGTAGTAAATCCTATAGATTTCGATAGTAAGTCCCTCATTAAAAGGAGGTAAACCATTCCTTTTTCTTTGGGTGTAAGATTCAGTGGATGTGTTTAGGAAGAGAAGAATATAATTTCAAGATATTTATGATATGTTTATATACCTGTGTATGAAAGAGAGATTTCTCCTTGGTCATTATTTTAAAAAGTCACATCCAACCATTCAAGCAGTGCCCAGTTATAGCTCCCACTGCCCTCAATGAAATGGCCACTTTATTTTCTGGCATAATTTAATAAAAATTAGACGATTACAAAACCAAACTTCCAAGGAACCTTCAAAAAGTGAGAAGGGGGAAAAAAAGGCACATTTTGAACAAAGTATTAATTTTAATGAGTCATTTGGGTAACATTACTGCCTCAGTTAGCCTGAGCCACTCACTTGTGATGTAAAACAGTTA
This sequence comes from Symphalangus syndactylus, assembly GCF_028878055.3. Taxonomy (NCBI): domain Eukaryota; kingdom Metazoa; phylum Chordata; class Mammalia; order Primates; family Hylobatidae; genus Symphalangus; species Symphalangus syndactylus. Next base: position 31,172,934 of record NC_072426.2, read on the forward strand.
ACGCAATTTCCCTATTCAAATAAAATTAACACTGGTATTTAGTGTTCTTGAAAAAATTTTTGGCATATTTCTAGTTGTCAGTAAACAATCTTGGACTTGCATTTTCACATTTGTTTTAGCAAGTCATGCAATAGTAGTATCTTTAGATGCTGATTATCTGCTACCCTCATTGTGACATAGTTTTGACCCTCGGCAAAGCTGGAAAATGCACGTTAGAGACCAAAGATTTTGCAGGCAAATATAGCATGGTTGAAAATACATCCCAAGATTTAAGTAAGGCAAGAACAGCATCCCCATTTTGCTCACCTGTCACTGCATAGTTCCTGGTCATTCTCTTCAGAAAGTTATTAGTAATCAATAAATATTAAACCAAATATGCCACGTACAGTTGGTCCATGTGGGGTTATAACTATTTCCTACACACTCTTGTATGCATTGCAAATGATTATATTGTCTTCTAGTGATGTAACAAGATATTTGGCACCAGGAGAGGGTAATTTTTTAAAAACCCTTTGTTATTGAATAAAAGCATTTAAAATAATAATTATATAATAGTTCAGTAATAATAGTTTCTTGAATTTTTTAGTTTTAAACAATTAATGACTTTAAAATGATAAATTTCATTTAAAATATATTATTCAGATTCTGTAAAATATTGTATGTATAATTCAAAATTTTCCCCTTAAGAAAGATATTACATCTTGCGGTCTACATTACGTTTTAATATTTAAAATTTGAAACCAAGTAAAATCTCTAAATAGTTACAAAGAATGAGTGGATTGAAATAATTCAGATTCTATTTCTTCATCTTTACAACCATTGTAGCTGTTGTGCTGTCTTTATGGATTTTTGAATCCATTATTTAAATAAATGGAAGCTAGCACAGGAGTAGACACAAAGTGTATCTGGTATTAGCTCCCAGTTACAAAAATACTCTATTCATTAAAGGTTAGTGTCCCTAAGCCCACATTTTGAGTTATTTTGATTAACTGTCAGTTATTCTAATTAATATCCATAAAAACCACAGAGTTTCTTAATAGGTAACTAATAAAACATTCTTATGTTAAACATGTATATTTGTTAATACAAAAACATAGATTAATAGAAGTCTTTTACAGCCATGAGGTGTAAAATTTAGAACACAAAAAGATTATATTTCAGGGAAGAATATTACATAATTGGCCTTTTTTAGGCCTGCCTGCACATCAAGATAAGAAAAAAAGCAGACTATAAGTCAATTTTATTATTATTTTAAGGTTTCTAGGCAAAGTAAAACAAAAAGAGTGGCTTCCTCTAAGCAAGAAAATTCTCCAGCCTTGAGACTTTGTCTGCAACATTGGATCTTCCTCATTCTACATGAAATTATATATATATATATATATATATATATATATATATATACACACACACACACACATACAGACACACATATACACAGACGTATATGTATGAAGTTATGTATAAGTTATATATTAATATCTAATTTAATAATATATTATGATTTATATTTTTACATATATAAATATAATTTCCTATTGGTTCTATTTCTCTGGAGAACCTGGGTAAATAGATATAGATTCTGGTATTGAGAAATATTCTAGAGGTATAGAAACTTAAGGATAAATTTTCCTAATTGGTTCTTGGATTAATGAGTTCAGGGATCTGGATTTCTAGCTTAAGCAGTGCATAAATGACCTGAAAGCTTCTTTGTGGTTACTAAAAGAAACACTTATCTCCTGTATCTATCTGTAGGCCTGTATCTATCTGTAGGCTTGCTTTATTGAACAGAGAAACAACCACTTGTGAGTGCCAGATGTTTGCAGCTAGCTGCCTCCACAGCTGGGATTCTAAGGACGTCCCAGCAGCTGCTGAGACCTCTTTTTCTTGGGGATTCTCTCTCCTCTCCTCACCATGGCGTTAGCTGCCTGCAACATTTTGTTGGTGCAGAAAAAATGTGATTGGGAAGTTAATGGGCTTCAGGACTGAACAGGTGTGTATGCCAGAAATCCCATCTCTGCTGTTGAGACTTTTCTTACCGTTTGTACCTAACATAGGACATCTGTGGTACCAATTGGTTTGAGACGAGATTTGTTAGCTTTCCAGTCTCTCTCTATGGGAATCCCAAAGACTAACCTAATTCCAAAGGCTAATTGGTTTGGGGGTACTCCACTTGTTCGTTTTAATATCTGTGTGTCTGTGATCCTTTACTTTCTTTTCTGGACATGGGCAGCTCAGTTTTCATACCACCCACAAGCCCTTTGGGGCCACATCTTGGGTGACTGGAAGACTTACAGTTATGAACCCATGACTAAAAAGATTTTATTTTATTGAAACACTGCTTGGCCTATGTCATGTTAGATGATAAATGGTGGCCTTTGAATGATTCCCTCTAGGATTACACTATATTACAATTGAAGTCATTCTGTCAAAGGTCTGAAAAATTGGATGATATATCACACGTCTAGGCATTTACGCTATTACACAATAATGATAGCCCATGAAGGATCTAGGTTAATTGTACAGAGGAACAGGAAGAAAGCCTCTCCCTTTCCAGAAAGTAAAACTCAAGAGGAAAATGATAATTATGATATTGGCCTCATAAATGCCTCGAATCCCTCTCCACCAGTGGCACCAGCCCCTTTGGAACAGATGAATGAGGCTCTGTACTAGGAATGCTGGCCTCATCTCAATATGGCAAGAGAATAAGAATGGTCTCCCCTTCTAAGAAATAGCAAGGCACCCAATTTGGTCAGGATATGACTGTGACTGAAGCAGGGCAATATCCACTAAGACACTATCCTATCAGTGGATTAAACAATCAAGGGTAGCCTGCCAAATAGTATTGGACCTACAGCCCATTCTCAATGTCTGACTTGTTATTTGGAAAAGTTCCAATCCACCTTTTAGGGAGAACCTACAGAGAATGGCTGATCTTTTCACCTACACTTTTGTTACCTACCAACCTGCAGGGGAATATGTACAGGCTTTCTTGAGCATCCTTTAAGTGCAGACAAGAAGAGGCTAGTATTAGATAACAGGTAAAGCCAATGAAGAGGCTCCACGCCTCTGCCAAGAAAATCCAAATAGAACTCCTGACTTTGAGGGAGCTGTTCCACCCGTGGATCCTAATTAAGGCCCTAATCATGGGAAAATACCCCGGCTGGACCATAACAAAAAATGCATCTTGGCAGGACTAAACAAAGGAGCACCAAAACACAAAAGTTTAAATAAAGTCCAGGCAGTTGTTCAGAAAGCAGATAAGGACCCTTCTGGAGTTTTAGAACATAGTTACCAGGCTTACTGCAAATACACCTATGCTGCTCTATAGACTCCTGAAAATATGAGAATGATAAACACAACTTTCATCCAACAGAATACACCCAATATTAAAAGGAAACTGCAAAACAAGAGGGAGCATTTGGGATGAACTCTCAATTGGTGAATATTGCCTTTACAGTATGCAATGCCAGGGGGCTAGAAAGCTAAAATAAGTCATGATGTACAAGGAAATAGTGGGAAAGGATTTTCTCCAAAGAGAAAAAAAAATCAAAGGCAAATGACAGTCAGAGCAAAGTTCTAGGTTATGACCAATATGCCTGCTGTTAGGAAAAAAGTCACTGGAAATCTGACTGCCCCTAACTGAAGAAAAATCAGAAAGATCAGAAAAAAGGAAAGATAACGATAGGGAAAGGCACATCAGCAGATGGTGGAACAGAACTATGATTCCAGTAATGAATAAGAAAGCCCACTGGGTCCCCTAAATCTTTCAGAGTAGATCATAATTTCCCCCTGGAGTGTCTGGTACAATTGGTAGTGGAGAACAAATTGATTGACTTTCTAATTGATATTGACTGGTGCAATTTAGTTGTAAACATTAGAGAGACAGGAAGTACTAAAATGAGAGAACCTATAACAGAGGTCACTGGTAATACGCAATAAAAGGCTTTCCTCCAGCCTCTGGAATCTGGGCTAGGAGATTTGGAGCTGAGACACAGCTTCCTTTATATGCTGGAATATCGACACCCTCTGTTGGAGTTGAAGGTGCCCAGGGGAACTTCTCTTTGGAGAAGCAGAAGCTTCACCTACAGGTCCTGATGGAACAGGTCCTGCAATTGCACATGCTGATCACTCACTCCAAGGAGGAAAGAGAGAAGCTCTTCCCCCTGGAGAACTACAAATAAGTGAGTAAAAGTGTCTAGGTAGATGAGGCCCCAGGCAAGGCCAAGAATATGCAGATTGTGCACACAAAAATAAAACAGGGACCTAAGATATCTAAAAAATAAATAAATAAATAAAAAGGAAGGCCTTAGAAGGAATACAACCTGTATCAGAAAAATTTCTGAAGAATGATCTAATTTGTCCCTGCAGGTCCCCCATAAAATACCCCATCCTACCTGTGAAAAAACCACACTCAAATGATATCAGTTTGTACAAGATTTAAGAGCTGTCAATCATATTATCCAAAACATTCAGTCATCTGTGCTCAACTCCTACACTTTGCTAACTCCTATACTTGGAAGTATAACTTCTTGGAAGTATAGCTTTGCTAACTTCTGTACTTGGAAATTGTGGATGGTTCTGAGTACTAGATCTAAACGATGCTTTATTCTGTGTTTTAGTTGAAGAAAGGGTCCAAATAATGGCAAGACCCAGAAACAAAGATGACTTCCCATGCTGTTAGATGATATTACCTCAAGTGTTCAAAAGCTCACCCACTATTTTTGGTAAGATATTGGCAAAATACCTAAGGAATTTGCAATTGGATGAGGGGGACTTACTAAAATATAACTTCTTGTGTCTGGCTTTTCCAGCAGCCAGTAGCCAAACCTAAGTTTGTTTACATAACCTCAAATAAAATTGGGAGATAATGCATTATAAGGTATTTTTTAATGTGTTACCTAATTCCTTACTGTAATTGTCATTTATTAATGCACAACAAATACAGAGTATCCTCAAAATCAGCAGCTTGAAACAATAAATACTTATAGTTTCTGTGGGTCGGAAACTGAACACAGCGTAGTTGGGTACCTATGACTCAGGGATCTTTCACAAGTTTGCAGTAAAAGTGTTGGCCAGGGCTTCAGTTTTATCTGCAGTCTTCACTGGGGAAGATCTACTTCTAAGATCACTCACATGATTGTTGCAAAATTCGGTTTTTCTTGAATTAAGGCCTCAGTTCCTCAGGAGGTGTGGCTGAATGTCTCTTTTAGTTTCTTGCCACATAGTCCTATCTGAAGACTGTCTCAAAACATGACAGACAGCTTCATGAATGGAAGAGTGCAAGGTAGATAGAATGCCAATAAAAGTGAAAGTGAGTTGAAGTATTAGGAATACCACAATCTTTTGTATCCTGAACATGAAAGTATTATATCCTTAATATAATGGGGCTATAAGTGGCTAAGTATAGTCCAAATACAAAGTGAGGAGAATAACATAAAGATAAAATACCAACAGGTAAGGATATGAGAGATGATTTTTGAAATTTGCCCACTCAGTTACTACATGGACAGCTTCAGATTTCTGTACTTTCTATTATTGTACTATCCTATTCTACTCTGCATGTTCTATTTGTCTTTGTTATAAACTTAAAACCAGTTATTTCAAATGATTTAAAAGTTTAACTTCTCCCTTACAGCATGGTCAATGGTGGGAAAAGAAATTATTTACTATGGAAAGACATTATTTAAATTAAGTAATTTGCAAGGCATTCAAAAGATGTGCTTGTGTGCAGGGTTGGGTGGGAAATAGCCTTTGAATGTCCACCTTCATTTTATTTTTGCCCCATTTTAAAAACTACATATTAAATTTAAATAATTTTTGTTATTACTTACTAGATAAAATATTCTGGACAAGTAAAAAGTTTTCAAAATTATTTTATTTTTGTAATGATTTTTCTATATTTTATTTTGAGTGAGAGCAATTATTAGAGTCATTATAGCATAAAAATACAGAGAAAAATCCATTTTTCTTGACTTAATCTGGTAGGTCTATTAATGTTTAATTAAAACTGAAGTTTGGTATAAACATAAAGTGAAAACAGAAGAAATAGATATTTTAAATTTTGGAACAATTTTTGCACAATTTTTTTTACAGATCTGATTTCTGTGAACATATATTAGTTTAGGATTTGCAAAATTTTATATAAATCTAAATATCAATTTTGCACATTCTCAAAAGGTCCTAGTTTCTTACACTTAGAAAAATTATTTTGACTTTCATCCATGTTGTTATATTTACTAATTGTCCATGAATTTCTTGTTATTGCTAAAGAGTATTTTATCGTATGCATATACCACAACTTGTTTATTCATTTATTAATACCTCTTAATGGGCATTTGGTTTTCCCCCACATTAAGTGAAATTTGGCTGTGAATTTTACATAAATCTAATATTTGGGAGTAAACTGTCTGTAGCTAAGAAAATATTTTAAGATTCTATTGTATAAATTGTCTTTTTATTTAATTTATCCTGTTCAGGGCAGTAATGACTAAGCCTAATAATATGTGTACATAGTGTTGGGGAGCAATGTGGGGAATTGGCCTTTGTGGGTTATAATGAATGTTCCTTATTTCTTCATATAAACTTATATTTTATTTTTATTTTATTGTGTATATTCAAGTGGTACAACACGATGTTTTGATATACATATACACAACAAAATGATGACCATAGATGTAAATTAACATGTCCATCACCTTCCATCCAGGAGGCGGAGCTTGCAGTGAGCTGAGATCACACCACTGCACTCCAGCCTGGGCAACAGAGTGAGACTCTGTCTCAAAAATAAATAAATAAATAAATAAATAAATAAATAAATAAATAAATAAATAAATTTTAAAAAGGGTGTGAAGTGGTATCTCATAGTGTTTTTCTATTTGTATTTTCCTCCTGGTTTGTAATGTTGAGCACCTTTTCATACACCTGTTGGCTATTTGTGTGTCTTGTTTAGAAAAATGTCAGTTCAAATTTTTTGCCCATTTTTAAATCTTGTTTGGTTTTGTTGTTGTTATTGAGTTGTGTGAAGTTCTTATGTATTTTGGATATTAATCCCCTATCAAATATATGGTGTGAATCTGTTGTCTCCAAATCTTTAGGCTGCATTCTCATGTTGCTGATTGTTTGTGGTGCAGTAGCTTTTTTTTTGCTTGATGTAGTACCACTTGTTTATTTTTGTGTTTGTCATCTGAGATTTGGTGTGGTATCTAAAAATTATTGCTGTCTTTTATATGAAGGAGCTTTTCTCTCATGTTTCTTTGTAAAAGTTTCATGGTTTAAAGTGATGGAATTAGGTCTTTAATTCATTTTGAGTTGATCTTTGTGTATGGTATAAGTAAGGGTCCAATTTCATTATTTTTCATGCGGATATAGTTTTCCCAACATCATTTCTTGAAGAAATTATTCTCTTCCCATTGCATCTTCTTGGTGGCCTTGTTGAAAGTTAGTTGACTGTATAGGTTTGGGTTCATTTCTGGGCTCTCTGTTCTGATCCACTGGCCTCTGTGTCTGGTTTTATGTCACTATCATACTTCTTTGATTACTATAGCTTTGAAATATAATTTAAAATCTGGAAGTGTGACACCTCCTTTTTTTTTTCATTGTCAAGATTGTTTTGGCTGTTCAGGCTCTTTTGAGTTCCATGCAAATTTTAAGATTGTTTTTTCTATTTCTTTTAAAAATGAAAATTGCAGTTTTAATAGGGATTGCATTGAATCTTTATGTCATTTTGGGTAGTATAGACATTTTATCAATGCTTATTTTTCTAATTCATGAACGCAAGATATCATTCCATTTATTTGTGTCTTTCTCAATTTCCTTCATCACTGTTTTATAGTTTTCATCACACAGATCTGACACTTACTTGGTTAAACTCATGTTTAAGGATTTTAATTTGATGCTTTCATACATGAGATTTTAAAAATTTCTTTTTGGCGTAGATTGTTATTGGTGCATAGAAATGCCACTAATTTTTGTATGCTGATTTTGTATCTTGCAACTTTACTGGGTAACTTTTAATACTATTTCTTATGGAATGTTTAGGGTTTTCTACATATAGGATCATGTCACCTGCAAACAGGAATAATTGTACTTCTTCCTTTCTGATATAGATGTGATTTTGTTGTCCTACTTGTCTAGTTGCTCTTGCTGGTACTCTCAATAGCATGTTAAGTAGAAGTGAGAATGGGCATTTTTTGCCTATTTTTATATCTTAGGGAAACAGCATTTATATTTCTTCATTGATTATGATGTTAGCTGTGGAATTTTCATAAATGGCCATTATTTGGTGAGGAAAATTTTCTTTTAATGTATTTATTGAAAGTTTTTATCATGAAAGATGGTTTAACTTTTTCAATGCCTTTTCTACATCTATTGAGATAAGTATGTGCTTTCATCACTTTTAATTCTGTTAATGTGGTGTATCATGTTGATTGCTTTGTGTATGTTAAACCAGTGTCACCTCCCTGGAAAAATTTCCACTTGGTCATGGTGTGTAATCTTTTAGATGTGATGTTGACTTTGGTTTGGTGCTATTTTATTGAGGAGTTTTGCATGTCTGTTCATGTTGACCTGTAGCTTGCTTTCTTGTATCTTTGTTTGGCTTTGGTATCAGGGTGATGCAGGCTTATGAAATGAGTTTGAAAATATTTCCTCTGATTTTTTTGGATGAGTTTTTTAAAAGTTAGTATTAATTCTTTGAATGTTTGGTAGAATTTAATCAGGACGTTATCTGTTCTTGGGCTTTTCTTTGTTGGGAGATTTTTCTACTACTACTTAAATATCTTTGTTATTGTTCTATTAAAGTATTTATTTTTAGTTCAGTATTGGTAGGTTTTTTGTTTCTAAAAATGTATTTGTTTCCTCTGGATTATCCAATTTGTTGGATTATAATTATTCATAATCATCCCATGTAATCTTTTTTTAAATTTCTGAAGCACCTGTTGTATTGTCTTCTCCCTCATTTCTGATTCTATTTGAATTTTCTGTCTTTTTTAATCAGTTAGTTGAGCCAAGGTTTGTCTGTTTTATTTTTTGAAAAAACAAAACTAGAAGAAATGGATAAATTCCTGGACACATACACCCTCCCAAGACTAAGCCAAGAAGAAGTCTAATCCCTGAAGAGACCGATAACAAGTTTACAAGAACAAGCCAAATTCTACCAGAGGTAAAAAGAGGAGCTGGTACCATTCTTTCTGGAACTATTCCAAACAATTGAAAGGAGGGACTCCTCCCCAACTCATCTAACATCACCCTGATACCAAAATCTGGCAGAGACACAACAACAACAACAACAAAATTCAGGCCAACATCCCTGATGAACTTCAATGCAAAAATCCTCAATCAAATACTGTCAGTCCAAATCCAGCAGCACATCAAAAAGCTTATCCACCATGATCAAGTCGGCTTCATTCGTGGGATGCAAGGCTGGTTCAGCATATACAAATCAATCAACATAGTCCATCACATAAACAGAACCAATAACAAAAACCACATGATTATCTTAATAGATGTACAAAAGGCCATTGATAAAATTTAACATCCCTTTGTGTTAAAAGCTCTCAATAACCAGGTATTGATGGAACATATCACAAAATAATAAGAGCTATTTATGACAATTCTATAGCCAATATCACACTGAATGGGCAAAAGCTGGAAGCATTCCCTGTGAAAACTGGCTCAAGACAAGGACACCCTGTCTCACCACTCCTATTCAACATAGTATTAGAAGTTCTGTCCAGGTAAATCAGGCAAAAGAAAGAAATAAAAAGTATTCAAACAGGACGAGAGGAGGTCAAATTTTGTCTTTTTGCAGATGACATGATTTTATATTTAGAAAATCCCATCGTCTCACCCCAAAAACTCCTTAAGCTCACAAGCAACTTTAGCAAAGTCTCAGGATAAAAAATCAATGTGCAAAAATCACAAGCATTTCTATACACAAACAATAGACAAACAGCCAAATCATGAACAAACTCTCATTCACAAATGATACAAAGAGAACAAAATGCCTAGGAATGTGGCTAATAAGTGATGTGAAGGACCTCTTCAAGGATATCTACAAACCACTGCTCAAGCAAATAAGAGAGGACACAAACAAATGGAAAACTATTCCATACTCATGGATAGGAAGAATCAATATTATGAAAATGGCCATACTGCCCAAAGTAATTTATAGATTCAATGCTATTACCATCAAACTACCATTGACATTCTTTACAGAATTAGATGACACAACTTTAAATTTCATATGGAACCAACAAAGAGCCCATATTGCCAAGACAATCCTAAGCAATAAGAACAAAGCTGGAGGCATCATGCTACCTGACTTCAAACTATGCTACAAGACTACAGTAACCAAAACAGCATGGTACTGGTCCCAAAACAGACATATAGACCAATGAAACAGAACAGAGACCTCAGAAATAGCACTACACATTTACAACAATCTGATCTTTGACAAACCTGACAAAAACAAGCAATGGGAAAAGGATTCCCTGTTTAATAAATGGTGCTGGGAAAACTGGCTAACTGTATGCCAAAAACTGAAACTGAACCCCTTCCTTACACCTTTTACAAAAATTAACTAAGATGTGTTAAAGACTTGAATGTAAAACCTAAAACCATAAAAACTCTAAAAGAAAACCTAGGCAATACCATTCAGGTCACAGGCTTGGGCAAAGACTTTATGATGAAAATACCAATAGCAATTACAACAAAAGCCAATATTGACAAATGGGATCTAATTAAACTAAAGAGCTCTGCACAACAAAAGAAACTATCATCAGAGTGACCAGGCAACCTATACAATGGGAGAAAATTTTGCAATCTACTCATTTGGCAAAGGTCCAATATCCAGAATCTACAAGGAACTTAAATTTACAAGCAAAAGACAACCCCATCAAAAAGTGGGCAAAAGATATGAACAGACACTTCTCAAAAGAAGACATTTATGCAGCCAACAAACATGAAAAAAAGCTCAACATCACTGATAGTTAGAGAAATGCAAATCAAAACCACAGTGAGATACCATCTCATGCAAGTCAGAATGGTGATTATTAAAAAGCCAAGAAACAATCGATGCCAATGAGGCTGTGGAGAAATAGGAATGCTTCTACACTGTTAGTGGGAATGTAAATTAGTTCAACCACGTGGAAGATGACGTGGCGATTTCTCAAGGATCTAAAACCAGAAATACCATTTGACCCAACAATCCCATTACTGTGTATATACCCAAAGGAATATAAATTATTCTACTATAAAGACACATGCACACGTATGTTTATTGCTGCACTATTTACAATGTCAAAGACATGGAAGCAACCCAAATGTCCATCAATGGTAGACTGCATTAAAAAAATATGGTACATATACACCATGGAATACTATCCAGCCATAAAAAGGAATGAGATCATGTCCTTTACAAGGACATGGATAAGGCTGGAAGCAATCATCCTCAGCAAACTAACACAGGAACAGAAACCAAACATGGCATGTTTTTACTCATAAGTGGGAGTGGAACAATGAGAACACATAGACACTGGGAGGGGAACAACACACACCAGGGCCAGTCAGAGGGCGGGGTGAGGGGAGGGAGAGCATTAGGACAAATAGCTAATGCATGCGGGGCTTAAAACCTAGATGTTAGGATGATAGGTGCAGAAAACCACCATGGCACATGTATACCAATGTAACAAACCTACACTTTCTGCACTTATGTCCTGGAACTTAAAATTTAAAAAAAGAAAAACCAATTCAGTTTTGTTGATATTTTCTATAGTTTCTCTATTATCTATTTTATTATTTTCTCTGATCTTTATTGTTTCCTTCTGTTAATTTGGGTTTTGTTTTTTTTCTAGTTCCTTGAGTTGTAAAGTTAAGTTGTTTATTTGATATACATCTTTTGTAGTGTAAGTATTAAGACAGTCAAATGTAAGGAAGTCCTCAGGGAAACTCCAACTGACCTGCACACCAGGAGGAGTGTGCACTGGGGTGGAGCTTCAGGAAGTCAGCATTACTTGCAGCAGGCAGGAGCCTGGCCTCTCTTGTTCTGGGGTGGAACCTGGAATTCAATCTGTGGGGTGGAAAGCCTATGCTAGCAAGACTCTCACTCTGTAAAGAGTCCCTGTTTCCTCTTTTTTCCCTTTTGCCAAATAAATTCAATTTTTCTTATCTCTCAAAATGTCTGTGAGCCTAATATTTCAAGGTTGTGTGACAAGGATCCTGTTTTTAGCTGAACTAAAGGGAAAGTCCTACAACAGTACTAGCATTATAAAATTTCCTTTCATCATTATGTTTGCTACATCCCATTAGTTTGAATATGTTTTGTTTTCATCTTGAGATATTTATAAATGCTCCTTAGTTTCTATTTGACCCAGTGCTTGTTCAAGGGCATGTTATTAATTTATACACATTTTCTTGCTGTTACTGATTTCTAGTTTTAATCCATTGCAGTTTGAAAAGATATTTGATATGATTTTGTCTTCTTAAATTTTTAAGACTTGTTTTGTGACCTAATATATGATCTATCCTCAAGATTGTCTCTCATGCACCTAAAAAGAATGTGTATTCTTCTGTTGTTGGATAAAAAGTATGTATATGTCTGGTAAGTTTATTTGGTCTACAATGTTATTCAAACCTGCTGTTTCCTTATTGATTTTCTATCTGGCGGCTCTATGTATTATTAAAGGTGGAATAAAATTGTATTTTTTACTATTCATTTCATGTGGCTTGGCTTTTTATTTCAAAGGAGACTAACTATATCTTGTAAACGAACTCTATTAAGTGATTCTTTTCTGAATTATATTTTTCAGAAGAGTATTAAACATATAGTCGGCACTTAATATATATGTGTGTGATACTTCCAGAGATCCCTCTCAAGCTAAGAATGCAAAAACGAATGAATCTACTTGTAATTCTTTATCATTAACATGTGCTCTTTTCTAACTTATCCTATAAGAATCTCGTATGTGTGCGTGTGTGTGGGTGTGTGTGTGCATCTGAATGTCAGAGAGATGTTCATTATTCACTTGTAAAAGTTATTTGCTTATTCATTCAAAAGTGAATTCTTCCCTATTTATTTCACATTCTTAGCTTTTATCTTTCTAAATAGACTAAGCACTACTTCTATAAATACTATTTTGTTATCGTTACCTAAACTATATACTCCAGAATAACATTAAGTTTATCATAATTAACTATAAATAGCTGTGATTTGTCACAAAAATAACATTGAATCTAAAACTGGATGATTGATAAATCTGATAACAGTACTTATATCTTCTTATTAATGCATGTTAATATCTAACAATTTTACAGGAAAAAAGGGTATGCATGTGGGTGTGTGTGTGTTTGCGTATCTATGTGTGTGTCCATCTGGACTCAAGTTGCTTACTAAAGAAGCAAAAAATGATAGAAACAAAGTAACGAGTTGAATGTTTGAACTTCAAGTTGTTTTGTTAAACTTTATACTAAATAGATATGAACAGTGAGAGCTAAAGGTACAAGATTAGTGATATTTCAAGTTCTAAACAACAATGTAGTTGCTATTCTAAATACATTTTTAAATAATATAATGTAATGCACATTATGAAAAAAATCCCAAAAGACAATCCCTCTTTTTTTTTTTTTTTTTGGAGTCTCTCTCTGTCACCCAGGCTAGAGTGCAGTGGCATGATCGCCGCTCACTGCAACCTCTACCTCCCGGGTTCAAGGGTTCAAATGATTCCCCTGCCTCAGCCTCCTGAGTAGCTGGGACTACAGGCATATGTCACCACACCTGGCTAATTTTTTGTATTTTTAGTGGTGACGGAGTTTCACTCTGTTATCTAGGATGGTCTCCATCTCCTGACCTTGTGATCTGCCTGCCTCAGCCTCCCAAAGTGCTGGGATTACAGGTGTGAGCTACCGCACCCAGACCGACAATCCTCTTATATTGTTGCTTTTCTAAAAATTTTCAGGCATTGTTATTAAAAATAGAGGAGTGAATTAATTTAAGAAAAAATATAGTGTTGTTATAAAGAACAGTAAGTGGATCTTTTATTTCAAAGCTAATTACACCACAGAATAGGTTTTCTCCATAACTTATTGTTCCTATGGCAATGATTTATCATTTTATGTTTGTATATATAACATCTGAGAATCTAGTAATTAGTTCACTTCTTTGTTATATTTTTCCATGAAGATTTTTGTATGTTTAGAAATGAAAAAAGAGGCAAATATATCTGTTAGCTACTCAAATATAAATCAAGATTCCTTTTAAGGTCATCAGCACTCACAAACGATCTAATAGTCCCAAATAAATACAACTTTTGCTCTGATTATACAAATAAGCAAAGATCAAATAATATGTTTCTTATTGTTAAGAAAGGCACACACTTCAAATTATTATATTTGAAGAATGCTGCTATCTTTTGAATAAGAATGACTAGATATATAAGTAAAATAAAATATCATTGTATTCAGAAACATCACTTTTACTTGGAAAGACAGTGGAGTGGTGTTGCCAAGGTTTTCAATGAGAACTGTCCAATTAGGCATTTCACATGCAAACTTCTCATAATTTAACATTTGTATCTTGAAAGTATACAGGATCACAGAATGCTAAATGTAGAGGTTCACTAGAATGATTCCAATCTAAAGCCTTTAAATGATTTTAAAGCTCTTTTATAAAAGGTGACTGAATAATATGCCCAAGGCTCCCTATATCCTGGGAACTTTAATATCTATGAGGTATTTTAAAAAGTAATATTTACTTCTCACAACTGCAAATCACTCATGTAGAAGTCTTATAGAAAATAGAAAAATAATGAAAATTGTCTGCTGAATATAGTCTCTGAACTGTGGGAATCTTATTGAAAATAAATGGAAATTCAGAAGTACACATAACCTAGGTCTCCATAAATTATACTTACAAACCGAGAAGGAACTATATTGCCTGCAACTCTGCTTGTTCTCTAATTATGATCTTATTGTACCAATGTCAATTCACCTGTTATGAAGTGATACAGTTATATATGATGTTACCACTGGAAAATAAAATGAGGGTACAAAGGACATCCGTGTGCTATTGTTAAAACTTCTTGTGAATATTTAACTATTATAAAATAAAAATAGTTTTTATAAAACCAAAAATGACAGTAGCAACAACAAAGTTATTTCATTAATTAATGGAAAGACTTTTATAACCATAGAGCAAAAGCAAGGTTCAAAATAATTTATAATATTTAAATATTTCTCTGGAATTTTTCTCCAGACATTTTCTCCTTCTAAACTCAAATGCCAACTTATCTGGAGCATCATCTACAAATGGGCAGATCTATGAATCTTAGCATTTAGGACTAGGTATGGAGTATTAGGACATGAATGCTATTTGTAAATTAGAAGATGTTTTCTGAGTAGTGTTTATTATTATTGTTATTATTAATAGTATTGATAGGCAGACAGACCTGAAGTTTGTGTAGTGGTTTGTTACACAGACTTGGAGTAAAATACAATTTCAGGCAGTAGAGGCAGCCCCTAATAACAGTAGATGTGTAAGAGAACTGGGGATACACTATGAATCTGAAATATCTCTGTACTGTGCAACACAGAGTGGGCACAGACAAAACTGTGAAAGGAGGAAGTATCGGCTGTGGTGAGTGAGGGATTTATCAACAAAAATTGTCAGTATTTTAACATAGCCTCGGCTCATTAAGAGTTAACATAGTCTGTTAATCCATTTACAATTTGCATGTCATTTTCAACACTCTCATAAACTGCTAGGAGATAATGTAAATTGATGCAGTTTTTTTGTTAACTGGAAAATGAATTAAAGACCATAGTATTTTTAATAATCTACATTGAATAGTTATGCTCCTAAAGATTTATCCTGAAATCAAACCAAAGCAAATAATTTTTTGAAGTTATCTAAAAAAGCAGAAAATATATATTCATCCGGATATGAAATGCAGAGTTAGTTATAACAAGAAAAAATAAAAACACATGTCAAAAATAGAGTTTATATTGTAAGCTAAATAATGGCCCCAAAGATGTCAATGTCCTAATCCTCAAAACTGTTAACATGATATCTTCCATGGTAAAAGAAATTTTGCAGAATTTAAATTAAGAATCTTGAAAAGGGGAAATTATCTTGTATCATCCTATTCTGTTGGCCTAATGTATTGAAAAGGGTCCTTATGAGGCGGAAGGCAGGAGATCACAGGAATTGAAAATGCAACCCTGCTGACTTTGAAGATTAAAAGATCATGAGCTAAGCAACACAAGCTCTCTGTGGAAATTGGAAGTGCAACAAAACAGACTCCTCTACAGCCCCCAGAAGGAATGCCACTCTGCAGTCCCCATTGTAATCCTTTGACCTCCATAACTGCAAGATAATGTATTAATATTTATATTGCTTTAAGTCACTAAGGTTTCTTTGTAATTGGCTATTGGTTATGTGAGAGTCTGTGGTCATGATACATTGTTAATAGAACCTTATTTAATTATATGACACTATGTTTATAATACAAAGCCAAGTGAAAAAATAAATCTAAATGTTGATTACAGCAATGTTAATAGAAAACATTACAGATAGAAACCTGGAAACTTACTACAATATTGTATTTATAATTGAGTAGTAGAATAACGAGCATTTAAAGTTTATTCTTTATATTTTCTTTATTTTTCTCTAATAAATAATTATTTATATTAAATAATACAGTAAATCTTGCATAGCTTTTTATGGCACTTAAGAAGAGACTAAAGCTATTTGGTTGGTCTGTTGTTGAATTGATAATTTTTCAGTTGAGCCTTTCTGACTCCTTTCTAATGAGATGATTTAGGTACCTGCTAAGGTTTGGATGTTTGTCTCCTCCAAACCTCATGTTGAAATTTGATCACCAGTGTTGGAGGTGGGGCCTGCTGGGAGGTGTTTTGGTTAAATTCTTCATAAACAGATCAACGCCCTCCCTCAGAAGTAAGTGAGTTCTTTATTGGTTTCTTCAAGAGCTGGTTGTTTAAAGGAGACTGGCATGTCACCTCTCGGTCTTTTCTCCTCCCTCACTGTGTGATTTCTGCACAACACAACTCCCCCTCACCTTCTGTCATAAAAATAATTAGCCTAATAAGGCTTTCATGACATGCAAGTGCCCAATCTTGAACTTTCCAACCATTATAATCATGATCCAAATAAAGCTTTTTTTTTGAAATAAATTGCCCAGCCTCAGATATAAAGCAACACAAAACAGACTAAGACTGTACCTGACCACTTCAATTAAAAAAAAGCCTAGCCTTACTTGTAGGGAATTGAGGTATAAATATATTAAAGTTTATTCGATCTTCTTTGGTGGGTGCTTTTTTAAACTTTACTGTCAGTGTATTTCCAGGCCTAGCCAAAATGACATTTCTACTGTAATTATGTATTACTTATTTTCCCAGAGGTGACAGATTTCTACCAAATAAATAACCTACTTCTTATAATGTACGTTTATTTTTCAGAAATTAAAGCCAGAAATTGTAGCATTCTGAAACTTGAAAAAAATAAATGAGGATGCTGAGACTTAAGAGGTTAATTTACTTGGCCCACGATTCTTGTTCTTTTTTGTTTTTGTTTTTGTTTTTTTTTTTGAGACGTAGTCTTACTCTCACCCGGGCTGGAGTGCAGTGGTGTGATCTCAGCTTACTGCAACCTCTGCCTCCTGGGTTCAAGCAATTCTCCTGCCTCAGCCTCCTGAGTAGCTGGGATTACAGGTGCCAGCCTCCATGCCCAGCTAATTTTTTGTACTTTTAGTAGAGACGGGGTTTCTCTTTATTGATCGGGCAGGTCTCAAACTCCTGACCTCGTGATTTGCCCGCTTGGGTCTCCCAAAGTCCTGGGATTACAGGTGTGAGCCACTGCGAAGCTCTTCTACTAAATATTATAAGATGCTCTGACTCTTGCAACACTAGCTAGTGATAAGAAGTAGGGAAGGAAGTAAGAGGTGTGACTGAAATCTAGGCCAGGCTAAAAAAGAGGATTATAAACTTAAACAAGGCTTAACTTAAACAAGGAGGGCATTTAGCAGAATTTGGTTATATTCGCTTTCCTATGATTTCCTCATTTTAAGTGGATGCTATGGCATTGGCAAATTCACTGAGTGGCAAAGTTTTGCTAATGTAGATTCGAGGCCATCTCATCTTTACCTTAATTGACTAGAAATTTCAGCCAAAGCATTTGGACACATTATGCTACTAGGCAAAATCACTAAATATTGTATTCCACCTTTCCACTGAATGAGATTTGTAAATAAATGAATAAAAAACATGTTTTAGTTATGTTTGGGAAAAAATTTTACTCCTTAAACTTACTTAAAATGTCTTGCATATTTTATTCTTTTAATTTCTAGAGGTTAATTTTAATTGTTTAAATATTGGAATTTTATGATAATGTTTTTTGTTTTTCAATTCTGTTCCTAGTAACCGAATAGTAAATAAATTTTACAACTCTTTGAGAAAGCTAAAAATAAATATTTTTCTAATGCAGTATCAGCTTCTTTTTTACTTTTATCAAAGTAAAATATAATGAAGTACTTATAGTTAAAATGGGTAACTAAATTTTGCCATTATTACTGCCATGACACACATATATTTTGGTCAGACATGTTTTGTTTGACTATTATTCATGTTTTATAAAAATTAGTCCAGTTTTAAAAATCAGGAAATTTCACATAGTATATTCATACACTTCACGTAATTTAGATTTCAGTTTTTTAAATAGTTAAAATTCCTCGCAACATATGGCTCACAATGAAGGATGGCCACAATCAGAAGAATTCAAAGAAAGTTCTGTTTTAAAAAACCAGAAATTTCCCTCAAAGCCCATCAATTATACAACACACGCAGATACATGTATGCACAATTTATTATGTGCTATATCCTTGTATGTTATGGACTTTATAATTGTTTATATTTGGCATCTTTAGGGGTTCACAGTAAATAGAGATATAAAAATAAAGGGAGATTTGCAAAGGGGATTTGTAAAGTTTTCAAATAAAAACTCGCCTTTTTTCACAATTTTGTAAGTATCATTCTTCATTTGTCAGGAAGCATCAGACATGGATTGATATTTGCAGAGAGCTGACACTATGTCTCTCAAATGGGCTTAGAAATGTTCTGTCAACAAGGAGTTAGACTATTATCGTATCTTTATTTATTCTTTTTAGTTTGATCGAGTGTTGACATTGCCTTCAGGCTCTGACCTTTCAATTCGCCAAATAGACAAGCAGGAGGTTAACTGCACGGCTTTCTGGGGCTTTCCATTAGAAATGGCCATTTATGGTACACAGTATTAAAGTAGTTGGCAAAAATGGTATGGCTTTTCACAATTGTACGTTTAATAACACTTAGCTAGCACATGATAGTCAATAATTTACTGGAAAAAAAGCTATAAAAGTCTATAAAGGCGACAATTTCTTAACTACAAAGTAAAGTTCACTAGATGTACACTGCAAAAGGCAGAAGTGTCCAGGCATTTGAAGAAACAGATGATATAGTTTTATTTTATAGTAAAGGGGAATGCCATTTGACAGAGGCACCAGGGTGGCAACTGTATTTCTGCAGAGTGGAGTTTGCTATAAGAGCTTCACTGACTGGAATTAAGTGATAATTATATTATAAGAAAATGTGTAATGTATACCATCAACACTAACAAAAATGGTTTATTTCATAAAATAAATATATTTAGGAAGAAAAACAATCAGCCTGACATCTGCATTTTTAGTTAGTTTACATAGCATTTTCATTTATAATTTCCCATTTCATGTAATTCTCATAAGCCTTTAAAAGAAAAAGAGAAATTTTTACTTTGGAAATGTACTTTCCAAAAACAAAACCATTACAAAAATTATTTAAAATGTACAAAAAGAGAAAAATAAATTACTGGGTGTTCTTCCAGTGAGGTGCTGGGAGACTTTGTCTTATTTATTCTATATTACGGTTCTTCAGGATCAGTAACTGAGATTTTCACTCAGTAGAGATGCAAATAATTTCTGTCCAGTGGAACAGACAATTCCACGGATAATAGTTTATGGTATTTTGAATATTAACCAGTTTTGTATCCAACCAAGAATGATATCCTAAACTTACCCATAAACACTTTGTTTCAAAACTTCTTTTTGGAATATTTTGAACATCTTAGGGATTCGTTAATTAGTGTGTTGCATAAAATCTTTGGTATATGTTGTCTTATATGTGCATGATTTTACCTTTTAGAAAATTATACGTTAAAGGTTCATGTTTACATAAGACTAGTAGTATGTCAACTTGTAATACTAAAATCTTTAGGACTCTGGTGACTTCTGGCCTTTATAAACTTTGACGAGCGTATTCATTTCCAGCATTCTTGCTTTCTACATTATGAAATAAGATGGACGATATCATATACCTATAGAGACACTATTCTCCTCTCAAAAGTGTTACGATATTGTGATTCTAAGTGCTCTATTTGAATAAAGTTGTCCTTACTAAGCCATGGTGAAACAAGTAAAAACCCAAATAAATCTTTCTTAATCATGGAAAGGAAACATCTAAGATTTAAGTTTATGCCGCTGTTCGAATTTCTCTTATGTAATCCATGGAGCTACAGTTTACACTGAAAAAAATAATAGCTATGCAAAACTGACAAAAGAAACAATCAAAGTGGCTGAATCTTTCCAGCCCCATTATTGGTAAATCATAGAATCAATGTCCCTTTTATATTGCTCTTTATTATTCAGTGTTTCCAGTTGTTTCAGATTCTCAGATAGTTAAAGCATGATGGCAAAACTTCTTATCATTTCTTGTACCTCTTTTCCTTTTTTTTTTGAGACGGAATTTTGCTCTTGTTGCCCAAGGTGCAGTGCAACGACATGATCTTGGCTCACCTCAACCTCTACCTCCCGGGTTCGAGTGATTCTCCTGCCTCAGCCTCCCAAGTAGCTGGGATTACAGGAATGCACCACCACGACTGGCTAATTTTGTATTTTTAGTAGAAACGGGGTTTCTCCATGTTGGTCAGGCTGGTCTTGAACTCCTGACCTTAGGTGATCTGTCTCCCCAGGCCTCCCAAGTGCTGGGATTACAGGTGTGAGTCACCACGCCAGACAAGTTTCACTTCTTAAAGCTTTCTTTTTAAATTCAGAATATTACCAAAGGATGACGAGGTAGAGATTTGCCTAAATTCTGCAGGTTAACTTTCTGTGATGTTCACCAATTTAGCTTGGTAATCATTTTACTTAACAGTTTTTCTGATCCCTGAGATTTAAGTCTGACAACATTCAATGCCAAAAGTTCAAGTACAAATTTATAGATATATGAAGAGAGACAGAGAGAGATAAAGCACTTGCTATCAAGAGCTTGAAATACAGGTTAAGGAGAAGTCTGTTTACAGGCTACTAGGCTACTTAGCTGGTACAGTATGATTTTCCTCTCATTGACTATCGCTAAGAAACTGCATTCTGTGATATTGAAGTAACTTTAAGGAAAAATATTTTTAAATAAATTTAAAGAATTTAAATTTAAAAGTACAAAGTAGTTTTCTTTAAAATGAGTACATCAAATATTGTACCTTTTAAGTTTTCTAACTATAAATAGAATAGTGTGGTAAATTGAGGATTAAATGAGGGGATATGTGGAAAGCATTTAACTAGTTAGCACAATAAATAATACAATCTATGCATTCAAAAATGGTGGTGATGGTGGTGGTGGTTGCTGCTGCTGCTATTATTAAATTTTACTAGGTTGTAGTCTCTGTGCTGCTTTACTTGCATTTTCTTATTTCACTCTATAAATAACGCTGTAGGGAGGTACTTTCACCATCCTCAATTCATGAGTGCAAAATTGAAATGAAGAGAAGTGAAAAGAGTTAAAGTCATTTACCTAAAGTCACACAGCTGGTGACTGGCAGTGCCAGAATTAATACGCTTTTGGAGTCAGATTTCATGAGTCTGAAATTTTGACCTGAATTTTTTTTTTTTTTGAGGAAGTGGTAGGCAGCCTCCAGATGTCCCTCAAAGATTCTTATTTTGTGATATTAATCCTTTGTGTAGTCATCTTGCTCACTGAATAAGACCAACCTGTGTAACCACCAGTATACCATATAAAGAACAGGATATGACTTCTGAAGCTAGTTCACACAAGTGCTTTTGGTGTTGAGTCTAAAAACTTATCACCTAACTGCAAGTCACATAGAGTTGCTCCTATGTTTAGTTCTCAAAATTTTATACTTTTACTTTCTATATGTAGGTCTATGATCTGTACTGAGTTGATTTTTGTGAAAGATGCAAGCTTAGTGGTGTCTACGTTCATTTTTTTGGCATATGAATTTGGAAGATTTCCCTCAGATTTTATTTTCTGGAAGTTGTTGTGGATAATTATTTGGTATCTTTTTTTTTAACTTAAACTTTAAAGTTAAATTCAGCAGTGAAACCAACTAGGCCCAGTAATTTTTGTGGGGAAAGGTTATTATTTATTGATTCAATTTCATTAGTAGGTATAGACTTATTCATATTACTTATATCCCTTTGTGTGAGTTATAGTAATTGACTTTGAGGAACTGGTCCATTTCATCAAAATTATCAAAATTCTCACAAAGAGTTGTTCAGAATATTCTTTCATTATTATTTTAATGCCCATGGTATCAGTAGTAATGGCCCCAATCTCATTTCTGATATTAATATCTTACATGTTGATGCTTTTTGTTTAACTTGGTTAGAAGCTTATATCAACTTTACTTACCCTTACATAAAAACGGCTTTGGGATTTCTCAAATTTCTCTACTGATTTTCTGTTTTCAATTTCATTGATTTCTATTATATATATATTTTTTTATTATGCTTATTTTAGACTTACCTTGCTCTTTTTTCTCTAGCTTCCTAAAATAATGTAATACTGATTTTCTTTTTTTAAATATGTCTTTAATGCTATAAATCTCCTTTTAAGCACTGCTTTTGCTGCATCCCACAAATTCTTAAAACTTGTGTTTCATGTCTGTATAGTTAAAAACATTTTAAAAATATATTTTGGGGCTTTTCTTTAAGAAAAATCTGTGTGTTATTTAAAGTGTGTTGTTTGATTTCCAAGAATCTGGGGATTTTCTAGCTATTTTTTTCTGATATTTATTTCTATTTTAATTCCATTGTGATTTCATAAACTACTTTGTTTTATTTTTATTATTTTAATAATTTCAAGTAGTATTTATTTACATACAGTGTGATCTACCATAGTGAATGTCCAGTCTCTCTTTCTTCTACTCTTGTGAACCAGTTATCTATGTTTCCCTTTTGAAAATTTTGTAGTTTTTGGATGTGCTGTTCTGCTTCAATTTTCACTCTTCATTTTTCCTCTTTACATTTTCACTTGTGAAGTTTCCATTGACCCATTTTTTTTTTTTTTTGAGATGGAGTCTCTAGCTCTGTTGCCCAGGCTGGAGTGCAGTGGCGCGATCTCAACTCACTGCAAGCTCCACCTCCTGGGTTCAAGCCATTCTCCTGCCTCAGCCTCCCGAGTAGCTGGGACTACAGGCACCCGCCACCATGCCCAGCTAATTTTTTGTATTTTAGTAGAGACGGGGTTTCACCGTGTTAGCCAGGATGGTCTCGATCTCCATGGACCTATTTTTAAACTCACTGATTCTTTCCTCAACTATGTCCAGTCCACTGCTGAGTACATTAAAGACGTTCTTCATTTGTTTTTTGTTTTTTTTTTCTAGCATTTTCTTTGATCTTTTCTTAAAGTTTTCATCTCTTTTCTTACATTACCTGTCTGTTACTATGTGTTGTCTACATTTCTATTGCAGCCCCTAATATGTTAATCTTAGCTATATTAAATCCCCTTTATGGTAATTCCAACATCTGTCTTATATCTAACTCTGCTTCTGATATTTGCTTTTTCTCTTAAGAATTATTTTTTTCTGATGGTAGTTTCTTTTGCTGTGCAGAAGCTCTTTAGTTTAATTAGATCCCATTTGCCAATTTTGGCTTTTGTTGCCATTGCTTTGACTGTAAACTAGTTCAACCATTGTGGAAGACAGTGTGGTGATTCCTCAGGGATCTAGAACTAGAAATACCATTTGACCCAGCCATCCCATTACTGGGTATATACCCAAAGGATTATAAATCATACTGTTATAAAGACACATGCACACATATGTTTATTGCAGCACTACTCACAATAGCAAAGACTTGGAACCAACCCAAATGTCCAACAATGATAGACTGGATTAAGAAAATGTGGCACATATACACCATGGAATACTATACAGCCATAAAAATGATGAGTTCATGTCCTTTGTAGGGTCACGGATGAAGCTGGAAACCATCATTCTCAGCAAACTATCACAAGGACAAAAAACCAAATACCACATGTTCTCACTCATAGGTGGGAATTGAATAATGAGAACACCTGGACACAGGAAGGGCAACATCACACACCAGGGCCTGTCGTGGGGTGGCGGGGAGGGAGGAGGGTTAGTATCAGGAGATATACCTAATGTAAATGATGAGTTAATTGGTGCAGCACACCAACATGGCACATGTATACATATGTAACAAACCTGCACGTTGTGCACATCTACCCTAGAACTTAAGGTATAACAACAACAAAAAAAGAATATATTGTTTCTTTCCTTTGTCTTGTCTTCTTGCTGTGTCTTAATAGTTATTACTGAAATCTAGACATGATGTATTGTGTAATAGGAACTAAGGTAAATAGGTCCTTAGTGTGAGACTTTAGGATAATTTGGCTCAGAGTTGGCCTGTGTTTAATGTTTGCTGTAGCTATAAGTGACAGATTCTTCTAGTGTCCTTGTTTTTGCCTCTTCTGTTAACTTTCGGCTTCCCTAAGTACTCATGCCCAAAGATAAGCTGTGTCTTGCAATTCTTTTAGCCGTAATCTACTGTTATTACACTGGAGTGCTGTTATTATGATGGTAAGATTTCAGGGAGGGGAAAACGCTATAATCTTAAAATTTTATGTCAATGTTTTAGTGAGCTTGTGCCATATAGACTGTGACCATCAGTGTTTTTTAGCCTCTCCATCCCTTAAGATGACACGGGAAGTTCACAGCAGTCTGGAGAGGCAGAAACACATTCTCCCGGGAGGAATAAGACTGGAAAAGTACTTTCCTCAGTTGAGTAAGCATTTGTTATGGAGTGTGATCTGGGCATATTTCATTCCTGTTTTTGTTTGTATAATTTTTTAATCTGTACATGAATTCTGATAATAGCTTTATTTGTAATGACAAAAACCTGTAAACAATCTGAATGTCTTTCACAGGGTGAATGGTTAAGCAAACTCTAGCAAACCCAAGCAATGGAATACTACTCAGCCATATAAAGGAATGAACTATGGATACATGGAGAAACCTGAATGAATCCTAAAGACATTAGGCTGAGTGAACACAACCTCCAAAGGTTACATATTGTATGATTCCATTTATGTAGCATCCTGGAAATGATAAAAGTGTGGAGATGAAGAACAGATTAGTGGTTGCCAGGGGTATAGTGTCAGTCTAAGTCTGAAGGCTTGAGAACCAGGAGATCCATTTGTATAACATCTACACTAAGTCCATATATAGAGACAGAAGATTTATGTACCAGATCAAAGACAATCAAACGGAAAAAGAGTGAATTCTCCACTACTCTACTATCGTTCTATTCAGGCCTTCAATTGATTGGATGAGGCCCATTCTCATTGGAGAGAGCTATCTGCTTCCTCATTCTGCCAATTAAAAGGTTAATTTCATCCAGAAACACCCCCGTAGACACCGCAGACACTGAGGATGATGTTTAAAATATCTGGGTTCCTTGAGATACAGTCAAGATAACACATAAAATTAACCACCACATGGTATAAAATTAACCATCACATAAGTATAAGACCATCACTGATCTTAATCAGTTCCCAATTGCTACCTACCATTCTTTGAGCTATTGCTATCATTAATTTATTTTTATATGCTGAAAACACACAATACCTTACTACTATTCTTGCTGTAGACAGTTAATTACCTTTATGATAATAAAAGTGAAAAAAAAGTTACCTTCATGTGTTACATTTTGAATTTTCTTTATTACTTGATAGAAAAATACATGACTCCTATAATATTCCTTCTGAGTGAATAACTTCCTTTAACGTGTTTGGCATGGTTAGTTTTCTAGAAAATAATTCTCTTTTTTTCTAATATTGTGTAATCTTGCCTTCAGCTTTTAGTATGTTTTTATGCTACACTTCAGAGAGGAATTTTCTCTACATTCTCTATGTCTCAGAAATACCCCACCAAAATGTGTTATGTGATGCTTATTAGTGGTGGTGGGACATATTTACTAATTTATTATGTTTTTATTTATTGTTGTTGTTTTTCGGTTTGTTCCTGATTAAGCCTCATTCTTAGGCAGAAGCTCTGTTTCCATGTCTCAGCGAAGTGTCCTTCACATTTCACCTTGTTCTCCTCAGCTGTGGTTCTGGACTCAGCATGGATTTCTACCTCTCCCTAGGGGTCAGATTTAATTTTTATGTTCTCTTTTATCAAGGTGACAGTATGTATTGTTCTTCTCAACACAGTTTAAGGCCTTTGTTTTCTAGAGACATAAGGGAGAAGGAATTAGATACATTTCTCAGAGTAGCTCTTGTTCCCCCTTAGGCCGGTACTATAAGATTCAACAATCTTTTTTTGAACATCTGGTGAACTCCATGGAAAAGAGCCAGCAAAGAGCATGTGAAGTTCCCTTGTAACTGTGGCCCCACGAATTCTGTACTCCCTTGCTAACCCACATTTGGCCTGTGTCAAATCGTTAACTGAATAGCAGAATTCTTCTTTCTAGTGTCCAACTACAACCACCCTTGGTCAGCAAGTGTTCATATTCTAACTCCTCTTGTAGGCACAAGTGATTTTTTAAGTAGTTGGTTGCCTTGTGACATTAGCTCTCTAATCTCTAGAAAAGTTGTCATAGAATATTGACAATAAGGCTTTTTATTGTTGACATTGCATGTGGGAGCTAGCTTCTTTCCAGATTTCTAAATTCCCAAGCATAATCCAAAAATGTAACTTTTATTTTTTAACAGTGCATGTGTGTGTGTCAGAGAGAGAGATAAGAGGTTTTTTGTTTTTTGTTTTGTTTGGTTTTTTTTTTTTTGAGTCAGAGTCTCACTGTCACCCAGGCTGGAGTGCAGTGGCACAATCTTGACTCACTGCAGCCTCTGTCTCCTAGTTCAATCGATTCTCCTGCCTCAGCCTCCCAAGTACCTGGGATTACAGGTGTGTGCACCACCATGCCCGGCTAAGTTTTGTATTTTTAGTAGCGACAGGGGCTCACCATTTTGGCCAGACTGGTCTCGAACTCCTGACCTCAAATGATCTGCCAGCCTCAGCCTCCCAAACTGCTGGGATTACAAGCATGAGCTACGGCGCCCGGCCCAAGAGGTATGTTTTCTAAATCATTGTCAGCAATAACTTCGATAAAAAATAGGAAATAGATACTGCCATTACAAACAAGGAACAACTGACACTTAAGGGGGCAACTGCAAAACACACACTTACACCTGACTTGATGGCTGTCTGTGAACATACAAGGTGATGGTTAACAATATTATCCCTCAGGAAACTGAAGATACAACAGTAATACAAGAGTTGTTTAACTGATGTTAATAATGAAGATTATGAGTCAATTTCTTTACTTTTTGTAGTCATCTTTAGTATCTGTCATGGTAATATATATTCACAAAGATGATGAAAGAACAATCTGTGTCTTCATGAGATTACAGTTAAACATAAGAGATGTTCATATAAACATTTCGAGTATAATATGGTGCCTCATAGAGTTTTTACATGAATTGAAACAAATTGAGAAAGGAAGACCTTAATCCACAGTGCCCATATGGGTCAAAGTGCCCATGAAAATCTCACTTTACAAGTGGTGCCCCAATGTCATTATTAATGACTCCCTTTCAGTCTTTACATAGCCTAGTTTAGATGATATTACATGGTCACTATACTTTATTCAACGTGAGACCTTGGCTGTTCTTGAAAAATGACTAAGATTTGTGTAATTAAAGGAAAACCCATGGTATAGTTAGGAAAGGATGTAGTCATAAGAGAAGCATAGAACATCATGGTTATGCTTTATTTAATCAATAGAGTCCAAATGATATGATAACATTAAGGAAGATCAAGTTTGTGAAATAGAGAAGTGGGAGACTTTTAAGGATCTTTTATATCGGACTAGTTATGATTTTTCTATATACTAAACACAGTTTAAAAATGAAATTAGAGAGACACATGGTCACATTAATATTATAGATCAACCGTTTTACAAGTATGTAGAAGTTGGGTTTAAATTATTTTGCATAACATATAAGGATAGAAAATGAACTCAAAACTCAAATACAGAAACAAGCATCATAGAAATCCATTAAAGTATAAAACTCACAGAAACAACAAATACACAAATGAGAAAAAAAACATTATCACTACAGAAACACTCTAAATTGTAAGAGTAAACAATAAAAGATAAGGAAAAGAACAAAAGATATACAAAACAATCAGAAAAAGATTTAGAAAATAACAGTAAATCCTATTATCGATATCATCGAATGTAAATAGTCTAAATTCCCCAATTAAAATAATAGACTGACTACATGGGGTTTTGTTTAAATAAAGACCCAACTATATGCTGCCTATAGGAAACTCACTTTACTCATCAAGACACATATAGATTTAAAGTGAAGAGATGGCAAATATATTCTATGTAAAAATAAATCAAAAGCACGCAGGAGTAGCTATAGTTATATCAGAAAAAAAAGACTTTATGTCAAAAACATAAAAAGAGACAAAGAAGATCATTATATTGATAAAGAGATTGATTCTTTAAGAGGACATAATAATTATAAATATACATGCACTCAACACCAAAGCATCCAGACATAAATAGCTAATATTATTAGCGCTAAAGGCAGATATAGACCTCAGTAGGATAATAGCTGGGGACTTCAACACCCCACTTTCACCATTGGACAAATCACAGAAAATCAACAAAGAAACATCAGATTTAATCTGTGCTGCAGACAAAATAGACCTAATAAAAATTTAAAGAATGCTGTGTTCAAGACCTACAGAATGTACATTTTTTTCATCAGCACATAAACATCCTCCGGAATTGTATTAGTCCATTCTCAGGCTACTAATAATGACATACCTGAGACTGAGTAATTTATAAAGGAAAGAGGTTTAATTGACTCACAGTTCCACATGGCTGGGAAGGCATCACAATCATGGAAGAAGGAGCAAACTCACTTCTTACACAGCAGCAGGCAAGAGAGCTTGTGCAGGGGAACTCCCATTTATAAAACCATCAGATCCCATGAGACTTATTCATTACTAAGAGAACAGTATGGAGCAAAACCACCCTCGTGATTCAATTATTTCCACCTGGCCCCACCTTGACATGTGAGGATTATGACAATTTAAGGTGAGATTTAGATGAGGACACAGCCAAACCATATCATTCTGCCCCTGGCTCCCCCAAATCTCATGTCTTCACATTTCAAAACCAATCATGCCTTCCCAACAGTCACTCAGAGTCTTAACTCATTTCAGCATTAACTCAAAAGTCCACAGTCCACAGTCACGTCTGAGAGAAAGCAAGTCCCTTCTGCCTATGAGCTTATAAAATCAAACACAAGTCAGTTACTTCCTAGATACAATGGGGACATAGGCAATGGGTAAATACACCCACTCCAAATGGGAGAAATCGGCCAAAACAAAGGGGCTACAGGCCCATGCAAGCCTGACATCCAGTGGGGAAGTCAAATGTTAAAGCTCCAAAACGATCTCCTTTGTTGGTGGATCTACCATTCTAGGGTCTGGAGGATGATCACCCTCTTCTCACAGCTCCATTGGGCAGTACCCCAGTGGGGACTCTGTGTGGGGGCTCCGACCCCACATTTCCCTTCTGCATTGCCCTAGCAAAAGTTCTCAATGAGGGCTCTGCTCATGCAGCAAACTTTTACCTGAACATCCAGGCATTACCATACATCCTCTGAAATCTAGGCGGGAGTTCCCAAACCTGAATTCTTGACTTCTGTGCACCTGCAGGCTCAACATCACATGGAAGCTGCCAAGGCTTGGGTCTTTCAACCTCTGAAGCAACAGCCTGAGTTCTATGTTGGCTCTTTTAGCCATGGCTGGGACACAGGGCACCAAGTCCCAAGACTGCGCAAAGCAACAAGTCCTTGGATTTATTACAGGCATACAAAGATAGTTCAATGTAACCAATTAATAAATGTGATACATCACATCACACAGAATGAAGGATAAAAATCATATGATTATCTCAATAGATTCAGAAAAACATTTGATAAAATTCAACAACCCTTCATGATAAAAACTCAACAAATTAGGCATAAGAGAAACATACTCCACCATAATAAAGACTACATGACAAACTATAACTAACATTGTATTGAATGGGGAAAGCTGAAAGCCTTTCTCTAAGCACTGGAATAAGAAAAGTATGCTCACTTTCAACATTCTTATTCAACATAGTGCCGGCAGTCCTGGCCAGAACATTCAAGGAAGAAAAAGAAATAAAGGACATCCAAATTGAAAAATAGAAAGCCAAATTGTCTCTCTTTGCAGATGACATGACTTTAGATTTTAAAAAAACTCTAAAGATTCCAGAAAAATATGCTTTTATTTGATAAACAAATTGAGTAAATTTCCAGGATATAAAATGAACATTTTAAAATCAGGAGCAATTCTGTACAATAATAACAAAGTAGCTCAAAAAGAAATCAAGAAAGCAACTTTATTTACTCTGGATACAAAAACAATCTAGGATTAAATTTAACCAATTGGGTGAACAATCTCTGCAAGAAAACCTATACAACTGATTAAATAAAAGTGGAAGAGGACACAAACAAGTGGAAAGACATCCCATGCTAATACATTGGAAGAATTGTGCAGTAAAAAGTGACCATGCCACCTAAAGCGATCTGTAGATCCAATGGAATTGCTGTCAAAATATCAATGACATTCTCCACACAAATAGAAAAACAATCCTGAAATTTGTATGTGGCTTATATCACACAAATCCCAAGCCCAGGCAGCGCGACTTGCAGCTTCAGAAGAGATTCCTTACTTATACTTGAAGTGCGGAGAGGCCAGAGTAAAGAGGACTTGGCTTTGCAACTTGGATAACAGCTGCCCCACAGTAGAACAGGGCACCAAGCAGAGTCCTGAGGCCTCCATTCCAAGACCCAGCTCCTGGGTAATATTTCTAGACATATTCTGGCCAGAAAGGAACCCACTGCCTTGAAAGCATATACCCAGTTCTGGCAGGATGACCTGCAGACTAAAGAGTCCTTGGCCCTCGAATAAACATCAACCCTACTTAGGCAGTACTCACTGCAAGCCTTGGGTGTGACCCAGTGCTGTGCTGGCTTCAAGTGTGACTCAGCATATTCCTAGCTGTGGTGGCCATGGGGAGAGGACTCTTTCTGCTTGTGAAAAGAATAGAAAAGAGTAAACGAGGCTTTGTCTTGCAGTTTGGGTACCAGCTCAGTCACAGTGGGGTAGAGAACCAAATAGACTCCTGGATCCCGAATTCCAAGCCTTGGTTCCTGGAAGGCAATTAGAGACCTATCCAGAGATCAAAGGGAGCCTATCGCCTTATAGGGAGAAAGCCAAGCCTGTTAACAGATACCAAAAGCTGAATGAAAAGTCCGTGGGCCTTGAGTGGACATCAGTGACAGCCAGGCAGTGGTCATCATGGGCTATAAAACCAACATACAAAAATCAGAAATAGTTCTATATATTAACAGCAAACAATCTGAAAAAAATCAAGAAAGTAATTCCACTTACAACAGCTACAAAAAAACGATACCTGGGAATAAACATAACCAAAGAAGTGAAAGGTATCTATAATAAAACTTGTGAAACATTGATGCAAGAAATTGAAGAGGACACAAAAAAATGGAAGGATATTCCATATTCATGAGTTAGAAGCATCAAGAGTGTTAATATGTCCATACTACCCAAAGCAATCTACAGATTCATTGCAATCGCTATCAAAAAGACAATGACACTCCTCAGAGAAATAGAAAAGAAAAATCCTAAAATTAATATGGAACCACAAAAGACCCAGAATAGCCAAAGTCATTCTGAGCAAAAAGAACGAAACTGGAGGAACCACATTACCTGACTTCAAATTATACTACAGGGCTATAATAACCAAAACAGCATGGCTCTGGCATAAAAACAGACACATAGACCAATGGAATAAGTACAGAGCCAAGAAATAAATCCATACACCAACACTGAATTCATATTGACAAAAGTGCCAAGAACATAAATTGGAGAAAAAGACACTCTCTTCAATAAATGATGTAGGAAAGCTGGATATCCATAAGCAGAAGAATGAACTAGATCCCTATTTCTCACCACATACAAAAATCAAATCAAAATGGACTAGATATTTAAACCTAAGAGCTTAAACTATAAAACTACTAAAGTAAAACATTGAGGAAACTTTCCAGGACATTGATCTGAGCAAAGATTTCATGAGTAATATTCCACAAGCACAGGCAAACCAAAGCAAAAATGGACAAATGGGGTCACATCAAGTTAAAAAGCTTCTGCCCAGCAAAGAAGGCAATTACAATCAAAAAAATGAAGAGACAACTCACAGAATGGGAAAAAATATTTGCATACTACCTATGTGACAAGGAATTAATATGCAGAATGTATAAGGAGTTCAAACAACTCTATAGAAAAAAAACTAATATCTGATGAATAAATAGGCAAAATATCTGAATAGACATTTCTCAAAAGAAGATATACACATGGCAAACAGGTTTATAAAAAGATTCTCAGCATCATTAATCATCAGAGAAATTCAAATCAAAGCTACAATGAGATATTTCACCCATGTTAAAATGGCTTTTATCCAAAAGACAGGCAATAATGAATGCTGGTGAAAGTAAATTAGTACAGCCACTATGGCGAAGTGTATGTAGGTTCCTCAAGAAACTAAAGATAGAACTACCATATGTTCCAGCAATCCCATTGCTAGGTATATATCCAAAAGAAAGGAAATCAGTATGTCAAAGGGATATGTGCACTCCCATGTTTATTGCAGCACTATTCACAATAGCCAACATTTGGAAGCAACCTAAGTGTCTATCAACAGACAAATGAATAAAGAAAATGTGGTATCTATACAGAATGGAGTAATAATCAGCCATAAAAAAGAATGAGATCCTGTGATTTGCAAAAACATGGATGGAACTGGAAGGCATTATGTTAAGTGAAATAAGCCAGGCGCAGAAAGATAAACTTCACATCTTCTCACTTATTTGTGGGATCTAAAAATAAAAACAAGCTCATGGTCATAGAAAGTGGAAGATTTATTTTTCAAATGAAAAAAATAATGTTGACAAGGAAGACATTCATGCCAATACTCAATAAGAACTTGGCAAAATAGCCTATATTATAAATATTAAGAAATTATGTAGATTGTGGTGTCACATTATTTTTCTTTTACCTTTCAAAGCTTAATATCACAGACATTTAAAACAGGCTTGCGCTCAAAGGAAATACTCAGTTCTATTTCCTATCCCATTTCGGCAAGTTATAATGATAAAATACAAAGGAAGGAAACTTCTAAAAGCATTGAGATTTGGAGGGGAAAATGAGTTGCCATACAACTCTAAATTCTTAAAATAACCTTCCTTGGAGTACTTTAAATCCCAATGAGATACATAATTAGGCACTCATTCTGTAATTTGAACACTGAAAAACTAAACACTAGCTAATATTTTTGCACTTAGTTCAGGATGTTCATTTAAAAGATAAAACAACCCAGTATCCTGTGATAGGGCTGTGATCCTAGATTGTTTCATCTTTAATAAAAAGCCTCCTTATCAAAAATATTATATTAACTTGCCATTACCTTATTTTTTATCATTCACTCTTGAAATGAAGACTTATCTAGAGGAAGAAGATACAAGAAAACCCCAAACTGAGTCTAAGAAATAAAGCAAAATTGTCACCAGAGTTGAAAATATTTGTCCTCTGAATTTTTCTCTATTCCTTTAAAGAGGTGTTCAGATTTCATAGGCCAGCATGAACTGTCATCCTTAGGATAATAAAGTATTAGTGTATAGAGTCTTGTTCAGATAATCAAAAATATAAAATGCTACTGAGTTATTATAAATACCAAGGAGCAGCCTAAATGGAGAAAAGAAAATCCAAAAATGAGATTCTTGGTTAGAGTTTAAGGTGAATAAAGAAGTACAATTAACAACAGTGACTAAAACTAAAATTAGTTTTGTCTTCAAAGCATCAGAAATTCAAATACCAATATTAATTGACATTGTTAATTCCACTTATCTAAGATGTCAAAATGTTTGCTCTGAAGTGCTAGACATTAAATATTTTAAGCTTTTTTGGCTATATGGCCTCTGTTGCAATAGCTCAATTTTGACATTGATTTTTTAAACTCCACAGCTGATCCTTTTCTGGGACTTCAAGTACACACCTATCAGATCATTTATTATTGCCCTACAGGTCACTGAGACTGCAAATTCATTCATAACTTTTTCTTTTTGTGCTTTAAGATAATCTTTATTACTATGTCTTCAAACACCCTAAACTTTTCTTCCACAGTATCTAATATGCTGGTATTTTCATCCAGTAAACTTTACATTTCAGATATTGTTCATTTTTTCTGTAAAACTTCTATTTAGTTTTTAAAATATATATTCCATTTGTCTCCTTATTATAAGCATGTTTTTTAAGCTAAGTCATAATAGGTGGATTACTTGAAGTTTTATTTTAGGTTCAGGGGTACATGTGCAGATTTGTTATTGGTAAAATAGGTAAAGTGCATGTCATGGCAGTTTGGTGTACAGATGATTTCATCACCCAGGTAATAAGCATAGTACTCAATAGACATTTTCAATCCTTACCCTCCTCTGACCCCCACCCTAAAGTAGGTCTCAATATCTGTTGTTCCCTTCCTTGTATTCATGTGTTCTCAATGTTTAGCTTCCACTTACAAGTGACAGCATGTAGTATTTGGTTTTCTGTTTGCTTAGGATTATG
Organism: Symphalangus syndactylus; assembly: GCF_028878055.3. Taxonomy (NCBI): domain Eukaryota; kingdom Metazoa; phylum Chordata; class Mammalia; order Primates; family Hylobatidae; genus Symphalangus; species Symphalangus syndactylus. Next base: position 31,208,020 of record NC_072426.2, read on the forward strand.
GCCTCTAGCTCCATCTATGTTGCTGAGTGAGGTTTTTATGACCTTATTCTTTTATGTCTACAAATTATTGCATGGTATACGTATACCACATTTTCTTTATCCAGTTTACTGTTGATGGGCGTTGCGATTGATTCCACGACTTTCCTGTCATGAATAGTGCTGTGGTTAACATACATGTGTGTGTGTCTTTACGGTATGATTTCTATTCCTTTGAATATATACCCAATAATGGGATTTCTCGGTCAAATGGTACTTCTGTTTTAATTTTGAGAAACTGCCAAACTGCTTTATATAATGGCTGGATTAATTTACATTCCAACCAGCAATGTATAAGCAATCATTTTTTTTGTCTGAAATCTTACCAGCATTTGTTATTTCTGACTTTTTTATAATAGTCATTCTGACTAATGTGAGATGGTATTTCATTTTGTTTTTTTATTTTCATTTCACTAATGATTAGTGATGTTGAGCATTTTTTTCATGTGCTCGTTGGCTATGTGTGGGTCTTCTTTTGAAAAGTGTCTATTCATGTGCTTTCCCTACCTTTTAATGGGGTTGTTTTTTGTATGTTAATTTGTTTAAATTCCTTACAAATTCTGAATATTGATTTTAAACTAAATGGTGAAAACGATTAATGGGGAAAGGACTCCCTATTCAATAAATGGTGCTGGAATACTGGCTAGCCATATGCAGTAGATTGAAGCTGGACCCCTTTCTTACACCATATACAAAAATCAATTCAAGATGGATTAAAGACTTTAATGTAAAACTTAAATCTATAAAAACCCTGGAAGATAACCTAGGAAATATAATTCTGGACATAGGCTCTGGCAAAGATTTCATGACAAAGGTGTGAAAAGCAATTGCAAGAAAAACAAAAATTGACAAATGGGACCTAATTAAACTAAAGAGCTTCTGTGCAGCAAATGAAACTATCAACAGAGTAAATATAATAGCTGTTTTTTAAGGTCCTTATTGACTAATGCTTCCATTTCTGTCGCTTCTGGGCTTGTGTCTATTGATGAATTCTCTTCTAAATTTGTGTCAAATTTCCATTCTTTTTATATACTTAGTAATTTTTGATTAGATATTGGAAATTCTAGTTTTATAATGTTAAGTACTTCTATTGTGTTGCCTTCCTTTAATCAGTGTTGGTCTTCATTTCATTAGGTGCTTCAGTTTTGTGTCATCTACTTGGACCTTTCTAAGAAAGTATTTTATCTATGTTTTGTCACATCGTCACCATTCTATTCTTTAGCGAGTGATTAGACCCACTACTAAGTCTTTCTGTGGTCTCCACCAAAGGCCCTAGTTATCAGTAATGATTCTCCACTCTGGCTGGATAGAATTCACGTGTCTGTATGATTTCTGATTAGCATCCTGTATTAGTCAGGCTTCTCTAGAGAGACAGAAATAATAGGATAGATGTGCATATAAAGGGGAGTTAATTTAAGGAATATTAACTCACACAATCGCCATGTCCCACAATAGGCCATCTGCAAGATGAGGAGCAAAGAAGCCAGTTTGAGTCCTAAAGCTGAAGAACTTTGAGTCCAATGTGTGAGGGCAGAAAGCATCTAGCATGGGAGAAAGATGTAGGCTGGAAGGCTAAGCCAGTCTAGTTTTTTCACAACCTTCTACCTGATGTTTATTCTGGCCATGCTGGCAGCTGATTAGATTGTGCCCACCTGGATTAAGGGTGAGTATGCCTTTTCCAGTCCACTGAATCAAATGTTAATCTCTCCTGGCAACACCCTCACAGACACACCCAGAAAGAATACTTTGCATCCTTAAATCCAATCAAATTGACACTCAGTATTAACCATCACACATTCATACTCAGTTTTTAGCTCCCCTTTCACTCCTTGCTAGGTTTCATGCAGTTTTACCCTATACATGAGTAGCTTAGTATTTACAGAGACTCAATGGTACCTCTACGAAGATTTCTGGAGTTATTTTTCTGCATAGTTCCCTTCTCTCTGGAATTCTGTTCTACAACTTCCAGTCTCCTAGGACTCTTGAACTTTTATTATTGTTTCCTTGTTACACTGTCTCTAATTTCCTCACTGTCATGTGTTCTGGAATGTTTCTCCAGTCAAAAATCTGCGGTATTATAGGTTTTACCATTTGTTTCCTTTATTTCCGGAACCCCAGTGCTACATTCTGGTGTGAAATTGTTTGTTCATGTATTTTTACAGATTATTGTTTTGATCGTTTACAGTGGAAGGATCACTCTTGTTTTTGAGACGGAGTCTTGCTCTGTCGCCCAGGCTGGAGTGCAGTGGCGCAATCTCGGCTCACTGCAAGCTCCGCCTCCCGGGTTTCCGCCATTCTCCTGCCTCAGCCTCTCCGAGTAGCTGGGACTACAGGCGCCCGCCACCACGCCTGGCTAATTTTTTTTTGTATTTTTAGTAGAGACGGGGTTTCACCGTGGTCTCGATCTCCTGACCTCGTGATCCGCCCGCCTCGGCCTCCCAAAGTGCTGGGATTACAAGCGTGAGCCACCGCGCCCGGCCAAGAGGTTTTTTTAAATTAAAAATAATTTTAGTTTTATAATTTTTATTTTTATTATTTTCTAATGTTTTTATTTCTATAGGTTAGTTGGGAAAAGATGGTGTTTGATTATATGAGTAAGTTCTTTAGTAGTGATTTATGAGATTTTGGTGCACCTATCACCTGAGCACTCAATTTGTAATTTTTATCCCTCAACCCCTTCCCATCCTTTCCCCCTAAGTGCACAAAGTACATTGTGTCATTCTTATGCATTTGAATCCTCATAGATTATCTCCCACTTATGAGTTAGAACATACAATATTTGGTTTTCTATTCCTGAGTTACTTCACTTAGAATAATAGTCTCCAATCTCATCCAGGTTGCTGCAAATGCCATTAATTCATTCATTTTTATGGCTGAGTAGTATTCCATTATATATACATGTCACAGTTTCTTTATCTACTCATTGATTGATGGACATTTGGGCTGGTTCCACATTTCTGCAATTGTGAATTGTGCTGCTATAAACGTGTGTGCAATATCTTTTTTTGTATAATTACTTCTTTTCCTCTGGGTAGGTACTCAGTAGTGGGATTGCTGGATCAAATGGTAGTTCTACTTTTAGTTCTCTAAGAAATCTCAACACTGTTTTCCATAGTAGTTGTACTAGCTTACATTCCCGCCAGCAGTGTAGAAGTGTTCCCTGTTCACCACATCCATGCCAACATCTATGATTTTTGATTTTTTGATTATGGCCATTCTTGAAGGAGTAAAGCAGTATTGCATTGTGGTTTTGATTTGCATTTCCCTGATTACTGCTGATGTTGAGCATTTTTTCATATGTTTGTTGGCCATTTGTATATTTTCTTTTGAGAATTGTCTATTTATGTCCTTAGCCCACTTTTTGATAGGATTGTTTTTTTTTCTGGCTAATTTGTTTCTGTTTGTTGTAGTTTCTGGATATTAGTCCCAACCGTGATCAGAGTAAATAGACAACCCCACAGAGTGGGAGAAAATTGCTATAAAGTGTTTTAAAGTAGGTTTTATATTGGTATTACTAGTTACAGGGTAAGGACAATAAGGAGACATCTTTCTATCTGTTTATTGATTCATACTACTTGTAATATGTTTTATAATTCTGTAATTCATTCTATTTTTGAATATGCTATTGATTTGCAAATTTTAAAATGTTCTAAGAAAAAAACAACCCTTAAGTCCAAATGTATGATTCTCAATCCTATCATTTTTGCTTGGGATAAAATAAAAAGGTAAAATTGTGATTTATCTTAAATTGATCTCTGATCTCTCCTATTAAAAAGCAAAAGTAATGAGAGGTTTCTGATACTTTTATTTTTCTTTACATCTTATTTTTGGACAGCCAAACCTTTGCCACAATCGACCTTTATGATCATACTGGGAGTTAAGTTTTACTTCATTCCTGCCAGCCCATTTTGGTGAAAAACCAACATATCTCAAAAAGTAGAATACAAATAGCTTTCAGCATTGGAAAGTTAATTATAATCTGGATTTTCCTTGTGAATATGGTTGTCTGTTTCTTCCCTCTTCCTTCCTCCTTTTAGAGAATTAATTACTCAACAATGAACCTATGCCCTGTTTACTCTGGATTTGCTTTTTGATAGCCTCATGACAGATTATGATGGATTAGATCTCATCAAAGCTGTCCCTTCTGTGTTACTTAGCTATGAATACCACTCTATAAAGTGCTTTATGTCCCCACAGAAATCTAGTTTTTGAATGCCATCCATTGTATTCTGCTCAAGCTAACATCAGTGATCCAACTCCTATATATGTTTTTTTTTCTGGTTTATTCTGACTGGCAGTTGTCCATGACATAGTACTGAGTCATTTGATTTGATCAACATATTAAAGAACTCATTTTAGGTTTTAGAAACAAAATAGTTTTATTGTCTTCTCTTTGAGTTTCTCAATGCAAAAATGTATAAAATGAGATTATTAAAGACTGGGGGATGTCCCCGTAACAATTGGTGTGTTTGTCTATGGATAAATTATAGTGAAATGCAAGCATTTCATATATAAAGCATTTTTGTTACTGACTTTTAATAATGAAAACCAGAATGTAGTTTGAAAATATAGCTTAGATTTTAGCATGATTGATTTATTACACATCTCAGATCAAAACTATTCTAGGCCAAAGCAATAAAATGAAAGAATATGTCGATATATTTTTCTTTCTCTTCAAGTATAAAGGTAGCCAGATTCAGCAAATAAAAATGAGACAATTCAATTTGAATTTAACAACAAACATTTTTAATGTAAGCATGCCCCATAGAATATTTGAAATATGCTTTTACTAAAAAAGAAATAATCATTTCTCTGAAATTCTACTTCAACTGGAATGTTACCAATTAAACCATTCCAATGTCAACACATTTTCTATACTATTTTCTGCATAGTTTGAAAAATTATTACAACATGCAAATTATGCTTCTTTTTCTCCATTGCTCAAATACAAACAACAATAACAACAAAAACCCTTTCATTTGCCTAGCTTGTGGATGTTTTAAGGGGTGTATTTTGTGGTATGTCTTACACTGAATTCTTGTTTCCAAGCTGTTTCCCTTCCTAGGATCATGATTTTGGTGAATTCCAGGCAGTAAGCAAGGCCAGCAACATTGGGGATATCCTCATAGGAGGTAGCTTTTTCTCATTAAATATACAATATTCATTCTCTCATTATAAACTTTGTTGCCTCCACTGTGAATGCTGTCTTCATAATTTACCTCTACCATAAAAAAAAAAGTTTCCCTTGTGTGATGGTTAATACCGAGTATCAACTTTATTGGATTGAAGAATGCAAAGTATTGTCTGTGGGTGTGTCTGTGAGGGTGTTGCCAAAGGAGATTAACATTTGAGTCAGTGGACTGGGAAAGGCAGACCCACCCTTAATCTAGGTGGGCACAATCTAATCAGCTGCCAGTGTGGCCAGAATGAAAAGCAGGCAGAAGAACGTTGAAAAGACTAGATTGGCTTAGCCTCCCAGCCTACATCTTTCTCCCATGCTGGATGCTTCCTGCCCTCAAATACTAGACTCCAAGTTGTTCAAATTTTGGACTCTTGGACTTACACCAGTGGTTTGCCAGGGGCTCTTGGGATTTCAGCCACAGACTGAAGACTGCACTGTCTGCTTCCCTACTTTTGAGGTGTTTGGACTCAAATTGTCTTCATTCCTCTTCAGCTTGCAGACAGCCTATTGTGGGACTTCACCTTGTGATCTTGTATTTCAGTACTCCTTAATAAACTCGCCTTTATATATATGTCCATCCTATTCTGTCCCACTAGAGAACCCTGACTAATACACCTTCGCACTGATGTTGTTGCCTCTGCTAGGCCATCTTTTTCCGTCCTAGTTCTCACCTTCTCATGTTGTAATACATTAATATCATAAATTTTCTCTTCATACCATTTAATACATAAAATTTGGTTAATCCTCATCACTTCTTTCCTTTTCTCTTCTCTCCCTAATTTAGAAAGAAAAAAAAATGGAAACAGCTTTAAAGCCATCATGTGGAGCAGAAGAAATCTGGTATCACAGCTATTATAGGAAAGATATGGTATCCAAATGCAGAGTATTGGGGGCCAGGAAAAATAAGGACATCCAGGGCAGGGTAGGCCAGTATGAGGAATTAGTTTCTGAGGGAGAAAGGAAGATGAAATGTGGAGGTTAAGAAGACAAAGAGTGATACCACCTGTTTCCACAAGATAGGGTGGCCTGGCACAGGAGTCAGAACCTGGACAGTGGAAGGAAGGGATGCATGTAAGGGGGAGGGTGGAGCATTAGATATAGAACAAGGAGGGCCAGTCCTTAAGTCTACAGAGGAGAGAATCAGTATGAGGTCTCAGAGCCTGAGCAGGATGAGTAAAACATAAACATGGAGGGGCAACCTAAGGCAAGTGTCAGAGCCTAAGCAAGGTTAACAGGGTGTTTACACCACAGAGGCATAACAGCACAGATGTCAGAGACTGAACGTGGAGAAGGAGAGCATCTGTGTTATAGTCAGGGCAGTGAGAACTCCAGAATTTGTTTATATACAGGAAGAGTTATCAGATAGAACAGAACAACCAGTTAAATTTGGAGTGTAACATCAAGGTGAAATCTCATGTGCACTATGGAGTTTGGGTGATAAGGATGTGCCAATGTAGGTTCAACAAATTGTAACAAATGTACCACTGTTATGCGAAATGCTAATAATGGAAGAAGCTGTAAATTCCTGGGTGCAGAATGTGTATGGGAAATCTCTGTACCTTCCACTAAATTTCTTTGTGAATCTAAAACTGCTCTACAAAACAGTGTCTATTAAATTTGGATTTCAGATAAAAAAGAGTGAATCTGGAAGCTCCCATACAGAAAATGGCTCTAAGTAAATATACTGGTGATAATGGGAGTAATAAAAGTTGGGTTTTTAGGTGCAGAAGAGATATACAAATTTACAGATGTACAGAAATTTACAAATATGGAAAAAGAGAACACTGCCATGGTAATAGTGTTGGGAACAGTGTATAACCCAGAGTTCTTCAATATATGTAAGTTAATGCACACACACAGACACGTAAACACACATACATACAAACACATATACATATGCATATACATACATATATTCCCTGGCTCTGTTCATTTAGAGGATCTGGGAACAGTGCTACTGCAATAGCAATGTGTAAAACTAGCACCCGATCCTGACTTCTAAGTATTATTCTACATTACAGTGATTCGGGACTTCTTATAGATATAGTTAATTCCAGGCCTGGGACAAAGAAAGTATATGATAAGCCTCATATATTCAGTTTTGCCAATACTAAAAAAAGTGTTCTAAAAATGATGGAGATATGGCAAAAGACATAAAATCACTTTAAAGGAGCTATTACTGTACAAATCCGGAAGAACCTTATTCTCAAACTAAAAATAATATTAACAGATTGATATGGTTAGGCTTTGTGTCCCCACCCAAATCTCATCTTGATTTGTATTCCCCATAATCCCCATGTTTCAAGGGAGAGACCAGGTGGAGGTAATTGGATCATGGGGGCAGTTTCCCCCATGCCATTCTCATGATAGTGAGTTCACAAGATCTGATGTTTTTATAAGTGTTTGGTGGTTCCTCCTGTGTTCATTTCTCCTTCCTGCCACCTTGTGAAGACGGTGCCTTGCTTCCCAATTGCATCCTGCCATGATTGTAAGTTTACTGAGGCCTCCCCAGCCATGTGAACTGTGAGTCAATTAAATCCCTTTCTTTTATCAATTACCCAGTCTCAGACAATTCTTTATAGCAGTGTGAAAATGGACTAATACACAGATTGTCACTGTTTGTATAACATGCAAAAGTATAAGTCCGTATAGGTATAAACTAATAAAGACTAAATTGAAAGTTTGATAAGGAATGAGTACACAATATGGAAGAAACTCCTCAAAGAGAAACTTATTAACTACAAACGTAAAATTTTTAAAATTACTCTCTGATTTTAAAATCAGAGAAACCTTGCAAAACACCTCAAGGTAATTTTCAGTAACAGAATAAAACAACATTGAGGAATCAATGAATGGAACACAGAATTGTTTCTCTGCCATCCCCACCAAAGTTATCTAGCCTTAACCTAATGGTGAGGAAACAGGACACAAACTCAAACTGAGGGAAAATGTATATAACTGTCCTATATATATATATATATATATTTTTTTTTTTTTTTAAGTGTCAAGGTGATAAATGTTAAAAAAAAAAAAGAGACTATATGATCCTAAATTTGGTGCGTTGACTATAACGGACATTATTTTGACAGCAAACAAAAAGCCAATATTATATAAGGATTAGGAGATAGTAATGTATCAGTGAGGCTCTGGATTCTAATGGTTATGGTGGAGTTGTGTAGAAGAATATCCTTGTTTATAAGAAATACAATCTATGTCTTAGAGGATGATGTCATTAGGTTATTAACTTACTTTCAAATGACTCAGAAAAAAATTTTCTGTACTGTACTTGCAACCTTTCTATGGGTTTCATTTTGGCTCATTTTCCTTAAACCTGCAAAAATAATATTTGCAGGGAAATATCAACATTTTTTAAAGAATTTTAAAAATTCTAAGCTTGACCTGATACAAAATGTCAAACATGGCCGGTTGCCTGACATGTCTGTTTACCTGTAAAGAAAAAATCCCTAACAGCAAATAAAATGATGGACATTTATAAACCCCAGAGCCTCATACTTTTACATTTTTCAGCAATTATTTGTTGACATAAAGCGGTTTGCATCCTATGTTCCTCAGATAACTGTTATGAGAGCAAAGAAAACCTGCTATTCCAAAATCAGATGAAAACAAGCCGAATTCCTATTCTTGATGAAAAGCACTCTTCTTTCTCCCATGTAGATTCTAACACAGTCTTCCTTAATGACAATGCTGGGCCTTTTTACTGTTGTTCTTTGTTAATGCTATAATTGTGACTTTTGTAGATTACATAGATGTGAACTTTTCTATTTGTCATTCAGAGAATGTTGTACTAACTATACCAAGCTTACCTTAAGTAACTAAAGCCCAAATAATTCTGTTAATTATCATCAATTCGTTCCTTTCTAGTCCTGTTTTACTCACATTTTACCAGAAGAAAGCAAAGCTTTTGGCCACACGACATAACGTAAGTGTGGCTAGGCAATAGAGAAACTTCTGGGTGGTCCAGGAGGCATCCAGTACCACATCTGGATGACCTGGAATAAACCCTGTGCCTCCCTTTGTGCACATTGTATTAGCATTTCCCTCCGGTAGAATTATTGTTGGTTATTTAGATTACATGTAACTGTGAAATAAACTTTACTATTAAACAGTCAAAAAGAAAATGAGTGGAGGAGAACAAGAAGTTTGTGGGCAGGGGCTAGAACAGAGAAGAGTAGCTGGGAGTTAAACTGTAACTCCTGAAACACTTCTTGAAGGGATTGGATGTGTAGAACTGAACCACTTGGGTGTGAAAGAACTAGATAATTTTTCTCTAATAATTATACAATGGCATTTCTTCCATACATTCCATCTCTCTCTCTCCGATTCTTCATCCCTCCCTTTCCTATTTGCTTTACTTTTCTCTTTCTCAATCTATATCTAAATCTATATAAATATATTATATATATATATTTCCCCTTACCTGTGTTGATGTTTTCCTCTTTTCCTCCCTTCCCTCTTACTCTCTGTTTCCCTTTCTTCATATGCCAAAGAATTTATGGGAAAGTAGTATGATAATGTCATCTCTACTCATTTATGTTAAAGCTGGACCCACTAGTTTCATTCATTTCCTTGTAGGAACTGCTTTTCCTTACAGGTTCTCTCTGCATTTGAGATGTATATACATAAGTCAGTTACACAAATTTGTTTGAAGATGATCAAGCTAAAAGAAGGTAGTAGTGGTTGTTTGCCTATGTACTTTTTACAGTATGAGTAAAGAAAATTTAGAGGTAAATATAAGTAGTCAATTTTAGCAATCATGCTGACAAAATTTAAGTTCATGTGTTAAATAACAATACTTAATAAGCAATATTTAAAGTTTAAGTTACTCTCTGATGTTAACATACAGTTAATGAAAACGTATCAGAATAAAATCTCAATCAGCATTAATTTTAAAATACTAGAACTCAAGAAAGAAAAGACTAATCTTAGGCTTTAGATTCTATGTAAGTCCTTAACTAGCATAAAATAATTAACGTTTTATAAATATTTAAGTGAGTATTCAAATTATCAGGTATAACTGGATCAATATTTCTAAGTAAGAAAACATTTATGTTTATTCTCTGTACAAAATAGCCAGTGTCTAAAATATATTTTATATTCCTTAGTTATACTATTATTGTGTTTAAAATAAACGTTTAATTTGGTAACAATTATTTTAATATGCACTTAAACAAATAGTATTTTAAGAAATCATAAAAAGATTACATCTAGGCTTTTACTGAAATTGTTCACACTGCAACCACCAGGGTAGATTTAAACACATTGAGGTAATTGCTTCAAGTGGAATGGTGAAATTAAGAAGATTTTAAAAAAGTTTTTCGAACATCAAAGAATAGAGGTACTGCTGTCCATCATTTTTATGGTTAAAAAGAATGATTGCTTCTATAATTGAGTCTATTTTCTAATTCTAAGCTATTCTAAAATCTTGTGTTCTTTACTATAAAGAAAATTCTTGAATTCTAATTACTCTGAGAAATTCAAAGAATTGACCATCTATGGAGTAAGTAATAATGTATTTGCAAATTTTAATGTTCCATGCTAATTTAATAGTTGCTACCTTCCAAATATATTTGTCAGTCTAATTTACTTTCTTTGTTTTCTTCATAAAATTATTAGAAATATTAGCATGTCAAAATGTTTATTATGACTACTTTATAATTTGTCTTACCTCTTTATAATCAGTATTTAATAGACAATTACCTAGATTATGAATGCATGCAAAATTTGATCACCTGTATGTGCTGTAAATTTAAAATATCATGATTTTAGGAGCAAAATTAATTTGCTTGTGCTAATAATCTCTAATTTGAATTATTTTCTTATGCTTTCCTTAAATATTTTGACTTTTTATGTCTATAAGAAGAGAGTTCCCCCTCAAATTTCTTTAGATGTATGACAGAAGCATGGGAGTTGTAGATACAGAGAACAGAGAAGTGTTGAGAAGTAGATGGCTTTACAGAAAATTATTTCTTAAAGTCATTTTATGCCCCCAGAAGCAGATCATCACATAAGTTGTACTCTTATCCTTTTCCTTTTCTTACTTTCATCCAATTTCATAACATTTATTCCCATAAAATATTTTGTCTTAAAACCTTTTATTCAATTACTAAAATACACCAACCCGTTACACTCTGGAAGTATTTTTGTTTTGTTTTGTTTTGTTTTGTTTTTGTTTTTGTTTTTGGGAAAATACCTTTAAATGTACCCTACTTATGACATCACTCTAGGAATATTTATTTCACTATTTCATTAGAAAATATTTAGATGAGTTTTAAATAATATTTTTATGCTCATCTCTTTACATAGAAAAAGGAAAAGTCACCATTCACAGGTCTCAAATTCTTCAAAAGATTCATAGGCCCTATGACACTATGAAAAGCAAATGTGTTTCTCTCTTTATATCTGCCCTCATAAGCACATAGAATATGTACATGATACATAATTAATATATGGTTATTCCTGTAATCTTCACATATGAATATTTGTGAAGTTTTTTTTGTTTCTTTATTTAAAAACAAAATAATTCAAAGATTTTTAGAAACTTTTCCAGGGTCATAGGGTCAGCAACTGGCTGAGCCAAATTTGAATGTAAGGCCGGGCGCAGTGGCTCACACCTGTAATCCCAGCACTTTGGGAGGCCGAGGCAGGTGGATCACGAGGTCAGGAGATCAAGACCATCCTGGCTAACGCAGTGAAACCCCGTCTCTACTAAAAATACAAAAGAATTAGCCAGGCGTGGTGGCGGGCGCCTGTAGTCCCAGCTACTCGGAGAGGCTGAGGCAGGAGAATGGCGTGAACCCGGGAGGCGGAGCTTGCAGTGAGCCGAGATTGCGCCTCTGCACTCCAGCCTGGGCGACAGAGCGAGACTCCGTCTAAAACAAACAAACAAACAAACAAACAAAAAAATTGAATGTAAGTCTTGAGTGCAGCCTCCTTCTCTTAGAGAAAAATCATTACGCCTCTTCTGACTCAGAGGCTCACAGTTCCAATCCACTTCTCTAGCCAAAGTGTTTCCTAGCATGTTGCTTGCCAGAACATCCACGTGGGTCCTTCTTTTCCACTTCTTATCCCATGCTACCTTAAGAAACCCTGATGACTCTCTGACCCCCATGGAAAGACCACTGCCGCGTGGAATAAGAGTGCCTCTCATTTTTTTAATCCTATTTGAACCGTATTGCACTAATTTTTATCTTGCTGCTAGGCTACTTGGGCAAGCCTCTTAGTTTCAAAACCCTAGAGATAATATAATTAAATATGCATCCATGTTACAGTCCAGAAGAATGAGGGGAAGCTTAAAGGCAAAAATACCTTACTGACTATATACAGAGCTGTGACACAAGGAAATCTTTAGCTTCAAAGATGCCCAGAAACATGAAAGGTTTTTTGAATGTTTTTCTTCTTAGTCTTGTTTTGTGTTTTGCAAGATTTTTTAGTTAGATTCATTATACCCTTCATCCAAAATTCGGTTCTGTTTTTTGGGAATAAGTTGTGAATAACTACTAAGCAGTATGCAAGGTAATCAAAGTCCTTGCTAGTTTCAACTTTGTTAACTAAAATATCATAAATCAACATAACATAAGCACCATTAAACCAATTATTACTCAATTCATTTGGTCATTTTTATGTCTTTATGCTTATATTTATTTTAGTTTTACTTACTATTAGCATTGTTTACCAGTCCATGAGTAGAGTCACCTCACTCTTGTCCCATGTTTCATACATGCCATGTTTGCTTAAAGGTCAGTTTTGCTCTGCTTCCCCTAACGAAAGTTCTTTTAACCTTTGCACAATACATTTAACTTTCCAGCCATTTAATTTTCTTGGAGACTCTCCTCTGAACTCTCTTCAAGTACTTGAGCTGCCTCCATTTATGGAGGCCAGAAAAGTACAATCATTGTATCTCTTAGGTGTTTTTGAAGATGTAGGAATAAAAATAAGTGAAGCACTTGAAATTTCTAAGGATGTGCCTTTATAATGCAATACTTAGAGCTTATTACATAAGTCCCCCCAAATTATTTTAATTCCATGCATATTTTCACAGTGGAGATTCTGTGCTACAAATGTAACAGAAATTTGTCAGTGAATGTGTATGCTGGGTGTACGTGTGTGTAACTCTCATCTCCACACACTTAAAGCTCTTTAACTTTTCCATCATTATTAATGGAACTCGATGTGAATTTAAGAAGCTCAGACTTCGAGCTATTTGTTAACTTCCTGACGTCTTTAGAAAAGACTACTTGATTCTTTTACATATTTTTTTGAAAGGAACTTATACATGTTAGTTAGTCATTTCATTATATGATATTCAAAGAAATAACTCAGCACAAATAAGGCCCATGGTAGAAAACTCAATAGATTATGTTAAAAGAGCTAGGAGACGTATAATACAATTATGCTTCTAGTAAATATTCACGAACACTTTTGTAATTCTGTTAGGCATATCTGCTGGCACAGTGTTTCCTTGGCACTTCATCTGCATTTGAATGTGTCATAATAATTTTTACTACAGTTATCAGAAAACATTCACAAACCATAATAAAATGGTGTTTTAGAAATATTAACCCTTCAGCCTTTGCAGTACCTTTGAGCTAGACCAGGAGGATTGCAGAAAACCGAGATGGAAAGATTGCTTAAGTCCAGAAGGTTAACATTTAATCAGAAAGCTTTTGTTCATTATAGTTGTCTTTACCTCTCCCAATTCTTTATTGCAAGATTAATTGATAAATATAAGGAAGACCTAGCAAGGTTTAAATAGCCAATAAATTATGGGGCTCTAACTAGATTGAAGAGTAGCAAAAAGAGTGGTAGTAAGGGCTGGTTGTGAATCAAGTGAGATCAGGAAAGGGAAGATGGGTCTACTATGTCGCAGCAACTTTTATGTGCCAAATAGTATACTGTCATTAATATAACGGAGGACACTCAGAGGTTAATTCAGCCCATATTAATATCCTAACAAAGTGATGGAGCTGTAATTTGAAAGCCAAATCTGTTTTACTTGAAAGGCCATATTAAACCTTTAAACTAGTTCCTCATTACCAGCTGGTGTAATATTTGATGTGCTGATTAGACAGACAAAAACAAGAAGATTAAGAGACCAAAGAATTACAATTAGAAAATAGACAATGAGAGGGGGCAAATATAATTAGGATATCATTAAGCTTAAGAGCAAAGTATTTATTTACCCCAAACATATGAACTTTAATGTGTTTTCTATTTGTGTCTGAACTAATCTTTCTCTACTTTTTGTTCCAAAGTAAAACATAATGTTCGTTGATATTGTGTTTATTTTTAATATAATATTATTTAATAATATACTCATTTTTAAATGTGGGCTATATACAAAGATATAAATTAAAATATCAATATAACCTGAAGTTACAGATAACAACTGTTAATATCTTAGCATAAACACATAAAAATATGCACATTTTTGTTTGTGTATAACTATAAATATTGTAAAAATTGTTTACAAAAAGTTCTTCATGATGCTTATAGACTACTTTTTTTAAACCAATATAACCTTGTTATCTTTCAAGGTTAAAAATATAGACTTTTATTATCCTTTTGATGATGGGCGTGTATATATATATATATATATATATATATATATATATATATGGGTGTGTGCATATATATATATGTATATTCTACCTATATATTAACATTTGTAATTCTATAACAACTTTGAAATATCTTTGGAGACAGGGTTATTAAGCAGATTCGATAAATGCCAAGAAAAATGAAAGGAGGACTATCATCATCCATATTACTTTATAAAAAATGTTTACCAGTTTTCTATCTTATGCCATCTAATTGTTTTTTTTTTTTGTGGGGGTGCTATTAAATGGCACAGTTGTTATAAATATGCTGAAACATAAGTTTGTGCTTTCTTGTACAACTATTTTCTAAATGTATTTTTCATGATTGTACTGGTGGGTCAAAAACATTCACATTTTGATAACTAGTTTTCCAAATAGTTTTTTTGATGTATATAGTGTGCCTTTTACCTCACCTACTTATCCACACAAATCATTCTCTGTTTAAAATTATTGCCTAATAAGTAGGATTCAAAAACATAGCACTATTTTAAATTGGTTTTTGGATTATTTAATCAAAAAAATCATTAAAAATTAAAAAAACCCACCTTATGCCACTGTCTACTGGAATTCTTACCTCGATCTTATTGATGCATATGAAATATTTATTTAGAAAGGATATTAACCTATTGTATATCATGTGTGACAATATTTTATCAAATTTGCCTTTATTTTTTACATGTTGAGGATAGTTTTGTTGCATTGATGTTTAAAAGATATTTGAAGTCTAGTCCGTCAGTCCTTTCCTTGTGATTTCTGGCTTTGATGCTTGTGTAACTTTTGAAGGGTGGCCGATAAGCTTGTGAGTTGTGGGTAAGCATAACACCTGCCTCTGGTGAGGGGGAGTGCTGGGGAAAGAGGTGAAGGTTATCCAGGCAGTTTCGAACACCCTAAGGAAAATGATCATGGCTTGACTAGAGAGCTGTTAGAATATGGGCAAGGAAAATAATTCTTTTTTTCAAAGAGTACTACCCTAAAGAGAGCATCTGTGATCATTGCAGACTATAGCCTGAAGTCATTGTCTGGTTTCTAGGATATTTTTTGTTTTCTTTTCTAAGAATGTTTTTCTTAGAAAGTATATATATTTGTGTGTGTGTCTGTGTGTGTATTCTACATAGGTATTAACAACTGTGACTGGAAAAGAACCTCAGAATATGAAGGGTATTAAGCACATTTGATAAATGTAAATAAAGTATTAAAATGAGATATTCTACACGAGGTTATGGTCCATATTATACACATAGCCACAACTAGATTTCAGGATTTGCCACTGTTGCTAAACTCTTTTATAGAATATTATAAAATTATTGTTTCACCTATTGCTTTCGCAGTAATATGACTAATATATGAATTACATGTTAGGTCTTCTGTTATGTCTATAATTTGACTATGGAATCAAATCATATTAAAAAGTTTAATTCTATAAATAGCAGTGCATTCAATTATTTTAACATTTAATAGCATTATAATTATAAGTAACTGTTAAAATAATTTTAAAGAACAAATATTTGTGACATTAGTATCAGAAAAATACTTTTCTCCAAAATATTTCATTTTTGTTAACCATTAGCTGTCTTCATGAGGAGCAAGACAAAGCTGAGTTGGGTAATTTAAAAAAAGGCTAACAATGTATTTTCTGTGTGTGTACGTGTGTGTATATAGAGTTATCTCTGAAAATATGACCTCATATCACCAAACATAACTTTGTAAACACTTTCAAATAAAAATATGTGATGTATACAATACATGTAAAATATGGAAGAAAGAGAGTGGCTATTATTTTATGCCTATTAAATGCTACATCTTTGAGGGTAGTGCGGAAGGGAAATGTGGGGTTGGAGCCCACACATGCAGTCCCCACTTGGGCACTGCTTAGTGGAGCTGTGAGAAGAGAGTCACAGTCCTCCAGCCCCCAGAGGAAGATCCACCAACAGCTTGTACCATGTGCCTGGAAAAGCTGTGGGCACTCAATGCCAGCCTGTGAGGGCAGCTGCAGGGGTTGTACCCTACAGAGCCACAGGGGTAGAGCTACTGAAAGAGCCCACTCCTTGCATCAGTGTGCCCTGGATGTGAGACATCGAGTCAAGGAAAATCATTTCAGAGCTCTAATGACTGCGCCACTGGGTTTCAGACTTGCGTGGGGCTCATGGCCCGTTTGTTTGGCCAAGTTCTCCTATTGGTATGGGAACATTTACTTCCATGTGTCATGGAAGTAACTAACTTATTTTTGATTTTACAGACTCAGAGGTGGAAGAGACTTGGCTTGTCTCAGATGAGACTTCGGACTTGGACCTTTGAGTTAATGCTGAAATGAGTTAAGACTTTGGGGGACTCTTGGGAAGGCATAATTGGTTTTGAAAAGGAATTGAGATTTGGGAGGGCCCAGGGGCATAAGGATATAGTTTGGCTCTGTGTCCTCCACCAAATCGTATCTCAAACTCTAATCTCCAGGTATCGAGGGAAGGACCTGGTGGGAAGTGATTTGATCGTGGGGGTGGTTTCAATCATGCTGTTTTTGTGATAGTGAGTGAGTTCTCATGAGAGATGATGGTTTTATAAGGGGCAGCTTCCCCTGCACTCTCTCTATTGCCTGTCACCATGTAAGATGTGCCTTACTTTCCTTTTGCCTTCTGCCATGATTTTAAGTTTCCTCAGGCCTCTCCAGCCATGAGTCAATTAAACCTCTTTTGTTTATAAATTACCCAGTCTCAGGCATTTCTTTGTAGCAGCGTGAGAATGGACTAATACAGTGCTCCTATGAGAATCTAATGCTGCTGTTGATCTGACCAGAAGCAGAATTCAGGTGGTCATGCTCGCTTGTCCTCTTCTTACCTCCTGCTGTGTGGCCCAGTTCCTTACAGGTCACACATTGGTACCAGTCTGTGGCCAGGGGTTGGGGACCCCTTACCTACAACAAATATTAATTGATTTACTTGTATGTGGCAAGTAATAGTCTAGTCTGCAGAAAAACAGCAGTAGAAAAGAAAAGAAAGAATCTCCTACCCTGGTAGGACTTGCAGTTCAACAGTGGTGCCGGGATGGAGCTTTTAAACAGTACGTGTTTTTGAAATGTAATATGTAAATATAGATAGATGACAGATAGTTAGGTGAATAATATATATACAGCAATGGAGAAGATAAATGCTATTAGTAAGTAGAACAGATTAAGGGAAATTAGAATGCTGATGGGGCAGATTGTAATTTCATATATAGTGGTCAGAATACTTCTTACAGGAAAAAAAAATAACATTTAAAGAAACATGTAAAGGAAACAAGGGTTTTCATAAATCCAGATATCTGTGTCCTAGATATCTGGAGGAATCAAAATATCTGTATCCTGGCTGCTAGGATCCTAATATACTGGCTCTGCAGGAGAATTTTGCTTGGGGGTAATCAAGGGATATCAAGAAGAAAAGTTAGTTTAAATGTAGGAGAAACTGTGATCAAAGAGCAAATGAGAATCAGACTTTATAAGGCCTACGGATAATGCTAAGAATTTCATCTTGTTTTAAGACTTAATTTCCAGTTATTGTAATACAACTCAAAGTAGTTTACACAAAAAGGAGAAATCAAACTGGCTTTGCCTATGTTTTGTTCCCATCACTTCAGGTTCACACAGTTTTCAGGAAGATGGGGTACTACAGTTTGACCAGTCTGTATCACATGACTGTACCTGTGACTGGATGAGTGAGCAGTAATTGACATCAAACTAGAACATAAAATGGGGGAAAAGACTTTACCACAAAGGGAGAAGTGTACGTGTTATACAAACTTAATAGCTGGCATTTTTAAATACCTAGGATATTGAGTGAAAGCTCATGTTTTCTTAGACTAAATCCCTTTTTTGCTTATTTTTATCTTTCTTGGGTAAATAACAAGGAATGGGAGTGCTAGGCTATATATTATGTATACATTTAGCTTTATTTAAAAAATCAATAAATGGCTTTCCAAAATAATTATACGATTTTGCATTCCCACCAGGATTGCATGAGACTTTGGTTGTTCCATATTCTTGTCATCACTTGATATTGTCAGTTTTTAAATAGTATTTTAGCCATTCTAATAGGTGTGCTGTGCTATTACATGGCAATTTTAATTTACTGTCTTCTAATTCCTAATATTTTCAAAAATAAATTCACTTGTTTATTTGTCATCTGTATGTATTCTCTGGTGAAGTCTACAACAAAATTTCTTGACCATTTTTAACTTTTTGATTATTGAGTTAGTGTTCTTTATTTACTGTAGTTAGAAGTCCTTTATCAGATAATTGTTTTACAAAGCTTCCCTTCAGTGAGTGATTTGCTTTAAATGTTTTAACAGTATCTTTTAAAGAGTAGACTTTCTTATCTTAATGAACTGTAATGTATCACTATTGTTGTTGTCATTTTGTGTTTTCTCAATCCAATGTAAGAAATCTTTGCCCATCTCAAAACTTGAAAATATGGTCTTCTATTTTTTTCTTCTAGAAGAGTTACAGTCTTGGGTTTTATGTAGGTCCAGAATGACTTAAAATTTTGTTTTTATATAATAAAAGGTATAACTTGAAGTTCATTGTTTATATATAGTTGTTCAGTTGTTCAGCACGAATATTGAAAAGGCTATTCTTTCTCCATTGAAGTGGCTTCCCAACTTTATCTAAAAGTAATTGACTATATAATATAGTTAGGCTGTGTTCCCGTAAAAAATCTCACCTTGAATTGTAATAATCCCCCTGTATCCAGGGCGGGGCCAAGAGGAGATAATTGAATCATAGGGGTGATTTTCCCCATATTATTGTGGTAGTGAATAAGTCTCATGAGACCTAATGGTCTTATAAATGGGAGTTACACTGCACAAGCACTCTTATCTGCTGCCATGTAAGATATGACTTTTCTCTTGCTTCACCATTTGCCATGTTTGTGTGGCCTCCCCAGCCAACTGTGAGTCCATTAAACTTCTTTCCTTTATAAATTACCCAGTCTCAGGTATGTTTTTATTAGCAGCATGGGAACAGACAAGTACACCATCTATGTGTAGACTTATGAATGCATACTCTATTCTCCTCCACTGATTTATTTGCCTAATCTTTCTCCAGCACCATATATAAATAATTTAATTTTCTTTTTTCAAACCATGAACTTTTTGGTTTGATATTTTTGTCATATTGTACTGCCTAATACCTCCATTTCAATGTTAAATGGCACTGATTAAAGTTGATTATTTTACTTTATTGCCAGATCATAGAATTAGTACATTCTGCATTACCAAAAAGTGTGATATTAGGTATACCCTATGACAAGTTGATAAAGTTCTTATTAATTACCAGTTCAATCACAGTTGTTATCATGCTGGATGCTGAATTATTAAAAATACTCATTTTGTATTATATTAGTTCCCCATTGATGCTATAGTAAATTACCACAAGCTTAGTGGCTTAAATCAATGCAAATTTATTATTTTATAGTTACAGATTTCAGAAGTCCAAAATCAGTTTCACTGGGCTAAAATCATGATGTCAGCAGGCCTGCATTTCTTCTGGGTGTGCTAGAAAAGAGTCTGTTTCCTTTTTTCAACTTCTAGAGTCTGTCTACATCCCATGGCTTGAGTCACCATCTTTATATTCTCTCTCTGACTCTGATTCTCCTGCCTCCTATTTATAAAGATAGTTCTGAACACAATGGCTTTACTCGCAATATCCCATCTCAAAAGCATTAACTTCATCACATATGAAAATTTTATTTTACCATGTGAGGCAACGTATTCCCAGGTTCCAGAGATTAGGGCATGGACATCTCTGGGAAGCTTTTATTTAGTCTACTAAATCCACCTATTAATGTGATTATATGGCTTTTTTCTCTTTTAATATAGAAAATTACATTGATTTACATTCAATTGTTTAATCTATCTTGTAATACAGGCATAAATATCACTTCGTCTTGATGCATTATCATTTTTATATGTTGATAGATTTGATTTGCTAATATACCATTATGTTTTTGTACTTTTACTCTTGTAGGGCATTGATCTGTATTTTCTTATAATAGAGAGCTTCTGGTAAGGAAGGGCTCTTTAACACCTCATAAAGCCACACAGAGAGATGATTCCTCTTCCTTCCTCTGGAAATTGCCATGACTGGACAGGACACTCCAAAATGTTATGCCATTTTTCTATGAGACTCCTGAGGAAGCCAATTCAGAGAAGGAGCAGCACCAAAAATATTTAGAGAAAAGAAGAGCTAAACTCTTGACATCTGTGCTTTGAGTCTTCCTTAACACTAGCCTCTTGTTATATGAAATAATGCATCGCCTTATTACTTAGGTTGTAGAATTCTGCTTTTGTTTTTACTTTTCTGTTACAAGACAAGAAGCCAACCTCATCTGGAATTACATATGTGGAAAGTTTTATTTGGATTATCTTTAAAAACCTGGATTTTTGGACCTTATTTGTAACATTCCTCACAATTAATTCAAACTGATCAATGCTTAATCAGTGCTTATTTCTGTTCACATATTTATTTTTGTAATATTATACATAAAAACAAAATAATTGGCCATTTTGTTATTTTCAGTATTTTAAAAACAGATGGTTTATCTTACAGGGTTCTGATTGTTATCTAATGGTTTCATACTTAGTGAAAATTTTAAAAAGCTAAAACTAAGACTGAGATATAGAAAAGAAATTAGTCTCAACATTTTTTTTTACCTGATTGGAAGTAAAAGTATAGCAAAAATGTTACTATATGTACTAGTCCATTTTTACACTGCTATAAAGATTCTACTGGATACTGGGTAATTTATAAAGGAAAGAGGCTCAACTGACTCACAGTTCTGCATTGCTGGGGAGGCCTCAGGAAACCTACAACCTTGGCAGAAGGTGAAGGAAAAGCAGGCACAAGGCAGCAGGAGATAATTGAGTGAGGGCACAGGAAAAACGTCCATTTATAAAACCATCAGATGGCCTGAGAATTAACTCAATATCATGAGAACAGCATGGAGGAAACTGTCCCCATAATCCAATCACTTCCCTCCCTTGACAGGTGGGGATTACAGGTCCCTCCCTGTACATGTGGGGATTATAATTCAAATTTGGGTGACAACACAGAGCCAAACCATATCACCATAATAGATTTGTAATTTCTAATATTGTTCCCAAGATATTTTAATATCATTTTCATTACTTACACAATACTGGGCTATAACAGTAATGTCAAATTTCCCCCATTACAATAACTCTTAGGTTTCCTCTTTATTATTATTATTATTATTATTATTATTATTATTATTATTTGAGAGGGAATTTTCTCTTGTTGCCCAGTCTGGAGTGCAGTGGCAAGATCTTGGCTCACTGCAACCTCTGCCTCACAGGTTCAAGTGATTCTCCTGCCTCAGCATCTGGAATAGCTGGGATTACAGGTGGCCACCACCATGCCTGGCTAAATTTTTGTATTTTTAATAGAGGCAGGGTTTCACCATGTTGGTCAGGCTGATCTTGAACTCTGGACCTCAGGTGATCCACCTGCCTGGGCCTCCAAATGTGCTGGGACTACAGGCGTGAGCCACTGTGCCCGTCAGGTTTTCTCTTAAAGCAGGGTTTTTGTGTGTTTATTTGCTTTTTAGTTTTTTGTTTTTGTTTTCTGAGGTTGGTCATGGATCAGCTAAGTGAAGACTTGCAGGCTTCATGATACAACTTCTTTGAACTAACTAGTAGTAGTGGCTTTAATAACTTTGACAAAAATCTCTCAGACAAGAAGATTATTAAGCTTATTTAATGGATGATTATACAAACTCAGCTGGACAAAACTCCAATTTCTAGTCTAAAGTTGGATTTATATGTGCATAATATCAATTGTACATATTTTAAGGAAATTGAGCAGATCTTTCCACCTTGATTATATATGTTCCAAAATCTAAAATACCAGTGCAAGTTTTTTTTCTCTGTCTTGGGGCTTGACTTGTTAATTTCATTTTGTCATTTTTGTTGTTTAAGTCATCTGACAGTACAAGACTTCCAAGGACTGCCATGCCCAAATTTAAATTATGTAATCAAAGTTTAGTTGATATAGATATTCATGGATGATCACTAGTCAGAGATCACTAACTAAAATACTACACTGGGATCCCAAGAGGGATAAAGAAATGCTAAATTGCAGAACCCAAGATCTAGCATGTCTACTCAAGCTACATCAGTAATTAAATAAGCCAGCTTATTCTAAGTGTTCTGAAATTCCTATTAAAATAAAGCATTTTCTTGATATTAGAAATTTTGTATAAACCATTAAATGTTTTGAAAATAACCAGAACACTTGATATAAAAATAAACTGAAAATAAAACACTTGGAGATCCAAATTATATTTTCAAATAGCAAATTTCCCATTGAGACATAGATTTTTAAGGTGGTTGAAAGCAATTTACTCGGGGGTAATCATTATATATTGTAACAACTATTCTCCAAGCTATTAACATTAATATAAACAGTTACTATTGACCACTTCTGAGAGCTAATTAATATTCTATCAAAAACAACCAAGGGATTATTGAATAGACTACTTTTGCATATAGTGGCAACTGGGCTATTTCCTAGAAATTATGACCCCATTCTTATTGATTGTAACGCTTTAAAACAAACTCCGCATCAAAAGTGTGTAGTTTTCATCACAATAAATAACTTATTTTACCTACAACACAAAGAAAATTAACTTCCATGTGACTTCAACACTAATGTACAGTTAATTGCTCTCCATAAATTATTCATTATAAATTGCATAGACATTAGTTGAGGGTTTCTAATAGTTTCAAGCCACTTAAAAGATACACTAGAAGTTAAGCTCATAGCTACACTTTCAGCTACAGCAATTTATTTTCTACTAGTGAAAGAGAAATATGAAAAAATTATTTAAATAACAGTCTGTTTTTTTGTATTTCATTTATAGGAAACTACAAAAAATGTTATATTAATTTAATTACATTGTAACAACTAAATTGTGTACAGAGGATACTGTACACAACTGAGTAATGCTCACTTTTCTGGATTTCACACACAGAATCATTCAATTAACCAACTTTTTATTTCAAAAGTAACCTTATGTCTCAAGTGGGCACAAATATTATGATTTAATTGATTTTTTTGATGGTTCATATGGCAGCATCTCTCCTGGTTAAAGGGAGTTAAATTTCTGTTAGAATAAACAAACTTTTCTTAGAAAACTGCTCATTTTTTTTCTTTAAAAAGCATGTAATTTCCAGTAAAATACAGAGGTGCTTTATTTATTTAATGACGTTGAGGTTTCTTAACTAGAAAATGTTTATTTAAGGTTTGTGCAGACTAAGAAGCATGAGAATGCTAAAACTTTAATGGATACTTTATGTGACTACATGTTGTAAATTTTAGAAATTATTCTTTCTTGTCATTATCTGGCATTTAATTCAATCAACTAAAGCAACAGCTTTCTTGCTAAAAAACCAGAAAGAAGAGCCCAGCACAACAGAAAATCTCAGTAAGAATGAGACATAGGAGCTTACCAAATCAACCCATTAATGTTGTTGATGAAGTACTGGCTCACAATTACAGATATGACCAGAAACAACATAAATAGATTTTGAGAACCAAAGATCAAACAAAAATCTCAGAGAAGCAACTGAGTGGCATTTATAGGCAAAGACCTGAATAAGACTCCAGACACTTTGAAAACTTTTACCTGACACTCAAACCACAACCTACATAAAGCTGATCAGAATTTGTGGGGTGAGTTCAAGGAGGCGGTTGAGTTCTAAGCCAGAACAAAAATAAAACAAGGTATCTATATTCTACCGTAGAGCTTAAGCAAGATCTGCAGTGTCATAACAAAATAATGAAAATGTCTAGTACATAAACCAAAATTATTCAGCATATGGTAGAAACAGGAAAATCTCAAATTGCATGAAAAATTACAATTAAAAATGTTAATGACAAGATGACACAGATATGGGAATTATCTGACAAATATTTTAGAAGAGCTATTTTGAAAGGCATTCAATGAGTAATGGTAAATAAGTGAATAAGAATGCAGTAGTTCTCAGAATATAATATTGAATACTTTTTCTAGTGCTCATTGTTATTAAACTATAGGCATTTTTTAAAATTCAGAAAAGGTTGTTGAATTTTACTCATATCTAATAACATCTATTGAAATAGTCAAATCACGTTTCTTCTTTAATCAGTTATTATCAGTTTTCTTACTTTCACTATATTCAGAATAATGTGCTTGCATCTTCATCCATTAATAAATATGAAACACATTTCAGGCAGCAACATTATGATATAAATGTATAGTTTTCTCAAATGGTTAAATTCAAGCAATACTATAGTGTGGCAGAGAGTTTCATGGGCATAAACATACTCACACATTCAAATACAATGGAAAATTGAGAAACAAATATTTTGTCTTTGTTTTCCATTAAACGCCTGGGAGATCTTTGGAAACCACTTCATTTCTGTAGGTATCAGTCTTATCATCTGTGTAAAAATTGTTTACATTAAACAACCTCCTTCCAAGTACACACTTCCCAGTCTTTTAACATGTTAAGGTTTTCCCTGCGTATACACCTGCTTTATATGTGAAGAAAGCTTATAATCTCTTACCACTTCTATTTAATATTTTTACTAGAGGATTTTACCAATTCAACAGGACAAAGAATAAAGAAGAGGGAGAAGAATGAATAATAGTCATAAATATATGAAAGAAACAATCACAACTATATGTATTTGCAGATTTACATAATTGCACATTTAGAAAATTCAAAAGAATGTACAAAAAACCTGCTAGGTATAAAAAGTAAATTCATGGTCTCAGGATACAATATTAATATGTAAAAATCACTAGGTCTTTACACTAAGAACAAAGTAATTCATTTACTTTAGGAACAAAAATTATATTGAATATACTATTTGTAGTACCACCAAAAATGTAAAATATCTAAAAATATACTTAACAAATATCTGGAAGACTTCTACACTGAAGGTCACAAAACATTGCTCAGGGAAGAAAGGACTAATTATTTGGAAAATTATTACAAGCTTATTGGTGAGAAACCTCAATATTGTAAAAACATGTATTCCTTCAAATTTGAATTAAATCAGCATACTTTTTTCCAGATATGTACAAGCTGATGCTAAAGTTTGTGTATACTTACACAAACACTATTGTAAATACAGAGCAAAGTCGAAGGCATTAGTGTAACATGAATTTAAACTTATTATAATGTTACAGTAAGAAAGTGTAGTATCGGAATAAGAATAGTCAAAAAGTTTAACAACTAGAAAAAAATCCACATTCAGTGGTCCAGTTATATTTAACAAAGGCATTAATTAATCTAAATTGGAATAAAATAATTTTTCCACAAATTATTGTGTATCAGTTGCCTATTTATAATTTTTTAAAAGGGGAACAGTGTTAACCTTACATTACTTCACACACAAAAATTAACACATAAATGTACAAGGAAAATTACAGCTATTAAAATAAATTACTGAAGAATATTTAAACAAAAAATTTGAAAAATATATATGGCTAAATGGCCATATTTAAAAAAACAATCTGGAGAACTCCCAGTTTCTAGTTTAACATATAAGGAGCTCAGAAGATGTGACTCTTTGCTAACAAGTAAAAATCTGAACAAATTGTAAAATTAACAACTCTTCTTAAGATTGTACTGTAATATTAATAAAAGTGAGGTTATAGAGCAACTACTGCCCCATAAAAGTGAGACAGACAAAGTAACACTGAGAATCACAGCCTACCAAAGCAGACATCCATAAGATGAAACTTCTGTGGGAACTAATGCTAAAGTAGAAAAACCTAAAATGTAATCGACAAAATTCCTGGAGACTCAGGGTGGACACGTCTGAGAGTTATAAATTCCAGCTATCAGAAGCCCCCACACTTTAGTGAGTTTTACTAACCGAAGCTATAACAGCATCTAAACATAAATATTGGAGAAAAATCCTCTTATGGTGTGGCAAGGGATAGAGAAAAGGCACTTTTATGAAATATACCAGAGCCTTCTGTTTTCTGCCCTTGGGACAAACTATTTAAACAAGGCTTAACTTCCTGGGGTTTTATTAGAGTCTGAAAGACCTGGGGAAAGGAATTAAATATCTAGCTTTCCATGAGGAGGAAGAAAAATACCTAATTCCAGCACCCTCTAGCCATCAACGTTGGAGAAAGGAAATGTCGAACTCCAGCCACCTTAAGCCACCCTGTTTCACTTTACCAAGTAAAATGAGCCAATCAGATAAGGCTACGTACTGTTTGATTTCAAGTACATGACATCCTGAAAAAGGCAAGATATTGGAGAGAATCAAAAGATCAGTAGTTGTCAGGGGTTAGTGGGAAGGAAGGATAAATAGGACAAGAACAGAGAATATTTAGGGCAATCAAACTTTATATATATATACACACACACACACACACACAGCCACCCACACACACGTATATGTATATGTGTGTATATATGTATATGTATGTATGCGTGTGTGTGTGTGTGTGTATATATATATATATATATAGTACTGTGAGTGTGAATACATGTCATTACACATTTGTCCAAACCCATACAATGTGTAATACCAAGAAAGCAACCTAATGTAAATTATAGACTTTGGGCAATAATGGCTTATCAGTGTAGGTTCATTAATTATAAAAAATGCATTACTCTAGTGAGAGACGATGATAATAGAGAAGACTATACATGTTTGGGGGCAGAGAGTATATGAGAAATCTCTGCCTTCTGTTCAAGTTTACTGTGAATCTGAAACTGCTTTAAAAAATATAGTATATTATTTTAAAAGTAACACAGAGTTCAATAAGCCCTAAAAGAGAGAGCGCATGTTGACTATGATAATTAGTATCTGAGGTATTAGAGGAATGTTTTTATTGTATTATTATTGTTTTTTAATCCAACAAGAGTCAAAAGAATGTTTATTTCTCAGTTAATATATCTTTCCCAGTATAGGGGATACCCCCAAAATACAAAAACAATAACAAAAATCTTATTAAAGGACCTTATTAAGAATATGAAGAAAGCAAGAAAAAATATTCACAAATACATTTCTGAACAAAACTTGATCCAGAATATATAAAAACATCCAACAAGTAAATAATTTGTAAAAATTCGGAGTGAAAGTAATGTTCTATAGCTTAGTTGGTATGCTGCTTAAACAAAAATATACATTTGACAAAACTAATTAAACTGTATTCCTAACATACACGCACTTTATATGTAAGCATATCTTAATTTAAAAATTAAGGAAAAAGTAAGTTAATATACATTCCTCTTTATGATTTAATTGAATCATTGCCACCAACTCTAAGCAGCTAGCCAATTCAGTATCATTTGCTATTTTTTTCTCAAAACCATTTAGCATTTAATCAATTTATCAAATACATATCAAATACTTTTTCTAACTGCAAAATATGTACAAATTGGGCCAAACTGACAGTGGAAAAAGGAAATAGAAACAAATTATTTTTTAATAAATGAAAAGATAAATAATTTGTGTATTAGAATATTTCATACAGTATTTTTCCATAAGAATTATACTTAAGAATTTAAAAAATAATGTTGACTTTTTTGGGGTCTGATAAAAAAGAAACAATTTTATATAATTTTACTTTTTGTCTAAATGGTATGATATCCTTAAATTGTTTCCTTTTTTTTTAATTCACCTGGCTTTATTCTTCTTATGTGATTGATAACATTTAAGTTCACTTTGTGGTTTTGAAAAATGTCCAAGGACAAAACCATTCTGTGTTTTAATATCCCTGACACTAATTCCATACCACTCTATAGGTCTCCCTAGTTACACACATTTTAATTCACATGCTCTTATTTATTGCTGAGTTTATTAGAAAGCTCTCTGTGCAACCTACATTGTTTTCTTTAGTTTCTCCTGGTAGTCTCCCAAGGATGAAGAGGACATTTTTGAAGTTATTAATAAATAATTTAAGGAGAATCCTGCACCACTTTGTAAGAATTCATCTTGTTATTTTATAACAATGTAAATGCATTTTCTATTAGGCTGTCTTTTCCAAAGCAATTAAACACTAATTTCTAATATTTGTCTCTCTTTCTAGAATATAACATTCAAATTAATTTGCCCTTTCAGATTGTTAATGGCTTGTGAAATTGGACTCACTGGACTTAGTAAGACAAAATGGGTAGGCCATAAAATTTTTATTTGTTTATTTATTTATTTATTTTTGAGACGGAGTTTTGATCTTGTTGCCCAGGCTGGAGTGCAATGGTGTGATCTTGGCTCACCGCAACTTCTGCCTCCAGGTTCAAACAATTCTCCTGCCTCAGCCCCCCAAGTAGCTGGGATTACAGGCGCCTGCTACCACGCCTGGTTAATTTTTATATTTTTAGTAGAGATGGCATTTCACCATGTTTGCCAGGCTGGTCATGAACTCCTGACCTCAGGTGATCCTCTCAAAGTCCTGGGATTACAAGCATAAATCACCACGCCCAGCCAGGCCATACAAACTTTAACCTCACCTTCAGACTTTCTTCTATTTAGATGCAATGCTTGGTTTATATTTCAAAACAAAAGGGCTCTGTAGAGCCAGGAAAAACAAAAAACAAAACAAAACAAAAGCATTAAGAACTTCTACTATTCAAATGAAGAGAACTAAATTTAGAATAAGAAATAATAATAAGATGTTTTATGAGAGCCCCAAAGAAAGCTCCATTTTTCAGTTTTGAAAACAATAAACCCAGTTTTATATATTTAAATGTCTTCCTTACGGAGTAGCGGGAACATTTATGCTGCACTTTATTCGTCCATTGATATCAATATGAATTGGAAAATGAAATGTTAAAGTGCTGACATTTTCTAGAAATAAAAACAACTGAAGTATAGGAAATGTAATAAGACAAAAAAGGTTCACAGCAGTCAGTTGTCTCCACATTAGTATAGTCATCTGATATGTTTTTTTTCTAAATTTTCACAGCTTTATGCAAATCAAATGACACAGAGTAGATTAGTCAAGATTTGCATATCTTCATATTAATAATTGGACTATTGAGAAGCTGAGATACAATTTTATCTAAACGATGATTTAAATAAAAACCCCGCTAATTTTTTTTAAAGTATCTCACAAGCTACTAAGCAAGGAAGACATTTATGAATAGTCAGTATCTCTGAAACCTGTAATTGTTCCTAGTTACAAATTATCCAACTGGATAACTTGTTCTTAAAAATGCAAAAACCAGTCAAATCCAACTCTTCTGAGGAAAGATTTCACACAATCTGTCCATGAAAGAAACAGCAAAGGCAGGCTGCCACTGTGGATTCTTTAGCATGCCTATTCTGTCTAACTTGATTCAGGTAAAAAAAAATAGAAAAAAAATAATTGTCTGTTATCTTAATTGCTTTTGGTATTATGTGCCCTCTCTCTCCCCTGGAGCTATTTCAGTGTGGTCAGAGAAATTGCTGTCAGTTGATATGTTACCCAGTGGTATCAACTTGAATGCTGACACTTTCCTCATGCATTCCGTCCAGCTCTGCATACTCAACAGGAAACGCAGGGAAATGCTGGCACAACCTAACTTATGCTGTCAGAGCCTACCAGTGTGAAGTCCATTGCTACTAATGATCATGCCACGAACTGCCAGCATGACATTATTAACGACACTGTCTGACATCCGCAAACCTCTGGTGTCTCAATTAGCAAAAGCTGGTTTAACCAACACACTGTTGGTTTAACCTGAAGATTAAATATCTAAAACAAAGAAAAATTTAATATGAGGTGCATGACAATTTTTTAAGTGTTCTGAGCATTTAGTATTGGTGCCTTGTTTGTTTTAGACTATTAAAAGTATAATAAAATGATTCAAATTCCTCAAATCTATTTGGATGATTTACTGAATAAGGATACTGATGATGTGGAATTTGGAGCAGTTGGGTGGGGGCTAAGGGATGGTCATAAAAAATGTTTGTATTGAATTGAAAATACCTTTATTCTTTTTTTGGAAAATGGCTTCAAATAAAAACACTTAGAGTTTATAATAATTTTCCTCAAATTACGTTTTGATCCTTCTTAGTTACATAGTATAATCATGTGTGCACGAACACACATGTCTGCAATTCCTGACTCAGTAACATTCACTAATGACTTCTGTATTTCAGGCACGGTCCTGGGTTCAGTGATAAGAAACAGATACATAAGGAAAGACTCTTCCATTTAAAAGGTTATAATTGAGTTTTTACTTTTTCCCACAAGCTAGTTGAAATAATTAAATAATCTCATTGACTCATCTCTTCCATCATTAACTTATTTTTGCATTTTGAATTGGAATTTCCAGTCCTACTAACCCCTCAACAATTCTATAGCATAATGTGATTTTGAATTGATTAGTGACAATTAACATACAAAAAGTAATATTTTGATATTATATTAAGAATAGTATAATCAGGCCACTGCACTCCAGCCTGGGTGACAGAGCAAGACAGCATCTTTTTAAAAAATTAGTATCTACTATTTGTTTAACATTATGTTTAAAGGACTATACTAAGGCATTTGTATATACAATTCATTCATTTATTAACCATTATTGAGCACCTACCATGTGTGAGAACCTAAACTGTGTTGAAGATACCAGGGTGAAGAGAAGAGACAAGATCACTTCTTTAAGCTGCATATATTCAGGTTGGGGGATATATATGTGTAAAATAAATTAACAAGTGACAAATTAGGTAGAGATCTGTCGTAAAAGCAAAAACATAATGGCAGGGTAGGATCATGTACAATGTCTGAGGAAAATCCTCCATATTTGCACTCCAAATTAACACAATTGTCATGCATTTCCCTCATAGGGTTTCTTCTCCTTCTATACTGCCAAAAAAAGGAACCAGGCTTAATTCAATTAAAAAGTAATTAAGTTCATCTACCATGATTAAATGGTTCTGCTGGAAGCAGGTTCAATCTATCGCTACTTCCTCTAATTTTCTGACACAATGAAATGATAAAGAGAATGAAAAATGATACTCCCCAGTAAGCACTTTTAATTTTAATCAAGACTTTACTCTTTGAATTATTTTATGGCATTTTAAGTGTTGAAGCTGAAACCTATGGAAGGCTAATATTTGTTTTGTGATCCTAGTACTTTCCTCTTTTTTTTTTTTTTTGAGGAGAGAGGGGAATTATAACATTAAAATGTAATTTGAGTGAAGAAAGTCTTAAATTGTAGTTTTAATTTGACCCTCCAGATCATTAAAATAACATATTGGTTGTCAGTTTTAGTTCTCAGTATATTATAAGGTTTTTTAAGCTTATCTTAGAATATAGAAGTATTTCATTAGAAACTGAATTATGAATTACTAAACTAAAATTCTATTTACTGGATAGCTAGCTGGCTATATGATTGATAGAGAGAGAGAGAAAGAGCAAAGAGACATAAAGAGAGGTTTTTACTAAGGAAAAGGATATACAAATGAAAGAACAGTAATTTAGTACTTAATAACTAGATAATTTCAAGCAGAACAATCTTGGTTCAAATCCTAGCTCTGCATGATTTATAAACCTTGATGTTCGTCATTTTCCGACTTGTAATTTGAGAATTAAGAAAATTCATAAATTGCGAGGATTCAGTGAAATATATTTTATGTAAAGTACTTGGCTGAATGTGTAACACTGAAATGATATTCAATAAACCTTAGCTCTATTATTAAGTATAAAGTATATACTTAAGTATAAAAGTGCCTTTAAAACTAAAAATGATTATATGAATGTAAGGTATGATAGATAGCATAAACGGATTGTAGTAGTGCATCTTTCATGCATTAATTCATTTACACAATTGACCTTGATTCCCTGGAATTTATAGCCATAATATACATAATAGAGTAAGCCTTAACTTCAGATGTAGGAAATCATGAGAGACTATTGTTTTCCTTCATAGTAACTTTAAGAAGCAAATTACTGGCTAGCCATATGTGAAAAATGCAACCGGACTCTCATGTGTCACCGTATACAAAAAGTAACACAAGATGGATTAAAGACTTAAGCGTAAGATCTAAAACTATAAAAATCCTACAAGAAAACATAGGAAGAACTTTTCTATATATTTATCTAGGCAAAGAATTTATTATGAAGACCCCAAAAACAAATGTAACAGCAACAAAAATAGGTAAGTGGGATTTAATTAAAACTTAAAAGCAAAAGAAACTATCAATAGAGCAAACAGGCAACCTTCAGAATGGCAGAAAATACTTGCAAATGATCTATCAAACATCCAGAATCTATAAAGAACTTGAACAATTCAAAAAGGAAAAACAACCCCATTAAAAAAATGCTCAAAGGCTATGAATGGGCACTTCTCAAAAGAAGACATGCAAGCAACCAACAAATATATTTAAAAATGTTACACATCTCTATTCATCAGTGAAATGCAAATCAAAATCACAATAAGATACCACTTCACATCAGTCAAAAAGGCTAAAGTCAAAAAGCAACGGATTTTGGCACTGAAACAGAGAAAAGGGAATGCTTAACACTGTTGGTGAGAATGAAATTAGTTCAACCTGTATGGAAAACAGAATGGAGATTTCTCAAATAAGTAAAAATAGAACTACAATTTGACCCAGCAACCCCACAGCTGAGTATCTACATAAAGGAGAAGAAATCATTATAAAGAAAAGACACCTATGCTCATATGTTAATCGAAGCACTATTTACAACAGCAAAGTCCTGGGACCAACATAGGTGTTCATCAACAGATAACTGGATAAAGAAAATGTGGTATATGTACACTATGGAATAGTATGCAGTCGTAAAATGAATAAAATCATGTCCTCTGCAGCAACGTGGATGGAGCTGGAGACTACTATACTAAGTGAACCAACTCAAAAACAGAAAGCCAAATGTTGCATGTTGTCACTCATAAGTGGAAGTGAAACAGTGGGCGTGCATACACATGAAGATAGAAATAACACACTGGAGGCTCCAAAATGGGGGAGGGTGGGAGGAGAGCAAGGGTTGAAAATTTGCCTAATGAGTACAATGTTCACTGTTTGGGTAATGGGTACACTAGAAGCCCAGTTCCCACCAGTGTGAAATATACCCATAAAACAAACATGCACATGCACCCCCTGAATTTAAAATAAAAGAAAAGCTAATTTTGCTGCAAAATAATCATTTTAGAATCTTACCAGAGATCTGTGGACACAAAGAAATGTAAATAAACTAAACTTCAGAAAGTAATAAGCCTTTTATAGGAGGGAAAATATTCATGGGCTGCTCTTATTTCTAGCAAAATTTTGAAAAAGAAATCTGTTAGAAGGGGACATGGCAAAATTAGGCAAACTGTTAAGAAACTTTAAGCTACCATATATAAAACTGCCACGATAGATTAGAATCCTGAGGAGGCCCATTAATAAACAGTCGGCACCCACTTGCCAATTCTTAAATTGAGTCTTCAAGTGCAGCAGAGGTGGGTAGCTGGGCCAAAGCGGAGGGTTATCGGGAGACTGAAGAGAATAAGAGCTAAGAGTTATCCCTGTGAAGTGAACAGATCTTTCATGAATAGAATGTTTCCTCAGGTGGCAGGCACAAAGTAGGCGAGCTGAGTGTAATTTATCAGATGCGTTTCCAACTTTCAACAAGCAATAACTGACATTGGAGCTGAAGAATCCTTCAAGATATTACATGCCTTCAAAGAGTGTTAGATCAATGCCTTTGAAAGGCAAGGGAATGCCTGTAATCCCAGCTACTTGGAGGGTGAGGCAGGAGAGTCACTTGAACCTGGGAGGCGGGGATTGCACTGAGCTGAGATCATGCCATTCCACTCCAGCATGGGCAAAAAGAGTGAAACTTAGTAAAAAAAAAAAAAAAAAGAAGAAAAAGAAAAAGGAAGGAAGGAAGGAAGGAGAGAGAAAGAAAGAAAGAAAAAGAAAGAAAGAAAGAAAGAAAAAAGAAAGAAAGAGAAAAGAAAGAAAGAAAAAGAAATGAAAGAAGGAAAGAAAAGAAAGGGCAGGGGAGGAACGACAGGGCAGAAAGAAAGAAAGAAAGAAAGAAAGAAAGAAAGAAAGAAAGAAAGAAAGAAAGAAAGAAAGAAAGAAAGAAAGAAAGAAAGAAGAAAGGGCAGGGGAGGAACGACAGGGCTAAAATATATTCCCTTAGATTAAAACAAACCAAAAAAAAAACAGGAGGAAGAAGAGAGCAAAGACCATTTTCCAGTGACCAAAAACCCTGGTGTCTGGACTGTAAAGCAGACAGAAATCTCCTACAATTCTGGAAGTAGGCATCTGAGCTGTGAAAAGGGCAGATCTCTAAGATTTTACAGGTGTTTGGTTTCTTGGCTCCACAAAACAAACAAACAAACAAACAAAAAACCTGATCCTGCCTCCCAGACATACGAAGTTGGTAGTAAACTGAATCAAAATAAAGCTGCAGCAAAGTTCAGACCCTGCTCATATGCATAGCAGATCGACATAGATTTCATTTTAGATGCCCAGCAGAAGACAAGGTATACCTTTTATACATAAGGTCTGGCACAAACGTGAAGATAATATGACACAAGAGAAAAAAGTGGCAATCAATCTAGAGAGGGAAGTCCATAGAAGCAGGATGAGAAACTACCCAAATACTAAAACTGAATGAACAAATATGTAATAGCTATATAGTAGCTATGACAGAAGGCTAAAGATATAGTGAAAGGGTAGACAACTTGCTGCAAAATGTTACATTTCAGCAAAGACAAGGAAACTATAAGACAGAAACAAATAAAAATACTAGAAATTTAAAAATATTGAAAACAAAGAAAAAGGAAAACAACCCTGTGAGCCAAGAATTTCATATCAAGTAAAACTACTCATAAAGATATAAAGGCAAAATGAATATATCTTTAAACAGACAGAAAGTGATATAATTTGTTTCCAGCAGACTTACATTTCAAGAAAAGCGAGTAGAATTTCTTTGGTGTGAGAAGAAATGATGTCTGATCGAGACCTGGATCTGTAGGACAAAAATGAGAACATTATTAAAAGAACATATCTGGGTTAATATAAAAATAACTGTTTAGAGCAAAAATACATCAATATTACCTCAATATATTGTGGGGTTTGGCATACACAGAAGTAAAATATAAGACAATAAGAACGAAGAGGGTGGGAAGTGAATAAGTAGAATTATATAGGTAGATGTTCCTTATACGATTTCTCTAATAGCATATTTGAAGATAGATTTTTCCAATTCTGTGAAGAAAGTCATTGGTAGCCTGATGGGGATGGCATTGAATCTATAAATTACCTTGGGCAGTATGGCCATTTTCACAATATTGATTCTTCCTACCCATGAGCATGGAATGTTCTTCCATTTGTTTGTATCCTCTTTTATTTCATTGAACAGTGGTTTGTAGTTCTCCTTCAAGAGGTCCTTCACATCCTTTGTAAGTTGGATTCCTAGGTATTTTATTCTCTTTGAAGCAATTATGAATGGGAGTTCACTCATGATTTGGCTGTCTGTTATTGGTGTATAAGAATGCTTGTGATTTTTGCACACTGATTTTGTATCCTGAGACTTTGCTGAAGTTGTTTATCAGCTTAAGGAGATTTTGGGCTGAGACGATGGGGTTTTCTAGATATACAGTCATGTCATCTGCAAACAGGAACAATTTGACTTCCTCTTTTCCTAAATTAATACCCTTTATTTCCTTCTCCTGCCTGATTGCCCTGGCCAGAACTTCCAACACTATGTTGAAAAGGAGTGGTGAGAGAGGGCATCCTTGTCTTGTGCCAGTTTTCAAAGGGAATGCTTCCAGTTTTTGCCCATTCAGTATGATACTGGCTGTGGGTTTGTCATAGATAGCTCTCATTATTTTGAGATACGTCCCATCAATACCTAATTTATAGTTCAAAAATGAATATTGTAATTTCTGCAGCAACAACTAAACAAGATTACATGAGGTATATTTTGTGTGTGTGCATGTGTAAAAAAAGACAGAGGGAATGAGAAGTAGCATACTACATATTATGCAATTCATCACAAAATAAGCAGTAATAAGGAACTGAAGAATAAAAGCAGCTTGCATAAATTAAAACAAAAGCAAATAAGAAAGATTTAAAGTAATTATATCATTGATTATATTAACTATAATGAACTCTACAGCCTATTTCAAAGACAGAGTAAAATGATAGATTTTTTTGGAAGTAAAAATGCACAAAAAGCAAGATGAAATCTTGCTATTTACAAGAAACACATTTTACTGTAAAGGAAGTTAGGATGATAGTAAATAAAATGAAAAAATAGCAACATAGAAACACTAAATATGAGATGAAACACCAAGTATAAGATGAAAGTAAATAAATGAAAAAACAACAACGCAGAAACACTAAATGTAAGAAAACCGATGTAGTTAGATTAATATTAGATAAAATAGCCTTCAAATAAAAAAAATTCCTAAAGATGTAGAGGAACATTTTATAGTGGTAATAGAAAATGTCCATTCACACCCTCCAAAAGGGAAAATAGAAAAATTAATAAAAGTGTAAAAGTCCTCACCAAGTACCTAAGTGACATTTATAGAACATTACACCCAACACCTGCAAAAAATCAATATATAACCATGATCTGGGGAAAATATTCTCAGCATGTATATCAATAATCTCTTGTGTTTAGATTATATAAAGAAACCTTTCAGTTCAAGATTAAGTTCATTACCATCACAATAAAGAAGGAAGAAATGACCTGGACAGTGACTTCACTAAATAAGATATAAAGATGCCCAGAAAAATCTATGGGAAGATACATATAAGAATATTCATTAAAAAGACAAACAACTAATACATGTAAATATTGGGCAAAGACTCAAACAGACTATATAAAATAAAATGTATGAATAGCATGAGAAAATGTGTTCAACATGATTAATTAGCAGGACATTCTAATTAAACCACAATGATTACCACTTTAAACCTGCTAAAGGGGTTTCAATAAAAAAGAACAGCAACACAAAAAGTTGTCAAGATGTCGAGCAAATGGAACTCTCATAACTTGCTGATACGTCTGCAAAACGTTGCAACCACATAGCAAAACAGCTTGTGTTTTCAAATAAAGTTAAACATACATCTATGTTATTATGCACAAATATCACTGTTAGGTAGATATAGAGTGGTAATTGGTTTGGAAAGCTTGCCCTTGGGACTTTGGGGGAACTTGAGTATTTGTGCTTAGGTTGATGTGGTGAACTATATAAAGACAGTGTTTTATGTTTGTAATTTCTAGTTTTAAACTTATTTATAATGATGTGTTAGTTAATTGAATATTTTAGAGTAGGTACAATATACGTTTGCTGTATTATCCGGCAATATTGAATTTTCCCATTATAAATGTTAGAAGATCAAGTAAGATTGATGAAATTCACATAAAAAGTTAAGCATAAATACTAAGTAGTCTAGCATCTTGTTAAATCAATTCAAAACTCAGAGGATGTGGTAAATGTAGATAATGAGTAAGAAAGTAGTTTATAAGTTATAGGAAGCATTAATTCATAATATGTGTTAAATATAGATTGAAATTAGTAATATGTACATTTTACTTATAGCTACAAAGGAATGGGAACAATAAGTCATAAGTTTGAATTATCCTGCTCTACTGTAACCTAGGTCATCCCTAAATTGAATAGTTATTGGTGACAATCAGTGTGGTCCCAGTCTCATTAGAGTGATATTTTCTTCAAAAAGTGACCCTCCTTGTTTTGTCCATTCCGATAATCCTCAGTGTTGAGTGTCTCCTTCCAAAAATCATTACTGGATTTTCAGAAGAAAATATTTTAACTTCTACCTATGTTAACCTTATTTTATTATTTAAAAATTTGTATTTTAAGTATTATATAATGTGAATACTGTTAGGTAGAAATGTACATTTATATAACTTCAAATGTAGTAGTAAATATTTGACTGTTAAATTTAAAAAATTTACTGATAATGACCACTATAGAGAATGTGGAAATAAATACATGATTTTTTTCTCTTAGAGAAAGTAACTACAAGCTCTTACACTACAAGTAGCGATGCGAAAATGCACAGGGAATAAAAATAAAATGCACAGGGAATAAAAATATTTCAAAAGAATACTTTTCCAAGATATATGCATTATTACCTTGAATTATATTACCTAAATAATAATATATTATTTATCTATAATATATATTATGTATTTATATACAATTATATATTTATTATATATAAATATATAATATATAATAGATAAATAATAAATATAATAATAAATAATAACTATATATACACACCCCATCTCATTTATGAGATTTATTTGTTATTATTTACATACATATATACACACACACACCCACATAAGCACATATAATTTAAAACAAAAATCTGTCCACACTGATTTCAAGACACAAAACCTTTCACTATAATAAACCACTCTGAGAGGTGTAGGACCACTCTACAGCCATCTCAGCAGATTTTACTGCTGCTTGGCAACTTCTAGAGAAAGCCAGTTATTTTAGCTGAAGTCATCTCTTGGTTTCCAAGTCTATTTCACGCATCTGTTGGCCAAAAATGTGTACTACGTTAAAGTAGCCAAGAAATCATTTCCAGCTCATAAGACTCATTTACTCCCATAACTAATGAGGATTCATTTACTCCCATAACTGATACGGTTCATGGAAATAAAATGTTAACATTTAGATTTAATAAACCATCATCATCAAAAGTCATACTCATTTCAGGAGAGCAAAATAGTATTTTATCAGACACATATAAAACAATTATAAAAAATCAGTGACTTGGAAAATACCACAGTAGTTTTACCATATGCTCCAGATTTCTAGTTATAATTTTGATAGGTTTTCCTTGGCTTTTTAATATCTTATAAATATATTATTTCTGGACTTTTTGCCTGTCTGGATTCCAAGTCAGTGTTTTCTAGGCCTAGATGAATATCTATGTCATCTGAGAAGACTTAAAGCAATACAGTTTCACAAGGTCTGGCTCCAGAAATTATGTTTTAATTGACCTGTTTCAGGGTACAAGAAACCAAATTTTCAATGGCTTTTTATACAATTACATTTTGTGTAATATTTTTTCCAACAGATAGATTGATCATAAATCCATTGACTAAATACTATCTTGGATTAATTTTTTATTTCTAAAATTGAAGGTATTACTAGGTATTATTGTGAATTTTTATTGGAAGAAAGCAGTTTAAACTATTTTAGGATGGCTAAGTGGGAGTCTAACCTGGCTTCACTTCTATTGAGAATATGTCTCTGTAATTGGTGCATCAATAGTGTTGGCACCAATGTTCTCTTTCCTGCTTAATAACTGATGCTAAATTCTTCTTAGAGTCTTAGAGCTGATGCTTAAGGACAACAAGATTCAAGGTAAGCAAATTTTGCTCAGCTATAATGACCTATAACTTAAAATATTAAAGAAGAGTACTCCCTTGTTAACAATCCTGAATTCCAACACCTAACTCTTCTAAATATGTAATTATTTTTGTCCCAATTATGAGAAGCTAGAGATCTGAAGAAGAGAAAAGATGTTAAGTTGTCTGCCTCTGTAATAAGAATTACATGATTCAGAAGTTATACCTGGGGCTTTCTTGCTGAAATGATGTAACTCTCTGCGAGTTTATGAAGAGAGTGGAAAAGAACTGAAATTGCTCCTATTTAACCTAGAAAAAAAACAATACATTTCTCCCTGATTCCAGAGTGTGTTTTGAATGTTTTTAGGGGGCACATTTAGACACTGAACATCAATATCTATCTCTCAGAAGAATACACACTCCTGCTACAGCAGAGAGCTATCTACGACAAATATCAGGAGCTTTACTGTATCATTACTGAGCTGAGAAACACACTAGTCTGCTCTACTATACACACTAGCTGCCTTACTCAGCTGAGGCAGCCACAATAAGGAGAAAGACGTAACCTAGAGACAGAACTTTGGATTGAGCTAAAATTTAAAAAGTCAGTCACCAGAGTAAACTAGAGATATCTGAAAGCAAAACTTTATTTTCAGTGTTAACACTAGAGACATGCAAATCACTGAAAGGGATAAAAAGATAGTAAAAACACACATGAAAATGTTCAACACCAAAAAAGTGCAAACAAAGACCATAATGGGATCTCACTATACACCCTTCAGAATTTTTAAAAATTATTATTATTATAACACCAGATACTAGAGAGAAGTTAGAGAAACTGGATCACTCATATATTGCTGTTGGTGATAGAGTCAGGAGACAGCCAAGGGTCCCTGGTGAAACCCTGCCCTCAAGCCTAGAAGGGAATGAATGCTGAAAAAACGAATTCCTGGTCCCAGATAAAACACGTGACCCAGAGAGACAACTGCCCTTGGTTGTCCAGCCTTTCCCAACCGATTCTTTCTGAATAATGCCCATATTCACACTGGGGGAATAGGGTGGGGCCACGAGAAGTTCGTGCCCTGTTCAGGGAGAGGAAGGCTGGCATCTTCCA
Organism: Symphalangus syndactylus; assembly: GCF_028878055.3. Classification (NCBI taxonomy): domain Eukaryota; kingdom Metazoa; phylum Chordata; class Mammalia; order Primates; family Hylobatidae; genus Symphalangus; species Symphalangus syndactylus. Next base: position 31,249,315 of record NC_072426.2, read on the forward strand.
TTCCTGTGTTGTGGCGTAGAATCAACTTGTGAGGTGGGGGTCTGTTAGCAGTACTCCCTCTCCCTTTACTGAGAGTTTTTTTTTTTTTCTTTTTTCCTTTTTACCCAATAAATCCCACTCTACTCACGCTTCAATGTGTCCATGAGCCTAATCTTTCCTGGTGGCATGAGAAGTACCTGGTTTTAGCCAAACTAAGGAGCAAAATTCTACAACAGTAGGAATGCAAAATACTCCACTGTGGCAGTCTGTCAGTTTTGTACATAACTAACATCAATTCTGACATAATCCAGTTATTGCATTTAAAAAAAATTAACTTTCATTTTAGATTCAGGGAGTGCATGTACAGGTTGTTCACATGGCTGTATTGTGTGATTCTGAGGTTTGGATATGAATGAAATCACCCAAGTAGTGGGCTCAGTACCCAATAGTTTTTCATTTTCCACCCTTGCCACTCTCTTGTTTCCTCTAGTAGCCACATGTGTCTATATTGCCATATTTATGTCCATGACTATCCAATATTAGCTCCCACATAAGTGAGAATATGTCATATGTAGTTTTCTGTTCCTGCATTAATTCACTCAGAAGAGTGGCTTCCAGCTGTATCCACGTTGCGGCAAAGGACAAGATTTCATTCTTTTTTATGGCTGTGTAGTATTACGTGGTGCATATGTACCACAGTTTTTAATACAGTCCACCATTGATAGGCACCTAGGGTGATTTCATATTTTTGCTGTTGTGAATAGTGCTGTGGTAAACATATGAGTGAATGTGTCTTTTTTGTAAAACAATTTATTTTCTTTGGCATACATACCCAGTAATGGGATTGCTGGGTAGACCAGTAGTTCTAATTTCTTTGAGAAATCACCACACTTTCCACAGTAGCTGAACTAATTTACATTTCCACCAACAGTGTTAAGCATTCCCTTTTCTGTGCAGCCTTGCCAGCATCTATTGTTTTTTGACTTTTTAATAATAGCCATTCTGACTGGTTTGAGATGGTATCTCATTGTGGCTTTGCTTTGCACTTATCTGACGATTAGTGATTCAGAGCATTTTTTTATATATCTGTTGGTAACTTGTATGTCTTCTTTTCAGAAATGTCTGTTCATGTCCTTTGCCCATTTTTTAATGGGGCTATTTGTTTTTTCTTTTTCAATTGTTTAAGTTCATTACAGATTCTGAATATTAGGCTTTTGTTGTATACATAGTTTGTAAATATTTTCTCCCATTCTGTAGGTTGTCTGTTTACTCTGTTGATAGCGTCTTTTGCTGTGCAGAAGCTCTTTAGTTCAATTAGGTCCCTCATACGGTTTGGTTGTGTCCCCACCCAAATCTCACCTTGAATTGTTAATTCCCATAATCCCCACATGTAGTGGAAGGGACCTGGTGCGAGGTAACTGTATCCTGGGGGTAGTTACCCTCATGCTGCTGTTCTCATGATAGTGAGTGAGTTTTCATAAGCTCTGATGATTTTATAAAGGGCTTTTTCCTCTTTGCTTGGCACTTCTCCTTCCTGCCAAAATGTGAAGAAGCAAATGTGTTTTCTTTCCCTTTCACCATGATTGTAAGTTTCCTTAGGCCTTCCCAGCCATGCAGAACTGTGAGTCAATTAAAACTCCTTCCTTTATAAATTACCCAGTGTTGGGTAGTTTTTTATAACAGTGTGAGAATGAGCTAATACAATCTCACCTGTCAATTTTTGTTTTTGTTGCAGTTGCTTTTGAGGTTTAGTCATAAATTCTTTCCCAATGCTGATGTCCAGAATGGCATTTCCTAGGTTTCTTCTATTATTCTTATAGTTTTAGGTATTACATTAAATTTTCAATCCCTCTTGAGTTAATTTTTGTACATGCTGCAAGATCCTTATCTTATGCAAGATCCATATACCCAATTTCATTCCTCTGCATACGGCTAACCAGGTATCCCAGCACCATTTATTGAATTGAGTGTCCTTTCCCCATTGCTTATTTTCGTTGACTTTGTCAAAGATCAGATGGCTTTAGGTGTGGGGCCTTATTTTTTGGTTCTGTATTCTGTTCCATTGGTCTCTGTTTTTGTACCAGCACCATATGGTTTCAGTTGCTGTAGCCTTATAGTATAGTAATGTGATGCCTCTAGCTTTGAGCTTTTTGCTTAAGATTGCTTTGGTTTGGGGGCTCTTTTTGGGGGTTCCATATAAATATTTGAATATTTATTTTTCTAATTTCGTGAGAAAATGTTGGTGGTTTGGTAGGAATAACACTGAATCTGTAGATTGCTTTGGGCAGTAAGGACATTTTAATGATATTGATTCTTCCAACCTAAGAGTATGGAAATATTTTCCATTTATTTCTGTCATTTATGATTTCTTTCAGCAGTATCTTGCAATTCTCCTTTTAGAGATCTTTTACCTCCACGCTTAGATATATCCTAGGTATTTTAATTTTTTGTGGCTATTGTAAATGAGATTGCTTTCTAAATTTGGCTGTCAACTTGGATGTTATTGGTATATAGGAATTCCACTAATTTTTAATCCAGTCTATCGTTGTTGGACCCAAATGTCCAACAACGATAGACTGGATTAAGAAAATGTGGCACATATACACCATAGAATACTATGCAGCCATAAAAATGATGAGTTCATGTCCTTTGTAGGGACATGGATGAAACTGGAAACCATCATTCTCAGCAAACTATCGCAAGGACAAAAAACCAAACACTGCATGTTCTCACTCAGTGGTGGGAATTGAACAATGAGAACACATGGACACAGGAAGGGGAACATCACACACCGGGGACTGTTGTTGGGTGGGGGGGGGGGGAGGGACAGCATTAGGCGATATACCTAATGCCAAATGACGAGTTAATGGGTGCAGCACACCAACATGGCACATGGATACATATGTAACAAACCTGCACATTGTACACATGTACCCTAAAACTTAGAGTATAATAATAAAAAAAATTATTTGGTTTCTCTTTTTATTGTTGTTGTTATGTTAATATAAGCATAGATTGTGTCTTCTAATAACTGCTATCTAGCAAAAAAATAGACAGTATCCTAGAGAGCCTTTCTATATGGTGTATCATAGGGTGATCACCTCACCTCTCTTGTGGAATATTTATTAAAACAACCATTATTTGAAGCCTTATCATACTTTTGAATCATGTCGAATAAATTGAATTTTTAACCTTATTAAATATTAACTACCATTTAACTAGCTTTCTCTATTCTGAATGTATTATGTTTTCAACTTGAATGTGAAATCTTGCAGTTAATACTTTTATGTTGTAAATATTAATTAGCAGTTTTAGAGCTACCAATATCTCTCTCAATCTTTATCCTATCAAACTTAGTCAAGAAACCATCCAGATTTGTGTCTTCTCCAAGCAAAACAGTCTGTTACAACCTCACAATATAATTATAAATTGAAACAGGCTAAATATAGCATAGTAGTTAAAATACCCAAGTGGAGATTAATTCTGAATTAGTCTTGAGTGTTATACTTTAAATAATGACTCAAATCCTATTAGAATGGCATGTAGCTCAGTGCTCTCTCATAAAAATATCTCAGAAACATTATCAAATATTTTGCTCAAATTCAGTTTCATTATCATTAATGTATTTCTAGAATAGAAGTTGTATGCCAAATAGTGTTTTAAGAAAGCATATATGGAAAGTAAATCATTATTTTTTAGAAACTGTACCTTCCTATAATAACTATAGATATGACTGAATATATAATTGAATATAAATGAATATAAATTATCTAAAATATGTATTCTAAAATCTATCTGTGACTTATTTTAAATTTACTGACAAATGTTCTATACTATTCACACTGGTGTTATTGGGAACCTAATCATTTGCCCATGTTTAGCTTTTTGATTCCTCTCTTGTTCTCCCTAGCTCTGTAATGATCACATTTTCCATGACTTAACCCCTTATCTATGAGTTCATACATTCAGATAAAGACGATGGGACTCATTTATAGTGATCAAGTCTCCTAGCAACTCTACAATTATTTAAAAATTCAGATTCCTCTTATTATATTCATTCTCTCTATTCAGACAAAATACTGTTTCTGCACAAAAAAGAAAAATGCAAAATAGCAAAAGATAAGTTTGAATCTGTCTTTGTTGTCAATCAGTCCTGAGCATCATACTTATTATTTTGGGGAAATTTCCAGAAACTTTCCAATTATGGAAGCATATATCATCAATGGAGAAAAATATCAAAATGAAGACATATAAAATTAAGACATCCCTAGGTATGTATGTACGTAGGCATGTATGAAATTATTATATAGCTTTACACTTATGCATAATGAGTAAATATTTAACATATAATTGGCATATCTCTATAATATCTTTGTAACTTCCTGATGACCACATAGGGTTGTTGTATTGGTCACATGTACTATGATTTACTTAACTTTATATGTTTGACTAGACATTTAGATTATTTCCAAAAGATAAAATTTAAAAATAACACACTTAAAATACAGATATTTCAGATTAAGTTCAGAAAATTAATTAAAATTATTATCTTAATATCTAGCAGTAAAACTATCAAAAATTGGCTATCCTGTCATATATTTATAATTTATTCAGAACTGTTTTTCAAATTGACAATGGTTTTTACTTTGAATTATAAAGTAGTTAAAATGCCCTGTGCAGTTAGTGAACAACATTGCAGTTATATGCAACAGTCAGAGTCAGTTACAGGCATTCAGTAGAACTTCAATACCTTAAATTTCAGTTTTTAAAAAATTATGTTTCTAAGTAATTTTCCCTTTTAGTCTCAAAAATTTTAATGGAAAAAAAAATTTAATCTTAATAATTTGGAGCCCAAGTAAGCAAACTGAAATAATACTTTACATGTGTTTAATAAGTACTACATACTCCTTAACTTCACAAAATATCTTCCTATGTAATCTGTGTGATATGTTTTTTCAAACAGAAATGACAATTTTTTCATATTCAGTAACAGTAGATCTTATTTCATTTGAGTAGGTGGCTTTAAATTTAAGAATAGCAGAAGGATACCCAACACATTAAAAAAAATGGGAGTTTCAGGATCATCCCTTTGGACAGTTTGTAAAGATGTCTTTAGTCTTGGGTTGGCAATTTTGTACATTCCTATTTCACTTGTTTAACTTTGTTGCAGTGAATCTCAGTATGACCACTGAAGCTTAAACATAAAAATGGATATTAGGAAATAGCATGTTTTGGGAGAAAATGTTTGTTAAAATTGTGTAATTTGTTAGGAGCATATGATTCTCTTAATAGTAAATATAAATAAAGGGAATATGCTAGAATATTAGATAAAATAAGAAATCCAAGAATAGTCCCAGGCTTCTGTAGTCTTCCTGGGAGTCTCTATTATCTAATTTCTGTTACCTTGAACAAAGTTTATTTTGGGACAGAAATCTGGAAAGCCAATGCAAATATACAATAGTAATTAACTGAAAGGATCACAAAGCCAGATAAAGTTGAAAGTCTTAAAAAATACAAATGGCACAGTCTCCTTGCTGAAATTGCCAAAGATAATAAAGATCCCTTCAGTTAGAAAGCTACAAAATGAAAACAATTCCTAAATACTTCTTTGATTTTTACATTAATTATATATCCATTGGACACATCCAATGTTTAGGCATTTTTACAACACCTGGAGATATAAAAATAACAAACTGAAACTAATTATTTTAGAGTCAAAGTCCCTAACATGAAGAAGCTTACCATTTAGTAAGGAAGATGTCATGGTACACAATTACTGCAACAAAGTACGATATATGCACCTACAATTTGAAAGTAAATTGCCAAGAAACATATAGGTGGAGAACCTAAACAATTATCTGGGAACCAAGTAAAGCCTTTATGAGAAACTAGTATCTAAGACAAGCTATACATTTTAATATCTGTTTGATGTGAAGACAGAAAGTGTAGTAGACACTGAGGAAGTAACTTATGAATAGGTTGAAACCTAGACAAAAAATCTGGTGTCTCTGAGCATTTTTCTGGTGTGTTGTAAGGGGCTTATTCCATATAATTTTGGGTAATTACTTCTTGAAACAGATCTTCTGCCTGAACTTATATTAGTTATCTAGGTCTATTTACTTATTTATTTATTCATTTATTTATTTGGTATAATTGTATTCTAAGACTGGAATTCAACAACCTCTCTAAGCCAGAAATCTCTGTGCTTATATTGGTGAATTTAAATCACCCAAGTGTAACTTTCTCTTTACCCATCATTCATTAGGCTGACGCTTACAGGAATTACACATTATTCTTAGAGAAATCTAAGTCAGAAGAGTGGATTTGAAAAAGATTGGAGAGAATAAGATTGTAATACAGAGAGCAGTGTGAAATAATAAAATTTGTTTGAGCACATTGGGAGTTAAAGTACTTCATTTTAATAAATTAGAACTACCATTCTAAACATAGGTTGAAAGTAAATTTAAATTGCTTTAATTTATTCAAACCTTCTAAAATGGGATATGGATATATAACATTAAATGAATGCGTTTTCAAAGGTTATTCATTATTAGCTTTCATCCTGACGTTTACTCTCTTTAATCACAGAAAATTAGAAAGATTCTGTGTGACTCAGTTCAGAAAATATATCCAATAATAAGTTAAAAATAAAATTCATTTCAAAGGCACTGAAAATATAACATCAAGTTGGACTCTGCAAACGGCAGCCATTATTGCTCATAAATATTATTGCTTTGTGTTGAGCAAAGATGGTCTTTCACATGGAACAAAGATGTGTATGGTGGAAGTTCAATATTCTAACAAATAGAAACATATAATAAAAAGTGAGAATAAAGATATCCTCAAATATGTATTAATATTCTATTTTACTAGAATTATGTACACCATATAGTTATTAGTGGAAAAAATTGTCTATAAAGTTGAAGAAAAAGGAAGACATCCAAAAGAGTCTTGCTGTTGAAAGTCCATACCTAATAATTACATCAGGAGTGTCTATACATCTATATACCTGTATTGTTAACCAGTTACAGGTTTCCATAATAAAATGGGCATGCACTTCAGTTCATTTTATGTAGCCACTGCATTTTATATACATTTCCTACTGATTCACAAAATACATTACTATAGAAAAAAGGGTCAGGGAATTCCTATATTAAACAATTCCATGTAACGTTGCTTTAATCTGCGTATTGCAAAGTTGTTTTCTGTATTTAATGCCTCCTAGCTAAATCTTTGCACGTTCACATTTGAAACAAGACAGATCTATTAGCACATTAATAAAATAAAATATTTATATTATCAAAGTTTTACAATGAGTTTATATTACTGTTACAATCAGAATATGCAACAAACTTCTAGAACATGGGTTTCAATGTACAATTTTAATAAAAATATTTTGAAAAATATGACTATTTTGAAATAACTTTATTACATATTAAAATACCATGAGGCTTGCATAGGAGTTTATTGTCGTTTTACATTTTAGTGGCTTACAGCAACAACGATTTATTATTTCTCATAATTCTCTAGGCTTAGAATTGGTGGGGGAGGTGGCTAACTGGGTGGCTCCTCTGCTACCCATAGTAATGGCTGCATTCACAAGCAGGACTAGCTTTATTTGGTGGTAGGGCTGAGCTTAACCTCCAAGAAAGCTTCAACCACATGACTGACTTCTCAGGGTTCCGCTGTATCCTCTACCTTCCTGTGCCATATTTCATTATTCGGCATCTAGCCAGAGCTTTCTGTTCAGCATGGCAGCTGGCTTGGCAGCTTGACTTTTTAATAATAACATTTAAAACTTACTAGTTGTAGGTATTTTATATATGGTGAGATAACTATTAAGTAGAAGGAAAGCGAATGGTTTAGTGATTTTAAGAGGTTTGAGTTCGGATTCGGATGTTATAGTTCAATTCTTCTCTCGTACAAGGGCAATTCATGGCTTTCAGTTTCTCAAATGAACTAATTTTTCTCCAATATAGATCATTGCATGTAATTTTAATACTGGTCTATCAGTTTAGTCCTCGCTTAAGAGTTTGGAAAGCAACATTTAAAACAAATTACCAACTGGAAATTTCTACTTAAGGATTAAAATTTAAGTTTTCATCATTTCTAAAATGTATGTATCAGAAGTCAGTGTCTTCCCTTGATGACACTCGGATCACCTTGCTAAATAAACTGATGCGCTCAACTGCTAGGGCTACTTACTGTTTCGTTTAAAAGATTTATGGGTCTTGCGCTTTATCTAGAGGATATTATACTCGGATAGTTCTTTTGGGCTTCACAGAAGTTTGATATAATAAGATTAAATAAAACATAGCAAAAAGTTATAATCTAAGGAAATACGTACAAACTATTAAATTTCTGTTTTTTGTTTTGCGTTTTTAAAGCATTTTCTTTATTGCTTCATATTTAATGAGTTTACATATGAAGCTATGAAAGGCAAATATAAGCATGCTTTCTCAGAGGCTCATCAGAGGCTATAAAACTCAATTTTAAATAAATTATTCTAATTATGTATGTGCTTTAATAATTGGTTTATGGTGCAGATCATATATTAAGTAAAATTAAGCTTTAAAAATTTTTTTCCATATTATTTTGGACTATAGTTTCTGAAATGATGCTAGCCAATGATTAATCTTAGGAGTTCTTAGGGTAAGTAAATAAATAACCAAAACAGAATACGTGGAATACTTTTTAAAAAATTTCATGAAGACACAAACAAACCTCCCAAGGTGAGGTAGATAGTCATATCTATTAAATTACATTGAATTCCTAGTTAGAAAACTTCCAACAAAAATAACTTCAGATCCAGATTTCTTTTTCCAGTGGCAAATATCTATTAAACAGTTAAGGAAGAAGTAATGCTCATTTTCCACAATATCTTTCAGAGATTAGAAGAAGAAACACTCTTGACTCATTTTATGAGGCCAGCATTTTCCAAATTATTACAAGATGTTACAAGAGAAGAAAAATATAACCTCAAATCTCTCATGAACATGTATAAAAAAATTCTCAACATAATTAGAAAACTAAATTCATGAATAAAAGGAAAGGAGGGGTAATCCAAGGAAAAAAATAGATTAAACATTTTAAAATTGATGACTATCACCCACCATATTGGCAGATCAAAGAATAAAAACTTATCTAAATAGGTGCAGAAAAGGCATTTGATGTTATTCATCATCAATTCAAAAACAGTAACCCTCAGAAAACAAAGAATCTAAGGCGATTTCTTTAACTTGGTTAGAGGTATTCACAAAAACAGAAACACACACACACACACACACACAAAGCAAAACCTAAAGCTAACTCATATAATAATTGAAAAATGAAATGATTTCGCTATTTCCCTTTCAGGTTCAAAACCATGCTTCTACTTAAATCATGCAGAAAGTCTTCACCAGTGTAATAAACCCAGCAAAAAAAGAAGGCATGCAGACTGGAAAGAAATAAATTTTGCTTATTACTATTATGACATGACTGCTACATAGAAACCACTGAAGAATTAGAAAAAAACTGAAAAATTATAATTAATCAATTTAAAATATTTGCTCTGCAAAGACACTGACAACTAAAAGACCAGCCTCAGATTTAGAGACTGTACATGCAAATAACCTTTCTGACAAATCAATTGTATTTAGAATACCTCAACATCTTTTAAAACTCAGCATCATAAGAAACAATCTAATATAAAGCATGGAAAAGATCTGAAAAGGTGCTTCACCAAAGAGGATATATTAATGACAAATAATTATATAAAAGATGGTCAACATCATTAGTCATCAGGGAATGTATATCCGAACTCAATGAGGTACTACCACAACACACCTATTAGAATTACAACATACAAGTAAGACACCTGATAATTCCAAGTTTTGATGAGAACACAGCCAATCCTCAACTCTCATACTTTGCTAATGGGAATGCAAAACAACACACTTTGCAAAGCAGTTTGGCAGTTTCCTATATAGTTAAACATACATCTATCATGTAATCCAGGGATTCCCCTTCAAGAGACGTTAAAAACTAATGTTCAGCCAATATCAGCATGCAAATGTTTACAGCATATTTATTCATAATCTCCAATAACTGGAAACACTATAGTTCTCCTTTAAGCAGTTTATAGAGAAGCTTCCATACCATGGCATACTACTCGCCTACAGAAAGAATAAGAAAATATTGATTTTCAAGACAATGCTAATAAATCTTAAACATATTTAAGTGAAATAAGCCACATCCAAAAGGCTACTTGTTGTATAATTCCGTTAGTATGATACTCTAGAGTAAGATAAGCTATAAGAGGGAGGCTGAATATTAAGGGGAATCAGGAGATTTTGGCAATGATGGAACTAATCTATGTGAAACTATGATGGTAAATATATGATTTTGTGCATTTGCCAAAATCCACAGAACTGTACACCACAGAGTAAACTTTATACTGTATATAAATAAAGCTGTATGTAAATTTATTCTAAATGATAAAATTATATGTAAAATTTTAACAAAATCAACCAGGATATCAGGATAATTTAGATTGGACACAGACTTTGACAAATCTAACTGTAGAAAAATGAATTGTATAAATAGAACTTCTTACCTGTTATCTATTAATATCTAAAATAACAGCTTGTTTTTCTTTTTATATATATATATTTTTATTATACTTTAAGTTCTAGGGTACATGTGCACAATGTGCAGGTTTGTTACATATGTGTACATGTGCCATGTTGGTGTGCTGCACCCATTAACACGTTAATTTGTCTTAAAAGATAATCTTAGAATTTCTATAAATCACCCATTTTTAGTTATGTGAGGCATAAAAGTATTTTTAAAAATTGAATATGCTTCCAATATGCCACAGGAATAGGTTTGATTTGACAGATTTGTCAAGTAGACAAAGGACAAATATTTTCATCTTATACAAACAATTTATGCTGTAAATATATTCATTATTGTGTTCATAACTATATGTTGCTCTCTCAAGGCATTGGTCTTGTTAAGCATATGGAAAAACAAGATTAATTGTGTTTACAATAAAATATATGAATTAAAAAATAAAAATAAAACAAGAAAAAGAAAAATGAATTGTATAACTACAGTAAAACGTGGGGAAGAATGGTGCTAACCTAAGTAACTTTGCAAAACAGTGTTTAACTGGCTATTGCAAGGCTAAAAGCAAAAAGAAATTTACACAAACACTGTATTTTAGTAGTTAAATTTTTTTTAGTAATGAATTTATATGTATGCTAGGGTTGATCATGTACATAAGTATGTTGTATGTAGTGAGAAACTAGTTTCTCTATGTCAGAGATAGAAGTTACAAATAAAGGAGGAAAGCTAGAATGCATTCTGTAATGTTGGATTGACTTTGAAGTTAACTACAAATATAATTGTGTGTATATATGTGTATATATGCACACGCACACATATATATACATATATACAGACTGAAAAATACAAAACAAATATAGATGCATGTGGATATGCAATACTTAGCAATATTAGCATATATACATAGTATATATACATAATTTTCAGCAAATATGTGCAATGAGCAAAACTAATTGAATAGATACCAATTTGCAATCAAATAAATCAGACCTCTGCCAAGAACATGTTGATTCCAAGACCAGGGCAGAGACAATATGAGTTACAAGGTGACCTTGAAACATATTATGATTACTTAAAGAAATGATCAGAAAAAATAAATATAAGGATATAATCATAACAAGGATCATAGAAGCCAGTCTTAAAAAGCTCCTGTATTTGGTTTCACGACTATATAAAGAAATACCTGGGACTGGCTCATTTATAAAGAAAAGAGGTTTAATTGGCTCATGGTTCCACAAAATGTACAGGAAGCATGGAAGCATCTGCTTCTGGGGAGGCCTCAGGGGGCTTTTAGTCATAGTGGAAGACAAAGCCAGAGCAGGTATCTTCATATGGCTGGAACAGGAGGAAGAGAGACAGGGGCAGGTGCTGCACACTTTTAAACAACCAAATTTCATGAACTCACTATTGTGATGACGGCACCAAGGGGGATGGACGGTGTTAAACCTTGAGAAACTACCCCCATGATCCAATCACCTCCTACCAAGCCCCAGTCCCAACACTGGAGATTACAGTCGAACATGAAATTTGGGTTGGGACACAGATCCAGATCACATCATCTCCCAATATCCAAAGCTGGAATAATTATTGTATCATTGATAAAACCCCTTTCTTATTATCCTCTTTGCATTCAGGAAAGAACAATGATTCAATATAACCATAAAAATGGTTGAAGTCTATTATTCAGTCTAACCATAAAATATTTAACTTCTGCATGTAGATTCATTTAACAAATATTTATTATGTATTCATGCACTTATCACTGTTCTAGGAAAGAGGACTTATAATTTTTTTAAAAGGTAAAAAAAAATTTCCTTCATGGAACATACATTTTAGTCATCAGACATTAACAATTAAAAAAAGTTAAATAATGTACAGTTCTAAAATGATGCCCATGCATTTAATCAAAAAGTTGAATTCACGTTCTTCATAAGACTCATGTTTTGTTCATGGTGCCAAAGCATCCATTCCTGAAAGCATTTTGTTGAGTGTAGTGTAAATTGTTTATCTAGACAGTTCTAAACTTACTATTTAGAGAACTTACATTAATGTAGGTTTGGAAGATCTTCCGATTTAACTTAGCCTAAATCTGTGGTGTCTGAAAGACCATCCCCATACAATTCTGATTCTTGCAACAAATTACTATCCGAGACAAAACAGGATGAACTTATTCTGCACTTAAATAAGGTGAAGACTGAAGACTTACTTCCCCTCAGAGATTGTGAGTAACAGAGAAGATTAAGGATGTGGAGTTCAGATAGATAATAGCTTGAACTAGGTGAGCTGAAGGCTGGTCTAAGTGAATATTGATACAAGTTAAGAATATTATTGTATTTGAAGTTGCTTTCATTACCTGAAAATGGGTACATATTTAATAATTTTTAATCACTTTTGTATGCAAGTTACAAAATCTCTCATATATTGTCATATAAAAGATGAATCATGTTGCTTGGCTAAACTGGAAAGAAAGAAGTAATATGTCTTGAGGTGAAAGTTGCACCTTCCCATTGGATGGTGAAAATACAATGGGAATTTGCTGAAAGCTTGGGAAGTCTGTGTGGTCTACCTCAGGCCATGATGCTGAGTTTCAGATAACAGACTGGATGTAATTTTCTCAGATAAGGATTGACAGTGAGGCCCCTGCTCACAGTTAAGTTATAGTTGTACATAAATCTTATTTCTGGAAAAAATATTTATTAAAAATCATTAATTCTGCACATCACAGAAACTTGGCTAAAAATATAGAAGTATAATTCCTCTAACCTGACAAGACAGAATGACAGCAATAGCAAATGAGTTAAAATTATAATTTTCTTTTAATTTTCTATGTAAACTGATCCTAGATTCATCTTCAACATTTATACTAAACTCACCACCTATGCAAACACAATATCCCATTGTTGGAAGTTAGGAGTACATGAGTATTTTTTATGTTATATTTTCATGTTAATACTGATTTGCCAATTTATTTCTGGGACAATATAATTCCAGTCATGAACCATGACCTTTATGTCTCTGACAACTGTGACTTTTTATATTATGCATTTCTGAATTATTCAAAATTTAATTGCTGTTTTCCAGTATAACTCATCCAAGAACTAACTATTATATCCCTATTATCTATATAAATTATCTGAGTTAATTTTAGAAACTAACATATATACATGCTATTTGCAGGTAAGGAACTAAAATATACATGGCATTTCTAGTTAAGAAATTGTTTTCAACATTTTCAATTGATAATAATACTCAGTCAAAAATATTTTCTAAATAAATGAAAATATAAAGAGAGAAGCTGCTTGGTAATGTCATTATGAATTAATTTTATTTTGGAAAACAGATTATGTATCCTTGAAAATCTAATTTATAATGGTTAAGGGAACAAACACTTTAATTATCTGGCTCTTGTCTTAGTTTTGATTTGTAACATCCAGGGAGATATGTTTAATTGTATTTATCCATGATTCACATTGCTTACATAATTTTTCAATGGAAACTTCTAGAAAGACAAGATATTTAAATCTCTACATATTCAATTCTCAGTATGAAATAAACACCTTTTGTCATTAACTGACAATTGAGAAATGTTTCTTATATTAATCCATACATACGATATCTCTTAAATTTACCTGGAATGTGATTCGTCAGTACGAATGAGTAAAGCAATAATGACATACACCATCCTGTGGTTATCTGAAGCCATTTTTTTTTCTTCTTGTTCATCTTATGTTCAGTAAGAGTGGTCTCTATCTTGACACAAGATAGGCCATTCACCATGTTTAGAATGTGCTTAAAAATTCACTCCACTTTTTCCTATGCCCATAAGCACCCTTATTAGAGTTTACTACAGTAAATTCTTTTTTTCCCCACCTGTTTTGACAGAACAGGAGGCAACATCATGGCAAAGCTGATATTAGTCTTTGTGGAAGATTAATTGGTAGATAAGATTTAAATATGATAATATGTTGAGTTTATTTTTGTCTTTGTCCAGAAAATGATTATACTCATTTTCTTTTCATCTTTAAAAACATCTATTGCTTCAATGTACAACTAATTATAAATATGATAAAATTCTGTGTAAGATACAAGCGTCTCATTTTTTATGTGCTGCTTTCAATATTTTTGTGAGCATATTTCCACAAGCATGTTTGGCCTATAATTTTTTATGTCATTCTGTTTTAGTTAATTTTCTCTTTCTTATAGCAGATACATGAAACTGGGTAATTAATGAAGAATTGGAATTTATTTCTTATGGCTATGGAGGCTAGGAAGTCCTAGGTTGAGGGGGCCCATCTGGTGAGAACCTTCTTGCTGGAAGGCACTCTCTGAAGAGTCCTATGATAGCACAGGGTATCATATGGCAAGAGTGCTGAGCATACTAATATGCTAGCCCAAGTCAGACTAGAACTAAAATTTTTATAGCAATTATAGAATTTTAAAACTGGCATTATTCTGAAGCACCACCCAATTTCAGCCACTTAGAGCAAGCAAACAAGATGTAAGACTGATATCTCACAACTTTATCCCTTTGTGTGGAAATGTGGACATGGAAGAGGATACCAATGCTACGTGAGTCATATCAGAGAATTAGTAAAAGAAAAACAAAAATTGGATTTATCTTTATTTATCTTGCTATTTTGTTTATTATAAATTCTTGCATTAATTTTGGTATTTCAGAATACTACATTTTAATATTTATCTGGATTACTAAGTATTTTGGCAATCTTTTAAAATTTGCACCCAAGTCAAGTGCCTAATTTGCCTTACCCTAAACCTGAATCTACTGAAGTATTTCATAAAGACTAAAAAGTAATGAGTTCTGGATTATTCTGATACCAAAACCAAAAGAAGACATCAAAAGAAACAAAAACTACAGGCCAATGTATCTTATTACTATTGATGAAAATATGTTCAACAATATAAAAAGAATTTTAAAACATGAAAATTAAAATATATCCCACGGTTGATTTAACCTGCTAAGATCAACTAATTAAATATATCATATTAATAGAAGAAATGACAAAAAAGATCATCCCAATACACACTGAAAAAAGTGTCTTACAAAACCAATAATTCTATTTTGTGATAAAAACACTCAATTAATTTTAGGGACAGAAGTCCGTTTCCTCAACATAAAAAGTAGTTACATAAAATCCACAGATAACATCATACTTAAGGGTGAATTATTAAATGCTTTTCCCTAAGATCAAGAATAAGATATGAATAGTTAAGCATATAATTTCTAAAACTTTGCCACAAGTTGTTTTATTTGTTAAAATACTGCTAACTGCAGTTATACACTCATGCAATCAATCAATAACGCTGGAATTTAATAGGAAAGAAAACTCTGAGATGGTTTAAAAAGAAATTAGACAAAACAAACTTTTAAGAAGATATCAAACAAATTGAGAAGGACATGTTGAAAAAATATAGTATTAGAGGTAGCATATATTCAGCGAAAAAAAAAAAGAACTGATGACAAAATAAAAGTCCTCATCAAAAAAGTTTCTGTCTTTTCCAAAACAAATTTTGGGTTACATGTGCTTTTATCTGATGTTTGATTCTGTTTATTTTCTAGGTCAACTCATCTTAAATCATCTGCTGCAAACTATATTGGCTACAAAGTGATGTTTTAATCTTAATTTAGAGATACCTGAATTTAAATTATGACTAAATCTTTGTGAATATATAGTAGAAGTGTAACTTATATACTTGGTGCTGTGTCATCACTCTTTTTGGCAGTGATAATCCAAGGATAAATAATCCATGCAGAAATTCAGTCTATATTGAACATCTGTCTTACTAGTGAAAATAAACTGCCTTCTCCAGCTGGTTTCATCTTTTCCTTTCTGTAATAAGGAAATCCTGCCATAGCTTACCCTAAAATACACTGCAGTAGTCCCCCCTTATCCACACTTTTGCTTTCTGTGGTTTCAGTTACCCTGGTCAGCTACAGTCCAAAAATACTACATAGAAAATTCCAGAAATAAATCTTAACCTTTAAATTGCATGCTGTTCTGAGCAGCATGATGAAATCTCATGCCACCTCATTCTGTCTTGCCCAGGATGCGAAATCTCCTTCAGTTCAGTGTGTCAACACTGTCCACACTCTTTGCCCCTTAGTCACATAGTAGCCTTATGGGCTATTGGATCCACTGTCACTGTATCCTAGTGCTTGTGTAAGTAGCCCTTATTTTACCTACTCCTGGCCCCAAAGTGTAAGAGAAGTGATGCTGGCAATTCACATATGTCAAAAAGAAGCCTTAAAATACTTTAACTGAAACGGTGAAAATTCTTGACAAGAAAGAAAAGAAAATGTATGCTGAGGTTCCTAAGATCTGGAATAAGAACAAATATTGTCCATGAAATTGTGAAGAAAAAAGAAATTTGTGCTGGTTTTGTTGCTAAGTCTCAAACTGGAAAACTGTAAGTGTTGAGATAAGACAAAAAAGGCATTACATTTGTGGATAGAAGACATGAATAGAAAACGTTGTGATTGACAGCAATGTTTTGAACCAGATTAACTTCATTTTAATTAAATGAAACTTTATTATAGGTATCTATGTATAGGAAAAAGCAAAATATATACAGGGTTCAGTACTATCTATAATTTCAGACCTCCAATGGGAGTCTTGGAACATATCTCCTGTGGATAAGTAGGAACTACTATACTCAGAGTTGCCCACTCGTCACTCTTCACAAATAAGTACCTACAGTTGTTTGGAGATATAATACAATAGTACATATATATTATTGTACATATATACATATATAAGTATATATGTATTATTGTATATATGTATGTTATTACCATATTAGTTATTACTATATACATATGTATTATTATATATATGTTTGATTATTATATATGTAGGTGTGTATATATATCCTTTAATTCCCTCTAGAGCCTCCGAATATTTTTTCTTTTATTAAGACTTGCTATGTAGTCAATATTTTAAATCAACCAATCTCAAATTTAGTAAAATCTATCTAGATATTTTTGTGTAATACAATATCAGACAAAGATTAAGAATCAGGATTGTTTGTTTTTTGTAAAGGTAGCAAACATATAAACTTGAAATTGTCTTGAAAAAATGAAGACCTATGGTTTCTGTAACTGACTTTAGGAGACTAGAGGAGAAAAAACAATCTTGAGTTTGAGTAGTTTCTAAGAGTAGATTGAGAATGAATCAGAAGCATGAAGAGGAAAAGAATTTAGATTTATGAGTGAAAAGGAATGGAATTAGACCATCTCATAAAATGAGATTGAAGTGTGTCTTTAAGGCAAATTAGGAAACACTTATTGACTGGCCAATAAATATGAGGTATTATGCTAGGAATTTGAAATACAGGAGTGAAAACAGACGCCCTGCCATACAGACACTTCCACTTTAGAAGAAAAGACAACACTGGTAATAATAAAATGAAAATGGCAAGTGATTTTTTTAGGGTTTAGTAAGTGGGAAATGCACCTAATTTCACCTTGGGGAGGCACTGGTAAATTTCTGGAGGAAAAAAAAAAATGAGAAGTGAAATAAATATGCATAACAAGAGCACGACAAGCGTAGACTCATGGGACTTAAGAATCATTATTAGGCGAAGTAGAACAGCTTTTCCATCATATTGATTCTCTGAGGAAAATGTCTGACTTTGTTTTGTTTTTCCAAGCTTGTATTGTAATACTTCACATCATTTTTGCTCTTGTTTAATGACTTGATCAGATAAGAGAATCATAGTCATCAAGTACTTTCTTGGGGAGTCACCCTTCATTCATATTCTACACCAACAGGATTCTTGACCAGCTTAGCAAACTGATGCCATCCTGTAATTATTAGCTAGATTTTATGTGGACCTTTTAATAGGACTCTAATTGTAAACTTGGTTTCACTTGCTTTTAAGGCTGGCCTCAATGCCTGAAACAAGGAATCTGTGTTTTACATCTGTATTGTGTATACGTGAATGTTCTGAAATAAGTGTCAGATGTAGAACATTCTTTAGAAGTGTTCTCTTGTGTGTTAAATGCACGGGAATGAGATAGAAGCAAAGATGTGACTCCGTGAAGAGAAATAACTTTTATTATATTAATGAGAGCAATGAATTCTTAATTCTTAGCCACAAAAATGATAAAATACAATGGGATTTTCAAATGTAAAATAAAATATCTGTACTCAGATCATTGCATTGCTGCAGAGATAAAGTAAAATATTATTATACAACTCTAAAGTGACATGAAAAGAATGCAACTGTTCAACCAAATGGCTCAAAGCGTAGCCATTATTATTTTTCTTAAATATTCCCCAAATTTAATATTTGATGGGGTGTGAAATTCCACCATCACCACATAATTTACCTTTTGTTTTAATATTAATCTGTTACTGACACACTGAATAATAGATATATAATTTGCTTATGCTGTATATCTGATTTTCATGAATGCAGATATCTGAGAGTCATCCTTGATCTCGCCCTCTTCCTTAACCACTGGCACCTTAACAATCACTGAATCCTACTACTTCTGCCTGCTAAATTTTACTCAGTTATCTCCATTTCCACTCTCAGTACCTATGTTCAGGTATCTCTTGCATAAAACACTAGAAATACACCATCTAAGATAGTCTTTAGTTGATGGGTATCCAAGCACAATGACAGATATGCTCTCATTTGAGAATGTGAGAAATGTTCTTTTTAGCTGTTATTGTATGAGAGGTAGGTCTTTATATTAGCATTCTAGAACTTCCTAAAAAATTATGACAAAATTGGCTGCTTAAAATAACAAAAACATGTTCTCCCATAGTTCTGGGGCCCAGAAATATAAAATTAAATTATTGACAGGGCTGCTCTTTCTTCAAAGGCCCTAGGAGAGAATTATTTCTGCCTTTCCTAGGCTCTGGTGGCTCTAAGTGTTCTTTGGCTATGGCAACATAACACTAATTTCTGCCTCTGTCTTCATGTGGTCTTCTACTCTTAGTTTTTTGTCTCCTTCCCTTCTCTTTAAGAAAACTTGTCATTGGTTTTAGGGTGCATCCTAATCGGGGATGATTTCATCTCTAGGTCCAACAGCTAATGCTTGTTATCTTTGCATTCATGTTTGACATTCTAACATTAAGATTGTTGAAATATCTCTCAAATTTCTGTTTAAACCCTGCCTGGACATCAACTTTGTTCAGGCTTAGGTTTAAATCTCTTAGCACCATGAAAGCCTCACAATTAAGAGTTAAGTATATGTCAGATAAATAAATGATAACAAAAAAGTATATCATTATTGCCCTTATAGGAAGAAACTTTGGAAACATTCCGGGGTAAAAACCTGTAAGGTGGATAGTTGGATAAATAGATGCACTGAGAGATAAGAGGCCAAAAGGGTAAATGAACTTTACCTCTTTATTTGTTCTCTGACCTATGCCCCCTCAGTGAAACACTTCTAAATGCCTATGTAAGTATTTTTTAAATAATTTTGGAGGAGACACAAATCCATTACAAGTAAAAGATATTCAGTACAGATGAATCAGAGATCACTTGTTGATTTTTTCTGCTACAAGTATGATGCTAGGACTGAATTGTTCTCTTTTTTCTCTGCCCATAATGTTCTTAAGGATTTTTTTTCTTTGTCTTGTGTGTATATATATACATCAATTACTGTTTACTTTTACCTAGTTCACTATAACTTTTTTCTTACTAAACAATAACATAGGAAATTGTATTTCAATAAATTTCCCTTTATTTCTAAATATTGCAGGTTAGGATATTCTCTAAAATACATTAAAGAGTTCTAACCTGATGGAATATATAAAAATCACACTCTTGCTTTTAGTAATAGTAAAGAAACACATAGATTAGTGAAATATGAGTAAATAGCTTATCACATGTAGACTGTATCTGTATATTGTGCCAGTCATTCAGAGGTTTAACATTTTTATTTACTTATTTTTAGGTAGAAAAAATATGTAGACTAACAACCGTAAATCAACAAATATGTATATAAATTGTACTCAAACAGTGGAAAAATACTAAATGAGAACATATCTTTCTCTTCTGATTTTACATATTTCCCCATTTTAGACAGTCAGGCAGTCCTCTATAGAATCAAGGATATAGTTTGGTTTGAGGACTCAGCTTGCTCATTACAGACAGCTAATATATTTTCTGAAAAGTATGGATTCCATTTTCCATTGTGCATCTTCAGCGATTTTTTAAAAAGTTCTGATAGTATTTTTTTTAGTGGCAATATGTAGAAGAAACTCAATTTAATTTTGGTTCCTAGGTTGACTCTGCAGTGCTTGTAGACTCTTTCATTATTATTTTACTTCCAAACTGCATTTCTATTTTAAAGTTGAAAATATCCAATAACATCAACTGATTGCAAGGGAGTAGAGTGAAGAAAGGATGGGATGAAAAGTTAGAAATGACAAATTAAAGCCATATTTTAATGCTGAAACACAGAGTTTATAGTGTTTTTGAATATGTGTGGTAGGTCATTCAAGTATTTAGTGTTTTCATACATTGAAATTTCCATCTGTTCTCCTAGATCCCTCATGAAATGTTACTACCCTACATGCCATACTATTTCCCAGAGTTTTGGTAGACTGCTTGTAGCCTAATTTTTAAATCTTAGCATTCATGGGATACAAATTGTATTGGAAATTTGAGACATTAAACATTTAGAAAAAAAATCATGATGCATTTTATTACATTGGGGTTCATGGGATGTAAATACTCCTAATTAATGATGATTAGGTAATAGATTCTTATTTTCAAGATATACTTTCAAAAGAATTCACAGGGAGTGATTTTAGTAAGAAGAATGTAATCTTCTTATAGGGGAGGTAAGTTTCATAGAGGAAGCTTATTATGTAGTGTGACTTGATGGCTTCCAAAGAGCCCTAGTGCTTAACATACACATTCCATGGATTTTAATAGTTTATTAAATAATCTAATTTCCACATCCTAATTTTACATTTTCTAGAGAAAACACACTTTGTGAGGTAAGGAATATATACTCTTATTGATTGAAAAATTAGATTTTTCCAAGAACTTTAAGAATGGAACATGAGATTACTGTGTATGAAAAGCAAAATTCAGAAAGTTTAATCCGTGAAGTACACCAAAGAGGGCAATTCTTTGGTGTTGACAGTAAATGAATGAAATGAATCTTCAGGTGATAGCTTAAAAATGTCAAAAACGTAGATGGGAGGTGTATAAAGTAGAAAATAGTTATATTTAAAGTCACTGTTTCATTAACATGCACATGGATAAAGCATTTTATAATAGTCATTATAACATAGCTCAAATTAAATAACTTATTTATTAATTTCCTGCATGCCTGGAATCATATCTGCCTTCATGTCCCCATCACATGGAGAGACTCCTGGTTGGATAAGGAAGAGCCATTGGTCTTTAAAGCTGCTACGCTTCTCTACTATTTCATGAGTTGATGTGGTTCATCCCTTTAATAACTGGCCCAGGGACCAGAGATATAATTCATGCTATACATGAAAGAAATACTGCTGAAGATTTTGGAATTCTATATTCATTGAATTACTGAATATTGTGTTTTATTTGTTTGAACCTTATTCCATATTATCTTTCTCTAGTTTTTGAATCTGCTTTCTTGTGTCTCTCTTATTTATTTAGCTGTTATGCTATCTTTTCAGCTTTAACATTTTGGATCTTTTTCTTATTTACATATAATTTTACTGCCTGGTATGGTATCTCATTAACTCCAAAACTGAGCAAATTTTATTGATTATCCATAAGTCATAAATCCTGCAATTATAATATGACTGTGAAGGATCTATGACCCTTTCCTATCCTATCTTCTTTCTCGTCCAAAGCGATGGTTCCTGCGTTTCTGTAGTTAAGATAAAAACCAGTTGTTTATCAATATTTTAAGATATTTGATTGATCATAAAGTGCTCGGCATGCCATGGTGATCAAGTAATGTCTGTACCAAGACTTATCTAGAGACAATTTTACTAGATTTAGCAAGGTCTAAATTTAAAATAACAACTAAGGATTCTGTCATCCTTCATATTTTCCTCTTATAAAGAGCAGGATTCGCCTCTGTGTGTGTGTTGAGGTGGGCAGTGGAGATAGGAGAGACCGAGAGTACTTTTGTTTTCAATTGGGCAAAAGGCATACAAATTTAACATGTATAAAGTAGTTTTATCACAAAAAGCAGAGCTTGTTGCCATCTTTACTATTTGTCTTGAGAGATCCTGTCTGTTTTTTCTAAGTTCTTCCTGTACAATAATCTGCAAGATTCTCATGCATTCTGAGAAATCTAGATGTTGCTGGAACACATGAGGCTTTAGGACAATCTTCAAACATAAGAAGACAATTAGAAATGTGCATCTTTTGACTTTTACGCATATAGATCATTTTTTTAGAATTGGTTGTTTTTGTTCTGGAAGCATGTTTCTTTAGCAGGAGTCATCTTAACTTCAGTAGAAGGAATCTATTATATGTAAACCACTTTCAGGTTTGAAAGGTTTTAGCTTCCACCAGACTTGACTAATTATATTTCATTGCTCAATTTATATATTATAGCTCATATTAAAGTCAGTACAAACTTACATCTCAAAAACAGATTATTAAATAGTGACTCATGATTCATTTGATAATCAACACGATTTTACTTACACTATTCCCCTTTTCCTGTGGACTCTCATCTATGCTGCTCTTAAAAGCTATACATCCTGGGTGTGGCAGGACACTGTAGGAAGTCCTCAAAACTAATCGGGCCAGGGGAAATAATGTTGGAAATGAATTTGAGGATTTTTTTCTCTTCCATATTCTAAAACAGCTAGCAAGTCAGTTACCTTCATCTTGTGAGCACTTAACTTAGATACCAAATATGGAAATAAAAAACAAATAGTTCATTTGGCTTTCTTTTTACAGAAATACAAGGGAATGGGGTAAAATTAGTGCTTAATGTGAATGCTGGAGGTTAAAAAGTCACCCATTATTCAGGAAAGGAGTGGCTGGAAGGGTAACACACTTGCAGAAAATAATTTCTTGTGTGGACCAAAACTAAATGTTGCTCTTTGAATGATCATATTATATTGTATGTATAGATTATTCAAATATAATAGAAAAACTTAAAACAATGTGCAGGCTTTGGGGTCAATATACTATTCTGTTTTGTGACAAAGCCTACCTTATACAGACCTGATTTCATGACACTATCCAAGGACCATTTTGAAGTAATCTTAGGAGAGGTTATATTTCTAGGTAATCATTATGTCCTGTGTATTTAACCAAATCAAGAATTCATTATGTTATATAGAGTGGTGATGATTCTTGTTAGATAGCTATATGATGGAATTACTGTTTTGCATTATAAATTAAGTGTTCAGTTGATCTGATGAAAGTTGATGAAGCCTCAGTAGAGACAATTCTACAGATTGTGTCTTGTAAGACACAATCTTACAAGTTTACACAAAAATACAGTCTTACAATTCTTGAAAATGAATTATGTACTTAGTTCCAAATGAAACACAATATTCACTAATTAATTATGTACAAGTTCCAAATTCATACCTTTGCTAAAACCTGCACTCAACCTGTTTTTATTTTTAAGACTACTACTCTGAGACTTTAAATGAAAGACAGCATTACAATAGAATTTCACCATTCTGTATTACAGGGCATTCACCTTCTTTGATAAAGCACTGTTCTATTTATATTCATATTTCAGGTTACTTTCTTAGGTTACTTTAAATTTAGGGATAACACCAAGTTACATTTTAAGTCAAAGTTTGAGTAGATGAATGCCCATTAGAAAAATCAGCACAAAATCTAAAATGGTCCTCAGATACAGAATTAAATCAATTAAGATAGTAAGGCCAAATGATGTGTATGATATTTATAATATTATTTAAAAGGGTGAAATTTTGTTATCCTAGCCAAATCCCTCTCAACTTACACTTTATAGATCACTGATATTATTGTCAACAGATATTTCCACAGCAAAGGACAATAAAGGATTACTCAATTTTGGGGTAAATTCCAGAGTCTAGACATTACACAACTGATCTTATTCTATTAGAACAAAATGCTAGCTTGTTCTGAAATATAAAGGTTCCATAGAATATTCAATGTCAAAAGTATATGAATATAGGGACATTTAATCCAGAAGTAGCATTTAGGAAAGAAGATACATTTTTCCTAGAAACAGAAAATGCATACTCAAGCAACAAATAAATTTATCAATATCTACGATTTAAAAACCACCTTTCTAGGTGTAGGGAGAGATTATAATAAAGAAAACATGTATAGAGGCTATAAACTTCAAAATTGGTTTGGATACTAATGACATAAATATAGAAAAAGCGAAATGTCAATAAAAGATAATCACAAAGTACTGGGCAGAATAATAGTCTTAATCTTCATAAATAAGATCCCAGGCTCTCAGTTACAATGAAAAAGTATGTATCACACTAAAATAAAACAGTTTTGGCATGAACATTAGAAGGGAAAATGTGCAGCTAGGCAGCCTCATCTACTATCCAACATGCCACTTAGACAGACTAGCTGCACTCAACCTGTTTTTATTTTTAAGACCACTACTTCCAGACTTTAAATGAAAGACAGCATTACAACAGAATTTCTCCATTCTGTATTATAGGGCATTCCCCTTCTTTGATAAAGCACTGTTCCATTCATATTCATGTTTCAGCAACTAAACTAGGTATTCATGTAAATGAAATAATTTTATTTAAATTGTCATCTAGAAAGTAATCCACTTTAATGAATACTATTAAAAATGCCCTTGCCTGTCCTCCTCACCACAAATGATATCTGTAAGGGAAAGAAAAGGAAATTGGAAATTCAGAAACACAGAGTTCAGCTTTCTCCTAACAACTGGTCTGCAGCTGGAAATTTTAAATGCAAGATAAGAATACCACAGAGAATGGAGACAATACAAGCAAGAAAGGAGATCCAAAATGAAGAGCAAGGTTGGTGTGTCAAATGGCGAAAAGCAAAAATGTATTTTCTTTGCATTTGACTTGGGGAAAAGTCTCCAGTTTCAGTCTCTCAAGGGGCAGAATCTTGTCGAAAAGCAATTCAACAAGGACTGCTCGGAACTATATCCTGAAGTGTAGTAGTGTCTTGGGACTGCTGTATGTAACAGCGAACAATTTTTTTTGTAACACAGCATCTTGACCACATTCAACTTATTTGATTATTAGAGTTCCAAGATATTGCCCAATCTGAGGTGATCTCAAATGTCTACTTTGCTTTAAAAAATGTGCTATTATCAAGTTCCAAATTCATACCTTTGCTAAAATGGTTTCTCTGGACTTTGTGTACTTAAGAGCCTACCAGCCTTTGGTAGGCACTAATGAATGACCTGAAGAATCCAAGTAACCAAGTCTTAAATCTTTAAATTTAATCCAAGCACCTTGTAAACAACTCCATATCATTAAAAGGTAATTTACAAGAAGACTAGCAGTACATAGATGTGGGGAGAAATTAATGTATACTACTCAAATCCAGGAAAATAGCCTGGATAGGGCTGAATGGGTAAAATAAATATGCTCCTAAGATACAAAGCCGCAGGACACTTGGAGGATAACAGAGAACACTTGCTTTGCTTCTTGAAATCAACTTTTTTTTGTTAATCCCACAAATAGGAAAAATGTCTGACAATAGTCAGACATATCTAGCTGTTACACCTCTCTTGGCTCCAAAAAGCCTTTCTGCATTATCCCTTTCACATCTTTCCTGTATTCTTTTCTGTATTCTCTGTATTCTTCTTAAATTATGTAAAAGGATACACCAAGTCTCTAAGCATTGCATGCACCCCGAAAAAAGTCTTACTCCAAAAAAGCTGATGTTTTTCAACGATTACCTATTTTAGTTTATGCCATTCCAATAAGAAGTAATCACTTTGGCTTTAGATGCTAGCCTCTTGCATCAGCCTGAACTTAATTAAGGCTCTGAGCTTGCTCTTTCATAGCTTTAAAAACAGATTTAGAAATATTTTTTTATCCTCTGAGAAAATAACACTTTCTTTTATCCTCTGAGAAAATAACACTTTCTTTTAAAATGACGAGTAATATCAAATTACTAATATTTCTGTCCCACTGAATTGTATCAAACCAATGGTCAAAACTATTTCCTCCCAAAATATGTGTGTGTGTGTGTGTGTGTGTGTGTGTGTGTGTGTGTGTGTTTTGAAAGACAAGGGTCAGCATGATAAAACAGCCATCAAACCAATATGGCTGTTGCTTTTTTTGAAGAATAGAAAGCATTTTGGAAAAAAAATAATAGATGTCAATTAAAGATATTGGGTTGTGTCATTTCTTATTTATTATTTTCCACCTTTGTTAACTATCATTCATAATATTTTTTCTAGCAGTTTTACCTATTTGTGAGATTAACAAAAAAAGTTTGATTCAAGAAACAAATCAAATGTTGCACATGTTAAGCTCTTTCTTAACCTGACATTTCCCAAAAGGAATAACATTGAAATCCAGTACTTACAATCTCTCTTAAAGTTAATGCCTTCAATGACTCAGAATGAATATAAATGATAATTACTTCAAATTGAAATTTAAGATTAATTCTGTGGATTGGAAAACTAACTTTTAATTTGTCCTCAAATCCCCATGGCTGACCCCTTCTGTGTGAGATAAAAATCTAAAAGCATAATAGTCATTAATTATCATTTTTCTTTTTTTATTCCTTATTTGAAAACATCTCTTCACATGAAGCCTACTTTACTTGTTCACAAATATAAATAAGAGATGTTTTCACTCCATGATCTTGCCACTTCTTTTTAGATCTCTTGTTTGATTTGTTTGTATGGAAGTCTTAAAGTCCATTTTATTTAGCTTTTTTCTTGTGCAGTACGTTTTGTGTGAAGGTTATTATGAGTGTGGCATCAGTCATCTTGGCCTATTAAATCTTTTATTGAGCAGAGCTCCAGCATTCATAATATTGTGTAGAAAACAGCACTTTTGAGATTAGACACTAATGAAGAATTTCATCTCTGTAGTTCTTTGTATTTGTTTTGTTTTGCTTTTCCAATTCTGCATTATAAAATTCAGGTTAAAGGTTTTTGTTTTGTTTTGTTTTGTTTTGTTTATTCACTAAAAGAACTGTAGGACTTTTTTTTGTTTTGTTTTGTTTTTTTAGACAGGGTCTCTCTCTGTCAGCAGGCTGGAGTGCAGTGACTCCATATCAGCTCTCTGCAACCTCCACCTCTGGGTTCAAGTGATTCTCCTGCCTCAGCCTCCTGAGTAGCTGAGATTACAGGTACTCACCACCATGCCTGGCTAATTTTTGTATTTTTAGTAGAGACAGGGTTTCACCATGTTGGTCAGGCTGGTCTCAAACTCCTGACCTCGTGATCTGCCCACTTCGTCCTCCCAAAGTGCTGGGATTACAGGCATGAGCCACCACGCCCAGCCCCAGCCAGGAATTTTCAAAAATATATTAAATTTAAGAGATTTAACTGTGTGTGCGTTTTTATGTATATTGTATATATAATATGCACAAAATATATACAAAAATATATATTGTATTATATATAATATACACAAAAACACAATATATGTATTATACATAATATACAAAAACACACGCCCAGTTAAATACATAAATATATATAAATATACACAAACATATAAATATGTATATTTATATATGTATTATATATTATACACACATATTTATATATGTATTATATAACATATACACATATATTTATATATTATATAACATATACACATATATTTATATATGTATATATAACATATACACATATATTTATATATGTATATATAACATATACACATATATTTATATATGTATATATAACATATACACATATATTTATATATGTATATATAACATATACACATATATTTATATATGTATATATAACATATACACATATATTTATATATGTATATATAACATATACACATATATTTATATATGTATATATAACATATACACATATATTTATATATGTATATATAACATATACACATATATTTATATATGTATATATAACATATACACATATATTTATATATGTATATATAACATATACACATATATTTATATATGTATATATAACATATACACATATATTTATATATGTATATATAACATATACACATATATTTATATATGTATATATAACATATACACATATATTTATATATGTATATATAACATATACACATATATTTATATATGTATATATAACATATACACATATATTTATATATGTATATATAACATATACACATATATTTATATATGTATATATAACATATACACATATATTTATATATGTATATATAACATATACACATATATTTATATATGTATATATAACATATACACATATATTTATATATGTATATATAACATATACACATATATTTATATATGTATATATAACATATACACATATATTTATATATGTATATATAACATATACACATATATTTATATATGTATATATAACATATACACATATATTTATATATGTATATATAACATATACACATATATTTATATATGTATATATAACATATACACATATATTTATATATGTATATATAACATATACACATATATTTATATATGTATATATAACATATACACATATATTTATATATGTATTATATATAATATATACACATATATTTATATATGTATTATATATAATATATACACATATATTTATATATGTATTATATATAATATATACACATATATTTATATATGTATTATATAATACACATATGTTTATATACGTATTATATATAATACATACACATATATTTATATATGTATTATATATTTATATGTGTATATATTTATACATATATATTTATATATGTATTATATATAATATCTATTTATATTGTATGTATTTTGTATTGTATGTATTATATGTTGTTTGTATACAGTATGTATATGTATATGTGTATTATATATAATACAGATATAAATACATATATTTTTATATACACATATACATATATAAATATATAATAAATATATAAATATATGTATGTGTGTATATTATATGTAATACAACTATAGTACATCTATAAATAGATGTATTATACACACACACACACACACACAGAGAGAGAGAGGGAGAGGGAGACTTAAAACATAATCAGGGTGTGTATTTTCAGATTAGTCATTGTCAATAAAACCAATAAATCTTAAGAATGAAAGCTTTAGATTCAGACTGCACAGGTTTATATCATGGTTCCACTACTCAATGTCTATACTATATCTAACAATTTATCTTATTTAGGTTTTCTCGTCTGTAAATAAGGATATCTCTCTCATAATATCCCTGTGAGTAAAACTTGAGATAATCCATGAAATTAATTACTTAGCACAAGGCTTGAAATAGTAAATTGTCCCTAAATCAATTATTGTTAATAATCAATATCATTACAATTTTTCAAGAAAGAAGATGCTGGCACTTCTAAATTTACATGACACTCTGCTTTCTTTTTGTGGCAGATGGGAAAGAAGTATAGTCCTTATTAAAGCTTTATTGCCAAGAATAGTAATATATATATCATATATATTATATATATGTATTTGTTTTTTAAATTATACTTTAAGTTCTAGGGTATATGTGAGAGCACTTGGACACAGGGCGGGGAATATTTGTGATACATTACAGCTTTACAATGAAGTCAAATTTCCTATTATGTGCTGAAGTAAGAAAACTATTTAATGTCTTGGTCACCAACACCCCCTGACTGGCAGTGGCTTTCTGGTCAATGTGCTGATAAAGATTGTGTTACTGAAAAGGAGCTCAGTAGAAACCAGTACAGGGATGGATTACGAACATCTGCCGTAGCAGAATAAGTGGCAACAAGTTTGGTGTGTTTGCTGACTTTCTTCCAGACATGGTACTTCTTTCTTATTTTTTCCCATTCCAAGCCATTATGATGGAAAAAGATAAAAATTTTATTGAAAGCCTCTTTTGCAATATATTGAAATAATTATGTGATTTTTGTTTTCAATTCCGTTTATGTGATGAATCACACTAATTTTCATATGTTGAACCAACCTTGCATCACAGGAATAAATGCTATTTGATCTTGGTGCATTATCTTTTTGATGTGCTGCTGAATTTGTTTTTCTGGTATTCTGTTGAGGATTTTTGCATCCACATTCATAAGGGATATTGGCATGAAGTTTTCTCTTTTATTTGTTGTATCTCTAGCAAACAAATCCAAGTGGCTTCTAGAATAAATTTGATAAAGACTGAAAGAGATATTGGCAGACCTAAAACTACTAGTTAATATTTGCAACATAAAACAGTGTTAACCGCAAGATTCTACACTCAAGTCTAAAGCATGATACATTCAGAATAGAGAAAGCTAGTTAAATGGTATTTAATATTAAAAAGATTAAAAATTAAATTTATTCAACTTTATTCAAAAGTTGATAAAGCTTCAAACAATGTTTATTCTAATAAGTATTCCACCAGAAATGCGAGGTGATCATTTTATGATATACTACATAGAAAGTCTATGTAGGATATTTTGTATTTTATTCTAGATAGTAGTTATTAGATGACACAATTTAAAGCATGCTTATATTTAGATAACAACAACAATAAACAGAAACTAAGTAATTCGTTTGCCTGTAGAATAACAGTGATAAGTTAGGGGATATAATTTTTACAATCTACAGTCTAGTATTTGATAAGCTTTCAGGTGAGAGAGAGGTACAATAGTAAACGGCATTGTTTGTACACAAAGAATCTAAGCTACAGCAATACAGATTTCATCTCAATAAAAGCATGAATTTTTTTATTGTGAAAATCACATACCAGGTGCTATAGTATTCAAGGTATGAATTTTTTTACTCAGACAGATATGAATTCAAGATGTGGTAGTG
Organism: Symphalangus syndactylus; assembly: GCF_028878055.3. Taxonomy (NCBI): domain Eukaryota; kingdom Metazoa; phylum Chordata; class Mammalia; order Primates; family Hylobatidae; genus Symphalangus; species Symphalangus syndactylus. Next base: position 31,280,809 of record NC_072426.2, read on the forward strand.
TCACTTAACAAATGTGTAACCTAAGAAACCTGAGGCAATCCTCTGAGCTTCAAATTCATATCCTGTAAAAGACATGACAGCATTTCCATTGAACTACTAAGGGTTCAAATAACAGTGTATATAAATATCTTAGGACAGTGCCTGTCACAAAAAAAAAAAAAAAAAAAAACCTCAATAAATATACCTGAGCAGTCAGAGCTCTTGATGGCAAACAACAGATTCTGTTAGTTAAGATTACATTTGGTTGAAAGTGACTACAAAATCCAAATTCAAAAATCTCAATTGATTAGAGTTGTAAATTGCTAAACAAAGCACACTACATTGGCTTTCATCAAACTTTTATCACTTTTCCACTTACCTCTTACCTTACAAATAACTACCAGATTGGAACATAGAAACTTATTTCAGTCTCTAGCTGGGGAAATATATCTTAAAATAGCCGACTCTGACAATATTCCTAGTTAGTAGAACCCATGCATGCATAGATTTAGCAGAACTGGATTACTTTCTTTCTTTTTTTTTCTTTTTATTGAGACAGAGTTTTCGCTCTTGTTGCCCAGGCTGACATGCAATGGTGTGATCTCGGCTCACTGCAACCTCTGCCTCCAGGGTTCAAGTGATTCACCTACCTCAGTCTCCCGAGTAGCTGGGATTACAGGCATGTGCCACCACACCCAGCCAATTTTTTGTATTTTTCGTAGAGACGGGGTTTCTCCGTGTTGTTCAGGCTGGTCTCAAATTCCCGACCTCAGGTAGTCTGCCCACCTTGGACTCCCAAAGTGCTGAGATTACACGCATGAGCCACCACACCCAGCCAGAAATGGATCACTTTCAGAGCAGATTTTTCATTTTTTGAGACAAAGGCTCACTCTGTCTCCTAGACTAGAGTGCAGTGGTACGATCTTGGCTCACTGTAACCTCTATGTCCCGGGTTCAAGCCAATCTCCTGCCTCAGCCTCCCAAATAGCTGGTATTACAGGTGCCTGCCACCATGCCCCACTCATTTTTTGTAGTATTTAGTAGAGACAGAGTTTTACCATGTTGACCAGGCTCATCTCAAACTCCTGACCTCAAGTTACCTGCCCGTCACAAATCCCAAAGTGCTAGGTTTACAGTCATGAGCCACCGGGCCCAGCCTACTCTCTGAGCAGATATTAATGAGGATCTGATGTCCCAGATGAAACAATGATAAATGTCCGTACACTATAGTATCAGAATTACTAAAACTGAGCTGTGAATCAAGGTGGAATATGGATTTTAGGAATACACTAGCTTATGCAATAGCTGTAGAAGCAGTGTTTAATGGGACCAGAACTGAAGGACAGACTGTGCTTAAAGTCAAGCAAAATATTTCATATTAAATGTGCAAGAATTAGAAGGGAGACAAAATTATTAGTAACTATTGCATATCTCCAACTCAAAAGTCAGGAAAATAATAAAGAAATAGGACCTTTGAGGCCTAGGATGGTGCATTGGGGCTGGATATGTTTGAGACTGTAAACCCGTAATTTTTTTTATTTCCATTTTTATGGGTACATAGTAGGCATACATATTTATGGGGTACATGAGATATTTTAAACAGACATATAAATGCATAATAATTTAAGCCCCAAAATTAATATGAACACCATGAGATTAAAATTCCTACTATTTCTTGCTAAACTATAGCTGGTTTCTATGGCCTGAAGACTATACAAAAGCTTCATTTAAGGTGAAAATGTAAAAAGATGATTCTCATCCCCCTGAAGACCTGCCTGTATCTCTCCTCATTGGTTCTAGACTATGATTGATAGGTAATGGCAGAGCCTGATGAAAGTAATACTGTCCCCACATGGGAGGAAAGTGATTATTCATCAAATAACTGCAGGCTGTGACTAATTTGTACCAATGGGAACTAGAATAATTTGCTTAGGAATGGATTTTGAGACTATTGAAACAAGGTCCCTTAGGCTTATCTAAAAGATAGCAAGTACAAAAACTACCCAACTAAGAATTCTGCCTTGGGTTTTACATGAAGAATGAATAAGTTTTTGTTTTATAAGTCATTGAGATTGTACCCCCTACTTGAAATTGTCTCAGAACTAATTTAAATACATTACCATTTAAACAATACTGTCACAGGTTAAAGACCGGAAATTCAAGGCCTGTATTTAACATACAAGCATGTAGTGTTTGGAAGACATTGGATGCTTTTTTTAAAGAGTAAATGAGAATGCCTGTAACTGGGACATGTGCAAGTGAGATCATTGTCAGTACTATCCCCCACAACCTCATATCTGTGTATTTTCACAGGTTTTAGTTAATTATTTACCTCCTGAAGATGTCTGAAGCCATTATTCCTTTTTTAATAACTGAAATTATTTTATTTTGGTTTTATGCATATGTATTAAATATTTCCAACATGAATACCTCTGAATCATTCCTCGTCTTTATGTTGCTTAGTATAAATAGGTACTTAGTAAAGGTTTCTTGAACAATAAATATATTTTGAATTTCATTCAAACTTTGCTCTAAGAAGACATCTTGATTGTCCAACTACTGAAGAAGATACAATTCCCACAAAGAGGGAATAATAGATACTGGGGCCTACTTGGCATGGTAGGGTTGGAAGAGGGCAAGGATGGTTGTGAACCCTGAAAACTTGCGACAGGTCTCAGTTAATTTAGAAAGTTTATTTTGCCAAGGTTGAGGACACATGCCTGTGACACAACCTCAGGAGGTCCTGAGGACACGTGCCCAAGGTAGTCAGAGCACAGTTTGTTTTTATACATTTTAGGGAGACATGAGACATCAATCAACATATGCAAGGTGAATATTGGTTTGGTCTGGAAAGGTGGAACATCGCAAAGCAAAGGCAGGAAGACTCAAAGCAGGGACAAGGCTTCCAGATCACAGGTAGATAAGAGACAAATTGTTGCATTCTTTTGAGTTTCGGATTAACCTCTACAACAGAGGCAATCAGATATGCATTTATCTCAGTGAGCAGAGAGGTGATATTGAATAGAATGGGAGGTAGGTTGGCCCTAAGAAGTCCCCAGCTTTACTTTTCACTTTAGTTTAGTGATTTGGTGGCACCAAGATTTATTTTCCTTTCACAAGATACTATACCTATTATCTAGGTAAGGAGATAATCTGTATGTATACCATACCTCTGTGACATGCAATTTGCCCATGTAACAAACTTGCACATGTGACCTCTGAAGCTAAAATAAAATTTGGAGAGAAAAATAAAATATTAATCTTATATTTGTTTTCTTCTACCCATGAGAATTTAAGTTATATGTAGACAGAGTGAGTGTTTTGACTTTTTTATTCACTTTATTTCCCCAGAGCCTAGAGCCAAGCCTAGAACAAAGCTAGTAATTTATAAATATTTGTTTAACCAACAAATGACATCTAATATTACTTATATAGGTGCATTAGCATGTTCTCACACTGCTATATAGGACTTCCTGAGACTGAGTAATTCATAAAGGAAAGTGGTTTTATTGACTCACAGTTTCACATGGCTAGGGAGGCCTCAGGAAACTTACAATTATGGCAGAAGGGGAAACAAACACATCTGTTTTTGAGCAAAAGGGGGAAAAGCCCCTTATAAAACCATCAGATCTTGTAAGAACAGCAGCATGGGGGTAACTGCCCCCATGATTCAATTACCTCCTACTGGGCCTCTCCCACCACACGTCAGGATTATAGAAACTGTAATTCAAGATGAGATTTGGGTGGTGTCAAACCATATCAATAGGCATAGGAAAATTATATTATTATTCCAAATTATGCTGAAAGTATTATGTTCCTTTAGTATTAAAACCATCATGGTGTAACAAAGGTAAGATATGGTTCAGCTCCTACTTATAGAACAAAGTAATTATTCAAACTATGGCCACAACATGCTGGTTAACCACTCTAAACTCTGCACATGTGACAATAAGCATTTTAATAGTTTTATTGAGCTAGAATTAACATAAAACAAACTGCACATTTTTAGAGTACAATTTGATAAATGTTTACATATTATCACACCTGTGAAGGCATCAATAAAATCAAGAGAATGAACATATTGTTCACCCCCAAAAGTTTTCTCACTTTCTATCACTAAAATTAGTTTGCATTTAATAAGATTAGCTATTATTTATTATTAGTAGTATTCTGCAATATGGCAAAGCATTTATTTAGCTCACAAGTCTTCAAGTCATTTCAAGGTTGACTGATACAGGCTTAAATTGTGTCTGTTTTACATGCTACTCATACTCCTTAAAAGACAAGTTGCCCAGGTATATTCATCCCCTGAAAATGACGGTGGTACAAAGCAAGAATCCTAAATACACAAGGAATCTTTAAGCATTTGATCATATCATGCCATGAACATTCTATTGTCTGAAACAAGTTTCATAGCCAATCTAAAAGTCAAGGAGTGGAAATACATACTTTCTTCTTCAGTGGAAGCTGTGACGCTACCTGGAGACAGATTTTGATACAGGGATGTGGGGGGGGAATGTGAGAAGTGAGGAATTGCATAGTTAATAATATTAGTCGTATCATGATACAGAGTTGTTTACTCTATTTTGTAAATGCCTACATCTTTCACTGAATGCTTTTCTGAAATTATCCTAATAATCTACTAATTCTTCATGCTAAATGGAGCCCCGTGAGACTTTAACACTAACAAAAATTACCAACAGTTTATGCTTCTCTATAGCAAACATAACCAGACATCAAACTTTCTTCAAAGTATTATGTTTGATTAATGTATTTGATTTATAATATCAAAGGCTTCAATTTTTCAAGAATATTTTTTCAACATATAACAATGTAAGACAAAGCAATAACAAATGATGAGTAAATGAAAGAATTGTTGGCCATCTCTTGCCTACCATATTTCTTCACAGTTGTTTTAGTAGTTTGTAATCAAAATACATAAATTTACTGACTCCAATTATGATTCACCATAATTTGTAGTTCTTAAGTTTTGCCTTCTATTATTATGTTTTCCATGTAAAATACCCTTTATTTTATTTTTTGTATTAAACTCACATAATCAGGCTTGTCTGTACAGATTACCTTGTCAATGTGCTAAATGGTTAAATTTTTTTTTTTTTTTTTTTTCAGACGGAGTCTCGCTCTGTCGCCCAGGCTGGAGTGCAGTGGCGCGATCTCGGCTCACTGCAAGCTCCGCCTCCTGGGTTCACGCCATTCTCCTGCCTCAGCCTCTCTGAGTAGCTGGGACTACAGGCGCCTGCCACCACGCCCGGCTAATTTTTTTGTATTCTTAGTAGAGACAGGGTTTCACCGTGGTCTCGATCTCCTGACCTCGTGATCCGCCCGCCTCGGCCTCCCAAAGTACTGGGATTACAAGTGTGAGCCACCGCGCCCGCCCTTAAATGTATATTTAATAAGCAATCACTAATCTGTAGTACAAAAGTAACATATACTTCTAATTATAATAAGTAGATAATTACCATAATGTACTACACATCCTAATATATTTTAATAAAAATAATATAATATTTTAAATTTTGAAAAGACTTGAACATATTTTGATTAACTAAAATCAAGGCTCCAAACTTTATTGAAATTTTTGCTATTATATAGACATAAAATGCTAACTCATCATTATTTACTTATTTATTTTATTCATTTATTTATTTTTTGAGACCGAGTCTCACTCTGTTGCCCAGACTGGAGTGCAGTAGCACAATCTCAGCTCACTGCAGCCTCCATCTCCTAGGTTCAAGCAGTTCTCATGCCTCAGCCTCTCGAGTTATCTAGGATTAGAGGCACATGTGCCACCAAGCCTGGCTAATTTTTGTATTTTTAGTAGATATGGAATTTTGCTTTGTCGGCCAGGCTAGTCTGGAACTCCTGGCCTCAAGTGATCCACCCACCTAGGCCTCCCAAAGTGCTGGGATTATAGGCATGAGCTACCTCGCCTAGCCAAAACTCATGATTATTTATATATTGTGTATTTTTCTTTAGAATTTCTATGATACTATGACCATTTCATTATAGTGTTTTATATACGAAGAAAAACAGATTTGTAGAATACAATCCAGGCCCTATTCACCTGCCTTAAGTCTATAACTTATCCTAAATGAAAAGCAGAGACAACAACCTGGTGACTAAAAAAGAGATTGGTATTCAAAGAATGTAAACCAAGAAATCAATTTTGGAGAAAACATTTAGAACAAAGAAAAGCCTAAGGGATGAAACCCAGATGTCCATGATTGATGTAAGTGTCCTATATAATCCTACTAGATCTGAATGTAAGTATAAGGCATGCTTTGGATAATGGTGTGATGATAGAAGTTCTTAGAATAGCATCAGATTTCACTCAGTTTTTACCTTGCAGTGTATAGCTGCTCTGCCCAATACAGTGATTATCCCAAATATGGCTATTCAGGATTTAAAATGGAGGTAGTCTGAATTGAGATGTGCTAAAAAGGGTAAAAACATACTATATTTTCAAGATAGGACTAAAAATTAATGCACAATATTACACTAATATTTTACATTGCTTATTATTTAATATATAAATTTTCGATATACATTTAATTTCTAATACAGCTATGAGAAAATTTAAAATTACATATCTAGTTGGCATTATATTTCTATTTGACAATACTGACTAGAGAGAAGATTGACCTTCCAAAATTAAGTTTTCCCCTAAATAATTCATTTAATTTTAGATGTATTTAACAAAAGTATAACTGAAAACATAAAAATATATGCATAATAGTAGGCCCATATAAATTTTATGTTAAGAAAAATGGAGAAAAAAAAAATATATATATATATATTGTATTTGAAACAGCAACATTTTTCCTCAAATTCTCATAATAATTGCATATAAAATAAAAATTATGTATCTTCTGTTTTTAAAAGAAAATTATTTTTATTTTAAGTTCTGGGATGCAAGTGCGGTATATGCAGGTTTGTTACATAGGTAAATGTGTGCCATGGTGGATTGCTGCACCTATCAACCCATCACTTAGGTATTAAGCCCAGCATACATTAGCTATTTTTCCTGATGCTCTCCCTTCCATGACCCCAGACTGGCCTCAGTGTGTGTTGTTCCCGTCTCCATGTGTTCTCACTATTCAGCTCCCATTTATAAGTGAGAACGTGAGAAGTTTGGTTTTCTGTTCCTACATTAGATTGCTGAGGATAATGGTTTTGAGCTCCACCCATGTCCCTACAAAGGACATGATCTCATTCCTTTTTTATGGCTGCTAGTATTCCATAGTTTACATGAACCACATTTTCTTTATCCAGTCTATCAATGATGGGCATTTGGGTTGATTTCATGTCTTTGCTATTGGGAATAGTGCTGCAATGAACATACACGTGCATGTATCTTTGTAATAGAAAGATTTATATTTTGGGGGGTATATACCCAGGAATGAGATTGCTGAGTCAAATGGTATTTCTGGTTCTAGATCTTTGAGAAGTTGCCACACCCTGTTTCACAACGGTTGACCTAGTTTACAGTCCTGCCAACAGTGTAAAAGCACTCCTGTTTTTCTGCAACCTCACCAACACCTGTTTCTTGACTTTAATAATCATCATTCTGACGTGCGTGAGATGGTATCTCATTGTAGTTTGTGATGTTGAGCTTTTTTTCATGTTTGTTGGCTGCATAAATATCTTATTTTGAGAAGTGTCTGTTCATGTCCTTTGCCCACTTTTTAATGGGGTTGTTTCATTTTACTTGTAAATTTAAGTTCCTTGTGGATTCTGGATATTAGATCTTTGTCAGTTGGATAGATTGAAGAATTTCCTCCCACTCTGCAGGTTGCCTGTACATTCCGATGATAGTTTCTTTTGCTGTGCATAAACTCTTCAGTTAATTATATGCCATTTGTCACTTTTTTGCTTTTGTTGCAATTGCTTTTGACATTTTTGTCATGAAATATTTGCCCATGCTTATCTCCTGAATGGTATTGCCCAGATTTTCTTCTAGGATAGTTATAGTTTTGGGTTTTACATTTAAGTATTTAATCCATCTTGAGTTAATTTTTATATAGAGTGTAAGAAAGGAGTCCAGTTTCAATTTTCTGCATATGGCTAGCCAGTTCTCCAAGCACCAGTTATTAAATAGGTAATCCTTTCCCCATTGCTTGTTTTTATCAAGTTTGTCAAAGATCAGATTGTTGTAGATGTGTGGTCTTATTTCTGAGATCTCTATGCTGTTCCATTGGTCTATGTGTCTGTTTTTGTACCAGTACCATGCTGTTTTGGTTACTCTAGCCTTGTAGTAGAGTTTGAAGATGGATAGCGTGATGTCTCCAGTTTTTGACCAAGATTGACTTGGCTATATGAGCTCTTTTTTGGTTCCATATGAATAGTAAAATAGTTTCTTCAAATTCTGTGAAGAAGGTCAACGATAGTTTAATGGGAATAGCATTAAATCTATAAATCACTCTGGGCAATATGGTCATTTTCATTACATTGATTCTTCCTATCCATAAGCATGGAATGTTTTTCCATTTGTTTGTGTCCTCTCTGATTTCCTTTAGCAATGCTGTGTAGTTGTTCTCTTTGAACAGGTCCTTTACTTCCCTTGTTATCGGTATTCCTAGGTATTCTGTTCTCTTTGTAGCAATTGCGAATGGAGTTTCATTCGTGATTTGGCTCTCTGCTTGTTCACTGTTGATGTAGAAATGCTTGTGACTTTTGCCCATTCATTTTGTATCCTGAGAATTTCCTGAAGTTGCTTATCAGCTTAAGAAGCATTTGGGCTGAGACAATGGGGTTTTCTAGATATAGGATTATGTCATCTGCAAACAAGGACAATTTCACTTCTCTCTTCCCACTTGAATACCCTTTATTTCTTTCTCTTGCCTGATTGCCCTGCTGAGAACTTCCAATACTATGTTGAATAGGAGTGGTGACAGAGGGCATCCTTGTCTTGTGCCAGTTTTCAAGGGGAATGCTTCCAGATTTCTGTATGATATTGGCTATCAGTTTTTCATAAATGGCTCTAATTATTTTGAGATATGCTCCTTCGATACCTAGTTTATTGAGTGTTTTTAACATGTAGGGATGTTGGAATTTATTAAAGGCCTTTTTCTGCATCTACTGACATGTGGTTTTTGTCTTTAGTTCTGTTTATTTGATGAATTATGTTTATTGATTTGTGTATGTTGAATCAGCCTTGCATCCCAAGGGACAAAGCCAAATTGATCATGGTGGATAAGCTTTTTGATGTGCTGCTGGATTTTGTTTGCCAGTATTTTATTGAGAATTTTTGCATCAGTGTTCATCAGGGGTATTGGCCTGAAAGTTTTCTTTTTTTTGTTGTATCTCAGGTTTTGGTATCAGAATGATGCTGGCCTCAAAAAAGGAGTCAGGGACAAGTCCCTCCTTTTCAATTGTTTAGAATTGTTTCTGAAGAAAGGGTATCAGCTCTTCTTTGTACCTCTGATCAGCTATAAATCCATCTGGCCCTGGGCTTTTTTTAGTTGGGAGGCGATTTATTACTTCCTCAATTTCAGAACTTGTTATTGGTCTATTCAGGGATTCAACTTCTTTCTGTTCTAGTCTTGGGAAGGTGTAGGTGTCCAGGAATTTGTCCGTTTCTTCTAGATTTTCTAGTTTGTTTCCATAGAAGTATTTATAGTATTCTCTAATGGTTGTTTGTATTTCTGTGGAGTCAGATATCCCCTTTGTCATTTTTTATTGTGTCTATTTGATTCTTCTCTCTTTTTTTCTATTAGTCTAGCTAGTGGTCTATTTTACTAACTTTCAGAAAACGAGCTCCTGAATTCATTGATTTATTAAAAGGTTTTTCATGCCTTATCTCCTTCAGTTCCATTCTGAACTTTGTTACTTCTTGTCTTCTGCTCGCTTTGGGGTTTGTTTGCTCTTGGCTATCTAGTTCCTTTAGTTGTGATCTTAGGATGTCGATTTGAGATCTCTCTAGCTGTTCGATGTGGGCATCTAGTGCCATAAATTTCCTTCTTAACACTGCTTTAGTTGTGTCCCAGAGATTCTGATACATTGTCTCTTTGGTCTCATTAGTTTCATAGAACTTCTTTATTTCTGCCTTGATTGCATTCATTACTTACCCAGAAGTCATCCAGGAACAGGTTTTTCAATCCACATAGTTGTGTGGTTTTGAGTGACTTTCTTAATCTTGAGTTCTAATTTGATTGTGCTGTGATCTGAGAGAGTATTTGTTATGATTTCAATTATTTTTTATTTGCTGGGGAGTGATTTACTTCCAATTATGTGATCAATTTTAGATTAAGTGCCATGTGGTGCTGAGAAGAATGTATATTCTGTTGTTTTGGGGTGGAGAGTTCTGTAGATATCTATCAGGTCCACTTGATCCACAGCTCTGTTCAAGTCCTAAATATGTTTGTTAATTTTCTGTCTCAATGATCTGTCTAATATTGACAGTGGGGTTTTAAAGTCTGCCACTACCATTGTGTAGGAGTCTAAGTCTCTTTTTATATCTCTAAGAACTTGTTTTATGAATCTGGGTGCTCCTGTATTGGGTGCAATAGATTTAGCAACTATGTAGGAACACTAATGTAAAATATTCATAGTGATATTAAGAATACAAAGTCATGTGATTTATAATATGGCCATTAAAGTCCCACAGTCTCTACTGAGAGTCTGAGAGTCATTTTTAAGTTTTCCTTTGCTTATACAAAGTATAGATGTATTAATTTTGCAATCATGTATTAATTTCTGCAAAACTACTACTGAATGAAAGATTGAATAATTTAACATCTTATACCACAGTGAAAATGGATAAACTATGAATATATGCATCTTAGATGAGTAAGAAAAATAATTATAGATAAATATAAAATTCCCAGATGGCTAAGTAACATACAGTATATTTTATAAAGCTAAAAACTTAAACAATATAATATAAATAATTTGTAATATGGTTAGAAAAGTAACCAGAAAATTTTAATTATAAAACTCTAGAAATTCCTACTTATTTATGTGAAACAAAGGAATGAAATACATGAGAAGCAAAGATAGATACAATACCATTAATGAAAACTCATTCTTCAGTACAAACTTTCTTCTATGGAGATTTATTTTATTGTTATATTTTGAAAGATAAAGCTATGTTTAGAGTCTTTTGGAGATATCAACAATTTTCTATTAAAAAGGAAATAATTGGAAGCCAACAACACTAAGAAACACATAAAAATACCATTCCACTATATATTTTTCTAATTTTAAATAATTCTGCTAAGATATATGTAAGATCTATGTGAAAAAATACATAAAGGTAAGAAATGTATAAATATTTATTGTTAGACTTTAAAAAGGAAATAATGACTATGCTTTATATTTTAAGAGTATATTATTGCAGAGATGCCAATTATACCCTATGTGTTGCAAAGATTAAGTCAAATTCTAAAATCAGGTTTATTTTTTGTAAACAAAAGACAATCTCATTCTAACATTTATATGGAAGAATAAATGAGGCAAGTAATAGACAAGAACATCCAACACAAAAAATAGAGAGAGGCACATGCCCTGCTAGATAAATTATATTATTATTCAATTATATATATACACATAACATTATTCACTTATAATAAAACTGTAATAATATTTATTTTGTATATAAAATGTCAAATACTGCTATCATTTAAATGCTTTTTATCTCTTAAACTCATGTTGAAATGTAATGAGGCCTTTAACAGGTGATTAGGCCATGAAGACTCTGCCCTCGTGAACAGACTAATGCCTTTATCATGGGAGTGGGTCCATTATTAAAGAATAAGTTTGGCCCTCTTGTGTTCTCTCTACCTGATTCTTGCCCTTTCATCTGCCTCCATGATATGTTGCGGTAAGATGGCCCTCACCAGATGCCAATCCCTCAATCTTGGACTTCTCAGATAGTGGAACTATGATAAATAAATTTCTATTGTTTATAAACTACCCAGCCTTGGGTATTCTTTTATAGCAGTACAAAACAGACTAAGACATACACACATGTGCACACACACACACAAACATACACACACAATTATACAATTCTGTTGCTCACTAAGTCATGAACAATACATTTTATTAATCATGTAGACAAACATAATACAAAGTGCAAAATCTAACAAGCATATAATTAGCTATATAACAGAGCTATATTTGTAAGAGTATTAATGGCACAGCAGTTAGGAAAGAAGAGGCCATTCAAAAAGCATATATTGGAGAAACCATTGACTATACAAGTAGAAGTAAAGAAAATTAAATCTCTATTTCACGCACTACCCAGATACCAATTCTGAAATGACAGCTATGTTGGAATTATCAAAGACATCAAAACAGCTATTAAAACCAAGTTCCATGAAGTAATAGCAAACATTCTTGAATTAACTGGGGAGCTAAAAGTTAGTCAAAAAACAGAAGCTAGAAAAAAAAAAAAAAAGCTAAATGCTTTAAAACTGAAAATAAGATAATCCAGAAACTAGGTATTTACCCAATAAAAATTAAAACATATCTCCAGAAAAAGACACATACAAAAATGTAATGGCAAGTTTATTCATAATAGCCAAAAAATAGAAAAAAAGATCTGAATGTCCTTCAATGGATGAATAAATAAAAAACTGTGGTACAGCCATACGATGTAGTGCTATACAGCAATAAAAGGAACAAAGTACTGATGTAACATGGATGAATCTCAAAAACATAATGCTGAATGAAAGAGGCCATATACCAAAAACTACATAATATATTATTCCATTTATATAAAATTCTAAACAGGCAAAACTGTTTCAGTTTTAGAGAAATGATAAGGCTCAGGGTTAAGAGGAAGGTTGTGGAGGGGACCGATTTGTGTGGGGAAGGAAATGTTCTATACCTTTAGGGAATGGAAATGTTCTTTATCTTCACTGTGGTGTGGTTTTAAGTGTTTACCATTGCCAAAACACACAGAACTGTACACTTAAAGTGGGTACATTTTATTATATGTAAATTATACTACCTCAATAAAGTTGATATTAAAGAGTGGGATATAAAAAAAAAAAAAAAAAAAGATAATCCAGAAACAAAACAAACAAACCTAGTCACTGATTGGGCTCAATAGCAGAATAGAGTCAACAGAGAAAAGAATCAGTAATGTTAAAATCTGTAGAAATTGTTTAACCTGAGAAATAATCAGCAAAGACTATGAAATAAATAGAACTTCTAAGGTTTTGACACAATGTTATTATTAGATTCCTTGAAAAAAGAAGACAAAAGTATTAATATGCAAACAGTATTTAAATAATGACTGAAAACCTCCCAAATTTGGTGAAAAACATATATTTTAAAATGAAAAACTTTAGCAAACTTCAAACAGGATAGACTCAAAGAGAACCATAGAAAAATGCATCATAATCTAATCACAGAACACCAAAAATAAAGACAAATACCTTGAAAACAATAAAAGACAAAAGCACGTTACATATAGGTAAACAACTATTCAAAAATCTTGAGGATTCTCATCAGAAACCATGGAGGCCAACAGGCAGTTGAAAGATATTTCAAAGCGCTGAAAGAAAAGGACTGTCAAGACAGAATTCCATATCCAGTAAAAATATCCTTCAGAAATAAATGAAAAAGTACATTCTCATATGAAAAAGAGTAAGAAAGTTGCCAGTATAACTATTCTGAAATAAATGTAAAGGCAGATCTTCAGCTAGAAGGGAAATGTAACAGAGACAAATGTGAGCCCCCCAAAATAAAGAAAAAGCAACAGAAATTGTACATTTCTGGGTTAATTTAATATGCTTATTTTATCTTGTTAAATTCTGGGTTAATATAGTATGCTTATTTTCTCTTGTTAAAATGTGCTTATTTTCTCTTGTTAAAATCTTGTTAAATTACAGTAATACTAACTGTAAACTTTGAAAAGTTATACATGCATATTATAAACACAGTGTAACCACAATTTACAAAGAAATGCAGATTTACCAAATCCAATAGATAAAATGAAATACTGAAAAAGTAATGCAATAATAAAACAGAAGGCAGAAAAGATAATTCAGAGAAATAAAAATAGAGGAGGGATACACAAAACAGACTATAAAATTGTAGACCCAGAGAAGAGTATTTTTGTTCATTTCGTGTTTGTTTGTTTGTTTTGTTTTTCATTTTCTATGCCAGTTTGCACTCACATCTGCCAATAAAACTTAATTATTTTCAGTTTCTAGGACCCGGCCAAAACAGTTCAGAAGCACTCAATCAGCCTGAGTTTATGACAGCACTTGAGCAGAGCTGGGTTAAATTTGTACTCTAATCCTCCAAGTCCATGAAATGTATCAAAAAGTGAGTTACAGCATGTTTGTTTAGGGTTGAGTTAGGCTTACTTTTTTCTGGAAAGTCATTCTGTTTCACAGCCTACAATGAAATCCCTCCATTTATACACCAATGCAAATCTCAAAGTGTGTATCATTGAATATAATTAACAATAGTACTCAGATTTACAAACCTTTTCTTGTAGTCTTTCACCACAGTCCACAGCATTATAGGTTAAGAGAGGATATGGGTCAGACTGCCTGGGAATATACTAATTATGTGACCTGAGGCAAATAGTTAAATTCTCAAAGCTTCAATTCTCTCATTTCCAAAGTGGAGCAAAGAATAACTTCTGTATGATTTCTTGATAAAAGGATGACATAGATAATACATTTAAAATGATCAGCAGAGTGACTGGAACATAGTGAGTGTTCAGTAAATGTTATTTATAAGTTTTATGACAAAGAAACTCAGGAGCAGTGAGTCTAAGACACACACCTAGACAAAAATGGAATTGTTTCTAACTCAGATTTTCTTAGCTTTAATCATAGTCATTATATCTTTTTCTGCTTAATCCTCATACTTAATCATTATTTGTGCTCTCACAATTTTCAGGTACTGAATAATCACATAGTTGAGACCACCAACTGCAAAACTGTACTGATGGTGCCAAAAATCTCAGCTCCACACATATCAGTTGTGCACTGTTGGGTAAATTACTTAAAGTCATGCTTCCTAGGTTGCTTTGTCCAAAAAATGTAGATCATGTTAACTACGCTTTTATGGGAATTGAGAGCGTGTGTGTGTGTGTGTGTGCGTGCATGGACGCGTGTGTGTGCATATAGTTTGGAATAGTAGTACCTAGCACTTTGAATAATTTTAAAAATGACAACTATTTTATTATTATTATTATTATTAATCTTTTATTTTAGATTTGTGGCCAGTGTTTGCAACTATGTAACATATTCACTGAAAGCAGAAATTATATCTTATACTTTTCATTACTTCCTCATTACTCTTAATACTGGTGATTACAAATCATTTAATCACTAAATATTTATTGATCTGCATCAAGAACTTGATTCACTAGTTATTGAATAGTTCATTATACATAAGGACAATAGATCTTGAAATATTTATCTTTACTTCTTATCCCTAAGGAAATCATAGGATGGTCTCAAAATCATTACCTAGATCTATATCTGTGTCATATCCGCCCTTAAATCAATATTCTACTTCTTTGAATTCCAACATTAAAACTTTGTCTCAGTGCTATTTCATAATTCAATCACTTTTCAGTCTTCCTCAGACTCTCTCATTCCCTGAAATTACATTACCTCAATTCTGTAAAATTAAGTAATACATTCCTCTAAAACTTTATAATTTGTTATTAACAGTGAGGAAAGCTTAGGAATAAAAGAAATGCCTTTCTTGAGAATTTAGAAAATAGAGAATAGTAAGTTTAAATAAATAAATGTCCTTCTAATTTCACATACATATATGCGTATACACACATGCACACATACATACACACAGGAAAGATTTTTCTATAAGAAATTAAATTATAGTCAATTTTTTTCTGCAAGAAACAGCTCCTTTGAGAGCTCTTAGTAGTGAAGCTGGTAAAGTGGAAAAACTAAAGTTATATCTCACAACAGAGACTGGATGTTGTTAAAGCCCAGAATGAATTATTTGCTCCTGGCAGCTATTTCTTACAGGTGGAATCAGAGCTTCTCAAAGCTTAACAAGAAACCTTCCAAAAGTAGTGAACTTGGGCAAGTTCATATGCTATGACTCCAGAGGAAAACATAGAGAAATATTGAAAGGAAAGCCTTAAGCTGTAAAACCACATGCCATAGCAAAAATCCTGTTCTATCATTGCAGATAGAAAAGCAAAGCAAGCTCATTTTTCCCCCAGTTTATGATTGCATTCACTTGGAGAAAGCAAGGGAATATAGGGGCTTAGAGAATTAGAGTATGGGTCTTATTAAAATAACATTTAGGTGGAAGAAAATGTCTTTACCTTGAAAAATGCAGTGATCACAACCTAAGAAAACATTAAGTATCTATTTTCCTAGGGGGAAGAGAAACATGTGCTTATAAAAAGGTGGCTTGACAACTGAGAGGAAAAAAATAAAGACTAACAACCTAGGCAACAATTCTATCAAACACTCATAAGAGAAATATGTCTAATTTTTGCTGTAACTCTCAAAGACACACAAATTACTTTTACATGCTCTGTGACAATAATTAGACAAAGCCAAAACATCTAAATAAGGCGGGATAGGTTAGTAAATAAATAGCAAACCAAATCTTAATATAAGACAAACAATGAAGAACATATGTAGGGAAACACAAGTCTGTAAAGTTAGGGACTTTAGTTTTTCCACATAAGTTTTCTGACACTTTCCAGTGCTATAGAATTATATTATATATATATATATATATATTATTCTCAAAAATAATGGAGACAATTATCTTTCTTCTCACCTTGCCCTAACTGGACAGCACTATTTCCCCTTTCTGTAAATCTATCACTAGCATTATGAGCTATTACTTTATCTTTCTGAAACATGGCATATACAATCTAAACATCTTACAGAAATGTCAGTGAAATGATAAAATGTGTTTTGTTAAAAATCCCTTGGACTAGCATCTTAAGTTAAAAATAAGGATTTTTGTTGTTTCTGTTCCTCATAGAAGTACATCTCAACATATCCCCAATTCTTGCTTCCACAAATATCATAGGCTGCAATATGAACTGTCAGTGAAGTTGTTTGCTTTTTTCTGTCAACTTTTATCCTTCCTTTTGGCAGCTCACAAACCTTTACTATAGGTTGTCCTTTTATAAATTTTGCACCTGCATGGACAACTTCTTCTTCTTTATCATAACCACTGTTTGTCAGCAATCAGAACCGCATAAACATGGTATTACTTTAGATGGCTCTTGGTGTTTCTGACAAAAGCCAAACTACTTATTCTCTCATATTTTATCTCCAGTTCTGGAGGAATAAAAGAAAGCTTTCACTCTCAATCAGTGTCAATTTCTGCACTACATATTCACTGAATTTGTTCTTTTTCCAGTATAACTTTTCCAAATTAAAACAAAAAATGTTATTTCACTCTATCTGCACTAGGCATAATATTATTTAATAAGTCTTCAATAATTTTCAGGCTTTAGTCTGATAACATGATACCTAAGTATGCCGGTCCTTTAAGTGATTCTAATTATTTACCATAATATATGCTTTAAAGTATGCCATCTCTTAAGAATTATTGAAAGATGTTTCCTAAAGAAAGCAGAAATGAGATAAAATAAAATGAGAAAATTATTACATGACCCTTATTTCTTGGCCAATTCATTCAATAAATATTTACTTATTGAGTCAATTATAACATAGTATGTTAAAAATTTGCCCTATAAATGTGAAGAAGTTATAATAAAAACATCAATTAGCTGATGTTTTTATGGGGAGTAAGACATATGAGGAAATATTTTCTAAGTACAGGACGGAATGGGAATGGTAGCTATGAATGAAACTCCTTGTGAGTATTGGGTCTAGGAACACTCTCAGAAGGTAAATAAAATGTTCACGCAGCAATAGAACAGCAAAACATCTCACACTCCAGATCTCTGCAGTGGCTGTGAGAATGGCTGCCCCCGTTCTTGGTGTAGCTTGCCAATGATGTAGGGAGCAATACAGACCTTGGTCTCAAGGAACTTTGGTTGTGTTTTGACCTGTCTGGTAGCTCTTTGAGGAATCAGCTCAGGGCTTGACTTTGTTGTTACAATGTGATTCTAAAGTTTATATGGAAAAGTAAAAGACTCGACGAGCCAACACAATACTGATGAGCAAGAACAAGGATGGAGGACTCATCTGATTTAAGGACTTACCATAAAGCCCAGACATGACCTACACAATATATTAAAAAATCTGACAATGAAGCAAAGGCAATTCAATAAAAATGAGTCTTTCGAACAATTGGTGCTAGAACAATTCAACCTCTGTCTGCAGAAAAATAAACCTAGACACAAGCCTTACATGTTTTGCAAAAATTAACTCAAAATGTATTGTAGATCTAAATGTAAGATGCAAAACTATAACTTGTAAAAGAAAACATAGGAGAAAATTTATGTAACTGTGTTTAATTATATAGCACCAAAAGTGCAATTCATGAAAGAAAAAAATAGAAAGTAGACTTTATAAAATTTTTTAAAATTATACTTTGAAAAGACACTGTTAAGAGATTGAAAGACAAGCCACAGACTGAGAAAAAAGTGTTTTCTATACTCACATCTGGTAAAAGACTTGAATACAAAATATACAACTATTAAAACACACAATAAGAAAAAATGTTAATGGGCAAGAGATCTGACCTCAGCAATGAAGATTTTCATATTGCAAATAGGGATATAAAAAAATTAAGCTCAACATCATCTATAATTAAGGAATCTCAAGTCAAAACAATAAGTTACCACTATGCCTATTAGAACAAACATTTTAAAATTGACAATACCAATTAGTAGCAAGAATGTGGACCAAAAGAAATTTCAATTAATTGCTGATGGCAATGCAAAATGGTACAGCCATTTTTGAAAACCATTTGTTAATGTCTTACTAAGCTAGACATAGTCTTATCAGATAATCCAGCAATCATGCTCCATGATTTTTTTAAATTTTACTTTAAGTTCTGAGATACATGTGCTGAATGCGCAGATTTGTTACAAAGGTATACATGTGCCACGTTGGTTTGCTGCACCTATCAACCCATCATCCAGGTTTTAAGCCCTGCATGCATTAGATATTTGTCCTAATGCTCTCCTTCTCCTATCCCCTGGCCCCTGACAGGCCCCAGTGTGTGATGTTCCCTTCCCTGGGTCCATGTGTTCTCCTAGTTCAGCTCTCACTTGTGAGTGAGAACTTGTGGTGTTTGGTTTTCTGTTCCTGTGCTAGTTTGCTGAGGATGATGGTTTCCAGCTTCATCCATGTCACTGCAAAGGATATGAACTCATTCTTTTTTATGGCTGCATGTTCCATGATTTTCACCAACTGATTTGAAAACTTACATTTACAACAAAAGCTGCATGTAAATACTTATAGCAGCTTTATTCATACGGGCAAATGACGAAGGCAACAAGATTTCCTTCAATAAGTGAATGAATAAAAAAATTTATGATGCATCTATGTAGAGCAGATATTATTAAGTGATAAAATGAAGTGAAATGTGAATCCATAAAAGACATGTTTGAATTTTAAATGCATATTTCTATATGAAAAAGTCAGTTTGAAAGGGCTACATATTGGATAATTACAATGGTTTGACATACAGGAAAAGGCAAAACTATAACAATGGACAAAAGGTGAATGGATGCCAGGGTTTGTAATTTTTCTGTGAATTTCTAGCTATTCTAAAATAAAAATGTTATTTAAAAAATTAGGAGTTTTATGTTATATGAAGAATTTTCTGTTAGGAATGGAAAAAAGTGCCCATGGCAATCAAGCCTGCCATTTTGTTGGAAGTTCATGGTTTCAATTCTTATCATTCAAGTGTTCGGATTTTGGATTAAAAGACTCCTCAGCTGTCTCAAGTAAAAATGTGGAGATGGTTGGAAGTAAGATGTTAATAAAGTAGTCATTATTACTTCAGCCTTTAAGTCCACTTGAATAAATCAACTGAAAACTAGCTAAACTTTGGAAACGGGAGATGAAAACTGACAATATAATATTCTGAGAAAACATATTATTGTAAGAAGAAAGGAATGCATATTGATTTAGATAAGGTAGTGTTATTTCAGAGAAAATGAGAGATATTAATATTTTCTTTTAACAGTGGGACTTCTGTAGGAAGAAAATATTTTTATAATTTGACTCAGTAAAAAGAAGATATAAAAAAAGAGGTACAGAATTGGCAAACTGGCATGTGTTCACAAATGATGAACATTTCCTTGCATCTTATTTTACCTGGAGGTAGTTCTGATGGGACGTTAGATGTATAAATGAGGTGATTCATATTATTAGAGATAAAATAATGAGAATATATAATGAAATGCATCTTTACATATATACTTTTATTCATTACAATTTTATTGTTTAAATAACCTTTGGAAGGGCTAAGAAATACAGGTAAAGATTAGTACTTATTGATATTTTAAGTATTTGGCTGAGTTATTCAAATTAGCATTAAAAGGTGAAAATATTACATTGGTTATTAGAAGATAAAACCAAATTAAATTATATACTTGTGGCCTCAAGATTGAAATTAGCTAAACACATATTAGAACAAGGGTTCTTTTGGATAAAATGTCCTTTGCCCATATAAATGATAATAGAATAAAATAAGTATCAGGGCAATTAACTAAACAGTAATAATTATTGACTGATCCTATGTAAAATAAAAATGTCATCTTTTATCAAAAGTTTAGAAAGGATTTTGGGAGGAAATTGTGAGGAGCAAAAAATGTAATCCCAATAGGATGAACACAGCTTGTAAATAAAATATTGCTTTGAGTTTGTTTTCTTAAGATATTTTTGGATGTAATAAATAATAATAATAAACAATGAGAACACTTGGACACAGGAAGGGGAATATCACGCACTGGGGCCTGTTGTGAAGTTGGGGGAGGGGGGAGGGATAGTATTAAGAGAAATACCTAATGTAAATGACGAGTTAATGGGTGCAGCACACCAACATGGCACATGTATACATATGTAACAAACCTGCACGTTGTGCACATGTACCCTAGAACTTAAAGTATAATAAAATATATATATATATAAAAGATATTTTTTGATGTAATAAAGATTTACTGCTTACAATATAAAGAAAACAAAGTCTTGTGGGTCTTTGTTAGCACAATTACTCCTTTTGTCCATCTTATTATATGAAAAGGAATATGGTCTGAAAAAAATATAGAAATTACTCAGTACTTGGTCTTTGTGAATTGTCAAAGCGTCAGAGCAAATATTGGAGAAGTTTTATTGCTTAAGTTCTTGTCTCTGCTTCTTGCTTTTGTCAAGAGGGTCAGGTCCCCTTCACAAGAGGGCTATAAGTATAGAGTAGGAGGTCAACAAGCGATAATTCTAGGTTTTAGTTTAAAGAACACAGAAGAAATCTTTCATGAGCTTAGGAAAATTGGAGAAGTATACTTCAAGAAACTTGGGTTTCTGAAGCTCTTTTTTAGAAAATCAATAGCAATATCAGGCAGTACAACACTAAGAGAAATTTCTAAAGAATTTATGGAATTTTATATCTTTCATTAGAGAGCTTTGATTTTAAGTCTCTGTCCCGTTGATGCAATGTATTGATTTTCTTCCCATTGTGCATGAGGTCACTTTATTTTTATAAGAACGCCACTACAATTTGTCTATCAATTCAGAGGGAAAAAGGTAAATATACAAATTATTGCCCAGAAAAACTTCACTCTGTAAAAATAAAAAGAATATAATCTATCTTTTCAGACTTTATGTCTACTCTGTATATTTGTGACTCATAAAGCATTGTGTGGTCTGGAAATCATTACTTTTATTGTTGTTTCAGGATCAATAGCAAGCAATACACACTAGTGCAAGAAAAGAAAGTCTAGAAATTAAAGGCATGTTTCTTGCCCTAAGTTCTGCCCTTCTCTTCAGTTGAAGGCAATTTTGATGCAATAAATAATAATTCTTCATGTACAATTTAAATTGTTAATATATTTTTGACCCCCTATGTAAAAAAGAATTAACAAGCTCCTGGCCTAAATCACTCCTATTTTATAAACCCAGAACCACAGAATACATTTCTTTGGGACTTATTTATTCTTAGTCACTCTTCCCAAGAACTAAAAAATGTTGACTAAATTCTACCCTATGCCCTGTCTCACATTCCTGTTCTACTTTCTTATGACCAGTTTGAGACTATAATATGTTTCCTACTAACTAGAAGATGGTAAGGACAGCCTTGCTTTTAACTTGACCATCCTGTTCTCTGGTGGTCTTTCACTAGCACTTTTAACTTTCTGCTGACGTTGGTTATCTCTTAAAAGAGGTGTGGTGTGAAGATAATGAAGGTCACATACACAATGACCATAGCTTCAAAACTAGTCTTGGCATTTAAAAGTTTTAATTTAGCCTAGAAGTGTCAGATTCTGAGTTACATTTCTTCATACTGATTTTTTACTTTTACATAGTGGTTAAATGAGTTCAGTTTTGAAGGAGTATTTTATGGAACTGTCCAATTTATATAGTTTATTAAAATAATGTTTCTATATTTGGGCATACATAAAGTTTTTAGATGTTCTTCTTAATTTGAAATATGAAAGTGAAAGCATATTTTAAGGCATTTTTTAAATTTTAAGTGGTACAATGTTTTCAAATGACAAAAGGATAAAGAGAAAAAATGTTCCTAAATCTCTCAACTAGAAATAATAATTTTAAATGATAGATTTTGTTGGCATATTTATTTGTTTAGATGACACAAATCTGGAAAACATTGAATATATATTTTTGCAAATGGCTATCTTCACTTAACAATATATTGTATTGCATGTCAGTAAAAGTTTCTGAATCTTACTTTAATTATAATTTTAAATTTATACAGATATTACATACTTTCTATAACTCATATATTTCTAGGCACTTAGTTCATTGTCAAGTTTCCACTTTAAATAATAATGCTGCAATATATTTGGTTTACATAAAAGGTACCCAACTTCTCTGATTATTTTGATGTTATTATGGACAAAATTATGTTTTCCAAAATTCATATATTAAAGAAGAAACCAAAACTTCTGATACTTTGAGACTGTACTAGCCTCAAGAAACATGAGAAAATAAATTTTTAGTTTTTAAGCCATTCATTCTGTGGTATTTTGTTATGGTACCCTTAGGAAATTAATACAGGTGCATTTCCAGAAATATACTCACCACATCAGCGCTTAGGAACTCTGAATTTTGAATTCACATTCACATTTTGCTCTCCATAAGAAGCATGAAAGTTCCTGATTTATTATGCCCTCACAAACAGTAGCTAATAATGTGTTAAAAAGCAAAAATAGAGGGAAGGGGGTGGTAGTGATGAGGGAATAGAGGGCTAGAGAGAGGGAAGAGAAAAAAACAAAGGTAGTGCTTTAAAAACAGAGTTTAACAATGAATAGAGACAGAAAGTAGTTTGGCATGAATTCTATCTTTCATCTGATAAATTAATTCCATTTAATTTATTAAATAAATATATTTTATTAATAATATGGCCCAAAGCAATATTTTTTCTAATGTTGAAAACATGCAATAACTACTGGTTACTCATCAATAGAATATAGGGCAAAGATTTATGCATATTTCAGTTCCTAATAATTACAAACTGAAGAATTTTTAGAGGAACTCAGAAAGGTAATAAATATTATGTGACTTTTTAATATAAATTTTACCAGGCAAACAAGCAATATTTTCCTGTTCAAGGATAACCAGTGGAAAATAAATGCGTATGAAAAGAATGCCTTGCTTTGTAGTGTACTGAATTATAAGCAGTACTTTCCCAACACTATGAGAATTTGATAAATTTTCACACCTACATTTTTGTGAAAAAAATCTGTGATTGGAGGCAATGAAGTAGTAGAGAATGGGGGAAATTAACTAGCCAAGACTAGAACCTCTATGATAGAAGACGTTTTTTAAAATATAAACAAACTTTAAATTTTTGTAAAATAATTAATATTGCTATTTCTCATTTTCCCAAATGTCTCTCAAATGTCATTGGTTTTGCAATTTCAAACTAAACTTAGTAATTAAGTTTTATGCTGACAATGTAATACAACTCCTAATTTTACAAAATCAATAATAGAGTAGACATATTTTAATGAGTCTTTGAATTTCAAAAGGCTTGCTTAGGGGAGGATCTCCTTATAGTCAAAAAATGATAAATGCTGTTAATCATTTATCATTTAATTTAATATTGTTAATTTAATATTGTGTTACACAAACTCATTTTCCTATGTGTTATGGGGATAACTAGAAGATACTGCACTAATATTAACAATATGATAGTCCTGAGACATGTTAATGATATGATTTTGTTTTCTTCATAGATGCAATAAGGCAATTCACTTTGATTTTTCAAGTGACAACTATGCCCAAGAGTAAGAATTGCATATATTTTTATCACTTTCCGAAGTGAAATAAGATTTCCAATGAAAAATATTAATTTACACCATTATTGATTTAAATCACTGCATTTAGTTTTAATTATACATATCCTGAAGTTATAGATTTCATCCCGTGTTTTTTGTCTTTAACTCAAAATAGGCTTATGCTTATTCTTATGCTCAAAACATGCTTATGCTTATGCTACATCTAGTAAATATTTTTACATGAAATATTTTTACATCATAGTGATACATGAAAAGGACCTCAAAACCAAATTAATTTTAGAAAATCCTAGACAAAAATAAGTTAACCATTTTTTTCTTGAAGAAATTCTCAGAACCACTAATCTGTTAAATTTCATTGGAAATCCCCAAAGAAGGTATAGACATTTCAATATTTGCCAAAGGCCAGACTGATAATGTCAATAATTATAGGTTGGTGCAAAAGTAATTGCGGTTTTTGCTATTAAAAGTAGTGACAAAACCACAATTACTGTTGCACCAACTTAATATCAAATGAGATTTTGGTCCTAAGGCATTTAAAGCTGTGTTGTTCTATTTACATTGCCTAGGACATAGCTCTAAGTTCTATAGTTCTGTATTCACTCCCATTGTTATTATTGCGGTTTTGACCCTACTTACCTTATTGCTGCACTATTACGACAGTTCTGCAAACATTCTCCTCTACTGAAATAAATTATCCCCATAAACTATCTTTCTAAAATCAGATCTCATCAAGTAGGCTTTGAAATCTTGAACGAATATTCTCAGTTTAACATCTGATATCAGTGCAACATGCAGCTATTATCTTTAGCAGTAGTATCTATACATACTCTACCCTTAACAGACCCTATATGTGGGCCCTTATGTTCATTAATGTTTCCCTAATGGCACAATAAACTTTCATACCTTTGTGATTTTGTTCAGAAACACCACTACCTCATTTGTATTCTCATATTTTAGGGGTTAGTTGAAACGTAACTTAGTAATATCTTTAGTTTAATTTCTCCTTTTGAAGTAATTGATTTATCAAATGTGTTCTTCTAGTAATTTATACTTTCATTTATCACATAAAGTACCACAGAGGTACATGTGTCTCTCTTAGTGCACTACAGCAGTATACCAGCCAGGAGATATATCATATTTCAGGGAAAAGTATGTCTTCAAAAGACACCTAGTTCATGTGGTATTTTTTTAGTATGTTGCAAAAGCATATTCCTTTTCTCTAAATTCTAGTTTCACCTGCTATCATCTCCTATAATTTGATATGAGATTGCTATCAATAGAAAGCAAACTTTGGCTGAGTAATTGTAGTAGAAAGATTTGGATTTAGAGTGAGGGGATGAAGAATAAATCAGAGTGAAGTTATGATCATACTAGTTGATTTATTCATTAGATGCTTACTGATTGTTAGGCATCTTGCTAAGCACTCTATATACACTATCATGTTTATTTCATGATATATTTCATGTTTATGAACGATAGAAAGACAAGAGAGCAGTAATAAAAGATGAAATAAAAAGGCATCTTATTTACATTTCAGAATGTTTCCCAATCCGGGTCCTACATTCACATAGCAATATGCATTTTGAACTTACTATGCTAAGAACTAGAAATGCAAAAATGAATAAGTACTATGTCAACTTTCATAGAGCACGCAAACTAGTATTTAATGAATTGTTGTAAAAGATGTCCGCAAAAATGCCATGAATGCCATGAATGACCATAGAATTCTGACTATTAGACCTGAATTGTGTCCTTCTCCAAAAATAAAAAATATACTGATATTCTAGACACCAGTACCTCACAGTGTAATCTTATTTGGAAGTAGGGTCATTGCAGATATAACTAGCTAAGTAAAAATGAGATATAACTGGAGTAGGGTGACTACTTAATGCAATATGTTTGATGCCCTAATAAGAAGATGAGAAGAAACACAGGGACACAGCACATAAAGGGACAACACCATGTGACAAAGGAGGCAGAAATTGAAGTTCTGAAGCTGCAAGCTAAGAAACAAAGGATCTCTAGCAAATCACCAGAGGCCAGAAAGAAAGGAGAGAGTTCTCACCTACGGGTTTCAGAGAAACCATGACCTTGCTGATAACTTGATATCAGGATTAAAGTATTTCCAGAACTGTGAGAAAATATTAATAAATTTTTGTTTTTCTTTGTCATTCAATTTGGCGTATTTTATTACAGCATACCTAGAAAACTAATATGCTCACATAAAAATGACAATTTCCATATTTGAGCTAGCTGATGAAATATTACTAAAGCAGTAATGTTAGTTTTCTTTGAAAATAGACATTCTTGTCAGAAAACAGGTGGACAGCAATTTGTGGAGCAAGTAACTGATTTGTTTGGCAGATTTTTGTTCATTTACAGATTTTTTTCTAACATATTTTAAGTTCAGGAGTACATGTGCAGGTTTGTTACATAGGCAAACTTGTGTCATGGGAGTTTAACAGATTATTTCATCACCTAGGTATTAAGCCTAGTATCCATTAGTTACTTTTTGTGATCCTCTCTGTCCTTCCTCCCTCTGCCCTCTGATAGGACCCAGTGTGTTATTCCCCTCCATGTGTCCATGTGTTCTCATCATTTAGCTCCTACTTATAAGTGAGAACATGTAGCACTTGGTTTTCTGTTCTTGTGTTAGCTTGCTAAGGATAATGGCCTCCAGCTCCATCCATATCCCTGCAAAGGACATGATCTTATTGTTTTTTTATGGTTGCATTGCATTCGACTGTGTATATGTACCAGATTTTCTTCATCCAGTGTATCATTGATAGACATTTAGGTTAATTCTATGTCTTTGCTATTGTGAATAGTATGGCAATAAACATGTGTGTGCATTTGTCTTTATAATAGAATGATCTATATTCCTTTGGGTATATATCCAGTAATGACATTGCTGGTTCAAATGGTATTTTTGTTGTTGTTGTTGCTGTTGTTGTTGTTGTTTGAGACAGGGTTTTGCTCTTGTTGCCCAGGCTGGAGTGCAATGGCGCAATCTCAACTCACTGCAACCTTTGCCTCCCAGGTTCAAGTGATTTTCCTGCCTCCGCCTCCCAAAGCAGCTGAGATTAAAGGCGCCTGCCACCATGCCCAGCTAATTTTTTTGTATTTTCAGTTGAGACAGGGTTTCACCATGTTGGTCAGGCTGGTCTTGAACTCCTGACCTCAGGTGATCCACCCACCTCAGCCTCCCAAAGTGCTTGGATTACAGGTGTGAGCCAGTATTTCTATCTTTAGGTCTTTGAGGAATCACCACACTGTCACACCGTCTTCCCTAATGGCTGAACTAATTTACACTCCCACCAACATCAGCATTCCTTTTTCTTCACAACCTTGCAAGCATCTGTTATTTTTTGACTTTTTAATAATAGTCATTCTGACTGGTGTGAGTTGGTATCTCATAATGGTTTTGATTTGCATTTCTCTAATGATCAGTGATGTTGAGCTTTTGTCATGTTATTGCTGACTGTCTTCTTTATTTTCTAGAAAAAGCAACTCCATTAATGTATAATGTATAACAGCTCCATTACAACAGATAAGAGATCACATAGCATATGCCATAAAGAAAATTTGCTGTGCTTCTTGTTGTTTGTTCAATGATTTTTCAGGCAATCTAGCATTAACAATGAAATTATATTACAGTAATTGACTGTATAGATTTTATTTCTCATCTTATTACAATCTTAATGGTTATTGACATAGAGTATGTCCTTTAACTTCCACATTATACATCAACCAAAAATCAGCTTGGGCACTAAAAGGCATACTGAATTCTGAGGACTCAGCACCATGTATCAGCTCTGTCAGTAATTACAAGATGTTCTACTTATCAAAATACTCAACAATTGAGCAATGTAAGTCCTGTGTTATATATCTTTCCCCAAAATACCTACTTAGACCTCTACATCTTCAATTTCTTTGGAAAGCTTATGTAAGTAGAGATTATTTTGTTCGAACTTTTATTGTTTGGGAGTATTTTTTATCTGTATTTTCTTCTCACCAAAAAAAAGAAAACACGTTTTGCTAAAATTTGCTTTACCCATAATGTGAAAGCATATTTTAGAAAAATTGTAACAGAAATAGAATTAAGATGCAAAAAGCAGATTTTTCAGAGGTAGTTGATTTAGTTGCTTCATGTAACAAGTTTAAAGATTTTGTTGTTCAATAAGCAATTTCAGGGATCAGTCCATTTTAGAAAATGATACACTCCTAAATTATTTATTGTTTTTAGTTTAATAATCTGTTAAACTTTTGAGAAGCAGTGTTATCAATATTTCATTGTTTTTGACTACCTGGCTGATACATTTATTAGGCTGTTGCAAATCTTACTCCTTCTCTTCTCAATACTTACATTGATTTGTATGTACCAGCTAGTTATCTTTCCATCTTAGTAATCAGAATTTCTATAGTATGTTTTCTTTCGTATAGTTTCAGCTATGTTAGAATATTTAAAAACTGCTTTATGAGATTCAGTCTGTGAAGTTTGAGAGCCTTTTGCTTTTCAGACTAAAAAGTATGTGTTTTATTTATCTTGCCATTAATCAATGCAAGCACAGTAAGTATTCATGGGCACCTACTTGCTTGATAACTTTTATACAATTATTAGACTCCAATTGACATTTTGTGTTATTTTGCCTTCTTATTTATGCTTTACATTAACCTTTTGCTTTTCAGTATGATTTGTTTATTAGAGATCTGCTTACATTACTGGATAGCCCTAGTATATTTAACTGTCAATTCTTAAGCAATCAAGTAACCATGATGAAACAGGAAACAAATTAATAGCATAGTATCACACCCTTTTTGAGATAAAATTTTACAGTATCTTTGCTAAAAAAAGTTCTATCTGCTCTTTAGTCTTCCCCAAAGTGCCACCGGTAAAATTAAAACCTGCTAAATTCAGGAAATGGCATAATTCAGAAACTTTAAATTTCTTTCCATATGATGATGACATAAAGAAAAGGTCTTTCTTGCTTTACTTGAGTATTGCTTTAGTTTTGGGTATGATGTGCATTGTACACTCTGGTATGGTTTATCAATACCAGTTATTTAAGGGAATATATATGACAAAGAAGCTGGATATATGCTTGTTGTAGTATATATGATGTCAAGGTTTATTCATTTATATGATCTCACTTAGCTTTCTAATTGCTACACTATGTGTTGAATATGGAAGTGAAAATTCAGTTCAAAGACTTTTTGTCAAGTTTAATTTGACTAATTTATATGATTGGTGTAGAACATTTCCATCATCCCAAAGAGTTCTGTCATTTCAGTCAGTCCTTTACTCCTGCCCTATGGCCCCTGCTTTCTAGCACTTTGTTTTTGCCCTTTCTAGAATTTATATAAAATGAATCAAACTGTATTTGGTGTTTTGTATCCGAAATTCTTCACTCAGAGTAATGTACTTGAGAGACATCTATTTTGTTATGTCAGTACATTATTCTTATTTATTGCTGAGCAGAATTAATTATTTCATGGTTGTCTGGATTATATACATATATATGTATATATATAAATATACTATATTTATTATTAAACATACACATATCTTTCAAATCATCTGTAATAATTGTAAGGAAATATTTTATGTGCCTTTTTATGTGACTTCCTTTAATATTTTCTGTAAATACGTTTGCTGAAAATATTTTATATTAGACAAATATTTTCCTATTTAATGGATTATATGCTATATTTTGAAGAAAAATATTTCAACACTATTTTGTAAAAATATTAATGAAATAATGAAATATTGGCACATGATGACATTTACTAAATAATGTATCATTATTTTTTACCCTAGTCTAACATTAAACATAATTAAATTGTTTAAATTAATTAGAAATTCTTGTATTCACTCATAGTAAAAGTGCAGGTAACAATCTTTATTACTAGGAGATAAATTCATTGAATCTGTTTTTATTTGAATATATAATTAAAATCTTGTCATAAATATTCAGCAGGCTTAGATTGTCATGCTATATGGATGAGCAATTTTAAAAAATGGTTTTATAAGATAAATTGATAATACTGAAATGCCTATCTATAAGTGTATACTGGTATTTCCAATATCTAACACACTAAATGTGTGTAATTCTTCTAAAACCTAGGAAATTATTTTACTAAAAAGACTTCGACCCTATATGACAATATCCTCTGGGAAAATGCAAATGAATTTTTTTTCCCCAAGTAAAACATAGAAGTTTCACAGGATACTGACTAGCTTTTACTTTACATACAATGTTCTTAAACTTCAATATTTGAGTTTTCAAATTTCACTAAATTAAAGATAGCTCAATGCAACAGCAAAGATATTGAAAAAATGCATGAAATAACTTATTAAAGCAAATCAAGAAACTAAAGTTCTACATAACTTTGACACAAGAATTCCTATGTAATTTGAGACGGCTTAGCATGTTATTAATCAGTATGGTTCACATTACTCTCAGGGTATTGCTTAACTCATTACTGTTACAAAATTACATATGTATATAATAATGAGTCATAAATATAATAATAAACATAGCAGGTCATAATTGTCATACAAGTCTAAAAAGGGTGTAATATTTTTGGAAAATTCCTATGACAAAGAGACAAATTTTCTTGCACAAAAGAAGTAACATTTACTTATGTGCCATTTTGAAAAACTATCAGAAAAAATTGAATATACATATATGTTTTTATATGAGCAAAGCATTAGAGAAGAAATGGCTAGCTTTCAATGTTCATATTAGTAGATTGAAGCTATATAATTCTCACAGCTTCTATAATAACAAAAGAAGATTATCAAATTATAAACTTCGTTATATCATTAAAATTTATAAAACTAACATATCATATCCTGGCTTATTTTTTGTTGTTAATTCATATATGTGTATATATATTTTTCTGTTTCCATATCCAAATTAAGTTGCAGAAGTGGATTTATCAGATAAATCATCATTTTCCAGATAAATGGTCTTCTTCTAAATATTTTACTCAATACTTAAGATTTTCTGATTTTCTTATTTCCCTGATATTTTTCAATTTATATATATAAAACTATATATAAATATATATATATTTGTTTATAGAATTTCACCATTTCTAGTACTCTTTTTCAAAATCTACTTTAAAAATGTATAGTGATTTACAGCTGATGAATTGAGACATTTTTGTTTTAGGATGGTCTTGTATTATCCCAGTTAATTTAGATACTCAACTGACTTTCATTGATCGCTTATAGCAGAATGGTCAGAAACATCCCACCTATAATATTTTAAATTTACATTTCTCATTGATTTTGTGCTAATGTATTGAATTAATGTATTTGTTGGATTTATTCATACTTTTCATCTTATGCCATTCAGTGAATAGCTACTATATATAAATTTTATCAACTCTATATAGCAAAAGTAGGGCCTACTCATGTAAGATAAAAGAGAGATACAGAAAGTTTTGTTTGAATAGTG
Organism: Symphalangus syndactylus; assembly: GCF_028878055.3. Taxonomy (NCBI): domain Eukaryota; kingdom Metazoa; phylum Chordata; class Mammalia; order Primates; family Hylobatidae; genus Symphalangus; species Symphalangus syndactylus. Next base: position 31,312,648 of record NC_072426.2, read on the forward strand.
CTTCCAAATTTCTTGGGATTTATGACCAAATATCAAGTCATTATAGTTGATATTTACAGCATTTTTTATTCTTACACTGAAGGAAACGCATATAATTATTTTGTTTCTCTGTCATTTCCCACGTTTGCAAAAGATAAATCCCAAATTTTATTTAAACAATTTTCCTTCAAAATGTAACAGGGTCACAGGGACTGTACTTGTATAAAGAGAATATGCTATTAAGATTTAGTCTTCTGCAGCTAATCATTTTTATATAAAATGTGACAAGAATTTTTCCAGGAGCTTTTATGCAACTGAGAACTCAGACTGTGACTGTATATGTCAGAACGTGGCAAAAAATAATCTCCACTCAATGTCTTTCATATCTTGGAACTGATTGTTAACAATAAAGCCTCATTTAACATGCTTTGTGAGCAACACTATCCAGTGATTTAGAATTTATTTTCTATTTCAAATGGTTGCTTAGTGCTTATTAGGAGAGGTCTAAAATGCTGTAGACTCCTAGCATACAATCTTATGGGTAAGTTGCTTATTAGGAGAGGTCTAAAATGTTGTAGAATCCCAGCATACAATATTCTGGGCAGGAAGACCATGGCTGAGGTATCAAGTAATCCAAACTGCCAATTCCACCTGTATTGTTCCTTGCTCACTTCCTTCATGTTCATTTAATTCACTGACTTCATTTCTCCAATCTGTCATCTAATATTTTGTCCACTTGTTTTACTTCACTTTTGCACCCTGCCTTAAATTGCCCAATACTCACCAATGAGAGACATAAGTGAGTCCCTTTCACTTCAGTCTAAGTTATAAGCTTTGACTCGAGTGAGGGCCTGTCTTGACTTAGAAATGACCTAAAGACTTCCAGGGTGTGATGAATCTGCTAAGCCTCCAACCTGTCTTTTACTCTGAATGCTATTGCTTTAGCTCAGAATACACAATGTGAAGCTTAAAGTTCTTCAATAATTAAGGACACAATTTCAAGAAAATAAAGACAATAAACCACTAGATGAAGGGAAAGCCCAATTCCTGTCACAATGCTTAGTAGTGGTCATGCTAACTGGAGTAAGATGATATCAAATTGTGGTTTTGATTTGCCATTTTTTGATGATTCCTGATGTTGAGCATCTTCCATATACCTGTTGGACATTTGTATATATTCTTTTCAGAAATACCTATTTAGATCACTTGCAGACTCTTTAATTGGATTGTTTGAAATTTTTCTGGTGAGTTGTTTGAGTTTTTTGTATATTCTGGATATTAGTTTTTTGGTGATGAATATTTTGCAAACATTTCCTCCCATTCAACAGGTTGTCTCTTTACTATGTTGGTTATTTTCTTTCTAGTGCAGTAACTTTTTAGTTTAATATAGTTTTAATTGCCATTTTTGTTTGTTTGTCTGTGTTCTAGGGCATCTTAGCTATAAAATATTTGCTTAGGCCAATGTCCTGGAGTGTTTTCCCTGTTTTCTTCTAGTAGTTTTAATGTTAACAGGTGATATATCTCAGTCTTTAAGCCAGTTTGATATGGTTTTTGTACAGGTGAAATGTAGGAGTCTTAGTTTCATTATTATGCATATGGGTATCCAGTTTTCCAAGTAACATTTATTTTTATTTTTGAGATGGAGTCTTGCTCTGTCACCCAGGCTGGAGTGCAGTGGCACAATCTCGGATCCCTGAAACCTCAGCTTTAGCCTCCCAAGTAACTAGGATTACAGGCACCTGCCACCATGCCTGGCTTAATTTTTGTACTTTTAGTAGAGATGGGTTTTCAGTGTGTTGGCCAGGCAGGTCTTGACTCATGACCTCAAGTGATTTGCCTGCTTCAGCCTCTTGAGATGCTGGAATCCAAGTAACATTTATTGAGAAGAGTGTCCTTTTCCCAGTGTATGTCCTTGGTGCCTTAGTTGTAAATCAGTTGGCTTTTACAACTCTGGTTTATTTCTGTTTTTTCTATTTTGTTCCATTAGTTTGTGTCTGATTTTATACCAATACCATGCTGTTTTGGTTCCTATACCGTTGCAATATATTTTGAAGTCAGATAGTGTGATGCCTCTAGCTTTGTTCCTTTTGTTCAGGATTGACTTGGCTATTTATGCTCTTCTTTTTCATTTTAAGATTGTTTTATTTGCTCTCATTCTGTGAAGAATGGCATTGGTATTTTGATATGAATTGCACTGAATCTATAGATTTTTTTGAGAAGTATGATTATTTTTACTACATTAATTATTCTGCTCTATGAGCATGGTATGTCTTTTCGCTTTTTGTGTCATCTCCAGTTTCTTTCATTAGTGATTTATAGTTTTCCTTGTAAAGATATTTTACCTCCTTGGTAAAATCTTTTTCTAGGTATTTTATTTAGTGGTAGCTATTGCAAATGATACTACCTTTTTGTTTTTTTATTTTTTTTCAGCTAGTTTGTCATTGGTGTATAGAAATGGTACTGATTTTCGCATGTTGATTTTGTATCCTGTGACTTTACTAAATTTGTTTTTCAGTTATAAAAGTTTTCTAGTGGAGTCTAGACTTTCCTAGATATAAGATCAGGTCATCTGCAAAGAAGGACACCTTGATCTCCTATTTTCCAATTTGGATGCTTTTTATTTATTTCTCTTGCTTGATTGTTCTGACTTCCATTACTATGTTGAATAGTAATGGCATTCTTGTCTTGTTCTAGTTCTTAAATGAAAGGCTTTAAGCTTTTTCCAATTCAGTATAACGTTAGCTGTAGGTTTCTCATATATGGCGTTTATTATATTGAGGTATTTTTTTCTATGCCGAGATACTTGAGCATTTTTATCATAAAAGAATGTTGAACGTTATGAAATGATTTTTCTGCATCTATTGAGATGAGAGATTTTGTCTTTCATTCTATTGATGACTGTCTTATATTCTATTATGTTTATTAATTTGTGTATGTTGAACTAATCTTGCAGCCCTGGGATAAATCCTACTTTATCATGATAAATGATTTTTTGATGTACTGTTGTATTTGGTTTCCTACTATTTTGTTGAGAACTTTTCTGTCTATCCTCGTTAGAAATGTTGGCCTGCAGTTTTCCTTTTTTGTTGAGTTCTTGTCTGATTTTGGTATCAGGGCAATGCTAGCATCATAGAATGATTTGGAAGAATTCTGTCATCTTCTACTTATTGGAATAGTTGGAGAATTGATATAAATTCTTCTGTTAAAGTTTGGTAGGTTTAGGCAGTGAGGCCATCAAGTCCTGGGCTTCTCTTTGTTGGGAGACATTTTACTACGGTTCAAACTTGTTACTCATTTTGGTATGTTCAAGCTTTCTATTTCTTTCAGATTCCTTCTTGGTAGATTGAATGTGACCAGGAACTTATCCATTTCGTCTGAGATTTCCAGGTTTTTAGTATATACTTGTTCATAATAGTCTCTAATGAGCTTTTGTATTTCTGTGACACCCACTGTAATGTCCCCTTTTTCATTTCTAATTTTATTTGGGTCTTTTCTCTTTTTTTTCTTCATTAGACAAGCTAGTGGTTTATTGATTTTTTTATCTTTAAAAAACCTTTTTGTTTTCTTGATCCTTTGTATTAATTTTTTAGTCTCTACGTTATTTTGTACTGCCCTGAACTTTGTTGTTTCCTACTAACTCTGAGTTTGTGCTTTTGTAGTTCCTTGAGATGCACTGTTAGATTGTTTCTTTGAAATCTTTCTACATTTATGATGTAGACATTTATTGCTGTAAACTCCCATATTGGCATTGCCTTTGCTGTGTCCAATAAATTTTAATATTTCGTGTTTTGTGTTTCCATTTTCATTATTTCAAGGAATATTTCCTTCTTAATTTCTTCCTTAACCCAATAGTCATTCAGAAGCATGTTGTTTAATTTTTATGTATTTGATAAGTTTCCAAAGTTCCTCTTGGTATTGAATTCTCTAACATATGGCATATTCTGGAAAATGTCCCATGTGCTAAGGAGAAGAATGTGTGTTCTGAGGTCTTGAAAAAAAAGTTCTGTAAATATCTCCCAGGATTATTTGGTCTAACGTGAAGTTTAAATCCAGTGTTTCTTTCTTAATTTTCTGTCTAGATGGTTTGTCTAATGCTGAGAGTGAAGTGCTGAAGTATTCAAGTATTATTATATTGGAGTCTCCCTTGAGGTCTAATAATATCTGCCTTATATGTCTAGGTGCATCAGTATTAGGTGCATATACATTTAGAATTGTTATATCTTCTCATTAAATTGATCCCTTTATCATTATATCATGACATTCTTTATCTTTTTTTACTGTTTTGACTTAAAGTCTGCCTTCTATGTATACCTACTCCTGCTTGTTCTTGTTTTCTGTTGCATGAAACATCTTTTTCCATCCCTTTACTTTCAGTCTATGTGTTTCTTTACAAGAGAGATAGTTTTCTTATAGGAATTATATAGTTGGGTCATTTTTTTTAAATCCATTCAGCAAGTCTATAACTTTTAAGTGGAAATTTTATTCCATTTACATTCAAGGTTGTTGTTGACATGTAAGGGCTTATTACTGTCATTTTATTAATTGATTTCAGGTTGTTTTGTATAGCCTTTTTTTCTCTCTCTTACTGTTTGTTATTGTTGTTCGGTGGTTGTCTGTAGTGGGGACATTTGCGTTATTTCTCTTCCTTATTTGTATGTTTTCTCCGTCAGTCGGTTTTATACATTTGTGTGTTGCCATGTATTAGATAGCATCTTTTCCCTTCTAGGTTACCATTCGTTTAAGAATTCCTTGTGCTATTAGTCTAGTATGAATTTACTCAGCTTTTACATGTCTGGGAAATACTTTATTTTCCCTCCATTCATAAAGAATAACTTTGTTGGGCATAGTATTCTTAACTAGTTGTTTTAAAATGTTAGTACTTGAATTTTTTTTTTAATTTACAACATAAAAACCTTTAATGCAGTGGAAGCATTTATAACCTTGGTATAAAGGGTTGCTGTGACAGCTAACAATACTTTTAGTCTATATTAAAAACTGTGTGATGCTATGAAAGATACAGCCTTTACTTTTTGTGATTTTCTCATGTCCCTGACTCTGCAACATGCTAACCTTTGAAACTGAGGTGACCTGACCCCACCGCCTTAGTATGTTCCTATTACCCTTGAGTTAACATTGACTCTGTCAGAGGAAATATAAAGAACTCTGTCAGTGTCTTACCTTGAAGTTGGTATTGTCCCTTCATCTTCCTGATGTGCCTGTGTTCTTATGGACAGGGACCTCCTACTTGCTTCCAAAACTTCCCAGTTCTCACTGCCTGTGCCACTCCTCTACTTGGGTGGACTCACTGCATCATAGTCTTAGACTGTAGTTGATTTTTAAAATTTCTTATGACTTTTGCCCCTCACAGACTGATCTCCATGCTTCAAACATACCTTCAGATTCATATTGCAGCAAAATAGTTCTTCAGATACCATCGTCACCCTTGAGGTCTACTTCAGGCTAATCCCACTGATGCCCAAACCTTAATTCTAATAGATTTAAGGAATTTTCAGTCATGTAAAGGAGTTGCAGAGGATAAAACTCGATTTGGGCAAGGGAGTAGGAATTTTCTCATGGAGGATATGGACTCAAATTAGGCTTTAAAGCTTAAGATGCGTGGATTTCTTTTGTTAAAGAACATGATTTGATCTTCTCTATCTGAATCCTCGTGTTAGAATAGAATCCTGCATATATTTTTTTCTCTTAGGAATGTGCTAGGTGTGTAAGACAGTATTTTACTTCCCAGTGAGAGAAAGTATAACAAATGATCTATGTTTATGCAAAAACAAGCCCCTAAGAAATATAATGTGGCCTCCAGTAATTAAAATGATTTAGTTTTAACATTGCTATTTACTGAAGTAAAATTATGTTTTACAAAGTTAGCCTTTCTTATAATACCAAACTTATACATTAAACAAAAGTTTAAATATTTGAAATTTGTAAATTAAAATACTCTTATGTTAGTTGGATAAAAAAAAATCTTCTTTTAACCATTACCTGAATTTAAAATTAAAATTGCAAAAATTCAACAGCCAGGGAACTACATTTGCTTTAGCAAATACTTCCCATAAAGTTTCCAGGTAACACTTATAAAAATCTTTAAATCCCTCTACAAATGTTTCAAAACCTCATCTACTTTCTTGTAAACGGTTATAATTTTTAGTTTTTAAGGTCTATAAATATTACTTCTATTTTAATAAAAAAGGTTTGGAGATTTTTTTCTCATATTACATCAGTAATGAAGTATTTTTAAATAATAAAATAATTACTTTGTATTTTTTTCAACAATGTCTTTTTCAATAATGAAGACAGAGACATCATTTGGTGGTACTGGAAAGTATTAATATGATTATTGGGATAGTTCCAATAACATATTATTTCTAGTTCCTGAAAAAGTGAGCATCACCAGGCCGGGTGTGTTGGCTCACACCTGTAATCCCAGCACTTTGGGAGGCTGAAACAGGTGGATACCTGAGGTCAGGAGTTCAAGACCAGCCTGGCCAACATGGCAAAACCCTATCTCTACTAAAAATACAAAAAAATTAGCCAGGTGTGGTGGCTGGCGCCTGTAATCCCAGCTACTTCGCAGGCCAAGTCAAGAGAATTGCTTGAACCCAGGAGGCGGAGGTTGCAATGAGCCAAGATCATGCCATTGCACTGCAGCCTGGGCAACAGACTGAGACTCTGTCTCAAAAAAAAAAAAAAACCCGATCATCACCAGAAAGAAAACAATATATATCTATGTATATCTATATCATAAGTTCTTCTTTGATTCCTATTAGAAAAGCCAATTATTTTGCAAAGTGAGCTCCTATAAATGGTCTATCATTGTATTTGCCTTAGAGGGAGTGGTTGGAACAGAACTATTAAAAGAAAGCATGACACATTTGATCTGACACTGTAGGGAATGAATCTCCTTTATTCTAAGGCCTATGAAGCCATACTCACATTCTTTTTCTTTGAATTATTTGTGTCTGTGCAGGATATTTTGCTTTTAGGATTAACAGGAAAAATATGAATTTGTTTTGTGAAGTAACAGGCCTTCTGTACAACAATTATGCAGAATTTAGACCTTGGGCCACCTGAGAAGAAAGGCACGTATCCTAAATGAGTTACCTAATTCTTTCTGTTAACATCCCCCTAAAAAATAAGCAGATTTGAGCTCTGATTTATGGATCTCATAAATAACATTCTTATCTTCAAAAGAGAAATCTTGAACATCCTATTAGCCACAAATGGAATTTATCCTCCAGTTGTTTCCTCTGTATCTCAGTGTCATAAAAGAAGAGAGGTCTTATTGGCACTCTGTGTAACTCTGGGACACTCAAAGGGAAAATAATAAAACCTATAGCGATGGGCAAGTTCCATGACCTACTCTTAAGAAGAAAAACCTAGTTATTATTCATAATTGTGTATGAAGTCATAGGTCTAACACCATCAATTCATGAACCATTTCTACTACCACTATCCCACATGGGATCCTATCTGGCTCCCTACATATATATTATTAATAAAAAAATACGTTTTGTCTTCTAAAAGTAAAAAAAAACATATTTAATATGTGATTATTTTTCCTACCATAAGTATGTAAAAGATAATAAAAGTACCAAAGCGAGTTATTGTTCAACAAATATAGAATTTCACATTTCTGAGATGAAAAATTTCTAAAGATCTATTGGAAAACAATGTGCATATAGTTAACACAAGTAGGTATCAATACAGCTCATCCACGTTCTTATAGTTTTACTCTAGAAGTGTATAACCCTAGGTATTATACTAAATGAAATATATATTTATGCTATTTTTTTAAAGTTAACACAGTAACATAACATCTTTCAACAAATGATAAAAATAAAGACAATTAAAATTCCCAATTATACAGTATGGGGAAGTGCTGCATGACTTAAATTTCTAGAATTTTTAAGTGGTCTTTGGCTCACATTTTTGGGGAATTGTCATATTACTTTTTTGTTTTAATTTCTTGGTCAGTGTGTAGTTTGGTAGTGCTGCAGTAAAGAAGTCCACAAACTGGGTAGCTTAAACAACAGAAATTTATTCTCATACGTCTGAAGGTTAGAATTCCAAGACTGACGAATTGGCGGGGTTGGTTCCTTCCGAAAGGTGTGAGGAAAATCTGTTTCATGCCCCTCTCCTAGCTTCTGGTGGTTAAATGTTCACTGTACATTTGACCTCTCATTTTCCCCTTATAAGAAAGGTGACTAGATCATCTTGAAGAGCTAATGAGAAGCCTTAGTAGACTGTGGTAAACATCATTTAACAGACATTAAACAAATGTCTGTAATGTCTTATAGGGAAAAAAACTGCTGTATTTCATTGTAGACTCCTATTCTTTTGGCTAATTTCATAAGCCAACGCTGGCATGCAGTGGTAGCCTTCACATCAGAAACAATATCCTTTCCTCTGTGCCAGTCTGTGTTGAAGGATGGCTTGCCTTGTCCATATGATCCAAGCAATGAGAGGGCAATCTAGGTGTTACTTGCTCAGTCAGCACTGAGATTTCAATCAGTCTCATGAAAGAATGAGATTTTATATTTAAGGAGCATCAGATTCCAACACACATATAAGTATATTACAATTGCCCTTTGTAATTGAGAGAAACATGAATCCACTTGGACAGTGTGGAAAATTTACTACAGCCTATAAAAAGGCCACCTCACTAAATCCCAGCTGAGCATCAGCACAAACAAAATACTAGAATATTTTCACTTTTTCCTTTCTTTTTAAACGTAAAAAAAAGAAAAAAAATCACATTTCTACAAGATATGTTATAAGGTCATATAATAGCCTTTATGAGCTATTGACTCAATAAAATAACTAATTTCTGAATTTAAAATAACATGAAAATGCTGTAAATATTGGACCTGAAGAAAATATAATGGAAGTAATTTGTTTTGGAATACACACCACCTGAGATATGCCCTATTCTAGTATATCTTTAGTACTTCTTCTAGATGCCAAGTCTCCTCTTGCCATTATCAATAACTCAGTAGGCCACTGGGAATTTGCAGACATTAAGATACATGGTTTCTATTATTTTCCTAATTCCCTGCCCTAGTCATCCTTCACTAAGTTACTATGCAATATTCTTTATATTCTACCCCACCGATGTCTTTTAATATAATAATACAATAGTTAAATTATTTTCCTGCTCCTGCTAAAGCTAGTCAGTGCATTACTTGACTAGCTTCAGCCATTATGAGAAATCCTTAAATAAAATGGGATTAGAAGGTCTTATCTTGACCCTATTACTTATTTGCTATCTGGAATAAATAAATAAGACATCCTAAACTTCATTTTCTTTCTCTAAAGATTGGAGATAATAACCATTTCTTTGTAAAATTCTTACAATTATTTATCATAAATATAAAATGAAACAGAGTATCAAAGATATGTGTAAACAGTAAAATGTGAAGTAAATAGGTAACATAAGTAGGTGATACTATAGGCTGGCAATTACAGACTGATTTCTGGGCTTCTAGGGAGGTATTTTTTACTTGGAAAAAAAAAGAAAATAGACAAGAATTTCTCATCCTGAGCCTTGGGAGCTTGTCTTCCGCAATGCAATAAATCTACAGGTTTCAAAATAAATCACCATTGTTGCTGTGTCAAGGCTGATATTTGCATAAGGCCTCTCTGCCTTGGGCTAGCCTAGAACTCTACAGCATAGGCAAGCACCACAGCTCCCTAACTCTGAGAGTCCATATAAGGCTAACTACTGTGGGATCTGTTCTGCCATTTCTGTTTCTTTAACTTTGCCTTCAGGATGCCAACAGTGTTCCCCAGTGATTTATTTGTCCTATGGTATTTCTTTTATTGAGTGGGTGGTTAAGGATGTAAAAATTATTTTTTCTCATTTTAAGAGATTTTATTTTCTCCCATAGCCATCATTATTAAGGTGTCAAATGCTATACTGAGTAATATTAAAACCACAATCTCATCTATTCCTTATTACTTTAATCATATAACATAGTGATTACTATAATTCATATTTTACCAATGAGAAAGCTAAGGCACAGATGAATTCAATCACTTATGTGGCTAAAATGCTACAGCAGGTTTGGAACCCAAACATCAAACTCCAGGGTTTAAGCTCTTAACTTTATCATATTGTTTCATATTTTCCAAGACAATCACTGATAGTTAATAAGTCTGGTCCAAAATTATTTATTTATGATTGTTAGGAATAAAATGTTACGTAAAAATACTACACTAAAAGACATCATCTACTCATTAATTTTACTCCATTTCTCAGATATAAGGCCTTAATATTTTCCCCTTAGTAATATTTTTTTAAGAATTTATACAAACCTCTTTAGAGTTAATGTCATGTATTTTAATAGCAACAGTAGATCAAAATTATTGACTGCTTAGAAATAATGGAGAAATTTTAAATTAAATTTAAATCTTAAGTGTCCAATGTTGACACAAATGAGAGACACATCTACCTTAATCATGAAGTCTGTTAAATTACTCTCAATTGGAAGACTATCTAGCAATTTGTTTCTAAATCAACTGGTCACAAGAGCTTATCTGAGCTGACTAAAAGTCAGCATAACATTTTTGGAATAATTTTAACTCTGTTTCCATAGCAATAGTTTTGTATGCAAGATAATGCCATCAATATCCAGGGGCTTGCAGTTTTTGTTGTTTATAGACATCAGTGTTGCCTATGAACAAATCATATGTCTGAAGTACTTGAGTTTTTATGTAAAAATCAAAGCACTATCTTATTGTAATACGTCTATCATACTCTTCTTGAATAGGATCGTTATGTTGAATCACATAAGTTAATTCTTCTTTGCTTTACTTGATGTTGTTTTTATCTGAAGTGCAATAAGCATCATTAATAAAAATTATTCTATAGATACTGGTACTGAAAACAAGGTGAATTATACAACTCTAAATATGATACAGAAAATGTGAATAGATTGAAACATTTCATAAAAAACAGCACATTTGAAAAGAATGTGAAGAGTTGATGTGGACAAACTCGATGTGAGTCATACTGATAGATAAAGTATCTTCACCACTCCTGTCCTCTATCTTTAATGAAAGTATTCTGTCCTAAGAACAGAAAGGCAGACTCCTCAAATTTTACTAGTCAAATCATGTCTTAAGTATGATGTTCACTTTTAGCTCTTATTCTGAGACAAACCAAAGAAATGTAATTAAGAGAGTTAATTGTCGAATATCTTAAAACAATTCAAATGTTAAAGAAATGGAAGAGGTATAGGTTGGGGGTGAAAATACACAACAATGGATTTGAAGATCACAGCTGTCTTCAAATTATTGAGGACTTGCTCTTTGTGTCTTTTGAGCTCAAATGGAGTCTCCATTAAGTTACGTGAAATTATCCGAAGTAATTTTTGACACCAAAGAAGACTCTGATTTTTACTTCCTCTTCTATAAGTAGTTCACTGGATCATTATATAAATCCTGACCTTTAAAACTCCAACATACTTAATAAATATATATCTATTTAAAAAATCAGTCTTTTTAATAGATGAATGAGTTGTGGTTCAGAGAGGAGAGGTAACTTGCCAAAGTTCACACAGCTCCTAGTTGTTGGAGTTTAGCTTGTACTGCCTGTGCCATGTTTCTTTCTTTGTCCCAAGCTACCTCCCTATAGGCTTTTATACTCTGAGGAATGTTATATGGACGATACTGGTAATTTTTTCTTCTTAAGTTTACAAAAGAAATTAAAAGTCTTTTGGATTGCCTCAGTTGTCAATAAAACTCCTTCTCTATTTAATATTAATTGTTTGAAAACATTTCCTAAGCATACACATTTTTATAACCAAATTAGGAATATTGATTTAAAAAATCTTCAAATTTCCTTACAATATATAGTAGGTGTCCCCAACCCCTGGGCCACAGACTGGTACCACGCTGCAGACTGGTAGCTTTCTGTGGCCTGTTAGGAAGTGGGCTGCACAGCAGGAGGTGAGCTGCAGGTTAGTTAGCATTACCGCCTGAGCTCCGCCTCTGGTCAGATCAGCTGGGCATTAGATTCTCATAGGAGCAAGAATCCTACTGGGAACTGTGCATGAGAGGCATCTAGGTTGCACTCTCCTTATCAAAATCTAACTAATGCCCGATGATCTGAGGTGAAATAGTTTCATCCTGAAACTACCCCCAACTCGGTCTGTGGAAAAACTAAGTCCCACAAAACCTGGTGCCAAAAAGATTGGGGACCACTGATACATAGGGTTCCAATTTTGGAAGATATGAATTAAGAGACTGGTTGAAGTTCACTAGGCGTTCTTTGCTTCTAAGGTAGGTACTGTGTTTCTTTAAATTATGCTTCTATAATGATTTTACAAAGGGTTAAGTAACTGAATAACTATTTAGTTCTATCGTTAAACATAATGGATTTATGTTCATTTCTACATTGCTCCTTTTATGAAATACATGTCTTTCCAATATAATGCATTTTGTTTTCAGATATTCTGAGTCACAAAAACCTGAGTTTATTTGTCTATTTTAAGTGAGGGTCTGCAAACTAATTCTAAATATTGCCATACTTGCCCATAATGATTTACAGAAAATCTGTAGTCAATATTTGCTTAATAAACAAACAAACTTAAAAAGCCTCTTATATCCAATGTAGCATGTACTAGTGACTGTTCTTCAAAGTTCCTAGTTCTATTCTTAAGTTAATTGTTATAAGCAATATAATATGTGTGTGTGTGTGTGTGTGTGTGTGTGTGTGTGTGTGTGTGTGTGTGTGTTAAAATAGGTAGGGTTAAGGAAGTAAAAGAAACAGGGTTAAAACTATCTTGATCAAAAAAAAGCAACTGAGCCAGCTTCAGAAACTGATTTTCCTATTGCTATTGTTGATTGATTAATAGGATCAACTTTACTTGGTTAGTTCTTTTATAAAAGGGTGGCTAGTTATACAAACAAAGATTGTGTTTTAAACTCATTACTCTCAAAATATGATCCTCAACTCTCTGATTTAGAGTGAGCTCAAGTTACTAATCCAACAATTCACTTGACTGTGAAAACATCTCATGCAATTCCAAATAAAATAATATGACATTACTATGCAAATATATTGTCTAAATTATGTGATATGGTATCCCTGCCTAGCTCTGACCTAAATGGATTGAAAAAACTGGGAAAAAAGTAAACTGATTTAATGATATGACTATAGGATCAGTATATGTATTTATATAGAATTAGTTTTGAAAATGCAAAGCTATTATTATGAATAACATAATAATACCTTTGTACTAAGTAATATTTATTCTGAGCACTTGTCTGGTCTTGATAAGATATACTTTGAGGCATTAGGGTACTTAGAAAACAAAATATCTTGCATATTCCATATAAAATAAATCCATGTATTCCAGATATCTTACCTGTCATGTAAATTAAGCCACAAGTTATTTTTAAATGTTTGAATATGTAATACTCATATTTAGAACTACTAATAAAATAGGTTATAAAAAATAGAATTTTTTTATTACTTTTAACTATTAAAGACTTCATATTAGCTCTTATCCTAATGGTTGAAAAGAAGGTCCATAATTTTACCGGCAAAAATAATAAAAATAAAAACATATATATTGTCATCCCAAATGATAGCAGTCTTCAAGAATAAATACATAAAAGACATTATAATGTGTTTTATTTAGATATGTATATGCTGCATCTAAAGGTGGATCCATAGCAAATGAGAGAACCTGTTATAACTACAATGAGAACATACTTTTACAGTAAAAAGTATCTTTGGAAATCACTGGTTGGTTAATTTTCATTTTCTTTACATCTAAATTAAACTGTGTATAGTAACTGTGTACGGCAATTAACATCCCTTTTTTGTGGCAGGCAAAATTCTAAAATGTCTCTCGTGATTTACACACCCTGGCATTTCTCTCTTATGTTATCGCACTTGGCAAAAATGATTTTCCAGATGTAATTAAGGTCATTTGCCAACTAATCTCAAAATGAGGAAATTATATGAGTAGGGCTAACCTAATCACATGACCCTTTCTATAGAAGAGGGTCTGGTCTTCAACTATGACTCACACTGATCCCACAATAGTCCTTCTGTGATGCACATCTGATCTTCTGCTTATAACCTTTCCATGTTAATTATAGCTTTCAGAATAAGATTCATAGATATTTGTTTATCACACATAACAGCTCATAACTTTCTTTTATTCTTTTTAGACTCATCTTCTATCATTCCTTCAAACACATTATTTTTTTTCAAGTATTCTTCAGTACTTGAGTTTTGGAAGACATTTTTGTTTCACAAGTCTGTGTTTTATGTTTCAATATGTTTGCTCCTTCTCCTACTACTCTCATAGTCCTTTTTCTTCTATACTGTAAACATCAGTTTACTTATCCCTCTATGTCATTTGATGCTGACTGAGTTCTTTGAGGACGCCTACTGCCAAGCAACAATTTGATACCTTGTGATCTACTTTATCCAATATTTGAAGAGTCAGAAAAAAAAGAGAGGAAATAAGAAAAACCAGTATTTATATAGGGCTTTGTATCATGCCAGGTGTTTTCATTTTGCATAATTGGTACTTTGAAAGAGAGATTAAAGCGAAGTATCAATACAACTCTGAAAAGAAACCAAAATAATATTAATGCAGCGGATGGACATTGACTTAAGCCTTAAAAGAGAGATAATTTTTTTAGTATAGATTTATGATTAATTATGATATTATAGGACATAAACCAAGGTACTAAGTCAGGAAGGCACAGATTGTGGCTAGGGAATAGAAATATAAATTCTATTTTATTAGGCACTTACATATGCAGTATTGAGTAATAATGGTAGAAAGTAAATAGATTTGGGTCATGATGTATAATGCTTTTAGGAACAAGTAGGAAAATCTATAATTAATTCTAAAAGCAATAGGAAGTCAGTGAAGATTACTTTTCACTTTTTGAGACTAATTCTCTGTTTAAGAAAATTATCTAAAATTCTCTTTTATCACTCAAAAATGAGATTTATCAATATCCAACTTTGAAATTTTATTTAAAAGTAAGGATATTTCAAATTATTACGAGTAAGGGAATCTATAAAATAGTTGTGTTTTCTGTTAGCTCCACTAATACATTATAAGAAACTTGGATGTATCTTTTATCTTTTTTCCCCAAATCACCTAGCACATTGTCTTATTCAGATAAGATGATCAATAAACGTTTTCTACATTCAACATTCCTATGGTGTGCTAGTCATCAAAATATTAGCATTTAACAAAATACACTTAATTTAGAAATGTAATGAAATCCAGCTTACTCCTGTTTTTAAGTTTTCCCAAGGTACTCCAGAATTTTGTAGATACCTGAATAATTACTGTAATATCAACTGTCACTCTTTATAATTAAAAAATATGCATACATGAGATTTTTCCTGTTTTCATTTCTTAATGTATGTAGTACTTATTAAGGAGTCTCTGTTCAAGGAACAAGTCAGAGTTAGACCTATGCGTATGAAATACTGCCATTCAGATTTACCTTACTATTTTATACATTTAATCTATTTAAGATGTTTTGTACATTTATGATTCTATCAAAAAATTCCAAGAGTTTTCTATTAAGTGTACCAGCTTACAGGCTCTTTAGAAAAGAGTTCTTATATTGCTGCATTCTGTTATCCCTATAGGCATTTTTTATACTTGTTCTACCTATATGTACTTCTGTTAGCAGGCTGGAAGAATGACAAATTTGTGCATCAAAGCTATGCAGGGAAGTTGGTAGTGCTCTTTTACAGTTAACATAATTCATGCTGTTTTTTCAGTCCTCTGTCCTCTAGGCTGTGTTGCATACATAATAATGCAAGATTGGAGGACACCAATAGCATCTACAAATGACAAGATACTTTCAGATGAAGCCTAATTCCAAAAAGATTAAATGGTTATCCACATGTAGATTATATAAACTTTTAGGAGGTAAGTGTTGCTTCAATAACTGACCTTATTAATACAATTGCCATTATCAACTGCTTAAATTAAAAAAAAAATCAAGCCAACAAAAATTTCTTGAGCATCTTTTATTGTGTGAAGTACTTTCCTGGGCGACTACGGTAAAATACTTTAAAAATATATGTAGATATACATACCTTCTGGATAGTGGCTAAGATTATTTTCAAATTATCACTATTGTGTCTTTGCATCTTTTTATTTTTCCACTTTCACATTTCTTGTGGTTAAATCTTGTATATTTAAGAGAGTTCAGTTTAGTTTGTTGTAGATGTAACACATAAAAGGAAGTCATAGGTAGACTTTTTATGTCTATTAATCAATTATATCTCCAGCACTGGATAAACAGGCCAACAGGTATGAATGAACCTCCCAAGAGGATATGCAGGTCATGTTAACCAGTGCTGAGGGGAACATGAAAAGTGAATGAATATATTCTTGTCCTCATGGTGCCTATGCTTTACCTGACTCTTACTTGTTACTCTTCTAAACTAGAATGGAATACCTACTTTGAGGTGGTTCATTGCTCATTTAAACTAGGTACCTTTGAGTCCAATATACTCATTTTATAGAAGATAAAATATTTTCTCATTTATAGATGGAAGTGGTGGCAGAAAAATGGAAGTGTAGCTAATTACTAAAGGCAGTCTATTAGGCATTCAGCTTGTTGCCTAGATTGTAGATTCTAGATCTAGATTCTAGATTCTACATTATAGATCTAGATTATAGATGTGTACTCAACTTCCCATATCAATATTGCCTACTAATTCTGAACTCAGAGGAAGGCATATTAAGTGAACTTCTAGCAGCCCCACAATCCCCAGATGGCCCTACTTGCAGCACATATTAAGACACATACACATACACTCACCCACAGTCTATTCATAACTAACTCAAAAATGAAACAACTCAAGGAAAACCAAATCAAAGTGTACTTTGTACAATATAAGTAAGTGCTACTGTCAAATATGTGTAGCCTGGAGTATCTGAGAAAGAGTGTAGGTTTCCTTTCTGAGCTACGTTTCATAATGTCCTTTCTGAGCTACATTTCATAGTCATCTAGCAGCCACAATGATATCTTTATGAGAAACACTAAGTGTTTCTCATACTTTCAGATGAAGCCTAATTCCAAAAAATTCCAACAAATTGAATGACATTTAGTGCGAATTCAAAAAATGAAATTTCTTGAAAGAAGTTTTTGTCATGCTTGGAAGCCCAGTGGGTGATAGAGTCTGATACGAGCAGTTAGGGTAGCTGGTTATTACAAGGATTTCAGTTCTCAGTTAACTTATTGCCATCATCTGCTTCCTAAACTCATTTGCAGTCACCAGCTGTCAAAGGGAGGTTTTACATTTAGCAATAAGAAGCTGCATCTGGACACCAGATTTCTTGTAGTCTTTAGAGACATCTATCATATCCTCTTTAGAAAAGAGAATAATCAGCTCAGTTTCAGTTGTAAAATTTTTTCAGAATATTTATTATGAATTTATTTTATTTATGTATTTATTTTTGTATGTTTGTATATGTCTATATTATGTATTTACACATGTATGTGCCTATAATTTTATTTTCAGATAAATCCAGAATTCTTTTTTTATTATTCCTAGAAAATAGGTATTGAAATTTTTAAAGATAGAGATTGCTATGTATAAATGGCTATCTAAAAGTATAGTCTATTTATTATCTTTCATTTATAAATAATGAGTTAATCAGCAGTGTGAATTTTCTATGTAATTGAAGGTAAAATATTTAAAGTCAACTTCTTTAACAATTTTAAGTTACTTTCAATGGAGAACACATTATAGTAGATTCTTGATGCTTTCAGGGAACAGATCTTAATACAATTGTGATTCTTATTATTCATCACCACTGTGATAAATGTTAATATATCTAATGTGATAGGCTATAATCTAGATCATTTTTCCATACATAGTAAATAAAGAAAAACAGTGCAGCCCTGAGTTGCAGATGTGAGCTGTGCCTGGATTTTTTCTGTTGCTCTACCTCTTACTTTACATATTGATCTTTTTTCACATTTTGTGATTCAGCAAAATGCTAAACAGTTACATAATATTGATCTTCATGCTCACTCTTAATCAATTTCACAAATGTTGAAACTAAAATAATTACTCTGGCAAATTTGAGTTTATTTTTAATCATTTCTTATTTTTCATAAGTTTGAGGTTACAAGGACATAACCTCTAAATAAGTAAAATGTTACTGCCCCAAACACATTAATTGAACATTTTCAAAATGTGGGTCATTTGTGGAAAACCAGGGCTAAAGATTATAGCATTCGAAATACATTCCTAAAGGATACAGCATGCTGAAAAGAAATTCAGTGTAAGGTGATCTGACAAGCATGTGCATTGCTTAAATTATAATTACCTAAAATCATATTTTTCAGTCTTTCATGGGAGCCAAAAATAAGTTTAAAATGGGCTTGGTAATGCATAAGGTAACAATTAATAAATATTTATTAAATAGGGTTATCAAAGCTTCATCATATTGATTAACAGAATGACTTTTAGAGTCAAATGGACATAACTTTACATTTTGAATTCAATATTCACTTGCTGTATAACATTGAAAATGCTAAATAATTTTTCTGATTCTCAGTTTCCTCATGTAAAAGTGGGAATATAATTGTATTTTCAAAATTTGAAAGTCTTTAAAGGGTGCCTTGTGCATTATCAAAACCTTCAACATTCTAAAATCTGTTAACAAAATTGTGTATGTGTACAAAATTAAGCTAATTTATGAGAAAAATATTTAAAAGTACTAAAAAAGGATCCTAATCTTGAAAATCTTATCGTCTGATGAAGGTAAAATTTATGTATAAGATATAATTTATCATATGATTAGGAAACATATGGAATGAAATAATAAAAACTTAGCATCTGCCTTTCTGCATGATGAGAATGGCCTAATCTTCATCTTTGTTGGTCTACTAGTTTGCTATTTGTAACCTGTTAAGAGCTTTTTTTTCTGAGACCAAAGACATATTAAGAGAGGCTTCAAAAAAATGAAAAAGAATAGGGGGTGTAAGATTACCCTACAATCTTTCCTGTTTATAATGTTTTATCCTAACTCCCTGTGGAAGCCAGTGATGCTAATCAATTTTCAAAGTGAACATTAATGCAAGATATCACTACTCCATAAAATTTGAGCAACAATCAACTTTTGATCCATCCTCACTGGCCAACAATTAGAAGTACAACATAAGGATGTGTTTTGAATGATCAAAGAATGGGGGTGTGGTGGCTCACTTCCATAATCCTAGTACTTTGGGAGACCATAGCAGGTGGATCACTTGTGGCCAAGAATTTGAGACCAGCCTGGCCAATGAGTGAAACCTGTCTCTATTAAAAATAAAAGAAATTAACGAGGTGTGGTGGCACACACCTGTAATCTCAGCTACTCAGGAGGTTGAGGCAGAAGAAACGTGTGAACCTGGGAGGTGGAGGTTGCAGTGTGCCTCCAGCCTGGGTGAAAGAGCAAGACTCTGTCTCAAAAAAATAAATAAATAAAAAATAAAAATTAAAAAATTTTAAAAAAAACAGTTAAGAGACCAGCTATCATTTTTAGAACTGGCCTTTAACATGTACAGAATCCATAAAAACTCCATAAAAACTCTCCCAAATAAACAAGAAAAATCACAATGTTTGTTAGGTCAGCCCGTTTCCTTTCTTGTTTCACGCCAGAGGCTTCTGCCAAATGATCAATAACCACAGAATACTGAAAGATGGGGATGCTAGATAAAATTTTGACACCATCAAGGCTAATCAAGCTGGTATTAATTCCTATTTGACATGCAAAATGTTACTATTGATATAAATTAAAAGTACTTAATCTTTTGTTTAGGCAAAAAGCAAAATTAGGGTTTTGTTTTCATTAAGCCCATTAAACAGAAAAAGGCAAATTATGTCGTCAGTAAGGAGTTATGTAAAATACTGAAATCCTCCTTTGCTTTAAAAACAAAACAAATATCTCAATGAGGTACTGAGTAGTTGGAGCATGGGCATGAGAGTCTTAAAATAACATAAGAATTTAAACTTTATTGAACATATTTGGAATAAATTATGGTGTCCTAGAGGAGACAGTAAGTTATTCCACATCCAGAGGCAAAGATATGTGAGGTAGAGAGAGAGTTGTTAATAAAAATGATGAAAATTATGATATTGAAACATATTGCATTATTTCAATGAATTTATGCTGTGGACATTGATATCTATTTTCATTTGACAAAGGAACTAGGTCTCAGAGAGTTGGGGTTTTGCCAGCATAACTGGCTGCATCTAAAAACAAATTCAGAATTCTTTAATTCAGAATTTTTTTTTTTTTAGATGAAGTCTCCCTCTGTCACCCAGGCTGGAGTGCAATGGCGCGATCTCGGCTCACTGTAACCTCCAACTCCCAGGTTCAAGCAATTCTCTTGCCTCAGCCTCCCAAATACCTGAGATTACAGGCGACTGCCGCCATACCTGCCTTTTTTTTTTTTTTTTTTTTTTTTTTTTTTTTTTTTTTTTTTTTTTTTTTTTAGTAGAGATGGAGTTTTGCCATGTTGGCCAGGCTGGTCTCGAACTCCTAACCTCAGGTGATCTGCCCGCCTCGGCCTCCCAAAATGTTGGGATTACAGGCATAAGCCACCATGCCCATGCCCAGAATTCTAATTAATGTCTACTGTTCCTTTTCATACACAAAATCTACCTTATAGTGCTGGTTGAAAGCAGAGTTTTAGTGTGACTGTGATAGACAAAAAGAGTGAAGAAATAAAATAGTAACATATCCATATCTCTTTTTCAATTCTGGATTTAACAATTCATATTTGAAAATAATTGTCTGACTATATCAGAATGTATTTATTTACTGACTTACTGTTCACTTTTCTATTTAAATTGTTTACTTCTCATCTCAATTTCCTTCAGCTCAGCTGTGACTCTGGTTGTTTCTTCTCTTCTCCTAGCTTTGGGGTTGATATGCTCGTTTGTCTAGTTTCTCTAGCTAGCTGCAATGTTAGGTTGTTAATTTAGATCTTTGTATCTTTTTGATGTAGACATTTAGCACTAATAATATCCCTTTTAACAACACTTTAGTTGTGTCCCAGAGATTCTGGTATGTTGTATTTTTGTTCCCATTAGTTTCAAATAATTTCTTGATTTCTACCATACCTTCACTGTTTACTCAAAAGTCATTCAGGAGCAACTTGTTTAATTGCCATGTAATTGTATGGTTTGGAACAATTTTCTGAATATTGATTTTTATTTTTATTGTACTGTGGTCCAAGAGTGTGTTTGGTATGATTTCAGTTTTTTTAAAAAGTTTGCTTATGATTGTCTTGTGGTCAATTGTGTATTGGATTTTAGAATATGTGCCATGTGCAAATGAAGAGAAAGTGTATTCTATTTTGGGTGGGTGGAGAGTTCTGCAGATGTCTGTTAGACCCATTTGGTCAAATGTTGAGTTCATGTCCTGAATATTTTTATTAGTTTTTCTGCCTTTGTCTAATACTGTCAGTGGGGTGTTGGAAGTCTCCCAATATTATTGTCTGTTGTCTAAGTTTATTCATAGATCTCTACGAACTTGCTTTATGAAACTGAGTGCTCCCTGATTGGGTGCATATATATCTAGGATAGTTAGATCTTGCTGAATTGAACCCTTTACCATGATGTAATGCCCTTCTTTGTATTTTT
Source organism: Symphalangus syndactylus (assembly GCF_028878055.3). NCBI lineage: Eukaryota > Metazoa > Chordata > Mammalia > Primates > Hylobatidae > Symphalangus > Symphalangus syndactylus. The sequence continues at coordinate 31,334,288 of NC_072426.2, forward strand.
TGACTGTCATTAGTTTAAAGTCTATTTTGCCTGAAATGAGAATAGCAAGCCTTGCTTTTTTTTTTTTTTTTTTTTTTTTTTTTTTTTTGGTTTCTATTTGCCTGGTAGAGTTTTCTCCATTCCTTTGCTTTGAGACTATGGGTGCCATTGCTTGTAATATGGATCTCTTGTAGACAGCAAACAGTTGGTTCTTGACGCTATCCAACTGGACACTCTGTGCCTTTTAATTGGGGCATTTACACCATTTACATTCAAGGTCAATATTGATACATGTAGGTTTGATCCTGTCATTAAGTTATTAGCTGGTTATTATGCAGACTTGATTGTATGGTTGCTTTAAACTGTCAGAGGTCTACGCATTTATGGGTATTTTTGTGGTGGCTGGCAATGGTCTTTTCTCTCCATAGTTTCATAGTTAGCACTCCCTTAAGGACCTCTTGTAAGGCAGGTCTAGTGGTAATGAATTCCCTTAGCATTTGCTTGTCTAAAAATGATCTTATTTCTTCTTCACTTATGAATCTTAGTTTGGCTGGATATGAAATTCTTTGTTGGAATTTCTTATATTTAAGAATGCTAAATATAGGCCCCAATCTCTTCTGGTTTGTAGGGTTTCTGCTGAAAGATCTGCTATTAGCCTGATGGGGGTCCCTTTGTAGGTGGCCTGCCCCATTTTCTCTGGCTGCCTTTAACATTTTTCTTTCATTTCCACCTTGGAGAATCTGAAGACTATGCATTTGATCCTATCCAAATAGTACTGGAAGTCCTAGCCAGGACAATTAGGCAAGAGAAAGAAATAAAAGACATCCAAATAGGAAGAGAGGAAGTCAAACTTTCTCTGTGGGAAGACTATATGATTCTACTTCTAGAAAGACTTACAGTCCCTGCCCAACATCCCTTAGATCTGATAAATAACTTCAGCAAAATTTCAGGATACAAAATCAACGTACAAAAATTAGTAGCATTTCTATACTCCAACACCATTCAAGCTGAGAGCCAAATTAACATTCACAATAAGCACAAAAAGAAGAAAATACCTAAGAATACGGCTACCCAGAGAGATGAAAGAACTCTATAATGAGAATTACAAACATTGCTCAAAGAAATCAGAGATGACAGAAACAAATGGAAAAATATTCCATGCTCATTAGTAGGAAGATTCAATATTGTTAAAATGGCCATACTGTCCAAAGCAATTTACAAATTCAGTGCTATCCCTATCAAACTACCAATGACATTGTTCACAAAAATAGAAAAAACTATTTAAAAATTCATATAGAAACAGAAAAGAACTCCAATAGCCAAGGCATTCCTAAGCAAGAATAACAAAGTTGGACATATGGTATTACCCACCTTCAAACTATACTACCAGGCTACAGTAACCAAAATAGCATTGAACTGTTTGGTTCAACCAATAGAACAGATATTGACCAATAGAACAGAATAGAGAATGAAGAAATAAAGCTACACACCTACAACTATCTGATCTTTAACAAGTTTGACAAAAACTAACAATCAAGAATGGACTCACTTTGTTGTTGTTGTTATTTGTTTTCCTTTAACTTTTATTTTAAGTTATGGGGTACATGTGCAGATGTGCAGGCTTGTTAGGTAGGTAAACGTGTGCCTCGGTGGTTTGCTGCATGGATCAACCCATCACTCTAACTTTTTAATAAATGAAGCTGGAATAACTAGCTAGCCATATGCTGAAGACTGAAGGTGGACTTCTTCATATCATATACAAAAATCAACACAAGATGAACTAAGGATTTAAATACAATATTTATAATTATAAAAGCCCTTGAAGATAACCTAGTAAATACCATTCTGGATATAGACCCTGGCAAAAATTTCATGATGAAGATACCAAAAGCAATTGCAACAAAAACAAAAAATGACAAATGGGATCTAACTAAACTAAAGATCTTCTTCACAGCCAAACAGACCAAAACCAGAGTAAACAGACAAACTATAGAATGGGAGAAAATATTTGCAAAGTATGCATTTAACAAAGACCTAATATCCAGAATCTATAAGGAACTTAAATGAATTAAGAAGCAAAAAACCACCCCATTAAAAAGTGGACATAGGAAATGAATGGCCACTTTTCAAAACAAGACATACACGTGGGCAACAAGCATATGAAAAAATGCTCAACATCACTAATCATTAGAGAAATGCACATCAAAACCAAAATGAGATACCATCTCACACCAGTCAGAATGGCTATGATTAAAAAGTCAAAAAGTAACAGATGCTGGCAAGGTTGCAGAGAAAAGGGAATGGTTATACTCTGCTGGTTTAAATGTAAATTAGTTCAGCCATTGTGGAAAGTAGTGTGGCAATTGATCAAAGAAATTAAAACAAGAGTACAATTTGACACAGCAATCTTATTATTTGGTATATAAGCAAAGGAATATAAATCATTCTACCACAAAGACGCATGCATATCTTCAGTGCCACACTATTCACAATAGAAAAGTCATGGAAGCAAACTAAATGCCCATCAATGGTAGACTGGATAAAGTAAATGTGACACATATACGCCATGGAATATTATGCAGCCATAAAAAGAATGAGATCATGTTCTTTGCAGCAACATGGATAGAAGTGGAGGCTATACTCCTAAGCACACTAATGCAGGAGCAGAAAACTAAATATCCTATGTTCTTACTTATAAGTGGGAGCAAATCATTGAGTACACATAGACACAAAGAAGGGAACAACAGACACTGGGACCTACTTGAAGTGGAAGTTGGGAGGAGGGAGGGGATCGAAAAACTACCTATCAGATACTATGCTTATTATCTGGGTGACAAAATAATCTGTACACCAAAACCCTGTGGCACACAATTTACTTGTATCTGCACACATAACCCTGAACCTAAAATAAAAGTTAGAAAATAAAAAATTAAAAAATAAATAATTCAAAATTTAAAATTAAAATAAATAAAAATAAAATAGTTTACTTCTCAAAAGAACAGAAGCATTTTCCCTCACTTTTTGAAGTGCAGAATACTCCTTATATTCCATAAAGTAATCATGTTGCCAGTTGAAGTCACTCATGCCATTCCTTTCAACCAACCTCAACATTTAGGGACCATGAGTGGCCTTATACCTCACTGTTAGAAGTAAATAAATAAAATATAATGGAAATCAAATAGTCTTTGAAATCAGGTAAACTTGGGTCTGTATCCCAGTTGAGACAGTCACTGTGTGTGTAACTTAGAAAAGTAATTAGCTAAGTGTATACAAGAATGAATGCAAATTGTGTAGCATAGTTCTACTTATATAGTAATTCATAAAATGTTAACTGGCACCATTATTTTTAACTACTAAATGACCCCTGTTTTTGTGTCTAACACTCTAACTCGGTATTAGGACAGAATTCATGCTTATAGCTTCAACATAATTAGTGAAAATCCTCATCTTCTTCCTATATCTTTTCAGGCTAATTCTGTGGGTTGCTGGATTCTGGCTCCCTTATGCCCTACAACCTTATGGCTTCATGCTATATATGAACTTCTCACTAGGAACAGTGGATGACCTGACTGTTCTCTGCTGCCTGAACAACTTCTACCATCATGTTAAATTGCAGCTTCTCAGCTATGCCAAGTTATTCAATATATGATGTCCTATGTTCCTCATCTTTGCACTGGAAATAATGCTATCAACTCAGTAAACTGTTTTAAGTTAAAGATCTATCCACCAAACATTTCTCACAGTGTCTGACACATACTGAGTATTCAAAATATGGTAGTTATACTTTATTCTTATACATAAATAAATATTTTAATATTTCTAAATCAAGTTCAAACCCCATACATCCCTTTTTTCCTTGAGCTTTAGATGTTGCAGCTACCGTCATAAAAGTTAACCCTACATTTCCATATTTTCCTTAGGCCCTTATTCCACTTGGTTTACCTCTTTCTCCTACTTATTCCTACATATTTGCAGAACTTACAGAATATCTTATACTCTAAGTTATCTTAGTAAAGCAATGTGCTTTGCATATTTGAGATTGCTGTATAATTTTGATGATACAATAGAGATGCCCCAGCTCAGTGAGATTTTGTCCCATCCTAGAAGAATCTGAATGTATTAAAAATAATTTAACCGTAAATGATACCTTAGAGCCTAACTTGCAAATCAATTTTCTCTTAAGTTTAAATTATACGAAAGACTTGGAATATTCCACCCACAACTTCTAATATATTCATCTCCATGTATTCTTTTCTACTCTTTTTTAGCTGACTGAATTCAATCCCTGGAGTTCTAAGAGAAATCTCACTCCAAGAAAATGTAGAGAAGTAATACCCTAAATATCTGTAGTTCTCTGATTCGGTTTATCATAAAATATCTGAAATATTTTAGCATTTGTCCTACAAAGGCCCAGATTTTGAGGTAACAAAGTACTTTCATTAGTCCTTTTAATATTTCTCTTTGCCAGAATGCTTGATCAAAAGTATTGATTATCTGGTGTTAGCTGTTTTCCCGAATTCATGCAGTACTGACAAAGAAGAATTTAGAATTAAATACCATTGAAGAGTTCTATTCCACCTAGAGGGCAGTTTTGTGACAATATTTTTGACATTCTAATTGCGTTATCAGCCTATGATTGCAAATAAAAAATGAGACTATAATAATATTTAAATACAAAGGTATTTAAAGTAATGAAAGCAAAAGTCTAATGTACATCTTTAGTTCTTTTTCACAGCTGAGTTAAATACTTTTCGTATCAAATTAACTTGATATAAAAAATTAGTTATTCTTATATATTACTAATCAAGATCATATGAATTATAACAAAGCATTACTTAGAAATATAATATTAAAATGCAACAGCTTTAAAACCTATTGACCCAATGGATATTACCTACAAGTCGGGCTCTGTACAAACCCATTCAGAATGCTCCAGCTGCACAGTGCAGTATTTTATGTCAATAAAATTATGCTAATGTGATAGAACATCATATGGACTTTTAAGAAAAAAATGATTCAATACAAAACTGTTATATACTTGGCCCTCATCCCCATGATCGCAAATCCCAGAATTTCAAGAAAATTTGGCCAACTGAAGTAAATTGTAAGTTGTGTTTACACTGTCACATAGGTGGCATCACTATAGCTAAGACACAAAGTATTCTCTGTGTATTGTCAAGATTATCCTGAAATATCATAATTTTTAAAAGTTTTCAGGACATATCTATTTATCTAATGTTATATATATTTAAATAAAATATCTATACTATTTTCATACATACCTTAATTTTATCTGCTATGTGTTGAATTCTGTCATGTGAAAAAGATACACGAAAATTATAACCCCCAGCACCTTATAATGTGACCTTATTTGAAAGTGGAATCATCACAGAGGTAATCTTGTTGAAATGAGCTCATTAGGATAGACCCTAATCCAATATGACTGGGCTACTTATAGAAAGGAGAAAATTTGGACACAGACACAGAGGGAGGATGATGAAGATACACAGACAGAATGCCACTAAAGATGGAGGTAGAGATTGCAATTATGTTGCCACAAATCAAGGAATATCTGGGATTGCCAGAAGCAGGAAGAGGCAAAGAAGTAACCTTCTCTACAGGTGTTAGAGGGAGCGTGGCCCATCAATCCCCTGATTTCACACTTCTAGCCTTTAGAACTATGAAACAAAATATTTCCCTTGTTCTAAGACATCTAATGCATAATACTTTGCTACTGCAGCCATAGGAAGCTATACCTTCTTTCCTTCACTATTAAAAATTTTATAGTTCTCTTTCAACTCCTTTGACATCATGTCTATTCCTTTGTAACTAAAGTCAATGATTAAAGAATAATATCTCTTTCTAAGTGTCAGGTTGTGTTCCAACTGTCTTACATACATTAATTCATTTAATTCTTACAACAACCCTGTGAAGTAAATACTATGATTTTGCTTTTTACAGATGACAAAGCAGAATTGCAGGAACGTTAAATCATTTCCTCAAGTAAAAACACAAAATTGTTTTTGATTAAGTAACTTTCGTTTGTCTATCTTTGTATTTATGCTGATTTTACTTTGCTCAATATGTTAGAAAGCACTCAGGAATAAATGTGATTTACATTGAATCTGGGTTGCTTAATCAAAGTAGTTACAATTTCTTAGGCATAAATGTCTAGATATGGGAAGTTCCACAATCTTATTATAGTTCACATTGTTCTCTTGCTCAAAAAAAAAATATTTTGTTTGAGGACCCACTGAAAAAAATTGAGGAAGAAAATAAACACAATTTTCTATTCAAGAGGCTGTTTCTTTCTGCTCTTCCTATGTTTTGATATGTCCTGGACAGAATTGTGACGAAAGCAGCAAAAGCTTCCTCAGTGCATGATTAGTGTATTTCTTTATGCATTTATGTTAAATGTACCAATCAATTCAAAATAGAATTGATTGGTACCAAAACATTTTATCCATTTCACTTACTCATTTTCAAGAGATGCTAAAATAATATTTTATAGTGAACCAGTGTGGTCAAAAACACTCTTTTTATACAGCTTTCACACATGAGTAATGATTTTGAACCTATCAAAATTCATTTCAATTAATAATTGCATTCCACTTAGGTTTACAAATCATTTACAAAAGTTTTTCAATACTGTACAGAATCTGAGATTTTGCCCTATGTTCAAACAAGAATTTAATCTGCCACAATATCAACAATGTTGGCAGAAGACTAAGGTTTCTGTGTTAGAGACAAAGGACTTTATTACTCCCAGAAATAGCAATAGTCAGATTATTAACATTTTCTTGTGCTGGTTCTTTAGGCCCTAATTCCCATAGGGCTACATGAAAAATAATAATAATAGGTGCCTATACAGTGGGCTATATTACCAGAGAGGAACACTAAAGTCAAGGATCATGGATGTTTTATAATGAACAGTAAACATGCTGTACCTTTGCTCTGAAGGGAGATTACATCTCTATCATCCAAAACCGTAAGCAAACATGCCCTTTACTGTAGAAAAAGAGATCATCTGTGTCTTCCATGGACAGCGTCCATGGAAACATCTTTGAAAAAAGAATTAAGAACAAAAACATTTATTTCCTCTGCTTGAAAGACATGCAGAAACACAAGAAGCCTATGAATAATTGTCTCCCATAAAAGGCATGCAATTAACTATTCCCAAGTGATCATTAAAAATAAACTATTTAGCTTAGTTATGGATACTTAGTAATATATTCAATTAAATCCATCAACAATTCTGGAATCAATATCAATAATGCCAACAAATAAACATGCCTAACAGGAGTGTCTTAGTCCATTTTTGCTGCTATAACAAAATATGGAGTGGGTAATTTATAAAGAGCAGAAACTTATTTCTGACAGTTCTGGGAGCTAGGAAGTCCAAGATCAAGGCATTCACAGAATTTGCTTTCTAGTAAGGGCTAATATTTGCTTCTAAATTGGCTTATTGGGAGGAGAGAGGAATGCTGTGTCCTCACATAGTAGAAGGCAGGAGAGCAAGCAACCTGAACACTTTAAGAAGAATCGTCTACTAAAGCCTTAATTATACTCACAAGAGTAGGAGCTCTAATGATCTAATTACCTCTCAAAGCCATACCTCTTAATACGCTTACATTGGCCATTAAGCATGAACACCTAAATATTAGAGACAACACATTCAAACTATAGCAAAGAGTAAGAATTGGGAAGCAAAACAAGACTACATGATAAACAACCGATGACAAAAAGGGAGCAAATTAAATGAACATCCAGTGGTTGCCACTGGGTCTTCCACTTCTAGTCCATGTGTGGTAAGAGGAATGGGAACTATGCTTCCACCGGAAATGACTAAAATACTAGACAAATAAATTAAACAATTGTTATCAGACATTGTACATCAGGTGATGTGGGATAGAGATTTCTGGGGAAGAGAATAATAATGAAGTGATCCTTATGATTGTTTCACCTTACTTCCTGGAGATAGCCTGCGGATTGTGACTCAGGGTCACGGAACACCAAGCTCAAAAGTTCCTTTGAAATGAGGAGATGGCACAAGAAAACCAGGGAGGTACAAAGTAACATGAAGAAATGGTTTCTGGTGGAGATGGATATGTTTGTTTCATGGATTGTGATGATGATTTCATGGGTGTATAGATATATGAACACTTATCTAACTGTACACTTTAAATAAGTGGTTAATTGTATTCCATACAGCTTTAAATACAATGATGAAAATTATACAAATGGTTTATGTGATTAGTTTGGAAATAGTGATAGTGGCAGCAGAAAGACAAATTCCTAGGCAGACAGGGATGCGTCCTCAATGAAACCTGACCTTCAAGCCAAAGACAGCCTGAAGCCTGAAAACTGAGCCACCAGTTCTGGGTGGAGTTCAGGACCTGAGTGAGAACTTTCTCCATGCCTTTTAGCTAATCAAATGGTGCTTTTTATAGGCCTACCCAGACTCATTAGCACACATTCCCCCATTCTAAGCCCATACAAACCCTGGACTCAGCCTCACAGAGGGCTACCTGCTTTCAGTCCCTCTCTCACACAGAAGGCTAACCACTTTGGGTCCCCTCTCATTATCGAGAGCTTTTCTGTCACTCAATAAAATTCTTCTCTGCCTTGCTTGCTCTCTGATGTCTGTCTACCTCATTCCTCTTGGTTGTGGGACAATTTGGAACCCACCAAAAGGTGGGTGTGAAAAGAGCTGTAACACGCATTCCTGCTCACCAAGCTACAGGAGAGAAAAAACTGCTGAATGCCACACACCCCCATTCACCAAGCTGTGGGCAGCAGGAACAGGCGAGAATTGCAACATCTTTTGGGGGCTCAGACATTGGGGCTCCCCAAGCAAAAGCTGTAGCTCTCCCTGGGCCTCTGTGGTGGCTGGCATCTCCTAGTTTTCAGGCACCTTTGCATCCCCCTCATCCAGATGCCAGGGCCCGAGGCAGAAGCTGGTTGCAGCATGCCCAGACCAGCCTCTCAGCTGAACACAGAGCCACACTGGCACAGGATTCTGGTGGTAGCATGAGCTGACTTAAGCCTGCCAGGCCAAGTGGGTGGAGCCAGCCATGTGGGCCTGAGGAAAGCCTAGGCAGAGGTGCCAGCGGCAAAGACTTTTCACTGGCAAAGTGGCACTAAAGGAATCCTATGTCAATAGTAAAAGTACATAGACAGGTTTTATTTTGTAAGATTTAAAATTAAAATGTATTTATTATATTTTACTTTTAAATGATCTTAGTTTAGATTATATATGTGTATATATCTACATGTCTTGGTTTAGATTACATACACACACCATACACACAAACACACACACACACACACAAAACAGACTGAATGTTTGTGTCCCCCCTAAAATTCATATGCTGGAGCCTTAATCACCAATGTGATAGATTTGGATATGTAGCCTTTAGAAGGCAATTAAGTTTAGATGAGGTCATGCGAATAGATCCCCATGATGGGATTAGTGACCTTATAAAAAGAAGAGACATGAGATCTCTCTCTGCATGCATGCTTCAAGGAAAGGCTATGTGAGGACCTAATCTGAAAGAAGGCCATCACCAAGAAACCAGCCATGATGGCATCCTATCAGACTTTCAGTTTCCAGATCTATAATGAACAAATGTTTGCTGTTTAAGCCACCCAGTCAATGTGGGTAGCACATTGTGTTATAGCACCCCTATTTGACCAAGACAATATATTTTTAAACCAAGTTTAGATTAAAAAATATTTGTTTTATCCTGCCAAAAGTCATTTTAATGGGATTGTCATTGTGGCTTTAGGAAAAGGATGAAACGCATATAGATATATTATGGAATTTCTGAAGCATTGTACTATGAGTAACTTTGACAATCTGAAGTAAGAGTAAGTAGTAAAAATGCGCAATTTCTGTCCTATCTGAAATTATATTGGACAACCTTTGCTTACACTTATAATACATGAGTGAGTTTTAAACTCCTCATAAAACACTGGTCTTGGAGCCCAAGAAAGCATGATTCCTGTGATTCATCTGGGCTCAGACTGAATTTTTATTGTTGCTATTTACCTTCTCCCTTAATTATATATAATTATGCTGTATTGTGTTTAACAAATGACACCTGACACATCATAGGATAAAAGTCATCCAGATCTGGGTCACTGGAGCTGAGTAGGGTAGGCTCAGCTGCATGTGGCGGTAAGAAGTCTCAGTTCAGCCAAAAGAACAAACAAACAAACAAAATGTTCAAACCTTCAGTTTACAATAGCAGGTGGTAGCACTTACCCAAATATGGGCAGAAAGCGATGCCAAAGCATCCAAAAGTAAATGGGCCAAAATTTACTAAATATAGCATCAAAACTCTGACTAAAAATAGTAAAGCTCCAGCCTAGCCCTTTCAAATAAGTGAGGCTGTAAAATCTTTACAATGACCTATTCCTGGGTTTTTTTTGTTTTGTTTTGTTTTTTGTCAAGGGGACTGGACAGAAGTTCATTTAGCAATGGTAGACTCAGCACTGGCTTGTCACTAATTTCTTTGATGTCAATGTTTTTCATTACTTTTGCTCCAGGTGAGAATAACTTTTAGAAATGAGATAGGATGAAGCAGAGTATGGGACCAAACCATGCATGGCTGGGGGAATCAAAATGGTAAAATGAATGGAATTGTTTTCAAATTTCAGGTGTTGAACAATTATTTGGAAGACATTACAAGAATTCAGACTCCCATTCCTACCCCTTTTTGGAGTCTGACTCACTAGATCTAAACTGGGACCCAGGAAACCGTATTTAAAGAAGTTTGTTGCATAACTGAAGACCATATTTTGGTAAATGTGGTCAGTGGTTAGGAGGTGGACTTTGAAACCAGGCAGGCTTCATGATTGAATTCCAAACTGTGTCATACCTTAGCTATGTAAATATAAGCAGATCATGATGCTGAAACTAAGTTTTCATTAAAAGTAGGTAATTACCTTATCTCAAAAAGTTTTGGTGATGAGTAAATGTAAATTATTAAGACTAGAGCATGACACATATTTACCTGTAATAACAGAGCTCTCTTACTGTTATTAAAGAACTAAGGATATGGCAAAGCCTGACAAAAATTGGTAGTGAAATAATTATAAAATATTCCATCCTCATTCTGATTGGTGGGGCGAATTTTAACATTTAGTTTAAAAAACATTAATACACTTTATAAGACATTATATATAATGAATCAAGTGGGGTTAGCAGACTGGGGTGAGAGGTGTAGCAAATAGGGAACTCTTAGACAAATAGTTCAAATTTTTCTGAGAATGGCACAGTAAGGAAATAGGGTTTATAGCTAAAGATGTAACCAAAATTATTTTAGTGAAACAACCATATAAAAAATGAATTTGAAAGAAAAATTTAAAGAAAATGATATATTAAAAAATTTGCCTCATAAAGAAAATAGAAAAGTTCTAAATGTTTTATAAAATAAAAATTAGTATTTTATAGATGTTCTTGGTATCCATTTCCTAGAGAATGAAAATCAAACTTAAGCTAGCATGCAATTATGCAAATTATGCTAAGAATTCTGAAAAATTCTGTAATAAGCAAATAAAATAGAAATAATTGTCTGACTATATATAACCAAATGTTTAAAAGTTTTTGAAAATAAAAATTGAATTGTTATTATACTGAGTATATTTGTAAAAATTGCAATACTTCAAATTAACTATTTTCTAAACAGAACTGATGATGAAAATTTTTATTTATTTTAATCATGTATCATGGTCAGTGGTGAGGTCAAACTTGTATTTTTTTTTATAAAGGTAGGTTTCATTGCCAGCAACTTTTTGTCTATAGTCAACGTAAGTTGGTAAGTTTTTCAGGGACACTAAAAAAAGTTTCACTGAAATACCACTGAAGACAAGAGGTCCTTTTTTTCTCTATTACTTGTGTCATAATTGCCACTTAATATTTACTCCAAATCATGTGTGCTAAAATATTGGCAATGCTAATGTAGTATTGATTATTTTACTTCTCTGTGTTTCCAAATCCTACAAAGTAGTAAACTATGTCAAGCAACAAAGAAAAATTTTTTCCAAGTAACAATAGTAATAATAAACAAACAAACACTTGGGGATAAAAGACTCATTTCGGTTGGTTCCAAGTCTTTGCTATCATAAATAGTGCTGCAATAAACATATGTGTGCACGTGTCTTTATAGTAAAATGATTTATAATCCTTTGGATATATATCCAATAATGAGATTGCTGGGTCATATGGTATTTCTGGTTCTAGATCCCAGAACATAAAGTAAAATTTAAAAAAAAAAGATTCATTTACTCAAATATATGATACAGAGTTTTTGAAATAAAAATTATAATGAATATAAATTCAGGTAAGTGGAAACAAATGGACTGTATTTTTTTAACTAGCCTTTATTTTTCAGAGCAGTTTTAGTTTCATAGCAAAATTGAGCAGAGAAGATACTAAAACTTATTTTTCTTTCTCAGTAAGAGAATAAACTGACATATAATCAGTCACGTACATACCTTCAAGTTCTTTCCTCTATTCTTTGCTCATTTTATCTCGTGGCTAAATGTCACTTTTTCTATCACTTATCCCCTCATAATTCTTGGTGATTTAAGTCTTCATATCAATGATACTTCTATATCTTGGTCTTTCTCATCTTATCCTTCTTCTTACCTCAGCTATTTATTATCATAAGCATACCTCTACTTTAAAAAATTAAGCATTTTTTAAATTTTAATTGACAAGTAAACATTGTATATATTTATGGAGTACAATATGATGTTTTCATATATGTATACACTGTAGAATGGCTAAATCAAGCTGTGTAATATAGGCATTATCTCAAATACTTATTTTTTGTGGTGAACACAATTAAAATCTACTCGTTTAGAAGCTAGATAACGCTATGATAACAATCTCAACTAAATCTCAGTGACTTACCATAACACAATATTATTTCTTGTTCTCACAAAATCTCATTGATCCAAGATTCTCCAGGGAATCTTCCTCTATGTAGTGGTTCACCATTCTAGAACACTACATCTCGTAGCATGTCTTTTTTGTTCAACATGACACTTCAGGTTTTGCTGTATCAAGGAAACAGAGCATAGAGAATTGGTTTATAAAGGCTTCTGCCCAGAAGTCATATTGCTCTCAATTCATTGGCCACGCAAATCACATGGCCATGACTATCTCCAAGAGGAAACTTTTTAATCTTTACTTGGTCAAAACAATTCTCTCACTGAATTCAGTTCTTAGCCTACAATGTACCTGCACCTATACAACATAACAGAGCAAACAGGTCTAATATTAGACCTAGTTCATTGCTATGAACCTCGGATAGACTCTTAGTGCCAACAGACAATTTTACTACATTTTCATGGTCCAATAATTCTTAACTCTCCTAGACAACACCTTCAGACTTTCTCTCTTCTCAAATCTCCATCACATCCTTTCAGTTCTTATTCTCAGCTGATAAACCATCCATCCTCCAGGACAACTTTTTCCTTTTCTTACAGAGTATAACACACATAATGTAAATATGTGAAAAGCTGGTGGCATTTCGTATTCACCAGAAAAATAAAAGCCAGCAGAAGAGGCATTCCATTAGTACCTACCACACCAGCCTCTCCTCTACTATGTCTCCTTCATTATCAACTACTTTTTCATTGAGTTTTCCTTTTCTCTCCTATCTTTAAAGGTTGTACTCCTTCTAGTTTTTGTATTTTTTTTCCTTTGTTCTGTGCTCATTCCCTCTACTCTAGTGGTTACAAATAAGATCTATTTACAGAACCACCCAAAATTTATATTTCCAGTCTGAACATCACCTGTGATCTCCAGACTTGTGAATGCAACTGCCTAATTATCCCCTTGAATTTCTATTTGGCATTGTAAACCTAATCCATCCAAAATTAAACACCCAATATCTGGCTCAGATCTCCATTCCAAATTCTTCTTCTACCACTCAGTATTAGGTAACTCTATCTTCCCAGTTCCTCAGAACAAAAGACTTCGGAGATGTCCTTGACATATCACTTTTTCCGACACTCTGCATCTAACCAATAAGGAAACAATGTTGGCTCTACCTTTAAATTCCATCCATAATCTCACCATTTATCTCCATTTCTGTCACCAACACCTTGACCCAAATCATAACCTCCTAAAAAATTTTCCCTCTTCATCCTGTTATCTTCAGGTCTGTTTTCTATACAGAAGCCAAAATCATCCTCTTGAAATGTAAATCAGATAATGTTATTCAAAACTCCACCGTGACATGCATCTCTCTCAGAGTAATAGGTAAAGCCCTTATAATGGTATACAAGGTCCTATGCAATCAAGCTGCATATGTTACTATTTCTCACATTTCTAACTCTGCATCATCCCCACTGGTTTTCATACGGTTTCTCAAATGAACTAAAATCTCTTCCATATAGCCCTTTGTATTTGTTTTTATCTTGACCTGGAATAGTTATTCCCATATATCCAAATGCCTCACTCACTTTCTTCAGGTCTTTGTGAGAGGTGACAGCATGCTGGCAGTCCTCACAGCCCTTGCTCGCTCTCGGCGCCTCCTCTGCCCGGGCTCCCACTTTGGTGGCACTTGAGGAGCCCTTCAGCCCACCGCTGCACTGTGGGAGCCCCTTTCTGGGCTGGCCAAGGCGGGAGCCGGCTCCCTCGGCTTGCAGGGAGGTGTGGAGGGAGAGGCGCGAGCGGGAACCGGAGCTGCGAGCGGGAACCGGAGCTGCGAGCGGGAACCGGAGCTGCGCGCCGTGCTTGCGGGCCAGCTGGAGTTCCGGGTCAGCTGGAGTTCCGGGTGGGCGTGGGCTTGGCGGGCCCCTCACTCAGAGCAGCCGGCCGGCCCTGCTGGCCCCGGGCAATGAGGGGCTTAGCACCCAGGCCAGCGGCTGCGGAGGGTGTGCTGGGTCCCCCAGCAGTGCCAGCCCACCGGCGCTGCGCTCGATTTCTCACCGGAACTTAGCTGCCTTCCCGCGGGGCTGGGCTCGGGACCTGCAGCCCGCCATGCCTGAGCCTCCCACCCGCTCCATGGGCTCCTGTGCGGCCGGAGCCTCTCCCACGAGCGCCACCCCCTGCTCCACGGCGCCCAGTCCCCTCGACTACCCAAGGGCTGAGGAGTGCGAGCGCGCAGCGCGGGACTGGCGGGCAGCTCCACCTGCGGCCCCAGTGTGGCATCCACTGGGTGAAGCCAGCTGGGCTCCTGAGTCTGGTGGAGATGTGGAGAACCTTTATGTCTAGCTCAGGGATTGTAAATACACCAATCAGCACCCTGTATCTAGCTCAGGGTCTGTGAATGCACCAATCAACAGTCTGTATCTAGCTGCTCTGGTGGGGCCTTGGAGAACTTTTCTGTGGATACTCTAACTGATCTGATGGGGATGTGGAGAACCTTTATATCTAGCTCAGGGATTGTAAACGCACCAATCAGCGCCCTGTCAAAACAGACCGCTGGGCTCTACCAATCAGCAGGACGCAGGTGGGGGCCACATAAGAGAATAAAAGCAGGCTGCCCGAGCCAGCAGTGGCAACCTGCTTGGGTCCCTCTTCCACACTGTGGAAGCTTTGTTCTTTCGCTCTTTGCAATAAATCTTGCTATTGCTCACTTTTTGGGTTCACACTGCTTTTATGAGCTGTAACACTCACCACGAAGGTCTGCAGCTTCACTCCTGAAGCCAGCGAGACCACGAGCCCACTGCGAGGAACGAACAACTCCAGACGTGCCGCCTTAAGAGCTGTAACACTCACTGCGAAGGTCTGCAGCTTCACTCCTGAGCCAGCGAGACCACGAACCCACCAGAAGGAAAAAACTCTGAACATCAGAAGGAACGAACAACTCCAGGTATGCCACCTTAAGAGCTGTAACACTCACCGCGAGGGTCCGCGGCTTCATTCTTGAAGTCAGTGAGACCAGGAACCCACCAATTCTGAACACATTTGTACTAACGTCACTTTATCAGAGCAGCATTCTCTGACTATATTTAAATATTTTTCTAACCAACACCACAACCAATGATACTCCCCTTTCTCCCACTGGTACTCCATGTTCTTCCTCTCTGCTGTATTTTTATTCACAACACTTTTGCCATTATAATTCATTTATTGGTTTGTTTCAACATCTGCACCAGAATGTAATCAAAGGAATGCTGCAAGAGAAGACGGCAAATTCTGAACACATAACTACCAATGAGAGTTTAGGTTAATGAGCTCCTAGTATTAGCAGATGATAGAAAAAATGAAATAAGTGTGTAGAATATGAAAGAAAAATATCATAATTCTACAATTGTATCTTGGTTCAATATTTGTCTACTGAAATTCATTTTTAAAGTTGTAAATCATGCACAAAGTGTTGAAAAAGAAAATGGAATCTGAAATCCAACACTATGGTGACCTAATACTTAGTCTTTATTTTATACAGTTTCCTCCATTTTGTAGTATTTATTTAGGCCCAAGAAATTTGCAGCAAAGCTTTGTAGCAAAGCTTTCTGGCAATTTAAAAGAGAATGTGAGTTTGTAGAAAAGAAAACCTGGCATTTTCTGTGTCTGACTTCATTAACAATTCTGAGAGCAATCTTTCATCTGAATTATTTTTATAAATTGCTACTGGGAAAAGTACTTGCTATCATGCTTGTGATTGCCAAGCAAGCACATCCCTAGATGCTGCGTAAATGAGCAGAGTAGAATTTAAAACAGAGTTGATGTGAATCTAGCGTGCCAAACGTTATGCTCAGCTGAGGAGGCCCCCATTCATGCAGCGCAACCTGGTCTATCATCATTTGGCGGGGAGACCTCACATTCCTCCACACCTGGCTTTTGCTGATGATAACAAGCCAGATTCTCCTTAGCAGGACCGTTCCTTGCTGAGCAGCTAGAAAGAAAAATGTTCGGTGGGTAAATTTATCTTTGGGGTTTCCAAAAGTACCTCAATGTGCTTTATACTCCTTCATTACTGCTTGGCCTCACTGTACTCTTTCTCCCTAGATGAAATCCAGCTTCTAGATTATCCATATTCATGAAGTATAAAAGAGCAAACTTGGCCTAAGTTAGCATTTTTTCTTTAAAAGTTTTAAGAAAAACATTTTAAATTCTGAAGATAAAATCTTAAGCATCAGTGCATGACTTGTGGATCATATGGAGTCAGAGGAAAATATCATCTTCTGCCCTTAAATATCATACTTCATAGATTCTCAGAACTTCGGAGGCAATTCTACCAAATGTCTGATTCCCCACAGTGGAGTCAGCCTTTCCTAGCTAAAGACTTTCATTGTAGTTATGCTAGAAATGTGCAATAGGAACTAAAGGGTTCTATTTTCAGGAGGAAAATTCAAGGGAGGAAATCTGAGAGTGTATGTTCTTATTTCTCCTAAGGCCAAAGGTGAGAACGGAGTTTAATAGAACAACAAGAAAAAAATCACTTTTCCTCACCAAAAAAAAAAAAATAAGTTTCAAGAAGATGCCTAGGAAAGTAATAGTTTTACTGTTAGCAATTCTATTAAGGTATATGACTAGGTGCTGAATATTCGGCTTTTTAAAGAACAGCTTCTTTTCTATTTAGACTTGATTGGAACGCACAGCATAGGAAGAAAAAACAAACTAAGACACTAAAGTCAGTCTTGAGTTTAAATCCCTGCTTCATCACTTAGCCATTTTGAAGACGATACTTAATATCTCTGAGCCTCAGTTTCCCTATCTTTAAGATAAAGTATCAAAATTTAAACCATTGACAAATAAAATAGATGAAATGTACTTAACATAGTATAGCAAGCATTAATTAATGTTAGTAATGACATTTGTAATTTCTAGTTATTAAGACAAAAATAAAGAATGGTGAATTTTGCATATTACCTTACAGGATCATTATTTACAGGATGAATAAGACAGAAGAAAATAAGAAGGAACACAGTCGTTAGTAGCCTGGGAGTTCTCCACAGGAAACAAACATTTGTATATTCTTATTCCTGTAATTTCATGGCCTTAGTTTCCCATGTCCTGCAGCTCCTCTTTCTATTCACTCCACTCCCTGATTTCTTTTATAAATGTTGTTATTGATCGTACTTGAAAATGTAATTTTTGAAATTAATTGACCCATCAGTGCAATTTTGAATATAAAACATTCACAAATGCACAAAAGCAAGACAAAATAGCATTATTGGTAGTTTGCAAATATGAGATAAAGAAACAAATTTTAAAACTCATGGTTGAAACTCCCATTTCAGCTTCGTATGACATGTTACATCATGAAAGTATAGAATGACCCTGAAAATTCAGAGTGACCATGAATTTTCAAAAAAGAAAGAAAGAAAGAAACTCTAAAGACAATGTTTTTCTTAACAGTATACTTGAAAAAAATAGCCTGTGAAAAAGTTTTATTGGTAGGTAGAAATTCTGGCCTGTATGGTACAGTGTTCTTATAGAGTTTGGAAAAATCTTACTGATATAATTATGTGTTTTATTTGTCACAGTTGACAGACAAGAAATTGGCTAGCAAAAAAATTCTCACCCAATAATTCCTAATGTGTACACATTTCACATTCCAATTCTCCATAAAAAATTGAATGACATGTAAATATTTAATATTAATTGTCTGGAGACTTTTTGTACAGTTCTTCAGGATTATGGAAGTTTTTTGAACATTGTGATTTATTTTGAGCTATTCTTATAATTCCACTGAAATTTTCAGTAAGACATAGTTTACAAAAAAATAAGAATTAAAAAATAAGGCCAGGTGCAGTGGCTAATACCTGTAATACCAGGACTTTGGGAGGCCTAGGCGGGCAGATCACTTGAGCTCAGAAATTCCAGACCAGCCTAGGCAGCTTGAAGAAAGCGTCTCTACCAAAAATACAAAAATTAGCCCAGTGTGGTGGCACACACCTGCAGTGCCAGCTACTCACAAAGCTGAGGTGGGAGCATCACTTGAGCCCAGGAGGAGGAGGTTGCAGTGAGACGAGATCACGCCACTGCACTCCAGCCTGAGCCAGAGTGAGACTCTATCAAAAGAAAAAAAAAAAAAAAGTAGGACTACATCTTCAGACACCTACAAAAATAGAGGGAAAGCTGTGCTTATCAATGTTAAGAATTACAACTCCCACCTAGAATAATGACGTTCTGGTGTTAAAAGTCTTATTCAGTCCCAAAGTTCAATTTGCAACTCTTGCTTAAGTAAATCTTTACAAATTCAGATTGACTCTTGAAGGAATAGGCCATCTATGCCACTGAAGGTATAAACTGGTCCCAGCTCTGTCTCTATTCAACTGTGTGGTGATAGAAGGTTAATATCTTTGACATTTATGTCTTAGTTTGTTTATCCATCAGATAAAATGTCTCTAAGATACTCCAGTACTTAAATTCCGGGACCTTCTGAACCTGATAATTGGAACATTCACTATCAACGACAAACATCTCTTTAGGAGCGTGATATGTCAGCGAGAGCAGCTGCCTCCACGGTGATGAGTGCAGATGTGGAGAGATGACCTCCATCTGGAAGTTCAGCAGGTCGTCTTCCCAACAGAGCCCTTTCTAAATAGCTGTTTGTGTGCATTTCTCACTAGCCTCCCTTAGCAACCCTTGAACATCAAGGTCAAGGAAAGATACACTTGACCCATCCAGTTCCACTGCCAGCAACCAAGGCAAGGGTATCACTAGAGAAGGATGAAAGACAAGCTTGACAGCCACAGTCCGAAATTGTCTAGGCTACAGCAATTGCATCCACCTCCTCCAGTCACAAGGGACTTAATTTAAGAACAGATTCTATTCTGTTTCTTCCTGTCAGCTCTTTTATCCTACCATATTTATTACTTTCAATATGGCACCTAGTGCCATGTGAAGTATTGGAGGAATGCGAAAACACAGACTAGATAAATTCTGTCAAATAGGGTGGGCCATAGTGCAGGATAATTTTCTGGGTGGATTTTGATCAACCTAGTTCCCCACTCTTTCTCACTTGTATTTCCCAAGAATAACTGCTGAATGTGCAAATAATGCAAAATCCTGAGATAGGGAGGAACTTGCTGGAATAGCCTGCACTCTGTTCCAGTCCTCATTAGAAAGAAGCTATCCTTAATCATTTTAGCCTAATGTTTCATGTTACCCCAGGGCACAAAACTCAGGACAGGCTGCTTTCAGGAGTCCTTCAGCTGTGGTGCAAGTAAGGCACAGACACACAATACCCATTCCTCCCCGGAGCAGCTTTTCTGAGCCTTGGAAGGCCAGGTTGCAATAAATCCTAAGCTATTTTCCATTTGATGCCTACCTGTAAGTAATAAGCTCACTTCATGTAACTTGTTTTGTGTGGGTATTTCATCTCTCCAGATTCAGACACACTGGCCACAGTGAACTGCACACACCAGACCACTGATTGACCACAAAACATTATTACAGCTACATATATGCAGAAACCTGGGAGAAACACATTATGCCAGCTCTCATCTCAAAATATATTCATAATCTGACCATTTATCACCACCTCCAATGTTACTCTTCTAATTGATGCAACCCTCTACATTTTATTCTCCACAAAGCAGCTAGGCAGTCTTTTAAAATGAGTCAGACCATGCTATTCCCATGTTTAAAATCCTTCCCAGCTTCCTAACTCATTCAGTATAAAATCCAAATTTCTCACCATAGACTGTAAAGCTACTATATGATCTGGACCTGAACTTCCTTTCAGACTTCACTTCTTCTTTTCCTCTTCCTTACACTTTCTGCTCTAACCATTATGCTATTCTAACTACCCCTCAAAGACGTGAAGCACTCTTCTGTCTCAAGGCATTGCATTAATATTTTGTCCTTCCAAGACTCTATTCCCTTGGCTTTCTCCCTGCCATATCTGTTTTTGTCTATGCTCAGATGTCACCTAATCAGTGCTAACCAGCTATCTAATATAAAAGTCCTTTTATTTTCTTCTTTTACCTTTACCTTTTTTTTCTTCGTAGGTTTGTATGACATTATATTCCCTATTTTCTGATTGCTCAGTCTCATAATTCATTGGATTTAGTTTCATGATTGTATTCCAAGTGGTAAGAACAAAACATGGAACTCATTAAGCACTGACTTTGCCCTAATGAATTTATTGTTGGCATCTTTAATGTATTTAAGTAAATCGAAACAAAAGTAACTTGGTGATATGAATCACTGGCCCAAACTATAAACACTATAAACATATTTCTTAAGTAGGGATGAAGTTAAGAAATACCACAACCAAATTTTAAAATGTGAAACAAATATATATGAAATTCAAGTAAGGTAAAAGTCTGGTTCTTAAGCTGCAGACTCAATTACATATGGGCCAAACGATCTCTTTACCTGCTTTTCATCACTTAATTAAGCATTTTTCTGAGATGATGGTGATGATGACAATGATGTTATTATTTTATAAGGAGAAAATCCCTAGATATTTAGCTCCTCAAATTAGAAAACACATGAAGGAAAATTGTTCAAATAAGAGTATTTTGTTTATCACTTAGAAAGTTGATTGCAGATACACATATCCTTTCATATTCACTTGCCTTCAGTATTTCTTGCGGAGTTTCTTCCCCTAGGAAAATCTGCAACTTAAGAGGACTAAACTCTGAGTTGTAGAGACTAAATCTTTTTTTTTTTTTTTTAACCAGGATCCATTTCCTTATATTGCCAGTCATCTGCTGAGATTAAATGTCTGAAGGTTTTCCGTCTATGAAACTGAAAACTGAACAGAAAGTAATTATTTTACCTAGTTATTTTGAAGTTCAGAGTTTTCACAAAAGAGACTGATAATTGCATAATTTAATACCACATAATGAACAATAGCCTGGGTCGCATCTGAGGTACTCTAGCCATTGGTTTCAAACAAATTTTGGTGAAGATCTATACTCAGCTACTTGTTCTTGGTGAATTCAGCATTATTGTTTACTTTTGTGATGCGAGAAATCTCAATCTACCTCAAAAGTATAGCACTGGTTAATGCACTGGAATGCATTAGGATGTAAAATAAAGTATAACCTCCTTGTTAGTTTTATTTAAAATAAATGACGTTTCATCCCAGTGAGTTTTTATTAATTTGTCTAAAGAGTGGTGTGATAGTGCTAAAAATAACCATATGCCCATATGTACTCATACCTTTTCTTTTTTTTTTTTTGAGACAGAGTCTTGCTCTGTCGCCCAGGCTGGAGTGCAGTGGCGCGCAATCTCGGCTCACTGCAAGCTCCGCCTCCCGGGTTCACGCCATTCTCCTGCCTCAGCCTCTCCGAGTAGCTGGGACTACAGGCGCCCGCCACCACGCCCGGCTAATTTTTTTGTATTTTTAGTAGAGACGGGGTTTCACCGTGGTCTTGATCTCCTGACCTCGTGATCCACCCGCCTCGGCCTCCCAAAGTGCTGGGATTATAAGCGTGAGCCACCGCGCCCGGCCTGTACTCATACCTTTTCTATACATATCAATTATCTCCTAATGCAAGGACCTGCAGTTCTATGATGAGTGATGGCTCTTTCAGCCCACGGAAGTTTTCTTGGCACATGTGCAAAGCAGTTTCAAGTTGCTAAAATGATGATGCCCTTGAAAGCAACCAAAGATGATCCAGTTTCCTTATGCTTCAGGTAGAAGAATTCTGTTATACACTGTTTCCACTGAGTCTCAAAAGGGTTTTAGAATCAGTTACCCTTGGAAGTGGCATGGTCACGTGTTTTTTTAAGCCCTGTCCAAACTCTTCAATTTTTTAGTGTTATTCGAGATTGCCTCCAAAATAAACTACTGAAACTTAAATTTATGTATCAGGGTCTCCTTTTGTTGGTACCTAAACTAAGACAGTTCATGTCACATGTGGCCCTAAAAATCAGAGTTTTAGGTGGGGGATATGGCATCTTTCAACAACATGCTAACAGAATGATCATTGCCTGGACAATCATAAGTCACCTAGTATTAACCCATTATATGTTATAAAAATAAATTTCTAAGATACATTTATATTAAACTGGGATAAAGTATTGTCTTAGAGTGGTCATTTGTGCTGCTATAATAAAATGTCTTAGGCTGGGTAATTTATAAATAACCATTTATAAAGTAAATAATTAAATATAAACATAATTTATAAATATTTATATTACTGTTATAACAGTAATATGATTTATAAATAATAGACATTTATTCCTCACATTTCTGGAGGCTGGGAATTTCAAGATCAAAGTGCCTAGGTCCACCTGAGTCACACCTGGGGCAGCAAAGGAGTGCTGCACCAGAATATGGGGAGCGGAGACTTGAGGCAGCACTGGACAGTAGTACTGTGGTCCCTCTAGCACCCAAAGCTCCTCTTTTGTCATAGTTCTGTCCCCCAGATCTTGGCATTCTGGGCCTGTGATAGAAGGGGCAGCACTGATAATCTCCAAAATGCCTTGGGAGTCATTTCTGCATTATATTGAAGAATAGCACTTGGATTCTGCCTATCCATATTCATCCCCTTATCAAATAATTGTTTAGCCACATCCTTGGTGTTCTCGCCTGAACATGGTTTTCCATTCTGTATTACATAGCCAGGCTGAGAATTTTCCTAATCTTTAAATTCTACTTCCATTTTAATTATATATTCTGCCTTTACTCATTCTCTCTTCTCACATTTACTATAAGCAGTTAAGAGAATTCAAGCCACACCCTCAATTCGGTAGAGATTTCTGCCGAATATTTTATTTTACAACTCAGAAGTTCTTCTTTTCATGAAACACTAGGACAAAACACAATTCTTCAAAGTTCTTCTTTGCTTTATAGCAAGAATGACCTTTCCTCCTGTTTCTGGTAACATTCCGTATTTTGATCTGAGACTTCATCTGAATGGCCTTTACTATCCATATTTCTACAAACATTCTTTTTACACACACTTAGGTAATCTCTAAGAAGATTGAAGTTGTCTCTATATAGCTCTCCTTTTCTGAGTCTTCTTCACCAGAAAATCATTCTTAACACTTCACTTATGGTAATATATATAGGCTTTATCTAGCATGCATCTCCAAGCTTTTCCATCCTCTGCCCATTACCCAGTTCCAAAGCAACTTCCACATTTCCAGACATGTGTCATAGCAGCACCCCACTTCTCAGAATTACTTTCTGTTTTAGGATGTCTGTGCTGCTATGATAAATTATCTTAAACTGGGTAATTTATAAATAATAGAAATTTATTTCTCAGAATTATGGAGGCTTAGAAATCCAACATCAAGGTACTAGCAGATTTGGCATTTGGTGAGGACTTGCTCTCCACTTCACGATAGGACTTTGTTGTTGTGCCTTCACATAGTAGAAGGGCACAGTGCCAAACAGGCTCCCTTGAGCCTTTTATAAGGTACTAATCCCATTCATGAGGGCAGCACCCTCATGACCTAATCATCTCATACAGGCCCTACCACTTAATACTTTTGCATTGGGGATTAAGTTTTAACATAAATTTGGAGAGACTAAGCATTCAGACCATAGCCGGTATGGTGGAAGAGCCTGCATTAGCTTTTTCAGTATCTCTAGCACTTAAGGATTTCAGGCCAAAGGTAAATATAAATCAATCAAAGTAGTCCTAAAAGAAAAAATTAAGAGGCTTAGGCAAGCCTTTTAACTCAGTGCATGTTTTGCAAGACAGAAGGTCTATTTGGTAACATTTTAAAATAACTTTATTTCCTGTTCCTACAGCCAGAGTAGAGAGTGTTGAAAGTAAAGAACCAGTAAAGTATAGCTATATGAAGGAGCTGAAAAGAACAGAGTAACTTGGTGTTAAAATACCTCAGGGTTAAATAACTATTTTATTCTGCTAAGCCAGAAATCGAAATAACCAGATATGTTGACAGAGGTTGAGGGAAATCTCAACTTTGTGGTTTAAAGGGAGAAAATGATTACTAATTATAGACATAAAGTTAATTGCAGTTGGGAAAATTTGTGTGAAGAGTATATGGGATCTCTATTATTTCTTGAAATTGCATGTATATTTACAATTATTATTTCAAAATAAAACTTAAGTAATCAGGAAAAAAATTGCAGTGCTCACTATATTTTATACCACAAACTCCCTTGATATAAATATGTATTTAAAACTGTGACTGGCTGTGATCTTGCAAAGTCAGTGAAAAGACATAAGAAACATAATGTGAGATACAGATGGATTTAAAGAACGCAAGTAATAGGCTGTAGAAAAAACTGTTGGCATCCCACTCAATTTTTTTTGGCACAAATTTATCTTGTTCCTAACTCTGATATATATATATATATATATATATATACATATATATATATATATATATATAATTTGCTTATATGGAATAAGCAAATTTTGCTCTAAAGCATATTAAGAAATATAATTAAACACAGCATTGTTGCTTTAATCCTTATTTCCAAGAAATATATATAGAAATTGTAGATATACTTGTCCTCCATATTAATTATCTCAATTTATCTGTGATACCTCAGCAGACTCTGAAATCTGGAAGTAGCCACAACTCTCTGACATTTATCCTTACAGAAGCATCCTTTCTAACTCCTTGGTTATCGAGGTTTTCTCTTTTGGGTAACTCATAGGCTGCAAAGAAATTATTTTCTCTTTGGCAAACTCTTTTCTGGAAGCTGACACAATTACCAAATTATTTCCACTGTTGCTAGAAGGAATAGAGCCTAGATATTTTTCTTAGATTTATAATGGCTTTCCCTTTCATTTTATTCTATCTGTCTAGGCCATGCAGTTACTTATTGTCCAAAACTGTTTCTTCAGGAGATTCTTACCCCACTCAGTCCTCCAACCCATAATTCCTTGATCCATCACCATAAATTGGTCTTGTTTCAAATAGCGTTTCATAAAATTATAGAACATTAGAGTTAGAGAGACAATTGGTCTCCCTAATTTATAGATGAAGAAATTGTAGTTTTGACTACTTAGTTTATGAGAGAGCCTGAAGCTTGCATAATTTCAGTTACTTGTTTAAGGTATCACAGTAAGTTCATGACAGAACTAAGACCAATAAAAACAATGTTTTACTATATTCCATATACAGCAGAGGCAGAAGTATAAAAAAAAGGAATGATGTTTTGCATGCTTATGCAAAGATACAGTATTCTATTTAAGACATTCCTGAAAGAAAACAGCTATCAATTAAATCAATATATAAATGTTCCAGTTGCACTGGTTATAAGAATTGCACTGATTTAAAATATATTAAAATATAAAAATGGTTATCTTAAAATAAAATACCATGATGAAAATAATGAGTTATAGAGTGTTATGTGTTATGTGTTACGTACATGTGCTATTCAATTTTCACAATTATTTTCAATCTGTTCTATTAAAAATTAATTATTCATCTATACAAGTAATTCAATACTATAAACTACTTGCAAATTTTTTCTTTACTATGTGAAATAATCCAGAAAAGTCTCATGTTATTTTGCTACAAAAAAAAATAAGCTACTGGTTTACACATTTTATTTTGCATAACTATCATCTGGAGAACTTACTAAAACACAGATTCATGGCCTCTAACCCCAGATGCTCTGATTCAGAAGGTCTGGAGTGGTAACCCAGAGTACAATTTTCTATGAACCCTGAGGATACTGCTGTTCTTTTATACACTTTATGAGCTTCATGCACTTTAAAAGTTAAAAAATCTTATTACATACAAAAGGTGGCTAATTTGCACATTATATAATTTAAATAGAGTTGGGAGGTGTATTACTCTGTTCTCACACTGCTAACAAAGACATACCAAAGACTGGGTAATTTATAAAGGAAAAAGGTTTAATTGACTCACAGTTCCACATGGCTGGTGAGGCCTCATAATCATGGCAGAAGGCAAAAAGAGGAGCAAAGTCATGTCTTACATGCCAGCAGGCAACAGAACTTGTGTATGGGAACTCTCATTTATAAAACCATTAGATCTCGTGAGACTTACCCACTACCAGGAGAACAGTATGAGGGAAACTGCCCCCATTCCCCATGATTCAATTATCTCCAGCTGGCCCTGCCCTTGACAAGTGGGGATTTTTACAATTCATGGTGAGATTTGGGTGGGGACACAGCCAAACCATATCAGGAGGTATATCAATCAGTGCTTTCTCTTGTCATAGACAATAATAAAAGTTGTGTTATGGTCAGTGATTATTATGGTATATATGGTAGATAGTCTAAGTAGACTGGAAGGCAAGACTGATAAATATGACAATTAAATTTGAGCTTCAATTGTACAGAAGTAGGACCATGGAGACAGTTAAAGTAATAAGGTTCTGAAACTCATATAGCAGCATAAATGTGAATAATGCAAAGAGAAAACAATGTTATTGTATGCCCTTTTATATACTAAAGATATGTGTTTTACACACCACCATTATAGTATTATTCTGAATCTATGTGCTTACTTTTATCAGTAATTTTATACTAGCAGATGATTTAATGTTACTCATTAGTATCCTTTTCTTTCATCTTGAAGAACTCTCCTTAGCATTTCTTGTAAGACAGGTCTGGTGGTGATAAAGTCCTCAGCTTTTGTCTGGGAAAGTCACTATTTCTCATTCATTTCTGAAGGACGGTTTTGTTCTAAATAGTACCTTTGGGCTTTTGGTTGTCAGTTTTTTTCCCCTTCAAAACTTTGAGTACATTACACTATGCTTTCCTGGACTGTAAGGTTTTTTCTGAGAATCTTGCTACTAGCTATATTGGAAATTCTTTTTGCTATTTGTTTCTTTTCTATTGCTGCTTTCAGAGTCCCCTGTTTGTCTTTGATTTTTGACACTTTTATATACTATGTTTTGAAATAGTCTTATTCGGATTAAATCTGATTGGAGACCTTTAACTTTTATCTACATGGATACTTTCATCTTCCTCCAGGTTTGGAAAGTTTCCTGCTTCTGTTTCTTCAAATAAGATTTCTACTCCTTTATATTTCTCTTCTCTTTCAAACTCCTATGACTAAAAAAATTCTCTTTTGATGTTTTCCCATAAATCTTGTAATTTCTTCATTACTTTTCACTCTGTTTTCTTTCTCCTATGGCTGTATATTTTCAGATAACTTATCTGTGAGTTCACAGACTCTTCTGCTTAACCAATTTTTCTCTTGATGTTTTTCTATTTTATTTTTCATTTCATTCATTGTATCTTTCAGCTCCAGGATTTCTATTTTATCTATTTTTATTTTTTTCAATCTCTCCATTAAATTTCTTATTCTAGTTACTTGTTTTCCTCATTTGATTGAATTGTTTTTCTTCTTGAAGTTCTCTGAGCTCCCTTAAAGTATGTATTTTAAATTTTTTGTCAGATGTACCATATATCTCAATTCCTTTAGAGTCAGTCATTGGTACTTTATTTTGTTCCTTTGGTGATTTTATGTTTCCCTGATTGTTCTTGATCCTTGTGGTCATGAATCAATGTCTCCACATTTGAAGGGGTATGTATTTATTCTCATCTTTCACAGATTGGTTTTGTCTCAGAAAACCCTTCAACACTTAGCCCTTCCAGAGATTCTAGGCAGGCCATCTGGCATAGATCTAAAGCCCAGGAACTGCTCTGACCAACTTGGCACTGGGGCATACAAGAAGCCCGGATCCTCTCAGTCCCATTTGCCACTGAGTGCTGTCTAGAGCATAGGGACTCTGAAGTCAGTTGACAGTGGTGCAGCCTTGAAGCCTGGTGCCAGGGCAGTCCTAGAGGCTCAGTCTATGGGTACTAGCCTGGAGCCTGGGTTCTAGAAGTCTACTCATTTTTAGGTTTTACTGTGATGGACCTGATGTTTGTGTCCAAGGCAAAGTCCTGTGCTCACTTTTCTATTTGCTTCCAAAGGAATGGTATCTCTCTCCACACAGTGCCACCTGAGGTTGAGAGAGGGGTGATGTAAATAATGTAAAAGTGTTTTTTCTATGTAATCTCAATCAAAATAACGTTTTCTTATAGTTGTGTTACAAGCAGATTCTGTGATCTCTGACCTGGTTTCCTTAGCTCTTCTGAAGGTAATTTTGTGTATGAATAGTTGTTAAGATTGATTTTTAAAATAAATTTCAACTTGTTTATGTTTTTCTTTTGTTGTCTTTGCTTTTGGTATCTTTTTCTTCTGAAAAAAACAATAATGTTGCCAAATCTCAAGTCATGAAGCTTTTTCCTCATGTTTTCTTCTAAGAGTTTTATAGTCTTAGCTTTAGCATGTAGGACTTTGATTTATTTTGAGTTAATTTTTGTATATGATGCAAGGTAAAGGTCCAGCTTCATTCTATTGCATATAGATATCTAGTTATCCTAGTAATATTTTTTAAAAAGATTGTCTTTTCCATCATTGAATGGTCTTGACACACTTGTTGGAAATTATTAAACATATATACAATGTTTTATTTTTCCATAGTCTCTAGTCTTTTCTATCGGTTAAGACATCTGTCTCTATGCCAGTACCACATTCTTTTGATTACTGTAGCTTTGTAGTAACTTTTTAACAAAGGAAGTGTGAGTCCTTTGATTTTTTTCTTTTTCAAGGCTCATTTTTCTATTTGAAGTCCATTGAGATATCATACAAATTTTAGGATAGATTTTTCTATTTCTGTAAAAAGAAAGGCTTTGTGATTTTGAAAAGGATTGAATTGAATATATAGATTAGTTTTGATAATATTGACATCTTAAAAATATTAGATTTTCCGATTCATGAACATGGAATGATTTCCCATATATTGATGTCTTCTTTCATTTGTTTCAGCAGTATTTTGTAGTTTTTATTTTATGATTATTTTACTTCCTTTGTTAAGCCAATTCTGAAGTATTTTAATCTTATGCTATTGTAAATTGCAATTTTTTCTTAATTTTCTTTTTAGATTTTTCAGTGTTGGTGTGTATGAATGAAACTAATTTTGTGTTTATTTTGTATTCTGCTATATTGCAATTTTGTTTATAAGCGCTAAATAATTTTCTACAATCTTCAGGGCATTGTACGTATCACATCATACAAGCTGCAAACGAAGATAATTTAACATGTTACTTTCAAATTTGGATGACATTTATTTTTTTCTTGCCTAATTGCTCTGGCTATGTCTTTTAATTTTTTGTTGAGTAGACCTATTAAGAGCAGGATTCCTTGCCTTATTCCTGATCTTAGAAGAGCAACTCTCAGTCATTCAACATTAAATATAATGTTCACTATGGGTTTTTATATATGGCCTGCATTACATTGAGATAATTTTCTCATAGTCCTTGTTTGTTGAGTAATTTTATCAAGAAAGAGTGTTGGATTATGTTCAATGCTTTTCTCCATCACTAAACACGACCATGCTGGTATTATTTTTTCCCCTTATTCTGCTAATGGAATTTATTGCATTGATTTTAATATGTTGAACCATCTTTGCATTCCAAAAATAATTTCCAGTTGGTTATGGTACATACTTTTTTTAATACACTGCTGAATTCAGTTTGCTAATGTTTTGTTTAGAAATTCTGTATTAATGTTGATAAGGGACATTCGTTTGTTGTTCTGTTTTCTTAAAGTGTCTTGGTGTCTGGGTTTAATATCAGAGCAATGCTGGCCTCAGAGATTGAGTTAGAAAATATTCCCAGATCTATAATTTTTTGGAAGAGTTTGAGAAGGATTAGTGTTATTTTACTTTTAAATGTTTGCTAGAATTAATCACTGAAGCCATCACCTCCAATAATTATCTTTGTTGGGAGATTTTTGATTACTGACATAATTACAGATATATTCAGATTTTCTGTATTTCATGATTTAGTTTAGTGTTTTTAGAAATTTTTCCACTTCATCTAGGGTATCCAATTTGTTGGTGTATAGTTGTTCATTGAACTATGTTATGATTTTTTGTTTATTGTAGAATTGAAAATAATGTTCTCACTTTAAATTCTGATTTTTCTAATTTGAGTCTTTTTTTCTGTCAATTTAGCTGAAGTTTTGTCAGTTTTGCTTACTTTCCAAATAACTAAGGCCAGATGCAGTAGGTTATGTTTGATATCCTAGCACTTTGGGAGGCTGAGGTGGAAGGATCACTTGAGACTAAGAGTTTGAGATCAGCCTGGGCAACATAATGAGATCCATCTCTACAAAAAATAGAATAAAATTAGTCAGAAATGGTGGCATGTGGTCTGTATTTCTACCACTCAGGGGGCTGAGAAGGTAGGATCACTTGAGCTCAGGAGGTCAAGGCTGCAGTGAGCCATGATCATACCATTGAACACCAGCCTGGTTGAGATTCTGTTTAAAAAGAAAAAAAAAATTCAAATAACCCACTTTAAAAAATGTTTAATTTCAATAGCGTTAGGTGTACAAGTGGTTTTCCATTACATGAATGAATTGTATAGTGGTGAAGTCCAGGATTTTAGTGCACCCATCACCCGAGTAGTGTACCTTGTACACAAAAGACAGTTTTTCATCTCTTACCGACTGCTATCTACCCCCATTCTAGTCTCCGGTGTCCATTATGTCACTCTGTATGCCTTTGCATTACCATATCTTAGCTCCCACTTATAAGTGAGAACATGTGATATTTGGTTTTCAATTTCTGAGTTACTTCACTTAGAGTAATGGCCTCTGGTTCCTTCCAAGTTTCTGCAAAAGATATTATTTTGTTAATTTTTGTGGCTAAGTAGTATTCCATGGTGTATATATACATATCACATTTCTTTCATCCACTCATCAGTTCAGCACTTAAGGTGACTCCATATATTTGCAATTGTGAACTGTGTTACAATAAACATATGCATGCAGGTGTCTTTTTTATATAGTGACTTCAAATAACTCACTTTACCTTATTAATTTTCTCCATTTTTTCTTTACTCTCTATTTTGTTTATAACTTCTCTAATTTTTATTTCCTTCCTTCTGCTAGCATTTGATTTTAGTTTGTTCTTCTTTTTCTAGTTTCCTAAGTTTTAAAGTCAGGTTGTTGATTTATAATCTTTCTTGTTTTTTAAAGTAAGAATTTATAGCTCTAAATTTATTCCTTAGCACTGCTTTTGCTTCATCCCTTTTTTTATGTTGTGTTTTAATTTCCCTTTGTCTCTAAGTATTTTCTGACTTCCCTTTTGATTTATTCTTTGACTCATTGGTTAAGAGTGTGGTTTCATTTCCACATATTTGTGAATTTTCTAGTTTGCTTTCTGTCTCTGATTTCTAACTTCACCTTGTGCTCAGAGAGGTAACTTTGTATGATATATATATATCTTTGAAAATCTATTGAGATTTAATTATTTGTAGGCTGATTTATTGTCTATCCTGTAAAATGTTCCATGTGCAATCAAGAAGAATGCATATTCTGTGGTTGTTGGGTACAGGACTCTGTATATGTCTACTAGATCTAGTTAATTTATTATGTTGTTTCAGTACAGCATTTCCTTACTTATCTTCTGTCTGGTTGTTCTATCCACTACTGAAAGCAGGATATCGAAGGCCCCAACTATTATTGTAAAACCATCTATTGTTTTCAGTTTTGTCTGTTTTTGTTTCATATATTTTCATAATCCGCTATTAGGTGCATAAATGTTTATAATTATTATATCATCTTGCTGTATTATTCTTGCTGTACTTAATAATATATAATGTCTTTTTTCTCTTGTATACTGTTTTGATTGAAAGACTAATTTTTCTGCTATTGATATAGGCACCCTACACTTTTAGTTAATACTTACATGGAATATATTTTCCCATCACTTGATTTTAAACTTACTTGTGTCTTTGAATCAGAAGGAGGTCTTTTGTAGACAACATAAAGTTGGATCATGATTTTTTGTTTTTTTTTTTTAATCAATTCTGTCAATCTCTATTTTTGCCTGGAAAGTTAAGTCCATTTACACGTAAAGCAATTACTAATAATAGAAACTTACTCGTGTCATCTTGCTATTTGTTTTCTACATGACATAATTTTTGTCCCTCATTTCCTGCATTACTGTCCTTTTTTCCATTAGTTGATTTTTGTCCCAAATGCTTTTGTTTGCTTCTCATTTCCTTTTTTGTATAGTCTGTAAGTATTTTATTTACCATATGAATTAAATTTAACATCCTAAAGTTATAACAGTCTAATCTGAATTTATAGTAGCTTAACTTCAATGACATTAAAAAAACTGTGGCCGAGCACAGTGTTTCATACCTGTTATCCCAGCACTTTGGGAGGTCAAGGTGGGAGGATCACCTGAGGTCAGGAGTTCAAGACCAGCCTGGCCAACATGGAAAAACCCTGTCTCTACTAGAAATACAAAAAATTAGTCGGGTGTAGTGGCACATGTCTATAATCCCAGCTACTTGGGAGGCTGAGGCAGAAGAATCACTTGAACCAGGGAGGTGGAGATTGCAGTGAGCCAAGATTGCGCCATTGCACTCCAGCCTGGGCAACTAGAGCAAAAAAATCTGTCTCAAAAAAACAAACAAACAAAAAAAAACAAACCTCTGCTCCTTGACAGTTCTGTCCCCACCCCTTCGTTTTTTCATGTCATAAAATTACATCTCTATATCTTGTATGTCTCAAAACAAACTAATCATTGATTTTTCAATGAATTCATCTCTTACATTGTGTAGAAAAAAATGTGAAGTTACATCCTGGATTGAAGACTGAGAATCCTGGCCAAAAATTCCTAGTTTTTAATTCACGTTTGTAATCTTATGTAAAATACATTTTGCAAAATTCATAAACTTTCATCTATTTTTGAATTATTTTATTCAAATTTAAATAGATTCTTCAATGTTTTCATTATTCTTCAGCTCTGTTTTTTCTCCATTATTATTAACACTCATGAGCAGAGAAAGTAACATAAATTAACTACCATATATATGAAAATGTGAAATAGAGAAATTTTTGAAGAAATGAAAGATAATGGCATTTTGTCTTTGAATAGCATATGGAAATGTTATATAAATAGTAATGCACATTAGACATTTATAAACAATAACGATTTTCAGTTATGTATAAATTATAAGCCAATAAGAGAGGATATTGACAAAAACAAAGTTTTTAAGCTATTAGTCAATAGTATTATCTTTTTATCTTAAGTAAACTGAGTATTTATAGAATTTTGTTTGCTTTTTGAAATCATTTCAGGTATATTTTGTTCTTTACTTCTCATGTCATAATTGCTGAAATAGAGAAGACACTCCTTCCCTATTGAGGTTGAAGTTGCTCTTCACTGCTCTTTTCCTTCCCTGTTTTATTACATTTTAGCAAAGGTGGGTTTTTTCTTTAAGCTTCTCATATCTCTTTTTATTAAAAACTTGTACCATGTTCTCCTAGGACTGAATCAAAGGATATTTGAGCTGTATCTTGTAATGTTACACTCCAAAGATCCTTCCTGCCAGCAATTCCCTCCAGGAAAACGCCCACAGATGTGATCTATTTTACATTCAGGGTAAAGTTTGCAGACAACCTATACCATTTTCTGAAAGACTTGGGTATACACATTTGTTTAAGAGTCTAATTCTGTTGTCTTAAGTTGTAATAATTTATCCTCATGCATCCTTTGCTATTTCTGTAGAGGATTTCTGATAACCTAATTCAAAATGTTTCAGGTGGATATGCTTCTAAGTTATTTCTTGTTCTCTTTATGCTATGATACCTAGATTCAAAATTTAATAACTATCTGATTATAGAATCATAAAGAGTTAGATATACAAGGGCCTTTAGAAATAATTTATTTCAACACTCTCATTTTATAGTTTTGAACTGACTGAGTCCCAAATATATTAGTGTTGGTTATCACCAGGCTTAGAATATAAGCCCATGTTTCTCAAAAGCCAATTTGCTACTCTCTGCCCTAAAATGTGCTGACTTCAGTATAAAATGCTGACTTTATTCATGGAAAGAGAGTTGTGTATATATTAATCATTAATTTTAATGGTGCAATCATACATACTCACTCAAAGTTGAAAACATGGAAGAGATCCCTTCCCTTGGCTGGAAAACAAGAAAAGTCAGTTCTTACTGTACAAACTCTTGTGTTCTACTGTCACGAATTTATATAGGATAGCTCTCAAGGCATTTATATTTGAAAATCTCCTTTGCATCCTTACGAGTCCTTGATTGTAAGAAAAACATATAAACCTTAGATTTTAACAGAAGAAAAATGTAGTGGTAAACAAAAGGCACTTGATGAGAGTGTGTGTGTGTGTGTGTGTGTGTGTGTATGTGTTTGATTTTTGTTCCTAGTGGTGGCAGTCGGGGAAGGTGTTTAAGGAAGACATAAGCCAAGACTACCCTCAATGTTAACATTCAAATATTATTTTTCAAGTTGTACACATAAAAGTGTTCATGGCTTTTGACAGGTCATGTTATGCACCATTCATGGAAAAATGTCTAAAATGCTGTTTGTACTCACCAGATTACATAGGACAGCACCATGTAGTAGGTTTAAAACACCTATTAACTTATGTATTAAAAAATGAAAGTATAGATTCTTTTTAAAACTACTGACTTTGTAAGATAAAAATAAAATAAAAAAGACAGTATACTTAAAGAAGTAGAGTATAATAGGACTATATAACTCTACTGAATGCTTACTTGCTAATGGATGTTTTCTTGGATGACAACTTTCTTCCTGTGATGCAGCTAAGCAGAGTACTGGGTCTTGAGACACACTTCTACAATTGAGTAGCTCTGGTTAATCACACAATGTAATAGAATGTGGTCACAGGATGCTAAGGAAAGGAAACACAAGTGAATGAATTTACCTGAAGAAAGCTAATGAGAGAACACAAAGAGGTAGCAGTTGTGTTAATAACTCAAAGGTAAAAGTAATTCAAGAGAGAGTGATGTCAACAAGATGTTTGACTAATAAAGTCCGGGCCCTTATCTCCCTTACTTAAACATTATAACACAAACAACCTGTAAAACTGAATTTAAAAAACCTAGAAAACCTGGATAGATATATAACTAGTAGGTTAATTGAATCAATAAGCAACATTTCCCAACAAAAAACATCCCAGGATCAGATGGCTTCACTAGTGAATTTTACCAAACATTTAAAGAATTAACAACAACCATTCTCAAACTCCTCCAAAAAATAAAATAAAATAAAGATGTGGGAACACTCTCTAACTTATTTTATGAGGCTAGCAATACCATGATATCAAAGGCAGACAAAGACATTAAAAGAAAAAAATACAAAATTACAGACCAATATTCCTTATGAATATTGATACAAAAATCCTCAACAAAATACTAGCAAATCAAATTCAAGAGCATATTAAGAGGATTATTAACAATTAGTTAATGAAATTTACTCCTAGGGTACAGGACAGGTCAACAAATAAAATCAATCAATGAAACACACCACATTAACAGAATGAAAGAAACCCACATGGTTATCTCAGTTGATGAAGAAAGACAGAATTATTTCTTATCTATTCACAGAATTCAATACAATACACTTTCATGACAAAAACACTCAACTAACTAAAAATTGAAGAAGACTACCTCACACAATAAAGGCCATATATCAAAAGCATTTAGTTAACATCATCCTCAGTGCTGAAAGATGAATAGCTTTTCCTCTAAGATCACAGACAAGGCAAGGATGCCACTGCTTCTATTAAATAAAATATTGAAAGACCTAGCCAGAGCAATTAGGCAAGAAAAATAAATAAAATCCTTTCAAATTGAAAAAGAAGAAATATAATTATCTTTGATCCCAGGTGACATGATCTCATATGTAGAAAACCCAAGAAATTCCACAAGGGAAAAAAATTAGAATAAAATGGATTCAGCAAAGTTGCAGGATACAAAAATCAAACTCCCAAAGCAGCGGTATTTCTATACACTAACAATGCATAATTTAAAAAGGAAATTAAGAAAACAATTCCATTTACAACAGCATCAAAAAGAATAACATACTTAGGAATAAGCTTAACCAAAAAGGCAAAAGACTGGTACATTGAAAACTACAAAAACCTGCCAAAAGAAATTAAAGATACAAGTGGAAAGACATCCCATGTTTATGGACTAGAAAATAATATTTTTAGTATGTCAACACTATCCTAAGTAATCTACATATTCAGCGCAATTCCTACCAAAATGACAATTGCATTACATAAAATAAAAACATAAAAATTCATCCTAAAATTTGTATGAAATCTCAGTGTACCCCGAATAGACAAAATAGTCTTGAAAAAGAAGAAAAAAAATCAAAGGACTCATACTTCCTTATTTTAAAAATTACTACAAAGGTACAGTAATCAGGGTCAAGCACATTGGCTAATATCTGTAACCCCTGCCCTTTGGGAGTTACAGACATTAAAAAAGGCAGAGGATTACTTGAGGCTAAGAGTTCAAGACCAGCCTGGGCAACATAGTGAGATCTTGTCTCTATAAAATAATTTAAAAAATAGCTGAGTGTGGATGCATGTGCATGTGCCAGTAGTCTAGCTACTTGGGAGGCTGAGGCAAGAGGAATGCTTGAGCCCAGGATGTTCAGGTTGGAGTGAGCCAAGATCTTGCAACTGCATTCCAGCCTGGGTGACAGAGTAAGACCTCATCTCCAAAGAAAAAAAAAGAAAAAGAAAAACAGCTACAATCAGAAGAGCATGCTACTAAAGGCAGACATCTTAATCAATGAAAAAAAAAATACAGACCACAGGGGGAAAAAACAAAAAACCTTTGCATATATGGCCAATTTTCGACAAGAGCATTAAAACCATTCAGTCGCTTTTCGACAAGAGCATTAAAACCATTTCGACAATATTTTCGACAAGAGCATTAAAACCATTCAGTAAGGAAAGGATTTGTCATTTCAACACATGGTACTAGGAGAAGTGAATATTTACATGCAAAATAAATAACTCTTACCTTATGCCATATGCAAAAATTAACTCAAAAATGGATCAAAGACCTAAATTTAACAAATAAAACAGGATACTTTTGGAAGAATACATAGAGGGAAACTATTGCATTTGATTTTGCAAAGAGTTATTGGGTATTACACTAAAAGTAAGGCAACAAAAGAAAAATGTAGACATATTAAACTTCTTCAAAATTTAAAAATTTTGTTTATTAATGATGTAATTAATGAAGTCAATAGATAACCCACAGAAGGCGAGAAAGTATGTACTATCATATATTTAATAAAATATTAATATTCAGAATATATATAGAAATCCTACAACTGAAAAACCAAAGCAAACTCAATTAAAATATGAGAAAAGGACTTGAATAGATATTTTTTTCAAGAAATGAACATCACTGATGGAAAAGGAAATGCAAATTGAAACCACAACGAGGTATCACTTCACACCCATTAGGCTTATTATTATCAAAATAACAAAAAATAACAAGTGTTGATAAGAATGTGGATTTATTGCAATTCTTTTACATTTCTGGTGGGAAGCTAAAATGGTACCTCCACTGTAGACAATAGTATTAAATTTAGAATTTCCATATGATCCAGCAATTTCACTTTGGAGCATATACTCAAAATAATTCAAAGCAGGGACTCACACAGATATTTGTACACCATAGGCACAGCAGCACCAAAAACTGGATGAAAGGCTAAACAAAATATGGTATATATACACAATGTATTATTTTTAACCTTAAAAAATAAGGAAATTATGTGACATGCTACAACATGGTTGAACTTTGAGGACATAATACTAAATGAAATAATTTAGGCACAAAAAAACAAGTATTGTATGACTCCACTTTTATGAGATACCCAGAACAGTCAAATTCCTAGAAATTAGATGGTAGTTGTCAGTGCGTAGAGGAGAAAGGAATGATGTGTTATGTTTAATATGTATGAAGTTTCAATTTGTGAAGATAATAGTTCTGGGGCTGGATGGTGATGATTACTCTATAACAATGTGAATTTACATAATGCCACTGAACTGTGCACTTAAAAATAGTTAAAATGTAAGTTTTGGTAATATTTTGTTCAAATATATAAATATATACACAAATATATTCCTGCAATAAAAAATGCATCTATATCTTTTAGAATGTCACACAGTTATTGGGAATGAGACACCCTTACTCATTTGGAGATGATTGTGAAAGCCCCATCCGTCTGTCTTTATACATTTCCAGTGTTGAATGTATCCTGACAGAGTGCCTGATGAATTCAGTCCATGCCACTGACATATAGGTTAAAAAGTATAAGAAGAACAAACATCATCATACATTGCAAAGAAATAACTTTTGGGTATCTATTATTCAATAGCTGCTGTATTTGGCAGTAATAATAAATGGAAAAAGAAGACAAAGTTTTAGCACTAAATTAGAAATGTAAATAATACTTACAATAAAATTTGGTGAGTGTTAAACAGATTGTATGCTCAGGTGCAGTGGAAATCTTGACACTTTGTCCTGAGATATGCTGAAGACAATTGATAAATATATTTTTTTGAGGATTTGTCAAAGTGATAAAATATATTTTGTATTTTTAAGATAAACATAAAGTTGTGATAGTTTCCCTTACTATAAAACATCTTCTGATTGCTGATACATATCTATCCCATTAAATTGTTATAAAAACAACTAATGAAAATAATGGATATGTACAGTATCAAATAGAAAGAGATGCAGTCAAAACATTTCTTATCAAAAGGTTTTTTTGCAATGCACTGCTAACAGTTATTGCTATGGCAACTCGATTATCTTGAAATATTCAGATTACACTGAAATATCATACTATTGAAAATCAACATTTTCACTTTTATTCTTTATCATACTTTTAATATAAAAATAGCACTTGTTTGAGATTCTTTGTTCAATTTTTCTAAAAGATAATATTAGATAATATTGTCTGTAAGTAAAGAGAGTATTCAAGAACAATGAGTTTAGGAAAAAAATAAGGAAAACCATCCCCAAACCTCACCATCCTATACAGAAATTTGAAATTTGAAAGCAGGTAAAAGTAAATCACTGTAGAGTCTTTAATATAAACTTTACATTTCAAACATGAAAGCTTCAAGAGGAGGATCCAAAATAACAAAATTGAATCATAATACTGCAAGTTTTTTTTTAAACAAATTTTAGAACCATTTATGATGGTGGTTCATTCACCTTCTCATAGGTTCTTCAGGATGCAGGAAACTGACAAACAGGTAAGAGATAGTCATGCAAGTGATATAAGAAGAAAAAACGGGTGGCACAAATGCTGATATAAATGTGTATAATTAAATGACTCACAGCAGGAAAAATGCAGCAACTGAGTAAACATATTTCCCAAAGAAACTACGAGAACAAAATATTCTAAACTCACAGTGACAATTAGAAGTTTCACTGATTTACATACTGGTTGAAGCTGAGCATATTATAAACCTACCAAACAAAACTTTTATCTGGTCAGGGATCAAAGATTTCATTAGTCATGGTAAGACTCATGTTAAAAGAGTTTATAAACATTGGGTATCCTTCAAAATGATTCAAACTGTTTAGTCTTCCTAAGAACATAAGAATATTTTGACAAACCATATATTTTAAACTATAAATAGCTCAGCAATCAATTTCTCAAATCAGGTATGTCTTGGGGTTTAAGCACAGAATATTTGAGATTGAAGTAATAGTGAGTAAAGCACTATCTGGTAACACATTTTTGCATCTTTGATGTGGGAAATGGAGAATTTAATGCAACTAGCATCTCTTCTTTTGACACAAATCCCTCTTAAAGTGGAAATTCCAGTTTAAAATTGTGTGTGCCTACAATTTTTTTTATACTGAAGATAAAGATCTTTCAAAGAGTAGCTTTTCCTAGGCCAACACATGTTTAATTATTATCAACAATAGCTGAAGAGATTTTCCTGAAATATTGGCTTAGGGAAATCAGGATAGTGTTCAGAACGTTTAAACTCTCTGATATCACAACCTCAATATTTCAGTGACTTCATATAATCATAATGTTGTTTTTTTTTGTTTCCCACGCCTCACTCAGAGTAATCCAACACAGTTATCCTCACTTAAACCATTTTCTTCCAAGTGACAAGGATCCAGGCTCTCTCCATTTTGTGACTCTACTTTCCTCATGCTCCTCAGTGTCCTGTCCATTTAGTCAGTAGACAGAAAAACAATGGAAGACGGGGTGTGGGAGGATTTCATGAGCTGTAGTTGAAAGTGGTATATATCATTTCTTCCCACACTCTTTTTAGCTATAATCCAGTCATATGGCTTCATCTAATCCCAAAGGAGGATAGGGACTGTCACTGAGCTCCATGTTTGGTGAACAGCCAGTAAATTGGGCAATTTATCTCTTCATAGATAAGGATTTCTATTTTCTGAGTTTATTTCTTGTGGGAACAAAGCAAGATTTTATACTCACTTTATCTAACATCATCTGCTTTTCAGGCCTGTGTGTGTGTGTGTGAGCGTGAGCATGTATGAGTTTAATAAGAATATTACTTTGCCAAAACACTCTAAAGCAGAAGTTTGTTTTCATTCTACCATTACTATCTTTTCGGCATCATCTTTCTGCCTCAGGGTGCACATCTTTTTTGACTTCAGATTTAGGCCAGAACACAGTGCTCCCATCACTATATCACACCCGGTTCTTCCTAGTATAACAATACTTTAAACTCATTTCCAGATGTCCAGTCCTTTTCAGAATGTACATGTCTGTTG
Organism: Symphalangus syndactylus; assembly: GCF_028878055.3. Taxonomy (NCBI): domain Eukaryota; kingdom Metazoa; phylum Chordata; class Mammalia; order Primates; family Hylobatidae; genus Symphalangus; species Symphalangus syndactylus. The sequence continues at coordinate 31,375,755 of NC_072426.2, forward strand.
TTGCAAAGTTTTAAGTATCATCTTGTGGCTTGTTCATATGCTAAAGCCTTAATGAGAAATAGTATAAAGTTTCTCAGAAACTGGTCCCTAAATCCACTACATCATAATCACCTGAGGTATTTGTTAACTTTTGAAAATCTAAACCAGGAATTGAGAATTGCAATCTCCTAGAGATGACTGAAACCTGCGTTTAAAAAAACCACTTCCAAGTGGCTCTATTGCATATCAAATTTTAAGAACTAAAAGCTCAGTGGTACTATCTTCCAAGATAATACATTTCGATTATTACAGTGACCTTCATATAATTTCATATAACCACATAACAAATGTTATATAGACTTCAACTTAGATCAAATGAAACAAGTACACTGTTCTCCTCACAAAACTTTAATATTATTCAACTAAGACAAACACCCAAGAGACAAATATCTCTTGAATTCAAAGACAGCACGAAATGTGAATGCTGCTCCTAATACAGAATTTAAAAATGAACCAGGCTGTCATTTAGATTCTTTACAAATAAACAGGAAACTCAGGTAAAAAAATAGCAAACGGCTGATAGCAATCAGAACTGCAACTAAGTTAGATGAGTTTCCTGTAGCTTCCAGGTGTCTTTATAATTGAAATAAATGACTCCTTAAAAAAAAAAGCAAAATAAATTAAATTATGAAGAGAAGGATGCCTGACAACGGTTTAAAATATATGTAAATGCATATATATTTTTAATGCATATGACACTTCAAGATACCTAGCTAGATAAACCAAACCAGGTCATCAAACAGCTTTATAACCTACATTTACAAGACAAAAATTAAGTTAACATTTTTAACAGAAAGTATTATTTTATTGTAAAGTACTTTAATAAAGATGTTTTTCTTAATACCTTTCTTATTGGAAACTAAATTTTCTGGAGATACATAAAATGCAATGCAAAGGCCCAAATCATTTCATTGTTTAAATATAAAACAAAAGGTATGCCTCGAGGGGCATGGAATCCTATGGTTTCAGTTTGTGTCCATACAAAATATATACAGTCTGTAATGATGATTGTTAGAATTACCTGAATATTTATTAGCCCTTCCTTTTTGTTGTGATAACATTTCTTTTACTACTTCTACTCTTTCATATCAACACCACCACAGCTGCCACCACACCAAGAGTTAGATTTAGCTAGTTAGTTCCTGAAAATTCTTCAGATGAGGGTAGACACAGGAGTCAAGTGGGTAAAAGAGAAAACCTCTTCTTATAATACCAATGAAACTTCTTATAAATCAAATACCATTTTTATTATTACTTCCTCAAAAGAATTAGAGCACCCTGCTGCTAGTGCCAAGGATGACATAGGCACCTAATGTACAGCACTTTTTCTCTTTAAATTCCAAGAATCTCTGAATACTGTTGAACATAATTGTTAAAATTCATGTTAAGAGTCTTGTTGAAAAACTATGATTTTGCTAATTAATGTGAAATAGATTACTATTCTTTATTACAAACATTTTGTATTATTCTTTATTAATACAAACATTTAATACAAATTCACTATGGATGAGATTTTTTTTCCATATTTTAAATTCTTAGTCTCTGAAGCCTTGATAAGGAGGCTGTTACTCAGGCACAAGTGATTTTGCATTGCTGAAAATGCTTTCCAATGTTCTTAGGAAGTCATGAGTCTTTAGTGATTAATATACCGAAAAGCACTGAGCTGTGGGATGGGTGGTTCATCACTTTCCAGTAGGTGTGTTTTTATTTTGATTGCTAACGTGACCATCCAGGAATACTAGTGCCATTTAACTACTTTGGGAATCATTTTGGTGGCTAGAATGTACAGCTATTCATAATTATGGTAATTGTATTTTTAAGTAGTGACTTATTTTTAAGTAGAAGCATTTAAGCATTTAGAAATAGAAGCTCCATTCTGGTGCCACTCCAATGTTGCTTTAGTGTATCTAATTGCCTAAATGGATTTCAGCTCTTTAGCTGCTGTCATTATAGCAAGTCCCAATAATAAGCAATGGTTACTCAGGGAAATGTGAGGATGGAAGCATTTGCCCTGCTTTCTAAATGTGAATTCTGCCCAGAACTCATAAATGTGCTCATCGATGGTGTGACTTCTTTGATAACTCTATTTCAATATACTAAATTGCACCTGGAGATTATTTGACAAAGTAGGAAAGAAAACTTCCAACAGGTTTCCATGGCTTCAGGGTGAAGACTTTGAATCCCTATAGCCATCCGGGTAAAGATAAAAAGCCCTTGTGAACTCACTATTCCCATTTCCTCCTTTCCATCCTCTGCTCCAAACTCTGCTTGGCCACTTGCATTCCTGATTCTATCAGTCTCTCACTTCCTTTATTTCACTTATGTTTCCCCTGCTTAGTATTACAGATTATCCTTGGTGCTGCCAAAACATCCTGCTTCTTGGTCTTTGAAAATAATAAACATCGTTTTCATAGAATTATTTTTCATATTTTTTTTTTCTTTCCTGACTCCAAATTTAAACTCAAAGAAGGTAGGACTATTGAGTTTTTTCTTTTTTCTTTTTTTTTTTGAGATGGAGTCTCACTCTGTCACCCAGGCTAGAGTGCAATGGCGTGATCTTGGCTCACTGCAAGCTCTGCCTCCCGGATTCACACCATTCTCCTGCCTCAGCCTCCTGAGTAGCTGGGACTGCAGGCATCCGCCACCTCCCCTGGCTAATTTTTTGTATTTTTAGTAGAGACAGGGTTTCACTGTGGTCTCAATCTCCTGACCTCGTGATCCGCCCGCCTCGGCCTCCCAAAGTGCTAGGATTACAGGCGTAAGCCACCGTGCCCGGCCAAGTGGTTTCTTTTTAAAAGATTCTTAGAAATTATGTTCAGCACAGAGCTGACTTTCAATAAATGTTTGATGAAATCTGCCTCTGGATAATTTCATCTATTGGAAGCTAAGCTTAAGGGGCAGGTCTTTGTAAAATATTCCCTAATACTATACAATGAGCATTTCGTAAGTAAGTATATTTAATGTTGAAGGTACTGGTGTATGTTCATTTGTGGATGCAAAGATGTTATGTCCCTGTGTACAGGAATTAGGAGAGCAAGTGGTTAATGGCAGGGTCTGAATCTGAAAAATACCATAATATCCTTCAAGTAGTCACTTCTTCCATCTTATTTCCATTCTCCCTGGCTATGTTATGTATGTATATATGTATAAAGACATACTGACAGACAGGACTAGCTGGATTTCCTAGGCCGACTAAGAATTCTTAAGCCTAGCTGGGGAAGGTGACTGCACCACCCTTTAAATATGGGGCTTGTAACTCAACTCACACCCAACCAATCAGGTAGTAAAGAGAGCTCACTAAAATACCAATAGGCTAAAAACAAGAGATAAAGAAATAATCAAATCATCTATCACCTGAGAGCACAGGGGGAGGAACAATGATTGGGATATAAACCCCAGGCATTCGAGCTGGGAGTGGGCAGCCTCCTTTGGGTCCCCTCCCATTGTATGGGAGCTCTGTTTTCACTCTATTAAATCTTGCAACTGCACACTCTTCTGGTCCGTGTTTGTTCTGGCTCGAGCTGAGCTTTCGCACACCGTCTACCACTGCTAAATGCCACTGTCGCAGACCTGCCACTAACTTATATCCCTCCGGATCCGGCAGGGTGCCTGCTGCCCTCCTGATTCAGCGAGGCATCCATTGCTGCTCCCTATCGGGCTAAAGGCTCACCATCGTTCCTGCACAGCTAAGTGCCCGGGTTCGTCCTAATCAAGCTGAACCCTAGTCGCTGGGTTCCACGGTTCTCTTCCGTGACCCATGGCTTCTAATAGAGTTATAACACTCACCACATGCCCCAAAGTTCCATTCCTTGGAATCCGTGAGGCCAAGAACCCCAGGTCGGAGAACAAATGGCCCGCCACCATCTGGGGAGCAGCCGGCCATCATCTTGGGAGCTTGAAGAACAAAGACCCCCCTGTAACAATACCACATACACAGACATGTTCTATATTTTTACGGTTGAATTTCTCTAGTGAATTTATCATTTCTTTCCTTTTCCTCTTATTTCCCTGTTGAAAACATACTGAAACAAAGTTATGCTTTGTAATTATTAACATCAGAATTTTCAAGCTAGAAACCCATCTATCTTCCCCCACAGTCTATTATCTTTATGAAGTAACAGAATGAAACCACCAGAGATAATGCTGTATTTCAGTAAATAAATTATTTCAAATTACTTTTATCCAACCCTCATACACATGGAGACTGTGGATAGGCTTCTATCCCCAAAGAGAAGTATTTTTCCTCAAATGCCTATATAAAAAATAAATTATTGTTCAGTGATTAGTTATATAAGGATGAATAATATCACTGCTTTTTAACTAGACTAATAAAATCAACATTTACTGTTTGGAAAGATTAGACCCAGTTTTACAATAAAATTTCACATACTGGATAACCTGGAGAATCTACAGAATATTTTAAACAATAATTCATTTTTCCAGAAAACAAATTATTTCAATTCATGTTATTTTTTATAGTACATACAAAGAGAACAAATATGTTTGCAATAAATTATATTTTTTATGGTTTATTTTAAACATTTTAGTGATAACCTTATCTTTCTAATAGTCCTATCACTTTCTGAAAGCATCATCCTGAATTTCCTCTGGTTTTATCAATCATAAAACATGACTTTAGGTATATAGTAATCTACCCACTTAAACAATCAACTTTTACATTTGGGTATAATTACTACATAACGCATGATGAAATGAATTACACACACCTTGGGTAGTGTGTTTCCTAAAGTCCATCTGACAATTTAAAATTTAGAAATGCATACAAACATGGCATCCAAAGTTCAGTCTTTGTATATTACAGAGGTCTATGAAGATTAAGGTTTTTTGCTTTTTCATAATTTTGTTTTAACAGTTATAAATTTAAGGACATAACAAATTTATGACAGTTTTAAATTGGCCTCAAAACAATCTAGGATAGTCAGGGTTTCAAGAGCAAATTGTATCAGTGGGGCATGTTTGTTAATGAATTACAAACCCAAACAGGAAGTTCCTCAGAGCCCAATGTTCTACCTATAAAAAGGGTCATTTAAAAACTGGACTGGGAATCATAATGAAATAAAATTATTTAATTTCACATTCTATTAATATCTCAGAACTTATATATAAAAGAGAGAAATAAAGAGGCTCAGAGACATAAACATTCAATACAAGTTATAGAAATTCTGTAAGACAAGAATGAGGTGATCTAACCTCAGAAAGGCTCTACAATAGGAGAAAATTAACATTGTGTGTAAATAGTTACGGCATTTTCAGAGTTAGCAGAAACTTCTCAGATGTTATCACTAACACACTTTGTAGATATTTTATTCCCTTTTGGAAAAACAAGCTCATAAAAACAATACTTCAATAAAATATATACGCCTAGTATCGTATGATGTACTAGTAGCACAGGGAAGAAAGCCATTTATTTTTAGAGATATTCAAAACCCTCACTGATAACACTGCTGCAAAAAGTACAAGTTTAGCACTATAAGAGTTAAAGAGCAGTGGAAAATGCCCATCTTGTTATGGCAGGAGAGAGTATTAGAAATGAAACCTTAATTTTATAAATTTCGAAACTGTACAGACAGAATGTGCAGTATTGGCTTTGCTGACACTATCTGGGATAATAAGAATATTTACCTGATAGAATAAGTCACATAAATATAGAAGAGCTTAATAATTTTAGGAGGGTACTCTGAACAAGTTTTATCTCTCTCATGCTGTTTTTTAGAAACTGATCCTAGTGACTGGTTAGATAAAAATGATCAGAAATACTGAATGCAATGTGTTAAATGATTTTCAATGTTTAGAACTCTGTTAGAAAAAAATAATATTTTGGAAAAAGTAGATGCAATAGAAGTCATAATATAGAAGTAAAATGCTTTTTTGGGTGTTACTTCTGTGAAATCTCATACACACTTCCAAGACACACTTAAAAATTTGGAATACCTCCTGTATGCATTGTGTTCCTTTTTCATTTTTGGCAACCATTTACATTTTCACCAATGTTTGTGGATCTACTCGCTATAGGATTTTTCTTGAACTTGTGGGTTTAGTGATGAACAAAAATGATAAAATCTCTTCCCTGTAAGAACATATATGATTATGCATATACATAAGCCTATATGTAACTAATAAATTTTAAGGAACAATATTCAGAGGTGTCATACCATTTGAAGCAAATATTCCGAATAAAAGAAGTAACAGTAAGATTACAAAATTTGGTACATTAAAAATAACAAAGAAAATTATCTTAAATCCATTGAGGAACTAAACACTATTACAAATACATTTGAGAGGCAAGGGCAACAAAGGAAACCTTCTTGATTTAAAATAAAATCAATACTAAAATTATAATCTATTTAGAAATAATCAATGGCCTATGTATTAAAATATATGAATTATTCTCAGAGTGGTGGTCAAATAAAAATGTAAATATGTAAGTGCGTTTGTTGGACTATAAGAACATATATGTATTATCAAATATTAATTTTTAAAAATCCAAATATTAAAAATTAAAGCAGAAGGGAATAATAAAGACAAAAAATAATTAAAAGAATGTATTAAAAGCAACATTAAAGAAAATAATCCAATACCTGTGCTTTTGAAAGACATATAAAGTAGAAAAAAAAAAGCCTCTGGGAAATACTAATAAGAAAGAAAATAAACAACAGGAATGAAAAATGAGATAGCACACAAATATAAAAAACATTAAAAACATTCATTTTAACATTTCTAAGTTATACAGGTAATGCCCACAAGCTATTAACAGAAGTTAACACAAATTATCTCAATTTTATATCAGGCCATAATGGTAAAATTCAGGAAAAACAGGCAGCTCAAAGTAAAACTACATGAACTATATTAAACAGGGAGCATGAGAGGCCAATAAAGTTATATATTATGAACCTTTCGAAAAAAGATAACGAAGTGTCCATATATTAAGATAATAAAAAATAAGCTCGTATGTATACCTACTATACCTACTATGTAGTCAAATACATCAAGAATTTAAAAAAAAATTAAAAAGCTCAAAATGTAAGCCAGAAGAAAATATTCAAAAACAGTAGTAAATTGAGATCTAATACAACTTATTGAAATGAAAATCAAAGATCAAAAATTAAGAAACTGATGAAAAAACAATAGCTTGGCTATATAAAGTTAAAATAGACTTAGAAAAAGCATCTAGAACACAATCTAAAGAGAAAGAGCAAAGGTAACTACAAAATAAAGTTTGCATGACATGAAGAAAAAAGTTAGAAAATTTGATCAATGTCTAATTGGCATCTTAGAATAGGCTAATACAAAAGAGGTAAGAGTGTTTTTTAAACAGATAAAGCTGAAAATATTCCAGAATTGTTGAAAGAGTGGCAATTTAGAAAGCTCAACTAATTGCAAACAGAATGAATAAATAAACCAGAGTCCCAAACTATTCACAATATAGTAAAACTATAGAGCACTAAATACAGGTGTTATAAGCACCAGCTTGGTAAAAAATGCATAGGAAGGGCTTTTAAACTGACAGTTGACTTCTCATCATCAAGGATCAAAACCAGATGACCGGAGAATCAGTGAGTTAATCTTCAATGTGTTAAGTCAAATTGCCTACCAAGCATTCTCTACATAATAAAAACATTTCTCAAGAATAAGGATGAAATAAAAATATTTTCATAGTAAAATTTAAAACATTATACAGTCTATGAACTCTAAGGGAAATTCTGAGACATTTCAGATGGAAAAAGTATTCCACATGAAAGCTCTGAAATGTAAAAATAATGTGGGCAAAAATAGTAAATACATTAGTAATAAAGCATTGACTGTATAAAATAATTTAAAAAATCAATTTATGAGAACACAAACAGGCTAGAAGTAATAAACGGGACAAAAATACCTTAATAGTTTAGAGTGGGATGATCTATCAATGGTTTCAGCTGTTTAGGCTTCATTTATTAAGAAAAGGATCAAGAGTCTTTAATTCTTTAACTAACTTGAGACATTGCTAACTATGAAAGCTAAACTAGCAGGTCTAAATTAGACCTTCTAAACAAACAAACAAACAAAAAGCATGAAAAAACAATAAAAAAAAAAATTAAAAGGCATGAAAGGGATAAATAAAAAGCCAAGAGAAAGCAAATAAAAAATGGACACAACTAGAAAATCATAAAGACAAATGTGACAGGTTTTTTATAAATAACCCTTTAAATGCTGTATACAAGTGGTAAATATAAAGAAAGGTTGAAACTAAAAAAGAATGGAAATTCAAGAGAAAGGATGTCAAGCAAAGGGTAACCAAAAGAATTGACAAAGTTATATTAATATTAAAACTAATAGTCTTCAAGGTTAAACACATTAGCCTATAGATGAAGCAGGCTACCACACAAAGGTAAGAGTTCAGTTCAGAAGAAAAATATAAATGTAAATTTACATATACCTTAATAAAGTAGCTGCAAAGTATGTAAGAAAATGGAACTATAAAGAGAAATGAACAAATCCACTATCATAGTTGGAGATTTGAACACACCTCTCTCAGGTGATATTCAGACAACGAAAAATTAAGTATATAAAAGATATAAATTGAAACAAAAATTGCAAACATAATCTAATAGAAAATACTACATGCAATCTAAAATGCATTCTTTCCAAACCTATGTGAAACATTAAAACAGATGACATCAAGGCTATAATTCACTCACCAAATTTCAAAGTTTGTTAAATAGATGATATTCTCTGACCAAATTAAATTCCCACAATCAATAGAAGACCAAATTATTTTTCAAAGAAATTTATGAATCAATGAAATAATTATAACAGAATATAGAAAATGCTATGAATTGAATGATTATGAAAATAAAGGAAGTCAGAAGAAATGTATAGCCTTAAATATTTATTTGAGAAAACAAATAAAGATCCAAATACGTGAGTTGATCATCTGATAAAAATAAGAGTTGACAAAAAAGGTACATCTTCTCCATCCGAAAACAGAAAGTAGGAAACGATCAAGGTATCACTAGAGGTCAATGAAACAAAACATACAACAGTGGATGACAAAAGTCAATCTCTGAATCTTTGAAAAGAATAAATGAACATCTGAAACCAGTGATCGAGAAATGTTTTAGGTAAGGTACAAAAAGATACCAAGAATGTTAACACTAGGCTATACATCCTAAAAGTCACATGAGCTCACTGTTATAACTCTGGTTCACAGCAAGAACCTTAGCACAAAGAAAGGACTCAACAAACATTTGGATCCATGAATAAAATTTGGATTAGTGAATAAATTATCTTCCCACATATAAGCACCTGCCTAAAACATTCTCCTCCTCCTTGAATTAAATTCAGCATGTCTGCATCACAGGGGGAAGCAACCCCTGAGGCCCAAGGCCAGTACCCCTTCCCCATCTGCACACCCTGTGTTCAAACCAGTCCCAGCTCCTGTCATGTTATTGGCTTCTGAGTATCTGTATTAATAGTTCTTCCTGCCAGCATATGAAGATGAACAAATACGCAACTGAGAGAGATCCAGGGCTTTTAATCCACAGATGCCAGAGCTTGCTGGGATGTAGTCAGAAATCAGGCTGAACTCAGGAGTTCACAGTCTTTCCTGTAATGATGGTTGGGAGGTGAGGGAAGTCAGAGGCCTGGGGAAGAAGACAGGGGTTAGCTCTGGGTGGGCTGAGCATGGGAATGAGGTGTAACATAAGCTCTTTCCTGTTCCCACCATCCATCTGTTCCATGGGTAGCAGAGCTCAGATGCAGAGAGAGGTAAAGCAGGCTTTCCCTCCTTCCACACTTGCAGTCCAGGGACACCAAGGCCTGAGTTTGGTCTGACCTGTTCTAGGATCTTTCTCCACGCTACTGTCCTCCAGGAAGTCATGGCAAATTTGCATCTCCAGCAGGTTGTAGACTGACAGCCTTGGAGAAATACAGTATAGTCAGTGGGTAAGGCCAATCTCCCAGCTTCTGTCTCCACCTGCCTGCCCATGCCCACTTGTTCCATCTCTCATTTACCTTGAAGGACACACCAGGGTCTCTCCCCATGGTGTCTCCTGTACTCTGCTCCTGGGGTCGAGTCAGCTGCTGGGGTTTATCATCTGGAAGATTCTCTGCCTCAGCCTCAGCCTCAGGGAACAACAGCTTACCCTGCAGGGTATACAGAAGCTGGAGGAAGGTCTGACACCTGCGAAGAGGAGGTAAGTGTGAAGGAAAGGAATCTCAGCTGGACCATTCTGAATCTGCAGCCCATGCTCCGGAACTTACCTCTGCAGCTTGTCCCGCTCCTGTTCTGCCTGCTGCTTCAGGTTTCCAAGTTTCTGAAACACCCCCTCAAGCTCCTGCTGAGTCCCTGTCTTACGCTCCCTCACCTCTGCAGAAACCTCCGCCAGATGCTGCAGATGCTTCTCCTGCCAGGAGTGAGCGTGCAGACATTATGCATCAGATGTTGAGGTCTTAGAAACTCCCTCCAACCTACACCCAGCTCAGGGCTCAGGCTCAATGATGTAAAGAGGGACTCTATTCACTTCAGGGTGGAGTAGGGGCCTAAAGAAAAGGAAAGATCAGAATGAGCTGTTCTAGGGTGAGGCACTCTTGAGGGGGGAGGGGCACAAAGGTGATAACACTTATTTAACTTGCTATGTGCCAGGTACTATTTTAAGCCCTTGCTGTAATGATCATTTAATCATCTTAATAACTCTCTAGAGTAGGTGTTATTATTGCCTCCATTTTAGATTAAGAAACAGAAAGGTGACCTGCCCAAGGTCATGCAGTGGTAAGTGGTGATACTGAGATTCAAGCCCATGTTGGTATTTATATTATAGTGCCTCAAAGGAGGAAGAAAAAAGGTTTTCTAGACAGGGGACACAGCCGATACAATGGCATGGTGGTGGGAAGGGATATTCTCCTAGGGGGATGAACCTACCTGTTGTAGCTGCCACTGGTTCTGGGCTGCTCTGCGTTTCTCCATGGCCATTTGTTTCTACAAGGGAGAAAGACCAAGAGAAGTCTATTTTTTCTGGCTGGAATTTTGGGAGATTGCAAGCTGGCACAACTCAGCTTGCTCACTCTTTCCCTCTTCCTATCTGACTGCCCTTCCCTCCCTGTACTCAAGACCCCTGGGTGTACCTTGGCCTGGAGCTGCTCAAAGGCTTCCTGGAGTTGTGTCCGTTTCCTCTGGGCTTCCTCCATCTGAGTCAGGGCCTTGGTGAGGCCAATTTTGATGGCCTCTACGTGCTCCCTGTAGGTGGCCTTCAGCTCTTTCCATTGTTCCTTAGCTGCAATTGCCTTCTGTCCTGAGATGAGCCACCAGGAATGAAAACATGAGTGAAGGTGGCCTGCTAGCCTGCCTCCCTGCAACACTGGGCCTCCTTCCCATCAGCCAAATGGGAGACCTAACTGAAATCCTCCTTCGTTCCCCACTCAGGCCAGCTGCTACTCCAATCCCCTGCCTACTCACGGCTCGTGTCTTCAGAAGCCAAGGGGTCCAGACCCTTAGCAGTGTCCTCCTGAGCCAGGATGTTCTGCAGGAAATCCACTACCTGAAGCTGGCTGCAGAGCAGCTTGTCTTTCTTCTGAGAGTCCTGCTCAGAGGGAGGGCAGAGACAGGGAACATCCTTACCTCCTTACAGGTTTCCTTAAGTCTGCTCTCTGCCAATGCTGCCCTGTATCTCAGTAAGAGGAGCCAGGACCAGACCCTGGATTCTGAAAGGCTCGCTCTCATCTTATACATACCACCACAAACTCAACCAGCATCTTGGCTGGCAGTTCTGCCTCCTCCTGCAGGCCTACAGGTTCCAGGATGCCTGCCACCTCAGCCAGGACCCTGGAGGGGCAAGGAAACACAGAAAATTGCAGTTTCTTGTGGTGCTAGTTCTACAGTTCGTCTGTGTACACAAACAAATGTGGATGTGTAATCAGTATATATAGTATTGAAAGTCTTGCCTTGACCAGAGTTTGCATAAGGGCCTGAAGGGCCCACAGCCTGCAACCAGGAATGGCGTGCATGGAGGGCATACGGTGGTAATACGTGCCAAAAGGAAAATCAGCAGGGCTAGTGGATAAGGAGTTTGAGGAAAGCGCTGAGATTTTAAATAGGGAGTGTCTCACTGAAGAGAAACCATTTGAGTCAGGATGTGAAGGAAGCCAGGGAGATATGCATGGAAGGGGAAGAATGCTGGGCCTTGGGATCCCTCCTGGCACTGAGCACCAGCCTTGGGGCAGGGTCTTGGAATAGTTGAGAAAGGACTCAAGGCAAAGGGCTGGATGCCTGGGTCTACTCTAGGGTTTTTCATTATTAGGGACTGGAGCAGTCTACGAAGGGGCAGGGATGGGGACGAGAAGTGATTGGGAATGTGTCGTGTTGGGACAAGAAGACAGAAGTGAAACCGTCTCCTAGAGCACATCCTGTGGAGTACGTGGATGTGGGGAGCGGCGAACGGTCCCCCAAAGGCCGTACTCCTGGAGCAGGCAACAGTCACCTCAGGAACTTAAGACGGGACTGCGGTGAGGATCACTTCACGGCAGGGTCGAACCTCAACAGCTGTACAGGGTCCTGGGCACCAATCATTACACATAGGGGCCCACAAGGTCCTCCCAGGCCCGGCCCCAGCTGCCACTTAGCCGCAAAAACTTACTCTAGGGCTGCAGCTTCCGCCTCTGTCTCCGCTGCCTCCATCTTTCCAGGCGCCAAGTCCAGCTGCCTTCCCACAATCCCCAGGTTTACTTTGAAATCACAGTCGACTTCGCGCCGGGGCAGGCGATTGGCTGCAGGGTTTAGTGGGCGGGCATCAAGAACCACTGTGCGCTCTAATTGGCAGGCGCGGATTCGCACATTGGCGTGCTTCGCTGCTTGGCGCAAGCGCGGTTATGGCTAGGCGCGCACGGGTTCTGCGCCTGCGCGCTAGTCCGTACGGGGTGCCAGAGACTGTAAGTGGGGCTTGAACTCGGCTGCGCGCCTGTGGAAGTTCTTTCTTTACTCGAAAGAGGGAAAGCATTTCCTTGAGTTTGCATTTTAGGGGAAGCTTACAGCATTGACACTTTGTTTAAAATATTCACTACTGCTGTAGAAAAAAAAAAAAAAACGAAAAACAGTGGGGTTGTTTCTAAGACGCTGGGAATCAGTAAAGAAGAATAGTGATCCGGGACATACTGGAAGCAAATGATCTGAGCTCAAAAAACGAGCTGCTTTCAGAGATATTAGTATTTTAGAGATGCGATACAGGAGAGTGAACTCAAGCAGAGCCCAGCGGATTGCCTGCGTTGGCAAAATAGAACAGATATTCTGGGGAGACCAAGGTAGGTAATGTTCTTTGCAGAGTACAGGAGAAAGATAACTGCTGAGAGAGAACTTGGTATTCATTCAGTTGAGTACTGAGCAGTATGTGTCTCAAGAAACTAGCCAAAAGATTTTTAAAGATACCAGGACATGGCCGGTCGCGGTGGCTCACGCCTGTAATCCCAGCACTTTGGGAGTCTGAGGCAGGTGAATTACGAGGTCAGGAGTTCGAGACCAGCCTGGCCAACATGGTGAAACCCCCGTCTCTACTAAAAGTACAAAAAAAATTAGCTGGGCGTGGTGGCGGGCGCCTGTAATCCCAGCTATTCGGGAGACTGAGGCAGGAGAATTGCTTGAACCCGGGAGGCTGAGGTTACAGTTAGCCGAAATTGCGCCACTGCACTAAAGCCCTGGTGACAGTGCGAGACTCCGTCTCAAAAAAAAAAAAAAAAAAATATATATATATATATATATATAGACATTACAGAGGGTCAGAAATAGTCTCTATTTCCACTAACCAGGCTGGAAAACTTCATAGTCCATAGGACGTTGGACAGAGTACACACAAAAAAAGTCTTGATTTAATAGTTGTTTACTAATTATTTAGTAGGCAGTAATTAGTCCTAGCTGATCAGTGCTGTAGTGCCATCTAACTCTTAAAAGTAAGACCCAAATAGATCAAACTTAACAAACCATGACAGATGACAAGACCAAACTTAAGCAGTATTTATAGAAATAGAAAAATGTTCACCAACCAATTAAGGTGCAATTTACATATGGCATACAAAGAAAAGTTACCAAGCTTGCAAAAAGAAAAAAAAAAAACACATAATGAGGAGAAAAATCAATTGCTGATCAGAACTGAAGTAATGTTAGAATCAACAGGCAAGGACATTAAAACAGTTATTGTAACTATATCCCATATCTTCAAAAAGATATCAGAACTATAATGAAAAAGGTAAGTGATGCTAAGGATGTAAAGAAAGTGGAATTCTCATGTTGATGATGGAAATGTAAAATGGTGCATAGGCTTTGAACATAGAGTTATCGTATGAGTCACAATTTCACTCCTAGTTATATATCCAAGACAAATAAAAACATGGGGACACAGAAGTACACAAACCTCTATAGCAGCATTATTCACAAAAGCTGAAAGGTAAAAACAACCCAAAGGCCCATTAGCTGATGAGTGAAAATGCATACTTTCATTCAATGAAGTATTAATCAGTAATAAAGAGAACTGTATTACATGCTAAATAATGGTTACTATATGCTAAAATATGAATGAACCTTGAAAATATACTAAGTGAAAGAAGCTAATTACAAAAGACCACATAATATATTATTTCATTTATGTGAAATGTCTAGATTTGACAAATCTATAGCAACAGAATGTAAATTTATATAGTGCTTGTCCAGGGCTGGGGATTGGTGGGAATAAGAGGTTGAGAGAGTATGGGGAGGGACTGCAAATGGATATAGTTTTTCTTTTAAAGGGATAAATACAATGTTCTACAATTAGGTTATGGTGAAGGTTGTACAATTCTATACAGAAAACCACTAAATTTACACTTTATTGCTGTCATAAAAGCTGTTAAAAAAAGTTAACCAAAGACACAATACTTGTAATAAAGACCTAAATCAAACTTGTAGAGGTGAAAACTACAACGTGATAGATGGAATTAGATGGTATTAATAGTATGTTACACATTGCAGAATGAAAGTGAAACACAGCTCTAGAGAAACTACCGAAAATCAATCACAGAATATTAAAAAATGAAAATAACATGAACAGATCAATGGTGAGCTGTGAGACAACTTCTAACAGCCTAATAATATACTTGAAAGTGGAGTCTCAGAGAGGCAAGGGGAGAGGACAAGAAAACATAATAAAGACCAAAAAATTTGAAATGTGATGAAAAATATAAATTCATATATTCAAGAAGCTTCACAAATCTCAAACACAAGAAATATTAAGCAAATGACATCAAGTTATACCATAATTGCATAACTCAAAACCATTGATAAAAAATTGTAAAGTAATTAGGGGTGTTGGGGCACATGTTACATAGAAACAAAGATAAGGATTACGGGAAATTTCTTCTTGGAACAATGCAAGCAAGACAGTAGAGTAACATCTTTCAAGTACTGTAAGAATCAAAAAAAGTCAACCTTGATTATTATTTCCAGCAAACAGCTTTCAAAAGTGAAGGCTAACTAGGCCGGGCGCAGTGGCTCACACCTATAATCCCAGCACTTTGGAAGGCCGAGGCAGGCAGATCCGTGTTGGTCAGGCTGGTCTCGAAGACCTGACCTCAGGTGATCTGCCCGCTTCAGCCTCCCAAAGTGCTGGGATTATAGGCATGAGCCACCGCACCTGGCCTTCAATTTCTTGAGGATCTGTAGTAATTTATCCTCTCTTATTTCTGGTAGTCTCTTAGTCTGTCTGTCTCTCTCTCTGTCTCTCTTTCTCCTTTCTTTCCTCTCTCTTTTTCTCTTAATTAGTCCAGCTTTAGTTGTATTCATTTGTAGACTTTCTTTTTCAGAAATAACTTTGGGTTTATTGTTTCTCCTCTATAAATGTTCTGTGTTTTCAATAACACTGATTTATGTTTGTATCTTTATTATTAATATTTCCTGGCATGTTTTATACGTGCCAAATCGAAACTATTGGTTGATGATATCGTTCTGTCATCCATATTCTTTTATGTCATGTCATTCTACCAATTGTTGAAAATAAAATGGAGAAACTTCCCACTGTATTTGTGGATTTGTCTATTTCTCGTTTCAGTTCTATCTGTATTTTTGTCACATAGGTTGAAGCCCTGGAGTTTGGGTCATACACATATAATATTGCTATATGTTCATGGTGGGTTTTTAAATTTTTAATTATAATGTAATGCCCATATTTTCTCCTAGTAATTTTTTTGTTCCAAGGCCTAACTTTATAATGCTAATGTAGGCACTACTGCAATTTTTATTAATGTATGCAGAATATATTCTTTTTGCATAATATTTCTTTTAATGTATGTGTTGCTATTTTTGAGTTTCTTAAAAAGAGCATATAGTTGGTTATGGTTTTTTTAAACCTACTCTGTCAAATCTTGTCTATTAATGTGCATGTTTAGACATTTTAACATTGAAAGTATATTATACGTATGTATTTGTTATATATCAGTTTACATAAGTGAGGTTTGTTGGTGTCTATGTATTATCAGTGATGGAATTTTGAGCTACATAATTCCATTTATTTATTTTGTATAACTTGTATCTTTGCTGAGATCTTCTAAATTCCATGAGATTTCTAAAGCAGTTTTATGATAGTTGTTTTAAAATTCTCCCCCAAATGACTCCAATTCGTCTCCATATTGGCATTCCTTAATTTTCTCACTAAATTTTAGTTCTCCTGCTTCTTAGTATAATGAGTGATGTTTTATTGTATCCTGGACATTTTGGTTATCTGTTAGGTAATTCTTTTTTTCTATCTAAGTCTTCTATCAGGAAGTTAAGTTTAATGTGTCAGTTCCATTCTACTTCTGTGAGCTTTCATTCTCATAAAGTTTAGTTCCCAAACCCTTTCAGTGTTATTCTTGGCTGCTCTATTTTCTCATGCTGCTGGAGCTCCTCCTGCTGAATCCCCCCAACTGGTGCTATCTGCAGGATCACTGGGCAGTCTTCTGGGGTGAAGCTAGAAGCCACTGAATCTTGTCTTTATACTACCGGGTGGAAACCAAGGAGACACAGGGCTTTGCTATTGTTGTAGCTGTGAGCAGATGGGGCCACTCTCAGGGCCCTGGATCCAGAATGGGGATTGAATAACTAGGGCTTTACTTCTGCAGCTGCTGGGAGATCATAACACCCACCTGGCCTGAGTCATGGAGCAAGGGCTGAGATGGCTGAGGATTCACTGTTTCACTGCTGTTAATGAATTTGATCATTAACAGAAGCCTCCTTTGTGGAAAATGCTTAACAATCCCCTTAGGTCTCTTGGCTTCTACTCTGCCAGGCCTTTGGTCAAAAAGAGCAAGTTTTACCCTTTTTTTATTCTATGCCTATTGGTTGTTCCTTGCTGTAGGCCTTTCCAATACCTGAAATATAGAGAAACTGAAAAGAAATCTCAGGGAACCCATCACATTATTATTTCTCAAGTCCTGTAGTCTCTAGCCTGTCCGCCTTCTTTACAGCTTTCAGAATCCTTTTATTGTTGTCTATTAAATAATTTGCAGAGTATGTAATTATACTTAGAGAAGAGGAAGGAACAGAAAAAAGTGAATCAACACCATCTTCTTTCTGAAACTTTATTTATAGCTGTCATTATAACATATTTTTATATCATTCAAAATTAGCAGTGATCCTAGAACATAATACGTGCCTGGAAAGTAAAATTATAAGTAAATGAATTAACAAGTTAAGTGGTTGCCTAAATAAAAGGAAAGAAGAAAGAAAGGAAAGAAGAAAAGAAGTCATGAATGAAGAAAATAGAAAAGGAAAGGAAAGAAAGATTGCTGTTATCAATGGACTATTAACAATGTTATATACTGGAAAAGACACCGGCCTCACTTGTGTTACTAGCCAATTTATAATTTTGGTAATGAATTTAAGTTTTATAAACATATTTTCTAATTTATAAAATAAAAGGCTCTGATGAAAATTTGTTATCCCTTTCAGTCACATATGTTCTGGGTCTTAAATAGTCTCTCTGAAAGCCATAATTGATGCTCCATTTAAAAGTGGTTTGCTATTAAGCTTATAGCTGTAGCTTCTGAGGCAGCATGCAAGCCCTGTGACACAGCTGTGCAGTAGTAGGTAACGGCAGCAAGTCAATTGAATTGGTGTAAAACAATAAGAGATTCTGTACATTTTTTTGAAGCAATGGCATATGTAGGGCATGAGTCAAAAAGGTTGAGCTGCCAAAAAATGAAAGGCTCAACAGAGCTTTCACCTGTGAGCAGCTGGTCACACAATTTTGATTTTCCAAATATCTTCACATGTTGAGAGAAACCCACCCAGTGATTATTATCTTTGAACATCAAGGACAAACGTGTCATAGTTAATGACTATCCAACTGTTAATGCAGTCTGTGCCTTTATTGGAACTTCTGTTCCCAGTCTAAAGGATATTTCATTTAACTGATATATTTTGCCTTGTTGATCTTCCATTAGCACCTAACCTTTTTATGTAAGAAGTCACTAGGGATATGCTGAGGGTGCATATGTTTACTCTCTTGACCCAAACTTAACTAATGAACTTGTATAAAGTGTTAAACAAATTTTGGAATTCAGAATAAAATTTTCAATAAAGAAAATGTATAAATGTGTCATTAAAACATTTTGCTAGAGGCATAGCTATGTACACTATCCTTCACAGATATGTAGTATGCTTCATGAGTATATATGGCACCATGGTTGCTCTTCAGATGCAAGCTGGAAGACTGTTCAGGGTTAATATTTTGAGAGCTTTCTATAATCCCTTCCCCAAAGATAAGTAAAGCTTTCTAAAATGTAAATCTGATTGTATATTTTCATTGCTTTATTAAGTCTTTCCATGCATATTTATTAAACATCTAGTGTGTGCAACACACTGTACTAATGTGGAGAATATGGTATAGAGTGTGAATAAAAGAGATATAAAACTTACAGTCTATTAAGTGAATGCTTGAGATACCAAACTCTCTTAACATTTTTTTAGTCCCTACATGTTAATGACTGTTTATGACTTTTAAAAATGTTTTCCTATTTATTTTCCCCTCCTCACTTTCCCATTTTTCTCTACCTATATCTCCCTACCCTAAAGTAAAACTTGCTTTCGGTTGCCCTTAACCTTTGTCATATGCTCTTCCTTTTGACTGAAGTATCATGTCATCAAAACCTGCATACTTATGTGAAAAATACCACTCATTTTCCATCCCTTGCTTCGATATCAGTTCTTCTGAAAGTCCTTTCCTGGTGATCCTGACAGCCACTGGACGTTATCTAAATGGTGCTTCTCTACTTTCCCGTACCACTCTCTATATACTGTCTCACAGTGCCTCTTATTACATAGTTGTAAACAATATTATATAGCCATATTTAGGTTTTCATGGATTTAGAACATTTTAAAATATGTTGTCAATTGTGGTAAAATCTGTAACATGAAATCTACCTTTTAAAAAATGTTTACATGTACAGTATATAATTGTTAACTATATGAACATGGTTGTATAGCAGGTCTGTAGATATTTTTCATCTTTCATGACTAAAGCTCTATACTCGTTGAACAGCAAATTCTCATTTCCCCTCTCCCCCTAACCCTAGGCAACTACAATCCCACTTTCTGTTTCTGAGAGTTTGAGACTTTAGATATCTTACATAAATGGAGTCATGAAATATTTGCATTTCTGTGACCATTTTATTTCACGTAGTATAATATGTCAATGTTCATTCCTATGATGACATATGAAAAGATTCTCTTAGTTTTTAAAAAGTGGATAATATACTACTATGTGTCATTTTCCTTATCCATTCATCCATCAATGGACATTCAAATCCTTTTAAACTCTTGGCTACTGTGAATAATGCTGCAATGAACATTAAAGTGCAGATATATTCCACTCAAGGTTCTGATTTCAATTCTTTTGGATAAGTATCTGGAATTATGAAGGCTGAATCATATGGTAGCTCTACTTTTTAATTTCTTTGGGGAAACTCCGTAATGTTTTCTATAGCAGCTGGACCGCTATGAATTCCCACTGACAGACTTCTAATTTCTCCACATCCTCATCAACACTTGTTATTTATGACTTTTCCCTTTTGTATTTTATTTTTATAATGACCATACGTGTTAAGGTATGAGGTGATAAATTATGGTTTTATTTAGATTTCCATGATGATTAGTGGTACTGAGCATCTTTTATATGCTGATTGGCCATTTGTATTTCTTCTTCGGAGAAATGTCTATTGAAATTCTTTGACCATTTTTTAATTGGATCATTTGTTTTTATGTTGGGTTATTGGAGCACCTCATGTATTTTGGTATTAATCCCTATATCAGATATTTGCATTCCATACATTGGCTTTTCACTCTGTTGACTGTTTTCTTATCAACGCAGAAACCTTTTAAGTTTAATTCGTTCCCACTTGTCTATTTTGCTTTAGTTACTTGTGTTTTTGGTGTTATAGCTAATAAATTATTGACATAACCAATGTTATAAAGATTTTCCCTTACATATTCTTCTAGAAATTTTAAAATTCCAGATCTTACACTTAAGTCTTTAATCCATTTTCATTTGGCTTTTGTGTAGTTTGTAAGATAGAGGTCCACTTTTATTTTACATGTGGATATCTAGTTTTTCCAACACCATTTGCTAAAGAGGCTATCATTTCCTCATCGTGTAGTTTTGGCACCTTTGTCAGGGATCATTTGATTGTATAGACATGGGGTTATTTCTAGGAACTCTATTCTGTTTCATTGGTCTAAATTTCTGTCCTTATGCCAGTTTCACATTGACTTGGTCACTTTAGTTTTGTAATAGGTTTTGAAGCCATAAACTGTGAGGCCTTCAGCTTAGTTCTTTCTCGAGATTTTTTTTTTTTTTTTTTTTTTACTCTTCAGGGACTTTTCTGGTTGCATAGGAATTATAGGATTGTTTTCTCTATTTCTGAAGAGAAAAATGCTGTTGAGATTTTTATTGGGATAGCATTCAATCTGTAGAACACTTTGGGTTATATGAAAATATTAAAAAGATTAGGTTTTCCAATCTATGAACATGAGGTGTCTTTCCATTTATTTGCGTCTTCTCTAATTTATTTTAGCAAACTTTTGCAGTTTTCAGTGTACAAGTCTTTTACCTCCTTGGTTAAGTTTATTCCAAAGTATTTTATAAACTTGATGCTATTATAAATTTTCTTTTCAAATTGTTTAGTTGGTGTAAATAAACACCACTTATTTTTGTATGTTATTTTTATACTGTAGCTTTGCTGAATTTATTAGTTCTAAATTTTTTGTGGAATCATTAGGAATTTCTTCATATATGATTATGTCATCTGTGAACAGAGATAATTTTATTCTTATTTTCTGATTTGGGTTTATTTATTTATTTTTCTTGCCACATTTCTCTTTCTAGGACTTCCAGTACTATGTTAAATAGAAGTGGTGATAGAAGGCATCCTTGTCTTATTCTTAACCTTAGAGGAAGAGCTTGTATGTTTTGCACCATTGAAGATGATGTTACTGTAGGATTTTCTTATATGGCTTTTATTATGTTGAGGTTTTTCCTCATCTATTGATATAATCATGTGTTTTCATTTTTAATTCTGTTCATGTGCTAAATCACATTTATTGATTTGTGTACATTAAACCAACCTTGCATCCCAAGAATGAAGCCTACTTAGTCACAGCAAATTAACTTTTTAATGTACAGTTTAATTTGGTTGGCTAATATTTTGTTACAGATTTTTGCATCTGTGTTCATCAGGGATATTGGCCTATAGTTTTTGTTGTTGTTGTTTGTGTCTTTGCCAGGTTTTTGTATCAGGTGATGATGGCTTCCTAGAATGAGTTAGGGAGGAGTCCCTCCATCTTGATTTTGGGTAATAGAATTGGTACCAGCACTTCTTTGTATGTCTAACAGAATTTGGCTGTGAATCTTTCTGGTCTGGTGCTTTTTTTGGCCTGTAGTTTTTATTACTGTTTGAATTCCAGGCTTGATATTGGTCTGTTCATTGATTCAGTTTCTTCCTGATTTAATCTTGGGAGATTGCACATTTCCAAAATTTGTTCATTTTCTCTAGTTTTTCCAGTTTGTGTTCATAGAGGTGTTCATAATAGTCTCTGAGAAACTTTTGTATTTCTGTAGGATCAGTTGTAATGTCACCTTTGTCATTTCTGATTGTTCTTATTTGGATCTTCTCTTTTTTCTTTGTTAATCTAGCTAGAGGTCTATCAATCTTTATCCTTTGAAAAATACAACTTTTGGTTTCATTGGCTCTTTGTATGGATTTTCATTGACCCTTAGTATGGATAAAATCAGTTCTGCTCTGATTTTAATTATTGCTTTTTTTCTCCTAGCTTAGGGGTGAGTTTGTTCTTGTTTTTGTAGTTCTTCTAGGTTTGATGTTAGATTGTTAATGTGACATCTTTCTACTTTTTGAGGTTGGCGTTAGCGCTATAAACATTACTCTTAACATTGCTTCTCTGCATCCCACAGATTTTGGTATGTTGTGTCTCTGTTTTCATTTATTTCGAATATTTTTAAATTTCTGCTTTGATGTTATTTGTTGGCCTAAAAGTCACTGAGGAGCAAGTTGTTTAATTTCCATGTAATTGTATGGTTTTGAGCCATCTTAGTATTGATCACTATTTTTATTTCACTGTGGTTCCAGCGTATGGTTTGTATGATTTTCATTTTTTTAATTTACTGAGACTTCATTTATTGCCAAGCATGTGGTTGATCTTGGAGTAGGTTCTATGTGCAGATGATAAGAATCTGTATAATGTGGTTGAGGAGCGGAACATTCTGTACATGTCTATTAGGTCCAGTTTGTCAAGTTTCAAGTTTAAGTCTAGAAATTTTTGGTAATTTCAGCCTCAATAATCTGTCTAATGCTGTCAGCAGGGTGTTGAAATCCCTGTTTATTATTATGTGGCTACCTAATTATTTTCATAGGCCTAGAAGTACTTTTTTTATGAATCTGGGTTCTCGAATATTGGGTACATATATATTTTTGATAATTAAATCTTCTTATTCAATTGAAACCTTTTTTGTTATTTGATGCTGTTCTTTGTCCTTTTTTACTGTAGCTGATTTAAAGTCTGTTTTTCTGGTACTAGAATAGTGACTCCTGCACTTTTTGTTTTTCATTTGTATGGTAGATCTTTCTCCAGTGCTTTACTTTCAGCCCATGTGTGTCATTATCTGTGAGATCCGTCTCTTGAAGAGAGCAATTAGATAGGTTTTTTTTTTTATTCACCTGGCCACTCTGTGGCTTTTAAGTGGGGCATTTAGATTGTTCACATATAAGGTAATATTGGTATGTGAGGTTTTGAGCCTATCATAAAGTTGTTAGCTTGCTGCTTTGCAGTCTCTATTGTGTGGTGGCTTTACAGGGTCTTCAGGCTATGTACCTAGGTTTGTTTTTGTGGTAGTGGTTATTGTTATTTTGTTTCTATGTTTAAAACTCCCTTAAGGATGTCCTGTAATACTGGACTTGTGGCAATGAAAACCTGTAGCACTTGCTTTTCTGGAAAATATTTTTATTTCATCTTCTCTTATGAAGCTTAGTTTGGCAGGATATGAAATTTTTGGTTGGAATTTCTTTTCTTTAAGAATGCTGAAAATAGGCCCCCAATTTTTCCTGGCCTGTAAGGTTTCTGCTGAGTTGGCCACTTTTAGCCTGATGGGACTCCCTTTGTATGTGATCTGAAATGTTTCCCTAGCTTCCTTTTAACAATTTTTCTATGGCAGTGACCTTGGATAGTCCAGTGACCATATGCTTTGATTATGTTCCTTTTGTATAGTATCTGACAAAGGTTCTCTGGATTTCTTGTATATGGGTGTCTAACTCTCTGGCCAGATTAGGGAAATTTCCTTGAATTATTTCCTCAAATATGTTTTCCAGGTTGTTTAAATTTTCTCTTTTTCTCTTAGGAATGCCAATAATTTGTAGGTTTGGTCACTTAATCTCCTATTCCTCAGAAACCTTGTTCGTTTTTAAAAATTCTTTTGTAGTGTTGGCATTTACCACTGAAAACTTATTATCTTTTTACTACTTTTGCTATATCTCATGTATTTTGGTATGTTCTGTTTCTAATTAGTTATCCCAAAATATTTTCTAATTTCACTTTTGATTTCTTCCTTGTCCCATTGGTTGTTTGAGAGTGTGTTATTTAATTTCCATGTATGTGGCTTTTTTAGTATTATTTTTTGCTGTTGATTTATAGTTTCACTTGATTCTGGGTGGAAGATACACTTAGTATAATTTAAAACTTTTAAAGTTTGTTGGTGCTTGTTTTGTGACCTATCAAATAATTAGTCCTGTAAAACATTCTGTGTATGCTTGACAAGACTGTGTACTGTCTTCCTTTTGGGTAAAATATTCTCTATATGTTCATAGGGTTCATTTGGTCTATATTTTATTCATGTCCTCTATTTCCTTATTGAATTTTTCTCTATATGTTCATCAGCTTTTTTTATAATTCCAAGTTTATTTTTTTATTTTTATTTTGTATTATACTTTAAGTTCTAGGGTACATGTTCACAACGTGCAGGTTTGTTACATATGTATACATGTGCCATGTTGGTGTACTGCACCCATTAACTCGTCATCATTAGGTATATCTCCTAATGCTATTCCTGTCTGCTCTCCTCAGCCCGGTGTATGATGTTCCCCTTCCTGTGTCCATGTGTTCTCACTGTTCAGTTCCCACCTATGAGTGAGAACATGCAGTGTTTGGTTTTTTGTCCTTGCAATAGTTTGCTGAGAATGACGGTTTCTAGCTTCAGCCATGTCCCTACAAAGGACATGAACTCATCCTTTTTTATGGCTGCATAGTATTCCATGGTGTATATGAGCCACATTTTCTTAATCCAGTCTATCATTGTTGGATATTTGGGTTGGTTCCAAGTCTTTGCTATTGTGAATAGTGCCGCAATAAACATACGTGTGCATGTGTCTTTATAGCAGCATGATTTATAATCCTTTGGGTATATACCCAGTAATGGGATGGCTGGGTCAAATGGTATTTCTAGTTTTAGATCCTTGAGGAATTGCCACACTGTCTTCTACAATGGTTGAAGTAGTTTACAGTCCCACCAACAGTGTAAAAATGTTCCTGTTTTTCCACATCCTCTCCAGCACCTGTTGTTTCCTGACTTTTTAATGATGGCCATTCTAACTGGTGTGAGATGGTATCTCACTGTGGTTTTGATTTGCATTTCTCTGATGGCCAGTGATGATGAGCATTTTTTCATGTGCCTTTTGGCTGCATAAATGTCTTCTTTTGAGAAGTGTCTGTTCATATCCTTTGCCCGCTTTTTGATGGGGTTGTTTGTTTTTTTCTTGTAAATTTGTTTGAGTTCTTTGTATATTCTGGATATTAGCCCTTTGTCAGATGAGTAGATTGCAAAAATTTTTTCCCATTCTGTAGGTTGCCTGTTTACTCTGATGGTAGTTTCTTTTGCTGTGCAGAAGCTCTTTAGTTTAATTAGATCCCTTGGAAGAACATTCTGTGCTCATGGATAGGAAGAATCAATATTGTGAAAATGGCCATACTGCCCAAGGTAATTTATAGATTCAATGCCACCCCCATCAAGCTACCAATGACTTTCTTCACAGAATTGAAAAAAACTACTTTAAAGTTCATATGGAACCAAAAAAGAGCCCGCATTGCCAAGTCAATCCTAAGCCAAAAAAAAAAAAAAAAAACAAAGCTGGAGGCATCATGCTACCTGACTTCAAACTATACTACAAGGCTACAGTAACCAAAACGTCATGGTACTGGTACCAAAACAGAGATACAGGGCAATGGAACAGAACAGAGCCCTCAGAAATAATACCACACATCTACAACCATCTGATCTTTTACAACCTGACAAAAACAAGAAATGCGGAAAGGATTCTCTATTTAATAAATGGTGCTCGGAAAACTGGCTAGCCATATGTAGAAAGCTGAAACTGGATCCCTTCCTTACACGTTATACAAAAATTAATTCAAGATGGATTAAAGACTTAAATGTTAGACCTAAAAACGTAAAAACCCTAGAAGAAAACCTACGCAATACCATTCAGGACATAGGCATAGGCAAGGACTTCATGTCTAAAACACCAAAAGCAATGGCAACAAAAGCCAAAATTGAGAAATGTTCATCAGTTTTTTAAAGTAGGGTGTAGAAATTGCCTATTATTTTTGCATTGCTTTCTATTTCTCCCTTTAGTTCTGTCGCTATTTAAAAAATGTATATTTGGGTCCTCTGATATTTCTTGCATATATATTTATAATTATTATATTTTCGTGGTTAATGGACCATTTCATGATTATATAATGTTATTGTTTGTGTTTTATGACAGTTTTTATTTAGTCTATTTTATCTGATTTTTATTGTGCTCACTCACCCCTATACCATTTTTGTTACTATTTTCATGGAATATTTTCTACCATTTTAATGGACTCCTTCTAAATCTTTCATAATGCATGTATTGTTCCACTTAATGGTGTACCAGAAGTCCCACTTTGTATCTATGTATGTGTATATGTATGTATGTATTTATTTATTTTTGCACCTGTGACTGGATAATTTCAAATGACCTTTCTTTTAGCTTGCAGATTTTTTCTTCTGCTTGATTAAGTCTGGGGTCAAACTTCTCTATGAAATTTTTTATTTCAGTTATTGTGTTCTTAGGCTTTAAAAGTTGTGATTTTTTAAAAAAAGTTTTTGTCTCTTGTTTGATATTCTCATTCTTTGTTTGTTTGCCAAGCCCATTGGGCATCTCTACAACAGTTACCTTGAATTCTTTGTCTGGTAGTTAATATGCCTCAATTTTTCTTAGGATCAGTTTCTGGAGATTCATTTCGTTTGTTTGATTAGATCATGTTTTCTGTTTTACTCTATGCCTTTAAGTTTGTGTTGGGACCCACACATTTGAAATAACAGCCACCTCTTCCATTCTTTCTGATTTCTTACTAGGAAACACTTATGCAATCAGCCTGGCTAAAGATTCTAGCAGCCTTTCCAGTCTTTTCTGGGGATGTGTCTTCTGTGGGACTGTGCATGCAAATTAGCAATTAGAGAGTTTTCCTTGTTTCTTTTTCAGGAGATTGTAGTATCTTGGACCTTCTGGTGTCTATCTCTGGTATTGCAGGTTATTTGACTAACTCCAGCTGCTGAGCTGTTTTATACTCAGCATACCCCTAGGTATCTAAGGTATGCTTGTTCTGTCAGTGCTCTGAGTCGGTGAGGCTGAAATCAGTCCCTCTCACAGCTCACTGAAAAACTATAGAATTAGATACATATTCCATTCTTTTCTTTCCCAGGGGAGAAGCCATTACTTAGTCTCTTAATCCTGAAGTAGTGAGTTGTGCTGGTTTTTGTCCGTGGTTTTTGTGTGTTTTTTTTGGTGTGGTTTTCATTGTGTTCTCTCATGCTATCTATCACAAGCCACTGAGCTCTCTTGTTCTCTATGGCCCAAGGCATTTAAGGTATTTTGGTTACCCATCAGTGCTCTGAATCACACGAGACAGAAATTAGTCCCTCAGACAGCACACCAAAAATCTGGAACATTCTACTCTTCCTTTTACTTTCTGAGAGAAGCCAGAAGTTGGTCTCTTTCTCCTAGTTATGCCAGACTTGGAGAGAAGTTGACACAGTCAAAATGGCTTTTCGTACCCCTTTCAATGTGTTTGTTTTTGGTTTGGAGCTGGCATCACTCTGATTTCAGGATTTCTTATAAAGACTTTTTGGACCATATGTTGTTTTAAGTTGGAGTTTTGGTGGAGAAACAAGATTTTTGGATTACTATTCAGCTATCTTGCTGACATCACTTCGGGTTTTGATCATCTTGTGCAACATAGGTACCTTAGATTTGGTACTCAACAAATATCTATAGAATCTGAATAAACTACTCTCAATTCAGGCTTATAATATTAAACTTGCTTCTAAATGACATCAAAATGCTTAGCTTTGTGAAGACATCCATGGCCTTGGCAGAGTTGTTCATTTGTCTTCAAGACTGTGGGTTTCAGGGCATAGCGTCCATGCATATTCAACCGATAAAACAACAAAGCCGTAAGTAATGCTGTCTGATAGAGTTTTTTCCAATGATGAACATGTTTATTTCTGCTATCCAAAAAGATTGCCAGAAGCCATATGTGGCTTGTGAGCACTTGAAATGTGGCTAGTGTGACTGATAGAGTTTTAAATATAACTTAAATTTAATTTTTTGAAAACTGAATTTTAAATAAGTTCATGTGGCTAATCATTACCATGCTGGACAGTGCAACTCTAAAAAACTTGAGAGCTGTTATGTCTTTAAAAATGTATTTTGAAAATATTTATGCTACAGCATTTTCTCTTTTCGTATTGTGAGAAGGAACCTACAGTCATGCCATATCATTGTATTGACTTGACAATAAGTTTCTGCCTGCTACCAGACCCAGTTTTTTTTTGTTTTGCTTGGTTTTGTTTTCTTTATTCTTTTTTTTTTTTATTTTGGACATTTTCTTGGCTGTATTTATGCATCCATAAAACAGGTAATGACTCAATTTTATTGTTAATGTTATTATTCCATGGTATTTAAAACTTATGTCAAATAAATAGTATGCATTTATTTAGATCAAATAATACTACAAAGTTTAAAAAAGAAGTGAGATATTTTTCTGGCCACCACTTTATCCCACTCCTGAGTTATGCTCCTTTGAAACAACTACTTTGAACTTTTACAGCTATTTCTCCTGATATTTCCCTTCATACATGTAAAATATGATTAAACCTATTTTTCAGATATAAAGAATATTCTATATTCATGTATGGCAGATAAGGATCCAAATCTCTTTTATTACCCCACTGTCCACACACACACACACACACACTCACACTCACATAATATAGTCATATTGTAATTTTAGTCAAATTAAATGTTGGTAATTTACATGCACAAATTTATGCAAATAATTTTTACAACTGAGGCAGGATTTGGGGGAGAAAATGCCTATCATTTACACTTGACTTTCTCTTTCATGTGAGCACTCCTGCTTCCTTTTTGCCTCCTCTCCTTATTCACTCCAGAGAAGTTGGGGTTATCAATCTAATTAATGAATTTGGTAGAAACAACAGGAAGATCTGACTATGCCTCTTTCTCTCATGTCTTCCCATTAAAAATTAACTTGCTTATGAATTGCTACTTCTATAGAATTCAGCATTGGATCTTGATCAATTAAATGGGGGTCATAGGCTTTGGCAAAGTTTTAGGGTCTGGAAAACCTCTAACAGCTATACAAGTGATGTAATTTGGCTCTGTGTCCCCATCCAGATCTCATCTCAAATTGTAATCCCCATATGTCAAAGGAGGGACCTGGTGGGAAGTGATTGGATCATGGGGGCAGTTTCCCCCATGCTAGTCTCATGATAGTGAGTGAGTTCTCATGAGATCTGATGGTATAAAAGTGTGTGGCTTTCTTCACTCTCTCTCTCTCTCTCCTGCTGCCATGTAAGACATGCCCTTTGCCTTCTGCCATGATTTTAAGTTTCTTGAGGCCTTTCCAGAAGCAGAAGCCTGTGCAACCCACAGAATAGTGAGTTAATTAAACTCCTTTTCTTAATTTATAACTCTGTCTCAGGTATGTCTTTATAGAAGTGTGAGAATGAACCAATACACTGGCCCATAGTGAGTTCTTAATATAAGTTACTAATGTGATTATCTGTGTATAAATTATACAATAAGAAGAACAGTTCAGATTTATTTACATTATGCTCTTCATGTTTCTCAAAATGTCATGATAATTTTGGGCAGAAATGTATTAACATCATCCATTAAAACGGCTAGGGCAAAGGATATGAACAGACACTTCTAAAAAGAAGACATTTATGCAACCAACAAACATGAAAAAATGTTCATCATCACTGGTCATTAGAGAACTGCAAATCAAAACCACTATGAAATACCATCTCACGCCAGTCAGAATGGCGATCATTAAAAAGTAAGGAAACAACAGATGCTGGAGAGGATATAGAGAAATAGGAACGCTTTTACACTGTTTGGTGGGAGTGTAAATTAGTTCAACCATTGTGGAAGACAGTGTGGCTATTCCTCAAGGATCTAGAACTGGAAATACCATTTGACCCAGCAATCCCATTACTGGGTATATACCCAAAGGATTATAAATCATTCTACTATAATGATACATGCACACATATGTTTATTGTGGCACTGTTCACAATAGCAAAGACTTGGAACCAGCCCAAATGTCCATCCATGATAGACTGGATAAAGAAAATGTGGTATACACTATGGAATACTATGTGGCCATAAAAAAGGATGAGTTCATGTCCTTTGCAGGGACATAGATGAAGCTGGAAACCATCATTCTCAGCAAACTAACGCAAGAACAGAAAACCAAATACTGCATGTTCTCACTCATAAAGTGGAAGTTGAACAATGGGAACACATGGACACGGGGAGAGGGACATCGCACCCTGGGGGGCGCTTAGGGGAGGTATAGCATTAGGAGAAATACCTAATGTAGGTGATGGGTTGATGGGTGCAGCAAACCACCATGACACATGTATACCTATGTAACAAAACTGCACGTTCTGCACATGTATCTCAGAACTTAAAGCATAATAATAATAAAACAATTTATACTGATTAAAAAATGTTATCTCACATCAGATACAGAGAATAAATGAGCAGCCTCCAATCCTTTTTAGGAAGGAGGCACGACATAAATAAACAAAATATGGACTAAATGAAATATAACTTAAGCAATCTCCCTAGATACATTTTTCGACAAACCTGAAATCTATTAGATAAAAAGAAGTGTCTGAGATGAACATACATATGGATAGTCCAAGAGTACTGACCCTAAATTAGAGTTGTAGTCACTGCTATTATATATAGTATTTTATAATAATTTTTTAAGTCTATACTGTTTTGGACAGAATTATGTCCCCCCAAAATTCATATATTAAAGTCCTTAATCTCAATATGACTGTATTTGGAAATAGGGACTTTAAGGAGGTAATTAAGGTTAAATGGGTCCCTAATCCAGTAAGACTACTGTCTTTACAATAATAATAAGAAAAACTAGGAATACATGCACACAGAGAAAAGACCGTGTGAAGACACAGCAAGAAGGTGGCAGTCTGCAAGCCTCGAAGAGTGATCCCAACAGAAAACAACCCTGCCAGCACCTTGATCGTGGACATCCGGGCTTCAGAAGAGTGGGAAAATAAATTTCTTTTGCTTAAGCCACCCAAGTCTGTGGCATTTTTTATGGCAGTCCAAGCAGATTAATACACACATCTTATCATCAGTTGGAAATACAATATGATTCCATAACTTTGAACCATCCAAAATTATCTAATCATTGTACTGCAGGTCACATTCCTTTATTTAATAATTGATTAGATCACTTTTACTCTTCCTACAATCATTTTTGTATCATGCTTTATTTGTTCGTTGGCAATGAAATTTTGTTTCCTATTATAAATACTGGAATGATTTTATCTCATTTCCCTGTCTAGAAAAATGAATCATGGAGAGACATTAACATTAAACAATAATTTTGGCAAATAATACTTTTGTGTTTTAAGAATGAGGGCCATAAATTGCATTAATAACTTCACTCTATTAATCAGTGCCTCTTTTCATTGTAAAATAAATATGTATACACACACATTAAATTACTCTATTGAGGGAAGGAAAGGCATTTGGATATGTGGTTTCTGCATGTGGGTTAGTTATTAAACAGAAAAAAATTAAAAGAAATAGAACATTTTTAAATTTTAAAAATATATAATGGCATATTTAACAGTTACGAAACTATGCTGTTTCTCATGAAAATATATGTAAGTAAACAAAAATGAATATAATAATTGTAGAATGAATAAAAAGGGAGAATAAGAAATGTATGTGAGCATGTCTGTTTCCTAAAAACTTACACACAGAAGTTCATTGTGTAACTAACCATTGCTGAATGGACTGGATTTGTAATCCAAGGAATGTTCTCTGTATCACTAGTGAAAGTAAGTGGAGCTCAAACAATGTGACACAAATCTGAAAAACCATAACACTTAGTTTTTGGTTGCTATAACAAATCACTATAAACTGGGTAGTTTATAAACAACTTATTTCTCACATTGCAGGAGGTTGACAAGTCCAAGATGAAGATGCGGTAGATTAGGTATCTGGTGAGGGCCTGCTTACTGGTTCTTGGACAGTGATCTTTTTGCCCCGTCTTCACATGTTGGAAATTAGGAATGAGCTCCTTTAGTCCTCTTTTATAAAGGCACTAGTTCCATTCATGAGGCTCAGCTCTCATGACCTAATCATCTCCCAAAGGCCCTACCTTCTACTACCTTGGGGGTTTGGATATAATACACAAATTTTGAGAGATACAAACATCCAGATCATTTCACTTTGATAGACTGAATCACCTTAATATGAGAATAATGCTTTTCAGAATTACCTGAGGCCTGAAAAGAGCATTAACTATAATCAGCTGCCTTTAGTCTAATGAAAATTTGTAATTTCCATTTCAGAGGCAAGAACCAGATCTGTCAAGTGACTTAGATATGGGAATACAGCTAACTAGTCATCATTTAGGATTTAGAATGCCTGTTTTCTTTTTCCATGTTGCTGCTTATTCAGTGAGTGGTTTTTCCCACTTTATACTGTATTTATATGTGGTAACCCTATTCGTGAGCTTTGGGGAATAGTTATGTACTAAATAAACACGCAAGTTTACATTAATCACATTATTTTTCAACTGTGTGTTCCATTCTTTCTCAAAAAAATAAAGATTATATGTTTTTACCAAATCTAAGTGACATGGTCAGTCATTAATTAGTAAAAAGAAATTCCCAAATGCACAAAATCCTTCCTTTTTCTAAATAGGATATTATTTCTACTTTACAAAGCTAATAGCTATTGCTTCTCTAGAGACAAGTCCAACTGCCCAATATGTGGCAAAATTATAATGAAAAGATAACTTTTAAAATGTACCTCATTAGTCTTTAGTATGTATCTATGAAGGAGGTAACTGTTGGCTTAAAATGTATATAGGATGAGAGCTTGAAAAAAATTAGAGGTCAAGTTAATATTCTAAATGTTACAGTTTATACGTTAAAGAGAGATTTGGGCTGGAAATAATTTGGAAATTATGTAGATTAAAT
Source organism: Symphalangus syndactylus (assembly GCF_028878055.3). Classification (NCBI taxonomy): domain Eukaryota; kingdom Metazoa; phylum Chordata; class Mammalia; order Primates; family Hylobatidae; genus Symphalangus; species Symphalangus syndactylus. The sequence goes on from NC_072426.2 coordinate 31,408,928, forward strand.
TAAAAATATTTTATACAAAACATCTTTGCCAACATTCTCAGGTTTTTCATTTTTAATATTTTCTGAAAGAAACAAAATGAAGTAAAATGACTGTAAATACGGTAGTAAAATAATTTTTTAGAAACATTATAATAATTTCCATTATAGTATACTAATTACTACCATAGTAATATCCACACTTTAAAATGTTTTCCATTTTGAAAACTGAAAAATATTTTATTTTTGAAATTTACATTTACTTGAGGTAAATTACTTTCAACATATGATTTAATGCCCAAACTAGCATGAAATGCAAAAGTAGAAAAATCATTTGCAAAGTTTCAAATATTTTTTTCTAATGCTTCAGTTTTTAGGAAGCTACCGGAAAATGCATCCCACAGAAATGAGAAAGCAAATTACAAGAGAAGAAAAATTCTTAAAATATGGATCTCAACAAAAGATATTTGAATGGTAAATTTGGATAAATAAATAGACGATATTCAGAAAAATGTCCAAGTCATAGTTGTCTCTCCTGTGCTATCACTCTTTCACTGTGAAAAGCCCCTGGGACTTAGAATCTGTCTAGAGTGGAAGGAGTTATAGAAAAATCTTGAGTTGGCTACAGAAATTTACAAATAAATGGGATTAATCCAGACTGGCAAGGTTTTTTTTTTCTTTTTTTTAATGTTTGACAGAATGGAAATGCATTGTAAAAGCAATGCAGTTATAGTAATAAAGTTACATATTTTAATATTTGTGTTTATTTTCTAGAAAAATATATATCAGATCCTATATTAGTGTTCTCCTGAGGAACAGAACACTTTATATATGTAAAGAGATTTATTATAAGAAACTAGATCACATGATTATGGAGACTGGAAAGTCCAAAATATGAAGTGTGAGCAGGCTTGAGACCCAGAAGAACTGATGTTTCAGTTTCATCTGAAAACTTGCAAGCAGAAATCCAGGAAAGCTGATGTGCAGATGAAGCCTGAAGACAGTCTGAGAGGCTGGTCTTTGTGTTCTATTTAAGCCTTCAGCTGATTGGATGAGGCCCATCCAAATTATGGAGGCCAGTCTGCTTACTCAAAGATCACCAATTTAAATGTTAATCTCTACCATCTCACACCAGTCAGAATGACTATGATTAAAAAGTAAAAAGACAACAGATGCTGGTGAGGCTGGGGAGAAAACGGCATATTCATACACTATTGGTTTAAATATAAGTTAGTTCAGCTATTGTGGAAAGCAGTGTGGAGATTTCTCAAAGAACTTAGACTAGAACTACCATTCGATTTAGCAATCCTATTACTGGCTATAAACCCAAAGAAAACTAAATCATTATACCAATAAGATACATACACTCATATGTTTATCACTGCCCTATTCATGGTAGCAAAGACATGGAATTAAACTAAGTGCCCATCAATGGGTGTACTGGATAAAGAAAATGTGGTACATATATACCATGGAATACTATTCAGCCTTAAAAAGAATGAAATCATGTCCTTTGCATTAAATGAATAGAGCTGGAGGCCATAATCCTAAGAGAATTAACACAGGAAAAGAAAACTAAACAGTACATGTTTTTATTTATAAATGAGAGTTAAACATTGAGCACTTATGGACATAAACATGGGAACAATAGACATTGCTGACTACCAGTGGGATGAAGGAAGGAGGGAGATGTGGGTTGAAAAACTACCTATTTTACTATATGCACCATCTGGGTGCAATGTACCTGTATAACAAACCTGTGTGTGTACCCTGTGTATCTAAAATATTAGTTCAAATTGAAAAAATAAATATAAAAATAAATAAATAAATGTTTATCTCATCCAAATACACCCTCCAAATTGACACCTAAAATTAACTATCATAGATCCTTTGTACAAATAATTGCATGGAATGTTTTCAGAGATGAAACATGGGTGATGCTAAAGCTGATTCTTTTTATTTTTGTTTTTCTTTTTTTTGGTGCAGTGACGCAATCTTGCCTCAGTGCAACCTCCACCTCCTTGGCTCAAGGGATCCTCCTGTGTCAGCCTCTGAGTAGCTGGGACTACAGGTGTGTGCCACCACATCCAGCTAAGTTTTGTATTTTTTGTAGAGATAGGGTTTTGCCATGTTGCCCAGGCTGGTCTCAAACCCCTGGGCTCAAGCCTATACTGAAAGGCAGAAATTTATAAGGAAAGGGATATGCACGAAAGCATAGATCCTTTTAACTTGTAGGTTTGTGTTAGAACTACTTGTTAATGACAGTAACACTTCTGATTACATCGTGGGCTAGGCTCTTATTCTGGAATTATCCATATCCATTTTTCAGTCACCAGGCTTGAGAGTCTATAAGCAAAACTAACTTCAAATGCAGTGAATATGAGGCACGTGTTCCATCTTCTATTACCATAAAATTAATCTCCTTAGATTCGCCACAGTGGAGTTTCAAATCCTAAAATTGCACTCAGTAATCTATAAAATGCTGCTGTGCTTATAATTTCACCATCTCACATTTAGCTACAATTGGAAATGAGGCCTACTAGAAGTACATAATCAATTTAGTAAATTTATCTTTGCTTCCTTAGACAATTTCCTTTGAAATCAAACACTTGTGGAAATGTTGATTACTTGAATGGCATAAGAATGGCACATTTTTTTTGAGTGCTTCATTTTTCTATTTCTCTCATTTTCACACAAAATACTTTAATCTTCCCTCATGGGGGGAAAACTGTTATGCAATAAATGAGACAGGCTTTGAAACTTCAAAGAACTTATACATGTTTTCAGTGATTTTATGAATAGTCTAATAGGTTTTATTGATGCAGAATACAATTTGAAGAAACAAAAATAGAATAGATAATAAAATGAGAGAAAGAGAGAGAGGAAATTCTGCATCCCAGGAAACCCCACAGAGGTATCACCTTCTTGCCATGATATAAGATAATTTACTGAGTGTCACATTGCAAGATAAAATTGAGCCATCTTATATGGCACATCTTACTGATGTGACCCCTGTCTCTTCACCTTAGGTAATTTGGCCCAAAAAATCCATGTACAGAGCATTAAGACTGGACAGTAAGTTTCCTGTACTTGAGATCTGCATGTACTCAAAAGTATTAAACATGACCAGTTTCTCTTTTCACCCTCTCAGTCTCTTCTACTTTATAGTCTTACATATAGCTTCATGGTAAAGATTAGCTAGAAGGCCATGCTCTGAGGAAGTGAGATCTGTGATAGAGACCTGAAAGACTCCCCAACATACTATCCCTGCACAAGCACAGCCATGCAATGCCACTAATAGTGCTGAGCTATGCTAGCAAATAGGAGGTTCAAACATCACGTTCCTCCTGCCAGGAACACTCTTCTCATTTCTCACTTGACTTGTTCCTTTTTATCTTTCCAGTCTCAAGACCTTCAAAAAAGGGCCTTTCTAGCTATTTTTATAGCATCTATAGGATGGTTAATTTTATATGTCAACCTGAATGGACTACATGATGCCCAAATATTTGGTTAAACATTATTCTGGGTGTGACTGTGAGGGTGATTGTGGGTGAGATTAACATTTGAATCAGTAGACTGCATGAAGCAGATTGTCTTCTCCAATGTGAGTGGGCTTTACTTATCCAATCTGTTGCAGGCCTGAATGGAGCAAAAGATGAGATAAGGGAGAATTCATTCTCTCTGCCTGATTGCTTATGAGTTGAGACATCATCCTCATTTGTACTTGGACAGGAGCTGTGCTACTGGCTTGCTGTCCTGGGTCTACAGCTTATAGAAGGCAGATTGTGAGACTTCTCAGCCTTCATTACTACATGAGCCAATTCTTGATAATCTCTCTCTCTCTCTCTCCCAGTGAATGTGTGTGTGTGCACATATGTATGTATACATACATATATGTGTGTATATATACATATATTGTCTCTGTGTATATATGTGTGTGTTTATATGTGTGTGTATATATATTGTCTCAGTGTATATATATGTGTGTGTGTGTGTGTGTATATATATATATATATGTATATATATGGAGAACCCTGAGTAATATAACTTAGTTCTTTCATTCATAACGCTTTTTGCAAATTATGACTATACATTTATTTGTCTGCATACATTTGTTTTGTCGATGTCTCTTTTTAGAATGTAAAATAAATCCAGTGAAGGCAAATATCTTGGCTCTTTTGCTTACTACTGAATACCTAACATCCAGCACATTGCCTGGAACATAAAAGGTGACAAATAAATTTGTGCTTATTACATAAATATATAAATAAATGAACTAAATGAAAAATGTGAAACATAGTTTCATTTCCTCACCTGTAGAAAAAGTAAATTGTATTTTTTTGGTATGTATTTAGCAAGCTTATGTGGGGATCAACTTTAGAAAAGCCTAAAATAGTATATTTAAACCTCTAAACGCCTATAGATACTGGAGATTTTTCAAATATGATTTCATCTACCAGGTTATTAAATCCAAACTGTAGTAGTGCAGTTTTAATGTCTAGGTATTGCTTTCCTATTAATTTTTAGGCCATCCAGTGGTTTTCTTTAATTGATTTAATATAATTTTACTTTCTCCTCACACTATTCTCTTCTAGTTTTTGTATAATATCAAGCATGGGGGTGGCCATGAGTTCATTTGCTTTCTTGCAGGGAACTGTGTCTCAGAGAAGTTGCAACCTGCCCAATACTATCTGTGTTTAATAACTGACAGAAAGAGTTCAATTTCTGTGGCACGACTTCAGATCATTCTGTTAAATCATAGGTGGAAGGCATAGCAAACAGGAGGGTCAATCATATTCCTTGAAAGTAAAATAGAATGGTTAGAACAATTTGATTTAAATGATTTTTTGGTTTACTTATTTAGTAATACAAAACTCAGTGTCAGGCCGGGCGTGGTGGCTCACGCCTGTAATCCCAGCATTTTAGGAGGCCGAGGCAGGCGGATCACCTGAGGTCAGGAGTTCCAGACCACCCTGGACAACAGGGCAAAACCCTGTCTCCACAAACATACAAAACAAAATTATCCAGGCGTGGTTGTGGGCACCTGTAATCCCAGCTACTCGGGAGGCTGAGGCAGGAGAATCGCTTGAACCAGGAGGTGGAGGTTGCCGTGAGGTGAGATCATGCCACTGTACTCCAGCTTGGGTAACAGAGTGAGACTCCATTTCAAAAAAAAAAAAAAAAAAGAAAAACCTCAGTGCCAGCTATTATTTTTTGTGTTTTTTTTTTCTCCCTTTAGTTTTGGTGGTACATGTGCAGGTTTGCTACATGGGTAAATTGCATGTTACTGAGGTGTGGTGTATGAATGATCCTGTCACTAAGGTAGTGAGACGCACCCAATAGGTTATTAATTACATGTGTTAGAATTCTAAAGCAAAATAAGTGTTCCTTTTCTCTAATATTCTTTTCAACTCTATCAGTTAGAGGCCAGCAGTATGATTTTAGAAATTGTGAGTTTCAACCGCGGGCAGGAATTAAGGCATTTCACTGAAACATTATCTGCCTGAATTGTAGCTTTGCAGTTCTTCTCTAAGCTATGTTATATTGATTTGCCGTTCACTTTATTTTCTGATGTTAACATTTACTTTGCCTAAAGGAATAAACATAAAAAGACACTTTGTTTTATTTGTCTAAAACAATTTGTGATAGCTGAGATTATCTTTCTGGACTTAGAGTTCAGTAAAATTGGCAGGTGACCTGTACTCTAATTATTGTGTAGATACGACATTTTATTTATAAAAAACTTGATTTTTTAACACATTAAGTGGAAAATACATTTAAAAAAATTGTATCTGTTAACCAACTTTCCTCATCCTTTAGTATATTATACTTGTAGTGGAGTGATAGGGTAAAGGCATATGGGTAGTGGGGTAAGTCATATGTAGTAGAGTGAGAGGGTAAAGACATATTATACATACATATATATATGAAAGCATATATATAAAATATGTATAATTTCTTTATGCATATACAATTTCTTTATATGTATAATTAAATTACCTTTACATAGAGTTTGTCTGCTTCTGTTTGGGTTTCTGTGTAATCCAATGATGCTTGGTCAAACTTTCATAGACAGTAATCTTAAGCGTAAGTGAGGTGCTTAGAGTACTTTGATACTCTTAGTGAAGCATTTTTTAAAACAACCCTGACATAATTATTCCCCAATTCTCCCAACAGAAGTTGAGATTACACTATAAGCAATTCATTATTTGTATTAAAGTAAATGTACCATAGACAGAATAATAGTCTTAACCCAGAGCCTGTGAATATGTTTCCTTACATGGCAAAAGGATTTTTCATGTGCGATTACATTAAGGATCTTGAAATGAGAGATTATTCTGGATTATCCATGTGAGTCTAATGTAATTGTAAGGGTTCTTATAAGAGAAGAACAGGAAGGTCATAGTCAGAGAGAAAATGTAAAGATGAAAGCAGAGGTCAGATATTTGAAGGTGCTATACAGCTGACATTGCACGTGGAATATGGGATCATGAGCCAAGGAATGCAGGCAGCCTCTAGAAGTGGGAAGAAGAAAGGACATGTATTTTTCTTTAAAGCCTCAGAAGGAACACAACCTTGTTAGCACCTTGATTTTATCTCTTTGAAACCCACTTAGGACTTCTGACCTCCAGAACCATAACATAAATTTGTGTTGTTTTAACCCATAATGTTAGTCATAATTGTCTTACAGCAATGTCATATGTCTCAGTCTATTTGGGTTGCTCTAACAAAATACCATAAACTAGGTAATTTATAAACATGAGAAATGTATTTCTTACAGTTGTGTTGGATGGGAGGCCCAAGATCAAGGCACCGACAGATTCAGTGTCTGGTGATGACCTGCTCCTTTGTTCATAAACAGTGCCTTCTGTCTGTGTCCTTACACGGTGGAAGGGGCAAGGCAGATTTATGGGACCTCTTTCATGAGGGCATTGAAACACAGTACATCCTCATGACCTGATTATCTCCCAAAGGCCCCACCTCCTAATATCATCACATTCATGATTATGTTTCAACATTATAAATTTTGGGGGAACACAAACATTTCATGTTATTGCAAGCAGCAACAGGACTCTTATATTATACAAAGATCACCCTGTATGTCATGATATTTGAATTATGAGCTATGAACACTTTATAATATTTTTCTTTATTTCCTCTAATCACTTCTCATAAAAATACCAAGTACGTAAATTGAAACCAAAAGAATGAGAAAATATTTATCAAATAGTCAATAAATATTTACTGAGCAAAAACTAAATTTAAGGGACTTAAAGGTCCTGGAAATAAATATAAGGGTAAAGAATATTAAAACTATAAGGCTCTGTTTCAGAGCAGGGACTGGAGAATGCAATTCATTATGGATCTTTAGGCACAACAGAGCTAAGAGAGTTATGTGACCAGATTCACGTGTTTTACATGGTGAAATCTGTGAAAGGCCTCAGAAGAGGTTATCTTTAGAAGTATCTATAATTCAAGTTAACAGGCTTCAAAGGTTTCAATAGCAGCTAAACCTCATTCATCATTCCAGGAAGAAATAAATCTACTTCAGTTCGTCTCACACCATTATTCCAAGGATTGCCTGTAGGTTGTCATTTTTTTTTCTTTGTATGTATTAGTGAAGTTTGCTCTTTAGTTTTAGGACAGGTTATACAAAAGCATCCAAGAAATTTAGTCAAACTACTAGTTTGAATCACCAGCAAAATAGTGAAATCGCTGATTTTATACAAGTCACATCAAGATTATGCCAAGTTTTAAAATAAACAATCAGTTGTACAGTTTTAAAACCTTCATTGTTTGGTCATTGCTGTATAGGTGTGTACTCTTGGGATATATACAAGTGTGTACTCTTAGGATATATCTATCTCCTCATTGTGTCTCCAAAATTATTCATTTGCTGCTTGCAATAGTGCCTAACTTTAAAATGGCATGTATGACTATTTAGAAGATACACTTTATCTTATTTGATTCTGTCAGTTTTTTATAGAAATTATGAAAATAATTGTAATTTTTAAAACTTTTTCATCAGGGTAAACTTCAAACTCATAAAAAAGTTGTTTCATCTACCTTAAGAATTGTCAACTGGGGCCAGTCTTAATGCATCTGTACTTCTGTACTGATTCATTTTAAAGCAAATCTCTTCGATTTTATCATTTAATTTATAATGATGTAAGTATGTAGCATGTATCTTCTAAAAGACAGAATGTTTTAAATATACATAGAAATAATCTAATATCTGAAGAAAGTTACTTAATTTCAAGTGACTTGTCAATAGAGATCTCAGAATTTGTGTATTACATGTAACCTTATATAAGTGCTTAACGTTGGATTGTCTCCTATATTTCTGAAAAAAATATTTTTATAGAGATGGGTCAATTTTTTGGAAATAATATTTCTTAGGTGGTATACATTTCCATCAGAAAACACATAACATCTGATTGTCTCTGTTACATGTTGTTGACAGCCATTTATGATATTTCTAGGAGCCAATATGTTGTTGGAAGTTGGACTATGGCGATACTCTATTTCTACCATTTCTCATAAATAAGTAATTGGCGTAATTGTATAAATTTTTTTCTTATCAATTATTTTTTGAATTGAGATACAGTTTTTATGGTAAGGAGAGATAATCTCTTTGATTTCTCTTTTATTACCCAGTATTTAATATAATGAATTAGTTACCTATTATTCTTTAATTGTGACCATTATTTTTTGTTTTGGTTTGGTTGGTTTGTTTGGTTGGTGTTGCCTTTTTGATATCATTATGTACTCATAAATTTAAATGTTTGATGAGTTTCAATCTATTGCAGTTATCATTCTTATTGATGGGCGAATTATCTCAACTGTACCCAAGGAGAAATTCTTCAAATTGGTCTCTAGGACTTTTTAACATGACACTAGTCGTCTCATATCACTTTTGCTATCTGATTCTATAAGATGTTATAGCAACATCTTGTATACTTTCTAACCCATACCTCAATCAGCCATTTATCCAAGGACACCTGATTGATTTCTTTTGATAGACAATTGTGTTCAGATTCCAGAATGTAAGTGGCTAGTGGACACATTGGAAATGAGTTGTTCATTATTTCTAGATGTTTTTCAGTGGATATTATATTCATTTCCTATTACCACTACAACAAATTACCACAGATACAGTGACTTAAAGCAACGCTAGTTTTCCTCTCCTACAGTTCCGGAGGTCAGAAGTCTAAAATAGGTTGTCAGGGTTGTGTTCCTTCTAGAGGGTGTAGTGGGTAATCTGTTACCCTGTTTTCTTATGATTCCAACACAAATATTTCTGAAAACATATTTAGAATAAAATTGAAGTGAAATAATAATTTATTAAAGAAAATGTCTCCAAAACATATTCATGTTTTTTTTTTTTTTTTTTTTAGATTTGTAAGTTGTTGTCTTGAATATTTTAGAGCAAACTCACTGGTAGCTTATTCATGTAGTACCGTTAAATTTGGGAAGTTTGAGCGGGTGTGATGGCCCATTCCTGTAATCCCAGCAGTTTGGGAGTCCACAAAAGTCTCCTGGACTTTTGCTTCCATTTTTATTGCTTGTGCATAATGAATTTTTTTCTTCTGGTTTGCTTTCCTTTACACTAATAAGAACTGAAAAAAAAAAGTGTTTCTTTTTATTCAATTTTGCTTATTTGTTTCTTTTAACCTCAACATTACTTTTAGGCAAATGTATTGGAAATTAGTCTGGGAAAATCTGATGTGAAAGACAGTAAAACATTCTCCTTTTGTAAGTTTGCTTTTTCAAAGTGAACTTCTGTAGGGGTGGTTTTAGCTTATCTTCATAGTAACCTGCTTATTTGCGGAAACTGACAAAGTTGAGAACATCATTAACAACCACATTATGAGGCTTATCAAGCCTCAGTGTAAAATATGTAATAGAGTAGACATGAAATGTATGCTAATTATTATAGTTTTAGCTATTAATTCTTGATGTTGCTGAGAAAATGAGTTTCAAGTTCCCATTTTCAAATATTTCCTGTTGCACAGAATGTTAAAAATATTTTTGTAGGTTACCATCTGCTAAAATAATTTTGTTAAAATTTCTTATTGTTGATTCACAAAGTAAATATATTTTTTAAAATAAATGAACAAGCAAATAAGCAATTATTGACAAGAATGAATGTAAAAAAAATTTACTTGTTCATTCTGTGTATAAAATCCTATCATCTGAAGGTGAAGAGACACATTTGGAAGCTACAAATACCAAGAACAAAGCTAGGGCAGTTGAAAATTAAAACCACACACAAGGCCCAGTATGACATTTTAGATGTTAAATGGAGTACAATTCATTTTAGATTGGATGGCCATTGTAAATCCAGGTCACTGTATGATCTGCAATTTATATTGAGATGAAGGAGAAATAATTTTTCTGCCTCAGCTTCTTGGCTTTTAATATAATGTTTCACAGATGTCTGACCTTTGGTTTTAATATGATAATGTGGCTTCCCCCGAACTAAGACCTAAAAGCTGACTGTCACAACAGAAGTTGTTTTTAAAAGAAGAATTATACCAGACTGTGTACAAAAAGAGATGCTATGATTTTTCTTTCTAAATTCTAGATATATCAAATTTACTTGTTCTCAGAGATATTTCAAGATTAGTAGGCAAATATAAAAGATAGGTTTTGTTCAAGCAGAAATTATTATTAATAGTTTTTAGCTAGTTGATTGAGAGAAATGTTCAATTCTCCTTTGGCAGTACATTCATTTTTTATTACAGTTGTCACTTTGTCTTGAAGCTTTATTGTATACATCATTGTTGTCACATGATGTCATTGCTCCTTTTTTGTCAATGCTATTTCTATGTAGCATCATTTATATTCAAATTAAATGTTTTTTCCTGTTTTTAATTTTTTAAAAAAATTTTACTTTTATGTGGGTACATAGTAGCTGTACATATTTATGAGGTACATGAGATTGTTTGATAAAGGCATACGATGCGTAATAACCAAATCAGGGTAAATGGGGTAACAATAACCTCAAACGTTTATCTTTTCTTTGCGTTACAAACAATCTAATTATTCTCTTTTAGTTATTTTTAAATGTACAATAAATTATTATTCACTGTAGTCACCCTGTTATGCTATCAAATATTAGATCTTGTTCATTCTATCTAACTGTGTTTTTGTATTCATTCACTTTCCGTTCTTCCTCTCAGAAACGCTTCCCAGTCTCTGGTAACCGTCATTCTACTCTCTATCTCCATGAGTTCAATGATATTAATTTTTAGCTCCCACAAATAAGTGATTACGTGAAAAGTTTGTATTTCTGTGCCAGACTCATTTCACTTTTTTCCTGTCTTCCTTTTAGTGAAGGTGTTTTTCTCTGGTGATGTGTTTTAATTTCTCGCTTTTTATTGTTTGTGTATCTGTTACATGTTTTTTAATTTGAGTTTACCATGAGGCTTGCAAATAATGTCTCACAACCCATTATTTTAAATTGATGACAACACTGACTGCATAAACAAAAAATCAAAAAGAAAACTAATAAAAACCCTACATTTTAACTTTGTTCCCCCACTTTTTAACTTTTTGTTGTTCTATTTATATTTTATTGTACTGTCTATATCTTGAAAAGTTGTCGTAGGTAGTATTTTGATAGGTTCATCTTTAATCTTTGTACTCAAGATATAAATAGTTTATATACCACCATTACAGGGTTATACTATTCTGTGTTTTTCTGTTTACTGTTATCAGTGAGTTTTGCACTTTCAAATTATTATTATTAGTCATTAAAGTCCTTTTCTTTCAGACTTAAAAATGTCCTTTAGCATTTCTTGTAGGAAAGTTCTGGTGTTGATGAAATGCATTGTCTTTCATTTGTCTTGGAAAGTATTTTCTCCTTCAAGTTTAAAGCATATTTTCGCTGGACATATTATTCTAGGATACAAGTTTTTTGTTTTCCTTCAACATTTTAAATATGCCATGCCTTTCTCTCCTAGTAAGGTTTCCACTGAAAAGTCTGCTGCCAGATATATTGGAGCTCCATTTTATGTTATTTCTTTCTTTTACTGCTTTTATGATCCTTTCTTTCTTTTACTGCTTTTATGATCCTTTCTTTATCCTTGATATTCGGGAGTTTAATTACTAAATTAGTAATCTTCTTTGGGTTAAATCTCCTTGATGTTCTATAATCTTCTTGTACTTGAATATTGATATTTTTCTGTAGTTCTGGGAAGTTCTCTGTTATTATGTATTTGAATAAATTTTCTACCCCTATTTATTTCCTTTTTAAGGCCAATAACACTTAGATTTGCCATTTTGAGGCTATTTTTAGATATTGCAGGCATGCTTGTTGATTTTTCTTCATTCTTTTGTTTCCTCTGACTTGTATTTTCAAATAGCCTGTCTTCAATCTCACTAATTCTACTTGATAAATTCTGCTGGTGACTCTGATGCATTCCTCAGTGTGTCAACTCCATTTTTAACTCCAGAATTTCTGCTTTCTGCTTGATTCTTTTATATCATTTCAATCTCTTTGTTAAATTTATCTAATAGAATTTTGATTTCTTTCTGTGTGTTTTCTTGAATTTTCTTGAATTTCTTTGAAACAGCTATTTTGAATTCTCTTTCAGACAGATCACATATCTCTGTCTCCCCAGGATTGGTTCCTGATGCCTTAGTTCATTTGGGGAGGTCATGTTTTCCTAGATGGTCTTGATGTTTGTGGATTTTTTTGTGTGTCTGGGCACTGAAGAGTTATGTATTTATTATAGTCTCTGCAATCTGGGCTTGTTTGTACTAATCCTTCTTGGAAAGGTTTTCCAGGTATTCAAAGGGACTTAGATGATGTAATCTAAGTTTTTGGTCTTTGCAGCCATATCTGCATTAGGGAGCACTCCAAGCCTAGTAATGCGATTGCCCTTGCAGACTCACAGAGGTACTGCCTTGGTAGTTGGGGATAAGATCTAGAAGAATCCTCTGGATTACCAGGTCGAGTCTTATTCTTTTCCCGTATTTTTTCCTAAACAAATGGAGTGTCTCTCTCTGCGCTGAGCTGCCTGGAGCTAAGGGAGGGGTGACATAAGCAGCACTGTGGCCACCACGACTTCAACTGTACAAGGACCTGGAGTCAGCATGGTACTGGGTCTCACAAAAGGCTCCACAGTAACCACTGCCTGGCTACCTCCTATGTTTCTTAAGAAAGCAGGGCTCTTCAATTAGCATTCAACAAAACCATCCAAGTTTCTCTGCTTCCCTTCGGAGTGTCCAGGTACCCTTGGCCTCAGGTTGGTCCAGAGATGCTGTCTGATAGCCAGAGTCTGGAATTGGAAACCCTAGGAATCTAACTGGTATTATACTCTACTGTGGCTCAGCTGGCACCCAAGCCACAAGACAAAATTCTTCCCACTCTTTCCTCCCATTTTCACAAGTAGAGGAATCTCTCTCCATGGCCAACACTGCTCTACAACCATGGTGAGTGCTGCCTAGATACCACCAATGTTCACTCAAGGCCCAAGGGCTCTTCAGTCAACTTGTTGTAAATGCTGCCAAGCCTGGAATTCTCCCTTCAGGGCAGTGGGCTCCCCTCTCACTCAGGGCAGGTCTAGAAATGCCGTCCAAGAAGCAAGGCCTGGGAGGGAGCTATCCTCAGATAAATGAGTGAGAAGTTTTTGGAGTATCTTTAAATCTTTAAGAACATTTTTATTGTTGGTAATTATATATTTGAACACTTATAGTATTACTTTTTGAGTGTGGTTCAATTATCTATTCTTGTTTCTCCATAATTGCTTGTTAAATGTTTCTGGGCTGGGCATGGTGGCTCATGCTTGTAATCTCAGCACTTTGGAAGGCTGATGCAGAAGGATTGCTTGAGCTCAGAAGTTTGAGACTAGCCTGGGCAACATAGCAAGACCCTGCCTCTGCAAAAAATACAAAAATTAGTCAGGAATGGTTGCATGTGCCTGTAGTCCCAGCTACTTGGAGGCTGAGGTTGAAGGATCTCTTGAGCCCAGGAGATCAAGGCTGCAATGAGCTATGATTATGCCATTGCACTCCAGCCTGGGTGACAGAGTGAGAACCTGTCACCAAAAGGAAAAAACAATAAGTTTCTGGTGCTAGGTAAGGATTGCAAGTCTTTACACTAGTTTTACAACTGTTAAGTCATCATTTGCCATAAATCAAAGTTCTCACCTTGATATTTGTTTTCCCATCCATTATTTTATGGGCAATTCCCTCTAAACCCATCATTGGTTATTCTTTTAATCCCTTTCCTATCTATTCAGATGTATTTTGCTTAACACTAGAAAATGTTTCTTTGCTTATTAAGATTTCTTGTTTTTCTTTTTATCTAATAGCAATTATAAAACTCAAAAGCGAACTATTAATGAAACGTGGCCAGATCATACAGTTTTTCATTTTCCCTGCAGCCAGATGAGATGCTCTCAACTGACTGTTCCTAGAAGCCTGGATCTGCCAGTTCTTCAAGTCACTTGACTAAGTGGCCATTTCTGCACATCTCTCCTTGGACTTGGATTAACTGCCTCTTGTGTGCCCACCTTCTGCATTCTAACTGGCTTCACACTTTTTCCTGCTGTCTGATATCTTAATGCTAAACTTCCCTTCTCCTGTAGTACCTGAATAGCTTTGATCCGCAGATGCTCCAACATTTCTTCTTGCATAAAATCCAATCCTTATTTATGCTGATATGTATGTCATCCCCCTGCAATTTTACTCTTAATAACTCTGTATTATTTCAGAACCCAAACAATATGTTGTACTAGCCATTCTGTTTCTTTTATCACAGATCCTCTTGACTAGCTTTTGTCCAGAATTTACCTAAATATATAAATGAAAGGTGCAGTTCCTTTTCAGTGTCTTCCTCTTTTATATTCCTCAGCCAAACTCGTCTCCATATTTTCATTTAAGCACTTCTTATTCTTAATGTTCTGTACTAAATTATCATCATTTTTCTCTCACTGACTGATGACACATCACCATTTCTCATCAGCATTCATCCATCCCGTAATACTTCATTTTCATACTTTGAGTTGGTTCACTTAATAACTAGATTCTCCCTGTGGTTTACATTCCAATTATTTCATCTCCATTTCCTTAATGTTGTCTACATTTCACGTTATTTCTCTCTGATTTTATTTCATTTTTTGTGTGTATGACAGATTTCCCTACCACAGTATTTCTCTTCTCAAGTTTACTTTACACTTTTATTTTTCAGTAAGTTTTTTTCACATTTTATATCAATTCCGCCTTTTATGTGAAATCCTATTAGCTGTTGTTTTATAACTTGTGCTCGGAATGCAGATGGCAATTATCATTATATATCTTCAAAACACCATATAGGCACTTCTCTTCTAAATTCAATACAATTTGTAGAACCATGACATATGTTGGGGATGAAGATGCAAATAATTTAGATACTCCCCCAAGGAAGCTCATGGTACATTGGGATTACAAGAGAATAAATAGCATATTTTGCTATATTTTAATGAGCATTTAGACCAGGGTTTTCCAATCTTTTGGCTTCCCTGGGTCACACTGGAAGAACTGTCTTGGGCCACACATAAAATGCACTAACACTAAAAATAGCAGATGAGCTAAAAAACATGCAAAAAAAAATCTCATAATGTTTTAAGAAATATCACAAATGTGTGCTGAGCTGCATTCAAAGCCATCCTGGGCCACATGTGGCCAATGGGCCATGGGTTAGAAAAGCTTGGTTTAGACAGAGGTATACAGAGGAGGCTGTGGGAACCCAGAAGAGAAGCATTTAATCCAGTCAGAGGGAAAAGTGCCTGGTGAATTAGTTGGTTCCCTGAGGACAGAGTCTGTAAGTGCCTTGTTCACTGTTCTTTCCCTGTTCTGGTACTTCTCTATGCATACTGAGGTCACATATAAAATATTTAGTGAGGAAATGAGTAAGTAAAATGGCACATATGTGGATTTTTGGAACATGCTTAAGATGGCTGCAACGTTACCAAATCAGAGATAGAAAAGCTACTGAGGATGCAGGAAACCACAAGGAGTTGACAAGACAGATTTGTAGATGCAGGTAGTTCATCTCAAGATGCAGGTAGTTCAAAACTCATAGGTCTTCAGAGGCCACTAAATGCTTTGAAGTAGGAAAGTGACATGATCTGACATATGTTTTAGAGAAATAATTCTGATCTGCAATGTGAAAAATAGATTTGAGTGGTAGAGAGTGCAGAGGCAGGTGTGAGGAAGTCCTTTAGGTGTCGCAGCTAAGACAGTGGTGATCAAATGGACTGGATGCAAAATAAGCAACCATCTCCCTCATCCTGAGTTGACACAATGAACTAGTAGAAAGGAAACGAACTTCTAGATTCATTGTCCCTCTAAGTGACTTTTTCTGAATCAAAGAGAGTTTGACATATTCTTTGAGAAATATGCCAGATGGAGATTCTGTTTCCTCACCCCTGTTCCAGATACCCAGACACTCCAAATTTCTATTTTACATACCATACAGGTAAAAGAGACAGTAGTTATTGTATTCAAGGTTAGGATTACATGTCTGAGATATTTCTTCCCACTTCTAACTTGGGTAAATGCTGGTATTTCACTTTCTTTTTTTCAGAGGTAATCATGTCTAATCCCCACCCATTGTCCAAGGGATCTTTTCACCAAGGCCTTTCCCATTTCTATCCAGCCATTTGATCTCACTAAACTTCATCAGTACATTTCTTCAAGAGGTTTTCATTATACTTTTATCAATTAGTAGAATTCTGCTAATCAATATCAATTGCTAATTTAAAATGAGTTACCTACTCTAACTGAAACCTATGTTTCAGATAGTTATTCTATGTATAGTTGTTGCCAGCTATCAATTAAAAGTTAATTGACTTCCGATCCTTCCAGATATTTAACTCCCTAAATTTGGAAGAGGGTTAGAATATTGTAATATCTACTTTCAACTCTAACATGGTGAACTCTGGACTACAGCTACTGTATGTGAGTGTAATTCTTCTCTCACCATAGAGACTCTGATAAGGTTCATTTATTTTCTCTTTAAAACTGTAGTAAAAGGAGTGGGGTATTCATCAAAGGAAATATGTGAAAAAATATGATATTTGTTATTAACAAACTGATGTTTGAACAATTCATCCAGACTGTAAGAATTAACTACTAACATAGCAATAAATCTCTTTTGGCTGAATACTACATTTACAGGGAATAGAATAATCAATTTTATCATTGAAAATACATTTGGATGTGAGATCAATGTAATTTTTGAATCAGCCATTTCCTTACTCTGTCTCCAGAGAAGCTGAGATCAAAATTTACGTATTATTAACTATTTAAAATAAATAAACCAAAAGGAAACTCTTGAGATTTGCTTCTGGGAAGATGGTGACAACATTTCCAATACCTGAAAATATAAATATTTGCTTTTACCTTCTTATAGAAATCCTAAGAGTATTCCATTTCTAGCCTGTTGT
This sequence comes from Symphalangus syndactylus, assembly GCF_028878055.3. NCBI lineage: Eukaryota > Metazoa > Chordata > Mammalia > Primates > Hylobatidae > Symphalangus > Symphalangus syndactylus. The sequence goes on from NC_072426.2 coordinate 31,426,345, forward strand.
AAAAAAAAAAAAATGCCACCAAGTTTTTCTCAAGAAAATATGCAACCAAGTATCTCTGTTTTCAGTGTGTTTCTTTTCAGCAAGTATAAACAAACAAGCTTACTCTGATAGAAAATGCGTCTGTTTTCTAATCAAACAAAGAGAGAAAGCTGAAAGTGCTGATGGGTGCCATCCGTGAATGGTTGTTAGGATGCTATGATATGCCTACGTGAGGGAAAAACACAGATAATAAGGAGAGGGAGAAAAACTACTGAGTTACAAATAGATTTCAGATTAAGATGCCACTCAGAATAGTTCTCAACATGCCACAAGCGTTAAGACAATAGAATAGATATTGTCTATTAGTTACTACAGTTACAAAGAGGAGACAACTGCCTCTCTCAATGGTACCTTTATATTTACTTTGCTCTGTGCAGTTTTCATTTACTAATGTTGTCTTAATGTCCTGACTAACTAAGCAACTGTCCCTCCTCTTTTCTCCTTTAAAGAATCTCACATTTAGACAGATTATATGATCACCTTAATTATGTATAATAATGTAGGAAAGTTACTTGATAACTAGCTTTACATCAATAACTCTGATTTTCTAACCCTAAAATTTGATACCTAGCATGAAAGATAGTCCCTTCAACAAAGTATTTGGTTTGAGAGGGTTAAATATTGTGCTATTCTGGAATATTGACTATTTAAGAAAAGGCACTTAAAAATAGCAGGTGTAAGAAAAACACTTTGATCTTCGTAGTGTTTCTTAAAAGCAGAAGATGAAATTACTGTGTGAAAGAAACCATTTCTATACTTGACATATGTAGCATCCTTTTCTTCAAGGACAAGAAGTTGAAATTAAGAGAATTTGGTACAGACTTTGCAAGAATAACTTATCTTTTAAACCTCCACATATTTTAGTCATGTTTTCACTGTTTAGTATTCCTTACCCAATTTAGTATATAAGTAACTGACTCTGGTTCTTCTGATCTTCATTTCTTTATGAGGGTTCCCAAGCCTTATAAAACTTTTCTTATGTCAGTGTAATTCTTGGACCCAACAAGAAACTGAAGAGGATAGAAGTGGAAGTCTTCTGCCCGTACAGGCTCTTTTTGACCTCTCATTTGAACATGTTCTGGCATTCAATACTCTCAAATAAAGAACTCAAAATTACACTGTCCATCTCACTATGAAAGTTGTTGTGAATGTTACTCCAAAATCGGAAGAATATCTTGAAAAGAACACACTTGGAAACAGCGTACATCTATCGATTCTCAAGACATAGAAGGAAGGGTAGCCAAAATGCATTTCAATGATCTTTTCCTTGGTCAACTCCAAGTAAATTTGTTTATATCTATAGCACTGAAAAAAAGTACGGATACTTTTCGCAAAAAACAGGAGTTCACTAGGCCATTTTGTCTGCGCTCTTCTCCCTTAAAATTTTCTCTAGTCCTAATTAGTTATTCCTTTCAAATGTTTCAGACTTCTAATTATAAGAAATGACTTTCACCTCATTGCTGGCACTTTAAGGTTTCTGCACTGTGACTCAAGTTATAATTCTTTAAGAAAGCATTCAAAAAGAACTTGCTAGCCAAAATTTCCTTTTCTTCTCTGAATTTCTAATTCTATTTCTACAGTAGACCACGAATGGCATCCTAATCCCAGAGTATTAAAATATTAAGAAAACAAATATGTTCTGTTGCATTTTTCATTATCATTATTTCTGGTCTTCTGCATTTTCAATTCTTTATTCCAGAAGGTGATAAACATACAAATCTCAACCTTGACCATACAGATTTCAAAGCCATTGCTTATTCCTGAATACCAATATCCACAAGCTCTCACTATACCTCAGTGTCCAGTAAGTACAAATCAACATTTATAACCATTGTTCGGCACATATCCTAGTGATATTGATGAATAATTAGAGGCTGAAGAAACTGTTTTTATATTTTCTAATTAGATAATTTTATTTTATCTGCTGTCAAATCTATCTGGAGATACATGGGCAGCCTTAAAATACTTATGCTAAGAAAAGTTTCATAAATAATTCGGCAATTATGTTTTCTGTGTTTGCTTGTCAATTTTCATGGGCTTAGTAAGTGCAGCTAACAGCTTTTTAAAAATCCTTGCTTTAATATATTATTTTATAGTTACATTAATGGATCAATATACAATTGAAATATAAAATCCATGAACAACCATATGCTTACCTACACAATTAATGTTATTTAAATATGTATATTGCACACATATGTGTGTATGTGTGTGTGTGTTTTTGTGTGTGTGTGTGTGTGTGTGTGTGTGCAGGAAGTAGAGAAAGCCAATGCTGCCTAAACCAGAAGCTAATAATTTTAAAAGAAGTAATGACAAAATGTGTATTCATACTGTTATTTCCTTTTAAACTCTTGTGAAAATCTTTTCCATCACAGCTCCTTAGTTTTCTGTGCTCTCTTCCAAATAGTAAATAATATTATTTATGGATTGAGGCTGTTTGTGAATATGAGCATTGTGTTGTGTGTCTGATAGTGGAAGTCTGGTTATAATGTCTAAGATCAGGAAAGACGCATATTTAAAATCTGAACAGTAGAAGGGTAGTTTTATCTTTAGGGAAATGCTTCTAGTACAGACATGCATAGATTTACAAATCATTACAAAAGAAACACTAAGGTATCAATTCCAGAAATTTTCATTGTGACATATTACTCATCCTAGTTTTTATTTTTCAAAGTCTTGCATGTCAAGTCTAAACAGAGAACATACGTTGTTAGGATGTATCATTTGTAGCAATGGGAAGAATTACTAAAGAATCTGATATAACCTATACAGTTGAATAAAATCTTTATACCAGTGATAGCAGTACTACAAAAGATTAATATGCTTTGAGCTTCAGTGAATCTAAGGAGAAATATATCAAGTTAAACTCTAAGCAAACAATTTTATAGCAGAAAATAATTTTTGGGAGATCAAAATTGCTATTGAATTAAAATTGCAAATTTTACTAAATTATCTACTTCAGTTTGTATTCTAGTGTAAAGTACTTAGATTTTCTTCTTTATTTTAACTCCATATCCAAGACACATCTACATAGAAGAACTATGTATGAAGGTTTCTTTTTCTTCAGATATGCCAATGTCCTTTTCACCTCAGGGTCTTTGCACATACTGTTATTTATCTTGAACATTCAGACCATTACATGACTGCCTCCTTTTCATCATTTAGCTCAAATGACACCTCCTGAGGTAGATAGGCCTTTCCTCATTACTCTATTAAACAGGAGATGCCTCTTCACTCTTGTCAGAGAGGATTAAATCTGCATTGCCTTAGAAAACTGCAATGGCTTCCCCTGAGGCAGTTGTCATGCAAGATCATGCTTATTTTCCTCAGGACTCACCCTCACCACCCTTTTTCCTTCTAGAATTATAACTAGACTCACGTTTCAGCAGTCCTCTACAGGTGAGGTACAAAGTGTGACCCAGAAGGTATGCTACACTCAAAGATAACTACTTGAGTTTTCTCTTTTGTACATAAATAGTGAATATGTGTGGGAATGGATAGTGAAAATGTGGGATAGTGGTGGAATGAATATGAAGTTAGGTCTGGCTGAATTTATTGATATAGGCTCTCTAAGCAGAGATACTGAATTTAATGTGGCAGCTTGAAGAGATAGGAAGAACTCTAACAATTTGGTTGGTTGGCTGAAATGTAGGTCAAAATGGGATTCACAAATAGTATACAGCAATTTGGAAATGCTGGATCTGCCTTGGTTTAATGTAGGATAGGGGGTTGAATGGCTTAGGAAGATGGGAATGTTAGAGTGAATTTGTGATTCAAGATATATTCACCCACACTGGAAGCAGCCAGAAGATATACCTTTTATCATGACTGTGGAAAATATATTTGTGAGGGTAACCCTAGCATCCTTGAAGAGTTCTGTGGTCACTCTTGTCTGTAGGCATGCCTTATAATGGGAATCATGCTCACTGAATTGGAAAACCTAAATGCAGTGGAAATAACTGGATCCTGGGTGCAGCAGGGGCCAAGTTGTGGTGCTCAACTACAAAGGCAAGGTTGGCTTGGACAGCAGAGTCAAAGCAGCAGTCAAAATAATCTGACTTTTGCAGACCTATGGTCTCAGCTAGTTGAATATGGTGTTCCTAGAAGTGAAATAGTTAGGAATCCTACTAACTTACTACTTAATTTATGTAAGAAGAAAAGTTGTAGGTCAAGTGCACAAAAATCTAACCTGAATCATAGGGAGGGAGAGTCATAATCCATCGATCAATTCCCAGATTTGAGCCAGTTTACAGACCCAGAATCCCTTAAATGAAGGGTAGGCTGGTCTAGCCAGGTACACTGCTAAAACATTTATACTGTTAATCTTTCTCCAAGTCTTCCTCAATAAACTTATGGCCTTCTACCAGAGTAACTCTATATTTGGAAAAGGAAAGTAATCAGATCTTTCAAGGACTACTGGACACTGGCTCTGAGCTGTCACTAATTCCAGGAGACCCAAACAGTCACTAAGGTCCATAGTCAGAGTAGGGGCTTTGGGAGGTCAGGTGAGCAAAGGTTTAGCTCACGTTTATCTTACAATGGATCCGGTGGCTTCCCAAACCCATCCTTTGGTTATTTATCCAGTTCTGAAATGCATAATTGGAATACATATATTCAGCAGCTGGCTAAACATACATATTGGTTTTCTTACCTGTGGACTGAGGACTATTATGGTAAAAAGGGCTAAATGGAAGCCACTATAACTGCCTAGGAAACCAGGAAAACGAAAATGAAAACAAATACAAAAGAAAAACTGCAATTCCTAAGGAATTGTCTAGATTAGTGCCACCATCAAGGATTTGAAAGATGTAAGGGTTGTGATTCCCACCACATACCTATGAGGACTGTGCAGAAAAAAAAAAGAAAAAGTGGATCTTAGAGAATGACCGTGATTTTTGAAAACTTAACCAAGTAATGACTTTAATTGCTGCTACTATACCAAATGTGGTTTCATTGCTTGAGCAAACTAACACATCTCCTGATCTTGGTATGCATGTATTGATATTACAAATAAATTTTTATCCATCCTTGTCAATTATAACCACTTGAAGTATTTTGCTTTCAGGGGACAAGACCAGCAATACACCTTAATGTCCCACCTAGATGTATGTCAACTCTCCATCACTATGTCATAATTTAGTTTTCAAGCATCTTGACTGTCCTTCCCTTCCATAAGATATCACACTGGTACATTACTTTATGTTGATTGGAATTAGAGACCAGGAATTAGCCACTACTCTAGACTTATTGTAAGACATTTGTGTGTCAGAGGATGGGAAATAAATGTGAAAAATATTCAGGAGGCTTCTACCTCAGTGAAATTTTTAGCGTACAAGTGCTATGGGGTATGTCAAGATATTCCTTTTAAGGTAAAGGATAAACTGCACCTGGGCCCTCCTGAAACCAAAAAAGAAGCACAATTACTAATGTGTTTTTTTGGACGCTTAAGATAAAGATAATGTTTTTTCTCATTTGGGTGTGTTACAATAACTTCTTCACCAGATGTCACCAAAAGCTGCTAGTTTGGGATGAGGCTCAGAACAAAAGAAGGTTCTACAGCAGGTCTAGGCTGCTGTGTAAGCTCCTCTGCCACCTGAACCATTTAATTCAGCAGATCCAATGATGTTTGAAGTATCAGAGATGTTTGGAGCATTTGGAAGGCCCCTGCAGGTAAATCACAGTGAAGCCTCTTAGGATTTTGGAGCAAAGCCCTTCCATCCTCTATGGATAATTACTACCACTTTGAGAAATAGCTATTGGCCTTCTACTGTGACTTAGTAGAGATTGAACACTTAATCATGGGCCACCAAGTTACCATGTGACCTGAGCTGCCTATTATCAACTGAGAATTGTGTGACTCACCAAATCAGAAAACTAAGTGTGCACCTCTTTATTAAGTAGAAGTGATATATACATGATTGGGTCCAAAGAAGTCCTGAAGTCACTACTAAGTTACATGAAGTAGCCTAAATGCTCATAATTCCTGTGCCTGCTATTCATCCTTCTCTCTCGAATCTTATACATATGGCTTAATATAATCAGTTGACAGAGGAAAAGAAAACTTGGACTTAATTTACAGATGATTGTGCACTATGTGGTAGTGCACACTACATGTCTACACTCAAAAGTAGATATTTGTACACTATACCCCTTTTCTGGTACAACCTTTTAGGACAGTAGTGAAGGGAAACTCTCCCAGTGGACAAAACTTTGAGAAGTGCATCTGGTTGGTTACTTTGCTGGAAGGAGAAATGGCCAGACTAGTGATTATATACTACTTCATGATCTTTGCCAGTGGTTTGACTGGATGGTCGACTGGGGAGTATCATGATAGAAAAGTTGATGACAAGAAAATTTAGGGAACAAGTATGTGGATAGACCTCTGCGAATGAGACAACAATGTAATATTTTGTCCATGTGAATATTCACCAAAAGGTAGCATCATCAAAGGAATATTTCACTAATCAAGTGGATGGATGAACTGTTTGGTTGAAACCATTTAGCCTCTTTCCCCAGTCGCTCCTCTCATTGCCCGTGAACAAAGTGGCCATAATTATAGGGATGGAGGTTACAGATGGAATCAGCAATATGAACTTCCATTCACCAAGCCTGACTTGATTGCTCAGTCTACCAGTAGGAGAGGACAACATTGAGCCCCTGATATGGTGCCATTCCCTGGAGTAAGCAACTGGCTGCCTGGGGGCAGGCTGATTACATTGGACGAATTTCATCATGGAAGTAGCAGTATTTTGTTCTTATAGGAATAGACACTGAATATGAATTGCCTTCCCTGCATGCAGTGCTTCTTTCCAAACTACCATGACAAGCTTACAAATGCCTTATACACTATCACAGTATACCACACATCATTGCTTGTAATCAAATAATTCACTTCCTAGCAATAGATGTCAGCAATGGGCCCATGCTTATGGGATCCAATGGTCTTATCATATTCCCTATGACCCTGAAGCAATTGGATTGATAGAATGGTGGAATCGCCTATTAAAAACTCTGCTGCAGGCCGGGCGCGGTGGCTCACGCTTGTAATCCCAGCACTTTGGGAGGCCGAGGTGGGCGGATCACGAGGTCAGGAGATCGAGGCCATGGTGAAACCCCGTCTCTACTAAAAATACAAAAAATTAGCCGGGCGTGGTGGCGGGCGCCTGTAGTCCCAGCTACTTGGAGAGGTTGAGGCAGGAGATTATGGCGTGAACCCGGGAGGCGGAGCTTGCAGTGAGCCGAGATCGCGCCACTGCACTCCAGCCTGGGCGACAGAGCAAGCCTCTGTCTCAAAAAAAAAAAAACAAAAAACAAAACAAAACAAAACAAAACAAACAACAAAAAACCCTGCTGCAGCACCAGCTAGGTGGCAATATCTTGCAGAACTGGGACAAGTTCTCCAGAAGGCTGTATATGTTCTGAATCAGCATTCAATATATGCTGTTGTTTTTACCATAGCAGAATTCATGGCTCCAGGAATCAAAGAGTGTAAATGAGAGTGACAGAGTTCACTATTACCTATCTGTAGTGACTCAGTAGCAAAATGTTTGCTTCCTGTTTTCATGACTTTATCATATAATATGAGATGTACTGACTTTGTTTCATAGTATTTAATGCTAATTTTACATCATAGTATTTAAGTTAGGGGATATTGAGAAGAATAAACATTACTCAAGGACTTTGCTTCCTCTTTCTGGGAAGGGATTAGTGCAATTTTTGGTTGTATACAGGATAGTTGTATCCTGTCAGGCAGAATTATGACCTTGCTATTGTCTTTATTTGAAAATTAAATATCATTTTTTATTATTATACTTTAGGTTTTAGGGTACATATGCACAATGTGCAGGTCTGTTACATATGTATACATGTGCCATGTTGTTTTGCTGCACCCATTAACTCATCATTTAGCATTAGGTATATCTCCAAATGCTGTCCCTCCCCCCTCCCCCCACCCCACAACAGTCCCAGAGTGTGATGTTCCCCTTCCTGTGTCCATGTGTTCTCATTCCCACCTATGAGTGAGAACATGCAGTGTTTGGTTTTTTGTCCTTGTGATAGTTTAATGAGAATGATGTTTTCCAGTTTCATCCATGTCCCTACAAAGGACATGAACTCATCATTTTTTATGGCTGCATAGTATTCCATGGTGTATATGTGCCACATTTTCTTAATCCAGTCTATCGTTGTTGGACATTTGGGTCGGTTCCAACTCTTGGCTATTGTGAATACTGCCGCAATAAACATACGTGTGCATGTGTCTTTATAGCAGCATGATTTATAGTCCTTTGGGTATATACCCAGTAATGGGATGGCTGGGTCAAATGGTATTTCTAGCTCTAGATTCCTGAGGAATCGCCACACTGACTTCCACAATGGTTGAACTAGTTTACAGTCCCACCAACAGTGTAAAAGTGTTCCTATTTCTCCACATCCTCTCCAGCACCTGTTGTTTCCTGACTTTTTAATGATGGCCATTCTAACTGGTTTGAGATGGTATCTCACTATGGTTTTGATTTGCATTTCTCTGATGGCCAGTGATGATGAGCATTTTTTCATGTGTTTTTTGGCTGCATAAATGTCTTCTTTTGAGAAGTGTCTGTTCATGTCCTTCGCCCACTTTTTGATAGGGTTGTTTGTTTTTTTCTTGTAAATTTGTTTGAGTTCATTGTAGATTCTGGATATTAGCCCTTTGTCAGATGAGTAGGTTGCAAAAATTTTCTCCCATTCTGTAGGTTGCCTGTTCACTCTGATGGTAGTTTCTTTTGCTGTGCAGAAGCTCTTTAGTTTAATTAGATCCCATTTGTCAATTTTGGCTTTTGTTGCCATTGCTTTTGGTGTTTTAGACATGAAGTCCTTGCCCATGCCTAAGTCCTGAATGGTATTGCCTAGGTTTTCTTGTAGGATTTTAATGGTTTTAGGTCTAACATTTAAGTCTTTAATCCATCTTGAATTAATTTTTGTATAAGGTGTAAGGAAGGGATCCAGTTTCAGCTTTCTACATATGGCTAGCCAGTTTTCCCAGCACCATTTATTAAATAGGGAATCCTTTCCCCATTTCTTGTTTTTATCAGGTTTGTCAAAGATCAGATAGTTGTAGATATGCGGCATTATTTCTGAGGGCTCTGTTCTGTTCCATTGATCTATGTCTCTGTTGTGGTACCAGTACCATGCTGTTTTGGTTACTGTAGCCTTGTAGTATAGTTTGAAGTCAGGTAGCATGATGCCTCCAGCTTTGTTCTTTTGGCTTAGGATTGACTTGGTGATGCGGGCTCTTTTTTGGTTCCATATGAACTTTAAAGTTTAAAAGATACATATGGGTGCCACATTGACAGGAATAAACTTATAATAGCTAATTTTATGTGTTGGTTTGACTAGGCCATGGGGTGCCCAGATATGCAGACAAATATTATTGAGTATATCTGCAAGGATATTCTAGATGAGATTGATATTTAAATTCATAGAGTGAGTAAAGCAGATTGTTCTCTCTAAAGTAGGAAGCCCTTATCCAGTCAATTGAAGACCTGAATAGCACAAAAAAGTTGATTAAGGGAGGACTTTTCTTGCCTGGCTACCTGAGCTGGGCCATTGGTCTTTTCTTGCTTTTAAATTCAAGTAGAAACATGGGCTTTTCTTGGGTATTGAGCTTGCCAGCTTTTGGACTGAAGCTTACACTATCAGCTCTCTTGATTCTCATGCCTTTGGACTCAAACTGGAACTAAACTTCAGCTTTTCTGTGTCTCCAGCTTGCCAACTGCAGATATTGACACTTATCAGCCTCCATAATAATGTCAGCCAATTTACTGTAATGATCTCTCTCTCTCTCTCTCTCTCAATATTGAACATTACTCAAGGACTTTGCTTCCTCTTTCTGGGAAGGGATTAGCGCAATTTTTGGTTGTATACAGGATAGTTGTATCCTGCCAGGCAGAATTATGACCTTGCTATTGTCTTTATTTGAAAATTAAATATGGTTTAAAAAGATACATATGGATGCCACATTGACAAGGAATAAACATGAGAGACAGAGAGAGAGAGAGAGAGAGAGAACGAGAGCGCTATATACAGCTAAGATAGTCAGGGAATGGACATGATGACTCTATTAGTCTATGTTATCTAGAGAAACATATGATGAGAGAGAAATGATGGGAAATTGGCTCACACCATTCTTAGAGAGGCTGAGAAGTCTCAATATCTGCAGCTGGCAAGCTGGAGACACAGGAGAGATGAAATGTAGTTCCAGTTTGAGTCCAAAGGCATGAGAAACAGAAGAGCTGGTAGAGTAAGAGTCAGTCCAAAAGCTGGCAGGCTCAATACCCAAAAAAAAGACAATGTTTCTATTTGAAACATTGAAAAGGAGTCCTCTTAATCAACTTTATTTGTGTTACTCACCTCTTCAATTGATTGGATAAGGGCTATCTACACTAGAGAGAACAATCTGCTTTCCTCACTCCATGAATTTAAATATTAATCTTATGTAGAATATCCTTGCAGATACACTTAATAACATTTGTGGGTGTATCTGGGCACCCCATAGCCTAGTCAAATCAAAATATTAAATTAGCTATTATAAATTCATCCCCTGTCAGCGTGGCACCCATGTATCTCCTTAAACCATACTTAATTGTCAAATAAAGAAAATAGCAAGGTCACAATTCTGCCTGATGTGATACAACTATCCTGTGGCAACCAAAAATGCACTAACCCCTTCCCTAGAAGAGGAAACAAAGTCCTTGATTGGATGAGGGCTACCTACTTTGAATATCATGGCTGTGTATATATACACACTTTTTCTGTTCCTCTAGATAACCTTGACTAATACAGTCATCATGTCCATTCCCTGACTATCTTAGCTGAAACAGAGATTACTAGTCAACAGTTGTAGTGCCCCTGATTTGTTTATTCAATATACTTGCCAAAATCCAAAAAATATGAATTTACTTATTATTTGTCTACAGCAAATGTAATGTAATCACTATGGGAGTAAGTGCTTTGTATCTCCTTTTACATCACAGAATATATTGCATAACATAAAAGTGATGGTCAATAATTACATGTTAATCTAGTTTTGATTAAAACATTCTGTAGACTTCAAAAGGTTCTATTTTTGCATATATGTTCTCTTTGTCTTTATAAAAAAAATAAATAAAATTAACTTTAAAATAATGGATGTAATGGCTTTGAAAATTCTGAGATTCACCAGATGGTAAATTATGCTAAAATCAATAAATGGCTTTCAAGCAAATATAGAATCCAGGGCACTGGCAGGAAGTATGGTCCAAAATTGTGGCCAAAAAGATAACTGTAAAATTTTCCATATATTGCAGAAAGATCAAATGTGGTGCTTTGAAATGCCATTTAGTTAGACAAACGGTCCTCTAAAATGTAAAGTATATGATATACAGATAACTCAGTCGAACAATAGAACCTGCAGGAAGCTCACAGCATTGATCTACAGCCCTCTCAACAAAAGTTCAAGAAAGAGAAAAGCATATTTCTGAAAAGGTTACTGAGTTAGCCTTTGTGTATGAGTGAATCTCAGTAAGATTCACAGTAAACCTACAAAAATTTGAAGGTAAATTACATATGTAAAAATATTGATAATTTAAACTGAATAAGCCAGAGCCATTTTAAAGTGGGCTACCCATACTTCTTTAAGGAGATAGCAGACTGAGTAAACTACTCAGACTAAAATATGTTCTAACTTTGTTAAAAAGGAGGGATATTTCAAATGATGGAATAGACAGTGGAATCAAGAAATAGAAAGTCATTAATGGATAGGAGTAGGATTAAATCCTCATCAAAAAAAGAAAAAAATTAACATTTTCCCAGCTAGATTCCGGAATTCTCATTGACTGCTGACTTCTGTATGTCTCCCTTTTTCCTCTATTAAATCAGAGTGCCTGTGATGATTATTCTATGCCTGTCTCATCATTTTATGATGGATGTGTGAAAGATAGGTAAGGTAAGTTTTTTCTTTAGTTTCAAAGGTCTTCAAATCAAGACAAACCATACTCAAGGAGTTGTATTTGCAGCTAGACATGATTTAAATGACAAGATTCTAGACTTCATGCTAATGCTGTAATGAGATGAACCTTTGGTAGACTTAGGATACAATTAGAGAGGTGTGCACATTACTTGGAGCCAGAGAGAAATCTACAATAACTGGCCTCTAAGAAGGACCCCAATGAACACCTCCTGGTATTCATTCATTGGTATAGTTTCCTCCTACAATGTACCAGGGTTCATCTAGATGACCAGTGGAATATGCCAGTAGTGATGGTATGTCATTTCTAAGATGATGCTTTGTGGCACTCAAGGGTGAGGCTTCTGGGAAACATAGGTTTCGGATTTGAAAATTTAGAAACGGAAGCAACTTTTGTTCTGATAGTTTCATGCTCTCATTACTGATTCTGTCTATATATTTCTGATAATAATTGATTTAATTAAATATCTTCTTATTCTCACCATACAATTTTTTCGTATTTTACTATTGATAATGATTTTAACACTACAGAAGTGGTCTATTTATCTATCTGCCTATATATCTATGTCTCTATAAGTGCATAAATGTGTGTCGGGGGAGTGTATGTATATGTGCACTTGTAAGTTCATAGATGAATTACAAACTTTCATATGTGCATTTCAGTTTAATCAGGAATTAGGAAATTTAATTTTGGACATTTTAACCCCTCTATTACTATGAAAAGATCCACATTTTCATTTTAATGTATTCTCTCTCTTTGTCCCTCTCTGTCACACATGCACACACACACATACACAAACACACACACACACCACATTCTTAACAATTCTTCATTTGTGTAGGTTTGTGTATTGCCCCCTTCTTGGTTTTGTGTCTCTAAACTATTTACTTAAATATTAAATTAGTTAATTTAATTGTGTTCCCCCTCTATAATTTCCATATACAGTTTACTTTTGAACAACATAGGTTTGAACTGCATAGGTTCACAGATACATGGATTTTCTTCTGCCTTTGCCATCCCTGAGACAGCAAGATCAATCCCTCCTTTTCTTGTGCCTCAGCCTACTCAATGTGAAGATGATGAGAATGAAGACCTTTATGATGATCTATTTCCACTTGGTGAATAGTGAAGATCTTATAATTCTCTTAATAACATTTTCTCTAGCTTACTTTATTGTGAGAATGAAGTGTATAATACATATAGCGTACACAACATATGTTAATTGTTTATGTTATTGGAAAGACTTCTGATCAACAGTAGGCTGTTATTATATTAACAGCAGTTGAAGTCAAAAGTGATACAGTGATTTTTGACTTCATAGGGGTCAGCACCCTAACCACTGTGTTGTTCAAGGGTTAACTGAAAATGCAGTGGATTGCATGAGCATAAGATAATAATGAGATCTTATTACTTTCCAACTGAGGTAGGTGAATTTAAATTCTTCATAATATCTGCTGTCAATACATTTGCCCAGTAAAGTTTTATATCAAATGAGTTCTAAGTTTTATTTCACATTTTAATCTCAGTTTCTAAATGTGTCATTATTACATTGGATTTAGGAGCAAAATCCATTATAATCTGTTCTAACAAGATCATTTTTTTGGTAGTCTCTTAAACTTCATATTGGGAGATTACACTCCTTGAGGATAAGATTCATATTGTAACAATTTTCCATATCCTCCACAATGTTTTGCAGATTCAATAAGTATTTAATAAATTGAATTAAATTTGCCTATACTCTTACAAATCATACTCCCATAAATCAACCTTCTAATCCTCAATTCCTCTAAAACATAGAAAAAATTGCCAATATAAAAAAGCAAGAAATAAGATATTAACCATTTTTGTCATTCAAAATATGATTAATTCTTTCTTATACAACTACCTTTGTCAGCATTCTTGCCATTGGACTGTCTAGCCCTTGAGTCTGTTATATCATTGCTTGTTGTTATAGAAGGTAAATTTTGGAAAAAAGAAGCAGTTATTTAAAGCAATATTAGAAAATCCTTGAGTTTCCCTTAGAATCTTGTGTCTTCTACATGTTTTTTATTTCATATAGATTAAGTTTGCAGAGTTGTGTCATAATTTCATGAGTGTATCTGTCAGAGAGCCCTTTGCAGGCCTATTTAATCCAACTAAGACTATTTTTTCTTGTTTTAATACCATTAAACTTTTTCTCTCTCTGATAATAATTGAGGAAAAAGAGAAAGACATTCCATATAATACATCAGATGCCTAAGTGCTTTGGATAGTCATAAGCCTTTTCTCCTGTAGCTTCCTAATTAGAAATGCCTGCTCTTCGAAGTTTTCTTAAGCTTTCCAACTTGCTCCTTCCATTTTATAGAATAATAGTCTATTTAGGAAGACTATTATCAAATAAAAATCAGAATGATCAGTGGACACCTATTTTAGCCTTTGGATTTATATCACAATTCCCTAAGACTTTATATTTCCAGAAAAGAAATTCAGACTAAAAGTCACAATTACTATTATTATGATAATCCTGATAAGATATGCATTTTCACTAAAAGAAGTTCCCACTATTTTTTTTTCTTCTCTCTGCTTTTCAATAATCCTTGGGACCTTAGTAGGAGTGTGCAATACTCTTATGGTGTATTTTTAGTTTAAAAGTCTGAGTATATCTAATTACCACTTGGTACATATTGTCCAAATTCACTTTTGAATCCAAGTGTTTTTACCCTCATATATTTTTTAAAGGAGTATTTGCTTGTTTCTATTATACTGTAACTATTGGAGCTACTAGGAGGCCTTTTAAATTTCACCAACAAGTAGGCAGAATGGGGACTAACTGAAGGGTTGATAGGCTTAAAGAAAATAAATAACCTAACAAAGCCACAGGCTAATGGCAAAACCAACATTAGGAACCAAGTCACTTTACTTGGGATTAGTGGATACCAAAATGTGCTTTCTCTGAAGCAGCACTTTACAAGGAAATATTAAAATCCACCTTTGTTGTCTTTCAGCTAAAGGGAATAAAATCATGTACTTTCTGTAATTTTAACCTTGTTATAACAGATGCTACATGAACTCAAGTGGAACTCTGACTGCCTTGAGAGCTGAATAAAATGCATCCCACCATCCATTGCTTCTGCATCAGGGTATTAAAAAGAGAGGCAAAAGGAAGAGACGAGAGAGGCACAAGTTCAACAGTGTGAGGGACTTGGACACAATAGGAGAGAGAAAGAAATAAATGTCTGAATGTCATTGAAAGAACAGACAATGAAGGCATATGTAAGAGGCCTGCTAAAGCTATGGGACCTCAGAAGCCTATTTGTAAGAAATACAATTTAGAATAGGGAACTTGCAATACAGTGTCTGACCTTTATTTCCTTTCCTGTCTTGAACTTGTCAAAACCTTTGATCGATTTTTCTATGAACATGAATTACTGCTACAATATTTAGTTGAACTACATGAATTTCTCAAAGCAGTAATGCAGTGCTACAGCATAGCTTAACATTGTTTAAGTAATATGGTTTGCTTATATTTAAGTCATTTCTAAGGGACCTGTGCAAACATGGTCTGGAGATCTATTTATGATGTATTTACAAGTCTAAGAACAAAAATGCTGTTAATGCATAAACAGTCAAAAAGCCATGCATTGTGGTTTTACGGGGACTTCTATTTCTAAAGTTGATTGTTGCATGAGGGTCTCTGCCTTTATGAAGGGAAATGTGTAGAATTTTAACTAGCTCTGTATTATAATGTTTGTGTTTTGAAAAAGAAAATCATGTTTCTGCACTAAAAAATAAATTCCTTATCAAACCTTTAAAATTAACATTTAGAACAGGGACAGAAACTTCTTTTGTTTCCTAAGTGTTTTGTTGTTCTTGCTGTTTAGTTTTAAATACTTTTTTAGAAGTTTTATTGAGGTATAATCGATATAAAAAATTGGACACCTTTAATATATTCACCTTGATGAGTTCGGACATGTGTGCATACACCAATACCATCATCACAACCACGGTACTGAACATAATTACTCACCTCCAAAAATTTTCTTTTGTTCTTTTTTAGTGGTGGTAGTATATTTTTAAGAATTCAGCCTTTGAGCAGGGTACTAAGGACATTCAACAACAAATGGGAAAGTAAATGTACTAAGTCCATATAAAGAGTTAGATCTCAGTAAGATGTTCAAGTTATGACCAAATCCTCAAGAGGCTTGTAACTGACTGTGGGTTTCCAGTTTGATTATCCACAGATAAGCTTTCATTTGCTCATTCACCTATTCATTCATATATCCACTCATTCATTCTCAAGAAGAAGTATTTGTCCATATCTCACCATGTGGATGAGCAGGTGGTCAGTTCTCACTTTTGCCATTAAGTGTACTAAAATGCTCACCCTTGAGCTCCAGGATGATATTTTCTCTCACTTTGCTTCATTACCAAAGTGGCTATCAAGATTGCCTCCCCTACCTTCTTTTTATTTTTTTAATGTTTAAGAGCTGGAGTTAATTTCTTGACTCCTTTAGTAGCACATGCAGATATATACCACTCAAGGCCTGTTGGATTAAACTGTTAAATTTGTCAACTAGCTAATGTTTTCTCAGAACCAGACAAATTAAACAGATTGAATTGTTGAAATTATTTCAAAAGATAAACAATCATAGAATAGAAATAAACTACAGAATGTAGGGAACTTGAGTAACTAAATCTCCTAGGAAATATTTACAGCAGATGGTAAAGTATCCAGTCTCATTGTTATAAATGAATTTCAAAGAATCTCTGAGCAGATTTACAAAATTTTACTGCACTAACAAATGGCAGCCAACCTCTGTAGTGAACACAAAATACTCTACCATCATTTGTACCTCCTTAAAATAAGCCAATTTCTGCTTACATAGAAAATCTGTCTGTGGAAAACACTGCTTAGAATATGCAAGCACATTAATCTGGAAGCCACAAGAGAAGCTTGCTTCAGAAAACTTCTTAATATTTTTCTTGTGAGTTATTCTCTTTACGCTTTTCACATTACAATATTACCAAGTTATCATAGTGTATTTTCTTTACTCTCAGAGCAAAATAAGACTCTAGTTGTTGCTGGGAACTATGCATTGTCTAAATATGGGTTCACATTCTCCCACAGTGATTCTGGAATCATACACACAAATGAGATCACTGCTGTCAGTTCACTGGGATTAAGACTCAACCTCTCTACTCACTGGCCATGTAAATATAGATACAGTACTCAGATCCTCTGAGGCTTAGCTAATTATCGGTTGATTTGGTTTACACTTACCACATTAACTATTTGAAAGGACTCATTGATATAACGTGCTGAGCACAGTTCCTGACTCACAATCATTATTAAGGCAATATTTACCAATATGTGACTTTAAAACAGATACTACTATTAGATAATGATTCATACTATACATTCAATATTTAAACAACAGAATTATAATTTTGTGAAGTAAATTTTGTACTCAAACAGAAAATCTAATTCTATAATGATTTTCTGCCATATTGGGTCATAGAACCAACAAAGTATATATTACTGGTTAGACGTATGTACTTACTTATGCAATTAGTAATAAAATTCTTCACTCATCCCTAGATTTGAATCCCAGGTGCTCTGCATAGCAGCTGTATAGTCTTGGACAAGTTGCTTAATCTCTGTACCTCGATTTCCTCATTTGTACTTCAATTTTCTTATATGGTAAATATAAAATTACTTAACTCAGAGCTATGAGGTCGGTTTTATCTGAGAGAATCCAGAAAAAATACTTAGCACACATTTCCTAGCATTCAACATGCATAATAGGTACTCAAAGAAATTTCAGATCTCTGTTCATGATTATTTGAGTGTTTAATATATTAAATACTCAAACTGACTATAATGTCTGAAAATGCATGTCTTTATGTGACTGTACCTCTCATTTCACCGGCACAGTGTTGTGAATATATTTGTCATTTGTATGTTCCTTCTACCATACAATTCTGCCACTCCAATTAGCATAGTGTATTGGAAAACAATTGAGTGCTTGCTTTATGTTTTACTAAGTTTATACAGAACTACATTGACACTTCCTTGCCCTTCAGATGCTGGGACTCACTGGCTGCTTTCTAGTTCTCAGGAGTCTCTGTGTGACTCTGTCCTTTACACCTGCCCTACATCATCACCCTGAGCCCTAGACAAAGCCAATATCATTTTTAAAAACCTTCAAATACGTCTGCAATTCACTGTATGAATGTTCTCATTCTATCAAAACCCTGGACCTCACTAACTCAATGGAGCAATATAGGATGATAAAGTAGTTTATATGAAAGTCATAGCAAGCTTGCTTTGGTTATTCATCCAAATGTATGTTTTTAAAGGATGAGGCTTTTATCTGAAACAAATAAAATTATAATTTGAAATTTCAAATAATGTGACTAATAGATTATGAATTCATTTCCAAATATTGAAATAATTAAAACACTTGGGGCTATAAAAAAGTGAGTGCTGTTATCTATTATTTTCTTATATTAATTTTACCCTAGCTGCCAGAATTTAGTATTTTTAATATCAACTGAGAGATTTAAGGCTATTATAATTTTCCCATTTTGATTTTCCTCTTCTATTCATAATTCACTGAAAGTAATTTGATAGTATACACTGTGATGTGTCCCCATCTATCAAACATTTAAAAAACGTATTTGGAACCAAAGCAAAGATATATTTTACTACTACCACAGAGGTAAAATCTGCTGCTATTTCTTGATCAGAAGTAAACAAGTTGACTTCAAAGCAGTTGATCTAATTTTCTTCCCCATTCATTCCATGGTATTTTTTGATTATTACAGAATATATTGAATTAGATAATGATAAGTGCTTTTCTTTTTGTGTTTTTTTTTTTTTTTTTTTTTTTTTTTTTTTTTTTTTTTCAGAAATGGTTCCTCTCTGTTGCTGAGGCTGGAGTGCAGTGGCACTATCTCGACTCACTGCAGACTCTGCCTCCTGGGCTCAAGAAATCCTTCTACCTCAGCCTCCAGAGTAGCTGGGACTACAGGTGAGCACCACCATGTCCACCTATATAATTTTTGTATTTTTATTTTTTGTAGAGACGGAGTTTCACTGTGTTGCCTATGTTGGTCTCATACTCCTGGGCTCACACCATCCTCCCCCCTCAGCCTCCCAAACTTCTGGGATACAGGTGTAAGCCACTACACCTGGCTGAGAAGGCTTTTTGTTATAGGCTGTTCCTATTGTTTTATTTATTTGGTTTGCTTGTCGGTTTTCAAGGTAAGTTTGACATATAAGGTGGCATAATGTTTAAAGGTCAAGTTATAGAGACAGCTAGATTGAAGTTCAAATCCAGATCCAAGTTACTTAGATTCTCTAAGAACCTGTTTTTTCCCTTATAAAATTAAAATAAAGGGGATAGCCCCTCATAGGTTTGTAATAAGAATTATTTGATAATGCTGTCACACAGTTGCAAAGAAATACTGAAACTTGGCTCTGCCAAAAAATATTAGCTATTGCCATTAAGATTGTTCCCCTTAATACCTAAGGCATTTGCTGACAATTGGGTTACTCATCATGTCCTTCCAGGAAAAAAAATTAAAATGTTTAAAACTTAGGAATTACTTTTAAAATTTAATTTTCAGACCTGACATAACACAGCTGAGGAAGAGAGATGGTAGCTGATTGGGGACAGATATAGAGATCATTAATGGCATAAGAGTATGAGAATGTGAAGCATGAAAGGATATGATATTACTCATACAGATTGCAAATACATGTCATATTATTCATTTAAGTAAAATTCAACATTATTTTCTTCAAAGAATAAATTACACCTTTCACTCTACCTATTTAACTCTGGAAAATTTTACAAATTGAGCATGCCATTTTTTAGTATGAATTCCTTTATTTCAGCTACCCTGCCAACTTTGCCTTTGGCATGATGAGCGGAAAAAAAAAAGAAACCAAATAGTTCTGGAATATGAAAAGTGTCCAAGAAGAGGAGTAGTCTTGAGAAGTAGGGAACAGGATGAAGTCATTAGGGGACAGAAGGGTAGGAGGGAGTGGGACCAGACAAGCACTGAACTCTGCATGCACACGTAACAGTCTAAAATTTTCATCCAGCACGCAGACTCTAGGTCAAGATAACCAAGATGAATTGCAACTTCTCCACAAGCAGCATGACTTTGGATAAGGTATTTAACTTTTCTGTGTCTTGGTTTCTTCAATTGATAAATAAAAATGATGGTCATATCTACTTCATAAAATTGTGATAACTAAACTGATTAATACATGTAATGAATAGTGTGTGGCATTTAGCTTAATAATGAGACACTTCATGAAAATATTAGCTACTTTTGTTAGCTAGCAACTCACAATTTTGTCTAACGCTGACCCCATATCTAGGGTTAGGTTTTGAAAGAAACTCATCGTCATCGGAAGTAGGTCTGGAAGTTATAAAGGAAAGCTTAAAGAAACAGAAATATGTGCAAAACCTATTTACAAAGAATCCATCTGAAAGCCCCCACTGAGCCCAGGGCGATGGCACATGTCCCCTTTGGGCATGTAATTCAGTTTCCTGAGGGTCAGTATACTGTCTTTGTTACAATGGTCCCAAGGCAAACTTTTTAATAATTGTGATCCCACTCAATAGTCATGTTCACTTACTTTATAGGTACATTTGTGGCATATTTTAAAATGTGAAGTTGAGTGCATTTCACTTAAAAACCAAAGACATATAATGACATGTTATAGAGGAAAAATTATTGATTTTTGTAAATAGGCAGATCTTGTTTGTATTCTAGCTCCACCGCTTACTAGTTTTGTGATATGGGCAATTTATATCCTATCTGAGCCTGCATTTCCTCTACAATATGAAATAATTTCTACTTTGAAGTATTGTTATAAGGGTTAAATATAAATTACTTTCTGGTTTATGATGTTGGTATATACTACTTCCATGCATGATAGTTAATTTTATGAATAAGATTTTAACAGTAGGCCATAGAAAAATATAATGTAAGACTGATCCTTAGAATCTATCAAAACAGGTTGTAAAAATGACTTAAAGAAATATCTAGCATGGCAGTGACTAACATTTTGAAAAGTTTTATTTTTCCGTTGAGAACCGTAGCCCAACACAGGGTCTGGGCTTCAGTGTTCCTCTTGTCAGGAAGGATAATATCTGTGATGCATCGACTAACTCTAATGAAAATTTTTATTCCTAAGACACAAAATATTTCCCAGCACAGTACATAAGGTCTTTGTGCTCATGTCAACATTGGAGATAAATCTCTGGGAAAGAAGTAGAGAAACTGCTCCTTTCTACAGACATCAAAACACCAAAGTAAAAGTGAAAATAAAGGAACACAGCAGACTTTTTCTTTTTAAATGCCTAAACTGAAAAGTATACCTACCAGGAAACATCCAACTCACGAATTACTTTAAATATGTTTTTAAAACAGTGTGCTTGGCTTTATAACAACAGATTCATACTATTTACCTGATATTCCCCGGTGGTTGCTTTGTGGAGCTCAGTACCATCCTCGGAGACCATGGGCAATAAAAAGCATTTCTTCTGCACCAGTAAGACAAAAACAAACTGACTACTTCTCACATAAGCCTTGGAGGGCTTCCCTCAGTGGGCTTAGTGATCAGCAAATCATGTCAAATAAGGCTTTTTGTTATTTTTGACGTAATAGTGTTCCTGGCAGGCAGTACTTAAGAATTCCCAGATTCTTGACTTTAACATAAATTCAATATACTCTCTTTTATTAAAAGTCAAGCTGTTTATTCACAGTAGTTCTTAGGTCTACGTTTCATTTTACACATATCTGTGGATGTAATAGCTTTTTCCTTAGAACTTTTAAAAAACGGAATTCAGTAAAAGTCCTTTATTTATATTTTCTATGTGCCAAGAACAGATAACCATCATTAATGTGAGCCAAATTTGAATTGAGGAGCTGAAATTAGGAGGAATTGAATTTGAATTGAGGAGCTGAAATTAGGAGGAATTAAAAAACACCTGAAGTAAATATTCAAGTAATGAAAGTTTACTTTAGAATTAGTGTATCAAAAATGGGAAAATTGGCTGGGCACAGTGGCTCACACCTGTAATCCGAGCACTTTGGGAGGCTGAGGCATGCAGATCACCTGAGGTCAGGAGTTCGAGACCTGCCTGACCAAGATGGTGAAACCCTGTCTCTACTAAAAATACAAAAATTAGCCAGGCATCATGACACATGCCTGTGGTCCCAGCTATTTGGGAGGCTGAGGCAGGACAATCACTTGAACCTGGGAGGCAGAGGTTGCAGTAAGCCGAGATCATGCCACTGCACTCCAACCTGGGCAACAGAGTGGGACTCCATGAAAAAATAAGTAAATAAATAAATAAAATTTTTAAAAAGTCATTGCTTTATTTTTTTTAAATTAATAATTTCAAAATGTATACATGTGAAATCTAACTGGGAATACTTTGTATCTACTTGTAGCCCAAGATTAATTTTATTCTCAATTACTAGGAGATTTGCACAATAGAGTACATATTTACTTTAATCTGTATGACTAAAAGCCTCACTGTCAATGTGACTATGTCATCTTTATCACATTCGTGAATCTCCTGATTATAACCTGCACAGATGGTCTATCTACAGGGCTCTGGGATAAGAAACTTGCTGTCTATCTACAGAGGAAGCCATTTTCACTTCCAGATAGTTCTGAATATTTGAAAGTACTTGCTGATTTAGAGTCAAATTATGTCTTGCTGTAACATCCATAATTCCTGAACTTACATTTGAGATAAACCAAGATTAGACTAAATCATGCCTTCAAATGACAAGACTCTCAAAAATGTGATGCCGTTTATGTGCCAAAACTATCTTATCTTGCCATTTTCCTCCATTCTTTAGGAAAAACATGGTCCTAGTTTTGTTAGCCACACTTGACAATATTATTTTAAACCACTATGTCATTTGGATATCCTATATTTGAACACTCTTTTAGTGTCTTCCTGTTAAAATATGCATAAAAACTGCACGCCCAGTATACTCTACCTGGAGAAAAACATAGCTCTCATTAACCTTGTCCAGACATCAAACTTATAAGAGAAAATCTTTATTTTCCTTATAGCCAAATTACTCTGCTAAATTGTTTTGAGGCAGGATTAATAAACCTTTACTGTAAAGGGAAAGAGCCTAAGATTTTAGGTTTTGTGGGCCATATAATCTCTATACAACTATTCTTCTCTGCTGTTGCAGTGAGAAAGCATTTATAGACAATACGCAAATGAATGAGTGTGTCCATGCTGCAATAAAACTTTATTTACAAAACCAGTCTATTGGCTGGATATGGCTTGCGGGCCATAATTTGCCAACCCTTAGTTTACAGCCTCGCTAGCTAAACACTACTTGTTGTAGTAAAATATTCCTTTTTAAAATATATATCTCTCATCCCAGCATTGTCATTACGTGTGTGTGGTTTATTTTTAAATACGTAATATTTAAGGGTCTTTCCTATTTAGTTCTATTGACTAAAAGCTCTTTCATAATTATAATGCACAGACATCTATATAGGTTTTTATTTTACCATTGAACCTATTAGCTAATCTTTAGAGTTCTGTTTTATTTTTCATGTGTTTAACAGAAGAACATGTCTACAGCACTGATGAAAATGTTACCAGAATATAAACAAAAATTAATTTTTCAGGTTAAAACCATTTTATTTGTTAGTAATATATATCTATTAACCATTAAATAATTTACCAAGTTATTCCATTACCTAATCCATATTGCTTCTTCTTGTCCAAAAGAATATAGTAAGGTACATTACCAAATACATACCTCTGACTTTAGTGGGCATTTAATGTATTATTAGAGGATCCCGATATCTGTATTTTTTAAAGAAATTAAACTCATCCCTAGTGATTATACTTTCTTCATCTAACACTATAATATTAACATTTGGAAAAAATGTCTAATAATTAACAGTAGATTTACAGAGTATTTTTCAATAATTTTCTAAAATTATCTGAAAAATTTGGCCAGAATCACTATAAGTTCACATCTGAGCTTATGGAAGCCAACTTTATTCCACTCTAAAATGACAAAATTTTATATTTTTAATTTTATCTTTTAAAGTGTTTTAACATAAGGGTAGTGGAAGACCTTACTAAAGGTAGCTTAAGGTAGTAACAGATTTGTCATCTCAGTTAACACAAAGACCATAGATGGGGCAGATCTACAGGATGCAAAAACTTTCCTTTTTCTTACCTCATAGTAGCCATATGGCTACCGCAATTCTCTGGCTTCATGTGCTTACAAAATGCCCATTAGTTAAAAATAAAAAGAAAGAGAGAGAAAGAAAGAAAGAGAAAGAAGAAGGAAAAAAGATAGAGAAAGAAAATAATTTCTTCATGTGTCTATTTAAATTAAGAAAGGCATGAATTTTCCTAGACCTCCCTGTGATGATTAATTTCATGTGTCAGTTTTACTGGGCTAAGGGTTGCCCAAATAGCTGAGAAAACATTATTTCTGAGAGTATCTGTGTTTCCAGAGAAATTAGCATTTGAATAGGTAGACTGAGTAAAGAAGATTATCCTCACCAATATCTATGGGCATCCTTCAATCTATTCAGAGCCCAAATAGAACAAAAAGGCAGAGGAAGGTTGAATTTAATCTGTCTTCTTGAGCTGGGACATCCATCTTCTCTTGTCTTCCAATATTGGAACACCTGGTTCTCAGGCTTTTCGGCTTAGGTTGAACTATACTACCAACTTTCCTGGACCTCCATCTTGCAGGCAGGACATTGCGGAACTTCTCAGCCTCCTCGACATCCTTGGGATCCATTTCCTCCCAAGAATTATCTTCCTCTAGCTATCTCTATCTCTATCCCTATCTCTATCTATATCTATATCTCAATCTCTCTCTATCTCATCTGTATCTGTATCTGTATCTCTGTCTCATCTATATCTGTCTCTATCATCTGTATCTTTATCTCCTCTATCTCTATCTCTATGTCTACCTCTATGTCTACATCTATCTTAGTTATCTATCTCAGTTACGGTTCTGTTTCTCTGGAGAACCTTAACTAATATACTCCCCTAATAGGCCTTATCTTACAACTCACTTGCTAGCTTACCATGATTATAACCAAGTTCATCACTTCAAAGGAATATCAAATAATATATATATTGTTTACACTAAGACTTAGCTAGCCACCCTCCTCAAGCCAAATCTGGCCCCCCACCTCACTTAGTATAGCAAGCAAACTTAATGTAGATTATACATTTTGTATTCATTGAAAAAAACCCAAAGAATAACTTATCATGACATGCTAAAATTATATTAAATTTAAATTTTGATATACAAATAAAATTTTATTAGAATACAATTATATTTATTCATTTACATTTACATTCGTTGCCTATGGCTACTTTTACACTAATGCAGCAGAGTTTGTTAGTTGAGACAGAAATTGGCCGACAAAGACTAGCATTTTTACAATATGACCCTTTACAAAAAAAAAATTGACCCTTGGTTTAGACTGATCAATAATCATATGGGAGGATTTTATTGATTTTCATTTGTAGCCAACCAAGCACTTTTTTTTCCTTGGCTAGGATAAATTTAGAACATCTATGTCCTTCCTCAAAAGTGGCCTCACATACTTGAAAGTCTGATTCTCTCGTAACTATACTTTTTTCTCTGCTGTTACAATTTGAACTCATTCTCTTCAGAAATAAAGAGCATAATGAAATAGAAACTAAGCAGTCCCATTTTTCTTTTGCCATTTATAAGAGCCTATACCACCTAGTGGTGATTTAGTATGTATTAACAACCAGGTCACTAAGAAAAACTGCTGTATTTTTAGTTTGCTTAATTTAGTGGTGTTGATATTTCCTCTATTACCAATTTTGGCCTATGAACATGATTTCTTTGAATGCAAAGTTGGGAGGAGATGAGCACTGTGTGCTCCTATGAGGAGTTCCATCTGGCTTAAACATAAACACTATTAATATCACTTTGCTCTAGACATGTGATTCTCCTTGATAATGCTTCTTGCATTACCTCAATATAAAAGTTACAGTCCTTATTATTTTTGAAAAACTCAATTTGTATAGGACTCTTGATAATATTTTAATGTGTGTATATTTTATGATTTTTATTGATATTATTGTTTCTTTATACATTTTTTGTTATCCTTTTTGTTTATATAGTCAGTTTCCACATTAAATGGGAGAAAAACTGACATTGCTCAATTCACACTGGAAATTCTGTTTGCCAGATATCATATTATATTTCTTTTAATGCTCTAAACAATGTTGTGAGGTAAGCGTTATCTCTGATTTGCACATGAAGAAACATATTCCCAGATTAATAAATTGCCCAGTTTCACACAGGGAATAAATTGGAGCACAGGAGTTCTAAATAGATAGGACTTCACAGAGTGAAATGCACAGATAAACAGTTCACTTTCCAGGAGAAATCACAGGACAATGGATATCAGAAGAAATGATGGGACCAGGATAATATTGGTTGTTTTGTATATAAAAAACTAATTTGGGCAACAAAAAAGGATATAAAGCCACTGAAGCAAAATATATATTACCAAATTTAAAAGAAAATATGCTATTGGTAAGCCATAGCTACATTATATAAAACATTTCATTTCACATAAAGTATTAATACTACACTATGACTATGAGTTAATATTAAAAAAATTGACCACATAGGAAATAGGAGAAAAAAGTGACAAAACTGTGGAAAGCAAAGAAAATGACTGCAAGATGCAGCTATCACCACCATCTCCAGGCCACTTAGGGACCTCCTCAGAAGCTTAGATTAACAAAGAGAAGAGACTGGAGTTATCAAAATTTGTAAACTCAGAGTAAAAGCCTTCCTGAGCTGAGGCTAGATCTCTGAGGAAGAGATATGTTCCAACTGCTGCTATTACCTCTGAAGAGGCACTTTCTGGGGCTCTGAAAAAATTGGTAAACTGAAACAATTACTGCTCCTAGGGCAAGGGGATGTTCTTGGGAGAATATCAGCAAGGACAGCAAACAAACAGGAAAAGGAGATATATTCTTCCATTCTCTTGCCTTTATATGTTTCTCTAGTACCTCCCAATAGCAGAACCTAGCAGGATCCCACTCGAAGGAACTTGGAAAACGTAGCTTGCTGATCCCCATCACAGCATCAGAGCAAATTTATTGTAGAGAAATGTGGCTAAAGATCAAGATTATTAGTAAATCAATTTTCTTACCTAATTTTTTTTTTTTTTTGAGACGGAGTCTCGCTCTGTCACCCAGGCTGGAGTGCAGTGGCACAATCTCGGCTCACTGCAAGCTCCGCCTCCCGGGTTCACGCCATTCTCCTGCCTCAGCCTCTCCGAGTAGCTGGGACTACAGGCGCCCGCCACCACGCCCGGCTAATTTTTTTGTATTTTTAGTAGAGACGGGGTTTCACCGTGGTCTCGATCTCCTGACCTCGTGATCCGCCTGCCTCGGCCTCCCAAAGTGCTGGGACTACAAGCGTGAGCCACCGCGCCCGGCCCTAATTTTTAATCTGTATTGATTTCTCATAACATAAGTATCTGTGATTATAGAGACCTCAGTATTTTCTTTGTCTTCTGTAGGAGCATTTCAATCTTTTTTGAAGTTCTACCTCTCTTTCCCTTCTAGTTCACACCATGTGAGAGCAATTGACCTAATCATCATGGGCAGTGGTTATAATATGTCTCAACTTTTCCATTAACCATATGGTTCATTTGGTAATATGCTCACGATTTCACCTAGTCTAATGAGAAATTTAACTAGAAATTTTGTTGAAATTATTGAGTAAAACAATGTTCATTTTCTGAAAAAGTAGCTTAGCTAGTAAGATATAAGCTCACTGCTACTAGTGGCCATCTTGATGTGGAACATTACCGAGAATATTTATTCAGATACTCCTTCAAGAAATGTGTGCAAAACAGAAAAGAGAAAGTTAAAACAGTGAGAAACTTTTTACATACTATATTCAGTAGATGCTGAGGGTAGCTCTAAATCTAGATACTTAGTAAGAAAACTATTGACAATAAATAATACTCATACAGCAAATACTATGTGCTAAACATTCTTTCATGTACTTTATAAGATTAATGTATCTAATACTCACAAGGACTCTATGAGATAGATATTATTGTCCAATTTTATATATAAGAAAACTGAAGTAAAGATAAAGTAAGTGACTTGTCCAAAGTCACATAGCTAGTTAATAACGTAACTAAAATAAATGCTCTTTCCCACATTATTGTATAGTCTCATGTGCTTCAGTTATGAGAATCAATGATTTTCATTTTAGCTTATAA
This sequence comes from Symphalangus syndactylus, assembly GCF_028878055.3. Lineage (NCBI taxonomy): Eukaryota > Metazoa > Chordata > Mammalia > Primates > Hylobatidae > Symphalangus > Symphalangus syndactylus. Next base: position 31,454,680 of record NC_072426.2, read on the forward strand.
CCACTGAGTTTTTTTGTATTTGTTTTTTTACATCCTGCAAATAAAATGCCCTGACAAATTATATTCTCTCAGATAATCATCTTTCTTTCATATGCAATCAACATTTTATGTGTATTCACTTATTATGTATCACTCCTTTGATTTCTCAAAATTTATTTAGGAGTATATAAATATTTTGCTACTACTGGAATAAGTAAAAATTTAAGGTTAAATTTTTAAACATGTCATTGCCCTCATCATACTGTAGCAAGAATTAGTGATCAATGATACACTAAGGATTAAAATCAAGTCCTAGAAAAATCTCAGTTAAAATATTAAATAATATTAAGTGATACAATTTGGTCCCAAGTACATATTTCTGAAGAAAATATATTTTTCTTATAAAAAGTTCTACACGATTTGATAAATCGAGATATTCCATTTCCATCGGCTGAGAATATGGTTTCTTATGTTTTACTATTCTCGACACATCAAGATTTTCCTCACCTTAAGATATGTTTCAGCATGTGCTTATTTTGTTTTTGAATATAATGGTGCATGTCTGTTTCAGCTCTCAGAATTTTTTAAGCCATTAATTTTATCTCAGGCCTTTTTTGCATTCCACACCTTCCTGCATACTAATTAGGCGTGTAAATTTCTCTTAAAATCACATTTCCTTACCAGTCCAAATCAATTCATTCTTCCCCATCATACATATTCCTCTTCTATTACCTCAGAAACAATAAAATACTTTAGTTTTGTCATTTATTTCTGATTGTAAAGTAATGATACAATAGATTTAGATCCTCATTTTAGCCATCACTAAAGCGTGATCATGTAGGCTTTAAGAGTTCAGCGGTTTCAATGCCTATTTCTGTCACTTGCATGGATTCCGTTAATAGAGTGGATTCAAAAGTATTCATGTAAGTTATATCAGGCACAAGCTTAGTTTTTTTTCTATTATATTATATTGTATGTCAACTATGAAAATTTGATGAGGACAGTACTTTCATATCAAAGCTACCACTATGAAGAGATGCAATTTGAATCCCAGGGATGAGACAGGAAGCTACCAGGATATGGTCACTCCATACTGTTCTCAAAATATTTACATCCATACCCTGTATTCCATCATATACTTTTTTCCCCATTGTCAATATTTTATATATCAGTGAAAACAGTATGCTCTTTTCCCAGTATCACCCAGGGAATCTTGGGCTCCTCAGTCAAAAAGTACTTTGAAGTCTCAGTATAGATTAAAGACTGAATAAATGACTGTGCCTCTATTCAAAGGTTCCACTAAAATGAAAGTATATATATAAAAATAGTATAAATCTTCATTTCAGAAAATAATGGAAGGGAAACATCAATAGAGTAAGATTTTGGTAAATATCTGATAGGCAGAAAGAATAGTGATACCCAATAAAGCAGTCCAGAGAAATGCTTAGCCTAGAGTATATGTTAAGTAGGATGTAATTAAAAAGGATCAAGTAAAAAAACCCAGAGTGTCTTCTCAGCCAATAGGTAGCTAATAAGGAGAGTAGGAATTAAAAATTCAAATTTGAGGCTGCACAAACCACCATGGCACACGTTTACCTATGTAACACACCAGCACATCCTGCCCATGTACCACTGAACTTAAAAGTTGGAAAAAAATAAAAATAAGTAAATATAACTATATATAGAAGATATAAAGGAATATATATATATACACACATACATACACACACACATACACACACACACACACACACACATAAATACATACTAAAATGCTAGAATTTTTGCATACCTGGCTGGATAAAAAGAAGTGCAAAGTCTTCTAATTTCTGGCAGTTGGTAGCCCTCATCATTAGTGAAGCTGAAACAATAAAAAGCTCCAGACTGAATATAGAGTTGTCAACTATCTTTTTTCTCTCCACAAACAAAGAACAAAACTTGGTGGAAAAAGGTCTCCAAACTAAATTGTATACACAGTAACATCTGAATGTATATTCAACCTATAAAGCAAGAATTAGGTGTTAAGAAAAAATAACTGAACACAAAGAACTTTCCAGAAACTTTAAAAATTGCATTAAAATATTTCAAAAACAGTATCATTAAAAAGTAGAAAATCACAAAAAATATAAATGAAAGATCAATTCAGAGGGTTCAATGTAACACTAAAAAGTGTTATTTGGAAAACAGAAAATATAAGTAAAAATCATAACAAAAATACATAAAATTACTAAAACTAAAGTGCATGCGTTTTCAGACTGAATACGTCCCTCAAACGATCAAGACAAAAACTCCTACCCAATCAAAAATTTGAGAAATTACAGAATATTAAGCATGAAAAGAAGCCCCTTAACACAATATACACATCCAGTAATTTAAAAATATGAGTGCATATTCTTCAATATTCCTCCCATTGAGAGGGATCTATATTCCTACTCTTCCATCTGGGCTGGTTTCTGGTTGATGCAATAGAATATGACAAAAGTGATGCTATCTATTTTCTAGGCTAGGTAATAAAATGCCAGGAAGTTTTCACTTTGTTTACTGATACACCAGCTCTCAGAGCCTTTTGCCTCCATGTAAGAAGTCAGAGTAAACCTGAGAGTACCATGCTGTGAGGAATTCCACACAAAGGAAAGAACACTCAAAGGCACTCTGGTCAACTCTCAACTGTGCCTAACATTTGTGTTATTTCAGCACAGATGCCTTACATGTGTGTGAAGAAATGTTCACATGATTCTCGCCCCAAGGTGTTCAATTCATGGTGGACTCATTGAGTCATTTCAGCTGAGTTTTCAGCCATTGTGGAGCAGAAATAAGACATCCCCAATGTGCTCTAAATTCCTGAACCCCAAATGTTTGAGCATAATAAGATAATTATTGATATATGATGGTAAACTTTGGAGTGGTTTTCTTTGAACTGATAAATAGAACAGAATTTGGTAACTGAAAGAACTTTGCTGCCAAAACAAAATATAAAACATAGAGTGCTGATTATTGGACTGAGCCTTAGTGAAGCATAATGAAGCTTAAGGAGGCTGTTGGTAAAAGTCTGAAGTAAAATGTAGAAAATAACTATAGAATTCTAGAGAAAAGGGAGCCCTTGTCAAGTAGTGGAAGGCATTCGTTTGCGGTGATGTGGAAAATAAGAAAAGGTACAGTAGTGCGTTGGTATCCATGGGAGATTGCTTCAAGGTATCCCCCACCATGTGGATACCAAAAACCTGCTGATGCTAAAGTCTCTTATATAAAATGGTGTAGTATTTGTGCATAATCTGTGCATATCCTCTGTAGACTTTAAATCATTTTTAGGTTGCCTATAATACCTAACACAATTTAAATGCTATGTAAATAGTTATTATACTATATTGTTTAGGGAATAATGAAAAGAAAATATTTGTACATGTTCAGTGCAGACACAATCATCCACTTTTTTTCTCAATGTTTTTGTTCCATGTTTGGTTGAACCTATGTATGTGGAAACTGTAAATATAGAGGGTCGACTGTACCTAATAATGTTGCTGACTTAGCTAAAGACATTTTTGAGCAGAATGTTGGAAATGCAATCTGGTTTATTCTATCTTTCTATAATAAAATGAAATAATAAATAAATTAAAAAGTATTTATATTTCAGGTAGAATTTAGAGAAAAAATATATAGCACCCAGAACAGTTAGCAATTAAAGGGTTCTCAAAGTAAGAAAGGACAGTAGAATTCTTAATTGCCATTAATGAGAGGATCAAAGACTGTATAGTGCACACTAGTTAATTGTAATTAATTTTTCAAGTGGCAATCAAAAAATTAATTCTGTCTCACACAAACTATTAATTAATACTCAGTTTCACACAATGTTATATCTGGCTTTGCCTAATGTTATAATGTATTTTTTGAAGAATTTTATAGCTCTAAGCCACCAGAGCAGGTTTCCATTTTGAGAACCCAGCCCCTACCAGACCGCATCCTGCCCTGGGGCCCAATAGCCTCTGAATCGCCACATTCCTGGAGTCCCACTGACATCATCCTCCTACAGCTGGCACCACTGCTGGCTGCTGCCACTCAGGCCAAAGTACAAGCCACTGGCAATGACTCTGCTGCTCCCAGCAGTGTAGCCACCACACATTTATAAGCACCCTGAGGACAGGCTACTTTGCTCACAGCTGCTATCTGGGACCAAAGCACCCTATGCCTATTCCTATGGCTGCTGTCACTAAAAGCTATTCCACCCTTCCTAGTAGCAGGACAAAAGCACAGCCACTGCATTCCCAACCTGAGTATTTCACCAACAGCCTAGGACTACCATGCCCATAACTACACCATGGGTAACACCTGCAAGGAGGCCTGAAAACTGATACAGCTGGCCCAGCTTTGCTCCCCAACACTGGTCCCCACACATGCTGTCTGGGGGACTGGGAATAGCCCAGCCATGTCTAACATCATTGGCACATGAGAAATCCTCCTGGATCCATAAGGTTGAGCCCATCCAACCTGGCAATACCACCACAGCTGGAACCAACCCAAATGTACCACATATGGGCCTGCATACTGGCCTAATCCTCTTGTTGCAGCCACCGCTAACATCAGTTTGAATTGCATGGAAGCCAGAGGGTTGTCCCAGCACTGCTACTGACAGCCTTTATACGATGCCCGCTACCCAAGAATCCAACTACCCACTCAACAGCTCAGCCCAACACTGCCACTACTGGCACCCTTGCAAGCCTCCTTACAGTCTAAGGAAGGGCCCACCTAATCCTATTACAACTGTGCCAGCGTATGCCACCATACAGCACAAGGAAAGTCACATTCAGCCTGCTGCTGCCATCACTGGGACCCAATGACTGGCCCATCTGGCATCCTCATCCCCAGGAAAACTTCACCACAGCCTCCACTAATAACCATAACCTATGATGATGAATACATTACAGACACCACTGATGCTCTTTACAGCTGAAGAAATCATGCAGAGACTACCTTACTGCACATACAGAGACTCAAAGCCAAAGGGCCCTAACCAGCCAACGTGGTACATACAGCCTCAGGGAAAAATGCTTCACAATGAAAGCAGGTTCTGAAAATTGAAAGAAGCGATTGTTACAACAGATATGCATATTATCAACATAAGGACACAAGAAAAAGTTAAAAAGCAAGGAATATGACACCTCCAAAGAACACAATAATTTTCCAGCATAAAGAAAATTCATAAGGTTCAGTGAAAATAAACCTTATGAAATCTCAGAATGAGAATTCAAAATCATGATATTTAAAAAGTTTAGTGAGATACAAGAGAACAAAGACAAACAATACACACAAATGAGAAAAACAATTCAGGTTATTGAAAAATTACCAAAGAGATAGATATCACAAAAAAAAGAACCAAACCGAACTTCTGGAACTGAAGAATTCCTTGAATGAAATACAAAGTATATTCAAAAGCATTAATAATAGACTAAATCAAGTAGAGAAGAAAATATCAGAATTTGAAGGCATGCCTTTTGAAATAACCCAGTCATAAACAATTTTTTTTAAAAAAAGGAAAGAAAAATATGAACATAGCCTATGGGATATATGTGGCACCATAAAGTGGCCAAATGTTACAGGTTTTGGTTTCCCAAAAAGCAAAGCAAACATGGAAAGGATAGACAAGTTATTCAATGAAATAATCCCTGAAAAATTCCCAAGCCTAGCATTACATTTAGACAACCCACTTATATGTGGGAGCTAAAAAAGTTAATCTCATGAAGATAATGAGGTGAATGATAGGTATCAGAGGTTGGGAAGGGTGTGTGGAGGGAGTGATGAAGAGATATTATTTAGTGGGTACAAACATGTTGTTAGAAGAAATAATTTCCAATGTTCAATCACCAGTAGGATGACTATAGTTAACAACAATGTATTGTATATTTCAAAATAGCTATAAGAGGGAACTTGAAATGTTCCCAACACATAGAAATGATGAAAACCCTGGAGGTGATGGATACCCCAAATACTCTGACTCGATGATTATACATTCTATGCATGTAAAAAAATACCATATATAAGCATGCATACTTTTAAGTATGCATAAATATTATGTATCATGTAAAAATTTAAAAAGTTATCACTGTTAAAATATAGATGACCAAATACAAAATAAATGTAGATAAAATCTAAGAAATATATTTAAATATAAGAAAACTAAAAGAATTACATGCAGGTGAATATTTGGTTAAACAGTTAAAAAAAGAAGAAGTAGGAGGAGGGGGAAAAGAAGAAGAAGGTAAAGATGGTTGTAGAGGAGGAAGAGGAGGAGAAGGAGGACATTTGCTTTACTTAAACAGGAAAATGATAAACTATCATAAAACTATCATAAATTGTACATTTATTTCAATCAAGTGCTGTTTTAGGCATTTTAACATATGGTATATTTAATATTCACATTAATCCAAACAGTGCATATTCTTAGTCAACATTTTATGGAATTAATTTTTCCATGGCCATCTCTGTAATAAGTGGTGAAGCCAATATTGGAATCTAATTTAATACTGAAAGGTCTATAGGAGTCCATTCGCCTGGGATAGTGTGAACTTTGCCTGAGAGCTGAAATTGCAAATTTTAGTTATATTGGCTTGGGTAATAGCGCTTTGGAAGTAGTTAATTATAATAAAATAGGGTAATAATTGGGTTGTATTTAAAATGTATATATTGTATTCGATTACATTTTAAATTACATAATTTGTATTGTAAAGAAAATATGTATCTTAATGTAGTATATGTAATTAGTTGATATAAAATGTTTTGTCATGGATTAAGTAATATTTCTCATGGTTCAAAATGTATTGAGAAAAGCAACCAAAATACAGAGACCAATGCTACAAATTACCAACAGTTGAATGAATCAATATACTCCAATTCACAACAACTCAGGAATTTAGGAATGGGTTGTGCATTAAAGAAAGGAAAAGCTCAAAAAGGGAAGGACTAACATGTCTATTGAGGTGACTGTTAATAGCTTGCATGTGAATGATTTCTTAGGTAGCTCAGGAGTGTTTTCTAAGAGCAATGTCTATAAACCAAGTACTCATGAGTCCATATGGTACAAATTAGAATTATCACATAAAAACGTCCCTTGCTTATAAATAGAGAACCTCATTCTCTTTTTTTTTTTATTATTATACTTTAAGTTTTAGGGTACATGTGCACAATGTGCAGGTTTGTTACATATGTATCCATGTGCCATGTTGGTGTGCTGCACCCACTAACTCGTCATTTAGCATTAGGTATATCTCCTAATGCTGTCCCTCCCCCCTCCCCCCACCCCACAACAGTCCCTGGAGTGTGATGTTCCCCTTCCTGTGTCCATGTGTTCTCATTGTTCAATTCCCACCTATGAGTGAGAACACGCGGTGTTTGGTTTTTTGTCCTTGCGATAGTTTACTGAGAATGATGGTTTCCAGTTTCATCCGTGTCCCTACAAAGGACACAAACTCATCATTTTTTATGGCTGCATAGTATTCCATGGTGTATACATGCCACATTTTCTTAATCCAGTCTATCGTTGTGAGAACCTCATTCTCTTAAGGGCCTTTATAAGTTGGCTTTGTTGCTACCAACAAGCCTACAAGTTGGATTACTTTTCTTGATCCTTCTATAACAAAGCAAGATGGGACCCACTGACAGGGAGCAGAATGGGGCAACAGAACATTTTAAGAAACCAAAAGAAGTAATCCCTGAGGTAATGAACCTTAGGGGTGCACAATTGTTTTTGAACAGTTAGATTTAGCATAAATGGATTATTCCTCTGTGAAGCAGAACCAGAAACAATGTGGAATGAATAATTGCAGGGATTCAATGCTAGAAATGGCTGCATTGGGTATTATATTTTATTCATCATTGATGGAACTAAATGAAATAGAATGGTGCTTAGTCAAGAATACTTTGCAGGTAGTTTCCCCTAGGGATAAGCTTGTATCAAATGATATTGAAGTCTCTCTCAGGTCGAAATTATTTGATACTAATCATTGTGGAAAAAGAGCAGTAAAAAAAATTCAATATATAATAATTAGCTATTGAACAATATGGATGACAGAGAAACTGCCAGTTAGTTAAATATGTTTTCTAATGAAATAACTGCTTTATATAAATATATTGACAAGGGACTTTGTAACATTATTTGTAATACAGAAACAATTTCTTCTTTAGCTATGATTCAGTAGAGAACTTTTAAGTAGAAAGAATTGAACAGTGTATAATGTTTCTGTAACTATGGGGGTAATTAGGGAAAACGAAAGACAGATGTACAAGATTAATCAAATTACCAAAACAATCACCTCAGGAAAATATGCACACAAACAACAAAGTTAATGGATATTTATTAATAATAGAATTATACAACTATTTTAGATGTGTATTCCAACTTTAATATAAAAAGAACAATTAAGTATGGTTCTCTTATCATTAAACGGCTTTAGCTTTATATATGCATGATATGATTTCTATTAAAGCTGTATCTGCTGTTTATCATTTCAACAAATTAGGGCTTGGGATGGCAATCTGATTGGACTGGAGATTCAGAATTATCATTTTTATTGTTTTCATTTATTTTATAATAATCAGTACTCTTTCCACCTCTTTTAAGATCAGTGTTGTTAATTATCATAACCTAGAAATCATTGTCACTTGAACTCTGATTTTCTGCATAGAGTTGAGCAAACAATATGCCAGTTTTGTGTGCGTGGTCATTTTTACTACTTTATTATTATTATTTTTTTGCTTTATTGACTCTCCTCCAACTTTCAACTTTTTTTTGTTAGTATAGTCAATGACATATCTACTTCCATGGCTGTGTCAAAGAATCAGTCCTTAAATTTATTTGTTATTTCTGTATTACTTTTATTTTCTAAATTATCAATTTCTTCTTTCGAGTGTAGGTTTTTCTCCCCAATGTATTAGAATGCTTCTAAAATTAATTTATTTTCATTACATACATACATCTATATACATATAGATATATAAAGTACATTGTTATATAGCACATACATGCGCATAGCATAAAATTAGGTTTTACCTTGAAATTTAATATAAATATCTTCTTATTATTACTATTATTATTTTGAGACGGAATATCACTCTGTCACCAAGGCTGGAGTGCAATGGCAAGATCTCAGTTCACTGCAGTCTCTGCTTCCTGAGTTCAAGTGATTCTCATGTCTCAGCGTCCTGAGTAGCTGGGATTACAAATGAGCACCAACACGCCCAGCTAATTTTGAATTTTTAGTAGAGACGGAATTTTACCATATTGGCCAGACTGGTCTGGAACTCCTGGCCTCAAGTGATCCACCCACCTCAGCCTCCCAAAGTGTGGAGATTACAGGTGTAAGCCACTGCGCCCATCTTATTATTTTGATACATTGGTATAGCCCATTTACATTAATTATTATTATAGGCATGTTATATCCTAGTTATACTTGAATATTTTATGTTGTAGTTTTAAGTATTTTGTTTCACTGAAGTATGCTATTACATTTTATCTATTTCATGTCATTTTTTGTTTTTAAAAATAATATGATTTCCGTTTTTGTTCTTCTGGTTAGTTTGTAACTATAATTTGAATCTTTTATCTTCCTAATACTCTCTATATTAGAAAGTAGCTCTCTATACTTATATCTTTTCTTTTTGTTAAATAATTGCTTCTTTGAAAAACTTGCTACTATAAATTATTTAGGATTTATTTTGACAAATTATTTCCAACTTCATAATATTAATTTAAAAATAATCATATGTAATTGAGGTAGTTGGTCTATAATACCCATAGCTGCATTATGTGTTACTGGCAGTATGCATTTTACAGTCTTATAAATTGCATTAATTTGGATTTGTCAAGTTATTAATGAGGTAATTTTTTCCTACACTTTAAGAGTAAAATGTGGTATTAACTCAGAAGTAACACAAAAGTGGGGTTATAGCCTGGCTTGGCAATATGCTACCTCAGTGACCTTGAATTTGTCACTCTAGTCACAAACTTCAATATTAGATGTGTTGAAAATAGTATCATCTACTTTATAGGTTTGTTAAAATTATAAAATAATGCTGGTAAGTGATATGCATAGCTATGCATATGGTATATATTTTGTTCTCAGAGGATGGCTATTATTTTAATAACTTTACTACTATTTTTACACTATTACCTTTATTACTGTTATTATTTTTGTCATTCACTATTTGTCTTTCTTGTCTTGAGAAGTATTATGCTCATTCTGTCAGGCTATCATATTGGAATTATTTTTTATTGATTACTACAATTTATTATCAGATTATCAAAATGTTTATATTTACAACACACTTGTTTCTCCTCCCTTTTAATTTCATTTGGCTGTTGTCTGAACCACATGTTAAAATTTTATAAAAGCTATTAGACTAATGTTTACATTTTTCTTTTTTATTATCTTAAGATCATATGCATATTTATAAAATTTCATCATTTAAACAGCCCATAAAAATCTCCCACTCCATACACAAAAATGTGTTTCACTGGGTATATGTTCTCCGAGATAAAGAGGCAGAGGCCAGGCGCGGCACGCCTGTAATCTCAGCACTTTGGGAGGCCATGATAGGCAGATCACTTGAGGTCAGGAGTTTGAGACCAGCCTGACCAACATGGCGAAACCCCGTCTCTACTAAAAATACAAAAATTAGCCGGGCGTGGTGGCAGGCGACTGTAATCCCAGCTACTCGGGAGGCTGAGGCAGGAGAATTGCTTGAAACTGGGAGGCAGAGGTTACAGTGAGCCAAGATCATACCACTGCACTCCAGCCTGGACAACAAAGTTAGACTTCATCTAAAAAAAAAAGAAAAAGAAAAAAGAAAAACCCAAAAATTTAAAAAAGAGACTGTTCGAGCCTTCTTTACAGTAAGGTGGCTCTGTGACTATGTTGTAACAAATGGAATATGTTTAGAAATTATATATCAATATACAAATTATAACCACTTAAGAAAAAGAGTATGTTGTTCACTTTCATTAATCACTGCCTTTTGGCTGAAAGGCAGATTTGAAGGTGGGAGCCTTATTGGGCCACAAAATAAAACTACATATTGAGAATGGGAGAGCAACAAAATAGGAACCCACGTCTCTGATGATCATGGAGCTGACTTCTCCTAAATTTTACATACAAAAATAAATATTTATCTTGTTTAACTACTTTCATTTGGGGACTCTTTAAACAGAAACTACCACAGTCTAATGTAAGAATAGCTATATCTATTTAGGTGTTAAAGTGTTCATACAGGATTGTAAGGAATTATCTGCAGATAATTTTCTGCTAGCATAAGTTTAGGGGCCTAAGAGTTGATTTAGAAATGAAGAAATCATATAATTTAGGGATAAGGATTTGTTTTATTTGTAAATAAAATCCCCTCAAGTCTTAGTAGGCTTCTTCTGGTTATTTTGCTTTAATCATTTCTGTGTTCAAGATCCCAAGCCAAACATCTCCTTTAGACATAGTTTAGACACTGGAAGTTCATTTTATTTTATTTGTTGCCTATTCTACTTTTTCTCTCAATTTAACAGACATTATTAGCTCAAGGCCATCTGAAAAAAAGATAAAATGTTGGAATGGGAAGACACACATTTTTCCATGTAATAAGCTGATCTCCTGGCTATGATTAGAACTGTACTTCCTGCAAGCTCTCTTTCTATCTCTACATTATTATAGCCTCTCAAGAATTTATCAATTCTGCAAACACATTAATATTTTTGTATGTCGTGTTGTGTGTCATCCAATATGTCTAGAATTTCTTTTATTATACTTCAGATTGTCATTTTAAAATTAGCTACCATGTCACCTCTTGAGAAGCCTGGTCTGAGTCCTCCAGAAGTATTAGGAGATGTTAACATACCATGTAAGGAAGTGAACTTTAGGGACAAGCAGCCTGAATTTTAATTCCACTTCTGGCACATGCATGACCAAGCTATAATCTTTGTACCTTACTTTCTTCTCTTACAAAATATGGTTGAATCTATTATTACCTATAGAAGAAGGCTGAATTAAATGACACATGATTCAAGTAAATTGCTGAACACAGATTGTGTATGTATATATGCGTGGGGGGTATGTATATACGTGTGTGTATACATGTGTGTATATACATACATGTGTATATGTGTGTGTATTTCTCATGCTTAAAATGTTGGATATTTTTAGCAACTAATTAGAAACTCCAGTCTATGGACTTTCATAAATATAGATATATGTTCTAGCAATTCTCAAATTATGTTATATATGTTATAGTTATATGACTATATAGCTTTCTGCTCACTAGTCTATTAGAGTTGCACATGGTGATAGAAGGGAGACACTCAATAATTATTCAAGTGTTGAATGTATGAAGGTAGCATAGCAATCAGAGTTAACTCTCAACTCATTGATTTTCCAATGCTGGGATAGGCATCCCTTTGTGGTTGCATAGGCAGAAATACATTTGTTTACCTTTCTTAGAGATTTATCTTTGGCTAGAGAATAGGGAGATAAAGGGAAAATAAAACAAAGTAAGTAGATTTACTTATACTAATATGACAAATTCTCACTCTTCATATAATCATATCAAATGTTATAAAATATCCATGAATTTGAATTTGGTTAGCCATACTTCATTGTATCTCTGCTACTCTTCAAAGACCACCTGGCTGGAGAAGCTGTCAGTTTATGTCAGCAGGGAGCAACCTCGTCATATTGATCTGCTCAATGCATGTCAAGCAATCTGGCCTTTTATCAAAAGAAATATTCTAGAAAATAGCAAGCAATATTATTATAATCAGTTAAGGATATAACCAACAATGAGGGGTGAAAACTATTCCTGAACTTAACACCAATTACGACACAAAAATGCACTAATCTTTTTTTTTTTTTTTTTGAGACAGAGTCTCGCTCTGTCGCCCAGGCCGGAGTGCAGTGGCGCAATCTGGGCTCACTGCAAGCTCCGCCTCCCGGGTTCATGCCATTCTCCTGCCTCAGCCCCTCCCAGTAGCTGGGACTACACAAAAATGCACTAATCTTAAAAAAAAGTTAAATTTCATATTCTCATAATTAAAACCTCCACCCTTCAAAAACGTAATTAAATAAATAAGAAAACTCAAGCAAGATGGTCAACTAGATGCAGCGAGGAACAGCTTCTCCCACCTAAAGACACTAGACCATCAACTAGACTGACACACACTGAACAGATCTTCAGAAAAGAGGCATTAAGAGTGAAGAGGGGGCCAGGCGCGGTGGCTCACGCTTGTAATCCCAGCACTTTGGGAGGCCAAGGCGGACGGATCACGAGGTCAGGAGATCGAGACCACAGTGAAACCCCATCTCTACTAAAAATGCAAAAAAAAAAAAAAAAAAAAAAAAAGCCGGGCGTGGTGGCGGGCGCCTGTAGTCCCAGCTACTCGGAGAGGCTGAGGCAGGAGAATGGCGTGAACCCGGGAGGCGGAGCTTGCAGTGAGCCGAGATTGCGCCACTGCACTCCAGCCAGGGCGACAGAGCGAGACTCCGTCTCAGCAACAACAACAACAAGAACAACAACAACAAAGAGTGAAGAGGGGCCGGGCATGGTGGCTCATTCCTGTAATCCCAGCACTTTGGGAGGCCGAGGTGGGCAGATCACAAGGTCAGGAGATCGAGACCATCCTGGCTAACATGGTGAAACCCCGTCTCTACTGAAAAAATACAAAAAATTAGCTGGGCGTGGTGGCGGGCGCCTGTAGTCCCAGCTACTCAGGCGGCTGAGGCAGGAGAATGGCGTGAACCCGGGAAGCGGAGCTTGCAGTGAGCCGAGATTGCCCCACTGCACTCCAGCCTGGATGACAGAGAGAGACTCCGTCTCAAAAAAAAAAAAAAAAAAAAAAAAAAAAATCAAGTTGTATATTTCAAAATGAGGATATATTATATATAACTTTAAAGTTCTTTTAAACAATTTTAAAGTTTAAAACAGAAATTAAGAGAAAGGGATTTTCTTTATAAATTAACATTACCATGTCCCAAATGTATTTGAGAAATGGCGGTGCATCCAAGTTGTCATTTTCCGTCCTACAACTGTGGCAGACATGTAATGGATTTTTGCACTCATTTTCTTTTGAGGCTGGGCAAGGTAGTCACTCCCAAATTACTAACACTGGCTTGGTAAATGGATCTCATTTACCATCCCTGTTCAAAGCGGTGCTGCTGTATTCCAAACACATACTTGTCCTGACATAATTACATAGCAAAATTTTGGGTTGTGAAATCTTAAGGTGAAAAACAGATTACCAGTGAAATTTGAAAATAATATAGAATCATTAACATTTTTTTTTTTTACCGAGTCTCGCTGTGTAGCCCAGGTTGGAGTGCAGTGGTGTGATCTCGGCTCACTGCAACCTCTGCCTCCTGGGTTCAAGAGAGAATTATTAACTTTTTATATCAACTCAGAAGGTTTTCTATTCTACATGCCAAACTAAACAAGTCTTATGACCCTTCCTATTGCTGAAACATAGATTCAAAGACAAAAACAAGAAACCAAACAAAAAAGAGAAACCTAGGTAGCTGCAGCAAACATTTTGCATGGGTACTCCATATATTGTAGGTATTCAATGGCTTACTATCAACTATTTGTGCTGCTGAGGTATGAGAGGATATTTGAAAAGCAATATCTTCCAAAGAATTCAATTATCAAATGCTTAATATTAAAAGTAAGAAAATGTATAAAATGTAAGGCTCTGTAATAACTACCTGAAGCAAAAATGGACTTACAGATACACAAGACAACAAACTATACTCCTACTAGAGTAGCTGAGGAAAATCAAGTGTAGCAGCAACAAAAACAGGCACCAATATCAGAAATGCCAAATTAAAAAATAATTATTATTTATAAATAAAGAGGTAAAAATATATATACTTCTTTTTTCAAGAGTAAATTTAGCCTTTTCAGCAACTATTATTATTTTTCCTTCCTTTATAACTTTCTGAGTTATAAAAGACCATGGAATGTCATGGCTTCTACCTGATTGTTACAATCAGATTCTGCAGTTCAGGCTGAGCAAGTACAAGTCAACAATTCCTCATGAACAATGATTCTTTGAATACCGTTGTCTTACACAAATACCAGTAAAGGTAGAATTGGTATAAGAAGCTGGTGGGAACTAAATTAGATAGAGAGATATGAAATGAGAATGACAGTCTTGAAACCTGAAATCTGAGCAAATACAAAAAAAATTAGAGGTCTTTCTACAATTCCTAGTAATAGAAAGTACTTTGATGTCTTTCTTGTCATTTTAATTTAGAAAATGTAACACTTGCAGTTATTAGTACTGACTCAGGAAAAACACTAAAATGATTTGAAACCTAGCTTCTCTTAAAAGTTCTATGATTTTAGATGAATTATTCAAATTTTCTGATTTTTAATTTATTTATTTTTAGTGTGAGAAATAATAGTGCTTAACTCATAAGGTTGTTATAAGGGTTAAATGAGGTTAATATGGCACATGCTGAGCAAAATATCTGGCATATAATAAGTGCTCAATAAATGTTAGCTGATACAGATATTAATACTTCTATGCACAACTTGCACTAGCTTCTCCTCATTCTGTCTGATCCTACATCCTCTCCCTCCTCATCCTCTTATCTCTTGGAGTCCTGAATCTCTTTTGCAATTATAATACTTTTTCAATCTCTTCTTCTGTCCCCGGTTTTCTTTGGTTACTCAGGCTCCCTTTGACATCTGTTTGTTTTGTGCCTTGTTCTATATTCAATCTCTCCTAGTTGCATACTGTTCCCAGATTGTCAACTACCCACATAGCTCCACTCCCTCCCTATGAGGAAGGCCTATGCCTTCTCTTTCCTGACCTTGTGTGTGTATGGACATGGCCCTGATCCATGTCCATAGAACCTAGAACACAGATTATTTCCTAGATAGAACCACCATGAAGACAGAGGAGGCTACTTATAGTATAACAACTTAGTTAAAAAAGAAAAAAAAATGATATAGTGAACTATGTTATAATAGCAGCTGCAGCAATAAAATTTAAACCTGAAAGTAGCAAATGTTAATTTATTTCTTGCTTGGATTTCATGGCCATCTTGGGATGGCAGAGGGCTCTGCTTGATATTGTTCTAATCAAGGATCCAGACTGATAAAGCATTCATATTTGGAACTTAATTGTTGCCATGTTTAGAGTAAAGGAGCTGCAGACCGGTGCTGTTCCTATTCAGCCAACTGGACCCCTTCCTTACACCTTTTACAAAAATCAACACAAGATGGATCAAAGACTTAAACGTAAGTCCTAGGACCATAAAAATCCTAGAAGAAAACCTGGGCAATACCATTCAGGACATAGGCATGGTCAAAGAATTCATGTCTAAAACACCAAAAGCAATGGCAACAAAAGTCAAAATTGACAAATGGGATCTAATTAAACTAAAGAGCTTCTGCATAGCACAAGAAACTATCATCAGAGAGAACAGGCAACCTACAGAATGGGAGAAAAATTTTGCAATCTATCTATCTGACAAAGGGCTAATATCCAGAATCTACAAAGAACTTAAAGAAATGTACAAGCAAAAAACAAACAACCCCATCAAAAAATGGCCAAAGGATATGAACAGACACTTCTCAAAAGCAGACATTTATGCAGCCAACAGACATATGAAAAAATGCTCACCATCACTTGTCATTAGAGAAATGCAAATCCAAAACCACAATGAGATACCATCTCACACCAGTTAGAATGGCGATCATTAAAAAGTTAGGAAAAAACAGATGCTGTTGTGGAAAAATAGGAATGCTTTTACACTGTTGGTGGGAGTGTAAATTGGTTCAACCATTGTGGAAGACAGTGTGGGGGTTCCTCAAGGATCTATAATTGGAAATACCATTTGACCCAGCAATCCCATTACTGGGCATATACCCAAAGGATTATAAACCATTCTGCTATAAACACACATGCACACGTATGTTTATTGTGGCACTATTCATAATAGCAAAGACTTGGAAACAACCCAAATGTCCATCAGTGACAGACTAGATTAAGGAAATCTGGCATATATACACCATGGAATACTATGCAGCCATAAAAAAGGATGAGTTCATCTCCTTTGCAAGAACATGGATGAAGCTGGAAATCATCATTCTCAGCAAACTATCACAAGATCATAAAACCAAACACCGCATGTTCTCACTCGTAAGTGGGAGTTGAACAGTGGGAACACATGGACACAGGGAGGGGAACATCACACACTGAGGCCTGTCAGGAGGTGGGGTGTCAGAGGAGGAATAACATAAGAAGAAATACCTAATGTGGGTGATGGGTTAATGGGTGCAGCAAACCACCAGGGCACATGTATACCTATGTAACAAAACTGCACCTTCTGCACATGTAACCCAGAACTTAAAGTGCATATATATATATAAGTAAAGGAACAGTCCTCACATGCAAGTAACACAAGACACTCCATCTTACATTTTATTAGTGAGAGCAAGTCGCAAGTCCATGCCTAACTCCAAGGAATCTCAGAAGTTCCATCCTACTATTTGTCTAGAATGATAGTAAACAGCACTAATGACTACAAAATTGCAAACCAATATAATAGACTATGACTCCTGACAGCATAAAATGTATTTTATGAATCTTTACATTCACTTCCTCAAACAAAAACTTTGCCATAGTTGCTATACAATAAATTCTTTGGTAATGACTAAATAAATGATCTCATATATTGGATCATAAAAATGAATCCAAAGTTTTATTATGCTAACAGATGCAATACGTAATGTTAACAGCATTAACAGTTTTAGAAGAGCTTATTTACCCAGAATGTTTATGTACACATTCATTATTGCTTTGTAAATTAAAAGAAATTAAAATTCCTCAAATCCAACCCTGAGATTATTAAGCTTTTTTCTGAATTATTGTACCATACAAAATAATATAAAGCACTCTTGGGACTTTGCCAGAGTTTGCCATTGAGATCTTCCTCCAAAATTACTCTAGCTTTAAATTGCTTAACTTGCTATAGGAGAACACTCATATCCAAAGCTTTTAATCATGAGCACTATAGTAACATGAAGGCATTTAATGTCTTTTTCCCCTCTGTGGGAGATTAGGTGTCATGTTATCACACCATAATCATTACTTTGAATGCATATTTTAATTCTCTTCTCTCCACCAATACACAACTCCTTCTAGGCTTGTAACATAACCTCTGTGTGCCTATTTCCATTTCTGGGGGAAGTTATTGTTACTGAATTTCTACTATGGCTTAATTCTAGTGGTTTTTAGACTCATACTTGACCTGATAGAATGAGTCATGAATGAACAGAAACATGTTGAAAGTGCCATATGTGAATGTTGCAAATAATTAAGACTCAGTATTAATGAAGGGGAATTACTATGCTGTGTTATCAAAAGAAGCTTCATGATTTAGAAATCCTGAGTATTGCTGAGTTATTATAAGAAAATAAGAACTGCAATGAAAGAGAAAAACCAAAGTACTTTTTTAAAAATTGTGTTACTAAAACAGTTTATAGAAAATAAAAAATAAACACTGTTTAAATGCAAACTTTCTATGATCATCTCTATGTTCTAACCCTTTATTTTGATGACTTAATACTTTAACATGATATACCTGTCACTTAAACAAAATTTCATTCTCCCATCTGGGTAATTAGGCTACAAACAAAGCAAACAAAGCCAGCTAAACCATGAAAAAGTATTACTATTCTCTCTTCACAAGACTCTTTTTAAGCATTTGGAGGTAAGAAAAAGCTTTGCACAGGAAAAACTGGAAAATAAAATGTTTACTTTTTCCCTATTGGGTCCTCTTCTTCATTTATCTAATACTGGGTTCTTTCCTTTTCTTTACTCTATAAAGTCCTGCATTCTGCTCATCTGCCACCAAAAAAAGTCACGTTCCCCATGAAAATTTCCATGACCTTTTTTTTTTCCTTTCTGTAGTTTCTACTTCCCAAATTTGTCCAAAAGTTTAAAGGTTGTTTGATGGCTGTTTTCAGTTGTTACTCTTTCCATACATGAATTTTTTTAGGAAAATTTGCCATGTTAGTCTAAATATAAAAAAGGATAAAGAGATGTTCAATTGTGAATTTTTGTAATTCCCTGATTTCTAAGGATGAGGTTTCCTACTTGCAGGGTAAAAGCTAGAAACTTTCATGATTATGAAGAATCTGGGAAGCAGAGAAAAAGAACACTGAACAAGGCAGAAGCTACCTGGGTCTGCATAATAAAGAGCTAAGCCAGAGAGAAACGAGGTAAGACACAAGGAATTCTGGAGAAGCTTATAGTAAAGCAGTTGCTGTGAAACACTGAGAGAGAGAGAGAGAGAGAGAGAAACAGCAAAGAGAGAGAGAAAAAGGAGAGAAGGTATCAGAAATCAAAGAGGGGACATCACTACAGATCCTTAAGGTTATTAAGGATCATTAAAAGGTAATAATGAAACAACTGTGAATAACTTATAGCAACAATTTTTCCATGGCATTTCTGTGGATACATATGTACATATGTATATACATACATATTTATGTACATTAAATATGTATATACATGCATATGTACATATGAATATACATACATTTGTAAATATGTATATACAAATCTAGCTGTACTAGAAAGCTACACATATTTTTTCTTAAGTGGTTGTACCTTTTTATGCTTCTATAAGCTGCATGTGAAAGGTCTACTTGCCACACATCATTGCCAAAACTTAGTGTTGTCAATCTCTCTAACTTTACCCTTTCTGCTGAATGTGTCCAGATATAGCATGGTGACTTTAATTTGTGCTTCTCTTATTTTATAACATTGAGAGCCTCTTCATACATTTATTAATAATTTGGATATCCTCTTCTGGTCTCTTGCTCATTGTCTGTTAGAGTTATTGTCTTTTCCTTCTTGATTTGTAGAAGTCTTTTTTTATTGTTAATGATACAAGTCCTTTGCTAATTATATTCAGTATTTTAAATATTTTCTAATTCTATAAATTGCCTTTATACTCTCCAAATTGTGTCTTTTGATGAAAAGAAGTTTCTAATTTTAGTATAGTTTATTTTATCAATGAATTTATTTATAGTTACTATTTTTTATATCCTGTTTAGGAAAATTACGCCTATCCTAAAGTCATGAAAGCTGTACAGTTCTTTTTTTATAGCTAAAAAACATATTTGATTGATTTTTGTTTATCATTATGAGAAAAGGGCTGATGTTAATATTTTGTTTCATCTTGACAATATTATTCTTTTTTGATTGCTCTGCAGGGCCACTATCATGACAAATTATGTCCACATAGGTATAAGATTGTTTCTGGACTCTCTAATCTGTGCCACTGGTCTATATTTCTATCCTTGCACAATTGTCATAGGACTTTTTAAAACCATATGTTTATAATGAAGCTTTGTGTCTGGGTAGTTTAAGTGCTATAACTTTTTTCTCTTCAAAACTATCTTGATTATTATTTCTGCATTTTTATATAAATTTAAGAATTAGCATTTCAGTTTCTCTGAAAAAAGACAACTAGAGATTTTTCTTGGTACTGCATTTAGCTTATAAATCCTGTTTGGGGAAAGCAAATCTTTTTGATGATATAAACCTTCAAATCCATAAATGTTACATGTTTTCCGTATTTATTTAGATTTCTCTAATTTCAAATAATTCATCATAATAGTGGCCTGACATCTCTTTTGGTAAAGTCATTCCAGATAGTTAATAAGGAATTAGTACAACTTGCTAGAAGAGCTAAATTGTTGCTGAGGCATAAAGTATGAATAAGAGCCAGCTTGACTAGACGGCATTGGAGGGGTGATCTGTGGGAGATATTCAAGCAGCTGATAGGACTTGAATACAAGAGAGATTGTGGAAAATTGGGAAACACAATACAAAGTTTCATTATAAACATATGGTTTTAAAAAGTGCTATGATAATTGTGCAAGGATAGAAACATAGTCCAGTGACACAGACTAGAGTTCAGAAACAATCTCATACATATGTGGACAAAATTTGTCATGATAGTGGCCCTGCAGAGCAGTCAAAAAATAATTGGGAAACTGGGAGATCTTTAGTTATGACTGAAAAAAGTAGTTTAATATGATTGATTATACTAATATATATTATTTGGATACAACTATTTGGATGTTTACTATTATTGCTTGACATGAAAAACACTGTACTAAAAAACATAATAACAATCCTTATTTTTCTCAATGTAACAAGTTATTCAGTGAGAAACTGTTGTTGCTAAGTGATGGATTTAGGCAATTTCTTCCCATAAAACTCCTGAATGTACCGTTGTATTACTGTTTTGATAAGTTAAATAGTAACTTCATGAGCCCTATATACTTAATGGATTTCCCCAGTTTCTCTTACTAAGAGACAGACAGTTAGACTTTGGGTCTCACTATAAGAAGCTCTCCAACTTAATACCATATAATGTGTAAATACCATATGATACAGCATTTGCAAATAAATTTAAAAATATGTAGAACACATTAAGAGATTTCAAGTTAACTGATTTATTGCATTAATTGTAATAGTGAGAAAAATGTTAAACCCTTATTCTGAAGCAGATGTGCCTTATGTTACACAACTGCTCATTTCTTCATTATTTTGAAAAACAGGCAATAATACATGTCTGTGAAATAAGAGCAACTGATAAATAAATGAATGTAGGGGCAGGGGGACGAGAACAAAGTTCTAAAGGAATAAATATTTTGGAAATGTAGTGTAAAATCCTTGCCTTTTTCTTCAGTGTGAACACAGAGTTGCAGGAATCAAAATCACATAAATGAGTAGGAGGCATGCAAAGTGTTGGTGATAAAATATACAAACATGGGGAAGGCAAGTTTGAGGTATTTTAGATTGGAAATATTTTAGAAGAAATTCTATAAAAGATGCAAATAATTTGCCATATATATTCAGAATGAAACTTAAAATGTCTTAGTAGAATGATGTTTATGGAATGTGGACTGCTGTTAAAACAAAGTCCACTTACCATTATTTTTTATCAGCATTTGGTATTGTGATATAAGAATTCTATCACAGGGTAATAGTAGCTTGAATTCATACAAGTCAACATTCATTGAAAGCCATTACGGTTGTTTAAGATTTTGTGAATTGCAGGAGCAACTGACATTCTGTTCTCATCAAATACTTGAAGCAGGTGTCAGTATGGTTTGATAAAATTAAATAAACTTGGGGTAAGGAGACTAGGGTTCCAACACCAGCTCTGATTCATATTAGTTGCTTGGCCTTAGGAAAACTACACGGATTCTCCAAGTTTTCTTGAGAAACAAGAAAGTTCCTTTTAAACCTATGAGTGTATAATTTTTAAAACCTGATTGCAAAATGTATTTATTTGTTCATGTAATGTAAGTACAGTTAGCAGGCTAAGGAATTAGTTATAGTCTAGAGCTACTCTCTTTACAAACATGTAGAGGCCATTCTTTGCGGAGGGTTATTTCAAAGGACAAAACTATGAGAAAACCACACATTTGGAGCAGCAAGCCCTGCCTTGCTGAGAATGATTTAACTGTCACCTGTGCTACCTGATAAGATTTAGTTGAAGACTGAAGTAGCCCTGCTAATTTCAAAATCCTCTCTCACTGTCAAAAGTTAGTGTTTGCAGCATTTAATCAGTTAAGACCAGCTCTCTTTTATAATTAGCAAGCCTGCAGATGGATGCCCATCCAGGACACCTTCATCTGCTTATTCCAGCCTAGCACGCTGGGTATACACAAAGTCTGCTGGGAGCCTGAGGCCACTCCCAGGAAATTAAGTGGAACCATCTTCATTCTGCTAGCCTATCTTTCACAAAAGGCACATGTTGATTAAATGTCATTTCCATTTTATTTTTACTTCCTTCTCACCCTCTGGTTCTATTTTCCAGTTAAAACAACTTCACTGCCTTATAAATTATTATTAAAAACTAATCACTAAAATAAATTCTTCTAGGGTCACTTTTTAAATTTTTAGTCCACTCTGAGATGTGACAAATAATATTTTTAATACCAGTTATTTTATGTAAATACTATTCCAACTGTAGGTTTTTCACAATCAGAAAAGATTTAGCAATATTTAGATTTCAGTTTATAATTCTAGTGTTTCTTAACCATTTTCCAGCATTCTCAAAACAGTATATAGACAGTCATCAATTTAATTAAGAATCCTATTTAGGAGAAGCACTGAAAGTAGAAAGATCATCAGAAAATAAGCCATTGAGGGATTAATGCAAATATAAATAGAAAAAAGAAAGCCATGCAAAGAAATTTCACATTCTCAGTAGAGCTGAGATTAGCTGATTAGCTGATCTTGACAGCTTATCTCATGAGTAGTGACTCAAGATTTTTCACAAGGTTCTTGAAATTGTTTTCATTTCTACATAAAAGATACAAATCAATTATCTTCAGTGATGCACCTGGATTTATAAAACACACTACTGGAATTATTGATATTATTAGTCTCAGAAAAAAATTCATAATCAAATGCACTTCAAACTATCATTTGTCAAAGATTAGACATCTTCGAGATAGCTTTCAATAAATTTTTGAAAATGCCTGTAGGTGTCACAAAGAGCAGTTAAGGAAAAGCAGAATGGAAGACTGAGGTTACATGTGCAATTTCACATTACCCAGCCATAACTTTTTTTTTTTAACTTATGAAATACATCCTTGCTGAGGATGCATATTTTTGTAGTTGTTCTCTATAAACGAGAAATCTAAGATTCTATTAGCTATACATGAATACCTTCATACACAACCTTGTCCATTTCTTTCTTACCTTTTAAATTCTCAGGGCAATGACAAACTCAGTGCGGCCTTTGGCAGTGGTCCACATGGCTCTTTCATTTTATTTGACTTTCTACCTATGAAAATAGTTATTTGACTTTCTACCTATGAAAATAAGACTAACATTCATAACTAAAAGCATTAATTACAGTATTTTTCTGAGAAAATAATTATAGTACACGATAAATAGTGGCCATGACATAAATCACATATCAAAAAATGTTATTGCATTCTATTTTTAAAGACTTTTTAATGCTATGAGAAAATGTTCATTAAATCTTAAATAACACAATGGTATACTATAATATGAACCTATATCACAACACTATATACATGTGTAATATATTCTTTATGAAACAGAGCATATATTAGATAAAATAAAATTATTAATTATATTTATGCTTTGATTTTATGAGTAATATGGGATTTTTAAATTGTATTTTCTAACATTTCTACAATTTTATATATTAATTTTACAACTGCAAGAAAAGAAAGCAATACGCATCTCTGAGGCACCGGATTAGCCAGGTGTTTCAAGTCTCTACCCAGTATGTTGAGATTTTATCTACGTCAGCTTCTGGAGAAATGTTTAAAAATACAGATTCTAGAGCTCCTAGCACAGACTCATTTTAGCAATGATTACTGGCAACCAGTATTTAAGTAAAAACATCCTGGAGATTCTGGGGTTAGCCAGATATAGGAAAGCCAAGTCTAAATAGCAAAGGCAGATGGTTAACGACCAAATCATTGAGAAGCATTGCCTGCAGGTGCCTGAGATGAGGTCTATTAGAAATGCCTAGGGTTTCCTTGGCTATGCAGGGTCTTTTATGGTTCTATACAAATTTTAAAATACTTTTTTCTAGTTCTGCAAAGAATTTCATTGGTAGTTTGATAGGAACAGCATTGACTGTAGATTGCTTTGGGCAGTATAGTCATTTTAATGAAATTGATTCATCCTATCCATAAGCATGGGATGTTTTTCCATTTGTTTGTGTCCTTTCTGATTTCTTTGAACTATGTTTTGTAATTTTCATTGTAGAGATCTTTCTCCTCCCTGATTAGCTGTACTCCTAGATATTTTATTCTTTTTGTGGCAATTGTGAATGTGGTTGCTTTCCTGATTAGGCTCTTGGTTTGGCTGTTGGTGGTATATAGGAATGCTAGTGACTTTTGTAATTGATTGTGTATCCTGAAACTTTGCTGAAGTTGCTTATCAGCTGAAAGAGCTTTTGGGACGAGACTACGGGGTTTTCTAGATGTAGAATCATGTCATCTGCAAATAGGGATAGTTTGACTTCCTCTATTCCTATTTGGATGCCCTTTATTTCTTTCTCTTGCCTGATTGCTCTGGCTAGGACTTCCTAGATTATGCTGAACAGGAGTGTTGAGAGAGGGCCTCTTGTTTTGTGCCGGTTTTCAAGGGGAATCCTT
This sequence comes from Symphalangus syndactylus, assembly GCF_028878055.3. NCBI lineage: Eukaryota > Metazoa > Chordata > Mammalia > Primates > Hylobatidae > Symphalangus > Symphalangus syndactylus. Next base: position 31,479,859 of record NC_072426.2, read on the forward strand.
CCAGCTTTTGCCCATTCAGTATGAGGGTGGCTGTGGGTTTGTCATAAATGGCTCTTATTATTTTGAGGTATGTTCCTTCAATACCTAGTTTATTGTGAGTTAGTAACATTAATAGGCTGTTATCCTTAGCAAACTAATGGAGGAATAGAAAACCAAATACCACATATTCTCACTTAAAAATCGGAGCTAAACAATGAGAACTCATGATCACAAAGAAGGGAACAACAGACACTGGCGTCAACTTGAAAGTGGAGGGTAGGAGGAGGGAGAAGAGCAGAAAACAAAATTATTGGGTACTGAATAACATACATGGGTGATGAAATAGTTTGTACAACAAACCCCGTGACACGAGTTCACTTATGTAAAAAACCTTCACATGGACCATCAAACCTAAAATAGAAGTTGTTTTTTTTTTTCTTTTAAGAGATGTCTTATTTCAAAGGAGATGCAAAACCAAAAGCTGTACAGCTTTTCACACAGACAAAACAGGAGCCCTGGCAGCCTCAGTTCTAGCACTTCCTCATTACCCTGCTCCCAAAGTCAAAGATTTTGATCTTCATGACCTCTTTAAAATTACTCTTCTTTCTTGCCAATGTCTGCATCTACTCCCCACTGGAGGATGGATAAAATAAACTCATGGCATTTCAAGCAGCCAGTGGGCATCAGACAATGACAATTCTTAGAACTTTTACCTACAAATCAGTTCACCTAGAAGTGTAAAGACTCTGGAGTCTTTCCTCTTGCTTAGAGATTTGTATTTCACAGACTTCTGAAAAAAGTAGGCTGTAAAATGATTGAACATTCACTTGCTGCTTTTAATGTATTATTTATGTATGAGAATGTATAATTTGAGAAATAAAAAGTGAATTGAAAGCCTGGGTAATTAAATATACAGTTCTTTGTTCAATTTTTAAAAATAACATTTCCATTTTTTACCAATATTAAATAGATCAGCTAACTGATAGGTTGAGAAAAAGATGAAAATCTTGAGAGAGAAGACACCTACGGTGACTTTTTATTTAAATTTATTCTAACAAAGAAAATGTCGATTTTGTAGTTTCAATTCAAATTTTGTTTTATTTATACTAAATGTAGGTAAGACTTGTGCTCTATGGTTAAGCAGGAGCTCCGTTTTGATATGCTGTCTCTCTCTCAGGCCAGTATGACAGATACTAGAAGTGAGAGATTCTGAAAGCATAGTCTGGTGTAGTTGTGCTTTAGGTCAACATGGATTACACTTATTTAGCAGATGAAAAATTGAAACTTATGAAACAAGGAAAAATTTTTTGATTTAAGTAAATTAATGAGTGCCATGAGGGGAGCCAGGACCCATCTTTCCTGGCGTCTCTCATATTATGATGGTAGATATTTTTACATTTCTGTAGTTTCAAAAAACAAAAATGAAGATCAGGAAAGTAGAAGCTAATAGTATTGGGTACACTTTGTCATGAAAGGGAATATGTAGATAAAATTTTAAATGATACCAATTTCCCTTTCTCCTAAACAATGCATCTTTTTACATGCAATGTATTAAGAAGTGCTGCCATGCTCTCCTCTGGACTATGCAAATAATCAGAAACTATTTATAGTTCATTTGTTCCAGGAAGATGACAGATGAAGGTTTAAATCTAAAACATGTGACTAGTAGCCAACTACTGTTTTCATTAGGCTAAATGGGAATTTCAAAGTACAATCACATAAACAGGAATTTAAAATTTCTATTAAATTACAAAAATATTAGGTCATATAACAAAAATAGGAGGAAGAATGCTAATGGAGAAATTATATTAAATATATGTGTACAAAAATTTCCATTAAGAAAGGTTCATTTATGTATTCATTTATTAATTTATCCCTGAATATTGATTGAATATTGACCTACACAGGTTAATCATGATAAATAAAGCAGGCAATATCCTTATGCTCATGGAAATTATAGTGCAATAGAAATAACAGATTTTTTAAAATCTCACAAGTAAATAATGATAAAATATGAGTGCAATGAAGGAAAAGCACTACTTATTAGAGATTTCAAGAGGAAGACCAAATTTACATTGAAAGTAAACAAAGTTTCCTCAATAAATCAGTAGGAATTACTTTTAAAAATATCATGAGTGTACGTGTGCATGTATTTATTTCAGGCAAGAGAATAAATATGCATTTCAGCTAGAAATTATTGTATTGCCTGAAAACCCGGAAATGAGTCTGACCATTTGGAACAACTAAAATAATAAACAAAACAAAACAGAATAGTGAAGTTGGACCATCGCAAGAGACAAGAGGGAAAAAATAATAATGGTGTAGGCAGTTACCATACTGTGGCAAAATCTCACGAAATTTTAAATATATTTTCTCAACGTAGTAAGAAGCCATCGAAGATTTTTACGTAAGGAGGATTTGACAGAACTCGCTAAACAATATCAAATAATTTAGTGACTTATTCAAACCAATAGCAATCTAAAAACTATACTACTACCTCAGAAACAGTTCTTTCTATTGCGGGGCACCAACCCTAACCCAGAGAACAACCATGACATCTGTTTTTAGCAGAAAGCTTTCTGGGTTTGACTTATCAACTACATCTGTAAACTGCATACTGATCTCTGGCCCTGGGGAGATTTCTGCTGAAAAGCAGGCTGTTAGCAAACATTTACAAATTCAGCTTTCTCAAAAAGCCTTTTTATAATAACTATTAGTCACAAAAGTCTGCTTGGTTGTAATTTCTTCTCCTACCTGTTTTAGGAGACCCTGAAATCAACCCTCTCAGAAAATACTGAGAAAGAACACTGGATGGTATCAGAAAAATTTTGAATGTCTTTGAGAACAGGTAGATGACACAATGTCTACAACTAGTTCTTCCAGTGAATGTTGTCAGTGGAAAAATATCTTATTATTTAAACCTTTGCAAAATAAATGCTGTAAATAGGTGTTTCCATCTCACTCTTAGTCCATAGTAAAACAAATGTAAAACATGGTTTGCATGTGTTTGCTGCTGAGTGGTATGTCCACCTGCTTCAGCACCAGTAGCATTTGCAGATCCAACAGACTCCCATCATTTTGTACTCTGTCATTTTTAGTACCATCTGGCAGTGATTTGCTGAAACACTTTTCTCAAAATCTTGGGTGGAGGGGTGGTCTTCACTGGATTTTGATGGTGTTCACATCATTATACAAAGGCCACGTGCACATTTATTTTTCATGATAATCCTTTCTCTATGTTTGGGTTATTTTGAGATGGCTGAGGGGCCTCAAGATTCCTAGAGGCCTTACAGTTTGATTGAGAAGATTTATGAAGCACACACTTAATCTCTTGAAAGGGCCCTCTGTGACTGAATATTGTGACCTTTGGTCTTTCTCAGGTTTGAGAAAAAGTTTGTATAGGTACACCCATTTTTCTATGCCACATTTGTGGAAGAAATTTCTGAATTTTAACAGTCTTTGCCATAAGGACAGGCCAAGAATTTTCAAAACCATCAGTCCTTAGATCCTTTTGATTTAATAGTTCTTCCCTTAATTAATTTCTCTTCTTTCACATTTTATTATAAGCAGCAAGAAGTAATCAGGATGCCACTTGCAACGTTTTGCTTAGGAATTTCTTTAGCTGTATAACAAGTTCAACACTTACAAGTTCTGCTTTTCACATAACTTCAGGGGACAATTTTGCTAAGTTTCCTGCTACTATTTAATAAGGAGGTCCTTTTCTCTAGTTTTCAAAATATTTTCATCCATAACTTCAGAGGGCTCAACAGCAGTATCCTCTAGGTCCAAATTTTCACCAGCCACTTGTTCAAGGTAATATGGGCTTTCTCTATCGTTCTTCTCAAAATTACTTAAGTATTTGTTTAAAAAGCACCCATTTCCAGGCATCAAAATATATGTTAGTTTTATATTGCTGCATAATAATTACCACAAAATTAACAACTTAAAAATAAATCTATTATCTCACAGTTTCTGTGGGTTTTGAGTCAGAGCGCTGCTTAACTAGGTCTTCTGCTTCAGGCTTTCACAAGTCTGCAATCAAAGTGCCAGCAGGGACCACAGTTTCATATGAAAGAGCTGGTTATTTTTTAAACTCACATGGTTGTTTGTGATCCTCACAGTTGTAAGACTGAGGCCCTTAGATCCAGGAGTTAAGTCACAGTTCTTTGTTGTGGTTGCCTCCCATAATATGATGGTTTTCTTCATCAAGCCAATAAAGAGAGCAAGTCTGCTATAAGGATGGAGAATTATAAAATGTCACGTAGTCACACAAGTCATGTACCATTACTTTTTCCATACTCTTTTAGTTAGGAACATATCACGGGTTCCTTCCATGCTGAAAAGGAAGGGGTAATAAAAGGACAGGAAAACCAGGTGGTAGAGATCATAAGGACCACCTTAAATTGGTCCACCACACAGCTGTAGCATGTAAGTGTTAATAGCTCTTTTTAAAAAAATATAAGAAAAACAAGAGAAGAAAACATTCAAGTACTTGTAAGCATAGTCATGAAAAGGTCTCATTTTTTCTGATTCAAAAACACATACTGATATGGTTTGGCTGTGTCCCCACCCAAATCTCATCTTGAATTGTAACTCCCACATTTTCCATATGTCATGGGAGGGACCCAGTGGGGGGTAATTGAATCATGGGAGCAGGTCTTTCTCATGCTGTTCTCATGAAAGTCAATAAGTCTCACAAGATCTGATGGTTTTATACAGAGGAGTTCCCCTGAACAGGCTCTTTTTTGTCTGCTGCAATCCATGTTAAGATGTGACTTGTTCCTCCTTGCCTTCCACCTTGATTATGAGGCCTTCCCAGCCACATGGAACTGTAACTTTATTAAACCTCTTTCTTTTGTAAATTGCCCAGTCTTGGGGATATCTTTATCAGCAGTGAGAACAGTAAATTAGTACCAGTAGAGTGGAGTGCTGCTGAAAAGATACTCCAAAATGTGGAGGCAACTTTGGAACTGGGTAACAGGCAGAGTTTGAAACGGTTTGGAGGGTTCAGAAGAAGACAGGAAGATGTGGGAAAGTTTGGAACTTCCTAGAGACTTGTTGAATGGCTTTGCCCAAAATGCTGAACAATGATATGGCAAGTAAAGTCCAGGCTGAGATTATCTCATATAGAAATGAGGAACTTGTTGCGAACTGGAGCAAAGGTGACTCGGATATAATAGCAAAGAGACTGGCAGCATTTTGCCCCTGCCCTAGAGATATGCAGAACTTTGAACTTGAGAGAGATGAGTTAGGGTATCTGGCAGAAGAAATTTCTAAGCAGCAAAGCATTCAAGAAGTGAATTGGGTGCTGTTAAAGGCGTTCAGTTTTAAAAGGGAAACAGAGCATAGAAGTTCAAAAAATTTACAGCCTGACAATGGGATAGGAAAGAAAATCTCATTTTCTGAGGAGAAATTCAAACCAGCTGCAGATATTTGCATAGGTAACAAGGGGTTGAATGTTAATCACCAAGATAATGGGGAAAATGTCACCAGGGCATGTCAGAGACCTTTGTGTCAGCCCCTCCTATCACAGGCCCAGAGACTTAGGAGGAAAACATAGTTTTGTGGGCGGGCCCCAGGATTCCTCTGCAGTGGGCAGTCTAGAGACTTGATGTCCTGCGTCCCAGCTGCTCCAGCAGTGACTAAAAGGGGCCCCGGTACAGCTCAGGCCATGGATTCAAAGGGTGCAAGCACCAAGTCTTGGCAGCTTCCACATGGTGTTGAGCCTGCTGGTACACAGAAGTCAAGAATTGGGGTTTGGAAACTTCCACACAGGTTTCAGAGGATGTGTGGAAACACTGGATGTCCAGGCAAAAGTTTACTGCAGGGGAAGGGCATTCATGGAGAACCTCTGCTAGGGCAGTGCTAAAGGGAAATGTGGGGTGGGAGCACCCACACAGAGTCGCCACTGGGGCACTGTCTAGTGGAGCTGTGAGAAGAGGGCCAGCATCCTCTAGACCCCAGAATGGTAGATACGCTAACAGCTTGCACCATGCCCCTGGAAAAGCCACAGACACTTAACACCAATGCATGAAAGCAGCCAAGAGGGAGGCTATACCCTGCAAAGCCACAGAGGCAGAGCTGCTCAAGACCATAGGAACCTACCTTTTGCATCAGTGTGACCCCAATGCCAGACAGACAGTCAAACGAGATCACTTTGGAACATTAAGATTTGACTGCCCCATTGGATTTTGGACTTGCATGGGGCCTGTAACCCCTTTGTTTTGGTCAGTTTCTTCCATTTGGAATGACTGTATTTAGCCAATACCTGTACCCTTAATGTATCTAGGAAGTAACTAGCTTTCTTTAGATTTTGCAGGCTCATAGGCAGTGTGATTGTTAATACTGAGTGTTCACCTTGATTGGATTGAAGGATGAAAAGTATTGATCCTGGGTGTGTCTGTGAGGGTGTTGCCAAAGAGATTAACATTTGAGTCAGTGGGCTGGGAAAGGCAGACCCACCCTTAATCTGGGTGGGCACAATCTAGTCAGCTGCCAGTGTGACCAGAATAAAAGCAGGCAGAAGAAAGTAAAGAGATCAGACTGGCTTCCCCTCCCAGCCTACATCTTTCACCCATGCTGGATGCTTCCTGCCCTTGAACATCGGACTCCAAGTTCTTCAGCTTTGGGACTCAGCCTGGCTTCCTTGCTCCTCAGCTTGCAGATGGCTTATTGTGGGACCTTGTGATCTTGCGAGTTAATACTCCTTAATAAATGCCCCTTTATTAACAGGATAGATATACATCTATCCTTTCAGTTCTGTCCTTCTAGAGAACCCTAATACAGGTGGAAGGGACTTGCCTTGTCTTAGATGAGACATTAGACTGTCTCATCTGAGTTAGGGCTGAAATGAGTTAAGACTTTGAAGGACTGTTGGGAAGGCATGATTTGTTTTGATATGTGAGGACATGATATTTGGGAGGGGCCAGGGGCAGAATGATATGGTTTGGCTGTTTCCTCACTCTAATCTCACCTTGAATTGTAACTCCCACAATTTTCACATGTGGTGGGAGGAACCCAGTGGGAGGTAATTGTATCACGAGGGCGGGTCTTTCTTGTGCTGTTCTCATGATGGTGAATAAGTCTCACGAGATCTGATGATTTTATACAGAGGTGTTCCTCTCCACAAGCTCTCTTTTTCCCTGCTGCCATCCATGTAAGACATGACTTGTTCCTCCTTCCCTTCTGCCATGATTATGAGGCCTCCCCAGCCATGTGGAATTATAAGTCCATTAAACTTCTTTCTTTTGTAAATTGCCAGTGTTGGGTATGTCTTTATCAGCGGGAGAACAGACTAACACACATACGTTTAAGTTACTTCACTTAATCTCATGAGTAGTTTGACTGCCTTGAATACCAAGATTTAACAATGTAAAGTGACTAAAATAATACTTTTATGAAGCTACTCTGAGTATTAAATTAGATCAATTCTATGCCTGGTCAGAGAAGAACTCATTAAATGCTAATAATTATGATGATTATCATAATTTTAAAAATGTTCTCAAATTCTATATCAAGACTTAGTAAAGTCTTGGTACAGGCATGGCTTTCCTGTATTATATCTAAGATCAACCTTGAGTTCTTTATTAATCTATGGTCTTCCTTCATTGGAGATCCTGGCTTCCTTTCACTACGTGAGAGAAAAAAGTGGAGACTTACTCTTTTATTCTTCACTCCCAGAGTTCTAAGGAAAGGGACCCTCACTAAGAATGTGAGCAAGATGTGGTAGAAGAGTGTGGCCTGATAACAATTTACAGAATACTCCTTCCATGATTATATCCCCCTATTCTATTTGTTCTAAACACTTTAGATGCTAAACTACCTTGAGAATCAAGTACAAGAAAGGCCACAGATAAAATATTCTATCTTCCAAAGCTTTCAAAATACATTTTAGTTTCTAATAGAGTCTGAACTAAGGTTAGCAATAAAACTCTCAGCTGGAAGCTGTTATATAGAGGGAAAATAGTGTTTACTTTAAATCCAAAGTCCTTATGGATTAAGAGATATCTATCAGAGTTCATTTTATAGTAATTTAGTCAAATGTTGAAATTAGTCTAAATTAATTAATTTTATTAAAAATCGGTTAACAATAAGTCTTCAATATCTACTGTATGAAATGTATTTATTGAATCTAAGAGGATAAAAAGAACTGAATCATAGGTCCTGGCTCTAAGAAGTTGAAGTTCAAATAGGGAGGAAATTGAATGCATATAAATAACTCCAATATAAAATAGATGAGATTAATGCCATAAAATATTATAGCTAAAATGCTAGTGGAGTTCAGGGAGGAAGGTGAGGTTCCTACTGAGCAGGGCATTTCACTAAAAAGATGGTGTTTAAGCTGTGCAATGAAGAATAGGTAAATAAATTATAGCATATTACAATAAAAAATAAAATTGCAGATAGAGTGGACTTACAAACCAATTCTGAGTGGGAGAAGGACAGATTGTATAGAGAGACTAGCAAGTAGTTCAATTTTACTAGAATTTAGACTGTGAAAATAAGAATCGGAAAATATAAGAAGAATGGGGATTTCTTAAAAAGGCATTAATTTCCAGATTCAGGTGCTCAAAACATAATCTATAGAAGAAAGGAATTCATTTGAGCTTTTTAAGTATTTCTTTGTTTTCTTTTTAGCATGTCTGATGGAATTAAATGTCTGCAAAGCAAGACAAATTTGACAATGAGATTCAAAATGAATTGGAGTTCATAAATGGTGATACAAAAACCTATTGAAAACAAACAAAAAAACCCAAATCTTTTAATAGCTTATATGAGAATTAGAGGACCCAAAATAAGAAAATAGCAGAAATGACAAGATGGCAAGCAATTTTAACAACATAAAAGAGGCAAAATAAAGAGGGTAAAAAAAAAATTCAAAAATGATTTCAATAAGGGAAACTTGAGTGACTGAAAGGTAGGTTATGATCTTATCTGAAATCATGAAATCACGGAAGAAAACTGAGTTAAGTCCTGTTTTAATTTTTTTTCCAGGCAGATGAGGCTATGTATTCCATATCACACAGGTGTAGTTTGAGTTCATATCATACAGAGCTCTGATGACATGCTTGGGCTATTCTACATGGTGGGGCAGAAACCTTTTGGAGGGGTCTTATTGAGGCTTAATTACAGAAAACTAAAGTAGTGAGCGTATGAGACTAAATGAGACTGAAAGTGACCACTATAGGAGCAATGATGAAAAGAGAGAAAAAAAAGCCAAGGAACAAAACTTGGAAAATCTCTATATTTAAGAAGTGGAAGAATGTAAGCAAGACTGTAAGAAAGTAAGAGAAGAAAAAACCCGCAAATTTAATACAGAAGGAAAAGACCTTTAGGAGTGGCCAGGGGGTACAAGAACTCAACAACCATCTGAACACGAGTATTGATATACAAAAGACAAAAAGGTTAGGGTTTTTTTGTTGGTTTCCGGTTTTTTTTTTCTGTTTGTTTTTTTTTTTTTTTCTTTTTCTGTTGATGCACTAAAGGATTTCAAACTGCAATGAAGCATGAGTGTATTTATATATTAATATATTCAAGTAATCTGCTTTGGAATAGCTGAGTAACCCTAGGGATGTATAATTCTTTCAAATCATACATACATATTTAAGAGAATGGTCTTTAAGTATATATAAATATATGTCTATGTTATTTACAAGTTCTTGTGTATTCTAATAGTCTACTTTTCTATATACATAGTCATAGCATCTGCAAGTGAAGATACATTTAATCCTTCTACCACACAATTTATATTTTTTTGCCATGGCATTAGCTAGAACATTCTAAACAATTTTGAATAGCAGTGAGGATAGCAACAAGTTAAGATTTCTTTCTGTTTTGTAGAATAGTCTAGCAAGTAATTATGACACATAACATTAATAAAGGATTTTTTTTCTGTAGAAAACTACCATATTTTAGTAAATTTTCTTCTAGATACATGTATATTTTCTAAAAACTCACAATCCTTTCTTTGGAATTCCTTAATATTATTCTGTAGAATTATATAGCGAGACAAACATTTGATGCATTTTATTAGGTTTATTTTTCCCTTCACTCTTGACATTACTTCATGATATTTCTCCTATTTAAGCAGGAGCGAAGTTGTTCTCTGCTTACAGCTTCAGAGAAAGGAGGACACAACAGAATGTGAAAATCAATAAAGTCAATGCCATGCCCATGGGTTTTAAAAGTCCAAGTCCTGAAGGACCCAGGGCATAAACAATAGATTTTAAAAAATAGATGAAGAGTCAAACTGCCTCACTTCCATGTTAACTAAAAACTCGCAGGAAGAAAGGAAGTCATAAACTTAAGAGGGAGCACTGAATTGTGTTCCTGTACCCTGACTTATCCCTATCCCTGTTCCAACTTGTGTATGTGTGAAGAGGGAGACGAGGCTGCAGGGCAGCAGGACATTAGAGTTCTGATTATTCCAGAGTAGAGGATATTTGTTTGTGGCCTTTCTTGAGAGAGCAGTGGAACTTTAGATTTCCCCTTTGCCAGGCTGCAGACACAGCATGCAGGTGGTATATTGTGAGACAGCCTCCAAAGGTCCACACCACCAAGTGTCAGGCCCTGCTGTCATCCCATTCCCTTGAACATTGGCTGGACCTATAATTTCCTTTGGTCAAATGGAATATGGCACAACTAATAGCATGTCATTTCTGAAACTATGGTTTCCACCTTGCCATCATCCTCCTTTCTTTTTCTGTTTCATCAAATTGGAGAAAGTGTGCTATCATGTGATGAGTGTTCCTATGGAGAAATTCACAGGAAAAGAAACTGGTCTCTGGCCAAGATCAGCCAACAACCACATAAGATGGCTTGAGATAACTGCAGCCCTGGAAACACCTTGCTTGTAACCTTGTAAGAAAACTTGAGCCACAGAAACAGTTAGGCCTGGATTTCAGAATCAATGTTGATATATGTGTTGGTCATTTTAATCCAGTAAGTTTTTGACCTGATTTTTTTTTTTTTTTTTTTACAAAGCAATAGAAAACTCATACTGAGAGCATTATATGGGGTGATTCTGCAAATAGATTTGAGATTGGTTCTCAACCCAGTTCAACGATAGTAGAATAATATCGTATTTACCTGTCAATAGCCCTGAGGAAGTACAGGGTCTTTAAAAGCTACATAAATTTCATTTAGATCCAGAGTAACATGAGAGCAATGAATGTAACCAAATATTTTCTGACCCTTGAGAGGAGAATGGCATTTACTGAGAGAAAGCTGAAACTTCAGAGACTGTGTACTGGGTTAAAAAAAAAGATGATCTACCAGTTAGTTATTTTGAGTGAAAAAACAGTGCAAGATGGTATAATGCATATATCCAAGGATTTAGTGTATTGTGATAACAAAAACCAGATATTATCCCTACTCTGTAAGCACCGTCACACAGAGTGCTCACTCTGCTCTCCACTTCCAAGAACTTAGAATTAAAATGACTCAGATTAAATTTCTACCATCAAGTAGAATGTAAATATTGAAACATGTTCAAGGTAATTTAAAAAAATCATAAATGAATAAATAGATGTAAGTCACATTTCACACATATTAGAATTTGTTCACTGAGATTCAAACTATAATAATAAAATAATTTTCTCCCATAATTTATAAATAAAATAAACTGTATTAATATTTCAATGATGTTGAATTATCCTTACATTACTCGAATGAAGCTGATTTTGTCCTTTCCTACCTTTGAGTAATTATTTTGAACCCCCAAAACAATAACTACATAATTTATAAAATAATTATAAATAATTTCAACAAGGAAAATACAGGGCCTTTCTCTTAACCTGTTTTCTGTTGCTTATAACAGAATATTTGAAACTAGGTAATTTATTAAAAAAATATATTTATTTCTTACAGTTTTGAAGGCTGAGAAGCCCAAGGTCAAGTGGTGAGGGCCTGGTTAGGGCTTTCCTACTGGTGGGGACTCTGCAGTGTTCTGAGCTGACACAGGGTATCACATGGTGATAGGTATAAGCGTTCTATCTCAGGTCTCTCTTTCTCCTCTGATAAAGCCAGTAATGCCACTCTCATAATACACCATTAATCAATGAATGGATTAATCTATTCATGAAGGCAGAGCCCAATCATCTCTTAAAAGCCCCACCTCTCAATACTGTCATATTTCAACATAAGTTTTGGAGGGGACCAATATTCAAGCCACAGCAGTCTCTATTTAAAAAATAGTGGGGTTTTTTTTTGCTTTTGTTTTTGTTTTTTCCTTTTAGAGACAGGGTCTTTCTATGTTGCCCATATTGGACTAGAATTCCTGGCTCAAGTGATCCTCTCACCTCAGCCTCTGGAGTAGCTGAGAAGACTACAGATGTGTACCACTACAGCTGACAAAATAGCCATTTTAAATAAAATTTGTATTGGTATAATTTTAGACTCACATGCAGTTATAAGAAATAATAGGAATATATCTTATCTACCATTTACTTTACCATATTCCCCTAAATATAACATTGTACAAAAGTATAGTACAATATCACAACAAAGAGATCGACTTTGATACAATCCACTAGTCTTACTCAGGTTTCTCCTCTTTTACTTTTACTTGGATGTATGCATGTGTATTTAGTGCTATAGACTTTTATTACATGTGTACACAGATTAATGTATCCACAAACACAATCAAAATTCATTTTCACCAGCAATGTATGAGTGACACTATTTCTCTCCATCCTTATCAGCATTTGTTGTTTTTTATTTTAGTCATTCTGAGAAGGCTGCAGTGATATCTCCTTGTGACTTTAATTTGCATTTCCCTGATGGCTAATGATCCTGAACATCATTTCATGCGATTATTTACCATCCGTGTATCTTATTTAGTGAAAGGTATGGCCGTGTCTTTTGCTCGTTTTCTAATGGGAATACGTGGTTCTTTTACTATGGAGTTTTGAGAATTCTTTGTGTATTCCAGCCACTAATCCTATGTTGGATATATGGTTTGCAAATATTTCTCCAAATCTGCTTTTTGTCTTTTTGTTTTCTTCACATGGTCTTTCCTGGTGTTGTCAGAAGGTCTCCCTTTTATATGGGGGAAAAACGACCTTACCTCTGCTGCCTTCTTTTATTAGGTTTGGGTAAGGAAGTGCAGGTCTTTAACTGCCTCCTTCTGTTGGGTGGGGGGACATAAAACAGTACTGCTGTGATTTCCCCCCAAGTCCTTCCTTGGGTCTCAACCAGTGTTCCTTCCTCTCAAAATCTCTTAAAGTTCACCTGTGATTGCCTCTTCCACTATTTCCAGTGTTTATAGTTGTACTATGTGAGGACAAACAAAGAAACATCATCTCCGGACTAGAACTATAAGCATTTTTGAAGAATATAAAACATGAACCAAAAAACTAGATGAACAAAAACATGACAGAGTGGCAACAATAAATATTGAATGATTATGGGCAGAAAAATAAGTGGTGTTATATCAAGAGAGGAAATCAATTGGGGGAAGTAGAAATGGGAACATTATGGGCACACAATATTTTAAAGATAGCTTCCTTCTCAAACCAGTATTTTTCTGAACCATTGCCAAAATTCCATCGCAAGATGTGGAAGATGCTATGTGGAAATTGTAGAGATTTGGCAACCAAATAGAACCCACTTCCTTTGTTTTTAACATCAGTTATACAAGATTTAGGGGTCCATGGTTTTAGGAGAACTTTTCCTACAATGCCAAAATTACAGAAAAATTTCTATTCTGTAGTTGCTGAAATATTTGCTAGACAGTGACATGTACTACTTTCATATTCAAGGAAACATAATGCTAAACTGATATTCCTCTTCTGTCACCCAATATATAGGAATAATAAAACATCCAAAATTATCTTGATTGGCTATTGTAGTATTAATAAATTCTTAGTGAACAACATGCTATTAACAATTTAAAATTACAAGTTGAATAGAGTCTTCTATGAATAATAATAATTGAGTAATTATGAGTTTGGAAATATTATTAATATTTTTCCCTATAAGGAAAAAAGGGATACAGGAAAAAATAGAATTATAAATGATAATCCAGTCATTGTTTACTAGAACTCTGAATCAAGTTGAAAACTGTAAAATTCTATTTGTGTTCTGAACTATGAGAAATTATTAAGGACTTCTGAGAGTCAGTCAAATACTGCATTGGAACTGTTAAATAGTAGATTTATAAATTGTAGATTATAGAAATAATCTTTCTACTTTCCAAAGACCTAAGGAGGAAAGTATAACTTGTTCATTCCTAATAACATTAGCTAATATTTATAGTGAATTTCACGAGTTCTCAGTGCTATCCTAAGCATAATTTTACATACATTTATTCATTTACTTCTATTGACTATATAAGGTGGTTACTCATCATTCTTTGCATTTCCATATGTGATTACTGAGGTCTAGAATGAATAATCTTCCCAAAACCTAAATATTGTTGCTAGACTACAAAGGGATTTAGAGGAACCAATAAACCATATAAAATTATTTTTGGCCAGGCGCAGAGTCTCATGTCTGTATTCCAAGCACTTTGGGAGTCCAAGACAGGAGGATTACCTGAGGTCAGGAGTTCAAGACCAGCCTGGCCAATGTGGTGAAACCGTGTTGCTACTAAAAATGCAAAAAATATTATCTGGGCATAATGACAGGTTCCTGTAATCCCAACTATGCGGGAGGCTGAGGCAGGAGAATCGCTTGAACCCAGGAGGCAGATGTTGTAGTGAGCCAAGATCATGCCATTGCACTCCAGCCTGGGCAACAAGGGTGAAACTCCGTCTGAAAAAAATAAAAAATAAAAAAAAAAGAATTTTTTTTCTTTTCTTTTTTTTTGCTATTGGAACTAAAAGTAATTTTTAACTTACCTGGTGACATTTTATTTATTTATTTATTTACTTGTCTGTTTGTTTTTTAAATATCTTGTTACATACTGTATTAGTTTGTTTTCATGCTGCTGATAAAGACATACCCAAAACTGGGAACAAAAAGAGGTTTAATTGGACTTACAGTTCCACGTGGCTCAGGGGGGCTCAGAATCATGGTGGAAGGTGAAAGGCACTTCTTACATGGTGGTGGCAAGAGAAAAATGAGGAAGAAGCAAAAGCAGAAACCCCTGATAAAACCATCAGATCTTGTGAGACTTATTCACCATCATAAGAATAGCATGGGAAAGACCAGCCCCATGATTCAATTACCTCCCCCTCAGTCCCTCCCACAATACGTGGGAATTCTGGGAGATACAATTCAAATTGAGATTTGGGTGAGGAAACAGCCAAATCATATCATTTCAACCCTGGCCCCTCCAAATCTCATGTCCTCACATTTAAAAACCAATCATGCCTTCCCAAGTGTCCCCCAAAGTCTTAACTCATTTCAGCATTAACCCAAAAGTCCACTGTCCAATGTCTCATCTGAGACAAGGCAAGTCCCTTCCACCTCTGAGCCTGTAAAATCAAAAGCAAGCTAGTTACTTCCTAGACACAATGGGGGTATGTGTATTGTGGAAATACAGTCATTCCAAATGGGAGAAATTGGCCAAAACAAAGGGCTTTCAGGGCCCATGCAAGTCCAAAATCCAGTGGGGTAGTCAAATTTTAGAGCTCCAAAATGATCTCCTTTGACTCCAGGTCTCACATCCAGGTCACACTGAATCAAGAGGTGGGTTTCCATGGTCTTGGGCAGCTCTGCCCCTGTGGCTTTGCAGGGTACAGCCTCCCTCCTTGCTGCTTTCATGGGCTGTCATTGAGTGTCTGTGACTCTTTCAGGCACACGGTGCAAGCTGCCAGTGGATCTACCATTCTGGGGTCTGGAGGATGGTGGCCCTCTTCTCATGGCTCCACTAGGCAGTGCCCCAGTGGGGACTCTGTGTGGGGCTCCAGTCTGACATTTACCTTCCACACTGCCCTAGCAGAGGTTCTGTATGAGGGCCCCGCCCCTGCAGCAAACTTTTGCCTGGGCATTCAGGTGTTTCTATACATCTTCTGAAATTCAGGTAGAGGTTCCCAAACCTCAATTCTTGACTTCTGTGTACCCGCAGGCTCAGCACCACAGGGAAGCTACCAAAGCTTGGGGCTTCCACTCTCTGAAGCTATAGCCCAAGCTCTATGTTGGCCCCTTTCAGCCATGGCTGGAGCAGCTGGGACACAGGGCACCAAGTTCCCAGGCTGCACAAAGCATGCAGATGCTGGGTTCAGCTGAAAAACCCCTTTTTACTCCTGGGACTATGGGCCTGCGATGGCAGGGGCTGCCGTGAAGGTTTCTGACATGGCCTGGAGACATTGTCCTCATGGTCTTGGGGATTAACATTAGACTCCTTGTTACTTATACAAATTTCTGCAGTGAGCTTGAATTTCTCCTCAAAAAATAGGTTTTTCTATTCTACTGCATCGTGAGACTGCAAATTTTCTGAACTTTTATGCTCTGTTTCCTCTTTAAAAGGGAATGCTTTTAACAGCACCCAACTAACCTTTTGAATGCTTTGCTGCTTAGAAATTTATTCCGCCAGATACACTAAATCATCTCTCTCAATTTCATAGTTCCACAAATCTCCAGGTCAGGGGCAAAATGCCACCAGTTTTTTTGCTAACACATAGCAAGAATCACCTTTGTTTCAGTTCCCAACAAATCTCTCATCTCCATCTGAGACCACGTCAGCCTGGACCTTATTCTTTATATCACTATCAGCATTTTTGTCAAAGCCATTCAACAAGTCTTCGGGGGGTTCCAAACTCTCCCATTTTCCTGTCTTCTGAGCCCTCCAAACTGTTCCAGCTTCTACCTGTTAACTCAGTTCCAAAGTGACTTCCACATTTTCAGGTATCTTTTCAGCAATGCCCCACTCTACTGGTACCAACTTACTGTATTAGTTCGTTTTCAATCTGCTGATAAAGACATACCTGAAACTGGGAACAAAACAGGTTTAATTGAAGTTACAGTTCCACATGGTTGGGGATGCCTTGGAATCATGGAAGGAGGCAAAAGGCACTTTTTACGTGGTGGTGGCAAGAAAAAAATGAAGAAGCAAAAGCGGAAACACCTGATAAACCTATCAGATCTCGTGAGACTTATTCACTATTACCTGAATAGCACATAAAGACCAGCTCCTATGATTCGATTACCTCCCCCTGGGTCCCTCCCACAACATGTGGAAATTCTGGGAGATACAATTCAAGTTGAGATTTAGGTGGGAACACAGCCAAACCATATCATATACCAGTCTGGTGAAAATTTAAAAGTTAATACAATATTCAACAGATACTAGATTATTAATTTGTTCATACGTAAGTATATGGATTTATTTTATTATGTGCATAAATCAACTATTTTGTTGGCTTCATTATGCAACTCATATATACTTTCAAAGTGACTTTTCCTGATGTTCACTCTTTCTCTATTTTGTTGTCCACAGAACTACTAAAATCAGAGTGGTTTCTAAACATACCTTGGTAATAAACCCCTTCAAAAATATTAATAGATTTACAGATTCCCTCATTTGCACCTCACATGCAAATACAATCATAGACTTAAATGTATTGATACAGTTTCAGATGGTATGCTAGTCCCCTAATGCTGACACCAGGTTAAAAAAAAATCTCCATTTTCTTTTATATTTTCTAATTTGTGTCAGTCAAGTAACTCAAGTCACCAAATTTGTACATTACCAACTAAACCCCTATTTGATGTTTAATGGCTAATCTGACATCCACCTGGTGTGGATATAGTTATGCAAATTCTAAATATTTTAATTGGTTGTCTTAACTGTTATTCTTCAATGACCCTGGTCATTAAAAGTTCA
This sequence comes from Symphalangus syndactylus, assembly GCF_028878055.3. NCBI lineage: Eukaryota > Metazoa > Chordata > Mammalia > Primates > Hylobatidae > Symphalangus > Symphalangus syndactylus. The sequence goes on from NC_072426.2 coordinate 31,497,608, forward strand.
TAGTATGTGTTCCATTAAATTATGGTATCCTTTCCTTTATTTTGTAGGCTTTAATAGGCATATCTCATGAAATATTAACATGAATAAGTCATGATAATTATGAACTGAAGAAATGTTAATATTGTTACTTAAAGAGTGTCATGAGAAACCCTTTCAATGCCATCTTCAAGCATGAAATTACTCCTCCCACCAAAAAGATTTGTGAACAGGACTGTCATGATATCTGTATGCTAAGGATGCCAGTCAGACAGAAACACTAATGCTAATAGAACAGAGAGATCACTCAAGGGCAAAGAGCTGAAGCTCATGCAGATGTGTTTGAGATCAGCAGGAAGGCAATCTGCCAGTATTTTCAAAAATCCACTGAAAGAAAGGTAACTCTTCTTTGGAAATCAATTTTAAAAGATACTGTACTAAAACCCTTATATTTGTGTTCTGAAGTATGACAAATTATCAATATCTGTGAAGACCCAGACAAATTCTGCAATACAGCAGTAATTTCTGCCTGTAATTAAGAACATAGAAAAAGGAAGCAGATAACATAGATAAGATTGTATTGAACCCAACAATATAGGGTACACAAGAGGAAAGATAAGATAACTAGTTCAGGCGAGAACTGTTTCCTTAGTCACACAGGTTAAGGGTTATCATGAAATCTTTGGTGAGGAGGAACTGAAGACTGATGCCAAAATTTATTATATATCGTTGATAGGTCAGTAAAATATAGGTCATGATTTTAATATAGAATTATCACCTTGCTCTTCATAAATTCTTTACACATATTCTCAAAATCCAAAATTATAAATTTTTTGAAGTACTATCATGGATAGAAGACAGCATCAAATATAGATAATAGAGTCTAGTACCTAAATACGGATATTAAATAAGCACCTTATTTGTGAAATTATCTCTCAAAAAACCTTTATTCTCTCTGCTTTGCTCTATTTTAAAGTCTGCCTGTGTTGTGTGTTGAGTGTTGTATGTGGTAGATATTTCCCCCTTTTCATACTAAGTTTATGCCATACAACATTGCTAAGTATTAAGACACACAAAAATACTCTCACTTTCTGAGTATATATTACATGTAAACACACATATGAACATGTGTTTGACAGTCCTTGACTTATAAAATCACTGTTCAGTGGTAGGTAGGCCTATGTAAACCTTCCCCTAAAGTTCAAGGAAGCTGACAGGTGGAAGAAAGAGGCTAGCAAATCCAGTTTCTTAGGAAGAAACATTTAATAGGGAATTACAAACAGAAGCCACATATGTGTCTCAGGGAGCAGTAAGACAAGATGATGGGTCAATGCACTATAATCCCACAGACCCAAGGTTTATATATTAACACCAAAGGGAAAGGATGATTCGGAATGCATGTGTAGGACAATTGGAACATGGTAACATCAAAGTTGTTTGACCTAAGGGAAAGATTTACAGCAAGTACCTGCTCTTACACAAATAACACTAGAAAGATTAGAAAACTTAGAGCCATTCCTGGAATTGGGGCTTATCAGAAGTCAACGTGGTGCGAGGTCAGGAGATCAAGACCATCCTGGTTAACACGGTGAAACTCTGTCTCTACTAAAAACACAAAAAATTAGCCTGGCGTGGTGGCAGGCGCCTGTAGTCCCAGCTACTCGGGAGGCTGAGGCAGGAGAATGGAGTGAACCTGGGAGGCAGAGCTTGCAGTGAGCCAAGATCACGCCACTGCACTCCAGCCTGGGCGACAGAGCAAGACTCCATCTCAAAAAAGATAAATAAATAAATAAAATAAAATAAAAAGAAGTCAACGTGGTGGATTAGCATCCAAGATGGGGTTAACTTAGCCTCTACTATTGAGCATTAATTTTTTTCTACCAATTAATATTATATTATTATTTACCAAGGTTAAGCTAACCAGCACTCAAACATATATCACCAAACGTTTTGGGGGAATTAGAATACTGCATTGAAAAGAACACATGCAAAAAATCAAAAATTAACAATGACAAAAACAAAGCTGAAAAACTATTCCACATTAGTGCATGGACATCTCTAAAGAATCTAAGCATCACTGCCTTTACCTTCTTAGCAAAATGGTCTTATATAAAACCAAAGTGAGTTTAATGGTCGTATATTTATAATCATTTTCCTCAGCATTTGTTTGTATCTTTTAAAGAATTAACATATTTCTCTCTCTCTCTAAAAAAAAAAGAATCTCCCTTGTATTTGCATCATGGCATATTATGGCTTCACTTAATGGGTTTAGTAGCTGCATAATTTTAAGTTTTTGTATCAACTGGGGCCCAACAGTGGGAAATTCAATCAAATTTCAGTGAAGTAATCAAGTTCTACTGCTGTCATAGTTTCAGCACATTCTCAGTTGCACAATTATTCCAATTGACTGTAAAATGCAGGAACAAAACACCTCCCATTTTGTAGCAATACATCAGTGGTTAATCAAAAGCAAAGGTGTTATTTTTCAGGCCTTTGAAAAATTAAATTTATAGTTATTCTTTGGTTAAGCTTTCTATTAATGTAGAAAGCACAATAACTTCAGTTAACAAATGTCACTTATAATATCAGACTCTTTGTTTATTATATTTTTTCTTTTAAATAAAACAACTAAAATATGCCTTTTCAGACAATGTATGATCAGTCCACTCTAGATTACATATTTACAAATAGATGATGTAAATGGTCCAACTCTCACTATTCTGAGAATTGGAATCTACTTCTTCTGTTGCTTTATAAATGTTTTATTTGCAGATTGAAAGTGCTGTGAATAAGAATATTAATAACAACCTAACTGTAATAAGAATTTTTAATAATTACATTAAGAATTATATATATATAATAATTAATACACATATAATATTTATCCCATGCCAGGTACTATTCTAAATACTAATGTAATTCATTACCAATTTAATTCTGACAACAATTCCATAACATAAATAATTATAGAATTGCTATTTTAAAGATGAGAAAACTGAGGCACAGAAAGTCAAAATAATTCGCCCCAGGACAAACAACTCATAAGAAGCAAAACTAGGATTTAACCTAGGCAATCTAATGCTGTTCTGATGTAAACATGTATTTGTTCAGCTTCTTTCTTCCTGTGAAAGTTAATTCCATATTACTCTGCTATTAGAATGGCATCAGTTTGAGCCATTATATTCCTAAGGGCTTTTCAAGAAAAGGTAATAAAAAATAGGCTAGCAAATTTTGTTTGATATCAAGTATGAAATGCACATTGATTTCAGAAGATTTAGAATATTGTTAAAAATGAGCAAATATAAAAGGCATACGTCATTTTTATGTGTCATGTTCTTGAGGGTGAGAATAGTAAGAAAAGTGTGTTCTACTTGCTATTTGAGAAATACTAAATTTGTTTGCGCATATTGAAGAGGGAAGATTTCAAATATGAAGGAGAAAGAGAAGGAAGAGAAAAATTAAAAGATGAAAGTTTCTCATTACAAGGCTTTCCATTCTCATAATGGAATATTGTGATGAAGCTGGACAGCATGAAGATGATATTATACCATGTATTTGAGATCAAAAACAAGCAATGATAGCACTAATATCATTTGAGGCTGTGCTGGTGACAAATGGAAAACTATTATTAAAAAAACCCTTGGATATACTTTTAACATGACTAAATGAAGTATTAATTTTCTATACACTATTTTGTCTTGTTGTCCATAGATCTTTTTTAAAAAAATAAAATTAAGCCAATATTGTCCTGTGAATTCTGTAGGCTTTCTAAAATACCACCCCAGGGAACAAAGTTTTTGCTGAAGAATCTTAACTTCTGAGTCTAAACCTTCTGCCAGGATGCATTCATTGTTTGGAAAATTAGTACTCAGGGAATATGTAGTGGACATCTGTTGATTTATTCTACTTACCCCAGTTTTTTCCTTCTTCTGTTGGAAGCAACTCCCACCTTAACTCTTTGCCCAATTACACAGAGAAGCACACACGCATGCATGTTTCTTTAGAACTGCTTCTCCCCATTAAATTCCATGTCATTCTAGTAGAGCTTCTAATCACAGTATCATATGAAAAGGCCATGGTGAACAGCCCCAATGATTGGGTTTATCACGGAAGCTAGCTGTTCTTTCTTGGGTTTACATATATTAAATTGGAAAAATAAGTTTTCCTCTATGAGACTGCTAAATTATAGTAATACAAGCTTGGAGTTAACCATAGACATTTTCTCCTATCCTCCCACTTCATGTGGAGACAGAAAGAAAGAGTGCATTGCTTCTCTTAATTCTTGTGGTTTTTGCATTACATGAATTAATAAATTTCCTTTTTAAAAAATCACTTGGGTTTCTGTCACTTTTAAATAAAAGGAGAAAAAGGAGGAGAGATATGTATTCCGATGACAGGTTATTGTAACTTCCCTGGACAATAATGGTATTTTAATGACCATTAAATAGTTTCCTGATTAATGTACAGTCATAACAATAACATCAGGAAATATATTAGTATCACATTTACAACTACAACAAAAATAAACCCGTGAATTAATTTGCAACATAGCACAATAAGAGAGTTAACTACCATTCTTCTCTACCAGTCTTCTTTATCTACACAGTTTCATGCGTTTCATTTCCAAAAAAAAAAAAAAAAGATTCTATGAATTCTACAAAATTACAGGCATTTTTTACTATTCTGCAAACAGTGGGAATAAAATTGAGTAAAATTTTTAGTGATACATCTTAACCATTTCTTACATTTCTACTCGAGTGCAGGTTTGAGTAGAGCATCTTAATATTTACTCAGAGATATGGGGTTAGAAAGGACTTGAGGGATCCTGGAGCCATGCTAGCTAAAAAATCTTTTAATAAAATATGCAGACTTAGTCTGGCATTCCTGCCAAGAAAACACCTGAGAATAAGCTTTAGAAGTCTGTACAACTCAGGTTCCACTACAGACCTTCCCAATCTTCAGGAACTGCTTCTGGGAGTGTGAATTTTGATAAAAACCTCTGTCATTCTGATGTTCACCTCTGATTGAGAACATCATTCATGCACACATTGATTTTCTCTGTCATGTGTCTCAGTAAACACACTATGCTCTGAGACTAGAGACCCCTTGCAGTCAACATTAGGTAATATGGGACTGGCACAAGGAGGTACTTAATACATTTTTGTATCATAAATAAGTCGAGCTGCTTTGAGTTCTTTTTTAATTTATCTAACAGAAAATATCTGAATTCCTGGTGTCACGACTTGTTTCTTCCTGTATGTTAAAACACTGGTTTTTAGGATACCGTGTCTTCTTTTCAATTACATGTTTTATTAAGATGACATGTTATAATTTAAGACTAAAAATGTACCATTCAACATACTTGTAGTACTCACCCACCACTGTGCAAGAAGCTGGTAGAGCAGGGTACAGGATAAAATAAGGATGAGGGGATGGCTCAGGCTTTAGGGAATGCACAATCCTGAACTTGGAATCATTACTGGTGTCCTACATGAGCCAATCTCTTCTGACCTAGATGTACTCCATAAGACAAAGCAAAAAATGAGCATTTCCTAACCATAGCCTCAGTCCTTAGAGAATGATGATAGAATAATATCCCCAAATGAATTAAAAATCTGCACAAAATTGAAGAGGCATATGCTGGATATTTGGAATAAATGAGATCACAAAGGTGCAGCCATATATATGAGGATGCATGGGAATACAATTTTTTAATGTAACTGGCTATGATGGAGGTCAGTTTGCTTGATTTTTGGGAAAATAACACTCTTCTTATTGCAGAAACTATATTTCACTTAATGCATGTACATTTTTAACTTGCACAAAGAATTAGGACAGTACATAGCTGGGTGTTTTGTTTTTCAGCACCCATTCCCCCCTTTACCACCTTTTTTTTTTCCTTTAGAGAAGGACTGTTCTCCTATCCTCTATCTGTGTCTTTGGACTATAAATAATATCACTTTACTGATATGAGGATAAACATATCATGATGATTAAGACTGGCAAATTGGAATGTCTCTACTCCTGGCCACAATAATTGGTTTGGAAATGAGCATGTAGCCTAAACTATCTCAGTAAGAATCATCCTCCATTTTTTATTTATTTTTTTATTTTAGAGATGGGATCTCACTATGTTCCCCAGGCTGCTCTTGAATTCCTGGCCTCAAGCACTCCTGCTACCTTGGCCTTCCAAAGTGTTGAGATTACAGGCATGAGCCACCATGCCTGGGCAGCCCCACCTTTTGTCAGTACTAACGGTAAAGAAACATCACTTTATTCTCTGGTATAATGTAAGGCTGGAGCTTCTTCTGAGTTGTTAGTCACTACAGGGAAAACTGCTTGAAAAGAATGAAAATTATACAGAGAACAGTACAACTAATAGGAAAGAGAGAGGAGAGAGACAGGAGGAAACATATTCATGGAGAGACAGACAAAGAGAGACAGACTAAAAGAAATAGAGACCACGTGCTAATGACATTATTTGAGGCTCTGTTTCCAAAGGTGCCTCAGGAGACCTCTTTCTCTTCCTTTGAGCTTCTTATTTATGTAATAAACTCATTTGTTGGTTTGGGTAAAATTGAGCCAATATTTCATGATTTGCACCAATAAAAATCCTACCTAAACCAGATTGGCCAAGTGTTTTTAAAATTAAGCTTGAGACAAGCATGAGATGAATTCGAGGGTCAGACTGGATCTAACAGGGGCTCAGGATCTGTCTCCACCTCGGCTTTTGAGATCATAGAAGCAATTACAAATTCCTAAAGAAGACAAGCTTGCTTGTGTACACACACACACACACACACATACACACACAGTAATGCCTAAACTTTCTTTACAAAAAGAAAAGTATTTCACCCAATCAGAGATTAGTCAAGATATTAGTCAAATTAACGTCTTGTGGAGAATGGAGTGAGGGGATCTTATGGCTTCAGGTTGGTTTTCCAAAAGCACCAAGGAAGGATGAATTTATCATTCAAACTAAAACATTTCTCAAAGTCAAAAAGCACACCAGTAATAATGACATCAGGACAACAGGGATGAATCAGAACTATTCTGGAGTGATCAAGGCATATTTATTCTACATAAAAGGAATGAAATTGAAGAATGGAGAATACACCATATTTAGTCCAAAAGTCTCAAGATAAAAATGTTTAATTTGTCTTTAATTTTATTTGGCATATTGCTTTAAAACTCAGAATTTGTTTTTGTATTTTAAAAATCGAGTTACATCTTTTATCTTAAATGAGGTTGTTTTGAAACTCAATTAACATATTCAGTTTTAAAACTACTGAGTTTTCTTTTTTAATTGAAATCTAATTTTCATAGAAGAAAAGAAGGACCACAAAGACCTTATATAGCTGAAGTGAGACAGGAAAAAAAAAAAAAAATTCAGAACCATGAAAAGTGGCCAAGAGTGTCTGTATATACCTAGCACTGAGTTTATTCATTGGCTGGAGGTCATCCGAGGACTTTCTTGAAGACTGAGGGCACCACCTGGAGGTTAACATGGGTACATTATTATGTATTGCCACAGATACTATGAGTCTTTGTAACAAGAACAATTTTGTGAGCATTTCCATCAAGAGAACTGATCATTGGGGATCTGGCAGCCTGCCTAGCTTATTATCCAGAGTAAACTCTGGCCCTACTCTGATCCATTTAAATATTATGTCACCTTATAAAAAATTCTTGCAAATAAACCTTCAAGGATTTTGAGTTCTACTTAATTCATTAAAAAACATCCTGGTGTAGACAGGGATTCAGAGATCTTTAAACATTAGTCCCAGGTCAATGACCACGGAGCTGTGTGATCTAGAGTAAATCACCTTATTTCTGAAATGTGTTTTCCTAAATTGAGGGACCAGTATTGGTGTAGCTGAGCTATTAAGAGCAATTACTCAGCAGTCACATATGAATTCAAACTGTGCATCCACCGTACACCTGTGGAAAATCATCTACCCTGCCAAATCTTTGGTTTACCATCTGAAAAATGAGAAGAACATTAGTAACTATCTCATAAAGTTATTGAGGGGATAACATGAGATGCTGCACTTATCACAGCACCTGGTATATATGAAAGGCTCAGTAGCTCAAAAAAAAAATTCCTGTGACTCCTCCAAGCAGCAATATTGTAATATTAAACCTAGTGCTAAAAATAAATAACTTTAAAGCTAAAGTAAGTGAGCTATATCATTTATACAGCAATTGTATTTTCCAAAGTTTGCTATACCAATATACAGCCTATCCTAAATGCTTGAAGTACAACATTAACATCCCTCTATTTAGAGATAAGAGTCTAAGTTTGCTCTCCTTTTTAATTGTATAGACCAATATAGTATAGAGGAACTAATGCTAGATGACTTCCAAGACTAGGTCTGAGAAGGCAATACACATTTCATTTGGCTCTCTCAGAACAAGCTTTATGGAACCCCTGAGCCAACATGTCAGAACTCTGGTTACGTTCCCCACCCTGTGTCGAAGTGTTCTCATTGTTCAGTTCCCACCTATGAGTGAGAACATGAGGTGTTTGGGGGCCTGTCCTGGGGTGGGGGGAGGGGGGAGGGCTAGCATTAGGAGATATACCTATGTAAATGACGAGTTAATGGGTGCAGCACACCAACATGGCACATGTATACATATGTAACAAACCTGCACGTTGTGCACATGTACCCTAGAACTTAAAGTATAATAAAAAAATTTAAAAAATAAAAAATAAATAGAAAGAAATGATAAAAAAAAAAAAGAAAGAACTCTGGTTACCTGAATCATCCATGCTGCAGATAACCCATGGGAAAAAAAAAAACACAGGAAGACTGAACTGTCCAAGGAACCCCAATTGTTCTATTGTTCCAATCACTGGCTATTTTGGCTCTCCTACCATCAACTGTTAGACATGTGAGTGAGCTTTCAGGTGACTTTAGCCTCTGCTTTTGAATCATCCCACTTGACACTCTGTGAAAGAGAGGCAAGCTGCACCTGTGAAATATTTCCCAAATTGAAGCTACATGAACAAACTAAGTTATTGATATTTTAACCACTAATATTTACAGTGGGTTGTTATGTAGTCATAGTAACCAGAATATCTAGGAGTTCAAATGTATTGTTTATATGCCCATTAACAGGAAAAAAGTTCAGGCTCCTGAATTTAGAAATCTAACTCATCTTTCATCACTTATTCCTTTGACTGTGTGGTAAAGATGTGTAGACTATATGACCCTGCACCCCTATGGATAAACGCCTAGTGGTAGGGCAATCACAGTTAAACATATGAGCTCAAAAAAGCATCCAAGAAAGGCTTGCCTGCTTCTAATGTTTTTCTTTGTCTTTATTCCATACTGATTAGTCTTGACAATAGAAATGATTTCAAACACCATGTTCATTTTAGGTACAAAATATCCAGAAGGACATATATATTTACTTTCTTCCTATATAGTTCTTTAGACCAATGTTGTTTACTCAAAATTCCCAAACTTTTCTTTCTTTTTTTTTTTCAAATACAGGTGTCATTTTTATTTTCTAAAATAAATACAGTGTTCCTGGTTCAGTAAAATTAATTTCATCAGGAGCTATTATTCCTCATATGATTTCATTATTTGGGTTGTTTTCTCTTATTATTAATATTGAAAATTATTTGAAATCCAGTGCAAATTTTATAACTACTTATCCTGGCTCAACAATTTAAAAGATCAAATTCAGGTACTTGGAAATTTTGTTCTTGAGGTTTTTACCCACCAGCTTCATCAAATCAACGTTGACTGCATATGTCACGGGTAAAGTATTGGAGCGTTGCATGCATGACCTTCCATAGCACATCAGTCTCACTTCAAAGGACAGAATAGAAAATACGTATTAATAAAGAATATGTGTTTTATCTTTGTTGTTAAATTCCCCTGTTGAGCACATCTGGTGATCACAAATTAGTATTTTAAAAATTAAAATGTAAATTAAAGGGTAAGATGCTAGTGTTGTGCAACAAACTTTTAAAAATTAAAGGTAAAGGTTGTCTCAGAAGAGTAGGGGAGAAGCTAATCAAATATGATGCACTATTCATTTCAGAAAGTCATATTTGAAAGAGGAAGACAAGTTCTGAAACATACAATATAAATCATATCAAGAAGGCTTTCCAATATCCCCTTATTTTGATTCTTTCTAAACTTTCAATTATTTTTATTATTTCTTCTAAAGCTAATAGTTTCTAAATATATAATGTAGATTATTAAAAACAGTTTACTTTTGTGTCACTCTGCTTGTGAATTATTGGACACCTAACCCAAATTTCATAGAGACCTAGAAAAATGAAACTATCGTGTCAGAGAAAAATCAAAATGATCAGGAAAGTGGAGGAAACAACATTTAAGTAGAGGCGATGGAGAGTTAAGTTTCTGGAGAAAACAAACAGACACTGACAAAAAGTTGTATTCTAACGCTATGAAGTTATAACAATATAAATTAAATCATATATCATATTCAATTTATATTGTGTTATGTACTGTGAAAGCTTTAAAGTAAGCCAGCTGATATTTAAACTTATTGTAGATGGTATGAAATTAGAAAGTGCACAATTTAGGATTCACTAATGTTCTGAGACAGTCTTCTGGTTCTAATGCTAAAGCTAATTAATAGTATAATCTAAAGTTATTTAACCTTGCTAAATTCCATAATGTATACCAATTTATAAGGGGCTTTTTTATTTGGGGATATTTTACCAGGATAAAAGGAGGGGCTGTAAGGGGAATGTGAATTCCCTAATATTTTGTGGACATGTAATATGGTGGTGAAGAAGGCCCTCACTAGAGCCTGACCATGCTGACAGCTGGATTTTGGACTTCTCGCCTCCAAACCTAAAAGACAATAAGGGCTCAGGCCTATGCTGCCCCTGCCCCTTCTGCTCCCTGACTATCGTTAGTGTTCTCCCAGGTGGCCCGGAGTGGGGAGCCATGCCTCCTGTTTGTAGGGATCCAGATGACACTGGCTTCCAGTACAAAGGAGTCCATGGATAAGCCACCTACAAATCCCTGAGAGAAGGAAGCATAGCTATTCACATGGAAGAATGATTTTTCCTTGTTCTGAATTCTTAAAGCAGATTTTTCATGTAAAATATTAAAAATCATTCCTACCATGGCCAAAAAAGAAAATAACTTGATTACATCCTCAGGGTGTCTGTGATTCCCAAAAGCTTAAGAACTACATAATTAAGCAATTTAATAATCTCTTTTAGGACAAAGATTGGACATCTCAGACCTACCAGTTAAATTCAGACTATGTATGGCTACAGAGTATTCTGATTTTTAGCTAAATGATGCAGTTAAATTCATTGATATAGAGTTGAGTCATGAGGAAAAATTAGAGATTTTTTAAGAATTTGCTGACAACTTCTCTAACTGATATAAATGAGAGGAAATGTACTATTCCACAATCTGGCTCATGGTGGCGTGCCATGAAACTTTTGGTCCAGCTACTCATACGCTCTGATTGTAAAAGACAATGAATATTGTAGGCTTGGATAAAAAAAGCATAAAATATGAAACATTTTCGGCACCTTGTAATAATTTCAGTAACTGAAATTTTTATCAGGAGGTTCACCTATACTTATAAAGGGGTTCAGGATCACTGGGGTGCTGTCTTCCTTCATAAACACTGATCCCTGTGTGACTATTGAGATAAACATTGCCTTTAAGAGCTTTCATGACTCTTTGATGAGTCTGTAATTTCAGTGATGTGTCCAAGCTGCTACCTGGTGACTAGTTCTGAAGGTAAGGAATGCTGCAAAAGTAATGCTAATTGGCAAATAAAACACACAAATTTACCAAACGTTGATTTATAAAGAATCGATATTGCAGTATTTGGACATTTTTTTTCAGGTATCATCTGATGCTGTTGTTCAAAGCAAAACTTGCACGAGACAAATTTAAATAGGCAAGAAAAATTTTATTTATGGTTATTACAATAGAGATAAAGATGAGAACTCTGGGTTCAATTTTGCTAAAACAAAGAACAGGAGAGTTTCTAAAAGCTAGGGTCAGGGAATCATAGGCCATCTGAGTTTGTTAATGGTCTTTATCCAAAGGAAAAGTAAACTTTCTTTTAAATTTGTGACAACGTCTAGTTTTATAACTTGGAGCAAGGTAACCATCACAGTTAGAGTCCTACTCTCCCCCAGAGACTGGGAGATAGGAGCACTGTCTTTCTTGAGGATTACATTCCATGAGATGACTCTCAGGTCCTTGAGAAAAACATCCTTGGGTTGTAAAATTGGCAATAGGCTTTTAAGAAGATTTACATCTCAAAGAGGCAGAGAAAATTTCAAAAGTAAGTGCTCTAAGAAAAGGAAGGTCAGGGCCTAGAGTCAGAAATAAGCCTGTCTAAAAGTTTAGTCAAGCTGAGGGAAACACTAAGGTCACTACCAAACTTTCAAATGCACTTCACTTTTTCCATATGTCACACAGTACCTGTCAATTACAGAATCACTGACTGTACCATGCTGCCAATAAGAAGTTACCATTTCAGCTAAGTCATTCAAAAAAGGACGACCAGCAAGAGTAATATTTTTTAAAGGAGGTAACGTGAAATGTATATTCTGCCATTTAGAGTAGATTTTCTTCCTGCCCAGCAATTTATCTTAGAATTTTCTTCAGGTATTTATGTGACTTTTTAGTTGTTGTCCATTTCCTATTATTTCTACAGTACATTTTAAATGAGTGCGTGAATGTAGTCTAATTTTATTTTAGTGTGTCGTATTTATCAGAAACAGGGCAGTATTTCTCTTGACATTTTGTACAGAGCACCTATATGGTTACATATATTTTGTCTTGGTTGCAGTGTGTGATCTGCTCAATCAGCAAAATGCTCAGAATTGTCCATTGCTACACTTTGGAGTCCATCATCCCTTCAGTGCACTTTTTCTGGGGCTTCCTTATGCATCCATTATCTATATCACTCACCCTGTGCCAAAAGTAATTATGAAACATGTTCTCTAGCCAAGGACCTTGGTGCGAAAATAACCCCTTGACAGTGAATCTCTACATTAGTGGCAGTAAGAAGGTGACTTATCCCATTTCAACAATTAAAGGGACTTTATAACAGTCACATTTTCTCCCAGATGTACTGAACAAGGGTACTGAAAGAAAAAGGTTAGTGAGAGAAAATAAAGCATGAGAGATGTAGCTTCACCCACAAAGGGAATAGTAATACGTTAGTCCACTTCTTCACAGCCCTGAACTTCAGATTATATTATTACTACTCCCAAGCAAAGAAGCAGGCCCTCATTGTTCAAATCCTAACTTCAAAACTGTGATGTTAAAACTCTCCAGGCACTGGTCTGATTACATTGACAAAGCTATATTTTCTTGACTCCCAACACTTAAAGACTCAATTGAGTTGCCCAGAAACAGATTCTGAAACAGATACTGGCATGCGGAGGTTTACTGGGGATGGATTTCAGAACTACAAGTCTATAAAGGAGTGACAGAATCAGGATTGAGTAGAGGGAGGAGTTGAACTAATGTGGTATATTTTCAGCAGCGATCTTGACAGAACTCAGAGAAATTCTAAACCTGGATGGCCTTCAGAGATGCTCCAGATTGAGGCAAGGGGGTCTGGGCTTTGGGCTCCCTTATTGATGACTACTTGAATGTTGACTATCATAGGAGGGGTTGATTGAGGTGACTTTGAGCAAATAACTGGCTTCCTTTGAGAAATTTGTGAGGGCCTATATGCTAAAGTGAGGAGCAGCTACCACTTTCAGCTCTCATGGGAATTAAGGCCTCAGTACTGAAAGAGGACCTGAGTGACACAGCACAGCATCCACTTTAGTCCAAGCTTTGTACATCTTTGATCGACTTGCTTAATATAATACATTTATGCAAACTGGGAATAGTTTCACTAGAATTCTGTTTTTTTCTTTTCTTTCTTTCCTCCTCTTTCTTTTTTTTTTTTTTTTTTTTTTGACAGGGTCTCTCTCTGTTGCCAGGCTGGAGTGCAGTGACACAGTCACCACTCATTGTAGTTTTGACTTCCTGTGATAAAGTGATCCTCCTACCTTAGCCTCCCAAGTACTGATTTCTTGTATACTAGGAAAACTTGCCAATCAAAGTCAGTGGAGCAAAGTAAAGCTTCAGCAGCTGCAAATGAGATTCAGCATCTTTCTCCTATAGTACCCGTTCTAGATTCCCCTCACCTTCCATTAGTGCATCTGTTCATATAGTAGCTTACTCCACCACCCCTAAGAAGTCTACACCCCTGATTTTCATGCTCTTTTACTTCACCTTCAAAAGTATTGAGGGCTGTGCCAAGAGATACTACACTGGATCATCTGGGTGCCAACTGTATAATTCCCTGTCCCCAGTAGGTATTAACAGCTTTACCTCCTTGTAATGTTCTTTCTGATCTCTTGGCACAAGGAATACAAAGTTATCAGGTGTTTGCCATAACCTACAGTTTAATGTGAAACTTACTATGCCCCTGATATAATGACTTCCCTTCTGGAATGGAGACCTCTAGACTAGAGTCTTGAATAAAAGAAGTATAATTTTACTAAGTGCAATACCAGAAGCGATGGTATAAGTTGCAAGGCCTCTTGAGGTCTGATCTCTGGAAATGCCAGGACATCATTTCTGCCACACTTTTAGTCAAAGCCTGTCACGAGTCGTCCCATATTCAATGTGATGCAAAATAGAAGGTACCTGTTAGTGATAAGATAAACGAAGCCACATTGTATGAGAGCATAGAAGGAATTGTAGCCACCTTTTAGGGTACTGTATCACATTTAACCATTCAGATGATATATGTTGAACTAAAGCAAGGGCATTTGTAGCCATGTCATCCAGTCATTAGATGTGAGCTGCAGCCACATCTAATGAGGCATAACCTTGGGAAAGTTTGCCCTCTTTGGCTAAATGGAATTTCCAGAGTGACTCAGCTATGAGTCATCAGGAAGCAAAAATTCTGGCAGCCTGAGGAAGGAGTATTTCAGTCTTAAGGTGGAGATCTGGGCACCACATTTACAACACGCAACACACACACACACACACACAGAAACCCACTACACACTCTGATTTGTGCACTGTGCTAATATTGTACAGATGCAAGGATAGTCACTACACTACACAAGTTAAAAAAATTATTAAATGGTTTAGTGTTCTCCTAACACACAAGGACATGTCAATTCACATATCTCAATCATTCTTCATTCACTCCTTGGTTCTGGAAAACTTGCCTACCTATTTATGAGCAAGGCTTCAAGATTTAGCACAGATGTTCCCTTGTCTGATGATCCAGATAGAATAGAACCCTTGTATCCATATGCCTTCTATCATTGGTACCAGTAAAATTTTTATTAACCTTTCAATGTGTTTGCCTATGTCTCCAACTAGAAGTTAGACTTGAAAAAATGTTTATTGTCTTACGCATATATTTTTAATCCTAGGATAGCATGGTGCTTGGCACAGAGCTGGTCTGGTGGACATACCCTAAAGAAGGCCCCATGATCCCTGCCTTCTGTTATTTATGTCTGTGTGCAATCTTCTCCCCTTCTAAGAAATAGAAGAACATGGTTGATAGAATATCAAGCCTGTGATTATGTTATGGTATATGGAAAAGGCAAATGAAAAAATGAAGAGATTTTTTAATATTTAATTAAGATTAACTTTTAAAAGCAATTTTTAAAGTGGTTTTTAATTTTTATGGATACATAATAGTTATGCATATTTATGAAGTGCATGTGAGATTTTGATACAGTATACAATATTTAATTATCAAATCTTGTAAATGGGGTATCCATCACTACCAACATTTATCATATCTTTGAGGTGAGAACATGTTAAACCTTCTAACTAATTTGAAATATAAAATAGTTAATTATAGTCACCCTATTGTTCTACCAAACATTAAATCTTATTCCATCCTTCCAAGTGTATTTTTGTAACCATTAACCAACTTCTCTCTATTTCTCCCCTCCCCACTACCCTTTCCAGCATCCGGTAACTGTAATTCTTCTCTCTACCTCCATGAGCTCAATATTTTTAGCTTCCACATATGAGTGAGAATGTGTCTATTTGTCTTTCTGTACCTGGCTTATTTCATTTAATATAATGTCCTCCAGTATCATCCATGTTTCTATAAATGGCATGATTTCATTTTTTTGGCTAAAACATTGAATTATGTATATAATGTATATATACCACATTCTTTTAATTTATTCATTCATTGAGGGACATAGGTTCATTCCATATCATGGATATTGTGAAATTGTGTTTCAGATAACATGAGAGTACAGATATCTCTTCAATATATTGATTTTCTTTTTTGGTTAAATATCTAGCACAGGGATGGCTGGGTCATATGATAGTTCTACTTTCCATTTTTGAGGAAACACCATACTGCTTTCCATAATGACCGTACTACTTTACATTCACCCCAACAGTGTGTGAAGGTTTCCCTTTCACTGCATCTTTCCCAGCATTTATCTTTTGTCTTTTGACAATAGCCATTTTAACTGGGGTGAAATAATTTCTCATTGTTGTTTTGATTTCTGATGTTAGTGATGTTGAGCATTTTTTTCATATACCTGTTTACTTTTAATGAGTTAACTTTCAATCAATCAAAAGAGAGATTTTCCTGAGTGGGCCTGATCTATTCAGGTCAGCCTATAAAAGAACGTCTAAAGCTTTCCTGAAGTAAGAGACTTGAAGAAGCAGAGACTTTTTCTCTTCATTTCTGACTCTAAAGAACAAGCTGCCATTAATTCTCTAGCCAAAGGAAATGCATTTTGCCAGCAACTTGAAAGAGCCTAGAAATAGACCCTTCCCTTGTAGAATGTCAGATAAAAACTTAGCAGGGGTAGCATCTTGATTTTAGGCTTGTGAGACCCTTAGCAGAGAATCCAAGTAAGGTGGACACAGACTGCCTAACCGGGAAAACTGCGATAATAAAGATGTATTGTTTTAAGCCAAAAAAAAGTGTGTTAATTTGTTTTACAGCAATAGAAAAATCAATAAAGGTGGCATCAGTAACTGTTAAGATAAATATATAAAATTTAGATGCCATAAATTTATTACAATGGACAGTATGCCTTTCACTATAGATATTTTAAGATATTGATATAGCCATAAAACTTGAAAAATGGTGCAATTTATCTGGTTCAAATTTTTCTTCCTCTATACAAAGCAATTGATACCAAAAAATTAAGTGAAGTGTCCATGGATAAATTATTGATAAAATTAGGATTCTAGCATATATTCATTAATAATTATTTCCACTCTGCCTATAACATCATGTTTGCTGTCTATGTGAGAATGCACTTGAATTATCCTTAAAATGGTAAGTCCACTAAAATTATTTTATTATGTGTTTCTTTAGAGGTAATGTTTTCATTACTCTGGTATCCATTAAACACTCAACTTGTTTGAGTGTTTACTGAGTGCAAGGCATTAAATGAATTCCACTAAAATATATGAGAATATGAAAGTCACAGTATCTTATACTTCAGGAAGTTTTAATTTATCTGGCGATATAATTTGGCTTTGTCCCCAGCCATATCTTACCTTGAATTATAATAATCCCCAAGTGTCAAGGGCAGGGCCATGTGGAGATATTTGAATCATGGAGGTGGTTTTCCCCATGCTGTTCTGGTGGTAGTGAATAAGTCTCACACTATCTGATGGTTTTATAAATGACAGTTCCCCTGCACAAGCTCTTTCTTGCCTGCCACCATGTAATACGTGACTTTGCTCCTCCTTTGCCTTCCATCATGATTGTGAAGCCTCCTCAGCCATGTGGAACTGTGAATCTATTAAACCTCTTTTTCTTTATAAATTACACAGTCTCAGGTATGCTTTTTATTGGTAGCATGAAAACAGACTAATACAGTAAATTGGTACCAGTGGTGGTGTGCTGCTGTAAAGATACCCGGAAATGTGGAAGCAACTTTGGATCTGAGTAACAGGCAGAGGATGGAACAGTTTGGAGGGCTTAGAAGAAAATAGGAAAATGTGGGAAAGCTTGGAACTTTCTAGAGATTTGGAAGGCTCAGAAGACAAGAAGATGTGGGAAAGTTTGGAACTTCTAGAGATTTTTTAAATGACTTTGTCCAAACTGCTGATAGTGATATGGACAATAAGGTTCAGGCTGTAGTGGTCTCAGATGGAGATGAGGAACTTGTTGGGAACTAGAGTAAAGGTCACTCTTGCTATGCAAAGAGACTGGTGGCATAGTGCCCTTGCCCTAGAAATCTGTGGAACTTTGAACTTGAGAGAGATGATTAGGGTATCTGGGGGAAGAAAGAGGCCTAGGAGGACAAAATGACTTCCTGGGCAAGCTCCAGGACCCCACTGCTCTGTGCAGCCTAGGGACTTGGTGCTCTACATCCCAGCAACTCCAGCCAAGGCCAAAAGGGGCAAAGGTTCAGCTTGGGCTGTGTCTTCAGAGGGTGCAAGCCCCAAGCCTTGACAGCTTTCATGTGGTGTTGAGCCTGCGGGTGCACAGAAGTCAAGAATTGAGGTTTGGGAACCTCCACCTAGATTTCAGAGGATGTATGGAAATGCCTGGATGTATAGGCAGAAGTTTGCTGCAGGGCCAGGAACCTCATGGAGAACCTTTGCTAGGGCAGTGCAGAATGAAAATGTGGGGTTGGAGCTCCCACACAGAGTCCCCACTGGGGCACTGCCTAACACAGCTGTGAAAAGAGGGCTACCGTCCTCCAGACCCCGGAATGGTAGATCCACTGACAGTTTGCACTATGCACCTGGAAAAGCCACAGACACTCAATGCCAGCTGAGCTAAGTAGCTGGGAGGGGGGCTGTACCCGGCAATGCTACAGGGGTGTAGTTGCCAAGGACATAGGAGCCCACCTCTTGCATCAGCATGACCTGGATGTGAGACATGAAATCAAAAGAGATCACTTTGAAACTTTAAGTCTCATTGGTGGAAGGAACTTGCCTTGTTTCAAATGAGACTTTGGACTGTGGATGTTTGAGTTAATTCTGAAATGAGTTGCAACTTTGGGAGACTGTTGGGAAGATATGATTGGTTTTGAAATGTGAGGACACGAGATCTTGGAGAGGCTAGGGGCAGAATGATATATTTTGGCTCTGTCCCCACCCAAATCTCACCTTATATTGCGATAATCCCCATGTGTCAAAGGTGGGGCCAGGCGGAGATAAGTGAATCATGGGGGCAGTTTCCCCCATATTGTTCTCATGGCAGTGAATAAGTCTCATGAGATCTGATTGTTTTATAAATGGGCATTCCCCTGCACAAGCTCTTTCTTGCTTGCCACCATTTAAGACATGACTTTGCTCCTCTTTTGCCTTCTGCCATGATTGTGAGGCCTCCCCAGCCACGTGAGTCAGTTAAACCTCTCTTCTTTATAAATTACCCAGTCTCAGGTATGTCTTTATTAGCAGCATGAGAGCAGACTAATACATCTTCTATTTAATGATATTTCTGCCTTATGATTTTTATTCTATTGTCTTTTGCTGGCTACAACTAAAGGGATTGGGAAAGATAATTTGAGTATATCTTAAGGAAACAAGTCATATATACTCACGGTCATTCTCATGACATGAGCTTGTTACAAATGGCATGCTGTTTATTATTGTATCTATTGCTAATCTACTCCATCTCACCCCTATTAAAATAATCTGGTGGAAAAATAGTTTATTTTCTTAAGCAGATACAAAAACTTGACAAAAATATTCTTTATTTTCTGAGTATTTCTCTGTGTTTTCTGTAATTTTGTTTTCCCTTCTCTCTGCTTTTTCTACTTTATTTTTCTTGTAGAGTTAATGGGTAATTTTTTTTTCTAAAAGTCATTAAAATTACTGACATTTTATTTTCTAATTTTGGAAATTTGGTATAGAAATACTTATAAGATCATATTTATGATAGAACAATGATGTAGTATTTAATTTATATACATATTTTCTCAATTTTCTTACCTGTGTTTTTGTTGTATTAGCTCAAATCATCAGATATTATTGTTAATCATAGCCTGTTTAAAATAAACTTGTTTTATTCATTCCACTACAGTATCCCAAAGATACACAGTTGTTTTTTATAATTAGCAGGCATAAGGGCATAAAGAGAAGAGAGATGTTGGAAAACTCACTTAGAAGAACAAGGTGGAAGTGAGAAAAATCATTGAAATATATGTAACATATACATAATCGACTCAGTATAGTGAATGAGACTGCTACTATCATGGTTTTCATTTTAGAATGAAATACAAAAAAATGAAAAGAAAAGTCTAAGCCAGTTCAAATTAAATTACAGTAGACCCGCCTTATCTGTGGAGGTGGGTCTTATTTGTGCATCCCTGAAACCATGGAGAGTACCAATCCCTGTATATATAATGTTGTTTTCTGTACATATATACCTATGATAGTTTAATTTATGAATTAGTCACAGTAAGATATTAACAACAACAATAATAAAATAGAACAATTGTAACAGTATGCCAGCATCACTACGGGACAATTATTAAGTAGTATAAGAGTTACTTGAACACAGCACTGATACAGCTACAGTCAATCTGAAAACCAAAGTAGATACTAAGTGACTAACAGGTGAGTGGCATTTACAGTGTGGGTATGCTGGAGCAAGAAATGATTCACATTTCCAGTGGAACAAAGTGGAATGATGGGAACTGCCATCATGCTACTCAGAGTGGTGCACACTTTAAAAATATAGGAATTGTTTCTGAAATTCTGTATAAATTTATTTCTGGAATACTCCATTTAATATTTTGAGAGCATGGTTGACTCCAGGTAACTGTGACCACAGAAAACAAAACCATAGATTAGAGGAAATGATTGTACAAATATGGCAAAGTAGGTATGCAAAATAATTAGTTACGTAACTGGCAAAGTAGGTATGCAAAATAATTAGTTACACAACTGCTAGGCCTTATCCTTACTGTATATAATAAACTAAATTTCACCTCATTGGAAAAATAAAGGCCTATGAAACATGTAAACCAAAAAGTAACCGAGACAGATTGCAATTGATTGGAGGTTTATTTTGCCAAAGTAGAAGATGCACCCAGGAAAAATAAACACAAATCAGAGTAGGATCTCTGACCTCTGCTCTTTCCAAAGACGGTTGTGGAAACTTCAAATGAAAGGTTAAAAGCAAGCAGTAAGGGAGGAAGAAAAAATAAAGGAGAGAGGGTAGGCAATGAGTTAAGTGGTTATATTATTGTGAGACTTTGATTAGTGCTCAGTCTACATTTTACATGTGAAAAAGAAGGGAGTAAAGGAAAAAGTCAATTATACACTTGTCTTATACTCAGTGAATCTACATTTTGCATAAGATAAACTAAGCATGTAAGATTACAGATATCTGCTTGGGAGCAAAAGGAAGGTAGTTTTTTGTGTGACTTAGTTCCCAAGCTAAATTTTCCCCCGATATAGTGAGTTTGGAATACCAAGATTTTTTTTTTTTGATTTCACAAACATCGCTATTTTAAAAGAAACATTATGTATAGTTTGAGCTAGATTCAAAATGCTTAATTCATACATCAGGTATGTAACATCACCTTCTAGGTTATATTTTGGAATACTTGACAAGCTAAATAAATATACTGAAAATTACTAGTGTAATTAAATTCTAAACAGTTCTAATTGAGGAGATTATGCTAATAATTTCAGTACAATGGGATATATATATAATGATACCAGCAGCATAGATTTAGATTTAGATTTAAAAATTAAAAGAATTAAAATAAATTAGTATTAACGTTGATTAAAATGTACAGAGGGAGCCAGGACAAGCTTCAGAGAAGTGATCAGAGAAAAAAAAGTTAAAAAGATACCAGTTTTATGTCCTATGATCATGGGAACTGATATTACAAGCTATTCCACATTGATAACAGAGATTTTTCCTTCAGGCATAAGGACCTTTCTTTGATACATGGGAGTGCGGAACACACCTGAATTATACTGATATATACAATAAAATATTGTACAAAATATACAATAAAATGTGTCATCAGAGTTTATTATTATGGAAACAGAATGATTTGAATGAACATTGCTTCATTCTTTTCCATGAAACTACTAACAAGATAAAACACGATATAAAAATTAACAAATAAGATTTGAAATTTTTCCGATATCAAAGTTGTTTATTTTATTTTCTAAAACTGTTGAATACCAGTAAATTGACCAGTTTTAATTTAAAGCAAAAATAAATAAAATATTTTTATTATCGAGGATGATTTTTTTTAAATAGTAGCAATTTTAACATTGAATCAGTTTTGATACCATTAAACATTATTTGTCAAACTGGCTTGTATTCCATCCCTCTGTTTCTGCTCAGAGGCTACTGCTTTCAGATATGTTTTACCACCCATGTGATCCAAAGATAGAGGCACCAAGATTTTCTGTAATAAGTGGAAAATAATGTGCCCGTAAGTCTATTTCTCTGTACCTGGTCCCCTATCAATAATATGAATTTTACATTAGAATTTTTTTTAAAGCTGCATGAGTCTTCTTAAATTACAATGCTCTCTTTTTAATGTTTACCAAAATCGTCGCCAAGAGTAATCATCTTCCAAAATTCGTTGGTCCAACAAAAACACAGTAGAGTGAAGGGCCTGCTCCCATCAGAGCTTGCAGATAACTGAACATGTGCAGACTTTCAGATGAGAATCAGTCGCATGCCGGGAGGGTGGTGCACCCCAACTCCACTTGGACAGAAGCTCCTGTGATCAGCACCTTTCTAGACCTTGCTCTATGTATGCCTTCATTTGACTGTTTATTAATATTTTTTATAATAAGCTGGTTGATGTGAAAAAATTAGATTTTATGAACTGATTAACGTAAAGAAGTAAAAATTGTTAATATTATATAAATTAGACTTAATTTGTCATATGAGAACACAACGTTCTTAAATAAATTAAAGAGACTTCTTAAATATTTCCAAAGTAGTTCAACAATTGAAGCATCTGTAAACATACAATCCAGGACTGTTGATCTTTCCATATATGCACAAACTGCGTAATAATGACGGAAAAATAAATTATTTTAAACTGGAAAATGTATAAAATTTCAAAAAGTTTCTGTACATCTGAAAATAATTGGTAAAGCACTAAAATATCAACTAGAACCCAAGCCCTTACATTGTATGAATTTAAAGTAGGTTGGCCTCTCAGTAATGAATTTGTTCCATTTTTTAAATGTTTATACTATCATTTGTGTAGCCTACTGGGCAAGTGTGCACTGTAAGTGAATATGACATATGGCAACACATTATACTATTATTTTTCACACTGAGATAAAATGTTCTGAAATCTACATATTGTAAATAAAATATGTATATGTATTATATACACACACAAATATATAATAAACAGATATATAATACACATATATAATTATACACATATATAGTAAATATATGTACACATATATACATTTGTATATATAATATATACATATACAATATTGTATACAATATTATGTATACAAATATTACATATACATATACAATATTGTATACAATATTATGTATACAAATAATACATAATATTGTATACAATATTATGCATACAAATAATACATAATATTGTATACAATATTATGTATACGAATAATACATAATATTGTATAAACATATATAATAAATATGTTTTATATAATTATATATTATATATAACATATATAATATTTATTGTGGATTATATGTATATACAATGTATACATATACAAAAAGTGTATGTATATTATATATGTACATATTATGTATACTATATATATTAATATATGGCATGATTACAACTTCTTTATAAACTACCTGGAAACCATTGAGAAGAGGAAATTTCTTTCTACTTGTTACCATCATTCAAGAGAACAGCAAACTATATATTGAAGTAGGTGAAATAGATTTTCTGATAATAAATATGTACATGGTATGTCTATTTCCTTTTTTGCTTTTTGTTATGTGACCCTCCCCGTCCATCCCAAGTGTCCTGAGTTTTGTTGTATTTTCAATTTCCCAAATCTATTTCTTCCTCCACTTAAGCACTATATGGATGTATCATTATATGTAATCATTTCCCCTCAGTGGTTTTATTTATTTATTTTTGGCTTCTTGAGGGCATAATTTATACATTTCAAAAGATGTGTAAGCAAGCCTAGTGACTAGAATTTAATTAGTACTATGCCAAAATTTATTTAATTCATTGAGAAAATAATGAAGTCTTCAAATGGTACATTTTAGCTGATGTCATAGCCTTACAATAAAGGCATGAAGATTCTGCCATAAGACTAGGAGGAAATGCAGCCAGTGTTGACCTAAATATAAAAATATTTTCACTGTATTTCTAAGGACAAAGTCATATTAAATAATTATAATCAATATTATAACTGTATTTTAGCATAGATTTGTACATTGATGCAAAACCATTAACTTTAAGTAGATATAAGTAAACAATTGTGAGGTATTTAATATTGGAGATGTATTTCCATTTGCAAGAGTAATGAAGTTATTACTTAACAGAAAGGAGCATTACTAACCTGAATAACAGTAGAATGTTTTCTTGAGATGCAGTAGTTTCAGTTATAGTTTCATAAATTTTTTGTCTTTTTAATAAAAATACAATTCAAGACCACATTGTTATTTCATCATATGCTGTTATTTTCTTAAAAGATTTTTGTGATTTTATGCTATTTATAAAAATTTAAATGACACAAACATACTGACATCCAACCAATTTGCCTTTGGCTCTAATTTAATATTTTTGCTGAATATTAATTTTTATACTTAAAAATTATATGTTTTGCAGGTATTTCTTCTAATGTGAGTAAAGTGTTCTGCCAAATTAGTATTTTTCCATAATAGTCTGGGCAGTAACTTCATATAAGTGAACAAGGCAACTCTGGTATTTCTCTCCAACTTCTTTTAGCATCTTTCCCTTTATTAGGGACATAGTTCAGAACATATCAATCTTGTCACTAAAAAACTTAAAGTGAGCAAAAAATGATTACTTGTGTAACTGTATTTTAAAGTAGCTCTAAAGAATCTGAAGAGATTGACACTGTAATTCTGAAAATAAGTGCAGTTCAGCTGAATAGTGCCCAAACTATTAGTCATTAAAATAAGAAAGAGACATATTATTTAGAGAAGTCTTACTAATTTACCAATATTGAAATGATACCCAAGCCATATATACAACAGACTAACTGCTCTGTTTTATGCATCATAAAAGACTACATTTCTTTTTTAAATATGCAGACTATATGAAAATTATGATTTCTTACAAAAATTATAATGGTAAAAATTATATTTCATATATGTATTTATCTCTCTGTCCATCTACGTGTACTCAAAAAAAGGGTTTATTCAACAATATTTTCTGAAATATCTCATCAACTTCATATTAGGTAGTCACTTGCCTACATGAATCAAATAGAAATTTGTGACAAATATGTGGATAAATGTTGATGTCATATTTAAATTCATATTTAAATTGGTACTACTAATGTATTTCCTAAGTGATAATGAATTAACATTGTAGGTTGCAAAAGAAGGCAAGCTAAAGATTTCGTATAATTATTTATAAAGTTGTGGGAATTTAAATAGAATAAAAAATAATTTGGATGTTTTACAAATGCCTAACAACCCACGCATTGCTTTACATTCAATTTCTTTTGTTACCTGTCAAAGTTCAGCGTGAAGCTCATTAAAAGCAAAGAAGCATTTTGCCAAGCATCTTTTCTAGTGACAAGAAAAAGGCTATAAAAATTTAACACTGTGGTACAATTTTATTTAACAGCCACCTACATTTTGGTTGTAAATGAAAATGCTTTCAAATGTATTAGTATAGTGGAAGATAATTTTCCTAAACATATTTTGTTTAATTGTAATTCTGTGTTCAATAGCATAAGATAGAGAACTTGTTATTTTCCTACTAAATAAGGGTTATGTACTTTAGTGGATATCTTTGAGTGTGTGTTTGTGCATTGCATTTGTGTATATCTTGATGGTAAGTAGTAAAATCAGGGCATTACCTGAGAAATCGTAATCCTGAGCCCAATTACCTGTTAATTGTGAGACGTATAAACATAGTTTTCATGCAGTTTTTGTTTCTAACTTTGACTGCCATTCCTGACTCCAAATCCACTTCTTCCCTTTTTTGCTGTTTTCTTTTCTTTTACCTCAATTTTCTGTTGAATAGTAACTCCAACATAGGATCTGGAACCACAGTATCTAGATGATCTGAGGTGACTCTGGATGAAGAATATCAAGTGAAAAATTTGTTTTCCAATAGGCCAGATCTTTAGTATGTGTCAATTTTAAGTGTAAACCAAAATGTGTCTGGGACAGGTTACAATCAATTTAGAAGTTTATTTTGAAAAAGTTAAGGACATGACTGGAAAAAAATAAAGAAGCACAAAAACCATAGGAACAATCTGGTCCCTGACTTTTTTCAAAGATGATTTTGAGGACTCAGTATTTAAAGGGTAAAAGCAGGCTGGAAGGGAAAGAGGAAGGGTAGGTCCCATACTAAGTCCATGTGTTGTTGCAAGAGAAAAGGAGCAGACACAGGAAGTCGATTATGTGTTTGTCTCGCATTCAGTAAATTGACACTTGACATAAAGTAAAGTGAACATAGAGTAGCTACCTGCAGACAGATATATCTGGCCTTTTATCTGTAGCTATCTGCTTAGGAAGAAAGAAAAGCCAATTTCTTGCATGACTCAGCTTTCAGCCTAAGTTTTTGCTTTTGGCATAGTAAATTGGGATCCTGAGATTTTCTTTTCTTTTCACAGTAATAAGTTAAAATGTGTTTTCCTCCTTCTCAAAAAGTCCTGAACCAAATAACATTAGTGGATAATTTGAGGAAAATAAATATATCAAATAGAAAACTAACATAATATAGTTATTTTAAAAAATAGACTGTGGAGTTATATATGGTTTTGGGTTCTGGTTCTTCTCACTAATGGTGATTTGCCATCAACTCTACTACTTATCCTCTCAAAGCCTCAGCTCTGTCTGTATAAAATGAAAATCATTCCTTTATTCAGTAAACACTTTACAGCTTTAAATGGTAAAACTATGGTAGAATCTACAATAGCCAATTTCTACTTCACTGAAGAGATTACACAATAGAACCAATATCCTACTCATGATCAGTCCTTTCATAGGCTAATCTCTAGTAAATGCTCTCAATTCTGCTATCATAAGTCAATTTCATCTATTCTAAAATCTGTTTACACTTACTGTATTTGTGATTATAGTTAACAACACTTGAGTGAATATAATTATATCTGTTATCTATTGCCATGATAATGTTGCATAACGAGCAACTTAAAACATTAGTGATATAAAATAATCAATTCTTATTTGAGTCATGTATATGTGGGGTTTAACTGTGAGCTTGGTTGGTCTTTCTGGCTCAATCAAGCATTTGCAGTCAATTAACAGTTGGCTTACAGCTGTCCTCAAGTCAGCAGTTGGCTGACTGCCAGCTGGTCTAGAACAGTCACAGATGGCATAATTTAGGCAATATTGCCCTGCCTCATGTCTATCTTTCATCTTCCTCCTGGCTACCCTGGGCATGGTTACGGCCAAGTTGCACATGAAAACAAGAGTATGCAAGTGCTTCTTCAAGGCTCTGTTTGCATCCTATCTGCTGACATCATGCTGGTCCAAGAAAATTATATAACCCACCAAGAAATTAGAATAAGGGAGCAATAACAGTTTTTATAACAAAAGGAATGGATACAGGTATAGGTGAAGAACTGGGGCTACTTTTACAAACTACTGTGGTTTACGGTCTAATAGCAGTTATTTTCCTGCATTCAAAGTATGCACATCCTAACTCAGGATACTCAAAGTCTCATCCAATCATAGAATCAAGCTCAGAGTACAGAATCATAGGAACTATATCAGGTCTGGATGTGACACCACCAATGTGGAGAGTTATGAACAAAATAGACAATTATGAAATAGGAATAGTATAAATACAGAACAAATTATCATGCAAAAGAGGAATGAATTGAAAACATTTAGTAGTCTTTAGCCCTAATGTCTTGTGGGGTAAATGTTGCCATGTTCCTCTCATTCTGCGATGGGAAATGTCGTTTAAGCCCTGGTTCTTCTACATGTCCCAGTACATTGTTCTACAGCGCTCTTAAATCTGTTTGTTGGAAGGGATTTTCTTTGCAACATCATCCTTTTTGTTTATTTCTAAATAAAGTATTAGAAAATATACCTTTTGATTAACTTTCTCAATCTACTTTCTTTCCATAAAACGATGAGAGGCTTTTATAAATCTTGACCAATCTTAGTCTCTTAACATAGGCTCATGGTGCTTCTATATCAAGGTCTCAAAAATTCTTGACTATTAAAAAATGTTCTCAAGTTCTACTCAGTGTGACAAAACTTAACACAAGGGTTATTTCCAAGACTCTTTCTCTAGATTAAATCGTTACTAATTTTCACATGGTAATATACTGTAGAAAACACCCTTAATATTTCTTTTTTTCCAACTTTTATTTTAGTTTCAGGGGGTACGTGTGCAGATTTGTTACATGGGAAATTTGCGTGTCCTGAGATTTGGTGTAGAGATTATTTCATCACCCGGTAATGAGTATAGTACCTGATAGGTAGTCTTTCTATCACCCTCCTCCTATTCTCCACCCTCAAGTGGGCCCTGGTGTCTATTGTCCCCTTCTTTGTGTTCATGTGTACTCAATGTTTAGCTTCCACTTATGTGAGAATACGTACTATTTAGTTTTCTCTTCCTGCATTAATTAGCTTAGGATAATGGTCTCCAGCGCCATCCATGTTCCTGTAAAGGATGTGATCTCAAACTTTTTTATGGCTGCATTGTATTTCATGGTAAATATGTACCCAATTTTTTTTTATTCAATCTGCCATTGATGGGGATCTAGGTTGATTTCATTTCTTTGCTTTTTTTTTTTTTTTTTTTGAGACAGAGTTTTGCTTTTGTTACCCAGGCTGGAATGCAATGGTGCGACCTTGGCTCACCGCAACCTCCACCTCCTGGGTTCGAGCGATTCTCCTGCCTCAGCTTCCTGAGTAGCTGGGATTACAGGCTTGTGCCACCACACCTGGCTAATTTTGTATTTTTAGTAGAGACAGGGTTTCACCATGTTGGTCAGGCTGGTCATGAACTCCCGACCTCAGGTGATCTGCCTACCTTGGCCTCCCAAAGTGCTGGGATTACAGGCATGAGCCACCATGCCTGGCCTTCTTTGCTATTTTGAACAGTGCTGTAATTAACACACATGCATGTGTCTTTATGGTAGAACAAATCAATTTATATTCCTTTGAGTATATATCCAGTAATAGGATGGCTGGGTTAAATAGTATTTCTGTTTTAAGTTCTTTGAGATACCTCCGAACTATAGCTGAACAGTAGTTCCACAGTAGCTGAACTAATTTACATTTCCACTAGGAGTGTATAAGCCCCTTTCTCTGCAACCTTACCAGCATCTGTTATTTTTTTTACTTTTTAAAGCCATTCTGACTGGTGTTGGATGGTATCTTATAGTGATTTTGATTTGCATTTCTCAAATGGCTAGTGATGTTGAGCAATTTTTTGTATGTTTCTTGGGCACGTGTATGTCTTTTGAGAAGTGTCTGTTCCTATCCCATTTTTAATGGGATTGTCTGGTTTTTGCTTAATTTGTTTAAGTTCCTTAGAGATTCTGGATTTTAGACCTTTGTCAGATGCATAGTTTGCAAAATTTTCTCCCATTCTGTAGGTTCTGTTTACTCTGTTTATAGTTTATTTTGCTCTGTAGAAGCTCTATAATTTAATTAGGTCTCATTTGTTAATTTTTTTTGTTGCAATTTCTTTTGAAGTCTTCAGCATTGAGCTTTGCCAGGGCCTATGGCATTTCTTAGGTTCTCTTCTAAGTTTTTTATAGTTTTAGGTTTTTGTATCATTCTGATACCAAAACATGGCAGAGACACAACAAAAACAAAATAAAACTTCAGGCCAATATCTCTAATGACCATAAATGCAAAAATCACCCCCCAAACTCTAGCAAACGCTTAATATTTCTAAAGCCTAATTTGTACAACTGAAATGTCCTACATGGCACCATGGTAATTGTTTCGAAGGTCTTAACGAAAAGCGTCACATCCAGACCTTTGGTTCTATTGTTAACCTGAGGCTATGCCTTAGTTTGATATATTTTGTTATTGTGAAAGGCTAGATTGGAGAAACAGTTTTAATTATCATTCTAGTAAATCCTTGAATCTCTATTTTCCCTCTAAATTCTGCTTGTAAACTGGCCATGTTTTTTCTTAGGCTGTATCATTCTTTTATAAACTTGTAGAGATTTAGTGAAAGCAAACCTATATATTATTCTGCTTGGAAAACTGTTTACTTAGGTGCTGAAGTTTACTAGGTACTTTTTTATTTTTGAAGTTACTACAGGTGACTAGAAAACCGTAATGTTCCACTCAACTTGACTAAATTTTAGACAGGTATCTTCCTGACTCTTGGAATATTCCTGACTCTTGGAATATCCTTTACCTTGGAATATTTATTTTAGCAAATTTGGAATTGAAAATTATTTCTGTGTTCCTTTGATATGTAAATCTGTTTTAAAGCTTCTTGCCAGTTTGACAATCGAAGAATATCTTTCTCAGTGATCTAGTAGCCATCCTTTGAAATTTAATCATTAAGGAAAATAGATCCCCTGTATCCCAGTTTTTGTGGAAGAGTAGAAACTTAATGTCAGTGGTTTCCTCTCTCCCTGTTGTAGAACTACCTGCTGTCTTGAAGATAGAAGAAAGAGTACTTCTTTTGGTAAAGACAGTTAGCAAACACAGGTGGCTCACTATCCCTCACCCCAACTCTTAGCAACTCTCTGGCTACTTGGTCTGCGCTCTCTTCCCTATTGCTGGTAAGAGTATCAGAATAAAATCAACTTATTTTGGGGCATCTTGTCAGGTGCAGTTTTTTCTTTAACAGATGTTAGAGCTTTCACAAACATTTAGCCACCACAGAATGTGATTAGCCATTTTGTAGTCTCTTCGAATAATTTTCTCACATTTTTTCCTTCTACTTCACCATTTTTTCTTGCTTTTGGGTACCACTAAGGCACAATGTTTATGCCATTTTTTAAGATTTTATTTGTTTGTTTTAATTGGCATTTACTTTTGGCACTAATCTCTTCATCAAGTATATAGGGCCACATTAATGATGGGTGAAAACCACCTTGCAACCTTATGGCATTTAACAATCAAGGTTTATTCAGTTCATGGTTCACTAGGGTTCTGCTGAATTGGGCTGCTCTTGGCTATATCTGGCTGAGCTCATTCATGTTTCTGTAATCAGCTGTGGTTTGGCCAGGCAGTTCTGTAAAGACTGTTGGCTTACATCACATATGTAGAGGTCAGATGTTTATCAGATTATTTCGAAAGACCTCGACATGTACTACAGAGACAATGTGTTCTTGTGTCTTCCATTTCCTAGCAGGCTAACCTGGGCATGTGTCCATAGCCATGGCAGAGGTATCACAGTGCAGGCAAATTTTGGAAACTCTTCAATTTTTATTTTTTAGTTTTGCTTGTCACAACTGCTTACATTTCATATGACAAAGGAAAATATATGGTTGAATCCAGACTCAGAGTAGGAAGCCTCTACAGGATTACGTTATATAAGGCAGGAATGTAGGGATTGGTGGAAACTGGTATATCAACATAATAAATCTAGCACAACAGTACAAATCAATGAAATCTGTATTATAAAAAAGATCAGATAAATGTTTCTATGAATGCTGTGGGAAGATTTAATAAAGGTAATTTCCAAATAAAGATTATCTATTGAATTAAATAAAATAGACAAGTATAAAACATTGAGAATATGTATATAAACTTGAAGGAGTCTTTTCTCATAGTAATTCTCAAATGACTTTCCATTCTTAATCATTTTGTAGAGACTAAAAATGGCCATCAGGGAAATTGACTTATGGATATGATTGACCTGAAGAAAAAACAAGGGAAAATCTAATTAGCAGACCCATACTGAATGAAATATTTTAGTAATATATCCAAAAAGTGGTGAATAAGTGATTTAATTTTAAATATAATTTTTATGATGTAGAGTTTTTTAAAAAATTGTAGTTTGTTTAAATTGATTTTTATCTGCATGCACAAATGCGTATGTGTCCTTATTTTACTTACTAAGAGAGCTCCTACTGTGAAGTGTTAAGTACTGTGCTGGCATATGATATGGACTCACTACATTGTGTGTTATATTCTGACAGTAATGTTTCTCTTTTTTATTATTATACTTTAAGTTCTAGGGTACATGTGCACAATGTGCAGGTTTGTTACATATGCATACATGTGCCATGTTGGTTTGCTGCACCCATTAACTCATCATTTACATTAGGTATATCTCCTAATGCTATACCTCCCCCCTCCCCCAACCCCACGACAGGCCCCAGTGTGTGATGTTCCCCTTCCTGTGTCCAAGTGTTCTCATTGTTTGATTCACACCTATGAGTGAGGACATGTGGTGTTTGGTTTTTTGTCCTTGTGATAGTTTGCTGAGAATGATGGTTTCCAGCTTCATCCATGTCCCTACAAAGGACATGAACTCATCATTTTTTATGGCTGCATAGTATTCCTTGGTATATATGTGCCACATTTTCTTAATCCAATCTATCATTGTTGGACATTTGGGTTGGTTCCAACTCTTTGCTATTGTGAATAGTGCCACAGTAAACATACGTGTGCATGTGTCTTTATAGCAGCATGATTTATAATCCTTTGGGTATATATCCAGTAATGGGATGGCTGGGTCAAATGGTATTTCTAGTTCTAGATCCTTGAGGAATCGTCACACTGACTTCCACAATGGTTGAACTAGTTTACAGTCCCCCCAACAGTGTAAAAGTGTTCCTATTTCTCCGCAACCTCTCCAGCACCTGTTGTTTCCTGACTTTTTAATGATTGCCATTCTAACCAGTGTGAGATGGTATCTCATTGTGGTTTTGATTTGCATTTCTCTGATGGCCAGTGATGATGAGCATTTTTTCATGTGTCTGTTGGCTGCATAAATGTCTTCTTTTGAGAAGTATCTGTTCATATCCTTCGTCCGGTTTTTGATGGGGTTGTTTGTTTTTTTCTTGTAAATTTGTTTAAGTTCTTTGTAGATTCTGGATATTAGCCCTTTGTCAGATGAGTAGGTTGCAAAAATTTTCTCCCATTCTGTAGGTTGCCTGTTCACTCTGATGGTAGTTTCTTTTGCTGTGCAGAAGTTCTTTAGTTTAATTAGATCCTATTTGTCAATATTGGCTTTTGTTGCCATTGCTTTTGGTGTTTTAGACATGAAGTCCTTGCCCATCCTATGTCCTGAATGGTATTGCCTAGGTTTTCTTCCAGGGTTTTTATGGTTTTAGGTCTAACATTTAAGTATTCAATGCATCTTGAATTAATTTTTGTATAAGGTGTAAGGAAAGGATCCAGTTTCAGCTTTCTACTATGGCTAGCCAGTTTTTCCAGCACCATTTATTAAATAGGGAATCCTTTCCCCATTTCTTGTTTTTGTCAGGTTTGTCAAAGATCAGTTGGTTGTAGATGTGTGGTATTATTTCTGAGGGTTCTGTTCTGTTCCATTGGTCTATATCTCTGTTTTGGTACAGATGCCTCCTGCTTTGTTCTTTTGGCTTAGGATTGACTTGGCAGTGTGGGCTCTTTTGTGGTTCCATATGAACTTTGAAGTAGCTTTTTCCAATTCTATGAAGAAAGTCATTGGTAGCTTGATGGGGATGGCATTGAATCTATAAATTACCTTGGGCAGTATGGCCATTTTCACAATATTGATTCTTCCTATCCATGAGCATGGAATGTTCTTCCATTTGTTTGTGTCCTCTTATTTCATTGCGCAGTGGTTTGCAGTTCTCCTTGAAGAGGTCCTTCACATCCCTTGTAAGTTGGATTCCTAGGTATTTTATTCTCTTTGAAGCAATTGTGAATGGGAGTTCACTCATGATTTGGCTCTCTGTTTGTCTGCTATTGGTGTATAAGAATGCTTGTGATTTTTGCACATTGATTTTGTATCCTGAGACTTTGCTGAAGTTGCTTATCAGCTTAAGGAGATTTTGTGCTGAGACGATGGGGTTTTCTGAATATAAAATCATGTCATCTGCAAACAGGGACAATTTGACTTCCTCATTTCCTAATTGAATACCCTTTATTTCTTTCTCCTGCCTGATTGCCCTGGCCAGAACTTCCAACACTATGTTGAATAGGAGTGGTGAGAGAGGCATCCCTGTCTTGTGCCAGTTTTCAAAGGGAATGCTTCCAGTTTTTGCCCATTCAGTATGATATTGGCTGTGGTTTTGTCATAGATAGCTCTTATTATTTTGAGATACATCCCATCAATACCTAATTTATTGAGAGTTTTTAGCATGAAGGGTTGTTGAATTTTGTCAAAGGCCTTTTCTGCACCTATTGAGATAACCATGTGGTTTATGTCTTTGGTTCTGTTTATATGCTGGATCCACTGTCCTTCAGCACATTTAGAAGATTACTACAGATTTTCTGTTGTAAATTTTGATGTAAAATTTTTGTACATGTGTTTACCTAAATGTGGAATCCTGTTCCTTAAATTTCTTTCCATTGAAATTCCCAACCCTTTTTGCTTAGTAATTAAGTCTCAAGTTTAATCCCAGATCCTAAGGTTACTTCAGTCTCTACCTTCAGCCACTTGTAACTGCTTTCTCTTCAGCTTCCGTAGTGTACTTGGAGCTCTTTTATGTTATTGGACTCTTTATTTCTCCTTATATTTTCATGTGTGTCTGATGTTTATAACTTCAATGGTTAGGAAAGACCTGATCTCTTGCCTAGTGTAATCAAGGCTTGGATAAAATATCAATTCAACATGGCAGAGCATTGACGTGACCTGGTGGCTATATTGCATGTCCTATAGCTGACCAGGACATGAAATGGAGGTTTATAGGAAATCAACTTCTTTTCCTGGAAGGCACCTTGGCGTAAAGCAGCTTGGACTTAATGCCGACCTTTCTGGTCTCTTCATTGATCCCAAAGGGTGCCCTCTAAGCAAACTATCTCTTCTTTCAGCAATTCCATATAATTTCTAATGGGGCTGGCTGAGATGCTATTTACTGATTTTGCTGAAGGAAAAGATTGTAAGGATACTACTGCCAAGGTAAAGATCATGTTTTTCTGAGGTAAACTGTCATGGCCATGTGTAATAAAGAAAAACAATTTTAAAAAGTGGGCTGTCTCTAGACAGCAATGTTTTAGCTAGGCAGACATTCACAGTTACAGTGTGAGAGCTAATGCAAGGTTCACCTGAACCTGCAGCGTTATTTTCAAGTGGCTTCCAATTATCTCTGGCAAAGTCAGCTGCATGACTTGCTCAGCCTTGCCCCTCAGATACACTGTTGACAGTCAATTTCATTGGGAGGTACCACAGGTCTAGTAAGCAAAGCAGTGTTGCTAATAGCACCTGCAATAGGTATTTGGTCTTCTGAAGTAGATCCAGCTTGTTGGCAGATACACAGAGAGTTAGAAAGATAAGACTACCAAGAATCACCAAATAAAATAAACTGGATAATGTTTCTCCCATGAAGGCTCACTTTCAAGAGAGTATGCAGCTTACCCTCCTTCCCACAATTTTAAATGCTCTGTTCTGTCTAGGTGAGACATTTTCTAAAAAAGGGTTTATTAATCTCTGCGCTATTGACATTTTGGGCCAGAACATATTTTTTTGTCATGACATGCTATTATAGCATGTTTGGCAGCATTCCTGGCCTCTATTCAGATCCAGTAACAGCCCCTATTGTTATAACCAAGATGTCCCCTGACATTCCCAAATGTCTCTTCAGTGGAGACAAAAATCACCACCAACTGAGAACCAGTATTCTAGAAACATTCTTACCATACCCTGTAGCCATGATAGTAACCTCACAGCAGGGTTCAAGAAGTCATTTAATTACCACCAGATTATCTCACCCTCATGGTCAAAACGTGGTCATAAAATATTAATTTGCACTAGCACTAAGTATACAACAATTAGCACATTACCTATGCTAGAATTATGGTGATGGGACCCATGTAGCACAGGATTCAGATAACTGGCCATCAACAACCAGGTAGAAGAAAGCAACAACTTCATGTTAGTGTTTTCCCTACTGTGAGTAAGCCATATTTATAAGCCAAATGAGAAAATCAGGATAGAAGAAAAAAAATAAAGATGTCAGGGGCATCTGATCCCATGGGTACCTGTTCTATTTCTAGCCCTAGGTCCCTGTACCACAGTTGTGTTACTCATGTCATTTTCCCACTCGTAAACTCCTGGAATAACAGGCAGCTGAAAACAGATGGATTACCCTGTAAGTAGTTTTTTCTAGTTTTTTCTCCCCAAGTAGAATACATTTGAAGGTGAGAGGTGGTATTATTAATACTTATTCTGAGACAACAGGTATAAATACTATGTTCCTGGAAAGGATGTTGTGGATGACCCTACCCAGTAAGGGAAAGCAGGCAGGCCCAACCTTTCATTACTGGCTTCCCCAAACTAGGCTAGGCCAGAAGGATCCTGTTTTACACTTCTCTAATCTTGGTAAGAGATGCAAAGGCAAGCCATCTGATCCCATGGGTGCCTGTTCTTACTTATTAGATGCTTTTTTTTTCTCTAGGGATATTATTGAAATATACATTTTTCGTTTCTTCTCTCTCCTCCAAGTTTTTTTTTTTTCTTTTCCCTTTGGTTTCATCTCTGACTTTGATATAGTGGCTTAATTAACAGTGTGGGGATTCTTGTCTGTCTGTTCTTATTTATGGGATGGTCAGTTAAAAGCTAATTGGAGGGTCTATGCCTATTGATGGGTAAATTGTGGGATTTACTAGGATTGCTTGTTCATTGGGGAACACTTACGTTACTTCATGTAAGATTGTTTTTTCCCCTTTGGATGGTGATATTCTAGCCTCATCCCCAATCCATGATATAATACAATATTCTACTACGTGGGTGTTATAAGTCTGGCTGCTATCTTTACAGAAACCAAGTGAAAAGAGAGGGTGGGGACACAGTATTTACAATGTAAATGTAGATCAATTTCTCCCATTTTTGTTATATTTCATTTTCCAAGACATTTTTTGTCTTTTCTGTTATCTTTTTTTTAAATATGTTTTATAAAAAGTCATTTTCTGTCACTAGTGAGGTTTGGTGAATATGGAAGTAAAAGCATCAGTTCAATCCACCTTATTTATTCAGAAATCTTATCCTGATTTTCTTAAGAAAGAAGACACATTACAATAAATAAGAAATTGGAGGCTTAAACTCTTGATATTATAACAATATCCCTCAGAAAGCTAGCAGAACTTCATCCAGACATTTTTTACTACAGTGCCAAGTTACAAAATGAGGAACTGTGATCAATTCAAGATGCTAACCTTCCAGTGAAACTCTATTAATACAAGTCTATTAGTCTGAAAGATTTCCTAGAAGCCCTAGTAAAATCAAACAGTCAGTAGATCTTTTTTTACCAACACAACCAAGCTCAATAGAGAGAAAAGCTTCAGTTACAGGAACAGTGATTAAATCTCATACCATTTGTATCACTACCTTTAAACTTATGAGGCACCAGCTGTTGACTCCAGTTTTATTGCTCATAAATGGAAGAGTATACATTAATATCCCTGCAGTATAAAATGTTCCCAAAGGTAGAGCAGAACCATTAGCGAATACATTTACATGAATTTAAAATAATTTTTATTCAGTGTGTGCAGACACTTTCTGGTATAATACACTTTCTGTGTATTATGTCTGACATATATTTTTAAATAACTTGATGTCTTGGTCAATACTAATGCTTTTAAGTTGTGCATTTTATATTCTAAAATATTGTATTGGTAAGTTTCTAGCTACAGGAAAGAGAACATGAAGCTGGTTTTCAGTTGTTCAGATTTAAACAAAAACTATGTTTTTCCTTTCAACTTATTCCTTTGATTTTAAGACAGCATAACTCACTTGTTCAATCCTTAGACCACACGTGTCAGATATTTCAAGTTATACTTGTCTCTATTCTGTCATGTTAAACAACAATACTCCAATTAAGTATGGTGAAATGTTAGAAGTGTGGTCCTGTTCTTACTTTTCCTCTGATAGGCTCTGACTGTTTGCATAAATAAACCATATAAATAAAAATGATGCCAAAGGTATTTATACTGCTTAAGTAAGTTATAGGCAGTGCGAAAGTAGGAAGTCTCCATTAACTAAAAGTCTGAGGCTCATCAATAGCAGGTTCATGTCCTTTGCAGGGACATGGATGAAGCTGGAAACCATCATCCTCAGCAAACTAACACAGGAACAAAAACCAAACATTGCATGTTCTCAATCATAAGTAGGAGTTGAACAATGAGAACACATGGACACAGGGATGGGAACATCACACACTGGGGCCTGTTGTAGGGGTTGGGGGAAAGGGGAGGGAGAGCATTAGGACAAATACTTAATGCATGTGGGGCTTAAAACCTAGATGTCGGGTTGATAGGTGCAGCACACCACCATGTTGTATACCTATGTAATGAACCAGCACATTCAGCACATGTATCCTGGAACTTAAAGTAAAATAAAAAGGAGAAAAAATAATAATTCTGACATTCAATTTTATGTAAGTGAAAATGTAATCCAAGAATGCTAAATATGACTGTAAGAGCTAGTAATTAAATAGTTTCAGCAGGATCCCTCTTTCTTTTATTAGAGCACACATGTAATATAAATTCATTTTATCTTATTTAATCATTAAAAGGATTAAATAATAAAATATCATCTACAGATATAATATGTGCTCTTTAAAAGTTGTGTGACCTAGTATCGTTGCAAAAATGAGAAAGTTCTTTTGGTGTTTTATGATATCAATTCTGCTGAAACTATCTTTAATTAAGATGTAAAATATTAAGTGTTTTGATTTTTTAAACTTTGCTATCTCCAAATATTGCTAAGAGGCATCATTTCTAATGTTTCTAAACTAAGTAAACATACAGCTAGAAATTACTTGTCCCTTAGAAAATCCAGATTGATATATATGATATGCCCAGTCTCTAGCACCAACACAGTATCAATTTTGGTAATAAAAAAGAAAACCTGAAAAAAAATGCATCTATAGGAATTCCAGACCTCAAAATGTATGTGCAAAAAAGATAATATTGTTTAAAAAATGCTTTTACAAAATGTCAGAATCTGATTTCCTATAGTAATTTAGTGAGTTCATTGTTATATTTCACCTGAAAATACTGATGGCATAAACCTTCTTTTTTATTTTTAATCACATTTAAATTGTTTCTGATTTTAGCATAACCATGCCCTTCAATAAACCTATGTTTTGTCCTTAACTGATTAAGATTTGAAGGATTCTTCTTGTCAGCATTGCATCAGTCCATTCTATTATCTCTTTAGAATTTCTACAGGCCAAAAAATATTTTGCATCCCTCATAAAACTGATTTTACATTTAAATGCAATTCATTCTGCTAAAAACTAATCTTTGACTAAAGAGCGATTTTGTCCTGTTTGTAAATATAGGGCTACAGAATTGTGTCAACTACATATCTTAAAGCATTTAAATTAAATGAAATACAATGCTGCATAATACTATCCATATACTCATAGAGAAATTAGCTTTAATATATATTTTTACCAAACTAAGCCCAATTAGTGTTTCAAAATGTTTTAGTACAAACAATCTGGGAGAAAAATGAAAAGAACATGGTCTTCCATAATAGATTATATTTTATAAATGTACATAAGATGCTGAAATGTAGATTTTATAGAGAAATATAAATCTTGTGCTGTAACTAACATAAATTTACTTATATCAATTTTAGCTTCATGTTTAAATAAATAATTTAAAACAATTTATTACCCTGCTACCCATTTAATTGACCTCTTTCCTATTGCTTACATCAAATTTTATTCATTAAACATGATAACTGTTATTTAATTTGACGTGAAAATCAAATTACAGACAATGGACCCCACAACAAGGATCAAGATTAGTTTTATAGATCATACATTTATAGATCATAATTTGATCACGATTGTAAAAAATGTTTGCAAGCAATTGACAATATAAGGCAGCAGAAAAACTCAAGGCAAATAAATCATCCTGAAATAATTCTGGCAAAGCTTTGTTATTTTTTCCTAAATATTATTTCTCTTATAAAAACTGTTATCTTTGTTTGCAAAGAAAGGATACTCATTTACACAAGTGCACAGAGCAACTTCCAGTTCTGCCTCCAGTGCCTCCAGATTTTGTTCAGGGCCCAGGGCTCGCTTTTGGAGCTTTCTCGTAATATCTGCAGCTGATTGGGTAATAAACTTATCTTTTAGGATCAATTGACCCTTGAGGTAGTCGGGTGACAGGGGTGTATATTTTCTTAAGGCCTCCCATAGTCGCTCAAGGAAGGCAGAAGGATTTTCTTCCTTTCCCCGAGTTATGGTGGACATCATTGAATAATTCATGGGCTTTTTCCTAATTCTCCTTAGTCCTTCTAGAGCATAAGTCAACAGATGTTTGTGACTCTAGTCCCCATGATCTGAGTTGAGGTCCCAGTGGGGATACATATTGGGGATGGCTTGCTGACCGGTAGGGAATTTGTCCCTTTCTTCAGCTGTCATGCTATCATTTACTTGACTAAGATTCCAGGCATCTCCAAACTCCCAGGCTGCAGCTAAAGCCACATTCTTTTAATTAAAGGCCAGGGTTTGATCTAACAATAGCATGACATCTCTCCAAGTGAGATCAAAGGTTTGCCCTAGACCCTGTAGGACATCTGTGTACCTAGCAGGATCATCTGAAAACTTCCCCAGGTCTACCTTGATCTGCTGTAAATCAGAGAGGGAGAAAGGGACGTGTACCCGGGTTGGGCCAAATTCCCATCTCCCTACAGCCTAAAGGGGACATAATGAATAGCCCAGGTTTGTGGTCCCCTGGATATTTCTTTGCTTGTTTCCTTCTTGGCAGGGGAGATTAGAAGAAGCTTATCATTAATAAGAAGGGGAGCTATAGGGAGGCTAGGATATGGAGGTAAGGTGAGAGGTCCTCTTGTGGGATGTAAATTGCAAGCTTTGCATAGCTGTGGATTCTCCTTCAATGAAAAGAAAGCTTGGACATAAGGTATTTCACTCCATTTGCCTTCCTTCTTACAGAAAAGATCAAGCTGCAGGATAGTATTGTAATTTACATTTTCCTCAGGTGGCCATTTTTCCCCACCAGAAAGAGAATATTGGGGCCAGGCCATAGTGCAGAAAAAAATGAGCCACTTCTTTTTGAGGGTTTGTAGGTCAAATTTGTCCCAATGGCTTAGTATGCATTTCAAGGGTGAGCCTGATGCCTGAGTGTTTCCCATCTGAAAGAAAAAAATGCCCATGGTTTTGCTTTGCTTGTTTTCTGCTCCCTGCCCAAGAACCCGCAACAGTCTGTGGACCCTACTGATCAAAATAGTTGTGCTCACCAATGCAGCAGCAGAAACCCCTCTTGCCCAAGAACCCACAACGGTCCCTGGACCCTGCTGACTGGAATAGTTGTAATCACCGATGCAGCAGCAGAAACCCCTCTTGCCCAAGCAACCACAACAATCCCTGGATCCTGTTGATTGGAATAGTTGTACTCATCGATGCAGCAGCAGAAACACTAGTTTTCCTCTTAGACCACAAAGAGGACCGAGGAAGGTCGGATTTAGTGGCCCTTACAGACGCATTCTTGAAAACCTGTTAGAGTCCTAAGCATTCTCCTGTTAGTATTGGGACCTTACCCCTGTTCTATAAAAATGTTATGCCCCAAAAATGAAGTGGAGGGCCATACCCTGAGGGAAGGAAAGGATCTCCAGGATTGGAAGAGTGATGCCTTTTTTCCTCACTTCTCAAAATATGAATAGGAAGAATATCATTTCTGAGGCTCCCCATATCCTAGCTTCAGGAAAAGCTTTTGTTAGGCCTGCTAGTCTGAGAAGGGATCCTAAAATTCCAGATAGTTCCCCACCCCCACAGTGGGGCTTTGGGCAAAAATTATGTCTTTCTGCCTGGTGAGCCCGGGTGCCTAAAGAAGGGAACAGATTCCTGAAGTTTATATTAGAAATCATTCTTATAGGAGAAACTAGAAAAGCACCAGATACAGGGAGTAGCTTTTAGAGGCAGGACTAGCCTCAGAGAAGAGAGGTGAGAGGAAGTTTGTCTGACAGGCATCAGGACCCAGGAGGCAAGGATCAGGATAGATAGGATAGATGGGAGAGTCTCGCTTGGGCGATGTGACTTTGAGAGTTCCGCTCATGGCTACAGGGTCAACCAACTTTTTGTCGGGATCCCAGAGGCTGAATGGCTTTCCTCTCTGTCATTCCTCAGCTCAGCCCAGAAGTACAGGAAAAGCAGAAGCTGGTTCCAAGCAAACCAATGCTCCCAACTCCAAAGAGTCAGGGGTTGTTAGAGAGACCTTTCCCAGAAAGCCTGACACCTGTGTCTTTAGTCCGGCAGCTGCACTAGTCACTTTTAACTGGCCAACAGTTGCCTGGTATTTAGCCCCTGAATTCTAAGGAAAAATAGGACAGAATAGCAAGCAAAAGGGGTCTGATGGTACTCACCACTTGGCGATAGTCCCATCTGGGTCACCAAGATGTGTCCAGAGTTGGTTCCTTCCAGTGGGTTCTTGGTCTCGCTGACTTCAAGAATGAATCCGTGGACCTTCTTGGTTAGTGTTACAGCTCTCAAAGATGGTGTGTCCAGAGTTTTTTCCTTCAGATGTGTCCAGAGTTTCTTCCTTCTGGTGGGTTTATGGTCTCACTGACCTCAAGAATGAAGCCATGGATCTTCACGGCGAGTGTTACAGCTCTTAAAGGTGGTGCAGATCCAGAGAGTGAGCAGCAGCAAGATTTACTGTGAAGAGTGAAAGAACAAAGCTTACACAGCATGGAAGGGGACCCAAGCAGGTTGCCACTGCTGGCTGGGGTGGCCAGCTTTTATTCCCTTATTTCTCCCCACTCACGTCCTGCTGATTGGTCCATTTTGCAGAGTGCTGATTGGTGTGTTTACAATCCTTTAGACACAGAGTGCTGATTGGTGTGTTTTTACTGAGTTCTGATTGGTGCATTTACAATCCTTTAGCTAGACACAGAGTGCTGATTGGTGCATTTTTACAGAGTGCTGATTGGTGCATTTATAATTCTTTAGCTAGACACAGAATGCTGATTGGTGCATTTTTACAGAGTGCTGATTGGTGCATTTACAATCCTTTAGCTAGACACATAGCACTGATTGGTGCATTTTTACAGAGTGCTGATTGTTGCATTTACAATCCTTTAGCTAGACAGAAAAGTTCTCCAAGTCCCTACTCCACCCAGGAAGTCCAGCTGGCTTCACCTCTGTATTATATACATAAGCATATACTCTTTCTATATCTAGGAAATTATAATAGACACATTAGGTATGTATATAAAGCCTGCTTCCCCTTAACTTGCAAATCTTTACTTAACCCCAGAGCTTTAACAGAAATGGTTCTTCACATCTGCTCACTCACTGTGTCTCATTTCATTTTTCTTTATTAAAGATTCTACCTTTGAAGACTGCTCTTTTGAAATCAAATTTAAATGAAGTGAAATATTCTTGATAGCATATATTCCAATAGAGAAGTGATTTTTTAAATTTATTAACTTTTTGTAGAGGTGAGATCTTGCTATGTTGCCCAGACTGGCCTCAAACTCCTGGCCTCAATAGATCCTCTCACCTCTGCCTCCCAAAGTGTAGGGATTAGAGGCGTGAGCCACTGTGTGCAACCAGAAGTTATTATTTAAATCAAATACACTAAGATCAATTAGATAAGATGTGGAACCTATAAAAATTGAAGTTATAAGTTATTACATTGAAAATTTTGACAAATAAAGCAAATCAATATATTGTGTAAAATGAATAAACTATGTGACCTAGCAGAAAAGAGATTTTTAGTACTTAACAATCCTTGGTTCAAACCTTAGCTCTGGTTCAAACCTTAGCTCTGCCACTAATTGGATAGTTTCTAACTCTTTTTAAACTCTTGTTAGTTTTATCATCATCATATTTGTAGATTTATTCATCACTATAAATTCTCATTTTTTCAGATGTCTAAAAGTTAAAACACTTTCATATTCTAGGGCCAAAAAGAATTAAAGAGAATTTCAAAAATAATATTTATAGTATCTGGTGTTCTTATCAATCAGTAAAAGTACAGAGGGAGGAAAACTC
This sequence comes from Symphalangus syndactylus, assembly GCF_028878055.3. Lineage (NCBI taxonomy): Eukaryota > Metazoa > Chordata > Mammalia > Primates > Hylobatidae > Symphalangus > Symphalangus syndactylus. Next base: position 31,541,812 of record NC_072426.2, read on the forward strand.
TATCTTCATTTACAATTGTCACTCCACTGCATATGCTGAGGTATCTATAACAGTTCCATGGCCAGTTCTAGCATGTAAAAAATAATGAGACATATACCAGGAACAAAAAGTAATGAACCCAGGACAAACTTGAGGATAAGCTTTAAACTTGCAAGGATTATTATGCTTCAAAATGGTGACACAGTAGCTATTGAGGCCTAGTCACAAAATCCATCTATTTACACTGACAGTTGTACATGCCCCTCTTATCTATAAATTGGGGATAATGATGCTGCCATGGAAAATGCATTTCAAAGACACTATGATAACTCAACATATCATTATGCTATTACATTTGGCTCACCGGCCTGATTACTGATATATGCAGTGTCAAAAACAGTTTTCTCATCCTGGTGATAAATGAAAAATGAAAAATAAATATATTGGTATTAACATTCTCTACCAGTTCTGAAGTTGTCACATTTAACTGAGTCAATATTTCATCATCAGACCTATTTAAATCCTATTATCAAACAAGTGACCAATGTTACAGAAACTGCTTTGTCCTTGCCTTTTAAGATTCTCTCATAAACAGGGCAATTAAATAGGCAGTTATTATTTTGGCCTTTTTTATGATATGTCTTACTGAAAGGAATGTATATTCCATTATTTTCTCAGTTTTATAAACATAAGATGTCTCCAAACTCTGTATGTAAATTATCCTCATTATGAATGTGTCAGTTTTTTGAATCTGACTTGTTCTTCCTTCGTGCATGCTGTATTAGCCTCTTCTGGCATTGCTATAAAGAAATACCTGAGACTGGATAATTTATGAAGAAAAAAGTTTCAATTGTCTCACGATTCTGCAGGCTATACAGGAAGCATAGCAGCATTTGCTTCTGGGAAGGCCTCAGGAAGCTAACAATCATGGCGGAAGACAAAGGGGTAGCAGGCACATCACATGGCAAAAGCAAGGGCAAGAGAGAGAGAAATGCCACACACTTTTAGACAGAGATCTCATGAGAAGTCACTCACTACTCTGAGGACAGCACCAAGGAGATGGTGCTAAACCATTCATGAGAAATCCACCCCCACGTTCTAATCACCTCCCACTAGGCCACACCTCCAGTACTGGGGATTACAATTCAACAAGAGATTTGGGTAGGGACAATATCCAAAGTTTATTACGTGCCTTATTTATGTTCTAATTCAGAGCCTCTCTTTATATGTTTCCCCAGTTTTGATCCCATACCTTAAGCAAGCCAGGTCCATTCGCATAGACTGTAGGTGAATTTTTTAGGAATGCCTCAGTTTTTACACCCTACATACTCTGATGTTCAGCTTCTTTCTTTCTTCTGATATGCCATTGATATTTTTCTTGGGAATGATCATGATATTTTTGTCTTCTTGCATGATTTAGACTTGTGAACTAATCTTGGTTTTCCCAGAATTTTTTTTCAGTATTCTAAAAAAAAAAAAAAAAAATTAGCTCTGCCTTCCTTTGGTAAATTTCCCTTTCTTAACTTTAAATATTAGAATGTAAGCTATAGACACCGTTTGCTCAGCACCCTTTACCATGACCATAGAGGATGATGAAAAAGTCCAAAGTACTCTTTTCTTTGCCTAGGAAGTTCCTTCCCTCTATATTTGCATACACAAACCCGTCATATTCTTCAAGCGCAGTTGTTTGTCTCCAACCACAGAACCACTGTGATGGTGATCCTAGCATAACACTAACCAATCAACACTCTGCCCAGACTAAAATGTTATGCAAAGCTTTCAGACCAAGTACAAACTCTTGAACATGGCTAATCAGCTCTTCATGATCTACCTCCTGTATATCTTACCAGTTGATGATAAGTTATTAGGGCTTCAAGCATTAGTACTCTTTATGCAATTGCCTGAATGGTTACCTCAGATCATCAGGCATTAGTTAGATTCTCATAAGGAGCCTGCAACCCAGACCCCTTGCAGCATAGTTCACTATAGGGATTGTAGTTTTATGAGAATCTAATGCTACTGCTGATGTGAGAGGAGGCGGATCTCAGACAGCAATGCTTGCTTGCCCCCTGCTGCTCACCTCCTGCCATCCCAGCCAGTTCCTAACAGGTCATGGATCAGTACTCCCTGTGGTTCTGTGGTTGGGAATGCCTGCTCTTAGGTATTTCTTAAAGGTGCTAAATTAATAAAAATACATGGTAGAAACTTTCTGATTTCTTATATAAAATGCCTTAGAATTATATGTATGGAAAATGCTATCCACAATGTTTATATATTCTTTGTTGATATCACAATTGCCTTTTGAAATGTTATATTCTCATTAACATCTCTAAACACTTTCCTCTAGTAATAGTGAAAACAAATCATTGAACCTTGGAAAGTGCACAAAATATTATATATTTTATTTTTAGGTAAGATTAGAAGCGCCAAAAAGGCTATTTCTCCTAAATATCTGGTTGTTTGTGGTCCAGAGTCCATCTCAGAACTATAAGATGAACATTGTTTTCATCACTTTCAGGCCTATTTACTCTATCAACCATCAGTTAATACTCTACAATTTAATGGATATCCCGCTAGCAATTAAAATAAATAAAACATGGCTCAGTTAACTGCTTATATTGGGTCTCACATGTCCTTCACATTGCTAGAAAGCATCATTTGCATTTTAGGGAGTTTCTCTTTCATAAATTGCCCCCCTTGGGTAAAGTCTGAATGGCTTTTCACTTGATACCTTATTCTCCTAATACCTCATTCCTATTGTTAATGAAGTTGAATGTCTAATATCAGACTTATTTTTAACATAGTCAATGTTGCATCAAAAAATGTTTATAAGAGCAATGGAGGATAAAGTGCCTGCATTTCCAAGTAGAAAATTGTCTCTATTTTATCTATCAGTTTAGCTCTAGAAAATAAGTTAATCAGAAATTGTAAAATCTGTTGTGAGATAAGGCCATCAGCTTTACCTTGTTAATTTAATGACTATAAAATTATAGCTGTGTTAAAATGTTTTATTTACTCATGTCCAATAAAGGTAGACATTTAAAATAATTGAAATGATTGGGCATATTACATCAAAGGTTTTGGGAAGTTTGACATTCCTCAGCAAATTATTATAGCATATGGTCCGGGTCTTTGTGTCCATATATATATCATATTCAAGTGCACATATTTTTGACCACCTATTATCTGCTGAATGTATGCCAGGGACTGAGAAAACAAAAGAAAATTACATATTTTTCAGAAACTTCTTGTCTAAAAGGGAGATAAATAAGTGTAAGTATGTGCTATGATAAAGGTTAAGGTCTGGTTAAAACAGGAAGAACATAGCCTAGTTAGAAAGATAAGGAAATATTTCTCAGTGATGAGCTGAGTTTAGAAGTAAAATTTCCAAAGCTACATTCATGGACATATTTCTGTTCTCTTCATAAGGTCTCTAAATTCCCCAAGTCAATGATTATATGAATTGTGCTCAATAACGGTTTACTCAATATGCCTTTGCTATACCTCCTTTAGTCGCAACAGTGCTTAGGGAATCAAGAGGACTAATTGGACTCTGAATCTCATAAAGTGTTATGGTGGTAAATTTGCTTTATGAAAAAATACCTCTACATTAATTTTATTCATAAGTGCTTACCTGTAACTATATGTATCTCATCCTCCTTAATTTCTATTTATATTGTTAATATACAAAAATACATTAGTGCAATGGTACAATAATGTAATGGTACAATTAGTGCAATGTACAATATACAAATAAATAAAATATGTAGATTGGTGTCTGCTCATTTTAACTCAAAAGGATATTAACTAAAAAAGATAACACCAGTTTAAAGTATAAAAACACTTCTCAAACCACTTCAAATTTCTTTTGCTAATAATATGTAAATTTCCTGAACGTTCTTCAGTTTCCAGGACTCAAAATAATGTAATGATAAATACATTACTATATACCTAAATTGTGCTAGAAAAGTACTATGATCCAGGCACTGTACTACGAGCTCTACTAAGAAATCATTTCTCCCCTACAATTCTATGAAGCATATGGTATTATTAGGCCATATTTAGAGATGAAAAAGTTGAGTCCTAACTTGTTTAATATTAACCAGCTTTTAGTGGCTCAGCTTTGAGATCAAGCTCTTACCAGGCTTCACAGCCTGGCCTCTTACCAAAAATCTTAAATTGGCCATGTTTTATGTAAGAAATGTGAAATACATTCACTCTTAACCATTTCCTTTTCTGTCCTGTGGCTGTAACATTAAGGTATTCTATCAATGAAAAGCATTTAAATAAGAATACTGAAATGGATGATTATGTAGGTAAGACTCTGTTGCCTTCAGGAACATGTAACTCTTTGTGAGGATTCCTAGTATAAGTTGAAAAAGTAGACAAGATGGAAACCTAAAAGCCTCCTCTATTTTGCCAAATCCATTCCAATTTTATTTTTACATAGTTGCAAATATGTAAATTTAGAAATTTAAAACACCAAATATTATAACATAGCCTTTTACAGAATGAATGAATAATGAAATAATAAATCAATGAGACCTAACACAAAAGTTCACTCTTCTCCAATCCTTCTACTTGCTTTATTTTGTTAGATCTTTCTCTAGGCAGTGCCACAAACATCTGGCTTCCTACAGTTCTTTACCTATTCTTTGTTGTACCACATTCTCTGACATTTTCCCAATCACCTTCCCATTTTTGGACTTATACTTTCCTTTATTTCTGTACTACTTCTGTAGTTTGTATCTTTGACTCTTTCCTGGCCTGCAATTGTACTCCTATTCCAATTATGCTGCTTTCCACCTCCCTGGACCAGCCAGTGTCACAGACTGTCTTACTTATAATCATTTCCCTTCAGTAAAATCTTTATTAATAGAAACAAGACAAATTCAAAATGACACAATTTAGTATAGCAGAATATAAGAAACAAAGGTAAAGAAAATCAGAAAGGCAATGATCATTTCCCAGTCATCAATTTCTTTCCCAAGCTTGATTTTATTTACAGTGGCTTTCATCTACATTTTTCTTCACACATAGTCATCAACCTAAAATTAGAAGTCAAAAATCAAACCAATGTGAAATTTTATTCCCCAAAATTATATTTTTAAATGTTTCATAAGATCTAGTATTCAATACTTTTTCTTTGAGTATATCTATTTTTTTATTATTTTTCCCTTGAAATGAAAAAGAAAGTATAAAGAAACAATTTTTTTAGCTGATATGATTGGATGAGAAAGTGTTGGGAACAAGCTCCCCAAAATCTGGCCATAAACTGGCCCCAAAACTTGCCACAAACAAAATCTCTGCAGCTCTGTAACATGTTCATAATGGCCATAACACCCATGCTGGAAGGTTGTGGGTTTACCAGAATGAGGGCAAGGAACACCTGGCCCGCCCAGGGTGGAAAACTGCTTAAAGGCATTCTTAAGCCACAAACAATAGCATGAGCTATCTGTGCCTTAAGGACATGCTCCTGCTGCAGTTAACTAGCCCAACCTATTCCTTTAATTCGGCCCATCCCTTCATTTCCCGTAAGGGATACTTTTAGTTAATTTAATATCTATAGAAACAATGCTAATGACTGGCTTGCTGTTAATAAATACGTGGGTAAATCTCTGTTCAGGGCTCTCAGTTCTGAAGGCTGTGAGACCCCTGATTTCTCACTTCACACCTCTATATTTTTTTGTGTGTGTCTTTAATTCCTCTAGCGCCACTGGGTTAGGGTCTCCCCGACTGAGCTGGTCTTGGCAAGAAAGTCTTTGTCTTTCTTTATGCATGAAGTCCAGGTTACAAATGGAGACACTTTTAGCTGATATTCTGAGAGTGGAAGTATCATGGCCACTTCTCTGGACCTTTTTTACTATTCTAAGGAAATTTTTTTTTTTTTTTTTGAGTCAGAGTCTCACTCTGTCGCCCAGGCTGGAGTGCAGTGGTGCGATCTCGGCTCACTGCAAGCTCCGCCTCCTGGGTTCACGCCATTCTCCTGCCTCCGCCTCTCAGAGTAGCTGGGACTACAGGCACCCGCCACCACTCCCGGCTAATTTTTTTGCATTTTTAGTAGAGACGGGGTTTCACCATGGTCTCGATCTCCTGACCTCATGATCCGCCCACCTCGGCCTCCCAAAATGCTGGGATTACAAGCGTGAGCCACCGCACCCGGCCAGGAATGTTTTTAAAAAAGATAAAGTATTTGTAAATTATTGATGATGAACTTTGCTCTTTTAACCAGAGAAAACATCCCATCACTTCTAGGGAAGGGATATTCCTGCTCCCATTCACTATTCTCAACAATAACCAGAGCCAAAACAAATGATGGCTAGATGACATTAAATTACTTCTGGATGACAGAAGACAGAGCCCAGCCCCACCTCACACATTTCTGTTGCCATGGTTTTCAAACGAGACGCTTCTGTGGTCAAAGCAGACTCTCACTGTTCTATTCATCACCATTTAACTACAAGAGCTGCTGAGCACATCTATGATCTCTCTTGCTCATGACAGCAGGCAGAATGAACATAAATGGTTAGAAAACACCACCTGCTCAATGCTTAATGCAGGAGGAAAAAGCAGCTGTGCCATTTGTGATGGAAAACACATTAGCTTAAGCTCAGCATGCCATTTATATAACCAACCACAAAAACTCAAAGTTACTGGGGGTGTAGGATAAAATATTAAGTGACAGATACTTGTTTTCCATTTGAGAATTTGTTTCTGAAGATTGTCAAGCACAGAGTGTGACTTATAGGACACCAAGACACTCTTTGACTTTCTAGATCACAATACTTGCTATTTGGAATATTAAAATCAGAGTTCTTGTGAAAGCAACAAGTCATCTATCAAGTGTATCAGAAGGATCTAATGGTAGGCTATAGACCATTGAGTTTTAGCCACAGTTGTCCTGCTGTAAAGAGTGGGGACAAATTTTGTTTTTAGTGTTTATTGATTCGAAAGCATGTAATCAAGAACATTGTCATTTATCTTTACAAATAGGTAAGAGAGGGGATTCTTTCCTTAATTTTCGTGCAAACACAATTCACTGGAGCTACTGAACTTTGAAGAGAGAAATTAATCAGTAAAACAAAACAAAAGTTGTTTCTTCCTTTCAACGAGGAGCATGAGTCTTTCTACTTTAATTTTTTTAATTTTTTTTTTTTTTTTTTTTTGAGACAGTCTCGCTCTGTCACCTAGGCTAGAGTGCAGTGGCACGATCTTGGTTCACTGCAAGCTCCACCTTCTGGGTTCATGCCATTCTCCTGCCTCAGCCTCATGAGTAGCTGGGACTACAGGAGCCTGCCACCATGCCCGGCTAATTTTTTATATATTTTTAGTAGAGACAGAGTTTCACTGTGTTAGCCAGGATGGTCTTGATCTCCTGACCTCGTGGTCTGCCCACCTCAGCCTCCCGAAGTGCTGGGATTACAGGTGTGAGCCACCGTGCCCAGCCTGAGTTTTTTTATTCTTATTTTTTGGAACAGCTTTTCTTTTACATACTTCATAATCTCTATTCCAGATTTCGCTATCAGTTAGTCGAGTGATACATAATGTGTTAAAGTTACATTTGACTATCACTGATTGGTTTTATTTAAAAAAATGATTTTGAATATAGTACTTTGGATATATACTCTCAATTTAAAGACAAAAGAATGTACACAGTTATTGAATTATGGTTATTGTTTTTAGCTTGTATAGGTTAGCTGATCTAAAACTACTTTCTTTAAATTTCAAAGTTGAGCAAGTGAGAAATTATTATGAGAATAATTGCAGCTGGATTTTAAACAGTTGGGGAAGTAGTTATATATCTACATGGAAAAGAGGAAAGAAAAATCTGGAAGGAATTCTACCATGTAAATCTAATAAAAGTTGTGTATCAAAATCCATATGGTGATGGAATATAATTAGTTAAAATTATAACCATGAATTCTTACTGACTATAACTAATTAACTAAAAAATAGAGAATGCTCGGCCGGGCACAGTGGCTCACGCCTGTAATGCCAGCACTTTGGGAGGCCGAGGCGGGCAGATCACGAGGTCAGGAGATCAAGACCATCCTGGCTAACATGCTGAAACCCCGTCTCTACTAAAAAAAAATACAAAACAATTAGCCGGGCGTGGTGGCGGGCGCCTGTAGTCCCAGCCACTCGGGAGGCTGAGGCAGGAGAATGGCATGAACCCGGGAGGCAGAGCTTGCAGTAAGCCGAGATCATGCCACTGCATTCCAGTGTGGGCAATAGAGCAAGACTCCATCCCCCCCCCCAAAAAAAAAAAAAAGAGAGAATGCTCTTGCTCATAGTAGAATGCCAGCTAATAAATATAAAAGGAATAATGGACTTAGAAAATACTATTTTGCCATCATATTAAAAATAGATTCATGAAAAAACATCAATAGTGCTAAACCTAGAGGATTACAGTTTGATAAATTGAAGTACATTTGCATAGATATGAAATATCTCTACCCATATTACTTATTAATTACAAATTAAAAATGGTAACTATGCAATGAAGAAGCTGGGAGCTCACCGTTTTAACCAATTAATCGAAGTTCCCAGCATCAGTAACGGAACCAACAATGTTTACCTCTTGTCTTGTTTAGAAATGTGAAATCAGTAACTGAGAAAACTTACTACAGAAAAAGGAAATATTCATGATAAATAGTGGTTTTCAAATGTTATTCCTTTTTACAAATATTAAAAATTAACACAAATAAACTTAAGTGAATAAAAAAAGAATTAGACCAAACGAAAGAAATCTATCTGTATCTTTGAGTGTGTTATAGAGATTACAGAAAACATTTAAATAGACAACAGACTGATGCCATTGCTTTCATTGCCTAAAGATACTGGGAAAAGACATTTGAATCATCTTTAACGTAAATGCTGAAAATACATGCATGTAATTGTATTTAGAGTGAGAATGCCTAAGTACCCTACAGTTCTGGAAAGGTAATTAAGCAGAAGACATTATTTTTATAGCCTGAGCTCATTTTTAGTGTTAATAGTGAAAATCAGTTGAGTATTATCTTATTTCAGCATCAGGCGTCCTTTTCTTTTCCTTTATTTTTCTATTTTTATTTCTATTTTTGACACAGGGTCTCACTCTGTTACCCAGGCTGGACTGCAGCGGGCCAGTCACAGCTTACTGCAACCTCGAAATCCTGTGCTGAAGATATTATCCCACCTCAGCCTCCCAAGTAGCTAGGATAGGTAAGACCACAGGTATAAACCACCACACTTAGCTGCATCAGGAATCCTTTAACAGTATTATTCTGTGGAGCTGAATGCTACCGCTTTCTGTGGTAAAGATGTATATACTTCTATATCGAATGTCCTATCAGTCAGAAACAAGTTCTCCATTAACAATATCTCCCAGATCTTCTGAATTATGACCCAATTGATAACTGTACTCATATCAAATAAAAAAATCTACACTCTGGAAACAGAGTTCATGCTTACAGAATTTAGATATCTTCATGTCAGAAATCCTGCATGAAACACTGAAGAGTTTATTCTACTGGATGCAGAATCATAGTTTTGTTAACCTAATGGCTTTTAATTAGTATGTTGGCCCTGCTTGTTTGTTTAACTATATTGGCAGATTAATATGAAGTAGAGGTAGATGAGAGGGAAATATACCTGTGAACTTACCTACAAGCCTTTTACTGTCTTTTGTCCACATGGATGTTTTTGGTCTCATCATCAGGACAGTGGTCTCATTATTAGTATAGTTCATATTGAGGGACACAGATTTTAGGCCAACTCATGTGTGAATCCGTCTGTCTGAGTAATTTTGCCTCCTTGATCTTTTTGGCATTTAGTTTTCTTGTCTCTTAAATGGGGTAATACACTAACTTTGAGTTTCTAACTGTAAAATGTTTCGGGGATTCCAATGATATTAATAGAATCAGTGCCACTGGATTAGGTAATTCAAAGAAAGTTTGAGTTCTCATTGGTGGAAAATTCAATATTTTTGCTTGGCTATGGGAGGACCAAGTGATTTAGTTAAGTAGATGCCAGTATGACTGCTACCACTCTATCTGTTATCTCAGCACTGGGCAGAATGACACTCAGCTCAATTTCTACACATGCAAGCTGCAGCAATGTATTATCTAGGAAGGAGACTCATATCAGATACACCTGCTCTCTTATTTCCCAAACAGACGAGGCTTTAGAATTTGCAGTGAAGATCATCAATAATCTGAAATCTAGAATAAGCATGCGTTGAATTTTCTTATACTACATTTATAATATCCACTATCTTAGGTGTCATATGCATTCCACAGAGGTAAAAAACATCAAATTATCACCATCATTTTACATAAACATCCAAAAAATATATTTTAAGAGTGTAATTTTTTGAAATATCATTTCAGTGTATTCTTTGCCTTCAAATTGTGCGACATTATACTATTTTTAATATTTTAAAGGTATTTTCAGTGCCTTTTCCAATGAGTAAATTAGTTACCTGAACTTGGTGACATGTAACCATAAATGTGTTTATGAAATATTCCTGAATTTTAAAATTTTCCGTTTCTGTTTTCTACAGCTTAGCTATCTTTTTATGTTTGAGACAACTTCCATCAAAATATCTAGCTCTTCAGCATTTAATTCTTATCAGAAGCTGACGTTGAAAGTTAATTGCTAAGATGATTTTAATATTAATGCTCACTTTTATAAAAATTTCACTAACTCATTGAATTAGTAGAGCTGACTCACTCAAGAAAATGTGATATTCCAGAAAATATTTATGAGATGATTACAAAAGACTTATCTATAATAAAATATGGTTTCTGACTCTTCAATAGGCACCATAATGGTCTCCCAAAGATGTCTACATCCTAGTCTTCAGAACCTATGAATATGTTACATGTCAAAGAAGAACTAACATTGCAGGTATAATTAAGGTTGCTAATCATCTGACTTCAAAATAGAGGGATATTTTGAATTATCATATGTTGAAATTTGTTGCTGTTTCTAAAAGATCAGCAAAGTCTTGGGGAAGTTTATCCTTACTGTTATTTTCTTTAATGTTTACAGAGAAATCTCAATGACATTGGCCCATATTTTTTAAATTTCTATTTTCTTTACTCTTGCCAACCTACACAAGAAATTTAGCCTCTTAGCCATGCTATCTTACCAGCAAACCCCTCTCATAACAAATATCAAAAATATGTGTACTATACCTTACTAAATTGGTAGAAGGCCTTACAAAAGTGATTTAATATTGTAACAAATGAACCAGCCTGAAATAGAATATTATTGGACATCCTTTTTCTAAAACCTTGTTTCATTTCTCAATACATGGCCTTAAGACATTTATCTCCACCAACATTTCTTCATAAGTGCCAGCCTTTTGCTATATTGTTTAATACTTTCTCCCTTAAGCTCTCTTCTCCCATACATTTAATTCTTCTTTTTTATTTTAAAGACAAATTTAATCTTAAGCCTCAGTTCTAGTTCCACATTTGCATATCTAAAAAACTAATATTTCTGCAAATTAATATCTTTTAACTCTAAGTATCATCTCTGGCAGCACACATATACCAAAATTTCTTTGTTTACTTTTTTCTTTTCACATCAGTCTCTGCTAGTAAAAGGGAGCAGTGTTATACAGATTTGCTTTTCTCCTAGTGTTCATTTTGCAAACATCTAGAGATGATCGAAAAAATTGTAATCTTGGAGATGGCAGGAAAAATTGCAATCAGTTTTAAATGGTTATGTTAATTTATTTTTTATATTGTGTTCACTAGGATCCTTATCGCAACTTTTTTCTCTTCTCTTTCAACATCTTTTTTTGTATGTGATATCAGCCACTTCAAAAGTAAAGTATCCTTAATTGAATATCATCTATGTTTGTGACTCTCAAATGCATATCTCAAAGTAAACTTAATAATAAAACATTTAAAATAATATTTCCAACTGACTTCTTGACACCAGCTATGGTTTTGCTATGTCTCTGCCCGAACTCAGGTTGAAATTTAATTTCCAATGTAATGATGTTGGGAGGTGCCTTTAAGAAGTGGGGGCTAATAGAAGACATTTGGTTCATGGGGGCTGCTACCTTATGGGTGCCTTGATGCTGTTCTTGCAATAGTGAGTCTGGTTCTCCTGGGACTGGGTTAATTTCCATGAGAGCTGGTTATTTAAAAACAAGGACACCTTTGGCGTTTGGTCCCTTGGAATGTATCTACTTCCCATTTGACCTTATACCATGTTATCACACAGTAGGATAACCAGAAGACAGTGCCATGCCCTTTAACTTCCCAGCCTGCAGAACTATGAGTGAAATAAACCTCTTTCATTATAAATTGGGCAGCCTCAGATAGTCTGTCATAGTAAAACTAAGTGGACTAAGACCACACCTATATCCAGACTATCCCACAATAACTTTAAACTTCATGTGTCAAAAAAACTTGTTTTCCTTCTAAGTTGTTCCCTGTAATATATATTTGAATGAAAACTATCATTCTCAATACCACCACATCAAAATCTGTGAGATATTCTTTACAATTCCTTTTCCTTCATCCACTCATTGTATTAGAATATGCTATTTTTTTCTCAGTACCCATTCACTTATTCATTTTCTTCCTTTCAGTAAGAGAATCCTGCATTTTAGCTGTGATAATGGAAATCTAGCTGGAGGCTCCTTTTCATAGTCTCTTAAAATTAGATGTAACCAATTAAAAAATACATTCATGTAAGTAGTTGCTGCCCCTCACCTTCTTTTCTTTCCTACTTCCTGCAGAATGGAATGTAAATAGAGAACTAGAAGCAAATCTCCACCATGATTCTGAGTCTAACACCTGAGTTAACTCCCTAGGGGAAGGCAATGCAAAAAGATAAAGAGAAGTCTCAAGATAATCCTATGGAGACAAGCTGTCCTACCAATCTCAGGACCACTCATGCCTAGACTGAGTAGGGGAAAATATGCATATTATTTATATCACTGTGTGGGGTCATTTATGTTACATCTTGACATGATGATTTTAGAAAACCCATGTGCATTTATATGTTTAGGAAACAGCTGAGGCTTCTGCTTTCTCAAGAGCAGAGACATTGTGGTCTTTTATCCTGAAGGCCTAGGGGAGTGCATATAACATAGTTGGAGAATTTATTCAAACTTATTAGAATAAATAAAATCAAATAGAATTCCTCAATGTCTATTTAGAAATATTTATAACATGGCATCATACTTGGCTCTACATTTTCTCTTCAGTTATATTTCTGATTCAAGCTCCATTGTCACCTTTTAATCTGTTTATACAGAACTGATACAATTTTCCCAGACTGCTCTCCTTTATCATAGTTCCTTCTGTCTGTAATGACTTTCTCCTTCTGTTTGGGGAAAGAAATTACTATTATTTTCAAACTCAGTTCAAGCATTACCTCCTTCATGAAGCCTTTACTTCCCTCCTCCAGGGAGACATAATCACTCCTTGCTTGTGATCTTGTAATCTGCTGTATCATGCAGGTATGTAGGCAGATTAGGAGCCATGCAGTTTGATGACTAATGTCCTACTTCTGTTCCAGCATCCTGGTATTTTCTCTTTCTGACATCTCACCGTCTACATTACCATTCCTTTTTGGTTAAGATAGGTGGTATTTCCAGAAAGTTTGGGTAAATCCTCATTTGAGAAGAGTCACGCAGAAGCCATTAATGCTTTATCAATAGATACAAGCCCTAAAAGGATGGAAACTTGAACAGTGAAATACTAAACATTTATTTACTAGGGAGTGAAGACTGAAGTCATGATACTGGTTTCGTACAGCTTTAGAAAGCTGGAAACAGCAGCTATGATGCAGAGATACTTTATGGATAACAAAGAAAATAAGACAGTAATGTTTTATATTCATCATGACAATATAGGTGGTAGGCTATCCTGCCACAACATACAGTCCCTGAAATATTATCTTTTTTGCATAATTAACATTTACATCATACACAGTTCAATGTAAGTCAGACAGACTATCATTCTTTTAGTTATGCCAACAGGACCACATGGCCTCTGAAGTTAGAACCAAAATATAGCCAGGCATGGTGGCATGCACCCCTAGGGGTGGATGTTGCAGTGAACGACGGCAACAGAGCAAGACCCCCATCTAAGAAAGGAAAGCAAGCAAGCAAGCAAGCAAGAAGGAAAGAAAGAAAGAAAGAAAGAAAGAAAGAAAGAAAGAAAGAAAGAAAGAAAGAAAGAGAAAGAAAGAGAAAAAATGAAAGAAAGAAAGAAGAAAAGAAATAAATTTTATAAATGTTGTAAGTGCTGTGATAAAGATATGTTAATGGCACACAAAGAAGCATTATTTAATTTAGCTCTGAATTTCAGAGGGAACCTTCTGGAGGAGATAGCACTTTTGATCAACTTCTTAGATGAGTAAGCCATTAGTAAAGCAATGGCCATAGCAGAAAAAGAGATATATGGAGTAGGAATAGGCTCTTAAGCCTTGGCCTGGAAAAGGAGATGAGATGTAAAGGAATACACAATTACTGATGAACAGGAACATTCCATGCTATATAATTTATAGTAATTCCTGATTTATTCAGATTTATTTATCTTTCTTCCCATCTTTAACTGTACACCTTATTTGCATCAAACTTCTACTATGCTGCTTGTACATTATGAAGTTCCATGTCCATTTCCTTCTCTCTTGCTTTTTATCCTCTATACTTCTTCACTTTATAGCTTTACTAATGGCCTACTTATCTATGAAGTCGATCAAAAGTGCTATCTCCTCCAGAAGGTTCCCTCTGAAATTCAGAGCTAAATTAAATAATGCTTCTTTGTGTGCCATTAACATATCTTTATCACAGCACTTACAACATTTATAAAATTTATTTCTTTTCTTTTCCCTTCTTTTCTTTTATCTTTTCTTTCCCTTTTTCTTTCTTTCTTTCTTTCTTTCTTTCTTTCTTTCTTTCTTTCTTTCTTCCTTTCTTTCTTTCTTTCTTTCTTCCTTTCTTTCTCTCTTTCTTAGATGGGGGTCTCACTCTGTTGCCTTGGTGCACTGCAACATCCACCCCTGGGGTGCATGCCACCACGTCTGGCTATATTTTTTTTATTTATTTATTTTTAGAAATGGAGTTTTGCCATGTTACCCAGGCTGGTACGGAATTCCTGGGCTCAAATGATCTGCTCACCTCGGCCTCCCAAAGTGTGGGGATTACAGGTGTGAGTAACCAAAGCCCACCAAAATTTCTTAATATGTGTCTGATTTTGTCTCATCATTTTTTTTTCATTTTAACCAAACAACGTGTGCATGATATGTATCTGATGATCAGTGCATTTATTAGCTATTTTTAAGAAATAAAACTAGATTTTCTTACAATCCTCAGATGTAATCTTGCAGTTGATCCCCAAAAAGTAAATGAACCAGTTTATAGCCATTTATACCTTCTAAAAGACAGAATAGAGATTAAAAGCATGATCTGTGGTGTTAGGCTGCCTTATTTGTAACCAGACCCCACTAATTACTTGCAAGGTCAGATTTGACAAGTCATTCAATCTCTGCTTTAATTCCTTCATCTGTAAAATGGAAATAAAGATGATACTTTCTAGATTGATTTTGAAGATTAAATAAATTTAATTTGTAGTAAATTTGGTGAGTATTATGCCTATGATGCAATAGCAGGCAGTCATTAAATGGGTGATGTAGATCTGTTTGAAAAGAGATACAAATAGATGAAATAATGAATATTTGTGAATATATATATATTTTTCATAATACAATCACACACACAACATTATTAATGGTAATCACATCAGCATTATGATACTGTAATAATGATGTCTATTTTGAACAACTTAGTACTGTTTAAATATTCTAACATGAATGTTCTATGTATCTAACAACTTATATGTCTGGCTATTTTTCAAATCAGCAAAAATTTCTGAAGATATCGTTTTTGTTCATGTTGTTGGAGATATCATTTTTGTTTTATTATTTGTTTTTCACCATATTAAATGTTAAATATCCTTTTCTTATGTAAAAATGAACACATTTGTTAACAGCATTGCTCCTAGGGTTGTCTTCAAGTGGCCAAGTGTGGATGACAGATTTTGAACTTCATGTGGAAAAATACAATGTTTTGGATCCTATTGATAGATTAACAAAATGCACACATGAGTGTGATCATATCAATGCCAAATGTTTAGCATATTGCAGAGCCTGGCACATAGTAAATGCTGTGTATATATTATTAATTTCTATTATTTTTATTATAACTTAGACCTACTTAATTAAGAATTTTTATTATTTTTTGTAGGCGTGGATAAGACACAATATTGAATATATGTGGGGAAAATAACCTCTTTAAATGTAACAACAGTTTTCAGAATAAATCATAGTTTAAACAGTCTTTGAATAAAATTTCCTGATAATACTGTGTTAGGTGGTAAGTGTTTATATGACAGTTCTCCTATTTTGGCTACAACTCTGAGGTCATGCTTTGAGTTTCTAATAAAAAAACTACTATCTCAGATCTCTTATGACTGTGTTTAGAATGTTTTGAGAAGAAAATAATTTCTGTCCTCCAAAGTGAAACACGGGGCTATAAACGCTAGACGGACATCAATCTTTTCAAACCTTTTTTGCTCTGTAGTATTCTACTATAATCATTAATACTATGAGATACAACACAAGATTAAGGCAGAAAACTGAGATGAAGGTTCTCCAAAGAAATGAACTAAGAGAGAAATTTGTTCAGGAATTAAGTTATTTTAGGAAAAAAACAAGTCCTGGTAGCAGCAGGTGTGTATGCTGTTAGAATGACTGTGTTTTAA
The DNA here is from genome assembly GCF_028878055.3 of Symphalangus syndactylus. Lineage (NCBI taxonomy): Eukaryota > Metazoa > Chordata > Mammalia > Primates > Hylobatidae > Symphalangus > Symphalangus syndactylus. Next base: position 31,558,566 of record NC_072426.2, read on the forward strand.
TTAAGCAGCATTTCCCAACAGAGTAATTACCTATGTTGTTTACTGAACTTTTTTAAAGGTTCATTAACAAATCTGTAATCTTCTTTCTTCCCATACTCCAGGTTAAAAGGTTTTTTAAAACTTGTTCTTATTAGAAAACTTGTTCTCATTAAGAAAGAAGTATAAATAGGTTCTGGGCCTATGGAAAATGAATGCTCTTTACAAAGAGGTTCACCTAGAAATTCAAATCAACATGCTCATAGCCTTATACACATGGTTTTCTCTGAGTTTATAAATTTTTGTGACATTTTATCATAATGAATTATGTCTTAAATATCTACAACATCGAAAATAGTTTTGAGATATTCTCAAATGAATATTACCAAAGGAAATTTCTGCAGCTGCCACTAACTCTGGTGGGTGTTACATAGAGGAGTGAAGGGGGATTCTCTGAGTTAGTTCCTACAGCCCAGACCTGTATGGTATGTTCTATTTTGAACTCCATAGTTGTCAACTGAATTTAAACTTCCCATGTAGACAACATTTTTATTCCTTATAGAAGAATCACTTGTGAAGTCACTACCAGGCAGGCCATCATGTGAACTCAAAAATTCCTCTGGTTTTTAATATTCCCAGAAGACTGATTAAGGGTGAAGTATTTTTAATATCCTTACTTATGTTTGAATTGCCACAAATCCATAGCTTTTTGTTAAAATGTGTAATGGAATTGTTTTTAAGAGAAAGGCTACTCGTTAGAGATGGCCAACAGATTAGATTATTTGAGACACAAGATTAAAAAGTCTCAGGACTACAATAAGCCTATTTTATTTTATTTCAAAATGTTGAGATGTGACTCTTGTGTGTGGTTTTTTTTCTTTTTTTTTTTTCTTTTTGCAATGGAGTTTCACTCTTGTTGCCCAGGCTCGAGTGCAATGGCGCTATCTTGGCTCACCATAACCTTCGCCTCCCAGGTTCAAGTGATTCTCCTGCCTCAGCCTCCTGAGTAGCTGGGATTACAGGCATGCACCACCATGCCCGGCTAATTTTTTTGTATTTTTAGTAGAGACGAGGTTTCTCCATGTTGGTTAGGCTGGTCTCGAACTCCCAACCTCAGGTGATCTGCCCACCTTGGGCTCCCAAAGAGCTGGGATTACAGGCCTGAGCCACCGCACCCGAACAACTCCTCTGTGTCTTTATGTTTGGGCTTTTGACTGAGTTGTTCTATGTTGATATAGTGATATCACAGATACACTGGCAATATACTCATGTTACAGCCCAGTAATTTTAAGAAAGAAAGAGCAAATGCTTGGTTAAACTAAATTAAGAGAGAGAAAAAAAAAAGTCCTACATTTTTTACTTGTCGTCCGATGCCATCATAGCATTATCATCTCAGAAATAGATAGCAGTTCACGACTGGAAAGAAATATTTGGAAATGACACACCACTGTTGCTTTTGTTCACAAAAATAATACAGCTAAGATCCCAGCCAGATTTCTTCATACTGAAGTTGTTAAAAATAGATGTTCAAAAAACATTGCATCAAATACACACACACACATACACACGCACACCCACACAAATACACACAAAACTTTCAAATGCAATTAATGTGCATACATGTTTTCATGCCTGGATGAAAAGGCTTCTAGTAGCTACTCAAAGAATGAATGAAAAGCACAATTTAAAGGACAGTATATCTACAAAATGGACAAGACATAATAGTAACTTTCACAAAAATATAACAAGTTTGAGTGTTTCTCTCATGTAACTTCTCTGCATCATACAATCACGTATATTTCCTCCAATAAGTACATATGAAATTTTTAAACAATTGTAATTGTTGTAATTTATTGCAACAAAATCATAAAACTAAACTTTGTAAGGCATTTGACTGATCACTGTACTCTTGCATAGCATAGGTGACATACCAATTAAAAAATTTTTAAAGCCCTAGATAGTCCAAAATCTTCCTAATTTTCAAAGAGAAACAAAAGATATGGCACTACTTTTGTTCTTTCATTAATCTAAAACTAGTGTCTTCAATGAAACTTTAAAATGTGAAAAAAATAAAGTCAACATTTAACCCTATGCCAAAAGATCCTTAATACTTGCAAATATTTGTCTTATAAATCCTTAGCTTCTAATGACCATTCAATTAATAAATATAGTTGGTCCTTTATGTTTCTGGTATCTTCCTGCATTATAATTTGAAGAGTTTAAGACTTCATCCATTAACCCTGTAAGAACGAGCACAAATACATCACATGAAGCTAAAGTGGGAGAATCACCTGAGCCTGGAGGGTTGCAGTGAGCTGTGATCGTGATCGTGCCACTGCACTCCTGGGCAACAAAGTGAGACTCTGTCTCAAAACAAAACAAAACAAGTTACACAAAAGAATTCATATTTTTACGTTTAAAACTTATAAGTGCTTGTACATGTGGTCTTTAGTTAATTGGTGTGAATTTTGCATTCAAGGTTAAAAAAACAAACAAACAAACAAACAAACAAAAACCCAGAACAAGGATTGCCCTTAGTTTTATCATTTCTTGCTATATTATATTCCGTCAAGGAATGTAAGGGCAGAAAGTGACTACCACGCAATTGTAAAATTCAGCTTTAATAGGGTCTCTAATAATTTCTTAGATAAACTTGTGGAGTAGACTCATGTGAGGACTGGGCTGTTAATTTATCACTTTATCTCTTCTGTATCAACCATAATTGGTGTTCCACAAGAATTTGTGTAATTAACATAAAGTCCTCAAATAAATCTTGAGCATCAGTAATCAAGTGAAATATTATGTAAAATACAGATTAAAATTTGGACAGACATTTTCTTTTTCCTTTTTTCTTTTTTTTTTTTTGAGATGGAGTCTCGCTCTGTCGCCCAGGGCTGGAGTGCAGTGGCACAATCTTGGCTCACTGCAAGCTCCGCCTCCCAGGTTCACGCCATTCTCCTGCCTCAGCCTCTCCGAGTAGCTGGGACTACAGGCGCCCGCCACCACGCCCGGCTAATTTTTTGTATTTTTTTAGTAGAGACGGGGTTTCACCGTAGTCTCGATCTCCTGACCTCGTGATCCGCCCGCCTCAGCCCCCCAAAGTGCTGGGATTACAAGCGTGAGCCACCGCGCTCAGCCGAGATTTTCTTTTATATTTCAATACCATGGATAAAACACACGTATGCACACACACAACACACACAAACACACAGTTTTAAATCTTGTTATGGTAGCATTCTATAAGGAAGAAAAGACCTCAGATTGCATTCTCATGTGAAGATTTAATTGAGAATAAAATAATTGTCTAGTAAATCCTGGTGGTACTTAGTCCATCATGATAATTAAGGCAGATTTTATGCATAATTGTATTGACCTCATATTTTCCCTTATTATTTCTAGACACATTACAATATATCCAAAAAAACGTAATTTGGCTTGTCAATAATGAAATGTCAAGTCTGTAGTGCTTCCTGGTTTATAATGGAATTTTAATAAAATTGTAAAAGCTAACTAAAATGATACCAATAAATCATTTTAGGTAACACTTTCTGTAATATTCATTTAATGCATGTACAACCCTCTAAGTTTCATTCTTTTTAATTTAATGTATTCCTGCTGTGCCATATTTTCATTATTTGGGGTATGATCATACATTCTGTCCAGTTTTGCTTTATGATATTTACGATATTTTTATTGTTTTGAGTACAGAAACTAAGCTAGATGTCCTTAGGCGGGGCAGGCAATTGGTTTTAGACTCTGGTCATTATTTAAAATTAAGTGCAAATTTTCATTTAAATATATTTTGGGGGTTACTAAAATGAAAAAAAAAATCTGACTCATGAGCTAAACTACAATTAAAACAGATGATCAAAATACTATTATAACAGGAAATATAATTTAGAAACTATACAGTTGCCAATAGAGAGCTCTGAGGGATATTCCTAGTATTTTCTTTTTTAAAAAAAGGGCAAAGTTGATAGATATATTTAAGTTATTTTGGTTCTATTAGCTTTAATAAGGGTCTATGAGTCTAAGAAAAGAGATTTTTCATGAACTGTGGATTTAATTTTAAGGCAAGGAATCTGCGGTAGACAGAATTCTGAAATGCCATCCTGCCAAGATTTCTACCCTCTGGTTAGGTGCCCCATTCTCTCCCTTCTGGAGTGGCGGTGGGACCGCAGATACAATGCATTCCACTTCCTTGGTGAGGTTTTACTATAACACATGCGAAAGCAGAAAGGAATGTGAGGAAAGAACTAAAGTCTCAAATCAATTAACCATAAATTCATCCTAAGTGGATGTGACCTATTGAGGTGAACTCTTAAATACAATCTAGACCATTCTTGAAGACAGACTGTAAGAAGCCAGGAGAAATTCTCCTGCTCCATCTGGAAGAAGCAAACCTCCATATTGAGGCAATGGATTAAGACCAAGCTATAGGAGCTGAAAGCAAACCCTAAATGACAAACAGCAAAAGAATGAACACCTCAGTCCTACCGACACAAGAAAATCTTTCATCAAAGGAAGAGCAGTTTGTTTTAATTGTTTTACCTTCTATTCAAATTATCTGAATTTATTTGACAATGACAATAATTTACATTCAAGAGCACTTTACACAATGACTTGACAAATGATCCCCAGAGTTAAAATTTGCTGCCTTCCACATTATTTTTTGTTGTTGTTTTCTGGATATTTCTATAATATAATAGGCTAACAAAACAAAAGTATCAATATTATTTTCTACATACATTAAGAATTGTGCAACAGTATTTTGCTTAGAATTGAAATATTTTAAAATACCAAAGTATTCTCTTGAAACTGAAGTTGGAAAATGCCATGTATAAATTGCTTCCTTTAACCAGAGAAAAGCAATGCAACAAAGGTGAATTCAGGTGCAATACAATTTTAATTTAAATTTCCCAGTTATTATAACAAGTTTTAGAATTTACAGATAACTTTTTATAACATAAAAATTATGAATCTATTTTCCAAAAGCTCAAAAAAGCTGAGGGACTTCAAAAATGATATCTTAGAATGATGAAAATAATACAATAGAAAACAGGCAGGTAGTGAAGACCTGGTCAACATCCTACCTGTAAGCTATTTTAAGGGGTTGATAAATAAGCATAAAACAATCTTTGCAAAAAAATTATAACAGTGAGAAAATTATGACAGTAAAAGAAATCTGATATAACCCACCTCCCGTCTTGCCTTTCTCCTAAGTTTTCCTGAGGTTTTGGGGCAAGCTAACTTTGAGAGACATTTTGTTGTAGTTTAAATGATACTAGCCCTTCTACAAAAGTCGACTACTTTTGTAAACCTAATAAAAGCCCGTCAGACTGGGGAGGAGAGGAATCTAAATTCTGCTAAGGCATACACATAAATAATTGCCAGTCACACCTGCAGATAACACCGCTATTATATATTGGCCTTCTGAGATATCTATTCAGGTTTTTTGCATGTCTGACACCCATGGTTCCACCTGGACCTGATGGTTCCACTTGGACCTGTCAACCTCACTCCTGTGGCCTGACCCAGAAGTGATTTGGCATGCAGGAAGACAGTTTCACCACCTATGATTTCATGTCTGCCCCAACCTATCAGCAGCAAGCCTAGCAACCCCTACCCCATTGTGATGGTTAATACTGAGTGTCAACTTGATTGGATTGAAGGATGCAAATTATTGACCCTGGGTGTATCTGTGAGGGTGTTGCCAAAGGAGATTAACATTTCAGTCAGGGGGCTGGGACAGGCAGACCCACCCTCAATCTGGGTGGGCACCATCTAATCAGCTGCCAGTGCAGCTAGAATATAAAGCAGACAGAAAAATGTGAAAAGAGAGGCTGGCCTAGCCTCTCAGCCTACATCTTTCTCCCATGCTGAATGCTTCTTGCCCTCAAACATTGGACTCCAAGTTCTTCAGTTTTGAGACTTGGACTGGCTCTCCTTGCTCCTCAGCTTGGAGATGGCCTATTGTGAGACCTTGTGACCATGTGAGTTAATACTTAATAAATTCCTCTTTACATATATCTATACCTATATATCTATGTATATATCTATATCTATATATCCTATTAGTTCTGTCCTTCTAGAGAACCCTGACTAATACAGATTTTGGTAGCAGAATTGGCTCTAGGGGAGCAGATTATTAAGGATGAAGTTCTTTCATTGGTTTTGGGGTTTCTGGATTTGGCTGCTTAATATGATTAGACACAAAAACGCTAAGGACCCTACTTCTAACATACAGAGAACACTGAGAGTCCTTGGTGTAAATTGTTTAGAGAGTTATGTAAAATAAATGCATTTGACACTCTTGATTCTGTGCTCATGAGAGGCAAGGAGTTTAGTGACTCTATATAATACGTTTGACCATATCTGGAGAACCAAGAAACGTAATGAAGGAGGTTGGTTGCTCCTAAGTTCAGTGGACAAAATGATGAAAAAAATGAGGAAATGAGGAATTCTACCTCCTGGATTCAGAAGTGGATACTCAGCCTCAAATCTGCTAAGATTGCCCTGAGTGAGAGTCTTATCTTCTGGAGAGAAAGAGCTGAAATTGTGGAAAAACAGACACGGCTCTTATCATGAGAGTGGTTGACATGCAATGAAAGGTGCATGCATAGCCTCGCCAGGTGTTTCCTGTTAAAGTCAGGGGATTGATTGGAAAAGAATGAGAATGTGCAACTTGTAATGGGGATGTGTGGGAGGACCCTGATGATGTTGGGGACACTGAGTTTGTAACCTCTGATGAACTTTTTTTGCTAGAAGAAATAGCTTCCCCATCCCCAATAGTGGCAACATCCCCTCCCCAACCCATGCTGCCATCAGCCTTTACACATTTGTTTGAGGAGATAAACCCTGCACTGCCTGAGACAACAGTGATGGCCTCCACTGAGGCAGTCGCCAGGCAAGATAATGTTGATTCTCCTCCGAAGTCACCCCCAACACCCCTGTTTGCTTCTAGACCTATAACTAGACTAAAGTACTGGTGGGGCCCTAGAGGTAAGGTTCAGAGTGTGACCCATGAGGAGGTATGCTACACTCGAAAAGAACTGCTTGAGTTTTCTAATTCGTATGAGCATAAATCTTGAGAATAGGCATGGGAATGGATATTAAGGGTGTGGGATAATGATGGAAGGAACACAAAGTTGATTGGATCAGGCTGAATTTATTGATTTGGGCCCACTAAGTAGGGAATCTTCATTTAATGTTGCAGTTGAGGGAGTTAAAAAAGGTTCTAATAGTTTATTTTCTTGGTTAGCTGATATATGGATTAATATATGGCCCATGTGAGCGAGCTGGAAATGCGTGATATCCCTTAGTTTAATGTAGAGGAAGGGATCCAAAGGCTTAAGGAGATTGGGATCATGGAGTAGGTTAGTCATTTTATACCTATCATCTGAGCTGGGAGGGCCCAGAAGATATACCCTTGGCCAATGCCTTGTGCAATAGATTTGTGAGGACAGCACCTACATCTTTGAAGAGCCCTGTAGTTGCTCTTCTCTGTATGTCAGAGCTAACAGTGGGAGCCGCAGTTAGTCACTCAACTACAAAATTTAAATACAATGGGAATAATTGGATCCTGAGGTGGCAGGGGCGAAGTGGCAGCACTCAACCATCAAATGCAAAGTGGGCGTAGCTACTGTAATGGACAGAAGAGGCAAAGTGGCAATCAGAATAATCTGACTTATGTTGAGCTCTGGCGTTGGCTAATTAATCACAGTGTTCTTCGAAGTGAAATTGATAGGAAGCCTACTGCATTTCTACTTAATTTATGTAAGTAGAAAACTTCTAGGTCAAATGGACAAAAAACTAATTTGAATTTTAAAAACAGAGAATCATGGCTCCTCAATGAATTTTTAAATTTGTGCCAGTTTACACACCTAGAATCTCTTGAGTGAAGGGGAGGCCAGCTCCCTTTGAGGAAGGAACCAACTACACTACTGACAATTTATGCTGTTAATCTTTCTCCCTTCCTTCACCAAGGAGACTTCCAGCTTTTTACCAGTGTAACTGTGCATTGGGGAAAGGGAAATTATCAAACATTTTGGGGACTACTGGACATTGGCTCTGAGCTGACATTGATTCCAGGGGACCCAAAACGTCATCACGGTGCTCCAGTTAAGTAAGGGCTTATTGAGGTCAGGTAATCAATAGAGTTTTAGCTCAGGTCCAACTTACAGTGGGTCTAGTGGGTCCCTGGTCTCATCCTGTAGTCATTTCCTCAGTGCTAGAATGCATAATTGGCACAGACATACTTAGCAGCTGGCAGAAAGACCATATTGGCTCCCTGACTGGTAGGGTGAGGGCTACTATGGTGGGAAAGGACAAATGGAACCCATCAGAGCTGCCTCTACCTAGAAGAATAGTAAATCAAAAACAATATCACATCCCTGGAGGGACTGCGGAGATTAGTGCCACCATCAAGAACTTGAAAGATGCAGGAGTGATGATTTCCATGACATCCCCATTCAACTCTCCCATTTGGCCTATGCAGAAAAGAGATGGATCTTGGAAAATGGCAGTGGATTATCATAGGCTTAACCATGGGGTGACTCTAATTGCAGCTGCTGTACCAGATGCAGTTTTATTGCTTGAGGAAATTAACACATCTCCCGATATCTGGTATGGAGCCACTGACTTGGCAAATGCATTTTTCTCCATTCCCGTCCCTAAGGCCCACCAGAAGCAATTTGCCTTCAGCTGGCAAGGTCAGCAATATACTTTTACTGTCCTACCTCAGGGGTATATCAACTCTCTAGCTTTGTGTCATCTTATTTGGAGAGACCCTGATCACTCTCCACTTCCACAAGATATCACTCTGGTCCATTACATTGATGACATTATATTGGTTGGACTCAGTGAGCAAGAAGTAGCAAACATGCTGGACTTACTGGTGAGACATTTGCGGGCTAGGGGATGGGAAATAAATCCAATTAAAATTCAGGGACTTTACCTTAGTAAAATTTCTAGGGGTCCAGTGGTGTGGGGCCTGTTGAGATATTGCTTCTAAGGTAAAGGATAAGTTGCTGCATTTGGCCCCTCCTACAACCGAGAAAGAGGCACAGCACCTAGTGGGTCTATTTGGGTTTTGGACGCAATGCATTCCTCATTTGGGTGTGTTCCTCTGGCCCATTTATTGAGTGACGCGAAAGGCTGCCAGTTTTGAGTTGGGTTCACAACAGGAGAAGACTCTCCATCAGGTCCAGGCTGCTGTGCAAGCTGCTCTGCCACTTAAGCCATATGACCCAACAGATCCGATGGTGTTGAGGTGTCAGTGGCAGATGAAGATACTGTTTGGAGCCTTTGGCAAGTCCCCATAGGTGAATCACAGCCGAGGCATCTAAGATTTTGCAAGTCCCTGCCGTCTTCTTCAGATAACTACTCTCCTTTTGAGAGAGAGCTCTTGGCCTGTTACTGGGCTTTGGTGGAAACAGAACATTTGGCAATGGGTCATCAAGTCACCATGTGACCTGAACTGCCTCTTATGAACTGGGTGCTTTCTGACCCATCTAGTTATAAAGTGGCTCATGCACAGCAGCATTCCATCATCAAATGCAAGTGGTATATATATGTGATCAGATTTGAGCAGGTCCTGAAGGCAAAAGTGATTTACATGAAGAAGTGGCTCAAAAGTCCATGGTTTCCACTCCTGCCACGCTGCCTTCTCTCCCCCAGCCTGTACCAGTGGCCTTATGGGGAATTCCCTATGATCAGTTGACAGAGGAAGAGAAGAGTAGGGCATGGTTCACAGATGGTTCTGCATGATATACAGGCACCACCCGAAAGTTGACAGCTGCAGCACTACAGTTCCTTTCTAGGACATCCCTGAAGGACAGCAGTGAAGGGAAATCTTCTCATTGGGCAGAACTCTGAGCAGTGAACCTGGCTGTGCACTTTTCATGGAAGTAGAAATGGCCAGATATGCGATTATATACTGATTCATGAGCTGTAACAATAGTTTAGCTGGATGGTCAAGGAAGTTGGAAGAAGCACGATTGGAAAATTGGTGACAAACGTATGTGGGGAAGAGGCATGTGGATGGAGAGTGGTCAGAAATTGTGAAGTTATTTGTATCCTATGTGAATGTTCACCAGCGGGTGACCTCAGCAGAGGAGGATTTTAATAATCGAGTGGATAATATGACCTGTTCTGTTGTTAGCACTCAGCCTCTTTCCCCAGCCACCCATGTCATCACCCAGTGGGCCCACGAACAAAGTGGCCATGGTGGCAGGGATGGATGTTACACGTGGGCTCAGCAACGTGGACTTCTGCTTACCAAGGCTGACCTGGCTGTGGCCACTGCTGAGTGCCCAATTTGCCAGCAGCAGAGACCAACACTGAGCCCCCAATATGGTACCATTCCTCGGGGTGATAAGCCAGCTACCTGATGGCAGGTTGATTATGTTGGACCTCTTCCATCATGGAAAGGACAGAGGTTTGTCCTCACTGGAATAGACACTTACCCCGGATATGGGTTTGCCTATCTTGCACTCAATGCTTCTCCTAAAACTACCATCTGTGGACTGATGGAATGCCTTTTCCACCATCATGGTGTTCCACACAGCATTGCCTCTGAGCAAGGCACTCACTTTAGAGCTAAAGAAGCGTAGCTGTGGGCTCATGCTCATGGAATTCATTGGTCTTACCATGTTCCCCATCATCCTGAAGCAGCTGAATTGACATAATGGTGGATTGGCCTTCTGAAGTCACAATTATAATGCCAACTAGATGACGATACAAAGCTGGGAAACGTTCTCCAGAAGGCCATGTATGCTGTGAATCAGCATCCAATATATGGTACTGTTTCTCCCATAGCCAGGATGCATGTGTCCAGGAATCAAGGGGTGGAAGTGAAAGTGGTACCACTCACCATCACCCCTAGTGATCCACTAGCAAAATTTTTGCTTCCTGTTCCCATGACATTACATTCTGCTTGCCCAGAGGTCTTAGTTCCAGAGCGAGGAATGCTGCCCCTAGGAGACACAACAATTTGAATAAATTGAAGTTAAGATTGCCACCTGGATACTTTGGGCTCCTCCTACCTTTAAGTCAATAGGCTAAGGAGAGATACAGTGTTGGCTGGGTGATTGGTCCAGACTATCAAGATAAAATCAGTCTACTACTCTACAACAGAGGTAAGGAAGAGTATGCATGGAATACAGGAGATCTATTGGGGCATCTCTTAATATTTACCATGCCCCATGATTAAGGTCAATGTGAAACTACAATAATCCAATCCAGGCAGGACAAGAAATGGCTCAGACTCTTCAGGAATTAAGGTTTGGGTCACTCCACTAGGGAAAAAAAAACAAAAAACAAAAAAAAACCATGGCTTGCTGAGGTGCTTGCTGAAGGCAAAGGGAATATAGAATGAGTAGTAGAAGAAGGTAGTCATTGATACCAGCTATGACCACATGACCAGCTGCAAAAACAAGGACTGTAATTGTCATGAATATTTCCTCCTTCTTTTGTTAAAAACATATTTGTGCATTTATCCACTTGTACTGGGAAAATATCTTTATTTTACTGCCTTTTTCCTTTATCATGTGACATAACATTTATTGATTTCATATCAGTATTTAAGTATTGTTAACTTTATGTAATAGCATTTGGGTTGGGGATTGGTGTGTCCAGTTTATGAAGGATAGTTGTATTATGTTAGGCATAATTATGACATTATTATTGTCTTTATCTGAAGATTATGTATAATCTCATGAGATGTGTGTGTCTTCAAGTTAACAAAAGGTAGACTTGTGATGGTTAATACTGAGTATCAACCTGATTGGATTGAAGGATGCACAGTATTGATCCTGGGTGTGTCTGTGAGGGTGCTGTCAAAGGAGAATAGCATTTGAGTCAGTGGGCTGGGAAAGGCAGTCCCACCCTTAATCTGGGTTGGCACCATCTAATCAGTTACCAACGTGGCTAGAATAAAAAGCAGGCAGAAAATCATGAAAAGACTAGACTGGCCTAGCCTCCCAGCCTACATCTTTTTCCCATGCTGGGTGCTTCCTGCCCTCAAACATCGGACTCCAGGTTCTTCAGTTTTGGGACTTGGACTGGCTCTCCCTTCTCCTCAGCTTTTAGATAGCCTATTGTGGGACCTTGTGATCATGTGAGTTAATATTTAATAAACTCTCTCTCTCTCTCTCTGTCTCTCTCTCTCTCTCTATATATATATATATATAATTAGTTCTATTCCTCTAGAGAACCCTGACTAATACATCCTTCCCCCAAACTGCCTTTGAAAACCACTCATCTATGAGCTTTGAAAGAGATTGATTTGAGTACTAACTCCATCTCCCACATGATATGGCCAGCCTTGTGTCTTTTACACTCTTTCTTTACTGCAGTGCTGTGGACTTTATTTGTGCAGGGGGCAGGAAAAACTTGGCGATTACAAGCATATGTATATATACTCTGTTGTATTTTGTCCACTTCTTATTAAATTTTATTCTGTAATATTATATATATTTGACATTCCCATTGTGCACAGGTCCCTGATAGAGACTGTAGGATATTCTCAGAATCATTCTGCAGATGAGCTAATAATTGAACTGATTAAGGAACTAATGATTATTAATGTTATTAAGTAGAAGAAATAAAAGAATATGACATAGAAGTTTGGTTGTTGAAATAAACAAACAAGCAAATAACAATCATAATAACAATAGTGGTAATCTTTTATAATCATTTATTAATTAGGGTTACAAAGGCTTAAGGACTAATTATATAGAGCAGTGAAAAGAATTTCAACTTCTGAAACTAATCTGGCAAATCTATAAACATTTTATTCTCTCCATCTAAACTATGTCTAATATATTGAGATGTAATATGAAAAATGTGTTATTAATAATTGTTTCATCAGCAATAAGAAGATTATTCAGCCAGCAAACACATGCTGAAAAGTGTCTTTGGAGAATAGAATTTGTCATTGAATATGGATGTCAGGAAAGAATCTGGGCAAAAGCAATTGGATTGGAAAAGGAAGCATAATCACCAAAATAAACAAAGTATATTTTACTGGAGAGCCCAATCTACTTGAGATTCAGCTGTAAATAACTCATTTATAGCTCATATGAAAAAGAAATTATATAGTAGAAGAAATGGATACAGAAATGTTTATGGCAAAATTTTCAGTGTATCTTTATCAAGACATTCATTTTGACTGAGAGCTAATTTTATGTATAAAATTATTTATAATATCAGCTTAAAGTAACTGGAAGTGTAGCACTCTTTCTAAAACTGTTTATCTGGATATTATAGCTTTTCTCAACAATACAATTTTAATCTGGCACAAAGACTCCTCAAAAAATTATCCCTCTGATATTTATGTAAATCAGTTAGTCCTTTGATAATGTTATTTATATTTACACACACACACACATGCACACACACACATACACATGCATATGTATTTATTTACCAAGAGTTTATGCTCAATATTTAATGAAGCTTTGAATATTGAGACAGAGCACAAAACCTTTATGATTTCCATTTATCAAGAAAAGGAATTAAAGACTCAAAATTACAATTTTGAATTGGACCAAAAGCTGGACCTAAAACTGGAAATAATTGTCTCAACCAAACATTTTGAAAAATTAAAATATACTTCTAAATCTCTAGAATATGCATGTTTCCTTCTTAAGCGTCCTGACTATGCTATGAGGAGATTATCCTTTCACTTTTTTGTTTCAATTCTGGTGTGTGTGTGTGCGTGTGTGTGTGTCTATGTTTCTGTGTCTGTGTATTTCATATAAATGATTGATATAGCTTTAAAGATTTTCTCAGTATGACTAAATTTTAGAAGGGTTTTTTTTTTCTGCCTCTGGGTCCCTAACCTTGCTTTCCTTAGAGCATCACTTTAGAATATTTGTAATTGCAAATTCTTTCTCTGCCCCTTTGAGATGTAAATCTTTTTAAAAGCCTCCTGCCAGTTTCACAACTCAAGGACCTGGGAGCCATCTCTTTGAAATGCAATCATCAATGAAGATAGTGTCCCTCTCTTCTAGTCTCTGCAGGAGCGTGGGAGTCTAACTTTGGAGGGTGCATTGCTCTAAGTTGTAAAACTACCTCATGTCATTTGGCTGATGCCAATTAGCTAACACAGATAGTCTATGATCTCCCTGACCCCAGCTTTCAAAAACTCTTTTGCTCTTTGTTTTGCCAGAGTTGAGTTGAGAGCTCAGACTGAGTTCCATCTGACCTCTGCCCGTATTGCAGTCACCTTTCTTGCCTGTTTAACTTTGACAAGTGCAATGTTTACTTTGACATATGTGTGTGAAAATAATATAGAAGTCAGTGACTTTACCTTGCTCTTCTTAGTTTTTTAGGAAATTAGCATCATCAATTTCAAGTCCTGGTGAATTTCTAATAACAATGAATCCTGCGATAATTTGAGAGCTCAGAGAGTTTTTCTAAATCCCAGTCTATCCTAATGAAAGGCTTAATAGACATGTAACTCTGCCATACGGATTATGGGTGTTAATCTTAAATCAACAACTCCTGAAAAGTTTGTGTGTGATAATAATTCCATGAGTAAAAGCAACAATCTGGCCCCTCGTATCCACAGGTTTCACATCTGTGGATTCAACCAACTGTGGATAATAAATATATAAAAAAATACAAAGTAACCATACAACAATAAAAATAATACAAATGTTAAAATACAGTATGACAACTACTTACATAGAATTTACATCACATTGGATATTATCAATAATCTAGAGGTGATTTAAAGCATATGGGAGCATGTGCATAAGTTATATATGCAAATACTACATCATTATATATCAAGAACTCGTGCAACCACAGATTTTGGTATCCACAGAGGGCCTAGAGCCAATCCCCTGCAAGTGCCAAATAAAAATTAGTTTAAAAAATAATTTTCTGGATTAGTATTTGTACAAGTGTTAAATAGAGAAATGTGTAGCACTCACTAGTCATGTATAGCATGCAGTATAGCAAAGCAGGTCATGTGGGAAGAGCTAATCTCTTACTGCCTGGGTTCCCATCCCACCACTGTACCCTTTACAAGTTGGATTAATCTGGGCAATACATAGGAAAACTCTCTTAATGCCTATAAATTTGTAAATTTTAAAAAACAAGAATAAATAGCTCTATTGTGGAGATTAGTTGTGCAAATCCGTTAAAAAATATTCTCACACTGTCTGACATATACTAATGCTTCAGTAAATTATAATACTATTATATGAATTCTGGAAATGGCATTGTGGGAAAATAAGAAATACACAATAGTCTTAGTACTAAACAATTGTTTGATCTTGAGTATTTCAACTTCCCTGGTCTTCTGTTTGTTATGATTCTTTCTACTCATTGGTTCAATAATCGATTAAATATGAAAATATTTAGAGGAGTTAATTAAGGGAGATGAAAGTAATGGTGGAGCCCTAGAAAACAGATGTCAAAAACTGATTCTCCCTTTCTGGATAGACATATAATTCCACAAATATAATTCCTATATAATTTCAAAAGGAAATTGTTTGAGGGTAGGATATATATTCAACAGAAAAATTACTCTAAGCAAATATATATTCATGACAGTAATAATTGTCAAATTATCATGTAGTATATAGTAGGTTCTCAAGAAACACACATTAAACTTAATAATTCTGCTTAGATAATATACTCAATTGTAGGGGATTTTGAAATAATAAAAGAGCAAGAATTAGGAAAAGTGCTCCAGGGAAAGATAAAGAACTTTATTATTTAAACTATTTGATTTCATTCTAAACACTACAGTTCTCACAACAGTAATTATGAACTTTCTCCATTGGAGAATACCACCTCTGTACAATGTGAATCTCATTTCATCTTTGATAGACAGTTTGTTAGGATTCTCTTATGAATGTCTTAGCAACAAACACCTTTTGGAGCGTTGTAAATATTGACAGAGCATTGAAAATGCTCTGTCAATGGTTCTTTCAGGAACCAGTACATGGAGATTGCTATCACTAGTTTTGTTCACATTATAACAGGGTTTCTACTTAGCATAATCAAATGAACCAAAATAGAAAACCCAAGATAAACAAATGAAAAATATTGAGATTTGAAGGAAAAAAAATAAAACCATAATTATCTTTAGATAATATAGGGTCTATATAATTTTTTTCATTAGTGAGTATAATAATGCTATTTAGAAATAAGACCAATATGCAAAATTTAATTAGAATGCTTTATACTAAAAAGAAATTGTGAAAGATGGGAAAAATATTAAAATATATGTATATATATATATACACACACACACTCACAAAATAAGTAGTAGTCATTTTACCAAAACTATCTTAATCCCCTGGATAAAAAGTATTTAAGTATTCCCCTAATTCAAAAATATTTTCATAATCTAAAAATTAATCCTCATATCCCAATTGGCAGTCAGTCCTTATTCCTTCAACAGTACCCTTTCTACCCTCCTTTTGGTACATGGCAGTTATTCATCTACTCTCAGGGTCTATGGATTTGCCTATTATGAACACTCTGTATGAATAAAACCATACTATGTTTTCGCTTTTATTGTCTGGGTTATTTCACTTATCACTGTATTTTCCAGGTTCATTAATGCAGTAGCATTTATTAGTACTTAATTTTTATGACCAAAAATATTTTGTTGTCGTGATATGCCATATTATGTTTGTCCATTCATTAGTTGATGGACATTTGAGTTGTTTCATTCTTTTGGCTAATATGAATGAAGTTGCTAAGAACATTCATATACACGTTTTATGTTTACATCATTTCCAGGTATCGTGATAAACTCAGTAGAGGAATTGCTCAGTCATGGAATAACACTATACTGAACTTTCTGGTGAATTACTGTGTTCCAAAGTAATTGCACAATTTTATATTCATATTGGTAATGTATGAGGGTTTTATTTTCTCCTCACTCTCACCAAAATGCATGTTAAATAATATCTCACTGTGGTTTTGATATACATCTCCCTAATGACCCATGATAGCACCTTTTTATGTGCTTATGAACTATTTGTGTATCTTCTTTGGAGGAATGTCTACTGAAATACTTTGCCTGTTTTATAATTGAGTAGTTTTTCTTTTGGTTGTAGAATTGTGAATGTTTTTATATATTCTGGATATTGGCCTTATATTTTGTAACCTTACTGAACTTGTTTATCAGCTCTAATAGTTTCTTTTTATTATTATTTAGGATTTTATATAAGCAATATTTGCAAATACAGATTATTTTACTTCTATCTTCCCAATCTGGTTACCTTCTATTTATTTTTCTAATGTAATTGTCTTAGCTAGAACCTCCAAAACAATATTGAATAGAAATTACAATAATGAGCATCTTTTTCTTGTTCCAAGTGTTAGGAGGAGAGCTTTCTCTCTTTCACCAATAATCATGATGTTAGCAGTGAATTTTTCATAAATATCTCTTATCTTGTTGATTACATTGCCTTATATTCCTAGTTTGTAAAATGTTTTGATCACAAAAGTGTATTAGATATGTCAAATACTTGCTATGCATCTATTGAGAGGATAATGTGATTTTTGTTATTTTATCAATATGCTATATTAAATTAATTTACTTTTAAATGGTGAAAAAGAAAACTCCTTTCACTTCCGGGATAAATCTTCCTTACTTCTGGATTCTGTTTGCAATTTTTGTCAATTATTTTTATGTCCGTATTCATAAGGAGTATTGGCCTATAGTTCTCTTTTCTTGTGATGTCTTTATCTAGTCTTGGTATCAGATAAATCTGTCCTGGAAGTTGGGAAGTGTTTCTGCCTCTACAATTTTTTAGAAGAATTTGTGACACATTGCTATTATTTTTCTGTAAGCATTTAGTAAAATCTATCAGTGATGGTATCCAATCAGGAGCATTCCTTTCTGATAAATTTTGTTATTAATATTTCAATCTCTCTACTTGTTGTGGGTCTATTCAGATTTTGTTTTTTCTTGTCAGGTTTGTATCATTCTAGGAATTTGTGTATTTCAGCTAGTGCTATGGTTTGGGTATGGATTATCTGTCCCCTCCAAAGTTCATGATGAAATTTGAACCCCCATGTGGTAGTGTTGGGAAGTGGAGCCTAGTGGGAGATGTTGGGTTATGAGGTGAATCAATCTTAATGGTACATACTTGAGGTAATGAGTTCTTACTCTCTTGAGACTGGATTAGTTTTCACAGAGGTTATTTGCTGCCCTTGAGAGTGGGTTGTTATGAAGCCAGGGAATCTTCATGTTTTCATCTTTTCATAGGTGTTCACTTCCCATTTGACCTTCTCCATAACGTTGTCACAGAATGAAAGCCATTGCCAGAAGCCAAGGCTATGCCCTTGACGCTTTCAGCCTGCAGAACAGTGAGTTTAATAAACTTGCTTTCATTATAAATTACCGAGTCTCAGGTATTCTTTTATTATAACACAAAATGGACTAAGACACATAGGCTATTTAATTTGTTGGTATACATTTTTATAATACTCCCTTATGACACTTTTTATTTATGTAACATGGTGCTAATGTCTCATCCTCCCTGATTTTTATTATTTCCATTTTTTTTGTTTTTTCTACATAAAGATTTATCAATTTTGTTGACTCAAAGAACTAACTTTCGGTTTCATGGCTTTTCCTATTGTTTTGTTAGTTATATTTTATTTGTTTATTTCATCTCTTTATTACTTCCTTCCTCCTGCATGCTTTGAGTATGAATTACTCTATTTTTTTAGTTTCTTAAGGAGGAAGTTTAGTTTACTGATTTAATATCTGTCTTCATATTTATATAGGCATTATAGCTATGTGCTTTATCTCAGCACTTCTTTAGCTACAGCCCATAAGTTTTTCTGTTTTTTTAACTTCACTCGTGTCAAAGTGTTATGTAATATTCGTTGTGATTTTTTCTATGACTTACATTTGCACATTAACTCGTAACTTATGATTAAAACAAACTTAATGAAAAGTAAACAAAAGCTTTGTTCTTAGATAGCAAATATTGTACTTCCCCTTTATTTGGTATATTATTATCCTGCAAATAATATATTTTTACATAGTATGTTTATTAATACTGATTTATAATAATTCCTTCATGTAGTTTAATTTTTAATCAGATAACGAAAAAAGTTATAAACAAAATTCCTTTTTATTATATTTATAAAAGACATTAACTTTGTATTTATTATTATTGGAGCCCTTTATTCTTGATGTGGATTTGAGTTATTGTCTTGTGTTCTTTCATTTCAAACTGAGGGATTTCTATTAGTATTTCTTATACAGCAGGTCTGATAGCATCAAATTCTCTGTTTTTGTTTATCTAAGTATATCTTAATTTATTCTTTTAGCCTTCATTTTTAAGGTTAGTTTTACTGAACATAGAATTCTTGGTTGTCAGTCTTTTCCTTCTGTACTTGGAATATGTTATCTCATTGCCTTCTGGCCCCATGATTTTTTCTAAGAAATCAGCTCTTAATGTTCCTGATATTCCCTTGTAGACAAAGACTCCTGTCTCTCTTATTGCCTTCAAGGTTCTCTCACACTTTTTAGCTGTTAATATTTTAATTACGGCATGCCTAGGTGTAGATCCTATAATGGTTTTTATCAAAAATAAAAATATTTGCCACTATTTATTCAAATGGTCTGTCACATTCTCTCTCTCTTCTGGAACACTCATTATGTGTTTGTTGGTATTCAGATGGTGTTTCACAGTACTTTATGGCTCTATCTACATTTCTTCACTTCTTATTTTTCTTCCTCAGTTGATCAGTCATTAACTTTGATAATTTTTCTTTCAGCTGAGAATTGCTACTTAGCTCTTTAGGGGAATATTTTATTTCAGTATTTTTAATTTTCCAATCCAGAACATATGTTTAACTATTTTAAATAATAATTTCTGAAGACGGCATAAAACAAGATGGCCAAATAAATGCCTTCACTAATTGTCCTTTCTGCAGGACAGAAAACTGAAAAACTACCCACACAAAAATGCAACTTCATGAGAACCAAAAATCAGGTTAGCAATCGTAGTACCTGGTTTTAACTTTATATTTTTGAAAGAGGTACTTAAGGGAGTAGGAAAGAATCTAAAATAGCCACCACCACCCCTATTCCATTTTCTGGCAGTGGCTGTGTGGAGCTGAGAGAAAATTTGTGTGCTCGAGGAGGAGCACAGTGGTTGTGGGATTCTGCATTGGAACTCATTATTGCCCTGTCACAGAGGAAAGCAACACCAAATAGAACCCAGTCAGTACTCAAGAAGGGAGCATGTAGACCAGCCCAAGCAAAAGGGAATCATGATCCCAGCAGCCAGAACCTGAGTTCTGGCAAGCACTATCGTTAGCTAAAGTGCAATGAGGTGTTAAATAAACCTGAAATGCAGGCTAGGCCAAAATTGCTGCAATTTCTGCACAACTCCTGGTGCTGGGCAACTCAGAGCCCATGGACATGGGGGCAAAAGACCCAGTGAGACATCAGCCAGGGTGGCCAAGGGAGTGTTTATGCCACCCCTCCCCTAAATGCAGGCAGCACAGCTTATACTTCTATGGGAGATTCATTCCTGCCACTTGAGGAGAGGAGAGGGAAGAGTAAAGAGGACTTTGTCTTGTAATTTGAATACCAGCTCAGACACACTAGGACAGGGCACCAGGCAGAGTCCTAAGGTCTTCATTCCAGGCCCTAGCTTACAGATGACATTTCTACACATACCTGTTCTTATTTCTAGAAATAAGACTACTGGCCAAAAGAGAACCCATGCTTTAAAGGGAAGGACTCAGTCCTGACAGGATTTATCACCTGCTGATTAGAGAGCCCTTGGAACCTGGATAATCAGCAGCAGTACTAGGTAGTACTCATCTTGGGCCTTGGGTTAGACTCAGAGATGTGCTGACTTCAGGTATGACCCAGTATATTTCCAGCAGTGGTGCCTACAGGAGAGTCCTTCTGTCTGAAAGAAAGGAGAGGTAACAGTAAAGGGACTTTGTCTTATGGTTTAGGTACAAGCTTGGCCACAGTTGGGTAGAAAACAAAGCACGTTTTTGGGGTCCCCAATTCCAGGCTGTGAATCTTGAATGGCATTTCTGGACCTGCCTTGGGTGAAAGGAGAGCCCACTGCCCTGAATTGAAGGGTCTCAGGCCTGACAGTATTCACCATAACCTGACTGAAGAGCCCTTGGACCTTGAATAAACATTGATGATAGCCAGGCAGTACTCACCACAGGCTAGGGCAGTTGTGGCCATGGGGAGAAAATTCTCTGCTAGTGGAAAGGAGAGGCAAGAATGGGAAGGATTTTGTCTTGTGGCTTGGATGCCATCTCAGCTGCAGTAGACTTAAAAAAAAAACTTTGACATACTGAAGAACTCATCAAGGTCTCTTACTAGCAGAACTTATCAAATAGAAGAAAGAGTTAGTAAGCTTGAAGAAGGCTATTTGAAAATACACAGTCAGAGATCCAGAAAATCTTCAGGATCTAGAATATAGCCTTAAAATGGCAAATCTGAGAGTCATTTGCCTTAGTATAGACAGCTTTCTATACTTATAGCAAAATACCATTATTTAAGTACACGAAAGTTAAAGAACACCAAGCAGATTTAAACCAAATAAGACTACTGAAAGACATTTAACAATCAACTCCCACAGATCAAGTATAAAAAAAGTATCCTAAAAGCAGCAAGAGAAAAGAATCAAATAATATGCAATGAATCTCCATTATAACTGGTAGCACACTTTTCAGTAAAAATCTCACAGGTCAGGAAAGAGTGGTATGACATATTTAAAATGCTGAAGGAAAAAAAAAATTACCTTAGAACAGTATATCCAGGGAGAATATCCTTCAAACATGAAGGAGAAATAAAACTTTCCCAGACAAACAAAAGCAGAGAAATTTATCAAACCCAGACATGTCTACAAGAAATGCTAAAGAAATTTCTTCAATACAAAAGAAAAGAATGTTATTGAGCAACAAGAAAATAAGAAATCATTTGAAGGTACAAAACTCATGTGTAATAATAAGTATGCAGAAAAACAGATTATAACAGTAATTGTGATATGTAACTACTCATATCTTGAGTACAAATACTAAAACATGAATAGATTGAAAATAATTACTACAATTTTTCATGATATAGTACAATAAGATATAAATAACATCAAACAAAGTTAAAAAGCAGAGGGACAAAATTTGTGTAGAGTTGTTACTAGTTTTCTCATTGCTTGTTAGATTGTGATGCAGTGTCAAGTCATCAGTAGACTAAAATTATGGTTTATGAGATATTATTTGTAAGCCTCATGGTAACCTCAATCAACATACAATAGATACACAAAAATAATAATCAAGAAGTTATAATATATTACAAGTTAAAGTAATCTTCTCTAAAAGGAAGATAAGAAGGAAGGAAACAAGGAATAGAAGACCATAATACAACCAGGAAACAAATAACAAAATAGCAGGACTAAGTCCTTACCTATAAATAATAACACTGAATGGAAATGGAGTAAACTCTCCAGTCAAAAGACATATAGTGGCTGAATGGATAAAAAACCCAGATCCAATGATTTCTTGCCTATAAGAAACATACTTCACTTATAAAGACACACATAGGCTGAAAAAAAATGAAAAGAGGTATTTTATGCAAATGGAAACCAAAAGGTGAAGGAGTCACTATACATATACAAGAAAAAATAAGTTTCCAGAAAAATAAAACTATAAAAATAGATTTAAAAAGTGTTTTATATAATGACAAATGGATCAATTCAGCATGAGAGTATAACAATTGTACATATATGTGACCCTACACTGAAGCACCAAGATATATAAAGGAAATATTATGAGAGCTACAGAGAGAGATAGCCCCTAGTAAAATAATAGCTGGAGATTTCAACATTCCACTTACAGCATTGAATAGATCATCCAGGCAGAAAATCAACAAAAGAACATCAAACTTAATGTGTACTGGAGACCAAATGGACCTAAAAGATATTTACAGAACATTTCATCCAATACCTGCAGAATACACATTCTTCTCCTCAGTACATGAACCTTTCTCAAAGATAGACTATACCTTAACTCAAAAATGAATCTCAAAAAATTCAAAGAAATTCAAATATCAGACGTCTTCTCGAACCACAATAGAATAAAACTAGAAATCATTATCAACAGGAATTTTGGAGACTATGGAAACATATGGAATTATAACAATATCCACATGAACAACATGTGAGTCAATGCAGAAATTTAGAAGTAAATTGAAAAAGTTATTGACACAAATTATAATGGAAGCACAATATACTAAAACCTATAGGATATAGTGAAAGCAGTACTAACAGGAAAGTTTATAGATATAAGCATCTATATTGCAGAAGCAGAAAAACATGAAATAAACAACCTAATCATTCATCCTAAACAGCTATAAAAGCAAGAGAAAATGAAACCCAAAATGAGCAGAAGAAATAATAAAGACAAGAAGAGAGATAAATGAAATTGAAACAAAAAAACAGACAATCAATCAAATGAAAAGTTGGTTTTCGAAAAGATAAATAAAATTGACAAACTAGCCAGACTAAGAAAAAAAGAGAGAAGGTCCATACGCATAAAACCAGGGATGAAAAAAGAGAGGTAACAACTGATCCCTTAGTAATTCAAAGGAACATTAGCGGCTACTATGAGCAACTATATGCCAGTAAATTGGAAAACATAGAAGAAATGCATAAACTCCTAAACAAATAAACCTACCAAGATTGAACCATGAAGAAATGCAAAACCTGAACACTCCAATAACAAGTAATGATATAAAAGCCCTAGTAAAAAAGTCCCTCACAAAGAAAAGCCCAGGACTTGAAGGCTTCACTGCTGAATTTTACCAAACATTTAAAGAAAACCTAATACCAATCCTACTCAAACTATTCTGAAAAATAAAGGAGAAGAGAATACTTCCAGACTCATTCTATGAAGCCAGTATTACCTTGATAACAAAATCAGACAAAGAATCATCAAATAAATAAATAAATAAGAAACTACAGGCCAATATCCATAATGAATATTGATGTAAAACTCCTCAACAAAACATTAGCTAACTGAATTCAAAAACACACTCAAAAATCCTTCATTAGGACCAAGTGGGATTTATTCCTGGGATGCAAGCCTAGTTCAACTTATGCAAATCAATCAATGGATACATATATCAACAGAATGAAGGACAAAAACCATATGATCATTTCTATTGATGCTGAAAATTTTTGATATAATTCAACATGGCTTCATGATAAAAATCCTAAAAAAAAAAACTGGCTATAGAAGGAGCATACTTCAATACAATAAAAACCATATATGACAGACCCACAGGTAGTATCATATTGAATGGGGAAAAAAATGAAAGCCTTTTCTCCAAGATCTGGAACATGACAAGCATGAGCACTTTCCAGTGTTATTCAGCATAGTACTGGAAATCCTAGCTAGACCAATCAGACAAGAGAAGAAATAAAGTGCCTCCCAATTAGAAAAAAGTCAATTTATGCTTTTTTGCAGATTATGTGATCTTATATTTGGAAAAACCTAAAAATTCCACAAAAAATCTACTAGAACTGATAAATAAATTCAGTAAAGTTTCAGCATACAAAATCAACATACAGAAATCAGTTCCATTTATATGTCCCTATAGCAAACAATCTGAAAAGGAAATAAAGAAAGTAATTTCATTAAAAATAGCTACAAGTGAAATTAAATAACTAGAAATCAACCAAAAAAACGTGAAAGATGTCCACAATGAAACGTATAAAATATTGATGCAGCCAGACATGGTGGCTCATGCCTGTAATACCAGCACTTTTGGAGGCTGAGATGGGCAGGTCACTTGAGGCCAGGAGTTCAAGACCAGACTGGTCAACATGGTGAAACCCGGTCTTTATTAAAAAAAAAAAAAAAGAGGTTCTTGTGGTGGCACATGCCTA
This sequence comes from Symphalangus syndactylus, assembly GCF_028878055.3. Classification (NCBI taxonomy): domain Eukaryota; kingdom Metazoa; phylum Chordata; class Mammalia; order Primates; family Hylobatidae; genus Symphalangus; species Symphalangus syndactylus. The sequence continues at coordinate 31,583,459 of NC_072426.2, forward strand.
TAATTCCAGCTACTTAAGAACCTGAGACATGAGAATCATTTACATCCTGGAAACAGAGGTGGCAGTGAGCCGAGACTGTGCCACTGCACTCCAGCCCAGGTAATAAAGAGAGATGAGGAAAAAAAAAAAGAAAGAAAGAAAAAGAAGAAAAGATTGATATAAGAAATTGAAGAGGACACATAAAAATGGCAGGATATTCCATTTTCATGAATTGAAAGAATCAATATTGTTAAAATGCCCATACTACACAAAACAATATACAGGTTCAATGCAATTCCTATCAAAATACCAATGACATTCTTTACATAAATAGAAAAAACAATCCTAAAATTTATATGGAACCACAAAAGTTCCCAAATAGCAAAAGCCACCCTAAGCAAAAAGAACCAAACTGGAGAAGTCACATTACCTGACTTCAAATTATACTACAGAACTATAGTAACCAAACCAGCACTGTACTGGCATTAAAAAGACACATGGGCAAGTGGAACAGAATAGAGAACTCAGAAACAAATCTAGATGACTACAGTGAACTTATTTTTGACATTGGTGCTAAGATCCTACATTGCAGAAAGGACAGTCTCTTTAATAAATTATGCTGAGAAAACTGGGTATCCATAAGCAGAATAAAACTAGACTCCTGTCTCTTGCCAAATACAAAAGTTAAATCAAAATGAATTCAAGATTTAAATCTGAGACCTCAAACTATAAATCTTCTACAATAAAACATTGGAGAAACTCTCTAGGCCATTGAACTGGGCAAAGTTTCTTGAATAATACCCCACAGTCACAGGAAATCAAAACAAAAATAGACAAATGGGTTCATATCAAGTTAAAGAGCTTCTGCACGGGAAAGGAAACAATCAACAAAGTGAAAATACAACCCACAAAATGGGAGAAAATATTTCCCAACTATCCATCTGAGAAAGGATTAATAAAGAGAATATGTAAGGAACTGAAAAAAACTCCATAGAAAAAATCTAATAATCTAATAATCTAAAATGGGCAAAATATTTGAATAGACATGTCTCAAATAAGACCCATAAATGGAAAAGAAGCACATAAAAAGGTGCTCAATATTATTGATCATCAGAGACTGCAACTGAAAATTGCAATGAAATATCACTTCACCCCAGTTAAAATGGCTTATATCCAAATGTCAGGCAATAACAAATGCTGGTGAAGATGTAAAGGAAAGAAAACTCCTGTACGCTGTTGTGGGGGTGAGGGGTGTAAATTACAACCACTAAGGAGAGCCATTTTGAGGTTCCTCAAAAAGTTAAAAATAGAATTTCCATATGATGCAGCAATCTCACTGCTAGATATATACCCAAAAGAAAGAAAAACAGTATATTTAAGAGATATCTGCATTCTCATGTTTATTGCAACACCATTCACAATAGTCCAGATTTGGAGGTGACCTAAGAGTTCATTCACAGATGAGTGGATAAAGAAAATGTAGTACATCTACACAATAAAGTACTATTCAGCCATAAAAAAAGAATGGGATCCTGTCATTTGCAAAAACTTGGATGGAATTGGGGTCATTGTATTAAGTGAAATAATCCAGGCACAGAAAGACAAACATTATTAGTTCTCACTCATTTGTGGGAGCCAAATTTAAAACAATAGAAGTCATAGAGGTAGAAAGTAGAATGATGGTTACCATGGGCTGGGAAGAGCAGTAAGGGGAGGGGTAAGTGGGGATGATCAGTGTATACAAAAATATTAAATAGAAAAAATAAGACCTTGCATATCATAGCACAACAGGGTGACTACAGTCAATGATAATTTATTGTACATTTTAAAACAAATAAAAAAAGTATAATTGGATTGTTTGTAACAAAAGGTAAGGATAAATGCTAGAGGAGTTGTATGCCCTGTTTACCCTGATGTGATTGTTATATATTGTATGCCTGTATCAAAGCATCTCATGTATATTCTAAATGTATACACCTACTATGTACCCCCACAGATTGAAAATTAAAAAACATTCTGTCTTTCCTAATAGTCTGTATTTAGTGAGACATTGTTTATATACCTCATTGTTTAGATGGGCTTTCCTTTATTTCTTTGAAGCTATTTAAAAGAGTTGGTTTTAAATCTTTATCTAGTAAGTTCAGTGTATAGACATCTCAGGAATAGTTTGTATTCACTGATTTTTTCCTAAATATGGGTCACATTTTGTTTTGTTTCATCAACATTTTTTTTTCCAAAAATTGGACATGTTGAATAATATAGTGTTGCCACTCCAGAAATCAGATTTCTTACTGCCCCCTACTTAAGTATTGTTTCTGTTGGTTGTTGCTGCCTCTGCTCAATTTTGCTTAGTGACTGTCTTAAACAATTTGTGTAAAGCTTATATGGTTTATCGTGCATGGCTTTGAAGTCTGTGCTTGTTTGGACTAGTGGTCATACAGCTGTTTTCTCAAATGAAAGGAATCAATATGCCTCCCAGCCTTTTCCTAGGGGTTCTGTGTGCATGTTTGATCACACCATGAAGTTCTGCAAGACATTTTTAAACTCTGTCTCAGCTTTTATTCTTGCCTGTGGAGAGGTTCAAGGTCACTGAGGTAAGAGCTTAGGGCCTACTCTGGTTATTTCTGGGCACTCACAGAAATTCTATTCTTTTAGTATCCCAGAAATATGTTGAAGGTTTGCAAAGCCTCAGATGAACAAGGAACATGTAATTCCCCAGCTTTTCCTTTTAATTTTCTGGTTGGCTTGTTTGCCTGAACTGTTACTGCTGCCTCAAGCAGTTGTTACGTTAAACAATTGCTGCTGATTGTTTTCAACAAATTCTTCTAGAGAAAATTCTGCTGACAACAATGAGCTCTGAGTCAGTTTGAATAAAGACATGCCCTGTGAATGGGGAGTTTCCAGGTATCTGTCACCCAGTGATATAATAACATATTTTTGGGAAAGAGTTCCAAAGATGTTTTCCTCCTCCTCTGGATGTTAGCCTACTAGTTTTCACCATGATTGCAGAAGGGCTTTCAAGGCTTCCATAAAGTTAGAAAAGGAAATGCAAACAAGATGAGTAAAAATACCACAAAGCTCACTATTCTCACTGAGATTTAGATGCTTTTCTTGAATAAATGCTCCTTGGGTTTTTGCAAGCTATGGCTCATTTCTAGAGCTCTAAAAAAGTTGATTTTGACCATTTTTCAACAGGGTTATCATGTCTTTTATGGAAAAAAAGATTTTTGGAAGTCCTTATTCTGCCATTTACATCACTAAAAAAATACTTCTTTTCCCTATTGTTAACTATAGTTGCCCTATTGTGCTACTGAACACTAGTATCTTATTCCTTATATCTAACTGTATTTTTGTATTTATTAACCTTTACTCCCCCTTCCCTATCACATTTCCCTTCATTTGGTAACCATGATTCTACTCTCTGTCTTCATGAATGTAATTTTTTTTAGCTTCTACATATAAGTGAGAATATGCAATATTTTTATTTATGTGTCAGGCTTATTTCACCAAAGGTAATGTCCTTCAGTTCCACCCACATTGTTGCAAATGACAGGATTTCATTCTTTTTTATAACTGACTAATATTTTATTGTGTAGAAAACTACTTTTTAAAACAATTTAGTACTACCCTTAAAATAACTCAGGAATCTATAGTATGAAAACATGTAATCCCACTTTCAGTTAGATATTCTTGAGAATATCTAGCATATGTCTACCACAAGGCATCTATGAGAATGTTTCTGATAGCACTGTTCAAAGCATAAAAAGTATTTTAATGATATAATTATATATCAATAATGGAACAGACACCTTCATTTTGGTATACTCAAGCATCACAGTGCTGTTCAGAATTTTTAAAAAGGCAACTTCAGTCATCAAATATATAATTTCAAGTAAAAAGTCACAGAAAAATATTTATATTATATCTACACTATAAAAACAAAAAGTAAATATTTTAAAATAATGATAAATAAATAGTAAAATTAAGACAGAAGGAGGGGGCATAATAGGCATACATTTTATAGTCTTGATTATCCTCGTAAGAAAGCTGATGAATACAACTGGCAAGTGAAACAAAGTGACTTCAGAATCATTTATTATTTTTAAAGCTGGATAATAAGTTTCTATTTTATTCACCTTCATATATTGTATATGTATTAATGACTTATAACATAAATATATGTTCATATGACTGAAAATGAAAGACTGGAATCATATTATTACTTTTGTAAGATGTTGATCCCAAACCATTTATTTATGATTTGACTATGTTTTCCTCAAAAAAAGAAAAAATAAATCTTCAAGTAGTGATCTGTAGTTACCTTCAAGTAGTTTAGTGGAAAGTTTCAATGGAGTTTTACTGCACTGGTTCCACATACCATTCTCCATTTTCTACACACTTTGTACAGCTTCCCTGTTACCCTAAGCAATCAGCGGGAGGCGGAGCAGATGAAAGTTGCATTCATAATTTGCATTTATAATTTTTCTTTTTTATCAGATTTATTGGGGTCAAATAATTATGCAGTAAAATCTACTCTTTTTCAGTGTGCAATATAATGCACTTGACAGACGTATATAGTATTATAAGGTGTATGAGCATCACATCAGTCAAAGATAAAGAACTTTTTTCACTGAAAAAATTTCCTTCTACTATTTTTTGTGGTCAATTCTGTTACTCCAACCCCATCCCTGGCAACCACTAATCTCATTTCTGTCTTCTAATGTTGTATGTTTTTAGCACATCATCTAAATGGTATATTACTCTACATAGTTATTTTCTATTAGCCTGACTTTTATCACTTACTATAATGCTTTTGAGATTCATCCATATTGTTGCATGTATCATGATGTTGATTTTGTAGTTTTTAGTGGTGTTCTGTTGTATAAATATACCATTATTCATTTTTCCACCTACTTGGTATTTCAATTTTTTGGCTTTTGTGAACAAAGACACTAACAATTCTTGCATTCCCGCAAGCAGTGTATGAGGGTTCTCATTTCCTCACATGCTCATCAGAACTTCGTATTGTCAGTTATATTGTTGTTTTTAGCCATTCTAATGAGTAGGTTGTAATAGCTTATTGTGGTTTAAAATTACTTTTCCATAATAATGGTAAGTATCTTTTAATAGCTTGTAATCTATACCTTTCTTTGGAAAAATGTGCTTACAGGATGAACAGTTCTCAAATAATATTTTTAATTATATATTCATGTATGTAATTAAATTATACATCTGTTATAATTGTGTTTTAAAAGGTCATCACCAAATTAATTTTTGTAGTTATCCAATAGATTTTATTATATTTGGTGTACCTTCTTCTGACATAATCTTTCTTATAGGTTATATAACAAAGAAATGACAAATAAAAGACCTTCATGAGACAGTGAAAAATGGTATCTCAGTTACCTAAATGTATACAAGGTTTACACTTAAAATTAAAATGAAAACAAAATAGTTGTTATGAGAATAAAAAAAACTATTTCTGGGGGCTTTGAGATAATTGGAGTTACCTGAAACTATAAAACATAGAATAAAATTATTTTTGGTGGCAATATCTATCATTAAATCAACAATTTAGTTTATAGACCTTACCTTTGATTACTAACATATGTAAAAATTTATCAGAGAAGGCATGTAGGCTTGGCATATAATTTTGTATAAAATTCTGGAATTCCAGAAGGGAGTTCATGAATTTGTGAACTGTATTATACTTTTAATCAATTTCCTAGTTCTTCTAAAGTAGATCAGTAAAGTAGGTTGCATATTTTGGAATGAGTTAAAGAGATTTTCATTTATATTGGAATTTACGTAGACCCTCAAATGCAACAAGACCTCAATGGAGTGGTTAAACTTTACACTAGTTGCAAATTAAGTAATTTGGAGGCTTCATATAGTCAAGGTATTATGCAGAGAATTTCAATCACACATTTACTGGCCAAATAGCACCCTAGGTATCAGAAATGTTATATGCAGCATTGAAATGTGGCTTACTTTAAAGGAAAAAATTATGGACTTGACTTTGACTCAGCAATGACTAATTCATTATAATTTTTAATAAACTTTCCTGGAGTATAGTATAATTCATTTTGTAAACACTAACACCTAGGAAACTATTAACAAAAGTAATCATTTGTATTCACCAGTGTCATTTATGCCAAAAGGATAAACGTAACCATTTTTACATGAATTTTCAATACATATCAATCAAAGCTTGTTTCAAAACTACAAAAACAATCCATTAAATTCTAAATTATTTTAAAAAGGCTAAAATGAGAATTGGTCTCAACAAAAAAAGTAAAATTATCAATTGACATTAATAAGTACTAAATGATTGTGAATATTGGCCCAACTTAAAACATGCACACAACAATACACACACACACATACACACACTCTTAACAATTTGTGTTGCATGGAATTGGAATGGCTGCCTTATAAGTAATTATGAAGTTTTCTAATACCTAAAATGTTCAAAGAGAAGAATATAATTGCCCATTACAGAGCATTATGGATAAGATGATTATATCTAGTTTGATCTAACTGAAGGTCTCCATCAGCACTAATATTTTATTATTCAAGACCAAATAGACAGGAATAACTTTTCGCTTCTTCTCTTTTTGGTAGGGAAATTATATTATCTTGGATCACACAAAAATATAAAATAAATTAAATACTTCATTCCTTTGGGTTTTTAAATAAATAGGACAGCATCAGTTTGTTTTCTATCTAGGAACCTTAAGTTAATATTGAAATAAGAAACACAAAATAAACCTACCTGTAATATGTTTTGAAAGTACAAATGAGTATAGTAGTCATTTCTCAAGATCCATTCTTAACTATTTTTTTCTTTGGCAAGTAAACCAAGGATTTAGAAGCACAAGTAGTTGCCCAGCTAAAAATCACATTTTGCTCCTTATCTTACTGGCACCTCTGACCTTGCAATTAAGGTGTGTTCTATGAACTGGAATGAAAAGAGAAAACGCATCTTCAGAGTAAAATTCTCAGAAGAAACTGCTTGGCCCTACTGTTCTCTTTCACCTTCCCACACTCTGTAGAGCAGATACGAGCCAGCTTTTACAATTCAGGAGAAAACTGGGGGATGGTAGATAAACAGAAACCTAGACCTAAGGATAATTGTTGGAGCACCCACCAGAATGGCAAAAATTTGACAACTGACAATATCAAGTGTTGATGAGAATGTGCAGCAAATACAGCTCATATGAATTGTGGATGGAAGAGTAAAATGGTAGAATCATTTTGGAAAATACTTCTGGAATTTCTTATAAAACTAAACATACACCTAACATAAGACCCAGCAATTCCCCACCTAGGCATTTATATAAGTAAAAACATATCTAAAAGGGAATAGAGAGTTATCATTTAATGGGTACACAGTTTCTGTTTGATACGATGAACAAATTCTGGAAAGGTATAATGGTGATGGCTGCACAACATTGTCAATGTACTTAATGCCACTCAATTGTACAACTGAAAATGGTAAAAGTTGTAAATTTCATGTTATGTATATTTTATGAAAACAAAAAAACTACAGAAAGACTTCTCTAGAAATGTCCATGTTAGTTTCAAAAATAGCTCAAAACAAGAAACAACCAAAATGTTGATCAAAAAGTGAATGACAAGGCTGGGCGCGGTGGCTCACGCTTGTAATCCCAGCACTTTGGGAGGCCCAGGCGGGCGGATCACGAGGTCAGGATATCGAGACCACGGTGAAACCCCGTCTCTACTAAAAATACAAAAAATTAGCCGGGCGTGGTGGCGGGCGCCTGTAGTCCCAGCTACTCGGAGAGGCTGAGGCAGGAGAATGGCGTGAACCCGGGAGGCGGAGCTTGCAGTGAGCCGAGATCACGCCACTGCACTCCAGCCTGGGCGACAGAGCAAGACTCCGTCTCAAAAAAAAAAAAAAAGTGAATGACAAAAGGCATGTTCTCACTTTTACGTGGGAGCTAATAAATCTTGTTACATGGAGGTAGAGAATGAAAAACATACAGAATAAGGACTGAGAAGGGTAAGTGGGGATGGGGTGGAGAATGAAGAGATGTGGGTTAAAGGGTACAAACATATAGTTTGATAGAAGGAATAAATTTAACGTTTGATAGCAGAGTCAGGGTACTACAGTTAACCCAAAATGTATTGTATTCAAGAGATGAACATCCTAAATACCCTGACTTGATCACTATCCATTATATAAATGTAACAAAATTTCATATTTACCTCCAAAACTTGTACAAATAAAAAGTAAATGATTAAATAGAAGACAACGCCCCCCAACAAAACAACAACAAAAACTCATTTAGAATAAGAGTTGGAAAATTAAGGCCAATGGTCAAATCTGGCCTCAGTCTTGTGTTTATACAGATTGAGTGCTATGAATGGTTTTTACATTTTAAAAGGATATATTCATATAATCTGTATACACAACCCCCCATATGCACACACACACACACACACCCTCATATATCATACACACACACACACACACAAATGATAAATTTCAGTATGTGGCCAGTAAAGATTAACATACTTATACAACTTTTTACAGAAAAAAAGGTTAATCCCTGACATAGAAGATAAATAAAAAGTAATAAAAAGGACAAATTATTGAAACATACAACAATGCAAGCATATCAAATAAACATTATACTGAGTGAAAGAAGCCAGACACAAAAGTTTATGCTGTAGGTTATGTGTGACGCTCTAGAATGGGCAAAAGCAAGTGAACGAATTTAACATCAACAATAACAAAATAAACTGACAAGTGCCTCCTAATGTTATACATTGAAAAGGAGGCAACATTATGTGACATTAGTGCCAAAAATGTGTAATGAAAATTTAATTATGAGGAACTAGCAGAATTATCAGAAAAATGTTGAGGAACATTCTACAGAAAAATTAGATTGTACTCTTCAGAAATATCAATGCCATTTCATGAAAGACGGAGATAAATCGTACAAGTCTGAAATAAGATCAACACAGCTAAATGTAATGGGTAGCTGGGGATAATGCTACAAAAGATATCAATGAGATAGCAGATTTTGAATATAGATGCTAATTTATGTAATGACTGTTTCTGTAGCTAAATGCCAGACAATGTAGAGAATTTATGCTGAGGTATAACTAAGGGTTAAAAATCTTTGAAAAGAGGTTGGGCATGGTGGCTTACGCCTGTAATCCCAGCACTTTGGGAAGACGAGGAGGGTGGTGGATCATGAGGTCAAGAGATCGAGACCATCCTGGCCAACATGGTGAAACCCCATCTCTACTAAAAATACAGAAATTAGCTGGGTGTGGTGGTGCATGCCTGTAGTCCAAGCTACTTAGGAGGCTGAGGCAGGAGAATCACTTGAACTCGGGAGGCAGAGGTTGCAGTGAGCTGAGATTTCACCATTGCACTCCAGCCTGGTGACAGAGTGAGATTCCATCTTAAAAAAAAAAAAAAAACTTGAGAAGATGAACTTCTAGTCAAGGAAACCGTACAATAAATTTAGTCTTAAATATGTTAAGTTTGCACAGCACTTAAGAGCCAGCTATGTATATAATTTTCATAAATGATAAAATTCATATAATTCTGTAGTTTCTTGATGGTGTTGTTCTTGTTTAAAAATTCTCATTGCAAGCAGGGGCCAATATAGATGCTCTCTGATTCCTCTGAATAAAGAGTATGAGAAAACATTTTATCAAAGATCATATCTAGATTACTTTAAAAATGAAATGAAAATATTTGTATTTATTTTAACATACCAGACATAAAATCCCAGTTTTTCCTACTTACTCAGGTGAATGTCCTACAGCTTGATATGTAATTATAATTAGGTTGAACTCCAGTGGCAGCAAAATGTTGAGAAGAAATTTAAATATGGGCATAGTGAAGGATGGATTTGCTTTTATATAGGAGAAAAGGAAAAAACATAGTGGCCAGAACTGTTCTGAATTTGAAGAATAGACGGAGGAATACTAAAAAGGTGAAAAAACAGATGGATGGGCTGTTATGTGATATTTGGCTGTGCTAATTTCTAAATGGACCAATTTCAGCTGAAAACAGTCAAGGAAATGGCCATGAACATGGCTCAGGTCAAGGGTGACACCATTTTTGTGGGTCATCTAGAAATAGGAGCCACCTCAAACAATAGTCTGACCAGTGTTGGTGCATAAGAGAATTCTATAGAGCAAAGTATTTAATGAGGGAGAGGAAGGGCCAGAAGCATGTTCATTCCTCTGAATGAAGAGTGAGAAAAAACATTTTTTCAAAGATCATAGCTAAAATGATGATATGATCATATATATGATATACTCAGATCATACATATCCATATCTATATACACACATATATATATCTATATACACACACATAACCTTATGTATATACATACATATGCCTGTGTATGTATGGATATATATATGCATGTAAATAATAGTAATGGGAAGGCTCTTGAGCTTACTCACAAATGAAGGAAAAATGTTTGAGATCCACCTTAGAAATGGCAGAGAAGATTACTCCCTTCTCCTGCTCTGTATTATGAGACATCTGAGACTACGAGCAACTTCTTTATCAGGTAGTTACATATCCTGAACCTCATTAGGCTCAAAAAATATTCCCCTTCTCCTGTTTGTCAGTCTCGATTTTTATTAGGACAGTCTCGATTTTTATTAGGTATTGATATAACTAAAATCATAAGAAGTGTGATTATGTTTATACTGACTAGTCATGGTGTAAAATACCAGTTGAAGGTACCCAACCCAAGGAATAACCCAGAAACACAACTTCCTTTTAGACGTTTTTCCCACTGTGTTTTCTATGCACTCTTGTAGCCTCTCAGGAGGGGCAAAATAAAGTAAAGCAATAGCTATCAGTAAATTGCAAGCCATTAATTTTACTATATCCATATGAACAAAACAAATTTGGGATAGATATATTAAATCTGGAACTAAAAATGAAAAAGAAAACTATCTGCAAAAGATGCCTCAAGAAAATGATACCATACAATGAAGCTAATTTCCACCTACTGCCTGCATGCACTGAATTAATATTTCTCATGAATTTTGCTATTGGAAAGACCTAAACTTAGTTTGATTATGGAAGGATTATTTTCAAATCAGTTTTTTGATGTCATATGAATAACATTCTCTCATGTTGAAGCATTTTAATTTATTTAACATTAAATACTTTTAAGTTCAGAGATTATTTTTAAAGACCAATTTTTAAAACAATGAAACAGGGTCACTACAAGACTTATTGAAAAGCACCCTCATTGGCCGGGCACAGTGGTTCAAGCCTGTAATCCCAGCACTTTGGGAGGCCAAGGCAGGTGGATCACGAGGTCAGGAGTTTGAGACCTGCCTGAACAACAGGGTGAAATCCTCGTCTGTACTAAAAATACAAAAATCAGACAGGCGTGGTTGGGCATGCCTGTAATCCCAGCTACTTGGGAGGTTGAGGCAGGAGAATTGCTTGAACCCAGGAAGCCTCAGAGGTTGCAGTGAGCCAAGATTGCACCATTGCACTCCAGCCTGGGTGACAGAGCGCGACTCCGTCTCAAAAAAAAGAAAGTAAGTGCCCTCATAAATGTTTTATTTGAAGGGACTAAATTTAAACCTGATTACAAAACTGTGAGTCACAGATTACATTGTAAACCTTGTAACTGAAACAGATTAGGCTGGTATGGTTCTTTCTGCTTCAGACAGTGGGAGAGGGCCAGATTTATGATCTGCTATTTCTTTCTCCTTTTTACAAGCTTTGTCACAGGAATTAGGTTTTAGAATTTTATAACCTCATATGTTCTCTGAAAGATAACATTAAACTATATACCTTTGACCTTTTCCATGTTCTGTAATTTCACTGAATTGCCATTCCAATTCTTTTTTAAAATGCTCGACAGGAAACTGTGAGATAAAAATAGACATCAAAAACACTACTTGTAATTGATAAGTGACCAAAGGCAGGCAGTCCAGGCCTGTCTTGCCCTTTTGGGGGACATGCCCCGAAAATCATGTAGGTTCTTTTCTATTTTCCTAAGCGTTGGCTGGCTTGAGAAATAAAGGGACAGAGTACAAAAGAGAGAAATTTTAAAGCTGGGAGTCCGGGGGAGACATCACATGTTGGTAGGATCCATGATGCCCCACAAGCCACAAAAACCAGCAAGTTTTATTAGGGAGTTTCAAAAGGGGAGGGAGTGTGCGAATAGGTGTGGGTGACAGACATTAAGTACTTAACAGGGTAATAGAATATCACAAGGCAAATGGAGGCAGGGCTGGATCACAGGACCACAGCTCCGAGGCGAAATTAAAATTGCTAATGAAGTTTCGGGCACCATTGTCATTGATAACATCTTATCAGGAGACAGGGTTTTGAGATCAACCGGTCTGACCAAAATTTATTGGGCGGGAATTTCCTCTTCCTAATAAGCCTGGGAGCGCTGTGGGAGACTGGAGTTTATTTCACCCCTGTAGTCTCAACCATAAGAGACAGGTACGCCCCAGGGTGGGGGGGGGGGGGTAAGGTGAGGTTTCTCAGGGATATCCCATGCTGAGAAAAAGAATTCAGCGATATTTCTCCCATTTGCTTTTAAAAGAAGAGAAATATGGCTCTGTTCTGCCCGGCTCACGGGCAGTCAGAGTTTAAGGTTATCTCTCTTATTCCCTGAACAATTGCTGTTATCCTGTTCTTTTTTCAGGATGCCCACATTTCATATTGCTCAAACACACATGCTATACAATTTGTGTAGTTAACACAGTTATTACAGGGTCCTGAGATGATATACATCCTCCTCAACTGACAGGATTAAGAGATTAAATTAGAGACAGGCATAGGAAATCACAAGGGTATTGATTGGGGAAGTGATAAGTGTCCATGAAATCTTTACAATTTATGTTTAGAGATTGCAGTAAAGACAGGCATAAGAAATTACAAAAGTATTAATTTGGGGAACTAATAAATGTCCATAAAATCTTCACAATCCACGTTCTTCTGCCATGGCTTCAGCTGGTCCCTCCGTTTGGGGTCCCTGACTTCCCGCAACATTGCCCAGTGACTTTCTCAGCTCAATTGAGATGAAATCTAAACAGTGAATAGAATTAAAACAAACCAAACAAAAAGGAGAGTCAATCACTGGGGGAAAATATTCTCTGAGGATCTGTGATTACCATACTCCATTTAAGGGAGTTTGTCATCTGGATAATTATTTAATTTATCCTTTGAGTCTCAAAAATAAACTAGAAAAATTCAGTCACAGCTGGTAATGTGTCAGGTGCTGAGGATAGTATGTTAAAGATATAGTCCATGCAGTTAGATCTGATTTGATATTATTTACTATATGGCTGGAGATTGGGATAAAATAAAAATGACTACTGCCTGCTTTTTCAACCATAGGATTTCTGATAATGATGTATAGGTCCAAAAAATACCCCAAAATGTTCAGAACTCAATCTTACATGCAATAAATAGCCAATTTTAGAGTACTTTTTTGGCATTCATCTGTCCAATGTTTAGAGAATGGTCCAGCTGACAGCCCAACAGCCCTTTCAGCTTTTTGATATTTTAATTGTGCCAGGGAAGTACTACCACCCTCAGTGATTGCATGTTTATCCATGTTCTGCAGATGTAGGCTGGAAAGAAGAGAATACAGATCATCTATTTTCTTTCTGGGTAAATGTCTGTGAAAGGCCAACATTCCTAGCATGAACTCTTTAAATTGTTCCGAGTACAACAATTGTCACAGAATGGAGTACAGGGACTGATTTAAGTTACTTTGAGAGAGAAAATAATTTGCAGTTGAAGAACTTGAAGAGTCCTCTGCTCTGAAAATGTATTAAATAGCCCAAGAAGTAGGTGAAAATAACAAGTAAATGTTTTCAAACATTATTTTTAAATAACTTTTGGTACTGCCAGTATCCTCCCAAATAAGAAGCCCATAATTTAAAAAGATAAATCAGAAATTATATCAATAAACTAATACGTGGATAGATTGTAAATAAAATATAATGCTGATTTTTCCATTAATTAACCTTGGATCAGGATATGAAATTTTTTCTCAAAACTCATTTGTGCCTTTATTTTGGAAACTAAATGAATCAAATTATAGAACCTGTTAGGTTTTTTATTTGTAATAATTCTTTGATAAAAATTAGGCCAGGCGTGGTGGCTCATGCCTGTAATCTCAGCACTTTGGGAGGCCAAGGCGGGTGGATCATGATGTCAGGAGATCGAGACCATCCTGGCTAACACGGTGAAACCCTGTCTCTACCAAAAATACAAAAAAATTAGCCAGGCATGGTGGCAGGCGCCTGTAGTCCCAGCTACTCCGGAGGCTGAGGCAGGAGAATGGTGTGAACCTGGGAGGCAGAGCTTGCAGTGAGCCGAGATCGCGCCACTGCACTCCAGCCTGGGCGACAGAGTGAGACTCTGTCTCAAAAAAAAAAAAAAATTAATAGACATTTGGGTCTCCTGTGGCTTTTTATACTTTGGCACATTATTTCCAATCCCTATGAGTACTTGAACTCTAATTTGGGAAGCAAAGTTCAAGAAAGTAAAATGAGATGTAAATTGACTTACCTGATTCCAGTCAAGATGGCTGAATAGAAGCAGCTAGTGTGTGCTGCTCCCATGGAGAGAAGGATGAGTGATAAGCAAACACTAGCTCTTTTTTTTTTTTTTTTTAAGACAGAGTTTCTCTCTTCTTTCCCAGGTTGGAGTGCAATGGCACAGTCTCGGCTCACTGCAACCTGTGCCTCCCAGGCTCAAGTGATTCTCCCGTCTCCGCCTCTCAAGTAGCTGGGATTACAGGAGCCCACTACTATGCGTGGCTAATTTTTGTATTTTTCGTAGAGATGGGGTTTCACCATGTTGGCCAGGCTGATCACGAACTCCTGACCGCAGGTGATATGCCTGCCTCAGCCTCCCAAAGTGCTGGGATTATAGGCATGAGCCACCAATCCCTGCCAACACTAGCTCTTTAACTGGATCATCCAGGTGGACACATTCAAACTCATTAAGGAAGCAATTTTGGCCCATGAGAAAGGAAGACTGAGGCAGAACAACTGCCAATTGGGAGTGGCACAGAGCAAGGGGAGGCCCCCCCACTGCAGGGAAATGGTGAGTGAGAGCCCCACCAGGCCCTTCCTCCAACACTGAGAATTGCAATTCAACATGAAATTTGGGTGGGGACACAAAGCCAAGCCATATCATTCCACCCCTGGCCCCTCCCAAATCTCATATTCTCACATTCCAAAATACAACAATCCCTTCTCAACAGTCTCTTAAGTCTTAACTCACTTCAGCATTAACTCAAAAGTCCACAGTCCAAAGTCTCATCTGAGATAAAGCAAGTCCTTTCCACCTGTGAGCTGGTAAAATAAAAAGCAAGCTAATTGCTTCCAAGATACAATGGGAATATTGGCATGGGTAAATACTCTCTTTCCAAAAGGGAGAAACTGGCCAAAACAAAGGGTCTACAAACCCTGTGCAAGTCCAAAACCCAGCAGGGTAGTCGTTAAACTTTAAAGATACAAAATAATCTTCTTTAACTCCATGTCTTACATCCAGGCCACTGATGCAAGGGGTGGGCTTCCAAGGTCTGGGGCAGCTCTGCCTCTGTGGCTTTGTATGGTACAGCTCCTACAGCTGCTTTCATGGGCTGTTGAGTGCCTGTGGCTTTTTAGGGTGCACAGTGCAAGCTGTCAGGGGATCTATCATTCTGGGGTGTGAAGGATGGTGGCCCTCTTCTCACAGCTCCTCTAGGCAGTGCCCTAGTGGGGAATCTGTGTGGGGCTTCAATCCCACATTTTCCCCCAGCACTGCCCTAGTAGAGGTTCTCCATGAGGGCTGTGTCTTTGCAGCAGACTTCTTCCTGGACAACTGAGTGCTTCCTTACATCCTCTGAAACCTAGGCAGAGGCTCCCAAGCCTCAGCTCTTCCCCTCTGTGCATTTACAGGCTTAATACCACATGGAAGCTGCTGAGGATTATGGCTTGTGCCTTCTGAAGCCATGGTTCAAGCTGTACCTTGGCCCCTTCTAGTGACAACTGGAGTGGCCATGATGCAGAGTGTCAGATCCCAGGTCTGCACAGAGCAGCAGAGCCCTGGGCCTGGTCCACACAACCCTTCTTCCCTGCTAGGCCTCCAGGCCTGAGATGGGAGGGGCTGCTGCAAAGGTCTCTGAAATGCCCTGAAGGTATTTTCCCTATTGTCTTGGCTATTTATATTTAGCTCTTTTTTACTTATGTAAATTTCTGCAGCTGGCTTGAATTCCTCCCCAGAAAATGGGTTTTTCTATTCTACCACATGGTCAGGCTGCAAATTTTGTAAACTTTTATGTGCTGCTTCCCTTTTAAATAAAAGTTCTAGTTTCAGATAATTTATTTGTTCACGTATATGCTGCACGTACAGTGTTAGAAGCAGCCAGGCAACCTCTTGAGTAATTTGCTGCTTCGAAATTTCTTCTGCCAGATACTCTAAATCATCTCTCTCAAGCTCAAAGTTCCACAGATCTCTAGAGCAGGGGCGCAATGCTGCCAGTCTCTTCGCTAAAGCATAGAAAGAGTGATCTTTACTCCAGTTCCCAGTAAGTTCCTCATCTCCATCTGAGACTGCCTCAGCCTTGACTTCATTGTCCATATCACTATCAGCATTTTGGTCACAAAAATTTAACAAATCTCTGGGAAGTTCCAAACTTTCCCTTATCTTCCTGTTTTTTTCTGAGCCCTCCAAACTGTTCCAACCTCTGCTCATTACCCAGTTCTAAAGTTGCTTCCACATTTTCAGGTATGTTATAACAATGCCCCCCACTTCTCTGGTACTAATTTTGTGTATTAGTCTGTTCCCACACTGCTATAAACAACTGCTTGAGACTGGATAATTTATAGAGCAAAGAGGTTTAATTGGCTCACAGTTCTGCAGGCTGTACAGGCTTCTACTTTGTAAGTTTTTCAGGAAACTTACAACCACGATGGAAGGCAAAGTGGAAGTAGGTACATTTTCCCATATCCAGCAGGAGACAGAGAGCAAAGGGAGAAGTGCTGCACACTTTCAAACAACCAGATCTCAAGAAAACTCTATCACAAGGACAGCAAGGGGAAGTCCACCCCCATGATTCCATCACCTCCCACCAGGGCCCTCCTCCAAAACTGGGAATTACAATTTGACATGAGATTTGGATAAGGACACAGAGCCAAACCATATCAGCACGTATTCAACATTTTTAAAGAAAAGAGACTGCAACCAAGAATTTTATATTTAGCCACATCAAACTTCCACAATTAGAGTATTAAGATTCATTTCAGATAAGCAAATGTGAAAAGAATATGTTACACCCAAACCTACCTTCCAGGAGATCCTTAAGGGAGTGCTAAATATGGAAACAAAAGACCACTGTTACTGGCCACCACAGAAACACACTAAGTGTATAGTCCATTGACACTAAAAAGTAACCACACAATCAAGTCTGCATAACAACAACATGACTACAGAAATTAAATTTGAACTTATCAATATTAACTTTGAATGTAAATGGGATAAAGACCTCAATTAAAAGGCACAGGGTAGCAAGTTAGATGAAGAAGCAAGAACCAGCTGCATGCTGGCTTCAAGAGACTCATTTCACATGTAATGATACCCATAGGCTCAAAGTAATAAGACAGAGAAAATCTACCAAGCAAACAGAAAAAACAGGAAAAAAAAAAGCAGGGGTTGCTATTCTAATTTTAGACAAAACAGACTTTAAATGAACAATGATCAAAAAAGACAAAGAAGATCATTACATAATGGTAAAGAGTTCAATTCGACAAGAAGGTCTAACTATCCTAAATTTATATGCACCCAACAGGGGAGGACCCAAATTCATAAAGCAAATTCTTACAGACCTACAAAGAGAGTTAAATAATCACACAATGGTAGTGAGAGACTTCAACAACACAATGACAGTATTAGACAGATCATCAAGGTAGAAAACCAACAAAGATATTTGGGGCCTGAGCTTGACACTTGACAAAATTGAATCTAAAAGATATTTACAGAATTCTACACCCAAAGAAAACAGAACATACATTATTCTAATCTTCAAAGGACACATAGTCTAAAATCAGCCACAAAATCAGCTACAAACAATCCTCAGCATATTCAAAACAAAAAAGAAATTATACCAACCATACTCTTGGACAACAGCACAATAAAAATAAAAATCTATACTAAGAAAATGACTCAAAACAATACAATTATATGAAAATTAAACAGTCTGCTCCTGAATGTTTTTTGGGTAAACAACAAAATGAAAGAAGAAATTAAGAAATTCTTTAAAACTAATGAGAACAAAGATACAACATACCAGAATTTATGAGACACAGCTACAACAATGTTATGAGGGAAATTTATAGCATTAAACACCAACATCAAAAAGTTAGAAAGGTCTCAAATTAAGAACCTAACATCATAACTAAAGGAACTAGACAAGAGCAAATCAACTCCAAAGGTAGAAGAAGACAAGAAATAACAAAAATCAGAGCTGAACTGAAAGAAACTGAAACTTGAAAAACCATGCAAAAGATAAACAAATCCAGGAACTTGTTTTTTGAAAGAACATTTGAGATTGATAGACTGCTAGTTAGACTAATAAAAAAAAAAGAGAGAAAATGCAAATAAACAAAATCAGAAATGACAAAGGGGACATTACCACAGGGAAAAAAAAGCCCTCAGAGACTACCACAAACATCTGTATGCACACAAACTAGAAAATCTAAAAGATTTGGATAAATGGATAAACCTATCAAGATAGAAACAGGATGAAATCTAAACCCTGAGCAGATCCAATAACAAGTTTCAAAATTGAATCAGTAATAAAAAGCCTACCAACCAGATAAAGCACTAGCCCAGACAGATTCACAGCCAAATTTTACCAGATGTATAAAGAAGAGCTAGTGACATTTCTACTGAAACGATTACAAAAAATTGAGGAGGAAGAATTTCTTCCTAACTCATTCTAGGTCAGCATCATCCTGATACCAAAACTTGGCAGATATACCAGAAAGAATAAAAATGTCAGGCCAATATCCTTGATGAACATAGATGCAAAAATCCTCAAGAAAATACTAGAAAATCAAATCCAGCAGCACATCAAAAAGCTAATCCACCATAATCAAGTAGGCTTTATTCCTGTGATGTAAGGTTGTTTCAACATGTGAAAGTCATTAAATGTGATTCATTACTTAAACAGAACTAACGACAAAAAGCACATTATCATTTCAATAGATACAGAAAAGGCTTTTGATATAATTCAAACATCGCTTCAAGTTAATAATCCTCAACAAACTAGGCATTGAAGGAACATACTTTGAAAAACTAACAGCCATCTATGACAAACCCACATTATACTGAACAGGCAAAAACTGGAAGCATTCCCTTTGCGACCTGAAATAAGACAAAGATGCCCATTCTAACAACTTCTATTCAACATAGTACTGGATGCCCTAGCCAGAGTAATCAAGCAAGAGAAATAAATAAAAGGCATCTAAATAGGAAGCGAGAAGGTCAAACTATCTCTGTTTGCAGATGATATGATTCTATATGTAGAAAACCTCATAGTCTCTGCTCAAAAGCTCCTAAGTGTGATAAGCAATTTCAGCAAAGATTCCGGATATAAAATCAATGTACAAAAATTAGTTGAAATTTTATACGCCAACAACATCCAAGCTGAGAGCCAAATCAGAAATGCGATCTTATTTACAATAGCCATAAAAGAATAAAATACCTAAAATTATAGCTAACCAGAGAGTCAAAAGATTTCTACAGTTCCAAAATACCACTGAAAGAAGTCAGAGATGTTACAAACAAATGGAAAAACAAGTGCTATTCCTGTTAAACTACCATGACATTCTTCACAGAATTAGAAAAAAAAAATTATAAAGTCCAAAAAGAACACAAATAGCCAAGGCAATCTTAAGAAGAAGAAAAAAGCCATAGTCACCACATTACCCAACGTCAAACTATATCACAAGGCTACAGCAACCAGAACAACCTGAGACTGGTACAAAAACAGACACACAGACCAACGGCACAGAATAGCCCGGACGTAATGCCACATATGTATAACCATCTGTCCTTTGATAAAGTTGACAAAAACGAACAATGAGGAAAGAACTCCCTATTCAATAAATGGTGCTGGGATAACTGGATAGCTATATGCAGAAGGTTAAAACTGTACCCCTTCCTTGTATTATATACAAAAATCAATTCAAGATGGATTAAAGACTTAAATGTAAAACCTTAATCTATAAAAGTCCTGGAATATAACCTAGGAAATACCAGTCTGGACATAGGCCCTGGAAAAGATTTCATAATGAAGATGCTAAAAGCAATACAACAAAAACAAAAATTGAGAAACCAAATTTAATTAAACTAAAGAGGTTCTGCACAGAAAAAGAAACTATTAAGCATAAACAGACAACCTACAGGATAGGAGAAAATATTTGCAAACTACACATCTGACAAAGCCTTAATATCCAGAATCTATAAGGAACTTAAACATATTTACATGCAAAAAACAACCAGCCAGGCATGGTGGCTCACGCCTGTAATCCCAGCACTCTGGGAGGCCAAAGTGGGTGGATCACCTGAGGTCAGGAGTTCGAGACCAGCATGACCAACATGGAGAAACCTGGTCTCTACTAAAAATACAAAATTAGCCAGGCGTAGTGGCACATGCCTGTCATTCCAGCTACTAGGGAGGCTGAGGCAGGAGAATCGCTTGAATCTGGGAGGCAGAGGTTGCCGTGAGCTGAGATCACACCATTGTACTCCAGCCTGGGCAACAACAGCGAAACTCCGTCTCAAAAAACAAACAAACAAAAAAATCTTATTAGCTTGTTGCCCAGTGGTCAAAGTAAATGAACAGACAATTTTCACAAGAAAACATTCATGTGGCCAAGAAGCATATGAGAAAAATGCTCTACATCACTAATCATTAGAGAAATGAAAATCAAAACACAATGAGAAAACATCTCACACCAGTCAGAATAGTTATTATTAAAAAGTCAAAAATGACATGCTGGTGAGGCTGTGGAGAAAAAGGAATGCTTATATACAGGTGTTGGTAATGTAAATTAGTTTAGTCGTGTAGGAAGCAGTGTGGCAATTTCTCAAATAACTTAAAAGAGAATTACCATTTTACCCAGCAATCTTATTATTGTGTATGTGCCCAAAGGAATATAAATCACTCTACCATAAAGACATGGATGTGTATGTTCACTGAAACACTATTCGCAATACAAAAACATGGAATCAGCCTAAACAGTAGACTGGATAAAGAAAATGTGGTATATATATATATACCAAGTAATACTACACAGCCATTAAAAAGAAAGGGATCAGCCGGCATGTTGGCTCATGCCTGTAATCCTAGCACTTTGGGAGGCCGAGGCAGGTGGATCATGAGGTCAAGAGATTGAGACCATCCTGGCCAACATGGTGAAACCCTGTCACTACTAAAAAAAAATACAAAAATTAGCTGGGCTTGGTGGTATGCACCTGTAGTCCCAGCTACTCGGGCGGCTGAGGCAGAAAAAAAAAAAAGAAAAAGAAAGGAATCATGTTCTTTACAGCAACATGGATAGAGGCTAGGCATTGTGGTTCACCCCTGTAATCCCAGAACTTTGGGAGACTGAGTTGGGAGGATCACCTGAGGTCAGGAGTTCAAGACCAGCCTGGCCAACATGGCGAAACCCTGTATCTACTAAAAATACAAAAATTAGGTTGGCATGGTGGTGTGTGCCTGTAGTCACAGCTGCTTGGGAGGCTGAGGCAGGAGAATTGCTTGAACCTGGGAGGTGGAGGTTGCAGTGACGAGAGATCGTGCCACAGCACTCCAGCCCGGGCAACAGAGGGAGACTCCATCTCAAAAAAAAAAAAAAAGGCATAAATAGAGCTGGAGGCCATTATCCTAAGGAAACTAACACAGTGACAGAAAACCAAATATCACGTTTTGACTTATAAGTGGGAGCTTGGCCGGGCGCGGTGGCTCATGCTTGTAATCCCAGCACTTTGGGAGGCCGAGGCGGGCGGATCACGAGGTCAGGATATCGAGACCACGGTGAAACCCCATCTCTACTAAAAATACCAAAAAAAAATTAGCCGGGCGTGGTGGCGGGCGCCTGTAGTCCCAGCTACTCGGAGAGGCTGAGGCAGGAGAATGGCGTGAACCCAGGAGGCGGAGCTTGCAGTGAGCCCAGATTGCGCCACTGCACTCCAGCCTAGGCGACAGAGCGAGACTGTGTCTCAAAAAAAAAAAAAAAAAAAAAATATATATATATATATATATATATATATATATATATATGTGGTAGCTAAACTTTGAGAACACATGGACACACAGAGGAGAACATGAGATGCCAGGATCTACCTGCAGGTGGAAGGTAAAAGGAGGTATAGGATGGAAAAACTACCCATCAGTTACTATGTTTATCTGTGCGATGACATACTCTGCACACCAAACGCCTGTGACATGCAATTCACCTATATAAGAAATTTGCACATATACCCTTGAACCTAAAATAGAATTTAAAAATATTGAAAAAATTAAAACCTTAAAAAAGTGAAAATGTTGAAATTCAGGAGATACGTGTATCTCTTACAATGTTTTAATTACTATAGTGGTGAATATTGTTAGTTTAAAAATGTTTTTTAAATAAATAAATAAATTGATGTATCCAAAGTGAACAGCATCTAACTTGAAGCAGCTCAAAATTCCATTTAGTAATTTCCCTAAGAATGAGTTTTAAAAATCTCAGGTATACATATTGTTATAGTATTGAAAGTAAGCAATGGGTAATATTTGAAATGGAACTAGAAATTGTAAGTGCAAATTTCTTAAGAGTTAGGCATATATGACAGAAACCAATCTTTGGCTATAACTATACTAAATTATTCACAAGGACATTGCTAATAAATTGACTTAGAAAAGCACCTGTCATAAATCCAGGTCTGCCTATGATGCCAGATTTAGAAGTAATGCCAAATCCTTATCTTCATAGTCATGAAAATAAAGTTATCAAAACAAACAAATTAACTAACAGACAAATTGTACAAGATCCTCAAGGAATACATGAGAAGAATGTCCAATAATAATACATGGCTTGTAGATTGAGATGAGGAATTGCAGAGTAGAAATGTTTCTATTTGACTCAAACCATTTAATCTATAAATATTTGAAAATATACAAATGATTTAAGAATTTTTAATTTGTTTTCCCATATTATAAGAAAAAACATTGCTTATATAATTTAGCAAGATACATAAATCCTATGATCTTATACCTGCCCAATTTTCTAGCCAAATCATCAGTGCTCTATCACTACTTAACTTCATCTCTGTGTAATAATAAAGAGTAGCCCTTTGTGTTCAACCACTTTCTATTGCAGAGTGAAACTTTTTCAAACAGTACTAACTGCAGCTACCAATTAATACAAACACTCAATGCTGTACTGTCAGCTCTTAACATAGTGTTGTCAGTGGGAGTCCACTCAAGAAACACTGCTTGAATGGATGACTGAAACTGCTATTCAAAGGGTGAATGACTTATCTAGATTGCTTAATGTATTAGTGAAGAATGTGTTTATCTGTCAATAATCAGAAGCCGAACAAATATTGACTTACTCAAGGAACATTTATCTTTCTCATTTAGGATAAAGTTAAGAGTTGTGTAGTCCAGAGAAAATAGGGTGATTGAATAATTCCCTCAGAAATCCAGGCTGCTGTACCTTTACATCATGCCATTTTGCTATGTGGCTCTTTCCCTCTCGTCTACGAGAGGGCTGCAGTTCCCCCAGTTTTCAAACCTGTGTTCTGTGGAGGAGCTAAAAGGCAAGTGGGGAGAGAGTTAAAAAAAAAAAAAATAGCAGTGTCTTCCTTCTTAAAAACATTTACCAGACATCCAGACAAGAGCTCCATGTTATATCTCTTTGGCTAGAATTACATCATGTGGCCTGTTTTAAATAAAAGGCAGTTTGGGACAGTTACATTTTCTATTGGAAATATCACCAAGTTAGGATTCTCTTAGCATTTGGAAATATCACCAAGTTCGGATTCTGTTAGCATTGAAGATTGAACTTTCTTGAACAATCACAAGACATTGTTGTCATCCTAAGGAGTCCTCAACACATTTTTTTGTATGTGAATAATTTATGTTCCTTCCACAGTTTTTGTTTAGATGAAGTGGTCAGATTTGATATTTGTTTTATCTTATGGTGGTTGTATTCTAGCCATTATCCTATTTCGGAAATGGCCACTGCCTTGAGGAAATTCAGGCACTGTAATTTCATCTTTGCTGGAGTGTGCTGTTATTTATCAGGTAAGTCTCAGTAGAATATTTTATAACAGAGTTCTCCTGCCACAGTCTAAAAATCTGGTAAGACTTGCCCTTACAACACCTTCGTATAGATTTTTTCTTTTTTTACAGGTTTTCACTTCATCACCCAGGCTGGAGTGCAGTGCCTTGATCATATCTCACTGCAGCCTCAACCTCCTAAGCTTAAAGGATCCTCCCATCTCAGCCTCCTCAATAGGTGGGACTATGGGTGCATGCCACCACACCTGGCTAAATTTTTTTTTTTTTTGCAGAGGCAAGGTCTTGCTTTGTTGCCCAGGCTGCTGGTCTTGAACTCCAGGCTTCAAGCAATCATCCCATCTTGGCCTTCCAAAATGCGGGGATTACAGGCAGCATTTTGGAAGGTGACCTGGCCTGGCCTAGATCTTATTGTTTAGTATACAGAAATAATCACTTTTTAAATCATGCGACCTGTAAATTATGTAAATCTCTATTAAATGATATCATATGTCATTATCAAATGCATTAGATCTCTCTTCCTCTAACTAATGAAACTTTCTTCTCTCTCTGATAGTGAAGTGGATAGTGCTGATCTGATATCATCACTATTATTGGTCAAAATTAGCAAAAGTTGTAAGAACATGTCAATGTTCTAAATTTTTCTTATTCTTTCAACACTTGGTCAGCATGTAGTTTGTCATGAGAAACCAAGTATGAAATTTTGCCTCAATTTTTTTCTAGTATATAACAAGGACCATCGGCATTCTAGATGACAATATGTATGATGACATCTATAAGATGACAATATATATGTCTTTGCCGCCCATCCCCATCAACTATAGCAATTCTACATTTTAAATTATGTTACTTGTAGTATTCTACTTACAAGTGCTAATTCTGCATCAGCCAAAACATGTTAAGCTATGAGCAACAAATATTCACTAAACAATAACTGAAAAAAGTAAGAAGTTTATTGATTTTACTTAAGATATAGAGAAATATGGCAGGTGCTATTGCCTAAATATTGGCAGTTCCCCAAAATTCATATGTTAAAACCTAGTCCTAAGTCTGGTGGTGTTAAGAGGTAGGACTTTGGGGAGGTAATTTGGTCATGAGGTCTTCAACTTTATAATTGGGATTGGCACCATTATAAAAGAGGCCCAAAGGAGCTTATTTCCCTCTTCTGCCACATGAGGATGCAGCTGGAGAGTACCATCTATCAAGCAGAGAGCATGACCTCACCAGACGTTGAATCTAGTGCCCTGATCTTGGACTTCCCAGCCTCCAGAACTCTAAGAAGTTTATAAATTATGCAGTCTAAAGTGTTTTGTTAAACTAGCCCAAATGGACTAAAATAGCAGGTATGGTGATTCTATGATAAAATTATAAACCAATGATTTTTTCTTTTTTTTTTTTGTCTGATTGTTATTGGCACTTGGCTTTTCTACATCACATTTATCATTATATACCTGCAACATTTCTAGAAATCATATTTCAGTTGATGCTATATATGTAGGCTCACACTATATCTATATATATATATAAAGCTATATATATGCTGTATATAATAGGCTTTATATATATATAGCATCAGCCTATTAATTAAGAAAAATTGTGTCATGAATAGACCGTGTGTTTTCCTTAAGTAGAAAAGCCAATACAAATGAACAATATTCAGTTTTACCTAAAATGTCACACTGCAGAAAAACAAATTACTATACAACATTCAATAGATGTAACAAGAGAGGATGAAGGATCTTAGTGCACAGACAGATGGGTTTTGAAATCACGGAATTAAACAGTTAAATGTATTTGAGCCTATCGTTTTATCACAGGATTTCAGATAGTTTTACTTGGTAAATTGCATTGTGCACTCCAAAAGAGTGAATGTGAAAAGCATATTTTCCATCTTTTAAACTAAAGAACAAGTATGTACTTTGTTTATTGTGTTAGCCAGCTTAGGCTGTCATCACAACTTACCACGGAGTAGAGAGCTTAAACAGAAATTTATTTTGGCCTTACCTCTGTGTGAGCCTAGAAGGAGAGAGCTCTATGCTGTCTCTTCCTCTCCTTATAAGGACACCAGCCCTATGGGTGTGGAGCCCCACCCTTATGACTTTATTTAACCTTAATCACATCTTTGAAGGCCCTGTCTCCAAACACAGTTACATCTGAAGTTAGAGCTTCAGCATCTGAATTATAGGAAGACACAATTTAGTCCATAACACTTTGTAATTTTATAACAGCTTAAATTTTAATTTTAATTAATATAATGGGAGAACCTTGGTATAGCTATTAAATAGTGTGTAGTTTTAAGAGCATATTAAATAAAACTATTCCTACATTTTAGCTAAAGGCCTTTGGCGGAAGGAATTTTCCAAAGATGGCTTCTTTTAAAATATATTCCATTCTGTATATTCTTATAATGAGACTTTTGTATTTGTTCCAGTGAGTATTGACTTTATATCTCATAACGCCAGAGTCAGGTGGATTTTGTGACTGCCTCAACCAATAAAGTATGAAATAAGTGGCACTATTTGACTTCTGTAGCTGGTATGCAGCTACACAGCCTGCTTCTCTCTGAACATTGGCCCTGAGAGAAACCAGCTATCATGTGATCTGTACAACTTCTCAGAGGCTTCCATGCCGTGAAGAAACCCAAACTAGTGCATGTGGAGAGAACATCTGGAAAGGACTCGAGTCTACATGAAAAGAGATTTCTGACCAATACCCAGCTACTCTAGTTCCCTGCTGTTTCATATCCAGCCATTATCTGACTGTAACCGCCTGAGAGACCTTAAATCAGATCGGCTCATCTGAACCCCTTCCTGATCTGGAAAAGTCATGGATAAAAATAAAATAATTATTTTTATTTCAATCCACTAAGTTTGGGGTTGATTATTTACTGAGTGCAAAATAAGTTAGTACCTGGATATTTGGCATTGATCTGGAATCAGTTCTCAAGGAAAACTTTGAAGGATCTTTAGGTGAATGTTTATGGAAACAAAAGGTTTAGAGGAGGTGATTGCTGAAGGCATAAAAGAAAGCAGGTGGATTGTCTGGCAGCGCTGTCTCCTGCAACAATGTGACAAATGGGAAATGTGCCTAATGAATTCACTGGTCTAGCTAAGGAAATTTCCAGACAGAATGTAGAAACTGCCAGCTGACAATAAATTGAAGATAAATATCTAACAGTCTTAAAATAAATGAACAAAGTTCTTAGAGTGACAGTTTGTAAGCGAATAATGAAAGCAACAAAGAACCCTAGGATGAAAAAGACAAACTGATGAAATTTCTGGGCTTAAAGATATCATGAGAGGACTTGAAATTACAAAATACATGCTAGTGTAAAATCTTTTGTTTAACCTAGGAAACGGAAAAATGGACACATATAAGGACACCATATGAAAATATTACAAAATTTTATAATGAATTTTGTCACATTTATAAAGGGAAAAGGCATCCCATATGAAGCTACTTCAAAAATGGTGATGTTCAATTTGAAATGCATAAATGTTTTCAGCCAAAAGCAGAGAGAGATAGTGAAATGAATGACTCTTTTGCAGTTGATTATGGCAGCATGAAAATTATGAGAGGAGTTAGAGTTGGAAACTGTCAGATGTAGTTAAAATATGCACATACAGGTTATGAAATGGTTAAATGTTTTCATAAAATAAGGAGATCAAGAAGAAATAGAAAGTCTGAACAGACCGATAAAAAATAAAAAGATTAAAGGAGTAATAAAAAGTCTCCCAAGAAAGAATAGCCCAGGACCAGATGACTCCATAAGTAAATTTTACCAAACGTTACAGAAAAAATAATACCAATCCTTCTTAAAGTTTTTTAAAAAAGAGAAGAGGGAACACTTAGGAACTCACTCTATGAAGCCACCCTGTTACTGAAGCCAGACAAAGATGCCATAAGAAAAGAAAACTACAGGCCAATATCCCTGATGAACATAGATGCAAAACTTCTCAGTAAAAAACTAGCAAACTGAATACAACTTCACATTAAAAGGATCATACACAATGACTAAGCAGGATTTAATCTGGAATGCAAGGATAGATTCTACATACACAAATTTGTACACCAACCAATGCAATACACCGCATTAACAGAAAGAAGGATAAAAATCACATAATTATCTCAAAAGATGTGGGAAAGTAATTTTATAAAACTCAACACTTTTTCATGACAAAAACTTTCAAAAATTAATATAGAAGAAAGTTAACACGATAAAGGCCATTTATAAGTCCACAGCAACATCATCCACAACAGTGAAAAGCTGAAAGCTTTCTTTCGAAGTTCCAGAACAAGGCAAGGATGCCTACCTCTAACCTCTGCTATTTTGCATACTGGAAGTCCCATCCAGGAAAATCAGGCTAAAAAAATTTTTTTTAAATCCAAATAGAAAAGGAAATGTAAATCTATTTCTGCAAATCATGTAATTTTATATGTAGAAAATTAGATTTCATAAAACATTAGAATTAATAAGCAAAATCAGTAAAGTCAAAAGACAAAATCAACTCAAAAAATTAGTTTAATTTGTGTACATTAAAATGATTTTTTTGTTTTGAGACGGAGTCTCACTCTGTCACCCAGGCTGGAGTGCAGTGGTGCTATCTCGGCTCACTGCAAGCTCCACTTCCTGGATTCATGCCATTCTCCTGCCTCAGCCTCCCGAGTAGCTGGGACTACAGGCTCCTGCCACCATGCCTGCCTAATTTTTTGTATTTTTAGAAGAGACGGGGTTTCACTGTGTTAGCCAGGATGGTCTGGATCTCCAGACCTCGTGATCCGCCCGCCTCGGCCTCCCAAAGTGCTGGGATTACAGGCGTGAGCCTCCGCGCCCAGCCCTGATCTATTCTTAAAACATTTTGGGGAACTAGTATTACACAGATGTACATGTAGGACTGACAATTGAGTATTAGGAGATGCCAGAACGTGTTTAGAGAAAGTGGGAACATTCCTATTTGCTGATCTTACTTTTACTGAGATAAAGAAAGAAAGAGACAGACAGACAGACAGACAGAAAGAGAAAGAAGAAAGAAGAAAGAAGAAAGAAAGAAAGAAAAGAAAGAAAGAAAGAAAGAAAGAAAGAAAGAAAAAGAAAGAAAGAAAGAAAGAAAGAGAAAGAAGAAAGGAAGAAGGGAGGGAGGGAAAGGGGAGGTAAGGGAAGGGAAGGAGGGAAGGAGGGAAGGAGGGAGGGAAGG
Source organism: Symphalangus syndactylus (assembly GCF_028878055.3). Classification (NCBI taxonomy): domain Eukaryota; kingdom Metazoa; phylum Chordata; class Mammalia; order Primates; family Hylobatidae; genus Symphalangus; species Symphalangus syndactylus. Next base: position 31,612,971 of record NC_072426.2, read on the forward strand.
AAGGAAGAGAGAGAAAGAGAGAGCAAGCTTTGGTTTTTCTGATTGCAAAAGCAATATATGCTTATTATTGAATACTTGAAAAATACAGATGAATATAATCAAGAAAACAAAAGTTAATGAAAACATAAGTTTATGAAAGAGAGGTAACCTCTGTTAATATATTAGAAGTATTCTCCTCTATTATTTTTGAAACACATTCATATTTAATGTAATATTTGAGATATAACATTTGAGATGTACTATGTATTGAGATTTAGACCTTAATTTTTATTAAGCAATTTTATTGATATAATTTATACACCATAATACCCAAACATCATAAATGTACAATTTAATTATTTTTATGAGTGTTTGTTTAAACGTGTGAAACCATCACCACAATCCAGTTTGGGAACATTTCCATCCTCTACATGTAACTTAACTTTTCATTCGCAACCGCATTCAACCCCAGGTAACCATCAATGTGCTCTTAGTCTTTAAAAAATTTGTCTTTTTTGAACATTTTAGATAAGTGGAGCTGTACAATGTGTGGCCTTTTGTGTTTGGCTTCATATGATTTTGAGGATCATCCAAGTTGTAGCCTCAATCAATAGTTTGTTCTTTTTTTTTTTTTTTTTCTTTTAGAGACAGGGTCTCACTCTGTCACCCAGGCTGGAGTGCAGAGGTGCAATCAGGGCTCACTGCAGCTTTGACCTCTTGGGCTCAAGTCATCCTCCCACTTCAGCCTCCCAAATAGCTGCAACTATAGGCAGCCATCAAACGTGGCTAATTTTAAAATTTTTTGTAGAGATGATGTCTCTCTCTGTTGCCCAGGCTGGAATTGAACTCCAGGGATCCAGCAATCCTCCTGCTTCAGCCTCCTAGAGATTACAGTATGAGCCACTGCATTCAGCCTAATTTTTATTGCAGAATAGTATTCGGTTGTATGGATATGATACATTGTGTTTATCCATTCACCTGTTTTTGGTTATTATGAATATTGTTGCTATGAGCATTCATGCACATGTGTTTGTGTAGACACATATTTTCATTTCTATTGAATAAAATCCTAGGAGTTAAATTGCTGGTTGTACAGTAAATTTACATTTAACCTTTTAAGAAATTTCCAAACTTTTTTCCAAAATGGCTGCCCCATTTTACTTTCCCACCAGCAATGTAGGAGGGTTGAAGTTTCTCCATATACTAGCCAATACTTGTTATTGCTATTTTTTTTATAATGGCCATTTCAGTCTATACAGTGGTTCTGGTTTGAGTTTCATTTGCATTTCTTTAATGAATAAGAATGTGAAGTATATTTTTATGTGTCCGTTAATCATTCATTTATTTAGTGAAATGTCTGTTCAAATATTTTCTTCACATAAAAATTGTTTTCTTATTATTGAATTATAGGAGTTCTTTAATTATTCTGGATGCAATTCCTTTATGCGAAATATGATTTGAAATTATTTTTTCCAGTTAATAGCTCGTATTTTCATTTTCTTAGTGCTATATTTTGACATGCAAATCTTTTCCATTTCAATGAAGTAGTTTTTTTTTTTTTTTTTTTCTGTTATGGATCTTGCTTTTGGTGTTGTATAAGAAATTTTTGCCCAACCTAGAGTCACTACAATTTTGTCTTATGTTTTATTGTAGATGTTTTATAGTTTTAGATTTAACAGTAAGATGTATAAGCCATTTTGAATTAATTTTTGTGTATGATATGTTATAGGGTCTTTGTTCTTTTTTTTGCGCACATGCCTATACAATTATTCCACCACCATTTGTTGAAATGTCTTGGCACTTTTGTCAAAAATCAATTGGGCATTAATGTAAAGGTTTATTTCTGGACTGCAGTGATCTATGTTTCTATCCTTATGCCAGTACCACCCTCTCTTGTTTCTGTGAATTTATAGTCATTGTGAAATTGGGTGGTACAAATCTTACAACTTTGTTCTAACCTTTCAAAATTGTTCTGGCTTTTATAAGTCATTTGCATTAAGAAAATACAGAGAATCAGCTTGTAAATTTCTACAGTATAACCTGCTGTAGTTTTTGGAACATTTTCTCATGTTTTTATATTTCTGGTACTTTTAACTAAGACATTTTGGGAACATTTATGGTAAAAAGGAGGGAGATGGTATAAATAACTTTTCAACTTCCATTTTTTCTTCAGAATTCACTCAGTATTTGCCCTATGATACATATGCAGAGAAGATGGATCTTTGAAATTGAAAAACTCGTGGCTATAAATTTGTCAGTTGTTAAAGTCTTACTGAGTTCTGCTTAGGAGAATAACAGGGTAACCTGGACAAGAACAAGTGGCTGAGGAAATTCTGGAGGCTAGCAATTGCATTGATGGGTCAGTAGATACCAGGAGCAATTACTCCTTATGCCAGCAGCAGCGCAGATTGCCAAGATGACCCTTAGCATGACACAGACACATACTGCATTATTTGGTGGACTGGATAGGCAGCAATTGCTGTCAGGAAGGCATCTGCCAGACTTGAGAAGGAAGAGCCTTCCTGCCATGTCCTGACAACAAGGGAGTGGGAGAACATGCACAGCCAAGTGCCCATGGGATGCTGAACACCAAACATGGGAATTGATTCTCTGGCCTCTTCCAGATCAAATGGTTCACAATGGGGTTTACAGCCTTCATTTCCAATGTTATAAGGTTAGAGGCAGTGACCTTGGGAGAGTTTGAACTTAATTTAATTCTTACTGTTTCATGAAATGGGAATTGTTTTCTGCCAGTCAATAAAGCAGTGGGAATTCTGTTCTGTAATGGATGTGGAACAAACAAATAAACACACAATGATCTCTTCAAAAAGGAAATTAAAAAAAAATTCTATTTACAATAGTGTTAAAAATAATTTGTTATAAACTTAACTAGGGGTAAACAACTTATAAACTGAAAACTACAAAACATTAATGAAAGAAATTTTTTAAAACACAAATAAAAGGAAAATATTTCATGTTCATGGATTAGAAAAATTAATACTGTTAAAATGTTTATACTTTCCAAAGCAATATATGATTCAGTATAAAACCTATCAAAATTCCAGTGGCATGTTTTTACAGAAATTTTTTTAAAATCCTAAAATGTATTTAGAACCACAAAAGACTTCAGGAGACAAAGTAATTTGTTTCTGGAAAAAAAAATTTATTGAGTTATAATTGATACACAATAAACTGCACATATTTAAATTGTGCAGTTTGAAAAACTTTGATATGTCTATACACCCATTAAAATATCACCATAATCAAGATCATGAACATATATCCCTTTCCCCCAAAAGTGTCCTATTACTCTTTTGTAATACTGCTTCCTGCCCTTCCCTCCATTCCCAAGAACCATTAATATGCTTTCATTGTAAATTAGTTTTCTAGAGTTTTATGTAAATGGAATTATACAGTATATATCCTTTTTTTGCTGGCTTCTTTGACTGAATATATTTACTTTGAGATTCATCTGTATTGTGACGTACATCAGGGGTTTATTTATTTTTGTTTCTGTGTACAATAGTATTCCATTGTATGCCTATAACACAGTTTGTTTATCCGTTCACCTATTGATGGACATTTGAGTTGTTCCTACACTTTGGCTGTTATAAACAGAGTTCTCATGTATAAGTCTTTGTATAAAAATACATTTTATGTTTCTTTTGGGTAAATACTTAGAAGCAGAATGGCTGAAATATATGGTATGTGTATATTTAACTTTTTAAGGAACTAAAACATTTTGCCAAAGTGTTTGCACATTTTACATTCCTACCATCAGTGTGTGAGAGTTCCAGTTCCTTCATACCCTTGCCATCACAGTATGGTCAGTCTTTAATTATTCTAATAGGTGTGCAGTGGTTTCTTATTGTTATTTAAATTGAATTTTCTCAATGACTAATGATGTTGAGCATCTTTGTATAAGCTTATTTGCTGTGTATCTTTGGTAATGTGTCTGTTCAAATCTTTTACCCATTAAAAATAGGTTGCTTGTTCTTTTATGGTGAGTTTTGAGAGTTTACCTTTTAATCTGGATACAAGACCTTTGAGAAAAAAGAACAAAGCTGGAAAAATAACACTCTAATTTTGAAACATATTACAAAACTACAGTAATAAAAATCAAATATACTGGCATAAACACAGACATATAGATCAGTTGGACAGATTAGGAAACCCAGAAATAAATCCAGGAATAAACAGGCAATTTATCTTCAAACAGGGTGCTAAAAACACACAAGGGGAAAACATATTCTCTTCAATAAATGATGATGGGAAATTTTAATATCCTAATACAAAAATGAAATTTTATCCTTATATTACGCCATATACAAAAATAAAATCCAAATGGTTTAAATAATTAAACATAAAACCGGAAACAATAAAACTCTTGGAGAAAATACAGAGAAAAATTCTATATATTGGACTGAACAATAATTCCTTAGATATGATACCAAAAGCATGGATAACAAAAGCAAAAATAGACTAGTGGGACTACATCAAACTAAAAAGCTTTTGTACAGAAAACAATCAACAAAAACAAAAAGGCAACCTAAGGAATGGGAGAAAATGTTTACAAATTATATATCTGATAAAGGATTAATGTCCAAAATATATAACAGATTCCTGTAATTCAATTGCCAAAAAAATCGCATTAAAAAATGGACAAAATACCTAAATAGACATTTTTCCAAAAAAGACATGCAAATGGCCACCAGGTATATGAAACGATGCTCAACAGCCCTAATCATTAAAGAAATGAAAATCAAAACCACAATGAGATATCACTTTATGTCTTTTAGAATGGCTAATATTGAAAAGACAAGAAATAAGTGTCAGTGAGTATGTGGAAAAAGGGAAGCCTTATACTGATTGTGGGAATGTAAATTGGTGAAGCTTCATGTAAAATAATATGGAAATTGCTCAAAAATTAAAATAGAACTACCATTTGATTCAGCAGTTTTACTTATGGGTATATATTCCAAGGAATTGAAATCAAGATCTTGAAGAGACATCTGCACTCCCTTATTTAGCACAACATTATTCATAATAGCCAAGATATGCAAACAACCTAAATGCCTAAATGCCCACTGACAGATTAAAGAAAATGGGTTGGGGGTATATATATGCAATGTAATAGAATATGGCTTGGGGGTATATATATGCAATGTAATAGCATTTGGCCTTTAAAAGAAGAAACTCGATTTGTGACAATATTACCAAAACACCAGGGGTTCAGTCCAGGTGCTGCTGCTTGCTAAACAGAAAGCCAATCACTGAGACAAGAAGCAATGCCAAGAAAGAAGACTTTAATCGGGTTCTGTAGCCCAGTAGATGGGCGCTCAGTCTCAAATCCATATCCCTGTTCGACTAAAACTCGGGGTTTATACAACAGGGGAAGAAATGTAACAATGTGTAAGAAAACAGGAACTAGGGAGGGGCAAGGAAGCAATCATGATAAATGAGGAGTCCAGCATCTCCTCGTCTGCATGTGGTGATCTGGTGAGTTTCAGTTCTTCGATACTTTTTTTTTGAGAGGTCTGAAGGTCATTTCCTGAGGAAGGAACTCAGATAAAACAAACGTAACCCTCAAGCTGTAAGACAAGAAGGGTCAATTTCTATATTTGTCCAAAAAATTATCTCTGGCTGGGACTATTGAGTCAGTTTCAACAACATGGACAGATCTGAAGGATATTATATTATGTGAAATAAGCCAGACATTGAAAGACAAATATTGCACGATGTTACTCACTAAAATTGTCAAATACATAGAACAATGAGTAGAATGGTAGTTAGTTGACAGGCGCAGGGAAGGAGCAAATGGTAAGGTGTGAGTCAAAGTGTATACAAAGTTTGTTATGCAAGAAAAATAAGTTCTGGGGATCTCTTGTAAATAATAGGGCCTATAATTCACAATACTGTACAATATAGTTAAAATTTGCTAAATGAGCACATCTTATGTGAACTGCTGTTAACATAGAAAAACAAAACAAGCCAAAAAAAAAAAAAAAAACAAATGGGATAGAAGGAAACTTTTGGAAGTGATGGGTAAGTTTATGGCATTCTGATGATGCTTTTGTTCTATTCTTTGCTTACTTGAGAATGACTACTTTAGATACCTTACATCTAAATCACACACACACACACACACACACACACACACATATGTAATCATGTAGTATTTACCCTCTTGTGACTGGCTAAACAATATGCATTTTTAATTATTAAGTAATACCTCAGTTTACATGTCTGTAGTCTGCTTTTCTAGCTAATATAACAATCATCTATAATATTTATATTTGATATTTTTTCTTTAAAATGCACTTAAAATTCATCAATTTTTTAAATTAGAGTCAGTCACTGTAAAAGTCAATATACAAAACCTCAAAATGTAAAATTGAAGGCATAAAAGGCAAATGAACCTTTAATTACTTCATTTAAAAGATTAGGAGAAAGAACATTGCAGGCCTGGTGTGTGAATTTCTTGTTCCCTTTACAGAGATTTTCAACCAAATAATCATTAAATGCTCTGTTAAACTGCTCTAGTTTACAGCACATATTCCTACTTTGTTGGAGCTCTACATCTGCAGATATGCACTGAGAATACCCACACTGCCACTGTACAACCAAGTTGCCAAATAAATTGGTCCCTAACCAATAAAGCACCTAAGGGAATTTAAGTCTTAAAGCTTTACTCAGTCATGTGCAGAATAAAGATCATAAAAAGGCCCCAAGCTTTAATATGTGGCTTTGAAAATAATCTTCTTAGGTATGTGCTTTGTGCAAGCATTCCTGTTAGCATTTCCCCATTAATAATTTTCTGTTGCACACTTTCACGTTAAAATACATAGGAGCAAGATCATCCAAAGAACTTTGCAGACATTAAATTTAAATTTTTACTTCTTTATCAGATTTAGTACTACATTTTACTTAAGGAAATACATACACAGCATGATGACTATCATTTTAGTCAGATATATTTGTATAGATAACAGCAAAATATTTTTGGCAGATAAAGTCAAAAGTTATGAGCACAAAGTATGAAACAGAATAATACTGCCTCATTTCTATAAAAATGAATTATCTCTCTTAACTTTAAATGTAAAACATGTTTCTCTCATTCTCTCTTGGTAATTTTTTTTATTGGCTGCTCAAATAAAATCAGCTAGAAGAATTTAGAGTCCTAAAGTAAAAACTGCCAGTATGATAACTCTTCTTTATATTAACCCAGTGGAATGTTCAAGTTACCTTTATCTGTGTGTAAGTGACACACATTATCATTTAATTCTTACTAGTCTATAAAGATGTCATATGTAGTTACTACCGTCATTTCATGGGTGCAAGGTTGATCCTGATGCTTGAATTCTCTAAAGCAAAATTTTATTATATCAGGCCTAAATATGACCTGGAGACTTGTGAGTTAGAGAAAAGTCATAGATTGGTCCCTATTAAACCATTATATAGAATCAGTATCAGTATTAGGATTGGGAAACAGAAACTCCTTTGAAATTCCAGCAGGAAGTGATGAAATACAAACTAATAGCTCCTTCCAAACTACAAGAAGACAAGAAAGAGCAAGGTCAAGGAAAATAACCTCTAGCTTTTAGGTTTGGCACGTACAGCCTTATGTAGTACAGAAAATTACTACCAATGGTCAGAGCTACTGTCAAGGGTTTCGTGCAGAAACATCGGCAGTTTCTTTAATACACGAATACACTAAACTTTCTTTAATACACAGACACTACACAGTATCCTCTCTCTCTGCTTTGCTGGGGAAGAAGAAAAATGGCTTTTTCTTCAGCTGTCCAACCTTGTGCAAGAAGCCCTCAATAGTAGAATCTAAGCAAAATTTGTCTGCCAAAAGATTCTGGGAAATGTGACTCCAAGTCTTCCTGTGACTACACAACAGAGAGTGTAAAAATATGTTGCACTCATTAAGTGTTGCCAACAGACAATCAGGAAAGCCTTCCCAGAAAACATATATCAAATTCCTATCACAGGGCTTGACATAGCAAAATGTAAAACATAATGATGTAGTGGTTGAAAGTCCTGGCTCTAGATATGAATCTGCCACTTTCCACTTGTATGATCTTGGGCAAGTGTTGTAATTTATCTATGCTTAATTTCATCTTCTACAAAACGTGAATATTACTATCTGCCACATTGTGTTGCTGGGACATTAATGTGCATTTAGACAGTGACTGAACACTTAGTAAAATATCTAAACATGTTAGAAACATTACTATTGCTTTTGTTTATTATCATCATTACTATTAACATGAAGTTTTTTTTTCTAAGCAGAAAAATTTGTGTTCCTTTTCCACTAATGCCATGTTTTTTCACTATAGTTTATATCTTCAATACTGGGAGGAATTTTTCTGCTGTGATTAGTCCTTCTCCTCATGTTTTTTGCCGAAGTTTTGCAGCTCATCTCTGCTCCTTTTTCCAGCTAGCATATAATTGTTATTTTCCCCTTCACCACTAAAATCTAAGGTTAGTGTTGGGTTACCATCATTTTTTTTTTCATCATCTATTTACTTTAAACCTCTGATACGGTCTCAAAGAATATTCTTCTATTGAAACTCTATCCCTTCTTTCTCAATTCTTTTTGACTTTTTAATTTTTAAATTTCAAACTCTTTCCAATAGTTTATGTCACTTGATTTGTGTAATCTTATTGTTTTTTATTGAACATCAATGATTTTCAGAGAACAAGATTCTGAAGATATACAATGAAACACTATTTGCCTTCCTTTAAGTAGTTTAAATTCTAGTGAGGAGATGACTTTGTAAACAATTTTAATATATAAAGATATAAGCAAATTGAGGGGAAGGTAAAATAAAGGAAGGACTAAATTTAGATAGAATATTAAGTTCTGGATTTCTCTTATGCTACAATTTGAAGGATGAGTTATATTAACATATCCATAGGTTTCAAATGAAGGGAAGGTAGTGATCCATGTTCTCTCTGGGCACTGTAACTTCTGCCCCCCTTTTCTTCCTCCTGAGTGTGAATTTACCTAACATCAATTCTTGCCACTGTTACTTAATTTCTCTTCTAAATCTCAGGATTTATCAACACTTTGTTGATATTACAAATGTGGATAACAAATCTGGACATGAACCTCTCATTGTTACTGAATATCTTCCTAGGGAACTTACTAATTCTGCTCATGTGTCAAAGGAATTACTTAAAGAAAACAATATACAAAGGTTGGTTGTCTGCTCATGTTACTGTTTTAATTTACATGTGTTTTAAATAAAGTCTATTTTGATTAAAGCTCTTACAATTTCTCAAGTGTCCCACAGACCAGGTGTTAGTGTTTATTTGTAACTGTACACATCTGTTCTTTTTTTTTCCCCATATATTCTTTACCAGCATTTAGACCTTTGTGCTATTGGTTATGATTAGCATGTGCTCAGTAAATGCTTGTTGAATTGAAGTCTAACATGATAGCATGGGCTTTCTATGAAAGACATAGGAATTAACATAAGGAAACCAACACTCTGTCTTATGTTAGGCCATAACAAATATTATTGCAATTATCTGAACAATTAAAATACCCATGATTAATATTTGAATATCTCAGGAGAAAGTTGTATATACATCATTTTGAGCTCTAAATGAAATTGTTTAAGTTTGCTTAAGTGCTCCCATTCTTCCCTACACATTCGAAAACACGTCTTCATAAGAAAATGTTCTCCTTTTTAGGGTCATAGATTTAAGCACCTTTTCATACGCCTGTTTGTTTTTATGATGCCTGGCTTATTACTCTTCAAATAATAATCTCTAGTTTTAAATAATTTCATTTTGAAACAATTTCAAATTTACAAATGTGTTGCAAAGATAGTACAAAATAGCTTCATATACCTTTTGTTCATATTACCCAAATATTACCTTTCAACATTTGTTCTTTCAATTTACCATACATTTTTATTTATATTAAAGTCTATGCCTATAGCTGTACCAGTCTACCTGTACATACATACACAGTTTTTTTTTTCTGAAAGCTTTGAGAGAAAGTTGAAGGCATGTTGCCTATTTACCCCTCAATATATAGATGCTCCTCAACTTATAATGAAGTTACATCTCAATAAAACAATCATAAGTTGAAAATTTGTAAATTAAAAAAAGCATTTAATACACTTAATCCACTTGACATCATAGCTTAGCCTAGCCTGCCTTAAGCATGCTCAGTACACTTACATTAGCCTACAGTTGGGCAAAATCACGTAACACAAAGCTTATTTTATAATAAAATTTTGAATGTCTCATATAAGAGTATCGTACTGCATATACTTAGCCAGAGAAAAGATAAAAGTTTGAAATTTGAAGTATGGTTTCCACTGAATGTGTATTGCTTTAGCACCATCATAAAGCTGAAAAATTTTTAAGTTGAGTCATCGTCAGTTGAGAACCATTTATATTTATGTTTCTTTTTTTTTAAATAAAAGGGCATTATTTTGCATACCCATAGTGGAGTTACCAAAATCAGGAAATTGATAGTATAGTATATTAACATTTTCCAGTTGTCACAATAATGTTGTCTGTTCAAGAATCAGCCCAGGATCAGTCATTCTGTTTATTTGTCATGTCTCTTCTGTGTCTTCTATGTGCTTTAATCTGAAACAGTTCTTCAGTCTTTGTCTACCCTGACACTGAAACTTTTGTAAAAAGTCCTTCAGTTTGGGTTTGTAGGGTATTTCTTTGTGATTAGTTTTTTTCTACCAATTAACCATCCCCACCTTCTGCCTGATCCTTCACTACTCTTCCCAGCCTCTGGTAACCATCCTTCTATTCTCTACCTCTGTGGGTTCAATTGTTTTCATTTTTAGATCCTACAAAGAAGTGAAAACGTGATGTCTGTCTTTTCACGCCTGGCTTATTGCACTTAACATAATGATCTTCAGCTCCATCTATGTTGTTGCAAATGACATAATCTCGTTTTTTTATGGCCAAATGGTACTCCATACTGTATATGTGCCAACTGTTCTTTATTCATTCATCTGTAGATGGATACTTAGGTTGCTTCCAAATCTACTGTAAATAGTGCTGTAGCAAACACAGGAGTGCATATATGTCCTCAGTATGCTGATTTCCTTGCTTTTGGCTATATACTCAGCAGTGAGATTGCTGGATCACACACACAGCAGCTCTGTTGTTAGGTTTTTAAGGAACTTCCAAATTGTTCTCCATAGTGGTTGTACTAATTTACATTCCCACCAACAGTATATGAGGATTCTCTTTTATCCACATTCTTGCCAGCATTTGTTATAGCCCAACTTTTGGATAAAAGCCATTTTAGCCGGAGTGAGATGACATCTCATTGTAATTTTGATTTGCATTTCTCTGAAGATCAATGACGTTGAGCACCTTGCCTGTTTGCCATTTACATGTCTCTTTATGTGTCTTTTTTAATGCCAGTACCATGCTGTTTTCATTACAATAGTTTTGGTAGTATAATTTGAGGTCAGGTAATGTGATTCCTCCAGTTTAGTTCTTTTTGTTGAAGACAGCTTTGGCTATTCTGAATCTTTCGTGATTTCGTATAAATGTTTGGATTTTCTTTCTAATTCTGTGAAGAGTGTCCTTTGTATTTTGATAGAGATTGCATTGATCTGTAAATTGCTGTAGGTAGTATGGACACTTTAACAATATTGATTTTTCCAATCCAGGAACATGGAATCTTTTCCCATTTTTTTGGTGTCCTCTTTAATGTCCTTGATCAGTGTTTTATAATTTTTTATTATAGAGATCTTCCCCTTCCTTTGTTAATTCCTAGGTATTTAATTTTATATGAGGCTATGATAAATGGGAATACTTTTTTTATTTCTTTTCCAGATTGTTCACTATTGGCATATAGAATGCTGCTGATTTTGTATCCTGCAACTCTAATTAATTTATCAGCTTTAATAGTATTTTGGGAAAGTATTTAGGTTTTTCCAAATAGATCATACAACCTGCAAATGAGGATAGTTGGACTTGTTCCATTCCAATTTCGATTCCCTTTATGTGTTTCTCTTGTCTGATTTCTTTAGCTAGGACTTCCTCTACTCTGTTGAATAACGGTGGTGAAAGTGAGCATCATTGTCATATTGCAGGTCTTAGATAAAAAGGTTTGTTTTTCAGATTTTCCCCATTCAGTGTGATACTAGTTGTTGGTCTGTCATATCTGGCTCTTATAATGTTGAGGCATGCTTCTTCTATACTTTTCTTTGCGGATTTTTATCTTGAAAGGATGTTGAATTTCATCAAATTCTCTTCAGCATCAACTGAAATAATCATATGGTTTTTATCCTTCCTTCTATTGATATGATGTTTCACAGTGATTGGTTTGCATATGTTGAATCATCCTTTATCGCAGGGATAAATCCTACTTGGTCATGATGAATGATTGTTCTAATGTATTACTGAATTCATTTTGCTAGTATTTTGTTGAAGATTTGTTCATCAATATTAAACAGAGAAACTGGTCTATAGTTTTCCTTTTTGATGTGTCTTTGTCTGGTTTTGGTTTCAGGCTAATACTGGCTTCATAGAATGAGTCTGGAAGTATTTCATCCTCCTCTATTTTTCAGAATAGTTTGAGTAGGATTGGTATTAATTCTTCTTTAAATGTTTGGTAGAATTCAGTAGTGAAGCCAGTGGGCTGCGGGCTTCATCACTGGGAGAATTTTATTACTACTTCAATCTCGTTACTTCTTATTGATCTGTTCAGGTTTTCGAATTATTCTGGGTTCAATCTTGGTAGATTGTATATGTCTAGGAATTTGTATATTTCTTCTGGATTTTCCATTATTGGCATATAATTGCTCATAGTAGACACTAATGATCCTTTGAATTTCCACATTATCTGTTGTAATGTCTTCTTTTTTATTTCTGATTTTATTTATTTAGATATTCTCCTTTTTTGTTACTCTGGCTAATGGTTTGTCAATTTTGTTTAACTTTTCAGAAAAACTTTTGTTTTATTGGCCTTTTATATTGTTTATTCATAAATACTCAATCTTCAACAATACAACAAAATATGTTGCGTATAATGAATATCGTAAACACCAAGTTACACAATCAACCCAGGCAGTTATTTCCAGCCTTAGCAAATGCATACTCTCCTCCTAAACCCTGGCTTTCTGAAGGCATACAGACAATTTATCTTAAATGGAAATTGCAAAGAAAATATTTTCCATGTCTGGCTTAATGGGTGTAGTGCTACCTTTTACTCTCTGTCTAGTTTGGGCTAGCCCTGTGGCCACCTATCCATTTGAATACTAGTCAGTGAGGATAATCATTTGTTAACAATTTTGAGCCATATTGTGCAAGTCTGATATAAAGTTGTCATCTTTTTATCTTCCCAAAGAGTAGGAAGAGCAGAAGTAGAGAGGAGCCCTTCTGCAGGTCAGTTGTAACTTAGAAATATGACTCCTTTTAGAATGCAATAATGAACACGGAAGAAGTATCTGAAGGAGTGAAACACAATTATGATTCAAGAAAATTGAAAGTTATGGCTGGGTGCAGTGGCTCATGCTTGTAATCCCAGCACTTTGGGAGGCTGAGGTGGGCGGATCACGAGGTCAGGAGATCGAGACCATGGTGAAACCCTGTCTCTACTAAAAATACAAAAAAAAAAAATTAGCCGGGCGAGGTGGCGGGTGTCGGTAGTCCCAGCTACTCGGAGAGGCTGAGGCAGGAGAATGGCGTGAACCTGGGAGGCGGAGCTTGCAGGGAGCCGAGATTGTGCCACTGCACTACAGCCTGGGCGACAGAGCGAGACTCTGTCTCAAAAAAAAAAAAAAGAAAATTAAAAGTTATTTCTTGCAATGAAAAGATGAATCTTAACCTGTAAGATGCAGACTTGGTGGGAAAACTAGCCAAAAATCAGTTTCTTTGTATATAGTTGATCTTGTTACCCAAAGTTTACAAGTTGGGCAGGTGTTCCTATGCTGAGGTAAGCATTCCTAGAATGAGTAAGTGCATCTGTCATGATGAAACTATGTACACACTATTCTAAAACAAGAAGAATGTGGAGTTAATAGAAGAAACAATAGAGATCAAAACCCTTTTTCAAATATTTTGTGATAAACTTCATAATTTTCTTCCTCTTTATTAGCAACCTATAGAATTTGCAGTTTTCATTTTTTTAAAAAAATTTTAATTGACAGATAATAGTTGTACATACTTATTAGGTATAGTGTGATATTTTGGTTCATGTATACAATATGTAATGATCAAATTAGGGTAAAGATCAAATCATATCCATTACCTCAAATTTTTGTCATTTATTTGTGTTGGGGACATTTAAAACCTTCTCTTCTAGCTATTTAAAAATATACAATAAAATATTTAACTATAGCCATAAAACAGTGCTATAGAACACTAGAATTTATTCTTCCCATGTAACTATAATTTTGTGTCATTTAAGATCTGCCTCCAATTTCTAGCTTTTACTAGCTACTGTTCTATTCTCCACTTCTATGAGATTAACTTATCTTTCTGTGCCCGACTTATTTCACTTAATATCATATCCTCTAGGCTTACCCATGTTGCTGCAAATGACAGGTTGCCATTCTTTTCAGTGGATGAATAATATTTTATACTGAATATATACAAAATTTTCTTCATCCATTATCTATTAGTGGACACTTAGGTTGATTCCGCATATTGACTATTGTGAATACTGCTGCAATTAACAAGGGTGTGCTGATATCTCTTCAACATACTGATTTCCTTTTCTTTGGATACATACCCAGTAGTATGATTACTGGATCATATGGTAGTTCTATTGGTACTTTATTCAGGACAGCACCCCCCCTACTGTTTTCCATAATAACGGTACTAATTTACATCCCAACCAACATTGTAAAAGAGATCCGTTTTCACCACATTCTCTCCATCACTTGTTATATTTTGTCTTTTAGATAAGAGCTATTCTTGCTGGAATAAAATGATATCTCATTGCATTTCCCTAATGACTGGTGATGTTGAGTATTTAAAAATAAAATTTGTTTAACAATTTGTATGTTTTCTTTTAAAAAAAAGTCTATTTAACAACATTAGCCAATTTTTAAATAAAATTTATCTGTTTTTCTGTTGAATTGAGTTCCCTATATATTGTGGATTTTTTTTTTTTTTTGAGATGGAGTCTCGCTCTGTCGCCCAGGCTGGAGTGCAGTGGCGCAATCTCGGCTCACTGCAAGCTCCGCCTCCCAGGTTTGCGCCATTCTCCTGCCTCAGCCTCTCCGAGTAGCTGGGACTACCGGCGCCCGCCACCACGCCCGGCTAATTTTTTGTATTTTTAGTAGAGACGGGGTTTCACCGTGGTCTCGATCTCCTGACCTCGTGATCCGCCCACCTCAGCCTCCCAAAGTGCTGGGATTACAAGCGTGAGTCACCGCACCCGGCCTATATTGTGGATATTAATCCCTGGTCAGATTATTAGTTTGACAATATCTCTTCTCATTCTTTAGGTTGTCTTTACACTGTGGTGGTAGATTTTTTTTATGTGCAGAACATTATCAGTTTATAACCACAATTGTTTGTTTTTGTTTTATTGCGTCTGCTTTCGAGGTCTTATCTATTATAAAATTGTTTCCCAGACCAATTTTCTAAAATGTTTTTCCAGTTTTCCTCTAGTAGTATTAGAGTTTCGGGTCCTAAGTTTAAATCTTTCAGCCACTTTGATTTGGTTTTTGTGTATGGTGAGAGACAGGGATCTAGTTTCATTTTTCTGCATAGAAATATCCAGTTTTCCCAACACCATTCATGGAAGAGACTGCCATTTTCTCAATGCAGGTTCTTGGCTCATCTGTGAAAAATTAGTTGGCTGTAAATACCTGGGTTTATATATGGTTTCTCTATTCTGTTCCATTAGTCTATGTATCAGTTTTAAGGTGAGTACCACGCTGTTTTAGTCACTACAGCTTTGTAGTATATTTTGAAATCTGGTAGTGTGATGCCTCCAGCCTTATTTTTGTTTGGGATTGCTTTGGCTATTCAGAGTCATTTTTGGTTCCACGCAAATTTCATAATGTTTTTTCTATTTCTATTGAGAATGTCATTGATATTTTGACTGAGAATGCATTGAATCTATAGATCTTTTTGGGTAATATGGTTCTTTTAATAATATTAATTCTTCCAGTCCATTAACATGGGACATGTTTCCATTTTTTTGCTTTGTTCAACTTTCTTCCTCAGTGTTTAATAGATTTCCTTGTAGAAATATTTCATCTCCTTAGGTAAATTCATTCCTAGATTTTTTAATAGTATTATATGTAAATGGGATTGCTTTCTTGATTTCTTTTTAGCTAGTTTATTATTGGCATATAGCAATGTTATTGATTTTTGTATGTTGATTATTTTTATCCTGCAACTTTACTAAGTTTATCAGTTTAAGAGTTTTTTAGTGGAGTCTTCAGAGTTTTCTATATATAAGATCATATCATCTGCAAACTGAGATAACTTGCCTTCCTTGCTTTCAACTTGAATGCCATTTACTTCTTTCATTTTTCTAATTGCTCTGGCTAAAACTTCCACTACTATGTTGAATAAGAGTAGTGTGAATGAGTATCTGTGTATTATTCCAGTTTTTTTCAGCTTTTCATCATTCAGAATAATGCTAGCTGTGGGTTTGTCATATATGGCTTATATTGCATTGAGGTACATTTTTTCTATTCTTAACTTGTTGAGAGTTTTTTTTTTTATCATAAGGCATTGTTGAATTTTATCAAATTATTTTCCTGCATCTATTCCTATAATTACATAAACTTATCTTTCATTCTGTTAATGTGAGGTATCGCATTAATTATTTGTGTATGTTGAACCATCCTTATATTCCTGGAATAAATCTCACTTAATCATGGTGTATACTCTTTTGATGTGCTGTTGGGTTAGATATGGTAGTATTTTGTTGATGATTTTGCATCTATGTTCATCAGGGTTTTTGATCTGTAATTTTCTTTTTTGTTAGTTTCCTTACCTTGTTTTAGTATCTGGGCTATGCTGACCTCACAGAATGAGGTGGAAAGCATTATATTCCCTTCAAGTTTTTCAAGTAGTTTGATAAAATTTTACATTAATTTTTATTTAAATGTTTGGCAGAATCTAGCAATAAAGCTATCCAGTCTTGGGCTTTTGTTTGTTTGTTTGGGACAATTTTTATTACTGATTCAATCTCATTACTCATTGTTAGTTTGTTCAAGTTTATCTTTCCAAAATATAATTTTTCTTTTTTTATATTTTATATTTTTTTAGTCTCTATTTTATCTACTTCTGTTCTCATTTTTATAATTTCTTCTTTTCTGCTAATTTGGGGATTGGTTTATAGTTCTTTGGGTTGTGTCCTTTGGTTGTTTATTTGAAATTATTTACATTTTTTATGTAGGCATTTATTGCTATAAACTTGCCTCTTAATACTACTTTTCTTGAATACAAAAAGTTTTGGTGTGTGTGTGTGTTTTTTTTTTTTTTTGAGACGGAGTCTCGCTCTGTCACCCAGGCTGGAGTGCAGTGGCACAATCTCGGCTCACTGCAAGCTCCGCCTCCCGGGTTCACGCCATTCTCTTGCCTCAGCCTCTCCAAGTAGCTGGGACTACAGGCACCCGCCACCACACCTGGCTAATTTTTTTTTTTTTTATATTTTTTATTAGAGACGGGGTTTCACCGTGATCTCGATCTCCTGACCTCGTGATCCACCCGCCTCGGCCTCCCAAAGTGCTGGGATTACAAGCGTGAGCCACCACACCCGACTGGTGTGTGTGTTTTTTTTTTACATTTGTTTAAACATATTTTTTTCCTTCCTTCCTTCTTAATTTCTTCATTGACTCGTTGGTTGTTCAGAAGCATGTTGTTTAATTTATATGTATTTGTATAGTTCAAAAGTTTCTCTTGTTATTCATTACCAGTTTTATTGCATTGGGGTAAGAAAATATGCTTGATCTGATTTCAGTTAAAACAAATTTAGACTTGTTTTGTCAACTAACATATAGGCAATCCTGGACCATATGCTGATGAAAAGTATGTGTATTTTCCAAATTTTGAGCTGCTGGGTGAAATGTTCTGCAACATCTATTAGGTTCATTTGGTCTATGGTACAGTTTGAATTTAATGTTTTGGGAGTGGTTTTGTGCATTTTCTGGCTAGATGATCTGTCCAATGCTAAGAGTGGAGTATTAAAGTCCCCAGCTATTATTGTATTGGAGTCGGTCTTTTCCTGTTAATTTAATGTTATTTCAAAAGACCTGTCTTCAAGTTTACAAATTCTCCCCTTTGCTTAGTCTAGTCTGTTTATGAAGCTGTCAATTGAAGTTTTTATTTCATTTATTGAATACTTCAGGTCGAAGATTTCTGTTGGGTTTTTTTTTTAATATCTCTGTTGTAATTTTCACTAAGATCATGACTTTTACTTTCTAATTTTGTTGAATTTTCTATCTCTATTATCTTGTCTCTTACTGAGCTTCCTTAAGATTATTATTTTGAATTTATTTTCAGCATTTTGTGTATTTCCTTTTTTAGGAAGACTGTTACTGTAGAATTATTGTGTTTCTTTGGGTTTGTCATGTTTCCTTGAAATGTTATGCTTCTTTTGCCTCTATGTTGATATTTGGGCATCTAGTGACACAGTGGCCTCTTCCAATCTTATGAAGTAGCTTTCATAGGAAAAGATTTATTTATACAAATGGGTCCTGTGCTGTCAACTGGGTGGGTTCACTGGCTTTGGCTCTGGGTGGATGCAGTAGTATAGCCTCTGTGTAGTAAATTCATCCATAATCTATTTTAGCAATGTTTGTGAGTTCCTCAGTAGCCTAGAAGGCAGAAGTTTGTAGTAGCAGAGGTGCAGTTTTGCTGGGGGTTGTCTCACTGGGTTGTTTCTCATGTCAATCACACATGTACAAGCAGTCAGTAGGCTAGATTGGGGACTGGTTACTGGGATCAGGAATGTCATACTGTTTCTTTCACCAGGGGTGAAATACATGCCATATCCATACATGCTATGGCTGTTTAATCAGCTCAGGGGGAGGACCGCAAAAGTAGATCCTGGGCTGTTCCTTTGGCCAGGTGTGCAAGCCTGTAACTGCTTGTCTAGCTTGGGGGTGTGTCTGACAGTAAGAGGTCTGCTGGTCTGGGTTTGCAGTAAGGGGAATTGGTATATGGGCTGCTTGGCTGGTTTACAGGCAGGTTTTTCAGGGGAAGATCCACCTGGCTGGTTCTCTGTCAAGTGTCATGTGGTCATGGCTGCTTGGCTGGCTTAGGAGTATGTTCACTTGGGGCAGTTTGACTGGGATATGTCTCTGTCTAGGGGTGTGGGCATGTGGCTGCTCAGCTGACTCAAGTGTGGGTCCCCTGGGCCATTTTTCCAGCTAGGAGTGGGGGCACATAGTGGTTCTCCTGGCTTGGAGTTGGTATCCCTACTGTGCAGGACTGGAGTCACAGCTTTCCTGGGCCCAGGCTCTGGGCAGTCAGAATTGTGATATTGCAGCTACCCATTTAGGCCTGGGGAATGACAGCAGAGCTTCAAGGATGAAAAGGCACAGTGGCTAATGGCCCCTAGAATGGGTGAACTCCAGCATTGGCTCTAGTTTTTATATGGCACTGTGATCAGCAGCCTGGGTCATGGACAGGTGAGGAGTACACACCTGTGCTCCTAATCTAGAGCAATGCAGTCATGTGAATTCGAGGTAGCTCCCCAAACTGTGCTCAGAGCTTGTAAGAATGATGGGATTTTCCTGTAGTAGGGGCTTCAGGTACCTGTGGTGTTGATGAAGGCTATTGGAGGGTCTTCTGATTACATTTTCCTCACAAGGATAAATCCCTTCTGGCTCCAAGCTGGTCCAGGCAGGAAAAACAAGGCATCTGAGGAAGGATGCCTCGCTCTGCTCTCTATGCTGTCATTGTGAGCTTTCACGTTCCACAGGGACCTCGCCACTTTCTTGGTGCACTCAAATGCTCTTGCTCAAATACTCCAGTCAAATTTATTACTCATTGCCTTGGTCCTTTTTCATGAAAGGGATGAGTCTAGGTGTGCCTAGTCAGTTTTCTTGCTTACATTACACTACACTCTCCAGAACGTGCAATTTTCATTTGAAGAGAGAAAATGATTTATCTTTTAAAATTGTTGTGTTATCAAATGTATATAAATGCAAATTGAGAATTGCATTTGCCACTGACTCTTTCAAGCAGATTTATTTTAACAGCACGAACCAGTGGATCCACTGCTTTTCAAAGTCACTTTTTAAAATTACAAGGATACATCTTCTTAATATTTCTATCATTTCTTTAAATCACAAAGCTTTCTGTATTTATACTTGGAATATTTTGCAAAAGGAAGGAATCCATGTAGTCAGAAATCAGAAAACTTGGATAAACTGTAGCTTTGCAATTTATCCATTGTATGCTATAAGACAACATAAACATTGTGAAGGGCAGTTTTTCCCTCATTTGTAAAGGAGAAATATTATTTTCTGTTCTGCATTTATTGCCATTTTTCTGTGAATATTATTTGTCATAATTTAGGTGAAGCCATGTGAAATTTTAAGTCTTGTACAAATATTATCTAAGAAGATGATAGCCATGGTGGTGGGCAACCAAAGAGAGAGCACTTTAAATTTTAATATCAAGTCAATGGGTGCTGATTGCATTTATCAATGGCATCATCTAATTAGAAAATAGATATATTGCATTAGAAGCTTTTAGACAGATTTATTTAGTATCCCAAAGTTCAAAATGAACTCTACAAGTTCTTATTTCAGTAACTTTATTAGTCTGTTCTCATGCTGCTATGAAGAAATACTTGAAACTGGGTAATTAATAAAGAAAATTCGTAAAGAAAACAAGATAATTTGGTGGAGCCAAGATGGCCGAATAGGAACAGCTCCGGTCTACAGGTCCCAGCCTGAGCGACACAGAAGATGGGTGATTTCTGCATTTCCGTTTGAGGTAACGGGTACATCTCACTAGGGAGTGCCAAACAGTGGGTGCAGGACAGTCAGTGCAGTGCACTGTGCGTGAGCTGAAGCAGGGTGAGGCATTGCCTCACTCAGGAAGCGCAAGGGGTCAGGGAGTTCCCTTTCCTAGTCAAAGATAGGGGTAACAGATGGCACCTGGAAAATGAGGTCAGTCCCACCCTAATACTGCGCTTTTCCAATGGGCTTGGAAAACGGCACACCAGGAGATTCTGTCCCGCACCTGGCTCAGAGGGTTCTATGCCCACGGAGTCTCGCTGATTCCTAGCACAGCAGTCTGAGATCAAAATGCAAGGTGGCAGCGAGGCTAGGGGAGGGGCACCTGCCATTGCTCAGGCTTGCTCAGGTAAACAAAGCAGCCAGGAATCTTGAACTGGGTGGAGCCCACCAGAGCTCAAGGAGGCCTGCCTGCCTCTGTAGCCTCCACCTCTGGGGGCAGGGCACAGAAAAAAATTCAGCAGGAACCTCTGCAGACTTAAATGTCCCTGTCTGACAGCTTTGAAGAGAGTAGTGGTTCTCCCAGCACGCAGCTGGAGATCTGAGAACAGACAGACTGCCTCCTAAAGTGGGTCCCTGACCCCCGAGCAGCCTAACTGGGAGGCATCCCCCAGTAGGGACAGACTGACACTTCACTCGGTGAGGTACTCCTCTGAGACAAAACTTCCAGAGGAACTTTCAGACAGCTGAATTTGCGGTCTCATGAAAATCCGTTGTTCTGCAGCCACCGCTGCTGACACCCAGCCAAACAGGGACTGGAGTGGACCTCTAGCAAACTCCAACAGACCTGCAGCTGAGGGTCCTGTCTGGTAGAAGGAAAACTAACAAACAGAAAAGACATCCACACTAAAAACCCATCTGTACATCACCATCATCAAAGACCAAAAGTAGGTAAAACCACCAAGATGGGGAAAAAACAGAGCAGAAAAACTGGAAACTCTAAAAAGCAGAGCACCTCTCCTCCTCCAAAGGAACACAGTTCCTCACCAGCAATGGAACAAAGCTGGATGGAGAATGACTTTGACAAGTTGAGAGAAGAAGGCTTCAGACGATCGAACTACTCCGAGCTACAGGAGGAAATTCAAAACAATAGCAAAGAAGTTAGAAACTTTGAAAAAAAAATTAGATGAACTGATAACCAGAATAACCAATGAAGAGAAGGGCTTAAAGGAGCTGATGGAGCTGAAAGCCAACTTTTGAGAACTACGCGAAGATTGCAGAAGCCTTGGTAGCTGATGCGATAAACTGGAAGAAAGGGTATCAGTGATGGAAGACGAAATGAATGAAATGAAGCAAGAAGGGAAGTTTAGAGAAAAAAGAATAAAAAGAAACGAACAAAGCCTCCAAGAAATTTGGGACTATGTGAAAAGACCAAACCTATGTCTGATTGGTGTACCTGAAAATGACGGGGAGAATGGAACCAAGTTGGAAAACACTCTGCAAGATATTATCCAGGAGAACTTCTGCAATCTAGCAAGGCAGGCCAACATTCAGGTTCAGGAAATACAGAGAATGCCACAAAGATACTCCTCAAGAAGAGCAACTCCAAGACACATAATTGTCAGATTCACCAAAGTTGAAATGAAGGAAAAAATGTTAAGGGCAGCCAGAGAGAAAGGTCGGGTTACCCACAAAGGGAAGCCCATCAGACTAACAGTTGATCTCTCAGCAGAAACTCTACAAGCCAGAAGAGAGTGGGGGCCGATACTCAACATTCTTAAAGAAAAGAATTTTCAACCCAGAATTTCATATCCAGCCAAACTAAGCTTCATAAGTGAAGGAGAAATAAAATACTTTACAGACAAGCAAACGCTGAGTGATTTTGTCACCACCAGGCCTGCCCTAAAAGAGCTCCTGAAGGAAGCACTAAACATGGAAAGGAGCAACTGGTACCAGCCACTGCAAAAACATGCCAAATTGTAAAGACCATTGAGGCTAGGAAGAAACTGCATCAACTAACGAGCAAAATAACCAACTAACATCATAATGACAGGATCACATTCACACATAACAATATTAACGTTAAATGTAAATGGGCTAAATGCTCCAATTAAAAGACACAGACTGGCAAACTGGATAAGGAGTCAAGACCCATCAATGTGCTGTATTCAGGAAACCCATCTCACGTGCAGAGACACACATAGACTCAAAATAAAGGGATGGAGGAAGATCTATCAAGCAAATGGAAAATAAAAAAAGGCAGGGGTTGCAATCCTAGTCTCTGATAAAATAGACTTTAAACCAACAAAGATCAAAAGAGACAAAGAAGGCCATTATATAATGGTAAAGGGATCAACTCAGCAAGAAGAGCTAACTATCCTAAATATATATGCACCCAACACAAGAGCACCCAGATTCATAAAGCAAGTCCTGAGTGACCTACAAAGGGACTTAAACTCTCACACAATAATAATGGGAGATTTTAAAACCCCACTGTCAACATTAGACAGATCAACGAGACAGCAAGTTAACAAGGATATCCAGGAATTGAACTCAGCTCTGCACAAAGTGGACCTAATAGACATCTACAGAACTCTCCACCTCAAATCAACAGAATATACATTTTTTTCAGCACCACACCACACCTATTCCAAAATTGACCACATAGTTGGAAGTAAAGCTCTCCTCAGCAAATGTAAAAGAACAGAAATTATAACAAACTGTCTCTCAGACCACAGTGCAATCAAACTAGAACTCAGGATTAAGAAACTCACTCAAAACTGCTCAACTACATGGAAACTGAACAACCTGCTCCTGAATGACTACTGGGTACATAATAAAATGAAGGCAGAAATAAAGATGTTCTTTGAAACCAAAGAGAACAAAGACACAACATACCAGAATCTCTGGCACACATTCAAAGCAGTGTGTAGAGGGAAATTTATAGCACTAAATGCCCACAAGAGAAAGCAGGAAAGATCCAAAATTGACACCCTAACATCACAATTAAAAGAACTAGAAAAGCAAGAGCAAACACATTCAAAAGCTAGCAGAAGGCTAGAAATAACTAAAATCAGAGCAGAACTGAAGGAAATAGAGACACAAAAAACCCTTCAAAAAATTAATGAATCCAGGAGCTGGTTTTTGGAAAAGATCAACAAAATTGATAGATCGCTAGCAAGACTAATAAAGAAGAAAAGAGAGAAGAATCAAATAGATGCAATAAAAAATGAAAAAGGGGATATCACCACTGATCCCACAGAAATACAATCTACCATCAGAGAATACTACAAACACCTCTACGCAAATAAACTAGAAAATCTAGAAGAAATGGATAAATTCCTCGACAAATACACCCTCCCAAGACTAAACCAGGAAGAAGTTGAATCTCTGAATAGACCAATAACAGGCCCTGAAATTGTGGCAATAATCAATAGCTTACCAACCAAAAAGAGTCCAGGACCTGATGGATTCACAGCTGAATTCTACCAGAGGTACAAGGAGGAACTGGTACCATTCCTTCTGAAACTATTCCAATCGATAGAAAAAGAGGGAATCCTCCCTAACACATTTTATGAGGCCAGCATCGTCCTGATACCAAAGCCTGGCAGAGACATAATCAAAAAAGAGAATTTCAGACCAATATCCTTGATGAACATTGATGCAAAAATCCTCAGTAAAATACTGGCAAACCGAATCCAGCAGCACATCAAAAAGCTTATACACCATGATCAAGTGGGCTTCATCCCTGGGATGCAAGGCTGGTTCAACATACGCAAATCAATAAATGTAATCCAGCATATGAACAGAACCAAAGACAAAAACCACATGATTATCTCAATAGATGCAGAAAAGGCCTTTGACATAATTCCACAACCTTCATGCTAAAAACTCTCAATAAATTAGGTGTTGATGGGACGTATCTCAAAATAATAAGAGCTATCTATGACAAACCCACAGCCAATATCATACTGAATGGGCAAAAACTAGAAGCATTCCCTTTGAAAACTGGCACAAGACAACGATGCCCTCTCTCACCTCTCCTATTCAACATAGTGCTGGAAGTTCTGGTCAGGGCAATCAGGCAGGAGAAGGAAATAAAGGGTATTCAATTAGGAAAAGAGGAAGTCAAATTGTCCCTGTTTGCAGATGACATGATTGTATATCTAGAAAACTCCATCGTCTCAGCCCAAAATATCCTTAAGCTGATTAGCAACTTCAGCAAAGTCTCAGGATACAAAATCAATATACAAAAATCACAAGCACTCTTGTACACCAATCACAGACAAACAGAGAGCCAAATCATGAGTGAACTCCCATTCACAATTGCTTCAAAGAGAATAAAATACCTAGGAATCCAACTTACAAGGGATGTGAAGGACCTCTTCAAGGAGAACTACAAACCACTGCTCAATGAAATAAAAGAGGATACAAACAAATGGAAGAACATTCCATGCTCATGGGTTGGAAGAATCAATATTGTGAAAATGGCCATACTGCCCAAGGTAATTTATAGATTCAAGGCCATCCCCATCAAGCTACCAATGACTTTCTTCACAGAATTGGAAAAAACTAAAGTTCATATGGAACCAAAAAAGAGCCCGAATCGCCAAGCCAATCCTAAGCCAAAAGAACAAAGCTGGAGGCATCATGCTACCTGACTTCAAACTATACTACAAGGCTACAGTAACCAAAACAGCATGGTATTGGTACCATAACAGAGACATAGATCAGTGGAACAGAACAGAGCCCTCAGAAATAATGCCACGTATCTACAACCATCTGATCTTTGACAAACCTGACAAAAACAAGAAATGGGGAAAGGATTCCCTATTTAATAAATAGTGCTGGGAAAACTGGCTAGCCATATGTAGAAAGATGAAACTGGATCCCTTCCTTACACCTTATATAAAAATTAATTCAAGATGGATTAAAGACTTAAATGTTGGACTTAAAACCATAAAAACCCTAGAAGAAAACCTAGGCAATACCATTCAGGACATAGGCATGGGCAAGGACTTCATGTCTAAAACACCAAAAGCAATCGCAACAAAAGCCAAAATTGACAAATGGGATCTAATTAAACTAAAGAGCTTCTGCACAGCAAAAGAAACTACCATCAGAGTGAATAGGCAACCTACAGAATGGGAGAAAATTTTTGCAACCTACTCATCTGACAAAGGGCTAATATTCAGAATGTACAATGAACTCAAACAAATTTACAAGAAAAAATCAAACAACCCCATCAAAAAGTGGGCGAAGGACATGAACAGACATTTCTCAAAAGAAGACATTTATGCAGCCAAAAAACACATGAAAAAATGCTCAGCATCACTGGCCATCAGAGAAATGCAAATCAAAACCACAATGAGATACAATCTCACAACAGTTAGAATGGCCATCATTAAAAAGTCAGGAAACAACAGGTGCTGGAGAGGATGTGGAGAAATAGGAACACTTTTACACTGTTGGTGAGACTGTAAACTAGTTCAACCATTGTGGAAGTCAGTGTGGCAGTTCCTCAGCGATCTAGAACTAGAAATACCATTTGACCCAGCCATCCCGTTACTGGGTATATACCCAAAGGACTATAAATCATGCTGCTATAAAGACACATGCACACATATATTTATTGCAGCACTATTCACAATAGCAAAGACTTGGAAGCAACCCAAATGTCCAACAACGATAGACTGGATTAAGAAAATGTGGCACACAAACACCATGGAATACTATGCAGCCATAAAAAATGATGAGTTCATGTCCTTTGTAGGGACATGGATGAAACTGGAAAACATCATTCTCAGTAAACTATCGCAAGGACAAAAAACCAAACACCACATGTTCTCACTCATAAGTGGGAATTGAACAATGAGAACTCATGGACACAGGAAGGGGAACATCACACTCCGGGGACTGTTGTGGGGTGGAGGGAGGGGGGAGGGACAGCATTAGGAGATATATCTAATGCTAAATGACGAGTTAATGGGTGCAGCAAACCAACATGGCACATGGATACATATGTAACAAACCTGTACATTGTGCACATGTACCCTAAAACTTAAAGTATAATAATAAAATAAAAAAAAGAATAAATTCAGGCATCAGCCAAAGTAAAAATAAATAAATAAATAAATAAATAAAAGCCACCAGGAAGAAATCTTTGTAACTCTACAGGAATTAAAATGGGATTAACCATCAAAACTCATAATATGTAGCTAAAGCTATGTTGAGAGAAATGTTTCATTTCAAATATATATTTAGAAAAAAAAATTAAAGTCAGTGAGTTAATAGAAGCAATGGAAACTCAAGCACAGTAAAATAAAGGCTGAAAGAAAATAACTGCCAATCTAAAATTGTATTTTCTCTTTTTTCTTTATATATACATATATTTTAAATTCTATTTTCAATAAAAACATTCTTCATGAATAAAGGTGAAATTAAAGTATTTTCCACACAACCAAAAAAAAAAAGAAAACAAGATAATTTGAATCTATATATCCACATTAATGTCAAAATTTATTAAATTCCTTCATTAAAGTTTTTATTTTTAGGGTTTTTTGAAATACATTTAACATTTTCTTAGATCCAAGTACTACTTTTTACCATATTAACAATAAATAATGAGTATTTTGCTGAGTGATCTCAAGTTGGAAACACATTAGTACATCTTCATATTTAAATGTGGTAAAGAGTCAGGTCAAGAATAACCAGACTGGATGATGGTGCAAACCAATCTTTGCTGGCAGTATACCACACTACTTGAGAAAACAGCTATCAAAATGCCCATTTTGAATCAGTGTAGAAACTCAGACTTTATTTAAAAAGCATAAATCACAAACATTTGGTTCAGTGTTTTTTCATGTTATGAGTCATGCTCTTTATTTGGTTCTTTTAAAGTTCTGTAGACAGCTCCACTAAGAAATTTATTGCAAAAAATCCATTTTTGGCATGGATTTACAAATATTCAAATAATATATTAGAACTTCTTCAGTTTTTTTCAACCGATAGATAGAAATCACTCAATCTTCTTTTTGCATACAATAAAAAATATTGTGTTGGGGTTTCTTAAGCATCCCTATAAAATTACCTAGTTTGGTTGTCACAAATTTGATTCATTTTATAGCTAAAGACATGTATTTAAATGTTATCTAGCTGAATCAATTTAATAATAGGTTTTAGGGCTGGGCACAGTGGCTCATGCCTGCAATCCCAGCACTTTGGGAGGTTGAGATGGGCAGATCACGAGGTCAGGAGACTGGGCATCCTGGCGAACATGGTGAAACCCCGTCTCCACTTAAAATACAAAAAAAAATTAGCCGGGTGTGGTGGCGGGCACCTGTAGGCCCAGCTACTTGGGAGGCTGAGGCAGGAGAATGGCGTGAACCCAGGGGGTGGAGCTTGCAGTGAGCCGAGATCGCGCCACTGCACTCCAGCCTGGGGGACAGAGAGACTCCGTCTCAAAAAAAAAATAATAATAATAATAATAACAGGTTTTGGAAAACATTAAACATAGAGACAATACAACCCAAACAACATCAGTAATAAACCAAAAAAATTCAATTTTTGTTTTTTCTAATTAGCTGTTTAAATTTTCAAGTTGTATACTACTCCTTCTTGGGTTTCTTCTATAATTTAGGAGAAAATTATTATTTTAAATGTCTAAAATGTAGCATAATTCCAAAAACTAAATGAGATAATGTAGGTGAAAGCATCTAACATAATAATCCTGGGACACTGTTAGTGTCCAAGAGAGATTCCATTTCTTCCTCTTTCTTCCTATATTAAAAACATTAAACTAAGGCATTTTCAGTCTTCCTGCCTTAAGTTTGGTCTCTCAGCAGACACTCTAAAAATATTTTAACTTTTATTTTAGATTCAGGGGTACACGTGCAGGTTTGTTATGTCCTTTTACCAGCATTCGAGGTCCGCCCAATCTGTCCTTTTCTAAAAACTTAGTATTAGGCAGTTATTCATATTAATGGTGTACTAGTTCCTAGGGCTGCCATAACATAAAACAAATAGCTTAAAACACAGAAATTTTTTGTCTTATAGTTGTAGAAGCTAGAGGTCTGAAATCAAAATGTCAGCAGAGCCATATGCCCAAACCAACCTGTAGGGGAAAATCCTTCCTTGCCTCAGTAATTTCTGGGGGCTTGTTGGCAAGTCTTAGGATTCCTTGGCTTGCAGCACTTCTATCTCTGCATCTGTTATTACATGGTATTTTCCTTGTATGTGTCTATATTTCTCCATCTCTTGTCTTCTTATAATAACACTAGTGCTATTGTATTAAGGGCCCACCCTAATTCATCATAATTAATTACATCTACAATAACTCGATTTGCAAATAAAGCCACATTCTGTTGCAGTGGGTGCTTCACCATACCTTTTTTTGGGGACAGATTCAACCCATAAGGGACAGGGATAGACGGAGACACCAAAAAAGTCCTTCATATATTACTGTAAGGACTCTGCTATGAAATGAATGATGGTAAACTCCTAAATTTTGTGTTGAAGCCTATTCCCCAGTGTGATGGTATTTGGAAGTGGGGACTTTGAGAATTATTAGCTTATGAGGATGATCCTCACGAACGAGATTAATGTTCTTACAAGAATAGACACCAGAGCTTGTTCTCTCTGTGCCTTCTGCTATGTGAAGATACAAAGAGAAGGCAGGAATCTGCAAACCACAACGCTGGCCCACAATAAACAGCAGAACTGCCAGAACTTTGATCTTCGATTTTCCAGCCTCCAGAACTGTGAGAAATAAATGCTTATTGTCTAAGCTATCTACTGTATGGTATTTTGTTACAGCAGCCTGTGCGGGCTAAGACAGACTCCATCAGTCCTTACACATTGCACTTCAGATATGCAATGTCTCTTCATCCATAGCCCCTCTATCTTCTCTTTCTTGACCTCCTGGTTATCTTGGTCTTTTGATATTAGCCCTTCTGATTTTCCCAGGCATGTGATTCCAATAATCCTGTTTTATGTTGTTGTTTGTTTGTTTGTTTTTCCTCTAGGTTTCTGGCCAAGACTTGCAGAGATTTTTCTGTTAATGAAACTGAGATTTTAATGGGTTTAGATGTATCTTCATGTGATTCTGACCCCAAAACTGGGAGGAAAGGATAAAGACAGCAGCATCAATCTTGGCTCTATCTGTAGAATAAATTATCTATATGATGAAAAAAAATACATTTTTTATTAAAAATTTTTGGTACAATCCAGCTGTGTTTTTATGTTCATATAAAATGAGTTTTAGTCTTTTTCTGCATTACCAAAGCCTCTCTTCCTTAATTTTTATTTTATTTTATTTTATTTATTTATTTATTTATTTATTTTTATTTTTATTTTTTTTTGAGACAAGGTCTCACTCTGTCACCCAGGCTGAAGTGCAGTAGTGAGATCATGGCTTCTGCAACCTTCACCTCCCTGGCTCAAGCAATTCTCCTGCCTCAGCCTCCCAAGAAGCTGGGACTACACGCATGTTCCACCACGCCTGGCTAATTTTTGTGTTGTTTTTTTTTTTTTTGTAGAGACAGGGTTTCGCTATGTTGGCCAGGCTGGTATCAAACTCCTGAGCTCAGATAACCTGTTCAGCTTGGCCTCCCAAAGTGCTGGGATTACAGGTGTGATCAACTGCACCTGGCCCGCTCTTTCTTAATTCTAATCTGAGTTAGCCCTCAAGATGCTAGTGAGTGCTCGTGTGTGTGTGCATGCGTGCGTGAGTGCATGTGTTTGTTGTGATGGTGATAGGAGGGGAAAGTTCATTCTGAGAAAGATATGAGGAAACAAAGGAAGCCCCTTGTCACAGGTGGCAAAAGCATAGTGCAAAACCAAACCCCACCAAGAACAAATAAGTATTCTGACTTTTACTAATTTATCAGAAAAAAATACTTGTTTATACTTCTCATTAGCTCTCTGTGAGACAACTCTATGAACACATAGTAAATTATTTGACTTTGGCTAGAAAAGATGATTTATATATTTAAAGTTTATTAAATCTAAATGTATTTAGGTAATTTAAGTATCTAAAGACTAAAATGTAGTTTTGTGTTGTGCTCAGTTTATTAATGCACCAAAATTCTGTAAATTTGCTAAAGAACATTATTCTTTAGCAGATACTATTCTTTATCACAAGAAGGAGAACTGGAAATGCCATGATCTTAGCTTAACAAGAGAATCATGGATTAATAAATAAAATCATAAATCTGTGTAATAAAAAGGAAAAATGGATATTTCTATATTCACTTAACTCTGTATGTAGATTTTTAAGCTATGCGAGAGAAAGAATAAGAAGGGACCACTGAGGATGTGGAAAGTTAATTTGCATAAGCAGGTCTGTGATGAAAATAATAGACAAAAATCTACTAAGTATAAGTTGACATTTGGGGTACCTAATACAAACATGTAACACCCATTAGTTTATTACTCCTTATCAGGACTATCTTAGGGCACCAAATTTCTGGCGGTGGTGTCAGGGGTAGTAGTTGATTTTGGTGGATGTTGAGACAAAAAGACTGGGCCTGTATTAGTCAGCTTGGACTGCTGTAGCAAAATACCACAGGCTGGGTGGCTTAAATAACAAATATTTATTCTCACAGTTCTGGACACTGGGAAATGTTAGATCAAGCTTCTGGCAGATCTGATGTCTAGTGAAGGCACTCTTCCTGCCTCACAGATAGTCATCATCTCATTGTTTCCTCAACTGGTAGAGAGCAGAGAGAGCAAGCTAGGTCTCATTTCTCTTTTTATAAGGACATAAATTCCATTCATGAGGGCTCCACATTAATGAACTAATCACCTCCCGACAGCCCCACCCTCAAACACCATCACATTAGTGGACAGGATTTTGACATATAAATTTTAGGGAGACACAAATATGCAGTCCATTACAGTATGAGACTCTTACTAGTTGATATGGTTTGGCTTTGCATCCCCACCAAAAGCTCATCTTGAATTGGAATAATTCCCATGTGTCAAAGGTGCGACCAGGTAGAGGTAATTGGATCATGGAGGCAGTTTCTCCCATGCTGTTTTCATGATTGAGTGAGTCTCATGAGATCCGATGGTTTTATAAGCATCTGGCATTTCCTTTGTTGGCACTCACTCTGCCTTGCCACCCTGTGAAGAAGGTGCCTGTGTCTCCTTTGTCTTCTACCATGATTGTACATTTTCTGAAGCCTCTCCAGCAATGCAGAACTCTGAGTCAAATAAATCTCTTTCCTTTATAAATTACCCAGTCTAGGGTATTTATTCATAGCAGTGTGAGAATGGACTAATACAGTAAATTTATACCAAGGCAGTGGGGCACTGCTATAAAGATACCCAAAAATGTGCAAGCCACTTTGGAACTGGTTATCCACAGATGTTGGAAGAATTTAGAGGGCTCAGAAGAAGACAGGAAAATGTGGGAAAGTTTGGAATTTCCTAGAAACTTGAAGGCTCAGAAGACAGGAAGATGTGGGAAAGTTTGGAACTTCCTAGGAACTTGTTGAATGACTGACCAAAATGGTGATAGTGATGTGGACAATGAAGTCTAGGCTGAGGTGGTCTCAGATGGAGATGAAGAACTTGTTAGGAACTGGAGTAAAGGTCACTCTTGCTATACCTTAGCAAACAGACTGGAGGCACTTTGCCCTACTCTAGAGATCTGTGGAACTTTGACCTTGAGAGAGACGATTTAGGGTATCTGGTGGAAGAAATTTTTAAGCAGCAGAGCATTCAGGAGGAAGCAGAGCATAAAAGTATGGAAAATTTGCTTCATGACTTTGTGATAGAAAAGAAAAAATATCCATTTTCTGGAAAGAAATTCAAGTCCACTGCAGAAATTTGCATAAATAATAAGGAGCCAAATGTTAATCACTAAGACAATGAAGAAAATGTCTCTAGAGCATGTCAGAGACCTTTATGGCAGCCCCTTCCATTACAGGCCCAGAGGCCTAAGAGGGAAAAGTGGTTTTGTGGGAGGGGTCCAGGATCCCCCTACTCTACAGAACCATGTCCCATGTCCCATGTTGTTTTTGTGATAATGAGTGAGTCTCATGAGATCTGATGGTTTTATAAGCATCTGGCATTTCCCCTGCTTGCACTCACTCCATCCTGCCACCCTGTGAAGAAGGTGCTTGCTTCTTCTTTGCCTTCCATCATGATTGTAAGTGTCCTGAGGTCTCCCTAGAAATGTGGAACTGTGAGTCAATTAAACCTCTTTCCTCTATAAATTACCTAGTCTTGGGTATTTCTTCATAGCAGTGTGAGAATAGACTAATGAACTAGTTATAACTTTTGGCATGTAAATTAAGCTCTCTGAATTTCAACTTTCTCACTGATAAGATGTGGAAAATAATACTTCACTTACAAAGTCAGTGTGAAAGAGATGATGTATTTCAAGTGTTTTACACATTACCAGACAATAAGTAAGCATTCAACATGTATATTATGATTATATATCTTAATTTATTTTGCTGGGACTTTTTCCTCCATTACTCCCATCTCATCCTCATAACACTGGTGACAAATGAAAACTGTTTTACTACAGTTCCTCCAATCTCACACACACACACATACACTACTGTCCTTGTAGGCATTTTTATTGATTCAGATCACTTTTTCTCTTCCATCATTAATATCTGGGTAACTGCGACCAACTAATTCTTGTTGGCTAAAATGCTGAAATCAAATTTCTATTTATAACCTAGAATGCAATAATACTTTATCTTCTGACCTTCCTAGTTGTGACAGGGAGCTCATTGTCATGTTAAATCTATTATATCTTTCTTCCATTTGAAAGAGAATGTTATGTGAATGTGTAGCTGCCTAGCCAAGAATTTTATTTCCAAGTCTCTTGAAAGTGGCCAACTTCAATTATGAAGATGAGAACAATTCCCTTGGTCTTAGGAAATGGTGGAGAAAGAAGAACCTCAGTCCCAGACAGAATGGCTGTCCCAAAACTGTCCCACTAATCTCTAAACTATTACAAAAAAAAAAAAAGCTAAAGAAACTGCTGTTGTGTTTTAGAAAATCATTATCATAACATTTACACCATACCTATGCAGAATTGTTACCAGAAATGGTCTATCCTCCCCAATGTAGCATGAATGTATCATGAAAAAAGAAAATATTGTTGCTATCACTCTTTGGTATATAGGTGCATGTAGAATGATGCCAACAGGCTAGTGTACTAGCATGACCTTCTGCAGGATAATGACACAATCAAGTTTACTGTGGACTAGACTTAGATAGAGAATTAGAGAGGGGATGTATCCTTGGGCTAAGAAAACAAAAGTCTACTGTTGAACAATGATGTGGAGATTTTCCCCTATGTTTTCTTCTTGTAGCTTTACAGTATCAGGTCTGAAATTTACGTCTTTAATCCATTTTGAGTTGATTTTTGTTTAAGTATGAAATAAGATGCCAATTTCATTTTTCTGCATTGAATATACAGTTTTCCCAACACCATTTGTTAAAGAGATTGTCCTTTCCCCATTGTATGTTCTTTTGGCAACTTTGTCAAAAATCAATTGATCATAAATACTTGGGTTTATGTATAGGTTTTCCATCCTATTCCTGTGGTCGATTTTATGCCAGTGCCATGCTGTTTTGATTATAATAGCTTTATAATATATTTGGAAATCAAGGAACGTGATGCCTTAAGCTTTATTCTTTTTATTCAAGATTATTTGGGCTCTTCAGAGTATTTCATGGTTGCATACAAAAGTTAGAATTATTTTTTCCATTTTTCTGAAAAAACTGACTTTGGAATTTGGATAACAATTACATTTATCTTATATGTAAAAACCCTAAAGACTCTACAAAAATAAATAAATAAATAAATAAAAACAGAACTGATAAATTCAGTAAAGCTTTAGGTTACAAAATTAACAACAAAAACCAGTAGCATTTCTATGCACTAACAACACACTATCTGAAAAATAATTTAAGAAAGCAATACCATTAATAATAGCATCAAAAATACTTAAGAGTAAATTTAAGCAAAGATGTGAAAAATCTGTACACTGAAAACTAAAACATTGGTAAAAAATTAGAGAAACAAATGGAAATACATTCCATGTCATGGAATGGAAGAATTAATATTGTTAAAATGTTCACAGTTCCCGACAGGTTCTACAGATTCAGTGCATTCCTTACAGCATTTCATTTTCTTTCCTTATTGCTCTAGTTAGCACTTAGAGTCAATATTGAAAAACAAAAATAATAGCAAGTATCTTTATCTCACCTCACCTTATTTCAGAAGAATATCTTTAGTTGTTCGGTACTAAGTGTCTTGTTCACTGTACATTATTTCCAGTTACTCATTTTATCAGGTAGAAAGTTTATTTTTATTTCTGGTTTCAAAGAATTCTTAAAAATAAATGGGGGATAGCCAGGTATGGTGGCTTATGCCTATATTCCCAGCACTTCGGGTGGCCAAGGCGGGCAGATCACCTGAGGTCAGGAGTTCAAGACCAGCCTGGCTAACACGGTAAAACCCCATTTCTACTAAAAATACAAAATTAGCCAGGCATGGTGGCGGACTCTTATATTCCCACTACTCAGGAGCCTCTGGCACGAGAATCACTGAAACCCTGGAGGTGGAGGTTGCAGTGAGCTGAGATTGTGCTACTGCACTGCAGCCTGGGTGGCAAGAATGAAGCTGTGTCTCTAAATAAATAAATAAATAGATAAATAAATGTGGGACATTGAATTTTATCAAGTGCTTTTTCTACAAGTGATAACATAATTATATAATTTTATTTTATTGTCTGTTAATGTGATGCATTATTAATTGATTTTTTAACATTAGTACCAGTTTATTCTTGAAACAAATCTTATTAGATTGTGATGTGTTTCATTCTGTATAGATTCACTCTTTATAGTTAAAAAAAAATTTACATTTATAGTAAAAAATGTACAGATTTTTTATAGTAAAAAAGTATAGATTTACTTTTATAGTAAAAATACTAACATAGGCTAAATATTTTTTCAATTACTGAGAGATTAAATATGATTTTTTGATTTCATAAATAACCTTGTTATGATTTTTAAAATTTTTGTCTTATGTAATGTTGGTGTTATATTTTACTTACCTGATTATTGGATTTAATCAGTGAAATAATATGTACCTACAATTTGCTTAGTGAAAAAACTTTTATAACATTAATCTTCTTTAATGTTTGTTGAATTATTTAGATTTTTTATATTACCACCTGTAAATTTTGGTAAGTTTTTATTCCCAGAGATATTTGCCATACATATTTATTCAAGTTTATTGGCAGAAAATTATTCTTAATTTAAAAAATATATGTGGGATCTATAATGATGTCCTTACTTCTGATAAAACTAATTTTCATTTCTTATCTTTCTATTGATCATTGTTACTAGAGTTTTATCAATTGTATTAATCTTGTAAAATAATAAACATAGAGCTTGTCTAGTGTAGCCTATTTAATGTTTGTCTTTAATTATTTCTACTTATTATTCTTCTCTTAATTTAAGAGGTTGATTTGCTATCTAGATTACTTTTGTTTGTTTTAGAGACAGGGTCTCTGTTGTTCAGGCTGGAGTGCAGTGGTGCAATCATAGCTGACTGCATCCTAGAACTTTGGGACTCAAGCAATCCTCCTACCTCAGCCTCCCAAGTAGCTGGGAAGACAGGGAGACACCATCACACATGGCTAATTTTTGTAATTTTTTTGTAAAAGTAGGGTCTTGCTATGTTACCCACACTGGTCTTGAACTCCTGGGCTCAATCTTCCTGCCTCAGCTTCTCAAGTGTTAAGATTACAGGTATAAGCCACTGCGCCCAGCCTAGATTCTTAAATTATAACATTAAATCATTAATTTTGAGCATATATATAATAAATATACATGATACTTTAATTCCAAGTTATATATTCCTATATTAACTATGATTTAGTTAGTTGCATCCTGCAAGGTTTTTATTTGGGGGGTGATGGGGGCAGGGTCTCACTTTGGTGCCCAGGCTGGAGTGCAATGCCACTATCATGGTTCTCTGCAAACTTGAACTCCCAGGCTTAAGCGATCCTCCCATTTCAGCCTCCTGTGTAGCTGTGACTAGAGGCACCCACCACCACGCCTATATAATTTTAGTATTTTTTTGTAGATATGGGGTTTTGCCATGTTGCCTAGGCTGGTCTAGAACTCCTGCATTCAAGTGATCCTCCTGCCTTGGTCTCCTAAAGTGCTGGAATTACAGGTGTAAGCCACCACAACCAGCCTTTTCTGCAAGTTTTGACATACCACATAATATTATCATTTAATTAAACATGATTTATATTTTCTTCTGTGCTGCCTTCTTTATTCTATTAGTTATTTAGAAATACATATTTAATTTCCAAAGAGTTGAAGATGTTTTAGCTATATGGTGGCATTTTCTATTTTAATAGTGGTTATAGAGTATACTTTGGATGATTTTACTTTTTGGAATTTATTAACATGTTGATTTTATGTGTGTATGATATTTACAGTAGAATGGGGAGAGTACGCTTAAACTGGGTTCACACTTGGCTTAATATTCTGCTGTTGTAATCTTGAAATTCTTAGCTACTTAGAACATAGATCTGCATACTTTGTCTTGCACTGGGCCTCACAAATTATATATCCTGCCTTGCAGTTAGGTCATGATTGTTAATTGTGTTGTTTTCACTTTTAAAATAATCAGTTATATAAAAAATGTAGCAGGTACAGATAATGCCTTCCTCTTCTAGTGGAGATTCACTAATTTCTCCTCTAGTCAAAAAGTACAAGGGTAATTCCATTAATCTCTTTAGAAACTAAGGTCAGATGAGGTTGGGTTGCATGTTTTCCTGGTGAGTTTACATTGTTTGAAAAAACATTAAGATCTTCATGATCCTCCTTGCTCTTTAGTGGCTAGAGAGCAGTCTCCTTAATAATAGGTCAGTATATCTTCTTTCTGTGTCTAGAAATGGTAAGCAGTTTTGTTTGTGCCATCTTAGCTTCCTGTTTAAACCTTCTTTTGGGACATATCCCATCCTCCCTTTTGGAATTAAACATCCTTGTTGCAACTTATCCATTTTTTTCTTTCTTCTATCTGGTCTACATCAGTCCCTGAAACCAATTCTTAACACATCCACCTGAAGATAGCTCATCAATATCATCTATCTGATTTCCATTCCACTAAAGTTAAGAGATATTCTATTTGAGAGTATCTATAAATTCTCCTGAGATACATTTGAAAAATCTTCATCCATATTGCCCTGCTCAGTGAAATAAATTAATGGGAAAGTGGCATTTCCGATAAGGCTTTAATTTGTCATTACAGCCATGTCAAAAACATAAATGATTATTATATCATTGGGGTATTAGCTATAAAACATTTTTTACAGGATTATGAGCTAAATGCTTTGTGATTATCTGGATGAATAACTTATTGCTTAGGACACAACCAAGAGCTATGAGAGCCTTTACAGTGTTAGGTCTCTGAGGAAAACAATTGCTTACATGAATCTATATGCTTCATAAACATACCAAAATGAAATTATGGATGTGAAATATATTAACGGAGAGTAGTGAATTTTATTTCAACCACGTAGTAACAAATTGAAATGTCATGCACTAAAAGAAAAGCTCTTGGGAACATTTGTTGACTAAAAAATGTTTTCTTTGAAATAACTATTCCTTGCAGTTAATCATACATAATTATTTTATTGTAAGTTATGCTAACGTTATCACTTAGAATTCTGAAATCTGGTGGAAGATGCATTCACTTAGCAAGGGAAAATACATTGCTATCAATGACAAACTAGACAGAAGCTATCTTGGCTTAACAGTTGGGCATTTTTGTCAAGATATGTGACTAGTTTAACGGTTACTAAGTGATATAATTCCCAGAAGTCATGTTTGTCTTATTTACTGGTCTCTCCTATCACAAAGCTGATGAAGATCACTAACTTAAAAGCCTCAAAAATAATAGATATGAATAACAACCAACCTAAACAGGAAAACAAGACATTTGCTTTTCCTTTTATAAATGATATTTTCCATTCAATAAACTCTGGAGTTTGCAAAATAGATGCATGCATAAGGGTTGATATTCTACATTTTCCACAGAGATGTTCCCCATGTATTCTGTTTTTAAAATAACTTTAAAAGATGTTTTCACCAATAACTCTTTTGTACATGGGAAGCATGTATAGATTTTATTTTACCAACTTCATCATTTTGTTTCAGGGCTATAGCAGGAGTTTTAGTGACAGAAAACAACAACTCTCACAAAGTGACTCAAACAAATAAGGAAACATAAGGTACATTAAAAATTTCTATATGTAGAAGCTCTACAAATGCATTTATAACAATAATATTTCCATTAAGTGTTTTCTTTCACACCTGAATTTTATATATATACACACACACATACACACATATAAATATACACACTCATACATGTGTCTATAATTCAAATTATTCTTTTGACTTCAGTAATCATAAATTATCTTTATCATTGGCCAATGTAGATTACTTATAATTTTTCTTAGTTGATTTTACAACTATGAACACCCCAAAACTTAAAAATTAATAAAACCCCAAAATGCCAAATGAATTAACAGCATGATTTTTGCAGGATAGGCGACTTTTTAATGTTGGCAATAAATAATTGACTTGGGGTTTAGAACTGAGCAATATTAGGCCAAGTCCAATACTGTATTTAATTCATTTTTCTGTTTTGATTTCAATTATTCTATTACAGAGTATACCTCTTTATATAATTGCATTGTAGAATATAGAATTATAATGTTAAGCCTTCTTATTTATTTGAATACTCTCTAAGAATGAGGTATTGCTACTTTTTAGTATGTGTCATTTAGTAATTGTAAAACTAGCCACATAAATATAAACTTCAATTATATCAATTAAATCAATTATATATTTTAGTTCAATTAAAATTTTATGTCAATTAAATCATATTTAAATGGATACTACTTCAATTATTTACTGAATGTTTCCTACAGCTTCATAGCAGGTATTTGCAAGTTGGTACATAGAACATGTGATGTTGAGCTCAGAAATCCTCTCTTCAAAGTATAAATATGATACACTCTATCTTTTTTTATGGGGGCATACACTAAAGTAAGCTCTGTGACAAATTAATTTCCTCAACTCTTTGTGCTATTTAAAGCACTGCAAAGTTTTATTTGCATAGTATACAACGCAATGTGACTTTTATTTAATGCAAATATGTCAGAAAACATTCAAATTTAGGTGTGTAAATGTTTAGGACTCCAGATATAATAGTCATTATATACAATATGCTAGTGTTATTGATAGGGACAGGAGGCAGAGAAATTTTAGGTAGAAAAGGGTGGGGTTCCTGGCAAGGGCCACACCCTCAAGCCTGGAACTGTGGCCCAAAGTGAGACTTTTACATCCCCTTTGTCCCACCTGCATGTTGCCTTTTCCAAAACCACTCCTGGCCTGCCCCGACATCCTACCCATAAAAACCCCTACCCGACTGGCAGAGAGCAGAGAAGAAGAGAAGACAAGAAGCAGTCAGACGTCGGAGAGAAGCAGTTTGACTTCAGGGAGATGGCTTGAAGGGTTCCACCAGACCACTGGACTCTAGGGAAAGATCACCATCCTGCTCCATCCCCCTCCCAGCTCTCCTACCTGCTGAATGCCACTTTCATCAGCAATAAAATCCTCTGCATTTACCACCCTTCAATTTGTTTGTGTGACCTCATTCCTCTTGAATGCTGGACAAGGACTCAGGTTCAATTGCAAAAGCCTGTCACACTGACCCTCCACTGAGCTGTTAACACTTAAGCCATCCTCAGACAGCAAAGCTAAAAGAGCGCACTGTTACACACACTCTCTGGAGCTTCAGGGGTTGTAGGTATTCCCCAGAAGC
Organism: Symphalangus syndactylus; assembly: GCF_028878055.3. Taxonomy (NCBI): domain Eukaryota; kingdom Metazoa; phylum Chordata; class Mammalia; order Primates; family Hylobatidae; genus Symphalangus; species Symphalangus syndactylus. Next base: position 31,653,723 of record NC_072426.2, read on the forward strand.
TTCTGCAGGGCTGCACACAAGAGCAGGAGATTTGCTTCTGTCCATGCCCAGAAGCACTCACTCGAGCTCCTGTACCTGCTCACTCAGCTGCTTCCCCTCCCCTGAGGGGCTGAAAGCTGCAGGCCAAGTAAGCAAGTCATCCCTGCCACTAGGCCTGCAAAGGGTCAAGGAAAAATAATTTTCATTATTTTTAGGAATATCACAGAAAAAAAGCATAAAATTGTTAAAATCTTGCAAATGACACTCAAAGAATATCACATATAATTCCATATGTATCAATTTGAGCAACATTGCACTGAGCCACCGTAAATCTACACAGAACAAATTATATCCCTTTACTATAAATATTAAACAATATAAAACAACGCATAATTTTCTTGTGCTTTCTTATCACCATCATAACCATCATTTTGATGTGTATTATTTAAACTTTGTGTGGACCTAGTGTTCTAGACAATTCTATTATCAGAAAGATGAACCTCTCTTGTCCTTCAGTAATTAATACTTTCATTTGCATCTACTCACACATTCATCTTTTCATTCAGTTCTGAAAGTACACATGGGTTCACTCATTCATTCTTTCATTCACTTCAGAAAGCAGACATCCTCTCCAAGTATTCTTTGCAGTACAATAGGAAAAATTATATTGATACTAACTGACAGCAAACAGAATATCGTAAAATATTGGCATTTTGAGGCTTAGCAGAGATCACTGTATTTAATCTATCGTCTATTTTGACTTCAGTTATACAATCATAAAATACATATTTGTATATAATTATACTGCACAATATAAAATTAAGAATATTGTCTTTATATTTATCTACTCCCACAGCAAACAAATTTACTTTTTTTTTTTTTTTTTGAGATGGAGTCTTGCTCTGTCGCCAGGCTGGAGTGCAGTGGCGTGATCTCAGCTCACTGCAACCTCCGCCTCCCAGGTTCAAGTGATTATCCTGCCTCAGCCTCCTGAGTAGCTGGAACTACAGACGTGCGCTACCACACCTGGCTAATTTTTGTATTTTTAGTAGAGATGCAGTTTCACCATGTTGGCCAGGATGGTCTCGATCTCCTCACCTCATGATCTGCCTGCCTCGGCCTCCAAAAGTGCTAGGATTAGAGGCATGAGCTATCACACCCAGTCACAAATGTACTTTTTAGGATGTGACACTTAATAAGTAGGAACCCAGACATGTTAGTTAAAAAATAACTTAAATCTGCAGTGTTAATGAATCCTGAATTAAATGGATATCTCTTCCAATTATTCTTGAAATAGAACATATTTATAAATATTTACTACTGCTTTATAGTAGATTGCTTCAAGTTGAGAGAATGGAGAATGGTAGCAAACTAATTAAAAATTGAAGTGTAACTAACACAATAACATATGTCTAAAATTAATGTCTGGTAGATGAGTGCTCAAAATAGAAAGCGTAATTTAAAATTTATTAAATGATTTAAATATTAATAATATTTTGATGTAGAAACATTGCTAATGCAAAAGTATTTGTGGACATGCGGAATTATAAACATATACAGAAAAGATGGTTTGCTCTTTTATAAAAATAAAATATTTAGGCTGGGTCATTAGAGATTACCTTTGTCCATCATAGATTTAAAAACAAAGATCTAGACAAAACTTATTTTTAACTCCACATAACTAGGGAATGAGGGAACCAAAAATGAAAGCTTAGCTTTCTTCACCTTTTCTACTCATTTCTTCAGTTTGAACTGAAAAAAAAAATAGAATTTTCTCAAGTAAAATAAGTTCACTTTAAACAAAAGGTGATTCACTGGTTTAGGGTAGCTCTTAACATTTTCTGAAGATAATGCTTTGTTTCATGCAGTATTAAATCCTTATTAACAAGTGTTTATGGTATATTTAGAAGCCTAGAAATTTTTCTCTGACTTCTGCAGATGTTCTTCCGAGTAAATATTTGACAAACACTGAAGAAGGCATACATTAACTGCTGCCTAATCTAGTGGTATGGAAAGAGGCCCTGAGTAATAGAATGCTGGCACACAGTGGACACCAATTCTTTACTGAAAAATTAAATATAGGAATAAACATGTGGCAACGAAGCATTAGGAAATGCCAGAACCTGAGTTATTTGAAGGCAAAAACTATGTCTCTTTCATCTCCAATTTGTAATTTAGTCTTTTAGTTTAGTTCCCTGGAAACAGAATGTGAGATAGAGATTTTCATGTAGAAGTGAGAGGTGACAGCGTGCTTACAGCCCTCGCAGCCCTTGCTCTCTCTCGGTGCCTCTTCCACCTCGGCGCCCATTCTGGCCACACTTGAGGAGCCCTTCAGCCTGCCGCTGCAGTGTGGGAGCCCTTCTCTGGACTGGCCGAGGCCAAAGCCAGCTCCCTTGGCTTGCTGGGAGGCGTGGAGGAAGAGGCACGGGCGGGAAGCAGGGCTGCTCGTGGCCCTTGCGGGCCAGCTGGAGTTCCGGGTGGGCGTGGGCTTGGTGGGCCCCACACTCACAGTGGCCTGCCAGCCCTGTCAGCCATGGGCAGTGAGGGGCTTAGCACCCGGGCCAGAAGCGGCAGAGGGTGCACCAGGTCCCCCAGCAGTGCTGGTCCACCAGCGCTGCGCTCGATTTCTTGCTGGGCCTTAGCTACCTCCCCACAGGGCAGGGCTCGGGACCTGTAGCCTGCCATGCCTGAGCCTCCCCTCCCCCCACCATGGGGTCTTGCACAGCCCGAGCCTCCCCGGGAGGCCGCTCCCTGTTCCACAGAGCCCAGTCCCATCAACCGCCCAAGGGCTGAGGAGTGCGGGCGCATGGCGCGGGACTGTCAGGCAGCTCCACCTGCAGCCCCAGTGTGGGATCCACTGGGTGAAGCCAGCTGGGCTCCTGAGTCTGGTGGGGACTTGGAGAATCTTTGTGTCTAGCTAAGGGATTGTAAATACACCAATCAGCACCCTATCTAGCTCGAGGTTTGTAAATGCACCAATCAGCACTCTGTGTCTAGCTCAGGGTTTGTGAATGCACCAATCGGCACTCTGTATCTAGTTAATCTAGTGGGGACTTGGAGAACTTTTATGTCTAGCTAAGGGATCGTGAATGCACCAATGGGCACTGTGTATCTAGCTCAAGGTTTGTAAATGCACCAATCAGCACTCTGTGTCTAGCTCCGGGTTTGTAAATACACCAATTGACACTCTAGCTAATCTAGTGGGGACATGGAGAACTTTTGTGTCTGGCTCAGGGACTGTAAACGCACCAATCAGCACCCTGTGAAAACCGACCAATCAGCTTTCTGTAAAACAGACCAATGGGCTCTCTGTAAAATTGACCAATCAACAGGATGTGGATGGGGCCAGATAAGGGAATAAAAGCAGGCTGCCCAAGCCAGCAGTAGCAACCCTCCGGTCCCCTTCCACACTGTGGAATCCTTGTTCTTTCACTCTTTGCAATAAATCTTGCTACTGCTGACGCTTTGGGTCCAGGCTGCCCTTATGAGCTGTAACAGTCACTGCGAAAGTCTGCAGCTTCACTCCTGAGCCAGCGAGACCATGAACCCACCAGAAGGAAGAAACTCCAAACACATCTGAACATCAGAAGGAAGAAACTCCAGACTCGTCACCTTTAAGAACTGTAACACTCACTGCGAGGGGCCGCGGCTTCATTCTTGAATTCAGTGAGACCAAGAACCCACCAATTCTGGACACAGAAGTTTACTGGGCGGTGCTCTTAGAAACAAGCATCTTAAGGGGAGGAAGCTGGTAGGATTGGGGGGAAGAATTTGAATTGCAGTGCAGTGGTAACAGACACCATGGTGGAGCCCAGAGAGATTATGGAAGCTAGTGTGACAGTTCAGTTAAACCACATTGTGTCAAAGGGAACAGACGTTTGTACCCCTGAATCAACCAGTTATTGAATGCAAGCTACTACTGGGGAGATAGCATGAACTTAAAAAAAAACTGTCTTTTATAAATGCAAATTTCTGAGGAAAGAATTGCTGTTAGTAGCCAACACGTTTAAAACGTGGGAGACTGTATAGCTGAGTCCAAAAAGGGGGTTTTGTGTGGCACACCCTATCATCCACTACACATAGAGAAATCTTAATGTCAATGGATTTTAACTTTTTTCCATTTTTTTTTCTTTTCATCTATAAGATGGAAAGGGAATTTGTTTGTGGGTATAGATGTTGGGTATAGAGAGATAAGTTGCACATGATACAAGATAAATTGTCCCTGTTCTTAGAACATAGGCAACAACTGATGAAAGAGAGAGGTATAGTGTGACAAGTGCCTCACCTAGCTAGGAAAAGGAATATGCTCACCACCTGAACCTTGAAGGCTGGGCAGCGAGCCAAGGCTATGGGGTTCAGCAAAGGAGCAGGTGTTCCTAAGAACCTAAACATCGCAGAAAGTGTCTCAGAACCTAAACATCGCAGAAAGTGTCTCAGAACCTACCAAGAAAACCAGTCTCATCGCTTAAACACAGTAGGCAAAGAGCCAGAAAATAAGCATAAAAGTAGTTTAGAGACAAGGAGCAGTAGGGATGTCTAAAGCCCTCCTGCTAGCATCCAGGAGTTTCTCAAATATAATACGTAATAAACTCATCTACTTGCCAAGCTGGATTTGTCAGGGCATTTTTGGTTTCTCATCTTGCTTTGTTTGGGGAAAGATTTTTTTTTAAATGTGATTCTGGGTTTTTCTCACTGTCTGAGGTATTCTAATAAATATTTTATGTGGATCCTATGTTGTCTTTGGGCTCTGAATTGATATAGTCCTTTTTGTTATGCTATAGTCATCTTTAGTCTTTCTTCAGCATGGAAGATATCAAATGAGCCTACAGTTTACAGCTGCTATCTTTGGTTTATATCTTTATTTTCTATTATGAATGGGTAAAGTTCCAATCACTAATAACCCCTATTTCTAGGGGAGCTTCCATATGTTACTGCTGATGTATTTAATGTTAAATAATGATAGAAGTCTAACGAATAAGCCAAATTTGTACAGAAATGCAACTGAAAGTTTAATTATTATTATTTGTTTCCTTTATGTTTGTTAAGAAAATAGGAGACATGGGAACTCCCTTCATGTTCAAATTCTGATCTAGCCTGTAAGATCCTCTGTACTTCGCATTTCTGATGAACAGGCTAAAAGTGGAAATGTCTCTGTGTGAGGAGAAGAAACTCAGGGAACGGATGTTGCTGGCTACCTTGTGGAGGAAGATGGTTTCCAAATAGTATTATATTACTTGGTACAAAGAGAAGGAAGATTAGGGCTTATGCACTCTTAGCTCCAACCTTGGCCATCAATTCATAAAAAGAGAATGGATTAAAGAATTTCTCAAGGTTCAATTGAACTATGCAAGGCACACTCGTGGTGTTTCTATGTCCCATGTACTCTTTTATACGCTTTACAGAAAGTATATAATTAAATATTCATAAGAATGCTATAAAATAGATGCTAAAATCATTCTTATTTTACAAATGAAGACACTAAATTATAAACATGTTAAGATACTAAATACTAGGTGTCGAGTTACTACAGAATTTTGGGAATCGACCCCCATTTGTCTCTTGTTCCAGGGTGCATGCTATAAAAACTACTCTGTTGGAATCTGAGTACCCTTTCCTATTCCCTGTTCCTCATTTTACACCATTAAGAAAGAGAAGATTGAAAATAATTCAAGCATCAAAACAGAACTGAAAGGTGTCTAACAACAATATACTGCCTTATTTATTGAATATTTGTAAGTGCTTTTAATGTAAAAAACCATGCATTTTATCAGGGCCAGCTAAAGACGGAAAATATACAGCTCTGATTCTAATATCTTGATTTTCTTTTTGATATATTACCTCCATGCTCCCACTCTCCCTCCACAAATTCTATCCCTGCATCTACAATTCCAAGCCATTTCTAAATTTTGGTCTGATGTTACAGTTTTCCACACAAATATCAGATAAAAATGAATTTCAGTTTATAGATGTGTCTTGACAACTAATCAGATTAAGATATTTTAAAAGATGTTCTTCTGTGTGTTCTCTTATAAAATAATATATAATGTCTGATTTAAGTCAGTGGGTACTTGAAAATCTCAGAGGAGACAACAGTTATAGAGAATAGGCAGGCAAGGGTAATTTCTGAAAGAGGGAAAAGGAGGACTTTCTGATTTTTAACTAACGATGGTCACACACGACAGGATCTCTTTTGTATACAGCTGTCTACAGAGGAAGCAGTGAAATAAAAGTGGAAGTTCACAAGAGAACAAAAGGATATACATGTGTGTTTGTTTGTTTACCCTAGAAAACCCTTACAACAATGTCTCCTCATCTCCAAATTTCCTTCTGTAGGAGGTGTCGGTATGCAGGAAGTAGGCACAAATGGTACACGTTGCACATGCCAGTGGACACAATGAATCAATTATAGAGAATTGGATACATTTGAATTACTGCCATTGTTTAATTCGTTCTGCATTCTCATTATAGATGCAACAAATCAGGGTTGGTCCAAATTGCTTTTAGTCAATCTAAATGGCTTTGTTGAAGGTTCATACTTTGATAGTCTGATCACTGCTTCATTAAAACAACAGTTAGAAATTGGCTTGAGGTATCTGGACCACTAGTTTCACATTTAAGAATGTGTACTGAGAAAGAAAAAAGTGTCCTCTGACATCTGGAAACTGACCTGACACTAAAGATTAGTCTCGATGTTGTTAGAAACTGGGCTGGCATTCACAACTAAATTGTAGTGTCCTCCTGTGGAACATAAATAATCTCAAAACACCTACATCAGACAAAGTCACTCTGTCATGTGTCTATGACGATGTGAGAGAAAGAAACAAACAAGACCATTTCATTATCTCATCCAAGCATAGACAAACAAGGTCATCATTAAATCAGAAAATATCAAACACTTCCCTCTCTCAGCTAAGATGACTACTGAGTCTTTACCAACTGCAGCTTTGTCCTTATTTTCTCCTGCCTTCTAGATAAAAATTATTAAGATTCCCAGTTATGAAATTTTCCTCACTTCTGGCCAGCATTCAATCCATAGAAAAGCTCAATTTCCTTCAAGGCTACACAGATTCATTTAATATAAAGCCTTTCTAACATCCTATGAGTTGCCCTGTGGGTTCCCATAGTGAGTCTCCCTCACTGTGTTGCATTAATAAACCTAACTGGTTAAATTATAGTTGTGTTCTTTGGCTAATAGAATAGATATTTGAAATTTACTTTAAAATATGTAAAAAAAAAAACCCATGATAAGTATGTGTGTGTGTTTGTGTGTGTGCGTGTATATATATATATATATATACATAAATATATATAACAAATACAGTGGTGTTAATAAATTTAATAATGTGCATTATAAATATATGCAATTTTTATTTGTAAATTGAAAATAAATTAAAATGTAAAAAGTTACATGTAGATACATGGGTGCATACTATAAACTTCTTTCCCCTTCATTGGATATTTGAAAATTATTTGTACTATTAATTTAAATGGAAAATTATACACATACACACACACACACACACATTTTTCCTTTTCCTTTACCTGCTTGTACCTTAGAAATACAGTCTTCCCTCTGTATCCACAGGGAATTGGTCCCAGGAACCCTGTTGATACCAAAACCCACAGGTGCTCAAGTCCCTTATATAAAATGCCATAGAACTTGAATATAACCTACGCACATCTTCCCATACTTACATCATTTCTAGAGTACTTATAATACATAATACAATGTAAATGCTGTGCAAATATTTGTTATACTGTATTGTTTTTATTTAAATTATTTTCGTTGTTTTTTTATTTATTTTTTCCTGAATATTTCCCATCCACAGTTGGTTGAATCTACATAGGTGGAAAATGTGGATAGGAAGGGCTGACCATATGTTGAACACTTAACGAAATATTGTTGCAGTTTATGGTCATATAGGTCTTCTTTTGAAAGTATGAAATAAAAACAAATGTGTAAAAATGCGATTTTAAAGATTCCAACATCAATTCCCTTCGTTTATTGTTTTGTTTTGTTTTGTTTTGATGATTGGTATATTATTGAATTCCTGTTTGTACTTATTTCACGTGAAACTGATGTTTTGGGGGGTATATGGTAGTTGCATATATCCTTTTTTTAATTTCAATAGGTTTTTGGGGAACAGGTGGTGTATGGTTACATGAGTAAGTTCTTTAGTGGTGATTTCCGAGATTTTGGTGCATCCATCTCCCAAGCAGTGTACACTATACCCAATGTGCAGTCTTTCATCCCACAACCCCCCTCACCCTTTCCCCCAAGTCCCCAAAGTCCATTGTATCATTCTTACACCTTTGTGTCCTCATAACTTAGCTCCTGCTTACAAGTGAGAAATACGATGTTTGGTTTCCCATTCCTACAAGCTTCATTTAGAATAATGGCCTCCAATTTCATCCAGGTTGCTGTGAATGCCATTATTCCATTTCTTTATATGGCTAAGTATATTCCATGGCATATAAATATATATATATGGTATATATATATATGTGGTGTATATATATGGTATATATATGTGGTATATATATGGTATATATGTGGTATATATATGGTATATATATGTGGTATATATATCATATATATGGTATATATATGATATATATGTGGTATATATATGGTATATATATGTGGTATATATATATGTGGTGTGTGTATATATATATATATATATATATGTGGTATATATATATACCACATTTTCTTTATCCACTCATTGATTGATGGGCATTTGAGCTGGTTCCATATTTTTGTGAATTGTGTTACTATAAGCATGAGTGTGCCACTAACTTTTTTTGTGTAATGACTTTTTTCCTCTGGGTAGATACCCAGTAGTGGGATTGCTGGATCAAATGCTAGATCTACTTTATGTTCTTTAAGGGATCTCCACATAGTGGTTGTACTAGTTTACAATCCCACCAGCAGCATAAAAGTGTTCCCTTTCACCACATCCACACCAACAACTATTATATTTCTCATTTTTTTATTATGACCATTCTTGCATGAGCAAGGTGGTATTGCATTGTGATTTTGATTTGCACTTCCCTGATCACTACTGATGTTGAGCATTTTTGCATATGTTTGTTGGCCATTTTCTTCTTTTGAGAATTGTCTATTCATGCCCTTAGCTCAATTTTTGATGGGATTGTTAGTGTTTGTTTTTTTATTTCTTGCTGATTTGTTTGAGTTCCTTGTAGATTCTGGGTGTTGGTCCTTTGTTGGATGTATAAATTGAGAAGATTTTTCTCCCAGTCTGTGGGTTATGTGTTTGCTTTATTGATTCCTTATTCTGCTAAGAAGAAGCTTTTTAGTTTAAGTCCAATCTATTTATCTTGGTTTTGATGCATTTGCTTTTGGGTTCTCTATCATGAAGTCTTTGCTAAGCCAGTGTTTAGAAGCGTTTTTTCCAATGTTATCTTCTAGAATTTTTATGGTTTCAGGTCTTAGATGTAAGTCTTTGATCCATCTTGAGTTGATTTTTGTGTAAGGTGAGAGGTGAGGATACAGTTTCATTCTTCTGCATGTGGGTTGCCAATTATCCCGGCACCATTTGTTGAATAGGATGTCTTTCTCCACTTTATGTTTTTGTTTGCTTTGTCAAAGATCAGTTGGCTGTAAGTATTTGGCTTTGTATCTGGATTCTCTATTCTGTTTTATTGGTATATGTACCTATTTTTAATACAATTACCATGCTGTTTTGGTAGCTGGTTTTAAAACATGTAATAATAGCAAAATAATTTATTTATTAAACTCCGAAATAATTATTGGCTTTTTGAGTCCTTGCACCTATGCCTTAGCATAGCCAAAGGATTTAGCATGCTTTTGATATTTAAGATGGGATAAGTTTTGGGTATTCATTTTTATTAAATTAATTAATTAATTTTAATTTTAATTTTATTTTCTCATGTACATAGCTATACATAGCAAGAGGAGAAATTTTATAAATCCTTCTATTTCACAAGAATATATGCACTTGGCACCCTGCATTGAAACTTTATGCCAGATAAAAAATGCTAGGACATGACCACATCACTCCTTCATACCTCTATTTCAATATTGTCCCCAAAACAGAGATAGCAATGAAAATCCTAATTTTAACTTTCCATTAATTTTCATTATTTCTCTCATGGCTATGGTATAAAAATATCTATGCCTTTCCTATCATCCAATCTTTCTTTTTTCCTTGCCCAACATTTCATTTACATGTAGAAAATACCACTGCAGGAAAACTATTCAAGGCCATCCCTCTACTCCTGGTCTTTAAAGAATGCACCACACAACACTGATTTTGTTCTCATTTGTATTAATCACTCAGCCCTCACAGGAACGCTACTGGATGTGATCTCTCAAAAAGACTCAGCCCTAGCTATCAACTCAAGTTCTGTCAGTAGTATCCATTGGACCCATAGAAAAATATAGACACGCTGTCCCAGCCAGTCTCTGGAAATGCGTGAAACTCCTTTTGCTGGTCTCTCTGCTTTCCTCGATGTTTTGGGCTGTTTCAACTATGCTTGGCCCTTCATGTTTTGCAAACAATAACAATAACTAGGCATCAATCTCTTTACTTACCAAATCTAGGACACATAGGTCAAATTCTCCCTATATGCTCTCGCTCTACTCATGGCAGCCCTTGAGCTTCACATCTCTGCATGTCACGTCTCTCCCATCTTTTGCAGGCAATCCTAATTTATACACTGGTTTTCATGGAAATATCTGATTTGAATTGGGGAACAGGAACACCCTTTCATCCTCTCCTGTGGCTCCTAATGACTAAAACTGAATTTAAAAAAAAGATTTAATGAGTCACTAACCTTCTTTTCTAAGGACTGGGAGGGCTGACGGGGATGAAAATTTAAATTATCATTTTAGTTTACTTTTTGGCAAGTTCTTTGGTATAGATCTCACACCATTTTTTTGTAACATGCAAACAAGTATTACCTATTACCTGCATCTTTTCATCTCAGGAAGTTTTGATCTCTGAAACGCGCTTGTCTTTACTTTTCCTGTAATGTGGATAGTCAGACATTTAAATATATGGGTTTGAAACCACAGCCGTTTGGCTTATTATTTATATATTTTTTAGTAATTCTATAACCTTATAGTGGTCTTAAAAAAAAAAAAAACTTTGTAGGAGCTTTTTGCATAAATCTCCAGGCCCATAGTCACACTTCATTTTGTAAGCCATCATTCAGTGTGTCTGCCGTTTACCCTCTGATTCTTTCCTCAGGAGGAAGATTCCTCTTTTCATAAATGCACAATGCACCCAAATGCACTATTCATGAGTTTGAATTGCCTGGGCTTCCAGTCATAATATACACATTTCGATCTTTGAAATATTAAGATTTTTTTAAGTTGATTTTATTCTTTAAATAGACGCATAGACTGGTTTTGAATGTGCATTCTAAGATTTTCCCAAACTTGTGAAGGAGAACTATATCACTCAGGGAAGGATTCGTTAGTGACATTCTGTCCCAGTGCATCAGCGAGACAATGGGCCTTAATAATATATTGCCAGGTGTAACATATCACCGAGCACTGGGGCGAGGAGAGAAGTCACTTTAATCAATTATTAGTGCTATGTTTCATCACGGTGTCACCAGTTGGCTCTCAAGAACACAAACCTATGTAGGAGAGGTTATAATATTGTTACTTTCATTAGTAGTATCTTTGAATTCAAGGTGATTAAAAAAGATTGTTAAGGACTCTTCAAAAAGTAACTGTGGTGATTTCAATGTTTAACACTGCCAATGCTGTCATGTAGCAAATTAAAATGTTAAATGACTCTTTGAAATGTTAAGGTATTTGAAAATTCTACTCACGAAATTGTAACTAATTTTACATTCTTAAGAGTATACATGATTATAGATAATGGGATAATGACTATTTAAAAATTACTTTGAAGGACTTACCTATCTACAGCCATACATACACATATTCAGAAACACTAAAATAGAGAACTCCTTATCTGTCTTTGTATCTTTTCTATATATGTTGATGTAGCTGTATCTAGTCATATATTCCAAAATAACCATAAAATATAGCCTCATCAAAGCTATCTACTTAGTATTCTTTTCCTTTAACTCTTAAATTTTAATGTAATCCTAATTAAAATAATATATTTGGTTCTTTAATTTCCTTCCCAAGCAAATCCCTATTCTGTAAATTTTCAGAGTAAATTTTCAAGCTCAAGAAGAAAAGCTATCTTGAACATTGGCTTTGAGTAAACATTTGTTTTTTAAAATATATTGATTACAAATATCAGAAGAGAATGTTATAAATCTGGATTAGAGAGGCAAAAAAAAAGTGGTTGGTGGGTCTCTCTTCTAGTTTCTCTACTCACAGAGAAATGTTTAGCTATACACAGGGGCCAGGTCCAACCAATCACAAAACCTCATTAACAGGTCCTTATGTGTGACTTTCCCTGTTGTCTCCGAGTTCTATATGAGACTGGAAAATGAGGATAGCAGACAATATTTGCCTACACATTCTGAAAAATGTAATGTAAAGTTAATTAGGCTTTGGGGATAGATGTTTCAAAACTTTAAAGTAAAACATCTTCAGTGTGCCATTACTACATGCCTTGTAATGCCATATTTTTGAGCATTCCTGTGTGCTCACTTTCTCTCTCTCTGTCTCATATTATGTTTTTAAAACCTCGTATGAACTTCCTACATGTGTCTCTATGCACCTAATCACACTCTATCTTGCAAACCATTGCTCAGTGTATTTGCCTTTTCCCATGAAATTATCTCCTCAGAAAAAAAATCGAGAGAAAGAGAGAGAGAGAATTACAAATATAATATATATAATACATAATATATAAAATATATAAAATATATAATATATAAAATATATAATATATATAATATATAATATATATTATAATACATAATATATAATATATAAAATATATAATATATATTATATAATATAATATATAATATATACAATATAATAAACTAGCTTAAAAATATATATAATATAATGTATAATAATATATTCTCTCGCTTTCTCTATATATAATATATCTATTTCTATATATATATATCTCTATATATAATAATATATATAGAGAAAGAGCGACATTATATATATATATAGAGAGATAGTTGTGTGTGTGTATGCACACACACACACACACAAAGTAAAATATTTTAACCAACAACTAATCTGCAGCCTCTTTCTCATGTGCTATACTCCCCTTTGTCTGCCTTACTCTGTCCTCACTGATTCCTAATTTCTATATGTTCTCTAATCATGGTGACTAACTAAACTTCAGCTTTACTCAGTCCCTGTACATTATTTTGTGAGTCACAGTCCCTCCTGCTGATGTGGTTAAATGTTTCTGATTCACCGCCCTTGCATCACTTTCCCTCTGCCTTGGTGGAATTGAGGGTGATATTTAAAATATTGAGAAACAAATAAAGTAGTAGCTCATATAAAGTATTTACCCTTTAGTTACTCGGAAAATCTTGGGAAGAGTATAGAGCAGCGAATGTGCAAGGAAGTACTTGGTGGCTTACAACCTCAGTCAATTTGCCAACCAGTTTAAATATATCATAACATCTTAGTGATTACTGCAGTTGTTTTGTTTTTAATTTATGGGCTGAAATATTAGACCACAGTGAAAATGACTTACTGATTCCACCTCAATATGTTCTAAAGTTTAGACCCAACTCTTACTTCTATTCCTTTGCAGTCACTCCCAAGTCTTTGGAAGCTTTCTTAAATAGCAATATCCAAGTCTTTTTAGAGTCAGAAATGGCGAATCAATGCAGACTTTTTTTTTTAATTTTCTCTTTTCTTTTTTAAAAATTAGTTTAAGTTGAATTATTTCCATTGCAATTTAAAGATACTAACAACATCCTACTTCCTCAGAAATGGTGTGCCATCAATGATATAGTTTCATTATTTTCAATGTCTTTGTCTCCAATGATTAAAATGTTACTTGGCTTCAAAAATAAAATGAAGTTACCTAATTCTCAAATTCCTGTTTTCCTTTATTTCTTTGTAACTATTCCCTTCGATTGTCAAGCTTCTTAGAATTGAAGTCTATACTTTTCCCCGTCACATTTTATTTACCTCCAAATCTCATATAATCTGAATTTTTCTTCACCTGTTTACTGCATAGGTTCTAACTAAGATTATCACTGAAATTCAAAATGCCAAACATGATTTCTCTTTTTCCTTCAACAGACATGTCTTTTCTAATCTCAACATAGTTCTATATTCAACCATGTACCAAACTCTTCTACTTGTACTTCTTTCCTTCCTGGCCACTGTGACAGTGCCCTCTGCCTTAACTGCTACTTTCCTAGTCATTCTGAGAGGTGAAGTCCGCTGGACTTCCTGGGTGGAGACTTGGAGAACTCTTCTGTCTTACAAGAGGATTGTATAATGCACCAATCAACACTCCGTAGCTGGGATTGTAAAACGCACTAATCAGCGCTCTGTGGCTAGCTAGAGGTCTGTAAAATGCACCAATCAAATGCACCAATCACCACACTGTAAAATGGCCAATCAGTGCTCTGTAAAATGGACCAATCAGCAGGATATGGGCCGGGAAATAAGGGAATAAAAGCTGGCCACCCCAGCCAGCCGCGGTAACCTGCTCAGGTACCCTTCCACGCTGTGGAAGCTTTGTTCTTTTGCTCTGCAAAATAAATCTTGCTACGGATCGCTCTTTGGGTCCATGCCACCTTTAAGAGCTGTAACACTCACCACAAAGGTCAGCGGCTGCATTCTTGAAGTCAGCCAGACCAAGAACGCACCTGAAGGAACCAACTCCAGGTGCAATTCCTTCTAAGTGTCTTTTTATGAGGATTTCCCACTCTGCCATGTACGTGTTTCTTTTCCATGGTTTATTTTCTGTTCTTCCTCTCCTCTCTTTTCTTTACTAGTTCTGAACTTTCTTACCCAGAAGGCAAGAATGTGAGGACCAACATACCTACATGTTGATAAATACTAAATACTTATCTCCAACCCTTTCTGCTATAAGGCATACCCCTTCTTGCTAAACCTGTTATTTCTATCCCTTATACCTTTTCTCTCATCTACAATTCTGCAGGTACACTTTAATTCTACTGCTGTTTCATCAATTACTTTCTTAGAAACTGGCAAGTTATTTGTGAATTCTATCTTAGTTTATTTATTTAACAAACATGTTGTGCCTTTCGAGACTGTCCTACTCTAGGCCTCTGTACAGAGATAAACAAGTGACTAAAGATTGCTTCCTAAAGATTGCTTTTAAGTCTTTGCTGCTTAACTTTACCAAGTAAAAATTATTCTACTAATATCTACAAGTCTATTCCATATTCGTGAGCACTTTTAAAAATTATAATCACGTTTTTCTTATTACGTATATAATATAAAATGCATTGTATATTATATAACATAAGCCATGTAATTTATAGCATGTAATAAATGTATAAATGTAGTATATTATATATTATATTCATATAATATATGAAAATATAGCAGGGAAAAATAGAAATTATGGATGAATAAAGAATAGTAAAAAATTAAAATATCTATAATCTTATAACCTTAAAATAATTATTTCCTGAGCACCTTTATTTGTAGGTATGTGTGTATAATTTAATGTGTATTCCATGTATATAGAATATATATATATCGCACTCTACTTATTATTTCATAGTGTATTTTTCTTGGTGAAAAAATATCAAGAGAATCTACACCAATAAATATTCATTTAAAACAATAGGGCTGGGTGCGGTGGCTCACGCCTGTAATGCCAGCACTTTGGGAGGCCGAGGCGGGCGGATCGCGAGGTCAGGAGATCGAGACCATCCTGGCTAACACGGTGAAACCCCGTCTCTATTAAAAATACAAAAAATTAGCCAGGCAAGGTGGCAGACGCCTGTAGTCCCAGCTACGCGGGAGGCTGAGGCAGGAGAATGGCGTGAACCTGGGGGGCAGAGCCTGCAGTGAGCCGAGATCGCGCCACTGCACTCTAACCTGGGTGAAAGAGCGAGACTCCTTCTCAAAAAAAAAAAAAAATAGATTTTGTGTAGCAATAATTATTTTGTATTACTTAAAAATATGAAGCACCATTTTAAATGTTTTCATGTTTAAATGAAGATACATAGTAATGATTGTATTGAAATGAACAAATGCTGGTTCAATGGAATTCAATACTTAGGATTCAAGATATGAGAATTTAATCTCATTCAACATGGAAGACTTTTATTTATAAAGGTCAACAATGAGGAACTGACTCCAAAAATGTCATAACAAGGCTTTGCACTCTTATCTCCACCTTCCTCACTCTGGCTTCTGCACTATCTGCCTGTGGCAGCGTCTTTTCTGTTTTGGGCTCAGCAGCCAGTGAGTGTGAAAGATATGTCTTTGATCCTGTGAAAAGCTCAGTTCTCCCTAGAGATTAGGTTGTCAGTCAAAGTATAGAAATTATACCACTTGTCAGAAAAGTTTCGCTCTAGTAACACACAAACAAAGATTTAAAATATGAAGACTCAGTACATCTTCTCACTGAACCTATCTCTGTTTTTTAATCACTTATTATCTCAATCTTTGCAACAAATCTCCTTCCTGATAAGCAGAAACTATGTATGTGAGCATCTGTTTGCTTTATTCTTCTGCCATAAGTACCCAGTCAATTGGATTAAAGAGTTAGTGGCTAAGTGTTACCTATTACCTTAGCTAGTATGAGAAAAGAGTTGGCTAGCAATCTCATATGATTAAATTACAGGCTTGTACAATGCTGAACATCTGCATACAATTCAAATTTGCTGCTAAAACTTTAAATTTCTTTTAAGCCACTTACTGCTTTGGCATTACAAAAGTTTAAACATCTGGTTTTGTTTTCTACATTAGTAAATTTATCTCCAACTTTGTGAAGATCTCTATAGATCTGGAGTCACTAGACTATCCTTCCACACTAAAATTTTCAAAGAAGATAAAATTTGCTGGATATACTAACAGCTTTAATATTAACCTTAATTCTTCAATTTATATTCTTTGTATGCTAACATACTAATAATTATCTTCTCTTATTTTAGTTCATAAGTTATTTATTCAAAAATATTTATTTGGTGCCTGCTTTGCTTCATAGTAAACCTTATTTTAGAAACTAACAAAAATGGAAATGAACAAAATGGGGATTTTGTTTGCCCTTATAGAGTTTATATTCCAATGGGCAGAGCACAGTAAATTGTAAACCAATAAATTAAAAATTTATTTCATGTTATCATCATGCTATGATGGAAATCAAGAATATAATTGTTTCAGTCAGAATCCCACTAGTAAACTGAAAGCACGCTCAGTTGGATAAGCAGACTCACACTGGAATCACCAGACAGTTGTATTTGTTTGCTTGCTTATTTTGTTTTCAGAAAGGATTTTTTTTTTACAAAGGTTTGAGCCTAATAGAACCATGGGAGATAGTTCAATGACTTGCCGCTATGAACATCTGAGCTGCTACCATCTCTAGACCTAAAGAAATGAGCTGTATGAAGTTGCCCAGCACTCAAGGACTCAGCAATCTTGTTTTAGGGACACAACCAGCCCATGAACACATCACAGGGAGGTAGGTAGAGTAACAGGTTTGTTTCCTGGCTTTGTTTTCATACCTCGAACCTCCTCCCAGAGCTCCTTACAGGTGGAAGCAAACCAGAACCAAAGGTTTATATCATCCTACCCTGGCAGAAGGCAAGCTAGAGAAAAGGGAGAACAGATCTGAAGGGGAAAATGAAAGAAATTCAGTACAGTGCTATAACATAGTAACTCAGTGAGCTGGAGAAGGGCAGCCAGGGAGCCACTTAATGGACGATTGTAAGGCAAAGGATTTCAGAGTAGGAAAGGTTCATGTTGACACGAAAAGAATGAGAAATGTTATATCAAACAAAGGAACATCATTTGCCAAGAAGTTGAAATAGGAAAGAACTAGTGTTCAAAAAACAAAATAAATCATGACGAATATGGTGAGCAACCACAGAATGCAGGGGATGACAGTAGAGGTAGGAAGGGGCTGGTTACTCAGACTGTTGAAAAAATACAGAGAATATGGAAACGAGTAAAAGTCAGGAAAGAGGTAGAAGGCTATTGCAGTGCCTAGGGTAGGGGTAAGAAGTGGTCAGATGCAGATTCCTTTAGAAGTAAATACTTATGAGAGATTATAATGACCAGGAATAGAATGGATAGTTGCTCAAAGGATGGTGAGGTAGGGAGAGATATGAGTTATATTTTGGAATTAAACTAACAGGTTTGCTGATAGATGGGAATCAGGAGATGAAGAAAATAATTTTCACTCCAACAGTGGGATATATGACTGGTTTACTGAGATGGAGAAGACTAGAGGGAATTGATCCCTGGCTTAGTAAGACAGCTAGAGATCAAGAATTTTGCTTTAGTAGAGATAAGCGTAAAGTGTAAAATGCCTAAGAAATATCAAGGTGGTGATGTCAAGTGATTTGTTTAATCCCCACGTCTCTAGTTTAAAGATAAGGGCTAAATATAAATTTGTCATTGGAGTAATAATATTTGAAGTTACGGCCCTGAACAAGTTTACTCAAGTGAAGAGTGCAGAATGAGAAAAAAAAAGATCTCAGGACCCAGCTTGGAGGTTGCCAGAAAAGGTAAATGAAAAGATAGAAATATCACTAGACTACACTTGAATATTATCGTAGTCACCTAACGTAGTCTCATGTTTAGTTTATAAATAGAACTCTCAGGCCGGGCGCGGTGGCTCACGCTTGTAATCCCAGCACTTTGGGAGGCCGAGGCAGGCAGATCACGAGGTCAGGAGATCGAGACCACGGTGAAACCCCGTCTCTACTAAAAATACAAAAAAAAATTAGCCGGGCGTGGTGGTGGGCGCCTTAGTCCCAGCTACTCGGAGAGGCTGAGGCAGGAGAATGGCGTGAACCCAGGAGGCGGAGCTTGCAGTGAGCCGAGATTGTGCCACTGCACTCCAGCCTGGGCGACAGAGCGAGACTCCGTCTCAAAAAAAAAAAAACCATAAATAAATAAATAAATAAATAAATAAAAATAAAAATAAAAAAATAAATAGAACTCTCTGAGCTCTTCAACTTTCAACTTCCAGTAGTAATATGGGAATATTTACAAATATATATTTGAAAGTTCCAGCACATCAAGTCAGCTAAACATTTTATACAACAGAAGTGATGATATTATTTGTCCTATTCTAAGCTTCCCTTATACAGAAGAAAATGGTAATATTTCTCTTTTCTTAGTGGAATTATCTGCTTTCTATTTGATTTTGTTTCATCTTTAGCATTTTCCCCAAAGAGTCTCCCCCCTTTCAATAGTATTTTATATAAGAACAATTTCAAATACATCATGTGAAATTATGGTTGTTATAAATACATACAAAAATTGGGTGTTGTTTATAGATTAATTTAAATTTTATTTTTTAGAGTAATATTTTTAAATTCCTGAGGAAAAAACCTCCTATAAATGAGGCTATCCATGTGATAAGTATCAAACAGCTAGTAAAATAAAAACTTATCAAATAAACAAATGTGTGTTCCATTGTCTCACTACCAGAAATAACAGAGTCTGTTAAATTAAACAAACTGTGTAACTATAGACTCAACTATAGAAATTGTTTAATTTATTTTAATTTATCTTATTATTATTTTTTTTTGAGATGAAGTCTCGCTCTGTGGGCCCAGCCAGAGTCCAGCGGCACGATCCCGGCTCACTGCAATCTCTGCCTCCTAGGTTCAAGCAATTCTCCTGTCTCAGCCTCCTGAGTAGCTGGGCATACCACCATGCCCCGCTAATTTTTGTATTTTTATTAGAGATGGGGTTTCACTCTGCTGGCCAGGCTGGTCTTTAACTCCTGACCTCAAGTGACCTGCCCACCTCGGCGTCCCAAAGTGCAGGCATGAGCCACCGAGCTCAGCCTAATTTGTTTAACTTTAAACATGTTAAAGTGTAAATGTAAAATAACCTCATTGCTTAATTTGTTTTCTCTTTTTTCATAGTTAATATTTATTGAGCATTTTCAAATCTCGATTACTTAGGCAAATAAATTTACTATATATATGCTGTTAAATGAAATGTATGAAAGGACATTGTTTTGGACTGAGCTCCTGCACTAGAACCCAACAGACCTGACCCCCCAGAAATAAATCAGTCATGCTAGGCACCATGTAATCAAACTGAACTTTAAAAAAGGATAGTTTTCCAAAAAACAGGAGATTCACCAAAACCATTCAGAAGGAGCCCAGTCAATTTGAAATAGCATAAAAAGAAAGTTGCATGTTCTCACTCACACATGGGAGCTAAAAAAATTGATCTCATGGAAGTAGAGATCAGTTTGGTTAGAACTAATGTCTCGTTGGTGTCTCTCATGTGATCTCAATGTGATCAACATTTTTAGCTCTATACCAATGAATAGAATGATGGTTACCAGATGGTGGGAACGGTAGTGAGGAAGGGGGAATAAATACGGGCTTATTAATGGGTACAAAACACAGTTAGATAGAAGCAATAAGTTCTAGTGTTTGATAGCATAATAGGAAGACCATAGTTAACAATAATTTATTGTATATTTTATAATAGCTAGAAAAAACATAAAATGTTATTAATACAAAGAAATAATAAATCTTAAGTAATATATATTCCAATTACCCATATTTGATATTACATATTGCATGTTAATATCAAAATAACATGTATACCCCATCAATATGTACAACTATAATGTACTCATAAAAATTTAAAATTAAAAAGAAGAAAATCTTTTTTCTTTTAATTCTGTAAGGAAAGTGACTTTGAAACAACCAATTTATTTTTGTTCTCTTTTTTCTACCTCTTCATCCCTTTTCTGCCTTTATAGTCTCCTCAGAGTGTATTTTAATTTCACAGATGAAATACTGGCTGATTGGTGAATCTCTAAAAAAAGCCAACTAGATCTTCAAATCTGTTAAAATTTTGTTTTTGACTGTATACATATATATATGAATTGATAATTATGCGTAAATCTATTCATTCAAAGCATTATTGTATAAATTTGCTGTTATCCTTAATCTACGTACGTTTGAAGTGTGATTTTGAGAGAGGTCAAAAGATACAAGTATAGTGTATTACTTGATAATCAGTAGTAGATCTTTGAGTTTAACCAAGGCAGGATTATTGTGGAAAAATACTCCCTTAACTAATATACCATGTATTGGTTTATTCAAAGTAAATTTTTGACAAACTTGTAAATGTAGATCTTCATTCTCCATGTAATAAATTATATAGATCTATACTCCATTTCATATGAAAATAATGTTACTAACTCAAACATTGCCACATGACGTTTTGTTTTTTAAAACAGTGATGATAAAATTGTGCTGAACTGTTCACATCCTTCTACCATGTCCCTATTCTATGCATAGTTTTACAATGAGATATTATGTACTTTCATAATATCTAGAGTTTCTCAATCTTGTTTATGAATAACCGGCAAAAGGAAATAGGCATAGTCTATATCTAATGAGATATCTTAGGTATAGTGAAACATTTCTTGGGTGTTTTAGAAGGAAAGAATGGTGAGGCTTTTGAACCTTGTATTATATTTAACATCTGCACTTGTGTATCTTTTGCAAGAATAGACTTTCAAAATATCTTCTTCTACATTATCTAATATGATATTTTATAAATTGCTTCATCTTTCAGTGAACTTAATGACACATGCAATTTAAATTTCAGTATTGTCATAAACAAGCAAAAACATATAAGCTTTATAGCCGCAAATTTGTTCATGATTATTAAATCCAACTTCAAGACACCTGAGAAAAAAACCTGACGGTCCAATGTATGGTATACATATAGGTTTCAGGGATTTACTATGAAAAAGTAAGTTGTCAATTTAGGATGGAAGCTGAGTTTGCAAATTTGTTTAAGTTAGGCCCTTTATCTGTAAAGAGACCCACCTTCAAACTGGGTTAAATAAGTGATAATCAGAAGTCCCAGGTTGCAGTAGACGTCGAGTTTGGCTCTGTGCAGTGTCTCTGGTTCACGTTTTTTTATAACTTTGGATTACTTTGACAGTGTTCTTCTCTGTTTTGTTCTAAGACTACTTTACTAACACCATGCTGGTAAAATGACATAACTGTCCACTTTTGACATTAACAAACCATGATTACTGAAGGGAGAGCAGGCCACTAAATAATTTATTCAATTTCCTCCTTTACTAAATTCAGGACAACAGAGATTATCATGTCATTGTATGGTGATTGTACATGAATGTGATTTCTAAAGATCATTCCACAAGTTGGAAACATATTTAAAATCCTTATGGAAAACAAATAAACCCACTATCTAATATTGTTTCCTATCTCCTCCTTTGACCTCCAGCATATTACCTGGTCAAAAGAGTCTGCCACTACCAAGAAGATTTAGAAGAGTCTATACTCTTGTTAATTCTAGATTTAGCTCAGGATTATATATCTGTCTTTAGCAAGCCTGGTACATGATCAATTCTCAATTCTTTTTATAATGAATCAATTTAGGGTAGAACATATTAATATCATCCTTAATTTGTCCGAAGGTATGTACCTTGCCTGTAAAATCTGAAATTCTTTCCATTTCTTTCCCCATGTCTTGGACCACTCCTTTCCTCTTATTGAGTTGACACCATTGTTCTAGGTCTTATCTTCTGCATAGGCAAAAGATATTGCCACTTTGAGCTACAGCCTACATTCTCCAGGAAAACATCTTTCTTTCTTCCTTCCCTATCCGATAAAGGAAGAAGTCACTTTCCATTCTTAACAGGACCATTATCTTTCTTCTTGGAAATCTAGGAAACTGTTGTTCCTGCTTTAAACTGGAAGTTAAAACATTTAATCTGAATTTTGTGAGGCCTTGTTTTTTTTTTTAAAAAAAAAAAAGCGTAAGGTTTTTTCCCTGTGGCATAATTTAAAATAGTTATATAAACATGAAAATCAGTGTCAGAAAATAAAGAAAGCTGAGAAATGATACATTGCCGGTTGAGTAAAATAGAATTTGAAGTTTAGTATGTAGTTGAGTAAAAGCTCTAGAAAGAAAGAATGTTATCTGAAAATATTTTTAGAGTTAAATAATCATTTACAATACTACATTGTAAATGGTACCAATTCGCATATTATTTTAAAACACTATTTGAGATTGTTTTATAAAAGCTATTCATAGCTTTCATCTGTGATGTTATGGCATTACAAAATTTCAGAAAATCACCCCTGATTATTACCAACCTTTTAAGATCAGTGCTGTGGGACAGGGTGAAATGAGAACATCTCACAGTTACATGCAGGTCAATCCAACATGTTATGTATAAGATCTTATGCAGATAGAGATTTAATATTAATTAAGACATAACCTCTGCCCTAAAGAAGATGGGGTCTAGTGGTGGAGACTAAAATATGCACAATTATCTGTAATAGAAAACAGTGTGTGAATATGCAAGGGAGATAGCAATTGCCAGAGGGTCAGCAAGTCAAAAACTAATCATGAAAGTTAACACCTGAGATGGGGCTCAATACCTGATTAGCATTTCAGTAGGTGGAAATGGTGAAGGAAATTCCAAAATTAGAGAAATAAGTAAAACTAAATGGGTGAACACGTGCAATATATTATAGGAGATAAGAAATAATCTGGTAAAAATGAACTGTAGCCTACGTGGCATTCAAGTTAACTGGGGTCCAGACCTAAAAAGCCCTGCCTAGGTACGTCACACCATTTACTGAAACAACTGCTGAGCTGAACTTTATGCATGTGTATTTTTAATCTAATTTTGCTTTGTGTTTTCTACAGAGAAAGAATTCAGAGGCCTGGCACGGTGGCTCACGCCTGTAATCCCAGCACTTTGGGAGGCCGAGGCGGGCGGATCACGAGGTCAGGAGATCCAGACTATCCTGGCTAACACGGTGAAACCCCGTCTCTACTAAAAATACAAAAAATTAGCCAGGCGTGGTGGCAGGCACCTGTAGTCCCAGTTACTCGGGAGGCTGAAGCAGGAGAATGGCCTGAACCCAGGAGGCGGAGCTTGCAGTGAGCTGAGATCGCGCCACTGCACTCTAGCCCGGGCGACAGAGGAGACTCAGTCTCAAAAAAAAAAAAAAAAAAAAAAAAAAAAAAATTAAGAAAAAAATGAATACATTTTTCCACACATCTTTTTCCATTCGAAATACAAAAGCTTAATTGAAGCTCATTGGGAGAAATATCCATTTTACAGCTTTAATATGTTAATGAGCAAAGGCTATTGTTTCTCAGCCCTCAAACTCATTATCAAGGCTTTATTTTGTTTTCATAACAGTTTTTCTTTAAAAATTTACAAAGATAATATGCAAACACACCATTACAAATAATTTAAGCAGTTGCCATGTGTATTGACAAATTTAAGACAATAACTTTACAACTAACTCATTCTCACTCCATCCCTAGAGGTGAAAAAATGTTTGATATGTATTCTGAGAGTATATACAGTACATATTGTATAAACACATTTTCTTTATGTAAATGTATATGTAAATATACATTGTTTTGCACCTTGAAATTCTATTCACCTAACAATGCTATTTCATTGCTCACTTTTCTGGTATTAAGCTTAAGAAATAAAGGGTCTCATCTTGCCTTCCTGCCATATTTCAGGGTTCATGTTACTGGTGTCAAAGGCCTAAAATTTTTTTCCCAGTATTATAGCTATTTATGATAAAAGGCAAGTCGAAGTCCCCCAGGAACTCTCTTTCCAGCTTTTCTTAAATAAAATTGACTATTTCTGCAACATAATCTGAATATCAGTAGTTTGAAGCCTAGCATATCACTAACTAAAATACTTTCAGATTAAAAAATTAATTGCATGTTAAGCGGCCAGAAACAGTCCATATTGTGGATGGAAACTCCTGCTGTGATGGAAACTCCTGTTGTTCCTTATTTCATTTATCTCTTTCTGATTTTTCTTCACATCAACCCTTCCCCTATCAAGGTCATAAAATTATAACCTCTATTTTAGGTATGGCTAGCATGGAAAAAGTCCTCTAATTTTGCTAACAACTCTTAAATGCAATTTTCTTATGCTTTTTCAAAGTATTTTACATCTGAAATTCTCATCTACTCAGTTCTTCTCATAGAAGAGATTGGAGCTCTCCAGCTCAGGCAGAAGTTTTATCAGAAATGGGAGAAAATTCCAACACCAAATTGACTAAATCTCATTTATGGTGAAGAATCCCATTTGAGAAGCCTGCTGGGGCAGTGTAGAGATAGTCATGCTTTACGGAAAAAACAGGAAAAATATTTATTACAAACCATTCAAGTTTTCCTATTATTTGTGATTTTGCTACAGCAAAAGAAAGATAAGTACTAGTGACAATATAGGTAATATACTCCGAGGGATGGGTGAGCTGAGAATGGAGTGAGAAAATAAAAACAGAACAGATAATTTGGAGCATTTCATTAATATGTACTGATTGTGCTGTACTGGGCTGGTACCTAGAAAAATTATCTTTGTGAGACAGTCTATTTAAAGTAACATTCTCCTTTAATGGTTTCTATCTTAAATTCTAATTACCACTGTGACAAACTGGGACATTAGTACATTTGTATTAGTATTTTAAATTAGCATAATAATTGTACATATTTATAGGGTATAACGTGATATTACAATTCATGTTTACAAAGTAATGATCAAATCAGAGTAATTGGGATATCCATCACCTCAAGTATTTATCATTTCTTTTTGTTAGGAACATTCAAAATCTTTTCTAACTATTCAAAAGTATACAATAAATTATTAGCTATAGTCATCCTACAATGCTATAGAACGCTATAACTTACTCTTCCAAGTCTAGCTATAATTTTTTATCTTTTAACCAACCACTCTCTAACTGCTTTCCTGCCCTCCACAGCCTCTAATAACCACTATTCTACTTTCTACTTCTATGAGATCAACTTTTTTAGCTTCCACACATGAGTGAAAATATGCAGTATTTTTCTTTCTGTGCCGGACTTATTTCACATAACTTAATGTCTTCCAGGTTCATCCATGTTGCTGCAAATGACAGGATTTTATTCTTTTTTATGGCTACCTGGTAGTCTGTTGCATATATATACCATTTTTTTTTATTCATGTGTTGATAGACCTTTAGGTTGATTGTGTATCTGGGCTATTGTGAATAGTGTTGTAATAAACATGATGGTGCAGATATCTCTTTGATATACTGATTTTCTTTCTTTTGGATATATACCCAGTAGTGGGGTTGTTGGATCATATAGTAGTTTTATTTGTAGTTTTTTGAGGAACTTCTATACTGTTTTTCATAATATCTGTACTAATTCACATTCACACTTAAATAAGACAAACTTGGTGAATGGATTTTTTTTTCTAGGAAAATGACACATAGGTAAAATAATGAAAATTATCTGAAAATTAAGCTTTGAAATTTCTCAAACCCCATTTTGACCCCTGCAGTGAACTTTTACTTGTTTGGTCTCTGTGATTGAAGGCTTTTGGTTTTAAGCATGCCAAATATCTTGGATGAGGGAGATTGGACTAGGTCAAGTTAAAATGCTGTGTGTTTATTGCTATTCTTAGGGTCCTTCAGAGATTTACATTGATTAAATTCTCCTCAGATATGAAAAGCTTTGGCTAATTTCCAGGGTTCCAAAAAGTTGAATTTGATAAGTTTGCTGGTATTCTTATTGCTTTAATAGAGAAGAGTATTTTTGGAAGTCCTTATTCTGTCATTCCTAATGATGTCACTGTTCACTTTGACCTTCAAGGTATGCAGCAAGACAAATTTATTTGGTTTGGAATTATGCTAGTTTATTTATTCATTAATTTGCATAGTTATGTTTGTTTAAAAAATATTTAATCTTGTACTTATTCTTATTTTTCTAACATATAATTGGCTAATTAAATGTAGATGAGTATGAATGTATTTGTTTGTTTTTCTCAGTGCATAGGTGAGATTCTAGGGGTAAACTAGGAACTTGTAGAACAACTTTAGGCCCTACTAGTGTTATATAGCACAGAGTAGTTTAGAAGAATATACTTTTTATAACCTGGAATTTCACTGCAGGTATAAATGGAAGTAAAACTGTACATTTTACCCAAATGTAATTACAAAATATCTTTCTCATGTTTACATCTAGGAATAAATGTGGCAAAAATTATTCATTTTTAAATTGAGTAAGATGGTCATTCAGGCATATCATTGAATGTTTCTGTATGACATGCAATTTACTTTGTCATTTTAAAAAGTCAATTGACCACTTTTATGTCAGTTATACCTAGAAAGAGTTAGCTGCAGAGAAATATGAGATATTTAGTAAAGTGTTATACAGTGAAGCCAAAACACCCACCTCATAAAATATCTTATGCAGTTGTCCAATTACAAAATAAAATTTTCTCGCATTGTCCTTTCTTCTAGGTTGTTTTACAGTTACTAAATAGTTCAACTATTGGCCAGTAAATAACTATTAATAGATTCATTATTATATGCTACTATTTCTCTATGGAAGTGATAACCCTATTTAACAAAAGACTAAGAAAAAAGAGAAATGACTCATAAATAAAATCAGAAACAAAAAAGAAGACATTTCAACTGAAACCACAGAAATACAAAGGACCGTTAAAGTCTATTATGAATAACTATGCACTAACAAATTAGGAAACATAGAGAAAATAGATAAATTCCTGAACACATAAAACTTACCAACGTTGAACCAGAAATAAATAGAAAACCTAAACAGATCAATAGCAAGTAATGAGATTAAATCAGTAATAAACAGCCTCTCAATAAAATACAAGCCCAGAACTGAATGGCTTCACTGCTAAATTTTACCAAACTTCAAACAACAACCAATACCCCTGAGATCAAAACCAGTAACAACATAACAATGTAAGGAAAGTGCAGGCTAATATCCCAGATGAACAAAGATGCAAAAGTCCTCAAAAAATTTTGCAAATCAATTCCAACAGTATATCAAAAAGATTATACCTATGATGAAGAGGGTTTTATCCCAGGGATGCAAAGATGGATTGTACACATGAAAATAAATGAACATGATATATCACATCAACAAAATGAAGGACAAAAACCTTATGATTGCTCAATAGATGCAGGAAAAACAGTTGATAAAATTCAATATTGCTTTATTATAAAAACTCTCAA
The DNA here is from genome assembly GCF_028878055.3 of Symphalangus syndactylus. Lineage (NCBI taxonomy): Eukaryota > Metazoa > Chordata > Mammalia > Primates > Hylobatidae > Symphalangus > Symphalangus syndactylus. The sequence goes on from NC_072426.2 coordinate 31,681,857, forward strand.
CAATTAAGCTTGGAAGGAATGTAGCTCAAGACAATAAAGGCCATAAATGAAAAACCCCAGTTAACATCTACTGAATGAGAAAAAGTTGAAAGCTTTTCCTGTAAGAACTGGAATAAGAAAAGTTTGCCCTTGCCCACATTTACTGCTTTTATTCAACAAGCTACTAGAAGTCCTGGCCAGAGCAATTAAGCAACGGAAGGAAATGAAGGGCATCCAAATCGGAAAGAAGGAAGTCAAATTGACCCTGTTTGCAGATAATATGATCTCATGTAGAGAAAAATCTAAAGATTCCACCAAAAACTCTTAGAGCTGATAAACAAATTCACTAACATAAAATCAACAAACAAAATAGGTAGCATTTCAATGTACAAATAACAAACTAGCTTAAAAAATCAAGAAAGGGATTCCATTTATCATAGTAATATAAAAAACTACCTAGGAATGAATTTATCCAAGGAGGTAAAAGATTTCTACAAGGAAATCTGAAAATCACTGATGAACAAAACTGAACAAGACAGAAAAAAATGGATAGATGTCATATGGTCATAGACCAGAAGAATTAATATTGTTGAAATGATAATACTACCCAAAGCAATAGGCAGATTCAGTGCAACACCAATCAAAATGCCAATGACATTGTTCACAGAAATATAAAAACATCCTAAAATTTGTATGATACCACAAAAGTCCTCAAATAGCAGAAGCAATCATGAACAAAAAGAATAAAGCTGGCGCGGTGGCTCACGCTTGTAATCCCAGCACTTTGGGAGGCCGAGGCGGGCGGATCACAAGGTCAGGAGATCGAGACCACGGTGAAACCCCGTCTCTACTAAAAAATACAAAAAATTAGCCGGGCGTGGTGGCGGGCGCCTGTAGTCCCAGCTACTCGGAGAGGCTGAGGCAGGAGAATGGCGTGAACCCGGGACGCGGAGCTTGCAGTGAGCCGAGATTGCGCCACTGCACTCCAGCCTGGGCGAAAGAGCAAGACTCCGTCTCAAAAAAAAAAAAAAAAAAAAAAAGAATAAAGCTGGAGTCATCACACTGCCTGACTTCAAAATGTCATACAAAACCATAGTAATCAAAACAGTATGGTACTGGCATAAAAACAGACACAGATACCAAAGGAACAGAATACAGAACCCAAAAATAAAGCCACGCAGCTACAACCAATTAATTTTTGATAAAGTTGTCAACAATATATGTTGAAGAAAGAACAGTGTCTTCAATAAATGATGATGGAACAACTAGATATCCATATACAGAAGAATGTAACTAGACCTCTAACTCTCAGACTTCTAACTGTCATGTAAGAGCAATTAAAAATGGATTAAAACTTAAATATAAGACTCAAATGTATGAAGCCACTAAAAGAAAATATAGGGGAAATGCTTCAGGAAATTGGTCTGGGTAAAGATTTTATGAATAAGACCTCAAAGGCAGGAAACAAAAGCAAAAAAAAGACAAATGGGATTACATCAAGCTGGAAAGCTTCTGCACAGCAAAGGAAACAGTCAACCAAATGAACGGTAACATACAAAATGGGAGAAAATATTTGCAAACTATTCATCTGACAAGAGATTGATATCCAGAATATACAAGGGACTCAACAATATAAAAACAAATAATCCAATTTAAAATGCACAAATGATGGAAATAGATAGTTCTCAAAAGATATAGCAAGTGTTTATTTTTTTTAAAAAAAAGCTAAACATCACTTATCAGCAAGGAAATGCAAAGCAAAACCATGAGATGTTATTTTATTTTTTATAATGGCTATTATAAGAAACACAAAAATAACAAATGCTGGTAATGACGCAGAAAAAAAAGAAACTCTTATGTTAAGTGAAAAGTGACATCATCAGGAATGACAGAATAAGGACCCCCAAAAGTCCTCTTCTGCATAAAAATGATAAGAACATCAGTGAAATTATCAAAATCAACTTTTTACATCCTTGGAAATCAGCCAAAGCTTTTCACATCTGAGGAGAATTTAATCAATGTAAATCTTTGAAGGACCTTAAGAATAGCAATAAACACTTATGTAGCATTTTAACTTGACCTAGTCCAATCCCTCTCATCCAAGTTATTTGGCACTCTTAAAACCAACAGCCTTCAATCACAGTGACTCAGCAGGTAAACAGTCACTGCAAGGATCAAAATGAGGTTTGAGAGTTTCAAAGCTAATTTTCAGATAATTGTCATTATTTTACTTATGTAGCATTTTCCCAGAGAAAAATACACTCACAAGGTTTGTCTTTACTTACATAACTTGCAGCTCACCCTGTGCTAACATTTTCCTTGAGTCATTTGTCAATGGAAATCAATGACAGTTGTTTAACATTATCATTTAAATGTTAAGGTTGTTATTTAACATATGGCAAAATGTAAACCAATTCAAAAAGTTAAAATAAATAGCCAAGAAATAAAATTTTGGAGGGGCTTTGAAAACCTCTGGCATATTTCTGTTAATTTTGAAGGTGGTGCACATACATAGGCTTAAGAATATGATGAGGGCTGTGTGCACATTAAGAAAACACCTAAGTTCTCACTTGTTGCTGAACTTGAGGCCCTGTACAAATAGAAATTGAAAGTTAAGGCAAAGTTTTGGGCTGGCCCTTGAAATTAACTAAAGGATTTCAAAAATCTTGGAATTTTTTTCAAGAAAAATGTTTAATTGTAGATAAGAACGGAGAGAATAACTGCTTCACTGAACATTGAAGGTATGCCCCAATACATACCTACCTCCTTTGCAGAGAATGAGAAACGCTGGTTGCAGGTATTTAAGAAAATCTCTTTAACTGACCACTCATTAATCAACCACTAAGCTAACTGAACAGAGATTTTTAGCAGACCCACATGAGAATGAACACAGATTTTAAAAATTACTTGTCACAAAATAAATATTAACAACGACAATAAATAACTATAAAAAGAAACAACAACAAAACCTAAGGATGGGAGATAATCTGTATTTCAGAGTTGGAACACTATATTATATGAAATGTCAAGTCTTCAATTTAAAAATCATGATATGAAAGGAATACACAAAAAATGGCCCATACAAAAAGAAATACAAAAAGAAAGGGCCCTTAAAGATTCACAATTTTTGATCTTGTTAGTCAAAACTTTAAAATCACCTATTTTCAATATTTTCAAAGAAATAAGCCATGTTTAAAGAACTAAAGGAAAGTATACGAATGATGCTGCATCAAAGAGAGAATAGTGATAAAAAGAGAAATAAAAAAGAATGAAATAAAAACTGTGAAGTTGGAAAATATAGTATTTGATAGAAAAAAATCACAGAGAAGCTCAACTAAAGATTTGGGCTGGCAGAAGAATGCATCTGATAACTTGAGAGGGATAAATTGAGATTAGCCATTATAATGAACAGAAGAGTGAATGAAGGAAAATAAACAGATCCCAAGGAACATAAGAAACGTTATTATGCATATCAATTTATACATAATGAGAAACCTGAAAGAAGAGGAAAAAGAGACGTAGGGTAAGAAATAATATTTGATGAAATAATGATTTAAAAAATTCCCAAATTTCATGAAAACCATTCATCTGTACATCCAAGAATCTCAGTGAACTGCAAGTGGGATGAATTCAAAAAGATCTAAATCTTGACACATCATAACAAAACTTTCAAAAGCTAAAGAGGGTATCTTGAAAACAGCAAAACAGAAACAACTCATTATTTACAATGCACAGAAAAAAAAGTCTGACAATCAACAGTTCTACTAATATATGAAGAGAAGTTAATCCTTCAAAAATGAAGAGTTTTTCAGATAAACAAAAAGTAAAATAATGTACTGCTAGCAGATCTGCCCTACAAGAAAAAATGCTAAAGAGAGTCATTTCAGTTGACATGAAAAAACACTAGAGAGTAAATCAAATTCATGGGAAGAAATAAAGATTACAAGTAAAAGTAACTAGATAGATAAATATAAAAAATACATATATTTTTATTTGTAATTGTTTGTATCCTGTATCTTCTTTAAGACAACTACACAAAGCAATAATGATCACTGTTTATTTCTATAAACTAGAAATGAACAATACAAAACTGAATTTAAGAAAACAATTTCATTTATAATAACATTATAAAGAAAAATTATATATCAATAAATTTAAATCAATGCAAAACTTGTATACACAATACTACAAAATAACATTTTGATAAATAAAATAAATTTAATTATAAAAAGTAAAATAAATTGAATGATATCTTTCATTTCTGGATCAGGACACTTAATACTATTAAGGTGGTAATTATTCCCCATATTGATCTTCATATTTAAATAATCCCCTTCAAAAGTGCATAAAGCATTTTTGCAGAAATCAATAAATTGATTCTAAAATTCATATATAAATGTTAGAGACACAGAAGAGCCAAAAGAAGCTTGAAAACGAAAAAGTTGTGGGACTCATGGATTCTGATTTTAATGCTTGCTAAAAAAAAAAAAAAAAAACAATTACACAGAAACAGAGAATAAAAAGTGGTTAACGAGGTGGGGATGGGGAAAAAATGGGGAGATAAAGGTTAAAGGATACAAAATAGCACATATGTAGAATGAGCAAGTTGAGAAACATTGTACATCGTGAGGTCTCTACTTAATAGTATTATATTGTATTCAGGATTTTTGCTAAAAGAGTAGATTTTAGGCACTCCTGCCATGTACATACAAAATAGGTAACTGTGTACAATGATGAATATGTTAATTTACTTGACTTTAGTAACCATTTCACTATACGTATCTCAAAACATCGTGTTGTACACTTCAAATATATAAAATTGAATGTATAATATATAAAATGTGAAGCTTCCTAGGAAATTACAGTAATTAAGATGTTTGCCACTAGCATAAGTTATATGAAATATAACTTATATGATATATATGTTATATATATGTTATCAATATAACTTGTATTATATATAGAAGTTATATGGCTTACATGACATATGTAATGTATATATAACACATATAACTTATATGTTATATATAACTTAACTTCACTGTATGTATGAATAAATGAATATTGGTATATATATAAAATAATTGGGACTTGGTATCTCTCATATTTATGGGCAATTATACAGAAACACTGCCAAGCTAATACAATGGGGACAAAGAACAGTCTTTCCAAAAACGGCGCTGAGACAACTATTTATCCACATGGAAAAGAAGTGGAACCCTTATCTTATGGCATGTACAAAAATTATCTAAAATTACATCAAGTTCCTAAATGTGAACACTCAAACAGTAAAACTCTTAAAAGAAAACAGTGTGTATTTTCTTTCTTAAAATTTTTATTTTATTTTACTGTAAGTTCTGGGATAAGTGTGAAGAAAGTGCAGGTTTGTTACAAAGGTGTACATGTACCATGGTGGTTTGCTGCACCCATCAACCCATCAACTAGGTTTTAAGCCCCACATGCATTAGGTATTTGTCCTAATACTCTCCCTCCTCTTGCCTCCTATCCCCCTATAGGCCCTGGTGTGTGATGTTCCCCTCCCTGTGCCCATATGTTCTCATTGTTCAGCTCTCACCTATGAGTGAGAACATGAGGTGTTTTGTTTTCTGTTCCTTTGTTAGTTTGCTGAGAATGATGGCTTCCAGCTTCAACCATGTCCCCGCAAAAGACATGAACTCATTCTTTTTTATGGCTGCATGGTATTCCATGGTGTATGTGTCCCACATTTTCTTTATCCAGTTTATCATTGATGGGCATTTGGGTTGGTTCCAAGTCTTTGCTATTGTAAATAGTGCTGCAGTAAACATATGTGTGCATATGTCTTTATAGTATAATGATTTATAATAGTTTAGATATATACCCAGTTTGGGTATATACCCAGTAATCCCCAAAGTAGTGGGATTGCTGGGTCAAATGGTATTTCTGGTTCTAGGTCCTTGAGGAATCCTCACATGAAAACAGTGTATATTTTCATGACCTTGGACAAGGCAATGGTTTCTTAGATATAATGTCTTAACCACAAGCAACAAAAGAAACAAAATTTAAACATCAAAATTGACAATTTTGGGGCTTCTTTCAAGAAGCACAATATGGTACTATCAAGACAGTGGAAATACAATCCACAGAATATGAGAAAACATTTATGTGATATAGCTGTTAAGAGTCTATTACCCAGAATACATAAAGAACTTTTCTAATTCACTCATATATGACAAATAGCCCTATTAAAAAATCAGTAATGGAAAAATAAGCAAAAGTTTTTAATAGATAGTTCTCAAGAGAAAATACACAAATGACCAATAAGCACACACACAAAAAAACCAATGCTCAACATCAGTGGTTATTAGGGAAATGCAAATCAAAACCACAATGAGATACTTCCTCACACCCACTAGGATGGCCATAATCAGAAAGATAAACAAGAGCAAGTATTGGCATGGATGTGGATAAATCACAACCCTTACATGTTACTGATGGGAATAAAAAATGGTGTCGCTGCTATGGAAAACAGCCTAGTAGTTTTTCCAAAATTAAACATTAGTTACCATATAAGCTACAATCTCCTAGTGAGATATCAAAGAGAATTAAAAGCATGAGTCCACACACAAACCTGTATAGGGATGTTCACAGCAGAATTATTTAAAAAGTCAAAATGTGGAAATAACCTAAATGTCCGTCAGCTGTGTTCATTAACAAAATTTGATATTTCCATATGATAGAATACAATTCAGTCAAAAGAAGAATAAAGCACTAATACAGGTTACAACATGGAACAGTGATGCACACAATGTGGATACATACATATATACAACATACAAACAACATGGGTGATCAGTGAAAACATTATTATAAGTGTTAAAATCCAAGCACAAAATGTCTCATCTTGTATAATTCAAATTATGAAAAAAAGATTTAGAATAGGCAACTGCATAGAGAATGGAAGCAGGTTAGTAGTTGCCAGGGCCTGAGGGATATGGAAATTGGTAGTGAACGCTAGTGAATAAGGAGCTACTTTTTGGGGCAAAGAAAGACTTCTGCAATTAGGTAATAAAGATGTTTGTACCACTTTGTAATTATACTAAAATGATTGAATTATCCATTTTAAAGGGGTGAATTCTATTACACATAAATAATATCTCAATAATAATTAATTTTTTATAAAAATAGTCAATGATACTTTTTAAAACTTGAATTTATTTCCAACAACTATATACTCAAATGAATACCTGAATCTGGCCTCCGTAAAAGGAAAAGAGAATTTTAAGTGCTTTAAGAGACTCAGGGAGAAGGAGCAATGAAAACAGAAGTGTCTTGGTCCTCCTTTCACGTAGTTGTAGAAAAAAATAATGTGTACTTAAAAGTAAAGGACAATGTTGAGGGTTCTTTATTTCCCGGTGGTATCCTGTAATTCACAAACGCTCCTTTCTCATAAGTGTCTTACAAGGGAGAGAAAGCGAAACTCAACAAACCAGCTTATGAGCAGAAAACGCTGAGTCTAAGTGAGTAATTATTAAAGACTCTCTGTGGAATCATTTCTAAATGTCATTAATAGATTAATGGATGAATATGCACCTAATTTGTTTACTTGTTGAAATGCATCACATTTAATTCAGAAAATCTGAAACCATAGTAGAAGGAAATTAAGAATATTGCATAGGTTAAAAAAATGTCAATGAACTTTTCTTTCTTAGGCTTTGGTAAACTGCATATTAGAGAAGAAAATTTCTGTGGTAAACTGGTAAGACGGCAATCCAAGTATGTTGACAAATGTACACATATGCAGTTTGTAGATATATATAATTGCCATTAACATGTATATAGTTAGATTTTAATGAATACTATGGTGTGAATGGGCACAAACCTAATCTTGCCATTTCCTCTGCAGTATTTTTTAATGCAAGGAATTTGACTTTTTAAAAATAATATAAGAAAACAAAATGGCAATGAGTAGCATATGCACACACACACACACACACACACACACACACACCCCAATATGAACTAAACATATGGATCAGCGGAGTCTAAAACTGCTCACCCTGCAGAAATAAATGTAAGACAATTAATACTACCTCAAATTTAAAAAAAAATCTAAATTTTTAGGTTGCTTCCTTTTATAAATATCGTTAAGTGACCAAGTGCCAAACACTTAAGCCTTACTGATTCTCTTTTGAATATTACTTTTGAATACTATGTTCAGGTAGGTTCAGAGTCATTTTTCATATTGCAACCAGAAATATAACATATGTTGAATATTAAGGATTACAAGTGCTCAAATTACTATTAGTTTTCAATAGTCTATGAAATAAGAAAACATCAGAATTCATATATTCAGGGTGGGCACAATGTTTACTAAAAAATTAAAAACAAATAAAATTTGACATAAGCATTTGGTTAATTCAAATGTATATCCTACTATGAGAACACCATGTATATTTTATTAAACTTATTATCCTTGACATTCTTCCTAAATTAAACCTAAAGGATAGCACATAAAATTTGTATTTTTTATACTCCAGAAATTTACTTGTGGTATGTGAAGATGCCTGACAAAAGCACAGGAATGAATCATTTTTACTGTAATGTAATAATGAAGAAAAATGTCTCCGTAAAATACTTCCAGATGATTATTCAAATTGTCTTCACTCTGCATGTATGTTTCTGTGTATGAATCCATAAAAAGTCATAATTAGAGTGTGCTGAAATATTTGTTTGAATTTGCATGGTTTCTTCAGCAATATCTAATAGACATACTGCTTTGCATAGAAACTCATCTCTGAATAATGTAAATATAAGAAGAATTTAAGTAAATATTTTATTTATTTAGATTTTTGAAAACAAATGATTAGAACTTGCTGCATATGAAAGTACAGAAATATAATGTATTCCTTTCCTAATATTTAGCTAATTTTTTAAAAAAATTATATATCTGAGATACATAAGGATCTGTACAGAGCTGATTTGGTTTTACTGGAACTGGAGCTAGAAACAAAGATATATAGAAAAACTGACTCAGTAAAATAAAGGCAGTGTAGATTTTTGTCCAAAATGATAGGTGCTTATAAAACATATTTTTAAAATATTTATTTTAATTTGCCTTAACAGAACAGAGTTTTGCACTTTTGCTTATCTACATAACTACTATACAAAGCTAGTAATCTCCTGTATCTTTAAATATAAATAGCATCTTACTTCCAGGGTAACATTTCTTAATTTGTGGTCCAGGAACCATGTGCAACACCCCAAGTTTGCTAAATAAGAATCTTTAGGTTTAAGACACTAAAGTGTGTACGTCTAACAATGCCTCATCCTGTTGTAGTTATTACTTTGCGGTAGTATGAGAAAATGGATAAGATAGTACAATATTTATCAACTTGCTTTAAATGGGCAACACAATTTACTCTTAATCTTCCTTTATCCTGAATACTATTATTATTATACATAATATTACCACCTTATGGGAACTAGAGATGCAGAGTTTAAGAATATGTAATTTATATGAGGATATGTTAAGTTTTTAAAAATCTACTAATATTTTATTACAGAGATTAATTTCTACTCAATGCATACTTAGAGAAACTTTCAATGTGCAAGCATCTGATTGAATGACCAAAGTAGCTTTGTCACATCAAACGAAATCACTCATTCTTAACAAAGTTTGTATAATCTACAAATGTTCTTTTTAAAAATGATGAAACGTGAAATGTGTTTTTGTTATTAACAGTTCAATTGTAACTATACATTTCTATAAAAGTATGAAAATAAACTCTAAAATGCTAAACACAAAAATCAGCTATTCTTATCAAATGATAATATAAACAATGGATTCAGAAACAATATTCACTATGGGGCATCTCAACAGTAAATTGCAAAATGGCAATTGACTTAAAGTGTGTATCTGAAGAAGCCAGATGTGATATTAGGTGACTTGGTGATACATAGATATTTACTTAGTTTTTCTTTTAGTGGCAGTAATTTGTGAATAAGAGTAATTAGGAAAGGTTGCCTAAATATTACAGAAAGTTGTGTTTCTGACTCTGAGACATCTTCAGTTCCAGGTATATGTTATTAAGAAGGTTTCAATCAAGAAGGATTAGTGTTTAGCTACCTGAAAATGAGATTTGGAAACACTTTGTTATTGCTCCATATAATTAACAAAAATACAAATGAATATATAGAAAGATATTGTATTACACATTCCAAAATGACAACAGAGCTTTAAAAATTCCTGTTTTATTGAAAAGAACTGAAGAGCCGTATCTACAGCCAAAATGAATAGAGTAGATATAGCTAAGATTTGCTTCATAGATTACTCCAGGTCTTTTAATAAAATGTTCTTCTTTACCAAGTAACCTACATTTTTGTTTTTCAGACCTCCTTGCCTTTGTAAGCAAGTGATACACTTTTATTCTTTGATCTTTTAATTAATTCAGCTGTGATTTTAATTCCATCAACAATTAAACACCTGTACTACATAACTTTGTGCTGATCCATTGTGAAAATTTCCAGATTAGCCACACAGCTCCTGTTAAAGTTAATGATGCTACATGCTAATTGCCCACGTGCCGTGTGAAAATTCCCTTATGGTGCTTAATAACCCTTACAATTCCCCACTTCTTACCCTTGCCACCAAATGGTAATAATCAGATTGTGCCAACTGCTATCAGCCCATTCTTACATAAATAACATGGGAAGGAAAAGAAGATACAGCAGGGAATTTTTTCTCATCTTGAGGATTTGAACCATTTTATAGTTTTGACTATATAGATATTAATCATAAAGCATTGTGCTTATGCTCAATTAATGCATTGAAATGCATATTAATGTAAGATAATACATACTTCTAAGCAACATGTAAGTTCAACTTGATTCAACTTTTAAGCCAAAGTCTGCATAACAAAGGGAAAAATATAAATTAGAAAATACAAATACAAATTACAAAATACGATTTTCTAACTTCTCAAAGTCCCAAGGAAATCCTGGTACCCTTATCAGACGAAGAGCCAAAATTGGCCATGTGGCTTATCAAGATCTGTTCTTGTCAAATTCTTATAGACTTGTTCTTACATATTTGAATCTAGGGTTAAAGAAACATTTTTCTTGAAAGCTCAGAGAAAATATGGGTAATTTACTTTATTGTTGCTCTTAATTTTATCACTTGAAAGTAATTTTCATACTATGCTTGAAGAAGAAATAATTTGAAACAATAGGGTAATTTTTTATTAAATATGTTACTATTCTCAAATTAGAGCTATTCGCTTCCAAATTATTTACCCTATCGTGACATATTCCATATTAAGGTGACCACCTGGGGATGAATTCTTCATGTTTCCATTATCAAGACCACTATGTCTATTTCCTGCCCCACAAGGAGGTTGGAACTGATGTACCCTGAGTCTCTATTTTCAGCAAAGGATCTAGATCAGGGTGTCCAATCTTCTGGCTTCCCTGAACCATACTGGAAGAAGAATTGTCTTGGGTCACGCATAAAATACACTAATACTAACCGTAGCTGATGAGCTAAAAAAAAATGCAAAAAATTTTCATAATGTTTTAAAGTTTACGAATTGGTGTTGGGCCGCATTCAAAGCCATCCTGGGCTGCATGTGGCCAGCAGGCTGTGAGTTGGACAAGCATGAGCTAAATGCTGACTTCCTGATAGCTTTCAGATTCCTCTATCAACTAAAAGAACTCACTGAGACATGCAAAAATAAGAGCCATAATACACTATGAATCCATCTATAAAAATTTTCTGGATCAAGCCAGGTGCAGTGGCACGTGCCTGTAGTCAAAGCTCCTTGGGATGCTAAGGCAGTTGGGTCTCTTGAGCCCAGGAGTTTGTGTCTAGCCTGGGCAGCATAGTGAGTGGTTCTCAATGGGGACAATTTTGTACCCAAAGACAGATTTGGTAATATCTGAAGGTATTTTGGGTTCACAAATGAGGGGTGTGTTAGTGACATTCACTAGTTGTAAGCCAGAGATGCTGCTAAATACCCAAAGGCATGGGACAGCTCCCCACAATAAAGTATTACCCAATGCAAAATGGTAAGAAACCCTGTTTTTACTATCTAAAAACCCGTTTTTATTATGTATTATTATTATTATATCTACAATTATTCCAGGGCAGGATCTAGAATATGTGTAATAGATGAGGCTATTTTAGGCTACTAAATGACTAAATCTGCTCATACTAAATATAGGAAATATCTTTTAGGGAAGAATATTTACTTCTATTTTTACAAAGATATTTACTCAAATTTTGTTATATTTACGTCTTGTTCATGTGGCACTAAGCTTTGTGAGGACAGGGGAAAGATAAAGACAGTATCCGTTTTGATAACGATTATATTCTAGTGTCAGCACAGGACCTGGTACGGAGTTGCCAACTTCAATTAACTCACAACACACCTGTGACATCTTTATTTATTTATGTGTAATTTCTCAAAATAGGCTTTACTAACTATAAGTCCTTATTATAATCTCTATTTGCCAATCCATTCTTAGAAGAGAGAATTTTGGGAAGAATATTACCACCCAGAAGACTCTTATTCTTTTCAGGGCAAAATAAATAATTTGATACATCAATACATGAAAAGACTATGTAAAGACATTGCTGAAGGGAAGGCAAGATTGATTTCCTTTACTGTACCATTACTGTGAAGAGTGACTATGATGACTTCTATTAGAAAAACTTTAAAAATGCATTTAAATTTACCATGGTAGGAAAGGAGTTATATTAGTAGTATTTTCATTCCTGCATATCCATCTGTATACGGCTTTTTTCAAACAAATAACAGTAATAATAACAAACAATACAACAGCACGGGTATAGAGGAGATACACTCCTATGTAGTATCTTCTCTGAGTATATCCATAACACTTCTCTAAAATGTTAATTTCATTAAAATATTATATTCTTCTAACAAAACTTTTATATTAGTAAATAGAATATACATATTATATATTATAATACATTATGTATTACATATGTATTATGTAATTTATATTATATTATATTATAATATATTATGTATTACATATGTATGACATATCATATATTTATTATATACAGTTATATTTAAAATTATATATTAGATTATATTTAATCATATAATTATATATAATATAGTATAAAATACAGATGCATGAAATAAACAATATCTTTTCATATTGGAGATTAAAAATAGAAAAAATGAGGTTTATTATAAAAAATTAACAACAAAAAGAACATTAAGAGCCTGTACCATCATTTTGACTTATCAGAAAAGGCCAACTCATAAGTTGGAAAGTTAAAATGGATATTGTCTAGGCGCGGTGGCTCATGCCTGTAATCCCAGCATTTTGGGAGGCCGAGGCAGGTGGATCACCTGAGGTCAGGAGTTGAATCTTGATTATCCACAAATGCAAGAGTAAAAGAGATGCTAAATAATACAAAATGATGTGATGCTAGATATAAGAAAATTAAATCATGTTTTCTAGAAATCAAAAACACTGTATAGGAAAAATTAAACAAGATATTTTAAAATTGTACAATTGAACAAGTTGGAATAACTTGTGGTTTTTTGTATGTTCACCCAATGAATAAGTGAAGTAATACCAAAATATATGTTACTAAAATATTTGAAGGGGGAGGGCTTTGGTGGAGGATAACAGAACAACTTAGGCAGAAGTCAAAAACTATGTAACATGAGAAAGTAGAAATAGGCAAACTACATTGTCCTGTTATTGCATGCCTATGCCTTCTCTTTGTCATTGAATTGCAGTGTGGGAAAGCCATTTCTTGAAAGGATGACTTAAAATATCACTGTTCACTGCAACTTACTTTAAAAAATATTTATGTTTGGGAAAAGCAGAATTCCAATATGTAAAAAAAGTTGGCATAGATAAAACCATCACAGCAATTAGGTAATTAGGGCTAAAAGAAAGCCATATTCTTGCCAAATTCATAAGATTGCACACTGTTTCAAGCTTTCCTGGATACGGATCAGGCTTTTGAAGGTATGAAGCCCACATTTGAGTCAGCTCAAATATTTAATGGATCAAGATAATCTTTCACTAGCCAACAAGTGAGACGAAACTAAAAATAGTATTATTCAGAACCTCACATTATCTTAACCAAGCTAAAATATCCAGGGACAGATAAAGACATGAAAACATATGAAACCAAAAGAGGAAAAAGACAATTAAAATGTAAGCCCATAGGACATCCAGATTATTAAATTATGCAACATAAACTATGAAACAACTATGATTAATATGCTAAGGAAAATATTTTTTGAGAAGCACTGGCAACTACAGAGAAGCAACATTTTGAAATTCTACAACTGCAAATGGAAAAACTAAAATTAAAAACTGAATGTATTTAAAATTGAATTAGATGCAACTGAACAGAACATAGATAAACTGGAAGACAGAAGAGAAGAAAATGGCACTTCCAAAATATTGAAAGCAATAATTACCAAACCAGAATTTTATAGTCAGCAAAAAATACTCCTTAAGAGTAAAGGTAAAATAAAAGACATTTGGAAATTATATAGGTGGTCACCAGAAGAACTTACTCAAGGATATACTAGATTGTTTGGTAGAAAAATAATAATTATAAATAAACATTCTGCTATGCAGAAAGGAAAGATTAAATAGAGGAATGCTTTAATATGTGGTTTTATGAAAGAACAGTGATATATCATGAACAGAAACCTATATTTATTTCTCTCTATTTATCACTCATGTATCTACTTAAGTGACAACTGTATTACATAAGGCAGAAAGGCATGAATACAAGTAAAGTACTCAGATTAATGCTATGTAAGGTAAGCTAGAAAATCGTTGGTTTATATTAGACACCAAGAACACAGATTTCACTTTCTAGAGTAACCAAAAAACCAACAGTGAAAAAATATGTAACTAATGAGCTAATAGAGTAGAAAATACATAAACAATTTTAAAAAGGCAAAACAGAAGAGAAACACAAGTAGAAGGCAAATGCAAAATAGCATATATATTCTCAAATAAGTCAGTAATTACATTAAAATTAAACAGGTTAGCTAGGACCATTGGAGTGATTTACTGAGAAGCTCAGCAAATCCTCTCACCAAAGGCAATGATAGAACTGACAAAAATTTTAATACAACCATTCGAGACTCTGGAAATTTTATTTTTAATAAGCTACAATTAAACAAAAGGAACTAGACAAAATAAGCGTGGGTTTCCAATACTCAGTTTAAAGAATGTGTGGCATTACATTTGTGATGTAGCAATTTGTTCACCAAATTTAATTACACTGAGTAGACACTTCTGGTTCTATCTATGTAGGGTAATTATTAGATCACCTGTTAAGCTTGTTGCAATGAGCTCAGGAGGGGAAATTAAAATGCACCTCTGTAGCTTCATTTTGGTCACTCTGGGGTTAGGGACTTCTTTCTTGCATCCAGCTGAGTTCTAAATGCAACCTAATGACATCTCTTACTGGTCTGAAGGCAAAATAGATAATTGACTGTAGAGGAAATTGCTTGCAAGATGTAGAGTAAAAGAAAGCTAACATTTTTGAGAACTAGCCTTGACAGTGGAGGCTTCTTTTGAATTGAAGCAATTCACATAGTTGGGTAAGAAGACCTGTTGAAGAAAATAGTAGGCTGGCCTTGTCAGGACCCTATACATTGAAAGGAAATGTCTAAAATGCTCATAATAGTGTAATTATGTTCATAGATTTGTCACTTCTAAGTTTCTTTCAGTTTTCTCACCCATGCATTTTTTAAATATAAGCCCACCTAGAGAATACATTTTGCTTCATTAAAAAGTAATAAAGCCTAGAAGAGCAAGGGTAATGATATTAGTAGCCAGAAGCTAAAAATTTATATTCAGTTCTAAATGTATTTGAGAATAAAATATTTTGCTTTGGTAAAATAAGATACATACATCTTTTTTGAAAAACAAAGAAGTACTTCTGTATGCACTTTTGCATACAAATTTGCTCCCACCAATGGTAGTGATTTGTTGAGGTAGATGTTGTGATTAAAATTGGGGTCCTGCTGCAATTACTGTGACTGTGTACTGAGCTGATGAAGAAAAAGAAATCAGAGAGTCAGGGGGAGAAAATGCTCCAAGGCTGTATGAGAACTACTGTGAATATGGGTGAGTGGAAAATGAGAATCCTGGCAGCAGTCACAGTGATAGGACTGAGAGGTGCAGTGCCTGTGCTATCCAGTGGTAGCTGAGATAATAAAAGCTGGCATTGCATTTAACTCTGAGCCTGGAAGATACCTAAAATCAAGTGCTCCTTGTTCGCTCGTTTCTCCCTTTTTTACGTTATTTTTTAAAACCCTGGAGATACAGAAAATATAAATACACATTTTTTAAACAATAGCTAACCTTTGTTGAATGCCAAAGAAATCTCAGGTACAGTTTTAAAGAACAGCATATTTCTTTCTTACTTCAACACAATAAGGTAGTTATATTCTTTATCCCAATTGTAAATATGAGGAAATTGATTCAAGGTAAGATGAGTGCTTGAATAATGTTTCACATTGGCAAATTGGCAGAACTAGAATTTGACAATAAGATCTCTGAATCCAGAATGAGCTTTTTAAAAATTAAGAACTCTTCTAGCAATTTTATTTTAAACATTCAATTGGTCATTCAACACATAACTATTTAGATATAGTCTTAAGTTTATGTACAGATAAGTAAAAAAAAATTGGCATGATTCCTGCTGCTATAAGGAAGAGTGTCTCAGAAAACAAATTAAATTTAAAAATTGAAAAGAAAGCAAACACATGAGCATCAAAAATGCAAATTAAATTTATATTGAGATACTACTATATACCTACCAGAATGACAAAAATTAAAGTGAATAACAAATCCAAATGTTATTAAGAATGGGTAGCTCATTATCTCGAATGTTAATGAATGGAGCTCCTGAAATCCTCATATAGTGCTTCCAAGAGCATAACATGAACAATCACTCAGGGAAAATTGTGTTAATCTCTTACAAAGTCAAACTTATCCCTATCATATGATTCAACAACTCTTAGGTACTTACTAAACAAATGCAAACACATATAAATATAAGTATTTATAAATAATATTCTTAGGAATTCTGACCTTTGTAACCAAAAGTCTCTCAAGAGCAAAATGGATGAAACATATTGTAACATAGTCATAGAACGGAATACCACTCAGTAACTGAAATAGCAAACTTACCAATACATGCAACAATATAAATGAGTCTTGAAATGAATAACAAGAATGTAGACACAAAAGAATAGATATATGTGGATAATTTCTCTGCTCATTGGTCAATGAGCTTAGGTTGTTTCCACATCTTCGCTATTATGAATAATGTTGCAATGAACATGAGAGTGCCGATATCTCTAATGAGGTGCTGATTTAATTTTCTTAGACTTAAAAGTCAGGAACATCAAGATTGTTTGAATGTTTGAAAGGGTAAATAAGGCACTGCTTTAAATCTTGCTAGTTCTTAAATAATTTTGCAATCACAATCACACTTACGGGAAATCAAGTCTCTTTTCCACGAGACAATGTTAATGTGACGATAGCATGGATTTGAAACTTTCTGTGAATCTCATTTTTAATTTGGAGCTCTTCTCTTTGGAAAGATTGTGGGCAAATAACAGTTTTATGTTGGAACTCTGCAAGTCCTGGTTCCTTATACTCTTCCAAATTCTGTCTGAAAACTAGGGCATTTGATTTTCCATTCATCTCCTTTTCTCACATTAAATGGCACTCAGCATAGTGGCACACACCTGTAGTCCCAGCTACTCCAGAGGCTGAGGTGGGAGGGTCACTTGAGACTGGGAGGATGAGGCTATAGTGAACTGTGATCGTGCCACTGCACTCCAGTCCGGACAACAGGCAAGATTCTGCCTCAAAATAAATAAACGAATAGACACATAATAAAAAGCCTCTTTAGCATTTCCATCACTCTGCATGGAAATCTTAGCCAGACCATGGAGTTCATTAAGTTCAGTTACTATTTTCCATGCTATTGCAGGCAACAGCATTGTCAAACTCTCTACCACAGCATAAGAAGAATTCTCTATTATCCAAATTCCAATAACATTTTCTTCAGTTTCCTTAAACTCTCAACAGTAGTCTTTTCACATGCTTGAGGTTTGTGCTATCAAATTTCTCAAAGTTTTTTCAGCTCCTGTCTTCCACCAGGTCCCAGATTCAGCCACATGTTTTAAGTTTTATTTGTTTGTTTATTTTTAAATGGAAGCAACCTACCTCTGGGTATTGAATTTTGTTCTGTTTATTGCTGCACAATAAAGCACCCTCAAATTAACAAATTTAAATAACTATTTTATTTTGCATACAATTTTGTGGGTCAATAATTTGGAAATAATCAGTTGGGCTGTTCTTACTGGAGACTGCATGTGCAGGCAGGTGTTGGCCGGACCTGTTGTCTACTTGATGCCTATGATGTCACTCTCAGATGCTTAGCAGTTAATACCAGTTGTCTGCTGGGAGTTCATCTGAATGATCTACCAGAGCACCTACATATGACCTCTGTAACATGGTTGTTTTAGAATTGTTTATATTTCTTACACAGCTGATCACTTCCTCTAGAGATAAAAAAATCCCAAAGAACTATGTGGAAGCTACAAGACCTTGTCTACCCTTGCCTCAGAAGTTACAGAAATGACCTCTGCATTCTACTGGTTAAAATTGTTTCAGATTAAAAGGAAAGAGCATAGACACTATTCCTTGATGGGAATAGTCCCAAAGAATTTGCAGTAATATATCTGACCAATGAGAAAAGAAATTATCCATATATATCTATTCAAAATGATCATAAGATAAAAGGTTTGTGATGCAATATGACTTTCTAAATATATTTGCTCTAAGACAGCTTCACTTTTGATGCTTTTGGGATTTTTCTATACCTACCTCTAATATAGCAATGGTGCTGCATTATTCTTTATGGTTTCATTGATTTATATATCTGTATTTATTAAATGGTAATCAGAAGTCGTCTGGCAATTTTTTTTCTCTCTTTTCATTCAAATACTCCCCAACAAAAGCCAAAGAAGAACATGAGGCACTTCTTTAAAAAACTGTAAGAACAATTACAAATTATTTTTCATCAGCTTTTGACACGAATCCTCTTCTTTGGCACCTTTTTATCTGTGAGTACGAAGAAATATTTTTTCTAACTTCATTCTTTGGGATGTATCCTATAATTGTTTATCTACTTGCTTGTTTGTTTGTTTCATAATCTGTATATTATTTCCAGGTTGGCTTATTTACAAAAATCACTCACCATTGACTAGTAAGGGCTGTTTCCTTGGGTTAAGTTCTGTGTAGGTGACAGTAAGTACAGTAATGGGGGATTTGAATATTTTATTTCTAGTATTAGTCATTTAACCTTTTCAAATGTTTATTTTCTTTTATCTTGGTTAATATATATTCAGTGTTCTTGTTTAATATGTGTGTGGAAAAGTCAGTTTGTAATAAGTACACTTTAACCTTATTATTGCTATTTTCCTTGAAATTATATTTTAAATTGCTTTATTGTATTATAGGATAACTTTAAGCCAATCCCCTTCTCTTAAAACTCTTTCATTAAAGATGATGAAATGAAATAAAATTATTTCATTCAACTAGCTGTGGTATCAGAATTCATGTGATCTGGGATAAATGGTTTTGGTAGAGCTTACCCCAAGGTGATCTTTTAAAAAGATAAATTCAGATATCTAATCTACAATTAATTATTTCTCTCTCCATGAAATTTCCTCCCTTATGTTATTAGTGCCGTCTGATATAATTTAGATAATTACCCAACCAATATTCCTTTGAACCTGCAGAGAGAAAATAAGCAATTTTTGAAAATGTCATTAATTTTAGTAGGTCACTTGGGTCAAAGTCAGAAAATTACTGCTTTAGATTGGACAAAACAGTGCCCTTGTGATTTAAAACAGTTAATGCAATTTCCTTACTTAAAATTTAATTAATGCTGGGATTTAGCACATTTGAGAATCTTTGTGGCTAATTTCCAGTTGGCAATAAATTCTCTTGGTTTCACTTCTGCTTAAGCAAATCATGCAAAAGTGATATATTTAGATGCTGTCTATTTCCTTTGTTTCTAACTGAGTTTTGACTCTGAGAAACTTGTGACAGAGTGCACATTAGAGAACAAACTTTTGGCAGGGAGATATAGCAATAATGCAGATCAATTTCAAACCTAAAATAGGCCAAGGGCAATCTTCCCTGTGTTCACATGTCACCATATGTTTCCTGTCATACATCCTAAAAATGGTTAGCAATGAACATTTATTTAGAAGCAACTGTACAATATGAGAATGATTAATGTATTGTTAAAACTAAATTCTACTGTCATCTGCTACTCATAACTCTTTAGCTCTATCTCTTATGAGTGTGATAACTGTGTAACATATACTTCATCTTCTGTATCCTTATGTGGACTTGTTTTAGACCACTTAAGATAGGCAGACATTTTACAGCATCAGATTCTCTAAAAAATACATAACTTTGATGTTACATAAATGACTTCATAGAAAAAGATAAGAAGTTCCCCAATTAATTTGCAAAATCAGAATTGATTATCCAATACTGATAAATATGCTACAAAAAATGAGACGTTATAAACTTCTTAATAAATACAGATCCCAAAACTCTAAATAAGATAGATGTTAGCTATTAAAAAACAAGTTTAATTTATGACCAAATTTGGTTAAATTCAGTGATGAAATACTAACCAAATCTGTCAATGTAAACAATTACATCATAAACAACAGTATGTAAGATATTATTACAGCAATAGATACTAAAAATGAGATTTAGTAATGTTTTGTCATCATTACCAATAAAACCTCTAAGTGAAATAGAAATAGAATTTCATATAATAAAATTGTCTTTATAAAAAATTATCAAATATTAACTAGATATTGACATTAGAAGAGTATTTCAATTAAAATCAAGAATTATATGAGGTGCCTAAAACTGTGATTCAACACTGATTTATAGGTGAAACTAATTAATATTCAAAGAACCTTAGGAAGAAGATTCACAACATCTAATACATGAAGATCTTAAAGGATTTTGTTATGTTATGAAAATAATCTTTTCTGTGTCAAAGTTATTTGGCAGCTTTATATTAATATTAATAATGTTTCAGTTCGGTCCATACCTGATATTTCCATTTTTACTAAGATCTCTGCTTAATGAATTTGGGTATAAAAAGTACAAGTCGAATAAATATGATATTATCCCTGTTATGCTGTGATAGTAGCTATACAATTTTTAAAGAATGTGGCAGAATCCAAATACTGACTTTTAAAGCTCAAAATTATAAAAGTATTTGTCAAAATATTTGTTTTTTAATATCAAAACAATCTTAGGAACAAATAAAAGAAACATCAGAACGATTCTTTAGAAATAGTGACTGCTAAATGACGAATTAATGGGTGCAGGAAATCAACATGGCACATGGATACATATGTAACAAACCTGCACATTGTGCACATGTACCCTAAAACCCTAAAGTATAATAAAAAAAAAAAAAAAAAAAAAGAAATAGTGACAGAATACCTTAAAAAAAGACAAGTATAGGGTACATGTTGTTTCACTTTGTGGGCTCATTACAGATGTCCTCAGGCAAGTTGTTTTGCCTTGAAATACAAGCTGTATATGGCTGAACTGAGGAAAGAAATTATGCTTTTGAGAATAAATGAACATATGGAAAATAGTCCATTAATACACGATATTTACATGGAAAATCACTTGCCTCTTTTGTATTATAAGCTTAAAAAATAAGCTATTTCTGGTCATGGAAATAATTCATGGTCCATGTAGATAATTTGAGAAATACTAAAATGTAAAACAATCAAATAAAAAAAGTCAAAAAATTCAACAGAACAATGATAATGATTAATGATAATTTGTATTTTAAATATTTTCTATGAAATATTTCTATAAAATACACATTCTGACATGAAGTTTATACATATTTTATATGTATATTGAATACACAGATATGTTTGCATATGTTACTGTAAATTGGGATTTTTAATCTTTGTGAGACATCTATACAAAATATATATATTCTTACACAATTACTATATATTAATATATAATTATTTATTTATATGTTGTCACTTTATGTTTAACATTATTATTATATAGCTATTTCTATCCTTATAATATATCTTCACTACAATTTAGGATAGCCTATTGCATTAAACATTTATTTAAGCATCTTAATGACTATATAACATATCAACTTTGGGGTGATTTTCATGGGCTTGTTGGGAATATTATATTTGGTGCTAATAAAAATAATATTGCTTCTTTTGTTTTTAAAAATTTTTTGTTAAGTAGAGAAGGGGTCTCACTATGTTGCCCAGGCTGGTCTCAAACTCCTGAGCTCAGTTGCTCTTCCCACTTGGGCCTCCCAAGGTGCTGGGATTACAGATGTAAGCCACTGCGCCTGGCTGTATCTCCTCTTTTCTAACAATTAAAGTTATTTAATTATTTTTTTCTTATGGCAATGACTAGAAACTTTCACATCACTATTATGTGATAAAGGTGAAAATTAGAATCTGTTTTGTATTTCTAACCATGATAGTATAGATCTTGTGCTTCACTAGTACGTTGATGATTGGGCTTATAGCAAAATAAAGAGTTCTCTATCATGTTAAGGAAGTATCCTATTATTCCTAGTGAGATTTTACTAATAACCAGCACTGACTTCTATCAAATGTCATTACAGTATGATTTATCATCAAATTTTAAACTAGGTCAGTTGAAGTACTTATAGTTTTAAAAATAATTTATTAATCACCTATTGTTTTGCAATAGAGGAATAGTTCTGTTCCAATATTCTGGGCTATTATTTCATTTACTTTGGATTCAATTGGAAAGAATATGTAAAACATTTTTACTACATATTTAGAACAGTGATGGGTTTAAATTAGTATTTTCTAAAGTTATATGACCATAACAATAAACATGTGAAAAAGTACATTTAAAAGGTCTTTGCCTTTTAAATGATTTTGCAAAATTCTACATACAACTTCACAATTCACATCAGCATATTCAAGGTTATTAAAGGTTCAAGGACATCACAAAATAAAGAAACTTATTCAATTTTATTCAGGTTAGAGCATACCAAATTTATTTGAATGTGGCATTTTTTTTTTGGAACATCCACTAATAAACTGCTTTGTGTTATTCAGAACATATTTTGGAAATACTAGCTTACATAAATAATTGTTACCATTCCACTAATTTTTATAGATAATCAGTTATTTTTCTATCTTAGTATTTACTACTACATTTATGCAAAATAGGTGCTATTCCCTATTTTTTCTCACGTTGAACTTTTTTACAGAATGAGCACATCAGGTTTGGCTACTTATACCTTTTAACTGAAATGTTCCCAGTAAAATGATGAATCTTATTAAGAATAATCAAACCTAACAAAATAGCACAAAAAGGAAGAAATTACCAAAAAAGACATAGCTTAGGCAAGGTAAGTCACTTCATTTTGGAAAGGATTATGTTTTCAAAGAATGAAAGTAATACTACTATGAATAACTATAATAAAAATGAAAATATAATTAAGCTTTAATTTACAGCTCACTTTCACATACATCTTACTATTTACACACACACACACACACACACACACACAAGGAATTAATGTTCACCCAGGGAGATGACTTTTCCAAAGTGAAAGTTTGTGACCACAGAATTGAAGCCCTGGGTTTAGTCGTCTAGTCTAACTGGCCCTCACTACCTCACAATGTTAAATGTATGTTTCTCATTCTATTACAAAAAGAAGAGTGTGGCAGGGACAGCAAGTACCACGTTTTTGGCAAATTGTTTCCTCTTACTAGTTAGAAAACTCTTTTTCCAGCCCCAGTTGCAGGGAGGTTAGGGGATAAATGACTGAGTTCTGGACAATAAATGTTTTCTGCAAACTATTATAAGTTAGGTAAAACTCAGACTGGTTCTTAAAATATTCTGTACAATTCCTTAACCCTTTCTTTCTCATCTATCTTTACATCACAGAACCTATATTTAAGATGTAAACGTCAGTAGATGAAAGAGACCTAAATCTTTGACTCACTGCTTGAAGGAGAGTCCAAAGGAAATGGTCCAGCACTAATCTGATGGTTTTAGTGGAAAAATAAACTTTCATTATGCTAAGTCCCTAAAATTTGAAAGTTGTTTGTTAGAGCAATTAGAGTTAATCTTTCTGAAAAATACTAGGACCTATCTGTTCCGAATTGACTTGATTTAAACCTTGATACTTTTGTTTTGCTTCCCCTTCCAATTAATGCATTTTGTTACATCAAAGATTAAATACCTAATTTAAAACTATCAAAAGCCACTTGAGATTAATTGAGAATTAGATTAATTTCCAACCTAACAAAAATTATCAATGAACAATTTGAATTGTTGAGTATCTTTCTATAAAGAAATATAAAACAAAGATAAAAATAGAATAAATTTTAAATGCAGTGAATTTTCAATTCAATTTTTTAAATTGAATTGATAAAAATAAGGACAATGATTTGAACCCCTCAGATATTTAGAACAGAATATTATCTGTTACAATGCTTTTCTTAAGAGTACAAAAAAATCTCAAAATTTTAAAATCAAGCAGTGACAAATGAATATTGAAAAAGTAAATTCATTTTTGTACATCATAATCTAGGATTCAAGAACATTTTTACTTATATTCCTCAACTTTATTGTTCTTACTATAATTCTTACATATTATTAAAAATTGTCTTAATGATTAGAAATCCAATTAATAAATTAGAGTACACATACTATAGTAGCATACGCTGAGATGTAATGTTAAATACTATTAAAGGAAGGACAGTTTTTCTTTGTTTTTGTTTTTTTTGTCGCCCAGGCTGGAGCGCAGTAACGCCATCTCCGCTCACTGCAAGCTCCGCCTCCCCGGTTCAAGCCATTCTCCTGCCTCAGCCTCTGGAGTAGCTCGGACTACATGCGCCACCACCACGCCTGGCTAATTTTTTGTATTTTTAGTATAGACGGGGTTTCACCGTGTTAGCCAGAATGGTCTTGATCTCCTGACCTCGTGATCCGCCTGCCTCGGGCCCCCCAAAGTGCTGGCATTAAAGGCGTGAGCCATCGCACCCAGCCTAAAGGACAGTTTTGAAGACTGGTAGCTAGACCAAACACGGTAAAAATTTTATATAAGAAAAATTATTAAAGTTTGAGTAAAAATATGTAATTCTCTCATTTTTATTAACATGGTTGTTTTCATAATAATTTATTCTGGAAAGAAGTGGCTTTTTTTCTGACTTACAGTCTATACTAGTTATTAAAATTTTTTGCTGTTAGGAAAATGAGTTTACTGATTAATCTGTAGCTCTCCACCACAATTTCTCATTCTCCCTTTTTAGCCAATTCCATGGTGAAGTAAGATCTACAGAAAACCTTCAGCCAATATTTGTACTTAATGGTGAAAATTTGTGTATTTTCTGCCTAAGATCAGGGAAAACTGAATATTCTCTGCCTAAATCAGAAATTGGATGTCATCACCCAATTTCAAAATTTATTATAGAGTACAGAATTCAAGACTTTGTGATAGCAGCAGGGGAATAAATAGGTAGATCAATGCAACTGAATAGAGAACTCAGAAATGGACCCATACAACTACACCCAAATGACTTTTTTATGATGATGCAAAAGTAATTCCATGAAGGAAAGACAGCATTTTAAACATATGATGCTGGAACAATTGCCTTCACAGGCAATAAATAAATAAATACCCTCAACCTAAATCTCACACATTTTATACAAACTCAAAATGGATCAAGGACTTGAATGTAAAATGTAAAACTACTATGCTTTTGCAAAAATCGTAAAAGAAAATCTTTGAAATCAAGGGCTGGCAAAGAGCTCCTAGACTTAATATCAAAAGTGTAATACATTAAAAATAATTTTTGGTATAATGCACTTCATCAAAATTTAAAAGAACAAAAACATTTGCTCTCTGATAGAACCTATTAAGATTTAAAAAGAAGTTTGCAAACTATCTTACAAACGACTAATGTCTATAATATATGAAGAGCTTTAAAAATACAACAGTTAAAACAACAAACCATCCACTTAGAAACTTAGCAAAACACATGTTACCAAAGAATATATAAAGATGGCATACAAGCCCATGAAAAAATGTCCAACATTATTAGACAATAGGGAAATGCAAAATAAAACCACAATGTGATATAACTACATACTTTTCAAAATGTCTAAAATTAAAAAGAGTGACAAAACTAAAACGCTGACAACATGAAATCGGATCACTCATACACTGTTGATGGAAATATAAAATGGTATAGCCATTATTACAAACAGTTTAATAAATTAAATAACTAAAAATGTAACTATCATACAACCCATAAATTGCATCCCTGGGCATTTATAGTGAGAAATTAAGACATATTCACACAAAACCTATATATGAATGTTTATAGAAGCTCAATTTGTAATAACTCAGAATCAAAAATGACCTAGTTGTCCTTCAATAGCTGAATGGTTAAACAAATTATGATGCATCCATATCATCAAATGATACTCAAAGATATAAAGGAATAAACTTTTGCTATGCATAAAAATGTAAGGAAATTGCTAGAAAGTTATGCTGAAATGTAAAGAAGCCAGTCCCAAAAAATTATGGTTACATGTTGCACGATTCCTATTATATCACTTTTTTTTTTTTTTTTTTTGAGATGGAGTCACTCTGTCACCAGTCTGGAATGCACTGGTGCTATCTTGGCTCACTGCAACCTCTGCCTCCCTGGTTCAAGAGATTCTCCTGCCACAGCCTCCCAAGTAGCTGGGATTACAGGCACCCGCCACCACGCCCAGCTAATTTTTGTATTTTTAGTAGAGACCAGGTTTCACCGTGTTAGCCAGGATGGTCTCAATCTCTTGACCTCATGATCCTCCTGCCTCAGCCTCCCAAAGTGCTGGGAGTACAGGCATGAGCCACCATGCGCCCCGCCCATAACATTCTTGAAATAACAAAATTACAGAAATTGAGAACAGATTAATGGTTGTCAGGGTTTATGGAGGAAGTGAAAGTGAGAGAGAAGTAAGTGTGGCTGCAAAGAACATTATGAATGGAAATGTGATGGAAATATTCTGTATATTGAATGTAACAATATCCTGTTTGTCATCATTGGAGGAAACCCAGTAGATTATACCCCACATCTCTCTGTATTATTTCTTATACCTACATGTGAATCTACAATGATTTTAAAGTAAAATATGTGATTCAAAAGGAAAAAAAAAAAGGTAATGAGTTGAAATTGCATGCTTTGGCCAATTAACACTAAATTATAAGTTCTATTTGATAAAATATGATTCAATTAGTAAATAAAGCACAGGTAAACTTTAGCAGACTTCTGGCAAAATGTGAAATTTGAACGTCACACATTTCATTTGACCAGAGAAATATTTTGAAAAACAAGACTGCATTAGTTTACTAGGGCTGCCATAACAAAATGCCATAAACTGGGTGGCTGAGACAATAGAAATTAACTTTGTTGTAGTTCTGTAGGTTAGAAGTCCAAGAACAAGATGTCAGAATTTTTTTATTTCTACCGGGGCCTCTCACCTTGGTTTGCAGATGGTGCACTCACATGGCCCTCTCTTCATCTCTGTGTTGTCTGCCCTCATCTCTTCTCCTTATAAAAACACCAGTCATATTAGATTAGGGCACACCCATATGACCTAATTTTACCTTAATTACCTGTTTAACAGCCCTGTCTCCAAATACAGACATATTCTGAATTATTACGGGTTAGGGCTACAACATATGAATTTTGAGGAGGACGTAATTCGGCTTATAACAGAGATCAACACGTAGAAATTAAGGAATTCCAAATAAAAATGCAGGTATCTAGGTTATTTTTACAGCCTGCAATTAGTTCTAGCAACAATTAGTAGTACCTGAGAAATAAATCCCTGCTTCAAAAGCACATGCACACACGCACTCAAACATCTGTAAAATCCGTGCTTCATACACACACACACACACACACACACACACACTGTTGTCTTCACACCTTTATTAAATGCCTGGCCTTTGTGTCATTGAGCTTGTGATGTCTGGAATAAGGAATCATGTAGCTTTCTGATGGAGTAGGGAGGGAAAAGTCAAGAGAAAGACTGAAAGGAGATGCATAAGAGCTCCATAAACAGCCTTTTTATAATTTTGTGAGCAATACTCTACAATTGTTAGGAAGCAGAATCCACCTGATTTGCATTTGCAGAGAGCAGACAATTTCTCCCTCAAAAGACTTTAAAAACGTTTTATCAAAAATGAATTAGTCTGTTATTTCAATCTTTCTTTTTTCTTCTTTGTTTGATCAGGAGTTGACTTCTTTTTACCAGGATCTGTCCTTTCAATTTACTGTGTCTACTTATGGCATATAGTGCACTGAACTGGTTTATTGAGAGCATTTCTATTATCATAAATAAATGGTCATTCTTAGTTCAAACCATTAAACCAGGTTGGCAACCATGTCACTGTAGTTTGTGCATGAAAACATTTTACTAGGTGAGGACAGCCAATTCTTTATTAGCATGAAAGCTACAAAAGAAAAAAAAAAAGATAAGTGACAGATATTTCCTTAAACGCAAAGCAAAAGTACAAATTCTACACAGTACAAAATGGAGAAGTGATATGAGATGTGAAGAAGCAAACGACACTTTTATTTTACACTGGAGCACAGAGGGAGCTTGTTGACAAAGGCCCGGGGTTGTATTTGCATCCCTGCAGTACACTGTTTAGTCATGAGGATTTACTTAGTGGAAAGTCACTAATCAGCTTATTAAAAGTCAAACAATGCCTGGAAAAAAATTCATGTATGCCATTGCAATTACATAAGGCCATTTGATTTTATAAAATAAAAAATTTATAAAGCAAATAATGAATCAATATAAAAATAAAAGTTTATATTTGCACCATGTTTTTATTTCTGTTATACCAGTTGATTTTATTCTAATAAATTTATGGGGAAAATTTAAACAAAAATGTGTTTCCCAAGAACATTTATATTTGCCTCTACCAAGTGGCCTCTGTGTTTCCCAGTATGGATGCTGACTTAGCAAAATGAGTGTTCATGACACTAGTTGTCCAATATAGGGAGATAAAATGGCCAATTTAATTCACTGTGCTTTGTCTTTCTGTCACAGACAGAGAGACACATACACACACACACATGCACACAAAGAAATGATAAGGTTCAATGAAATACTCCATAAGTTTCCTTCAATTTTACTTTATAATTTTATAATTCTAAGAGTTTTTTTTTTAATTAAACGATCTTGTCCATATAGGGCACTGTAAATAAAGTCAAGTCTAGAGAAATCACAAATGCAAGTTGAACTAGAATTTTGTTTAGAGATTTCTAGGGTAATAAGCAGATGAAGTAAATCTTTTCTTGCATCTATGGCCCCCAAAAGAAATAACTTGTCACTCTAAATTATCTTTGAGACAAAACAAATTTGTCAGCTATAGTTTTCAGAAAACTGTAAAGTGATGTACTTTAAAATAAAAATTTTAACACCTTTTTCCTCCCTACTCTCCAGATATATTGGAAGTCATGAAATTAAAATGCAGTGTTAGGATAATATTTGCCTTTTTGGTAAATATAATTTATAATCTTAAATTCAGGTGTTAAAATATTGAGTCTTTCCTTGGCTTCAGGATTAAACAATAGGTGATGCCAAAATATGAGAAAAGCATCTTCCAAGGTGCAATTGCATACCTGTTACATACGTGCATACATAGAAAAGAGAAAGATGGGGTAAGAGAATTAAACAAAAAAGTAGTAGTCACATATACATATCTGTATATATGACATAGATCTGCATATTTGACTACTACTTTTTCATTTATTGTAATTTAAATACATATTTATGTACATATATGTGTGTATATATGTATCTCTCTGTGTGTATCTATATATTTGTTTTGGAAAATATCAGGTTCAATCAGTTTAACCAGGTTTACTTTTCACAGGACATTTCAGTCTTTAAAAACTATACTGCATTAAAAATCTCCAGGAAATGATATGCGTGAAGAGCTCCAGAGTGTTGTTTTTCATAGAAACTTTTTTTTTAATTTCCAATTTTTATTTTAAGCTCAGGGGCACATGTGCAGGACGTGCAGGTTTGTTACATAGATAAAGGTGTGCCATGGTGGTTTGTTGCACAGATCATCCTGTCACCCAGGTATTAAGCCCAGCATCCATTAGCTACTCTTTCTGATCCTCTCCTTCCTCCCACCACTCACTCTCCAACAGGCTCCAGTGTGTGTTGTTCCCTCCCATGTGTCCATATGTTTTCATCATTTATTTCCCACTTACAAGTGAGAACATGCAATCTTTGGTTTTCTGTTCCTGCATTAGTTTGCTAAGGATAATGGCCTCTGCCTCCATCCATGTTCCTGCAAACTCCTCTCTAACTCATTCTATGAGGCCAGCATTATCTTGATACCAAAACCTGGCAGAGATGCCACAAAAATAGAAACCTTTAATGCCAATGTCCTTGACGAACGTAGAAACAAAAATCCTCAACAAAATACTAGCAAATTGAATCCAGCAGCACACCAAAAACCTTATGCACCACGATCAGTCTTCATCCCCAGGATGCAAGGCTGATTCAACATACGCAAATCAATCATTGTGATTCATCACATAAACAGAACTAAAGACACAAACCGCTTTTATAATCTCAATAGACACAGAAACTTTTAAGATATCAATCTTCCAGAGTCAGTGACTGTCTCTATTACTTGGGATTTGTAGTTAATTTGTTTCTTACTAATTTAGAAAACACAATTTCAAGTTCTTACAAAACACCTGATGTTTTTCAATAATTTTGTTTGTACTATGATGACATGCAAGAAACAAAAAATAACGATTTTCAAAAACCCATTTAAATGCTTTCATTTGCTAGAGTTATCTGGAAATTTCATCCTTCAAGACAAATGAGAACCAGAGAATAAAGAATAAAGGTATACAAGTAGTCAAGTAAAATAACTAAAAGCGATGTTTACAAAAAAGTAATGGTTATACATAATTCTTAGGTGGGCCATTTAGACAAGTAAAAGTCACATCATATTATAATCTCTTAACTCACAGACATGTGGAAATTGTCAGTTTTCTGGAAACGGAGGAGTAAGAGAACTGTCTCAAGAAGATAGGTAGGTCCACTGACAACATTGTGAGGTGCCCTAAAGATAAAAAGAAGTAATACAAAGCTGTCCAAGAAAACATAAAAAATCAAAGTATAATATCTTGGACTAGTGAGGAGATAAATTACCCTCAGTGTTATCAAAGAACAATAATCAATATTGTAGATATGTTTATGATTAAAACTACATTGTCAAGTAAAGGTTGAAATTCATTTAAAACACTTTATAAACAGGGGACAAGGTAGACAACCATGGACTCTACATGGAAACCCAGGTCTAATTCACCTTAAACTCCTTCTAGATTTGACCATTGGCCATTAATGACCTCTTAAAGCATCAACTTCCTCATCTGTAAAATATCCGTAATAAAATATGACCAACATCATTGAGTCCTGGAGAAGATTAATCATTCCTTGGTTCCTAGTGTATGCTAATAGAAACTATTATGCCTCTATTTCTGTTACAACTATTACCAGGGAAAAGTACACAGAAGTTTCATTAACAGATTTATAACACATTGTTAATAAGAACAAAATTCCCAAGCTTTCTTTGTTGAAAAACAACTCATTCTCTAATTTATACTGTGTGAATCACACATGAACTCAAAATGTTTTTTTCTATTTTCTCACTCAACAACCAATAACACGCATAGGGGACTTTTGTGACCAAATATGTGGGTTTTTTTTTTCTCTCACACACCAAGCAAACAATCAATTCTGCAGTGGACAGAAGCTGAGTCTCCTCCAATTCAATTCTGGCACTATCTACCTAAAGATAGCATCAGATCTCACCAGTTGAAGCCTCAGTCCCCACGTCCACCTCCCACTCCACTTCAGGTATCAGTCATAAGTCTGGGCATCAAGAATATCTGACCAACCAGCTTCAAGTTGGGGTTGCCACAATACCCTCTTTGAGTTTGATTAAGTTGTTCAGTGACTCTCAGAACTCAGGGAAACATGTACTTACACTTATCAGTTAATTATAAAGGATATGACAAAGAATACAGATGAAGAGATACACAGGGTGAGGTACAGGGGAAGGGATGCGGAGCTTCCATGCCTCCCTGGCCTCAGGAATCTCCCCATGTTCAGCTATGTGGAAGCTCTCTGAACCCTGGTTTGGGGTTTTTTAGGGGTGCCTCATTATGTAGGCATGATTGATTAACCTATTGGCCATCGGTGATTAACTTAACCTTCAGCTCCTCTCCCCTCAGTCTCAATCCTTCCATCATACCTTGGTCTTCCCCATCCTGAAGTTGCCTAGGAGCTGCCAACCATCAGTCAATTATTGGCATGCAAAAGGACATCACTTTGGAGAGTCCAAGGATTCTAGTTCTATGCCAGGAAATGGGGATGAAAACTAAATATATATTTCACAATATCACACTGCTCTTATTCAATATCACACTGGGTAAACTGCTCTTATTCTTTTGGTGAAGTGGTTTTTGTTATAAATTTCCCTTCTGAAAAATCTTATCCTCCCTGCCTTTAATCACTACAAAGGAAGATAGGACTTTATTTAAAAAAAAATACTGAATATTTTAACATCTTTAACATCTTTTTTTGTTTGTTTAAACATAAGCCAACCTGGCCACCTTGTTACTCAAGATGGAACACAATGAGGCTGCTGGGAGTTGATGTTGTGCCCTCCAGACTCTCCTTGGAATTGGCTCTCTTTTCCTCCTTCTGCAGTTGGGGTAAATGCAAAGCCTTTTGTTCTGTGATTTATAAAGACTTTAGAAGACTCTTGAGCAATTATCTTTTTCTGAATTGGGATAAAAGTCATTCTCTCAAGTGTCATCTCTCTTACAGCATTTCCTTTTTTTTTACTTTGTGTAACACTTCCAAAATTGATGTCATAAAAGAGACAACAGATTGCTTCAGGATTCCTCAAATCTTAAAAGAAATATTAAACTTAGATTTTCAATCTGATAGTAATCTTGACAAAAAAAAATGAGTATATTTTGGATCGAGTTTTACGACCTCCATTTAATGAAATGCCAGCATAGGATATCAATGCCTGGTTTGAAGCTTAAATTATTTCCCAAAAGAGATAACATTTAGCATTTAATGTGCTAGTAATTACCAGGATGTCTGGTGTCTTAAATTGACATAATATAATGCTAAAATCACAATAGTCTTACACTTGTGTAGTTAGATTGAATTCTTTTGGCAGATTTAAAGGTAGAACTTCTCTAATACAGTGATAACTAAAGGAAACTTTTTTTCTAGACAAATGACAGATTTGTCATTTTAGTTTTTAAATATCTTGATATATTGATTTGACAGAAGAAAAACAATAGACTGTGCAGAGTAACAACTACTTTAAATAACAGAATACTTTTTAAAATTGTAAATGATGCATTTTGGGCAAGTAAAGGGTAAGTTATGTCATGGAGTCTCATAAAAATGTGAATTTCTCAGTTATAGTCAAGGCAGGTGATGGCAAAATTTGAACCTAATATTAATAGAAATGTTGAATTCAACAGTATTTTGATAGTTATTACCATAATAAATCATAGAGGTATTACTGCAATCTTCCCTTACAGAAAATAACCTAAAATAGTTCATTAGCTGTAAGTATATTTTTCTGTTACTAAAAAGTTGAGATACTCAGATGCCTCCAGGTATAAATAGGTATCCATTTTACTTCAGAAAGTGCTCTGTTCTACTTTATTTAAGGTGATTAGTCTCAACACCAAATAGTAATATTTTTAATGAAAGTTTAATCATCTTATTCTCATTTATCCATGATCCAAAACAGTTTAACACCCAGTTGGCCATTATTAAAAACAACAACAACAACAAAAACCACTAACAACACTTTGTCTTAAATTTAACTCTGAAAGTACCTTTTGGTATTATGAAATATGCTTGTATTTGAAATTCAATTTTTATTTCGAGCAAAGTATGCTTGTTACTATAAATTTTAAAAGATCAGCAGCTTTTAGAACAACTTCATATTATTTTAATAAAATCTATAGTAAAACATTTTTGAGACAATTTTTCTGAAAATTAAAATACTGTCCTATTGTCATTGTAAATGTAAGATAGCTTTTATTTTTTCAGTTATGTTCTCTAAGGGTTAGACTTTCTGTCATCAAAATCTCCAAATAAACAACAAGCAGCAGTTAATGAGCTTTTCCTAACCTATTTTAACCTTTCATATTCCTACCATCTGCTTTTTATTAATAATATATAATCATAATTTATAACGTATTCATTATAGTATTAATTTATCTGCATTTTAATGAAGAAAAATCTAAAAGGCAATCTCTTGCTTTAGACTAGCAAAACATCAGTATATCTCAATGTATCATCCTTGGAAATTTTAGATATACACATGAGTTTTTTTTTGTTTTTTGTTTTTGGCAAAAAGACAAGTATGTCTTCTCCCTGATATTAGTATTGCCTTTCACTTTATAGGAACACAAAATTTTAGTCATTGGAACATTTAGAGATAAGTGTATTAATCGAAAAGCTAGATAAGATGATGGTATGAGAGTCCTGTCCTCCGCCCTAATGAAGTAAACCTCCAGTTATAGTGAGTACTGGGCAATGCAGGAGTGTGATTATCATCCTAAAACGGGCAGTCTGTAGGGTCTTTCTAGCTTCCCATTACCCTATGGAGTTGGCTGAGGCATTTGTCGTGACTGCATTGCAGCCAATTCCTCCTCCTCCCAATGTTGCTTCCTTTCCTTTCTTTACTGGTATAAATCCTGAGAGTACTTTCTAATGAGTTTCCTGTATGCAGATTTCTATTTCTTTGTTGTTGTTGTTTTTGAGATGGAGCCTTGCTCTGTCTCCTAGGCTGGACTGCAGTAGAATGATCTCAGCTCATTGCAACTTCTGCCTTCCAGGTTCAAGAGATTCTCCTGCCTCAGCCACCCAAGTAGCTGGGATTACAGGCACCCGCCACCATGCCCAGCTAATTATCGTATTTTTAGTAGATACTAGGTTTCACCATGTTGGGCAGGCTGGTCTCGAACTCCTGAGCTCAAGAGATCTACCTGCCTCAGCCTCCCAAAGTGCTGGGATTACAGGTGTGAGCCACTGCACTGGGCCCAGATTTCTATATCTGAGTTTACTTTCTGAATAAATCAACCTCTCTGAGTTTGTACCAGGAGGAGTCAATAAAAGTAGATGCTAAGATGGGATTTTGAAACTGAGCTGGATCACCTGTTGGCTAGCTGACAATAAAGAACTTCCTGCAAGCAGTAGGTAGACTATGAATAAAGCCTGGCCCAATGTAACAGTATAACTTAAAAGTTCATCTGGGTTTAACTTAGTGGTGTACCAATAGAAAAAACAAATGCAACTAGCAGGTGAAAGCTAGCAAGCTTTTAAGAAATATGAGAAAAATAGTAACTATAAAGGCAATGAAATTGTCTGGCTGTAGGGGCAAGTGATACTGTGGAGAAATGTAATGAAAGACTAGAAGTGGTAAGTCATCAATTAAAAGTTAAATGTGAACAAATAGTGCTTCTTTACAGCATATAAAAAGCCTCTCAGCAGCAGATGGGCAAAGAAAGCTGAATATCATATCCAGAATGCAGTACACCAACATGGCACATGTATACATATATAACAAACCTGCACGTTGTGCACATGTACCCTAAAACTTAAAGTATAATAAAATTTTTTTAAAAAGTAACAGAACTCAGGAGAAAGATAAATTCTCAACCTAGGTAGGACTGCTATGCTGACATCAGGGCCCTGTTTAGGAAAGAATTGGACAGTTGCCTATGAATTGGGTTGATGAACTTGAGAAACTTGAGTCCTCAGATTAATCTAAGCTGAGCCTGAAAAAGTGGCTATTCTTTCTTGTTAAGGGCTGGTGCCCTTCCTTTGCTTGCAGGTGATGCAGACACCTCTTGCCTTCCAGTGAGCATGAACTCTGCATAGATTTGCCCCTGCCTTCCCTCCTGACCATCAGACCAATATTTAAGAACTATAATTTGAAGGAGCTGTAAGAACTAGAAACATATATAATGTGAGTGGGTATTGAACATGCTGGATCAAAGGAGGATGACACATAACACTGATTAAGAAAGACTTTATTGAGATGAGAGCACTCTCTTAAAACAAAATATTTAATACTTTGGCAAAAACTCCAGATGTTTCTAACATGCTACTAAGATAATTCTAGAAACTGGAAAAGTATTGGCTCACATCAAAGAGGAAGTGCAATACCTCCTGGCAGTTAGTGGATAATGGAGCAAAAGAGGGTGCGGAGATGTTCATTTTGTTCTCAAAAGGGTTCAGAAGACATGTTTACCAAAGCAGTAAGAAATGCATAGCTGAGAGGTGCTTCAATATCAAGTTCAATGATGTCTGCTTTCTTGTATGCCAGGACTAACAGTAGCAGGTGCTGTTATATCAATATGCTCATTGAATTCAGTAATGAAAGAGAGGACTCTGGAATAATAGAGGCCAGGTCACATGGTAGCCAAGGGAGCTTGACATATACAGTTATAAAGCTAGTTAATAGAAGTTAACATCCCTGTGGTTAAGAGCAACCAATGAACAAACCAAGGAGTCTGAGAGCAGTCTCTTGCCTGTTTTCCATACCGAGTCCATTGACTGCAGAAAGCTAGAACAGAGCTGCCTACACTAAGGCCATTCCCTTCTCAAGCAAATCCCACACCCATTGAAGCATCTGAGAAGGAGCATAAAGACTTGGTTCATACACACCAGTCCAGAACATCTCTGCAAAGCCATCCCACTTTCAAATCTTCTCATGTTTACTTGTGCATGTATTGCTCACTGCTCAATCTCTTACGCCCTTTTTCCCATAGGTGTTGATGCTGAGAGCAATTAATAACCACTTGAATGTAAATCTACAAATTAGGGTTCTGTTTCCAGAAATACTCTTGCAATAATATTTAAGAAAACAACCTTTTTTTCAGCTAAAAATTATAATGAGAAACCATATACATATATATGTAAAATGAGTTGTCTTAGAA
The DNA here is from genome assembly GCF_028878055.3 of Symphalangus syndactylus. NCBI lineage: Eukaryota > Metazoa > Chordata > Mammalia > Primates > Hylobatidae > Symphalangus > Symphalangus syndactylus. Next base: position 31,719,035 of record NC_072426.2, read on the forward strand.
AAGAACAAAGCATGCATTATTGCCCTAAACTCCTCTTTGGATGATTCTTGATCATCACCTAGGTATTTTGCCTATGTTTGTCACCAGTTTATGTTCTATGGCAACAGCTAACTTCAGACTTTGTGTTGAACTAATATTCCAGACCTCAGTAGATTTTACTCTCTTTTTCCATGTTAGTGACAACTCTTGGCCCGAGCAAGAAGTGATCAAAGGGACAGGTGTCTTTTAACAGTAAACTAGTTTTTCAGAAATTAGCATGAACTACAAAGAAATGTGCAATCCTTAGGGTAAGTATCTGCACCTCCGCAGTGCTAGCCTCTGATTTCATCAAGTCCAGGTGCCATGTATTCCACCCTGCAGCTGTGACGAAATTAAGGGCTACCTGGCAAGACACAGTCTCCTGAGCATATTTCTTCTTTTGTGGACTAAGCAGTTTGAATTTTTTTTTAATTAATTGAAGTTATATATTTAGTAATGATAATTTCACTACTATGAACATACAGAGGGCTATTCTCTGTCTCTGTCTCTCTCGTTTTCTTTCCCCTAGACACTATACCATTTCAAAATTGCATCTGTTCACAATGTCTCCGGCTTAGAATTACAACAGTCTTACTTTTTTTTTAAGTAGGTATTTTTTTTTACACGTATGGTTTCACTTTAAAATTTTCCAATGAAAGAAAAATAGATAAAGAGATGGACTGAATTATTTAAAATAGTATGAAAAAATGGTCTCTATGTATTCAACTTTCCTACTGTAAATATGAAGACTTCTAAAGAAGCTCCCATTATTTACTCATAATAGTATTAAAAACTACTAAATGGTATTAGCAATTATATATATTTCCTTGGGTTCTAAATTTTACTTCCTGAAAATTTTAATTGTTACCATTCCATTGTCTCTCATAGCATTTTTTCGGCAGTTGAAGAATAATACATTTGTAGGAATTGATTATTTTTAATTAGGCCCTCTACATAAATCTTAAAATGTCTCTGGTAAAAGAACCATCAAGGGAGTATTTTGTTTTAGGTATAAATGAACTTTCTCGTACATTTTAAGAGAAAACCATCTTTTTGATTTATTGAAACTGAATTCTGTTCCCTGCCACATTTCCTCATAAAGCCAGATTGAAATAAAAAAGGTATATATATTATACTCTATGAACATATTGTACAGGTTCCCTTTGCCATTCTAAGTCTGATGTGCGTTATACTTTCTTACCTTTCTCAACTCACTTTTACTGCTTCCTATAAATTTAAAAAAAAAAACTAACATAATTAAACCAAATTTCTCTTCATGAACCAAATTCATTCTTGATGGAATGAATGTGACATGTGACTTTCTATTCAGAGTATGGGATGTGGTACTTGGAGCTCCAAATCAGACTGTCTCAGTTCCTTGTTATGTCACTTTGTACACATCATTTATACTCTCATCTTTAAAAACATGCATTTCATGTTTTTTATTTGTTAATTAGAGATGTGAATACCTAAGGAAGTAACATATGAAGAATATCTAGCAAAGGGGCTATCACATGATGGAATCTCACTAAATGGTATAAATAAAGTTCCCAAGTTTTACCCTAAAAAAAAAAAGACTTATCTTTTATAGAATTGTAGAATTACAAAATAAGGCATTTCAGAGACCAAGAAGCTGCTGATGCATTTCTGTGATAGAATGTAACATTTATCATTGAGTGTTTCCCCACTTGTTATCTTTCATGGGATTTGTTTTGCACTTTAATATTGTACTGTAGATTAATCATTTTTAATGTTTATATACTTTCTGCCCAAAGAAATTCTACTCAGACCCTGAAACTAGACTACCCATGTTTCTATTCACTGCTCAATTAATTCTCAGATGCATATGATGCTGAGCAAGTTACTTAAACACCTTGTGCTTTAGTTTCTTAATTTGAAAATCAGAAAAAAATAATAAAACCTCCTCCATAGTTTGTGCGAGTTATGTGAATTTGGATGTATAAAGTACTTAGAATATTTGGTATCATTATAACTTTTAATATAACTTTGAAATGATACAAGGTCTAATATAAAATGGAAACTGTACTTCATAAAGATTTGCCAATTAGATAAATAAATAATGCAAGCATTAATTCACAGGCATCTATATCAAAATATGAATGCTATGTCCTATGCAGGATACAAAGGTGAAGATACATAGGACTTCATAATTGGATGAGAGGAGAAATAAATCTATACATTCTTGTAATTTATGCTGCCACATAATAGAGGTTCAAACAAATTAAAACAGAAATTGGTCTGTGTATCTCCCCTTGTTCTGGCCACCACAATCAACTTATGACTGACCTTTCCTTGGCTATTTTTTGCTTCTCTGACAGTACTTTCAGAGGCTTCTTTGTTTTGTGACAAACAAAAAGGTCTTTTGTGATTCTCAATTAACAAGTCCTAGAGTTATCTTATTACCTTTTATCACAATATTCTAGAATAAATGCCATTCCTTTTCTTATCAATGCAAAATGGTTATTAAACATTGTATTTTTCTCCTTTTAGTTTACATTATTTATTTTTATAATTTCTTTATGTAATTGCATTTAGCCAGTAGAGTGTGGTGTTACCCTTGCCTCCTTTTTCACTGTAATAACTCTGTGACACTCTTCATTGTGGATTGATTCTGAAGTGATCATTCTCCAGAACAGCAGGATTCATGGTACAACAATACCAAGTTTAATGCATACAACACAAAGAATGAGATAATAATGCAAAAAAAAGTGTATGAGGTTTTTACTGTTTTCATTTCCAATCTAATATGCCTTCTCCAGTAGGAAGAAAGGGGCAATGTTATAGCCAATCTTAGCTGAGACGGTCTGTGACCATCGCTGACATTCATTTACAATGTGTAACAAAATTTAGTAATACCTATGTGTTTGCCTTGCTCATATGACTTTTATGTATCATACGTGTGATGATAGAAGTTAGAGCTAAGAACTGCTTTTCTAACTGTTCCTTCTGATGGTAATTTTAAAATATGATTTATAATTAATTTCCAAAAGCTAATGCCTCTTAACCAAAATTGTCTCACCAATTATTTCTGGGTGGAAAATATCAGGTATATCCTGTTTATAATGATAGGTCTTGAATTCTTCAGATTCTAACTGTTCTTTTTACTGTTAGTTGAGTAAAAATTTTTCTCAAAATTGAAAGCTAAAGTAAAATATAGCAAAATCTGACAAAACTATGCAAGGCCATGCTTTTTATTCTTGTTTTTTAGTTGGGCAGTTTTAAATATCAGAAATGTGGAGTAAAACATTTAAAAATGAAATTACCGAAAAGGAAACGAACCAAGTGTTCAAAACTTATACTGTAATCATTTTAGATTTTAACAAATCTCTCATGATCTATTACAGATCCATGGTCGTCATATGGTGTACTTACTGGCTCATCATATATGGATCTCCCATTGTCTGGATATGCCTGAATGCACCTCTACCACTAAGCTCTTCACACATTCATGAGGGAAAGTCCTTGCATTCTTTGTGCTTTGTCATTTATGACAGCTTGATATACACAAAGATTCTTACCTTTATGTGCTGGAAGTACTAGGAATACTCCTGTGTTCTTTCTTCTTTGATTTGTAATACTTTTCATGTACAGTTATTGCCTCAGGTTAATAAAATGTGATTTCTTAGATCTCACTTGTGTGCCTACTAGCGCATTAAATCCTTTTTTTTTCTTCCCCCGAGACGGAGTCTTGATCTGTTGCCCAGGCTGGGGTGCAGTGGCATGATCTTGGCTCACTGCAAGCTCCACCTCTTAGGTTCAAGCAATTCTCCTGCCTCCACCTCCCGAGTAGCTGGGATTACAGGTGCACGCCACCATGCCCGGCTAATTTTTGTATTTTTAGTAGAGACAGGGTTTCACTATGTTGGCCAGGCTGGTCTCAAACTCCTGACCCCGTGATCCGCACACCTCAGCCTCCCAAAGTGCTGGGATTACAGGCATGAGCCACCACATCCGGCCATTAAATACTAAATTTTAAGTCAATTAACTTCAGTGGGAGATTCTGCTTCCTATCATGGCAGTGCAAACTTGTAACTACCTGTCTGTGTACTTGTCAGGGAAAATGGATGTGTGCTGCCACATTCACCTTTTGCAAGTTTATGTATTGTTCTGTATATCATTCTAGGCCATGCCATGATCAGAGGAGAATTTTTAATGTCATATGGCATGAAGAGAAACTTCCTATTTTAATTCTGAGTTTAAAATGTGTACTCCATTGTCAAGGAGTATGTAGCTTCCTGGAGAACCATGACATGCCACTGAGTTAGTATCTTATGGCCTGCAGTGACTTTGTGAGTATACTAGAAATCAAAAAAAAAAAAAAAAAAAAAAAAAACACTGCAAGGTATGCCCCAGCCTTTTTATGACTTATTAATTATGAGGAGAGGCAAAGAAATGACAGATGAAAGATCAATCGTCAGAAACATATGAAATGCTCAAATGTATTGTGTAGTCAGTGTATACGAAAGAGGGTCAGAAAAGGGGAAACCAATGAGATTATAACAGTTGTAGAATACCTTATAATGGCAATCAGAAGATAAAATTTAAAAGATGGATATTGAACCTTAGAATTTTATTAACGAAGTCTTGGGTGCTTTCAGCACTCCCGGAAGAAACATTTGAGGCAGTCTCGGGAATGGGAGTGATTATGATGAGGATCCTTAGAAGAGGTATGACTTAGCTTGAATTTCTTCCAAGAGTGGACCCTGAGACAAAGATTTATGTACAGGGAGTTGGAAGGTGATCCCAGAGGGCAAGCATGAGCAAATGGTGAGAGTGAGAGAGAAACAAAGGAAAAGCGGGTTTTTATCAAGGTAACCACCATTTTATAGGCTGCATAATACAGTAATTAAAGAGTGTGGACTTTGAAGTTACACAGACCCATTTTTGAAACTAGTTTTGTATATGTTTATTAACTAGGCCATTTATATTAACTAGGCCACTTGAGGTTCAGTTTCCTCACATTTATTTATTGCAAATATATTTTTTTGTAAAATAAATATAAATAAATGAATATATTTATTTGCAAACTAAATATATTATAAATAAATAAATGAATATATTTATTTGTAAAATAAATATATTATCACAGAACTTCTGTTATTACTATGTTAATAAAAATTATGATAAATGTGAATATCCTTAACACAGTATCTTCACCATAATAAATAACCTTGCTTGATTTTACTGCTTAAAGTGGCGAAGTGTGCCTTAGAAGGAGAAAAGAACCACAACTGTTGAAAAATAGTTTGCACATAGTTTTCTTAGATTTAGTCTAGCTAATCTACATTTTCAAATATTTCATTTGTTCCTACTGAATAGAAATATGATTTTCAAATTGCCCAATATGAATACCAAATTTTACTGTTATGTGTATACCTCTTTATATACCCAAACTTAGTGCATAGTAGATTTTCAAGGGCTTTACTGGAAATTATAGTATATTTTCTGATATTTTTGGTTTAATTACTTCAGCATCTAATGGAGAAAAATATAACAGTGCCACTTTGCATTATTTTAAATTCTGTTTTTCTTAAACATAATATCCACAAGACTGTTTTTTGTGATTCAATGATGATATCATACTGACTTTAAAAATAACTATCTTTTAAATTAGAGGCCAGCAAACCATAGCCCATTAGCCAAATCTAGCCTGATAACTGCTTTGCTAATAAAGTTTTATTGGAACAGACCCCTGCTCATTTATTTAGATGACCTGGAAGTCATCTAGTCCAATGACTTCTTTTGCCAATGGACTGAAAAAGGTCCAGAGAGGTTAAAACATAACTCAAAACTATAGGGCAAGTCAGAAATAGAACTTTGAGCCCTTGGTCCATCTTCCATTTATATAGATATATATTTAATGCATTCTAAGTTGAAAGTATGTTGTATTTTAATTCGTAGAAATGATACATAAAATCTGTGTCCCTCTTAAGAATTTTGAGTCATTCATATATAAAAAGCCTACTCTGTTTTTCTCATGCAATTTTTTAAATCTTGATAAAATAAAAAGTGGCAAATGAGTTGAAAATGCTAAACTATGCTCCGCTTGTATAGCCAATTTTCCTCCAAAAAATGTATACAAAATGTACCTTACATAAAAAGTACGCATCTGTATACCTTATAACAACAGTCAATAGAGAAACTGTGTTGCATTGTACAGGATTGTGGGAAATAGAATAGAATTCATAACACTTATAAATGTGTAAGACATTTATTATAAACATTAAAAGACATTTATTTTGAATATTGTAAGACTCAGTTGGCCTCTACCTTCTAATATAAAAATCCATTAACATGAAATTATAAATAGGTGAAAAACAAAGCTGATCAAAAGAATAGTCAAGGAACCTAATGAAATTGTTTACCACAATGTCAAAATGTGTATCTGCAGAACTTGAAGGCAAGTAGATGTCTCCACTGGCAAAATAAAGTACAATGTAAAATAACATGGAGTCTGTGCAGCATTTTAATTTTTATTGTGGTAAAACATATATGGTATAAACTAAATATTTTTGTCACCCCAAATTCATACATTTCAGCCCTGGCCCCCAATTGATGGTATTAGGAGGTAGGACCACTGAGAGATAGTTGGATAATACCATGAAAGTAGAAACCCTATGATGAGATTATTGCATTTATTAAGAATAGGAAGAGACACCAGAGATTTCTCTCCCACCATGTGAGAATATAGAAGGAAAGCAATGTGTGTGAGCTAGGGAGAGGGCTCTCACCAATAATTGAGTCTGTGCACACCTTCATCTTGGACTTTCTCAACCTCCAGAACTTGAGATAAACATCTGTTGTTTAAGCCACTCAGTCTCAGATATTTTGGTATAGAAATTCAAGGTAAGATAGGAGGTAACATAAAATTTACTATTTTAACTAGATTTAAATATACAACTGAGTGAAACTGTGTACATTCACAATAGTTTGTAGTCATCACCACTATGCATTTCCAGATTTTTTATCACCCCAAAAAGAGACTGTACCCCATTAGATAGTAACAGTCTATTCTGCCTGCACCTCAGCCTCCAGTAACTTTGATTAGGCTTTATGTCCCTATAAATTTGTCTATTCTAGGTACCTCATATACACGGAATCATACAATATTTGCCCTTTTGTGTCAGCCTTGGTTCACTTAGCACAATGTTTTCAAGGTTAATCCACATCCATGTTGTATCATGTATCAGAATTTCATGACTTTATAAAGCTAAATAATAGTATGTTTTATGCATATGTCATATTTTGTTTATCCATTCTTCTATCAATAGACATTTGAATTGTTTCTACCCTTTGACTATTATAAATAATGCTGCTATGAATATTTGTGTACAAGTATCTGTTTTTGAGTCCCTGCTTTCAATTCTTTTTTTTTTTTTGAGAGTCTACTCTGTTGCCCAGGCTGGAGTGCAGTGGCGTGATCTCGGCAGCTCACTGCAACCTCTACCTCCTGTGTTCAAGTGATTCTCCTACCCCTCAGCCTACAGATTAGCTAGAACTACAGGTGTGCACCACCACACCCGGCTAATTTTTGTATTTTTTTTAGTAGAGATGGAGTTTCCTCTTGGCCAAGCTGGTCTCAAATGCCTGACCTCAGGTGATCTGCCTGCCCTGGCCTCTCAAAGTGCTGGGATTATAGGTGTGAACCACCGAGCTTGGCCAAATTCTTTTGGTTATCTACACAGGAGTAGAATTATTGGATCACACAGGAAATCTGTTTAACTTTATATGACCACCATAGTGTTTTTCATTGTGGCTGCACCACTTTACATTCCCAACAGGAATAAAGCAGTGTTCCAATTGCTCCATATCCTTGCTAATACTTTTAAAAATAATAATACTTAAAAAAAAATAGTCACCTTAATGGCCTAAAGTGGTATCTCATTGTGATACTGATTTGTATTTTTCTAATAACTAGTGATATTAAACAACTTTTCATGTGTTTATTGGCCATTTGTATAACTTCTTTGTAGAAATGTCTTCTCAGGTCCTTTGCGTAATTTTGAATTGGGTTCTTTGCTGTTTGTTGTTGCATTTTAAGCATTCTTTATATATTCTGAATATTAGTCCTTTGTCAGATTTTTGAATTGCAAATATTTATTCCCATAATGTTGGTTGTCACTTTGCTCTGTTGTTAGCTTTTGATATACAAAGATTTTTAATTTAATGAAGTCACTATCTATTTTTCTTTTGTTTCCTGTGCTTTTGGTGTAATATTTGGTCACACATTTTTCTATCTGTGCATACTTTACACCCAAGCCATCCTCTGTCTTTGAAGTTACTTGAAGCAATTAAGTTCTAGAAATAAACAGAGGGACACTTGACCAACTCTGCCTTAAATTTAGTGAACTCTACACCAAAACCTTTCTCTTTATCTCAAATCCTTAAAAGCAATTACTAAGCAGCTGTTAGTAAGTAGGTGACAAATGTGGTAATTTCAAGTAGACAAGCAATTCCCTGAGATTTGCTGCATAAGGACATAGCATATGAGAAAGGAGAACATCTACACTGACCAGTGGTATATCTTCACAGCCCTATGAAAACTTACATTTATGGATTCTATTGCAACATGGGATTCTCCAGGTGTAGACGTACAAATGAGTAATGTGTAAAGTGGCCTTTTGCCCAACATCACCACCATGAAATGATATGTTAAAATTCCTGGTTAATGGCTAAAATTAATATAACTAATTAACTTTTAAATTTTGTGCTTTGCCAATGGCATCTGGGTAACAGGAAGGTACATATTGGTTAAAAAGTCAATCAGAAAAAAACATACTATTTTTCTTGTCCAGTAATGAGAGGAATAAATGAATAGTGTTCATTAATCTAAATTTCTTTTGTTATATGTACATCTCAGAATGCCAATGTATTAATTCACAATGAGAAATTTTAATTATAAAATGAAATAGATTGCCATGCTTTCCTGGTAGTAGAGCTTCAAAAACTAGTCAAATAATAACCTGATTTGGAACAAATTGATTACTTGACTCTAAAAGTTTACCTCAACAAATCTTGGTAGAGTTTTTCATCCTTTCCATTCTATGAATGTATTTGTAAGACCCACAAGATATTTATGTATAAAGGGCTGTGAAATCTTTTCCATAGACATCACCATGTATTGATGAAAATAAAATAAAATGTTCTGTTTTAATATTCTTTACTAATGGATGCCAGCACTCATCCCTTGGCCTCTTATAGGTCTCTATCAAGGTTTTCACAAATCTAAAACTGGTGTAAAAGTTTTATTCACAGTTTGCCTCTGTATTAGTCAGTTCTCACATTGCTATAAAGAAATACCTGAGACTGGGTAATTTATAAAGAAAAGAATTTTAATTGGCTCATGGTTCTGCAGGCTATATAGGAAGTATGGCATATTCTACTTCTTGTAGGCCTAGGGAGCTTTTACTCATGGCAGAAGGCAAAGCGGGAATGGATGTCTTACATGGCAGAAACAGGACCAAGAGAGATAGGGGAGGGACTACACACTTTAAAATAACTAAATCTCACAAAAACTGTATCCTGAGAACAGCATTAGGAGAATGGTGCTAAACCATTCATGAGAAACCACCCCCATAATTCAATCACCTCCCACCAGGCCCCACCTCCAACACTAGAGATTATAATTTGACATGAGATTTGGGCAGACACATACATAAATCATATCAGCCTCTCTCATTTTACCCAAACTATGAACCTCATACAGCATAAAGACATTTTTGAGATGGTCTCCAAAGATTTCTGCAGGAAATTGCCATAGAACATACCATCTCTAAGGATGAATCAACTCTGGCTAGATCTGTATACATAATTCTTATTCTTTGTGTTCTAGAGAAGCCTTAGTGCATATTTGAAATGAAGAGAATTTTCTCAAATTCCAACAGATGCCAAGCTTATTCTTTAATTTGCCATTTAATATATATATCATATATATACATTTGCCATTTAATATATATATATCACATGATATATAGATATACACAGAAAGAGAGAGAGAGAGAGGCAAGGCTTTATAGTATAGGATCCTACTGTAGGGTGCATTATATTTTGCATTAAAAGATAATACAAATACATAAAAAGGTAATAAAAATCTAAGATAGATTTTTAATTTAATAAATTAAAATTGCAAAGAAAACTCTACTTTGGAAGGAAAAACATGCACTTCAATGGTGGGCATTTGGGCATTATAAAAAAAAAATCTAACCAAAGGCTTTAAAGACCATTTTCAAATGAGCATATCTGCACTTTATAAAGTGAACTTATATATGCTTTGGGACACATTATGAATATTTTATAGTGATATGTAGAGTAGGAAGGGGTAGTGCATTAACCAAAAATATATTATTATCTAAATACCTCTAGGACAGAATGCATAACATAGTCATTGCATATTATATGCTCTAAGCTGTTTCAACAGTAACAGAATACTTCTGCCAATAAACTCTGCAGTGCAAAAAAAGGCTATAAAGATTACTGAGAATCAAAATTATCTGTAAGCTGTCTGCCCATTCCAGTTGAGTGTTTTTTTAATTCTACTTACTTTTTTATATTTTATGAGCAGAGAGTTCTGCAATCGAGTGACTTACCACCTATTCATGTCTGACAATCTTAATATCAAAATAATAAATGCATTCAGTATGATGACTGTGTAATAAGATTTATTCAACATTGTGTTGAATAAATCTTCAATCTTCTTAGAATTGTATTTTTATTATCTTTTAATGCAAAATAGCCTATCAACATTGTTTTGATAGGCTATTTTGCTCCCATTATGTCCAAAGTGTAATTTTTTAAAACAATTATGTTGTAAGTTGCCCCTTACATTTTTCAAAGTAAGAAAATAAAATTAGACAAGCTTTGTGGATCTGTTCTAAATATAATATGCAATATCACTTCTAGAATGAGAGTTTGGAAAGTGACCTTTTATGATAAACATAAATGATCTTTTATGATAAACATAAATGACCATAAACAAATATTTAAAGGTTTATGTTTATCATATCAGATTGTAATTTCACATATTATGTTTCTGGGGTTAAGGCAATCTTTATTTAAAATCACTGGTTGGTCTCAAAAGAGACATTCAAGCATAGTCCCTCAGCACATGTATTCATATTACAAGAGATGTGAAAAAAGAAAATCTCCATCAAGATTGGGGTTTAGAGAGAAAAGAAATCAACTTTCTCACAACTGTGTAACTTATTTGCTCTCTCCTCCTTGGGTTATCATGGCTTTTATATAGAAACTTACTAAGAAATTTATTCCGTTATCAGTAGTATGAAATCATAAGAAGTGTTTAACATTATTTGGTTTGGCTCCTATATTTCAGAAAAAAAAGACACTTTAGTAACCTGAGATGACACTGTTAATGCTTTTTTTCCAAAATAACTGTGTGATCTAGGGGTTATCTTACTTTCTTTTGCCCACTATTGAATGCAGATGCAACAAAAGTGCAAAGATTATAGGAGGACCACAACCTGAATCTGGGAAAGAGAGCTGACTTGGTGTTCTGGGTGAAAATATAATCTATCCGCTTATTTTTCTTTGTGCCTTTCAAGAGAATTTTAGGTTCAATAGGCCAGTATGAACTGTTGCTCTCTCAGGATAATGCAGTATTATTCTGTACAGTGTTTATCAGACAACCAGAAAGAGAAAAATGTTTCTGATATAGTTATTACAAACACACAGATGGTGTAGACTGAAAGAAAATCAGAAGCAAGAAAAGAGGTTCAAAGTTAGATTTTCAATGGAAATAGCTGCAGCTATCCATAACATTAGAATTCAAATGTCAGTATTATCTGACTTGGTGAGGTCCAGCTACCTAAATTAATGGCTTTTAATTACATATTTTACTAAAGTTTTCTGGTATACATAGACCAAGCTATTACAGTTTGCTTTTTACCAATGCTTTAAATTAGTAAATCATATTTATTAGATAAGTATTATACTTTTACAGATGAATATTAAAAGAATTTCAAAGATACTGGAAAGCCAGAAAGAAGAATAATTTTATGGTTATCTTGATCTCTTGGATCTGCAAAACAAGTAGGCCTCCAAAACTACTATAAATCCATTTTCTTTTCACATTTTACCTGGCTTTGTCAATGGGTGATTGTGATAGTTTCTAAAATTATAATAATGTTTTATAATTTGGCTTCACACCAATCCATTCTCTATCCAGAAAGCTGAATGATCTGTTAAATATGCAACTCTAATTAAGACATGCATCTGCATAAACCATGTCAATGGGCTTCCAGCTACAATTTAAATATCACCTTTTTCTGACATCTTATCAAAAGTTGATTTTTTATTAATATCTATGGTAGAGTTCTACTCATTTATAGAATTTATTACAATTTAAAATTATATATCTTATTATATACATGTATGTATAGAAATATACATGTATAGGTGTTTCTTTAAATATGCATTTTTTGCTACCACTAATCCAAACATACACAAAAGAGAAGGTAATTCATAAGAACCAAGTTCCTATCTTTTTCATTTACCAGCACTTTGTAAGGACAAAATAACTCATTGACAGGTATATGCAAAATGGAACTATTTATCTATGAAATTAAGGAATTTTGAGTCAAATTAAATGCACCAAACTAGTAAATTCAAGCTTTTGTAATATCTTTCTTTCCCTATCTGAAATACGATTGTCAACAACATAAATAATAAACACAGAATTTTTAAAGTATTTGTTGATTTTGCTGCTTCTAGTTTTGATCTTTCAAGAAACAAAGACATTTTTAATTTTTTAAATGGTTAGCCTATATAGAAATATAATGAACTTTGTTAAATTAGTGACATAATGCTTCATGCTAAGGCTTTACTAAGAACTATGGAGAACACTAGCTATAATCATTTTCTTCAAGGAGATTATAACCTAGTTAGGGTGATTGAGTATAACATTTTCTGACATGTTCAATTAATAATAGAAAAGCTTTTACAAAACTATACTGCATACAAATAATAACAAATGCATGGCTAAGCTGCAAAGACACACTTAGGGAACTATTTTGCACTATTTTAGTACAAATAAGTAATCTATTTTGGATGAGTAATTTTCCTCAATGCATTAAACAGATGTGTTTAAATCAGGCATTTAATTAAAATTGAAAGGAAATGGGTAGTCATATTTTCCTAAACTATAGGCATAATTTGGTATCAAATATTTTTCTCTCAGGTTATAAAAGCTCTTAATTAAGTACAAGTGAATTAGGTGTAAAGCAGCACAGAAGAGTTTAATGCAAATTTTAGAAACATGTTAGTTGCTGTTCCAAGGTCAGACTGTGCAATAGAGAAATGCTTTTTGCTCTTGTATTACAGTCATATTTATTTTTAGCCACTTTTTATTCCATAACCTCTACATGTCTCATGAATCTTAGTTTGCTATTTTGAGTTCATTTATTTAAAATGAAAAGAAACAACCAATTTTAGAGCCAACTAGATGATTCCATTACTGTCATTCTACTGCTACCATTTCTGTGTGCTTTTAGGAATAAAAAATTAAAGCCTTTTATGTAAATTAAAACCTAAAACATAAATTTCCAAGTTTTTTGATCCCACTATCTATAGAAAAGCAAAATCTTGAAGGATTTTTTTAAAAAATCAATAAAAAGTACATTCAATGTTCTCTTGTGACTTCTTTACCTGTTCTTTCATAGTACCTATGTATTTTTTAAATTCTTCTTAAGACTCTCATCAATGCAGTTATAATTTATTAATGTGACTAATATTTATTAGTTATTAGAATTAGGTTGACACCATGGAAATCTTTATGGTTCAATAGACAGAGCTTATGATTGGAGGAAGGAGATTTTGAATCTTGCTTTCAGTAATAATGTCACTACAGGTGAATAGGTGAATTATTTAAACTTTCTGTACCTTGACTGATGTAATCTCATGGGAAAACGGTATCTTCCTTTAAGGATAAAATAGCTAAATGTACAGAAAAGCAATTATAATGAAATGAGTTTATGTTGCTGTTATTTTTTTCACCATCATTATCATTTCAAAAGAACAAGAACAATCTTTAGATCCATATTTGCCAAGAATGAAGGGAAAAATCAAAAGTAATATGAGAAACTAATAAACTTCTATTCCAAACACAGTTGGAATTTTCTATAATGTTTATATCTCATCATTTTTTCAATAAGAAACTCGCATTAATGCACAGAATGTTCAATTTAGAATCAATAGCCAAATTCCCATTTAATTTTCTGAGTTATATATAAACCATATAGCTCTTATATTTCCTGGGTAGACAGCTCACAATACCAGAAGACATGACAATTTTGCTAATTCCCAATTTTGTTGTTCACAAACTAGATTTTCTCTATAAATCTGATTTGAGAAAAATTAATTTATAAATGTTCTTTTAGCTCTAATTCTGTGAGGTTTCATTACTACTGTAAGATGCATTTTATTTATATACAGACATAATTATTATGTAATATATTATACACAATAATATATTATTGAAATATAATTTTCTTAGTGAAATACTAGAACAAATGAATAGTAAGACATAGTTTATGTCAATCAAGAAACAATGTACATGGAAATATTGAAGGACACAGAACATGCTACTTCAGATTGCATTAAAGACAACCAGAAAAGTTTTTTTTTTTTTTTTTTTTTTTTTTTTTTGAGACGGAGTCTCGCTCTATTGCCCAGGCTGGAGTGCAATGGCGCAATCTCGGCTCACTGCAAGCTCCGCCTCCCAGGTTCACGCCATTCTCCTGCCTCAGCCTCTCCAAGTAGCTGGGACTACAGGCGCCCGCCACCACGCCCGGCTAATTTTTTTTTTTGTATTTTTAGTAGAGACGGGGTTTCACTGTGGTCTTGATCTCCTGACCTCGTGATCCGCCCGCCTCGGCCTCCCAAAGTGCTGGGATTACAAGCGTGAGCCACCGCGCCTGGCCGACAACCAGAAAAGTTTTTAGAATAAAAGAAAAAGGATTGTATTAGTATTTCGACAGATTTTTTTTACTTTATTAAATTATAATTAGAAGAAAAAATGTCAGTGAATAAAAAATATTGAAGAAAAAATAATAATATGGGGTTAACACTGGAAATCAGATGCATGAAAGCAAATTGCAAGAGAAAGCGTTATTAAAAATAGAACATAAAAAGTCAAGAGAAGCATTTTCTTGCTACTTAAAAATGTGACCTTTCTGCATAACTCAAAGTTCAAGTTTGTGTTTAGAAAAGGCTTCTGCAGCCCCTGAAAACATCTATGTCAATTTATATAAACATATGAGAATATGAAAAACTTCATGGATTTAATTAGGGAGAGTTCTAGAAGTAGATAGACTCAGAGTTTATCACTAAGAACAATTTGAAGAAACCTCAAACAATTCCCATGTCCACTAAGGGAGAAAAAAATGAGAGGTATTTATAAGTAACTATCGTCTCTTTTCTGTGCTACTCCAAAGCCTCTAACATGGTCTTTGCCATGTGAATTTTTCTAAAATATAAATTAAATTGTATTACTTCCCTTTTTAAAATCATTCACTAGTTTCTCCTGTCCTCAGGGACAAAGCCCACCTTCTGTTTATGACCTACAAGGCTTTGCATAACATGGCTTTTGTTTATATCTGTAATCTTACCTTATCCCATTCTTTTCTTCATTCAATATATTCCAACCACATGATCCTAAAATGTGCCAGCCTAATTCAGTCGATATTATTTAACACCTGCTATTCCCTCTGAGGGTGTGTTCTTTGAATCACTCTCACTGTGAAAGATGCTCATCCTCTCTAGATCTGAGCTTAAATCTACCTTGTAAGATATCTCTTTAAGTATTTCACTTTTAACTGGATCAGTTGAATTTACTTCATAGCCACCCAATGATGTTTTGAAACAATAACCATTTTGTTGCTCATTTTTCTTTGTGAATAATATTGTCTGTACTAAGCAAGGCAACTCTCCTGGTATCTGAGGGATCTTTCATTCAGCTCCTGTCAACTGCATGTCATTGGCAGCTCACTTCTCTAGAGTAGCTTCAATTAGGAAGACCAATCTCTGGTCCATGCAGTTTCTCACATTCTAGAATGCTAAGCCAATTTGTTCACATAGTCAAAAGGCAATGGGGAGAGAGATATCTTAATGCTCAGAGCAGTCACACTATCACTTCTAATGCAGTTCTCAGGTCAATACAAGTCACTACAAAGCCCAGAATCAAGAGAAGAAGATACAGGCTGCAGTGCTTGATGAGAAAAGCTACAGTCGCATTACAAAAGATGCAGAAACAGAAAGGATGGAGAATCGTGGCCATTTCTGCAGTTTACTACACAGACTTATTGGTAGGAGAGCACCCTGTTTATTTCCTTTATTCCACATATGAAATGTGCTTCACTAGTGTGATGTTTGCTGGATTATTGTTTGTTACTCCCTCTAGACTATAAACAGAACAGAGAGTTTTTTTCAACATAGTATTGCCATGGTCTGACATTACGCTTTGCACTTGGTAGGCACTTAATGAATATTTTAAAATAAAAATTTTAAAAAGCAAAATAAGAAAACTATAGGAATAATTTTCCTTACAGTTTTACAAACATGAAGGTTCTTGTTAAGGCTCATATATCTGTCATCTACTCACAATCCCAGTAACTAGCAATAACATTAAAATGCGTAACAGTAATTTAAAAGTTATATCAGAGAAACTGGACAAAAACCTAGCTTAACTGGAATGTATTGCTTTATTAATAGGAAGGAGATAACATACATTTGCTCTGTGCACTCAATATGTCTGTCACAATGCTGCTAATTTTGTTCACACCATCATTTGTCTGCAAAACTAATGAGAGAACAGAAGAAAGGTGACCGTTTCATGAGTCAGAGACCTCATGGAGAGAGATAGCATGAGGTCTCTGACTTAGAGATGATGCTTGGATTATCTGGCAGGCATCTGTGGAAAGCTAGCACATGTAAGGTGAGAGAAATTACATAAAGAATTAATGCTAGTATAGGATTACTATAGACTTCAAGAAAATACAACCATGTTATGAATATAGATATTTTTCATAAGGAATTTGCCTTCATATAACTCCAGAATTTTAGTCTTCCCAAATACAGAAACATTCAAAATAGAATAGTTTTCAGATTTTGGTATTTAACAATGCTGTATCCAGTTGAGATTTCATGATTTTTTTTTTTTTTTTTTTTTTTTTTTTGAGACAGTCTCACTCTGTCTCCCAGGCTGGAGTGCAGTGGTGCGATCTCGGCTCACTGCAAGTCTGCCTCCCGGGTTCGCCATTCTCCTGCCTCAGCCTCCCGAGTAGCTGGGATTACAGGCACCCACCACCACGCCCAGCTAATTTTTTTTGTATTTTTAGTAGAGGCGGGGTTTCACCATGTTAGCCAAGATGGTCTCAATCTCCCGACCTCGTGATCTTCCCGCCTCGGCCTCCCAAAGTGTTGGGATTACAGGCGTGAGCCACTGCTCCCGGCCCATGAATTCAATTTTAAGAGGAACTATGGTATTAGAAAGGACTAAAATTTAAATACTATGATCCTTTCTCCACAGTACTTATTCCCTGAATCAGGAGAACAAAAACTTACTTTAATATTGGTTCTGCTGACATATTGAGAGGTGACAGTGTCCTGGCAGTCCTCACAGCCCTGCTCGCTCTCAGCGCCTCCTCTGCCTGGGCTCCCACTTAGGCGGCACTTGAGGAGCCCTTCAGCCCGCCGCTGCACTGTGGGAGGCCCTTTCTGGGCTGGCCAAGGCCGGAGCCGGCTCCCTCAGCTTGCGGGGAGGTGTGGAGGGAGAGGCGTGGAGGGAACCTGGGCTGCCCTGCGGTGCTTGTGGGCCAGCGCGAGTTCCAGGTGGGCGTGGGCTCGGCAGACCCCGCACTCGGAGCAGCTGGCTGGCCCCACCGGCCCTGGGCAGTAAGGGGCTTAACACCTGGGCCAGCAGCTGCTGTGCTCAATTTCTCGCTGGCCCGTAGCTGCCTTCCTGCAGGGCAGGGCTCCAGACCTGCAGCCCGCCATTCCTGAGCCTCCCCTTACCCCGCCCCCACCCCGCCCCACCCCGCCCCCACCCCGCCCCACCCCGCCCCCACCCCGCCCCCACCCCGCCCCACCCCGCCCCGACCCCGCCCCCACCCCGCCCCGACCCCGCCCCCGACCCCGCCCCGTGGGCTCCTGTGCGGCCCGAGCCTCCCAGACAAGCGCTGCCCGCTGCTCCACGGCCGCCAGTCCCATCGACCACCCAAGGGCTAAGGACTGCAGGCGCACAGCGGAGACTGGCAGGCAGCTCCACCTGCAGCGCCTGCACGGGATCCACTGGGTGAAGCCAGCTGGGCTCCTCAGTCTGGTGGGGACGTGGAGAATCTTTATGTCTAGCTAAGGGATTATAAAAACAATCCGCACTCTATCTAGCTCAAGGTTTGTAAACACACCAATCAGCACCCTGTGTCTAGCTCAGGGTTTTTGAATGCACCAATCGATACCCTGTATCTAGCTAATCTGGTGGGGAGGGAGAACCTTTGTGTGTAGCTCAGGGATTGTAAACGCACCAATCAACACCCTGTCAAAACAGACCTCTTGGCTCTACCAATCAGCAGGATGTGGGTGGGGCCAGATAAGAGAATAAAAGCAGGCTGCCTGACCCAGCAGTGGTAACCCTCTCTGGTCCCCTTCCACACTGTGGGAGCTTTGTTCTTTCTCGCTTTGCAATAAATCTTGCTGCTGCTTACTCTTTGGGTCCACACTGTCTTTATGAGCTGTAACACTCACCGGGAAGGTCTGCAGCTTCACTTCTAAAGCCAGCGAGACCACGAACCCACAGGGAGGAACCAACAACTCCCGACGCGCCACTTTAAGAGCTGTAACACTCACCGCGAAGGTCTGCAGCTTCACTCCTGAGCCAGCGAGACCACGAACCCACCGGAAGGAAGAAACTCCAAACACATCGGAACATTGGAAGGAACAAACTCCGGACACGCCGCCTTTAAGAACTGTAACACTCACCGTGAGGTTTCGCAGCTTCGTTCTTGAAGTCAGTGAGACCAAGAACCCACCAATTCCGGACACAATATAGCCTGAAAATAGAATCATAAAAAATTATTTTGTTTAAACTAATGAGACCACAGTACAGTAAAGCTAAGGAAACTTTTTCTTATAAAAAGTAAAATAATCACTATAATACTAATATTGTATTTGTGAAGCACTGTGTAAAATTTCTTCGGCCAATGAAGCACAGGATTAAAAAGATTAAATACCTTGCATAAAGACTGCTGGTGTTAGGTACAAATAAACGCAAGACTCTTAGCTTATGATCCAATGTTTTCTCCTGCTTTGTGATGAAATAGTAAATATAGCAATAAATTTATAAAGAAATAAATAAGAGCCATAACATTGCTTGACACGATGCTAAATAAATTGCATGATCCTTCAAAATGTATTAGATTTCTATTTAAATAGTATTTCCTTATACATACACAAAGCAAGCTGTCCACAATTTAAAAGTTAAAATATAATTTCAGATAAATTTGTGTTCCCCCAAAATTCATAGGCTAAAGTCCTAACAATTAGTACCTCACAAAGCGACTGTATTTAGAGATACATAATTAGAAGAGGGGCTTTGAAGTGGTCATATGAGCGGGCCCTAATCAACTCTTACCACTGTCCTTGTAACTCAAGAGAGATACCAGGGATGTGTACACAGAATGACAAAGCCACGTGAAGACACAGTAAGAAGGTGACTATCTGAAAGCCAAGGATAGAAGCATCAGGAGAAACCAAACCTGCTAACACCTTGATAGTGAACTTCGGTCTCCAGAATTATGAGAAAATCAGTATTTGTTAAGTCATCTAGTCTGTGGTATGTAGACCTAGCAAACTAATGTATCCACCTAAAATGGAAATATCTCTAAGACCAGGCAGAAGATAAGTGGCCTCCATTATAGAAACAGCAATCATAATTGGCTGTGTGTCTTAGGGCTGACAGAGTGTGTAAAGTGGCCAGCCTCCCTGGAATTCATTTGTCTGTGGCACTTCTCTGCAATAACCAATCAAAGAGTTATCTATGCTGCTTTAACTCAGAATATCCCTTCCATATGATGACAGGTCTTTAAAAAAAATACATGGAAAAACAAAAAACAACAGAGCTTGGATCTGAATAGAGCCTCCTGTGTTACAAAATGCATGGACTTCTCCCTAATTTTTTTGTGTCCCTTGCTCTCTGCCCAGACTCACGATACCAAGCTGACTTCCCATTCCTTGTTCTCTCTGGCATGCACTATTTGGCAGTTGTCCAAAACCTTGGTTGTACTCATTAAATTTGATCACAGGCATATCAAAGGGTCCATTAAAGGTGTAAGAGACTATGCAGCAACTTATAAGTTTTTCAATACACAATTCTATTATTGGGGACTGGCAGAAATCCAGGTTAAAATTGGTATTTTTGCCTACATATAATATACAGTGAAAAGCTCAAGTTTCCCGTTGCCATAGCATCTGCTCCTGGGAAATTTGAGAGGCCAAAAAGTGGAAAATCAAGTCAGGGCTATAGCTTGGATTTCAGGATAAATAAGGAAATGGTAAGCCATTCATGTTGCTTTTAGATACAAATAATTCTAGGCCAAAGGAATGGAGAGAACAATCAACAGATATTTTCTTCTTCTTTCACTCTGCAATGCTTCTCTTTCATCCTACAAGAGGCAGAGAGATGGCTACATTGATGAATATTTTTATGCTTTGATTTATATCCTAAGAGATCCCTTGGTATTTCAAGAGATATGTAGTATACTTATTGTTGTCAAGACACGTACTTCCCATTATATACCCCAGGAAAAGAAAAAGTAAGTGCAACTGGCAATTTGAAAGATACATTTTGAGTCTCTCTCACAAACACTGAAGACACATTTGAGTCTCTGATGTGCAATTTTTATAAAATGCTACCTTTGTGCGTAAAATAACTTATTTTTTCCTGCAACTGTGGTAAGATTTCCGATCTGTATATAAACTAAGAGAACAATTAAAAGTGTCTGGGCATCATTCTAAGCAGACTATCACAAGGACAGAAAACCAAACACCACATGTTTTCACTGAAAGGTGGGAGTTGAACAATGAAAACACATGGACACAGGGCAGGGAACATCACACACTGGGGCCTGTTGGGGGCTGGGGGACTGTGGGAGGGATAGCATTAGGAGAAATACCTAATGTAAATGACGAGTTAATGGGTGCAGCAAACCAACATGGCACATGTATACCTACGTAGCAAATCTGCACGTTGTCCACATGTACCCTAGAACTTAAAGTATAATAAAAAAATAAAATAAAAAAGTTCCTGGGCTCCCCCTAATGATCATGGAACCAAAACAGACTAATTTTGCTTTTACAGGATGCATTTCTTTATAGCTTTGGCAAATGACCTTAAACATGATCATTTACTTATGCCTCTCCTTTGTGCAAAATATTCAAATTCCCCAGTGGCCTAAGTTCTGAGTATTCCATGGGGATGTAAGCTGCAGTGTGTCTGAACTGAATTCCTCCTGTTGCCATTTCTCTAAACCTGCTTCTCTGCTTACATTCCCTGTCTTGGTGGATTCTACTCAGTTATCAAAGCTGGCAGCTGGGAAGCCATTCTACCAGTATCCTTCTCCGTGTCACTCACCATATTAAGTTGTAGATTCTTTTACCACCTCATTATAAACTTTGGTACTGCTATCCTAAGTGAGCATCATCAGCATAATTGATCTCTACAGTTATGAAGTCCTCCTTGCTGTGTCTGCTCTAACATCCCCCACATCCTTTTCACTACTGTCTTGTGTTATGGGCACTTATCTCCTCTTCAGATCTCTTCATACTAGTACTCACTGAAAAAATGTTTGATATCTCCCTTTTGCCTATGTTTAAAATTATTAATGTGGACAATCCTAATCTGTTCTAAAGCTATTTTCCTGATTACCATTGAAGTAAAGATACTGGATCATCCAACAGCTGATGGAATACTAGGAAATTATCTTCACTGATTCATAATTTTTGGCCTTTCAAAAAACACTCAAATTTTTCTGATACTGAACAAATGACTGAAACCTATTGGGTTCAGAAAGAGATGAGATAATATATGCTTTTAGATCAATTTATCAATTTTAAATCAAATTTTAGCCACATTTCCCCTATGGTTAGTTTCTTGCATGGTCTTATTCATTCCAATGCAGGACCTGAGTTACTCCCCTTCAACATTTGTTAATTTCTATAACATAACTGTTGGAGTCAGGTTGATTTGTACATTTTAATATGACATTGAGAATATGTGTTAATCTGTCACACTTACCTATAAGGATCCAAAAGTGTCAAAACCCTGCTTCACTGTCCTAAACCCATTCATTCCACATCTCGTGATATACACATATAGATTAAATAATAAAATCTTTTACACCACTCAAAGGCTGTGGGTATACACTGGAAAAACATCCGGGTGCTTTATAAAGCATTACATGCCCTCAGAATCTGAATGATGCAGTGATAATCTCTAATTACTTTGCTTTGTGGATATTTTCTTGCATTTCTCTCAGGTGATAATCCATAGGTTTTATTTACATACAACTATTAAGAATGCTTCATCTTAAGCCATCAAGAGGAAAGCTCATTTACCTAAAAGTGATATTCTTAAGCTCAAACTATATTTCGACATTATTATTTTAAAATATAGTAAAAATATACTAATTACCCCTTAAATACACACGTACAGAAACATATACATCACTAGTAAATATGTTATGCTCTTAATTTTTTTTCTGTGGAAATAGAATGTGAAAAGTGGTATGGGGAAATCTAAGAAGAATCATGAACACCCTAAAAATAAGAAAATAAGACAAATAATTTCTGATATAAGACTGTAAATAAAAGGAGTCTCTGAAGAATCAGAAGTTTGGGCAAAGAAAAGTTTTATAAAATTAAAAGTATTAAAGTGTTAATATTCATGGATATTATTTACCTCTTGGTATGCTAAGGATAATTATGGCATAGGCTATATGTTTTCTCCCTTTTGCGTCAATCATGCAGTTTTCTTCAATTCTATCATACTTGGGCTTAGGGAAAACATGGAAGGAGATTAAGAGGGAAATGAGAACTCAACCAAGTAAACCTTCATGGTCTATTTGAAGGTTTACTTGGTTGGCTAAGGCTGATTGAAGAGAGACTTTCCAACAGTCTGGAGGAAAAGGCTCTGGTAGGCAGTTGAACACAGTTTTATGCAACTGTATATTAAGGAACTCAATGGTTTGAAGTTTGATTAATCAGGGCAAATTGTTTTTTTTATGTGTTTTTAGACTTTTATATTTCCATCATTCTTTTGCTCTATCTCTCTGCCTTTCATTTCTTTGTTCCCTTTTCCTCTCTTCTATGCCTCCTCTCTCCCTCCTCTGCTTCTTTCTCTCTCTTCCTTCTCTCTCTTCATCTCTTTCTCTCTCCTCTTCCTTCTCTCTCCTCATCTCTTTCTCCTCTCCTTCTTCCTCCTCCTCTTTTTACTCTTGTTCTTATTGTTGTTCATGTTCTTCTTATTGTTTCAGCCTCATTCTCGTCCTTCTTCTCCTCCTTCTATCCCACTCCTGGTTCTTTCTGTTCCTCCTCCTCATCCTCCTCCCACTCCTGTTCTTCTTCTTCTTCTTCCTCGTCTTCCTTCTCCTCCTCTTCCCTCTTTTTCTTTCTCCTCCTTCCTCTTCCTCTCTCTCTCCTTACCTTTCTTTGTTCCTTCTATTTCCATGTGTTGTAGATTTCACAGGATAATTAGAATAGTAATTGTACTCCACTTACTTGGGTGAGATTTTGATCTTCTGGATTTATTCTCAGAAAACATAACACTGCATTTAGCCATATAAGCTATGTTTACTTCAAAAGATACGTTTTCTCTAGCCAGGTATGGTTGTCTGTAATTTTTTTTTTAAAAAAGGCATCTGAGGAAAAGGTGATGATAGATGTTGCTTCTTTCTTTCAAGGCCCTCATGCAATATAAAACAGCAAAAAAAGTTGGAGATTTTTATAAGACGAAAGTCGACTCAATCATACTAAAAAAATTGTCTATGTATTACTTAGCAAAACTTAATTTGTAAATCACTGTATCTGTGTCATTGCCAATATATAGTTAATTAGAACATATAGTATCAGAAGAAAATATCTTCAAACTTTGAAAAACATTGCTCAAAACAGTAAAAGAAAATTTTACCCTTGAGTTTGTATCTAATTTTTCAATCAGCATAATTTGATGTTCAAAATAAAATTATAATAGTTATTAGTAGAACATAGAAATCAAGAAGTGCTAACTGTACCAGGGCATCAAGATAAGTTAGCTTTCATCTTTAGTCTCCAAAAAAAAAAAAGCCAGAAAAAAAGCCTTTTACATTCTCTTGACTATTTTTCTCTTTATGTTAAAAATGGATATTTAGGGTTAGACTAATTTTTCTCTTGCATGTAAACAAAAGTGGTATTTGTTTAGAAATAACTAACTAGAAGATGGAATTGGCCTGGAATGTTTCGCAGTCTCAAAAACCAGAGTTGATTGAATGACTGAAGCTTTATTTTAAATGGAAGTGGGAGACTTAAATGAATGCCTTTTAATTCCCTGAACTTAAAGAGAAGGGATTTGCCCCAGTGCACCATTCTTTCTTTTTAAAATGAGAAACTGCTTTAATAGAGTCTAGAATCTGTGTTCTGAGGCTGGAACAACTCTAAGATTTGACATTTTTAGTATGATAAACACTTTAGAGTTCTGACCGTTTTGGAATCTCCAAAGGAGTGATTAACTGTGAAGAAAGTAATCATGGATGAATAATTTAAGTGGTCTCATGTTAGTTTGAGTTTAATGATGTTCAAGATTTCAATTGCTTATGGAGTTCAAATGGCCTTTTGCTTTTTTCCTCTTTCACATAATTATTGGAAATTAAGTATATATATAAATATTTCATAGTTCATTCTTTTTTAATAGGCATCTAAGAATTATTTTGAATATGACATATGTCTAATCAGAGCACTTACACATGCTTTTTAGTTAATTTTAAATTATAGTTGACACTTTAACAATGCAGGAGTTAGGGGTGCCAACTCCCATGCAGTTGAAAATTCATGTATAATTTTGACTCCATAAAACATAACTACTAATAGCCTACTGTTGACCAGAAGCCTTACCAATAACATAGTCACTTAACATATATTTGGTGTGCTATATGTATAACATAGTGTATTCTTACAATAGAGTAAACTAGAGAAAAAATCATAAGGCAGAGAAAATATATTTACCATTCATTGAATGGTAAATGACTCATGGAAATGAGTCATCATAAAAATCTTCATCCTTATTGTCTTCAGGATGAGTAGGCTGATGAGGAGAGGAATAGGAGAGGTTGTTCTTGCTGTCTCAGGATGACAGAGGCAGAAGAAAATCCATGTACAAACGGAATTACACCGTTTAAACCCATCTTGTTCAAGGGCTACCTATATTTACAATGACACAATTAAATATAGTTGTATTTATAATTTCTAGAATTGCTATTTTTTGCTACATTTATGTTTCTTCTTTCATGCCTATAAGAAAAGACCTCTATGGAGAAAAAAGAAAAAAAAAAGCACTTGAGGGTTATGATAAGGGTATGGCACCTGTACATACCAAAGTCAGCAGAAAACAGAGTAATAATTCAATGGTATAAGTGTAGACAAGTAGGGATTTGCTTTTTAAAAAGATATATTTTTTAATCATTTTATGCCTGAGAAGCAGATTTTAGCACGTTTGGTTATCTATTGCTATTATATAACAAATTATTTCAAACTTTAGTGGCTTAACACATCATTTTATGCTATTCATGATTTTGTTAACCAAAGATTTGGGAAGGGCTTGGCTGGGACATCTGTCTCTCACTCACATGCTGTGAATTGGAGTAATTGAGGATAAGGAAGTCAGTTCCAAAATGGCTTCATTATGTATACGTCTGGTATCCTGGTGTGGACAACTGGAACCCTAGATTCTGAGGAGTTCCTTTGGTTCTTCATGTAGCTTCAGGGTGTCTCTCCATGGTCTTCTAGTATATTAGTTTGACTTTTCAACTGGTGAGTCAGAGCCCCAGAAGCTATTCTACGTGATAAGAAGCAGAAAATGCCCTTCTTTTTAAAGGTTAGAGCTGAAATTGGCATGAATTACTTATGCCATACTCTGGTCATACATTAGGGTAAATAAATCTCATCTCTCTAGGGAAAGCTGTCAACATATTTGTGTCATATTTACTCTGCCATAGTTCATACTATATCTCTTTCATCTATCCTATGTCTCCCATTTATCCAATCTCATAAAATATATTTACATGAATGTTTTCTATACCCATCAGCAAGTGTACCATCTTATTTAAATGCATCAATCAATTACACTATAATCGGTATAATAACGTTAGAGGATAAAATGGGGATAACTAGATATGATATTACTCTTTGAATATCTATTTAACATTTTTATTAGGAGGTACTGAAATGGATTTTTCCTCAGTATTCCCATAGTGTCTTAGACAAGGGAAAAAGACAAACCTCCATTAAGAACATTCTAAATCCTCTAAAAGCTTCTGAATTATTGTGGTACCATGTGGAGCTTGTTCATTCTTTCCCACATCTCTGCTATCTCCAGAAAAATATTTTGCAACTTGAAATATGTCATCCATATACTTCATGCCCATATATAGGCAGGACATAATGTCCTGTAATCTGATGATTCAGAAAAGTCTTTATGAATATTCTTGGGAAGTAAAATGAAATATACTAATATTTATGAGGACATCTTACTTAAGAGCTACTTGATATATGATCACTCATCAAATTCTCTCAGATGAATATCTATAAATTAGATATTTATTATTCCTTTATTGAAGAGAAACTGAGACTGACTGAGAATAAACATTTCCAAGGTAACACATTTATCATGTATCTGAGACAAAACCTGAATTTAGTTTGGACTGATTCTAAAACCTATTGCAATAATCAGGGTAGGTTAAATTATGCTGCAATAATAAGCAATACCATTTCCCCCGAAAATCAAGCGAACACCGACACATGAAATTCCCATGGCTTATAACAAGTAAGGTTATATCTTAATTTCATTAGGGATATCCTTCATGAGTCGGTTCAGCTCTGTTCAATATTATTTTCAGTTTGGGGCCCAGAATAATAGAGCAATCTCTTTCTGGAACATAATTATTCCTACAAAGCAGGAAGAGAGATATAGCAAACTACCAGCAAACTGGCTCTTAAAGCTTCTGCTTGAAAGTGATGCAACCCACATCTGTTCCCATTTCATTGATAAAACTCATATGTCACAAGCATGATGACAATGCAATAGGAGAGTATAATCCTCCATCCATGTGGAGCAATGAGTACTTGTGAGCCATAATGCAACCCTCCACACTCATTTCCCATTTGCACATTATTTGTTCCTTAGATTCTCTTCTTTTACCTTTCCACTTGCCACAGTTCATTCTGTACATTCCATACATATTGAGTGCATAGCAGAAATAGTAATCACCAAGAGAAGCAGCAATGGTGCATTTTTGGCATGTGGTTCCTAGTGCCAGTAGCAGTTATTTCAAGCAGATAACACATGATATGATCCACTAAGATATGAGCAGAACTTCTTAATATTCTTGTATGGAAATCGTGGGAAGAGGTGGAAGTGCTGAGATCCTATGAGGAGTGATATTTGAGTAATTCCTATAAATGTGACCAATTTATTTTATCTCACAACTTGGTAAGGCCCAAGAATCTCTGGTTTATTAGTAGTAAAGGACTTTAAAGAATTAATATTGTTAACATAGTCATGTAAAGAAACCTCTTCACTCTGTAAAGGCTTAGCAGTTTATTCTGTTCAAACTGATCATCTATGAGAAAATAGCCAAAGAAATGAATATCAATTCATGTTTCTATGATTGTCAAGAAATGAAATAATAAGAAATCAAATTTTTGAATTCCTGATGCTCATACTCTAATCTTTAAAGACCACAGTGTCCAGGCATGTCCTTGGAAGGACAAATTACTGCAGGTTTCCTTCACAGCTCCATTTACTTAAGACTCTTTCTCTGAATTAACCATATAACCATCAGCTTTGGCTCTTTCGTAGTGTATCAGCAGATGAAAGAGGGCTGAGTGTGATCAGAAACAGGTTTGAATGATTAAATATGTGCAACAACAATGGCATTTTACTATACATATAGCTTATAGACTGCTTTTTATTTAACACTTTTCCTGGTCTCTCTCAGTGTTAAAACTATGTAATGATATATACTCATAGTATTTCATACAGAATTATTTAACCACACTTCTTGATTTAGTCATCTAATTGGTTTCCAATATTGTTTGTAACATGTAATATGATACAAATAATCTACTTGAAAAGAAATCATTTTCTTTTTTAAAAAATTGTGTCCTTAAGAAAGATTGTGTGTACTGTGATTTTGCATTCCAAAATATATACATGTTGATTTTTTTTTGCTTGGTATCTTTCCTGGACTGCACAAATATTTCTTGTCACTTTTTCCACACATAATTTTTCTACATAAAACATTAGAATTATTTGAAATAACTGACCACCTAATGGAAATAAGTACATCAGTATTTTAACATGTAGTTTTTATTCATTAGCAATTTCCAACATTTTTAACACATTCCTGTCTTTTGGACATCTGGGTTTATTATCTTGTAAATTACCATTTCCTTTTTCGATTTTCTATTGGAATATTCATATTTTTTCCTAAATGTATAGATCTATTTATATAAATGATGCTAACCCTTTGCTATAATATATATTAAACTATTTTATCCATTTTTTGGTTTAATTTTTCCAATTGTTTTAGAAATAAAATCTGTCAATATTTTACTCTGCAGTCTCTGCCTTAATGTCTATGTACAGTCAAGGCTGTAGAAATACTAGGCTCTGTAAGGACTGAAGGATGCATAAATTCAATGGGTGATCACAAACAACAATTCTGGTGCATAAGAAACACGGCTTGAGAAGGGAGCTATGGAATTACGGGCAGGGATAATAACTTTATCTCATGTTTCACTTGAAAATTTAGTGGCAGAAAATAGGTTATTAACTTTGCAAGCTCTCTGAGTTTTCCTTTCTTTTTATTTTAGACCAACAATGCTTCCCCTAAAATGCTCGTGTGTGTGTGTGTGGGGGGGGGGGGGCGGTTAATTTTTCTTTAATCTATTAACTCATGTGATTCTAAAAATAATAACATTTTGCAGACAAGATCATTAAGCCCATTTGATAAATATTAAGGAAAAAGAAAAGCACAAACATGTGTCCTAGTATCATAGGCAAGTTATAGACATGTCCATAACCTGATTCAAGTCTTCACTTCACAGCAGAATCTCTATTGTATGATAACATGTGGTTTTCCCTGTTACTCTTTGCTGAATAAGTTGGCTGATGTAAGAATCATCAGTGAAGTTTTTTTAATGACATTAAGTTTACCATGAAATAAAATTCATATTAGTTTTAATACTTTGTTATTTCCTCAGAATGTACACATTATAGTGCACGTTATAATGTGTACATTCTGAGGAAATAACACAATACATTTATTACCAATTTTACTATCATAATATTATAAAAGCAATTTCAGAGAATAGTTTATAACATTAAGCCAGAATTATTATTTGATTTTGAGGTACCTTTGTTAAACCCTTGATATTTCCATTGGAAAAAAGAATTGAGTTAGGCCACAATTAAAGGAACACATATATGTGATTCTAACTCTATATTTAGTTATAAAAATAGTATCTGAGAATGTTGGCTTATATCACTTAAGCATTTTACATATGTCCAACCATTTTCATAAACTTGGTAAAATAAGATGTATACTTTGTAGACTGACATGGTTTGGATCTGTGTCCCCACCCAAATCTCATGTCGAATTGTAATCCCCAGTGTTGGAGGTGGCACCTAATGGGAGGTGATTGGATCATGTGGGCGAAGTTCTCATGAATGGTTAACACCATTCGCTATGTGTTGTTCTCACGATAGTGAGTGAGTTATCATGAGACCTGGTTGTTTTAAAAGTGTGTAGCACCTTGCCCCTCTCTAGCTTGCTCCTGCTCTGGCCATATAAGACATGCCTTCTTCCCCTTTGCCTTCTGCCATGCCTGGAAGTTTCCTGAGGCCTCCTCGGAAGCAGAAACTGCTATGCTTCCTGTATAGACTTCAGAATTGTGAGCCAATTAATCCTGTTTTCTTAAATAAATTATACAGTTTCAGGAATTTTTTATAGCAATGTGAGAACAGGCTAATACATAGACCTATAAGATATGGAAAGTGGATAGCATGTGTCATTGATGTTTTACAAACATAGATACAAAAGCTTAGACAATTTATGTGACTTGCTTAAAACCAAACTTAGCTACATTTGTATGATTCATCTAATTCATTCATTACATATTTATTGAGACCATTGTATGTGCCAAGCACTATTCTACCACAGGGGGCATAACTGTGGGAAAAAAAAAAAACTAATGAAAGTTACCTTGTGGGTCATAAGTCTACTGTTAATGGTGTGGAGGAGGACAGCAGTAAATGCATGTAAAACATGTTTGTATATATATTTTGCATGTATCAATACATATAAAATATGTATGATCTTAACAGTATTTTAGAAAGTAGTAAGTACTAGAACAAGGTAAGGGAAATTGGGTGTGCAGGCAAGCTGCAAGGTCATAAAGAGTGGTCAGAAAAACCTCCACAGAAATTCTAGAATGTGAGCAAAGATTTGAGGATGAGATGGAGTGGTGTATAGATATCTGAAGGTATCTTGAGGAAGAGCAAACAATTGAACAGCCCATGTACTGACCTTAGGCTAGAGTGTCATGGTTTTTCAAAGAACATGAAAAAGTAAGCATGGACAGAAAAAGGCACATTAGAGGACAATCACAGAAATTAAGGACAGCATGTTAATTGTAGCCAAGCTATGAAGGGCTCCACAGAGTTTTTAAAGTTAGTTTTATATATTTAATATAAAGAAATACATATTCAATTTTAAATAGATTTTGGGCTCATGGAACTTCCATATATCATGCTCGACTGGATCCAAGGGCTCATATTATGCCAGCAATTTTTTTTTTCTGTTTTCTTCACTGTGATGATACTATTCTCTGCTTGTGCTATTTGAATTGCTCCATAAATCTTGAAGAAGGCTACTTGCAGCCTTTGATACCTGTTTAACAACCCCAGTTAAAAATAGCTTTCCTCTGGTGATATTATGCCAATACAAATAAAGAACCTCAACCAGCTTTGTTTCATCATTTGTCAACCCCTAAAATTCTCATTATTTTGAGACAGATGTAGTGCTACAATTTGACAAATCTAGATTTCATGATAACTTCTATAGCTCAGGTGAGAGGCTTAGATTGATAGTTTACCAGAACCACATCACATGGGGCCAATTACTTTCCACAAAGAAAGTGATGTCGACGAAAACAAGTATCTATCCCTGCTTTAATGCCTAGTAAATGGAGTAAAATCATACATATCTTCTGATTTCAAATCCCGTTCTCTTTCTTTTTACAAGAGCATTATTTTGGTTGTAAATCCCTTAAATCTCTGGAGTTCTAATTCTTTATACTGTTGACTGGCTAGATATCTCCTTTATGCCACACCATTGCAAAATCTTGTGTGTCCAGGTTCTTTCTAAAATCACATGCACAACTATCTAAGAGGAGCTCTCAGTTTAGAGTGCAAACATAAATAGCACTACTCTTCCTGTAGTCTCAAACAAGTACTCAGAAAAGCACTCTCTATACCTACAATAAAAATCTGAATAGCGTAGCACTGAATTATTTGTGGAAAAGATATATAATTCTTTGAAAAAATACTCCAAATTTGCATCCTGTAAGTGAAACTGTACATGATAATGAGTTGTTGAGATAACATTGAGTTCTCTTTTACCTGTTGATGGGCTACGAAAGCAGCCAAGACTAATGGTTATACAGTTGATTCAGAAAAAGAGACTTAAATAAAGGGGACTCTAGAAATATTCAGTAATTTGCCCTTTCAAGGACTTTCCTTGATACTTGTCTTTAAATAAAATGATTTCAGAGCATGGTGTTCTTAGAACGTGAGTGTTAGCAATCCTTTGGATGTGACCCTAGGTGGATATATGCTATCTGAATTCATTTCCGTGGCATATTTACAATCAGTCATATTCACTTGGAATAGGGAAAGTTAGGAATATATTCTGTCAAATTTACCTTAGGCAATAGAGAGTTGGAGGAAACTATTTCTCTGAAGAAACCACTTCTGTCTGCATAAACATATGTTCCCATTTTACTCCGTTTTGTGTCTTTATATCTGAAAAGAGTGAAATCAGAGCAATGCTGAGCTACTAACCAGTATTTAGATTGAAAATAAGTATGACGAGTTAGTTTCAGGAGTTTAACAAGCCTGAAGATTGAAGTCAAAAGGCAAAAGATTGAATTCTTTGCTGTTTCATAGCATGTATCTTTCTAAATCACATAAAAATACGTTTAGTTATTTGTAAATCCTGAAACGTTAGCTTCTGTGATGCTATTTATTGGCAATACAAAAATATGGGAAATACTGTAAAATATTGTTATTATAAATCAGCCCCTCACAAATTTAACTGTCGTAACAGATTCTGAGTGATGTAATTTTCTGTCCAGAATTTGTGGGTTCTTGGTCTCGCTGACTTCAAGAATGAAGCCACGGACCCTTGTGGTGTTACAGTTCTTAAAGATGGTGTGTCCAGAGTTTGTTCCTTTGATGTTCAGATATGTCTGGAGTTTCTTGTTTCTGGTGGGGTCATGGTCTTGCTGGCTTCAGGAGTGAAGCTACATACCTTCGCGATAAGCACTACAGCTCTTAAAGGCAGCAGCTCTGGAGTTCTTTCCTTCCAGTGAGCTCATGGTCTTGCTGGCCTCAGGAGTGAAGCTGCAGACCTTTGCGGTGAGCATTACAGCTCTTAAACGTGGTATGAACCCAAACAGCAAAGACCAGCAAGATTTACTACGAAGAGCAAAACAACAAACCCTCCAGAGTGCTAAAAACGATGCAAACGTGTTGCTGCCGCTGGCTCTGGTGGCCTGCTTTTATTCCCTTATCTGGCCCCACCCACATCCTGCTGATTGGTCCATTTTACAGAGAGCTGATTGGTCCGTTTTACAGAGAGTTGATTGGTCCGCTTTGACAGAGTGCTGATTGGTGCATTTACAAACCTTTAGCTAGACACAGAGTGCTGATTGGTGCATTTACAATCCTTTAGCTAGACAGAAAAGTTCTCCAAGTCCCCACCCCAAACAGAAGCCTGGGGGCTTCACCTCTCAATGGCACTAACTGCGAGACTTTGGGGCACCTAGCCCAGGCACTTTGGCAGCCCAGAGGGAGCTTGTGCCCCATCAAGGCCAGCAGGCACTGGCTGGCCATGCCTAGTGCGGGGCAGCTGAGCAGGCGCCCACCCAAAACAGGTGCCAGCCTGAGAATGCCCAGCGCAGCCCCAGCTCCCACCTGCGCCTCTCCCTCCAAACCTCCCGGCGAGCAGAGGGGGCCGATTCTGGCCTCGCCAGCCCCAGAGAGAGGCCCCCCACAGCATAGCGACAGGCTGAAGGGCTCCTGGAGCGTGGCGAGAGCAGATGTGGAGGCCCAGGAGGCGTCAAGAGCAAACGAGGGCTGCTAGCACGTTGTCAGCTCTCAATTTGACCTGTATTATTTCTGAATACAATGACAACCAATTTCGGCAAAGAACTCAAGGATATATGACAGGTCATACCATGATTCATTCAAATGCACATTAGGTTCTGGGATTTCTTCATGGAATCTTGTCTTTATTGATTTCAAAGAGATCTAGAAACTTAATGACTGCGTGTTTTGTTTTGTTTTTCCTGTGTTCCAAATTACTTTAGGTAATTAAGATTGCAAAGTAAAATACTTTGAACCATCACTCTTCTAGCTGCCAGAGAGATATTCATTAGTTTGCATTAAATCCAATTGTATTTCGAATCAGCATCACTTTTATCAGTAAAATACCTCCCTTTTTGCATCAAATATTGAATAACTTCTTTCTCTAAGACAGGATTTCTCAAGCTTAGCACTATTGATATTTTGGGCTGGGTAATTGTTGTATGGGTTATTCCGTGTATTGTAATTAATATTTAGCAGGATCCCTGAACTCAAGCCACTACATATTAATTTGACACTCTTCCCCCACCTCCCCCCCCCACACACACGAGTTATGACAACAAAATTTCTCCAAATACCCAGGTTGAGAACCATGACTCTACAGCAATGGCAACTGTCATAAACAAAAGGTGTAGTCAAAAATTTTTAAAGAGAAATGTAAAGTTAAATATGATGTAGTCAAATAACCCTTCCTATTGCAGATTACTGATTTAAATAACAGAAAACTTATGGAATTGACTAAGGTGACACAGAGCCAGGATTTAAACTCAGCTACCTGAAATTTCTATCAAATGCCTTATAGTTATTCACTATAGAGAAAATAAAATATTATAGAAGGTATAAACCCAATTATATTTATTTGTTGACATACTTTTTAAAATTATATTTTATGCAAATTGATATATAGCTTAGCAGTTATGCATTTATGTAAAGGGTTTTATATTTTTATGAATGAAATTTTCCTTGTGAAAATGAAATATTCAAATAAGTTGCTGGCTTTGATTAAAACACAAATGTTAATGCAGAACATATTGGAAAAGAAAAAGAATATTTATTATCATTAGAGCTTAATGACTCAATCATATACATTATAAATTTTTGATTAGAAATATTCCACAGTAAAATAATATTTTAAAAATTATTTTTATAATATTAAGAAAAATAAAAAATTATTTGAAAGTTTATCGTTGTCTCTAGTGTTTTGTCTGAAGGAGATTGCTGGTATGTGTTTGTTTGTACGTGTGTGTCTGTGTGTGTGTGTGTTGTGGATAATCAGAATTGAAATATAATTTTCTTCCTGAATCAGTTTTCTAAATGTGTTATCTTTACAATTCAATTACATGTTTAAAATGCACTACTACACTTCTTTTTAGGTTTCTATTGCTACTGTAACAAATTATCAGAAGTTCAGAGGCTTAAAAATCACAAATTTATTATCTTCCAGTTTTGTAGGTCAGAAATCCAACACAGATCTCACTGGGCTAAAATTAAGGTGTCAGCAAGGCTGAATTACTTTCTGGAATCTCTTTTCCAGAACGTAAAGTCTCAGTGGAATCTCCACTGAGAACTTTTACCCTTTCTAGCTGCCTAAAAATTATTTCTTAATAACTCCTGTATTATTTTCCCCCTCAGGAGATTTTTCCCTAACTGCTGTTGGGGGTGTTGGATGATGATTCTTTCTGGTTACTTCCTGCTAAAAAGGGGCATCGTGTGGGGGTACAAGCAGTTGGGGCTCCTCCTGAGGTTGGTCTAAGGGTTCTCACAAGATTGGTGTGTCCATGTGTGACTCTGTCTGCAGCACCATTTGGTGTTTGATTGCTTTTAGGCAAAAATAGATAAATTTTACAAGAAGGTTTAAAATATAAAGTTAGAATATTAGTATTAAGATTATCACTGTTAGTGGGGGTACTGTAAACCTTAACTATGACAATAGTTTGATACCTGTTAAGTTACACCAACGAATTGTAATACCGGTCTGCGTCCACTAGATGTCACAATACACTACAAGAAAAGTTAATATAAAAGTAACATTTTCCTTGAGAAAAACATATACATCCCCCTTGACTTGCCACTAGGGGATAATTTTAGGCTTAGGCCTTTTTTATAACTTGTGATATGATTAAGAGAAATACATTATTAGGTGGCTAAAATGACTTTAGCGTCAATCTTGGCAATTATTTCTATTTAATTATTAAATTCTTACATGACTTTCACAGACCCTCTTAAAACATATTCAAACTTTCTGACTTGTCCTAAACATTCTTCCTTAAAACAACCAGTCATTTCCTTTTAAGATAAGAATTTACCATAAGATCCTTTCTTATATAAAATCTCTTTTTTATAACCTTCTTTCCATAGCTTAGAGTGCACCGTATTATCAATCTTCAATAAAAAGTCCTATCAAACTTAATGATAGTAAAACTTTCATGCTTACTTCTTGATTGTAACTAGTACTCCTGCTACAAGCAAAACAAACTTGACTAAATCCTTTCTGTAATTATTAATCCTGCTATAGATATGATAATTAGGCAAAATATTACAGCCATGAGAATTTTAAAACCAGAATTCCACATTGTGGGTACCACAGTGTATAGCTTTATTGCAAATAATAGCGTGACTATAACAATTCCCACAAAAGTGGCATAGTAACTAATTTTTGTTTAAAACTTTACTTGCCAAGACATAACATTTCCCTTGGGGGATTTATGAAGTTACAAAGGCAATTCCACATATAATTAAAATCTCTCTGCAAATATGCATTAAAAAGAAGTTCTATTATTTGGCAGAATAATTATATTAAAATAAATTATTTTTACAATACTAAGAAAAATAAAAAAAATTATTTGAAAGTTTATCATTGTCCCTAGTATTTTGTCTGAAGGAGACTGCTGGTATGTGTTTGTGTGTACGTGTGTGTATGTATAGATAATAATACAGGTAGAAGTAATAAAAAGTATTTGTTGAGGTAAAGGAGTGGGACTGAGTAAGATGATTGTCCCTCACTCAGTTGCTTATCTTTTATGATTTTCAGCCTAAGATCTTCTATTTCTACACGTTGATAATCGAAATGTTCCTCTGGGCTGTCAGGGATTGCTCCCTCAGGTCTTCAGGCATTGACTTGAGTGTGATGTATTCAGAACGTTTACTACTGAGGGTGTTGAAACAAGAACTGTATAGGGCCCTTCTCAGCTTGGCTTAAAGACGAAGAGAGAGAGATGAGTTTTCACTAATACCATATTTCTTAGGTTAAGTAAAGGTGGTCCTATTTCTTGGGGTTGGGCTTTTTCTAGTTGTGTCAATTCCTATTGAAAGTGAGCTAGAAGGCCGGGCGCGGTGGCTCACGCTTGTAATCCCAGCACTTTGGGAGGCCGAGGCGGGCGGATCACAAGGTCAGGAGATCGAGACCACGGTGAAACCCCGTCTCTACTAAAAATACTAAAAAAAATTAGCCGGGCGTGGTGGCGGTCGCCTGTAGTCCCAGCTACTCGGAGAGGCTGAGGCAGGAGAATGGCGTGAACCCGGGAGGCGGAGCTTGCAGTGAGCCGAGATCGCACCACTGCACTCCAGCCTGGGTGACAGAGCGAGACTCCGTCTCAAAAAAAAAAAAAAAGAAAGTGAGATAGAGAGGGTAGATGCTTAACCAACTTACAGGTTTTCTGCCTGAAAACAACCTCTGAGCACATTGATAAGTTTTATCCTTTCCTAAGTGAAGAGCCTGGTGAAGGAATTTAAGGACTTTCCATTGGCTGGAGGCTAGCAAATGGAGTTTGCCATCCTCTGACTGTAGCTATCCTGAGGTATGAGAAATATACCCTTGAGAAGTGGCTCACTCTATTTCTGCAGGGGAATAATGAGGTTTAATTTTTCTTATGGAGCCTTCCTTGATTAGGATGGCTTGAAGTGTGTTAATCCCTTGAGGCTTCCTTGCCACCGACTTAGCTGCCTGATCAGCTAACCTATTTCCTTAGGCTACTTTATCTGTTTCCTTTTGATATTCCTTACAATGCATTCCTGCTACTTCTTGTGGAATGAAAACTGAGGATAATGGCATGCTAATTTCCTGGTAATATTTTATAGTAGATCCATTAGTGATAAGAGAACGTCTTTCCTTTTAAATGGCAGCATGAGCATGAAGAACCAAGAAAGCATACTTGGAGTTGGCTTAAGATTGCCTTGGTTATTATGGCTCTTTTTTGGTGCATTTGAATTTTAAAATATATTTTTCTAGTTCTGTTAAGAATGACCATAGTAGTTTAATAGGAATAGCATTAAATCTATGTATTGCTTTGGGTAGTATGGCCATTTTCACCATTGATTCTTCCTATCCATGAGCCTGGAATGTTGTTACATTTGTGTCATCACTGATTTATTTGAGCAGTGTTTCATAGTTCTCCTTGTAGAGATCTTTTGCCTCCCTGGTTAGCTTTATTCCTAGGTATATTATTCTTTTTGTGGCGATGGTGAATGGGATTGCATTCCTGATTTGGCTCTAGCTTGATTGTTGTTGGTGTATAGGAATGTTAGTGAGTTTTCCATATTGACTTTGTGTCCTGAGACTTTGCTGGAGTTATTTATCAGCTTATCAAGCTTTGGGGCTCAGAATATGCAGTTTTCTAGATATAGAATCATGTAATCTGCAAGCAGGCATAGTTTTACTTTCTTGTTTTCTATTTGAATACGTTTTATTTTATTCATTTGACTGATTGCCCTGGCCAAGACTTCCAATATTACATTAAAAAGGAGAGACCATCCTTGTCTTGTACCAGTCTTTAGGGGGAAGGCTTCCAGGTTTTGCCTATTCAGTGTGAGGTTGGCTGTGGGTTTGTCAATAGAAGGCACTTGCTATACTGAAGTATGTTCCTTCAATACCTAGTTTATTGAGAGTTTTTAACATGAAGGAGTTTTGAATTTTACTGAAAGCCTTTAATGCATCTGTTGAAATAATCATGTGTTTTTGTCATTAGTTTGATTGGGATGAATTACATTTATTGATTTGCATATGTTGAACCAGCCTTGAATCCTGGGAATGAAGCCAACTTGATTGTGGTGGATAAGCTTTTTGACGTGCTACTGGATTCAGTTTGACAATATTTGTTGAGGATTTTTGAACTGATATTCATCAAGGATATAGGCCTTAAGTTTTTTTTGTTGTTGTTTTTGTGTTTCTGCCAGATTTTGATATCAAGAAGATGCTGGCCTCATAGAATGAGTCAGGGTAGAGTCCATCCTCCTCAATTTTTAAAAACAGTTTCAGCAGAAATGGTACCAGCTCTTATTTGTACATCTGGTACAGTTCAGCTGTGAATCCATTGTATCCTGGGCCTTTTTTGGTTGGTAGGCTATTCATTACTGCCTCAATTTCAGAACTTGTTATTGGTCTGTTCAGGGGTTCAATTTCTTCCTGGTTCAATCTTGAGAGGGTGTATGTGTCCAGGAATTGATCCTTTTCTTCTAGAATTTATATTTTATGTGCATAGAGGTGTTTATAATATACTCTGATTATTATTTGTATTTCTGTGGGGTCAGTGGTAATACCTCACTTGTCATTTCTGATTGTGTTTATTGAGTCTTCTCTCCTTTATTAGTCTAGCTAGCGGTCTATTTTATTTTTTCAGAGAAACAGCTCCTGGATTTGTTGATCTTTTGAGTGTTTATTTAGTGACTCAATCTCCTTCAGTTCAGCTCTGATTTTGGCTATTTCTTGTCTTCTCCTAGTGTTGGGATTTATTTTTTCTTGGTTGTCTAGTTCTTTTAGTTGTGATGTTAGGTTGTTAACTTGAGATCTTTCTAACTTGTTATTGTGGGCATTTAGTGCTACAAATTTCCCTGTTAACACTGCATTAGCTGTGTCCCAGAGACTCTGGTGTGTTGTATCTTTGTTCTCATTAGTTTCAAAGAACTACTTGATTTTTGCCTTAATTTCATTGTTTACCTAAATGTCATTCTGGAGAAGGTTACTTGATTTCCATGTAATTGTATAGTTTTGAGTAAATTTCTTAGTCTTGATTTCTAATTTGATTATGCTGTGGTCAGAGGGATTGTTTATTATGATTTCAGTTTTTTTGCATTTGCTGAGGAGTGTTTTACTTCTGATGATGTTATCAATTTTAGAGTACATGTCATGTGGCAATAAGAATAATGTATATTCTGTTGTTTTTTGGTGGAGAGTTCTGTAGATATCTATAAAGGCCATTTGATTCTGTGCTGAATTCATGTCCTGAAAATCTTTGTTAATTTTCTTTCATGATGATCTGTTTAATATTGTCAGTGGGGTGTTAAAGTTTTCAACTATTACTGTGTGGGAGTCTAAGTCTCTTTGAAGTTTTCTAAGAACTTGTTTTATGAATCTGGGTGTTGGGTGCATATATATTTAGGATAGTTAGATCTTCTTGTTGACTTGAACCATTTACATTTATATAATACCCCTTTTTGTCTTTTTTGATATTTGTTGGTTTAAGTCTGTTGTGTCTGAACTTAAGATTGCAACCCCTGCTTTTTTTTTCTGTTTTCCATTTGCTTGGTAAATTATCTCCATTTCATTATTTTGAGACTGTGTGTGTCATTGCATGTGAGATGGGTCTCTTGAAGATGGCATACTATTGGGTTTTGGTTCTTTATCCAGCTTTCCACTCTGTGTCTTTAATTTAGGCATTTACCCCATTTACATTTAAAGTTAGTATTGATATGTGTGGATGTGAGTCTGTTATTAGGATGTTTTGCAGGCTTGCTTATGTGGTTGCTTTATAGTGTCCCTGTTCTGTGTACTTCAGTGTGTTTTTGTCATGGCTGGTAATGTTATTTGCTTTCCATATTTCATGCTTCCTTCAGGAGCTCTTGCAAGGCAGGCCTGGTGGTAACAAATTTCCCTAGCTTTTGCTTGTCTGTAAAGAATCTTATTTATCCTTTGCTTATTGGGCGGATATGAAATTTTGGGTTGGAAATTATTTTCTTTGAGAAGGTTGAATATTGGCCCCCAATCTCTGCTAGCCTGTAGGGTTTCTGTTGAGAGGTCTGCTGTTAGTCTAATTTTCTTCCCTTTGAACGTAATCTAACCTCTCTCTCTAGCTGCCTTTAACATTTTTTTCTTCATTTCGACCTTGGATAATCTGATGATTATGTGTCTTGGGATGACATTTTCATCAAGTATCTTACTGGGGTTCTCTTCATTTCCTGAATTTGAATATTGGTCCCTCTATCTAGGTTGGGGAAGTTCTCATGGATGATCTCTTAGAATATAGTTTCCATATTAGGTCCATTATCCCATCTCTTTCAGGGACATAAATGAGTCATAGATTTGGCCTCTTTGCATAATTCCATATTTTTTAGAGGTTTGGTTCATTCCTTTGCATTCTTTTATTTGACTCTTCTATTTCAGAAAGCCAGTCTTCAAGCTCTAGATTCCTTCCTCCATTTGGTCTATTCTGCTATTAATACTTGCGATTGCATTATGAAATACTTGTAATGTGTTTTTCTATTAAGTCAGTTACATTCTTTTCTATAGTGGTTATTTTGTGTGTCAGTTCCTGCATTTTTTTATCATAATATTTAGCTTTCTTGGATTGAGCTTCAACATCCTCCTGTGGCTCAATTATCTTCTTTCCTATCCATATTCTGAATTCTATTTCTGTCATTTCAGTCATCTCATACCTGTTCAGAACCCTTGCTGGAGAATTGATGCAGTCATTTGGAGAAAAGAAGGCACTCTGGCTTTTTGAGTTTTCAGGGTCCTTGTGCTGATTCTTTCTCACCTTTGTGGGATTATCTGCCTTCAAGCTTTGAGGTTTCTGACCTTTGGATTGTTTTGATTCCCCTTTTATCTTATTAACTTTGAGGATTTGATCATGGTATAAGGTGCATTCAGCCATCTGGCTTTGTTTTTGGAAAATTTTAGGGTGACAATTCTGTTTCCAAATCCTGTACTTCATGCTCTAACTCTTGGGTACTTGGAGTGGGCACCACTTTTGTTCTCTGTCTCCTCAAGCTTAGGAATCTACTGCATTGGAGGGACTGAAATGCATCAGGAGAGTGCTAGCAGAGCCTGGGTGCCTGCTCCCTTCAGGCATTCACCACAGTGGTGGAGGCAGTGTAGCTTGGGAGGGTGGTCTGCTGGTGACTGTGCGTGTGATCACACTGGAGGTGGTATTGGCTCCGAGGCAAAGTGCTGGCAGGTGCAGGTCTCTGTGCCTTCTCTTTGTTCTGCAAGCAGGAGTGGTCACTCAGCATGGGGGAGGATCTGCTGTTCTCTGTACAGTGTTAGCACAGGGGCAAGGTGCCTGCAGGGGAAGGGCTGGTTGACTCTGTATCTCCCAAGGCTCTATATGCAATGGTGGTTGGTGGAGAGGGAGAACAGGACTGTACTCCTGCATGCTGGTGAGGAAATCAAAACCCAGCCATGTAGACAGGTGCCAGCAAAGTGATGTGAGGAGTAGCTGTGGGCCTGGAATAAGCAGCAGCATGGGGAAAAGTTCACAGGCTGGTACACAGCCAAAGGGCCAGCTCGCTGGAGCTCTCTGCTGGTTGGGCAAGGTCTGCCAGCCAGAAGCTATGGTGCAGGCCCTCAGGGCACCCAACACTGCCCTGAAAGCAGGCATGGCCAGGCTGGGGCCCCAGGAGAGACCAATACATCAAAGCCTACTCAGGTCAAACTAGTCCCATCTGATGGGCAAAACTACCCTTCAGAGATCAGGTCCAACAGTTCCCTTGGGCTAAAGTGTCTTATGGGAGCAAGTTGAGTTGAAGGGGATGTGTGACCCTGGCCATCCTCCACTACAGAAGCTCCTGCACCAAACCCTCTTGGCTCTACATGAGCTGGCTTGTTGCCCCTACCACTTCTCTAAGCAGCTCTCCCTGACAACTCAAGTGTCCATAGTGAACAAGGGGTCTCCTCTTGGTGGTGTTTCAGAGGCCTCAGGAAAGAGCAAGTTGCTCCTTCCCAGTTCAACTCACTCTTTCCTCCAGAGCTGAACCAGGAGCAGGTCCCAGTGTACAGTAGCCCTGTGCAGGGCTCCCAGCTTCCTCCCCCTTCAGCCCAGCCTCTGTGTCTTCTCTCCATCCGCTTTTAGTGCCTTCTCTCTGAAGATCTGTCAGGAGCATGCCAGTTGTCTCAGTCCCTCAGTGGCAGCTGCTCCACCTGGCTGCATCTAGTCAGCCATCCTGCCCCCACCTTGGCTTCTGCTTTTTATATTTAAACCAGCTATAAAAATATAAAGATTAAAGTATACAAAAAGTGTATT
Source organism: Symphalangus syndactylus (assembly GCF_028878055.3). Classification (NCBI taxonomy): domain Eukaryota; kingdom Metazoa; phylum Chordata; class Mammalia; order Primates; family Hylobatidae; genus Symphalangus; species Symphalangus syndactylus. The sequence goes on from NC_072426.2 coordinate 31,761,989, forward strand.
TCAGCACTTTTTACTTGTCTGGAGGAAAAACAGTTTTATAAATCTCACCAGAAGTCATTACAATAAGATTTATAGTGCACATTTTCTTACATTGTATCCAAGACATATAAAAAGTTTTAAATTTCGTTCACGTATCAGTGGTTTATAACAATGGAATCACTTTTCCTTTGTCTATACCTACTATTTGCTTTTTTATGAAAGCATTTTTTTTTTTTTACAATGAGGAATGACTGGGGAAGAAGGGGTCAATGAGTCCATCATTTAAACTTTTAAAGTCATTATGTCACAATGGGAATTCTACTCAACAACAGCAGCTCATAGAACTGAATAGAATTAGTGCCTTGACTCATATTTTAAAATATAGACAGTAATCACTTTCATAACAAAAAAGGTCAATTCAAATTATTGGAGATCCCTATAAAGCCTTTTGGGCAAATACACCTGCTTCCTAAGCCTTATAATATTTTATTTACATGTATATAAAATATATTGCCATTTAAATGATGCACATTTTAGAAATGTGGTGGGTCATTGTGGTCCTTAAGTCCTTCCTCATATACATCTCAAAACTAAATATCTCTGTAATACGTTGTCTCTGCCTTGTGTCTTGAATATTTCTTTTATTTATCTTGCTTTTAAAGTAATACAATCATAAAACTTTGAGAGTAGTCAGACCTCAAGCCACATTAGTTAAAACTTATGGGACAGTAGTTCCTCTTTGGAGAAAAGAAATCTTAAGTATCCCCATGTTATGGGATTCCGGAACCCAGAGAGAACCCTTGGAAAGAGTTTACAACATGAGAATCCAAGTAGGTTGACTTCAGGCTAGCCCTGGGCAGACTATTTGACAAATCACTGAGAGTATTTTAAGAGTGATGTGTGTGCGTGTGTGTGTGTGTGTGTGTGTGTGTGTATATATATATATATATATATTTTGCTAGGATAAAATTTATGATTTGTAAATTACTTATGAAAGTACTGGGAAAATGGTCAGTTCATTTGGGCAGTATTCCAGCCATATTCAGCCTGTATTTGAAGCATTAAGAACACAAAGGTAGTCACTATGACTATATCACGGTTAAATAATTCCCTTTCAATACTCCATTGATTAAACAAATATTTACTGATTATGTATATTTGTGAAATAATTCTTCATCGCTCTTTAGCATTTCTGTATCTCTTGAGAGCAGGGGCATGAACTAGCCTTTTATTCCAGAAAATCTTTCCAAGGATGTTTATATAAAACAGAACATAGAGATACCCAGTGCTTCATCCAAATAAGGCTCTCCTTGTACTAATACTTATCTTTCAGTCTCTTGGGGTTTCTTTTATAATTTATTTTGTTTTTTAATTTGAATGTCTTTATTTGTATATTATAATTTAACAAGCTGCAATTTTAGCTTAACGAAAGCCACTCTATTCTCATAACACTTATAAAGTGTGGAAGTTTTGCAGAGAGAGGGTGAGTTATTTCCCTTATGGAGAGAAAGTATTGGGATTTAACCTCTTTTTTTTAGGTTAAAAGTTATTTGTCCCTTTTTGATAATTGAGATGGTATCTGCTGAGATTTGCAGGCTGGTGTGTACCTGAAGGCCTTGCTTTCTCTTGCATAGGGGGACACATCATAAATAAGATGGGCAGCTGACCTAGTCATCTAATGCAGTGGTGTCTAATTTGAAAGTCACATGTTCAAACTTGCCCGCAAATGTGTTTTGGTTGACCTGCCAGTATTTAAAAAAAAAAAAAAAAAAAAAGCTTTCAAATACAGTCTGTGTTCATATTCCTAACTGTTCTTGAAATATTTGAAGATGAGGCCATTCTACCACAGTCCCCATGACAGCAATGGCTGCAAAAGAATAGTACTGGATCCTCTCAGATGAAACATGTGCTTTCCAGTTTTCTGGCCCATGGGCTTCATTTGTCCTGTCGGATTCCTATAATTAATAACTTGTGAATGAAACATGCTTTAATTTCTAGTCTCCTATGCACAAAACAGCAAGAGTGGTATTTCATAAATATCAATCACATCATGTGATTTCCTGAACTGACCCTTCCCATGGCTTTCTCTCCCACATAGAAAACAATCTTTTGAAAAATAATAAAAATAATAAAATAATAAAAAAAGTTTTATTTTGCTCTAGAAAGCCCCATATGATCTTAGCCCACTTCACAGGCCTTCTTATCATACTTTCTTCACCCACCCCCATTATCTCTATTTATATGGAACTTCTTTCTCCCTGTTACCTGAACATGATAAGGTCATGTATTAGGATTTTGTGCACTTGCTGTTTTTTATGTTAGGAGCACACATAGCATGTTATCTCTCTCCCAGTGGCTTCTTTTCAGAGTCTTTACAATACCCTCCTTCAGTCAGCTCTATACACAGTTGTAAAAATAATCTCTAACACACAATCAATCTTGTCATTAATCGGATTTAAATACATCAAGAATTTTCCACTAACCACAGTGTAACAGTTAAACTCATTGGCATGATATACAAGGCCTACGGAATCCAGATTGAATATACATTTAGGTCTTATACTCCCACTCTCCCTTTATGAAACGTATGCTGTACAGACTCTACCATTTTCCAATTGGGTAAGCATTTCCATAGCTTTGTTTTTATTAGGCTGGTGAAAAGGTAATTGTGGTTTTGTCATGAAAACTGCAATTGCTTTTGCACCAACCCAATATGTTCGTGGTTATTCTCTTGGCCTGACTTTCCCCTTTCTTATGAAAAATCTAACTCAAACTATCATTCCCAGTCAAAAATATGCATAATTCATTAGGTATATTTTTCTATCTTCTGTGATACTGCAGCATTTTCTTAGACTTTTAAAATAAAAATAAATAAATAAAATAAAACCAGTGTGTTGAATGCTGTTCAAGTTACTCCTAAAGAGACTCCGAGTTCACTGAAAATAACGATCGGGTTTATACTCCAGTATACAGCATATTCTCAATAAACTTATTAAATTCAAGCAAAAACTAGTGAAAGTCATATCTGATTGCTGTTCAGTACTATGAGAAGACTTCAATATCAATGCTTAGAAGTCATTGGCTCAGTTCTGTTCCCCTTAGGTGACTCAAAAAAAAAATTCAATGTGCAAAGGAAATTGGGTTTGGACTTTGATTATGACTATGCAAGACAAACTATAGTCTAGGAAGCTTGTCCAACCCACCTTATTTTGTTGTTGTTCTGCTTTGTTTTGTTTTAGGCTTTTAGCATACCGAAGCCATGGTTTTTAGTTTCTGCCTCTAGTGATAAGTGGATGAGAGGACGAGGAAAGGGCCTTACTGGCCCAATCAGAAACAGAAACCAAGAACCTATGACTTTTTTCTCTCACTTGGACACTCCTGGGAGGTGATTTTGCATCATGTAACTTGATTCATTCAGATAGATGTGATAATGGATAAAAAGAAAACTCAAGTCCTACTGTAGCAGGCCATTGTCCATATAGATTATAGCTTAATAGCCAAACTTGGTTTCTTCTGAGAATAGAAAAGCCTTAACTTTATGGAATAAAGTAAAATTCTCATGGTTTGCAGTCAAGAAGAGACACTTCTGCTTGCTTCAATAAAGACAAAAGCAAGCACAACCTTCATGTTTGGGTCAGTTTCCTTTGTCTTCCAAATTTCAAGAAGATGACACGATGAGTCCCATGTGGATGCTGCATGAGCAATAGGTTTGCAGCATACTTCAGAAACTCAGAGTTTAGGGAATCCAAATATTTCATAATTGCCTACAAGTAAACTGGGATAAGCTTTGCTCCAGATAGAAACACTATCCAAATTATACTGAACAGTAAGCAAACCTTCTCTGGAGGGAAGCATTCTCTTTTGTGCCTTGTCAAATCATGTCATGCAAATATGGGCATTCACAGAATCAAAATCAAAAACATTCTGAAAAATAGAAAAGTGAAATAAGAGAGTAGGTGCAAGTGCCTTATTTGGTTAAAGAACTGGCTATGTATGTAGAAACAGAAAGGACATATATTAAAAGTTAGCATTGTTTGCTAGTGAGATTATCGGTGTCCTTAGAACATTTGATAACATATTTTTGCCAGTCATTTTCTGGAGAAAATCTCTTATGGCAGCAAATTCAAGGTGATAGTTAGCCAACAAATAAGATATTAGTGAGAAGGGAGACAAATTTAATCCTGCAGATTAAGCTAATCATAGCCTCATCTCCTTTCTGGCAGAAGCCAGTTCCTTCTATTCATAACTAAACCAGCCTTCCAAAAGAATTAGGCTCTCAATTCAGTCATAACATAAAAGTAAAAAAAAAAGTCTGGATTTCTGACTTTCTGCAAATATTTTTACCTGTGAATTTATAGACAGCTACATTTCATTCCTTTGCCTTCTTTCATATATTTAAAATATTGAGCATTTGCGTCAATAAAGCCACAGAAGATATATTTCTATTTATGTGACATTATAAAAACAACTAATGGGAAAACTGCCATGCCAATTCCAAAGTATGAGGAATCAATTGTTGGACAGATTGATTGTTGCCTTCCAGTCTGTGACAATGGTGGGGAGGGAGTTGGTTTGAGGAAAAGAGGCAATAGACTGCTGCTAATCCTGAAATTGTATTTCTGGCTTTTTCTTCATTCGATCTCATGCGTTTTCTTCTTTCAGTCTGATTTGGACTTGCCACTAGCATTTGAAATTATATAGTGCTTGACTCTTACAAAGGGAAGTTTGTAACTAGTTTGCATTTTTAAAGCTACTAGAGAATAAATAAATTTCTGATAACCTTCCCATCCAAACCAATTTATTAGAGAAAAACTGCTTAATTTGTGACTTTCTCAGAATTCAGGGAAATCTCACATATCCAAAATTAAGCATTCTTTATAAAAATTGTGCCATTTTCAGACATTTACTTTTCTTGAATCTCCTTGAAAGTCATTGCAAAAGCAAAGTGTTTCAGAAATAAGTACACTTACTTCTAACTAGCAGTCTCATAGACCATCAGTTGACATTTTTAAAGATACAGAAAATTTCAAGCAAAAACATTTAAAATTTGCTTTTTTCCTCACTAGGAGGATGCATTTGATTATACATTTTAGATGATTTAACACGATATTTATGTGGCATATAGAGTCCTTGCTGTGACTTCCGGATCTTTTAATATGAAAAAAATATTGAAAATAGTCAATTGCATTTGTCTTTAAACTTAGATTATAATAAAACTGATTTACTTTACCAGACAAACTATAGAGTAATGATTAATAGTACAGATCTTGGAGACAGAATGCCCAGATTTGAATCATAACTCTGCTATTTAATAGCTGTGCTATCTTGAAATATCAGGCAAGTTATTAATATCTCTGCACTTCATTTTATCATATTTAAAGTAGGGATGATAATGAAGCTTTTTAAGGTTGATGTGAGGATTAAATGAGTCAATATTGGTAAATTTTGAATATTATCTAGAATTTGGTAAGTGATGGAGGGGTGGTTAACCATCTTTATTAAGATTAATGAGCCAAACAAGCTCTGCGTAGTGTTAGGCATCTTATTTATTAACAGTGGTCCAATTGGGACATAACACTCAGCAGTACAATATGAATATTCTATCAGAACTTGCTTTCCTGTGGATTCCTCAACTGGAAAATAAAGCAAGGGAGAACTGTATCACCAAAAACATGAATGTAAAGGAAACAATCTTCATTTTTGGTGTGGTTTAGCTGTGTCCCCATCCAAATCTAATCTCAAACTATAATCCCCATAATCCCCATGTGTCAAGGGCAGGACCTGGTGGGAGGTGATTGGACCATGTGGGCAGTTTTCCTCATGCTATTCTCTGATAGTGAGTGAGTTCTCACAAGGTCTAATGGTTTTGTAAGTGTTTGACATTTCCTTCTACACACATTTACTCTCGCTCACCTGCTGCCATGTAAGACGCACCTGCTTCCCCTTCTGCCATGATTGTAAATTTCCTGAGGCCTCTACAGCCATGTGGAACTGTGACTCAATTAAACCTCTTTCTTTTATAAATTACCCAGTCTCAAGTATTTCGTTATAGCAGTGTGAAAATGAACTAATAAAATACTTAATAATATTAATTTTATTTCAACAGCAAAAGTAATCATTGATTATAAAGATGATCCAGAAATATCTTTTTAATGTCTAGGGCACAATATCTGGAACTTGTAGTTGTTTAGTTTCAGAAACTAACTCATAATTTTCAGATACCAACTAATAATTTTCAGATATTTATTTTTAAAATGCCCTGCATTCTGAAAGAGTAGTATAGCTTTGTTTTTCTGGTTATTGTTTTTATATTTAGGTTATGAGAAACCATAACAATTTATAATTTTTGTGGCACAAAGATGAACTATATGTATTTATTTATTTTTACCATATTAACTATGAGACCTATTTTCCTCAGGAACAGATCATATCATTGGCAATCTAGGCATTCTCTTAACCCAGTCATGCCCTAGAAGGTTAGTCGTTATAAAGGGCATGAATATAAAAACAGGAGACTGCCCTGAGGAGGAGGTGCCAGCCTCTGGCCAAGCATTGAGGTTTCTCTGGCCCAAGCAAATCACTGAGCCTGCTCCAAGTTTTGCCTCCTCTGCCATTATTGTTGACATGGTGTTGGAGGCTGGCAGATAATTTAACATTGTGGCTCCAATTCTAATTGTTTATGTGTTCACAAGCTGTTATTAGTTTTTAATAATATGTCAATGTTACTATTATTATTATTCTTACTCTTCTTATTATAACTATTTTCAAATAGAAATTGGTCTGTTTAGAACAGATCCCTGTTAATCTCTCATTAACTGATCCCTGACTTCACCATTTGATTTCTTTAACTCCTAGACCAAATCTACATTTGTTGCTTCTGATGTAAACAATGTCTGCCTATCTCATAATAGTCTTATTATTCTTAAAAAATAGAATAGAAAAAGAAGCAAAATTTATTTTCACAGTTTATATTTTATCTTTATCATTTATTGACTAATCACTACACATTGAGAAGTTCCTTTTATTTGGTGGATATATTTAAGAGTCTAGCTTACAGTCTTGGAAATTGTACCCAAGGAAGAGCATAGCTTTATGTGTGTTAGCATCACTGACATTAATTTTACAATTATGTACCTCTCTATACTTAACCTTAGTTACATGTTTCTCATTCCATATTTTGTACATATTCTAATTTATCTCTTAGTTCATTAAAGAGCTCTCTGTATAACCATGTTGCTTTGAGAAATGTGGCTTAGTAATTTCTCAAGGACAATTGGAAAAAAGTTTAAATTGTTTATAAATATTGTAAGAAATTGCCACCTTTCCCTAGATATTCTTTCTTTAAAACAACAATATGAATTCATTTTTCACCAATATCTTTTATAAGGCAACTCAACAATATTTATCAATACTTCATCCCACTTTCTAGAATAAGACAGACATTCAAATTAATTTCCCCTTTCAAAGTGTTGATGGCTTGTGAAATTAGACTCAGGTAGATAGCCTGGAAAAGTGTATTAGCCTCTCCCTCTCACTCAGACTTTCTGAATGAATAGACAGCCTTTCCTCTATTTAAAAGATGCTTATATTTCATTTCAGAAGCATCAAATGTCTCTATAAAGAGAAAAATGGGAGTCAAGAGGATTGGTATTTTTCAAGTGGGAGGAACTCAGACTAGATTCTATGACTAAATGTAGAAACAACCCTCCAAAAAACTAGTTTATTAAAGCCATTAAGTTAGTATAACCACTTCATTTTGAAAAATAGATACAGCAAAATCTAGTGTTTGGTTTATGCATTTATTTTTAGGTATTTTTTTCCTTATGGAAAAAAGAACTTTTACATAGCTTTTTGTCTATTTGTTTAGTATCAATATGAGTTGAGAGGAGACATGTTAAAATGCTGGAAAAAAATGTAGACAAAAAATGAAATCAAGAGAGAAAATAGTTCATGATAGCAGGATCCCTTCCTGTTATATTGCAAGAATGTGGATTTATATTTATTTTATAGTCTGCTTATCTTCATGCAAAAATAAAAGCAAATATGCAAAAATGGAAGTTATGAGATTTACTGATTATCACACACATAACTGGAAATTTGAAAAGCTGATATATTATTTTATCAAAATGAATATTTTATAGAAAAATTAAAATGCCTTTAATGAAGTATATCACAAGTTACCATAAAGAACTGTCATAAATGGACAGTATTCCCAAACCTATAATTTGCCCTAGTTCTAAACAATCCAGCTAAATAATTCTGTCCTTAAAACTGTGAACAATCACACAACCAAGTCTTTTCAGAAAAGCTTTTACACAATGTGTCCAAGTGAAAGGAGTAAAGCCAACTGTCAGTGCTAATTGCTTAGCAGGAATATTCTAACAAATTCAATTCAGATGAAATAATGAAAAATAAAATGATTAGTTATTAATTTAATTGCTTTGAGTTCTCTCTAGCTTTGGAGATATTTTAAAAAGAGAAAACAAATAAATAAATGAATAGTAATTTTAAAAGAAGGAAATGAAACTAATGGCAAGTGAAATATTACCCTGTGGGATCAACAGACGTGTCTGCTGCCTCCTTTGTTCAGCCCAGCCTGTATACTCAACAGAACACATAAGGGTGTGGCTGGAACCTCATCTCAGACTCCCTCATCCTCTCAGAGCTCAACAGCGGCGAGTCCATCGCTTTTGTTGGTCACGAAGGACACTGTCAACAACACTGTCTGAAATCTGCAAGCCCCTGTGTATCAATAGTTTCCAAAATAAACACCCCAAATAAAGGAGAATCACATATTGCCTGGCAATAATCTAGAGGATCTAAACACCTTATTTTCAGTGACTTTGTTTGTTTTGGATTATTCAAATCCTAGTAAAATGATTTAAATTCTCTTTGGTCATCTATTAATACTAACAATATTGATCAGGTGGGGTTCTGGGTGCCTAATTACCATAAAAGACACTTAAAATGTTTAAGTAGTTTAATAACATCTTTCAGTTAAAGATATGACTTCAGATTAGTGGACTTAAAAGAGCTTATAAGACTTCTTCCTAGGCTTTGTCTCCTCCTGGTTAGATAAGTACTGCACACACATGTATGTGTGCTCACGTACACACTCACATGCACACACCCCTTTACATTGCAATTCTTCATTGAATAAATATCTACTGAGTATCTTTCATATGCCAGGTACAATCCTAGGTTCTAGGATGGAAAACAATTGAATAAGGAAAAGTCATTGCCACAAAGATTATAGTTGAGTTACTTCCTACTTCATTTTATAAGTTAATTAATTGAAAAAAATCATGATTCAACTTCATATATTAAATCAGATTTTCTAACCCAATTAAGCATTTCATTATAGAGCATATTTACTAATAATTTGAGCATGTTGATGTTATCTTTTAATAATAACACTATCATCTACCATTATTTAATATTTTGAAGGAATAAGATACTGTGCTAAGAGTTTTATATAAAATATTCATTAATTCAGCAAACATGTATTAGTATCTATACCTTACTGGAAACTAGTATAGGCTAGGGCTTCCCATGCATTTCAAATAAAAAAGCTGATGCTTCAACCCAATAGTGGTGATTAAATTCAACTTTCATATTCAAATGACTAATAGAAGGAGGTTCTCTATACTCCTACCTCCTTTACATTTTTTAACACACTGTGAAATAATAAAATACAAAGAAACAGCAACTCCCAGAAAGCTCTACTAAGAGTACTCTCTATCTCTTTCTATTTCATAGAAATTTCGTTACTGAAGCAAAAACCCACAAAAATAAAAATTTTACTTCAGATCCCAGCTTCTTGTGACCCATTGCTTGCTGTAAGGTATACATTTATTTTGCTGTCTATTTTTTTCTTTAAAATATTTTCAAATTTACAGAAAAGTTGTAAGAACAGAATATTATTTTTTCCTGAACCATTTCATAGAACATTGAAGATGTGTTAGGCCTTTATTCCTGAACACTCAATTTGTATTTTCTATAACATGGACATTATCTTTAAGGCCAATACAAGCATAAAAATCAGAAAATTATTAATGACATGTTATAATCATCTAAAGCACAGATTATCTGAGCAGAAGTTTCTAAAATTTTTTTTTTATAAACACTGACCAGCTCAAAAGTACATCAAGTATAAAAGGAATTCTTGGCATTTAATGATAAAGCACAAATGCAACAATAAATTGAAGAGTTGGAAGACAAATGCAAGCTACTTACTCAGAATATAGAACCAAACAGACATGTAAATCAGAAAAGCTAAGATTAGAAAATCAGAGTCAACTCAGGAAATACAACATTTGAAAAATCTTGACGAAGGAGGCTTTCAGGGACAGTGATGAAACCCTTCCAATGAGACCTTCAGAGACATGGTCCTGCCAAAGCTTCACTCACTATCGGGAAAAGAACTAATCCCCCTAAGTAAATGTTAAAATGACCTTTGGAAATGAAACACAGGTATGCTTACACAAAACATTCTTACATAGTCAGCGACTCTTCCATCTTCCCCACATACAGCAGAGATACAGAGATGAGGGATGGGAGCAGGCGCAAATCACTCAGTCAATCTTTATTTTGACTACCTAAGATTCAAATTGTCCTGAGAGAATGAATCTTTTTCCTGTGGATTGTGGGAACAGAGCTACCACTTGTAATACAGCCTTAGAAGTAGGCAGGGGACATGTGGATTATTATCTCTCAGACCTGCTACTTTAAAATAATCATGCAAAATTAAAATAAATCAAACAAACACCCTCCCCTAATATCTGTCGTACCATGTTATACAAGCCATAATATTTTGGATTACAATAGACCCTTGGAGAAATAATACTTGAATATTCCTTCCTCTTGCATGGCCCACATGTGGTCAACATGTGACTTGCATTCCTCCCCCTGCCATTGAAGAGTGGACAGTTAATACCCCAGCAGTCCTCCAGAAGAGGCTGTTTTTGCTTTCTCAAGGGTGAATCATTAGTCCACAGATCCCCTTGACTGCTGGGAGCATATAGCAAGCAAGTTTTGACGGTTCCCGTTGAAGAACCCCCCAATAATACTGGAGTTAGAAGATAGCTCCCTCAGTTCTTTCAGTTGGTGGGATTTTATCAGAGGGCTCTGGGAGAGATTTCTTGAAAACAATAAAATTGATGAATTATATAAAATTATTTAAACTATTAAGAGACATGCAACTGGGAGGCACTGAATAAGTGTTAGGTCAAAAAAAAAAAAAAAAAAAAAACCTAAGCAAGTGAAAATACGTCTTTAATAATGCTAGAGAAAACAAAATATTGAAAGAAATATAAAGCAATCCTTGTAGAGTACATGACTGAGCTCTAAATGCTATCATTTAGTCATAATATAATAAACATGAATATTCATTTGATTGAAATTATGATACATTATTTCAAGACGATGAGAGCACAAAAGTGGAGATTTGTGTGATAAGGGCTGGAAAACGAAAGCTAAATTATCATCTTCCATAGTGGGAAGCCAATAAATAAAGCCTATTAATAAAAAAATCAAGACACAGTAGTATAACCATGTTATTTAGAGATATAGAGAGATCTTAAAAGAATCAGCAAATATAGTTGCGAGTGGTTGCATCTGTGCAACAGGAACTGGGCTGGGAAAGAACACAGGAAATTGCTGTTTTTGTAGCAAACCTAATAGAACCATTTGACACTTTAAAGTACATACATATAAAGTTTTATTAAAATAAAAAGTAAATTGAAAAATACTATACTGCATATGTTGAAATCTAAATGGCCCTACAAATATTATTTTTAATGTACATTTTACATTTATTTGAGGTTAAGTTTGCTTCCCTGAGATATGTAAGCTTGACAGCAGTCTAGTTGGAACTTTAAGAATACAAAACTGAAAATATTTACTTTCCTGCAAATGGAAAAAAAATTGAGCTACTGACACTATAGTAAAGTAGAATGTTTACTTACTGATTACTTGCTGATTACAGAAACTATAATCACCGCAATGGTAGTAATTTTAGCCAAAAGGACAGAAATCTTACGTAATAACTCAGAATTATACACATAACAAGCCTTTTATGAAATACTGAAAAAATATACCCATAGAAAAATATTAAGGAAAGTTCACTGTCACCATTTTACAGTCAGCAGGATTATGAATAACTCCAAGAGATGCTGCACATCACAGCTGTGTCTTGCAATGTTTCTTTCAAAATTTTAACATTTACCCCAAAACTAAGAGTTATAAGATCATTCATCATCAGTGACCTTTAAAAAATTTGTCTGTGATGATTTGAAAATTTTTGATTTGATTTCATCATGGAAACTACTTTTGGATGTTTTAATTTCAAGTTACAAATGTATTAATGGCTCAAAAATATATGTTGATAAGCTCAAGTGAGCCTATTATTATATTATTTTATCACATATTTGTTAATGGTGCCTGATTTACTTGATGAATGAAATTGTAAGTCTTGACCCAAATGAGTACCAATTTACATTTGTAATATATATCCGGAAAAGGGAACTGACAGATTCTCGAGTGCCAGCGGTCTCAATTTGTCTAGGCTAGATGTAGTCCTAACAGACAGAAACCACATAGGATAAATGACATTCTTTGACTACTTTAACCTAAGCTTTTATTCTGCCTTTAGATTTTACCAAATAGATGGAAGAGTAAGGCGAAACTAGTAAAAAAAAATCCTGCTCAAAAATGCAGGAAATAAAATTAGAAAAGCTATCCAAAGGTCTAGAGCAAAACTTGCCTAGGTCACCTATGAGATTCCAAATGCAGCATTCATTGGCATGGGAGAAACCTCACACACAAATGTAACTCCCATGTAGTCTCTAATCTTAACTCCCATAATCAGCAATGTCAAAACCTCCCTTTCAGATTCTGCATTTGTGATCCATAAACCCTACCAATCATGGGTAGTACATCTCTTTCTAAGGGTATAGAAGTAGAAGTAGGAAAGGCAAACAAAATAAGGTGTGAGACTCTTTGCCTAACGTTGCCTGCAGGTATCTATTTTTGGAAAAAAAAAATGAGAATACACGTTCCAAGATGTTTTCTAATGATAACAATTATGATGCAAGCGGAACCTTGGAAACCCTGAATTGTAGACCTATGAGCCCTGGTAATTTGTCATGGGAAATAAACAAACAAATTAAGAAAGAATGAGATTAATTCACTGGCAGTGCTGTTTCCAAAGCATGATATTACAAGACTTGAGCATTTTGGGAGGTGGGTGGGGACAGCAAGGGAAGACAGGGTCTCACTCTATCACTCAGGCTAAAGTGCAGTGGTGCAATCACAACTCACTGCAGCCTTGACCTCCTGGGATCAAGTGATCCTCCTGCCTCAACCTCCGAGCACCTGGAACTACAGGCACTAACCACCATGCCCAGCTAATTTTTTAAAAAAATTTTTGTAGAGACAGGATCTCACTGTGTCTCCCAGGGTGGTCTTGAACTCCTAGGCTCAGGTGATCCTCCCACCTGTTCCTCCCAAAGTGCTAGAATTACAGAAATGAGCCACTGTGCCAGCCAAACCTGAGCATTTTATTTCAACTGCAATTTGTACAATTTAAGACAAGGAAAAAGAAATCAACACACTTAAACTTAAGCAGAATTCTTAGAAGATCACCAACCTACCAATCGTGAAGACAGATCCCACACTATGCTCCAATCCTTCTCCCCACTACTTGCATTTGACACTCCTTATACTAGATACCTTCTTGGAAATATCCTTGGCATTCCCCCAGAGCCTGCCATACACGCCTAGGTTAAAGCAGATGCTAAATGCACACACATACACACAACACACAACATAGACACTCAGGAAGAAAGATCGAAATAGGCCTTTTCAGACATAGATATTAAATTATCATACAAAAGATATTTCTACCTAGAAATGGGAAGTCAAAGTATTTCATTTAAAATTACATTCATACATATATCACCAATCAATGGTAAGTTCATTCTGCATGTGGACTGCAGTAAGTGTCCTGCCTGTATTCACAATCTTTGCACTACAACTTCACAGTTCCTCCCATAGAGAGATGCTATTCACCTGCCCTTTAATTCTGAGTTTAGCCATAAACTTGCTTTGGCTAAAGGGATGTTACCAAATGTGACTAAGCAGAGGCTTGTACAATTGGGCTTGTTATTTTCTCCTGTCACTATTGTGAAAAATTAAGATCATATGCATATTAGTTTACTGAAAGATAAGAGATAGAAAGCCCTGTCCTTGCCCTAGCTGAAAACTGCCAACTACAACTACTACTGCCAACAACTTCTAGTTTCCACATGGAAACAAGAAGAACCAACCAATTAAGACTGATGTAAATCACCAACTCTCAATCAGATCTGCGAGCCAAGCAAATGCTTATTGTTTCAAGCCATTGAGATCTGGAGTGGTGTGTTATGTAGTGTTAAACATAACACATAGCAATCTCTCTTTTGAGGACATTCATAAGAATATCACCAAAAATGCATGGAACTAGTTAATTAATGGTTAAAAAAAGTTATAATAAAAATATCAGGTCGTAGAGTTTGAAAAATATCACACTGAAACTCAAGTAACTTGCAAAGCCATAGTTGGAAGTTTAAATTGACAAGAAGCAAATAAATATAAAAATAGATTCTTACATAAATAAAGTGCATTGTATTTGTTTCCTGAAATTTACTTCTCCTGGCAAGAGGGACCCTATTTTTATGAAACTATCCGTTGGTATTGGAAATGTTTAGATAAAACGTATAGCCATGCTATGATAAATGTATTGCATTTCTCAAACTGTTTGTTATTAAATGTGAAGACATCATTGTAGCAAACTCTATTTCCCAGTAAAGTTGAGGCACGGATTGATAACATTTGCAATACATCGTCATCAATTCAAGGAAAGTCTTTTGCTCCTTATCAATCCTTTCTTGTGTTCTTGTTGTACTACATCTTCCATTCTCTTCCAGAACTATTCTACAACTTCACTGTCTATTCAAGCCCCCTTTCTGATATTAATCATTTCACTCACTTGACTTATAAGGCACTATGCTATTATTCTAGTTTTCTATTTCTACCACAATATTAATCATTTATAAATAGAAAAATATTTTAAACATTTTCAAAAATTCAAATTTTTGTGTTAAAGTGATTTGGTAATATACTGCATCCCTAAAGCACATCCAGGATAATACTAAAAAGAAAAAGAAACAAAAT
Organism: Symphalangus syndactylus; assembly: GCF_028878055.3. Classification (NCBI taxonomy): domain Eukaryota; kingdom Metazoa; phylum Chordata; class Mammalia; order Primates; family Hylobatidae; genus Symphalangus; species Symphalangus syndactylus. The sequence continues at coordinate 31,777,181 of NC_072426.2, forward strand.
CATAAAAGCAGAAGATATTTTTATGAAATGCAACCATTAAAATACAATTAAGAAAAGAGAATAGTTAAAATAAGTATCTAGAACAATTAAGAAAACAAATCAAAATTGTAAGAAAAAAGTACTTGGAAAAGGATGATAAAACTAAATGAAGTAAGGAAGACAGATCTAGAAAGTTCCACATGGGTCTAATCTGAATACAGAAGTTACCCACCTCCTAAAAACCTCAATAACAAAAATTAATGAACAATAAATGAATAGTAAGTAGAAAATAATGTCTTTAAGCTCTTCAAAATAAAATAACATATAGCAACATTATCATAGTAATGCTAATAAAATTGATGACACTTAATGTTGAGGCAATCACACAAAACAAAAGGCAGAAAGATAATGAGGGAGAAATGCGCTAAACATGGCTACATTTGTTTTGTTTCAGGCTAAACAAGATAAATTTTCTAAATAACATTGCATTGTTAAATATTTCTGGTTCATTATTTAGGATAATTTAATAAACTGAAGAGTGTGTTTAGTAGTGTCAAATTTCATAAAAAGTGCTTATTCCAAAGGAAAACTAAAAATTGATTTTTGATCACTAGAAAGGGTATATATTATGAGTCTTTAAAATTGTGTCTTTATAAGGAAAACAAATGTAAAACAAATAAACAAAAAAAAATATTAACAGGACTGGGGCACAAAATATGTACCAAGAAGGGAAGGAAAAACAATGTGAGAGAGAGAAGAGGAAAAAAATCTTAAAACAATGGCTCATTTATTGACAATTTGAGTTGTGTTCCTAACAAAACAATAAAAAATACTAAATGTAAAATAAATACACCTGCAAAGGAATAAAAAAGAAGCTTATTTTAGTGCTGCAGAAGTTTTTCTAATCAGTTTCTGCAAATCATAATCTTGAAATCTATTATTTATTTTTGTGAGCCCTTAGCATTAAGTTAATATAAAGAGTGCCTGAAAAATACACTTTCTAATTAATTTGAGGGGTTATTGTCAATGAAACATTTTTGACCTGAAATTGACAATATCTAGATTCTAGTCCATTTCTTTTTAACTACCTCATCATGTTAAGTTATGCAAGTCATCAAAACTCTGGATCATTATCTTATCATCATTAATACAAGATGGTTACCATATGTTGCCATATAGTTCCATTTTGAGAGCTTGATACATTATTGCAAACACTGTGATATGTGATGTACAGTTAGTTCTCTGTATCCATGGTTCTGCATCACCAGATTTAGCCAATGGTGAACCAAAAGTATTTAAGAAAAACATAACAATAAAAATAATACAAATAAAAATACAGTATAGCAACTATTTACATAGCATTTTCATTGTATTGGGCATTATAAGTCCATTAGTGATGATTTAAAGTATAAGGAAGAAATGCATAGCTTATATGCAAATACTATGCCATTTTATATAAAGGACTTGAGCACCCACTGATTTTGGTATCCACAGGAATCCTGGCACCAACCCCCTGCACATAACAAGGGATAACTGTATATAATCTTGATTAAATCCTACCAACAGTATTATTAGGAGAATTTTTTATCCCTGTTTTAAAGATAGGGAAACTGAGGCCAAGAGACATTAAGTAGCCTGCACAAAGGCACACAAATGCATCTTAGTATTCCTGTTTGCCTCAGCTATTATGCAGTACTGCATCCAGGTGGTTGTAATAAAACAGCTATGAAAGAACTCGTGGCATGATTAGTTAGACATGTTAATTGCTCACAATATATAATTTCAGGTGAATTAAAAGTAGTTTATTTCCATTAGCCACTGCCTCCTACTTTTCTTATGTCACCATTAGGGATGCATTACTTTGGGATATCAGATACCATTAAAATGGGAACTGAAATATGGCAGAAAGGTATGAATCATTAAATACTAGCTCATAACAATCAGCCAAGGATAAGACACAAGATAATAATCAGTAGACAGGAGTAAAAATATGAACAAACTTCAGAATATTCTCTAAAGCAAATTCCATCTACTTCAGACATTATTAACACTTGACTGATGGAGTACAGTAGTTACTCTTTTTCAGTATTTGTAAAAACAAATCTAGAATCTCAGGTCAGGAAAAGGATACAGAGTTGAAGCCACTTTCGGACCAGATAAAAATGTTCAGAAATTCTGGTAGACAGAGTTATAGAAACCCATCTGTCTCTAAAAAAATTATGTAAGGAGAAAAGTTAGCAATTCAAAAATGAGAAAGAAAACAGAGACTGTTTTATTCCAGGAAAACTGAACAACACCAGCAGCTACTCAGCTACCAGAGCTGTTTCATCTTTTCAAATAGAGGATCCTACAAAAATTGGATAGCAACAATGAGAGAATGAAGACAGCTCCGACTCAGCTCAGTCCTTTCCACTTGGCCCCATAATCCCTGACAACCAGTGTGAGTTTGTATCTATAGATAAAAATCATTTTGCCATCTCAGATCAAAGAAAAAAATGAGTTCATTCTGAGAATGGAATGTGTCAAAAGATTATTCATACTCTTGGCACTAAAGATTAGTATCGTATGCTCGAACACTTCTTTCACAAAGGACGAATGAACGCAGAGATCACATGGAGTTAGAGGAACCAGCATTCACTTGTAGGAAAAATGTTAATCAATGATCATAATAATGCTTATTAAGGAAAATAATTAATTTGTCTGGAGATTTTCAATTTCTATCATTGTGCTACTTTATGAAGACTATCTTATTTAATATTCTCAACAACCTCATGAAGTAGACACTGCATTTTATACATGAAGAAGCTGAGAATAAGAGAAATTATGTGACATGACTAAAACAATTCAGATATGAAACAATGAACCATAATTTGAAATTGTCTGAGTGCAAAGCTTTTGTTATTAATTACTAATTATGTAAACATTTTGAGTTTTATTAAGTTTTTTGGGATAAGGCTCATACTATCATTTTCTGGATAGCATTTGTTAACAAATACTCTCTCATTCTCTCAAAGAATATAGATAAAATATATAGAAATGAATGTATCTATGTATCATCTAGAAATTAATATATACCTGGGGTCCTCAAAATAAAAAAATGATTATAATGAAAAAACTATAAGAATTTTTTTCTATATGAGTTTACAACTCATGTTATAAAAACTTATTATTATTATGTGTTTAAACAGAATCTAGTTTGAGAAACTAAGAAGGATAAGTATGAAAAGCCCCTATCAGAGAAACATGAATTCTGCTAAAACTGAAGCAAGAACAAAAACAAAACTTATGAGGAAGCTTGGGTGGAAGAATGGTGAAATCATTGCTGCTTCATATAAAGTTTATAGAGGCAATGCCCCAAAGAAACCAGCAGTTTAAAAATTAATGACTAATTTTAAGAACTGATGAGATGATGTTGAAGATGAAGCCCACAGTGATAGACCATCCACATCAATTTGTGTGGAAAAAAATTGACCTGGTTCATGCCCTAAATGAAGAGAACTAACAACTAACAGCAGAAACAGTAGCTAACACCATAGATAGCTCAACTAGTTCAGCTTAACAATTCTGACTAAAAAATTAAACTTGAGCAAGGTTTTCACAGAATGGGTGCTAAAACCACTGCACCTAGATTAGTTACAGACAAGAGCAGAGCTTTCGATGTAAATGTTAAAAAAATGGGATCAAGATCTTAAAGCATTTCTTCAAACACCTGTAACAGGAGGTGAAGCACGGCTTTACCAGTATGATCCTGAAGACAAAACACAATGAAAGCAATGGGTACCAAAAGTTAGACATGGTCCACTCAAAACAAAAGAGGACCAGTCAAGAGCAAAGGTAATGGCAAGAGTTTTTTGGGGGCACTCAAGGCATTTTGCTTATTGACTTCCTGGAGGGCCTGAGAACAATAATATCTGCTTATTACGAGAGTATTTTGAGAAAGCTAGCCAAAGTTTTATTGGGAAGACACCCAGAAAAGCTTCACCAGAGAGTCCTTCTCCACCATGACAATGCTCCTGCTCCAGCTCATTACTATCACCAAACAAGGACAATTTTGTAAGAATTTTGATGGAAAATCATTAGGCATCAATCTTACAGTTCTGGTTTGGATCCTCTGACTTCTTTTTTTTCCTAATCTTAAACAATCTGTAAAGGGCACCCATTTCTCTCTAGTTAATAATGTAAAAAAATTTCATTGACATGGTTAAATTCCTAGGACCATCAGCTCTTTAGGGATAAACGAAATGGCTTGTATCATCACTTACAAAAGTGTCTTGAATGTAAAAGAGTTTGTTGAGAAATAAAGTATATATTTTTTGTTTTTATCTTTTATTTAAATTTTTCCATGAACTTTTTGAAGTCTCCTCATATGTGTATATACATATACATATATCCCCTATAAATGAAGAGAATAACACCATAATGTCTTCATATACAAATATAATTTGTACCTAATTTTTTATTATGAAAAAATGGAAAAGAGACAAAAAATAAAAACACTTGAGGTTAAATTCATTTTGAATGCCTACTTTTTAAAGTGCTATTTTCTATATAGGATTATGAATGCAAAAATTTCACTTTGTCCTCTGCTTACTAAGATTATTTATTAGGCCATGATGGATGCTGTCATACTCATAAAGTGTTCTTATAAAACACACAGCACAAGAAAACAGCTAAATAAAATGGTTCATAAAAACTGTTTCCATACACACAACTCAAAAAACAGATTTGCTGCTTATATAATTGTCTGAAAGTCTAAGCTGAGGACAGAGTCCAGATGGTAAAATGTACGGCCAATATGGTAACACCTAATTATAAAGGAATAAAAACAAAAGGCCTCCAATAATTAGATGGTGATGCAGACTAGAGCATACACTGTGCATAGGAGGGTTAAACAGAAGTGTTGCAGACCTAGATCTCAAGTAAGAAAAAGCAGACAGCAGCTATGGTACAACTGAAAGTAACTTCACTGAAGATATGAGGGATACACCACCCCGGGCAAGTCTCTGTATTATCTCAATCTTAGTCTCTTCATCTGTGCAATGAAGACATCACCCTTTATCATTTTAGGGTAATAGCTCTTCTGGAGATCCTAGTAGAAAAGATCCACATAGCCACATAGATGTGATAGTTTATATAAAATCTGTAGCATTCCAGACCCTCAGAGATGATAATTCCTGAATTAAATTATCTTTATGGTCTTTCCCAGATTGCCTACCTTTTCACTTTTCTCTTTCTGACACAAAAGAAAATTCACAGGCTAAGATTTGATCTATTTTTTATGACTATTTTCAGAATCAGATACCATAACTAAATAATTAAATAACGAAACTGATAGTTTGACACCATATATGTATTTGTGTGTTTATGCATGTGATTTCAATGACTATTTTTTGCAACTGACATCCAAGTTATCTTGGGTTTTACTTTACATATCACACTAACAACAACCCTCTAGTAATCAGTGACTATTTTTTTTTCTTTCAGGAGACTTCAGAGTGGCTAAATCTCTGACTGCAAATAGGCTTCATGCTTTCTGAACAATTCATGGGCAACTCACAGCATTTCTTGATGAAAATGACAGTGGCAAGGGCAGCCAACACTGATCCTCTGCCAATGCTAGGAAAAACTAACTCTGGTTTCTCACTCTTGACCAACCTTCAGGCCTGGGAAGAGGCTCAAGCAGACACTGAAGATGGACTTAAGGTCAGTTTTGCAGGGGCATTTTTGGTTCTGGATATCTGGATTAGGCAAGGAAGATAGCTCAAGCTCCAGGTTTATCCCTAAGGACAGACATGGCCAAAGCAAGGCCTAGGTATGGCCCTCTAAAGAAGCACAGGACACCTCTCTCTCTCTCTCTCTCTCTCTTCTCTTTTCTATGTGTCTGTGTGTGTGTGTGTGTGTGTGTGTATGTGTATGTGTTTTTGTGTTCCAAAAACTGTACTTGCAGAGGCTAGCACTATGGTTTAAATGTCTTTCAAATTTCATGTGTTGGAAATTTAATCCCTAAGTCAATATGATGATTGGAGCTGGGCCTTTGGGAGGCAATTAGGATTAGATGAGGATACCAGAGTTGGGCTTCCATGATTGGATTAATGGCTTTATAAGGAGAAGAAGAGAAACCTGAGTTAGCACACTTGTCCTGTTTCATCATTTGATGCCTCCCACCAGTTCATGATACAGCAGGAAAGCCCTCAGCAGATGCTGGCACAATGATTTTGGACTTCCCACCTTCCAGAACCATTAGCTATACAAACCTCTATTTTTTAAAAATTCTCAATCTGTGGTATTCAGTTAACAGAAAACAGACTAAGACAGCTAGAGAGGTATGATATAATCTGTAGTGCTCCAGATTATATCACAGCACAGAACAAAGGTTAAAGTGAGAAGAGAAAAGCAGGATTCTCTGCAGGCTAGCTGTGGAGGCCTGATCAGCCCAACGTGTCCCTATTTCAAAAAAATGCTCCGTTTGAGAATTATAAAGGTGAGCCTGGATATTAACATGGTTGTAAAGGTAAAAGTGTGAAAATAATAGATTAGAATATATTTTTTAATTAGTTTGCCTGCTTGGCATATAATGTTTAAATACATACAAATATTATATGTACACCTCCATTTGTACCCTTGCCCCAGGACCACAATATTGCAGGTAAGTTTATCCATTGCTCTTCTCCAAGATTATCCCTTAACACCCAATTTGAAGACTAAGTCACCTCATTTAGTCTTCTCAGAAGTAAAGTTGTCTGCTTCTCCCTCTACTACTTTCCACGCTCCCTGTATAGTACATACTCTATGTAACAAGTCCTATTAATGCAACCCTTGTTTGCAAATCATTTACTTTTCAAATTACTTTTGTAGTATGAGTTTTTCAAGCCTCATTTAGAAGTAAAGACTAGACATAAATGAGGAACTAAGTGGTTCTTTTTATGATGTCAATCTTTTGGAAAACTAAAACATAGTTTTTCCAGATTGAGAACATGTTGGTAACATTACTAGGAAAAGGTAGGAATATTAAAAAATTAAGTCAGCCGTCATTTTTTTACTACCTTATCTTGCTCACCACTCCAAAACACATACATATTATATGGCAGAAAACCAAATAAATGATTTAGAATGAGATGTGTTCACAAAAATTTGCTATGAATTATAATGCAACATATGTTATTTCACTATAAAGGGAAAATGCATTTTTAGAAAAATTGCTCTGAAGTTTTGAAAAAGGTTTTTCAAAACATGAAAGCATGATGACATTATTGACAAAATGACCATGACATATTTTTAAAACGCCAATAGCAAAGGAAGAAGGTCAAGGGTATAGTCGTATGTTCTAAAATTCAGAAATAAATTTTGAAAAATAATTTGAAGATACAATAGCACAATTCTCTCATTGATTTTCTTTTCTTTTTTTTTTTTTTTTTTTTGAGACGGAGTCTTGCTCTGTCGCCCAGACCAGAGTGCAGTGGTGCTATCTCTGCTCACTGCAAGCTCCGCCTCCTGGGTTCAAGCCTTTCTCCTGCCTCAGCCTCCCGAGTAGCTGGGACTACAGGCGCCCGCCACCACGCCAGGCTAATTTTTTTGTATTTTTAGTAGAGACAGGGTTCACTGTGTTAGCCAGGATGGTCTCGATCTCCTGACCTCGTAATCTGCCTGCTTCGGCCTCCCAAAGTGCTGGGATTACAGGTGTGAGCCATGGCACCTGGCCGTTCTGTCACTGATTTTAATGAGAGTCTGTGAATATTGTGAGAAACGTCCCCAATGGAAGTAAGCAGAGAAAATATCTGCAAATTCAAATTGGTTGCATTGGAGTTTAAATAAATGTAGATTGGGGGAGTAACCTTTTCAAAGCACAAAATTTGAAAAGAGACCACACTTCCAAGATCCAATACAAAAGGGAGGTGCAGGCAAAAGAGATTCAGGCAAGCTAAGGTCTATAGTGGCCTAAGCAACGTTAACATATATAATAGAAAAGGACGACTTGAGAGTTAATTTAAATATGATCATAAAGGAGGGAATAGTCTTTATTCCATGTCATTAGAGAGGAAGAAATGGGGCCAAGGGGTTCAGTCTCCAGGAAAGAAAATCTGAACTTAATGAAAAACCAGTGTTTTTTCTCTCTGCTGAGACAGCAAGTCAGCTAAGGAATTTTGAACATCAATGTCTGGATGACCACCTGACAAGACTATCACATGAGTGGCTTTCCACTGGTGGGAAGTTAAACAACACAACATTCATAGGTCACTTTCAATTAAAATATACCATGCAACTAATATTTATTTATTGATATACTTGAAATCACGCACACACATACAAACACACATACACACACAAAATTTTAATGGCATTCAAAGTTATATTTTCTCAATGTTATTTATCACATAAAAACATTGTGATAAATCACATATCAGTTATCTATTCTGACAATAATGCTTTGCAACAGAAAAATATCTTTAAAAATTCAGTGGCCTGCAACAACAAATATTGAATTAGCTCATGTGTTTGTGAAATTCATCTGACCTGGGCTGGATTCAAACAGTCTCAATGGGACTCACTCACATATCTGGCAATCACCTGGCTGACAACTATCCTTGGATGCCCTGAGCTTGTGTGGTTAGAGTAGCTTGGCTCTGCTTCACTCTAGCAAGCTCTAACAGATCCTGGAAGAGAACCCAGGCCTGTTTTCTAAGACTCTAGAAGGCTTGCCCACATAGGTGCTTATGGCCATGATAGAGGATCAGGAGCACAGGTTGAAATATGCAAATAATTTTGTAAGTTTTTTTGTGTGTCATACATTAGTACATCTTAGTGCCCAAATCAAGACATGTGGTTAGCATAAATTTCATAGTGGGAAGCCACAAGAATTTTATATTGCAATGGATGTGCATAAAAAGAAGCTGAAGAATTGAGGGTATTAGATGCAATCTATCTACCACACATCTAAAATTTCCAAATAACGACAAATAAGTACCATGAAGCACATTAACAAAATGTGTTCATACTTTTTCTGATACATTTAGTTTCTTTTTGTAAAGAAAATATTAATTGTAAAGAAAGCCATATAGATTAATAATAACTTCTATATTCAGATATTAAGTAAATTTTTACACAAATATTTATATTCAAACATGCATTGGTACATGTGTAAGAATATGTAGGAAATAACTCCTATTAGAATAGCCAAAGGTGAAAAGAAAAAGAAAAATCAATACTAAGTGCTAATGGAGCTAGAATTTATGTAGAAACCCCATCCCTCAAGGAGATGGCACTTAACTCTCCACCACTTGAGGGTAGATTATGTTTATTAAAGAATAGATTATAGAAAGAATGATTGTCATATGCAGAAGAATGAACCTGGACCCCTACCTCTTACCATATACAAAAATCAACTCAAGATTTATCAAATACTTAAATGTAAGACCTGAAAATATAAAAATACTGGAAGGAAACCTAGGGGAAACTCTTCTGGATATTGTTCTAAGCAAATAATTCATGACTAAGTCCCCAAAAGCACAAGCAACAAAAACAGATAAGTGGTACTTAATTAAACTAAAAAGCTTCTGCACAGCAAAAGAAATAACCAACAGAGTGAACAGACGACCTGCAGAATAGGAGGAAATATTTGCAAACTATACATCCAACAGAGTACTGATATCCAGAATTTACAAGGAACTCAAACAACTCAACAACAAAAACAACCCCATTATAAAGTAGGCAATGGACATGCATAAACATTTTTCAAAGATGACATATAAATGGCCAACTATAATATGAAAAAAAGTTCAACACCACTAATCAGAGAAATGCAAATTGAATTAATAAGGAAATATCATCTTATGCCAGCAGAATGGCTGTTATTAAAAGGTCAAATAATAACAAATGTTCGAAATAATGTAGAGAAAGGGTAATGCTTATACCTTCTTGGCGGGGATGAAAATTAGTACAGCCTCTATGAAAACAGTATGGATATTTCTCAAAGAACTAAAAGTAGAACTACCATTTGACCCAGCAACCCTGCTGCTGAGTACCCAAAGGAAGAGAAATCATTATATATACAAGATACCTGCCCTCATATGTTTATAGCAACACTATTCATAATAGCAAAGAAATGAAATCAACCTAAGTGTCCATCAACAGATAATTGGATAAAGAAAATGTGATACACACACACACACGCACACACATATACACACACACATATACTGGAATACTATTCAGCCATAAAGAAGAATGAAATTATGTCTTCACAGCAACATGGATGGACCTGGAGGCCTTTATCTTAAGTGAAACAACTCAGAAACAAAGTCAAATACCATATTCTGACATACACGTGGAGGCTAACTAACAGACATACATGGACATCTATTGTGAAATAATAGACATTGGAGACTGATAAGGGTGGGAGGGAAGTGAGGGATAAAAAATTAATTATTCAGGTGATGCATTACACTAAAAGCCCGACTTCACCACTATGCAATATATTCATGTAACAAAAATACACTTGTACCCCTTAAATTTATACAAAGAAAAAAAAGAATGAAAAAAACAAACCAAACCAAATCAAACAAACAGACCTTGTAGTGAAGAACCTGGCAACCACTACCTTGGCCCAGTGATCATGGCTAACATCACCAGTGATAAATCATGTTGGTAGCATGTATTCTTGATGTGATGTGATGACACTTCACTGCTGTGGTCTTCCTCCCCCAAATCTATGTTTCCTATCTTATGATGAAAAAACAAAGTTAGACAAATTTAAATTAAATAACATTCTAAGAATTATCTTAGACAACTTTGGCCAAATAATAGGTAAAAATAGGTATAAAAGGTAACCAATCACCTTTGATAGTATAAACATATTATATTACCATGGAACTTAATAATTAAAGTTTTTCATAAACATTTTTTTTTTTAAACGGAGTCTTGCTCTTGTCGCCCAGGCTGGAGTGCAATGGCATGATCTCAGCTCACTGCAACCGCCTCCTTCTGGGTTTAAGCAATTCTCCTGCCTCAGCCTCCTGAGTAGCTGGATTACAGGCACCTGCCACCATGCCTGGCTAATTTTTGTATTTTTAGTAGAGACAGGGTTTTGCCATATTGGCCAGGCTGGTCTCGAACTCCTGACCTCGTGATCCACCCGAATTGCTGGGATTACAGGCGTGAGCTACCGTGCCTGGCCTTGTGTAAACTTCTGAATCTCAATATAGCATTCTGCTCTACCACAGAGGATTCCTTTGTAATGATTTCATTTTACTGAAACTATTAGGGTATCATTTTAAAGTAACCTTGTTAGACAGTTTATATAACCTTGTTATATAACATTGTTATCATTGCCCTATGAACAGCACAACATAAAACAGCTTGTTTGCACATGAAAAATTTGATTTGAGTTGTATTTAAAAGAATTTATCATTTTCAATTTTGAATAAATAATTTTTCTGATTTAAGAGAATTTGAGGATGCTTTATTAAGACTAATAGTGTACAGCCTGCCTTTGTGTTGATGCAAATAATAAAAATAAAAAAGAGCAAATATAACACATTTTTATTTAAATGTGAAAAAAGCTCCAGCTTTCTGTTTATATTTAGAGGTTTAGATAAAGGTGACTAATTTTTAGAAAAGACATTATGTCAACATGATACTTAGATACAGGAGTCAAATTAATGAGCAGATACTAAAGCCATTGACAAGTGCATTGTTTATAATAGTATTATGTAAAAGTTAAAATTTTGCTTTTCTTACCAAATATTTTAAAGCTGAAACATTCTCAGAAAAGGAAAATGACAAGTCAAATTTTTGGCAAATTCTAGATAGCCTAGAAAACTAACTTAGATATTTTCAAATAGTGTACAACTTTTACTGAATTTTAGAATATCAAAGAATAATGTCAAGAATGATGGATGTAGACAAACTTCATATAGAAGCACAAAATTAAAAACCAAGCAAACAACGAATGTGTAAGTCATGCTACAAGGTGCTAAGAGCAATTAAGATAAAAAAATCAGATATAATGCCAACTAACTACAAGGCAGTTATTACTTGGTTTTGGAGAAGAAAGAGTAACGTGTTGAAAAGATAAATCTCAGTAAAAAATTAATGTAATGCATATGACATTGGAGTATACTATTTCAATTTGGGCCAGAATCATTTTAAATACTACTAACGAATAGTAGGACCAGGCTGATTCATGATAAATTAAAAAGAAAATACAACTTAAAAGGTCACTAGCTCTTTCATCAATTTATCCAAATAAGAACCTTTCCATGAACCTTTCATGTGGTACATAAACTTAAGGTAGGCATGACTGTAAGTATAAAGGTAATTAATAAAAATAAGTAAACAATTGGAATTGAGTGTTATCACAGAATCTGTCTTTTCCCAAATAACTTATGCAAATACATAATGATGAATGTTTGCATTTAGCTTGATGTCTTATAAACCAAACGCAAGATAATTTTGAGATCTATTTTTTAATTTGTGTCATCTCCCTCATTCACACCCCACGCCTGCCAAATATATGCCATCCTGTGTATTAGTTTTCTATTGTTGCAGTAACACATACCCACAAACAGTGGTTTAAAAAACAACACAGATTTACATTTTATAATTCTGTAGATCAGAAGTCCACCAAGCTAAGATTAAGGTGTCAACAGATTATATTTCTTTCTGCAGGCTCCATAGAACTATTTCTGGCTTATTCAGATCACTGGCAGAATTCAGTCCCTTGTGATTGTAGCGACAAGGTCCTTATTTTCTTGCTGGTCATAAACTAAGATGCATTTCTAGCTTCTAGAGGCCACTGCATTTCTTGGCTCATGGGCCCTTTCCTTCATCTTCAAAAAAAGCAATGGAGAATCAAGCCTTTCTCATGTTCCATCTCTCTGACAAGCCCTTCTGCCTACACTTTCCACTTTTAAAAACTCATGTGGTTAGGTAATCCAAGATAATCTCCCCAATTCAAGGTCCATGCCTTCATTTTAATTTCTAACCCTAAAACTCATTTTTGCCACATAATATAACATAGACACATAGACACAAGCTCTCAAGATTAGAAATAAGTGCCATTTCTTGTATTTTCAGGGTTGTCTCTTCAACCATAGATCTGATTTTCATCACTGTGGTTTGTGAAGATTTCTCACTTGTGTTTATCTTGTCTATACCTCTCTGCTTTCTACTACATTCTAAGTAAGGCTCTCCTTCTGCACAGTGAATAATTTATTAAGTCAATGGGTGGGAATTCATATTCCCTCCTCTAGTAAACACATTAATTGTCTAACAAAAGGAAATATATCAATCCCAAGTTATAACTTAAAATGTGTGCATTGTTGAAACCTTCGTAAAATCATGCAACCACGATTGCAAGCAAAAGGGTCCTTGAGTAGCCATTAATTCATACAACATACTCAGCTGCCTGTGAATCCTGGACTAATCAAGCTCCTTAGTATTACTGGGTCTCGAATTTCTAAGACAAGATTTTCTGTACTTTATTGTGAGAATAAAAGTATATACTGAGATTTTATTACCTTGGAGTGGAGATACATTTTTGGTTCTCCGCAGTGAGGAGTAATTTGATCTCATGATACTATATGCTTCTTTCTTTCTTCTATTTTTTGTCATTTGTTTATATTTTAGAGGAGGTTTGTATCTTAGGCTTCTTTTTGTTGTTGTTATTAAACTTGCATCCAGTAAGATTAGAACTTAAATATTAAGTTAAAACAAAAGTTCTCAATTTTTTGGAAAGCAAGAGTAGTATATATAATTTCCTTAGTAAAAGGACAAAGGAAAAAGTTAAGGAAAATAATTTAGTCTGATTTACTTATAAAGTATGGAGACTTAATAACTGACTTTTACCACACTACTTATCCACAGTATCTACAAACACTCCCTATGCTTCAGAAATGCAAAAAAAAAAAAAAAAAAAAAAAAAAAAAAAAAAAATTACTTTGAGGTGCTATTTTCTACTTTCTTTTCCACTCTCTCTTCAATTTCATTCCTCTGAAATAAGCTGGTGTTTTGGATATTTTCTATTTTGAAATAGTAATGCATTTTTGAAAATCAAATAGTAGTCATAAAATCCCCACTAGCATTGCTAGTCAACCTGAGAGCTCAAAATTAAATTCTTCTGCACATTGCCGCTACAAAATTTACCATCAGAACTTTAGAAACGTGCTGATGATGCACAAAAGAAAAATGAAATCTATTTTGGAGGGGGAAATAAATGAGCTCTCTGCAATGGGCAGACTGAGTCCCCAAGCAGTAGTCTTGAGTCTATAAAGGACTGAATATTTGGAATCAGGACATATATAATATCAAGAGGAAGGGCCATGTTCTCAGTATAAATTTTACCAGCTCCAGTATAGTTTATACTCTTTTGTTAATCTCACATTAATCAGTCTATTGACAATTTTTGTTCAGGAACAAATAATAAAAGTATATAATAGTTGGATTACCAGCACAAAGTAGGCTTAGACATGTTCTACAGAGGATAAGTCAATTATTAATATTTCACTTCTTTGTTTTTCATGCTGATTTCAAGGAAGGATACAATATATACAATATATTATACATCTGAATTCAAAAATCACCTTCGAAAATACACATGCAAAATGAAATCCAACTTATAAATGTTTAGAAATAATAAATGTTTGTGAAATTCAGTTTTCCATGTTGCTTTTGGTTAAGAAAGTAAAATATAGTAGAAATTGATGGAAAAATGCACATAAGGGAAAAATAAAAGTGTATTGGAGAGAAACAAAAAGGGAGGAAAAACAGGGAACTAGAAATAAAATCAGTCTTTATATTATAGTTTGAATGTTTAGAATCTCCTTGTAATCTTCAATGGTCAGGATTAAAGACTAATAATTATTTACCAGAGGCATTTGCAAATATTTTGTGCCACAAATTCTTTAAAATACTTGCTTAGACATTTATGTGTTACACAGAGACCAAAAGAAAAAAATAAAATATATGATTTTTCCATTATTCATCCATTCACTCATGTGTCTGTGTGTCTATCCATCTATTACTTTCTAAAGTTCCATTAGAGTGTTTTCAGAGAGTGGATAAATGACTACCTGGCTTATTTTTTTTTTACAAAGCCTGTGTGCTTCTTTAAATTTGTTTTCTCTGCCGTTTGGCACACTTTGATAAATAACAGTTACTGTGCTTAGAGGACAAGCAAGGCATAAAGCCAAGCCTGTAAGACTCTAAATCCCATGCTCAAAATCATTATATTTCTCTTTAGAAAAAAAAAATCTGTGACTTTCAGCATGTTACTTAATCTGTCTATGCCTCAATTTCCTTTTTTTTTTTTTTTTTTTTTTTTGTAAAACAGTTAGTTTTAGTATCTGCCTCATAGGGTCCTTGTGAAGATTAAATCGTATTATACCAGTAAAGTCCCTAGGTCAGAGTTTGGCCTGTATCAGGTGGTCAATAATTGTTAACATTTATTTTTATTACCTTAATTCATATTCACAGCTAAGTCAATCATAGTCACTCCTAATAGTCACAGTCATAGTGGCCTCAATGAATAACAACTCAAGTTCTTTCAGATTTGCAAACTGTTACTGTGTTTTTAGAACTCTCAGAGAAACAGAACATATAGAATATATGAGAGATTTATTGTGGGAATTGGCTCACACAATAATGGAGACTCAGAAGCCCAAGGATATGGCTGTCTATAAGCTGGACAACCAGAAGACTGGTGGTATAACTCCCGGTCCCAGGCTGAAGGCCTGAAAATTCTAGTACCCCACCCCCACCCCCCACAGCTGGTGTAAGTCACAGAGTCCAGTGGTCTGAGAACCATGAGCTCTGATGTTGGAGTGCAGAAGATGGATATCCCACCTCAAGAAGAGAGAATGTGCCCTTCCTCTGCCTCTTTGTTCTATATGGGCCCTCAATGGGTTGGATGATAATGGCCTATATTGGTGAAGGTAGATTTTCTGTACTCATTTTACTGATTCAAATGCTAATCTCTTCTGGAAACAGCCTCACAGACACAATGTATTACCAACTATCTAAGCATCCCTTAGCCCACGCAAGTTGATACATAAAATTAACCACCAAAATAACCAAGTTAAGGGTTCTGTTCCATAGCATTGAGGGTCTTGCCAAATTCTGTTGGTACCTCTACTTATTAAACCCCACTGAATAAAGACCATCAGGGATACATTGGCAGCAAAGTTAGTTTTACTGGCTTACAAGATAGAGAGCAGCCTGGCAGATTGTGAGCATCTCAAAAAGAAAGTGTTAAAAAAATAAACTTAGAGGATTTGGGGGTTACAGTTAGTTACACAGTTTTGTCAGGCTTTAGTCATCATTTGTAAGCTAAGTGACTTGCTGGAATAGTAAATGTTCTTATCTTTAGAACACATGACCTCACGCCAAATTACTGTCACATTGGTTTATTTGATGCCTTGTCATTAATTTATGAGAATTTTTTAATGTTTTTGTTTAGTGTGCCTTGCATGTTTGGGTTTGGTAGTTTCTCTATTCTGTGACTCACAGGAATGTTTTACAAATTGTGATTTATATTCCATTCAACGTTCTTCCATCACAGCCTATTTGCCAATGGGGCCATTTTTCACATCACCAGCAATTAGTTTTGAAACTTACAGTAGTTCTGGTGAGAAATAATTGTGGCTTACAGCAAGATATCGTAAGTAGAAATCAAAATAAATGCTAAATGTGAGGAGTTTTTATGAGGCAGAACTATCATGTTTTGGTGATTGATGAAAACCCAGGGGCTAAGGGAAAAAGACATATCAAAAATGCCTGCTGGATGTCTAAATCACAGAACTTTCTAGCAAATATGCACCTACAAATATAGAGCAAGATACACATCCACCACAACAAGTACAATGCTACATCACATTCAATTAAAATATTAATATTAAGCAGAATGGAACATCAGATGAAATTACAAAATATTACATAACCTATTGAGCCCCTTTAATAGCATTAAGATTACTGCAGCATGAACATCACTGAAAGAAAACAATAATAATCAGTAGTTTCTCCATATAGTTGAGAAATTGCATTTATTTTACTAGAATCTTAGATTTTCAGAGTGACCTATTTTGCCTTTGATGAAATGATCTGAACTCAAATGTTTTACTTAACTTTTAACAATTCCATTGAATTTGATCATTTTATTGGAAGACATTTTAAGAATACACTAACTTTATTCACGTAAAAATTATTCCTCTTCATTGAGTAGCTGCTCTTTCATTCTTTATGCCTCACATTCACACACAACAGAACACACTTAAATAATGCTTAGCATCTGGTGTGTGTTTATAATATTCACATATTTACAGGGAAGTGGAAAATCAAAGTCTTCTTATAAGCACGAATAAAAACAATAAAAAGATAAAATGCAGCTTAAAATTAGAACTCTATTAAAAGGTCCAGCTAAGATCTAGAAAATACTTATACTGTGGCATTGGTGTATAAGCTAATTGGAGAGCCATGCTGGTTTCAAGCATGTGTGAAGTCTGCTCCGAAAGGGCAGCTTTGATCATGATTGTGTCTTTCTTATCTGATCAAGTAATTAAAGAAACCCGATGTAGAGTTTTGTAATGCAAGCTGGAAAAGTACAATAATGGCAGACTCTTCCCAAATACGCTTAAGCGTATTGTGTGTCTTTCTTATCTGATCAGCACATTTTATGAATAATAGGAGATGTGTCATATTCTACCCTGGTAGGTTGTTTTCTGAAATTGCAGATATTTTTCAAGAGATTGGAACACCAATGTGCTATACTTATTTAACTTCCATATAGTAAGATAATTAAAAAAAAAAGATGGGTCTGTAAACACAGAGGACATTGTGCATCATTATTATTTCTGGTTTTTATTCATCCATACAAATATCATACTCCAAATAAAATGAAGAATTTGCTAGTTATGGATCATTACAAGAGTTATTTTGCTGGCAAAAGCAGTTGATGGCCAAAACAAACGTTTTATTACATACTGAAGATTAAATATATGGAAATACATTCATCACAATGAGATTCTTTCTTCAGAATGACATGATTAAGGTGAATTATGGAGATAATTAAATAAATCTACTTTCATGTTACAAATTGAAACTAAAACAAGAATCAGACATTTCAAGTGTCTTTATTATCCTCTATAACAAATTAGACTTTACAGGATACAATATGTATTTTTTCAAAATGGATTTGTCCTGCAATAACTTTGCTGATCAATTTCTTTACACAATGACTTGGATTCAGTTTCATTATAAAATAAAATTGTCAAAAACTTAACTAGAAATACCATATCTATACTGAATATATCAGTCAGAATTATATGATAATTTCGGTCAATATTCTGGATATATATACACAGTATATATAAGTATATAATACTGTAGTCTATGTATTTATTATTATTATTATCATCCAATCTACTAATTTAGCTTGGATCATTCCCATTCTATAATTTTTTATGTTGTAGTTGATTTTTTCAAAATTATTTTATTTTGTATTTTGAGAGTTTCCAGTTATTTCGTCTTCTTCATCCTTCTTATTTTGTTGTGTTATTTTTTATTTCGTGATTTCTTGTTTCTGCTTATGCACATAAATGTTCTCCATGTTTTTGAGGACTTAAGTGTAATTATTTTTAAATTATTCAAAATTTTCATTATTATTTTTATTTTGAAAAGTGAATTAATTTACAGAATGTTATGTATAGGTTAGCTTCCTTTGTTCTCCTATGTATTTAGAATTTTAGTTTCTAGGCTCTGTATTGACCTTATCAGCCTTCTCTTTTCACTAGTCCTTTTTCAGTTTTCACCCCCTTCCTTCCAGAAGCTCATGTCTAAACCAAGTCTTATGCAGATGGCTCCAAAATGCTGCCCCAATGCAATAGTGGCTGGGCTAGATTCTTGGGCAAACAACACGAAATATTGCATTGGATTGCTAATTTAGATGAGCCCCTTCCTTGGTTTAATGCTCTTCTGTCTTGGTCTTGGTATTGTTAATAATGTTATCTTTAAACTTGTGTTTGTCAATGAAATCTGAAGGGACAATGGAGCATGCATTTGAGCAGACTTGTGTACCATATGCATGTCTCTGTTGCTCGATGCCCATGCACATAGAGCCTTCCTGGTGCCCCATAAGCACAGGGTCCCTGTGTGCTCTCAGTAAATGGTAGTTCCAAAAAATTCAATACAAGTACAGGGTAAATGTGTTCTGTTTAAGCAGAACTGTTAATAGCGCCAAGAGGCCATAATTTCTGTTCCAACAAAAACTGGCTGCAAACACAGAAAGAAGGCTACAGATTTCTAAGAAACATGAACAACCAAAGAGTCCTATCATATCATTTCTTACTCAGAAGTTTCTTTCCTATATTAGCCGACCACTTATGCTGAAAATGAAGGCAGGGAAGAGAAACATAAGACAGCTCATAATCTCTCCTCCATTTGATCCTTATATACCCATTGGTAAGTAATAGGTAGAGAGTGTTGGTAGAATGTGTGTATATTGATACGATAAATAGAAAAGTTGAGTTAGTTTTGTGCAGTGTTTCTACTGTTGGTAGTAACAAAATATGCATGCATGTACATACTATGAAACATGTATTATGTAATTTTTGTGATTCTATGTATAAGTTAAATGTTTTTATATTTGCATTTTAAATTGATACTGCACAACATAAAAATGAATGTGAAAATTTATTGTGGTAATTTAAATTTTTAATTTTTTTAGATAGTAGGACATAGAATAGCAAACATAAAACAAAACAAACAAACTTAAAGACATAACAAATTGAAAAATAGATCACAGATAAAGGAAACATTTTATACTTTGATATACTTAATAGAACCTTTTGCTTATATTTTGAACTAGAGCCCCACACTTTCATTTTGCACTAGACCTTACAAATTATATAACCAACCCTGGACACTGAATTAAGACAAAAGCCAATATTTACAAAAATGGGCACCATAGCCCAAAAGCTATTGATTTGAAGCTACATTAGTTCCTGTTTCCAGCTGTGAGCCTGAACTCCATTTTAGGAAGTGAGACTGGCCAGAGTTTCTGTGTAGAGTTCGGCATTTTTATTCTATAGAACCCTGTAAGAGTCTACAGTAATTGTGAATAGATGCCTCAAAAATATCAGAGATTGCTGCTTGTATTTATATAATGCCCCATACTGGAGAAGGCAGCCTGTCTCTATTATGGAATAAAGACAAGACTGTGGCTTTGGTATTTTTTTATCTTCTAATTCCTGGTCCATGGAGATAGTTATCTTATTTTGTTTATATCTACCTTTTAAATTTTATTTATTCATGTTCTCCTGCCAACACTCTGTATTTGTAGCAGAGTTGTGAGCAGATGTCTCCACAAGAACAATCATTAACAAAAGTAAGAAGCACAGTTTAAGATAAACAAATTTAATGAAACATAAACATTAGATGTTATATATTTAATATTTCTAACAAAAATGCAATAAGAAAAAGAAAGAACAGAAGAAAGAAAGAACAAAAGAAGGACAAAAAACAAATAGTTTATTTTCTGAGATGTCTACATCAAAATGATTCACCCTTGCTGCCTCTCTTTAGTGATCACAGAAAAGCTCACTACTATAATCAACATTCACATGAACACAATTCTGTATGTCTGATGTTTACTAATACGAAAAAGCTGTTTCCCTTCTTTGCCAGATCTTTTTAATTTGAGTTTATGCTGTGATCAATGATTATTAGATTTGACCAAAGAATCCTTTTATCTCTGTTTAATTACATTTCTTGTCATCAAGAAGTTAATATTGCAAAAACAAACAAACAAAATGAAGTATTTCCTTGGCAGTCTCAACAACTGAAAACAAAGCAAGCAAAATGGACACAAGCCATCTAGAAGACTTCATCAAATATTATTTTACTTATTCCAAGCTAAACCATTATTACTATTGTCTCTCAGCTAGGGAACTTAAAAAGATGATCATATTCTGAAACTTTAATGTTCTATAATAATTGTTTATCTGTGAACCTGGAGCAGAGCCATGAACAAAGGAAACTAATCTCTTGTCTGAAACATCTGCATTTTGCAATGTGGGGAGTGGACATTTGGGGGTGTAGAGCATAGTGAACACGTTTCTTCAGTTCCAGGGAATTACCAATTCAGTACCTTCAAACTTATATTTTGTAGCTCAAGTCCATGTTTGGAAATGTCATCTCTTTTGTTCTAAAATAATTTCTATTTCTTGCCCAATTTCACCTGCCTAGTCTCAAGGTAAACAGTTTGGAAGTGGTAGTGCCTGATAATTTTCTAACTAAAAGGTGCAATTGCCACTTGGAATTCTATCTAATTAAGGCAAGGAAGTACCCACTGTCACCAGTACTGCTTTATCAGCCAGTTTTATTCTAGCAGCTGCATCAAGCAGCTGGTTCTGAGACTAATTCCACATCTTTCCAAAACATTATTGGTTTTTCCTCTCTCCCTGAGTAGTTTTAAGGATGGTAGAAGTAGATGGATAGCTTTGCTCTATGTTGACTTACACACATTGAAGTATCAACTACTGACCTGCCTGTATGAGAAATGTGTGCTTTCTTCAGATGATAAACAATGTCTTGTCAGTTGGATCTCTTTAGGAATCTCATCTCTGATTAATAATATCTGATTGAAGACTTAACTTGAAACTGATTAGGTCAACAAAAAGATTAGTAATAAAAAATATACACCCTGAAGTGAAACATAAACAGAAAATATGCAAACAAGCTAAAATTAACTTTTAAAGTCATGATTTTTATTTCTATATTAAAATAAGCATATATCTTTGGAATTTATCATATAAGTATCATACAATACACTGAGAATCCACTATGCCATAGTGTTCCTGGTATTTTTGAGAAAGCAGTCCTATGTTCAAACACTGCATTGGTTCTCTCCAAAGGAATGGTATTAAAGTAATTATATTATCACTCACAACCTTGAACTACTCATCTATAAATAACACCTTATTTGCACAGTTATTTAAAGGATTTATAAAAGATATGCCAGTCATTTGTTAACTGTAGTGTTCATAAGAATCACCAGGAAAGCAGGTTTCCATATAGATTACATGGATTACAGCTCCATAGATTCCAATTCAGAATATTTTAACAGTGTGCAAGAATATTCCTTTTAAGCATAAACCACAGTGATTTGATTTAAGTAGTCAGTGGATAATTAATAATCATCTATATATAAATCAACTAGTACAATGTCATAGGTTAGGGGTTTTGCAGGTGATAGGAATTAGATAACATGTAGTTAGAGTTATAGTGAGATATTGGTGTTATCTAAAACTTCTCACTCTCTAGGGTTCTGTTCAGCCCTTACCTAAAGGCAAGTAGAGGAGGGACCCCTGTCTGAGACCAGTCCAGATCCACTTGTCATAATCCTTGTGCTGAATGCCTGACCTTGTTGTCAGGTTATCAGTTTTATATTGGGTCAGTCTAACTGGAGTAAATGTAGATATATTAAGTGCTGAGATCTCAATCTCTCCACTAGCAATTGCTCACACTTCTGTTTACTCCTCTGGTGTTTATAAAATCACGCCTTTAAGGATGAGATATGATATGAGAAATACATTGTAGGCAATTTCATCATTGTGAAAACATCATAGAGTGTACTTACATAACCTGGATGGTATAGACCACTACAAATCTAGGATATATGGTATAGCTTATTGCTTCTAGGCTACAAACCTTTGTAGCATATGACTATACTGAATACTGTAGAGAGCTGTAACACAATGGTAAGTAATTGTGTATCTAAACAAATCTAAACATATAAAAAGTACAATAGAAATACAGTATAAAAGGTATTATAAAACATGGTACATCAATATGGGGCACTTATGATGAATGGAGCTTGCAAGACTAGAAGTTGTTCTGAGTGACTTAGTGAGTGAGTGCTGAGTGAATATGAAGGCCTAGGACATTACTCTACATTACTGTGGACTTTATGAACACTGTACACTTAGGCTACACTAAATTTATTTTTTAAATATAATTCTTCAATAATGAATTAAACTTAGCTTTTTGTAACTTTTTTACTTTATGAACTTTGATTTTCTTTTAACTTTTGGACTATTTTGTAATAACACTTTGCTTAAAATAGAAACACATTTTATAGCCGTGCAAAAGGATTTTCTTTACATCCTTATTCTACAAACTATTTTTTCTATTTTTAAAACTTTTTAAATTTACTTATACTTTTAAAACATTTTTCATTTAAAAGTAAGAAACAAACACACACACTAGTCTAGACCTATAGGGGGTCAGGATAATATCATTGCCTTTCACTTCTGCATCTGTTCCCACTGCAAGGTCTTCAAGGACAAAAACACACATGGAGCTGTCATCACCTATTTACAATACCTTCTTTTGGAAAACCTTTTCAAGGACCGGCCTGAAGCTGTTTTACAGTTAACTTTTATTTTTCTTATAACTAGAGGGATTACACTCTAAAATAACAAGAAAAGTATATTATAGTAAATACATAAGCCAGAAACATTTATTTTTCTTATCAAGTATTATGTACTGTGCACAGTTGTATGTGCTACACTTTCAGACAGCTCGCAGCACAGTAGGTTCAGGTACACCAGGATTGCTACAAACAAGTAATTCACGCATTAGACTACAATGTCATGGCAACCACGTCACCAGGAGACAGGAATTTTTCAGCTCCATTATAATTTTGTGGAGCTTGACTGAAACGCATATTCGTTGCCTGAAACATCATTATGCAGCACATGACTGTATTCCTAAAAGCTATGCACGAGTCCAAGTGGCAAAGGAAGTGATGTCAGTGCCATCTCCTGGGCCGTCTTCCTATACATTTCTTAGAAGGCCTGAGAGCTGCACTTACCCCTGGCCTCTTTGCTCATTCAAATGCTCTTTCAGCAACATCCCCATAGAAAAGAAAAGTCCTTTCTGGAGAGTAATGTAAATAAATCTGGAACCCCCAGACAGCCTATGCAAATGATCAACAGGTTTAGAACAACATGTTTAAAAATGACCAGAAAGTAAAATTTTTAATAAACATATAAATAAACTGATTTATGGGCTGACTAGTAGCTTATATCTTTTTTTATCCTCCCTGAGAAGTGGAAAGGTAGTTAGGGGAATCTTGGAAATTGGTTGGATTTCTAACAGTCGCCTTAAGGGGACTGTCATAAAATGTAAATAAAATAAGGTACTAGCAAAAGTGTGTGATTTGTGATGAATCACTTGCAGATTTTTCTTTTCCATGGTACTAAAACATCAGTGAAAAGAGACTAATTTCTCTGATCAAGAATTTCAACTTAAGGAATCCCTTTACTAAAACACAAATATGTTATATAATTACTACATAACTAACTGCTCTTTTGAAAACTCACTTTCACAAATTGATATTGCAAGTTAAACTTTTAAGACATGGAATATAGAAAGAGATGCTTCCCAGACATTGGCAGAATGCCTCAGAATGGTAGAGGTATTGCTCTCACTGGGAACATGTACCTGGGAGGAAAAACTCACGCACCAAAAGTGGGGAGATGAGAATAGAAAGGAAAGGTGGACAGGACTGAACTGAAAATTCAATTACTTTACAATTCTTCTCAGGCTTTCCCTGTCTTTAAATCATCTTGAGAGGCAAATTTGATTTTGTGCTATACTGCAGGGCAGGGAAGAGGAATGAGCGCTATTCTGTATGCTCACCTTTGGGTACAGGTGTGAGAACAATATCCTCTGACTGACTCAAATCCTGAGCAGAATGAAGAATTTAAATTATTTCATCATGATTGCTAAACTTCAAAATTAATTACATGATTTTAAACAAACAATTTTAAGTATCACAGATGACAATAATGATTTGTAATAGGAATAAGCTGATTTGCTTGTTAAAATATTTTAAAATTTAGTTTTTTAAGTTTGTCATCTCAGCGTTAATTTGCCTAATACCAGTGAAATCAGCTTTCCATTGAGTATGGAGCTGTTTAAATCAGGGGTAGGCAAACTGCAACCTGGTAAATCTGGCCCACCACCTGTTTTTAGAAATAAAATTTTAGGGAAACACAGTCAATTTGCTGGCTGCTTTCCAGCTACAATGGTAGATTTGAGTAATTATAACACAGACCTATAGCCTGCAAAGCCAAAATTTTTTATCTGGCCTTTTACATAAAAAGTTTGATGACCCCTGGTTTAAATGTAATCACTTCTTTAAAAAATCTCAAAGCCTAGGTAGCTTTTAAACAAAATGACTCTTTAGTAATTGAACAAAGCTATCTTGGTTGACACATGAATCACAGGAATATTCAAGAATGGCATCATAGTTTGAAATGTTAATTCAAAAATTAGCCTAAAAACCCAATTGTCTCTTCTTGGATGTAATTTCAGTGTGATGATTTACTAAAAATTATATTACAAGATTAACAAATGACCTTTAAAATTTCTCACGTATATTTAAAATATGATTGTATATACTTCTTTTTAGGAACACAATACTGCCTACATATAATTAAAATTCATTACATAGAGAAGTGATGTACTGTATAATTAAATATTTAAAATGAACGTTGATATTGATATAAGCCATTGGCTTGACTGTAAGATATTAAGTCAAAGTATTGGTTGGAATAGTCTACAACTAGAATCAGGACTAAAGGATCTAACTGGACAATGGTCCTGTTACCCAAGAAAACTGATTTGTGTTTAAAAACAACACAGTAATAGGACATATTCATATGCAATTTGAGCGGATGCCATTATCAAAATGGTAGGAAGTGGTAGCTAGGTATTCCACTCTAGACCAATATGTGTAATCAGGAAGGCAGGCTAGGGCAAATGAAGGGAGAGTTTGACAGAGTTAGTAATTCACATGCCTGAAACCTAGACTCAAATCTCACTCAAGTCACTTCTTATCTGATGTTAACATGTCATTTTCCAGAACATTTCTGAACTTTGATTTCCCTCTAGGAAATCTAAAATGAGAAAATGTATCTCAAAAGACAGCATATGGGGGTCATAGGAGAAAAGCATGTGAAATAGCTTCATCTGTAGGAGGGCCACTTTAAAATTTGTGAATTAATTTTTATTTTTGCTCATATTGGTATTGTGACAGTAGAAATGTACCCCCTAAAACAAGCTATAATTTTAGCTGGGCATGGTAGGGCACACCTGTAATCCCAGCATTTTGGGAGGCCAAGGCAAGGACAACCTGAAACCAGGAGTTTGAGACCATCCTGGGCAACATAGCAAGATCCTATCTCTACAGAAATATTAAATAAACTAAATTGTCTATGAGTGGTGGTGTGGGCCCGTGGACTTAGCTACTTGGAAGGCTCAGGTGGAAGGATTCTTTGAGCCCAGAAGTTTGAGGCTACAGTGAGCCATGATTGTGCTTCTGCATTGCAGCCTGGGTGACAGAGCAAGACCCTGTCTCTAGGAAACACACATACACACATGCACACACACACACTAATACTATTAACATAGATTTCTAATTTTTATATTTAACTTTTTAAAAATATATTTCCTTTGTATACTTGGAAGAGGAAAAGGGAGGTCTTAATGGGTGACACATTACAAACAGGTCTGATAGGGGAGCTTATCTCCTCCACACTTTTTGTAGTCTCCAAAGCCCACCACACGGCTAAACATTCCTGTTTGTGTTTGTGGCTGCCTTCATCTGCTGCCATAGCCACCTTGAACATTTGCTTGATAGAGGAGTTTCTTAGGAATAATTAAGTCTTAACAATGCGACATCATAGAGGAAAGACAATATCTAAATCAGAAATGTCACCAATTTGCATATCAAACTAAGATGCTAAACAGAAACAGGGACAGAGGATGAAAGGGGTTTGAGGGAGAGGGGGTGGAAAATAGGAAAGCCTTACAAGAGACTAGGGAAAGTAAAAAGCAAGGAAAGGCAAGCAGTTTTGAAGATAGTTCAATCAGTACTGACTTTCCCCCAGGATGTTTCTTTTAGATAGAGGCCACCTCACTTGGATCAGATGGAAGTGAACTCTTTTAAAAAGTTGAACAGGGACAGAAAGACAGTGCCTCAGAGACTTGCTTAGCAGGCCAAATAAACTTCTCTGAACACCTTGCCCTAGAGAACTATTCATAGAGAAAGTTGCCTGCCTCACCTATTAAAGCCCAGGCTTCTTGCCAGCCAGTGGAGAAGTAAGTTTATTTTCACTTGCTTGTCCAGCACAGGAACACACTTGGAAGAGCTCTGCTTTCTCATAATCCTCTATATGAGGATTTCTGATAATTAAAATTTGAAAAACAGGTGATACCTTTTGGGTGAAATCCTGAAAATTATCTGTGAGCTATAAATGATGACCAAATTAATTATTATATTTATTTATTTATAGCCATACTTTTATTTATAGCCATTATTTATAGCTATTCTTCTATTCCACCAAAAAAATCTGAAAATCATTTATTGTAGAGTAAAAACAGGTATGGCGAAATACATATGTATGTATGAGATACATATATAATTTGGTATGTTATATATATCTATTATACACAATATAAAATCTGTATTACACATGTAAATCTTGCTTTTTTTTTGTTTTTAAACAGAGTCTTGCTCTGTTGCCAGGCTGGAGTGCAGTGGTGCGGTCTCGGCTCACTGCAACCTCTGCCTCCAGGTTCAAGCAATTCCCCTGCCTCAGCCTACCGAGTAGCTGGGATTACAGGTGCGCATCACCAAGCGCAGCTAAGTTTTTGTATTTTAGTAGAGACGGGGTTTCACCATGTTGGCCGAGATGGTCTCCATCTCCTGACCTCGTGATTCGCCCGCCTCAGCCTCCCAATGTGCTGGTATTACAGGCATGAGCCACTGCGCCCAGCCCAAATCTCACTTTTTGTTAGAGACCAAATTCTTAATAGAGCGGTGCCTGAAAACTTATAAACTACAATGATGACCTTGATATTTTGGATTACAATAATAATCCCTGCCATTTAAATGCACGTGACCAGCATGTTAAAAACAATATCTAAATCAATCCCAAACTCTAAGAAGTATGCAATAATATTTGTAGCTAACAAAGAAAATAAGTAAGTTTGGTTTCCTACAAAAGTTAATATTTTATTTTATTTTTTAAAGACAGGGTCTCCCTGTGTTGCCTAGACTAAATTCCAACCCCTGGGCTCAAGCGATCCTCCATCCTTAGCCTCCCAAGTAGTTGCAACTACAGGCATGCATCACTGCACTCAGCTCAGAAGCTCATATTTTAAATCACACTGTCTAATAGCTATAATCATGATTAAGTAATGGAATTAAATTAATCAAATTCAATGTGCATATAATCATATTAAAATACCTAAAGTTAGTCTAACTGAAGGACTGTGTCAAACCGCTAATAACACAGTATCTTGTCGGCAGCATCATGAGTCTATCCAGATCTAACAATTTTAAATCTAGTGATCATTCCTTGAAGCTCAACTACCCACAAGAGTCAATAGCCAGAAAAACAAATGGCTTTCTCTCCAAAAGTAAAAATGGCTTTCCTCATGATATAGCTATAGATGGAACAGGCCTAACTGTGCTCTAATTAGGAGAAATACATTTTATTTATCCTCTGGAAGTATTATTTGCTCAAGTTTTGAGGCAGTTCTCACACTTGTCTGTATAAATAGTTCTGGTATTACAAATACTTCAATTTTAGAGAAAATGTAGCTACACATTTTTACTAATGTTGTAAAGAATCAGACGATTCCAGATCCAAACCATACATTTTTGATTTTGTATTTACAAAGTGGTAAATATAAAACTACCTTAGAATGTCATATGGGAAAATACAGTATTTTCTTAGATTATGAGAATAAATCTACATATCTAAATCAGAAATTTCGCCAATTTGTGTATCAAGCTAAGATGCTAAACTGAAACAGGGCCAGAGGATGAAAGGGGTTTGAGGGAGATGGGGGGAAAATAGGAAAGCCTTACAAGAGACTAGGGAAAGTAAAAAAAGCAAAGAAAGGCAAGCAGTTTTGAAGATATTAGTTCTGTGAATTAATATTCTTATATTATAAAGTATTATACTATTAGTTGTGTGAACACGCAATGAAAAAAATCAGAGATTACTATACTATTAAAAATGTTAAGCTATGAATGATAGCATAAGCAGTATAGTTCAAAAGATAAATTGAACTTCCTAACTACATGTAGAATTTCATTTATGTTATGTAGCGAGAACTCTCTAACATGCACACAATTACTCAAATTTCACATAAATATATTTATACCTATTAATTCATATTCAGAATTATTGGAATATGGATGTCTTATTGCCCATCTAAAAGAGATAATGTATTAATGGTTTAGTCTCTCCAAAGAGTGTTTGTTTGCAATATATATATATATATATTTCATATTTAGAAGAGCTCCAAATTTGAATATAGATGGATTAATAATAATGTCTTTGGCTGTACTCAGCAGTGCAAATAACACTGAGTAATTCTCACAGCTCCTGCAGAATGTACAAATGCAACCTTATTGAGATTACTAGATTAAATACCTTTGCAAATTAAATATAAGTAACAATAAGATTTTTAAAAATTCATGGGAAGCCATTATTTTATTCTTTAAAAATTAATGAGCTTGTGACAGAAAAATAGGTTAAAAGGGTCAACAGTCAATTCATGAAAAATATATAAAATAGTCCTTAAACGTAAGAAAAGATGTTCCATCTCATAACTGGAGAAATGAAAATTTCTATCACACATGAGATATTATTTCTTATCTCTAAAATTGGTTAAATAATAAAAATTATTACAATTGTTAATGAGGCTGGGGAAACAGGTACTTTCATATAATTCTAGTAGTAATATAAATTAGAACACCCATATAAAGGAGCATTTTATAATATCTAATTAATACACGAATAAGCTTAGCTTCTGACCCACATCTAGAAATTTTCCATGAAGATTCAACTGCAATAATATAAAAAGACATCTGCACAAAATTATTTATAGCAGGAAGATTTATAATTCCAAAATGTTGTAAACAAATTAAATGCCCAAATGTAAAAGAATAGTTGAAAAAGATGTGCTCTGTCTGCATATTGGAGTACTGTCCAGCTGTAAAATAAGGAATAATATTTTCATGAGCTGGAGTGATTTCCAGCTTATATTAGTAAGAAAAAAAAGAAATGTGGAAAGGAATATATATATATATATAGTGCGCTTTTGTGTAAACAAGAAGAGAAAATACATATATACAGACATACACACACAAAGAGAATAAATAAAAAACTGAGATCAATTACCTAGAGGGGTGAGGGACTGGAATTTGGTGGAAAAGGGTGGAAGCAGTAGAGAAAGAATAGGGGGCAAATATGTGGCATCTCTCAGAATACACATTGGGGCACACTCCTATCTTTTGAAACTATGTGAATCATTCATAGTATACTATGTATGCGAGAGTTTGAGTCTTTCCTTCAAATCTCATGCTGAAATGTAATCCCCAGTGTTGGAAGTGGGGCTTAATGGCAAGTGTTTGGGCCATGTGGATGGACCTCTCATGAACAGATTAATGTCCTCCCTACTGAGTGGGGGGTGTTGAGTGAGTGAGGTCTGCCTCTGTAGTTTCCATGAGAGCTTGTTGTTGAGAAGAACCTGGTACGTGCTCCCCTTTCTCTCTTGTTTTCTCTCTGCCCAAGCTGGCTTCCCTTTGCCACATACCAGATTTTGAACTTTCCAGACAAAAAAATCACAAACCAAATAAATCTTTTATTCCTTATAAATTGCCCAGCCTCAAGTATCCCTTTATAGAAATACAAATGGACTAGATAATATACTCAAAAATAAGATAAATAAATAAAATTAACCAAAGTAAGACATTGGGGACCTATCCAAGTAACTTTGAGCGTGTATTTCGATTAATGCTCTTAGATGAAAGAGAAAAGCAACTTTAAAAAACACTAAATCAGAATTGGTAAACTTTTGTCTTATTTTCTTTCACCATTTGGGTTGTTTTTTGTCATTGCTGTTTTTTTTGCCACTAAATTGGGTAATCTACTTTCTATGAACTTTATGTTTGAGAAAATAAAATAATCCAGTTCCTTCACATTTATTCTTGGAATAATTTATTCAATATACATACATGTATTGAATATCTAATAAATAGTAGCTACCAGGTTATACAAATATAACTAAACAAAAATTAAGGAACAGCAAATGCATTTAGTGAGCTCAAGTTTTATTTAGAAAGACAAATGTGCAAAAAATAATTTCAAGATAGAAAATTAAATGCAACAAAAAAGAGTTATGGGAGAAATTTTCACATGTTTGTATATACTTGTGGGTGGTGGATCAAAGATATTTTCAGGAAGTAAACAAAAATCTACATACACTCTCTTACAGGAGGACATGGTTAAACAAGGGTTTTGAAGCACTATTTTTTCCTGAAATTAGTTAAAAGAGATATCAGCAAAGTTGCCCAATCTATGTACATAATAAATGGGTCACTGCTGAAAGGCTCATAATAAATGTAGCTGCCAGAATTTGAAATTACAAAGACAATTTTTGTAGACATTCAGCTAGCTTGTGAAATTAGCATAATGCACACAAAAAGAAACATATAAATGATTTCATAATTTATATTTAAATATCTCTTAAACATTTTTATTAAATTGTCAGGACTTTGTTTGCTAGGTGATTAATGAGGGCCCTATAAATAAAAGAATGCTGTGTCAAAATACTTGTAATTCATCTCTTTTGGGATGTTCATATTCAGAGAATAGACTATTTATTACCACTCCCATTACACAAAGATGCCTTTTCAAATTTGTTTAATTACATTGTAGCTAATTGTAATTTGATTAGAATTTATGGCATCTATTCATTGCCTCTCAAATAAAATAAAAGACTCAATAAGTGTATAATTAAATATAAAATCTTCAAAAGGAGTGAAGCAATGGACAAGAAAAGGATATTCTTTTATCTGTCACCAGACTTGAACCCATTTGTTGGCTTGCAAATGAACTGTCAGAAGGGCAAGTAAAGAAAATCTGCGTTGCACGGGTGTCACAGATTTACTACGTGCAAAGAGTATTTGCTTTCTTCTATACAAGTCAGTGTGAGAGGTAAAGGAAAATGACTTATTTACATTATATGCCACAGACAGTACATTGTATCATCTCACTTCAAGGGGAATTTAAGTATGGATACCCAAATTTAAGTGTTATAAATTTTAGGAGAAAAAAGTTGGTAACATTCACTCCAGATTGGTTATTACATATTCTTTCCATGAAATGGCTATTATTTCCATGAAAAACTTAAGTACTGTAGTATAGGACATTCTCTTCTATATTTAAACTTAGGAAAACTGGCTTCAAAGAGTTATACAGTTAACAGGGAAAGTTACTTAATTTTTTCATAAACAAGCTACATTTATCTTTGAAGATGAAGGCATCATTTCACTTGAATGGTTTTCCTATCTCTTCTGAGAATTCTTCCTTACAGGGGGAAAACATTCTGCTCTGCAATTTTAGATTCAGGACAAGAAAGGAAGTCATTGACTAGATAGCTGAATTTCATCTCACAACCTATTCTTGATTTCTGCTGCTAGTACTATATTATATATAATTCTATATATTATATATGTAATTCTATATATAATATATTGTATATTATATATTATATACTACATATATACATAATATATAATATTCTGATCAAAAAGTTGGAAAATCACAAATTTTGTCATACCTTGTTAGAATAGTAACAAATTTTACTGGCAAAATGTGTCATCTCATATAACTATAGATAATAATAACCTAATACCATCTTAGTAAAATAATTGTCTAGTATTTGTGAGACTAAGTCTTCCATTTTTATCTAGTGGTATCTTTTATCAGTAATAAAATAAACTCTGTATTTCAATTTGATTACTTAAAATGTGTCACTCCTTTTGCAAAACACAATAAATTCAAAGAAATTTATTATGTGACATATTTACTCTAATTGTAACAAATTCTAATATGATTTGACACCTGTAAGCTTTCTTGAAACATGATCATTTTCCAGAGGCCACATATTTTGACATTATATTAAATTAAAAGTGTGCCTTAGTTGGATTGCTTTATAAAACAGAGGCCCGCTAGCATGAGGAGTTTAGAATGACTGGGTCATAGTTCCAGGTTTAATAAAATACTCATATTATCTTCTGTTAAAAGAATCTCTCCCCTGCTGGGAAACAGAGCATCTAATAGAGCAGAGCCTAAATATGCAATATGGGAAGAGCAAATTCTCCAAAAAGGTTTCTGGAAGGACTGTTAAAAAGAACTAAACTTCACTTTAGTCTTTGGTTTCTTTACCTGTTATTCTATATACTAAAGAAAGAGACCTATGTGCTGGCTGCTGGTTTGGTACGTAGAGTGTATTATATAGTGGGTGCTGTCACCAAAATAGTAGTTCAGCAAAGCTTTTAACAAGTCATTGCATTCTTCTGCCAGGCTAGTAGTTTTCCCTAATGCAGATTACATGAAAACATAAGCGGAGCCTATGGTTACTCATTGTCATACCTCTTTTATCATGAAATTGTCCCTTTTTCTTAGAAGATATACTGTATCTCTTGTTGGCAAGTCAGAAAATCCATAAGCCCTCAGAAAGTGGTGTAAGTAGAGGTAGAGAAGTTAAGCAAATCCTCAAAAGATAAATGCCTGTTGTGTCCAGAGTGAAATGAGTCTGATGTAACTAACTTCTCAACACTTGGCTTGTTCTCTTTCGATTACAGCACTACAATGAAGGCTCTTCCTTGGTAGTTGCTCCTGGCAGATAGGGTAATGAGTTGTGGCATGATCCAGATCATTCTTAATGAGAATGTGCTCTATAATATTGGAGTCATGTATTATATAACCCTGCCTGCAACCATGCCCCCTGCGTTCATGGGACTTTTAAACAGAGTAGTCAAGAAGACAGGCTGGCTAACCACCACCAGGTAAAGAATTACATTCACCTGTTTGGTAAATGACTTTTCTGTGGAGAATGCTCTGTGGTGGGAATTTGCAGGAGACACAAAATCTACACGCTTGGTACTCACTCCTAAAGGTCTGTTGATATACCTCCTCTTAGTTGATTTTTCAATCTTGCTTGTTTTACACTCATGACCAAAAAGTCGAGCCATTCTCCACTGTCTTAGTCCATGTATGTCCTTACCTTAGATGATGTTACCCTCTATAATTGTGAAAAACAATGTGAAAGGCTCACAGCAATAATCATTGGACAGATCCTTACCCATGGCATGCTACCTTCTAGAGTGACTCCTGAGAGTGGATGTGGTGTGGTAGCATTCTATATTTAGTTCACATCAATATACCAGGGAAACCCATCCAACATCTAGGTCCGAGATATATTCCACTTTTGGTAGGTAACTATAAAGAATTCCACATGAGAACACAGATGTAGATAAGAGAGAGGAATCTGTGCAAAAGAGGCAAGTTATATGAGTCTAGACTACATCTTCATGTAACATCTTTATAAACATTTTACTGCTCAATGTTATACAAAATGGAAACTTTCTATTATATAAAAAATTGTTATTGTAGTTGCATTAACCTAATCCTTAGAGTATCTGATGTTTCTCAACATTTTATAGGTAGTTATCTTCGACTTCAGAATGATACTAGTGCCTGATAGCATACCAAGAGCACTATTTTCCATATAAGTAGTTTTCTGCTACATATTACCTGGCCTTGCTCTGTAGTCTTTTTGAAGCTCCACAAAGCACCTGTAACAGTCGTGGATATCTGCAACAAGATACAGCACTTTTAGATATTCTGAATAACATATTTTAAGTCCAGAACAGCTTATGCTGTAGTCTCTCCCCATACAGAGCCCATTGTCATCTAGGTCTCACATGAAACTGGAATCTTCCTGCATCATCTAATAAATTTTGGCAGTATACCCAGATGTAGTATATAATGTCTTTAAAATCCAAAGAAACCTACTAAATGTTATGCCTCTTATGTAGAGGCTCAAGGTGCAAAAACTTGTTCTCTACTTTTGACAGAATGTTCTGATATGCTTCAGAACATTGAATTCATGAACACTTTTTTGATGAAGCAAGATTTTAAACATTGTGATATTTTTTCTCCCATATCCTGCCATGCATCTATCTTTCATAGAATTGCCTGATCACTAGAGCCAAGTAACTTGATCTTATCATATAATAGACTAGCATAATATTCTCTAGGAAGTCAAGAGATAAATATTCAATAGATTATGACCCAAAGTGTGGTAATTAAGGCAGCCTAGGGCATGACAGTAAATGTTCACTGTTGTCCTTTTCATGTAAAACAGAATTTGTTTTGATTTTCCTAAATTATGGGGATCGAAGAGAAAACATGCTACTGATCAATAACTATATATCAAGTTTAATAGGTAAAATATTAGTCAAAGCCCATACAGAGCAGTCCTTTGCAGCTACAGCTGTAATTACAGATGAGGTTGTGTTGGTGTGAGGCAGTGCAGAAAAAGCATCTTACACAGAATAAAAAACTGATTGCCATTAAAATGAATGTCAATTTCTAGCTTGATGTAAGTTTTAAATTACTTTAAATCCTTTATATTAAGTGAAATATCCTATCTTGTTACTCACATTGTAAAATGATGTTAGGATGATGGCAAAGCTAAATGTGATGTATTTATATAGTGAGGATACTTCTTAAAATTTATAATGTGTCAGTCACTACACTGGATGCCTTATGTATTGTAATTCATTTAGATGTTTTACTAACCCAGTGATAAATTTTGTCCTCATAGAGGTTATCTGTCAAAGTCACACAGTCATTACTTGGAAAAATCTGAGAGTCAAATCTTATTGATTCAAAAGCCACCATGCTTTCCCTTATAATACCTTTCTTCCTAGTATTTGTCATAGTTTTAGGGAATTTTATTTCCTAAAATTTGTTGTATAGGAACTGTTATATTCATAGATAAACAATTGGAGGTGAAAATAAGAATAAACATGGTAGAGTGATATAAAATTACATAATCTATCTTACCTAATGTATTTACATTTAATAAATAATGGTAAAATTAGCTAAAATCTTACCAGCTGCAACCTACAAGGAAAGAGGAAACTTCTAATGACAAAATTCACAAATTAGAAGCTGAGAAATAAAATGGATTCTGGATCTGTGAAGAGCAAGGCCCTAAACCGCAACCCTGATAATCCAATGAATCTATCATAATTATTCTCAAAAACTATTATTATGGGTATCAATTTAGTCTGTAGAGAGGAAACTAAGTTAAAGTGCTATAGTTTCCTCCTTTCCCTCTTTGCTTGGGATGTAGCCCTAGGTGCGTTTTGTGGAAAGACAGGCAAAATGGTGAAGGGCTGGTGAACACTCAGGGCTGTTGTGCAAGTTAAGACTGCAGGGCTGGACACCACAAGGATATCTACCCATGTGATATGGTTTGGCTGTGTCCCCACTCAAATCTCATCTTGAATTATAGTTGCTGTAACCCTCATATGTGATGGGAAGGACCCAGTGGGAGGTATTGAATCGTGGAGGCAGTTACCCTCATGCTATTCTCATGATAGTGAGTTCTCATGAGATCTGATGGTTTTGTAAAGGGCTTTTACCCCTTTTGCTCAGCACCTCTCTCTTGCCTGCTGACATGTAAAATGTACCTTTGCTCTTCCTTCACCTTCCGCCATGATTGTGAGGCCTCTCCAGCCATGTGGAACTGTGAGTCCATTAAACCTCTTTTTCTTAATAAACTACCCTGTCCAAGGTATTTCTTCATAGCAGTATGAAAATGGACTAATACACCATGAGAACTAGTTTTCTTCATTACATATTATTTAGAGTGAAACAAAATAATATCCCAACTCTTCAGATCATTCACATTGATTCTTTATTCATTGGAGAACCCAAATCCTGGATATCTCATTGCCTGTGACTGTTGCACAGAGAAAGATTTTCTCTTAAACTCAGGTAAGTTGGCCTAGACCTGCTATAGGCTATAGCACAATTATACAGGCAAGAAAAGTCGTTGGTCTGGAGCATCACATTACTGCAAACATGGCAGAAAAATCAAAGAAGTAACTCAAAAATCATGGCAACTTTTGAAGCTCCCAGAATTTTGAATTATTTTACATATCACTTAGATAAGTATGCCAAGCCAAAGTACCCTTGTAAAGGATAAATCCCATTTTTTAAAAAAAAAGAACAGCATAGACAGAAAATGACTTTTAAAGCTCCTTCATACATTTCCCAGTGCTTCCTCTTCTGGTTTCAACAGATATACTTAGTCTCTTAATACTGTATCATCATTTATTTCCTAATTTTTTTACAATAAGGTGACCTTAGTCTTGCAGGTGGTAAAAATGGAAATTATTGAATAAACAGTGCCACAGATGAGAATTGCTCTTTTAAAGTCAAAAATTGTTCCGCTTTATGCGTCTTCTCTAAAGTGCATGCATTTCAATTCCCTGTTTGCCCTTTCTTCTATTTTAATATAATTGAGTGGAAATGATGTTCTCTGGAAAATGTTCCTCGTGGAAGAAGTTAGATAACATATACACACTAGAAGGAAAAATATTCTTGCTAAAAATTCCTTGCCCAGCATTGAGCTGTACTTTGCAGTTTGTACCTTCCCATTTTGTTTTGCACTGCAGAATCTTGTATACAAAATGCTTTCTACTACCTTCATGGACTTATTTTTTTTCTTATTATTGTAAGGGAAGAGCACAATTTATGTTTCTATATTCTTCTAAGACTTTCCCTGCTGGGTATCACTACACTTACGGTTACTAAATTAATATCTCCAGCCTTATCTTTTCACCTGAATTTTATATACTCAACTGCATTAGAAATTTTCCTCTGTATGTCTAATAGACATCTCAAATAAACATATACACCACATATAAAAATATCCACCGTGGATTCCCTTGTATTTTTTTTTTATTGTCAGTTCCAGTTTTCCCCATTCTACTAAAAGTTTCTCTGGTTCCTCAAGTTCTAAACCTAGAAGCTACTTTCAGTTCCTCCATCAAACACATTAATCATCAACAAGTCATGCTGGCTTCATATTCAAAATGCACAACCCAGATCTGATCATTTTGACTGCTTTCTTGTTGCTACCAACTTTGTCCCAGTCACCATCACTTGAAGCACAGACTAATTTAAAAAGATTTTAATTGGTAACATGATTTTCACTTTTGCTCCTCTACAGGAACAAAAATCATTTTTGACTCCACATGAGAACCAAAACAATCTTTTAAACAATTAAGTGATCACAATATTCTGCTTTTTAACATTCTACCATGTGTTCTCTTATTGGGGTCTATAACCTGATAAAAATTTAGGTTTTATTATAAGTGTGATGAGAACACACACATTTTGGTCTCTGCCCACCTCTTAACCTTGTATCCTACCATGTCCCTGTTAATTCCACTAAAGTCAAACAAGATTATTTGATGAATATGCCACATTTGTTCCTGACTCAAAGGTGCCCCTCCTTAGAGTGTCTTATTCTTAGATTTCCATGTAGCCTCCTCCTTCCCTTGATTCAGGTCTCTTGTTCTAATGTCACGCGATCTACAATATTGTCCCCTTCCTCCACTAGGCTCACTCTAAAATGTTTTATTGTGTATCAACTTTTGATTTTGTATCACATATTGACTTATCCATAACTTATTTCTGTCTCAGCCAATATTAGATAAGAATCACAAGGAGAGGGATTTGTTTTGTTTTGTTTTGTTGTTGTTGTTGTTGTTTTCTATGTATACACTGCTTTATCTCCAAACCAGGAATTCTCAATTGTGGCACTACTGACATTCTGAAACAGATAATTATTTGTTATAGATGGCCATGTTATGCATTGCAGGATGTTTGTCAGAATACCTCTACCTACCTTAATCTCCCTGGTTTATCTTCAAACATTGCTAAATACTCCATGAGGAAAAAAAATTCAACTCTTTATGAAAAGTAGTGTCCCATACACTAACATTGCCTGTCACATAGAAGACGTTATGTATTTGTCTTTCTTTTTTTTCTGTTTTATATATGTAGCCAAGAACATTTAATGGCATAGGAAAATTTTGATTTCAGGTTAAAAGGAAGGAAATAGAAAGCACTTACAAAGTTCAATTATGCAAAACATTATTAACATATTGGGCATATTTTTGTATTTGCATAACAAGCAAAAAATAACTGAAAGAACACATAGTAAAATTATGTCAGTAATTTTTCTGAGAGGTACGATTCTAAGTATTTATTTTCTTTATAATTTTCTCTCTATTCAACTTTCTTAATCATAATCTTTATAAATAATGAAAGAACAAGCAGAACATATACATTATCAATGTCAGAATCAAATCCACATGTTGTTCTGCCCTGCTTTTAAAGAGAGTTTTTTTTTTTTAATGGTGCCTTTTTACATTGGAGACAATCTAGGGTGCTCTCTTAGAGAAACTGTTGAAAACTTTAGACAAACTGCATTTAACAGAGTTTATTTGAACAAAGGGTAATTCATGAACTGGGCAGCACTCAGGACTGGAAGAGATTCAGTGAACTCTCCCCAGCAAGCTTAGTAGCAAGCGAGTAGCAAGCTTATAGGCCAAACATGGAAGCAAAGTAGAGAAATCATTTGATTGGCTACAGGTAAGCATTTGCCTTGTTTGACATGGTATGATCAACTGGCTGCCTGTGATTGGCTGAAGCCCAGTTGTTTATGATTGACTGAAAAACAGCTATATGTTACAAAATATATATACTCTTTTTTTTTTTTTTTTTTTTTTTTTTTGAGACGGAGTCTCGCTCTGTCGCCCAGGGTGGAGTGCAGTGGCGCGATCTAGGCTCACTGCAAGCTCCGCCTCCCGGGTTCACGCCATTCTCCTGCCTCAGCCTCTCCGAGTAGCTGGGACTACAGGCGCCCGCCACCACGCCCGGCTAATTTTTTTGTATTTTTAGTAGAGACGGGGTTTCACCGTGGTCTCGATCTCCTGACCTCGTGATCCACCCGCCTTGGCCTCCCAAAGTGCTGGGATTACAAGGGTGAGCCACCGCGCCCGGCAAAATATATATACTCTTGAGTTGAGTTTTAGTTCATTTACCTACTTAGTTAAGTTGTAGCTTGTTTTGTAAAAACACAAAGCATAGAAACATTCTCAGGCCAGTGGCCTTCTGCTTATTTAATTTAACAATATGGGCAAATTTGGGGAGGTAAATCACAAAGTCAGATGATAAAGCAGAGACTTGTAAAGTTTTTAGTTTGTGGCTTCTTTAAAGTCTGATGGAAACTTTATACTTTTCTCCCATTTGTCTTGCTCTTCTTTTGTTCCTAAAGTTTCAGGTTTCTGTCTGTTATTATTTTTCTTCAAACTGAGGAATGTCCTTATCAGTACTAAGCAAATCTAGTGGTGACAAAAATCTGTTAGTTTGCCTTCTGGTTTCAGCTCCAACATGTAAACAGCTTTGAAGCCATCATTCTCATACTTTGAAAAAAGTAATGCTGAACAAACTGAAAATTAAGAACTTTTCACAGACTCCTTAGAGAACTAAAGTTGTAGAGCAAACTGTCACACTGAAACTTGAAGAGATAAATGAATCCAGAGAATCTCAGCGAAGACTTCTTATCTAGAAGAGAGCCACTGGAGGCATAAATTAGCAGGTGCACTTAAGTAGTAATTTTGAGGGATTGCTGAAGGCTGAATGTAGGCTGTTGGAGAGTGAGAAACTCTTAGGGGCAACAGTTCTAATAAGTTCCACCCACTTTAGTGAGCTTTACCTCCAGGAAACCCATCAGGTTGTCATGATGTTGTTCCAGGAAAGATCCCCTTATAGGTCTGGCTAGAGTAGGAAAAAATACTCTGTGAAATATGCTTAGAGCAGTCTCCATAAAAAAGGCCTACATTCCAGGAGGAAAGACTTTACCAAGCTTCATTCGAAATGGAGAAGGACATTCCTACCACTGCAGCATCATCTAGCCTTCCTATATTATCTAAGAAGAAAAAAAGAAAAACCACTAGAGAAACACTTGCAAAAGTCATACCCAGAGGCATAGGTTCATGAAAGATGTTACCAGAAAGGAGTTCAAATCCAAACCCCAAGAGAAGGTTCTTGGATCTTGTGCAAGAAAGAATTCAGAATGAGCCCACAGTGCAAAGCAAAAGCAAGTTTATCAAGAATTACTGTGGCTACTCCATAGGCAGAGTAGTCCCAAGGGTTGCTGGTTGCCCATTTTTATGGTTATTTCTTGATTATATGCTAAACAAGGGGTAGATTATTTGTGCCTCCCCTTTTTGGACCTTATAGGGTAACTTCCTGGTGTTGCCATGGCATTTGTAAACTGTCATGGTGCTGGTGGGAGTGTAGCAGTAAGGACAACCAGAGGTCACTTTCATCACCATCTTGGTTTAGGTGGGTTTTAGCCAGCTTCTTTACTGCAGCCTGTTTTATCAGCAAGGTCTTTATGACCTGTATCTTGTGCCAACCTCCTATCTTACCCTCTGACTTAGGATGCTTAACCATCTGGGAATGCAGCCCAGTAGGTTCCAGACTTATTTTACCCAGCGTCTATTCAAGATGGAGTTGCTCTGGTTCAAACACCTCTGACAAAAGGACTGTCACTTAATCATAAGACTATAGTATGCTTTCTCTCCCCAGACCTTACAACTGCACTAACAGGATTCCAGAATTAAAACAGTGGAGTACGATGGAAAGCTTTAAGACACGTTCTCTCGAAGGAGGAGGAGTATATAGGGAAGCCTAAAGTCAACAGAGGAAACCAAAAAGAGGACACTAGAGGAATTTGAAGCCTCTGGCACCTACAGCAATAGTAAGGACATTGTTGACAAACACAGAACTATTAATCAATTTGATCTAATTGAATTCATAGAATATTCTACCCCACTATAGCAGAATACATATTCTTTTCAAGTTCACATAAATTTCAAATTCACCAAAAAAGACCACCTCTCGAATCATAAAGTACATCTTCATAAGCTTAAAAGAATAGAAATCATGCAAGGCATGTTCTCACATTACAATGGGATTAAAATAGAAGTTAACAACAGAAAAATAAATGCATAATCCTCCAAATAGTTGACAATTAAACAGAACACTTATAAATAACACAGGTCTCAATTGCAAAGTCTTGGGAGAATTTGTTTTAATATTTTAATTCAATGAAAAAAATACAATTTTATAAGGTAGGATGCATCCTGGGAAGAAATTTATATCATTAAATGCACTTATTAGAAAAGAAGGTAAACCAAAAATCAAAAACCTAAATTCTGAAAAACAAAAAATAAAAAAAGCACCATGTTCACATGGTTTCACTGGTGAATTTTAAGAAATAGTTGAGGAGGAAATGATACCAATTCTCCACAATCTCTTCCACAAAAGAGAAACAAACACTCTTACTCATTCCATGTGGTCATCATTACCCTATATAAAAACCAGATAAAAGCATCACAAGAAAGGAAAGCTATAGAAAAATATGTCTGACAGACATAGATACAAAAATCTTCAACAAAGTATTGGTAAATCAAATCTAATGCATAGAAAAGCACCCAAAGCATTTCAAAATTTAACACCCATAATGATAAAATCTCTTAGAAGACTCAAAACAGAGTATAACTTCCTCGACTTGATCAAGAACATCTGCAAGAACCTTCAGCTAAAATCATACTTAATCATGAGAAACTGGATGCTTTCCTTCTGAGATCAGGAAGAAGGCAAGGGAATCCTTTTTCAGATCTCACATTCTGCATCATCCTGGATGTCCTAGCTAGTGCAATAACACAAGAAAAATAATTAAAAGACACACATATAGGAAAGGAAAAAATAAAGCTTTCATTATTCACAGATGACATGTTTTCCTTTGTAGAAAATTCCAAAGATTCATCACCATGAAGAAGAAAAAGAAGAGAAAGAAGATGAGGAGGGAAATGGGAAGAAGAAGAAAAAACAACTGGAATTAAAAATTGAGAATATTAAGATTATATTGTACAATGTTAATACACAAAAATCTATTGTTTTTGTATATATCATCCAGCAATTAATAATTGGAATTTAAAATTAAAAAGTGGGCATTCATAGCGTTTGTTCAATGCATAAATCCATCTGTTTATTCTTTATCCAGTATTTTATACAAATACTGTCAAATGCCTGAGATACAGTGGGAAACAGGGAACATATATCCTAACAGTCAAATTTTGGTCAATAAACCAGCATTTCAGTCATGAATTTGAACAAATACCCAAATCTTTCTGAAATTCAGGACTCTTGCTTAAAAACATATTTAATCAAATGTGGCACAAAGAGTTATTATAATAATT
Organism: Symphalangus syndactylus; assembly: GCF_028878055.3. NCBI lineage: Eukaryota > Metazoa > Chordata > Mammalia > Primates > Hylobatidae > Symphalangus > Symphalangus syndactylus. Next base: position 31,820,442 of record NC_072426.2, read on the forward strand.
TTAATAAGAAAATGAATATAAAATGAATATACTGTGTATCCGCACAGCAAATAAAACATTCTTCTTAAATAGTACTTGAATCCAAATCTAGTATTAAATGTACATTAGGACTAATTAATTAACTAAATAAAATTGATTAGCCTCAACTATATGACAGGCAATTGACCAGGTGATATGGTTATAAAGATAAATTAGAGAGGCACATGTCCTCCTTCGTGGGCCTCTTCAACTAACAATGTAATCCAGTAGGATCTGAGAATGTCTTAACAATCCTGCCCCTGTATTACTTTTATCTACTTTCATCAAGCAAAGTGTAACTATTTAAATTAGCCACCTCTTTCCTTGTTTCCTATCACATAGACCCAGAAAATTAACTATGGGAAAATTAATTATAGCACATTAACTAACTGTGCCATAATTAGTTTTGGATTCTGTCAAGCAACAAAATAGTTTATCTGAAAATGCTCCATGGGAATATTTGTAAAAACCATAAAATCAGTATTTTTATAATATATGAGAGAGATTTCTGGAGTTTTTCTCTAGAAATACTGCCATGGTGCATTTAAATAAGCTACTTGTGTACTAATTTGCAATAATACGTACATAAATACATTCTGTTATTGTGCAAAGATTACCTTGCTTTTACAGTAGGTGGAAATGATAATGTGGATTGGTTTCCGATTTTTTTTTTTTTTTTTTTTTGAGATGGAGTCTTGCTCTGTCACCCAGGCTGGAGTGGAGTGGCGTGATCTCTGCTCACTGCAAGCTCCACCTCCCGGGTTCACACCGTTCTCCTGCCTCAGCCTCCCAAGTAGCTGGGATTACAGGCGCCCACTACCACACCCAGCTAATTTTTTGTATTTTAAGTAGAGACGGGGTTTCACCGTGTTAGCCAGGATAGTCTCGATCTCCTGACCTCGTGATCTGCCCACCTTGGCCTCCCAAAGTACTCAGATTACAGGCGTGAGCCACTGCACCTGGCCGGTTTCTGACATTTTACATAGTACTGGTGGAGAAAAATGAATGAAAATTGGAAGCAAAAATAAATACATTAGAACATTCTATTAGAATACAGATGACCTAATTTTTGGCAGTTCAGCCCTTCTCTATAGAATCTTTTTAAGTTTAGCCAAGTCATTTCCTTATTCAAGGTCTCTGGTGTCTCATTTATATAGGTAAAGCGGTTGAAGTGGATCTCTTTAAGAGATTAGATCTTAGGTATCAAAGTCTCAGGATAAAAAATCAATGTGCAAAAATCACAAGCATTCCTATATGCCCATAACAGACAAACAGAGAGCCAAATCATGACAGAACTCCCATTCACAAATGCTACAAAGAGAATAAAATACCTAGGAATCCAACTTACAAGGGATGAGAAGGACCTCTTCAAGGAAAACTGCAAACCACTGCTCAATGAAGTAAAAGAGGATACAAACAAATGGAAGAACATTCCATGCTTATGGATAGGAAGAATCAATATCGTGAAAATGGCCATACTTCCCAAGGTAATTTATAGATTTAATGCCCTCTCCATCAAGCTACCAATGACTTTCTTCACAGAATTGGAGAAAAACTACTTTAAACTTCATATGGAACCAAAAAAGAGCCCGTATTGCCAAGAAAATCCTAAGCGAAAAGAACAAAGCTGGAGGCATCACACTACCTGATTTCAAGCTATACTACAAGGCTACAGTAACCAAAACAGCATGGTACTGGTACTAAAACAGAGACATAGACAAATGGAACAGAACAGAGCCCTCAGAAATAACACCACACATCTACAACCATCTGATCTTTGACAAACGTGGTGAAAACAAGGAATGCGGAAAGGATTCCCTATTTAATAAATGGTGCTGGGAAAACTGACTAGCCATATGTAGAAAGCTGAAACGGAATCCCTTCCTTACACCTTATACAAAAATTAATTCAAGATGGATTAAAGACTTAAACATTAGACCTAAAACCATAAAAACCCTAGAAGAAAACATAAGCAATACCATTCAGGACATAGGCATGGCCAAGGACTTCATGACTAAAACACCAAAAGCAAAGTCAACAAAAGCCAAAATAGACAACTGGGATCCAGTTAAACTAAAGAGCTTCTGCATAGCAAAAGAAACTACCATCAGTGTGAACAGGCAACCTACAGAATGGGAGAATAATTTTCCAATCTACCCATCTGACAAAGGGCTAATATCTAGAATCTACAAAAAACTTAAAAAAATTTACAAGAAGAAAACAACCCCATCAAAAAGTGGGCAAAGGATATGAACAGACACTTCTCAAAAGAAGACATTTATGCAGCCAACAGACATATGAAAAAATGTTAATCATCACTGGTCATCAGAAAAATGCAAATCAAAACCATAATGAGATACCATCTCATACCAGTTAGAATGGTGATCATTAAAAAGTCAGGAAACAACATATGCTGGAGCAGATGTGGAGAAATACGAACGCTTTTACACTGTTGGTGGGAGTGTAAACTAGTTCAACCATTGTGGAAGACAATGTGGTGATTCCTCAAGGATCTAGAGCTAGAAATACCATTTGACCCAGCGATCCCATTACTGGGTATATACCCAAAGGATTATAAATCATGCTGCTATAAAGACACATGCACACATATGTTTATTGCAGCACTATTTACAATAGCAAAGTCTTGGAACCAATCCAAATGTCCATCAATGAAAGACTGGATTAAGAAAATGTGGCACATGCATACCATGGAATACTATGCAGCCATAAAAAGGATGGGTTTATGACCTTTGCAGGGACATGGATGAAGCAGGAAACCATCATTCTGAACAAACTATCACAAGGACAGAAAACACCACATGTTCTCACTCATAGGTGGGAATTGAACAATGAGAACACTTGGACACAGGGAGGGGAACATCACACAGGCAGTGGGAGGGATAGCATTAAGAGAAATACCTAATGTAAATGACGAGTTAATGGGTGCAGCAAACCAACACGACACATGTATACATATGTAACAAACCTGCACATTATGCACATGTACCCCAGAACTTAAAAGTATAATAATTAAATAAAAAAAGAGATTAGATCTTAGGTATTCTCACCACACACACAGAGATACACACACACACACGCACACACACACGCACAAAAGGTAACTATGTGAACTAATAGATATGTTAATTAGCTTTGTTGTGGTAATTATTTCACAATATATACATATATCAAAATATCAAGCTATACAACTTATCATTTTTATTTGCGAAGTACCTTGATAAAGCTAAGAAAAAAGTCAGAACTTCAGACGCTAATATTATAAATCTAGATACAGATTTTATAGTCTATATATAGCTCCATATAAATAATTAATTGTAAGAGAACATAGAAAAGTTAAACAATATTTACAGTAAGTGCATAGAAAATCACCATCTAGACCTGGCAAGTAACACTTTAATATACTTTATCAAATATCTATCCATCAATCCATTGCTATTATTTCATTAATTGATATTTAATGCATTTTTAAGTAAGCTGAAGATATCAGTAAGTTTCCCCTCAAATACTTCAGGGTGCATATCATAAATTGTAGTGGAATATTTGTGTATTGGTTAATTAATTTCTATTTTATGTAAAACTGACATATAATTGAATATACAAATTATAATTGCATCACTCAATAAATTTTGACAAATACACACACTTATATAATGCAAACCTATATCAAGATATATATAATGATCATGAAACCAGGAATCTTCATGTCCCTTTACCATTAAATTCCTGACATCCAAACCCAGGCAATTATTATGTGTATAGACTGTTTTAGATATAAAACATATATAATGAAATCATGAAGCATTCATTCTTTTGAATAAAGTTTCCTTCACTCAGTGTAGTGTTTTTAATATTCTTCTACGTTGTCATATGTATCACAGTTTGATCCTTGTAATGATGAAATACTATTTCTAAATATGAATATGCCACAGTTCATTTTATTGATGGACACCTGAGCTGTTTACAGTTTGCGGATATTATGAAAAAGTTTGATGAACATTCTTTTAAGATTCATTTTTGTGGAGACATATATAGAAAAGTGACATTGTTGTTCTATAAGATAGGTAAATGCTTATTTTTTTAATCTGCCATTTGTTTGCACAAAGATTTGAATGGATAACTTTGCGATAGGAGGAAGGCACTTTTAGAGTTTGATATAAAGATATGCAGGTGGGAGATAATTGTGAAGTTAGTCTACCAAGAAAACTGTCACAAATGACAAAAATAAAATATATTTTAATTTTGTCTAAGCTAGTTTGTTAGGAATTGATATACAATAGAACTTCATGATTCAAAATGGAATACTAATATTATCTTGAAAAAATGTTCTGGATAAGGATTAAACTGTACCAGCACCACTCCTGGATGTTCAGATTATAGCACCCTCCCACATTACTAATGAGATTATAAGAGATAAGTAACACGTGAGTCCATGTAATAAACCTTAGTTAGCAGCTCACTTTCTCGTGCCCTAGCTAGCTCTATCCTGATTCAAGATTTAGGCAAGAAGTTGGGGGGAATTTGTGAGATGGACCAAGGGCAAGCTCACAAGGGATGGACCCAGTAGTTAGCAAAAGAAAGTATACTGAGATTGTGTGCATGAGTACCTCTTGAGTACAATGCAGGTGTGTTCTTTCTTCCACTTACTTAAAGATAGTCATTTAAAATTAACTAAGCTGTTTTGTGAATTCTTTTTTTGCTTTTTTTTTTTTTTTCCTGAGACAGAGTTTCACTCTTGGCACCCAGATTGGAGTACAGTGGTATGATCTTGGCTCACTGCAGCCTCCACTTCCCAGGTTCAAGCAATTCTTTTGCCTCAGCCTCAAGTATCTGGGATTACAAGCACATGCCAGCACACCTGGCTAATGTATTTTTAGTAGAAACGGGGTTTCGCCATGTTGGCCAGGCTGATCTTGAACTCCTGACCTCAGGTGGTCCACCCACCTTGGCCTCCCAAAGTGCTGGGATTACAGGCATGAAGCACTGCACCCAGCATTTTTTGTGAATTCTTGTAGCTTATTTTGTCTGCCTCCCGTTTACCCTGTTACAAGAAAATAAACCTAATCTAAGAAATAAACAGCAGTTACTCTCCTGGTGGCCTGTGTAAAGTGTCTGGGGGTTGTAGAAAGCATTGGAGATGATTAGGGTGCTCCATTACTTCATTCAATCTGCCAAAGACGGTCAAGCCTTCTTTTTAAGGAGGGAGTGAGAGAAGAATAATAAGTCAATAACGTAGAATTACAGTAAAAAAAAAAAAAGAAAAGGAGGAAAATAAATCTAGCGTAAGTTTAAAAGCAACTGGAAAATTACATTCCAAACAATTGGGGTATCTAAAGCACTCTTTAGACAATCAATAGTAATATCTAGGCAACACTGTACTAAAAAGAACTCCAAAACAGTTACAGATTCCTGCACCTTTCAGTTGGGAGCTTTGATTTTAGGCCTTTGTCCACCAACACAATGTATTGATTTCATCTCCATTGTCCATGAGGAGCTCTCATTTTCTGAAGAGCACTACTATAGTGTGAATCACAGAGAATCCTGTGATTTGCATAGTTGAGAAGTTACTGTCTTTTCTTCTTATCTTAGGACTCAAAGGAAGACAGAAGCAACAATAAAGAGAAGAGAGGCTGGTGAATCCTTTGTCCTAAGCTCAGTTCTTTAAACAGTGGCCAAAACTGAAGTATTAGCCAATTTCAAGATGGATTCCTTGTTTTTGTTTTTGTTTTAATGGCTGTTATCTGTTATCTCTTTAAAGAGATGCAATATAGAGATAAAGGAGGATTTTAAAACTTTGCTTCTGTATTTGAAACATTCGTTTATCCAAAAGAGTAAGTTGAAGTGCATCATTTCACTCTGAGTCACTTGACTTTCTGCTTTAAACTAGTGATTAAATGAAATCACAATTTTAGCAATAAGCCAAATTTTAACAAATTTGTCTGACAGATGCAGGCCTTTATATGATAAACATTTTTATATCACTTATTGGTGCACACGATGTTTTTTAGAAATATTCATTGATTTGAAACTTGAACTTAACGAAACAGAAAGCTTTTTCTGTAAAGGGCTGAATAGTAAATATTTGGGGCTTTGCTGGTCATAAATTCTAGATGTTGCAACTACTCAATTCTGCCCTTGTAGCATGAAAAAAGTTATGGACAGAATGTTAAAAAAATAGTGTGGTTGTGTTCCAATAAAACTTTATTTACAAAACAGGCAACTGGCTGGATTTAGCTTATGAAAAGAGTCTGCTTTAAATTAGTCTATATATATATTTAGACTCTCTATATATTTAGACTCTTAAATATTTATATATTATTCACAACTCCTTTAACTAGAGGTAATGTTATTTAAATTAAGATATTTCCTAGATTTTTTTCTATGCATGTATATGAGACAATGATAAAATCATATGGAATTTATTTTTTGTGTTCTATTTTTTATATTAAACATTAGCTTTTTATATCAATAAAGTAGTTTTGAAAACCTCATTTTGGTTACAAAAGTATTAAAATTTAATGAGTATAAATTGATTTTTGTAGTCATTTTCTTTGGCTGTTTTATTTTATTCCCAAGTATCTGCCATACTGCAAATGTCACATGTTTTACACAGAACTTAACCACTTTGATATATTTTCATTAATTGGGTATATTTTTAGAAGTGGAAACACTAGATCAAAGTGTACTAACTTAAACATATCTAGATATAGAATGCAAAATTACTTTCTAAAAAGCAAAGGACTTTCTATTTCAACACATGCTCAATAATAGCCATGATTATTGTGTAAAAGAACTTGTCAACCCTCTTTTTCTAAAGTAAATGAAAGAAATGGGGAGAGAGAGAAAAAAGAAAGAGCACTCTAAAAATTATTTCTAATTTTTAAAAGGACTTAAATATTTATATATATAAAGATATACAACATATGAATAACATGGTGTTTTCTATATTTACAACATGGCATAGAGAATTTATTTTTCTAATAACAAAGCTGCAACTATAATAACCACAATTCTGCTTACTCAATTACACAAACCAGGGCAAGAGTTTCTGAAATTTTTCTCAGAGAGCTACAAAATTGCAGAATTTACAGAGGTCATCAAAAAGTAATAAACTATGTAAAATTATAACGGGTATCTCAGCAGACATCCTGGTAGGACCTACCTGCTCCAGGATTTCAGTGGTTAGTATAAGCTGTGTAAAATCATTCACATTTTACAGTGTAGCAAACTAATGAACAATTTTTCCCAGTGCTGAGAAAATTTATAGAAAGTCTACAGCTACATTTTTGGGGAGGAAGTGGCAAACGTGGTGATTAAATGCACTTCAAAGTCAGTGAAAATAGGACATAACAGTAAGTGAGGTAGTACATATGTATGACTATATAATAGATATGACCATAATACTTCTTTCAGTAATCCTCATAAACTCAGTCTAGAAAAGTACTTTGGCTCAGTAATAGACTTTAGATAATATATTCATATCCAGTTCAGAGATACGCTTAAACCCTGTTTGCTTCCAATGAGATGCTATGGGGCTGAAATAGTTTTCTTGATACAGTCCTCTAAACCTTGGACTTCAGTATTTTCGACTTAAGAAATGTTTACTAGTAGAATTGCTTAATTTTTTTGTCCAAGCTGCTACTCCATTTTTTAACATTAAAAGGGAATGTTCTTCAACCTACATGAAATACAATATTTTATGTATCCTAATGAGGTAGAAATCAAGTTATTTTTGCAGCATTATTTTTATTTTTCAAATTGTCAATTGTAAAAATGCTCAAACAAAAAATATAAGCATGTAGTACCATAAATATATGCATATGTCTGCCATATAGATTCAATATTTGCTTTCTCCATCTAGGTAGCTATAAGAAAGAATTTTTGATTTTTGTTTCATTTTTCTGAGTAAGCTATCGCAAATAAGTGGAAGACACTATTAACATTTTACTTCCAAAGTAATCTAGCATCCACTCATAATAATGAGGACATTCACATGGGCAGTCTCAATCTCATTATTTCTTCCAAGAAAATTCACACAAATTCCCTGGTATACAATATCTAGTACATATCAAAATTTCAAAAATTTCCTCAAAATGTAGCTGCTATATAGAGCCAACATTGTATCTTCTTAATCTTTTTTAATCGAGAACAGTTCCACTACCATTTATTTTTACATTGCAGAAAAAAGACTCATACATTTAAAGACATTACAATAGAAGGTACCCACAGAGAAACACAGAAAAAATACTGGGAAAGAAATAGTCAAAACAATGGCGAGCTGTGGGAAAACTTTATGTAGCCTAACAAATGTGCAAATGCAGTTCATGACAGCAAAAAGAGAGGTTGACAAGGAAACAAAATAGAAAGAAATAATGACCAAAAAATCCCCAATTTTATAAAAAATAAATAAATTCAGATCCAGAATCTCGGCAAAAGTATAAGAAACCAAAATGAAAGAGAAGCCAAGGAAGACAGTTTTCTTGTTTTTTGACCAGAAGCACTGCAGGACTTTCTTCTAATCTATATTTTTAAGAATGATTGTATAGAAAGAAGCCTTAGAGGATAGAGACAATGTCTCTCTCTGGAGCACAGGTTAGGTGTATCCACTGTGCATTAATAAAAATTCCACTTTCTCTGTAACACAATGCATTGCATATACAGGGACAGATGACATGGTTCTCTTCATATCACAAGTTGGGAATTGCGGTTCAGAGAACCAGTGCAAGAAAATGCTGGTGCTGGAACAACTGGAGACCCATATGAAAAAATGAGCCTCTGTCTTTACCTCAAAATGGATCATAGATCTAACTACAAAAGCTGATACTATGCAATTTAAAAAGAAAATCTTAGAGACTACAGAGTAGGCCAGGATTTCTTAGGACTATAGGAATAGAAATCATAAATTGAACTTTATCATAATTAAAAATAAAAATTTTCACATCTTTAAAAACACCATTAAGAAAATGAAAGACATGCTACAAACTGGGAGAAAATAATTGCAATATATGTATCTGGTAGAAGATACATATCCAGCATATATAAATAAAAGTTATAACTCAACAATAAAGTGAACAATACACAATACAATTTTTTTAAATGGGCTAAAATTTGAAAAGTATTTTGTGAAGGAAGATATTTGAATGGCTTTTGAACATAAAAAATGTTTGATGTCATTTAACTCAGAGAAATGTAAATTAAACTTATGATGAGATACCATTGCAGAAATGCTAACATTTTAAAAACTTACATAATTTGTCATCTCTATAGAATGGAATATTATTTAGCAATAAAATGAGTGAAATTTTGATACATCCACTAATATTAAAAAGCAAAAGAGGTTAAAGACAAAAGAGAACATAATCTGTGACTCCATTTAAATGAAAGCCCAGAAACTGAAACACTAATCTGCAGTGACAGAAAACATTCAATGCTTGCTTGGGGCCTGGAATTGGGAGTAGAGATTGACCTCAAAGGTACGGAAGAAAATTTTCCAGCTAATGGAAATATTCTACATCATGACTGTGCAGGAGATTACATGGGTATATACATTTGCCAAGGCCAGTTAAACTGTACAGTTAAAATGTAAAATCATCTCTCAAAAAAAGTTGATTAAAAATGTAAAACCAGTGGCCATGAGCAATGGCTCACCCCTGTAACCCTAGCACTTTGGGAGGTCAAGGCACGTGGATCTCTTGAGCTCAGGAGTTCAAGACCAGCCTGGACAACATAGTGAAAGCCCATCTCTACAAAAAATACAAAAATGAGCTGGGCGTGGTGGCACGTGCCTGTAGTTGCAGCTCCTTGGGGGCTGAGGAAGGATGATTGTTTGAGACCAGGAGGTCAAGGCTGCAGTGAGCTGAGATCGTGCCACTGCGCTCCAGCCTGGGAGACAAAGTGAGACCCTGTCTCAAAAAAAAAAAAAAAAAAAAAAAGTAAGACCAGTAAAGTAAAATATTTAACTTACCAGAGACTCATGGAGGCTTTTTTAATAATAGAAAAAATAAGAAATTTGATTTGGTTGATAGGGAGGTGAAAGACAGCAGGATAGATTTATTTTGATAGGAGAGACCATTGCCATTCACCTCTAGAAGTGGGGGACCAGAGAAACTTCAGTGAGAGAATTCTGCAGAAAATTGTCCCTCATTGTAAGGGAGAAAAGGAAATAAAGTTTCTAAAAGTTTACAATAGATAATCTTACATATTATATGGTCATAAATCCTATAATTCATTTGTAAGAAACTTTAATTTCCTAATGCTTACTGTGCTTCTTAACAAGACCTGCTACTCATAATTCAAAATATTTATAAGTAGGCTCAATGTTTATTTCCATATTTCTCAGAATAGGCTTTCTATGCACATTAATAAATGGATATGAGTTGATTAATTGTGTATTTTGCAACGTTTCCAAGAACATTGTTTATTTATTTTCCTTTCTACATGCCCACTAATAATAATATTAAAGTAATACCTATCTATTCGTTTATCCAGACTTTAGGTAACAGACCCTATATTTCTATGTGTCTTTTTCCCAAAATTATTTCAAATGCTGTCACTTGGTGTATATTTTTTAAATATTTATTTGATTATTAAAGAATATGGATGACGGAGGATCTCACTATGATAGCAAAATCATATCATTTGTTTACATATGTAGCATGGAGTAATAAGTTTATGTTATTTGCTATTAGATCTAGATAAATTAGAAGAATGCACTATTATCATTAACAATACAATTGCTCTGATTAATGTTAATACTCTGCATCACTTCATAAAATATATAAGATGATATTCAAATATTCTTTCTCTCTCTCTGTCTCTCTGTCCTTATCTTTGTTATTGACTTCATTTTCCTATTTCACCAATGTATTCTCTATTTATCCAGTGGGAATCACAAACCCAATGCGAATTTTTGTAAATTTTGGCCTTCATTAAATTTTAAGCCTGATTTATAATCTCCAACCGCCAATCTCTTAAACTTCATTCTATTTATCTTCAAATGTTGCTTAAAAGGTAACTAGTGCTTTACGTAAGTTAGAAACTGAAAATCCTTTTGAACTTCTCCAAACATTTAGTTATGACTCCACTTTATAACCAAAACCTATTGATATTTGTGTAGTAAAGAATTTAAACTTTCCCAAAGAGAGGTCTGATCTTTCCCCTCAGCTTTTGGGAGATAATCTCTAAGCCCTTGAAATATCATGCTTGATAACGGAGTATGTTTAGGGTGGGGTGTAACCATGCTATAACGGATACAAATGGGATTTATCTAGCGGCTTTGGGTCACGCGGTGTTAGCATCATCTCTGGAGGAGGTGTAGAATGAAATAAGCCAGACAGGCAGTAAACCTGCCTACCTAATGAGGCCACTGAAGCTCAGGTAATCTTCTCTACTTGGCAATATTCCATGTGTATTATCACACATTATGGCCAGGAGTTGACATTGTCCATTACTCCACTGGGAGAGAACACTTGGAAGCACCATATTTAGAACCCATCTATTTTCTGCCCCATGAGTCTCTTTCCTTGGCGAATTTTAATCCATATTCTTTCCCTGTAATAACTATAATTATGAATATAACAGATTTCAGTGAGTTTTGTGAGTCCTTGTAGTGAGTTATTGAAACCTGAGGATGTTTTAGGAAGCCCCAAACTTACAGTGTCGTGAGTGAAAGATTGTGCTTTCTTTAACTTTTGCAATACTCCATGACATTCTTCTCCAATTTCTCTACTCTATTCTATTCATGTGATTACTTGCTCTCATCATATTACTGATGCATTATTACAACAACTATGCAACCATTCTCTTCTTCCTGAAATCAATTTTTCCCATTTAATATTGTTCTAAAATACAAATTTCTTAATGTCAGCCTTGTCAAAAGTAGGTTGTTCCTCAACATAACATTTAATATCTGCGTAACATGTCCCCTTTCAAGTTTAAAAGCCTCATGTCCATCATACCCTGCTCTCCATCAACCCTATAATTTGGTCACTCAAATTCCATCATGATTTTCTATGATGAACTTACATAATCCATGAACCCTCTTACCTCTGCCTTTTTTACTTAAATATTCTTTATTGGCTTGTCTACTGATCTTCCAAGGCATTGCTAAAATCTGACTCTGTGGTGCCTTCTTTTGTGGTCCAAGCAGAATGAATTTGTCTTTGGTTTGTGTTCTTTTAGCATTTTTTGCCTATGTTATTACAGAAAATTCCATGTTTTTCTCTTATTACCCTGTAAATACATGCAATCCAGGAAATATTTTTTTTTGAGGGCAGAAAAGAAAAGTCTCCAAATTATTGACTTTGAGGACTTTGTACTAACTTCATTCTAAGAGCATAACTGTGAGTTGCAAATGCTAATGCCACCTGTCTATGATTTGAGATCAGAATGCTGTTTGTAGAGTGAAGATTCTGCTTTCAGTATCAGAATAGAAAGGTCTAGGTGTTTGAAAAAGAGGAAAGAAGAATTATTTAAAGCAGGAACTTAATCATGTGAGCTTGATTATTTACTACATGTTTACTCTGTGGCAGGCACTTTGTGAAGCTTTTTTTCACGTGTTATGTCAATTATGAAATGCAAAAGACAGAAAAGTGCTAAGAGAATAAGTAAGGGATAATCTATTTCAACTCAAAATTCTCAAGCCAGAACTACATCCAGTTGTTTTCTATGCATTTTTGATATTATGTCTAGCATAATAAGCAAGAATGCAAAATAAATAAAATCTCCTTCCTTCAGGGAACATATGATCTAATCAAATACTAGGTTGGTGCAAAAGTAGTTATGGATTTTCTATTTAAATTGCAAAACCCATAATTACTTTTGCACCAACCTAATAGAAAAATATATGCTATGTGAAGATTATTATATTAAGTAGTAATATAATGTGACAGGCAGAAACATAGAAAACTAATTAGCCCTGTCTAAGGAAGTTGAAAAGCTCTTAGATAAGGTTAAATGGAAATTAAGAATTCAAGGAACACTGTTTTCCTTTATAATATGGATACTCTAGTCAGAACTTGAAGAGCTAAATGGAATTTTTGTGTTTAGCATGAAATAATTTTCTACACTTAAACTGGTTAAATATGTTTAGTTAAATTTGTCAGAGACAGAAGCTTTACCAATACTTTATATTAAGAAAGCTAGTAGCTCTTTCAACATATTGAACTTTGCTGCAACCATGAATTGTGTTTTCAGTGAGTGACTTGCAAATTATAATCTATTATAGATAAATTAGCATAATTTAACATGAATCTATAGTTACAGCTTTTGATCTTTGAAATTGTTTTCTCATTTTGGCCATAATCTTTTCAGTTACAGAAGTAATATTTTTTCAAGTGTTTTACTATCATTTAAAAATTAGCTTGAGCACCAAAAAGCATATTTGCTTCCAAGGACTCATGAATATATATCATAGAAAGATTCTCTATCTGATTACTCAAAATTTAAATATGGTAGGTGCAAGTATAAGCAATCTTCCCTTGTGTCTTCCCCATAAGTGTTCTTCCTTCTATCTTAACACCCCCTTCCAATTTTCTTTAACTGCTTAGGCTAACTGTGTAGTTTTCTGTCTATATTTTGATCTGTGATTTAGGATTTTGTTTGACTCTGTTTATGTCCTCTACCGCAAATGTATTTATTTTCTGCATAGAATTCTGCTTTATTTGGTCCTTGACCATAATGACAAATGCACTTTTTATGAAGACCATGATAGAAGTTGGAAAAAATGAAATTATAGGTGTATATCTTAAGGAAGTGATTGGTTTGTTGCAATATAAAATAATCTGTAATAGACATTTAATATTATTATTAAAGATTCCCTGAATAGCCCATTTGGGAAAACAGCACCCAATTCAATTCTTTTGTCTATTTTTGTGGGTGTCATAACCTATTCTTTCTTCTGAGAAGTGCCACTATATATTCACTCACTATTTCTTGTCATTTGGCTGACACATTCATCTGAGCATTGCTAATATTTTCCCAAGTCATAGAATGGATTTGGGTCAGACTAGGATCAATATCTCTTTGTAAAAAATTGTTTAAAGGATGCTTTCCATACTTTAATTTAAGCAAGATTAACACATTTAGAAACAGCTTTATAAAGTTCAGTGTGCATAAGGTTAACAACATTTTCCTTTCTAGATTTTAAATGCTCACAGTTTATTTATCTTTCAATTAATCAATATAAGCACAAATGGCAAGTATGCATGGACACCAGTTGCTTGATAGCTTTTTTATACAAATTTCAAAATCCAATTGACATTTTGTGGTATTTTCCTGTCTTATTTACGGCCCATAATAACCTTTTTCATTTTAGCATTTTGTTTTATTTTTAGAGCTTTGCTTACATTGTTGGATGGATCTAGTATGGATCATATATCAGCTCTCAAACGGTCAAGAAGACATGATAAACAAAAAGCAAATTTTTTCAATAGGATCATATTAGAATGCCTTTGTGATGGAATTTTATATCATGTTGCTTATGGTTGACATCCTTTTTTCCCTTTTCTTCAAAGTGCCATGAGATGAAACTAGTATCTTCCACGTTCAGTTTACTGTGTAATTCATCATATGCATTTAATTTTCATATGAACATGGCATAACACAACGTCTTTTCCAGGTATGATATGCACTGCACAGCCTGCATTTAATTTCTTGATAAAAATTGCAAATGTCAGCAGATTTAATGTTCATGGGAAAGGATCTAGTTGTGGAATCTTTGTAGCATGCTTTTGTTTTGGGCCATTAACTGGGGTGACTTCATTTGATTTTATGATTACTTCACTCTGACTTGTAAATGGAAGAAAAACTACAGTCCAAGGAATTAAAATATCTACATTATCATAGATTTTAATTTATATATATTAACTAAAATTATCACTCCATTTTTTTAAATCAGTGTAAATGAATGTTCTATTTAGTATTTTTCTTTCATTATAAATATGATCTTTATATTTTTTGAAAGATGTTCTATACTAGGCTTTTATTCATATTTGACATTATTGGCTATGTTTTTATAAAATGTACTTTAATAATATTTTGCTATATTATAAATATCACATCAGTGTTGGCATGTGATAACATTAGCCTAATGCTTGATTAATGAAATTATTTTCACTATCTCAGTTCTGATATTTACATATTTAATTAAGTTGAGGAAGTTAATTAGCCATTCTCAAATTCCCTAAAAGCGAAATATAGATAAACCCTCAGATCCTTATGAGTTAAAACTAAAACACCTATCATCAAAATATAAGCAGAGACATTTAGTAAGCCTAGATTCAAAATGCCTACCTGTATTTGTATGGTTGTGATACCTCCTTTTGCCAGCAAATGAATATACTTGAAATCATGCTAAAAGCCAGAAAATTATTAAAATAATAAAGAAGTGACTGTTGTTCACTTAGGTAATATAACATCTATAGCACAAATGAAAATTAAACATTTTTAGACAAAATTTTTGAGTACACATCAGGATACCTATTTACATTAAACTTACATAGAATTTTAAAGAGACATGAATATCTGACTTTCTGGATTGCCATCAATATGAGGAAAAGAGGCCTGCTCTGAAACGCAAGACAAATGTACCCTATGATAATCTACCTCTGGGAGTAAGGGAAAAGACTGAAATTTTATGGAGCTGACACAAGAATCTTAAAATTTTCTGAAATAATTTACCATAGTGTGAAGCAGTAAAATCTACTTTATGTTTTCAGATATTATAATTACTATTAGAATGAAGTGTTATAAAATGAATAAATATGCACACTTACTGTTATATGCTACATTTTACCTCCCCAAAAATTCATATGGTGAAGTCCCAATTTCCAGTACCTCAGAATTTGGATTATGTTTGCAGACAGGGCCTTTAAAGAGATGACTAAGTTAAAATAAAGTTGTTAGACTCTCTGATCCAATTCGACTGGTGTCCTTATAGGAAGAAATCCGGACACACAGAGAGACACCAGGGATACACACACACAAGGTAGGAAGACCATAATGAGGACACAGTGAAAGCGTGACCATCTGCTAGCCAGAGAGAGGCCTCAGAAGAGACTGAACCTGCCAACACCTTGATGTTGGGCTCTAGTCTCCAGAATGGCATGAGAAAATAAATGTCTATTATTTAAGCCATCCAGTCTGTGGTAGTTTGTTATGGCCATTCTAGCAAACAAACGTACTCATATTAAATAAAAATAATGATAATTAAAATAAGGTATGGCCAGTAGATCCTGCTAAAGGAAGCTATGTGACTTGTTTTGGATCATTGCTATAACAAAAGCTAATAGTTCTGTAGCAGAAGAAAAAAATATTTTGTCTTTTCATCTATTCATTTAGATAAAATAATTACCCTGGAATGCAAATGAATATTTTACCCTTCTGTGTATGTGCATCCATGTATGTAGACACATATTCATAAACCTTTATGAATAGTGTCTTTAGAACAGTTATCATGGCTACTTAAATAACAAAAGTAGGCTACAAATTATTAATTTGCTTTCTTCATTAAAAGTATATAAGATGAATAAAATAATATTCTGAGTAATTATAAAATTTTAGTCATGCATATATAAAACTTTGTTTTCAATATCTAATTGTACCACATAACTGGATATTTTTGTCTATGCAGAATCCACCCTTTATATAGAGAACAACGGAAAATTGTGCATATGATATATAATTTGTTATTCCTTTTACCATCTAAATTTTTAAAATAGTATATTTTAACGCTGTATGCCGTTTTATCATGTTTCTGCTTCTTCAAGGCCGACTTTAAAAAATTCAGTCTTATAAATTTGATGAATTCAGACAAATTGCTGCTTTACCTTTGTTGTTATTTTCAGCTTCAACCTACTTACATTGATAAGTTTCTATCCTCATTCTAATGATTATATTTTATGTTAATTTTTTTCTTGTTTGTAAATTATACACTAAATAAATTCATTGCACTTAAAAGTTTTTCACACATTCAGTAACATATTTTTCATAAAGGAAAAAATTTTATCAATTCCACGTATCAACTCCACACACTTATATGTCTTAAATAAGACATATAAGCAACTTGCCTTATTTAAGACATATAAGTAATTTGGTTCATGTAGTTCTCTATTCTACTACTATAGATCCCTTAGAATTTGTTACATATTTTATTATTTATAATAGTTACTTCATTGACTTTATAGTGAAGCAAATATATCATTGTTTTGTACCTTTGCAATTTTCTACAGATAAGCAACTAGCCCGAAATATTATCTAGAAAGGAATCATTCCTTTGCAAATATTATTTGATTGTTACAGCTATACATTCATGTGTAATGTGTGATATAGTTTGGATATTTGTCCTCTCCAAATCTCATGCTGACATATGATCACAACATTGGGGACAGGGCCTAGTGGGAGGTGTTTTGGTCATAGAGTGTTTCCTTTATGAACAACTTGGTGCATCCTTGCAGTTATGAGTGAGTTCATACTCTCTTAGTTCTCCGTGAGAACTGATTGTTAAAAAGAGCCTGGCACCTCCCTCTTCTTTCTCTCTCTCTTGCTTCTGTTTTCTTTTGCCAAGTGATTGCTACACATCGGCTCCCCTTCCCTTCTCCTTCTGCCATGAGGAGGTAGCTTAAGGCCCTCACCAGATGCAGATGCCGATGACATGTTACTTGAACAGCCTGCAGAATCATGAGCCAAATAAATCTCTTTTCCTTATAAATCACCCAGTCTCAGGTATTCCTTTATAGTAAGACAAATGAACTAAGACAACTTGTCAACATAAATTTCTCATGAAAGTCATTAGGTCATGGATGGGAAGCTGTGAATGATAAATGTAGCAAAAATAATTACCAATCAGTGAATCTCATCTAGTGACATTATTTTAACAATCATATATTATCTAACTTTGTCCTTTGTTTGCAATGTAGTCCAGCAACTTAGATTTTATTTTCTATCCATACTTGATTGACTATTGCTTATTAGGGGATGTCCAAAGCAATTGCTATACCTAGACTCCTAGCCATACAATCTACAGATGCTTCATCCCCAATGTTGACTGACAGATAAAATCTTCTTAACTGCCTCTTCATCTGGATTATTTCTTTATCACTTTCCTAATGATAAAGTGTTAAATTGTTTACAGAGTTTTTTTTCCACATACTATTGCCTGGCACTTTTTCAAACTGCCTGATTCAAATTACCATCCTCCACCATGCCAAATCAAGACATGATCTAAGTCCAATCCTCTAACTTCTGTCTAGAATAGAGAATTTGTTTTATTTTGTTTTCTATGATTTATGAAAAATATGTGTTGACATCTTTACCTTAAGTTGTGGAATTGTGAATTTAATTTTCCTATTCTGTCAGTGTTTAAGTATCTTAAAGCTATTTCTCTGAACATTTTTTATCATGCAGTTCTACTGGGATGAATTCTTCCAGCTTCTATTTGTATAAAAGGAAGTCTTTATTTTACATTCAATTTGGAAAGATAGTTTTCTATGTATGAGTTTCAAATCTGATTGTTTCTTTCATTGCTTTAAAGATTTCATTCCATTTTATTCTGTGTTGCATGGTGTCAGAAAAAAAGTTTGCTGTAATTTGTATTAGTTCTATTGAATATAATGTGCTGTTATTCTATGGCTGCCTTTAAGATTTCTCTTTATCATTGTATCAGTGCTTTCACCTCTTTCTCCTCCTCCTTTTTTTAACTTGTTCTAATTAATATTGTTATTTGTGTGGATGTGGGCTTTTTGGTATGCATCCTAACTGGGGTTGTTTGGTCTACTGAATCTATGAATTCATAATTTTTATTAAACTTGGAAACTTTTACAGTTAAATGCATTATTCTTCTATGCTCTACTCCTCGAATTTAGATCCCTTGCTATTACCCCACAGGCCACTATGGGTTGTGTTTTTCATTATTTTCCTTTATGTGCTTAGATTTGGATAATTTCTCTTTCTGTGTTTTCAAGTTCACCGTCCCTTTCTTCAACATCTAAACTGCCATTAGTTCAACACAGTAATTTTTTATTTTGAATATTGCATGTGTCATCTCTACATTTTTTTATTTAGAATTTTTAAATAGCTTGCAATTCTCTCCTCCTTAGGTCTTAGGTCTATGCTTTCCTTTAACTACCTGTGCAAATTTATAATATTAACATGAGATTTTGGAAATCCATGTTAGTTAATTCATTAATGGTGTTAATTTGTAGGTTGATTTGCATTAAATCATTTTTCTCTCAATTATAGATCATATATTCCTGTTTTTTGCATGTCTAAAAATTTCTGATTGTATATTTGACACTTTTAGTTTTATCTTGTTAATGCCAGATTTTGCTGTATTATTAAACAGTTTTAGATTTTTTTCTGGTAGCCAATTTAATATGGTAATGTTTGCTATAAGCTTTCTCAGGCTGTGTCCAGAGTAGCCTATAAAATAGGACTATTCTATTTCTAGTACAAAGGGGATGATCTTTCCGTAGTAACCATGCGTGACTTTGTATACTTACTAAGGTCTCTGTACCCTGGATGGTGGGATGTCAAACAATTCAAGATACCTACTAATTATATTCTACTTAGCAATTGTTTCTTTGCCAGTCTTCATAGATATTCACCCTATCCATTTGCTGAATGGTACTATACCAAATCTAATACCTTAGATTTCTGGCACTCATTTTTAATAGATCTTTTCTGCTACTCTGATCCAAAATTTCTAGCTGCTGTGGGCTACTCAGATTTCAGCATTCATTATAAACTGGGATCTGAAATTTATTCCAGGAAGCAAGCTGTGTAGCTTATCTCATTTGATTTTCCACTCTCAGGAATCACAGACCTGTGCTGTCTACATTTCAATGACTAAAATAAATGTCTTATATTTAGTCCAGTATTCTAGATGCTTACCTGTTATATAAATTATGCCATCGTTGTAGAAAAGAACAAATAAAAGGAAGACTCAAAATCTACTGTCAAGTATTTTTTACTGGTCATATAATTTATATATAAAATCTATACATTAAAATGTAAGATAAAAATATTTATAATTAGTCAAAAATTATATTTTGTTTAGACAACACTCAAAAAAAAATTCATGATTTCTTTCTTCCTTTTTTTTTTTTCTTTTGAGACACGGTCCTGCTCCATTGCCCAAACTAGAGAGCAAGAGGGCAGTGGTTATGATCCCACCTCACTGTAGCCTCAAGCTCCTGGGCTTAAGTGATCCTCCTGCCTCAGCATCCCAAGTAGCTAAGAATACAAGTCCATACACCAACATGCCTGCCTAATATATATATTTTGTAGAAATGGGATCTCTCTATGTTACCAAGGCTGGCCTTGACCTCCTAGGCTCAAGGAATCTTCCTGCCTTGCCTCCCAAAGTCCAAGGAATACAGGCATGAATCACTGCACCCAACTCAAGATTTTTTAATGTAACAATCTCTATTCTCATATCACTTTCAAAATCAATAGCTAATATTCAAAAATTTTTATTCAAACATAAAATTTTAATCTTATTTATTTCCTTCTTTAAAATACTAAAATGCAAAGTAGATTTATGAATGGAAAAAAAGAGAGAAGATTCAGGGAGATGGAAAAGTAGTATACCCCAGAAATCTTTCTCCACACTTAGACAACAACCACAGTGGTAGAATCTGTCTGATATAACTATTTTGGAATTCTGGAGAATATTAAAGGTTTGCAGCTTCCTGGGGAAGGTTTGGTTCTTATTGCAGCACCTTTCTTCAATGTTGCAAGCCTCTCCTACTCTGGCTGAAGTGACTACCAGGGGATTTAAAGGGCCAGTGCCCTTCCTTCAACCCCATTATTTTTGTCTTTTTCCTATTTTTGAGAGCCAGACATTAAAGACTAAGACATTCAAAAACAACTGTATTCTGTATTTAAGGGTCGGGTGTGGTGGCTCACACTTGTAATCTCAGCACTTTGGGAGGCCGAGGCGGGCGAATCTCTTGAGGTCAGGAGTTTGAGACCAGCCTGGCCAATATGATGAAACCCCGTCTCTACTAAAAATACAAAAATTAGCCAGGCGTGGTAGTGCACGCCTGTAATCCTAGCTTACTCGGGAGGCTGAGGCAAAAGAACTGCTTGAACCAAGGAGACAGGTTGCAGTGAGCCAAAATCATACCACTGCACTCCAGCCTGGGTGACAGAGTGAGACCCTTCCTCAAAACAAAAAAACAATAAAAACAAAACAAGCAAACAAAAAAACTGTATATAAAGGGAATGTTAGAAAGTGACCACACATGACCAGGAAAAAGGCCAGGTTCATAAAAGAGCAGAGAAGACCTAAGATTATACCTCAAACTTATTATTGACTCAGAGACAGCCAAAATAATTCACAAAACAAAAACAATTACAAAAAACAGCAAATGCTGGGGAAAGGTTAGAATCTCATTTCCAGTGTTACCACATTATTAGATTCAAATGTGTAGTTTTCAACTACAAAAATCCACACAAGACATACACAAAAACAAACAAAAAAAATCACAGGGCATACAAAGGAATATATAGCCCACTCAGAGGAAAAATAAATTAATCAATATAAACTGTCCTGGAAAAAGACCTAATAGCATACCTATTAGAAAAAGACTTTAAAACAATTACCTTAATGATGCTCAAAGAACTTAAGAAAAATGTGAAGAACGTCAATAAATTAGATATGAACAAAATGGAAAAATCAATAAAGAGATTTTAAAAACTTAAAAAGAAATCAATAAGAAATTCTGGAGCTGAAAAGTATAGTTACTGAAAAGTAAAATTTACTAGAGGAATTCAAAGGCAGTTTTGAGCAGGCAAAAGAAGGAAGCAATGAACTTGAAGACAAAACAATACAAGTTACCAAGTCTGAGAAATGGAAAGAAAATAAGATGGAAGGAGAGTGAATGGAGCCTAAGGGACCTATGGGACACCATCAAGCAGACCAGAACACACACTGTGGGAATCCAAGGAGAAAAAAGACCATGGTACAGAGAACATTTGAAGAAATGGCTGGGAACTTGCCAAATTTGATAAAAGATATAAATATAAACATCCAAAAAGCTCAAGTAATTCCAAGTATATGGAATTTAAAAGACTAACACCAAGACACATTCAAATCAAACTTTCAAAAGCCAAAAAGAAAATCTTGAAAGTAAAAAGAGAGATGAGCGGATTTCTCATTAGACACTTTGGAGACTAAAAGGCAGTGAGTCCATATATTCAAAGTGCTAAAAGTAAAACAATAACCAAGAATCCTATATCAAGCAAAACTATCCTTTAAAAGTGAGAGAGAAGTTAAGGAAATTTGTTTCCAGATAAACAAAAAGAGCTTGTTACCACAAGACTTCCCCTGCAAGCAATATTCAAGGAAGTCCTACAGAGTGAAATGAAAGGACATTATACACTATGGGACACTATACACTATTTTGAGCCGTATGAAGAAATAGAGATCTCAACAATGGTAAATAAATTAGCAATTATAAAATATTGTACTATTCTAATAATGATTTGTAACTCCGTTTATGTCTTCTACATGCTTGAAGAGACTAATGCATTTATTTAAAAAATAAGTATTAATCTAAAAGCTAGTATTATTGTGACTTCAGTTTGTAACTCCATATTTTGTTTTATACATAAATTAAAGGACTAATGCATTTAAACAATTAGTAGCTTATATTCGGGGGCACATAATATACAAAAATGTAATTTGTGATATCAACTACCAAAATTAATGTGGACAGACCTATTCGAAAGACTGTACTTTCTCCCACTGAATGGTCTCGGTACCCTTATCAAAAATCATTTTACTATAAATTTCCCTTGTGATTTCTCCTTTGAACCATTCGTGGTTTAAGAGTATATTAATTTTCAGGAGAATTGCTTGAACCTGGGAGGCAGAGGTTGCAGTGAGCCGAGATTGCGCCATTGCACTCCTGCCTGGGCGACAGAGCGAGACTCCATCTCAGAAAAACAAAAAACAAACAAACAAAAAGAGTGTGTTAATTTTTACAATTTGTGAATTTCCCAGTTTTACTTCTGTTATTGATTTTTAACTTTATCCCATAGGAGTTCAAGAGACACTTTGTGAGATATCTTTTAAAATATATGCAATCCCTATCAAAATCTCAATGATTTTTTTCTAAAAAAGACAAAACACATAAAATAAATATAATACACATATAATAAACATAAAATTCATTACATTTAAAAATCCATATAGAATCTCAAGGGTACCCCCACGTAGCCAAGATAATCTTTAAAAAGAACAAAATTGGAGCATACACATTTTCTGATTACAAAATTTACTACAAATCTGCAGTAATAACAACAATGTAGTACTGGCATAAAGACAGACATATAAATCAATGGAATAGAATAGAGAGTCCCAAAATAAACCCTTCCATTATACGGTCATATGATTTTTCCCGAGTGTGCTAAGACCATTCAATGAGAAAAGGACAGTCTTTTCAAAAACTGGTGCTGAGAACATTGGATATCCACATGCATAATAATGAAGTTGAACTCTTACATAATACCTTATACAAAAATTAACTCAAACTGTACCAAACACTTAGATGTAAGAACTAAAACTATAAAACTCTTATATGTAAATATAGGGCAAAAACTTCCCGATATTGAATTTGACAATTATTTCTTGAATACAACATCAGAGGCATAGGCAACAAAGGAAAAATAGATAAATTGGATTTCATAAAACTTTAAAAAATTTATGCATGAAAAGAATATCAATGGTGTAAAAGGCAAACCACAGAATGGGAGAAAATATTTGCAAATGATATGTCTGATAAGGGATTAATATCCAGAATATATGCAGAGCTCCTAAAACTCAGCAGCAAATATTAGTCAAATTCTAAAATGGGTGAAGACTTTAATAGACATTTCTCCAAAGAAAACACACAAATGGCCAATATACTCATGAAAAAGTGCTCAACATCACTGATCATTAGGGAAAAGGAAGTCAAAACTGCAATGACATACCACCTCACATCCATTAGAATGGCTACTATCAAGAAAAGAGAAAATAAGTACTAGCAGGGATGTGGAGAAGTTAGAACCCTGTGCACTGTAAGTGGAAATGTAAAAGGGTAAAGCTACTGTGGAAAACAGTATGGTTGTTTCTCAAAATATTAAAAATAGAATTACCATACAATCCAGTAGTAACACTTCTAGGTATACACCCAAAATAATTGAAAACTTGCACGTGAACATATTTGTATACCCATGTTTATTGCAAAATTATTCACAATAGCCAAAAACCGGAAGCATCCCAACCCAAGGGATGAATGGATAAGCAATATGTTGAATATACAGATAATGGGATATTCAGCCCTATAAAGGAAGAAAATTCTAACGCATGCTACAAAATAAATAAAACCTGAAAACATTACACTAAGTGAAAAAATCCAGTCACAATAAAACAAATATTGTATGCTTCCACTTATATGAGATACCTAGAATCATGAAAATCAGAAACATAAAGTAGAATTGTCATTGCCAAGGGCTGGGTGGAAGGGTATTGAGGAGTGACTGCTTAATAGGCATTTGAGTTTTACCATATCGAAAGTTATGTCCATGGATGGTAGTGATAGTTGCATAACGTTATGAATGTATTTAATACCATTGGACTGTACAACTAAAAATGGTTAAGGTGATACATTTTGTGTTTATTTTATGTGTAAATATTATGTTTATTTTACATTTTACCAGAATAAAAACAAATGAGAAAAAAAGCAATAATGTACAAACATATAATTCCGAAGTCTAGAAATAAATAATTACTAACATCATCTATTAAGTCAAATAAAGGTATTTTTCTTCAAAGTTTTTAAGTGCTAGTAATTATTTTTGTTATGAGGCACTTGTTAAAAATGTAGACTCTGGAATCTGCATTAAACCTGTTAAAGCAGAGTCTCATATGTACGATTACTAACTGCATTACCTTGAGCAGATTACCAACCCTTCAACCCAGGGGTTGGAAAACTATGGCCTGTAGACCAAAATGGGCCTTCTGCCTATTTTTGCAAATAAAAATTGTATTGAATTACAGTCACATCATTTGCCTTTTATCTATGGCTGTATTTTAGCTAAAATAGCAGAGTTGTGTATTCATGACAGAAACCAGCTGGCCCATGAAACTTCAGAAATTCACATATTTGACCCTTGAGAGAAGAAATGTACTGATCTCTATTTTAATATCTTTAAATCTCATTTTTCTCATGTGTAAAATCTATGTTATCTAAAAGTTTCTTGTATTTTTATACCAATTAATATAAAATATTATCCACTCCACCTAGAATATGAAAATGTTCAATTGCATGTTAGTTGCCAGCACAGCTGTTAACAGAAGAAAACTTATTTATTTCAACATTTAGGTGTAATACCAACTCATACAGAAAGTAAAAGCACAGTGTCTTTTAATTTATAAATTTAAATTGAGATATTTTTAGTTTTATAGGAGAAAAAAATCATTTTTAAGTTTCTGGAAGCTCAATTTAAAAGGGTAAAAATTACCTAAACCCCTGCAAGATTTATCGTGGAATTCCTAATTACCACTCATGCAATATTCATACACACATGTGAAAGTTTCACTCTCTTTTATACAACATAATCATTCTTACATTTTAAAATTTCTCAGTAAACACATTTGTTTAAAGAAAAATCAGGATTAGTAGTACCTTTTTCTTGTATAACATGAAAAAATCATTTGAGTATAATTACCATAAAATTTACTTTTGTAAAGTATGCAATTCAGAGGTGTTCAGTGTATTCACAAAGTTATATGAATATTCAGAGCTGTGATCATCATCACATAATTCCAGAATATTTCATCACTGCAGAAAGAAAGCCATACCTGTCAGCAGTCACTCCCTATTGTTCTCTTCCCAATGCCTGACAACTACCAATCTATTTTCTTTCTTATAGATTTTCCTATTCCAAACATCTACAAATAGGATAATAGAGAAGTCCTTTTCCTGCTTGGTTTCTTTACTTTAATATGTTTTCCAAGGTCAAAAACTTTTTACATGAATCCAAGGCAAATAGGCTGATGGGAAGAGAAATAAAACATCATCAGATTTTAATGAATATAATTATCATAAACATATCCTACAGATAGATACATGTACATCGTTGAAAAAGTGATTATCAGAGATGATGACATAACATAGAATTACAAATTGTATTTATTTTATTAGGTCTTTCTGGATTCCTTTTAGAAAAAACAACTTTCAAGTTGACCTGCTGGTAAATGGGCTACTATTGTAGTAACTTTATCAGGAATGTTAGGGTTTGGATCATTAAAGCAAGTCTTAAAGCACGTGATCTGATGGTAGGAAATGAAATTCTTTTACTCTCATGCCTGTGAAGCCAGGTTCTTATTCCATTTTTCAAATTGTTTGTGTTTTTGTCTGGAACATTTACTTTCTTTGGTTCATGATTAATAGAATAAGATTTCTTTTTCTGGGAAGTAGCAAGCTTTTGAACAAATATCAAGTGGAATCTAAACATAAACAATCTGATTCTTATCTTTCATATAAATGTATACATATTCACCCTGAGGAAGAGTGTATGTACATTTTGATAATAGTTAATGCAATAATCTTTCTTGTTAATATCCCTATTAATAAGAAATGGAAGTTTTATTTGTGGTGTTCGAATCTGATATATTTTTTAACATGTCCAAAGGAAGAATCTAGGACAACCCATTAACCATAAATGGGCTTTCTCTTTATTATCTATCAATCATTTAGTTAAATGCTAAGAATGAAAAACAGATTAGTCTTATGAATGACAGTCTATGTGGAACCTGAGATGTTTAAAGGGAAGATTATTGGCATTAGACCAATATGATGAAAACTTCCTTGATAGTCTCTTGAGAAGACAGTCATGATATTATCACTTACTAGAAAGGATTAAGCCATAGGTGTAAGGGTACATGAATTATTGAACCATTTGCATCTCCAGTGTGCAGTATTTGTTCTTCCTGCTTCCCTGAATGTATGTGACTGAAGAGAAAGACAGCATTATCCTAGACAAATAGGTTTAATAAGTGCAAACACATTTCATTTATGTTACAAAATAAAGAATAGTTGTAGATCAACATTGCCATCATCCAAATATAACCACTATTTAAGTTTCACTTTTTCTAAAGAAATAAAACGTAACTTATGCATATGAGAGATGCTCTTATCTCCTCTGAAATTCTTTCCCTAACACCATCCCCAGAGTTAATTTTATTTGTCTGTGTCAATTCTTCTCATCCATGTTAAAATATTCCTCAAAATGTTTGTCATCCTAGACAATGTAAAAGGCACACTTTCTTTCCTGTCCAATTAACAATGGAAATACTGAAAAACAAACACATCAAAATATCCACTTGTAATGAATGAGAAAATTTTGCTTTAGTTATCTAGATCTTTTAAGCACTTTTTGTCTCTATTTTATTTCTTTTTATTTTTTATTATACTTTAAGTTGTGATACATGTGCAGAACATGCAGGTTTGTTACATAGGTACACACGTGTCATGGTGGTTTACTCTAACCATCATCCCGTTCATCTACATTAGGTATTTCGCCTAATGCTATCCCTTCCCTAGCTCCCCAACCCTGACAGACACCAGTGTGTGATGTCCCCTCCCTGTGTCCATATGCTCTCATTGTACAAGTCCCACTTATGAGTGAGAACATGTAGTGTTTGGTTTTCTGTTCCAGTGTTAGTTTTCTGAGAATGATGGTTTCCAGCTTCATCCATGTCCCTGCAAAGGACATGAATTCACCTTTTTTATGGCTGCATAGTATTCCATGGTGTATATGTGCCCCACTGTTTTAGCCAATCTATCATTGATGGGCATTTGGGTTGGTTCAAAGTCTTTGCTATTGTGAACAGTGCTGCAATAAACATGTGTGTGCATGTGTCTTTATAATAGAATAATTTATAATCCTTTTGGTATATACCCAGTAATGGGATTGCTGGGTCAAATGGTATTTCTGGTTCTAGATCCTTGAGGAATGGTCACACTGTGTTCCACAATGGTTGAACTAACTTACACTCTCACCAACAGTGTAAAAGTGATCCTCTCCAGCATCTGTTGTTTCCTGACTTTTTAATGATCACCATTCTAACTGATGTGAGATGGTATTTCATTGGGGTTTTGATTTGCATTTCTCTAATGACCAGTGATGATGAGCTTTTTTTCATCTGTTTGTTGTCTGCATAAATGCCTTCTTTTGGGAAGTGTCTATTCATGTCATTTGCCCACTTTTTGATGGGGTTGTTTGTTTTTTTCTTGCAAATATAAGTTCTTTGTAGATTCTGGATATTAGCCCTTTGTCAGATGAATAGATTGCAAAAATTTTCTCCCATTCAGTAGATTGCCTCTTCGCTCTGATGGTAGTTTCTTTTGCTGTGCAGAAGCTCTTTAGTTTAATTAGATCCCATTTGTCAATTATGGCTTTTCTTGCCATTGTTTTTGCTGTCTTAGTCATGAAGTCTTTCTCCATGTCTATGTCCTGAATAGTATTGCCTAGGTTTTCTTCTAGGGTTTTTATGGTTTTAGGCCTTAGGTTTAAGTGTTTAATCCATCTTGAGTTAATTTTTATATAAGGTGTAAGAAAGGGGTCCAGTTTCAGTTTTCTGCATATGGCTAGCCAGTTTTCCCAACACCATTTATCAAATAGGGAATCCTTTCCCGATGGCTAGTTTTTGACAGGTTTGTCAAAGATCAGATGTTTGTAAATGTGTGGCATTATTTCTAAGGCCTCTCTTCTGGTCCATTGGTCTATATATCTGTTGTGGTACCAGTACCATGCTGTTTTGGTTACTGTAGCCTTCTAGTATAGTTTGAAGTCAGGTAGCATGATGCCTCCAGCTTTGTTCTTTTTGCTTAGGATTGTCTTGGCTATATGGGCTCTTTTTTGGTTCCATGTGAAATTTAAAGTAGTTTTTTCTAATTCTGTGAAGGAAGTTAATGGTAGTTTGATGGGGATAGCATTGAATCTACATTACTTCAGGCGGTATGGCCATTTTCACTATATTGATTCTTTCTATCCATGAGCATGGAATGTTTTTCCATTTGTTTGTGTCCTTTCTTGTTTTCTTGAGCAGTGGTTTGTAGTTGTCCTCGAAGACGTCCTTCACATCCCTTGTAAGATGTATTCCTAGGTATTTTATTCACTTTGTAGCAATTGTGAATGGGAGTTCATTCATGATTAGGTTTTCTGTTTGTCTATAATTGGTGTATAGGAATGCTTGTGGTTTCTGCACATTGATCTTGTATCCTGAGATTTTGCTGAAGTTGCTTATCAGCTTAAGGAGATTTGGGGCTGAGATGATGGGGTTTTCTAAATATACAATATTGTCATCTGCAAACAGAGACAATTTGACTTCCTCTCTTCCTATTTGAATACGCTTTGTTTTTTTCTCTTGCCTGACTGTCTTGGCCAGAACTTCCAATACCATGTTGAATAGAAGTGGTGAGAGAGGGCATCCTCATCTTGTGCTGGTTTTCAGTGGGAATGCTTCCAGCTTTTGCCCATTCAGTATGATATTGCTGTGGGTCTGTCATAAATAGCTCTAATTATTTTGAGATACGTCTCATCAATACCTAGTTTACTGAGAGTTTTTAACATGAAGGAGTGCTGAATTTTACTGAAGGGATTTTCTGCATCTATTGAAATAATCATGTGGTTTTTGTCACTGGTTCTGTTTATGCGATGGATTACATTTATTGTTTTGCATATGTTGAACAAGGCTTGCATCCCAGGGATGAAGCCGGCTTGATCATGGTGGATAGTATTTTTTATGTACTGCTGGATTCGGTTGGGCAGTATTTTATTGAGGATTTTCGCATTGATGTTCATCAAGGATATTGGCCTGAAATATTATTTTTTTGTGTGTGTCTCTTCCAGGTTTTGGTATCAGGATGATGCTGGCCTCATAAAATGAGTTAGGGAGGAGTCCCTCTTTTTCTATTGTTTTGAATAGTTTCAGAAGAAATGGTACCAGCTCCTCTTTGTACCTCTGGTAGAATTCGGCTGCGAATCCGTCTGGTCCTGGGCGTTTTTTGGTTGGTGGCCGATTAATTACTGCCCCAATTTCAGAACTTGTTATTGGTCTATTCAGGGATTAGACTTCTTCCTGGTTTAGTCTTGGGAGGGTGTATGTGTCCAGGATTGTATCCATTTCTTCTAGATTTTCTAGTTTATTTGGGTAGAGGTGTTTATAATATTATCTGATGGTAGTTTGTATTTCTGTTGGATCAGTGGTGATATCCGCTTTACCATTTTTTATTGTGTCTATTTGATTCTTCTTTTTCTTTATTAGTCCAGCTAGTGGTCTATTTTGTTAATCTTTTCAGAAAAACAGTTCCTGGATTCATTGATCTTTTGAAGGGTTTTTCACATCTCTATCTCCTTCAGTTCTGCTCTGATGCTAGCATTTCTTGTCTTGTGCTAGCTTTTGAGTTTGTTTGCTCTTGCTTCTCTAGTTCTTTTAATTGTGATGTTAGGGTGTCGATTTTAGATCTTTTCTGCTTTCTCCTTTGGGCATTTTGTGCTAATTTCCATCTAAACACTGCTTTAACTGTGTCCCAGAGATTCTGTTATGTTGTGCCTTTGTTCTCATTGGTTTCAAAGAACTTACTTATTTCTGCCTTAATTTCATTATCTACTCAGTAGTCATTCAGGAGCAGGTTGTTCAGTTTCCATGTAATTGTGTGGTTTTGAGGGAGTTTCCTAATCCTGAGATCTAATTTGATTGCACTGTGGTCTGAGAGACTGTTATGATTTCCACTCTTTTGCATTTGCTGAGGAGTGTTTTACTTCCAATTATGTGGTCAATTTTAGAATAAGTGTGATGTGGTGCTGAGAAGAATGTATACTCTGCTTATTTGGGGTGGAGAGTTCTGCAGATGTCTATTAGGTCTGCTTGGTCCAGAGCTGAGTTCAAGTCTTGAATACCCTTGTTAATTTTGTCTCGTAGATCTGTCTAATATTGACAGTGGGGTGTTAAAGTCTCCTATTATTGTGTGGGAGTCTAAGTCTCTTTGTAGGTTTCTAAAAACTTGCTTTATGAATCTGGGTTCTTCTGTATTGGGTGCATATATATTTAGGATGGTTAGCTCTTCTTGTGGGATTGATCCCTTTACTTTATGTAATACCCTTCTTTGTCTTTTTTGATCTTTGTTGGTTTAAAGTCTGTTTTATCAGAGACTAGGATACCTGTGTATGCCTTGTAAAGTTCTCGTGCTGTGTTTTTCAGCTCCACCAAGTCATTTATGTTCTTCTCTAAACTGGTTATTCTAGTTAGCAATTCCTCTAACTTTTTTACAAGGTTCTTAGTTTCCTTGTATTGGGATAGAACATACTCTTTTAGTTAGAAGAGTTTGTTATTATCCACTCTCTGCAGCCTACTTCTGTCAGTTTGTCAAATTCTTTCACCGTCCAGTTTTGTTCCCTTGCTGGCGAGGAGTTGTGATCCTTTGGAGAAGAGGCGTTCTGGTTTTTGGAATTTTCAGCCTTTTTGCGCTGGTTTTTCCTCATTTTTGTGGATTTATCTACCTCTGGTCTTTGATGTTGTTGACCTTCAGATGTGGTTTCTGTGTGGATGTCCTTTTTGTTGATGTTGACGCTATTCCTTTCCGTTTGTTAGTTTTCCTTCTAACAGTCAGACCACTATTCTGCAGGTCTGCTGGAGTTTGCTGGAGGCCCACTCCAGACCCTGTTTGCCTGGGTATCACCAGCAGAGGCTGCAGAACAGCAAAGATTGCTGCCTGTTCCTTCCTTTGGAAGCTTTGTCACAGAGGGGTGCCCTCCAGATCCCAGCTGGAGCTCTCCTGTATGAGGTGTTTGTCAATCCCTCCTGGGAGGTATCTCCCAGTCAGGAGGCACGGGGGTCAGGGACCCACTTGAGGAGGCAGTCTGTCCCTTAGCAAAGCTTGAGCGCTGTGCTGGGAGATCTGCTGCTCTCTTCAGAGCCAGCAGGCAGGAATGTTTAAGTCTGCTGAAGCTGCACCCACAGCTGCCCCTTCCCCCAGGTGCTCTGTCCCAGGGAGATGGGAGTTTTATCTATAAGCCCCTCAGTGGGGCTGTTGCCTTTCTTTCAGAGATGCCCTGCGAGGAGAGGCGGAATCTAGAGAGGCAGTCTGGCTACAGAGACTTTGCAGAGCTCCAGTGGGCTCCGCCCAGTTTGTACTTCCCAGTGGTTTTTATACTGTGTGGGGAAAACTGCATACTCAAGCCTCAGTTATGGCAGACGTCCCTCCCCTCACCAGGCTTGAGCGTCCTAGCTTGGCTTCCGACTGCTCTACCGGCAATGAGAATTTCAAGCCAGTGGATTTTAGCTTGCTGGGCTCCATGGAGGTGGGATCCACTGAGCTAGACCACTTGGCTCCCTGGCTTCAGCCCCCTTTCCAGGGGAGTGAACAGTTCTGTCTCACTGGTGTTCATACTGGGGTATGAAAACAAAACAAAACAAAACAAAACAAAACAAAAAAACTCCTGCAGCTAACTTGGTGTCTGCCCAAATGGCTGCCCAGTTTTGTGCTTGAAACCCAGGGCCCTGGTGGCGTAGGCCCCTGAGGTAATCTCCTGGTCTGTGGGTTGCAAAAATTGTGGGAAAAGTGTAATATCTGGGCCAGAGTGCACCATTCCTCATGGCATAGTCCCTCATGGCTTCCCTTGGCTAGGGGAGGGAGTTCCCTTGTGCTTCCTGGGTGAGGTGATGCCCCACCATGCTTCAGTTCACTCTCCGTGGGCTGCACCCACTCTCTAAGCAGTCCCAATGAGATGAGCCAGGTACCTCAGCTGGAAATGCAGAAATTACCCGCCTTCTGCACTGATTTCACTGGGAGCTGCAGACTGGAGCTGTTCCTATTTGGCCATCTTGCCAGCCACCCTTTGTCTCTATTTATTAGATGATTGCCATGACACTTTCTCCTACTTTTCTTGGCTTGTGTTAACATGCACTTACAATCAATAAGAGACAAAGCCATATAACTGAAAATTATTTGATTTAGATATCAAAAATTAAATTTTTATAATTGGTGATAATCATATAAATATGTTTTCTGTAATTAGATTATATTAACAAAGTAATATGCTTGACAAGAAATAGATATAACAGTGTTACCTGTTTATTTGTTTGGGAAAGACAATTGTTAATCTTCCATTTGTCTGACTAGCAAACATTTGTTAGGAATATGCAATGCAAATACATAGAAGAATAAGGTACATCCCCTTTGTTAAGAAATGAATGCTGTGATGAAAGCTGTAAAAGTGGAAATTTGGAGCATAATCTTCCGACTTAGCTTTCTCCCTTCAGGAATTTTGTACTTCTAGGCTTCAGCTGTAGCAATAATAATCAGATTAGAAATAAAACCTAAGTTTGTTAATTATTGCTACATAACAAATTATCACAAAGTTTCATGCCCTAAACTAGTTATTTAATTTAATCAAAATTTTGTGGATCAGTAATTTTCCAAGGGCTTGATAGGGAGGTTTTTCTCTGACTCTGATCATTGCCAGGAGAGATGGGAAGACAAGGGCTAGAAGATCCACTTTACTTAAATGTCTGATGGCTCAGAGGTCTTGCCCCCTTTTTTTCTCTCCTCATTGCCTTCATCCTTTAGAACCTTTACAGGTGGCCTAAGTTTCTCCCACCATGCTACCACCAGTGTAGTCACTCTTTATACATTATGATTCAACGCTCCTGAAGCAAAATTCAATCTCTTAAGGCCTGGATCCAGAAACTGCTAAAATCACTTCTTCTATAATTTATTCACCAAATCAGTCACAGGTTCTTTCCTGATTTAAAAAAAAATAATTAAAAAAAAGGAAAGGAAGAGCTCACTCTCAAAAGAAAGGTGTCAGAAAATTTGTGGTTGTCTTAATGTAATTGGTCATAACATCTAATTCTTCATCATACACTGGTAAAGAGGAAAATAATAATTTAGAAACTCAGTTTTAAGCATGGCATAAAGATTCATTGATTCTCCAGGAAACTAATGTTAAAAGATTTTAAGTTCTAAAATCTGAATTGATTTGAAAGCATTATTCTTCATTTTATGAAGACTTCAGCTTTGCAAGGAGAAGTCATATTTTCCTTGTTTTCCCATCATATTAAGCAGAGATCAACAATCTTTTTTTTCTCTAAAGGGCTAAATAATATATGTTTTCAGCTTTGTTGACCATATGGTCTCTGTCACAAAGACTCAGTTCTGCTGTTATAACATGGAACCAGTCATAGACAATGAGTAAATAAACGAGCAAGGCTGTGTTCCAAAAAAAAAAAAAAATCTTCGTTTAGAAAAACCTTGCCTGAAAAGGTATAGTTTGCCGTTCTCTGGTAAAGTATACTTAACTCTATATGAGGAAATAGTTTTCAGACATACTTTAGCATATAAGGCAAAAGCAGATATTTTTCAATTTGTTAAAGAATCACTGACTTCCTGAAAAACTCCTATGCCTGGGGGATTTTGCGTACAAGTGAATGGCTTTTGTTTTAATTAGGTAATTTCTACTTAGGGAAAATAAGCCAAAAATTAGATAAAGCTTTAAAAACATGGCCTTTTATATGTTAGATTATGAAGAATTAATTAGGATTATGAAGAATTGAATTTTATAATCTAATTGAGTTATAAAGCCCAAGTAACTATAATCACACTAGTGATTATAGTTGCACAAACTTAAATGTGATTAGGATGGAATTCTTTTAGTCATAATCTATAGTACTTTTCATATGAAAATTTGGTTTTATATGGAAATTAAGTGGCTAATCAAGTATGACTGAAGTAGATCATTCTCTTAGAGACATATGTGTGTCAAAATGTGTCTTATATATCACACACACACACACACACCCCTCAAGGATACTGACATGGTCAAATTAGAATATGAAGTATCCTAGTATTCAGTGTTTATATCTGTAAAATGAGAAATCATTGAGCCAAAATGATTTCCAGAGTCCATTCTTATTTTCAGGGTTTGGAATGTTCCAATGCTCATATTGTATTTGTACAGCCTTCCTTCTTTTCCAACTAGTCAATCATTCATTCAATTAAATCATGAGTGATTATGCTGTACCACTGTGCTAAAAGTTAGTAATATAATTTTGAACAATAGAGATACGAATCTTGCCCTCATTGAAAATATTTTCATAAGAAAACCAACAGTCAGACCTACCTATAATACTTTTCTCTAGAAAGATATTTAAATTGAGTCCTTATTTGAAGAAAACTTTAATCCATCATCAGGTTTTGCCACTTACTATTGCCTCCTTGACATCACTTACTTGACTTCAGAGATATCAGACTCAGCTTTTGTGTGATCACAGCGAACTCTTCATTTTAGATCTCTATAATGGATTATCTTGGATGCTCCTTCTTTCCTGTGGTCATCTTCTACACGACTGACCCATACATTCTTAGAATCTCTACTGCCTTTGCCCCTCTGTTT
The DNA here is from genome assembly GCF_028878055.3 of Symphalangus syndactylus. Classification (NCBI taxonomy): domain Eukaryota; kingdom Metazoa; phylum Chordata; class Mammalia; order Primates; family Hylobatidae; genus Symphalangus; species Symphalangus syndactylus. The sequence goes on from NC_072426.2 coordinate 31,855,926, forward strand.
CCACATATTTCCTCATTTTCTAACAGTAGCACTGGAGTTGGACCTGTAGTTTCTGCTGTAGTCAAGTGTGCTCTAAACAAGTCTGAAGCCAAACTAAAAATTATAGAAATGCCCTTCTTTTCAGCTCTCATAAGCAGCTAAGCTTTGGAATGTACTGTCAGAGGTATTGTTTGTATTGACCAAATTTTCGATCCTCATCCTTCCTAGCCAAAGTGAAAATTCAGGTGAAATTAATTAAACATCTGCAAGTTATTAATATTGTAATAATAAGATTTTTTTTAATTAAAGTGTAGAGTAATTATCTCTATGGGTCAGTAGATGAAGCTGAATCCTTCATTCTACTTCATAGGAAGATGGGTGTGGAATAAATCACCAAAATCATCATAAAAGTCCATGACATTAGTCCTTAAACTCGTTTGATAACATCAGACTTATTATGATTTTAGTGCTTAAGAGTCAGAATTTTTTTTCTTGGAATCTCCACTCTGGTAATTATAATATAATCAGAGTGATTTAAGCATATTACTAAATGTCTTAATAATAGTTTATTAATCTTCAAAAGGAATAAATTCTACTTTCAGCCAAGGGAAATAACAGGTCCAAATTTATTCTCTCTTCTTAAAAATCAAAAACATGGACCAAAAATATGAAACAGTGTTTTGCAAGGCTCTAGATATTAGTGACAGGCTGCAATTCCTAAGAGACAGTAAATAAAAGATAATGCCTATAATTACCTCACCTTAATATGTCAGGAGAATTTCCAGGGAATAGCACAAGAAGCGGGAACCCAAGTAGAGTTCAGTACACTCTGAGTTGAAGAAACAGAGTTGGGAATATGGGAGGACCAAGGTGGCTAGAGTCTTCAGCACAGAGTACCAAAGAGAACAGAGCTGCACAGAGAGAAAAATCCATAGATCTGTACAGTGTCTCCCATTGAGTATCCAGCTAAGTATTGGTTAGCATATATAAATGAGAAATTTACCTAATGCTGGAGAAAAATTCACCAAAAAATAGAGGTAACAGTGGATGGCTTTCATGTTTGGTAGGGAATAGTACCAGCTCTGTCCAGTCAGGGTGGAAACACTTGTAATTTATAGCATATTTTATAGAATACACAGAAGAATCTTGCCTCATTGACTAAACCATGACTGAGCATTTCTCTGGCTATACATAACAAATCCTAAAAGCAAGACCTGAAAGATTCAAACTGTTTCCAAGTAACTTAACTAGGTCCCCAAAACAGATTAAGAACTTTTACAGGAGTGCAAACATATCCAACATCCCAAATTATTAGAATTCCAAATTTTTTATTGGTCTCACAAGTAACAAAAAAATTACCAGGCATGGAAAAAAAAAGTTGACCAATAATTAGTAGATCAATCAATCAATCTATATCAATACCCCCCAAAAGGCATAAAAAGGGAAGAAAGAGAACAAAGAACAGATGGGACATATAGCAAACAAATAGCAGAATTATGACGGACTGAAACTAACAACATTAACAACATATTAAATGCAAATATCTAAATACTCAAAAATAGAAGCAAAGAGGATCAGATTAGATTTCTTTTTAAATCACATGCTGCTTTAAAAAAACAAAAAAAATTATAAACACAAGAGAATTTAAAGTAAAAGGATGAAAAAGATATTTATGCTATCATTAATCCATAGAAAGCTGAAATGGTGGCTATATTAATGTCAGCCAAAGTATATTTTGGAGCAAAATATTATATGGATTAACGAAGGTCTTTTCATAATGGTAAAGAGACCAGTTCATCAAGAAGATCTCTAAATACTTATTTGTCTAATAAGAGGTTCTTAAAATATGTGAAGCAAAAACTGATAAAACTGCAAAAAGCAAAAGACAAATCTACAGTTATATTTCATTATTTCAATATCTCTTTATCAATACTTTTTAGAAAATATAGGCAAAAAAATTAGTCATGTGAACATCATTAACAAGTGATTTAACTGAATTGATATTTAAACAACATTTTACCCAACAAATGTACAATTCATATCTTCCACTTATATATGAAACACCAAGATATATCTTATTTTGTGCCATAACAAAGTCTCCATACATTTAAAAAGTTCTAATTCATATTGAGTAGATTCTCTATGACCAAATTAAATTAGAAATCAATAACAGAAAGACTTATGAAAAACAACCTAATATTTGGGAACAAAGTAACACATCTGTAAATGGGTTCATGGGTCAACAAAGCCCTCAAAAGGGAAAATAGCAAGTGTTTTGAATTGAATGACAGAAAATACATAAAAAATTGTGGATGCCACTAAAGCAGCACTAAGTGAGTGGTTACATTTATGGTACTAAATGTCAACTTTAGAGAAGAAGTTCCAGATCAATGATTGCATCTCCCAACTTAAGAAATAGTCTCACCCTGCCTTAAGTAGTAAAGATTAGAGTAGGAAAAAATGAAAGAGAAGACAAAAAAAAGTAGAGAAAACTTAGGATATCAAAAAATGGGACTTTGAGAAGATTGATATAATGAATACATTTCCAGCCTCACTGGTCAGGAAATAATATCAAAATCAAGCACAAGAGGGGTGACAACACTATAGATTATAGATATATCAAAGGATAATAATATAACCCTACGCAAAATTTTACCAATAAATTAAACAACTTAAATTAAATGGACAAATTCCTTGAAAGGCAGAAACCATTGAAGCTGACCTAGGAAGCAATAGAGTATTTAAACCGATCTATACTTATTTAAGCAGGAAGTAACACCAATTCTATATACACTCTTACAGAAAATTGGAAAACAGGAAATACTTCTTATTAAATGAGATCAGCATTACTTTGATACCAAAACCTGAGGCTGGCATTACAGTAAAAGAAACTTACAAGCTACAGTAAACAAAATAGTATGGTACTGGTACAAAAGCAGACATATAGATCAATGGAGCAGAATAGAGTTCCCAGAAATAAAGCTGCATGCCTAAAGCCATCTTATTTTTGACCAAGTCCATAAAAACAAGCAATGGGGAAAAGACTCCCTATTCAACAAATCGTGCTGGGATAGCTGGCTATCCATACGCAGAAGAAGGAAACTGGACCCTTACCTTTCGTCATATACAAAAATAAACTCAAGATGAATTAAATATTTAAATATAAGACCTCAAACTACAAGAATCCTAGAAGAAAACCTTGGAAACACCATTCTGGAAATGAGTCTTGAGAAAGAATTTATGACTAAGTCCTCAAAAGGAATTGCAACAAAAACAAAAATTGACAAGTGAGAAATAAACTAAAGAACTTCTGCACAGCCAAAGAAGCTATCACCAGAGAAAACAATCAGCCTACAGAACGGGAGAAAATATTCACAAACTACATACTTGACAAAAGTCTAATATCCAGAATATACAAGGAACTTAATTGAATGAGCAAAAAGCAAATAACTCCATTAAAAAGTGGGCAAAGGACATGAACAGACACTTCCCAAGAGAAGACATAAAAATGGCCAACAATCAGGAAAAAATGCTCCACATCACTTACCATCAGAAAAAAATGCAAATAAAAATCACAATGAAATACCACCTCACACCAGGCAGAATGGCTATTGTTAAAAAGCCAAATAACAACAGATGCTGGTGAGGCAGTGAAGAACAGAGAATGCTTATGCACTGTTAATGGGAATGTAAATTAGTTCAGCCACTCTGGAAAGCAGTTTGGAGATTTCTCAAAGAACTTAAAACAGGACTACCATTAAACCCAGGAATCCCATTACTGGGTATATATCCAAAAGAACACAAATTATTCTACCAAAAAGACACATGCACTCATATGTTCTTTGCAGCACTATTCACAATAGCAAAGATACGGGATCAACATAGGTGCCCATCACTGGTAGACTGGACAAAGAGAATATACATATACCCCAAGAAATACTACACATTCATAGAAAATAATGAAATCATGTCCTTGCAGCAACATGGATGCCACTGGAGACCATTATCTTAGGCAAATTAATGCAAGAACAGAAAACCAAATGTTGCATGTTCTCACTTTTAAGTGGGAGCTAAACCTCTGGTACTCATGGACATAAAGATGTAACAATAGAAAACAGGGACTATTAGAGGGGGGTTGGTGGAAGGGCAGCAAGGGTTGAAAAAACTATATTTGGGTACTATGCTAGGTGATGGGATCACTTGTACCTCAAACCACAGCATCATACAATATACTAAGGTAACAAACTTGCACATGTACCCCCTGAATCTAAAATAAAAGTTGAAAAAATTAAATAATGAGCTTATCCTGGATTATCTCGGTGGGCCCAATGTAATTACAGGGTCCTTAAAAGTGGAGGAAAGGGGCAAAAGTAGAGAATATGAGGGAAATGTAATTACAGAAGAAAGGTCAGAGAGATGCAATGTTGCTGGCTTTGAAGGTGGAGAAAAGGGGCCTAGCCAAGTATGTGGGCAGCCTCTAGAAGCAGGGAAAGACAAGGGAATGGATTTTCTCCCTGTGCCTCCAGAAAGCAACACAACTCTTCTAGCATCTTGTTCTTAGCCCAGTGAGATTCTTCGTGAATTTCTGACCTATGGAACTCTAAGGTCATACATTTGTATGCTTTAAACTGCTAAGTGTGTGGTAATTTATTGCAGTACCAATAGAAAACTAATATAGTAAGAAAGAGAAATAAAAGTGCAAGTTCACAAAAAAACGTTTTCAAAAATATTCTTAGTATTCTTATTCATAAAAGCCCAAACCTGGAAATAGTCTGGATCTCAATTAATAGAATGATAGGTAAACAAACTACCGTATGTTCATATAATGAAATTTCACTCACCAATAAGAAGGAATAAACTACTGACACATCCAACAAGATAAATGAATCTCAAAAGCATGCTGAGTGAAACAGCTTGGCACGTACTGTATGATTCCTTTTATATGACATTATAGAAGAGACAAAGCTTTTCTCTAGTGAAAAAAAAATGAAGACAGTGGTTTTCTCTGGCAGTAGGTGAATTAGGAAATTAACTGGAAAGCAACCTAGGGAACTTTCTGGGATGACAATAATGGTCTTTATCTTAATAGAAATGTCAGGTACACAGGGGTATGTATTCGTGAAGTCTCATGGTATGAGTTATGTACTTTGTTGTGGGCTGAATTTTGTTTCCCCAAAAGTTATTTCAAGTTCTAACCCCTAGTACCTGTAACTATAATCTTATTTGGAAATACAGTCTTTGTGGATGTAATCAAGTTGAGATGATGTCATACTGGACTAGGATGGGCCCTAAATCCAATGACTGCTGACATTATAAAAAGGTCATGTAAAGACCCAGGGACACAGACACATAAGGAAAACACCATGTAATGACAGAGGCAGAGATTGGAGCAATCCAGTTGCAAGCCAACGAATGCTAAGAATTACTGGCAACCACCAGAAGCCAGGAGAGAGGCATGGAACAGATTCTCCCTCAGAGCCTCCCTGAGGAACCAGTCTTGCCAACAGCTTGATTTCAAACTTCTGGCCTCCACAACTGGGAAAGAATAAATTTCTGATGTTTTAAGCCACTCAGTTTGTAGTAATTAGTTATGACAGCCCTAGGAAACTAATACACACTTAAATGTGTATATTTTGCTATATATAAATTTTATCTATAAATGAGAACCATAAAAATAGAACTCTAGTTTACAATATGTAAGTGAAGCATTTACTAGTCAAGTGTCTGAAGTTTAGTTTGAATTGCTGAAACTAAATGGTGGGTATATGAGTGTTCAATGTATAATTTGCCCAACTTTTCTGTTCATTTGAAATTTTTCATAATAAGATATTGGGAAAATGATTTTGAGTGTCTTAAAACTGTAGATGAAAAAACTCTAAATAAATATTAGGCAAATAGAAATCAACAATATATTAAAAGAATAATACATAATTATCAAGTTGAGTTTATCCCAGGAATATAAGGCTACTTTGACAACCAATAAATGCAATTTGCCATTTTTTTGCAAATGACTATTTTTTAAAATTAAAAAAATAAGAAAACATTTTATCATCTCAATGGGCTCAGAAAAAGCACTTGGCAAAATCCAGTATCTATTCCTGATAAAAACTCTCAGCAAATAGAAATAGTAGGGAATTTTCTCAACCCTATAAAAGACATCTATGAAAAACTTATGGCGGCCGGGCGCAGGGGCTCAGCCTGTAATCCCAGCACTCTGGGAAGCTAACGCCGGCGGATCATGAGGTCAGAGATCGAGACCATCCTGGCCAGCACAGTGAAACCCTGCCTCTACTAAAAATACAAAAAATTAGCCAGGCGTGATGGCGGGCACCTGTAGTCCCAGCTGCTCCGGAGGCTGAGGTAGGAGAATGGCGTGAACCCGGCAGGCGGAGCTTGCAGTGAGCCAAGATCGCGCCGCTGCACTCCATCCTGGGTGACAGAGTGAGACTCCGTCTCAAAACAAAACAAAACAACTTATGTCTAACATACTTAATGAAATGCTTTCTCCCTAAAAGCAGGAACAAGATAAGGTAAGCTCTTTACTGCTTGCATTAAATAAAATGTAATCCACATGTTGCATCATATGCAAATATTATTCAAAAATAAACTTCTGGAAGAAAATTTGGGGAAAAATCTAATGTTAGATTAGGCAGTTTTTTAAAGGACAATAACAAAAGCACAATCTATAAAATCAAACTTTGACAAGTTAAAATTTATCAAAATTAAAACATTGCTAAGTAACTAAAAAGTCAAACCATAATCTGGGAGAAAATATCCGGAAGTAACATATTTAATAAAGGAATTGTACCAGAAATATATTTTTAAAACTCTCAAAACTCAGTAGTATAAGAAAAAAACTAAAAGATGGGTATTTAAACAAACACTTCAACAAAGAAGAAACATGAAAGAGAAGTAAGTATATGAGAAGATGCTCAATTTCATCACTTATTGGAGAAAAGAAAATTAAAGCCATAGTGAGACACTACTATGTACTTGTTAGAATGGGCGGCACACAAATATTGATAATATTAAAGAGATTTTGATATGAGAAACCAGAAATAGGACATTGTTTTTGAAAATTTTTTCAGTGGGTCAAAATTGAACTTTGCTGCCACTGATATGTCAAAGCTTACTTCCTAAATGCAGACGAATTTTTATTTTTCAAAGTATTGTCATAAATCATTCCTTTAAGAAGAAATTAAAAGGAACAAAAATGTTATATATGATGTTACCTTATTACTTTTACTGGATTTCCTGAGCTAAAACAGAGCTGCCACAGTACTGTTGTTAGATAGAAAGTTGTTCTGGCCTCATTCAAGAGGATATTATTCTCCATTATAATTGCAGTGTTAAAGAGTAATCATCTTTATAAAAAGTGAAAGCTTTACCCAAATCTAATCCTAAGTATATTCTAAATCACAGCCTTTCATACTCCATGATATATTCCGAGGGAAAATCTCAGACTATAAGAGAGACAGCTAATCCAGATGGGGATCTAAAATAATTGGCATTGTAGTTTTATAACTCTCTCTTAACTCTCAAATCAATCTTGCAATAATATTTTTTAAATTACTGATTATCCAGTTGCCTCATTAAGTTATACAGTATTCTCAGACATTACATTGCTATTATGACATGAAAATGCATATTTAATGAGGCAAAAGTTGTTTAATTCAAATATATATGGTGTGTATATATATATGGTTTTTCTTTTCTACCTGAATATAAAACTCTGCCTGTATACAACTTGTAAATATTTAAAACAAAATGATAAGAAAGTTGCATGCAACTTAAAAAACAGAAGTTCATTATATATATTAACTGCTTATTAACTTTTATTTATGCATATTATTTCTAGAACAGTGGTTAGAAATTGAATGTGTGCAAATTTTTTGATATAAGAAATGATTTATTTTAGACATTAGTACTATTAGCCAAAAATCCTATTATTTTTCTGAAGTATTTTAATTCTCACAAACATATAATAACAATGAATTATTTTTAAGTTCGTACTATTTGAATGATTTCACTGTTTCAGTTTACTAGACATAATGAACTCTGTATTTTAGAATGATAATGCAATTTTGTTAACATAAAACATAAAACCAAAAAAAAGAAATTATTTATTTAGTTGTCTTCATTATTAAAAGAATGGTGTTTTTTTCTTTATCTACATAAACTGCTAGATGACCTAGTCAAATAAATATCCAACTCTACTAAAAGAATACAAAATGCAAATTCTGTCTGCTTTAGGAAGAAAGATTAGATTCTCCTGAAGGTTTAGGCTTCCCATTCTTTCTTTATAAGAAAGAGGACTGTGCCACTCTGCCACCCCTAGTAGCTAAAGAAAACACTTAGAATATCATTGAGCCTTATCGGAAGTAGAAGACAGTATTTAAACTAATGTCCATGCAGTCTGATACTAGGGATGATTTAAGAACAATAAGCTCCTTACATTTCAGTTAAGATTCCTACTCCCCTAGCTAAATTACTTAGGAGAGTATTGCAGTATTGATTCCAGTTAGTAACCTGGGAAAGTATTTGCCTCTGACTGGAAAATACAGGACTTGAAATTGAAGCCCTTGTGAAATTTAAAACTCTTTTGTTCATTAGGAATTCTAAAAACAACACTCACCTTTATTAGCTAGAGGGCTAATAGCTTTAACAACAGAAGATTAAACAAATAAACATTTCATAAATGTGTTATCAGACTAATTTTATTTTGAGTTAAGACTTTTAATCATATTTTTGAATATCTGTTGCCTTCCTACTTATAGAACATGTTTATATAATATTATTTGTGCTTTAATGAACTAAAAACACCTATTGTTTCAGAAGATTATTTGGAAAGAAGATGATCTTTAAGTTGCAGCAATAATATACTTTAATGTTATTTATTTCAAGTTTCCAATCACTAAATTTTTACCCAAATCAGAGTTTGCGTTTATACACAAATCTATTAAGGTTTTTCCTAATAATAGTTTAGTATTTATTCCCTCTGATACTTGTATATATATATTATCTGAAGCAAAATACATACCTAAATATTTGTGTATTTCCCCAGATACATTTCTTCTATTATCTTTAATAAATCTGCTGTCATTTTCTGGGTGTCTGTTGTAGATGAGAAGCTTTATATATCTACCTCAAATAATCTTTATAATCAGACCTATTACAGAAGAACACACAGACTTATATCAAGACTCTGCCTCCATCACCTACCTTGTAAGGGGTTGAAGAGCGAGCTCAACATTTTCCTTTCTAGCATCAAGCTTATGATCCCCTCACTTTGCCATGTCACCTTTCCATAAAAGAAACCCCAAACTTCATTCCATGAATTCGTTGAACAGATACCTCTCCAAAAAGGGAAAAAATAAGTTTCTCACGTAAAAAAGTAAGTAATATGCTAAATACATCACCCCTGAAGAATTTACAGTATACCTTAGTCCATAAAACTCCAAAATATTGATTTCTCCCCCTTCCTTTAAAATGTATCCAAACTTACTGATTGTAGTATTCTTTCTTCAAATTTTATCTACTGTCATGTGTTTGCTGCCCTAGTATTTATTAAATTCACAAAGAAATAGCATTATCTGACTAGTGTTCATAGTATAGAAGGGGCTAATTTAGGTTAAAGATGGCTAGCATCAGTTTTGTGCTATAACTTTTGGGGCAGCGATTCAAGATAAAAAAAATTATTTTCCAAGATGATCATCTAAAATTTCAGGATGTTCCAAAGGATGACTCTAATTGTAAATAATTTTTTTCCAAAAATGTATTTTGTTAGGAAAAGAAGCCAGTTGCTGTAGATTGTCCAAGTCATACTTTTTCCCCCCTGCGCCAGCACCTCTGGACTAAGTATAGAATAATCGGGTAGTGATTACACATGTACATTTCATTTCCCTTTACTCATTCACTAAGTTTCATGGACAAAGGCCCATGTTACATCCATTTTTCTGTCAGCAACATAAGGAAATATTTCCTCCCTGTGTTCATTCTAAAGAAAAGGAAAAACTCTCATGTATTACAAGTAGTATCAAGGCAACAAAAGGTTGAATATATGAGCTGTTGACTCATCATAGCAGCAAAGCATACAAAACTATTTCAATAGAATGAAAGGCTTCAAAAGATTTTATGAAAAAATCTAAAACCTAAGCATTGCAGAAAATGTGAAGTTACAAAGTTTGTCTTGAACATTGACATCACATTGAATGGGACCTAGATTAGCCCTTCCAAATACCAGTTTCCTTCATGATATCCCCAATAACCTAGAGACCACCACTGGACTTCCTAGACTCCTCAGTTATTTTTATTTTGTCATCTTTTGTTTTGCTTTCACTGTACTCATTGTACTTCCCAAGGGACTCCTTCCTATTCTGGGAAATACTGTACAGCCAAGTTGTTTTATCCTCCTTTGAGAAGTGAGTAACTGAAGAAAGAGAAGGCTTGACAGAGAGCTTGGAGTTCATGACTGTCTTCAGATACTCTGCTTCTGGATGCTTCAGGGACAGAAATAGGCTAATGAGACAGAGCTATAGGGAAATAATTTTGACCCCAAATAAGAAGAACTCTGATGCTAGGGTTATTTTTATTTAAACACTTTGCTAGGTACATGAACTATGTACTTTCCTGTATTGTTCCAACCACTTCTTCATATAGTACATATTATTGTATGTCCATGCTAAGTGAAAAAGTTGTAACTCAGAAAGTAGTTTACAGGTCCAAGGTAACACGAGTGATTGTTGAAGCTGGGAAACAAATATATTAGGCTGATATTGAAGTCCATGATTTATTTCACTGCACCCTGCTACTTCCAGGTGGACTGCTTTCTATTCTGTGGAATATCAATCAGCTGATGCTGTTGTTAGTTTCTCCGACTTTTACAGAATATATCCAAAGTCATTTGGATTGATTCAATGGATAATATAATCCTTTATCCACTTAACTGTTTTCATTGTCTCCAAACGGTACATATTTCGATAATGATACCTAACATTTGGGAAGAGGAATGATCTTTCTTGAATTTCTCCATTATGTATAGAAATTACATATTTGGTAAAGAATTAAGAAACTGTTTGAAGTCACTGTTTACTTCCAGGGTAAACAGCACATCTCTTTCACTTAAGATTATATAATAATTTTACAAAGAGCTTCAGTCAGGAGAATAATTATTCAGTGCCATCTGCTGCATATAATGAATTCTGTTAGCTTCTAACAGGTTCCTTCTTTAAATAGCTTACCAATATAATACTTTTCCTTTTCACATTTTTTTCACCTTACAATAGCTTGAGCTCATTTTTTGCTCAATTCAATTCAGGGCCTGGCAGCCTAATCTGAGGGACTGCTTCTAATTGCCTTCAATGGCATCTGGAACTTGTAACATTTCTTCAAGTTAAAACAAAGAAACTTTTCATATTCAAAGCAACTGCTCTACCAGTGTTGTGATTTTTCATGAATCAATTGTCAAAATAAAACAAGGACAATCTTATTGTCAGTTAATATTTATGATGTTTTTATAAATATATAAATTTGTATAGAAATAAAAAGGAAATCAGATTATTTAGAAATTGTAATTAGGCCCAAACCGGTCTCGAGTAAAAATAAAGAACAGATCCTAGTTTGCTCCACCATATCAATCTTCAGTGTCATTGATTACAGTGGGTAAACGGAATTAGCTGGCCCTTTGTATAAGATTAACTGGCTTAGTCTAAGCATTTGAGCTTGCTATGTACCATATTCAATTCCAAACTTCACAGAGAGTTTGGGGTGATAGGCTAACAATTCATTTGATTTTGTGGAGGTTTATCCAAAACTCCTCTAATAAAATACCAATTAAAATATCATGGATGTAACTATCTAAACATATTGACTAAATCATCTGGCAATCTGCACAGCTTTAAATGATCTTTAATTATAGTCCTGGGGAGAAAACACAATTAAACTAGAAATGGATTGACCTAATGACTATAACTTCATAACCAGCTTAAGAGTGTGTGTGTGTGTGTGTGTGTGTGTGTGTGTATAAATTGCTATTAAAAATTAAATTTTCTAGAGAACCAAAAATGTGTGTGTGAATGGTAATCTTATAATAAGTAATTCTCATGTAAACAGGTCTTTTTTTAATAATCAATTCTTGTTTTGAGTATTTGTCTGTTTTTGTCAAGGCTCATATCAAGCTAGCAGAATACTTTTAGGTACAAATGTATTATATATACAACATTAATTGATGTCATGAATTCCAGATTCGCTGCTGGTAGAAAAACTAGGGCACCCCATTTTGTGTACATAAATATGTAATCTCCATATACAGACGTTTTAAATCTAGGAAATTGTCGTGTGTGTGTGTGTATATATATATATGTATATATATATATATATACACACACATATATATGGATATCTCATTTTCAAGAATCAAGTAGGCTAAAGAAAAATTAAATCAAGTGGGCTATAGACGATACCAATACTTTTAAAGAAAATTGAAAGTTTTATTGTCAGTAACAGATCAAAAATTACTTTTGTCAACCTACAATATGCATAGGGATTAGCAAGAATCTTAGGTCATAGGTAGGTAAATGTGCCTCCAAAATTATAAAATCCATTTTAATGTCTTGTGTTTAAGGGCATTATATGTTCTATCTGAACCTGAATCCATGGCAAATATTAATAAAACTTAGGTAATATTACGATAACAGCTTATTTATTCATGTAATAAGTCCCTGGATACAAATTTATTAAATCTCTAATATGTACTAAAATCTAAGTTAGGTATGATATTTTGACAATCCTGACCATGTATTTTTACTCCCAATAATTGCAATTTTAGGAGTCAAATTAATAGAAGAACAAACCAATAGTAACATCTCTGATTAACTAAAAATTATGAGAAGGAAATGGAATGAGACTTAATCTACAGAATCAAGCTGATCTTTATCAAAATTCCAATTGTCTATTTTGCAAAAATGGGCAGGCTCACCTAATTTTTGCATGGAAATGCAAGGGGTCCTGAATAACCAAATAAATCTTGGGGCGGGGCGGGGGGGGCGGACAGCTGGAAGAGTCACATTTCCCAATTTCAAACCTACTGCAAAACTCTGATAATAAAAACAATGTGATACTGGTAGAAAAACAGATAAACACTATCAATGGAAAAGAACTGAGAGTCCGGAAATAAACATTTCTGTAGTCAGTTGATTTTGAGAAGGGTGTTAAAACTATTCAAAGGAGAAAATGATAGTTTTTTAAACAAATGATGCTGTGATAAATGGTGTCTACAAGCATACAGGAAAATGATTCTGTACCCCTACCTAACACCATATGCAAAATTGATTCAAAATGGATAAAAAAAAAAAAAAACTAAACGGAAGAATAGAAACTATAAAAATCATAGAAAGAAGTATGGATGTACATTTTTATGTACTTAGAGAACAGTTTCTTAGCTATAACATCAAAGATACAAGCAACAAAAGAAAAAAGATAAATTGGATTCATCACACTAATAACTTGTGCATATCAAAGGATACTATCAAGAGAGTGAAAAGGCAATCCATAAGATGGGAGAAAATATTTTCAAATCATATATTTGGTAAGTTCCTACTATCAAAAATACATAAAGAATTTTTACAATTCAACAATAAAAAGATAATCCAATGGCAAAACAGACAAAGTATTGTAGTAGACATTTCTGCAAAGAAGAAAAGTCAATAAGCACGTGAAAAGATGTTCAACTTCATTAGTCATCAGGAAAATGCAAATCAAAAGCAAAATGTGATATGATTTCACACACCCTAGGATGGCTATAATTATAAAACAGAAGAAAAATAACAAGTCAGTGAAGATGTGGGGAAATTGGAACCCTCATTCATTTTTGATGGGAACGTAAAATGGTGTAGCTGCTTTGGAAACATGTTGGCACGTCCATCAAAAGTTAACTATACAGTTACCGTATGATACAGCACTTCTACTCTCAAGAAAATTGAAAATATATGTTCACATAAAATTTGTATACAAAAGTTCAGAGCAGCATGATTCACAATAGCCAAAGAATCCAACTACATCTACCAATGAATAGATAAAATGTGTTATTTCTGTACAATGGAATATAATTCAGTCCTTAAGAGGAATTAAGTGTGGATGCATTATGATATGAATGAACTTTGAAAACCATTATACCAAATGAAGAAGCCAGTCACAAAAGACCACATATTGTATAATTCTATTTGTTAAATGTCCAGAATAGACAAATCCATAGATATAGAAAGTAGATTAATGGTTTCCAGGAGACATGGAAAAGGACAATTTGAAGGTGTGAGGTTTCTCCCTGGAGTGATGGAAATATTCTGCAATGAGGTAGCATTGATGGCTGTAATACTTAACACCACTTCTTTTTTTTTTGAGACAGAGTCTTGCTCTGTCACCCAGGCTGCAGTGCAGTGGCACAATCTCAGCTCACTGCAAGCTCCACCTCCTGGGTTCATGCCATTCTCCTGCCTCAGCCTCCCAAGTAGCTGGGACTACAGGCGCCTGCCACCATGCCCGGCTAATTTTTTGTATTTTTCAGTAGAGGCGGGGTTTCACTGTGTTAGCCAGGATGGTCTCTATCTCCTGACCTCGTGATCCACCCGCCTCGGCCTCCGAAAGTGCTGGGATTAAAGGCGTGAGCCACCACACCCGGCCTAAATTATACCTTTTAAAATGATTATAACGGTGAATTTTACGTTATGTGAACTTCATCTCAAAAAATATATAAAAATAATTAAAGTACTTTCATACATTTTTATTTACCACAAAGAGGCACTGCTGCGCTTCCTTTGCCATGCTTTTTAGCCTCATTTCCAACACCCTAAAAACACATGCTTCACTCTGTTACAATTAATTGTTTGATGTTTTTGTAATGACCCTATTTCATGACTCTATGCCTTTGTTTATATTGTTTCTTATGCCTGGAATTCACTTTTCCTAGCGTCCTCTTAAGGCCTATTCATTCTTCACATCCGAACTTCATTGGCCAGGATAATGTATTTGATTATGGTTTGGCTTATTTAATTCTACTCATTACTACTTTGCACTTTCAGTTACAGCTCTTATTCTACTAACCTGCAAACATTGATTTATTTGAGTGTTTCTGATACTATATTCTTAGTTCCTTACTGCCACGTAATACCAAGTAAAGTGTTTGACACAAGGTGGTCACCTGCAAGTATTTGAAGACTCAAGAAAGATAAAAAGTTTCGTCAAAGCTCAGCTGAACTGGAGAATCTTGTGTTACCAGGTATCAGAGTAACCAAGACAACAAGCCAAAATGAAAGGAGCAATTAAGCCTTTAATCACTTACTGCAGTAGTATAAGCAAAAGGCTAAACCAGAGAAAACTCTGATTCCCCTCAGTGTTCCAGTTTCCTCATGGAACAGTGTGTCCATAGAGGATTGAGTGGATCAGCACAGATGTGGGGGTTGTCTCCCAGCAAAGGAGCTCCAGAACAAGGCTATTATGGGCCACAGGGACCAAGTTGATGAGAATGGTGAAGGAAGGTGAAGGTAAAAAGCTAAGAGTTAAAAAGTTCTGAGTACTTCAGTCAGAGTGGGGTAATGAAAAGTGTCTTCAATGTCCTTTCTGTCTCCCCATAAGGAAATCTTGACAGAGGCACCTAAGGAAGCCATCTGCTGAAAGCCCTGGATAAACACACCTCCAGATGAAAGCTCCTAGGCTAAGAAAGCAGGTATGTAGGATAGCATGGTTGGAAAGAGGGGCCTGAATCCTGGCCCATAACTCCCTTCAAAGACTGCAATGCATTGGCTACACACCACGCCTTGTAATTGCCCTTGGTCAGACCTGAAAGTCACACCTAGAATTTTAGCCAGAAGCGTGACTCTTCAAAAATAAAAAGAGGGGAATCCCGCCTATTTATAGTCATGAGGGAAATTCAAATCAAAATCACAATGAGATGTGACTTCACACCCACTAAGATAGCTATGAAAACACAAACAAAAAACACAGTACAAAATGCTTTAACTTTACAAAATAAGTGCCCTGGGAGAGACTTTAAAAAAGACATTATTAGGATTTTGAGAAATGAATTATAAGAGCATAAAATCCTTCATTGATATACTCTTGAAATTGACTGGATTTTTATGAGTGCTTAGAAACACCTCAGTTATTGGAAGGAGACTAAGCAAAGTGTCAAACAAAGTAGCAGAGCATAGTGTGCATGCAGATAACAGAGACTGAATTTCTAATGTTTCCAGGGCATATGTAGGGAAGTCCCAGAAGATAACAGTGGAAAATAAATAGCTTGTGATCATGGTATAAAATGACTTTAGTAAAGTCTGTCATTAGTTCTGAATGAAATTTTGAGCCATTTAAAATTTTGATTCCTTTGATAAATTATTGATTTGCTTTAAGAAAACCATTTAAAGTTCTCTTTCATTATCAGAAAAGATAATTTATCAATATTCAACTTTTTAAATCATCTAATTTTTGTTTTAAAATAGACAAGGCTATTATAAATGATTGATAAGGCATACATATATGAAAGATTGTATATTCATTTGTTCCCTCTAATATAATATAGGCAACTTGAAAGATGAACTTATCTGGTTTAATTTTTGTGGCTCCAAAACTTCTGCCTTGTGCAGAGAAAGTAATCAATAAATGTTTCCAGATTAAACACAATTATAAAGTTACTACTTACCATAGTGTTGACATTCAATAAATGCACTTAACTCGGAAATGAAACTAAATATATTTCACACATTTTTTTCTTATTTGTAAGCTCCTCAAAGTACCTTAAAATGTTTCACACTTATAGGTAAACAAAGAATAATACTCAATGCCAGTATATGCAAAAATATTGCTTGTATAAAACGTATTTTTGCTTTCCATACTGAATAAATGACATTCAATTAATTTAAGAAATTTGCATCATTATGATAATATTAAACCATTGCATGATAATATTAAACCATTGCATTGTTGAATGTAGTCATTTTTATTTTGTTTGGAAAATAGTTGCTATATCCTAACATTATGATATCCCTGTAGGCAATCATTGTGTTTATTCCACACAAGTGTAATTGTGAATGCTAACTGTTAAATTGTTAGCAGGTTATAACGATGAAAAGTTGTTGCTTTAAAATTATGGAAGAAAATTGGGTAGTTTTGCTTTATAGTTAACGTAGCCTTTATTGTGTTTTCAAACCTCTTGCCTGATTGGCTGGATTGCACACCACCTGATACTAGACTAGGGCACACCAACAGAGTCAAATTTGATTAAATATGCATGTAGATGAAATCTGTATTCAATATTTTAAAATATTTCTGTGCTGGGAGGCATTGCACTCCTTGGCTTAAGCATTCTTCTCTTTTCTTACTTTATTGACATGATTGCAATCACCAACCAATCAAATAAAAATCAAGTGAACAAAACTATTGAGTAGCTTTTACATACAAAGAGCTATACAAAGGGCAAAGGAGATGGAGCAAGATTTCAGAGATGTCAAAAAGAGAGCTTTGTTTTGTAGGAGTTTACAATTCTTTTCAAATGAATATCCATAGTCTTGCTCTGAGATCAGAAATAAACAAATTTATATCTCTGTGGTAGGCCCTTGGTCATCTATTTATTTACTCTTGTTTCTGGTTAGAGCCTGAAAAACTGGAAGAGTTTACTCCAGCTTTAAGTAGATACAATTCAAAAGAAGGAGGCAGGAGAAAAGAAAGAAAAAGAGAAAGAAGCAGAGAGAATGAAGTAGTGGACTCTGAGTCTGTATCTATCTATCCTCAGTGTCTCTAGCAGTGCTTTAGGTTGGAAGTATGTATTAGGCTCCCATGTCTTAGGCAGGAGCTTAATACAACATTCACTGAGGAAGGAAATATAAATTAAATATACGATTTTGTCCTTGTCCTCAATTTGCAAGGACAATTTTATTTGAATAACTCATCTTTTGTTCAAAGTAACATAGTCCTTTGATGCATCTAGTTCAACACTCATTATATGAGTAATAAAACATGGCTTTTTGTGATGGTGGTAGGGTATGAAAGAATGATGGAGGAGTTCATTGCCAAAGCCAGTGTGCTGGACAATCAGCCTCAAGCCTAGAATCCAGGTTTCTAACTCCTTCTTACAGGCTCATCTCACTGTATAACATACTGCCTCCAAGACCTCAAGTCACAAGAGAGTATCTGAGAACTCTTTGAAGCCCCACCATATTAGATCTGATAGCCCAATATGTAGTTCATTTAAAAAGAAACAACACATACACACACAAACACGTACACACACACAAACACGTACACACACACACAATGTTATTTAGCTTACTTAGCAAATTAGAACTGAAATTTGTTCAAAGCAAACAGCTGAAGAGATACACAAAGAATACACAGTATGATGGAGATCTGTGCTATGGTTCAGAGGGGGAACAAAGCAGTGTGGATTGAGGCAGTAGGGGAAAGGGACAGGGTTCCTTCGTGAACTAAAATTCAAAACAGAGCCATCCAGCTGGGAGAATAATATTCTAGGATGCTTAGTCTGAACACAGCAAAACTAATTTTCTTAAAGTAAGAATAAAATACCTAGGAATCCAACTTACAAGGGATGTGAAGGACCTCTTGAAGGAGAACTACAAACCACTGCTCAATGAAATAAAAGAGGATACAAACAAATGGAAGAACATTCCTTGCTCATGGGTAGGAAGAATCAATATCGTGAAAATGGCCATACTGTCCAAGGTAATTTATAGATTCAATGCCATCCCCATCAAGCTACCAATGACTTTCTTCACAGAATTGGAAAAAACTACTTTAAAGTTCATGTGGAACCAATAAAGAGCCTGCATTGCCAAGTCAATCCTAAGCCAAAAGAACAAAGCTGGAGGCATCATGCTACCTGACTTCAAACTATACTACAAGGCTACAGTAACCAAAACAGTATGGTACTGGTACCAAAACAGAGATATAGACCAATGGAACAGAACAGAGACCTCAGAAATAACGCCACACATCTACAACTATCTGATCTTTGACAAACCTGACAAAAACAAGAAATGGGGAAAGGATCCCCTATTTAATAAATGGTGCTGGGAAAACTGTCTAGCCATATGTAGAAAGCTGAAACTAGATCCCTTCCTTACACCTTATACAAAAATTAATTCAAGATGGATTAAAGACTTACATGTTAGACCTAAAACCATAAAAACCCTAGAAGAAAACCTAGGCAATACCATTCAGGACGTAGGCATGGGCAAGGACTTCATGTCTAAAACACCAAAAGCAATGGCAACAAAAGCCAAAATTGACAAATGGGATCCAATTAAACTAAAGAGCTCCTGCAGAGCAAAAGAAACCACCATCAGAGTGAACAGACAACCTACAAAATGGGAGAAAATTTTTGCAATCTACTCATGTGACAAAGGGTAATATCCAGAATCTACAATGAACTCAAACAAATTTACAAGAGACAAACAACCCCATCAAAAAGTGGGCAAAGGATATGAACAGACACTTCTCAAAAGAAGACATTTATGAAGCCAAAAAACACATGAAAAAATGCTCATCATCACTGGCCATCAGAGAAATGCAAATCAAAACCACAATGAGATACCATCTCACACCAGTTAGAATGGCCATCATTAAAAAGTCAGGAAACAACAGGTGCTGGGGAGGATGTGGAGAAACAGAAACAGTTTTACACTGTTGATGAGACTGTAAACTAGTTCAACCATTGTGGAAGTCAGTGTGGCGATTCCTCAGGGACCTAGAACTAGAAATACCATTTGACCCAGCCATCCCATTACTGGGTATATACCCAAAGAATTATAATTCATGCTGCTACAAAGATACATGCACATGTATGTTTATTGCAGCACTATTCACAATAGCAAAGACTTAGAACCAACCCAAATGTCCAACAATGATAGACTGGATTAAGAAAATGTGGCACATATACACCATGGAATACTATGTAGCCATAAAAAAGGATGAGTTCATGTCCTTTGTAGGGACATGGATGAAGCTGGAAACCATCATTCTCAGCAAACTATCGCAAGGACAAAAAACCAAACACTACATGTTCTCACTCATAGGTGGGAATTGAACAATGAGAACACATGGACACAGGAAGGGGAACATCACACTCTGGGGACAGTTGTGGGGTGGGGGGAGGGGGGAGGGATAGCATTAGGAGATATACCTAATGCTAAATGACGAGTTAATGGGTGCAGCACACCAACATGGCACATGTATACATATGTAACAAACCTGCACGTTGTGCACATGTACCCTAAAACTTAGTATAATAAAATAAAATAAAATAAAAAGTAAGATTTTCTCCCATGTTTGGGAGGTGATGGAACCTGGTATGAGCAGTGATCATGGCTTTCTAAATTTGGCAATTCTCACCAACTGCTTCCTAGAGTCATTACTGTCAAAGGAAGTTTTACGTTTAGCCATAGGTCATCTGGACACCAGATTTTTTGAACACCAGATTTTCTTGTAGTATTTATGAGTGCCCATCAACATATATTGAGAAAAGCGGAGAAATAATTCTGCTCTTGCTATAAAATTACTTCAGATCGTTTCTTAATTTTATTTTTAAAATTTTTATTAGAAATGTAGGATAAAATGTTACATTTAAGTTTAAGTTTGTAAGGTTTCTTTCTGTCTGCAACTTTGGGTTTCAGGTAAATCTTACATTTTATAATCTTTGTCAATACTAAAAAAGTCAGTGAAATTAATTTTTATAAAAAAAGCAGCACCAAAATAAAAACAGGACAAGGCTTAACTCATATTGTGCTATAGAGAAAAATAAACACAAAATATTTTTCATTTATGCAGTCATTTCTTTGGTAATAAGTTACTTTATGCTACAAAATTTTTATGTAACAAAATTGTACCTCTTTAAGTATCAATTATTAAAATTTCAAAATATTTTATATAAAAATATATCATAGTGACCCTTGATATTTAAAGAGGCTGTATCTTAATGCTTTTGCAAGCTAACATTTTCAGTCATCTAGTATTGTAGTGATATAGTAGATAATTCCTACTATATGAAATTCAACAAAGCATATTATGTGGCAGAATTTCTGTGTTCTGTGTTTAAATTGAGCAATGAATGTGGGACAGTGCTATAGTCTCTTATTAGTTCAGCCAATTCCCTTTATAAACTGCTCTTATAGTATGATTAAAACTTGTGTTACAGATCAATAGCAAATAATTTCAATATATTGATTTCACGCTTATATTCAAATAAACTGTGTCACACATTAAGACCAAAAGAGTTATTCTTTTGGTTCATGATCCCTATTTAAATATTTATTATTTTCAGAGTCATAATCTCTAGAGTTGAAATTGCCAGCAGATAACTTATAAATTAATATCTTTACCCCCAACATATACAGCTTATGGAAAATTTTCAAATAAAATGGAATTTTGTGGGAATAAGTTGAGTATTCAAAGTAAATATCTTAACCATACAACATGCCTGAAAGATTATCGGAACGAGGTGACCTGATAAGCTTATGTATTTTTTATTTTAAGATAATCTGAAAATGTAGTTTTCAAACTTCTACAGGATATGAGAAAAGGTAAGAAGATTTCTTAGTAATACATCAACAGTTGGCAAGACTTTTTTAAGCAGAGTGGTTAAAAGCAGCATAGTGTTAATAATATGAGATTTGGAACCAAATATATAGGCGTAGAAATACTAGCAACTGTACTGCATGATTTCAACGTGTTAACTAACTCTCTAGATCTCATTTCCCTTCTCTAAAACTGAGAAATAATTATAGGTAAACAGTAAAATTGGATGAGAAATTAATGAGATAATACATATAAAGTGCTTAGAACAGAATCTGGACCATAATTAGCACCCCAGTGTTTGCTAGCAAAGTGATCTATGTGTTCTACCTTACCCCATTTTCAATAT
This sequence comes from Symphalangus syndactylus, assembly GCF_028878055.3. NCBI lineage: Eukaryota > Metazoa > Chordata > Mammalia > Primates > Hylobatidae > Symphalangus > Symphalangus syndactylus. The sequence goes on from NC_072426.2 coordinate 31,877,827, forward strand.
ATGTTATTCAGCTTTGGAAAATGTATAATCGAAGCACTGAAGCATATGGCCTGATTATAGTAAATTTACCTGAAGTTAAGAGAAGGCAAAGATCCTTTGCTATAGTCTTCAAGGCCTGTATAAAGGGCTTACTCCACATATATAAATATATGAATAAGAACTTGGTATCTATCATTATAAGTGCTTAAGATGGCAAGTTCTCTTTGCTGATTTAGTTACTTAATATTCATAACCAGGAGCAGTCCTGGTTGTTAGGTCAAAGCAGCATTATGAGAACCCAAAACGGCCAAGAATAGGGATGCATAGTCTTCCTTGACTCCATCTGTTCCAGAGATGATAATTTAATCCTAAATTTTCAATACAAACTATGTGCTTACTAGAAATAGAATGGAGGTGTTAATACCAAACATATTTTGATGCCTCATATACCTCTCATACTTAACTTTAAGATCTGTCTTTATGGCCGGGTACGGTGGCTCATGCCTATAATCCTAGCACTTTGGGAGGCCGAGGTGGGCGGATCACCTGAGGTCAGGAGTTCCAGACCAGCCTGGCAAACATAGTGAAATCCGTGTCTACTAAAAATACAAAAATTAGCCCGGCGTGGTGGCAGGTGCCGGTAATCCCAGCTACTCGGGAGGCTGAGGCAGGAGAATCACTTGAACCTGGGAGGCAGACATTGCAGTAAGCTGAGATCATACCACTGCACTCCAGCCGGGGTGACAGAGCAAGTCACTCCAGCCTGGGTGACAGAGCAAGTCTCTGTCTAAAAAAAAAAAAAAAAGGAGAAGAAGAAAAGATCTGTCTTCATTTGGCAGCAGTTGGAGCTATAACTGTATCCAGTGTTTTTAATGAACAGACAAAAGTGATATTTTTGAATAGTGGCCATCCAGCAGTGCAGAAACCCCAGAACTTGCAAAAACACCATAGATTTATATGACCTTTATCATTGGAGCACCACTTCATTTTCTTGAATATTCACCAGACCATCAATGACTAGAAAATGCTGGAAAGAACATAGGAACTTTAGGGACAACCATGACATGCCTTTGAGGTTATCCAAGCTTATGTTATTGCCTATTATGACGTACTTGATATTCTTGTTATAACTAGTTTAAAATATCCTTTTGCTTATGTAACACAGAGTTGTTATTATAACTTTTGCTTTCAGTAACTCAATAAAATCAAAACTCAAACCGTGTGATTAGTATAATACCATGTCCAAAATTAAGACCCATCTTTGTTTCTACAAATAAAATGTCTTAACAAAGACTTGACCATTCCAGATTGGGGAGGAATCAATAAAATTTGACCTATAGTTCCATTCTTTTAAAGAAATTATGATTCTGTGAGTAGCATAATATTAAAAAGAAAAAAATGAAGATAGTTATGCTAATAGAGTTACACATGCAATTAGCTCTAATAATTTGTGATATGATATCCTTATCTCCTTCAGTCAGATAAGAAAACAGAGGCTTAATGAATTTCTATCTTGAAAAAGCCATGTTACTGGGAAGTGACCAAACCAAAAATAACTCTTTAATTGAAGTCCATTTTTCTTACTGATAAGATAAATTTCACCACCCATAGTCTTGGTCGAAGGAAGAATTTAACTGTGTATGTTATTAAGTATTTAAGTGTGTACGTTATGATAGAATTAGAGTGAAGAAGACAGGACTAAATAATATTTAGATTTATGTACAAACCCAGCATTTAAAAATTTGCATCAGAAAATAAGAATCTGATCAGCTTAAATGATAGACTGTCTTCTGAGTAGCATTTATCTTTCATAGTCTTAGCTGGCTGGCACCACCGATATCCTCTGTTGACAGTCTTTGCTTCAACCAAATCTTGAGTCAATTTGCTTATTTTTAATTTTTCTGACAATTGATAGACATATATATTTATGGGGTACAAAGTGGCGTTCTTATTTTTACTATAATACAGGATGCTTAAATCAAGCTAATTTGCATATTCACTGCCTTAAATATTTAATAATTTTGTGATAAGAGCAAACTTATTCTTCCTTGAGCCAATTTAGAACAGGGGTACAATTATTTTTTACAGTCTTAGCCTACCAATAAGTGAGAGTGCTGCCTAAGACCTGGTGTCTTAAGAACTTGGAGAAAATCTGAATCCTATTGTGTCTACAGGGTTAAGAACTGATCATTCAATTTCTCTTTTAATTCCTCTGCTATGATGCCAGTCACTTCAAGTAAAGCCAAACCATATAGTGGAAGAGTAAACTGTATTCAAAATCAGATGGAGCAGGTTTGAATTCCAGCTTGGATAGTTACTAGCTATATGACACATACAACTATATTCTATATAGACTAGGTTATTTGTGAAAAATACATATTGTGAATGTAAGGGGTTTGCCATAGTTCTGGACACATAATAGTTTCACACAATATGGCTACTCTTTCCTTATTAATTACCAACTGGATATGTGTCTCAGTTTATGCATCAAAAGCTCTGTTTTCCCAAATGGTGCAAAATTTCTGACAAGCACTCCCCCCTATTTGATGAACATATTAAAAGAAAAACTTTAGAAAAATTAAATTTAACAGGTTTTGATTGAGGAAAGAATGATTCACCAGTGAGGCAGCCTTCAGAACGAGACAACGTTCATAGAGTTCTAATCCAACATTTAGGCTGGCAGTATTTATAAACAGAAAAGGGAAGTGATGTACAGAAACACCTTGACTGGTTACAGGTCAGTGTTTGCCTTATTTGGGCGTGGTCTGATTATGTGGCAGGCTGTGATTGGCTGCAGCTCAACTGCTGTAATTGGTTGAGACAGCTATTTGTTAAAACCAAATACTCTCAATTTAGGCTTTCAGTTTGTCTACATAGCAAGCTACCTAGCAGTTTGTTGTGTAGGGACTTAAGGTACAAAGGCAGCCTCAGGCCACATTTTCTTCAACAAATCATGATATATAATCTTAACTTTAAGATCTGTCTTCATTTGGCATCAGTTGGAGCTATAACTGTATCATCATAAATATCATGGTATTTGTTAAATGAAAATAATACAGTTTTATATATAAACATTGTGGCATAATTGGAATCTGGCCCTCATAGGCCTTGCTATCTTTTATGTATATAATCTATGTTCTGGTTATCGATAGCTATAAAACAAGCCACCCTGAAATTATGTGGCATAAAACAACAACTATCTCATCATGCTCTCAATTACATTTATCAGGAATTTAGGCAAAGAACAACAGATATGGCTCATCTCTGCTCCATAAAGACTTGGGTCTTAGCTTAGGTGGCTCAAATGGCTGGAGATGGCTAGGACAATTTGACTAGGGCCATATGCTGTGAACTAACAGTTTTCTCTGTTGATATGTTTCTTCAGTTTTCTGCATCTTTGGTTATGTCTGGTGTGGTCAAGAATATCCATAAAGTCTTCTTCACTCACATGCTGGTGCCTCGCCTATGATGGTTGGACCAGCTTTGGCTGGCCAGGCATCTTGCTCTCTCCATTGTCTCCCCACATAGATAGCTTGGAGTTCCTCATGGCTTAAGTTATCAGGGCAGTCATATTTCTTACATGAAGGCTGACTTCTCCAAGAATGAGCATTCTAAGTGGCTGGATGAAAGCACCATCCAATGTTTTTTTGTTTTTCGTTTTTGTTTTTGTTTCTTTCTGAGAGAGAGAGAGGTTCTTGTTCTGTCACGAAGGCTGGAGTACAGTGGTGCAATCATGGCTCACTGCACCCTTGACACCTGGGCTCAAGCGATCCTCCCACCCCAGCTTCCTGTGTAGCTGGGAGCACAGGCACAGCTACTTTTTAATATGTTTTTTGTAGAGATAGGGTCTCCCTATGTTGCACAGGCTGGTCTCAAACACAGAGGCTTGAGTGATCCTCCTGCATCGGTTTCCCAAAGTTCTGGGCTTACAGGCATGAGCCACTGCATTCAGCCTCATGTATTTCAAGTAGCCAGATGGAAGACATGAATGACTTAGCCTTGGAAGCTTCAAAACACAGAATTCTGCTTCATTCTACTGGTCAAGCAAGTCATTAAAGCCACCCCAAAGCTAAAGGTGGGTAAAATAGATTTCACCTTTTAATTGCAAAAATAACAAAGAATATATTATCTTTAACCTCCCCACTCTATTAGGACTTCTCATCAGGAACTGTGGTAGATCTTGGTTGTCTTTACTGCTTTATAATGTATCTACTACAAGGCTTTGATTTTTAAAGTGAAATTTTCTAGATATCTGGCCTTAGGCATTTTGCTTAACCTAAACACATTTAATCTTATCTCTCATTGAGAACATATTAGCTATTTCATAGGGTTTATTTATAACGAAGGTAATGTCTAACACATGTTGAGCTCTCAATAAATGGCAGCTGCTATTATAATCATCGTTGTCATCAGCATACATTATACGTAAAATATATGAATTCATATTACCTTCCTAAAACCAAGCCCATGTTCCTCAGATCTCTTTAGTCCTTAAGTTTGGCTGATTTAACCTTCATCATGGAGGACGATTTCATGATTTTGTCTCCCCTATCTACCTATTTCATTTACATTCAACTTCTTCCTTCTCAAGTATACCTGAATTATCAGAATAATAACTTATGCTCAAGTATACCTGAATAGTGTAAGTATAACTTACATTGTTAAAATTATTCCAGGGTTTAGATGGAATAGTGTGGACATATTCTCTGATGCCACTGCAGAGTGAAGATCTGCCCCACCGTCACACAAATGGAATATTATTTTAAGCCATTAAACTATTTCTGCTATATTAACCAATCTATGTTTAAGTTTAAATTCTGTATAGAACATGGAATATTTCATCAATGAACTAGTAACACTTTTACCTTTGTAAATACTTAAGTTTTCTATTTTTCTGTATGCAAGGGAACTCAATACCTAGAGCAGGCTTATCTTGAGAAAGTTTAGCAAAGGAGCAATACGTGTCTTTTTATGTCAGTCTTTGATCAGGGTTATCGTTAAAACCTCTGAATTTTTTCACAGTTATTCCAAGAAACACTTGGATTTTGAGGCAAATGAGAATATACTTGATTTTCTTTTTTTTTTTTTCCTTTGTTATTCTCTTTGTGAATGCCTATCAAAGAGCATTGGTAATTTAGTGTGAGGTGTTTTCCCTTCTTCATGATTTAGTTCCAGTTCCATTGGAGAATTTGTGATTAAATTACTGAGAATAGAGATCATGTTTTTATAATTTTTGGTGGTCTAATTAGATTATCAGCCAGTGATTATAAGTAGAAAATGAACATTAAGAACATTTAAACCTAAAGCTTTTTAAAGTGACCAAGTTAATTTGCCTAAAGATAACATCTTTAGGTCTGTTTTTCATATCTGCATAAGGCAAACTTGCTATACACCAAATTCATGTGCATTAAAGAATTAACCAAGAATCCAGACATATCATTATTAACCAAGACTATGTTAGCTATAAAAAATTCTATTAGGTAGTGGGATTTAAAGTGAAGATTACACAGCTTCTAACTACTCTGACACAGTACCTACGCTCAGTGGGTGCTGTCTGTGCTGAAGCTGCTGCTTCAAATCTGTTTGGAAAGAACTGTCTTCAGCAGTGTGGCTGCATTCAATGCCAATCAAATTCTATTAATCCTAAATAATATTAAAATTTATTATATATACAATTTTTATATAATTTTAAGGCCTCTCAAAGAGTGGATAATTGCATACTTTTGAAGAATTTTGAATGACTGAATTATAAACTGTTGACACTGTTGCCAAACTGTTACACAACTCTAGAAAGGTAACAAAGTACTCTGTTTTTTGAAATGATTAAGCCTGGATGATTTTAGTTCCAGCTATTAGGATATTGTCAGAAACACATACCTCACATGAACTGCAGCCACTCGGCATATGTAAAGTTAGGCTTTCTCTTTTATTTGCATTCAATTTAATAAAATATGATTATTTTATATGTAGCATGGCATTTACTTCCTTCACTTCATTTATTTTATGTTACTTCACTCTGGCAAGCCATTTGACACTATTATATCTGTTCCTATATAACTAGAGTTAATGACACATGTGGACTTACAATCACATAGCACAACAATCCTGAATTAAATACCCTTATTGCATCCATTTTACAAATGGGAAAGTGGAGGCAAAGAGAATGTGAGTAACTTGCTCACAACGAAAAGTGACGCTAAGTTAGTGTTTGGATTTGTTTTATACTGCTGCCATCAAATTACCACAGCTTCAGACAACACTTATTTATTATCTCATAGCTTTATAGGTTAGAAGTCTGACCTGGGCTCACTGGATACAATCAAGGTGTTGGCAGGTCTGTTTCTTATTGGGAAATCTGGGAAATAATCCATTTCAAACCCCATTCAAGTTGTTAGCCTACTTCAATTTCTTAAAGTTGTAAGACTGAGGATCTTGTTTCCTGGTTGGCCATCAACCAAAAAATGTTTGCTCCTAGAAGCAGTCTGCATTCTTTCTCTTGTTTACCTTGAGCTCCTAGAGACCTCTCAGTCTTTACACTGTTACTGGCTCCTAACACTCAGAACAATCAGTGGTGAATCAAATATTTCTTAAGCTTAGAATCTGCCACACCCATACATCTTTGACTCTAGCCAGGGAAAGTTCTCTACTTATGTGATTAGATAGGCAGATTATCTTGGTAGATTATCTGGCCCACCCAGATAATCCAGGATAATTGCCCTATTTAAGGATCAGTAACCTTAATTACATCTGGAAGTTACTTGCTTGGTTGTTTGTTTGCTTGCTTGTATGTTTGTTTTGCCACTGATATAATCCATTCGAAGGTTCCACGGATTATGTGTGGATATTGCTAGGGCATTACTTAGCCTGCCATATGATTGTTAAATTTTTATACAGTATTCATTTTAGTTTTGTTTACCCTGATAAACCACTTAAAGATAATTTACTACAGATAACTTACTCTACTTTATTTGGAGCAAGACTCTAATCAAAGTGGTGACAACTGCAGACTAATGATAATCTTGACATAGGCAGCTCTCCTACCTTTATTTTACTGTTCACCTTACTAACTGTTCCAGTAAAGGTTTCATATATGGAGCAACAGAAGATTAAAGAAGAAAAGAAGCAGTCACTTCTTAGACAAAAGGCTGTGCCCTAAAAAAAATACCGGTCTTTCTCTGGGTCTTCCTGAACAGAGAGGTAGGGAAAACAGAATAAACTTCCCTAGAACTCTCTAAAAGTTATACACATATCTCTCTATGCATTTTTCCTAAGTTTTACTATTACAGGCTGCTGTGCCAAAAAGTGTCATTCTCTCAATTACTCTTTCTCAACTGCTGCTGGAGAATTTTGTGATAATGCACCAATGAGGTGTAAAGCCCTTTCTTTATATAATTATCAGTCATGAATAATGATTTACAAACCTACAGGAACTCATCCGAATTAATGATCCTATTCATTCTTGGTTTATAAATTATTCACAATAGGCATGATAATTAATTCAACTTGAGTAATTATTGGAAATAAATCTTGACTGGTTTAGGGGTTCCTTAATCTGTTTTATTCATTCTATTCACCATGTTTTAGAGCCAACATAAATGAAGCCCATAAAGAGAAATATATAATAATAGAAGGGGGATATGAGAAGGAGCAGAACACGTGACAGAGTTAGTGAAAGGATTGCCAAACAAATGATGATCAGCTGAGATTCATGGTATTTGTGGTTATTTGAAACGCCAGAGTTAGACAGACAAGCAGTAAATAGCAAAAATTATATATATATATAATATTATAAAATTACATATATGATATATTCTAAAATTATATAATATATAAGATATATTCTAAAATTATATAATATATAAGATATATTATAAAATTATATATCATTATATATACTATATATAGTATATGTTAATATATAATATATTGTATAATATATATTATATAATAAATGTATTATTAAAAATAATATAAAAATATTATTATATTTATTATAATAAATAAATATAATATTTATTATATATAATACATATAATAAATATATAATTTTATAGTATAATACATAATATATTATATATTATATAATTTTATAGTATATATGTATTATATATTATACTATAAAATTATATAATATATAATTTTTTTTTTTTTTTTTTTTTTTGAGACGGAGTCTCGCTCTGTCGCCCAGGCTGGAGTGCAGTGGCGCAATCTCGGCTCACTGCAAGCTCCGCCTCCTGGGTTCACGCCATTCTCCTGCCTCAGCCTCTCCGAGTAGCTGGGACTACAGGCGCCCGCCACCACGCCCGGCTAATTTTTTTGTATTTTTAGTAGAGACGGGGTTTCACCGTGGTCTCGATCTCCTGACCTCGTGATCCGCCCGCCTCGGCCTCCCAAAGTGCTGGGATTACAAGCGTGAGCCACCGCGCCCGGCCTATAATATATAATTTTGTATCTAATTATATAATATCTAATTTTATATAATTAGATATTATATAATTAGATATATAGATCTATAGATCTCTGTATATAATTAGATATAAAATTATATAATATGTAATTATATTATAAAGTATAGAATTCTATATAAAATTATATAGTATATAATTCTACATAAAATTATATAATTCTATATATAATTATATAGTCTATAATTCTATATAAAATTATATAATTATACATTTAATTCTATGTTATATTATAAAATTATATATCATTATATTATATAAAAATTATATAATATATCATTATATTATATAAAATTATATAATATATCATTATATTATATAAAAATTATATAATATATCATTATATAAAAATTATATAATATATCATTATATTATATAAAAATTATATAATATATCATTATATTATATAAAAATTATATAATATATCATTATATAAAAATTATATAATATATCATTATATTATATAAAATTATATAATATATCATTATATTATATAAAATTATATATCATTATATTATATAAAATTATATAATATATCATTATATTATATAAAAATTATATAATATATCATTATATTATATAAAAATTATATAATATATCATTATATTATATAAAAATTATATAATATATCATTATATTATATAAAAATTATATAATATATCATTATATTATATAAAAATTATATATAAAATTTTATTTCATAACATATAAGACTGAAATCTTCTTGCTGTAATTTATAGCTGAAATACCTAAGTTGTAAAGACATTTTTCCTTTTGAATTAAGTTCTGGGGAGAAAATGATTTTTCCTCTTGAATTTTTTTTTAATAGGTGTCTCATGGTGATTTTAAGAAAGAGATGTAATCTACATTGTGCAATTATGGAATCTCCAAAGCAAAGATTGTAAGAGATTTTAAATATCTGAGATGGTATCTAAGAATGCACAACAGAGGTCATATATGTCACATTTACATCAAATAATATTTGCTTAAACATATGAGTGAGTAAGCAAAAATCTTATCACACTGTTCTTGCTCTGGGGTTCAGGAATAAAAAAAAAATTTATGTCACTCAAACATTGTTCCTATGTCTTATCTATTGGGCTTAGATCTAACTTTGTTGCATCTACCAGATCCCCTCACTAATCTTATTGGGTTATAAGGTGTGTTCCTATATGACAGATTTGCTGTATTCTGTTTTAAAAAGGAAACATGAGATAGCTCAGGACGTGGCTCATCCAGGTCACTGGAATAACCCAGAATATAAACTTGCTCCTTGGAATAGGGCATGCAGAATGCTTCACATTCAGCTGAAGTTGTTGGAAAGAAATAACAATCCAGCAAAATAATGTAATAAACACACAAAGCCTTCTGTGACTCATGATAAGCGGTAGCTCTAACCCAAGGACTAGAAGAACTTGTCAGGAAGACATCTGGAAGTAAATGGGCGAGGATTCAATTAGGGTGGCATTATCAGTGTCTAACAGAAAGTAGACAAGTTCTGGTTGGCTGGGCATGGTGGCTCACTCCTGTAATCTCAGCACTTTGGGAGGCTGAGGTGGGCAAATCACCTGAGGTCAGGAGTTTGAGATCAGCCTGGCCAACATGGTGAAACCCCATCTCTACTAAAAATACAAAAATTAGCCAGGTATGGTGGCACACTCCTGTAATCCCATCTACTCTGGAGGCTGAAACAGGAGAATCACTTGAACCTGGGAGGCAAGGTTGCAGTGAGCCGAGATCAAGCCACTGCACTCCAGCCTGGGTGGCAGAGGGAGACTCTGCCTCAAAAAACAAACAAACAACAACAACAACAAAATAGTTCTGATCATTCCTAGCCAAAGAGTTGAGCTAATAAATAAATAAATAAATAAATAAATCAGGAGGGTCTAATTAAACCTTTTTATTTTCTTCCCAGTCTCGGGTATGTCTTCATCAGCAGCGTGAACACAGACTAATACACACTCATAATTTCTCTTCAAATTCCTGAAGTTGTCAAGTACTCAATAAAAGCAAGCAAGAGGACTAAATTTGCAAAAATATTTAACCTACTGCCCAAACTATTTAAGCTCTTAACTATAAAATACCCAAAAGGTTACATTAGTCAAATATATGATTCATAGTTTTGGAAAAGTAAAATGAAATATATGCAAATTTATGTAAAAAGAATTCAGGCACATTGTATTATTCCAAATATAGAAGCAATTTGCATTTCTTTATTAATAGCAAAGGCAAATATTGGAACTGAACTGGGAATTAAAAAAAAAAAACTGGAAATAAAATTAGTGCAGTCCATGGTTTGTAAATTATACAAATACATTATAAATTAAGTCTACATACTCCCTTACTGCATGGGGATTTCAGAATAAGAAGTCTATTCTGACATATTTTAATGTAATTTCCATGGTCAGAAGGCTAGGAAAAGATCTTATTTCAAAAATTGGAGACTTGAAAGTTCTGAAACAAGAGAACTATTTCAGTAGAATACATTTTATTTGATCAATGCACTCAGCGATTTTCTAATAAGAATTTCCTACGTATAATTGTTTAAAATAGTCAGATCTCAGTTATTCTTTCTTTTTGGTGGTACTTCTAAGACTTTTCCTCTTCCTTCTTCCTAAATCTCTCACCGTGTTTCTGGATTTCATGCTCTCACACTATAACCCTACTAACACCTGCTTGTTGCAGTCCTTTAACATCTCCAAGTCAATCCCCCTTACTCCTTAAAAATTTTAGTTCATGGCTTACTGCCATCCTCTTCAAATTCATCCTATCATAATTTGTGGTTATTTACATCTTTTTATAGACCATCCTGCACCTTGGGCTCACCTCCTGTGACCTTGTCTCCCTCAGGGATCTTGTCATCCATCCTATATCACCCATTTACTTCCATAAGTCTACCTTTGTGGTGGACCAGATAGCCTAGATTATGCTGTGGTAATAAAGACCACCAAACTCTCAGTGGCTTAACATAAGAAAAGTTCACTTCTCACCCTTGCAAAATACCCTGTCAATCTATGAATTTCTTCAGGGTAACTGTCTCTACATCATTGCTAAATATTCAAGGATAAGTTAATTGGGCCAGGCGTGGTGACTCATGCCTGTAATCTCAGCACTTTGGGAGGCCAAGGTGGATGGATCACCTGAAGTCAGGAGTTTGAGGCCAGCCCGGCCAACATGGTGAAACACCATTATCTACTAAAAATACAAAAATTAGCCAGGCGTAGTGGCAGGTGCCTGTAGTTCCAGCTACTCAGGAGGCTGAGTCAGGAGAATTGCTTGAACCCAGGAGACATAGGCTTCAGTGAGCCAAGATCACAGCACTGCACTCCAGCACTGGGGTGACAAGAGCAAGACTCCATCTCAAAAAAAAAAAAAAAAAAAAAAAAAAGGATAAGTTAATTGGGTAAATGGTTAACCTTGCCTTGTTACTAAGTACTGCTCATCTTTGGGCTAGAGCTACCACTTACTATAAGTCACAGAAGACTTTGGATATTTTATTTGTTACATTATTTATGACCATTTCAATATATCCACAACTACCTTTTGAGAAAGAGCATAAAGGATGGAGGAAACTATTTTCTAAATGATTCACGTGGAAGCAACTCATATGCTTTCATTTCTTTGACCAACGTAAGTTACATGATCATACCTAAACTCAAGGTATGTAAATGTGGAATCTTCCAATTTGGCAGGGAAGGAGAAGAAACAAGGAATACTAGTGAGCACTAATGTCTACCACACACTTGAATTTGTTTTTCCTAATAACTACATTTCATCTTAAATTTCATTTTCATGTATTTCATCCTCTGACATGTTTTCATCTTCCCAGCTCACTTTCTAGAGTACAATTGCAACAATTCTTAAACCCCGTCAGGGCCTACCATCTATTATTCCAACTACTTTTTCACTATCACTCATACTTCTTGACTATATGTAATTTCTTAGCCCTGCTAGATTCAAGAGTTCAGAATTATAATAAATTACATAAAGACATATGCATCTTTTATTCCATCCATACCTTTTATTGCACTTTCTTTATTGTGCCTTCATGGGAAAAGAAAACAGACTGATTAAGTTCAACTCTCAACATACTCTGAATTTGCATATGTAGAGAGACTAGAACTGACAGATTTATTGCTAAATGTACTAACACTAACTTCATAGTGCTTAGAGATACCTATCATTACTACTTTTCCACAGTTTATTTATTCTTCTATTTTAAGACAACCACTTCAAAATTTCTTCTCAAGCCTTCACTACCTTGTTTCCAGTCTTCTTTTCCAACAGGTAAGCTTCCAAATATTCAGCTTGCTTTTATTACATTTGTAAAATATATTTTTTACACATGAGTATATAAAGCAGATGAGATGTTCATTGAAGGAATGGGAGCTGTCTGAAAAGAAATTACCTTAGCTCTCACCAAAACTTCTCTCCACCTCTCTGCACCTGTGTTCATATAATCTTCCTTTCCTCGTTTACTACCGAGAAGCTCCCTGTGCCCCTTTCTGAGAACGTATCTTCTATGTGTTCTTTAAATCTCTTTTCTTATTTGTTCAAGAACTTGTATCCTTTTCCACTTTCATAACTCTCCATCTTCTGCCAACTACTGCCCCAGTGGTTGTTATTGTTAGTGTTTCTTTATTGTTTCTTTTAAAATCAAACTTCTCCATATGGTTATTTATACCTGTTTAATCTTATTTCACTCTTTCTCTCCTGAGCATATTGCAATTAAGCTTTAATCCCTTGTCCACCAAAACTACTTCTGATGATCTTCATGCTGCAAAATACAGTATTTATTACTCAGTTCCTGTTCATAGGAGAACTGTCTATAGCACTGACAATAGATCACTCCATCTTTCTGGAACACTTTTCATATGGCTTGCAGAATATACTTCTCATTACTGCCTTTCTCAGTAGTCACTCTTCATTCTTCGATTATGCTGATTCCTTCATATCTTCCCAACTTTCAAGTGATGGAGAGTCCCCAGGTACCTTTTCCCTTTGTTTTTACTCTACCTATGGCCTCTCCCTTGGTAATCTTATGCGTTCTCATGGGTTTTGTCAAGCTAAAAGAAGAAACAGGAAAAATTAATGTAAGTGGAGAGCTTATTTGGGACAAGATGAGGACATCTGCCCAGAAGACTAGAAGGGCTAGGATATGAGCTTCATTTGGCCTTTATTACAAGCAGGTTTTTAAAGGCAAATAGGAGGACAGGAAATGGGCTGATAGTTGTTTGTCAGGAATTCTCATTGATTTACAGAAATAACATTGATTAGTGATTGGCTATACATTGTTGGAACATAGGGCATGGGTTATGGTGTACAGTATGCAGCATTATTAGATAAATTTATAGCTACTTGTGGTAACAATCAAGAGTCCACATAATAAGCAGCTTGAAGAGATGATTACTTAGCTCAAGGGAGGAAGTGGGATATGACTGCTGCCTCATTCCTATGCCTCTTTGGGCCTGATAATTTAGAGGAGGCTCACATTCCTTAGATAAAATGTCCTTTTCTTTCTCAGTTCAAATACAACCTACACACTGATGTTCCAAGTTATATTTCCAACCCAGACCTCTTCTCTGAACTCTAGGCTTATTATAAAACAAACTACCACCCTGACAATTACTACAAGTCCAAAAACTGAACACTTAATCTCTATTCCAGATATGTCCAACTTGCCATTTTCTTTACCTCAGTACATGAGAACTCCACCTCATCAAGTTAACAGGCTAAAAAATAATTTGAAATCACTCGACTATTCTCTTTGTCTTATATGCTATACCCAACATATCAAAATAGCCTGTTTTCTCTTCCTAAAAACGACATTAAAGATCTCTTTCTTACCACTTCAACCAGTATTATTCTGACCCAAGTCTTTCTTAACTAAATCATTGTAATAGTCTTCTAATTTATCTCACTGGTTCCTTTTTGTCAACTGACAACTTACTGTCAACATGTAAAACAGAGTGACTCACTTAAAATATAAGTCATTTAATGTAACTTCTCTGCTCCAAAGCCCTCTCATCTCTTCAGTGGCTTCCCATCTCACTTAAAGTAAGACTTAATGTCTTTACAATGTCCCACCAGTTCATCTGATTTATCTGACTCAGCTTGCATGTTCCCCAACTCTTCACACTGCTTCAGCTGTACTGGCTTCTTTGATGTTTCTAGAAAACACTAGGCTCTCTCTCATCTAGGTGCCTGGGTGCTTGTATTATGCACATCCACATACCTGACACCTTTACCTTTCTCAAGGTTTTGCTCAAATATTACATTTCTAGAGTTGCTGTTCCCGCTAATTATTTTTTCATTTGAAATATTGCTTCCCAGCTAACAATGACTCTCACTAAACAGTACTCCCATTTCCCTTTCCCTGCTGTATTTTACTTCATAGGGGTTATTACCACTTGAAATGCTAATTGTTATTTGTTTGATTGTTCTCATCACTCTGTTTTCCAACAATAATGTAAGCTCCATGATGGCAGAGATTTTTACCAGTTGTGTTCTCTGACATATCTTTAGTGTCTATAAAAGAACCTGGCGGCCAGGCACGGTGGCTCACGCCTGTAATCCCAGCACTTTGGGAGGCCGAGGCGGGCGGATCATGAGGTCAGGAGATCGAAACCATCCTGGCTAACACGGTGAAACCCCGTCTCTATTAAAAATACAAAAAAATTAGCTGGGCATCGTGGTGGGCGCCTGTAGTCCCACCTACTCCGGAGGCTGAGGCAGGAGAATGGCATGAACCCAGGAGGTGGAGCTTGCAGTGAGCCGAGACAGCACCACTGCACTCCAGCCTGGGCGACAGAGACAGACTCTGTCTCAAAAAAAAAAAAAAAAAAAAAAAAAAAACCTGGCATAAAGCTGATACTTCATAAATATTTGTTTAAAAATTAATATTAATAGGAGTCCTTGGTGAAGAGTTCTAAGACTGGGAAGAAGTAGATTCTGTCTGAGAAGCAAAAAGCATGAGTATTCTGCCATTCCAATGTTAAGGCATTTGGAGTTGAAATAGGAAGATGCAAACAGTTTGATTCAGCCCAACCAACAGGTATCAAATTGCTCCTGTGTTCTGGGTTTGTGTTAGGTAAAATGATAACAGTAATCTAAATTCTAAACTAAAATAGAAAATTTAAAAACTTGTTTTTAAATTACAGCAGAGTCAGAAGTGGTAAGCTGGCTGAGTGCAGTGGCTCACGCCTGCAATCCCAGCACTTTGGAAGGCCCAGGAAGGTGGCTTACCTGAGGTCAGGAGTTCGGGACCAACAGGGTGAAACCCCGTCTCTGCTAAAAATACAAAAATGAGCCGGACATGGTGATGTGCACCTGTAGGAGGCTGAGGCAGGAGAATCCCTTGAACCCAGGAGGTGTAGGTTGCAGTGACTGAGATCGCACCACTGCACTCCAGCCTGAGCAACAGAGCAGGACTCCATCACCAAAAAAAAAAAAAGAGAGAAAAGAAAGAAGCAATAAACTGATGTAGTGGTTGCTATGGTTATATATGGTTATATTAGTGCCAACAAAAACAAGAAGAGAACAGAAATCAGAATCTTCCTGCAAGTCAGAGAGTGCACATGACCTCTGTGGAAACATTTCTCATCTGTTTAACAAGAAGAGACTATCTGAATAAATACAAGTTTAAGTTTTAAAAATATTACTATAAAACCTGTGGTATAGATAATGCTTTTGTTCCCTCAAATTTCATATGTTGAAACCTAATTCCCAATGTGATGGTATTTGGAGATGGGACACCTGGGAGGTGATTAGGTCATGAGGGCAAATTAATTCCCTTCTGGAAGAGGCCCCAGAGAGTTCCCTGGTCATTTCCACCATGTGAAGACACAGCAAAAAGGTGGCTGTCTATGAACCAGGAAGTGAGTCCTCACCAAACACCAGATCTGCCAGAATCTTGATTTTGGATTTAGCCTCCAGAACTGTGAGAAGTAAAGATTTGTTATTGTTTATGGTGTTCTTGTTGTAACAGCCCAAGTGGGCTGAGACACCTGGTTTGGACATAAAAGAAATATATATATTTTTTTGTTTTCTCTCAAGGATTTAAATATATTCCTTTTTAGCCCAAAAGATACAACACAGAATAATAAAGTATGTAAGTATATAAAAGCAAGGTACAATCAACTTTTCTAGATGCCTACAAATATGATCCTAGAAAATTAAGAAGGAAAACAATACTTGAAAGACTAATTTTATCATACACGTGATATGTTATAACATGAGGATTCACAGTATATCTAACAGACCAGGGCAAACCAGATTTGCCAAAAAAAAAAAAAAAAAAATCCACTAAAAAGCCGAAACAAAACAAAAAACAAACTTTTAAGATATTGTTTTTACACAGAGGCTCTTGAAAAATACCCCCTTCTGACGTATCTATTGATGATTAGCTATCTTGGCCTGGATGCTAAAGTGTAGCTATAGAGAAGAAAATTGGTGAAGGAGTGCTGCATAATTGTTTTCATTTCTCATGTTGACAGCATGAAATTTGTCTGGCTACAATATTACAACCATAATCCCTAAGTATACAGAGTGATTTTTTAATGAGTATCCCAATTTTCTGGGTACATCTATGGATTTTTCCAATAATAGGGGGTTAAGAACTTCGTTGTCTGTTCCCAACCATCCTAACCATTCCTTTAAAATTAATGGTAAGTAATATCTAAGACTTCTTGCTTAAACAACAGTTACAATATAGGGAGAAAAACCTGCTTGTATTTTAATTTACTCATCAAAACTTGAGAGATGGAGATTGCATTGTTCTTCACTAAGAATAAAAAACCTGCAAAGTAATTATATCTATTAATCTTACAGGAGAACAGTTACAGTGGCTTTTTATCCCCAACTCCTACTGGAAGAAATCTTTACAAATTCAGTCTCAGCACTGCCACTATCTACTTGTATGTTGATAGGCAATTATCTTTTTCTTTGACTGCTGTAGATTTTTAGTCTATTAGGTAAGGTAATCTTTAAGACAACTCCCAGCTCATAAATTCTGGGATCCTGTAACTTGCAAATTAGAAGTCCCTGATCAGTGCAGACATCCCTTAAGGCATGTGATATGTCTGAGAGCAGCTGCCTCCATAGTAATGAGCACAGATATTGTGGGCTGACTCCCATCTGAAATTCAGCAGGCCCACTCTCCAACAGAGCCATATCTAAATGGCTATTGGTTTGCATTTCTCACTAGCTCCCCTTTGCAAGTCTTGAGCACTTAAGTCAGGATAAGATCTATCAAACTTCACTCAGTGATTATTTTTTTATCATGGGGTGACTAGAGAATCCCCAGACCGTGACAAAAAAGGCAGCCTTGTCAGCCAAAGCCTGATGTTGTCCTAAACTGCAGCAACTTTATCCTCCTTCCCTGTGACAAAGTAGTCAATGAAAAATGCCTCTATTTTGTTTCTTCTTCTCAGCTCTTTTCTCTAATCATATTTATTACTTTGGATGTGCCACCTGGTGTCAAGAGAGGTATTGGAAGAAAATCAAGATCCTGGTTAAGTAAATTCTGTCAAATTAGACAGGGTCACAGCAGACATTCAGTTCAGCAGAGAACATTAATACGGCTGTGTGCATGCCAGGGATCTGGGAGAAGCACATTCTGTAAGCTCTATTCTCAAAACATATCCATAACTTGATCATTTCTCTCTACCTGACTGATACCACAGTAATCCAGCCTCCGCTAGCTCTCACCTAGAAGGCTGCAGGGGTCCTAATGGTCACTCTATTTGTACTCCTGCTCTGCTTCTCTGCACAGCATGCATAATTAGTTTTTAAAATATAATGCAGACTGGCCAGGTGCTGTGGCTCACGTCTGTAATCCCAGCACTTTGGGAGGCCGAGGCAGGCGGATCACGAGGTCAGGAGTTTGAGATCAGCCTGGCCAACATGGTGAAACCCTGTCTCTATTAAAGATACAAAAAAAATTGGTGAAACCTTGTCTCTACTAAAAATACAAAAATTAGCTAGGTGTGGTGGCATGTGCCTGTAATCCCAGCTACTTGGGAGGCTGAGTCAGGAGAATCACTTGAAACAAGGAGTCAGAGGTTGCAGTGAACTGAGATTACGCCACTGCACTCCAGCCTGGTGGCAGAGGGAGACTTCATCTCAAAAAAAAAAAAAAAAAAAAAGAGAGAGATACAAAATATTAGTTGGGTGTGGTGGTGGGCACCTGTAATCCCAGCTACCCAGGAGGCTGAGGCAGGAGAATCGCTTGAACCCAGGAGGCTGAGCTGAGGTTGTAGTGAGCCAAGATCATGCCAATGCACTCCAGCCTGGGCGACAGGGTGAGAATCCGTCTCAAAAAATAAATAAATAAAAATAAAATAAGTAAAATAAAATATGACCCAGACCATTATCTTCTCATGTTCAGTATCCCCACATGACTTCCTGACACTCTCAGAATAAAATCCAAACTCCTCACCATGAACTGTAGATCCCATAAGACCTGGGCTTTGGCTTTCTTTCAAATATTCATTTTTTTCTACCTTCCTATTCCTTATCTTCTTTGCTCTAATTATCACAGCCTTCTCACTATGCCATGCACATACTCAGTGCTCTCTACTCAGGGCTTTTGTCTCAAGGCTTTCCTCTTTCCAGGAGAATTATTTTTTCAGTTGTTTACTTGGCATTCTGTCTCACTTTATTAAGGTCTATGTTCAAACTTCACCTTATCATTCATGTTTTTTAGACCGGGTATCTAATATAAAGCCTCTTCATTCTATCTAATTCCCTGACTTTATTTTTTTCAGAGCAATACCTGACATCATATTTTATATTTCTGTTTATTTGCTCAGGTCCCTTCCACTTGAGTAACAACATATTGAAGGAGGGGCTTTTATGATTTGTCACTGCATCCCCAGTGCTCAGAGCAGTGTCTGACACATATTAAGCACTGAAGCAATCTATATTGACATAAAAAATAAACGATGGATACATTATTTGTACCTTAGTATCATTTAAGAATATCAGAATAATCAGCAACTTAGCAATATTGCCCCATTAGCCTAAATTGGAGATCTGAAAACAATGGCTCAACAGTCGAGTTCAACCTGCCTGAATATTTTGGAAATAAAATCTTGTTGTAACACAGTCATTCTTATTTATGTATCTGTTGCCTATGCCCCCTTTTAGGCTATACCAACAGATTGTATGGCCTGCAAAGCACAAAATACTATCTGGCCCTTTACAGAAAATATTTTATAAGCCTTGGCCTAAATTGTAAAAATTTGGCTTAATTTTTTCTATTTACTTTTCCTTTGGCATCAGGATCAATAGTTGACTATTTTTCTAGTCACCTCAAAACAAAGCTGGAGTTAATACAGACTGATATTAACTTTGAAAAAGGAAAACAGTTACTCAAGAAGAGCTCAGCATGAATTGTTCAGCATCAGAACCAGTCAGGCAATTACAGATGTTTCCTTTCTTCCTTTCTATCATTTAACTAGGCTTTCTTTCAGAGAGAATGGTGATTTACGAAGAAGAAAACCTTTGGGTATTCTTTGTTCCCACGACTGGAAATGACTTAAAGCAATGGTGTTTAAATAAGATGATTTTGTTAAATTTTAACTTTTCCTTCACTTTTTTGCCCAAACTATCCCTTTTCATATCTACTTGCAGAAGATGTTTCATAAAGACTTCTTTTTTAAAAAAATTTTATTATTATACCTTAGGTTTTAGGGTACATGTGCACAATGTGCAGATTTGTTACATATATATCCATGTGCCTTCTTTCCCTTGGAAAATTTTTGCCTTTACTAGATAGATGGGCGTGATACCGAAATGGAGAGGAAGAATCACTTCTGCCCAAATTCATTTTGTATTGCATTGTCAGTCACCAACTGGGATGAATTTTCTGATATAAAAATTTCCCATCAGGTAATCTAGGCAGGATATATAAATCTCATTGCCTAGTTTTCTGTGGTACTCAGAAATTTCAAAGAACATATTTGCTCTTTGTCCTACTTGGATGATATAAAATAATGGAAATAATCACACATAACTCTAACCTGAAGTAAATAGCTCAGCCTCGGGCTCAGACAAACCTGGGTTAAAAGCTTTGCTTGGCTGGTTGCTATGGTCAGAGAACCTGAGACTATTGCTTGCCTTTTGTATGGTGGATAATGCAGCCTACACATAGGCAGAGTGAAAATTAAGGCCATTTAATACATTGTTGGAATACAACAAATGAGAAATCCCTCTTCAGTTATATATAAATGTCTTAAGTCCCCTTCATGCAAGTTTCCGTGAATTATTAAGGAAAAGTAATGCAGCAGATGCTTTCAGTGCTTCACCCACAGATCCTTGGCATTTACCACTCTCAGACACATCACTGGCTTCTTACTGCAAGTACTTGCAGATCTCAGAGTGACTCCTTTCTATAGCTAAGGGAGCTGCTTAGTTTTTGTGCAGGTCAGGACAGAGGTACTGAAACGTTAGCTTCCACAGGAGCAGTGGTGTGCTGGAGCTGTGTAAAGCAGTATGCAAGTACTGATTGTTAAATTTTCAAGAATCTGGCAAACTGATTCTTAAATAGCATCATTATTAAAAATTAATTATGTAACCTAATAATCAAATGAAATACATTAAAAATAAGAGTAAAATATGCTCAAAACTCATCACTTCCTAGTCACTTTGCAATTTAGTCTTATCTGTGTTTTTGAAGTTTTTTAAATGTGTTTTTGTATCTGTAGGATAGAGATTCCATATAATGGTGTGCTACTGTACATCTCTTCCCAATTCCACACTCAGCAATGTAATATTAGAACTTGAAATTGGCCATGGTGAGAGTATGTCCACCAAAGAAATTGGTAAAGGCTACAAATCAGGGCTATTTGTTCAGAGAGCTGATTGTTAAATATTTACCAGCACACCACTGCCCAACATTCAACAAAAAAAACAAAGGAGAGTTAGTCGATAAATACCCAAGCATTCTCACCTCTGTGGCTGAGACAAATCAAAAGTGTGTTTTATGCTGTTTGCTAGAGGTCCCTCAAGAGGATTGAGTTCCAGGTGTTTACAATGGTGACAAATACAATAATGAAGGTGGGAACTGGCAATGCTAAAACCTCAGTATTGGTTGCTGTTCATGAATTAGGCTTCATAATAAAAGATATTGCTATGGAATTGGAATCTCTAGTGTCATTTGGCAATGATAGGATTCAAGAACAGCAGCAACCAGGTGAGTAATTAATCATCAGAGACAAGGAGTAAATAATTACCGTAATACACAGCAAGGCTAAAAGGCAACCTGGGAGGCTTGACATGTAGAAATATGGTTTTATGGGTATTAGAACATAGGGTGAAATAATTGGGGATCCAAATAGATTGTTGCTGGGTATCTATATCTATCTGTCTATCTGTCTGTCTATCTATCTGTCTGTCTATCTGTCTGTCTATCTATCTATCTGTATATATGTATGGAAGTACAGCTGAGCAGAAACCTAATACAAGCCATCACTCAGTTTTCAAAACTGAATCAGTTCTATGACTTAGTGACAACAGATTTAAAGCAGTCTCTTTTACAAAATTAAAAGTTTCTTTTGAAAAAGGAACCTCCAGGTTTTGGTATCAGGATGATGCTGGCCTCATAAAACTGAGTTAGGGAGGAGTCCCTCTTTTTCTATTGTTTGAAATAGTTTCAGAAGGAATGGTACCAGCTCCTCTTTCTACCTATGGTAGAATTCAGCTGAGAATCTGTCTGGTCCTGGGCTTTTTTTGGTTGGTAGGCTATTAATTACTGCCTCAATTTCAGAACTTGTTATTGGTCTATTCAGGAATTTGACTTCTTCCTGGTTTAGTCTTGGGAGGGTGTATGTGTCCAGGAATTTATCCATTTCTTCTAGATTTTCTAGTTTATTTGCATAGAGATATTTATAGTATTCTCTGATGGTAGTTTGTATTTCTGTGGGAACAGTGGTGATATCCCCTTTATCATTTTTTATTTGTCTATTTGATTCTTCTCTCTTTTCTTTATTATTAGTCTGGCTAGCAGTCTATCTATTTTGTTAATCTTTTCAAGAAACCAGCTCCTGGATTCATTGCTTTTTGAAGGGTTTTTCATGTCTCTATCTCCTTCAGTTCTGCTCTGATCTTAGTTATTTCTTGTCTTCTGCTAGCTTTTGAATTTGCTTGCTCTTGCTTCTCTAGTTCTTTTAATTGTGATGTTAGGGTGTCAATTTTAGATCTTTCCTGTTTTCTCCTGTGGGCACTTAGTGCTATAAATTTCCCTGTAAACATTACTTTAGTTGTATCCCAGAGATTCTGGTACATTGTATCTTTGTTCTCATTGGTTTTAAAAAAACTTATTTCTGCCTTAATTTCGTTATTTACCCAGTAGTCATTCAGGAACAAGTTGTTCAGTTTCCATGTAGTTGTGCAGTTTTTAGTGAGTTTCTTAATCTTGAGTTCTAATTTGATTGAATTGTGGTCTGACAGACTGTTTTTTATGATTTCTGTTCTTTTGCATTTGCTGAAAAGTGTTTTATTTCCAATTATGTGGTCAATTTTAGAATAAGTGTGATGTGGTGCTGAGAAGAATGTATATTCTATTGATTTGGGGTGGAGAGTTCCGTAGATATCTATTAGGTCTGTTTGGTCCAGAGCTGAGTTCAAGTTATGAATATCCTTGTTTATTTTCTGTCTCATTGATCTGTCTAATATTGACAGTGGGGTGTTAGAGTCTCCCACTGTTATTGTGTGGGTCTCTAAGAACTTGCTTTATGTTCTTTGTAGGTCTCTAAGAACTTGCTTTATGAATCTGGGTGCTCCTATATTGGGTGCATATATATTTAGAGTAGTTAGCTCTTCTTGTTGTGTTGATCCCTTTACCTTTATGTAATACCCTTCTTTGTCTTTTTTGATCTTTGTTGGTTTAAGGTCTGTTCTATCAGAGACTAGGATTGCAACCCCTGATTTTTTTTTCTTATTTCCATTTTCTTGGTAATATTTCTCCATCCCCAGCAGAGACACAACAACAACAACAAAAATTCAGGCCAATATCTCTGATGAACTTCCATGTGAAAATCCTCAATAAAATACTGGCAAACCGAATCCAGCAGCATATCAAAAAAATTATCCACCACGATCAATTCGGCTTCATCCCTGGAATGCAAGTTTGGTTCAAGATACACAAATCAATAAATGTAATCCATCACATAAACAGAACCAATGACAAAAACCACATGATTATCTCAATAGATTCAGAAAAGGCCTTTGATAAAATTCAACAACTCTTCATGCTAAAAACTCTTAATAAACTAGGTATTGATGGAACGTATCTCAAAATAGTAAGAGCTATTTATGACAAACCCACACAATATCATACTGAATGGACAAAAGCTGGAAGCATTCCCATTGAAAACTGGCACAAGACAAGGATGCCCTCTCTCACCAATCCTATTCGACATGGTATTGGAAGTTCTGGCCAGGGCAATCAGGCAAGAGAAAAAAATAAAAGGTATTCAAATAGGAAGACAGGACATCAAATCGTCTCTGTTTGCAGATGACATGATTGTATATTTAGAAAATCCCATCATCTCAGCCCAAAAACTTCTTAATCCTATAAGCAACTTAACAGTCTCAGGATACAAAATTAATGTGCAAAAGTCACAAGCATTCCTATGCACTAATAAGAGACAAACAGACAGCCAATCATAAGTGAACTCCCGTTCACAATTGCTACAAAGAGAATAAAATAACTAGGAATACAAATTACAAGGGATGTGAAGGACCTCTTCAAGGAGAACAACAAACCATTGCTGAAGGAAATAAAAAAAGGACATAAACAAATGGAAAAACATTCCATGCTCGTGGATAGGAAGAATCAATACCATGAAAATGGCCATACTGCCCAAAGTAATATATAGATTCAATGCTATCGCCATCAAGCTACCATTGACTCTTTTCACAGAATTAGAATTAGAAAAAAAACTACTTTAAATTTCATATGGAACCAATAAAAAGACCATATAGCCAAGACAATCCTAAGCAAAAAGAACAAACTTGGAGGCATCACGGTCCTGACTTCAAACTATACTAGAAGGCTACAGTAATCAAAACAGCATGGTACTGGTACCAAAACAGTTATATAGAACAATGGAAAAGAACAGAGGCCTCCGAAATAATGCCACACATCTACAACCATCTGATCTTTCACAAACCTGACAAAAACCAGCAATGGGGAAAGGATTCCCTATTTAATAAATGGTGTTGGGAAAACTGGCTAGCCATATGCAGAAAACTGAAACTGGACCCCTTCCTTACACATTATGCAAAAATTAAGATGGATTAAAGACTTAAACCTAAGACCTAAAAACCATAAAACCCTAGAAGAAAACCTAGGGAATAACACTCATGACACGGGCATGGGCAAAGACGTCATGACTAAAACAGCAAAAGCAATGGCAACAAAATCCTAAATTGACAAATGGGATCTAATTAAACTAAAGAGCTTCTGCACAGCAAAAGAAACTATCGTCAGAGTGAACAGACAACCTATAGAATGGGAGAAAATTTTTGCAAACTATTCATCTGACAAAGGGCTAATAGCTAGAATCTACAGGGAACTTAAACAAATTTACAAGAAAAAAACAACCCCATCAAAAAGTGGGCAAAGGATACGAACAGACTCTTCTCAAAAGAAGACATTTATGTGGCCAACAAACATATGAAATAAAGCTCATTATCACTGGTCATTAGAGAAATACAAATCAAAACCACAATGAGAAACTATCTCATGCCAGTCAGAATGGCGATTATCAAAAAGTCAGGAAACAACAGATGCTGGAGAGGATGTGGAGAAATAGGAAGACTTTTACACTGTTGGTGGGACTGTAAATTAGTTCAACCACTGTGGAAAACAGTGTGGTGATTCTTCAAGGATTTAGAACCAAAAATACCATTTGACCTAGCAATCCCATTACTGGGTAGATACCCAAAGGATTATAAATCATTCTACTATAAAGACACATGCACAGGTATGTTTACTGCAGCACTATTCATAATAGCAAAGACTTGGAACCAACCCAAATGCCCATCAATGACAGACTGGATTAAAAAAAATGTGGCACATATACACCATGGAGTACTATGCATCTATAAAAAAGGATGAGTTTATGTCCTTTGCAGGGACATGGATGAAGATGGAAAGCATCATTTTCAGCAAACTAACAAAGGAACACAAAACCAAACACTGCCTATTGTCATTCATAAGTGAGAGATGAACAATGAGAACACAGGGGCACAGGGAGGGGAACATCACACACCAGGGCCTGTTGGGGGGTGGGAGGATAGGGGAGGGATAGCATTAGGAGAAATCTAATGTAGATGATAGGTTTATGGATGCAGCAGATCACCATGGCCCGTGTATATCTATGTAATGAACCTGCACATTCTGCACATCTAACCCAGAACTTAAAGTGTAATTTAAAAAAAGAAAAGAAAGAAAGAGGAACCTCCAATGCCAGAAGCAAGAATATGCCATACCTGCCTCACCAATCATTCCTCAAAAGAATCTTTGGCCATTTCAAGATAAATTACATGGGGAAAAGGGTAATACCAAGATGTTTAAAGGACTCCTGATATATTGATATGGTGTCTCAGCTTATCTTACTCTAGGTCATGCAAAGCACCACAATAAACCTCACTAGAAAAGCAGAGGCAAGAGATAAATGAAGTGTTAGCCCACTTCTTTTATACAATGGTCCCAGTGGGTCACCCTGTAGTTATTTCTCTAATTCCTGAGTGCATAATTGGGGCAGATATTCTTAAGTGCTGGCAGAAACCTAAGATTAGTTCACTAAACTGTGGTGTAAAAGGCATCATAATAAAGCCAAGTAGAAGCCCTTGAATTGACACATGACCACACGGAATCAAGTTAGAAAATCAGAAGCAGTACCACATTCTTTGTAGAATGACATTTAAGAACATCCCTCAAAAACTTCAGATGACTGTTTATTTCTTTCTCTTGGCTAATTGCTCTGGCCAGAACTCCCAGTATTTGGTTACATAATAGTGTTAAAAGTGGTCATCTTTTTCTTGTTCTAGTCCTTAGACGATAGGACTTCATTTTTTTTTCCTATTTTTTTTTCCCCAGTATAGTGTCAGCTTTGGGTTTGTCATCTATGACCTTTATTATTTTGAAGTATGTTCCTTCTATACCCATTTTAATGAGGGTTTTTACCATAAAGAGATGTTGAATTTTATCAAACACTTTTTTGGCATCTATTGAAAGAATCACATGGCTTTTTCTCTTGATTCTGTAAATGTAATGTACCATATTTATTGATTAGCATATGTTGAACCATCCTTGCATCCTGGGATGAATCCTACTTGCTCATGGTGAATAATATTTTTAATGTGTTGTTGAATTTGGTTGCAAGTATTTTGTTGAGAATTTTTGGATCTATGTTCAACAATGATATTGGCCTGTTGTTTTCTTTTTTGTGGCGTCTCTGTCTTCTTTTGTTATCAGGGTAATGCTGGCCACATGAGTTTAGAAGTATTTCTTCCTCTTTAATTTTTTTGAAGAGTTTCAGTAAAGTTTGTATTCTTTAATTGTTTGGTAGATTTCGTCAGGGAACCTATCAGGTTTTGGGGTTTTCTTTTTCTTTGTTGTTTTTTTTTTGTGGGATTTTTTAATTATGGTTTCTATGTTACACATTATTTCTCTGTTAAGGTTTTCACATTTGGTATGTCATATTTCCATTTTCACTTATTTCAATTTTTTTTACATTTTTTAAAAAATTTATTCATTAATCGATTGGTCAATTAGGAGCATGCTGTTTAATTTCCATGTGTTCATGTATTTTCTGAGGTTCCTCTTGTTATTGATTTCTAGTTTTATTCCATTGTTTTCAGAAAAGTTACTTCTATGCTCATGAATTGAAAGAATTAATATTGTTAATTGTTAATTGATATTGTTAAAAATGACAATACCCAAAACAATTTATAGATTCAGTGCAATCACTATCAAAATACCAATGCCATTCTTCATAGAAATAGAAAAAGAAATTCTAAAATTTATTTGAAACCACAAAAGAGCCCAAATAGCTAAAGAAATCCCAAGTAAAGCTAGATATATCACACTACCTGACATCAAAATTTACTATAAAGCTATAATAGCCAAAACAACATTGTACTGGCATAAAAACAGACACATGGACAAATAGAACAGAATTGAGAATCCAGATGTAAATCCACAGATTTACAACCAACTCATCTTCAATAAAAGTGCCAAGAAAATACAATGGGTAAAGGACAGTCTTTTCATAAATGGTTCTGGGAAAACTGGGTGACTATATGCAGAAGAATAAAACTAGACCCCTATCTCTCACTTTATTAAAAAAAATCAAAATATATTAAAGTCTTAAATTTAAGACCTGAAACTATGAAACTACTAGAAGAAAACATTGAGGAAATGCTCCAGGATATTAGTTTGGACAAAGAATTTTGTGTATCACCAAAAAAGTACAGGCAAGCAAAGCAAAAATAGACAATTGGGATAACATCAAGAGTAAACAATCAACAAAATGAAGAGACAGAAAATATTTGCCAACTATCCATCTGGCAAGGAATGTAGAACCAGAATATATAAAGAGCTCAAACAACTAAATAGGAAAAAAACATAATCCAATTAAAAAATGAGAAAAATATCTGAATAGACATTTCTCAAAAGAAGATATACAAATGGCCAACAGGTATATAAAAAATGTTCAACATAACTAATCATCAGAGAAATGCAAATTAAAATGACAATGTGATATCATCTCACCCCATTTAGAATGGCTGTATCAAAAAGACAAGGCAATAATGTATGCTAGAAAGGATGTGCAAAAAGGGGAACCCTCATACCCTGTTGATGCGAATGTATTTATAAATTAGTACAACCACTATGGAGAATAGTATTGTTCCTTAAACAACTAAAAACAGAGCTACCATATGATTCATCAATCCCACAACTAGGTATATATACAAAATAAATAAAATAAATATATTAAAGAGATATGTACACTATGATGTATTACAGCTCTCTTCACAATAACCAAAATACAGAATCAAACTAAGTGTCCATCAGTGGATAAATGAATAAAGAAAACATGTATATACACACAATGGGAGTGTTATTCTGCCATAAAATAAATGAAATCCTATCATTTGCAGCACCATGGATGGAACTGGAGGCCATTATGTAAAATGAAATAAGCCAAGCAAAGTAAGACAAACATCATATGTTCTCACTCCTATGTGAGAGCTAAAAGAGTGGAACTCATGAAGATAGAGAGTAGATTGCTTGTTTCTGATTGGTGGTTACCAGAGGCTGGAAAGGGAAGGAGAGGAAGGAGGAATAACGAAAAAAAAAAGAATATAAATGTATTTGTAACTACTAAACGGTACACTTAAAAATGGTAAATTTGATAATAGTAAATTATATATGTATATAACTCAATCAAAAAAAGAGAAAAGCAACATTAAAAAAAAGAAATGTGTCTGTATACACATTTTCTACTATTCTGTACCACAATAGTGTGACTATAGTTAACAGTAATTTATTGTACATTTTTAAAGAAATAAAAAGGTGTGATTAGAATGTTCCCTAACACAAAGAAATGATATGTGTTTGAGGTGATGTATACTCCAATTACCCTGACTGATCATTTCATAATGTATCCCTGTATCAAAACATACATCTACAGCATAAATATATACAACTATTATTATAGCCACAAAAATTAAAAAAAAAAAAAACTTAAAGGCTTCAGGATATATGGCTAGTGGTCCCATATATTCTCAGTACTCTCTCTTGGTCTTTGCCTTCTAAGGGCAGGAAGTTTTTAGTTCATATCAGGCAGCCAGTCTGAAAAGACTGGAGGGGTCTAAGACACCAGCTTTCTCTTGGTATGAATGTGTGAAGCCCTTGGCTGAATTTTTTCTTAAAAAGTCCTATCTCTATGGGGCTTTTGATATATTTTTCTATCTTAAGGACATTGAAATTATTGGGGACCATGGAGATGCCTCCTCAACTCCCTCCCTAGAAATACTTCTTGTTTATATGATTTTTAAAAAAGCACCTGAAAAATTACTATATGGCCTTTAAAAGTCTTTTGGATTGAGTCGCTATTGGAACTAAGTACACCACTAAAATAAAAAGGACTTTAGAGATCTCTTATTATCAGCAATTTTTAAAAGATTTAAATTAAAATAAGGATATATCATAATTTCATAGCTTTAAAAATTATCCTGGGCAGTTTAAATCCTTTGCAAGCCTGAAAGATAACTGCTCTGTACTCCTTCTGGAGAGAGCAATGGCAACTGCCCCATAATGTAGCCCAGTAGCTAAGCCTCTGCCCTTTCACAATGGTGCCCTGGGTTTAATTCCAGGCTTCAGGGAATGAGTCTTTTCTGTTGTGGTATTTAGGTATTTATGTGACCTTTGCCATTTATTGATTTCTTTCCCCTCTATGAACAACTTCTGACTTCCTGTCTTGAATCTTCCTTTCTCTGACCTACCTTCGGGGCAATTCTGGATTTTGTAAAAACCGCTTGCCATCTCTTTGGAGACAACTTGTGCATGCCTGGTTAAGTCACAACATTAGTTACATTAGTTAAAACTTATTGGTTTCACTTGGGAAAATACCTTTGCTAAAAATAAAAATTTTTTAAAAGAAAGCTTAAAAGCCAGAGGTGTTGGCTGTTTGTCCCAGCTAGAGTCTGATAATAAGATATCTTAAAAATTAAATAATAATAATAATAAATAAAAGAGCTCTAGAGTTAAAAGTCAGCTTAATTAAAAGTAGATATACAAGCTTATACAAATATTTAAAAAGGTCTTTATGTTTTTTTCTTCTTAAATGTTTTTTGAGAAAAAAATGGACTTCTTCGAGAAAAATTTTTTTATTTTCTTCTCAATCAACTTACTCATTCCTTCATTGACTTCTGCCTGTGTTCTTGTAACCCTCTATGCTCACATAAGAGGACATAAGGTAATTTCTGACAGCCTGAGACTCCTTGGGAAAAGCAGAGGAGGCACTACAAACCCCATTTTGAGAGAAACTTCTTTTCTCTGTTTTCCTAATGGAACCCTAAGAACTGTAAGTGGACATATTTGTTTCAAAATCTAAGGCTTTTCTCTGTTTTGCATTACATTATTTGAACTTTTTCACTTTTGGGGGCATCAAAAGTTACTTTGAATTATGAGAAAACCTTTAGCCTTCATGTGTAGAAGGCATGTTTTACATGCCATCAGGGAAAAAAGAATGAGAGCCAAGCCAAAGGGGAAACCACTTATAAAACCATCAGATCTCGTGAGACTTACTCACTATCAAAAGAACAATATGGGGGAAACTGCCCCCATGATTCAATTATCTCTCACCGAGCCCCTTCCACCACATGTGGGAATTATGGGAGCTATAATTCAAAATGAAATTTGGGTGGGGACATAGGCAAACCATATCAGATACTGTACTTGCTAGATGCTTTAAGGTTATAAACTGCTTCTATGACTTCTAATAATCATTCAACTTGCCTGCTTCGGAGCCATTATATTCCAGGTAAGGCCTGGGGACATAGAATTATCAATGCCCCTAGACAGGCTGGAAAAGAGTCAGGCATTACCTGCAGTTCCTATGTCTATGGCTGTGCACCTGATGCATAATTAAAATTGCTTACACTACAAATGAAAATTATGTGTTTAATAAAGAGGCATCGGAATATGGTTTATTGTAAGATAAAACAATTTTGTCTAATTTAGAGGGTGTAAATATTGTTTTAGGTTAAAAGAAAGATGGAATAAAACTGAAGGTTTAAGCAAATTTTAGATAGCTATAAAGGGCTTACAAAAATTTTTTCTTGGATATTAGCCTTCTGTCAGAGGGACAGATTGTAAAACTTTTCTCCCATTCTGTAGGTTGTCTGTTCACTCTGATGATAGTGTCTTTTGCTGTGCATAAGCTCTTTAGTTTAATTAGATCCCACTTGTCAATTTTGGCTTTTGTTGCCATTGCTTTTAGTGTTGTAGTCATGAAGTCTTTGCCCACGCCTATGTCCTAAATGGTATTGCCTAGGTTTTCTTCTAGGGTTTTTGTGGTTTTAGGTCTTACATTTAAGTCTTTAATCCATTTTGAGCTAATTTTTGTATAAGGTATAAGGAACGGACCCATTTTCAGTTTTCTGCTTACAGTTAGTCAGCTTTCCCAACAGTATTTATTAAATAGGGAATCCTTTCCCCATTGCTTTTTGTTAATCCAGAATCTATTAAGAACTTAAACAAATTTACAAGAAAAAAAATCCATCAAAAAGTGGGTGAAGGCTATGAACAGACTCTTCTCAAAAGAAGACATTTATGTGGCCAACAAGCATATGAAAAAAAGCTCATCATCACTGGTCATTAGAGAAATGCAAATCAAAACCACAGTGAGATACCATCTCACGTCAGTTAGGATGGCAATCATTAAAAAGTCAGGAAACAACAGATGCTAGAGAGGATGTGGAGAAAAAGAAATGTTTTTACACTGTTGGTGGGAGTGTAAATTAGTTCAACCATTGTAGAAGACAGTGTGGTGATTCCTCAAGGATCTAGAACCAGAAATACCATATGACCCAACAATCCCATTACTGAGTATATACCCAAAGGATTATAAATTGTTCTACCTTAAAGACACATGCATATGTATGTTTATTGTGGCAATGTTCACAATAGCAAATACTTGGAACCAACCCAAATGCCCATCAATGATAGACTGGATAAAGAAAATGTGGCACATATACACCATAGAATACTATGCAGCCATAAAAAAGGATGAGTTTATGTCCTTTGCAGGGACATGGATAAAGCTGGAAACCATCATTTTCAGCAAATTAACACAGGAACAGAAAACCAAACACCGCATATTCTCACTCATAAGTGGGAGTTGAAAATTAGAAGACATGGACACAGGGAGGAGAATATCACCCACCAAGGCCTGTCAGGGGGTGGGGGACTAGGGGAGGGATAGCATTAGGAGAAATAGCTAATGTAGATGACAGGCTGATGGATGCAGCAAACCACCATGGCACGTGTATGCCTATGTAACAAACCTGCATATTCTGCACACGTATCCCAGAGCCTAAAGTATTATACATACACACATACATACATATAACAGCTTATTCTCTCTCTGTCTCTCTCTCTCTCTCTCTCAGTTGTATATATATACACATACATACATATAACAGCTTGTTCTCTCTGTCTCTCTCTCTCTCTATATATATATATATATAGCACTCTCTATATATGTATATAGCATATATATAGCATATATATAGAATATATATATATATAGCAGTTTGTACTCAAACTAACATTCTTTTAAAAATAATACACTTTTGTTTTTATTCTATTGTCCCATTCGTTGATAGTGTTATACAAGTAATTGTAAAATTTAAAATCTGGAAAGAGAATTGGACTCAGAATGCCGTCTCTTTTGTTATTTTAAAAGGAATAGAAATGAACATACATATTCATTTTCTTTCATTACACATCCAGAGAAATAGAATGGATTGTGTAAACATGTAAAAGCAAGAATTTTGATCACTGATAAAAAGGGAATGTTTGGTCACTATCTTATTTCATTTCTTTTTTCTTATCATTTTTTTCTTTGTCAACTATTTGATGACATCTCCAAACATCACCTTTTATTCATGACAGGAGTTGGGTATCATAGTAAAGAACACTGTTAATATAATCCAGATCCTTCACCCCCTTCTGAAATATAGAGGAGCTTTAAGACTATGTGAATTTTTCTTTTGGTTTTTCCTTCTATTTGTAGAAATAACATGAGCTTTGTTTAAAGTCAGGCATCTAAAACCTTGCCATGTATGTATTGACAAACTACACAAATGTTGTGATCTATCTATTACAGTTTGTTCAACTGTAAAACTAGGATAGCAAAATCTATGTCATATTTTAGTTATCATGATTTAAAAAGCATGTTTTAAGATCTTAGTAAATAATAAATCTCCACTCGGCAGTTGAAACAAAATTTTTCTTATGGTCAAACTTGTTAAAATTGGACAAATTTGTTTATAAAACTGTATTAAAATTAGCTTTAGCATGAATACACTAATGCAAAGGTAAAAATAGTTTTTCTCTTTTAAACAAGATTTTAGTTTGCCTACAGGTAAAAGCAAGGGAGAAGAAACAGATTCTTCTGGCCTCATACGGTCTTTAGTGAGTCTTGTTTGAAAAGCTGAGTCTCCTCTTTAATAAAGACTAAAGATTTTTGCTTTATCGAAATACTTGAATAAATCATTTCAGCTAAATAAACAAACTGTGGTCCTATTTCGTGATATAAAGCATTTTAAACCTTTGATACTTGACAAACTTTCCAAAATCAAATTCTAAATTAAGGCTTTTTTGACTTGATTAAGCTTTTTAGATATTAGGTCACCTGAAGTCTAAAAGAGACACATTTGGACTGTTCCTTAAAAGGCTCCACCCCAAAGCCAATAATTCAGTTGAAATATTTACATCTTTAAGGAGATCTCCATGTGTAAGTGTGTCTGCTATACCTGACCATATAATCTTGGCTGAACTTTCACTCACACCATGTTTTCCTTAGTTTGAATAAAATACAAATTCTCTATCTTATTTCATGTAAGAGTTGTCCCTTTAGAAATTCAAATTTAGAGTTTCCTAGCTGTAAATTTCTCAAACACAAGAGAGCTGTTTTTTCAGGCTATTCACTTAGATTCCAAATGGCATCAGATCTCTTCTTAAAAGTATTATTTAACTAGGCTTAAGCATTTGGGTAATTCTTTGATATATTAAAACCACATAGTGGGGCCTGTCTAGGATAGAGGGTGGGCAGAGGGAGGGAGAGCATCAGGAAAAATAGCTAATGCATGCTGGGCTTAATACCTAGGTGATGGGTTGATAGGTGCAGCAATCCACCATGGCTCATGTTTACCTATGTAACAAACCTGTGCATTCTGTACGTGTGTCTTGGAACTTAAAATATAATAATAACTTTAAAAACCATATAGGAAACATTGTCAAATATAAGACAGTTTTAAATTTTCTTTGGGTTATATTCATATGTTATTAGTATGTATTACAAAATTATATAAGATTCCTGTAACTCTAATATGTCTCAGTATATGTTATCAATAATAATTAGAATTTTTCTGTTAAATTATTGTATACTGCTGAGATGAACATGTTTCCTTGTTGACTGAGTCATAACTGTGGTTATCCTAAGACTCTTGTTATGCACAGACAGACATTTGTCATCTTGGTTTAATACTTTTCAAAAGACAGTTTATAACCAGCTATAGAATTCTGATAGGCACTATTGAATGCAGGTCTCTAATAACTTTGGAAATTGGGATTGGGATAGATCAAAAAACGTCCAAGATTCTCTTGGAAAGCTAATGTGCTAATAAATATCAAGCAGAACAGAAGTTAATTACATGGACCGAACTAACAGAATATTGAGATAATACTCAGGATATATTGTTTGAAACATTGTTGATCCTTTCCGTTTTTCAGAGTCAGTAAAACTTTTCCTTTTTAGCTGCTTACAGATGTTAACAATGGAGTAAAATACACTTCTTTGAGAAAAACTTGGAGCATATTTCTTTTTCTCTGACTGATTTCTCCAGAATTTGGAAACTATTTGTGAGTATACCTAACTTATGGCAATTTAGTTATTTGCATATATGCAACAAGAATCTGTTTTCTCTTGTAATAGGACACATTTGGAGACACTGGTTATTTTACCAAGGCTTGACGGAAATAACATGCTTTCATATAATCAGACTGTTTTAAGAAATCAAAGTTGACTTATAAAGCCAATAAAAGACCCTTGGGGAAACTGGCCTCATACTTTGTCTATGCAGTCCCTGTACAGAATTCCTAACCTGCGGTAAGTAATTTCCACACTCTTAAGAAATCCAGAATATGGAAAATAGCCCAACTCATACAGGTATTTGCAGGAACAGATAAATTCATGGCTGGGCTTGAGGCTTTAAAAAGTCTAATCTGAGATTCATTATGGAACAAAGTTCCAGAAAAGCCAATTAAAAAAATTAAAAGCCTATATAGCAAATGATTATTCTTCCTATACTTTATGCTAATAATCAGGCAAGTAAAAAAAGACTAAAACTTATTTAGCAAATTGGTCTTAATATATTTTATCTTTGATAAAAATGAGAGACTGGAGACAGAAAGATTATAATAGACCTGCTACTAGATTCTAGTCTTGTTCATTGTTTTTGAGGTGTTTTAAAAATATTGCTTTCTACAATTTGGACTGAATCTCAAATCCTATCCGGGCTAATGTTTTAAAATTTTTCTTCAATTTTTCTGACTTGAACTTAGAATTCTGACTTCTTTTCTGAGGCTGTACAAGGTAAAGTTATTCCTTGTGACACAGGTGAGAAAAATGTGTCATATTACCACTGTTTTTCTCATCTGTAACTAAAGATGTTTTGAGTCTAACATCTGGATAGATTATGTGCACCATTAATGTCTATTTTTCTTCTGTTTCCATAGAAATGCCTTTCATTAAAAGTGTTTGCCTTATATTTCAAACACGGGATACTTATTTTCCAGCCTATTCACTTGGTTTGCAAATGGCATCAGATCTCTTCTTATAAGCATTATTAAATTAAGCTTAAGCGTTTTATTAATTATCACTGCATGCTACTGATTTTTTTAAAAAAAATTATTTGTTATATTCAACAGGGGTGCAGACAGTTAAAGTTTATGTCTTCGAGGCTTCAACAGTTTCAAGTCCCTACAGGTATTCACAACAGTCACTGAGAGATTTCCACACCCTACAAGTTTAGGCGGAGATGATAACCCTGTTCAGAAAGTAGCTTTAGAAGATGAGATATTCAGCTCTTTATCTTTAAGAATAAGGAGGGTGAAATCTCATAGGGGGGAATGAGATAGAGTAGGAATGAGGCTTTGCTTCAGCTCACCCCCTTTAAAGCAATCCCACTGATCACAATAACTATACCACTACCTCACTGCTAATACTTCTTTTACTTAAAGAATTACATGAACTGGCCTTAGGAGGTAATCAAAGTTGTGGAGTGTCCAACCTAGGGAAGGAATTCTGAACAATTTATTTATGACCTTGTTGCCACAGACCAGACCACCAGGTGAACCACTACTCAATATAAGCGTCGCAACCAGATAATACTGCACTGTATACTCTACCCATCATTTGCTTTTCCCAGCCCAGCCCACATACCCTAACCCTGATGTCAATTTCTATGCTTTGCCTAATAAAAGTCCTAACAGCTCTTTTCAGAGAGTCAGTTAGGGAACTCTCTCTCTCTCTCTCTCTCTCTCTGTCTCTCTCTCTCGCTGCTTCCCTTATGTCCAGGCATAAGTTCCAGTGAAGCCTTGTCTGGGAAAATGCTTTCAGCCTTATGTCAATTTCTATGGCATTTTTTAAAAGCCCAAGAACCCACCATTAGTAACACGTGCAACTTGGATCTCCAGGCCACCCGCATTTCTGAAAAAGCAGCTACAAATTTGTGAATTCCTGTAATCCTCTGAAGTTCAATAATTCACTTAACTTACAAAACTCAACAAGTACCATGATTACAATTATAGTTTTATTGTAAAGGATAAACCTAGGGCAAGGACTGGTAGGGTCCCAGAAACAGAGTTTCCCATACTTTTCCCTAGGGAGCCACAGCATGTTACCCTCCAGAATATTTGTGCCCTCACCAACCAGGAAGCTCTAAGGAGCCTGAGTCCAGAGAGTTATTTGGGTTTTTATTACATGGTCAAGATCGATTAAATCAATGACAATGTGGTGGAGCTCAATCTCCAGCCTCCCTCTTTTCCCCAGTGGTCAAGCTGACCCCACGTTCGAACTTTTCAATATTGTAGTTGGGCTTTTTGGTGACAGCTCCCATCCTGAAGCTATCTAAGGACCTACCAAGAGTCAAGTCATTACTATAAAAAAAAACCTTCCTATCACTAAGGTAATTTCAAGAGTGAAACTCTTGAGCCCTGGACAGAAACTAGATATATTCTTCATTATACCACAATACTAATAGCATGTATAAGTATTGCTTTTATTATTGTTCTTATCCTAATCCTTAAGTGAAACTCTTGGGACTTAAACTCTAGGCCTGGAAGAAATGTATACTTCTGTTATTTATAATTCAATCAAATAATGACCCTACTTCATTGATATACTTTGCTCCTTGAACTTTGAGTAATTTAGATTTTAGTTTTCAGTATTGATGTCTGAAAAATCAGTATCGCTATGTTTGTTTGTGGAACCTTTGGTTATTCATTTTCTTTTGTATTATTTACTTCAATTTGTATGGGTTGACATCGTTATAGAAAACATAGCTAATTTCCTTAGAGCTTCTGTGGGATCTGGATTTTAGATTTCAAATGCCATGTTCATGTACATTTGTAAAGTATATTCACATACATACACAAATTTATTATAAACTTCATGGCAAAATGGTAAACAATAAAGCAAATGAATCATCAATGGTTCTTTAAAATGCACTACCAATTTGTATCTCTCCACTACACTATATCTTTATAACCAGGATTACATAAATAGAGGAGGCAACTTCTAGATCATACAGTGTGACTCTAACAAAGATAACCTTCAGTAGCTAAAATAACAAAAGAGATAATATTCTTTCAGTAGGTAAACACATTTATTAGTTAGTAAGAATTTCAGATGGGGGGTTTCTATGGATATGCCGTAGACTGCTTCCTTGTATGGTCTACCTTGCTAATTTCTCTTTATCAAAGAAACTCAGCTAATATAAACCAGGATTTGCTCAACCTAAGCATTTATTGAGAATTAGGGTTGGATAATTTATTGTTACAGAAGCTGTCCTGTGCATTGTAGCATGTTTAACAGAATCCCTGCTTCTACTCATTAGATGCCATTAACCCTCCACCCCACCCACAGTTGTGACAACCAAAAATATTTCTGGATATTGGCAAATGTTCTCTAGGGAAATTCATCCCCCTTCCCTGTTGAGAAGCATTGCCATGGACTGACATTGATTTTTGCTTTTAAAAACATCAATAAATGTTTGTTTTATATCCGTTATGCGGAAGTTGTTTTATATCTACACATATTAACACAAAGGTGTTAATTTTGCATGTGTTCTTTTATGAACGGTGTATTCCATGGCCTTTCCCAGGCCTTACATATTTCTGCAAACACAACTTGAAAAGTAACTATAAAGTGTTCAGAGATTACACTTGGATTACGTACTCCCTCCTTGACACACGACTACTTACCAGGACCAAACACACACACATGCAATGGTTTCATTTTTCATCAACGTGTGTTAAAGATGCAATAAACAATAAAAACAACTACACACAACAATGCAAACAATCATTGCATTTGTAAAACAATAAAAATGCAGATCACACTTTATATATACTTCAAAGCCAACCACCAATAACTACATAATCAAAACAAGTCTTCTTGACTTCTCCAAAATGCTAGGTCTAATCATAAACAAAAGGAAAAATGTAAGCTTTACTTCCTCAGCAGCATGATTCAGTAACATTAAATGAATTGGCTATAGAGAAATCAACTTAAGCAGTTGTTTGCCTTAAAAAGTATATTAATGTATAACAGCCAATGATAAACGAGATCAAAATACTTTCTCCTTTGAGCTTTATAAACTGTGTTGTAACTGTTGTAAGGCGACCTCTTACCACTCTTAGTTTGCGGTTTCCCACTTCATGAACTGTTATTTTGTATGCACAATAAACTATTTTTTTTTCTAATTTGATCTGATTTTATTTTTGATACATGTAATACTAGAAATGATTTCCCAGTGGTGAAAGAATGATGATAGACAATGTTTTAAGTGCAGATACTTTGAGAGCCACCCTATAAAAATCCAAAGTTGTGCAAAAACGCTCATGAAAGAAGACTGTACTTTTTTTCAGTTTGAAATCAAGGTATGTGTTTCTGGCTTTTGCATTATCCTATTTATTTGCCTGCACTCACAAAAAACAATAGTCAGTGCAAAATAGTTGTCTAAGCATGATAAAACTCTGCCTAGAGTGAAAAGCAGGTTTCAGTGGGATAAACAGTAAATATCCTGACTTTTAGGAGGCCAGTGATCATTAACCTAAACCTGGTGATGACCAGCTCTCTGATCCTGAGCAATTCCCCTTAATCTTTTGGGGCCTAAATTGGATGTTTTATTCAATAAAACTATTGGATGAAATTATATCTAAAGTCTATTTTAACATTTTATTATTCTATAATGCAGATAATAATTAAATCTTAAAATTGAAGTAACAAAGTATGAACAAAAATAGCAGCATCTTTCTGCATACATTCTTCAAGAACTAGAGCTTGCTGGAGAGGTCACCGAGATTTCCCACAGATAAACAGAAAAGAGAGTGTTAGGATAAATCACTGGAGTCCCAAACAAAGATCAAACTCTGAAACAATAATATTCATGCTCTGAACTTACAGAGAAAATTACAGGTTGTCTGAACTTACCCTAGAACATATGATAAGAAGGGTTTCTTGATTTAATTCTGAGCAGTTGGCAGTCTGTGCCTTTTGGGAATATCACAAGATAATATTATTCAAATATCCTTTGACTTGATGCCAGGGTAATCTGATTCAAGTTATGTGATAAAAAGAGTTTCAAGCTTCTGACAGAACAAGAGTAAGATTTGGGGATCATGATAAAATGGTTTTTACTATGAAAGGAGGCAAGAATTTCTGTACTTTAGGAAAAGCAAATTTAAGAAAAGTGAAGGTATGATGAGCAGAAGTGTGAAATCTACCCACTTAACATTTTTAAGTGTACAGTGCAGTATTGTTAACTATAATGATGATGTTGTACAGCAGATCTCTAGAACTTACTGATCTTGCCTGCTGAAGCTTTATGCCTATTGATTAGCAACTCCCTCATCCCCCCACCCCCAGCCCATAATTCTACT
Organism: Symphalangus syndactylus; assembly: GCF_028878055.3. NCBI lineage: Eukaryota > Metazoa > Chordata > Mammalia > Primates > Hylobatidae > Symphalangus > Symphalangus syndactylus. The sequence continues at coordinate 31,918,243 of NC_072426.2, forward strand.
CTCTGATTCTATGAGTTTCACTATTTTTGATACCACAATAAATGATTAAGTGAATAACTCAAAAAGGAAACAAAAAAGACTTTTGTTTGTGGCTCATCAAGCTCTAGTGACCCTACATATCAAACACAAAAGTTCTGTGTGGCTCAACCAATCTTACTCTGATGCAGAAAATAACATAGTTAATAAAGAAAAAAAGAAAATTTCTTTAAGCATATAATTAATATGGACAATATCTTCCCATAATTGAGATGGAGACACCTCAGAACCATTGAACAAATGGAAAATGAAAATAAAAAACATCTGTTGTTGGAAATAGCAAAGTTTTCCATGCATTTTGAAATAGTTATTGCATAGCACTTGAGAAAAGGCCTTGAAAATGTTACTTCCATTAGCACTCAAACAGAAAATCAACTTTTATTAGGAAGGCAGGGAGTGTCTTGAGGGCAAATTTACCCGAGATTCGTGGAGCATTGCATAAACATAGCTAATGAGACAAGAAATATTTTTGCAATAAAAATACAGAAAAATGCCTTTGCTACTTTACCAGATATTAAAAAAAACTACATCTCATGTCTTTGGTACCTGTAGCCAATTGGATGGGCTGTTCTAGAAATGGAAACTATAAGAAGTATGTTTCTAGATTGCTATCATGTGGCAAGCTTGTTAAAAAATGGTGAGAAGTCAGATGAACAAAATCATGTATATTAAGTCACATATTAGTAAAAAAGACATTAAGATATTAATAAAGAGGAATGATTTGAGAATTTTTGCTTTTTTTCTGAATTAGACATCTTGGCTCAAGCCTTTCTATTACAAAGAATCTGTGACTTTTACCATTTATCTCATATTTTCTCCCATTTTACTAAAATGCAATTGCCCAATTGTACTACATTGGAGGCAGGATTTGAATTCAGTTGTTCCTACTTTCAGACTCCACTGTTCCACTACTGATGTGCTGCTCCTCTCTCTCCCTCTTTTACTCCTTCTTTCAATTCCCTTCTCTAATCTTCCTGTCGTTCTCCATATCACACCTGCAGGCCTTCTCCACCTCACATGTGAAAATGTGCCTATTTTGCCAGTCCTGGGTGGGGGCAAATCCTCGAGCTTGATGTGTAGGGAAGGGAGGGGGCCTGAATAATCCATGAGGAGTAGTAGAATAGCAGATGGAACACTAAGAAGTTATTTCTTTGAGGATAGATTTCCACGATGGAAAGGAAATGAGAGGTTCTAAGAGACAGGCTAGCGGCTTGTAACCTACATGGAAGAGGTTATGAAATGACGACAGAATAGAATGGGCCTGTGAGGCTGGAAGGAGATATTTTCCTTGGTCTAAGAACCATTTGCCTTGTGTGGGAAGTGATTGATAGGTGCAAGTTTCAGCGGCGGAGTAGGTGGGAGTGACTGAAGTGAAGGAGAAAAACTGGCCGTGAGGGACAGAAGTTGGAGAGCTAGCTGCTTGTCTAGCCACCTTATCAGCATAAGTGTTGCCTAGAGCAGTGGGAGCTGAGGCCTTTTGATGCCCTTTGCAGTGAATGACCCCAACTTCCTTTGGAAGTAAAGCGGCCTTGAGCAGAGTTTTTATTAAAGAGGCATTAATGATGGAGGACCTTTTACTCAACATGCCCCGAGTAAGGTAACTAAAATACCTCTTAGTCTAGGTAGACACTTTCACTGGATAGGTACAGGCCTTTCCTACAGGGTCTGAGAAGGCCACCGCAGTCATTTCTTCCCTTCTGTCAGACATAATTCCTCAGTTTAGCCTTCCCACCTCTATACAGTCTGATAACAGACCAGCCTTTATTAGTCAAATCAGCCAAGCATTTTTTCAGGCTCTTAGTATTCAGTGACAGACTAATGGTCTATTAAAAACACACCTCACCAAGCTCAGCCACCAACTTAAAAGGGACTGGACAATACTTTTACCACTTTCCCTTCTCAGAAGTCAGACCTGTCCTCGGAATGCTACAAGGTACAGCCCATTTAAGCTCCTGTATAGACACACTCCTTTTTATTAGGCCCCAGTCTCATTCTAGACACCAGACCAACTTAGACTGTGCCCCAAAAAACTTGTCATCCCTACTATCTTCTGTCTAGTCATACTCCTATTCACCGCTCTCAACTACTCATACATGCCTTGCTCTTGTTTACACTGCCTCTCCAAGCCATCACAGCTGATATCTCCTGGTGCTATCCCCAAACTGCCACTCTAAACTCTTGAAGTAAATAAATAATCCTTGCTGGCAGGACTATGCTGAATCTCCTTAGGCACTCTCTAATCAGATGTCCTGGGTCCTCCCAATTCTTAGACCTTTTATACCAGTTTTCCTCCTCTTATTCCATTTAGTTTTTCAATTCATACAAAACCGTATCCAGGCCATCACTAATAATTCTACACGACAAATATTTCTTCTAACAACCCCACAATATCACCCCTTACCATAAAATCTTCCTTCAGCGTAATCTCTCCCACTCAAGGTTCCCACACCGCCCCTAATCCCACTCGAAGCAGCCCTGAGAAACATCGCCCATTCTCTTTCCATACTACCCCCTAAAAATTTTCGCCACCCCAACACTTCAACACTATTTTATTTTATTTTTCTTATTAATATAAGAAGGCAGGAATGTCAGGCCTCTGAGCCCAAGCCAAGCCATCGCATCCCCTGTGACTTGCACGTATAGGCCCAGATGGCCCGAAGTAACTGAAGAATCACAAAAGAAGTGAAAATGCCCTGCCACACCTTAAATGATGACATTCCACCACAAAAGAAGTGTAAATGGCCGCTCCTTGCCTTAAGTGATGATATTACCTTGTGAAAGTCTTTTTCCTGGCTCATCCTGGCTCAAAAAGCTCCCTCACTGACCACCTTGCAACCCCCACTCCTGCCCACCAGAGAACAAACCCCCTTTGACTGTAATTTTCCTTTACCTGCCCAAATCTTACAAAATGGCCCCACTCCCATCTCCCTTCGCTGACTCTCTTTTTGGACTCAGCCCGCCTGCACCCAGGTGAAATAAACAGCCATGTTGCTCACACACACACACACACACACACACACACACACACACACACACAAAAGAAAATGTGCCTATTATGTATATCATTTCTTCAGGACACTACTAAAGTATTGTTTCTTCATTGAATACACTAACTTATTTTAAGTCAAAACATTTCTCTATAGCAGAACAACTCATGAGGAGGAACTTTTGGATTCTAGCTATAGGGTATATGTTTGAAGGACATTACTCAAATGTGAGTACAAAAGGTGTTGCTGATGATGGTGGTGGCCCATCTGGAGCAGCTACTGCAGAGATGCCAGCTGCAGCAAGGGAGGAGCAGCCAGGGCTGCATGCTCCATGGAGCTGGTGGGAGCCTGGTACAGGTGAAAGCCTGCCCACTATGGAGTTGGCAGGGTAGGAGCCTGCACTCCTGGGCACAGCCAGAACCACCTAGCAGAGGCTCCAGGTCCTGGCGTCCCTGCACTCTCAGGGACCCAGGAAGCTCCCTACCCCCACAGGCTTGAAAGTGCCTGGTTCCATTTTCTGGCTTCTCTACACTCCTGGCACCCACTCCAGGGTGAATGCAAAGTTGTGGCTGAACCCAGGTGATGTCACTACCCATTGAGTATGCATGCACTCAGGGCAGCCCTGACACACCAGCCCCCAGCTACCTCGGCCCCCTCCTGACTTTGGACACCAGCAAGCGTGGAAGAGGGGCCAGGGGTGCTGAAGGTGGATCAGTGGGGACCTGCAGGCGACCCCTCATTGCAGACAGTCTGGGCACTGTGGATGGCATGTTAATGGAGGGGGCAGACAGATTCCTAGATGGGAAGGGACAGATTCCCAGTGAAACCCCACCTTCAAACCAGGGATGGCCTAAACCATTGGGGCCAGGCTGCCAGTTCTGGGTGAAGTTGCAGCCTGGAGTGAGAACTTCATTGATGACCATTTGGCCAATCAGATGGTGCTTTTTCCAGGCCCTCCCATGGCTCCCTATGGATCAGTCAGCACACACTTCCTCCATTTTGAGAACATAAAAACCCCAGATTCAGCCAGACTCAGACACTCCTCAGGATGACCTGCCTTCAGAAAGGAACTACCCCCTATGGGTCTCCTCTCCACTGAGAGCTGGACACTCATCAGAGTGGAGCTGTACACTCATCAGGATGACATACCCACAGAAAGGAGCTACACACTATAGGTCTCCTCTCTGCTGAGAGATGGAAACTCATCGGGGTGGCCTGCCTGCAGAAAGGAGCTACCCACTTCGGGTCTCCTAAGAGCTGTTCTGACCCTCAGTGAAGCTTCTCTCTACCTTGCTCACCCTCCAGTTGTCTGAGTACCTCATTCTTCCTGGATATGGGACAAGAACTTGGAACCTACAGAATGGCAGAACTGAAAGAGCTGTAAAACAAATACGGCTGAAATACACCCCCTCTACCCCTGCTTACCATGTTGTGGGCAATAAGAAGGAAAGAAGAGCTGTGGCCCTTCAGAGAGCACAGACCTAGGGGCTCCCAAAGCCAGGGCTGTGACACCCTCTTAGGAGCTCTTAGGAGCTCTGTGGTTCCTGGCATCTCCAAGCTTCTGAGCACCGCCACATTCCCCTTGTCCAGATCTGGGAGCCTGCAGTGGAAGCTGCTTGCAGTAGCTTGGATCCAGCTGCAGCCTTGCACAGAGCCAGCACCTGAGCCAGCATCTGTGCTGGTGCCTGGAACTGCTTGCCCTGCTGAAGTAGCTGGCGTGCCTGGCGGTGCACAGTGGCTGGATCCCATGCTTGCTTGCTCACACACCCCTTGCCATTGTGTGCCTGGCTTGCCCTTGGCAGGTGTGGGATCTGGGCTGGTAGCCCAAGCCGAGTGCAGCCTGCCAGGCCAAGTGGGCAGAACAAGTCCAGAGAATCTGAGCAAAACTTAGGCAAAGATGCCACCAGCCACACAGGTTTCTGGCTGGAAAAGTGACACCCTAAGGATCCTATGACACTACTTAGTTTTCTTGTGCAAAGGCCATCTCTATCTCCAGTTTAAAAGAAGATCCACAAATGGAGAAAGTAAAACAATATATATATATATTGCCAATTACTCCCCAACCCCAATAACAGGGAAAATTGACCTGTATAATTCATGATACATACAGCTATTAAGACACTGGATACTCATATAAATTCAACAGTGAAAATCCTGCTAGTCAAAGTTCTTTGAATTGATCAAGTGAGTATACTGTTTTAAAAACAGTATCTTCAAGAGATTATATAATACAGGGATATATCTGAGGAAAATATGTAATAAATTAGTTATTTAGTACATTCCAAATTCCTTTTTTTCATCTTTTACTTTAAGTTCAGGGGTTATGTGTGCAGGTTTGTTCCATTGGTAAATTGTGTGACACTGAGGTTTGGTGTACAAATGATCCTGTCACTCAGGTAGTCAGTATAGCACCCAATCGTTTCTCAACCCATACCTCCCTTCTACCTTCACCCCTCTAGTAGACCCCAATGTCTCTTGTTCCCATCTTTATGTCCATGTGTACTTGTAATGCACGGCTTCCACTTATAAGTGAGAACATATGGCATTTGGTTTTCTGTTCCTGTGTTAATTCACCTAGGATAATGGCCTTCAGCTGCATCCATGTCACTGCGAATAATATGATTTCTTTCTTTTTTTAATGGCTTCATAGTATTCCCTAGTGTATATGTACCACATTTTATTTACCAAGTAGACCATTAATGGGCATCTAAGTGGAGTTTATGTATTTTTATTGTTAATATTGCTGCAATGAAGATACAAATGCATGTGTCTTTTTTCTAGAATCACTTATTTTCCTTTGGGTATATACTCAGTAATTGGTTTGCTGGGTCAAATCGTATTTCTGTTTTAAGTTATTTGAGAAATCTCCAAACTGCTTTCCACAGTGGCTGAGCTAATTTGCATCTCCACCAGTAGTGTACAAGTATTCCCTTTTCTCTGCAGCCTCACCAACATCTGCTATTTTTTTACATTTTCATAATAGCCATTCTGACTGGTGCGAGATACTATTTCATTGTAGTTTTGATTTGCATTTCTCTAATGATTAGTGATATTCAGCATTTCTATTTCTTTCTTTCTTTCTCTTTTTTTTGTTTCTTTCTTTCTTTTTTGAGATGGAGTGTCACTCTGTCACCAGGCTGGAGTGCAGTGATGCAATCTTGGCTCACTGCAACCTCCACCTCCCGGGTTCAAGTGATTCTCCTGCCTCAGCCTCCTGAGTAGCTGGGACTGTAGGCATGTACCACCACACCCAGCTAATTTTTGTATTTTTAGTAGAGACGGGGTTTCACCATGTTGGACAGGATGGTCTTGATCTCTTGACCTCATGATCCGCCCGCCTCAGCCTCCCAAAGTGCTGGAATTACAAGTGTGAGCCACGACACCTGGCCAGCATATTTTTATTTATTTGTTGACCCATAAATAAATGTACGTCTTCTTTTGAGAAGTGTCTATTCATGCCCTTTACCCATTCCTAATGGGACAATTTTTGTGGTGGAACTGCTTAAGTTTCTTATAGATTCTGGATATTAGACCTCTGTTGGATGCATAGTTTGTGAATATTTCCTCCTATTCTGTAGTTTGTCTGTTTAATGTGTTGATAGTTTATTATGCTGTGCAGAAGCTCTTTAATTTACTTAGGTAGCACTTGTCAATTTTCTTTACAATTGCTTTTGGGGACTTAGTCATACATTCTTTTCCAATGCTGATGTCTAGGACAGTATTTCCTAGGTTTCCTTCTAGTTTTTATAATTTAAGGTTTTACATCTTAAGTCTTTAATCCATCTTGAGTTAATTTGAGTATATGGTGAAAGATAGGGGTCCAGGTTCATTCTTCTGCATACGGCTAGCCAGTTATCCCAACACCATTTATTAAATAGGGAGTCCTTTGCCGATTGTTTGTTGCTATTGACTTTGTTGAAGACTGGAGAGCTATAGGTGTGTGATTTCTGGATTCTTTATCATATTCCATTGGTCTATGCATCTGTTTTTTCACCAGTACCATGCTGTTTTGGTTACTACATCCTCGCAGTACAGTTTGAAGTCAGGTAGTGTGATGCCTCCAGTTTTGTCCTTTTTGCTTAGGATTGTTTTGACTATTTGGGCTCGTTTTGGGTTCCAGCTGAATTTTAGAATAGTTTTTTTCCAATTTTTTTAAAAGTGACATTCGTAGTTTGATAAGAATAATGTTGAATCTGTAGATTCCTTTGGGCAGCATTACCATTTTAATGATATTTTCCTACCGATCTATGAGCATGGGATATTTTTCCACTTGTTTTTATCATCTATGATTTCTTTCAGTATTGTTTTTTAGTTCTCCTTATAGAGATCTTTCACCTCCTTTGTTGAATGTATTCCTGGGTACTTTAATATTTGTAGCTATTATAAACGGTATTGCATTCCTGATTTGGCTCTCATCTTGAATGTTAATGGTATATAGAAATGCTACTGACTTTTGTACATTGATTTTTGTATTCTGAAACTTTACTGAAGTTGTTTATTGCCTCTAGGAGTCTTGGCAGAGTCCTTCAGGTTTTCTAGGTATAGAATCATATCATCAGTGAAAAGAGATAATTTGACTTCATTTTCTATTTAGATGCTCTTTCTTTCTTTCTTTTGCCTGATCACTCTGGCTAGGACTTCCAGTACTATGTTGAATAGGAGTGGTGACAGTGGGTATCTTTGTCATGTTCCCCTTAAGGGGAATGCTTCCAGCTTTCACCTGTTCAGTATGATGTTGACTGTAGGTTTGTCATAGATGGCTCTTATTATTTTGAGATATGTTCCTCTGATTCCTACTTTGTTGAGGATTTTTATCATAAAGAGATATCAGATTTTACCAGAACTTTTTTCTGTAGCCTTGTGTCTGTTGAGATGATTGTATGGTTTTTGTTTTAATTCTGTTTATGTGGTGAATCACATTTATTGATCTGCATATTTTGAACTAGCACTGTATACCAGGAAAAAAGCCTACCTGATAATCATGAATTAACTCTCTAATGTGCTGCTTGATTTTATTCATTTTCCAAATTCTTAAATGCTTGTATTATAAGTTTTACTATTTATTTATTATACCTGTTTTTTCCCTTAACATTTTTCCACACTTATTAAAAATAAAAATACAATAACATATTAATTGTGAAGAAGTGTAATTTTACTCAAACCTCAAAATATTATTTCTTTTCTGCTTTCCTACTCCATTTCAGATTGTGAAGGGTTAAAGTTAAATTAATTAAACTTAACTTATGAGCCTAAACCTGAGAAGCCATGTAAAGAGGCATTAAAGTAGTATAGGGAAAACTCTGCTTCTCCATTAGTTTAGAGTCAATTTAAATATGATATTGAATGCCAAAAGGGAGCATCATGGTGAGAAAGTGTAAGAATATAGTCAGGAAAGAACTTAAGGTAGGTGTTTCCTCTGCATTCTGTAAGGCTTTCACGCTTTGATTATGGATCTGAAACCTTAGTTTCTGCATTATTTGAAGCTGGTCATATTCTGAATTTACTAATTCCTTTGAAGTTCCTATAAGAATATTTGAAAATTAACTCCATTTTAATACTTTGCAAGGAGAAATAGCTATTGTGTGCAGAGATTTATGTAGAAAACTGAACCAAGGTTAATAATTCTTTGATAAACATGCTTTTTGCTATCTTTGAAGATGTCAATATATTCTTCCTTTATATCACATTCCACTAACATAATTACTTCATTTTTCTTCAAAATGAATGAAAATTCAGATATTCATTTCCAACGTAACTTTGAAATAGGTACTGTGTTACTGCTTCTCTCCCGAAGATAAAGCTTGTAACGTGCTAAATATGTGGCAGTTCAGCAGAAGATTCTGAGTGTTCTTCATGGATCTACTCTAGGAGCCTAGGAGAAGTAAAAATGAGTGGAATGTCTCAAATCAAAATTTCCTGGGAGACTAAATGGGTCCTATGTCCTTGTAAGCTACACTTGCTAGAAAATTGCCTTTCTTCCTCCTCTGCCTTGCCTTGGGTTTCAAAATAAATTCCTACATAAAATGAACTCTATATCCAACATTGTCATCCTATCCAATCTTCACCTGTTTGACTGTGGTCTCTCTACCATTGCTACCTCCAGACAAACGATTTTTCCATTTCTAAACCATGTTGCTAATTCAAATCTTCTACACCACTATTTAGTAGTGATCTTCATCATGTGGAAGTCTTCAGTCTTACTTTTTGCCATCTGTCACTATTCCTGGGGAAATATCCGTCTATCTTTATATCATTAGCATGTGGACAGAGCAACCCCATTTAAATGTGAATACCAACAGCTATAGATTGACTTTTCACTAAATAGTATCTGGTCTGTTTGCCTCAGAGGGGTTCCAAAAAATGCACATGCAATTCTAACATAGCCCACCTATCATGCCATAAATGGCAGTGTTTGCAGATGCTGATCCAGTAAGACCACTTTTTTGCTAGCTACAGCTGTTGTCTGCCCATGAGCATTTCTCACAACAAAGCTGAGACCTCAAAGAGGAAATACTGATCTCTTGTCTTTCTTTCCAAGCCTTGTGTACTGCTCCATTGAGTTCTTCACAGAACAGCAGAAATTCTATGACACCTTATTATTACTAATAATATTATGTAATTAATATGTGTTTGCTGTAGAAAAATATCAACAAGGAAGTCAATAAAGCAAAACTATAAAGCACCGTCTATCTGCCCATTTTCCAGTGTCAAAATATTAGTTTCCCAAAGTAAACTATGAAAAGTTTAAGTACCTGTTAAGCCACTTACATCATTTCCTTTCTTTAAGTTAATATGATCATGTTTTATATATCTCTTTGCAACTTGCTTTTTTTTTAATTGGCAAGCATCTTGGACTTTTTTAGATCTCAGAAAATACAAATATTTTTATATTGGAATTAGAATGGTTTCATTATGTGTTGGCTTCAGTTATTCCCACATTCCTTTATCTGTACTTCTTTATGCCTGGTTTTACCCTACTGATCAGCTAGGACAACCAGCATTACTAGGCACTGATGGTGGCTGAGCTCAACCAGCAGATTTTTGACACCAAGAACATAATGGCTGCCTGCGACCCCCGCCTTGGCTGCTACCTAACGGTGGCTGCTGTTTTCAGGGGCCACATGTCCATGAGGGAGGTGGACGCTTAGGGTCTAAAACAAGAGCAGCAGCGACTTTGCTGATTCGATCAGTATGTTACAAAACATATTACAAAATATTTCTTACATGTATGTGCTACTGAATTTAGACTTGACTGTGCGTTGTCCAGTTTCTTGGTGCACTGAACAAAGAATTTGAACAAAATGCACAAACAAAGCAACAAAAGAACAAAGCAACGAAAGCAGATTTATTGAAGCAAAAGTACACCCACAGAGTGGGAGTAGGCTGGAGCAAGCCACGCAGGAGCCCTAACTGTAATGTTCCTTGGGGATTTTATTGAATTAAAAGAGCATGGTGACACCCCTAAGTTCCCTTTAGAGGCTTCCGATAGGTTACACCCTATACAAATTGAGGATTTTGCCCAGGACAAATCAGAGGCATCCAACATAGAAATGTATGCAAATGACGTTCCAGAATGGGCCAATTACAGACAGACATTCCCATTCAGGACACAGCCTAGGGGGAGGTTCGGAGACGGAAGGCCCTTTGGCTCCTCATTACTTGGCGGTAGCGAGGTGGGGTTTTCCACAGTCCAGTTCCAAGAAGGCAGCTAGGAGTTGGCCTTAGGTTTCCTGTCACCACTCTCTCCAGACCGTATTCTCCTGCCTCATAAGTTTGGGTAGAGTGTGTGTGTGTGTGTGTGTGTGTGTGTGTGTATAGGCAAAATTAACAGATGTAAACTAATTGGCTTAAGGAATCTGTATATTTTTAACTATGGTAAATATCTATAAATTGCTTCCCAAATGTTTACACATATTTACACCCCTTTAAAAATGTTTTTTTTTTAATCTTCACAGATTTCAAGCTGTGTATGAACACAGGAAAAAAATCATAACCTGTAAGTTTTAATTTATAGTTTTCTAATTATAACAGGGTGAGAATTATTTTGCATGATTATTAGCCGTTTCTTTTAGTTTTGCATGGATACACATGCATTGCCATTTCATGTGTTTCATCCATTTTTTTCTTGTTCATATTTTTCTTCTTATAGATTGAGAAAATTAGACTCTTTAATATATCTTGAAAATATCTCCTCAGTTTGTCATTAGCCTTCTAATTTTGTTTCATTTTTACTTTGACTTGTTACTAACATTGTTATTTTGTTATATAGAAGTAGCAATTGAACTGAAGATTTATAACAATGAAAAAGTTGAAATCAACAGAGAATAACTCCAACTCCCTGTGCAATTCTAGACCTAGGCAAGCTCTTGGGTTCCCTCCTGGCTGCTCTGCATGGCCAGATTTCTGCCAGCCTTTAGATTCAATAGAGAATATCCTTGCTTCTCAGTCTAAGCCAAATAGACCCTCAGGCCCAGGAAGTAGGTTAATTTTCCTTCTTCAAAGAGCCCTTGACCCAGAGCTGACCACTTCTCCCCTATGCCCAATGATGGTACTATCTTCTTTAGCATTACTTCCCAACTTTCTCCCTTGCCCCTTCTATCATAAGATTAAGGCCACTACTTCTTCCTCACCCATTCTGATGTTATATATATATATATATATATATATATATATATATATATATTTTTTTTTTTTTTTTTTTTTTTTTTTTTGAGAGAGAGAGAGTTTCACTCTGTAGCCTAGGTTGGAGTGCAGTGTCACTATCTCAGCTTACTTCAACCTCTGCCTCCCAGGTTCAAGCGATTCTCCTGCCTCAGCCTCCTGAGTAGCTGGGATTGCAGGCGCCCACCAACACGCCCAGCTAGTTTTGTATTTTTAGTACAGGTGGGGTTTCACCATGTTGGCCAGGCTGGTCTCGAACTCTGACCTCAGGTGATCTGCCCGCCTTGGCCTCCCAAAGTGCTGGGATTACAGGTGTGAGACACTGCACCTGGCCACTTTTATATAATTTTAGTTTTACCCTGAAAAATGACTCCTGACATATTCAAACTCCCTGCCCAATATACTTATTTATTTTTCTTATATTCAATTGCTACATCTCTTATAAAATCTTTCCGGAAACACCTTATGCAAAGTTAAACATCCTTTCTTCATCCTGTTTCCAATAGCTTGTAACAAAGAACAACCATAGATTTACTTGGAAGTCACTCACAAACATAACAGACCCATGGGAAAATGTCTACCAATAGCTGCTTTCACCTAGTAAAATGTTTTTGAGGTTCATCTACATTGTAGCCTATATTTGCAGTTTATTTTATTAGTAAATAGTACTGCATTATATGGTAAATAGACTACATTTTGTTTTACCCGTTTATTATTTATGGACATTTGCATTATTTCTAGTTTATGGCCATTATGAATACTACTTCTGTAAGCATTAACAAATATATCTTTGTGTGGATATATGTTTTAATTTTTCTTCAGTAGGTTTGTAGAAGTAGAATTGCTGAGCCATATGGTAATTTTATATTTAACATTTTACCAAAAAACAGACTATATAAGGCAGCACAAAGGATTTTTAGGACAGTGAAATTGTTCTGTATGATATAGTTATGGGGAATATATGTCATTACACATTTACCAAAACCTATAGAGAGTATAATTCCAAGAGTGAACCCTACTGTAAACTATGGTCTTGGGGTGATAATGGTGTATCAATCTAGGTTCATCAATTGTAACAAATTGTGGTGTTACAATATGTATTGTTTTCTTGCACAGTTCTTGGCTTATAACTCCCATAGCCCTTGTTCTCAACTTTTGTTATAATATTGGATATGTCAGGCATCAGTAGGAAGCCAATAATCTTCTCCTGACCTCCTTTCTCTCTAATGTTCCCCCACCTTTCTGAATGTGGGCCTTAAGACCCTACCCTGAGAGGATCCTACCCTATACTCTGGGGGAAGGAATGCTGATGTCACGAAGGTTCCATAAAAAGCCAAGAAGACAGTGTTCAGTGAGATTTTAGATAGCTGAACACTTGGTGGTTCCTGGAGTGTGATGTGTGCAAAGAGGGTATGGGAGCTCTGTACCCCCTCCCAAGTATCTTGCCCTACATGTCTCTTCATCTGTATCCTTTGCAATACCCTTTATAATAAACCAGTAGACGTAAGTGTTTCCCTGAGTTCTGTGAACCACTCCAGCAAATTAATCACATCTAAAGTGGGAGTCAGTGGGAACCCCAACTTGAGCTGGTCAGTCAGAAGTTCCAGAGGGCCAAACTTGGGACTGGTGTGGTTGCAAGGAAAGTCTTGGAGACTGTGTGATCTGTAGGATCCCAACCTGTGGGATCTGACACTGTCTCCGGGTAGATAGTCTCAGAACTGAATTAGACACCCAGCTGGCATCTGCTCTTGGTGTGTGGGAAAATCCTCACATATGTTTGGTCACAGAAATCTTCCCTGTTGATTGTTCTGATGTGAGAATAGAGGAAAAACGGTTAGAAAGAGTTTTCTCTACGCACAAATGTACCAGTCTGGTGGGAGATATTCATAACATGGGAGGCTATGAATGTGTGGGAAAAGGGAGTATATGAGAAATCTCTGAACCTTCCTCTGAATTCTGCTGTGAACTTAAAACTGCTCTAACAACAACAGCAACAATGTCTACATTAAAAAACAAAAAGATGCAGAAGCATGCACCATCCAGAGCTGCTTGGAAATGCAAGGGTCATGCTGTTTAATTCTTGGCTTCACTACCAAGTGATCTCATACCTTGAAGTATGAGATCACTTTATTTCACTATCTGGTGTTAATTTGGATTCTGTCTGCTGAATTATTTGATTTTTCACTTAGTTGGTTACAAAATCTGGTAAGGAAAATAATTGCTACATATTTGGTTTTCTCAGAAATTTTACAATACGGTATGTGCTATTTATACTCTCCATTTTATCCAACTTTTCATATTGACTGAAGTTAAAATGTGACTATTTTTTCTATGCTAGTTTTTCTTTTTTAAAAAAACATTTTGTTAATGCTTTATTATTATTATTATTCCTTAAGTTCTGGGATACATGTGCAGAACATGCAGGTTTGTTACATAGGTATACATGTGCCATGGTGGTTTGCTGCACCCATCAACCCCTCATCTACATTAAGTATTTCTCCTAATGCTGTCCCTCCCCTAGCCTCCCACCCCTCCACGACAGGCCCCAGTGTGTGATGTTCCCTTCCCTGTGTCCGTATGTGCTCATTGTTCAACTCCCACTTATGAGTGAGAACATGTGGTTAGTTTTCTCTTCCTGTGTTAGTTTGCTGAGAATTATGGTTTCCAGCTTCATCCATGTCCCTGCATAGGACATGAACTCATCCTTTTTTACAGCTGCATAGTATTCCATGGTGTATATGTGCCACATTTTCTGTATTCAGTCTATCATTGATGGACACTTGGGTTGGTTCCAACTCTTTGCTATTGTGAACAGTGCTGCAATAAACATACATTTTCATGTGTCTTTATAGTAGAATGATTTATAATCCTTTGGGTGTATACCCAGTAATGGGATTACTGGGTCAAATGGTATTTTTAATTCTAGATCTTTGAGGAATCACCACAGTGTCTTCTACAATGGCTGAACTAATTTACACTTCCACCAACAGTGTAAAAGTATTCCTAATTGTCCACATCCTCTCCAGCATCTGTTTCCTGACTTTTTAATGATCGCATTTTTCTAATGACCAATGATGATGAGCTTTTTTTCATGTTTGTTGGCCACATAAATGCCTTCTTTTGAGAAGTGTCTGTTCATATCCTTTGCCCACTTTTTGATGGAGTTGCTTTTTTTTCTTGTAAGTTTGTTTAAGTTTTTTGTAGATTCTGGATATTAGCCCTTTGTCAGATGGATAGATTGCAAACATTTTCTCCCATTCTGTGATCATCATGCTACCTGACTTCAAACTATACTACAAGGCTACAGTAACCAAAACAGCATGGTACTGGTACAAAAACAGATATATAGACCAATGGAACAGAACAGAGCCCTCAGAAATAATGCCACACATCTACAAACATCTGATCTTTGACAAACCTGACAAAAACAAGCAATGGGGAAAGGATTCCCTATTTGATAATTAGGGTTGGGAAAACTGGCCAGCCATATGCAGAAAACTGAAACTGGACCCCTTCTTTACACCTTTTACAAAAATTAACTCAAGATGGATTAAAGACTTAAAAGTAAGACCCAAAACCATAAAAATCCTAGAAGATAACCTAGACAATACCATTCAGGACATAGGCATGGGCAAAGACTTCATGACTAAAACACCAAAAGCAATGGCAACAAAAGCCAAAATTGATAAATGAGATCTAATTAAACTAAAGAGCTTCTGCACAGCAAAAGAAACTATCATCAGAGTGAACATGCAACCTATGCTAGTTTTT
The DNA here is from genome assembly GCF_028878055.3 of Symphalangus syndactylus. Lineage (NCBI taxonomy): Eukaryota > Metazoa > Chordata > Mammalia > Primates > Hylobatidae > Symphalangus > Symphalangus syndactylus. The sequence continues at coordinate 31,933,698 of NC_072426.2, forward strand.
TAATGGACCCAATTGTAATTTAATCCCAAAATTTTGTGACCTAGCTGTAAAACTTATCTCAATATATAGAAACATTTTAGGTACCTTTTTCATTTCCCATGTTATTATTGGATTATCTTTTAGAACATCCTCTTTCACTAATCTGAACTGGTTATTTTCTAGGACTGCTAAAAATCTGCCCTTTTGGCTGCATTTACTGCCATCCTGACAACTGCAATGTATCTCTCCCACACTGGCTCTTTGGTTTCTGTACCACACATCAATTATAGCATTTATTGCATCACACTGCTCTCATTTATGAACTGGTTGTCAGCAAATTGAGGCAGAAACCATAGATGATTTGTATTTTTAATCATCTGAGCCTGACACAATAATCAGTGCATAATAGATACTCGAAGAGTATCTGAAGAATTGAAAGAATAAATGCTGTAGCTTAAAAACTGTCATAGAAGCCATCATGAATAAAATTTCAGTGACTTAAATTGGTTACAATTTATACAGTGCTATTTAGGACAGAATTGATTTTTCTGTGGTTAAGCCACAATAGGTTTAAGTGGCTTCACCTAAAATTTATTAATAAATTTGTCCTAATAAAAATAATCAAAATAGCCATAACCATCCCAAATTTTCTGTTAAGAGCAGGGAACTTTACTGAGCCCTGATACATGGCATATGCTTTGCCTTAATGGAGCACTGCTATCATATTCAAGATAGAATTGTATATTAAGATACAAATGATGTTATAAGGTTACATGTACCAAGTGACATATAAGAGTTTGAAGGGAAAAATGTTAGAATAAGCCTTACATTATTTTATTCCTGTGAGATTTCCACAGTCTTTGGTTATGGCCAATGTCTATTTAAAGGAAGAATTTCAAATCTCCAGTCAAAGAATGAAACTTGCTAAATAATTTTAACATTTACAATACATTTTGTATCAGGCAAGACTCTTTTCCTTCATGTATCAGAGAAGTGAGATCTGATGCATTTCACAGAATCTTAATGTGGAATTTAATATGTAACCTTTATGATCTAACTATTTAACCAAAGAGGTAATGAAATTCATGATCTAATAAAAGAATTTATTATGAACATTGTACATTGTAATCATTTAATTTTTCTTAATTTTACTTATGCTCCAAAATTAAATTAAATTTTGATTATAAAACACGATACATCTCACCATTACTTTCTTTATAATTGATTGAATTATTATTTAACATCTCATTTGTGGTAGCAATTATGTTATACTGGGTTTATTAAATTATTTGGCTGTGAATATTTTTCTTAGCCTTAGAAACAAATTGCATTACCCTCCAACCTGTCAAATATTGATAAATTTTTAAATTATAAAGATTTAAAGTCCATTCTAGGATTTAAATTACTTTGCAAATTGGAGGTTCACGTATATGTACATCTGTGTGTGCATATATCTCTCTCTATTTAGGCTGACCATTTAGTAATCAGACTAATAACAATAATTGTAAAATATAATAATCAGTAACAGCAATAATAAGTAAGGCCAACAAAAGTATAGATGTGAACATGCATATGAAAACTGATGTAAATATAGTGGTTAGAGAGAAACAGAAATAAAATAGATATAACACTAACCGAATTATGTGGAGGAATAATTTAATCCAAAATATTATAAAAATCACACAAAAAAAAATGCTCCTGAGAATGACAGAATGTTAAACCAGCAAGGATTAATTACAGGCTAACACAACATTAATCCTTGAACAGCAGTTATTGGAGATGATTATTCTCGAAATAGATAGATCCAGACACATGGTTCTCCTCTTGCCTATCTTATTCTGGGATACTTCGCAAAGATCTAGCAGAGTCAAACATTATCCTCTAGATGCTGGCGGGGACATACATAACAGGAATTTGTCAAGAACCACAAAAGATCCTTTCATATACAATTTCTGTGCTATAAGAATGGACTGTTTTTATCTTAAGGCACTTGGAGAATTTCTTATTCCATGGTTTCAAGAAGTGAGACATAAATTTCATTTTTTCCTTAGTTCTTTTAACTAGTTGGGATGGCTGGGAAGCAGGTGTAGAGATGGAATAGAAATGCAAATGGCTTATTAGGAAATAACACTTGTGAAGATAAAGAGAAAGGAAGCAGGATTGGGCTGAGGCTGCCCTCAGACTGCAGTTCAGAACTGATGAGTGCTTTGCCAGCCCGATGGGAAACTCCAGAGCAAAGACTGCCTATTAGCAAAATATTACCTTCCTCAGTCACCGGTTTGAGGTCACCCCTAGGAGACCATTACCTCTGTTTCAAAGACCTCATAGAGGCTATCAGCCAACCAACAGTCTTTGAAGGTAGGCAGCAAGTACTTTCCTGTCAAGAGACCTGAGTGTCACACACTATGTGTGCCACACTCCTCAATAGTATCTTGATAGAGTATAGTCCTAGTTCAGGATTCAAAACCCCATAGTTTTGATTTCATTATGGGGAAAAACTATAGACACATTTCTTTCAATATGGCTTTCCTCAAGAGAATTCATGGAGGCTCCACCCACACCATTGTATGCTGTGTGATATGCTGCCTGTGATACACTTGCCAACCTGGAGGGTGACTTTTTCCAACAAACAGTGCTTCCTGTGCCTGCTGCATTTGTTTTGTGGTATGCCTTTTCCTCTTACAAAGCAAAGAAGAAAAAGGCTTTTTGGTTTACAAGATGAGAAAAAAATATATCACATTGATATTCCCGCGTCATGCAATTAGGCATGTCAGTCCTGCCCTTAGTAGCTGAATCCACATATTAATATCCAATCATGTTGTTACCAATTTCAGAAGGCTTATAGAAATGCAGACATTTGAGCCCTCTCATATTAACTTCACAGATACCTGAGATCATCATCTTAATATCATCAAGACTTATTGGGCCAGACGTGGTGCCCCATGCCTGTAATCCCAACACTTTGGGAGGCCTAGGCAGGAGGATTGCTTGAGCCCAGGAGTTGAAGACCAGCCTGGGCAACAAAGCAAGACCCTATCTCAAAAAAAAAAAAAAAAAAAAAAAAAAAAAAACACTTTGTTGGGGTCAATTTAGGATCCTGCTTGGGAGTCAAGAAAGATCTTATTTTATATGATCCCAAGTGCAGTGCTGTTTTCAGAAGATTGATGAAGATTGGTTTCAGCATGCAAATTTGCAATCAAGAACAGAAAGTACAAGGCATAGAGGAAAAGCAGAGAATGAACCAGCTTGAATAAAAGTAAAACTAGAAAGATTTTCAGAGGAAATTGGAAGAACAAATGTTCACCTGATAAGCGAACCTCAGCTTGCTTTGTGTATTAGTCAATTCCCAGGAGTCTTTGCTAATAGTAGAGAGGAACTACAGTTAACTTGCTCCTATAGAAATCAGCTCTAAATTCCTGAGGATGCTGGCTTGACTTTTCCTTACTGGACCACTGCAGATCACCAGCTTTTGACCGAGCCAAGAGCCAAGACAGATACATGGGGCTTAAAACTAGAAACTTCCCTTTCCTCGATAACAGAGCATGTCACCTTGTAATAAAACACTTTGTCTAGTGTTTACATGTTCTAGAATGAGTATTGTTTATAATGAAGTTCTAAGCTAAGACTTTTTACATGGATTAGATCCAATCACTGACTGAATAGCTCAGGATGGGTCATGCCATTGTGAGATTATATGTCACAGTTTACTTGTGTTCTAGTGTGAATATTGGTGTTCTTAGAAGGAAATAAAACAGACTGAGCAGTCACTTCTAAAATATGATTCTTTTTCTATGTTCATATTAGCACTTCCCAATTAATAATTCAATGAGACAATTTTATTAAAGCAAATGAAGGTATTATAAAAATCAAAGCTACTCTATAGTAGCCCTTTTACTTTTTAAACACAATATGATGTTTCAAGCATGATTAACATGAATTTCCAGAGAAGACTTAATATTCTTAACACATTAAACACTAAGGTAACAGCCAGTAATTATCCCTAGGAAATGGCTGGGTCCATAAACTGTTCAGCCTTCATCTTTGTAGATCAATTTCTAGCAAGTAAAAATAGATTGACCAGGTATACTTTTACAGGTATTTTGACACAATAGCATCCTCTTGGTTAAAAAGAAAACAGCTCAAATAATTATTTTAATTATTTTAATAGTTTAACAGATGTATAAGAAAGTAAGTAAAGGAAGGGCTATGCTCAGACTGACAGAGCTAGATAATTATCTGGGATGTATTTAAGTGAATTTTTTACCAATAAACTGAGAACTTCTGCCTCCTATTTGGAAACCCCTAAGGGATAAGCACCCCACTGTGCTGAAGTAAACAAATTCAAAATGTAGATGAACATTTTAAATTCAACAAACTGGACCAATTCTTCCCTCAATCAGTCATCTACAGAGTGTTCTGGAGGAAAGATGTGAACATTTACTAAGTTCCAGAGACTAGAGTAGGTGTTTTACACTTACCCTGATGTTTTATTGCCTCAGCAGCTCTGTAAGGTCGTTTTTATTATCTTTCACATGTATGGAGAAATCTGAGGCACCCAAGGACTAAGTAACACATATTAACACTTGCTAAGTAGAGAGTTAGACCTGAGAGGTTTTCAGCAACCAAATTCTGTCTTTGTGAAATCCTCTGTTACCTCATTGCCACCACCAAATTACTATACTTGAGTCTCAGTGAAGGTTTGGTAAATGGATTTGAAATTCTTTTGATGTTGTTTTTTTTTTCTATACCCAAATATATTAATAGTGCATTTTCCTAATAAGATACTTAGCTTACATTTATGACCCTTTGAAATATTAACTTAATATATTGACAAATTCAGACTATGACATTTCTGAGAGAAAGTATCCTGATAAACATGGACTGCAGATAACCTTCAAACCACCTTATTGTAATGGTTACCTACTCTGCCTATCTCCAACAGGCTCTGATTTCCTAATATTTACCTTAACCATATATTGTCGGTAATGTGCATACCACTGAAGGCAGAGATGAGAAAAAGACGAATAAGTAATAATTAGGCCTAGTCACTATGTATGCTACCATTCTTATGAATTGAGAAAAAGTATAATTTCAGATTTAGAATATATACAATATAGAATATCAAATGCAAAGATTCATAAATTTTATTTTACTCTGGGATTAGAAAACACCTTTGAGTAGGTTTAAATTATCCCTTCCTTTAGTCCCTATCTTGGAGTTTTTATAGTTAAATATAACTATAATCTGAAAAGTTGCTGAAATCTTTGCACTTAGTCTATCGTGCAAGAGCCCAAAATAGACTCAGAAACATATTGCACAGATTGCTCATGTTTTCTAGAAACATGAGTCTCTGGAGATTTGTCTAAAGTTAATTATAATTTAATTATAATGCATATGCACATAATATAATTTAGTGTCTTTACCTTTTGTAATTTACCTTCATTTTTAAATGCCACTCAAAATAATAAATGCAAATTGCTATTAATAAATGTGGGAGTTTTATTAAAACAGCAATTAAAAAGAAATACCATTCTAGAGACTTAACATTTAGCTCAAAAACTCTTACTGCTCTCATGTAAATGATGATGCTAAGAGACATCTTTAATTTGATGTTGGCTAACGCTGTGCTTTGCTGGAATAGTCAAGTCAAGATATTGTATACATTAGGAGGAATCTCTGTGATAACTAGAGGGTGGAACTGACCAGGAAGAGGTAAAAAGGAAAATTTTGAAGTGATGAAAAATGTTTATATTTTTGTTGGTTGATGGTTATCAGAGTGCATATATTTGTCAAAACTCATTGAGCTGTACATTAAAAATGAATACATTTTGTTGCATGTAAATTATATGATAAAACTTCTTTTATAACATAAAACTTGTGATATTAAAGCTTTTATGATGTAAAAACTTTTATATCATAAAACTTCTTAAAATACATGTTATCTATACAAAAGAATAATATTGAGGAAAGTTATATTTATTGAAAAAAGTGTTTTTTGTATACTAGATTCCTATTAATCTGATATCTAAAACTACTAGGATGCTGATATTTTTGTTTTTATAATATTGCTACTTAAATACTTTTAGATATCTGATTCAGTTCTGCCTTGGGATGTAAAAGAAGTTACTACCTGAATTAAAATTTAGAATCAAACAAATTTAAAATTTACTTCTGGTTAAAATCTTCTCCAGGTTTTGGTACTGTCATTAGATTATTAATACCATAGGCTATTATGTGGCTGGGCATCTTTTCTTGGATTTAATTCTTGTATATAAGTAAAATTTCCATAAGCTTAATGCTCTTTCATATATAAAACCAAAGTTCACTTACAAATTAGCTTCCAACCATAAAATCCACCTTAAGGACATTAATTTAATTTAATGTGACAGATAATGTTCATTGTCAAAATCACTGCCTTTGTGTGTCACAATGGAAACGTAGCCTCAGGATAGTTTTACAGTCAATTTTATTCTATAATTTTTCTTGAATAATACGAATATAAGAAAGTTTATGATCACAAGAATGTTAGGCAAAATTGCATTCAATTATCTAAAGATTTTCTTATTGCCTAGAAGTAGACATCATACTTAATGAAAACCTTGCTAGAGCCATCTTCAATATAAATTTTAACAGTGTTTCACTTAATAAACATGTAAAATTTTGTTTGCTTGAAGATTTATTCCGTATTGTATCATTAGTGAATTCTGTCTTCAACTGATACATGATCCAATTATTATTGGAATCGAGGTCAAAATGGTCTTCCCTGACTATTTCATTGGTATCTTTATAGCCAATAAACTGTTGAAGTTGATAGGGACAGGCGAAGAAAGCCAAGTCAAGCATGCTTGCATGGTGAATGTGGAACCAAAGCTACAGTGTAAGTTTCCATTTGCCTGGGGATGTCCACATCCTTCCATAATTTTTCACTAAACTACGACTTTCACTTAAACTACTAAAAACATTATACAATAATATCCCTCCCCCTTCTCTTGGAACAATACTATCAAAAACCCAAATGCACACATGGGTGCTGAAATTGGGTGATCAATCATAATAACTGAAACATGATTTTTAAAACATATAAAGAATAAATTTTAGAGTCATCTGTGCTGCTGTGTGGTTCAACATTTCTTCCCCTGCCCAAAATTTACAAAACTGCTTTATTGAGGTATAACTGACGTACAAAAAAAATCTCGTTGTTTAAAGTGTGCATTTTGGTAAGTTTTGTGAAATGTAGAGATAGCCTTGAAACAATCACCACCATCAAAATAATGAACATATTCATTACCCTCAAAAGTTTTCTCATGTGCCTTTATATAAAACAGAGCTCTATTACAACTGACATTGACTATAACAGTCAGGAATCTTTTTATATTTACCACAGAAGAATAATAAACATACAAACATTTTTTAAATAGAGAAGGTCCATTTCTCCATTCACTGATTACAAATACATCAGCTTTTAAAACAAATGTAACAACATTCTCCTCTTCTACTGTGCAAGATATTTTGAGTTGTTTGTTTTCAAATTTTGAGCTAAACTGGTCATGGTGTGCTCCGAATTAATGATTTTCAAAGCTTACATAACCTTAGAATCACATGTAAGGTTTAATAAAACCCAAGTCACTGGTATTTACCCTCAGAGCTTCTGAATCAGTAGGTTTGGGTGGGGCTAAAAAAATTATTTTTAACACATTCTCACATGATGCCATTGATGTTAATCTGGAGATCATTCTTTCAGAACCAATGGTCTAAATTACTCCCATTTTATTTCACTTCCAAAACAAACTTTATGGTACAACATGTTAAAAATAAACACAATAGTAAGGCTAGTTTGAATGTTGTCCAAAAACTGCTCCATTAAGTAATTAAAATTTGATCTTCCAAATAAAGTATTTAATTTGATTATACATTTTGCATAAATTTATGAGGATTTATTGTTAGATCCCAATCACTACTCTGAACACAAATTGTAGAGTAATAAATCTAGGAGGTTCAAAACATGTGAAAATGTAACAAGGTCATAAATGCCTCATAGAGTTTGCTAATTTCCCATCCACACATTTTGCCTCATTCTTTTAAATTTTTTTGCTACTCTTTTGTGATCAAAGTTAGCCATATTTATTATACAACATTTAGAAAATGTATTAGTATATAAAGATGCAAATAAACATGATACATAATCTCACATAACGTATCTTATAGTTATATGGACTACATCTGTATGTGAACAAGACCGACAGAAATGGATATAAAGGAATCAGCACAGACATAGATGCATATAAAATATTAGTTGTAAAATGCCATCAAAGCAAAAGTAAGAAACTGGTTTTCAAATCGTGTAGATTTTCAGTCTTTGACATACCAGAGAAATAACAATATCTCCATTCATTGCAAAAGACGCAATTTTGTAAAATTGTGTGCATTTATATTTAAAAATTGAAAAATATGTGTTTTATATTTAAAAGTTAAAAATTTATATGTTCACTTTTATGGCTATTTCCCACATTAAATTATTCCATGTGTATTTTTCAACTCATGATGTATTTTCCAAAATCAAAATTTTTAAAGAATGAAAAGCATTATTTCATATATCTGTACTAAGTTTAGTGTAACTTCCAATATTAGATGTCTAGGTATTTTCTGATTGATTTCTTTAAAAAAAAGTTTTTTTTCTAATATAAATAACACCAAGAATACCACCAAACACAAGTAACCATTTATCTATCTATTTTTTGTTCTTTTACTACCATGTTGTTTTAATTTTAGTATTTTGTAATGCATTTTAATGTTCAGTAGGAGATAGTCCCCCTATTTTATGAGACTCTATATTTGGCTATAATAATTTTTCTGCAAATTAGTGTTAGAAAAATATGTTGGATCGTCAAAATTCTAAATAGGTTTTGATTTAATCTGTATTAAAGAAATAAATTAGTGCATAAAAGATCTGTCATCCTACCTTTTAACAATTTTTAATCTCTCTCTCCAAGGCACATGGTGAATTTCATTTAAAATTTGGCAAAATTTTATAGTTTTCACTTTGGAAATTCTATATTTATTTTGTTTCTGTTGTTTCTATGTATTATATGTTTTCAGTTATGGAAAGTAGAATTTTTATTATATTTTATAGGCTTTTTGCATATTTATTACATATTTTATCCCTTATTTAAGAGAGATGTGTTATATTTTTATTGTAGTTACATTATTTTTATTGATAAGATATTTTAAATTTTACCAACTACCTTTCAGTATTTGTGGGAGAAAATTGTGTGTCACTGTATTGCTGATTTTTCTTATTATTTAAACAGTTTCTTTGAGGTATCACAATATGACATAAAACTCATCCATTTTAAATGTACAACTCAATATTCTTTGAAAGTCTATGGAGTTGTGCAACCATCACCACACACCCAAATTTAGAACATTTCCATCATCACAAAATTTTCCCTCATAACTTTCTGCAGTTGTTCTGCTTCTACCTCTGTCCTGGGAAACTATTGATCAGATTTCTGTCTCTATAACCCTTTTTAGTCATTTCATATAAAAGTAATTACATGTATTTTTTGTTCATTTTGGTTCTCTTTTTTTTTGAGACGGAGTCTTTCTCTGTCCCCCAGGCTGGAGTGCAGTGGCGCGATCTCGGCTCACCACAACCTCCACCTCCTGAGTTCACGCCATTCTCCTGCCTCAGCCTCCCGAGTAGCTGGGACCACAGGCGCCCGCCAACACGCCCGGCTAATTTTTTGTATTTTTTAGTAGAGACGGGGTTTCACTGTGTTAGCCAGGATGGTCTCGATCTCCTGACCTCGTGATCCACCCGCCTCGGCCTCCCAAAGTGCTGGGATTACAGGCTTGAGCCACCGCGCCCGGCATCATTTTGGTTCTCTAAAGTACCGTAAAGGGTCTGAGATTTTTACCCCATTTTCAAGATAACAAGTGATTGTGCCACATTTTTACTGATGCTGGCAGAGAGGAAGGATAGTGTATCACTCATGACAACAGCATTATGCAGAGTATGAGCAGATTTCTGTGTCAGTTCCCCATACCCCAATTCTCACAGATTGACATGAAAAGGGCCAGGTGAGACCTGTACATACATTGGGTTGTAGTAACCAGACAGGCACACTGAGCTTTAGCAATTTTATAATAGGGAGTTAGCATGCCTGGCCTATGCCCAGGAGGGAGATACCATATCTGCATTCCAAGGCTGTTCACTGTGTAGATATCCTTGAAAATATAGCCTGAAACAAAGAGTATCCAGACTCTAACTCAAAAAATAAGAACACATGTGAAAGATCCTTGAAAAATTGTCCACCAACAGCTTTCTTTCACTTAGCAAAATGTTAAGGATTGTTTATGTTGTAGCACACGGTCTCGGTTTATTTTATTACTGAATAGCATTCCATTGCATGGTGGATATACCACATTTTGCTTATACATTCACTATTTGTAAACATTTGGATTGTTTTCAGTATATAGCTATTATGAATACTACTGCTCTGACCATTCTTATATATTTCTTTTGTAACTATATATTTTAATTTGGGGGGTAGATTTCTAGAAATAGAATTTCTGGATTATAGGTAAATTTATATTTAATATGATAAGATGTCAGAGTTATACTCCATTCAGGGTTGCTTGGGATCAGGTACCCTGGGGTGTGTGATTCTTGAATTCACTACCAAGAAACATCTTTAAGTATGAAATTACATATTTCAATATCTGCTGATAAACTGAATCTTGTCTGCTGAATTCTTTGATATTTCACTTATTTGGTTATAAACTAAGATGAGAAATAGTAAAAGTACTTATTGGGTCTCCTCAGAAACATCAAGAAACACAGGGCATTATTTTTACTTCATCATTTTTATATGACATTTTATATTTGCTAAAGTTAAATCATTCCTATATTTTTCCTATATTGCACTAGGTACACATTTCTAATTCAACTATTAATACAGCACTCCATGACAAAGCTATAAAACTTATCTCAATATATACGAACACATCAGGTACCTTTTAGTTTCCCATTTTATAATTAAAGAATCTCTCCCAGAATATCCTTTTACCAGTCTGCACTATTTCCTCTCTAGGGCCTATAAAAACCTGTCATCTTGGGCTGCATTTACTGTCATCTTGAGAATTGCATTTGTGTCTCTCCTATATTGGTTCTTTGGTTTCTGTATTCATGTCTTTCTCTCGTGGTTAATTCCTTATTTAGTGTAACACATCCTTAAAACGCTGCTTCAATAAAGTATATTAGGTCTCGACAACCTTGAGAAATTTCATGCTTTTATTCTACACCCACAATTTAAAATACTTTGGTGATGTGTAGAATTCTAAGTTAGAAATATTTCCTGAAGATAGTGAAGACAATACTCTTTGAGTCTCTGAAATAATAATAGAACGTAATCTCCTGCCAATCTAATATGCTTATCTAGGATTATTTCTTGATACGTGAAAACAAATTTCTCTCTGGTTTTTATAAGGCCCCTTTATTTCACTAGCCTAGCCTTTTGGGTAAATAATACAGAACGCTTTTGAGTAATTCTATATGTTTGAGGTATTCTATTTACATTGTTTTCTTGATTTCCTCTCTTTCTCATAGGAAGACACTTTTTTATCTGTATTTTTCCGTCCTTCCATTAAAATTTCTGCCATCAAATCTTAATTTCTAATAATACTTTCTTGTTTTTTCATATTCTAATTTACAGCAGCCTCTTGTTACTCTATGACAGTATCTCTGCTTATCTTTTTGAGAATTTTAATTCACATTTGTAAGGTTTTCTTCTCCCAGAATTGTCTGGGTTTTCTCTGAGCCTGCATTGTTTTGGATTGCATTCAGCTTCAGCAGTAAGCTACAGTAACAATAATACTTTACTAATCGTGGCAGAAACTAATATAACAAACAATCCCAGGCTAGTGCTGCTGCTCAAAGATGGTGTCATTATTATTATTATTATTATTTTGCTTCACATCCTCAGTGTGTGACTTTCTTTATTGAAGTATTATGATGGCTCTCATACCTCCAGGCATTATGTCTATATTTCAGCCAACAAAAAGAATAAATGGGGTTGGGTTAAAGGGCTAAAGGCATCATTAGCTGAGTTTATCTGCTAAAAACAATTCCCCAGAAAGTTCACTTTGAAACTTCTTGTCATATATCTACGAATATAGATATATGATATATCCAGAATACATATCTGGTCTCATGGCCTAAACAAAAAGGCATCTCACCCTTTCCTATGGGGTTGATGAATAACCTTTTTGATGGTTAATTTGCAGGAACAGGGACAGATGATGCTCTCAAATAGTGATTATGGCATTACCATTCATATTTAAATAACAAAACCTTTAAAAGTAATCGTATTATCTTAGTCCAGACTTGGGGCATTGTTACCTAGTAAACCTCATTTGGAAGGTGTTCAGATAAATGCATGGCCATTTTATCTGAGACACCCAATATCAATATTAGTAAATCTCTAAGCTAGTTAGTTTCTCAGAAAAAAAAAAAAAAAAAAGATCTAATCTGAATGGAAAGCATAAATCTGGCTTCCAAAATTCTAGAACAAAAGAAAGAACTTTGGAGTTTCTATTTTTTTCAGTATTTTGATCTCAACATAATTCTCTTGTTGGTGTTTTGGTTCCTCAACCAGAACTTCAGCAGTTATTGATGTTACTGAGCACAGAATACCTCCTGAAAGTAAGCACTCCAGAGAAAACCACATGGCTACAGAGGCTGTGGATTTCTTGAGACTGGAGATCTAATGCTATTCTAACTTACCCAGTGCTTCCAACTCTTTAGTCTCTATTTCTTTCTCACAAATTAGCTAGCTTTTCTTCTTTGGCCCCTGTGTAGGCCTTTAGGTTTTGGTTTTCTCTATTCTGATATGCCTGCTACTACAGAACTATTTGTTTTCTATCTCTGAGTTGCCAGCAATTGCTCTCTTCTCTACTGCTGTCTCCCTTCCTGTTGTCTATTTTATTGTGATCTTAAACATTTTTTATAGCTTTAATTATATTTTAGCATTTTGCAGAATGTAGATATTAATGCACTTCCTTTTTTTAGCATTTTGCAAAATGTAGATATTAATGCACTTTCTTCTTATTTTTTATTATTTATTTATTTTGAGACAGAATTTGACTCTTGTTGTCCTGCCCAGGCTGGAGTGAAACGGCGCAATCTCGGCTCACTGCAACCTCCGCCTCTCGGGCTCAAGTGATTCTCCTCTCCTGCCTCAGCCTCCAGAGTAGCTAGGATTACAGGCACGGACCACCACACCCTGCTAATTTTTATATTATTTTAGTAGAATCAGGGTTTCACCATGTTGGCCAGACTATTGTTGAACTCCTGACCTCCGGTGATACACCCGCTTTGGCCTTCCAAAGTACTGGGATTACAGGCATGAGCTACTGCGCAAAGGTAATGCACTTTCAACTAGAAGTTCTCCCCCATGCAGCCACACCAATATGTTTTAATATTTTAGTTGCTTTCACTAAACTTGGAAGACATTTAGGAAACAGAATAATTTATATTATAAACATAGAGGTACATTCAGTGATGTGTCCCAAAAGACTGCTGGTGTCTTACATTAAAAATAGTAACTTTTCAAAACAGCATGGTACTGATACCAAAACAGATGTATAGACCAATGGAACAGAACAGAGGCCTCAGAAATAATGCCACACATCTGCAAACATCTGATCTTTGACAAACCTGACAAAAACAAGCAATGGGGAAGGATTTCCTATTTAATAAACGGTGTTGGGAAAACTGGCTAGCCATATGCAGAAAACTGAAACTGGACCCCTTCCTTACACCTTATACAAAAATTAAGATGGATTAAAGACTTAAACGTAAAACCTAAAACCATAAAATCTCTAGAAGAAAACCTAGGCAATATCATTCAGGACATAGGCATGGGCAAAGACTTCATGACTAAAACACCAAAAGCAATGGCAAAAAAAAAAAAAAAAAAAAAGCCAAAATTGAAAAATGGGATCAATTAAACTGAAGAGCTTCTGCACAGCAAGATAAATTATCATCAGAGTGAATAGGCAACCTACAGAATGAGAGAAAATTTTTGCAATCTATCCATCTGACAAAGGGCTAATAGCTGGAATCTACAAGGAACTTAAACAAATTTGCAAGAAAAAAACAACCCCATCAAAAAGTGGGCAAAGGATATGAACAGACACTTCTCAAAAGAAGACATTTATGCAGTCAACAAACATGAAAAAAACCCTCATCATCACTGGTCATTAGAGAAATGCAAATCAAAACCACAATGAGATACCATCTCATGCCAGTTAGAATGGCAATCATTAAAAAGTCAGGAAACAACAGATGCTGGAGAGGATGTGGAGAAATGAAAACACTTTACACTGTTGGTGGGAGTGTAAATTAGTTCAACCATTGTGAAAGACAGTGTGGAGATTCCTCAAGGATCTAAAACCAGAAATACCATTTGACCCAGCAATCCTATTACTGGGTATATACCCAAAGGATTATAAATCATTCTATGAGGACACATGAAAACATATGTTTACTGCAGCACCGTTCACAATAGCAAAGACTTGGAACTAACCCAAATGCCCATCAATGATATACTGGATAAAGAAAATGTGGCACATATACACCATGGAATACTATGCAGCTGTAAGAAAGGATGAGTTCATGTCCTTTGCAGGGACATGGATGAAGCTGGAAACCATCATTCTCAGCAAACTAACACAGGAACAGAAAACCAAACACCACATGTGCTCTCATAAGTGGAAGTTGAACAATGAGAAGACATGGACACAGGGAGGGGAACATCATGCACTGGGGCCAGTTGGGAGGTGGGAGGCTAGGGGAGGGACAGCATTAGAAGAAATGCCTACTGTAGATGATGCGTTGATGGGTGCATCAAACCACCATAGCACGTGTATACCTATGTAACAAACCTGCACGTTCTGCACATGTATCCCAGGACTTAAAGTATAATTTTTTTAAAAAAGTGTAAAATAAAAAATAGTCACTTCACCCCTCAAAATTAATTAAATCCAGTTTAAAATGCTTTATACTAAAGAAAACTAAAAAAGAAAAGGGAATGTGCTAAAATACGAATTTCATTTTATTACTGTGTGAGGTAATTTTTCTTTCTAGTTGTTCAATGTCATTACAACTCAATAAAGCTCTGGAAATATTTATCTACAGTCTTTGATAGTTCATTATTGTTGATGTTTCAGAAACTTCTCTAGGCTCTGAGCATAAAGTCTGAAGTCTGAATGGATCATTGTCTTCACAGAACCTACAGTCAATTGGAGGTGATATACATGTGCAGGCAATTTCATGTAGGGTGACGTAACCTTTGTTAGTGAAATACTGCCTCTGATGAAGGCAGTACTGGGTACTCACTCAGAAAGTGTGGATTAAGGAAGGACATAACTTCTAAATTGAGACCCAAAGTCTTGCTACCTAAGGAGTTTGGATTTTTTTTCCCAATCTTTCTGTCAGATTTGCCTTTCGTACTCCTGCTACTTTCAGGTAAGCTAAAATTCCAAGCTTTAAATATTTGACTCAAAGACTTTGTTTCACCAGGAAAACAAAAATCTTATCACGTAGTAAAATTTATTTCTTTATACTCTCTATTACCCAAGTCGAGAACCTATATAATTATACGAATTGTTGCCTGCCTTTTGCACTGGTCAAATAATTGCACAGCTATATGTGGAGATGTTGATGCGCCCTATTCCTTCTAGCAGTGAGATTTGGGTAGTTAAATTATCTAAGCTTTGCTTTATTCTCTGTAAACAGTGATAATTCCATCTATTTCACAGAATAGGATCGCGTGAAGTGTTGACTGTAAACTGATAAACAATGTACTTGACATACTAGGTACTTTATATTAAATACCATTGTTACCAATGTATCCATTATATGAGAACAAAAACAGTTCAGGTTTATTTCTCATTGTGCTATTCTTATTCTAAGGAACCCCGTGATGATTGTCATAAGTAATGTGGACACGAGCCATCCAAGTAGCAAGAACAAATACAGTATGTACAATTCATATGTATATGAATAATATAAAATTACTGATTCCACTTGCATGTTATAATCTCTGCTATAGAATTATAGTGCTATAATGATATGTAATAATGATTATTATAGTTCATACTTTATTGATTTGAATTATGTATTACCTACCACTATGTAATCAGGATCCTGGAGGTCACACTCTTTTGAATTTGTTTTGGAATTCGTTATTTAATTTTTTATTATTCTACAGCTATTATATTGTCATTTTGGCCTATATTTAGAAGTATAGATTTGTTGTCTGTGATAAAGAAATAGAATGATTTTATCTTATTGTCTTGTTCAGAAAGATGAATCATGGAAAGACACTAAAATCAAATATCTAACCCTTTGTATTAACACTAGGAGGCATAATTTTTGTTAGCTTTCCTCTACTTAATTCATCCCTTTGTTTTATCAAAAAAAATGAAATAGAATAATTCTGTGGAAGAGAAAACAAGTGTGTATCTGTTTGTGTATGTATGAGTATGTACATTTGTGTGTATGTCCATCTGTGGTATTTACTTCCTTGGATCAGCAATTATAACAAAAACAAAGCATGTTTTACATTACAAATTTAAAAACTAAGTGAATAATGCATTTAATATTATCTCTCCACAGAGAAACAATTTAGGCTTACAAAATGAATGTAATTATCCCAAAATAAATCAAGACATATTTTTATCCCTGGGGGAAAATGAATACATTAAAGTTTATGAAAACCAGTTGATGCTTTCTAACGTTATTATGTGCTTTCCAATTTTTGAAACTGATATCACATATTAAAAATATGTAGTTTATATAGGATTTGATGTTTCTATATGTTGGATGCTTATATATATAAAGATAGCATGAAAATCACATACAAATTGAGAAGGTTAATTTTACCTGTAAACTTGACTGGCTATGGGGTATGCAGATTAAATATTATTTCTGAGTGTTCCTGTGAGAGGGTTTCCAGATGAGATTAGCATTTGAATCAATGATCACACTCAAATAGGTTGCTTTCCCTAAATAGAACAAAAGGCAAAGGAAAGAAGAATTTACCCCTTCTTTCCAGCCTCACTGAGCTGTGACATTTCATCTTATCTTCTCTGGACCTTGGCCTGGCCTGGAATTTATACCAACGGCTCTCCAGGTTCTCAGGCCTTTGGACTCAGACTGAATTACATCATTCTGAGTCTCCACCTTGCAGAAGACACATTGCGGGACTTGCCTACCTTTGCAGTTATGTGAGGAAACTTCTTATAATAAATCTCTCTCTGTCCTTCTCTCTCCCTCCCTCACCTTGTGTAAACGTATGTATGTGTATACATGTATGTGTTTATGTGCACTTTTTCTATTTGTTTGGAGAACTCTGACTAATACAAAATATATCTAGACACCTATTCAGCACTTTCTGTTCATCAAAGTCAATTTAGATGCCTGAAATACAAAGACAAGCTTTTTTTTTTTTTTTTTTTTTTTTTTTTGAGATAGAGTCTCGCTCTGTTGCCCAGGCTGGAATGCAGTGGCACGATCTCAGCTCACTGCAAGCTCCACCTCCCAGGTTCACGCCATTCTCCTGCCTCAGCCTCCCGAGTAGCTGGGACTACAGGTGCCTGCCATCACACCCATCTAATTTTTTTTGTATTTTTTTAGTAGAGACAGGGTTTCACCATGTTAGCCAGGATGGTCTCAACCTCCTGACCTCGTGATCCGCCAGCCTCGGTTAAACCAACAACAACAACAACAACTTGCACATAAGGAATTCACATTCTTGATGTCTACATATATTTTATGCATTGTTCAACAAAATATTGGGGCAGATTTTAATAAAAACATAACAAAATTTATTTATGGCTATAGAAATATATTTTATGAATGTATATTTATAATGTATAGAGAGAACGAGATAGTCAAATCAAGTGAAAATAAATTAGAATACAACATTCGGAACAGGTGGCAATGTGTAGTGCAGTGTGTGGAGTAGCAGTAACAAAAATAGATTAGAAAAGTGCTACTCAGATTTACAGGGTTTCAAAGACCAATAAATATGATTTGTAAATAGAAGCTGAAAGTCTAGGTGGCAAAATCAAATAAAAAATTGAATAGGTACCATAATTTTTATTATTCATGATTATCCATATTATTTTAATTATGATTGCATTCTAGCTCTAAGCCTAACTTAGATGTAGGTTCTTTAGTTATTAGAAACCTGATACAGAGAGTAGCAAGCTGAGAAAAATTGAAGACAAAAATAAAATTTAAAAAAGACAAAGTATTTTGTAATTCAAACAACAAAGAAGAGAACCCCTTATTTCTGGCCCAATCAAAATTTGTTTTTAAGAAATGGAAGAAGCAATGCTTCTATTAAGGCCCTTGGTTTTGCCAGTGCCTTTTAAATTTGAGTCGATTTGGTAATGGCATCCTTTAAATGGAAGGCCTTGTTAGATACTCAGGCCTGGATTGATGAAGACACAGGTGCCTAGTCCTGAATCCACCTCAATCTGGCCATGTGATTTCAGATGAACTGCTTGCCTTCTTTACCTCCACAATCTTAAGTTTCTTCAGGTGTAAGATGAAAGAAAGAAGCTCAGTGACCTTTAAAAGTACTTTAGGCTCTAATAAAGTACAATTCTATTATTCTTCGCCTTCTTCTGCTCTAACAGAGTTTTCCCTTTATAAGTTCTGAATGTTCCTAGAGAATGCATTGAGAATTATGCTCTGATTCTGTAGGGGAGCAACTGTAGAACTCTTGGCCCTTCATTATGAAGTTTTTAGCCAAAAAGTTTTCCCTCTAGCAATACAATCCCAGATTTAACAGTACCTCTAATTTTTACCTTCTTGCAAAAGCATTTTTGTTCTTTGTACTTAAAGAAACTGTTCCCATTAAATTGTTTCAAAGCCCAGAAAATAAGCCAATTCTTGGTACTTTAATGCTATAATCATCAGTCATCTTTAAAAAATGTCATCAGCACAAACGAATATCATAAATGACCAAACTACACAGGAGAGTTCCTAAGCAAATGGGAATATTTTTTAAAAATAAAAACAACAGATACAGTATATCATTTTGTTGCCTCTGCAACTTGTCTTTTATCTAATAGAAGACCTATTATTTTCTTTCCTTCCTAAAAAAATAGACAGATAAAAAAATAAATAGCCCAAGTTCTAATTCAGCCTTTAATATCTTTTTTCTCCTGAAGTCCATACAATGAATACAATTTACGCTAACACCTACATAGACATATCACAAAGATGAAAGGGTTCTGTTTGAAAAAAAAAAAAAAGATTTTTTGTTATGATCTTCCCACATAGGAAGAGTTTAGTCTTGTTCCCAGAAATGCAGTATCTACAAACTTTGTGAAGAGGAAGGTTGCTTGGGGGAAAGGAAGATATTTATACTTAGACATTTCCTACTAATTTATGGCTGACCATCCACTGAAATACTTCAAACGCTTCACCTTTATATCCCTTTTGAGACAAGATGGAGCACAAATTTTAAAAATTACTTTCTGCACATAAAGTATTATCCAAAACTACAAAAGTATTAACATGTATTTATAAGCAATGAAATGGAAAAATTACTCACTGTAAGAAACCAGTCCTGTCTCTAGATTCCTAATGATGAACTTATTAAGATATTTCTCACGGATAAGATACTTGAGTATTGGTTCTGAAATGAGAAGAATAATTATTTATCAGACTAAAATGAATAAAATGAACTTTTAAGGTTTTGCTTAGTTTTAGGACATGTGATATCATTCAGTAAAAACTGTGTAGCAAGATATACATTTTCCTGATTTTTCAAAGATTTAGGTAGCATTAAGTTGATCTTATGGTGTCAATTGCAAAAAGGAAAGAGTGCCAAATAATTACTTTTATTAGTAATATTTTGATTGTCCTTTGAATTACATGCTAACTTACATATTTATTCATGTACTCAGTAAATATTTATTCCGTGCCTGTTTCTATTTTTTCGCTGTGGTCATGCTATCCCTTTTCTCATTTTGTTTTTGATCCTTTAAAACACATAGCATTAGATAATATCTTTTTTCGTTTTTTTTTTTAGTTTTCTTTTATAGATATATATATTTTTATTATACTTTAAGTTCTAGGGTACATGTGCACAACGTGCAGGTTTGTTACATATGTATACATGTGTGATGTTGGTGTACTGCACCCATTAACTCGTCATTTACATTAGGAATATCCCCTAATGCTATCCCTCCCCCCTCCCCCAACCCCACAACAGGCCCTGGTGTGTGATGTTCCCCTTCCTGTGTTCAAGTGTTCTCATTGTTCAATTCCCACCTATGAGTGAGAACATCTTAAGCGTTCTAACCTGTAAATGACAGTCTGTTTCTCAATTTGATCTTTGTCTTCTATAAGAATAAGTGCTATATCTTTTACTTATTTTGAGTTATTACTACCACTGCTTATATGGCATACTGTGGGTTGCTTCTTACTGTCCTACCCCTTTTCTTCCTTATGAAAACAAACAGCTTAATTTTAGCAGAGCTAAAATAATGTATTTTCGAGTCTCACTTAAAGTTAGATATAATGATGGGATTACATGACAGACAAAAAATGTATAGGAAAATATAATTTTGTACCATTAAGAAATGAGGAAAACTAGCAAATAATTTCTTTTTTTGTTAATGACAGCATAATTTATATAATATTAACATGCTGTCAATAACCAGCATGAATTTTAGGTATATAGTCAGTTCTCAATATTCCCAGTATTAATGTTTATAAAGTTGCTGTGAATACAGAATTAACAGATACTGAATCATTGTTACTATGGAAATATATAGATAAATTTATATCTGTATGTATATGTGGGTACAAATAAACATACATATCTCACATAGATTGAATCTAAACACAAACAAAAAAAAAAACAAAAAAACAACTCATCCTGGTAGATTCCACTGTCTTTATTTTACAAAAGAATAAATGAGATTCAGAAATGTTAAGGTGACTTGCCTGAGACAGCGCCACTAACAGGTGCCAGAATTGGGATTCAAGTCCCATTCAACTGGAAGAACTAAAGCTTCTTCCACTACTCTACATCAGCCTCTACCAGCTCCACCCTCTGGGAAAGCTGAAACTAGAAGGCAAACATGCCCTCGTTAGACTTCAGCCGGAAACATGCACATCGGGCAAGTCAAATTTACCACTGTTCTGTGCGTGTCTGCTAACTACCTAGAAATTGCCAAGTATTAATTTTGGGATTACAAACAAATTTTAATGTGTAGAATAATTTGCAAAAACAATCTGCAAAAAGTGAGGTTTGACTGTATATACTGTTGAAGGCACTGGATAGAAAGCAAAAACAGGCAGAAACTGAAAGAGATTGCCACTGAAAAAAGGAATTACATTGGAGAGCATACACATTTATCTGCAAAAAACAGCATTCTTATTCATCTGAAAAGGTAGAGGTCAGAATTTACTGCTACCAGAGCAATTGGAAAATAAATTGGAACCTTCAGAAAATGAGAAGCCATAGTAGGAAAGCCAAAATATCTGCATAGAAATTTCCCTTATATCCTTGGGTAAAATTCTTAACTGAGTAAGGCAAGAGTGTGATTAAGCCCAGCAGAAATAAATAGGAATGCTAAAGGGTCTAAACAGAGATTTTGGAAACTCTGGAGTAAAATAAATTAAAGTTGAGAAAATAAATTTTTCCAGCTGAATCATAAAACCAGTAATATTAAATGAAGATCTGCAGGAAAAAGAAAAATAATACCAGATGAAAATTCATATCTAGAGGAGGAATGATAAAATGCTAAATATATGATAAAATACAATTTACTGTTGCTTTCTTTTTTAGATACTGTAAAGAAAATCAGTTAATTAAAATAATTTATAATAATGGGTTCTCGGACATATATGGTTTAAATAAAATGCATGAAAACAATAGCAAAAGTAATGACATGAGGAGGTTAAATGGAATTATGAGGCTAATAGAAAACAAATACCAATACAGTAAACTTAAACCAGACATATCATTAATTGCATTACAATTAACGGACTAAAAACTCAAAAACACATGTATTGACACACTGGATTAAAAAACCAAGAAATAAATATGTCAGTATGTTGTTTACAAAAATACTCATAAAACTTTGAATATAAAGACAGGTAAAATAATAGACTATTATACTATAAAGGATGTAAAGTAAAATATTTAGAAAATATATTTCATGCAAACACTAATGGGAAAAAAAGCTGGCCTGGCTAGGTTTATCAAAAAGAATTAAGAAAAGAATGTCACAAGAGATAAAGAAGGTCATTTCAAAATAAAATCAAGCAATAGATCATTAATAAGATCTAACAATCCTTAATGTATACACAGCTAATAACATAGTGAAAATTAATACAACAAAAGGAAAAGATGAACAAATTCACATAGTTGGAAATTTTAATAATTCATTCTTAGGAACTGATGAAAAAAGACATAATTAAGTAAGAAAATAGAATATTTTAATATTACTATTAACGGACTTGTTCTTATTGATATTTATAGAACACTATACTAACAATTGCTGGATACATAATGGTTTTCAAGTGGAACCATTTACAAAGTAAGCCCTAGTCTGAGGAAATCACAATAAATTTTAAAGGATTTAAAAATATAGTCTTAACCTCTGACTACTTGGAGTTAAGTTACAAATCAAAATGAAAAAATACCCAAAACAAATATTTGAAATTGAGCAGAACTTCCAAAGATCACACAGTTTAAAGAAAAATAAGAGAAAAATATGTGGAACTACTTTGAAGTGAAAAAATTAAAAATAATTTAACTACAACATATCAAAATGTATGGGATATAGCTAATGAAATTCTTAGAGAGGAATTTATTTTTATTAAGATCTTATAACATTAAAGAAGAAAAACAAGAAAATAATAAGATTTATTTGTATCTGTTTAGTTAAAGAAACTATCAAACCAAGGTAAGTAGTATTAGTAAAAAATAAAGAAATCAATAAAATACAAAGAAAATCTAAATAAACAAATATTGACTATCTAAAATATTAATAAAATTGATATATTCCTGGACATAATAATCATAAAAATAAAAAAGAAAAAGCATGAATGAATTATATCAGAAATAAAATAAATCACTATATATCCTTGTATTAGTCTGTTTTCATGCTGCTGATAAAGACATTCCCAAGACTGGGTAACTTATAAAGAAAAAGGTTTAATGGACTCATAGTTCCACGTGGCTGGGGAAGACTCACAATCATGGTGAAAGGCAAGTCTGACATGGCAGCAGGCAAGACAGAATGAACGCCAAGTGAAAGGGGAAACCCCTTATAAAACCATCAGACCTCATGAGACTTATTCACCACCATGGGAACAGTAAGGGGGAAAACTGCCCCCATGATTCAATTAACTCCTACCGGGTCCCTCCCACAACATGTGGGAATTATGGAAGCTACAATTCAAGATGAGATTTGGGTGGGTACATAGCCAAACCATATCAATCCTAAACAAAACTGAAGGATAGAAGAGATTATTATTAGCACAATTGTAACAGTAAATTAAACAATTTATATAAAATCAACAAAGTTTTCAGAAAACGACTTAGCAAAACTGACAAAAGATGAAACAGAAAATATGAATATATGTATATGTTAAACGTCGGGCGTGGTGGCTCACGCCCGTAATCCCAGCAGTTTGGGAGGCCGAGGCAGGCGGATCACAAGGTCAGGAGATCGAGACCATCCTGGCTAACACGGTGAAACCCCGTCTCTACTAAAAAATACAAAAAAATTAGCCGGGCGTGGTGGCGGGCGCCTATAATCCCAGCTACTCGGGAGGCTGAGGCAGGAGAATGGCGTGAGCTCGGGAGGCGGAGCTTGCAGTGAGCCGAGATTGCGCCACTGCACTCCAGCCTGAGCGACAGAGCGAGACTCCGTCTCAAAAAAAAAAAACAAAAAAAAGTATATGTTAAAATACAATAATGTATCTAAAACTTTCAATATTCAAAACCATTTCATGACTTTAAAAAATGAAAAACTCGCAGCAGACCAGGAAAATAAAGGGCATCTACCAACGGAAAGAAGAAAGGAAAGAAAGAAAAAGAAAAAAAGAAAGAGAGAGAGGAAAGAAAATAGAATGAGAAAGAAAGAGAGAAAGAAAGAAGAAAGAAAAGAAAAAGAAAGAAAGAGAAAGAAAAAGAAAGAAAAAGAAAGGAAGGAAGGAAGGAAAGAAGGGAATAAGAAAAAAAGAAAAGTAAGAAAGAGAAGAAAAGGAAACACTGTTACTAACAGCATCACAAGAATTTCCTCCTCAGATCAGGAAAAAAGGCACTTGCCACTTATTTTTAATATTGAACTGAAGGTCTTAACCAGTGCAAAAGGCATAAAAGAGAAGTAAAAGTCTTGCAGATTGAAAGGATGCTGTCTTTATTGGCAAGCAATGTATGATCTATGCTGAAAATCCCATAGAATCAATAAAATCAAGCACTGCAAATAATAAGTGAATTTAACAAGGCCACTATATATAAGGTCAAAGAAATTGTTACATTTTTGCCTATAGACAATAATTTCAAAGTAAATTACAAAAATATACAGTTTACTGTAGGATCACACACACACAGGCAAAATGAAACAATTAAAATTAACAAACCCCTGCGGGACCTGTGTACTAAAAACTACAGAAATTTGCAGAAAGAAATTAAAGACATACTTGAATAAATATGTCATATTCAGAGTTGGCACATTCAGAGTTGAGATTTCAATTCATTCTCTGCCAGTTTATATTTTTAATGCAATACAAATCAAAATCCAGCAAGCTTTTTTTAATTGACAATTTCTAAAATTTATATGTAAATGCAAATAGCATAGAAGAGAAAACAATTTTGTAAATGAACAAAATTGAAAGATTTATACCACTGGCTTGCTATGTAGCAACAGTAATTAAAATAGTTTGATATTCACATAAGGATGAACATACAGATTAATGGATGACGATAAAGAGGATCAAAATAGTTCTAAACGTGGTTATTGATTTTCAACAAAGGTGCCAAAGTTTATTCAATAAGGAATAGGAATAGTCTGTCTATCAAATGATGCTGAAATCATTGACTAACTTTATAGAAAAAGAAAAAGTAAACCTCAACCTATGTTTTATAACACACAGTGAAAAGATTGTATATCTAAACTTAAAGGCTAAAACTATTAATTGTCCAGAATTAAATAAGGAAGAATCTTCTATGGCTAGACAAAATGTATCTTAGAGGGAAGGAAAAGCACAAAATATTAAAGAAAACAATCATAATTAGGATTCAACAAAACACGAATTATCTATTTTTCAAAAGACACCATTAAGAAATAAATAAACAGTGGCTGGTCCTGAACTCCTGACCTTAAGTGATCCACCCACTTTGGCCTCCCAAAGCTTTCAGATTACAGGCCTGAGCCACTGCAACCAGGCTCCATTGAGCATTAATGCTTTTCTTAAGCATTAATCATTAAGGCTTTTCTTAAGTTTTCTAGCATAAAAGTGTATATGTTAACCATAAAAGTATTGTTTTAAATGCAAATCTCATGAACGGGACTATCATCTTTGAACCATAAGAAAATTATGTGAGAGAAAATGTTTTGAACAGTATGTTTTATTATTTATAAAATATTTTAATACTCAAAATTCTCACTATATGCAAATAGGCTTTCTGATAAACCTGTGCTTTACTTCCTATAAAGCTGACCAAGTAACACCCCAATATCATTTGAGATGGGATGTGGTGACTGGGGAGATAAATGAAGAAAATGTCAGATTATCCTTGTAATTCACCACTCCCCTAGAGGGACATTTGTAAATTCCATGTCTTCCAAAATCTAGCAATAACTCTAAGGCAAATGCCATTTTGTGTTATAAACAATGGGTGCTATCTGAGCACCAAGTCTTTAATCAGACTGCCTTCATTGATAATTGAACCTTTTCACCATACCTTCTTAGAATACCTAATATCACTGCAGAATAACAAATGTTCTTTTTCCTACACAGTGGACTGTCACTCCAAGAAAACTAAAAACATTTTGGAGTATTACAATTATCTCTTTTACTCATAACCTGGAATAAATAATATTTAACCAATATAAATTACTTTTAAACGAGTCACATTTTTAATTTATTTTAAAGAAGATAAATATTCATCGAAAACTTCTGGGAAGATATTATTAAGAGCAAGCATTCCAGGAATCTCTTCTTCTATATTCCCATTAAAATATACATTGATAATAAAAATAGTCTTCATGTCTTAAGACTTACTGTGTAACAGGCACTATGATAGATACAACATTTTTTTTAAACTCATTTAATTCTTACAACAGCCTTTTGAAAGAATGAAACTGAAAGTCTTGGACGTGAATTTCTTAAAGTTACTGAGCTACAAAATGGCAAAGCTGGGATTTTGACCTAAATCTGTCTGAAACCAAAGTCTAATTGCTTAAAGCATGCATGTAGAAAAAACTAATTGGCTTGAAAGTTAGTACCAAGCATAAACAATATTCAACTCCAGTTTCCACTGATAATGATTAAAATATAAATGAAAACAAATTTTCAAAATTATAAGATAAATCCAGACCTTTAAAGTTAAAATGTTGAATGACATTGAAATGCTTATTGTATTTTAAAACCTTACATATTGAGACACATACAAAGATAAGGTATATATCACCATCAGAGCAGTATATATTTCTGCTATATAGAAACAGGTATCTAAGATAATAACAAAACTCTTCCTCAAGAATATTTTAAACTATTTAGAAACAAATAATTTCAGAGATTGAATTCCTGATGCACTTTCTACCTTAAACCCCTTCTTAACTTGGAGGTGAAAGAAAAACCTTGTGACCAAAAACTAAGAAGTCAGCAGTTCCCACAAAATTAGTTTCATAAGAACTCAACTTCAAATGAATGACATTGTTGTTGCTAAATGACATCTCAAAGTGACCTGTTGGATCTTAAGATGTATAATTGTTCCACACTGTTTTAAGTAATAGAAGCCCTCAAAGTGTAGCATTTTATTGTCATGGTTAGAATGACTATATATTGTATCACTAAATCAAGGAAATTTAGAAGTGAAAGGAGGCACTGCTGATAACTATGTCAGAACAAAAGTAAAATAGGGTTGTCATGGGCAAACCAGGGCATATGGTCACCCTAAAGACATCATTTATACAGGAGACACGATAGCTAAAGGATTATATATCCCCAGTGACATATGAGCAGGACAAGAAAAGAGATGAAACCAAGATAAAATAGTTTGTTAAAGAATATAATTTAAAAAAACTAAAATATTTTCTGCTTCTGTTATAGCAAGATAAGCTCCTGCTGGAACAATCACCCTGCAAATAACAACTACAATTTATTTAACAACTCTAAATTATGAGGGGAGGGGAACTAGCTGAAAGCCCTGGGAGATACAAAAGATACATTTGGAAGAAGTGTCAAAACTTGAAAGAAGGGTACGCCACCAGAAAGCCTTTCCTATTTTTGTAGCTTTTTTGCATGAGTGCTGCAAGGTTGGAGGCTACATAGAGTGGCTACAATGCTAGGGAAAAAAATCAGTCTTCTGGGTATGTCAGAATTTGGAGCAATACTTCAATGGCTGAAAAGTGAAGGGAAAATCTCAGGAAAAAGCAAGCTGGAAAAAGCAAGCCGGAGAAAGGAAGCAGCAAATATTGTTTATAAACATTGTACAAACCTTTTCCAATGAAGAAACTTTCAAGCATGGGACAGGAGTCCAACTAAATTAACTTGATCTGATATTTGAGCTGCTTCTGAAAACAGGTAAATTGCAGTTAAAGTTGAACCAAGCTGTTCCTATTGAAACAACTATCAGCACTCTGCAAAGAAATACAAAAAAAAAAAAAAAAACTACTGACATGTTGTTCAAAATGTCCTGGATAAAATACAAAATTATTTGACATACAAGGAATCGGACAAATGTGACCTACACTCTAGAATATGGGTCAGCAAATATTTCTCTGTAAGGGATTAGATAGTAAATATTTCAGATTTTGCCAGCCATTTAGGGTCTCTGTAAAATATACATCTTCTTTTTAATAAATATTTACAAATTAAAAATATTTCTTAGCTCACCTCAATAAGCCACAAACTATGGTCCACAGGCCAAATCTAGCTTACAGTCTGAATTTTTAGTTTCCTAAGATCTGAATGATTTTTACAATTTTAAAGAATTATTAAAGAAGAATAACGTGTGAGAGAGGTATATGTGGCATGCAAAAGCTAAAATATTTTCTATCTGACCCTTTACAGAAAAGCTTTGCCAAGCCTCTAGAGCAAGGGTTGTCAAACTATGGCCTAAGAGACAAATCTAGTGCATCACCTGTTTTTATAAAGCTATGTGTTAAGAATGGTTTTTAGGTATTAGTCCACAAATCAATCAACATTCACATATAACAGGTATAGGATATTATCAATTCTAGTACTATGTTTTTAATTCTTGAAGACAAATTTAAAATTTCATTTCAAAAATAGGAACCAATAGAATCTAGCTTGATTTTTAAATCAGCAATTTATAGAAACATGTTATTTGCTCAATAGCCAAGAGCCAAAGACTCTCATCTTTAGCAACTACTGCAGAAAAAAGAGGATTTGTAAAAACGATTGTTCGTTGCTCAATGATGAAATCTTCTCACAACATAATGAGTTGTCAAACAGCTGAATTATATCCTTGAAATTGGAAAAATCAACTACTTTCATCATTGTGCAATAGTTAAAACACAAACTAGCAGGTTTTTTACTCTATAGTTTACTTGTAGTAAAAAAAATCCATTACTTTTGTATGGTAAGAGTAATGCCATGGTTTTTTTGTTTTTTTGTTTTTTGGGTTTTTTTTGGTATGGTGAAAGTAAAAGCTGCTACCTACTAAAATTTGCATTCATTCTTTCAAAATACTTTAGTGAATTGTCCTAAAAGTCCTGATGCTTATTTTCCTAAAATGCTAAATAGTTGATCTCACCGTTCTCAGAACTACATACATAGCTCCATCTACAGCAACATTCTTTTGCCTTATTTGGTTTTATGATTCTATACAGGTTGGAAAGTGAATTGATAAATAAATAAACAAACAAGCAAATTATTGATAAATGAATAGACAAATGGAAACAAATAGAAAAAGGATTTTGACTACAGTAATTCCTTCACAAGCCTTACAATGTACATTAAGGGGTAAAAATAGTCCTAATAGGTGAAAATTAAATAGATAGACATTAAATAGATAGATTAGATTGATAGATAGATAGATAGATAGATAGATAGTACATAGGTAGATACATAGTAGATAGATAGCAAATAAGTGATAGACAGATACATTGATTGATAGAGAGACAGACAGATAGATGATAGATAGATAGATAGATAGATAGATAGATAGATAGATAGATAGACTCATACAACATAAAGATGTGTTTTCTTGCAGCCAAAGGCAGATGGGTCAGATTAAATAAGCACCAACAGTGAACCAGCTACATTGTCAGGGTATATCCCTGGGTTTCATCATCTTGCACCAGGAAATTTAGGACACAGACACACACAAGGAGTTTAGGAGTGGAGGTTTAATAGGAAGATGAAAAGAGAAAGAGAAACAGCTCTCTCTCTAGAGAGGGGTATCTGAAAGGAAAAGACTGGATGGTGATGGATGCACCAGATTTTATAGTGCAGCTTAAAAAGGCAGCATCTGATTTACATAGGGCTCACAGATTGATTTGATCAAGTGTGACATTTACATAGTGCACAGTGAAGGCTTGTTGTCCCACCCTAATCTCATTATGCAGATGGGCTTTCCAGTTAATCGGTACCATCTTGTTTGCTCCTTACTGTACACATGGCTGACAAAGAGAAGGGAAGATGGAGCAGCTATCTTGAACATGATTGACACAACTGCCAGTATCTATGTCTGCAGCTCAATTTTACAGGCTCCTCTTCATTAGAAAGGAAAATAATTAGGGATTACTTTTTATTAAAAGGAAAATCTTACCAAGGACTTCTGTACCCTATCTGCCTAAGTAATTTCTTTTTAATTCCTGTATCATTCTCCCCTCTGGAGTGGTAACCCTAACTACTGTTAGTGGGTGTTGGACGACGACTCTTTCTGGCCACTTCCTGCTGAAAAGAGGCATTGTGTGAGGAACAGCATCTAGGATTACTCCTGGGGTCAATCTAAGGGTCCTTGGAAGAAACACATATCCATGTGTGGTTCTGTCTGCAGCACCATTTGGATTTTGATTGCTGTCAGCTATTCTGATGGGTTATAATACTGGTTTACCTCCACCAGATATCGTTGAAATGTTAATATAAAAGTAACATTTATTTTAGGGTAAGTGGCATTGGATTTGGGTGGCTAGACTAACATTAGTGTTAACCCTGGGTAAATCTTTCCTGCAATTATTAACCCTTTAATGACTTCTGCAGACCATCTAAGACATGTTTAAACCTTCTGATTTGTCCTAAACATCCCTCTTTTAAACAACCAACTATTCTCTTTAGGACAAGTATTTACCATACAAGATCCTTTCTTATATAAAATCTCTTTCCATTATAACCTTCTTTCCATAGCCAAGGTGTGATATATTACCAAACCCAATAAGATGTCCTAGCCAACTCAATGATAGTAAAATTTTCAGGCTTCCTTTTTGTTGGTTACTATTATCCCAGCTATAAAGATAATAATTAAGCAAAATACTATGGCAATGGAAACTCTCTCTCCGATATTTCACTTAGAAGGTGCTACCATGTAAAGCTCTACTACAAATCATAGATTGAGTATAGCAATTACTGCAAGGGAGATGTAGTATATTATTCCCATCTAAAATTTTACTTGCCAAGATATAGAATTTCCCTTTGGGAATTCTATGAAGTTCCTTGGTTTTATTTTCCAAACAAAGAAACATCTGGGTTTTGGGCATCCTACTCACTTTCATTATCTGGCAGAGTTTGTGGGACAATTGCCCAGAACTAATTGCCCTATAACTAATCCAGATTTTTACATTACTCATTTTTTTTGTTTATTGCAAGCTGTGGGAGATCATGTAAAACTGTTTAGTGATCTCAAATACATTTTGCACTGTTAACTCTTAGCAACTTTTACTTTTGGTGAAAAACCTTGTTAGTAAGCGATTTTAATTATGTACCAGCTGTGGAGCCTAGGACCCAAACAGAAGTGCAGATAAGCTCTGACTCTTTCCAGCTTCTAACTCCATGTGTCCTAGGCCTTACCTATCTGTAAAGCAGGCAGTATACAACCTTGGGACATTTAGCAAACCTAGTATCTAAGTTGTATTATTTAGACGACTTATTTGCATTTTGATGACACTTGCATTTTGCCAATAATTCTTAAGACTATTTTCATTTCTTAAAGATTAAAGTCACATGAACTAAAAAATATTTGATTTACGTGCTTATTTTTTCTTAAGGCAATCAATTAGAGCTCTTTAAAACTTTACACACAACACATAAATAGCGACACAAACAGACAGAAGATTCAGCACTTATAAGATTTTTCATTTGCCAGTTCCTTAACTGGATTACTGGTTTCAGGGTGGAGTCCTTGGAGGAACAGGGCCAGGAAAGCATGCATTTCTAGGGCATAATAAGCAGGCACAGCTGAAGGCAAAGACAGATTCCTAAAATTAAGGGTGCCATTATATACTGGATCTTGGATCACCAAAAGGAGGGATATACTATGGGAGAAGACAATGCAGTACTTCAACCATGCATTTCATTGCAAGGCAATCCAAGTCCAGTTGGCTTATTTTGTAACAGCCCATCCCTCATGGGAGTCTCATCTCTTGACGTGGGGGGTGCGGGGTGGGTGGGGATGTTTCCGCATTTTTCAGGTGGCCAAGAGCATGCTTCTCTGTTTCAAATGTGAATGCGAATGAATTCAAATTCAAATTCATGTCTCCTAACTGGTTGTTACACACCATAGCTCTCTCATAATGTGATGTAATTTGATACCCCAAAACGAAAAACTGTCAGATAACAGAGTGCAAAACAGAACAGAACCTTTGATTTTGAGAGGGAACTATCTGCTTTTAATTCCTGCGGTTTCATGAAGAAAACAGGTTTTTTTCCCAAGGAGTCTCAGGCTACCAGAAGTTATCTTAGGGTCTCTCTTGTATGCATTAAGAGCAGCAAGACAAACAAAATGGAGAAAAATTATTCAGTTGATTGAAAAGAAAAAAAAATCTTTTTCCAGAAAAATGAGATCCAAGAAGAGAAAAACAAAGGCCTTTTAAATATCCCTAAAACTTGAATATCCACTTTTAATTAAGCTGAGCACTCTATAAGAAAATCCTTTTAAATCCCTTGTTACTCTACTTTAGCCTTGCCAAGCAGTTAAGATTTTCAGCTTTTGAACTGAAAAGTTAAATAGCTCACAGGTGAAACCAACAAGCTTTAATTAAGTTATGACTTAATCATGAGTATACAAGGCATTTTCAAAGGGGTGATAAGCAGCTTTTGAAACCGTCATTGCGAAATTGTGACTGCGATAGTGAAAGAGATCCAACCCAACCAACAACATTTTGTTTTCATCCCCCAAGCTGCTGTTGTCCGTCCCTGTGCATAGGCTGAACCAATTTGGGGAGGAGCCAGTTTAAATTTCATAGTTCAAAACAAAAGTGGTAACAGCCCCTTTCTAATATATACTTCCCTCCTGCCTGGGGACCAGACCAAGAAACTAGCCACAAAATTAAAAACCATGGCTTAGGAGTACGTAGGTGGAGGCTACAAGATTTTGACCCTCCTTTAACTGATCTCAAGATCAGTGTTTAATTATTTTGTAAACTTGCCCTTGGTGGATTAGCCATCCCCACCCAGATCAATAAATTGGCTGATCTGATTTTGTGGCCCTCACCCAGGAACTGACTTAGCACAAGAAGACAGCTACCATTGTAAAATGTCAGAGACTAAAACAAAGTATTGCCACGTGGTTACAGGTCATGTTCCCAAGGACATGAAAAAAGATGGTGGCCTATAGTCAAGTTTGTTATTGACCATTTTGTTGGGCTGACTTAAATGGAAGGCTTATGTGGTCCTGGGTCTGCATCCCAACCTAAGATACCCTTTCTTGTGACAGAACCATACAGAAAGACACACAAGCACACCAGATTGGCTACAGCTTAAGACCAACCATATGAATCTTTTTTCATTAATTAAAACTTTACAGAGAATGTAAACAATGATCCTTATTATCCCTTTTACCAGTTTGCACAGGGAGAGAGAACACAAAAGTCCCACTGTTAAGAAATTTTTACCTTTTTGCCAGCATGTCAGTCTTCTGTGTTTCCCGCCCCTCAGCTCAACTCGAGCCAAACATGATAAGGTTTGAGAAAATTAATTTTTCCCAAGTTGCTTTAACATTATAAAGGAAGGGATAGAAGCTGTTTTAAACCATGAAAGGAGGAAAAACACCACAGAAAAGTCTGGGGATTCCAATAGGGATGTCAAGAGGTGCTGCCTCTCTTCCTATTGCGAATTGTGTTTCCTCTATTTCTTTGCCTTCCCTCTTTTCTCTTTTCCCTTTTGGCCTACTATAGGAGATCTATTGCTGATCTCCTAAATTCTCTGCTGCCTTCAGAGCTGCCTGTTTTTTGACAGCAGTTAGGGTTTGGCTTAGGAGCAGCTTAACATCCCTTTGTGAGAGGTTAAACACCTGAGTTAAATTTTGAAAAGCTTCTATGAAATTATCAGGGTCGTCAGAAAATCAGCCTAGGTCTCCCTTTATTTTCCTTAAGTGCTATTATGAGAAGGAAACTTGAGGAGGTCCCGAATAAGGGGGATCCTCAAATGGTTACCCCGCAAGTTGTTTCTTTAATTTTGAAGAATCATTCTCTATAGGCCTGCCTGATATGGCTGCTAAAAGGGCTAGGTTGATTGTTCAGAGCTTGCAAAGATCTAGTAAGAAGGCCAAGACCTTGTGAAAAAGAAAATGAGCCATTTTTTCTTCAAAGTTTCAAGGTCAAAGGAGTTCCCATGCTTCAGAATGCATTCCAGGAGTGTAAACTGAAGATCGTCGGTTTCCCATCTAGAAAGAGAAGCGAGAAAAAGGCATCCCATTTTTCTTCTCCCTATTGGTGTGACCCAGGGTGGAGGAGAATACAATGGGGATATCTCCCTGCTGTTTTCTCTCCTTGGTTCCTGGGTCTGGGCACCTTCTTAAATATGACACTCATGGTTGCAGGTGTGACCCCAGCCATGGAACCAGAGGAACTAAGCAATTGGGATTGGGCATGCTTATCTATGTGACTCTAGTACTCCATCTGTAATTTCCCTTTGACTTCCTAGACTTGTGTGGCCTGCCTTGCTCCCTGAAAAAAAAATGGATCTCAGGAGAGACTATATGACAGTTGCATTTGTGCAACTGTTGCACTTCCCTCCTTAATGGAGGAAGTGTGCTGGTTTGAGCTCTATACCCTGCTATTATGGTCTATACTAAAGCATTTATCCTTAGAGAATGGTTCTGGTAAACTTCTAAACTTAAAATGCCCTTACTAATTAAGCTGGGGATTTTAATTCTAATTGGAGGCAGAATAGGTGCCTTACAAGTATGTAGGGAGCGAATGGTCCATTTTCCTGCTGATGGTACAGTATTGAGACTAAAATTTGGCTTCAGAGGACATTTTACTCCTAGTTGTTGAAGGCAGAATTTTCCGGTTTACAGAAGCAGCATAAAGCCTGGTTTCTAGTTGAGAGGTGCAAAAAAGGGAGCGTATTGGGAAGCTAGGGTGTTTCAGTAAAGGACTGGCAATGTGACTCATGGAGAGGATTCTTATTCCACTAGGTGGTGGTGTTGACCTGGAAATCCATGTGCTCTTCAGACCAAGGGCAGAGACGCTCCCACTGTGAGCGGGGACCCTCTGTTCCTAGAAAATCACAAAGATGCCTTCCCTTGAGCTATATCAGCAGTTACTATGACATTCCCTGAACTTGCCCAACAGGATTACTTCCTTGAACTGTAAAACTTCCTGCACATTGCGTACACAGAGAACATAATAGATATGTCAGTCCCGGACAGGAAAGGAGAAAATCACAGTAGGAAAATTGGGGATCCTGTTGCTGACACCCCATCAAGAGGTCAGAGGTTGAGGTTAGTCCAGAAGCCTTTGTTTGGATAACACTGGGGGGTAGCCCCAGCTAGAAATCCTCTGTTGCCCCAGGACTTCTTCCAGCCCCAAGTGATGGCTAAGTCCTCCATGAAAGGAAGTGAGTTCAAACCTGGCCAGCATGTCCAGCAACCTCTTGGTGCTGGGAGATTGTCCATGTTCTACCCAGTAAGCCTGTATCCAAAGTCTTGTAAGGCTCACAGCCAAGCTAATCATTTTTAAATGGCTGAGGGGGGCCCAGTACTTGGTTTGATTTCATCCCACACTGGATGCCAAGAGCCTTAAAATGAAAGGACAAAGTTGGGGTCTGTTCCTCTACTCACCGTTTCAATGAATGTTGTACCTGGTATCCCAGGCAAGGTCCTCAACATGAAGAAGCTACATTATCTGGGGTATATACACTATGGTTCATTGTCTCACACCAGGAAAATTTAGGACATGGACACACATGAGGAGTTTAGGAGTGGAGGCTTAATAGGAAGAAGAGAAGAGAAAGAGAAACAGCTCTCTCTATGTAGGAGGCGGTGTCTGATTTATGTAGGCTAACAGATTGGTTCAATCAGATGTGTTTACATAGCACACAGAGGAAGGCTGGTTGCCTCACCCTAATCTGATTATGCAAATGAGCTTTCCAGTTGATCAGCGCCATCTTGTCTACTCCTTACTGTACATGTGGCTGACAAAGAGAAGGGAAGATGGATGTACCGTCTTGAACATGATTGGCACGGCTGCTGATATTTATGTCTGCAGCTCAATTTTACAGGCTGCTCTTTGTTAGAAAGGAAAATAATTTGGGGCTACTTTTTTATTAAAGGGAAAATCTTACCAAGGACTTCCACACCTTCACAATCTTCCTAAGGAATTTCTTCTTAAGTCCTGTATCTATAAGACACTTCTTGCCACTATACATAGGTTAAAATCAAGACCCTGGTAAAGTCAAATTAGATGGCTTATTATTAAATCAGTGTTTCTCAACTTTGATGGACACCGTGAAGTGTCTGTAGAGATTATTAATAAAAATGGCATCAGTATTCTCAGCCCAGAAAATCTGATTTAGCAGAATTGGGCAGGGTTTGAGTATCTCTATTTGTTCTATTTTCATACTGGTGCTGAAGTAATCTAATGTTTGAAAAACATTTGATTAGAGACAATGTTACATTTGGTGTACAGTTGTGTAGTTGGTAGAGCTTTTAAAAACAATATAGATGCTTAGACATCACTCCATAACAACTGAATCAGAATCTCTGAGTATAAGGTCCAGAAATCCACATTTAATGTGTGCCCTCAAACTACCATTTTATAAGAACTAAAAAGTGTTTACAAAATTAATATTTTAAAAATGTGTATTTGTTTGGACTTCAGGGATGCACATTCAAGGATCTTGTATTATAACATAATATTTTACAAATAAAAAAGAATTTTCTATACAGGCACTTTGTAAACAATGTGTGAAACATAACTCTAACCTTCAATACTTAATGGAATATCTACCAGATTGTTTTCAGTCCTGCAATCACCTCACATCTTTCAGCTGCTCAAACAGTTAGTGCAGCTTGAAGATCAAAGGAAAATTCTGCACAAGATAAACCTTATGTAGAAGGGTATTCCTTCTGCTAAAACACATCTTACAAATGTATTGATTTCTTAAAAAGATCAGGTGAAAACTGCATCAATTTTACCAACTACAACAAGACAAGAAGTACAAGAGTACGTCTAGCTTGTATTTTACAAAACCATATTTGCTTTGTATTACATCAATTCACAGATCTGTACACATGTGAGAAAATTGAGTTTATCTTCTTATTCAGTTTCATCAGTGAGAAAAAAATGTCTTTCACTTAAGATTGAATATTTTACAAGTCTAACAAATTGTCAGTTTAGCTTCAGGTTATTTTGATCAACTCCTAGATAGGACAGGTAATCAAATTTTGTTTCATTGTCAAGTTTATTGAGAAGAGTTCCAAGTCATTGAAGACATAAGGAGAGGAGAGGTTAAAGAATATAAAAGTATCTGGTCACAATTTCTGAGCAGAGTAAAATAATTGGAAATTGACTGCAATTATTGTAAAAGGGATTTTATTGTAAAATCCCTATTATTTTATTGTAAAAGGGATTTATTTTAAAATATCAAAATCATATTTTAATGAACAAAAAAATTACATAAAATCACATTACCCTTTATTTATCATGCAACAGATACTTTCTAATCTTTACTTCAACTACCTGGTTTTTATTCAATTACGTAGTATGGATAGGATCCTTTATTATTAGTCATAAAATTAAGTACTCAATATATTATACAAATTCATAGAGCTAGCTACTCAGCCTTTTAAGTTAAATATCTGCCTTAAAAATTTAAAAATTAAAATCCAAACTCTAGAACATATTTCTAATACAGGTGATAAACACCTCAACTGATAACCACTTCAACAAAACATGTAATAGCCTTTGACAATAATCACAATATATCCATATGTTCTTTGACATCACCCTTATGTCACACTGTTTCTTTGTGAAAAGAAAAAAAATACACATAAAAAAACTATGTGAGTTACTGGTAAATTAGAACATTCTTAAAGAAACATAATTTCAACAATATGCTGGAATAAGTTGGTATAAAAGGATAGTATTCTTGCTGAAACAAATGAAAACACTAATTAAAAAATATGAGTTAGTAACATTAAAGAAACCACTCTGCTCAAAATAAATAAATTCAAAAGTCATTTGCATGTGCCAGAGCCAAAAAGAAAACTGAAGGTAAGAAAGGTAAGCAGCCATCAAGATCAAGGCAGCTCCTAGGGCAGTAGATCCTGGACAAAGGGCTGAAGGATGAGTTTGAAGGCCAAGATTGGATAGATGTGGCCTCAGGCCTGAAGCAGATAGAGGAATCAAGGGGAGCCACTATGTAACTCATAAAGCTTCTAAGGACAGCAAAGTATATAAATTTTAGGGCACAAGTGGTAAGGAATCAATAGTCAATGTGTATAGAAAGAAAACTAGAATGCTGGAGACATAAAATTATAAAGCATATACAAAACCATCCTAACATTAAAGAGAGTTAACTAATAAAAGAAAAGTGAATCATAGAAATAACACCTTCAAGAACCTAGAAAATGAAAACTATTTTACAGTGATTATAAAATAAGAATAGAAGAACTTATAAACTGATTGAAGTGATAAGACAAGGAATAAATACCATGAAGAACAAAATTGTTTAAAAAATAAAATACTGGTTTGAAAAACAAATATTTTACTTTTAAAAACAACTTTATTGCAGTACTTTATATGTCATTTATATGTACACCTATTTCAAGTGTACAAGTTAGCCATTTTTAGTAACTTCACTGAACCATTATAGTAATAGTGAAACTGAGAGATGAAGTCAGCTGGACCTTCTGGGTTGAGTGAGGACCTGGAGAACTTTTCGGTCTAGCTAAAGGTTTGCAAATGCACCAATCAGCACTCTGTAAAAATGCACCAATCAGCACTCTGTGTCTAGCTAAAGGTTTGTAAATGCACCAATGAGCACTCTGTAAAAATGGGCCAATCAGTACTCTGTAAAATGCACCAATCAGCAGGAGGTAGGCAGGGCCAATTAAGGGAATAAAAGCTGGCCAACCCCAGCCAGCGGCAGCAACCAGCTCAGGTCCCCTTCCACACTGTGGAAGCTTTGTTCTTTCACCCTTCACAATAAATCTTGCTACTGCTCACTCTTTGGGTCCACACTACCTTTATGAGCTGTAACACTCACTGCAAAGGTCTGCAGCTTCACTCCTGAAGTCAGCGAGACCATGAACCCACTGGGAGGAACAAACAACTCTGGATGCTCCACCTTTAAGAGCTGTAACACTCACTGTGAAGGTCTGCAGCTTCACTCCTGAAGTCAAGTGAGACCATGAACCCACTGGAAGGAAGAAACTCTGGAAACATATGAATATCTGAGGGAACAAACTCTGGACACACCATCTTTAAGAACTGTAACACTCACCACAAGAGTCCACGGCTTCATTCTTGAAGTCAGCAAGACCAAGAACTCACCAGAAGGAACCAATTCTGGACACAAAACCCTTAACATAAATCAGTTTTAGAACATTTTTTCTCCTTAATAAGATCTCTCATGCCCATTTACATTTAACCCATGTCCCATACTTAGAGCTAGGCAATGAGTAAATTACTTTCTGTCTTTATGAATTTGATGTTTCTGGATACTTCATATAAATAAAATTATACAATGTGTGATTTCTTATATTTGTCTTCTTTCACTAGGCATGATGTTTTTGAGATACGTCCATAATTGATTGGTCCCTGCAGCAGGGCAGGCTGGTGCTTGGGTTTCCCAGTTTGGTAACTTTGCCTCTGCTGCTCAGTCAGGCAGGGACAGCAGTGGGAAGGACACAGTGGCACCAAATGGGCCTAGACTTCTGGGCAGCATGAATGGAACAGCTGCCCACTGGAGGTCGGAGAATATGGGGGAGCAAGACCTGAGGCCATGTCCACTTCTGCCATTGAGTGCCCAGGGTTTAGATCATCATGGCAGATTTGAGGCAGGACCAGATTGCAGCTTCAACTTGAATGGACAGAGCAGTATGAGGAGGCTTGCATTGTGAATTTTAGCTCCGGATCCACTGCAAGAACAAACCAGCAATCCTGAGGACCCAAAGACCCTCTGAAGGAAGCATACTGTTCCCATAGGACCCAGGAGACACCCCAAATACTGTGAGTGCCCCAACTGTGGAAATGGGAAAGGGAGAGCCTCCTCTCCCAAACACATAACCCCACTGGAGAAACTGAAGTTCTGTTTGCAGGAGAAGTTTATGACCTTACCTGGAGCTGACTCAGTTTAGAGAGCTGAGCAAAATAAGGGGTAGACAAAGCAGCAGAGAGGCCCTGGGAGCTTGCTTGGTCCCCAAGCAGGCCATTCCTGCCTGGCACCACAGGGATCCATTGGGAGGGAGGCCAGAGGCGTGGGGGAGAAAAGATCACAGGGAGAAGGAGAAGGAAATCTCCAGCTGAACTTTGTAACAATTTGGATGAAGTGAAACGCCTCCTGTCCAGAACTCAGGGGAGGGTGCAAATCCAGTGTGCAGACTTCATAGGTAGGGAGAAAAACCAAGCCCTTTTCTTTCATAGCTGGGAGGTGGGTAGCCTGGGGCAAGTTCTCAAGTCCAGCTCACCCACCACCTGGAAACAGACTTGGGGCTGTTGTGGGGCACGGTGTGAGTGAGACCAGTCCTTTGGTTTGCATGGGAACTGGGTGAGGCCTATGACTGCCGGCTTTCCTCCAATTCCCTGACAACCTACATTACTCAGCAGAGGCAGCCATAATCCTCCTAGGTACACAACTCCATTGACCTAGGAACCTCACTCCCATCCCCCACAGCAGCAGAAGCAAGACCCACTCAAGAAGAGTGAACTCAGACACACCTAGCACTTCCCCTACCTGATGCTCCTTCCCTACCCAACCTGGTAGCTGAAGACAAAGGGCATATAATCTTGGGAGTTCTAGGGCCCTACCCACTGCCAGTTCCTCTCCATACTACCACAGCTGATGCT
This sequence comes from Symphalangus syndactylus, assembly GCF_028878055.3. Taxonomy (NCBI): domain Eukaryota; kingdom Metazoa; phylum Chordata; class Mammalia; order Primates; family Hylobatidae; genus Symphalangus; species Symphalangus syndactylus. The sequence continues at coordinate 31,974,426 of NC_072426.2, forward strand.
CTCTGAAAAGCACCATGTCCCAGCAGAAGGCCAACAAGCACAAAAACAGAGCATTAAGCCACCAAAGCTAAGAACTCTCATGGAGTCCATTTCACCACCCTGCCACCTCCACTGGAATAGGCACTGGTATCAACAGCTGAGAGACCTATAGATGATTCACATCACAGGACTCTGTGAAGACAGCCCCCAGTACCAGCCCAGAGCCAGGTAGACTTGCTGGGTGGCTAGACTCAGAAGAGAGACAAAAATCACTGCAGTTAGGCTTACAGAAAGCCACATCCATAGGAAAAGTGGGGGGAGTACTGAATAAAAAGAACACCCCATGAGACATTCTGAACAACAGCCTTCAGCCCTAGACCTTCCCTCTGACAGACCCTACCCAACTGAGAAGGAACCAGAAAACCAACTCTGATAATATGACAAAACAAGGCTCTTTAACACCCCCCAAAAAAATCATACTAGTTCACCAGCAATGGACCCAAACCTAGAAGAAATCCCTGATTTACCTGAAAAAGAATTCAGGAGATTAGTCATTAAGCTAATCAGGAAGGCACTAGAGAAAGGTGAAGCCCAATGCAAGGAAATCCAAATATTCAAGGAAATAGATAGCTTAAAGAAAAAACAATAAAAAATTCAGGAAACATTGGATACACTTATAGAAATGCAAAATGCTCTGGAAAGTCTCAGCAGTAGAACTAAACAAGTAGAAGAAAGAAATTCAGAGCTTGAAGCCAAGGTCTTTGAATTAATCCAATCCAACAAAGACAAAGAAAAAAGAATAAGAAAAGATGAACAGAGTCTCCAAGAAGTCTGGGATTATGTTAAATGACCAAACCTAAGAATATTTGGTTTTCCTGAGGAAGAAGAGAATTCTAAAAGCTTGAAAACCATATTTGGGGGAATAATCAAAGAAAACTTCCCTGGCCTCCCTAGAGACCTAGACCTCCAAATACAAGAATTACAAAGAACACGTGGGAAATAAATAAATAAACAAATCATTGCCTAGGTACATTGTCATCAGGTTAGCCAAAGTTAAGATGAAGGAAAGACTCTTAAGAGCTGTGAGACAGAAGCACCAGGGAACCTATAAAGAAAAACCTATCAGGTTAACAGCAGATTTTTCAGCAGAAACACTACAAGCTAGAAGGGATTGGAGCCCTTTCTTCAGCCTTCTCAAATGAAACAATTACCAGCCAAGAATTTTGTATCCAGTGAAACTAAGCCTCATATATGAAGGAAAGATAGTCTTTTTCAGACAAATAGATGCTGAGAGAATTTGCTACTACTAAGCCACCACTACAAGAACTGCTAAAAGGAGCTCTAAATCTTGAAACAAATCCTGGAGATACATCAAAACACAACCTCTTTAAAGCATAAATCACACAGGACCTATAAAACAAAAATACAAGTTAAAAAGCAAAAACAAAAAACAAAAGCACACAGGCAACAAATAGCATGATGAATGCAATGGTACCTTGCATCTCAATAGTAACATTGAACGTAAATGGCCTAAATGCTCCACTTAAAAGATACAGAACTGCAGAATAAATAAGAACTCACCAACCACTATCTTCTGCCATCAGGAGACATCTAACACATAAGGACTCATATAAACGTAAAGTAAACGAGTGGGAAAAGGCATTTCATGCAAATGGACACCAAAAGTGAGCAGGGGTAACTATTCTTATATTAGACAAAATAAACTTTAAAACAACAGCAGTTAAAAGAGACAAAGAGGGACATTATATAATGGTAAAAGGCATTGTCAACAGGAAAATATCACAATCCTAAACATATATGCACCTAACGCTGGAGCTCCCAAATTTATACAACAATTACTAGTAGACATAAGAAATGAGACAGACAGCAATACAATAATACTGGGGGACTTCAATACTCCACTGACAGCACTAGACAGCTCATCAAGACAGATAGTCAACAAAGAAACAATGGATTTAAATTATATCTAGGAACAAATGGACTTAACAGATACATACAGGACATTCTATTCAACAGCTCATGGAAATTTCTCCAAGACAGACCATATGATAGGCCATAAAACGAGCCTCAATAAATTTAAGAAAATTGAAATTATATCAAGCACTCTTTCAGACCACAGTGGAATAAAACTAGAAATAACTCCAAAAGGAACCTTCAAAATGATGCAAATACATGGAAATTAAATAACCTGGTCCTGAATGAGCATTGGGTCAAAAATAATCAAGGTGGAAATTAAAAAATCCTTTGAACTGAATAACAATAATGACACAACCTATCAAAACCTCTGGGATACAGCACAGGCAGTGCTAAGAGGAAAGTTCATAGCCCTAAATGCCTACATCAAAAAGACTGAAAGAGTACAAACTGACATTCTAAGGTCACACCTGAGGGAACTAGAGAAACAAGAACAAAACAAACCTAAACACAGCAGAAGAAAGGAAATAACCAAGATTAGAGCATAACTAAATGAAATTGAAACAAAAATAATACAAAAGATAAATGAAACAAAAAGGTATTTTTTTGAAAAGATAAATAAAATTGATAGATCATTAGCAAGATAAACCAAGAAGAGAGAAAATCCAAATAACATCACTTAAAAATAAAACAGGAGATATTACAATTGTCACAACTGAAATAAAAAAGATAATTCAAGGCTACTATGAACACCTTTATGTGAATAAACTAGAAAACCTAGAAGAAATGGATAAACGCCTGGAAAAATGCAAACCTCCTATCTTAAATTAGAAACAATTAGACACATGAACAGACCAATAACAAGCAGTGAGATTGAAATGTCAGTTAAAAAATTACCAACAAAAAAAAGTCCAGGACCAAAAGGATTCACAGCAGAATTCTACCAGCCTTTCAAAGAATAACTGGTACCAATCTTTTTGACACTATTCCACAAGATAGAGAAAGAAGTAACCCTTCCTAATTCATTCCATGAAGTCAGCATCACTCTGATACCAAAATCTGGAAAGGACATAACCAAAAAGGAAGACTACAGACCAATATCCCTGATGAACATATATGCTAAAGTCCTTAACAAAATTCTAGCTAATTGAATCCAACAACATATCAAAAAGATAATCCACCAGGATTAAGTGGGTTTCATACCAGAGATACAGGCATCATTGAACATATGCAAGTCAATAAATGTGATACACTACATAAACAGAATTAAAAACAAAAATCACATGATCATCTCAATAGATGCAGAATAAAGCATTTGACACAATCTGGCATTTCTTTATGATTAAAACTCTCAGGAAAATTGGTGTATAAGGGACATACCTCAATGTAATAAAAGCCATCTATGACAAACCCACAGACAACATAATACTGAATGCGGAAAAGTTGAAAGCATTTTCCCTGAGAACTGGAACAAGACAAGGATGCCCACTTTCACCACTCCCCTTCAACGTAGTACTGGAAGTCCTAGCCAGAGCAATTAGACAAGAGAAAGAAATACAGGGCATCCAAATTGGCAAAGAAAAAGTCAAACTGTTACTGTTTGCTGACTATATAATCATTTCTCTTGAAATCCCTAAAGACTTCTCCAGAAAGCTCCTAGAACTGATAACAGAATTCAGCAAAGTTTCCAGATACAAGACTAATGTACATAAATCAGTAGCTCTTCTATACTCCAACAGTGACCAAGCAGAGAATCAAATCAAGAACTCAACCCCTTCTACAATAGCTGCAAAAAAAATGAAAGACTTACGAATATACCTAACCAAAGCATCAAAAGATTTCTACAAGGAAAGCTACAAAACACTGCTGAAAGAAATCATAAATGACACACAAAAAATAGAAACACATCCCATGCTCATGGATGGGTAGAATCAATATTGTGAAAATAACCATACTGCCAAAAGCAATCTATGAATTCAATGCAATCCCCATCAAAATACCACCATAATTCTTCACAGAATTTGAAAAAACAATTATAAAACTAATTTGGAACCAAAACAGAGCCCACATAACCAAAGCAAGACTAAGCAAAAAGAACAAATCTAGAGGCATCACACTGCCTGATTTCAAACTATAAGGCCACAGTCACAAAAACAGAATGGTACTTGTATAAATATAGGCACATAGAGCAATGGAACATAATAGAAAACCCAGAAATAAACCCAAATACTTACAGCCAACTGATCTTCAACAAAGCAAACAAAAACATAAAGTGAGGGAAAGGAAACCATTTTCAACAAATGGTGCTGGGATAACCAGCTAGCCAAATGTAGGAGAATAAAACTGGATCCTCATCTCTCACCTTATACAAAAAACAACTGAAGCTGGATTAAGGACTTAAATCTAAGACCTGACACCATAAAAATTCTAGAAGATAACATCAGAAAAACCCTTCTAGACATTGGCTTCAACAAGAATTTCATGACCAAGAACCCAAAAGCAAATTCAATAAAAACAAAGATAAATAGTTGGGACTTAATTAAACTAAAGAGATTTTGCATAGCAAAAGGAAAAGTCAGCAGAGTACACAGACAGCCCACAAAGTGGGAGAAAATCTTCACAAGCTATACATCTGGCAAAGGACTAATGTCCAGAATCTACAATGAACTCAAACAAATCAGTAAGAAAAAAAACAAACAATCCCATCAAAAAGTAGGTTAAGGACATGAATAGAGAATTCTCAAAATAAGAAATACAAACGGCCAACAAACATGTGTAAAGAATGCTCCACATTACTAATGATCAGGGAAATGCAAATAAAAACCACAATATGATACCACCTTACTCCTGCAAGAATGGCCATAATCAAAAAATCAAAAAACAGTAGATGTTGATGTAGATGCGGTGATCAGGTAACACTTCTACACTGCTGGTGGGAATGTAAACTAGTACTACCACTACGGAAAACAGTGTGGAGATTCCTTAAAGAATCAAAAGTAGAACTACCATTTGATCCAGCAATTCCACTACTGGGTATCTACCCAGAGGAAAAGAAGTTATTATACAAAAATGAAACTAGCACACACATGTTTCTAGCAGTACAATTCACAACTGCAAAATTGTGAAGCCAATCCAAATTCCCATCAATTAATGAGTGGATAAAAAAACTGTGGTATATATATATCTTGTGAAATACTACTCAGCCATAAAAAGGAATGAATTCACATAACAGAATTTGCCATCACCTCGATGAGATTGGAGACTATTATTCTGACAGAAGTAACTGAGGAATGGAAAAAGCAAATATCTTATGTTCCCACTGATATGTGGGAACTAAGCTATGAAGATGCAAAGGCATAAGAATGATACAATGGATTTTGGGGATTTGGGGGGAAGTGTTGGAGGGGGACAAGGGAAAAAAACCTACATTTATCCTGCAGTGTATGCTGCTTGGGTGATGGGTGCACTAAAATCTCACAAATCACCACTAAAGAATTTACTCATATAACCAAATACCACCTGTACCTCAACAACTTATAAAAAATAAAATTAAAAATAAAATGGAAGATGGCCAAATAGGAACAGCCCTAGTTTACAGCCCCCAGCATAAGCGATGCAGAAGACGGGTGATTTCTGCATTCCAACTGAAGAATGCAGCTCCTCTCCAGGAACGGAACAAAGCTGCATGGAGAATGACTTTGACGAGTTGAGAGAAGAAGGCTTCAGATGATCAAACTTCTCCAAGCTAAAGGAGGATGTTCGAACCCATCACAAAGAAGCTAAAAACCTTGAAAAAAGATCAGATGAATGGCTAACTGGAACAACCAGTGTAGAGAAGTCCTTAAATGAACTGATGGAACTGAAAACCATGGCACGAGAACTACATGACGCATGCACAAGCTTCAGTAGCCAATTCGATCAAGTGAAAGAAAGGGTATCAGTCATCGAAGATCAAATGAATGAAATGAAGTGAGAAGAGAAGTTTAGAGAAAAATGAGTAAAAAGAAATGAACAAAGCCTCCAAAAATATGGGACTATGTGAAAAGACCAAATCAATACCTGATTGGTGTACCTGAAACTGACAGGGAGAATCAAACCAAGTTGGAAAACACTCTGCAGGATATTATCCAGAACTTCCCCAACCTAGCAAGGCAGGCCAATGTTCAAATTCAGGAAATATAAAGAACTGCACAAAGATACTCCTTGAGAAGATCAACTCCAAGACACATAATTGTCAGATTCACCAAAGTTGAAATGAAGGAGAAAATGTTAAGGGCAGCCAGAGAAAAAGGTTGGGTTATCCACAAAGGGAAGCCCATCAGACTAACAGCAGATCTCTCAGCAGAAACTCTACAAGCCAGAAGAGAGTGGGGGCCGACATTCAACATTCTTAAAGAAAAGAATTGTAAATCCAGAATTTCATATCCAGCCAAACTGAGCTTCATAAGTGAAGGAGAAATAAAATCCTTTACAGACAAGCAAATGCTGAGAGATTTTGTCACCACCAGGCCTGCCTTAAAACAGCTCCTGAAGGAAGCACTAAACATGGAAAGGAACAACCAGTACTAGCCACTGCAAAACCATGCCAAATTGTAAAGAACATCAATGCTAGGAAGAAACTGCATCAACTAATGAGCAAAATAACCAGCTAACATCATAATGACAGGATCAAATTCACACATAACAATATTAACCTTAAAGGTAAATGGGCTAAATACTCCAATTAAAAGACAAAGACTGGCAAATTGGATAAAGAGTCAAGACCCATCAGTGTGCTGTATTCTGGAGACCCATCTCATATGCAGACACATATAGGCTCAAAATAAAGGGATGGAGGAAGATCTACCAAGCAAATGGAAAGCAAAAAAAGCAGGGGTTGCAATCCTAGACTCTGATAAAATAGACTTTAAACCAACAAAGATCAAAAGAGACAAAGAAGGCCATTACATAATGGTAAAGGGATCAATTCAACAGGAAGTGCTAACTCTCCTAAATATATCTGCACCCAATACAGGAGGACCCAGATTCATAAAGCAAATCTTTAGAGACCTATGAAGAGACTTAGACTCCCACACAATAATAGTGGCAGACTTTAACACCCCACTGTCAACATTAGACAGAACAATGAGACAGAAAGTTAACAAAGATATCCAGGAATTGAACTCAGCTCTGCATCAAGCAGACCTAATAGACATCTACAGAACTCTCCACTCCAAATCAATAGAATATACATTCTTCTCAGCACCACATCGCACTTATTCCAAAATTGACCACATACTTGGAAGTAAAGCAATCCCCAGCAAATGTAAAAGAACAGTAATTATAACAAACTGTCTCTCAGACCACAGTGTAATAAAACCAGAATTCAGGATTAAGAAACACACTCAAAATCACTCAGCTACATGGAAACTGAACAACCTGATCCTGAATGACTACTGAGTACATAATGAAATGAAGGCAGAAACAAAGATGTTCTTTGAAACCAATGAGAACAAAGACACAACATACCAGAATCTCAGGGACACATTCAGAGCAGTGTGTAGAGGGAAATTTATAGCACTAAATGCCCACAAGAGAAAGCAGGAAAGATCTAAAACGGATACTCTAACATCACAATTAAAAGAACTAGAGAAGCAAGAGCAAACACATTCAAAAGCTAGCAGTAGGCAAGAAATAACTAAGATCAGAGTAGAACTAAAGGATATAGACACAAAAAACACTTCAAAATATCAATGAATCCAGGACCTGGCTTTTTGAAAAGATCAACAAAATTGATAGACCGCTAGCAAGACTAATAAACAAGAAAAGAGAGAAGAATCAAATAGACACAATAAAAAATTATAAAGGGGTTATCACCACTGATCCCGGAGAAATACAAACTACCATCAGAGAATACTATAAATACCTCTACACAAATAAACTAGAAAATCTAGAAGAAATGGATAAATTCCTGGACATATACACCCTGCGAAAACTAAAGTAGGAAGAAGTTGAATCTCTGAATAGACCAATAACAGGCTCTGAAATTGAGGCAATAATTAATAGCTGACCAACCAAAAAAAGTCCAGGACCGAATTCTACCAGTGGTACAAGGAGGAGCTGGTACCATTCTTTCTGAAATTATTCAAATTGATAGAAAAAGAGGGAATTCTCTCTAACTCATTTTATGAGGCCAGCATCATCCTGATACCAAAGCCTGGCAGAGACACACACAAAAAAGAGAACATTAGACCAATATCCCTGATGAACATCGATGCAAAAATCCTCAATAAAATACTGGCAAACCGAATGCAGCAGCACATCAAAAAGCTTGTCCACCATGATCAAGTGGGCTTCATCCCTGGGATGCAAGGCTGGTTCAACATATGCAAATCAAAAAACGTAATCCATCATATAAACAGAACCAACGACAAAAACCACACGATTATCTCAACAGACGCAGGAAAGGCCTTCGACAAAATTCAACAGCCCTTCATGCTAAAAACTCTCAATAAATCAGGTATTGGTGGGATGTATCTCAAAATAATAAGAGCTATTTATGACAAACCCACAGCCAATATCATACTGAATGGGCAAAAACTGGAAGCATTCCAACTGAAAACTGGCATAAGACAGGGATGCCCTCTCTCACCACTCCTATTCAACATAGTGTTGGAAGTTCTGGCCAGGGCAATCAGGCAGGAGAAAGAAATAAAAGGTATTCAATTAGGAAAAGAGGAAGTCAAATTGTCACTGTTTGCAGATGACATGATTGCATATTTAGAAAACCCCATCATCTCAGCCCAAAATCTCATTAACCTGATAAACAACTTCAGCAAAGTCTCAGGATACAAAATCAATGTGCAAGAACCACAAGCATTCCTATACACCAATAACAGACAAACAAAGAGCCAGATCATGAGTGAACTCCCATTCACAATTGCTTCAAAGAGAATAAAATACCTAGGAATCCAACTTACAAGGGATGTGAAGGACCTCTTCAAGAAGAACTACAATCACTGCTCAATGAAATAAAGAGGACACAAACAAATGGAAGAACATTCCATGCTCATGGATAGGAAGAATCAATATCGTGAAAATGGCCATACTGCCTAAGGTAATTTATAGATTCAACGCCATCCCCATCAAGCTACGAATGACTTTCTTCACAGAATTGGAAAAAGCTACTTTAAAGTTCATATGGAACCAAAAAAGAGCCCACATTGCCAAGATAATCCTAAGCCAAAAGAACAAAGCTAGAGGCATCATGCTATCTGACTTCAAATGATACTACAAGGCTACAGTAACCAAAACAGCATGGTACTAGTACCAAAACAGAGATATAGACCAATGGAACAGAACAGAGCCCTCAGAAATAATACCCCACATCTACAACCATCTGATCTTTGACAAACCTGACAAAAACAAGAAATGGGGAAAGGATTCCCTACTTAATAAATGGTGCTGGGAAAACTGGCTAGCCATATGTAGAAAGCTGAAACTGGATCCCTTCCTTACACCTTATACAAAAATTAATTCAAGATGGATTAAAGACTTAAATGTTAAACCTAAAACCATAAAAACCCTAGAAGAAAACCTAGGCAATACCATTCAGGACACAGGCATGGGCAAGGACTTCATTTCGAAAACACCAAAAGCAATGGCAACAAAAGCCAAAATTGACAAATGGGATCTAATTAAACTCAAGAGCTTCTGCACAGCAAAAGAAACTGCCATCAGAGTGAACAGGCAACCTACAAAATGGGAGAAAATTTTTGCAATCTACCCATCTGACAAAGGGCTAATATCCAGAATCTACAAAGAACTTAAACAAATTTACAAGAAAAAAACAAACAACCCCATCAAAAAGTGGGCGAAGGACATGAACAGACACTTCTCAAAAGAAGACATTTATGCAGCCAAAAAACACATGAAAAAATGCTCATCATCACTGGCCATCAGAGAAATGCAAATCAAAACCACAGTGAGACACCATCTCACACCAGTTAGAATGGCCATCATTAAAAAGTCAGGAAACAACAGGTGCTGGAGAGGATGTGGAGAAATAGGAACACTTTTACACTGTTGGTGGGACTGTAAACTAGTTCAACCATTGTGGAAGTGGGTGTGGCGATTCCTCAGGGACCTAGAACTAGAAATACCATTTGACCCAGCCATCCCATTACTGGGTATATACCCAAAGGATTATAAATCATGCTGCTATAAAGACACATGCACACGTATGTTTACTGCGGCACTATTCACAACAGCAAAGACTTGGAACCAACCCAAATGTCCAACAACGATAGACTGGATTAAGAAAATGTGGCACATATACACCATGGAATACTATGCAGCCATAAAAAATGATGAGTTCATGACCTTTGTAGGGACATGGATGAAACTGGAAAACATCATTCTCAGTAAACTATCGCAAGGACAAAAAACCAAACACTGCATGTTCTCACTCATAGGTGGGAATTGAACAATGAGAACTCATGGACACAGGAAGAGGAACATCACACTCCGGGGACTGTTGTGGGGTGGGGGGAGGGGGGAGGGACAGCATTAGGAGATATACCTAATGCTAAATGACGAGTTAATGGGTGCAGCAAAACAACATGGCACATGGATACATATGTAACAAACCTGCACATTGTGCACATGTACCCTAAAACCTAAAGTATAATAAAAAATAAAAATTAATTAATTAATTAATTAAGAAAAAAAGAAAAATATATCTTCCATCTTCTCTTTGTTTTACTCAGATAGCCCAATGTTCTTCCTGCTTCAGGATCTCTGTCCTTTCTATGGCTGCTTCCCCTCTGTCATTCTGTCTCAGCTCAAATGTCACCTCCTCCTCAGAGTTCCTCCTTAAGTAGCTAAGGTGACATAGCCATTCCCAGACTACCCTAACTGAAGTAGAAGGTCCTCCATTACTACTCATCACTGTGATTTATTTTCTTTTTAGTGCTCAGTACAATTCAAAACTGTGCATTTTCTTATTTATTGTATGTCTCCCTCTAACAAAATGTTAGCACTTGAGAGAAGGGTTCATGTCTATCTTGTTCACTGGAGCTTAATGGCACATCATATGGTTGAGTAGATTTTGAACAAACCATTTTGTAGCACCATAAGATTGATCTTTACCTTTCCTTTAAAGAGTCTGCACTAGGTAAAAAATATGGAGATAGGCAGAAAGAAGTACACACCAATATTCTCAATGAACCACTCTGCTTCTCCCTGGTGAATAAACACACTGTATGAATGTTCATAACATGAATTATAATTTGAACAAGCCAATGTTCATAAGCAAGTAATTTTGAAGAGAAGCATAATTGCCTATAATAAAGATGAATAATTCTAAAGGGTTAGGCTTCACACACAAAATCCATTTGTTGCTCATAATGCTGCCTTATTGCATAGACTATGTGGACTTGGAGCTAAAGTTGGGAAAGAGACTAACAGAAACTCATCATCAGCCATTGTTCACTATACATACTTTTAATGTACCTTAAGGTTTTCCTATTTCTAACACATTATTTTTCTGCCATACCAAGGTAAGAAATGTTGCAGCAAGTGGTTATTTTGTTTTTAAGCATAATAGTTAATGTCTTTTTCTGCTGTAGAAATTTTTTAAGCTATTACTTTTATCTAAATCCCTTCCCTTATTTTGACTGACATATTAGTTAACTAGGCAAAAATTTTTACAACCACAGCTTATTATGAATATGAATCAATGTATCCCTCCCATTTATTCAGGCTCAACCTCCTCTTCCTTTACCCAGATGACAAGCTGACAAAGAGAAAAGCTTTAATTCTATTTCTTTTTTCTTGGTGGGAGAATGATGATACAATGGAAAACTTATATGCTCATTTCATCCAATTCTAACTTATGGTCCTGAGCACTCTAACAGTTTGGAAGTCTTTCTCATCTGAGTTTATAGCATGTGCAGATTTTGTTAACAAAATAAATTTAGTATTAGTCAGATAAAAATATCAAGTACAAACCTGTGGTTTCATTCTACAAAAACACGTATTGTATCTCACTAGAAAAAGCTGATTAGGATTTCAGATCATATCTCTGTATTTTTTAAAAAAGTATTATCAGGCTTCTAGGGGTTGAGTCAAAGAAATGCTAAGTTGGAGCCAGTCTCCACTGTTCTACTCGCTCTTATCTACCTTTTCCAAACCTACATTCTGAAGTATAATGCATGTCAGTTATCTCTTCCTCAGGTCAGGTGATTTACATGATCTTGGAACACACATTTCAAGTGTCTAAGGTGGTCTTTACTATCCACCTATGTCCAGCTTCCAGAGACTTATCCACGTTCAGCTTCTTGCAGAGCACATTGAACTTCTCCATCTCAGAGCTGTCGGTAAAAAGTGGAAGGGAGAACAAATGTGCTTTTCTTCTTCTCTGTCCTAATACTACCAAAATTATAGTTTAAAAGTCCAAAAAGGGCCGGGTGCAGTGGCTCACGCCTGTAATCCCAGCACTTTGGAAGGCCAAGGTGCGCGGATCACGAGGTCAGGAGATCTAAACCGTCCTGGCTAACACGTTGAAACCCTGTCTCTACTAAAAATACAAAAAATTAGCCGGGTGTGGTGGCGGGTGCCTCTAGTCCCAGCTACTCAGGAGGCTGAGGCAGGAGAATGGCTTGAACCCAGGAGGCGGAGCTTGCAGTGAGTCAAGATCACATTACTGCACTCCAGCCTGGGCGACAGAGCTAGACTCCGTCTCAACAACAATAACAAAAAAGTCCAAAAAGATAGAAACCTCTTATTAAGAAGAGTATGAGAAGAGTACCATCAGTAGAAGGAAAATACATTTTTAAAAGGCAACAAAATAATTAATTAAAAATGAATAATAATATTAATAGTTAGCAAAGCCAGCCTGAGAAAAACTTAGCTTTGAGCTAGTGAGGCAGAGGATATAATCCAGAAAGTGCAAGCTGATGTAGCAGAAACGCAAGACGCCTCAGGATCAGACTATCCAGGGGCTAAAGGCAGTGGGATGAGACTCGGAGATGCACTGTGTGGAAAAGTGGACCTCAGTCCCATACTTTGCCCCATTTGAGAATGCAAAATATCTAAGGAGTTAAATAATTTCCTCCGAGTGGAAGCTTCTATTCAAAGAAAGATGGATATTTTCCCAACAAAGGTCTCACATTTCTGGAATTTGGAAAGTGTATGCACGGAAGCCAGTTCTCCAACTACTGACACAGAAGTGAAGCTCGTTAAGAGGCAAGCCCACCCAGAACAGAGTACCCCCGCAGGTTTTTCCAATGAAAAGAGGAGAATTTGGAGAGAAAATCCTGGGAAGCATCCTTAATTTTTTAAATATATTCAATTCATACAGCATGAATAGCATGTTAATGAAAAGTGAATAGAAAACAAGGGAACGTCCTCCAGAAAACTTGAAGAAATTATGAAATTAATATTCTTTAGAAGGGAGGGGAACTAATTGTAACAAAGAAATGGAAATATCAGAGAACTATCTGTAAAATAAAAATGATCTAACCAAGTGGTCCAATGTAAGAATTAAAAGGCATCACACAAGGAAAAAAATGAAAAAAAAAATCAAAACAGTAATACCTGAGAGACCACTGTAGTTGGAATCCAGCTGTGATCTTGGTTCATGTCTCTCATCTAAGTTATAATTTTTATCCTCACTCTTTTCTCTGCTTTTCTCAGAATTATATGACTAGAAAGTTTTTTTCTTCAATCCACCGACTAAGTTACTGTATATTAACCAAATAGATACTTATTTTATGTTAGCTAAAATATTAAATATTTTTTTCTAAAAATTATATATACAAATGCACATATTCTATATATGTATAAAAACATGTATATTCTATGTACATATAGAGATGTTCAAACGTACATATAGAGATACGTACATAGAGATATGTTCAAACATATATATGTTCATTTGAACATATATATCTGTATCAGGTATATATTTAGTAGACAAATATTCTAATATTTCTCTATATAGTTTTTGTAAAAATAAAAAAATATAAATTAATGGAAATCAAGACACTTATAACAATTTTTGCAATGTACAGTCTTGAGCCTCTTGCTACAGGCAAATTAATTAAGTAGATCAGATGGTAGATACAAATGTTGCATGGGTTGTTTTGGTAGTCTTTTAAATTTGAAGACTTTTCCTTCAATTACTCTTATGATCTGTTAATTTTTGCCATTCTTTGTTCTTAAATCCTCCTAAAAAGGGCCATCACTGCTAAAAGTTTCCTATATATAAAACATAATAAACATATATAGTGTGTATTCATATATAAGCATGTATATTTGTATGTTTTACTTAAAATATAAAAACTTTATGCTGTCAAGGTAGGTGCCAAACTTTATTAAATATTAGTTCATTTTTAAGACCCTGTTGAAAGATACAACGAGTCGGAGAGGGAAGACCACAACAAAACCACTATTAGATAATTTAATACCTCTGAAAGTGAGCATTATAGGCTTCTTTCCACACATTTGTGAATGTAGAAGTTATTTTTATATAATATAATATAAAACACATATTATTTCCATTTTTAAAATGTTAACTTTTAATTTAAATAAAACTGAAGAAAATGACGGAAGTGACAAGTTTTCTGAATATCTTTTCACAAAAACATGGTAGTTTCTGAAATAAAATATTTCTAAAGTTATGAAGGATGCGGCCATAGAATACTGAAGAAGCTACTTTTTGGATTCCATGTTTAGATTACATACATCAGTTATTGAGTGTGAGGTATGGAAGTTGAGAAAATTATCATTAACAATTATTTCTAATTTTTTAGACCCCACTTCCCAATACTGTGTTTAAAAGTTTATTATTATTTCTATTCTGCTAACTTTTTGAACATTTAAATTGTTCTTTTATAACATTTACATCCAAATTTTAGGCTTATATATATACCTCCAGTTACTTCAATATAATTCAGTTGAAGAACTTGAATTATGTTTTTAAAGAGAGTTATATTTCATTTTTAAATAGATTTTTCCTTTCAGAAAAGTAAATGAATGGGCATTTTATAAGAAATCTCATTAATTTTTTAAAAATAATAAAATCCAATATACACACAAAAATATTTAAAATAAATCACAAAGAGTAATAAATGCATAAAGTCAACATCCTTATAACCACGTCAAAATATAGACCAGATCTCTGATTATAAACCTCTTTTGCCCCCTAGAGTTAACACTATAGTTACAAGTATAAAATTTACATTGATGTTATTTATATTTTATAATTTTTCTGTGTTTCCTTAAGATATCATTTAGTTTTTCTGCTTTGGAATCGTATACATATTGACTCAAATTATGTGGTTTTGGGTTGTGGTTCTTTATTTCTGAATTAGTAATTTGTTTTCACTGTTGTACAGTATTCCATTGAATGACGGTAGTATAAATTATTCACTTATTATTTGATAGTCACTTCTGTTGATTCCTGGTCTTGTGTGTCATACAATGCTGCTGCGAACATTCTTCTGTGTCTACCTAGGTATGCACGTATATGAGTTCCTCTCTCATCTACATGCAGGAGTGAAACAGTTGGATCGTAACCTATATATTACTTCCATTTAGCTAGATAATGCCAAAGTGTTTACCAGGCTACAGATTTACACGATCATAGAGAAATGTAGAAGATATCCCATTGTTCCACATCCTCATAAACAAACAGCAACTCTGGTTACAAATGAAATTGAACAGCTTTTTAATTTATTTCATTGGCTATTTGGATTTCTTTTTATGTGAAGTGCCATATTTCTATTTGGTCATCTCTCTCTTATTGGTTTATTCTAACTCTTTGTTCCAGGTTGGGCTAATTCCTTCTCATATTCTTAGGTTTCCAATGAGAGATTTTTTTAAAGTTCATTCATGTGTCCTTTCTAGTTACTGTCATGAGAAAATTATCTAAATAATCTTCTAGATGAAAATATATTTTTTGCTATCAGGAAGGTTTTCTGAATCACCTCTTACAGTAATGTTCTAAAATTTCACAACAATCTGTCATGGGTTGACTTTTTAAAAAAATTACTTTATTGAGGTATGATTGACTACACTAAACTGTACATATGTGATAAATATATAACTTACCGGATTTGGAGATAAGTATAAGCCCATGAAACCATCACCACAATTTATGCCATAAACATATCCATCACCTCTAAAAGTTTCCTCCTGCTCCCTTTATTATTATTGTTATTATATTATTGTGACAAGAATACTTAACACAAGATCTACCCTCAGCAATTTTTAAGTATACAATACAATATTATCAACTATAAGCATTACACTGTACAGTAGATCTCTAAGACTTACTTATCTTACATAACTGAAACTTTATACCCTTTGATTAATACTTCTGCATTTCTCCCTCCCCTTAGTCCCTAGCAACCACTATTCCCTTCTCTGCATCTATGAGTTTGACTACATTAGACTCCTCGTATAAGTTGGATCATATAGTATTTGTCCTTCTGTGACTTGCTTACTTCACTCAGCATGTCCTCCAGGTTCATCTATGTTGTTGCATAGAGAAGGATTTACTTATTTTTGGAGGCTGAAAGATATTTCATTGTATGTATATATCATATTTTCATTATTCATTTATCTGTCAATGGACATTTAGGTTGCTTTCATGTCTTGATTTTTGTGAATAATGCTTAAATGAACATGGGTATACAGATACATCTTCAAAATCCTGATTTCAATTCTTTTGAATATATATCCAGTAGTAGGATTGCTAGATCTCATGGTAGTTCTACCTTTAATTTTTTGAGGAACTTCCAACTATGTTCCATGGTGGCTGCACCAATTTACATTTTCACCAACAATGTACAAAGATTTCTTTTTCTCCACACCCTCACCAATACTTATTATCTCTTACATTTTTAATAATACCCATCCTAACAAGTGATATTTCATTGTGGTTTTAATTTGCATTTCCCTGATGATTAGTGATGGTATGCACCTCTTCATGCACCTGTTGGATGTTTATCTGTCTTCTTTGGAGAAATGTCTATTCAGGTCTAAAAATCTTGCTGATTTTTAAATCAGATTATTATTATTTTTGTGATCTAGTTGTAGAAGTTTTTCACATATTTTGGATATTAACTGTCAAATGTTTGATTTGCAAACATTTTCTCCCATCCCATAGACTGTGTTTTTGTTTTATTTTCTTTGCTGTTCAGAAGTTTTTACTTTAATACAGTCCCTCTGTCCATTTTCAGTCTTGTTTCTTGTGTCATTTGTTGTCATATCAATGACATAATTGCCAAAGCCTATGTCAAATAGATTTTCCCCTGTGTTCTCTTCTGGGAGTTTAATGGCTTCAGGTCTTATGCTTAAGTCTTTATTTTGAGTTTATTTTTGTGTACGATGTAAGATAAGTTACTAATTTTATTCTTTTGCATGTGGATATCCAGTTTTCCCAATACCATTTATTTAAGGGACTATTGCTTTCCCAGTGCTTATTCTTGGCACCCTTGTAGAAGATCACCTGACTATATGTGCATTGGTTTATTCCTTGGCTCTTTATTCTGTTCCATTGTTCTATATGTCTGTTTTTTATTTTGATTACTGTAGCTTTGTACTATAGTTTGAAATCAGTAGCTTTTGTTTCTCCAGCTTTGTTCTTTTTGTTCAAAATTGCTTTGCCTATTTAGGGTCTTGTGCTTCTGTATAAGTTTTAGTATTTTTTTATTTCTGTAAAAATGCTTTTGGGATTTTGATATGGATAGAAATGAATTTGTAGATCACTTTTAGTAGTGTGGACATTTCAATAATATTAATTATTTTGATCCATGAACACGGTTTGTTTTTCTATTTCTATGTGTATGGCTTAATATAGTGAGGTGTTTTGTGCTGACCATTGAGTGTGCTCTTTCATTCAAAAGGTTCGTGTCCTTTACCTCTAATACTGTTGAGTCTCATTATTCATGGATTCCATGTTGAAAAATTCATCTACTCACTAATATTTATTTGTAACCCCTAAATCAATACTTGAGGCACTTTGGGGTCATTCACAGACATGTGCGAAGCAGCAAAGCTTGTGTTGGCAGATGGGGACCTTCCCAGCCTAGGCCATCCAAAACATTGTTGTGCCTTCTTGTTTCACTCCTTATACTGTAGGCAACTCTATTTTTCAAAGTCTATTTAGTTCCTCACTTATCATATTTTTTACCATTTTTTTAGTGATTTAACGGCCTAAGATGGCCCCTAAGTGTAGTGCTAAAGTGCTGTTTAGCATTACTTATACAAAAAAGCTGTTATATAGCTTACAGGAAAAATACTCATGTTAGATAAACTTCAAGCATGAATTATAGTGCTGTTGGCTATGAGTTCGATGTTAGTAAATCAACAAGATGGTACATATAGGAAAATGAAGACAAATTTTACCAATCTGTGTGTGAGACTGCTCCAGAAAGTAAGGCAACATCTACAGTGCATATTAAACTTACTTAAAAGATGGGAAAGCAGCTAAATTTGTGGATTCATGAGGTGATGACCCATTTTTAAAAAGAGTATTTGATAGCATTATTGTGAGGCTGAAAGCCAAAAAAAATGTATGGTCACATTACCCAGGGTCAGGAAAATGTTAAACCATTGGCAGCTGGTGCTGGCTTGCTGGCTTGCTGTCTTGCACATTTCAAAAGGAGATAGAGCATGAAAAATGTTCAACTTACAGGTAAGGAAGATTCTGCAAGTCGGGAGACTATAGTACAATCTCTAAAATACCTGCTAAGTGTCGTTATTCAGAAAAAGGGTTTTACGGAAGAGTAGATTTCCAACAATAAAAAGACTGGCTGGTTTATAAGGAAAGACCTTATTGGCAAATGAACCTATATAATGTGAATGGTATTTCAATTAATAAAAATGTGACCAGAGGCTTATATAAATATAACTCTGTATTCCTCCTAAGAGCAATGGGTCAGCATTTTCTAATTCAGTATCCACTGTTACTTTCTAGAACATTACTTGGTGAATAATGACAATCGACTGTACGTATAGTAGGAGTTTCAGCTAAAAATGAACTTTATAGTTCCCTTCCAAGTTAACCAAGATATAAGATTATTTCCTACTAATGCCATTAATTAAAAAACTACCACGAAAAAGAGTATTTAAGATGGACAGAAGATCTTTACTAACTCCAACACTAAGAAAGACTGCTAGAGTGTACAATTGGTTGAGCAGAAGACAAAGAAAGAGATCAAATGAGGTAGGATATAACTTGTCTATCAAAGAAACTATAGCGAACCCATAATATGAACAACATCAGGGACACTATCTATTGGTGATTAATATCAATTTACCAAGTGTTTATGTATCTATAATCTACTTAATAGAATCAATACATGAAGGATTATTTAGGAACTGCTCATCATCCTGATGACTTTTGTAAATTGGCTTGTTTCTTTTTCATATGGCAGCCCATAGCAACGAATATTTCTCCTGCATCTTGCTGGGGAAAAACAACTTGAGCCCACTGAGATGGTAGAAGATGGATGTCAGCAGAGTATATTGGGAAGAGTTAGCCTGGCAAAAGTAATCTTGAGAGGTACAGGATGGACATCTTAAGGTGTTTGGGCATGTGACATGCTCAAGGTATGATTCTTAAATTTATTTCTTAAAAGGGTAGAACTAGAAGCTCTAATTGAAAAGTTACAAAGAGAAAGATTTCAGCTAAATATTAGGGTTAAAATTTAACAGATATATTCATTCAACAATAAAATTGACTGCTTTGAGCCACTCTGTTTTTCCTTTCACTGTCATAATTAATCAGAGATAAAGTGGGATTTTGTCGGGGGGGGAAGGGTATAAAAGGAATTTTCCTTTGGGTAGAAGGATGTACCAAATTATGTTCAAGTTCCTCCTTGCTTTTCCAGTACAGTGTACTATTCTCATTATGAAAACTGTATTAACACAAGTCAATAAATAAATACTTAGATAATGAGCAATGTGAGTAGATAAAAAAAAGTTAGGTAAATATGACCTTTAATAAAACCCACTTGCTTTATATTCATAATTTGCTATGGGATACTGCTACATTTTTTGGAATAAAGAAACAACTTTTCTTTCAAATATGATCCAGTACAGAATTATAAAACAGAAAGAACTGAAGGGTGGATAGCAACAGTAACCACAGGGGTAATTGGGAGAAATAAAGGATGGATGCACAGGATTAATTAAATTACAAGTGCAATTACTTCAGGGGAAACTAAACACAGGCAACAGAACAAATCGTCATTCATCAATAACTGCATTTAATTCATTATCTAGAAGTTTAAGGGATTGGTCCTCTGGAGCCAGACAGAAATGAATTTATCTATCAGTACGACCATCTCTAATTTTGTGCCTTTATCTCTAAAGAGTAACACCTCTAACCCCTCACTTTTGCATTTGTAAAAACAAATAAATAAATAAATAATGACATCAAATTGCTATAAAGATTATATTAGATAACTCATATATAGGCCTTAGTACAGAACCAAGCACAGTGCCAAAGTTTCAGCAACAGCAATAATATCAATAATATTGACATCACCGTATCTGTCTAGGAATACCAGGAATGATTTCATTGAAATGATAGCAAAAAAGCAGGTTTCTAAAGAAAAGCTAAGCATTAGATAGATATGAAATGGGAAGAAGAAAATAGTCCTGGTGACTATCATAACCACAGCGGGGTAAAGAAACCTTATATTCTGTAAGAGTTGATGGAGTTTGTTTGCTAGTCTGATGACTGACTCCATAAAACCAACAGTAATGAAAATTCCACCTTTCCCATTGCTCAGAAAAAAAAAAAAAAGAAAAAAAAGAAAAAGTTCAGTGTCGTTATTGACTCTGCTCTTTTTCTAACATCCCACATTTGTAAAAAATGTTGTTTGCTCACCTTCAATTTTTTTTTTTTAAATGGGACTACTCATCACTACCAGCATTACCATGTCACCATGTCACCACCCTGGGCACAGAAACTTACATGATTTTTTGAAATACCTCATGCTAAGAAACCCTATCCAAAACTTTTAAATCAAAAGCACATTATGCCCTTTCAACATATTATAGGAACATTGCTTAACAAGCCCCATCAAGGAATATTTCATTTTGACCAAGACAGCCTCAATGTACCCCCTACCTTGACCATATTATACAGACTTCTTCCTGGCTCAAGGCCTCCAATTTCTCCTCTCTTGGAGCATTACTTTAGAAAACTTGTAAATTATTTCTATGTACTGTTAGGAATATATAATTTTATAAAAAGATTCTTGACAGTTTTACAGTATAGGAATATCTTTCTCAAGAATCAGGCAGCCATTTTAAAAAATGTAGTCATCAAGGAAGATAGAGACCCTATCTTCTAGCCTGTGTGGAAAGGCATGTGTCTTTGACGTTGTGAGAGGTAAATATTAACTTGTATTTCTGTTATTTTTTGTGAGAGGTAAATATTAACTTGTATTTCTGTCCAATAAAAAAGATGCCCTAAAAGGTTAAACAAATAATCATAGTAAATTTTAAGAAATTATTCTAAAATATAAAGGCTATTTTTGGTTTTAAAACCCCGAGAAAAACTAGGAAGAAATAAAAGATAATTTTCCAGGCCTCATAAAGCGCATGCAGAAAAATTCTACTACTAAAATTGTATTTAACAATGAGACAATTTTTCCCCTTAGTGTCAGAAACAAGACAAGAATGTCTGCTCTTACCACTTTTATATAACATTGTCCTTGGGATTCTAGGTAGTGCAATAAGACAAGAAAATAGAAGGCATCAAAACTGGAAAGAGAGATATAAAATTGTCTTTATTTAGATATTACACAATTGCCAATGTAGAAACTTCTATGGAATCTATGAATTAACTATTGGAACTAGTAAGTGAGTTTAGAAAAGTTATAGGATTTAAGGTCTATATTCTAATATCAGTAATATTTCTATGGACTTGCAACAAATAAATAAAAATTTTAAATTTTAAAATACCATTTAAAATGGCACTAAAAATATTGAATGTTTAAGGATATGTCTTCCATAAGATGAGTAACACCTATACACTGAAAATTGCCAAATTCTTCCAGAGAAATTTAAAAAATAAGAGGAGACAATGACCATGTCAATGGAACAAGAAACTCAATATTGCCAATTCTTCCCAAATTTATCTGTGAATTCAGTGCAACTTCAAGCAACATCCTCATAGGTTTTGTTTCATTTTTTTAGAAGTTGACAAAATTATTTTAAATTTCTAACAGGAATACAGGGGGCCTACAAAACTAACAATTTTGAAAAAAACAAATCATAGACACCTGTCAGTTTTAACTCTTGATATTTTTCTCCCTTGTCTCCCCTTTCTTCTAGCCCATCTTCTTATTCTTCTCTTCTTGCAACTCAGGTGTGTCAGATGTCAGACATCCTTGAATGTATCTTATATATTTTTGCATGCATTCAGTATCTTTATTATCTCATACTATCTCATAAATAATAAAATATTCCTATTTGAAATTTCCTAGAAGCAACATGCAGAGAAAGCTCAGAAAACTAAATTGTGAATACAGAATGAAATATAACACCCTAATCCTTGTAAAAGTACAAAGGACCAAAGGCATAAAATTTAACCCAGTGAAAAACATGGTGGAATTGTAAACATGAATAGTCACATCTTTCGGAGCCACGAAACTAGCTATTAGGGAGGGTATAAGAAAAGATGATGTAATTATATTGTACAGAGTTTCAGATATGATTTTAAAAGCAAGAATAACAGTGTAACTATCAGAAATAGAGGAAGTAACTAAGGGGAGCGTAAGAGAGAAATTTTCATCTATCATAGCAAGAATCTATAGAAATTGCCATACATTCACGGATAAAGAAATAAATATAAAAGAATATTATTAAGCATTATAGCGATAATCACAAGAACTGAAAACAGAAACAACCTAAAATTTTATATATTTCATGAGAGTCTTGGTTGTGAACAGAAGTATTAGATACCTTAAAATATGCATTTATGTATTATGCTTTTATTATTATGTTAATACAGTTTAAATATTAAGAATTGAATTTAAAAACGTATATTTATTTTGTAATGAAGCAACTGTTTTATAAGTCCTTGAATATAATATTTAAATAAAATAAATTATATAGCTTTCAAGGACATAAATAAAATAAAATGTTTTAATAAGGAATAACTATAATTCAATAAAACTATACTGCTTCACAGATAAATATATAGAATAATCAGAAATGCAGACAAATATGTATATAATAATGTTGTTTGCTACAATTTTTATAAAAAATAGAAAAATAAATGTTCAACAATGAGGAAATTCTTTAAAATATTATGAAATGCCAGCAGATCTTTAGAACTATGTTCTTAAAAAATTCCAAATTACATGAGAAAAAAATGGCTATATGGTAGCAGATTAAAAAATCACTATCAAAGTTTGTGTACACAAATAACACCAAATGACAAAGAAGAAATACTTACGTAAGATTTAATACAATCTTGTAAGCAGTTACCCTTGGTTAATAGAGCATGGGATATACATTTACCATTACAGCTTTCTATGATTTTAATTTTGTGTATAATAAACAAATAATACTTTTGTAACAAGACAAAATAATAATTATATAAATAAACATTTTTAAAAATACAATAACTAATGCCTAGAGCTCAGAATGATGCCACAAATCAGTTAGAATTTTTCAACTCACCAAGATGTTATTGACTTTCTGCCAACTGCTTGACTCAATTTTATATTGCTGCGCGCTTTATGTCAATGCTTTATTCACATGATGCTGGTTAATTTTCTCAGTGAACTCTGTGTCCTTGACGTCTCTAAAGTTTTGAATTGCAAAAGAGCTTGTGAATTAGACAAGAGCTAGTTCTCTGATCTCCTGACACTATGATGCAGATTTGAATTAGATTCAGAAGAAACTATGAAGCATGGGTAATGATAGCTCTTTTTAATATTGAAATAAAAATTATTTTTTCTCAGAAAATTGAGTGGAGAAGAGGCCAAGGAAATTTGATAGGCAGAAAGTAAAAATTTTATTTTTATGTGCATAAAGCTATTTCTTAGAGAAAACAATGAAAATGATACATTTGTTCAGAAAATTTAAATAACATATATAATAAAAACATTCTATAGTTTTGATATTTCAAGTGGACCCTTATTTGGGGATAAATTTCTATTTTGTACTTTATTAACTCTGCAGTGAAGACTCAATCTATTTCTGTTTTGTTTTTCAGTTTACACCTTTGGTGTATTGATGTTTTTGAAAATATAATAAAAATAAATTACTAGAAAAATGATCACATATCTATATCACGGCGATGTTAATTTCAATAAATTTCTAAATGTTTAATCTTATCTTCTAAACTTATCTCGTGAACTAGTAACAGTTCTCAGATCATCACAGTCCGAGACTGCCTTTCCTGTAACACTGCTCTCAATAATGTCAGATGTTCTTTCTTGCACGTATGAATGCAAATTCCCCTATTCACTTATTTAACAAGTTAAAAAAAAATAAATTCAAAGAGTGCATGCATTTTAAATGTAATTCATTTGTGCCTAACACTAATTTCCAGTTTCAGAAGGTCCTACATAAATATATTCAGTTGGGTTGCAGCTATTACTAGATAGCTGTAGATTAAAAAAATAAATAATGCAAGTTCAACGAAATACCTTCTTTGGAAATATGCAGATGCTTCTTGACTTACAATGGGGTTATGTCTGGATAAACTATTGTAAATTGAAAATTTCTTTATGTTGAAAATACATTTAATACACTTAACCTACTGAACATCATAGCTCAGTCTAGCCCACCTTCAACATGCTCAAGATGGCTGGGCGAGGTGGCTCACGCTTGTAATCCCAGCACTTTGGGAGGCCGAGGCGGGCAGATCACGAGGTCAGGAGATCGAGACCACGGTGAAACCCCATCTCTACTAAAAATACAAAAAATTAGCCGGGCGTGGTGGCGGGCGCCTGTAGTCCCAGCTACTCGGAGAGGCTGAGGCAGGAGAATGGCGTGAACCCAGGAGGCGGAGCTTGCAGTGAGCCGAGATAGCGCCACTGCACTCCAGCCTGGGCGACAGAGCGAGGCTCCGTCTCAAAAAAAAAAAAAAACAAAAAAAACATGCTGAAGACACTCACATCAGCCAAAAGCTTGGAAAAATCGTCTAACACAAAGCCTATTTTATAATAAAGTCTTGAATATTTCATGTGATATATTAAATATTGTATTGGAAGTAAAAAACCAAAATGGTTGTATGGGTACTCCAAGTACAGATTCTACTGAATGAGTATCACTTTTGCATCATCATTAAGCCAAAAAAATCCTAAGTTGAATCATGAAAAGTTGGGGATCGTCTGTAGTAGAAAATGTGTGTTCTTTGTAGAGACCACACAAGATAAAATTGAATGAGTACGTAGTTTTCTTTCATGATACATTTAGTCATGATTTGATATAATAGAAACAAGTAACTTTTTCCAGACTTACATATTTCCCATGCATACCTAAAATCTGCATGCCAAGGTTTCTCTCTCTCTCCTTTTCTCTCTGCCTCTCTTCTCTCTCCAATCATGCCTCCAAAGACTCAGAGAATTGATCCCAGGATCGCCCATCCCCAGTGCCACCCCATACCAAAATCAGCACATACTCAATCAAGTCTCACAGTTGGCCCTGCAGAACCCACATAAACAAAATGGCAGCCCTCCCTACATGTGGGCTTCAGATCCCACGAATACTATGTTTTTGATATGTGTTTGGTTAAAAAAAAGTTGCTTATAAGTGGACCCTGAAATTCAAGGGTTAACTGTGTGTGTATTTAGATATACATATATACAATTTTGTATGTATATACATTTATATATAGATACATGTGCCTATACACATGGTTATATGTATAATATATACACAGACAAACACAAACATGCTATATGCAATCTTCATAGTTGGGGTTGGGCTTGAGTTATGTCATTAACTAGCTGTGTGACAATGAACTTGACCATGAAAAGCTTTAATAAAACAATTATAATTATCAGAAAGAAAGCGTGATTAATGAGACATATTATGCAAATTCTCATCATAGTGTTTGGCCTTAGAAAATGCTCAATATATGATAGGCATTAGGATCATTATTGATACATTCACTGATTACTAGTTAATGAGTTTGCTCTAATTCAGAAGTAAACACAGCAGTCATATGTACACCAAATATACAGTTATGTATATGAATACTAGCAGAGTAAGTGATGTTTTAAGCTGTTATCAATGATTTCAATTTGCCCATGAACTGAATCCAGACTGGTGGGATGAGGGTCAGGGAGAAGAAGCTTTGAGGTAAAATACAATCAGAGATGGTGTGAAAGGATGTAGAATGACCTCTCCTCGACCCAAATTTCTTACACACTTCACATTTTGCCACCTATCAACCTTATAGTGATTTTGGCAGCATACATGAAACTTGAGTTTTATATGGTTTGAACCTCCAAATCACAGGGAAGCTAAGCACTTTAGCAATTTCACCCAGTGTTATTTTTATTATGATAAATTTTATTGCTTACTCCTATTTCTCACAACTCTGTTCAGCAGCAGGAAGAAAATGGCTACATGTGTGAGACAGAAGAAAGGATGCAATTCTAATAACAAAATCATCACAGTTATGAGTTTTATTTGCTTGTTATGGTTTAAAATAAAGACAAAAAATTATCTTCTAATGTTTCAGTTAGTTGTAATTTTCTGGAATCTGCATCTTCTTGCTTTTTAAGGAAAGTTACCTTCTAAGTTTAGATATTAAGATTCATTGGCTGGGTGCGGTGGCTCACACCTGTAATCCCAGCACTTTGGGAGGCCGAGGTGGGTGGATCACGAGGTCAGGAGATCGAGACCATCCTGGCTAACATGGTGAAACCCTGTCTCTATTAAAAATACAAAAAAATTAGCCGGGCATAGTGGTGGGCGCCTGTAGTCCCAGCTACTCGGGAGGCTGAGGCAGGAGAATGGCGTTAACCTGGGAGGCAGAGCTTGCAGTGAGCCGAGATCACGCCACTGCACTCCAGCCTGGACAAGACAGTGAGACTCTATCTCAAAAAAAAAGAAAAGATTTATTTTCGGCCAGGCACCGTAGCTCACGCCTGTAATCCCAGCACTTTGGGAGGCCGAGGTGAGTGGATCACAAGGTCAGGAGATCAACACCATCCTGGCCAACATGGTGAAAACCCCTCTCTACTAAAAATACAAAAATTAGCTGGATGTGGCAGCATGTACCTGTAATCCCAGCTATTCAGGAGGCTGAGGCAGGAGAATCACTTGAACCGAGGAGGTGGAGGTTGCAGTGAGCCGAGATCACGCCACTGCACTCCAGTCTAGTGACAGAACTAGACTCCAGCTCAAAGAAAAATAAAGATTCATTTTCATGCAGATTTTTATTTTGGGACACAGTGTCTGCTGTAGCTCTTTCAAAGATTCAAAAACTGTAGTTTCTATTACACTGCGTATTATGTTTCAGATTCCTAGCCTGTAGTTCTATTCAATCATTTGAAAACGTCGTTCTCTTAACACCCACCATTAATTTTGGTTCTATTTTTATATTTTCAACATCAAATGATTTATCACAAATCAGGAAAGACAGTAATCTTTTATCTCAATTTTCCTTCTACTATGTACCTAATATGTTGCCTGATTTCTTTTCAGCTATAAATGAATAAGCAATCTGTCCTTAGCTGCCAGTGTTCTTTCATAAAACTATCATTCCCTCATTCTGTTTCCTTAGATACTTGTATCTATTTCAAATTTTGACTTTTACTCCTTGATTTAGAGTCTCAAGATGAATCACTAGGGAGCCATTGTTTAAAATATAGTCATACATCACGCAATGACATTTCTGTCAACAATAGACCACATATATGATGATGGCCTCATAAGCTTATAATAGAGATGAAAAATTCGTAGTATCTAATGATGTTGTAGCTGTCATAATGACATAACACAACATATTACCTTTTATATGTTTAGGTATATTTAGAAACACAAACATTTATCATGGTGTTACAATTGCCTACAGTATTGAGTTCAGTAATATGCTGTACAGATATATAGCCAAGGATCAATAAACTGTACCATATAGCCCAGGTGTGTAGTAGCCTGTAACATTTAGATTCATGTAAGTACATAGAGTGTACTTACATGAGTACCACTCTATGTACTTACATGAATCTAAATGTTATATGCTACTGAACACACACAATACTGAAACTGCTTAATGATGCATTTCTCAGAACATATTACCATCAAGTGAATTATGACTGTATGTATGAGATTATAATAAGCTAATATGATGAAGTAGTAGAGAGTTGAACTTCTTGAGTTCTAACTTTAACTCCAACCATTTGGCTGAGTTAAAGCAATTACCTTGAGCAAGGTAATTAACTCGGCTTTCTCTTCTGTAAGGTAAGGATAATAATAGTACCTACCTTGTAAGGTTAAGGATTAAATGCTTTAATGCAAATTAAAATTATCCTGTGTTTGTACATAGTTAAATAATTTAGAAATAACAACTATTATTAACATCCTGTTTTCACACATGGTTTCTAAGGATGGAATCTTTACAATAAATTCAGGTCTCTACATCTTAATGGATCTTTTGGGAAAATATTAACTTCATATTGGCTTTTATATCTAATTCTAATCCATGATTACTCTGCATAGTGGAAATGGTGCTCAAAAGGTTCAATCTCTCTCCTGTGGTCACAGATCAGATAGCCTTTAATTTATTCTTCTCCAGTTCATTCTAGACTTAAGAATCAAAACTAAGTGACACTTACAATATGTAGTTGTGATGGCTTCTCTTTTGACAATGGTAAAATCTCTAAGAGTAAGAAAATAAGCATTGTATTTATAAGTATAGCCACGAGATTAAAAAAATCAACATCATCAAAAGCATAAGGGAACCTAAAATGGTTCCCCCATGCCTCTAATCCAGCCTCAAGGTCTGATTTCTAAGTACAAGCAACCCCTCAAATCTTACTGTACTCAAAAATTTACAGTAAAATTCTTCAACATTGCCCAATGAACGTCGACAGTTCTATATGAAACATGTCTTAATTTCTAGCATGCATGGTATAACCCTGGATCCATCAACAGTGCTCTTTGCTGTTTCTCAGTGATTTTACTGCCTTTCTTCTCTGATTTCAGTGAGAACCTACTGTCTCCAAAAGCTATCTGGGCAAGCTGCAAACCCTATGATTACAATCATGTCTTATTTTATTGTTTTTCTCTCTACTGCACTGTGAAGATATTGTGTTTTACACAAATTGAAGGCTTGTGGCAACCCTGTGTTAACCAAATCTATTGGCATCATTTTTCCAATAGCATGTGCTCAATTCATGTTCTATGTTACATTTTGGTAGTTCTCACAATATTTCAAACTTTTATTATTATTACTACTATATTTGTTGTGATGATCTGTGATCAGTGATCTTTGATGTTACTTTTGTAATTGTTTCCAGACATCACAAACCATACCTACATAACATAGCAAACTTAACAAATGTTGTGTGTGTTCTGAGTGCTCCACCAACTGGCTGTTCCCTCATTTCTCTCCCTCTCTTCAGGCCTCTCTATTTCTTGGAACACTACAATATTGAAATTAGGCCAATTAATAACCCTACAAGGGCCTCTAAATTTTCAAATGAAAGGGATAGTCACACATTTCTTATTTTAAATCAAAAGCTACAAATAATTAAGCTTAGTAAGGAAGGCATGTCAAAAGCTGAGATAGGCTGAAAGCAAGACTTCTTGTGCCGAACAATTAACCAAGTTGTGAATGCAAAGGAAAAGCCCATAAAGGAAATTAAAAGTGCTACTCCGGTGAATATACACAGGTGATACAAAAGAGAAACAGCCTTATGGTAAACATGGAGAAAGTTCAGTGATCTAGATAGAAGATAAAATCATTCACAACATTACCTTAAGACAAAGCCTAATCCAGACAAAGATATTAACTCTCTTCAATTCTGTGAAGGCTGAGAGAGAGATGAGGAAGCTGCAGAAAAAAAGTTTGAAGCTAGCAGAGGTTGGTTTATGAGGTTTAACGAAAGAAGTCATCTTTATAACATAAAAGTACAAGGTGAAAGAGGAAGTGCTGATGTACAAGCTGCAGCAAGTTATCCAGAATATCTAGCTAAGATAATTGATGAAAGTGGCTGTAATAAACAACATATATAGTAAAATATCAAAAAAACAGCCTTCTTTTGGAAAAGATGCCATCTAGGACTTTCATCATTAGAGAGAAGTCAATGATTGGCTTCAAAACTTCAAAGGACTGGCTGAAACTCTTGTTAGGGGCCAATGCAGCTGATGACTTAGAGTTAAAGCCAATTTTTATTACCATTCTGAAAATCCTAGGGCTTCTAAAGGATGGGATTAGCATAATAATTAACATATTAATAATTATGCTAAATTTACTTTGACTGTAATCTATAAATAGAACAAAAAACCCTGGATAACAGCACAGATGTTTACAGCATGGTTTACTAAATATTTTAAGCCCACTGTTGAGACCTATTGCTCAGAAATAAAGATTTACTCCAAGTATTACTTCTCATTGACAGTGCACCTGATCACCCAAGAGCTCTGATGGAGATGTACAAGATTAACGTTGTTTTCATGCATACTAATACTCCATCCATTCTGCAGCCAATGGATCAAGGAGTAACTGTACTTTCAAGTCTTATTATTTAAGAAATACATTTAATAAGGCTATAGCTGTTGTAGATAGTGATTCCTCTACGGGTCTGGACAAATTACATTGAAAACCTTCTGGAAAGGATTTAGCATCCTATATGCCATCTAGAACATTTATACTTTATGAGAGGAGGTCAAAATTTCAACATAACATGAGTTTGGAAGAAGCTGATCCCAACCTTCATGGATAATTTTGAGGTGTTTATGAATTTGGAAAAGGAAGTTGTTACAGATATGCTGTAAACAGAAAGAGAACTACAATTAGAAGTGGGGTCTGAAAATGTGACTGAATTACAATCTCATGATAACACTTGAACAGATAAGAAGTTGCTTCTTAGATATGAGCAAAGAAAGTGGTTTCTTGGGATGAAATCTACTCCTGGTAAAGGTGTTGTAAACATTGTTGCAATAACAACAAAAGATTTATACTATTCCATAAACTTAGTTAATAAAGCAGTGGTAAGGTTTGAGGATTGACTCTAATTTTGAAAGAAGTTCTACTGTGAGTAAAATGCTATCAAACACATCACATGCTACAGAAAAAAAGTTTCATGAAAAAAGGTATCAATCAATGTAGTTAAACTTCACTGTTGTCTTCCTTTCAGAAATTACCACAGCCACTCCAACCTTCAGCAACCATCACCCTAATTAGTCAGCAACCATGAACATCAAGGCAAGACCTTCCACTAGCAAAAAAAAAAATTATGACTCGCTGAAGGCACAGATAATCATTAGCTTTTTTAGAAAAGCAATAAAGTATTTCTAATTAAGATATGTTCATTTTTTCTAGACATAATGCTATGACACCCTTACTTAACAGACTATAGTGTAGTGTAAACATGATTTTTATATGCACTAGGAAACTAAAAAATTTGTGTGACTCACTTTTCTGTGATATTCCTTTTATTGCAGTGGTCCAGAAGTAACCCCATAATATCTCCACATCATGCTTGTATTAAGAAAGCTGTATAAATCATTCTTTTGACTATGTCTACGGCTTAATAGAGGTGTCAATGAATGTATAGACATCAAATTTGTCATAAGAAATTATAAGGTTAAGTCCATGAAGTGATTTTCATTTGATGAAATGGAAGAGAATAAAGAAAGAGAAGTATTTTGTATGTATCTTCTGAAATAAACAAAAAATTCACCCTGGCAATTTACCAAAATCTACAGAAAAGGAAAAAGGAAACAGTAATGATTTGACCAATTTTAAAGTTTTTGGTCTTATCACCTGACTTCCTACTTCATCCATAGTAGCCAACTTGAAGGGACTCCAATTTACCAAAATTGAGATCGTTTAAGCCCTCAAATAAAAAAAAAAAAGAACATAATACATTATAAAATGTAGGAAAAAAAGAGTAGAAAAACCTGAGTCTGTACCAATAGTAATAAATACAAAATAAATAAATAGTATAGAAGCTGGGGCAGGCTACTCCTCACAGCAGAATGACTGATGCTGATTGGCAAATATGGAGAGAGTGCTAGAGTTGGATAATAATCACTTGGTAATCCTCAAAGGAATTATTACTCCACATATGCATCATCAACAGATGCTAAATCTTGGGGAGAAATTTTAGTAGTGAGCAGAACATTTATATAGTTCTAAATTATCTCTTGACGGATTGCTTATTAGTTGCAGGGGAAAAATTAGTAGCTATACTTTGTCAAGGGCAACACCTTGATCAGATGATCAAAGTTAATATCACCAATGAGGGGCAGATTGACGTTCTGTAACTTCTGATGTGATACCCTAAAAACTACATATGGTCATTTTTATGTAGCATCACGTTCTAGCTAGGAATGTAAAATCTAATTATGAGTGAATGAATGAATCTAATTATGAGAAAACATTAGAGAAACCCAAAATGAGGAATACTTTATTTTCAAAGGTGACTGTATACTTCAAAAGTTTCAATGCAATAAAATGTAAGGAATAGCTAAGAACATGCTCTAGGTTAAAGAGAGATTATAACTAATGTAGTATGTAATCTAAGACTGGATTCTCACTGGAAGAAAACAATATATTAAGTAGGACACTATTAGGGTAAAAAGTTGAAATATGGATAACAGATTTGATAAAACTACTACATTAAAGATAATTTGTTCAGGTTGATAACTGTCTTTTTACTCTCTTATGTAAGAGAATAATTGTATTCTTAGGAGATTCCTTGTATCTAGAAGATATATTAAGTTATTCTTAAGTGGTTCAGATATGATATTATACATGGATTGATAGATTAGGTAGATAATTTATTAATTTTCTATTGCTACATAAATTACCACAAACTTTGTAAGTTAAAACAACAGCCATAGATTCTGAACACATTCTGTAGGTCAGAAATCCAGGCAGGCTGAACTGAGTCTTCTGCTTTTTCTTGCTATGCCAAAATCAAGAAGTCAATAAAGCTACCTTCCTTTCTGGAGGCTCTGAGAAATAATTTGCTTCCAACCTCATTTAGGCTGTTCACGAAATTCAGTGTCTTATGGTTGTAGAACTGAGGCCCTATTTCTTGCTGGCTGTCTACTAGGAAACATTCCCTCAGCTCTTTAAAGCTACTCACATTCCTTCATAGATGATCCATATTCAAACTCACAATGATACATGGGATCCTCACACTTTTAAACTCTCTGATCCTTGCTTCTACCATGTGTTTCTGACTTCTGACTTTTAGGGGACTATCTTGCAGGTGCAGGAAATAATAACAATAATACACATTTACTGTCTGCATTGAGGAAAACTGGCCATAAACTATGCTATATCTATGACCCAAAAGGATAATAGCTGCGTCTTAAAAGTCAACTGACTTGGGACTTTAACTACAACTGAAATCTCTTCACAGCAGTACCAGTATTAATGTTTAATTGAATGGACAAAAGTCAGGTATTTGGGGGCTAGGGGGAGGGCATCTTTAGAATTCTGCCTACCTTAGAAAAAGATAGATAATAGATTAAATGGATGGGTGGATGGATGGATAGATAGATGATAGATAGATAGATAGATAGATAGATAGATAGATAGATAGATACAAGATCATACATAGACTAGGACTGCCTAATGCTGCTAATTTTATCAGTTTTTTAAAAAGATATTTCGAGTGCCCTAGGCTTTAAGAGACATGAGACAAAAATGCATAATATTTCAAATGGATGAAGGTGGACAACTCAATGGATATTCCT
Organism: Symphalangus syndactylus; assembly: GCF_028878055.3. Classification (NCBI taxonomy): domain Eukaryota; kingdom Metazoa; phylum Chordata; class Mammalia; order Primates; family Hylobatidae; genus Symphalangus; species Symphalangus syndactylus. The sequence goes on from NC_072426.2 coordinate 32,008,251, forward strand.
GTTTGAACCAACTTTAGCTTGTAAAAATACTGTCTAAGAAGTCTGAAACATGACGTACTCCACCAGGGTCTGTGGGTAACAACAGGCAAAGAGAAAGGTCATGGGTTTGTGAGAAATCAGTCAGAAATGGTGCCACCTGTGTCTGGCATTATGTAATACAAAAGATTCCAATTTGCATGGGAGGTTGGGATCTCTAAAAATCCCATTAAACCTTCCAATGAGAAAGAGTTAGTGTCTGGAAATCTTCCCAGTCAGATGGCATGACAGACAAGAAATAATAGGAAAAAGCTTCAGCTATAATAAGTAAATTTTTGAAGTCCTGGTTTCCTTTCATCTATCCTCCCTTTCTGATCCTGAAGGAATTAGAAGTCATACAGTGAATAAGGAGGAAACAAAAGCATTATAAGTTCTGTAGGCTAGAAGGGCATATATAACTTTAATGCTTGAGGAGATATTCTGAATCTTTAAAGTCAGAGATATCGCATAGTTTGTGGCCAGTTTTCCTCAACACAGACAGTAAATGTGTACTACTGTTATTATTTCCTGCACCTGCCAGAAAGTCATCTAAACTTGAAAGGGAGAAGCAAAAGTCAACATATCCACACTGCTCTCATTCTTTTGATCTGTTATAATCTTGGTAAGCTATGTGTTTTGGGGGACATTATGGGTAACTATCAGATTAATTTGGATCTTGAAGGGTGATTTAAGCAAAATATTTAGAGTAGAAAATAATTATTGTTTTTTTTTTATTTTTTATTTTTTATTTTTTTATTTTTATTTTTATTTTTATTTATTTATTATTTTTTTTTTTTTTGAGACGGAGTCTCGCTCTGTCACCCAGGCTGGAGTTCAGTGGCGCAGTCTCGGCTCACTGCAAGCTCCGCCTCCCGGGTTCACGCCATTCTCCCGTCTCAGCCTCTCCGAGTAGCTGGGACTACAGGCGCCCGCCACCACGCCCGGCTAATTTTTTGTAGTTTTTTAGTAGAGACGGGGTTTCACCGTGGTCTCGATCTCCTGACCTCGTGATCCGCCCGCCTCGGCCTCCCAAAGTGCTGGGATTACAAGCGTGAGCCACCGCGCCCAGCCAATTATTGTTTAATAACAGAATAGCAATTATTGAGGGCTTGGACATGACTCAATCATATCATTTATGTTTTTTCTTTGCCACTTCTAATCCAAATAACTTTGTAAATTTGGAAGAAAATAAATGCTACAAGACTAGATAGAGAGATAGATGATAGATAGATAGATAGATAGATAGATAGATAGATAGATAGATAGATAAAATACAAAAGCACTCAGGCTACAGAAATTACTAGACCAAATCACAATAATGTTGCTCTGGGCCATCTGCCAGATCAACCAAACCATGTTGTTATGGGGAGTAAACTCTGACATACTAATTGTTCTTGGTTGCTTTAGCATAGTTTTGATAAGCAAGTAAATTATAAGCCATATAAATTATAATGCAAAATTCCTGACAACATATCCAGAGGTGGTAATTTGAAGGAAAATAGATCTTTTGATCAAAAGGTCTACTAGACCTTATAAAGTAATTATTAGCTATCCTTTGGAATCCATTTATATTTGGACACATTGTTTATCATTGCATTTTGAAGAAAATGATTAGTCTGAAATGGTTTTCATGCAAGCTCATGACTCAATTGCAGTTTTATCTTAATTTCCCATTATAAAGAATGTGTTAATTTTAATTCCTAGAGATCTTACCTGTAGTATGAATAGAAGAGTAAGAACCTCATTTACAGATATTACTCTTTAGTATAGTGGGATCAGCAGGTATCTGTGGGAGAAAATCCATAGGAAACATCTGAAATGGCATTGAAGTTTCTCAGTATCCTCAAATTGAATTTTGAAAAGTATGTTTCCCTTTACCATAAAATATTTAAAGTCAATTTATTGGTTTATGTCTATTAATTATGTATAAATGTATAATTAGTTGTAAATATGGTAGCAAATATGAGAATGCTTTCATTTTGTCTTACAGACTCAGAAATACTTTATACTAAAGATTTAAAATCAGATCTGAAACTATAAAACCACTAAAGGAAAACATAAGGGAAATACTTCAGGACATGGGTCTGGGCAAAGGCTTTATGGATATGACTTCAAAACCTCAGGAAAGAAAAGCAAAAATAGACACATGGGATTATATCAAACTAAAAAGCTTCTGCTAGCAAAACAATCAACAGAGTGAAGAGACAGCCTGCAGAAAAGGAGAATATGTTTGCAAACCATTCATTTGACAAAGTTCATATCCAAAATATAGAAAGAACTAAAACAACTAAAAAGTAAAAAAAGCAAATAATGTGATTTAAAAATGGGCAAATGATCTAAATAGATATTTCTTGAAAGAAAGCATACGAATGGTCAAGATGTATATGAAAGATGCTCAGCATCACTAATCATCAAGGAAATGCAAATCAAGCCACAATGAGACATTATCTCACTCCAGTTAAAATGGTTATTATTAAAAAAATGAAAAATAACAAATGCTGGCAAGAATGAGGGAAAAAGGAAATTCTTACATACTTTGGGTGGGAAGGTAAATTAGTACAACTATTGTGAAACACAGTATGGAGTTTCCTCCAAAAACAAAAAATAGAGCTACTGTATGATCTAGTACCCCACTACTGGGTATTTATCAAAAGGAAAGGAAATGAGTATGTCAAAGAGATATCTACTCCCATGTTTATTACAGCATTCTTCACACTAGTTAACAAATGTGCATCAGTGGATGAATGGATAAAGAAAAACTTGTATATACACACAGTGGAATACTATTCAGTCTAAAAAAATGAAATTCTATCATTCATGGAAACATTGATTATCCTAGAAAAACATTATGTTAAGTGAAATAAATCACACATAGAAAGATTAATACTGCATGTTCTCATTCACATGTGGGAGCTAAGAAAATAGAGCTCGTAGCAATAGAGTAGAAGTTACTAGAAATTGGGAAGGGAAGGAAGATAGGAAGAGGTTGGTTAATGGATACAAAATTGCAGCTAGATAATAAGAATAAATTCTAGTTTTCTATATTACTGTAGGGTGACTGTAGTTACCATTAGTTCCTTATATATTTTCAAATAGCCAAAGAAAAGATTTTGAATGACCCCAACACTAAGAAATAATAAACTTGTGTGGTGAGAGATATGTTAGTTACCTTAACTTGATCATTACATATTGTATACATGTATTGAAATATTCCTCTGTACCTCATAAATATGTATAATAATTACACACGAATTAAAACATTGTTCAAAGCTATTATAAGAATCACTGGCTCTTTAAATTTATATTCAGGCATCAGCCCACTTTATGCAAAATGTAAACTTGCCTACAGTAAAAAAATGCAATTTGGTTTTATAAAATATTTAAAGTCAACTTATTGGAATTATGTCTCTTCATGGCCAAACAAAATCGAAAGCATCCTGGACTTAAAAGGCATATTTTAAATCACTTTGCCCTAATCATTCTGATGAAATTGAAACCACTGCAATTTCATTTATATTACTATTCGAAAATAATTTCACTAGAAAAATTCACCATATCAAGATTAGTAATATCATTTTGAAATGAAATATTCAAGACTGGCACAAGTAGAAAAGAGGTCAAATTAAGTCATGCAGCCTAGAGGAAAGAACTTAATGTCAGTAGCCAGGTTACTTGGAATTTCAGCCTCTGCTAAGCTAGGGAGTTGTAATTTATGTGCCTCATTTTCCTCATCTCCAAGACAGGAAAACCAGTTCTCCCGATCTTCCTCACAGGATGGTTTGAAATATCGCTTTAGATCACAGAATAGTGTGAGTAAATGCTCACAATACAATCCTAAGTAAAAAGGGTGAAATATAACATGATATACACATATCACTCCAATATATAAAGAGAAATGGACACATGCACCTGTACAAACACATATGTATAGCTAAGAGACAAGACAGAAATATTACAATGATTATCTCTGGGTGATAGATTGTGACTGACTTTTTTTCTCTTTATAGGGTTAAGAGAATCCAATATTTGGAAATAAGGCAATTGAGTAGGAGATCATAATCTTTCAATGTCATACGCAGACATTGTTTAACAGATTCTGCCAAACATTTTTCACTTTATTTGTCATTTGAGTAGATCTCAGTTTAGCTGTAGTAAAAATGATAGCCCCCAAAATTGTGGTATTGCCTTCTGGAGCACAAATCAGGTTTTTATCAAACCTGCCAGTTTTATTCTAACATTCTTTCTATTTATTCCTATAAATATCCAGTTCCTCAAATGTTCTTGGAATCAGCTTTATCATCTTACTGGTTCTCTCACTAATCAGTTAAATAAAATGTTGACACGTGTTCATTTTATAGTTGTATGAGTCATACTTTGAAAAGTATACTTTGGGCCGGGCGCGGTGGCTCACGCTTGTAATCCCAGCACTTTGGGAGGCCGAGGCGGGCGAATCAGGAGGTCAGGAGATCGAGACCACGGTGAAACCCCGTCTCTACTAAAAAATATAAAAAATTAGCCGGGCGTGGTGGCGGGCGCCTGTAGTCCCAGCTACTCGGAGAGGCTGAGGCAGGAGAATGGCGTGAACCCGGGAGGCGGTACTTGCAGTGAGCCGAGATTGCGCCACTGAACTCCAGCCTGGGTGACAGAGCGAGACTCTGTCTCAAAAAAAAAAAAAAAAAAAAAGAAAAGTATACTTTGGCAGAGCCTTTCAATATTTTCTAAATTCTCATTGTGCCTTCAATAAATCATATTTTTAAATTTTGGATCACTGCTGGCATTGTATTTTGAAAACTTGAAAGCATTATATTAAGTGAAACATATTAACATAATGCAGAGGAGGTAATAAGTGGTAATAAAAATGAATTAATGTCTCTCTGAATATACCATCACTGCCAAATACTAACTGTGACCTAGGGAAAAAATACTAACAAAAACTTCTTTACTGCTCTAGGATTCAGTTTTCTCTTCTCTAAATTAATAACAACTATATTATTATCACAAATTTCTATATTTAGCAAAATATTAACCAGCCCAGTGATAGCTCCCTAAATCTTGTTTCTTTCAGGTGGTTACTTTTTCAGGTCCTCATAGTACTCAATTTGCAAGCCATTTTAATACAGATAGACCAGGTTCAGCTTATATTAAATATAATAAAACGTGGATACTTTCATTCCCTTTATTAGGCCTTGCCAAATTGATGGGCAAACCCCCCTGTCCTCTATATTTCAAAAGGAAATCTCTGAGAGAAATTTCAATGTGGTATTCATAAACCCTTCAACATATAATTTGGGTCAACTCCTAATTCACTAAAGGGGTGTCCACAAGGGAAGTAAAATAATTAGATAATCAAGGATACATTAAAACATGGTCCTGATGGACAGGTAACCAGAATTTGACAGCAGTTGTTACAACAGAACTGAGAAGAAAATAGATAAGTAAATTATTTAACAAACCAAAGCCTTCTAAATTAGTGGGCACCAAATACACTTAGTCACTGTAATCACACTGGACCCACACAGACTTACTAAATTAGCACCTATGAGGATAGTGTCAAATAGAAGTAGTCTCTATCTACTTCTATATCTCATCTGTATTTTTAATAGTTCTGCAATAAGCTTAATTATCAGCCTGGTACTCTAATTTAATTAATCAATCAGTGGAAGAGTGTAACACTGTATTATAGTCCCTAGATTAAAATGGCAGACTGTTTCACTCATTTATTCAACAGATATACTTACTTTGTGTCAGGCTTTCTGTCATGATTATGTTATTCCACTAAACTTTGAAGATTTTCTGTCATAATCATTGGAAGACTCGAACCATTCTAAACAGACAGTTTGATTTATTCTAAAACAAATGGCGCTCAGTATACCAATTAAGACAAGAGAAATGTCTGTTGTCTTCCAAACATAGTTAGTATTTAACAACAATGTAACATTCCTGAATAACTGTCAATAATCTTATCAAGGTACCTTGAGAAAATCAGGCTGTTATTCTTAAGATAATTCAACTACTGATATTCATTATTATCACTACATTAAGACCGACTGCCTTCTAGGTAGAAGTAGTTACCTTCTTAGATTGGTATCTTTCTTCAGACCTAGTTCATTTTTACACTTTCTCTGCCAAACGAAAGAAAATTATCTATTAAGTGAACAGAACATGACAAGCTTTTTAAAAACTTGTTTTTATCTATGGCTCAATTAAAATGATCTTCTGGATTAAAAGGCAAATCCCAGTAAACCATCCTGAGTTTCCTTTTCCCCTAATCAAACTAGAGTATAAAACTTTTGAGAGCAACCTATTTTTGTTTCTCCTTATTCACACCTCACTGTTGCCAAGACTGTAGTATACTCATAACTTCTTGTTGACTTGGCATAATGCAATGTCCCATTTTGCATGTCTTAGCTATGTTGTCAGACATCTTAGTTTTTCTAAAATAACCAACTTATTAAGCAAAAGAAAGATTTGGATTAGTTTGCTCTAATAGCTTCTCTAAAAAAATTGATTGAAACCATGTTTAGGGAAAGAGAGTGAGAGACAGACAGTGATAGTAAGAGAAGAGAAGAGAGAGTCATTGTAGATGAAAATCAATTACATTTATTTCCACTGCACAAAACTTGCTCACTTTAGTCTTCTCAAAATGTTTTTCAAAATTCCTTGATTTTGTGCTTACACCGTCCTGTGCAGGTTTACATTTTTACTTAGAATAAAATTCCTGAGTAAGAGCTATATTTCAGCAAAACATCTTCGCCAAATGGCAAAAAAAATGGAGAGAAATTAAAATTCTGTCGCTGGGTCAATAATGAAGTTTGAACAGGTTGATGAAACAACATAAAATGCCAATGTAATTTTGTGGGCAAGAATAAATGAATATTGAGGGTCTTTGGCAAAATTGAATGAATCATCAATTTAGTTAAATGTTTCACAACTCTTTCTAGTTTTATTTAATACATTTGCAGGAAGTAGCGATTATAGAGAGAGCAAAAAGAGCAGAAAAGAGACCTGTTCTCTCATTTTTTCTTGGTCAGCTTAATCTTCTAATATCACAGGATTATAAAGTAGGAGAGCACAAAGACTGGAAAGCCATCAAAAGCTGCACACTACGTATTACTGAATCTACAGAAATGTAGTGCAGTGAGTATTCTTGTAACAAAGACACCAGTAACAGAATTTTTAAATTGCTCATTTAATCTAAATATACATTTTAAAAATAAGTACTTTCTTTGGTACACATAACTAAGGAACAAATGAATTTTATATTTGTTTTGCTTTAGAGTTTATAAAGTATTTTTAGCTGTAGTATTTCATTTGGGCCTCATAACAAATTTGTGTTTCAAGACAAGGCTTACCATCTTCATCTGACAAATAGAGAAATGGATGTTCACAGTAATTTAATAGTCAAAGTACGACTGTAACTTATATCTTCCAACACCCAGTCTCATGAAATTTCTAAGAGTTTTCATCTATTTACTATTTTTTAATCTAAAAAAGAGTTTTTAAATCTATGCACCTCATCACACATGATGAGCATGTCTATCAAAGTTTGAAAACACTTTCAGTACAAAATAATAAATTTGGGTGGAAGAACAAGTAAATACATCTCGAAGAATTTAACTTTTGTGTTCTTACATAAAGTTTTTATTGAAATATTACATATACATTAATATGCAGAAAAGTACTCAATTTTTACATCTACAGCTCATGTATTTCACAAAGTCAATACAACACCCAGATTCAGACTCAGACCATTACCAGCAGATCAGCAACCTTCCCCTTACCATTTTCTAGTCACTGCATCCCCAAGGATAATCACTATCCTGACTTCTATTACCATAAACTAGACTTAGAACTTTATGTAAATGGAAGTATGTAAGTTATTTGTATATAGTTTCTAAATCTGTACTCTTCAATATACCTCAAAAGCATTATTTCTTCCAAAAGTAATCCTGTTTATTAACTATATTCTATATACCCAATATTGACTTTTATGTAAGATCTGTCTAGAATTTTCTAAATTCTAGACAAAGTCTTTGTCTGCCAAGCTTAATTTATATTGTTCCATAAAGATGAGACATTGTCCTGCATGTTTCTCACCCCTTTACCATGTGTCTACAGAACCAGTACACCATCTGCTCAAACTAGGGCAGCCCGAAGTTTAGACATTCAACTCTGCTTCCCATGTCAACCCTGTACCCATTCATCAGGGCCTTTTAATTATCTTCTTTAAGTATTACTTCTCATGACAACCCTTTGCCCATTCATCAGGTCCTTTAATTATCTTCTTTAAGTATTTTCCCTTTGAGAAACCAGTATTTATTTAACAAGGAATTTTTATGCCTTAGTCATAAGATATTAATAATGTGGATATTTTCAACAATATACTAGGTAAAAAAGAAAAATGGATTAAAGAAAGAAGAATTTCAGCTGCTACCGATTTGTACCTTAAGGATAGATTTTTTCAGATTTCTCATTCTACCCTGAAAGTTGTTATTAACGGATCAGAAATGAGAATAACTTCCATTAGCCTTACATATTGGTTGATTGGTCACCTATTGAATAATGTTGCAAAAGCCTAGATCATAACCAAAAAGCATTCAATCATCTTGCGGTGTTTTAACAACTATCATTATATTCAGTTGTTTTACTGGCCTCAAACATGCTAAGGTCTAAGGACATAGACCATCTGCAAGACTGGAACAGTGTCAAACAGGGAGTGTTATAATTTAAGTTAACATTAAGGTTTTTGTTTTAACAGTTATCTCCCTCCTAAGAGACAGCACACATAATAAAAGAATATAGAGCTGTAAATCAGTAAACATAAGTTTGAATTCTGGGTCCAGTGATTTCTATGTGGAAGCATCATGATTTTACAAATCCCACTTTTTATAAATGTCAATTGTCAGTAATGGATACAAATCTTGTCTATTTTATTTGAGTTCATATCTTGTACTTCTTTTCTATGTTCACAGGTTTGGGCATATATATATATGTTTTATGAATATTTATTAATAATGAAATTACCATATCCTAAAGAGGGCAATTTGAAGAATAAATTCAAATTCAGGCAGTAACTATACAATATTTTTTTCACAGTAGTTACATAATATTTTCTGAAAACATTTAACAACAATTGAATTAGACACGAGTGACACTAAAAGTCTCAGTATTGCATTGGGAAAAAGAGAAGTAGTTGGCCATGTAGGTCTTTGCAATGTCTCAGTGAAATAACTCAGATGAGGTAAGTGAAATAACAAAAAAAAAATTGTTTTTATTTCTATTCCACCAGTCTATCTTTTACTGAATAAAACAGGAAGCATATGTGAGTAAATAAAATTCAACACCTAGACTAAAACAATAATTGCTGGCAAAAATTCCTCACATTGTACCAAAATTCTAACAGAATGCATTTCTTCCAAGCTTATATCACTTGCATCTGCAAATGCAAATGAACATCAATGAAGTTGGTGTTGAAGTTATTTTACACCAACATTTAAATGACCATAGATGTTTGACTAAGAATTTAACTATTATCTTCAAAAATATTTTCAAGAATTGCCATGCAAAGGCAAAATAGTATTCAAACACCATGTGCAATAGGTCAGTATATCTTAAGTTTATATACACAGCTTTAAAGCCTGAAATCAGATTTATACTGAAATTCTTATTTAAAAAAAAAGTTGGGTATGTGTTCATGTTTGGAGGTCTGATGACATGCAGAAAACTGTAAAGGAAATTACATCTAGGAAAAAAAGTGTAAATCTAGAATACAGCACAGTGTCATCTGTAAAAAGCTTCATAACGGGACAGATGATTAAGCAGCATTTTATTTCAAAAAGAACACATCAGGTAAAGTAAAACCCCTAAACTAACCATGCCCAAGAAGAGCTGTCCAAGTCCATGGTGCTGAGTGTTTCTATATTTCAAACTGCAATTTAAACTTTCCTAATGAAAATCTTTCTTGCGTAGACTCACATTTTCAGCATTCTTAAGGAATCATAAACAGTATTTTAACTGTTTTGATGACTTGGGATTATTTGGGGTACACTTCATGCAATATTCTTAGTAGCTCTTACTTCTGGATTACTGGGGTTTTGTATATTCTCTATTTTTTTCTTACTTTTTGACCTTTTCTTTCTCTCAGATATACCTTCTTGCTGCTGTTTTGTATGTAAATATCACCATCTTCTAATCTTCTGCTTCTAGAGAATTACCATGGGTAGTAGAAAGGCTGCACATGAATTCAGACAAAACTTGGTTAAAATCTCTTCCCTGACAGATTTAGAGTCACTTTCATCATCCTGATAAGCCTGAATGTACTCATAATGTAAAAGTGGAGGTACAGCCTATCCCATAGGAAGGATTAAATTTGAGTATTAAGAAACGATACATGAAATGCAAAGCAAAGTCCCTCTCATAAAGGAGACTTTAATATGTTAATTTGATTATGCTTCCACCTCTAATCTGCAATCATTTAAAGAGCCATGTAATGAGGTGTGTCAAACTGATATTGCAGTGAATATTTTCTAGCCTTCTTGGTGTCCAAGTGCATAAATCCCCTATTTGACCTTCATTCTCACCTTATGCATATGTCTCCTGATATGCAGTCTGAGCACACAAGAAACATAGTAGCGATGCAAGTCACACTGTCTGTTTGGGGGTATTAGGATATGCTCACTAATCCACTTATTAGCAAAAATGCTTAAGACTTTTTTATAATTAGCATGCCAATCTAAGAGGTCAGTGTCACCAAAAAACAGGGATATGGATAAATAATACACTATTTTTTTTTCCTGGCCAGTAGCAATTTCTTTGTTACTTTACTATGTTGTTAACACTACGATTTTTTTTAAAAAAAAGGAAAGTAAAATTTCTCATCAGGTGTTTTCTTAACAGCTATCATAATAGCCTGGAGAAAATTTAGATTTAAATTCATAATTAAATTTTAGAGATATATATGTATGTGTATTTAATATTTTAGCATATTTTACTACAAAAATTTTTCTTATGTTAGAATTGGCAGAATTAGAATAATTACGAAATAACCTATCCTTGACTGTGACAATTCATTTCCCTAGTACTGGATTAATCCACATAAAGCCTGCAGCCCAGTTTTTATCTAACCATAGAAATCAACTGAAACTTTTACTGAAATTATGCATATCCCTATGCCTTACTTAGCAGTTTCTGTTTCACTAGTAGATAAACTAAGATTCTCTTTAAAAAGACTTAAAGTACAGTGGATAAAAAGAGAATTTATAATAATGCATTTGGTTAGTGAGAAGTGTATAATAGATAAGCAGTTCTGCTTTACAGTTTTCTAGAGACTCAGGTTAGCAAATCAAGTCTTCTTTTCCAAGAGGGCTGTTCCCATTGTTACCATTCCCAGTTGTAGTGAAGAAGGAAGTCCATGACAAGAGTGATTGTCTAAAAAGACAACAGTGATTGTCTAAAAGAGTAATCATGGATCTAGCGAGGAGTCTGCTTAGTACATTGCCAAACATTATGAAGAAAAGAATCAATGAGGGAGAGTCATCTTTTAATTAATAAATAGGGCTGGATTCTTGAATATTTAAATCCATTCTTAGGCAAGTTTGAAAATTTTAGGAAGAAAGGGGGATAATGTGCTCAGGCACCAGAAAGATCCATTTTCAAAATACGGGTCTGGCCTTCAAATTCTATTTTAGTTTAAGCAAGGCCATATCTCTCTGTTTTATATTACATATTTTTCATGATGCAGGAGCAATGACTAATATAATTGACACACTGCAGATATATATATAATATAGAAAGCAAGAGTCCTACAATCCTTGCATAATATAACCACTGCTAATGGTTTCGGTAACCTTCCTTCATATTTTATATTACTTTCTAAATACATACCAACATATTATTAATGAGTTTTATTTTACAAAAATTTCACTTTCAGCAAGCACCAAACCATAGAACCAATTCTTACATGGTGAAAAGGGTCTAAATAAACATGTGGGTCAGGTGCAGTGGCTCACACCTGTAATCCCAGCATTTTAGGAGGCTGAAGCGGGAGGGTCGCTTGAGCTCATGAGTCTGAGACTAGCCTAGGCAACACAGGGAGATCCAATCTCTATGAAAAATTAAATAATTAGCCAGACATGGTGGTACACGCCTGTAGTTCCAGCTATTTGGGAGGCTGGGGCAGGAAGATTGCTTAACCCCAGGAGTCCTAGGCTGTTGTGAGCTACGATCACACCACTGCACTCCAGCCTAGATGAAAGAGAGAAAAAAAGTTCAAATATGTTTTGTTTATAAATATATCTGTAATAGTATTTGAAATATTATTCCAAATTGAATAAATAAAATTATTTCAAATTCCAACTTATGCCAGTTGGAAGAAATTTTGGAAAAATTTAAAGGATTTAAAAGAAATGAAGACTACACATACACTTTGAAATTGAAGTATTGTTAAGACATATTAAGCTAACAAAAAAGCAGATTACAAAGTGATATAAACAATATCATTGCTATTCTTAATGTAAGAACATTCACCATAAATAACCATATATTTAGTGGGAATATATGTATTTTTTACTTTGTCTTAGCACACCCATCACATTTTGGGCAACTAGAACTCAAAAATCCCCAAAGGTTTTGTGTGTGTGTGTGTGTGTGTGTGCGCACTTTTTCCTTTTTTGTAAAATATAAATATTAAATGTATTTTTACAGTTTATTTGAACATGTTTCTTCTTGTAATAAAGTAGTCATAAATATGGAAGTAATTTTCCTATACACTACATTGTCCAGCCAATAAATATACTTACAAAATAACATGTGGAGAATAAATAGAAAAAAATCAAAGTTATTACCTGCTTTCCATTACTTTCAAAGATCATATTTTTCTGACTATATGCCTAACACAGAAAGACATTTTAACACAGTGACTCACACCGAGCGCTGACGCCCATTTATAAAGGCAATTGAATCCGCTTCTTGAAAATTATTCAAATGATTCTGCTAGGTGTACATTTGTTGGTGAAAATAAATGGGAATTGGCAACCTCTCTAAAAATTCAATCATGATGACTATCATACGTCTACACTTTCTTATTCTCCCCACACTCGCATGCACAAATTAAGTGATTCAATTCAATTTGACAATATCTGAATTTTTGTGCGCTGTTTGCAATGTACTCTCTAGTTACTGAAGAAAAGTCAAAGATAAAGTGAGTTATATGTCAAGGAGTGCCTGGATCATCTCAGTACTGGGATGAGAGAAAAATACAAGGCAGAGCAAGAACACCGCAATACCGCATTAAAGGAATTCTATATAAGTTACCATCCTCAGCATGTAGAGCTCCCCTCTGTATCATGTCATTGTCAGGACCTTAAATTGTTCTATAAAGGAGATGGCATTTGTGTCTTAAGATTATCTGACAGGAGAATACAGGCCAGGCTAGAGAAAGAAAGTTTACAGACTGGTGTTAGGGCCTTGAAATATGATTACATACATTTTCTCATTTAACGCCTTTACTGTTTTTTAAGGTAAGGTATTAGTTTGCTACAGCTGCCATAAGAAAGTACCACAGACTGGGTGACTTAATAAAAATTTATTTTCTCACAGCTCTAGAGGCTAGAAGCCTGAGATTAAGGTGTCAGCAGGGTTGGATTCTTCTAAAGCCTCTCTTTAGCTTGCATGTGACCATCTTCCTCCAGTGTCTTCATATGATCGTTAAGTGTTTCTGTATTCTAATCCCCTTTTCTTATGTGGACACCAGTCAGATTGGACTAGAACCCACCCATATTACCACATTTTGCCTTAATTACCTCATTAAAATTGTATCTCTAATATATTCTGATGTGTTAAGGGTTAAGACTTCAACATATAAATTTGAAGAGTACACAATTCATCCCATAACCAATAAGCACTACTATTATCCCTAATTTATATGTATAGGGGATTTGAGAGGTTAAAAATTTGAAATAATAAATACTTTACTTATGATCACAGACCCAGTAAGTAAAGGGTTAAATACAATATATAATATACCTTAGTCTGGCTGGCTTCAGTCCTGAAACATAGTAGGGACTTGACAAGTAAGTACTGGATGAATGAATGAATAATGAAGATACATTTTATTTTCACATAGTTTCTGAGGTGAATTCATGATAGAGCCAGAATTTATAAGGTTGAATCTAGCATCATTGAATCAATTTGCAACTTTGCCTCTAACAGCTTAGATTCATCAGGCAAGTGAAAATCATGGAAAATTTCTGGAAAGACAACTGGCAATCAGGAAAGTGGTATTCTAGAAGATCAGTATGAAAAAAGAGAAACATTAGGATGAAGCTGGGCATTCCAAGTGTGCTGCAGTGATGCAGGATTAAGGAAATGGCTGAATCATGATATGTGATGCTACCATAAAATTTTGATATATACGATAATGGCATCAACACCTGGCATTGACTGAGTTGCTACAATATGATGGGCAATGCTGTGTATTTTGCACATACTATCTCATGAAATCTTCAAAGCTTCATTTGGTATAGGTACTATAATTACCCTTTTTCTGAATTTTTGCAATGTATCAGGTACTGTGTTAAGTGATTTATTAAATTATTTCGTCTATGCAACAGTCTATAGTGAAAGGTACTATTGTTTTTCTATTTTGGTGTATGAGGAAATTGAGCCCTGAAGATTAAGTAACTGGTCTAAGGCCACCCAGTAAGTCAAGAACACAGCATTCAAAACAAGCCTCACTGAATCAAGAGTCTAGGTGATAACAAGCAATCCATGTCTATCCCATTATTGTATATTCATATATTGTTTTGACCCCTACAACTTTTTAAAAATTAGATGTTAAAATGAGACTCTGAAAATGTATGGTCATTTAGCTAATATTCAAACCCAGTCTTGATTATGATAAAGATAATCATAAAAGAATATGAAACAAAATCTATTTGCCTTTAATGTACCTTATGGAATTCTCTAATCTTCTAGCATTAACAAAATATTGGGGCTTACAATTAAAATACTGAAGGTTCTTTGGGCTGTTTATTATATTGAAACATTTGGTATTTCCCATTGAATCATATCATATTTATAATCTGAGAGCTCCTAGATACTATCTACTGATGAGTTCACTAAAGTTAGAATTTCTAAAATGAGAGAATTAATCAGCAATTGCATGTTTGTTTTAATTGATATAAAATGTAAATGGAATTTACCATTTTAACCATTTTTAAGTGTACGGTTTAGTGACATTAAGTGCACACCTTGTTGTAGGTGTGTACTTGCAACATTGTTGCAAAACAGGATGATATATTATCTTGAAAGGAAGAAAAAAAAATGCCATAGCAAATTAAAATATGTTTCATGGATACATGGATTTAATCAAGAATAAATAAATAAAAATTAATAAATTATAATGTGTTTTCCAAGTTGCCTTCCCATTAATTACATTAAGAATTTTCATCTGAGAGTCTGTGATGTCTGTACTAGCTTGATTCAGGTTGCATGGTGTCAATGAAAAAAGTCAAACTCTGTAAATATTTAAAGAGATTTATTCTGAGCCAAATGTGAGGAGCATGACCACAAGACAGCCCCAGGAGGTTCTGAGACCATGTGCCCAAGATGTTTGGTTTACAGCTAAACTTTATACATTTCAGGGGGATAGAAGTTACAGGCAGACATCAATCCATACACGAAAGGTGTACATTGGTTCAGTCCAGAATCGCAGAACAACTCAAAGTAGGGGGGCTTCCAGGTCACAGGTGGATTCAAAGATTTTCTGACTGGCAAATGGTTGAAAGAGTTAAGTTATTATCAAAAGAGCTGGAATCAACAGAAAGGAGGATCTGGGTTAAGATAAGGGGTTGTAAAGATCAAGGTTTTTATTATGCAGATGAAGCCCAAATAGCAGGCTTTAGAGCTCTTACTAGAGCTGAAAAGGTGCCAGACTCAGTTAATTCTCTCCTGGATCAAGGAAAAGACCTGGAAAGGGAAGAGGATTCTCTGCAGAATGTTAATTTTCCTCACAAGAGTCAGTTTTGCAGGGCCGTTTCAAAATATATCAAAGAAATATATTTTGGGGTAAAATAATTTGGTTTCTTTCAGGGCCTGTTTGTTATCTTTCATCTGATGCTATAGTAGAGTCAGGTTGGAATTTGGTATCTCATTGCTACAAAGAGTCTGTTTTGTCAGTCTTAAGATCTCTGTTTAATGTTAATGCTGGTCAATTTGTTCCTGAATTCTAAATGAAGGAGGGTACAATGAGGCATGTTGGACCTCCCTTTCCCAGCATAGCATAAATTAGTTTTTCATGTTAACTTTGGAATGCCCTTGGCCAAGACGAGGTTTCATTTAGTTGGTTAGGCAATTTAGAATTTTATTTTTGGTTTATAATGGGTTTGCACTGCCCTTCATCTATTGAACAACAGAAGCACTAGAAACTATTGTTAAAAGTCTCAGTATCAGTGCAAATGAGGAGACTCAGAGAGAAGGAAAGCTGAGAGATGAAAGGAGCACCTTCCATTAGGAAGGAAAGCAGAATCAGCAAAGTTGGGCTGAAGACAGATTCTCATCAGGAAAAGATAACCCTCCTCCTTAGGGACTGTAGTACAGAATCTCCACATGCTAGTAAACTCTGACATTAGTTTTCCTTTCTTTTGCTGGACTTGGGCTTGTTCAGAGCACCATGCTGTAGCAGACAGATTGACATTCCCCTCATTCTGGTGATAATTAACCTTGGCTCCCTCTATTAACAGCAACAAATACGGTTCAAAGACTGACCCAGAGCAATGAATCAGCAATTATTTACTTACTTCTTCCCAGCACAGTAGAAATGTTTTTGCTGTTATTAGAGAACTCAAAATTCAAACTGTATAATCCAAAATTGTTACATTTAGGCCATAACATTTTGGTTCTGTTAAATAATACAGAAGTGAGATTTTAAACAAGAAACTATAAAACTTCTGGACACTTTCAGTGATGGCTAATACTTGCAAGTTGCCACTTAGGCCTCTCAACCAGGGCATACATCATGATGGATCTTCTCACTCTGTCTCTTAAACCTGAACTAGGCTTTTACACCCTAATAGCTATTTTTTTTGTATGAACTTCATTTGCCATTGCTGCTCTCGACCATGCAAATGTAACCCAAATCCACACCAGGCATGATATAGTTAAAAGCAAAATTATATGTTCTAAAATATTTAGACAGTGGTCAAGTTACCATATAGTATAAAAAATAGAATAAGTCACTCTTTCATCACACCAGCAGGCTTTTTCTTACCAAATCTAAGGAAAATTAAAGACATTTACTAATGCTTACTCACTGAATCAAGTGAAAAGGAAAAGCTAACCCAAGAACTTGCCACAAAGATTTTGCAAAACATGAGTATCCCATTTATTCAGGGACATTTAATGATTAAAACTAATATCCTGAGTTAAAATTACCAGGGGACATATTTAATGGAGGAAAACAAAGGCTTCAAGAGAAATCAATTGTAAAATAATCAATACTAAAATATATACTCTGAGCAAGTCTTCATGCAAAGAGTAAGACTTGGTAATAAGGGCCCAAAGCAAATATGGACATATCAGCAGACATTAACCTGCTAGGAGACCAAGAAAGGGACCTCAAGTAAACGAGCATTGAAATAATTTTTTAAGCTAAACTACTTGAGGAAAATAAAGCCTAGTGAAGACAAAAACCAGCACTGATTTCAGAACAATTTTATAACTTTTATACTTCATTGTATATGAAGACTGCAGAATGTGCATAGCTCTTCAGAGATTAATTTCAGTAATTTTAAGTTTTGCTTCATAATATCACACATTTCAGAAGTCTTCTAAGATTTCATATATTGATCCCAGGACTGGATGGACTGTATCTGATAATCAAAATCAACATTATGGATCCATTACCTTTATATCGTACTGTGCAAATATAATTTTTAAAGTCTCATGAAAAATTTTAGCATTTTTTATTCCTATATATTATCTGGGTATCAGTAAGGTGTAAATTGGTGTAGTAGTTAGCAGGAGCCAAAAATGGCTCAAAGGGATGAATAATCTACTGGAATGAGAAATTTGAAAGAGTGTACAGACCAAGATAATTCTATAAACACTGAAAAAGGAAGTCTGTGGGTTTCTTCCTAGTCACTGTTAATTCAGGTGACCTGGGTTGACAGTTAAGTGCACAAACCTGAGTCAGATGAACTGGGTTTGAATACAGCTAAGCAATCTTACAAAAGTATTTAAAATTTCTCATCTGGAGTTTTTCATTTTTAGAGGATAAGAATAATACATCTACCTTGTTTGGTTGTTTTGAGGATTAAATGAAGTGAAGTGTTAAAAGCACTTGGCACAGGGCCAGGTGCAGTGGCTCATGCCTGTAATCCCAGCACTTTATGAGGCCAAAGCAGGGGGATGATTTGAGGTCAGGAGTTTGAGACCAGCCTGTCCAACATGGTGAAATCCCATCTCTACTAAAAATACAATAATTAGCCAAGCATGGTAGCTCATGCCTGTAATCCCAGCTACTGGGGAGACTGAGGCAGGAGGATTACTTGAACCTAGGAGGTGGAGGTTGCAGTGAGCTGAGATCCCACCACTGCACTCTGGCCTGGGCAACAGAGTGAGACTGCATCTTGAAAAACAAACAAACGAACAACAACCAAAAAAAAGCACTTGGCATATAGTGAAGTGTTCAGAAATGCTAGCTACTGTTAGCTACTAACACTACCTGTGAGACCACTCCTCTTTCCGTCTTAATCCAGTCAAGCTCACTTTTTATCAGCTTGGCTCTAGCAGTTCTAACTCTGGTTTTAATACCTTTGTATATAAATGAGCACACAAATATGATAGAGAGAGAGTTGGAAGCAGGGAGCCTCAGATTTAAAGAAAAATTACAAAACTATAATGCAATTATTGAAGCTAAAAAATTAACTTTGTTACAATACTATTAACCAAAGTGCAAAATGTATTCAGATTTCACCATTTTGTTCTGCTAAAATCCTTCGTATTTTCTAGGATTCAATCCAGAATTCTGCATTGCACTTAGTCCTCACGTCTCCTTAATCTCCAGTCTCAATATTGACTTAGCCCTTTTTTATCTTCCATATCTTACCATTCATTACTTTGTAGAATGTTCCTCAGTTTGGGTTTGTATATCTGATTTGTTTTTTCATTTCTTATTAATAATTGCATTATTGGGAAGGATAGCACAGAAGTGATGTTCTCTTCTCAGGGTATTGTATCAAGAGGCCTATAATATTGATATGTATTATTGGGGATGTGCACCTTGATTATTTTGCTAAGGTGGCGTCTGCCAGGATTTTCCCCTGGGGACTTACTCTTTCCCCTTGGCATTACTAGATATTTCAGGGAAGAAAATATGAGACAGTGCACATGTCTTGTTTTTTCATTAAGTTTCACTCATTCTTTTAGCATTTCTGCATTGATCTTGCCTATGGCAATTATTACTGAGGGGTTCTAACAAGGATTTCATATTTTCCTCATTTTTATGTATTTATTAATTGAAATTTTTCTGTAGAATATTTTTATTTCTCTGCCATTCAGTTATTTATTTATATTAATATGAACTCATACATTGATTTTATTCTCTGATTTATAATCCATTACTATACTTATTTTGTTGCTCAACTTATTCCATTATTGTCCATTGAGAGCTCTTTCAGATTAGTTCTTGTGCCCTTCAAATATGTCTCTGTCTTTTTTAGCACTTTCTTGAATTCTGGAAACAAAAGATGCTCCAGTATCACCTTGTATTTTCCCTGCCCCAGCCCTGGAATCAACCAGTTCTCCAAAGATTCTTTTATTATTATTATTATTGTTGAAGTTCTGGTGCCTGTATTGATATCTGGCTCTTTATTCTACAAACCAAGATCAGAGGTCTAGGCGTGCTCATTGCTACTGATGTGCCATTGCTTTAAGCATTTATCAGTAGACAGAGCCAGGAAATGTAAGTATGTATCCCAACTTGTACATAAATACATATCCACATGTATCTCTAAATATGCTAATATTTATCTATTCATAAAATTATATAATTTTTAAGTGATTCTATATTGATACCTCTAACTCAGTCTTGTATAAGTTCATTCCAGCCTTTCCTATGTCTTATTTGTAACTTCTTTCTCCAGTTATAACTTCCCTCTCATTATTTATATTTACTTATTGTCAATTCTAGCACACAAAGAAGTTCACAATTTCTAGCCCATAGTCCTAAGAAAAATAAATTTACAAACTAAAGTCCATTGTTGGTATACATTTCTCTCTTTGGTCTTACAATACCCAGTCACAATACAGCCTTCCAAAGTTACTTAGCTCAGTCCCTTTCCTCTCCATCTGCTTAGGTGAGACTACGCAATTAATTTACAATACAATTAGATATATTTGTCACAGTCTGCATATTCCCCCTCCCCAACCTTTTTCACACATCCTGGTTTGATTTTATTTTTTCAATTGGTAAAAATCACTTTTTGTGATTTTTTAGTTTTAGGAGAGTTTTAACAGATATTATCCACCTCTCAGTCTCATTACCCCTGAAATTTTCTCATGTTACACCATTATAGCAACTACTTTCCCCATTTCCAATCTCTGGCAACCACTGATCTGTTTTCCTCTCTATAGTTTTGCCTTTTCTGTGTTTCTTTTAATAAAATCAGGCAGTATATTGTCTTTTCAAGATGGCTTCTTTTTCTTGGCAAAATGAATCTAAGATTTATTCATGTTCATATGTGAATCAATAGGTCTTTTATTTTTCTTTCTAAGTAGTATTTCATTATATGGTGTGTTTATCTTGAAAAAAATAAAAATAAAAATCAGCACATAAGGTCCAGGAGCTGAACTGATGTTCATAGTCAGGCCACAATGTTATTACAAACTGATCTGTGTTTATAGCTAAGCCATATTGTTCCCCTGTTGGACATAAACAATCTCACAGAATATACACTTCAGACAAAGCCATTCTGCAAGCCTCAAAATACAAAACATCCCAGCCTCTCCTTAAATAAGTAATTCCAATTGTTTACCAGCTTTAGTTTTAACCATACTTGTGTCTGCCTTCCGAATAGTTAAGATGTACTGAGATAATCATAGACTTGCTCCCAATTTCTTACTACACCTTCAACAGAATGAACTTCTGCTTCCTTAGACGCTCTCCAAAATTATCCAACCAAAGGACAAATTACATAATTAGTTCTTTTTAACACTATCTTACAGAGTTACCTCACAGTTTCCTTTGGTGAGCATTCTTTTTTACTTCAATGACTAAAAACCCAACTTGTTCATCTACAAGTATGTTCTAGTGGCCCTGGGCTGTAGAATATTGACAGTCTATCACTGATTGAAGGTCATCTAGATTGTTTCCAATTTTCATTGGTTATGAATCAAGTTTCTATAAGCATTGGCATAGAAGCTTTTACATGTTTTCACTTCTCTTGGGTAGAACCCTCAGAATTGTATTGCTGGCTCATATGGGACCACAGAGACTTTGAACAGCTAAAGTAATAGTGAGCAG
The DNA here is from genome assembly GCF_028878055.3 of Symphalangus syndactylus. NCBI lineage: Eukaryota > Metazoa > Chordata > Mammalia > Primates > Hylobatidae > Symphalangus > Symphalangus syndactylus. The sequence continues at coordinate 32,029,786 of NC_072426.2, forward strand.
AAAGGAAAAAGTTGTAGGCATCAGACTACTTGATTTCAAATTACACTACCAAGCTATAGTAGCAAAAATAGCATGGTACTGACATAAAAACAGACTCATAGACCAATAGAACAAAATAGAGAACCAAGAAATAAATCCAAGCATGTACAGCCAACTGATTTTTGATGAAGATGCCAGAAATATACATTGGGGAAAGGACAGTCTCTTTAATAAATGGTGCTGTGAAAACTGGAAAGCAGTTTTTGGTTTTTGGTTACATGAATGAATTACATAGTGTTGAATTCTGGGATTTGAGTGCACCCATCACCCAAGCAGTGTACATTGTACTCAGTATGTAGTTTCTAAATGAGTGAATGATGAGGTGATAAAAAACATTCATTAGAATGCTGCCTTGTGTTCCTAATATTATGAATAGAACCCTAATTCATAGATATTAGAACATGAATGTGTTAGTGTTTACTAAGAATTAGTGAGCATCTACATCCAAAAATTTCTATTGCTAATTTATACTTGTTAAAGTAATAAATTTATCTTTAAAGTAATTAAATAAATAACAAGGATCAAGACCAGTTTAAATATTGCCAGAATAGGCATATAACAACGTCTTGGTATCTCACTTAAGTCCTCACTTTAAACAATACATATATGAGTTTTGGGTGCACTTTACCTCTATGGAGCACTAAGGTCACTATTTCTCACATATGTTTTGCAGCTGTTCTAGTACAAGAAGCCTTAAAATTCTTGTGATTTGAGGCAGTTGGTTAACAGCTCATGAACAACATAACAGGGCTGCAATTGAAATGTATTCTTTTGAATCAAGAAGTTGAATATTTGTCAGCACTAAAACAGATACTTCCTTTAAAAAACACAATTTAGAAAATATCTTAAAAGGCTATCAGGTTTTAATAAATTCATTTTTACACCATAAAGTTGATATGTGGTCAACATTTGTTCTAAGAAAAATAAGATTTGTAAAATGTGTGTGTGCGTGTGTGTGAGAGAGAGAGAGAGAAATGAAAGCCTCCAGCATATGGTAGTCATTGTGCTTGGCACTAGAAATATAACAGACAAACTACATGGTTCCTGTATTCATGGAGCTTAAGGTTTAGGGTAGAAAATTGTAAACATTCATTTGTCATATAGTCTATTACTGCCCATTATTTAATAGGCAATTATAGCAGCATGGTAACTGCTATAACTGAGTGCTGTAGAAGCACATAAAAGGGGCACCCATTCTCCACTGGCAGTGAGTTGCGGGGCAGAGAGTGATTATGGCTGGCTTCCTGGTGGAGGAAGCCATGGCTAAATTGATGCTAGGCACAAAGTTTGAGTAAAAATCAGCTAAGTAGCCAGGGGTGCAGGTGGGCTGGGTGACGGATTTGGCAGCTAATAGGGTTTGATAAGGAAAGGTCAACAGGAGAACTGAAAGTACCTCAGAATAACAAGAAAATGACTCCGTATGATTAGACACATTAGTATCTATTATTTGAGTTTAATCACTCCAGTTTGTAGAATTATTATTTTATATGAAAATGATTTTATTAGTGAGCATAACTGTGATCTTTATTCTTCTCAATGTCCAAGTCATTCTACAAAACTTGTCGCTAAGGGGTATGTTTAGACACTTGCTTGTTATAATCCTACTGAATAGAGTGCTCACCTGCCAAATTAAGTCATAACTTCATCAGCCCTGATAGTGTATTTTTCCAAGTATTTGATTTGCCAAAGCAAAGTGGCTTGGGGGGCTTATCAAAATAGATTACTTAATCACACAGTATATAAAAAAATGTCATCTACATAGTAAAATATTGTTCATGTTAAACTGCACTGAAAGAATACTTCAGACCTTCACTGACAGGCACAATTCATTCAACCTTTTTGAAAAAATGTTTTAAATACACAAAAGAGATGAATAACTTTGAACTAGATCAGTAACTTGGAGAAACTGCAGTGATGAGAAAAATGTTAAATTCTTGCTCAGAGTTTTCAGCTCGTAACTGCTGGGTGCTTTTACTTTTTCATTATATTGAAAAGGAGGCAGTGATTGTTTCCTGAAAGCTAAGGGGAATACATGAAGGAAATGGATTTGATCCAGAAAGAGAAGAACAGTACTCAAATGGATTTGACATTTTTGACATTTAGTAAAATACCCTGCCTTGTTCTTTCTTTGTTGTGAGCACATGGAGTTACTGGAGACCAAAATCCCATAAGTGGCAGAAGGAGTAGGCCTGGGGGTTCATGCTTTTTTGTAATGAGAGATAATGACACAGGGAAAGCAGAGTAGAGTCACTGTGTCTCAAGTGAGATATTCTAGGTAAAATGAGATTTTAAAAGGAAATAAGAACATTATTACTGCCTTAGTCTGTTGTGTACCACTATAACAGAATACTAAGCCTGGGTAGTTTATAAAGAACAGAGATTTATTTCTTACAGTTTTGGAGACTGGAAAGTCGAAGGTTGGGAAGCCTGCTACCCGGTAAGGGCCCTCTTGCTGTGTCATTCCATGGTGGAAGGTAGAAGGGCAAGAGAGCAGGCATGCAAGAGAGAAGGAAGGAAACCAAACTCATCCATTTATCAGAACCCAATTCCATATTAATGTCCTTGATCCATTCATGAACACAGAGCCCTGTTGACCTAATCACCTCTTAAAACTCCCATGTCTCAACTTTTTTTATTGGGGATTAAGTTTCCAACACATGGACTTTGGGGGGCACTTCAAACCATAGCAATTTCAAAACCTAATTATATATCTTCTGAGACATTTAGAAAAAAATACGTGTGGTAATATATTTATAAAATGTGGTCTACTACTAATAGAAAAGCTACTTCAAGTTCTTTTTGATAGGTTGTTAGAAATGAGATATCAGGGTTTTGTGTTTTTATTGCTGGAGTCACTTATTTGCAATCAGACCAGGTCAGCAACCACTGGCTGTCATTACTATCTGATGGTTGTAACTGATCTTATGAATTGTGGCTACACCTGCCATGTTCTTCTCAGCAGAGACATTAAAGAAATGCCATATGTAGGACAGAATGACACTAGATTAGGAGTAAAGAGACTCAGGTTTTGGGTTCCCACTCTGCTGCAAATTAGCTGTTTGTCCTTAGGTAAGTCACTAAATTGTATGAACTCTTGCTTAAACACTCGAAATGAGAAAGCTTCTCAGATCTAAAAGTTTATTATTTAAAAATTAAACCTCGAATTATACTACATTGACCACCAACAGCACAGTGGAAGAATTAATTAAAATCACAAACTAAAAGACATTTCATTCCTTTCTCTGTCAAATAGGTTGTCAGAGAAGATAGTTAAAGAAAAGAATGAACTCAGAGGCAAATAACAAAGCTGCCTTGTGGCAAATGATTTAATTGTCAGCAGGGCTGTCTGACAAGCTGAGTTGAAGAATAATGAAAGCCCTCTGGTTCCAAAATTTCATCATTGGGATTTTCAGCATTCAATGAATTGAGCCTAGCCACAGTTATAATTCAACAAGGTTGCAAATGGATGACCCATCCAACACACTCTCTTCTCTGCTAATACCAGTCCAGTACATCAGTGTAGGCAAGTGCTCAGCCCAGAATAAGCCTGAAACCTTTACTCAGGAAAAAAGTAGGGCCATCTTTAATCTGCTATTTTTCATAACAGATGATCATTGATTTCATTGCTCTCTTTTTTTAATCTTACTTTCTTCCAACCAGTTAGTTCAGTGTTCTAATTAAAACGACTTATCTTTTTTAGTCAGTGCCTGTAAGAGTTATCCACTTAAAGTGGTTCTGAGTCACCATTTTGAGTTTACTTTATATTGTGCCTACTTATTCTCATTTTAATGCCAGGATTGTTTTAGTTAATTGTTCCAACCATAGGTCTGTTGCAATAAGATAGGACTAAGAGACATTAGTTTTCAGTTCAATGGCTTAGTTGTCCCCAACCATTTCAAGTTTTTAATATATTGGACATACTATATGTGTTTGCGTGTGTGTGCACTTGTGACTTCATGCATAATATGTATGTCTGTGTGTGAACGAAGAAAAAACACAGGGAAACAGAGAGACAGAGAGACTTCCAGGAGGAAGCAAGTTCTGAGACAGGTTGAATGAATCACCCTTCTCTTCTTACGGAGAGCCACCAATTTAATCATAAGCCCCCAATGTTGTTAGACATATCAACTAAAAAATAAAGATAGCAGTTGAGAATTTAAAGTGAATATAGGTAAATTTTAAGAAAAAAATAAAAATTTCAGATAATTCATAACAGATAAATAGTAAGGCTTGAAAACTTATGTCAGAAACACAGACTCAGACTCTTCAATTAGACTTTTAAAAATCATTTTTAATTATATCTAAAATTAATTCGTATGAACTACATACCTCAATAAACCAAAAATACTCCCAGATTTGTTTGAACAGAATTCCTTCTCAGGAAAACACTGTCAGAGACTCTTGGAAATTAGTGTTTGCCAAAGCTTAGCCATCCCTGATACGGATTCCAGTCAACCATTTAAAGCACCACAAAGATAAAAGACACCAGGCAGCCTGATGTCATTCCAGTAATATTACAGGCTCTACACTGAGGACGTAGTATTAGGTTAGTGCAAAAGTTATTGTGGTATTTGCTATTAAAAGTAATGACAAAGTAATAAAATTTAGGAACTAACATCTATATACAAGATTTTTTTAGTCTTTTGTTTGTAACTGAAATATTAGAAATTAATTATACAAATTACCAGTTTAATTACGCTTTTCACATTAAAAAACAAGTAATAAAATTGTATTTTTAAAGAATTTCTGATTATGGGAAATACTAATGATATTTGAATTTAAGTCAAAAATGCAGTCATACACTGTGTAACAACATTTTACTCAGCAACAGACAGCATGTACAACACTGGTTCCATAAGACTATAATGGAGCTAAAAAATTCCTATTGCTTAGTGATGTTGTAGTCATCATAAAGTCCACAGGACACTTCTCACATGTTATGGTGATGCCAGTGTAAACAAACCTACTGTGCTGCCAGTCATATAAAAATGTAGCACATGCAATTATGTACAGTACATAATGCTTGATCATAAAGGACTTTGTCACTGGCTTATGTATTTACTACACTATATTTTAATTATTATTTTAAAACGTACTCCTTATTTTTAAAAAAAAATTAACTGTAACCCAGCCTTAGACAGTTCCTTTGGGAGATATTCCAGAAGAAAGCATTGTTATCATAAGAGATGACAGCTCCGTGCATGCTGTTGCCCCTGAAGACCTTCCAGTGGGACAAGATGTGGAAGTGGATGACAGTGACATTGATCATCCTGATCCTCTGTAGGCCTAGGCCAATGTGTGTGTGTTCATCTTAGTTTTTAAGAGAAATTTTACAAGTTCAAAAAAATTTAAAAAATGTATAAATAGGAAAAAGTTTATAGAACAAGGATGTAAAAAAATATTTTGGTACAGCTGTACAATATGTTTGTGTTTTAATCTAAGTATTATTATTAAAAAGTTAAAAAAAGTTTAAAAGTTTGTGAAATAAAAAAGTTACAGTAAGCTAAAGTTAATTTATTAGTAAAGAATGAAAAATATTTTTTATAAATTTTGTGTAGCCTAAGTGTACAATATTTATAGTCTACAATAGTATACAGTAATGTTCTAGACCTTCACATTCACTCGCCACACACTCTCTGACTCACCCAGAGCAACTTTCATTACTGTAAGCTCCATTCATGGTAGGTGCCCCATACATGGGTACCATTTTTTAATCTTTTATACCATATTTTTATTCTACCTTTTCTATGTTTAGATATGTTTAGATACACAAATGCTTACCACTGTGTTACAATTGTCTACAGCATTCAAGATAGTAACGTGCTGTAAAGGCTTGCAGCCTGGGAGCAATAAGCTCTACCACAGAGCCTAGGTGTACGCTAGGCTATACCATCTAGGTTTGTATAAGTACCTTCTACCATGTTTACACAATGACAAAATCACCTAAAAAACACATCTCAGAATATATTCCCATCATTAAGTAATGCATTACTATATTTAAATTTTTTAATGTGACATAAACACAGCTGGATGGATAATTTTTACATTTAAAATATGAATGCATATGTGTGCATATATACATATATGTGTTTATACAGATGTGTGCATATATGTGTATTTGTGCATGCACATGCAAACACACAAATATTTACCCCCCAAAAAGGCTAAAAATAAACATGCAAGCAATATTATTACACGTTACCTTTAGGCAGTGGTGTCATAAATGATTTTTAGATTTTTTTCATTATTGTATTTTCTGTTTTCTGTAACTCACATCTTTTACTTTAAAATTAAAAATAAATAACTTTAAAGCTCCCTGAGACACAGAATTAAAATTAGTTGCTCCAGCATTTACCCATTTTATTTAGTTTGAATTAGTATGATATATTACCTGATTAATCTCTGGGGATTTTATTTTTAAATACAGATTCCAAGGACCCCTTCCCGACTGAAAGAATCAGACTCTTTAGGGATGGATACTGAGAACCAATGTTTTAGCAAAGCTCCAAGAGGGGTTGATTATCAAGGATATGTTTTAAATTGTGATCTAAATAACAGATGCAAATGCCTCATGCCCTAATCATGGAACCCCAGTGCTGGCAGGGGTATTTGATTCCACTATTACAGAAGCCACATTTTATCAGAACTGGAAATTAAGCTACATTGCCAATTAGTCACATAGTTTAATAGCAAATCACATCTCCTGATTTCTTTTTTTCTTTTTCTTTTTCTTTTTTTTTTTTTAAGACAGAGTCTCACTCTGTCGCCCAGGCTGGAATGCAGTGGCGCAATCTCGGTTCACTGCACCCTCCACCTTCCGGGTTCAAGAGATTCTTGTGCCTCAGTCTCCCCAGTAGTTGGGATTACAGGCAGGTGCCACCACGGCTGGCTAATTTTTTGTATTTTTAGTAGAGACAGGGTTTCACCATGTTGGCCAGGTGGTCTCCTGATTTCAAGTGCTCTACTGGTTCTCTATTATTATGCATCCTTAAGTTAAGCCTTTTGGATCCATGACCCTTTCCTAGAGTCATTTACAATATGGCTTTTTCCCTGAAATGGCAAAATTATTTGCCCACATTTTTTTTTTTTTTTTTTTGCAGTAATAACTGTTCTTTGAGGGATGGAACTAAAATAAAGACTCACAGCATTCTAAGCAGCCACCAGTCATCAGAAAGCAACAGCTCTTAGTACTGCTGTCTATTTGAATCAAACATAGCTGTCTATGGGTAAAAAGGCTCTTGCTTTCATATAAACTTGATACATTAAAATTCAAATAACAGATAACTGAAAATGAACTTGATATATTTAATGTATTATTTTTACAATCTTGTATACTTCAGGAAAATGAAAGCTTTATCAAGATTAAAATTAAAATTTCAAAATACTAGTTTCCATTTTTAACCAATAGTAGAGAACTGACGGAACTATAAAGAAATTGATTTCAATACAACCACAAAGACTTTTTATTTGCTATTTCTAGAGTCCCAGAGTAAAACCATCAGAAAACAGTAGAGAAAGAACAAAGCTTTATTCACTGGCAGCAGGACAACAGTCATAAAGTGAGCTAGTGTCCTGCCTAAACACTCCTTCTAGCCATCTCTAGCCTATTGTTCCTAAGCGATGTCCACGGACCTGGGCAAGGAGAGATATGGAAAATCTTGTTGGTTTCCCAGCAATGCACATATTCTCTCCCTTCTGGAATAAAACAAATGAGTTATGATGTGTCAAGTTTTCTGCTGTGCCCTAGACTTTTCCCTTCCATTTCCTATTTTTAACAGTTGTATTGAGGTATAACTTATATATGAGGAACAGCCCAATTGAATGTATAAAATGTGATGAATTATACATAGGCTTACACCTGTGATATTAATACCATCAGCACTTATTCCACTTATATGAGGTATCTATAATAGTCAAACACATAGAAGCAGAAAATACAAGATTTATAATTGTTATAGCTTCATGATAAATTGACTTTTATATCATTATATAATGTTAAAGTCTTTAGCCAGTGTGACCATTTTGAGTTAAAATGTACTTTGTATGACACACATACATACACACACAGAAACAACTCTACTAACATCTCAATTGTGGACTTCCCAGCCTCCTGCACTGTGAGACAATAAATTTCTATTGTTTAAGCCACTCAGCCTGTGTTATTTTGTTATTGCTGCATGAACAGAGTAATACAGTGGTAAACATTCTTATGTAAGCACTAAAATATTATCAATAGTGTATAGAACCTACAAGCCAAAAGATGAAAAAACTCGGATTAAGAAAATTGTACACTTCACAAAGGGTAAATAAATCACAAAAAGATAAGAAAAGAGTCATACAAAGCATAGGATAATTAAAGATTGTAACAATGAAACCAAGATTATGATTACAATAAATAAAAACAAAATAAACTCCCAAGTTAATATTTAAAGTTTGAAAAAATAATTTAGATATACTCCTAAATAATATCAGGGAATATTTTGTAATATGAGGGTATAATAATATATATCCCAAAAAATCATAAAGTACTAGACAAATACTAACTAAAATATAATAATATCAAATGTGATATAATTTGAGACAAGAAAACTTCCACTAGTGCAAAGTTCTTGACTTTGGCATTATTGTCATTTTGGGATACTGTTCTGTAAGATGTTTACCAACATTCCTAGACTCCACCAACTAGATCCTAGTTGTACCCCCATCCAGTTGTCACACCTGAACATATCTCTACACATTGCCAAATGTGAGCACCAATGCCTAGAGGGACATCCCTGGCCTGTCTACATCACTTTACTCACTTCTTGTAGAGGAAAAACAGCTTCTCTGATTGGAAAGTTTGGCAGAAGAAACCAAGCCTGTTAGACTCACCTCCTCCCTTTCTTTTGGGATCAGACAGCCTGCCTGCTTGCAGAGTATTCTTTCTTTTTTTCTATGCCACATTTGTATAGGTTTTGCCAATGCTGCTTATAGTTGGGTGGGAAACTTAATTCAGGAACATAAAATAATCTTGGTTCACATGCTGACTTTTATTTTTCAATCTCATCCTTATCAACGATAAGTGTGATATTTTTATCTCCATATGTCTGATTACCATGGCTGTGTATCATTTAGTTTCAGCTTATTAAAAATGAGTGTTTGTAATGCCTTAGAACCCAAACAAAATGCCTCTCATTATTGTCATTATTAATAATTTTTAACTCAAGGAAACTGCAGTTTTGAAAATTAATTAATTTGTAGAAGATGATATAGGAGTAAGATGTAAACATGGGATTTGAATACAGCCCTGTCTCCAGAGCTCATGCTTTTATAATTATTCTAAGTCTGATTTTGTTACCCTCTTGCTTAATATTATTCAGTGCTTCCCCTAACAATTCTTTATCTGTTCATTAATTCAAATATTTAGGTGCCTAGTATGTGTCATACTTTAGGTATAAAACAATAAATAAAATAGATACAGCCTCCACTCTAATAATTTTACAATACAGTGTGAGACACAAACAAGTACTATTAAAACAAAATGTTGGATTGAAATAGAGATCAAATACATACAAAAAGAGCACCTGACCTCAACCTGTAGGGTGAGTAAAGCTCTGTAGAAGAAATAATATTAGCTAATGGATAGACAAGGGAAAAGGCAAAGGGAAAAGTGTATGAGAAGTATTCAAAGTCTCCAAAGTCTGAATGATTATGGCATGCTATTTCAGTCTGACGAGAATGAGAGTAGAAGAGGTTTGGTAAGGAGTTAGGCTAAAGAAAAACAGAAACTAGATTAAAAAGGAATTTATAAGCCACATTTAGGAGTGTGGGCTTAAATCTTAGCAGATAGGAAGCCATAAAATATATTTTTAAACAAGGTGGTAAAATTACTATATTTGCATTTTATTAAAACAATCTGGCTAAGATAGGAGAGAGAGGAAGGAAAAAAAAAACAGTAAAAAGTCCAATAAAAAAAAAAAGGTTCAGTCAAAAGACTATCCCGTTGACAAGATAAGAAGAGACATAGAAGGCGTCTCAATGCACTTAGGAAGTAAGGTAAGCTTGGGAGAACAGGGTAAAGGAGTTAAGAATGATTCCCAGGTTCTGGGATAGATGGTGCCACCATTTACGTAGGTGGGGAATATAGGAGGAGAACTGCACTGGGGAGTTAGGGAATCAGGGGAAGACTGAGAGCTCATGACTTCAGCCTTAGGTTGAGCTTTAAGTATCTTTTGGGAAATTTTGATGAACATGACAAAAAAGCAGTACAATATCAATTTCTATTCAACAGTTTTCTGAGAAGTTGCTGTGCATCACACACTCTATGCTGGGCATTCTGGATGCAGTATAGAATAAGGCACGCTTTTTTATCTGCCCTATTGATTCTTACCATCCATGAGGGAATACAGAAGCAGAAAAACTAATTATAAGTATATTGATAAATGCTATAAAAGGGAAGTATGAAAAGGAGCAGGTCAGAAAGACAAATATCTATCACATGTTCTCACTCAGGTGTAGAAGCTAAAAAAGTTGATCTCAGGGAGGTAGAGAGTAGAATGATAGAAACCAGAGGTTGAGTGGGGTGTTGGGGGAGGCGATGAAGACAGGTGGGTTAATGAGTACAAACATACAATTAGATAGAAGGAATACATTCTGTTGTTTGATAGAAGAGTAGAGTGACTATAGTCAACGACAATATATTGTATATTTCAAAATAGCTGGAAGAGAGGATTTGAAATGTTCCCAACACATGGAAATAATGAATGCTTGACATGATGGATATTCTAAATACCCTAACTTGATCATTACATATTCTATGCATGTAACAAAATGTCACATGTATCCCATGAAAATGTACAAATATTACATATCAATAAAAATAATTTAAAAATCAATCAATAAACGAAAATGAACAGCGAATGTAATCTACTTTGAAGGTGTTAAAATACCCCCTTAAAAATTGATATGAAACAAAAGATGTATTATACCTGAAAAGAGATGCCTGATCTGTAAAAACAATGGCAGGCCTACTTTACATTTATTTTCAGAATATGACATATCAAACTACTAAGATATTAAGCTTTGAAAGATGATATGGTTTGGATTTGTGTCCCCTCCCAAATCGCATGTCAAATTATGATCCCCAGTGTTGGAGGAGGGGTCTGGTGAGAAATGATTGGATCAAGAAGGCAGATTTCCCTGCTTGCTGTTCTCATAATAGTGAGTGAGTTCTCATGAGATCTAGTTGTTTAAATGTGTGTAGCAACTTCCCTTCCTTCTCTTCCTCCTGTCCCAGCAATTTAGGATATGCTTGCTTTCCCTTCACCTTCCTTCATAATTGTACACTTCCTGGCCTCTCCAGTAATGCTTCCTGAACCATGAGCCAATTAAACCTCTTTTCTTTATAAATTACCCGGTCTCAAGTAGTTCTTAGGGGTGAAGCCAGCTGGACTTCCTGGGCCGAGTGGGGACTTAGAGAACTTTTCTGTCTAGCTAAAGGACTGTAAACGCACCAATCAGTGCTCTATGTCTAGCTAAAGGATTGTAAATGCACCAATCAGCACTCTGTGTCTAGCTAAAGGATTGTAAATGCACCAATCAGCACTCCGTAAAATGGACCAATCAGCACTCTGTAAAATGGACCAATCAGCAGGTTGTGGGCGGGGACAAATAAGGGAATAAAAGCTGGCCACCCCCAGCCAGCAGCGGCAACCCACTCAGGTCCCATTCCATGCTGTGGAAGCTTTGTTCTTTCAGTCTTCACAATAAATCTTGCTGCTGCTCACTCTTTGGGTCTGTACCACCTTTAAGAGCTATAACATTCGCCGCGAAGGTCTGTGGCTACATTCTTGAAGTCAGCAAGACCACGAATCCACCAGAAGGAAGAAACTCTGGACACATCTGAAGGAACAAACTCTGGACATGCCATCTTTAAGAGCTGTAACACCTTGAAGGTCTGTGGCTTCATTCTTAAAGTCAGCGAGACTAAGAACCCATCGGAAGGAGTAAATTCCAGACACAGTTCTTTATAGCAGTGCAAAAATGGACTAATACAGCAGGTGCTATAGTTCTTAAGCTTTGTAATGACAATCCCAGAGATATGTTCATAATCTAATTTTATTTTTGCAATTTACTTTTTCCTAAGCTTTTTATACATCAAATATATTATTGAATAACTTCTATGAGCCATTAGTACAGTTGTGATGGACTATCAAAACTGTTAAGTGATGGAAGATGAGATTTATTGAAACTAAGTGATTTGAGCTTTGACTTAGAATTTCTGCTGTTGGCCTTGATCAGACAGTATGCAGTTATGGAAAGTTTATGATCCAGTAATTTGTCATGATCATAGGTCTGCCACAGAAGGACTGATTTATAAAAGCTTTCCTGATAAGCCCATGCTAGTTTAATGGTATTTTAATGTGTTTTAAACTTGGATCCACCTCACACAGTTGTCTGATGTTGTTTTAGTTGCATATTGGTCTGATACTTTAAACATAAATTGTTCTCCTACATTCCTTACTAATTTGATTATTGATTTTGGAAAATGCATTAACATGGAAAATGCTTGGTATGAAGGGATGAACTTAATTGTATTATCAATATTCATGTAGAGGTCTAATAATAAAAGACAATAAGGAGTTTAATTAAAGGGATATGAAGTTTCCAAACTTTTCCTCCCTTATTCAGTGCTCATTACAATATCAAGGCAAAATGAAGACTTTGATTTGTTGTTTGATATCCCAGCTAATTAACTGTAATTCCTTTATTAAAAAGTAGGCATAATGAGCTGAAATCAGTTATAGCATCTCTATAATCAGGCTGAGGACGATGGGGAAAGTGAAGACTTCATTTTTCCCCAAATAATATACAGATGAATTATATTTAGCATTTAGCATGAAGTCCTTAAGATGCCTAGTTTAGAACTTTAGAGTTTATGGGTGGTGCCAGAGGTCATAAAGTACAGTAATGCATTATTACAAGCAAGGATCAGAGACCTCTAGATGAGAGTGACAGCTGTCAGCACTCTGACTATAACAATATGGGTAGGGTGGACAAAGTATGAACATCGCATCAAGAGGAGGATGGTATAGGTGTAGAACTGGGAAGTTTGGAATCATATAAAACTTCTAGGAAATCATGAAATGCTTGCTCTGTATTCAGACTAAGCCTACCCTTTCTTGACTTCATCCAATGACATGCAAGACAATTTAGGACAACTTTTGACCTCCTGCATGATGGATATACATATATATATACATTTTATTTATATATATAAAGCCCTGGTGTGTGTGTGTGTGTGTGTGTGTGTGTATACATACATATAATGTTTCTTTCTCTAACCATAGGATTGGGAAGATTTCTATTTTTGTCATGTCTGATTTAAGTTTTATACAATGAACTTATGCTTCTTTTATAAACAGGGAAGAATTAATTCATTTACAATCCCTTCTCTAATTTAGCATATATAAATATTTCGACAGTCTCAAAGTTATCTACAAGTCTTTTAAGGTTATTATAATGTTAATAAATTCCTAGGGAGCAACATATTACCTTTTTGATAGTTTAAATTATTACCTGGACATAGCTGTCATGACTAATATTAATGAAATAACAAGTACTTGGAAGCATTACTAATAGAATTTTTTACCTTGGGAGAAAAAGTGCCACAGGAAATAAATTAAATGGTAGTCTATATTATCATGCAGTTATTGGTATTAGAACTCTCCATTCGACTACACATTCTAAAATTTTATTTGTGTTCTAAAATGTGATACATTATGTGGATATGAGACCCAGCCAACTGTGCAAAGAAACGGTTACTAGACAATGAACTTAAAAACTTTTGATTACATAAATGTCTTGTTTTGAGAAGTGTCTGTTCATATCCTTTGCCGACTTGTTGATGGGGTTGTTGGTTTTTTTCTTGTAAATTTGTTTGAGTTCATTGTAGATTCTGGATATGAGCCCTTTGTCAGATGAGTAGATTGCAAAAATTTTCTCCCATTCTGTAGGTTGCCTGTTCACTCTGATTGCAGTTTCTTTTGCTGTGCAGAAGCTCTTTAGTTTAATTAGATCCCATTTGTCAATTTTGGCTTTTGTTGCCATTGCTTTTGGTGTTTTAGACATGAAGTCCTTGCCCATGCCTATGTCCTGAATGGTAGACACATGAAAAAATGCTCATCATCACCAGCCATCAGAGACATGCAAATCAAAACCACAATGAGATACCATCTCACACCAGTTAGAATGGCAATCATTAAAAAGTCAGGAAACAACAGGTGCTGGAGAGGATGTGGAGAAATAGGAACACTTTTACACTGTTGGTGGGACTGTAAACTAGTTCAACCATTGTGGAAGGCAGTGTGGCGATTCCTCAGGGATCTAGAAATAGAAATACCATTTGACCCAGCCATCCCCTTACTGGGTATATACCCAAAGGATTATAAATCATGCTGCTATAAAGACACATGCACACATATGTTTATTGAGGCACTATTCACAATAGCAAAGACTTGAAACCAACCCAAATGTCCAACAATGATACACTGGATTAAGAAAATGTGGCACATATACACCATGGAATACTATGCAGCCATGATGAGTTCATGTCCTGTGTAGGAACATGGATGAGTCTGGAAACCGTCATTCTCAGCAAACTATCGCAAGGAGAAAAAACCAAATACGGCATGTTTTCACTCCTAGGTAGGAACTGAACAATGAGAACACATGGACACAGGAAGGGGAACATCACACACTGGGGCCTGTTGTGGGGTGGGGGGAGGGGGAGGGATAGCATTAGGAGATATACCTAATGTTAAATGACGAGTTAACGGGTGCAGCACACCAACATGGCACATGTATACATATGTAACAAACCTGCACGTTGTGCATATGTACCCTACAACTTAAAGTATAATAAACAAAAAAGAAACTGTCAAAAAAAAAAAAACTTTTAACAGAAATGGTCTCTATTTTCAGAAGACCTACAGAAATCAGAATGGCAACAGCACAGTTTGTACATTCATAAGAATAATGTTAAGTTGCACTATTTTAGTGAACTTACAATGTTACAATCATTGTCCTCAGCATAGCTTTCTCATCTCATAGATGTAGAAACTGAGGCCTAGGATAAAAGGATAACTTGCCTAAAGTTTCTCAGATCATTAAAGAGTACAGAAAGGATTTGAACCAAGCTTATCTAATAATTCTTGACTCTATCATCTGAACTATTCTTATTGGTTAATAGTAGTTAACTATTCCTTAGATTTTATATGAGGTGTTGGTGGATAAAAGAAGGGTAGGCTTTATTTACCATTATTTGTGATAAAAATCCATTAATAATTGAATTGGTGAAATTTCAGTGACTGTTAAATTGGATATCTAAAAAAAGCTAATAAAATATTGAGCAGATTCTCTATAATTTATATGTTCATATATACATGTGTTCATAAGTTAATCACTTGCTTTGCTTCTTTGCTTAACTCATTCATAATTCCTGAGTGTTCCAATGTTTTCCCATTTCTTGATTACAGAATAGCTCAAACCAGAAGTTCTTAAAATTCCTTTGGAAATAAACCCATTTAAAAAGTTGTATAAAACTCTGGGTCTGTCTCATCAATCCTTAAATGCCCATGCAAACAACAACAACAACAACAACAACAAAAACCCACAAGTGTTCACAGACTATTTAAAGGGTTCATTGGTCTCCTGAAACTAGAGTGACCATAAACCTGGTTTTCTCAAGACAGTCCTGCTGTATACCTGTTGCCAGTGTCCTAGATGACTGTAATAGTACCCTGATTAAAACAGTAAATTATATGAACTCTCTACCTAAAAATGACTTGTATTTAAAATATATATTCATTCTTAATTTTCCTTTTACACTTAATTCTTTGTTTTTAATTTTTGTAGGTACATAGTAGGTATATATATTTATGGGATACATAAGATGCTTTAATACAGGCATGCAATGTAAAATAAGCACATCATGGATAATGGGGTATCCATTCCCTCAAATATTTATCCTTTGAGTTACAGTCAGTCCCATTACACTATATAAGTTATTTTAAAATATACAAGTAAGTAACTATTGACTATAGTCACCCTGTTTCGGTGTCAAATAGTAGGTCTTATTAATTTTTTTCTATTTTTTGTACCAATTAAGCACCCCCTTCCCCTACTCCCCACCCTCCTACTACCCTTCCCAGTCTCTGGTAATTATCCTATGTCCATGAGTTCAATTATTTTTATTTTTAGATCCCACAAATAAGTGAGAACATGCAATGTTTGTTTTTCAGTGCCTGGCTTATTTCACTTAACATAATAATCTCCAGTTCCATCCATGTTGTTACAAATGACTGGATCTCATTCTCTTTTATGGCTGTGTAGTTCTCCATTGCATATATGTACTACATTTTCCTTATCCTTTCATCAGTTGACAGACATTTAGGTTGCTTCCAAATCTTAGCTATTGTAAACAGTGCTGAAACAAACATAGGAGTGCAGATATCTCTTAGGTATACTGATTTCCTTTCTTTGTGTTATATACCAAGCAGTGGGATTGCTGTAATATACGAAGCTCAATTTATAGGTTTTTGAAGAACCTCCAAACTGTTCTCTATAGTGGTTGTATGAATTTACATTCCCACCAACAGTGTGCAAGGGTTCTCTTTTGTCCATATTTTCACCAGTATTTGTGATTGCTTGTTTTAGGATACAAGTCATTCTAACTGAGGTGAGATGATGTCTCATCGTAGTTTTGATTTGCATTTCTCTGATGATCAGTGATGTTGAGCACCTTTTCATATATGAATTTTTACCAATTGTATGTCTTCTCGTGAGAGATGTCTACTCAAATTTTTTGCCCAGTTTTTTATTGTATGACTAGTTTTTTTTTTTTTCCTGTAGATTTGTTTGAGCTCCTTATATAATCAGGTCATTAATCCCTTGTCATGTGGGTAGTTTGCAAATATTTTCTTTCATTCTTTGGGTTGTCTCTTCACTTTATTAATTGTATACTTTGCTGTGCAGAAGGTTTTTAACTTGATATTGTACCATTTATCCATTTTTGCCTTGGTTTCCAATGCTGGTGGGAGTACTCTTCAAGAAATTTTTGCCCAGACAAATATCCTGAGAATTTTCTCCAGTGTTTTCCTGTAGTAGTTTCACAGTTAGATATCTTAGATGTAAGTCTTTAATCCATTTCAATTTGATTTTTGTATATTGCAAGGGATAGTGGTCTACTTTTATTCTTCTGCATATGGATATCCACTTTTCTCAGCACTGTTTATTGAAGAAACTGTCTTTTCCCCAGTGAATGCTCTTGGCAACTTTAGCAAAACTGAGTCCACTGTAGGTGTGTGGATTTGTTTCTGGGTTGTCTATTCTGTTCCATTGGTCTTTGTGTCTCTTTTTATACCAGTACCATGCTGTTTTAGTTACTATAGCTCTGTTGTATAATAGTCTGTTAATATGATTCCTACAGTTTTGTTCTTTTTCCTTAGGATAGCGTTGGCTATTCTGGTTTTTTTGTGGTTCCACATAAATTTTAGGATTATTTTTTCTATTTCTGTGAAGAAAGCCATTAGTATTTTAATAGGTGTTGATTTGAATTTGTAGATTGCTTTGGGTAGTATGGACACCTTAACAATATTAATTCTTCCAATCCATGAACATAGAATATTTTTCTATATTTGTGGTGTCCTCTTTAATTTTTTATTTCTTTCATCAGTGTTTTATAGTTTTCATCATAGATACTAGATACTAGACCTTTATCAGATGCATAGTTTGCAAAAATTTTCTCCCATTCTGTAGATAGTCTGTTCAATCTGTTGATAGTTTCCTTTGCTGTGCAGAAGCTCTTTAGTTTAATTAGGTCTCATCTGTCAACTTTACTTCATTGCAATTGCTTTTGGAATCTTCATCATGAAATCTTTTCTCATTACTATGTCTAGAATGGTATTACCTAGGTTGTCTTTCAGGGTTTTTATAGTTTAGGGTTTTACATTTAAGTCTTTGATCCATCTCGAATTGATTTTTGTATATTGTATAAGGAAAGGGTCCAGTTTCAATCTTCTGCATATTGCTAGCCAGTTATCCATGCACCATTTGTTGAATAAGGAATCCTTTCCCCATTACTTGTTTTTGTCAGGTTTGTAAAAGATCAGATGGCTGTAGGTGTGCAGCCTTACTTCTGGGTTCTCTATTCTGTTCCATTGGTCTGCGCATCTGTTTTTGAAACAGTACCATGCTTTTTTGGTTACTGTAGCCTTGTGATGCCTCCAGCTTTGTTCTTTTTGCTTAGGATTGTCTTGGCTATTCAGGCTCTTCTTTGGTTCCACATGAATTTTAAAATAGTCATTTTCTAGTTTTGTGAAGAATGTCAATGGTAGTTTAATAGGAATAGGATTGAATTTATAAATTGCTGTGGACAGTATGGCCATCTTAACAGTATTGATTCTGCCTATCCATGAGCACAGGATGTTTTTCCATTTGTTTGTCATCTCCCATTTCTTTGAGCAGTGTTTTTTTGTTCTCCTTGAAGAGATCTTTCACCTTCTTGATTAGCTGTATTACTAGGCATTTTATTTTTTTGTGACAATTGTGAATGGGATTGTGTTCCTAATTTGGCTCTCAGGTTGACTGTTTTTGCCATAAAGGAATGGTTCATTTTAAAACAAAGGTATTAATCAGGCATTTAGATAACACAAAGCAAACTTTTCACTTTTACTATATATTTATAATTGTGTAGAAACACATTTACAGATAAATACACATATACATGTATTTATATAGGAATATGAAGTGTTTCATAGACCTTTACTTAGAAAAATCAGCTATTATATTATTCTGTCAATTATAAATGTTACTACTTATTTTAATTATAGCAAAAAGCAATCAAAAACACTTGATCAAACCAATTTCTAGAGGACAAAACCCTATTTTGAATACAATAGAAAAACCAATAACTTAATTTTTGTGACCCAAACTTACTTTGGAAAAACTTTGAACAAGAAACACAAAACAGAAAAAAAAATCACTTAATGTCTAAATGTCTGTATAGAATCTGGAAATAACTATTTCCAATTTCATAGGGAAATGGCCCTACATATTATAAAGGTGATTTTAAATAATAAACATATTTCCCTCAAAATAAACTAACAATTTGAGATTATCATTTTCTCTAAAAATAATAATCTTGAATTTTCATCATGACATATGGCTTCACTTAATGTGTTGTGCTCTTCAGCACTTTTTTCAATTTTTTTTTATCAGGTCTCTACACTGAAAAATTCAATCAAGTTTCAATGCAGTAATCAAATTCTCCTGTTCTTATGATTTCACCTTGTTCTCAGATGTACTCACATTTCAACTAATTCTCTGCATAAGAAAATTCCACATTTTCTGTCAATATATTTGTATTTAATCATAAACAATCATGTCATTTTTTGGCTTAGTGAGAATCAAAAATAAATTGTTCATTTTTAAGCCTCTTACAAAAGCACATAGGATAAAAACTTGAGTTAATCTTCAAAACAAGATTTAAAGATTTCTAGAGCACTCTTAGTTTATTTTTGTTTTTCTTCTTTTAAATGGGACATAATGTTATTTTGGAAAAAACATTTTTTTTCCTATTCAGAGAAATTTCAAAAACATTCTAATGCCCCCTACCCCCACCCTCCCCCACACACTCACTCATTCCTTTGGAAGACTTGTTTCTCCTCCCCATCCATGTTAATGTTATTCTGCCAAGGGTCTTAATTATTTTATTACACTCACTAGCTATGATAATTGTTTCAGAGTTTGCACTTATGTCTCAAGCCAGACTATTCAAACGTTTGCCCCACATTTTTATGTACTGAATCTGAGAAAGACACCTCCCTTCTTTAAGACTGATGAACTGTAATAATACAAGCCTGGAGCAGCCTGTATCCATTTCTTTTCTTTCGCATGCTTTGTATAGGAATAACCTACCCACTTGTTTTTGTTTGTTTGTTGCTTGAGGTGCGGTCTTGCTCTGTCATCCAGGTTTGTTTGTCTGTTTGAGGACAAATCTTGCTCTTTCTCCCAGGCTGGAGTGCAGAGGCATGATCTGGGCTCACTGCAACTTCCACCTCCCGGGTTCAAGCGATTCTCCTGCCTCAGCCTCCAGAGTAGCTGGGATTACAGGCACGCACCACCACACCCAGCTAATTTTTTTTGTATTTTCAGTAAAGACAGTGTTTCACCATGTTGGACAGGCTAGTCTCAAACTCCTAACCTCAAGTGATCCCTGCCCGCCCAGGCCTCCCAAAGAACTGGGATTACAGGCGTGAGCCACTGGGTCTGGCCTGCCTACCCATATGTAACAGAGTAGAAGTCTGAACTACCAAGTGAGAAGACATACGAACCTCTAGAAGACTACCTTCACTTCTGGCACCAACTGCAAGTTTGAACCGTTTCCAAAACCATTCTCGTGTTCTATAATTAGCTAGACGAACTCGCAGAACTCACTGAAAGCTCTAATTCTCATGGTTACAGTTTATTACAAGGAAAAGATACACATAAAAATTATCCAAGGGAAAAAGTGTACATGGCAGAGTCTAGGAAGTTTCCAAATGCAGAACTTCTGTTGCCCTTTCCCCATGGAATCAGGATGCATTACTCTCTTGGCATTGATGTGTGACAATTATGCAGAGGGTACTGCCAACCAGAGAAGCTCACCTGAACTTCAGTGTTCAGAGTTTCATTGAGGCTCCATTATGTAGTCATGATTGATTGCCCATGGGGCTGATTTCAGTCTGCACCTAGACTGATACAACATGACCCAAAGCCCCCACACTAAGTCACATTGTTGCTCCTTCTCGCATGGTCAGTTCCTACCCTAAGACTACACAGGTGGGGCCAGCCAAATTCTTTACTACCCACAGGCTTACAGGTAGAGATGAGACAAATATACAAATAAAGAGACAGAGAGAGACACCATGACTTTTGAGTCCTATAGCTGATGGTGATGGAGGACTACACAACCCCCGTCTGTCCAAGTTACATAAGTCAATACATTACCATGTGTGTCATTAAAATCTAACATTGATTCTAGGATAAGAAACTCTCAACTTTTTTGTATGGACAGAGTTTTCTAGACACTAAGGCACCTTTCGGCTCAATCTATATTTACTATTTACCCACCATGGAAGAGGGAAAGAGCAAGGACCTAGTAGGGCAGGATGCAGGCTAAGACAGGAAGCTGAACACTATAGGTCAAAGCATCCGTCTTTAAGGAGCTTTCAGTTATGCATTATCCTCCATTAGTCCTCTCCAAATGGCATATCTGCTTAGTCTGGATAGTGCCAGAGTATTTCTTAACTAAAGTTTCAGTTAGTGCTAGAGTGATGACTGAAACAATTCTAAGTAAGAAGGTCAAGCCTGACCAAATTCAGAAATGCCTGCTGTAGTAGACAGAATAATGAATTCCACAACGATGCCTACATCCTAAAACCTGTGACTATACTACCTTACATAGCAAAACAGACTTTGAAGATATGATTAAATCGGGATCATGAGATAAGGAGATTATCCTAGATTATCCAGGTAATCCACATAGGCTCATTGTAATCACAACAGTCCTTATAAAGGAAGGCAAGCAGGTCAAAGTCGGAAAAGATGTGAGGATGGAAGCAGAGGTTGGAGTGATGCACTTCAAGGTCAAGGGAGGGGCCATGAGCTGAAGAATGCAGGCAATGTCTGGAAGGTGAAATGGGAAGGAAACAGATTATCCTGAGCCTTCGGAAGGAGCACAGCCCTGATGACACTTGATTTTAGCCCCATAAAACTGATTTAGGATTTATGACCTCCAAAACTGTAAGGTAATAGGTTTGTGTTGTTTTAAGCTATCTTGTGGCAATTCGTTTTAGCAGCAATAAGATCCACATGCACGAACTCAATTTTAAAACAAGAGGCCTCAAGGAGTAGTATCCAATAAATTTGAGAAAGTACTAAGGTCCCTCAGTTTCCCTTTTAGAGTAGAATTGGCCATGATGGGAATTTATTCACATCACTTATGCAAAAATAACTTCCCTCTAATTATACAACCTCTCCTCTCCCTCATGTCATTTTTTTTTTCAATTAAGCATGCGGCAGAATAGTTAACAACTTGTGCTTGTTTTGTTTCATGGTGTTGTTTTGCTATTATCCATTGCCCATTCTTCACTCTTATCTTTTTTTAAAGGACTCTGCAATCCTCTATCCATGGTCTTTGGCTGCAACAAATCTACTATAGAGCTTCAGGGATGGGCACATGATGCCACCTCCAGCTAGGCAGAAGATTCTACACGTTTAACTACAATGATTGGTTCAGGGAAATGCATGTAACCCTAGTGAAAATCAAGCCCAGATCTTTAGGCTGGTGCCAAGGGGCAAGTGCAGTCCTGGAGCTGCTGGTGACTTTCATCATTCATGCAATGAAGTTTACTATCTGAGAAAAGAAGGTCATACAGGAAAAAGCACAGGCAGCAGATGGAAATTGAGAGAAACAGAGACTGAGAGAGACAAAGAGAGCGTCAGAGAGAAAGACAGAGAGAGATCTAGGCTCTGGTGCCAGCTGTGACCAAACAAGGTCACTTTATTTGATCCTTGTAGTTATGTAAACAATTAAGTTTAATTGTTAGTTTAAACGGTATTTTAAAGGGGGTTTTGTGACTGGACAAGCTAGAATCTTGACTCACACAAGTAGCTCAGGTGCACACAGATTAAAACAGTATGAAGCAGATTGGAGCCCAGCTGGATCTCGAGAAGTGCAAACGATTCCAGTTTCTCCAACTCTGACTTCATAGATCACGGAAATATTCACAAACATTCAGAAAAACAGGAATCTCTCACCTATTCACAGGTGCCTGGGATTTCTTCAAACAAAGAAGCATTCACCAAACTAGTGGTAAAGGCTTACAATTTTATACACCTAGATGAGGGAAATTTATAACTGATTTACTTAGTGTCACTAAAGTAATTTTATTATGAAAACTGAGGCACTCTGAAACTAAAAGAAACACTAATATTTATGTCAAGGCAACAGGCATAAACAATGACTATTCCAGGCAAAACAGGATATGGTTGTCCTACCCAAAAGGAGTACGGCAAGTAAACTGGCTTTTGTTTCAGAAAGCTTGAGTTCAAACCCTGCTTCTGTCACTGCAGGCTTGTAGGCTCTTTAGCACTCCGGATTTTTTTTTTTCTTATTTTAAAATAGTTGCGATAGAACTCTCTAATGACTACTGTGAGAATCAAACACTTGATTAAAAAAATATAAGCGCTTACCAACCACAGACACTTATGTCAATTAGTTTTTTTATTATTATTATTAGAATCTTATTTTGTTAGAAGGAAGAAGGGTACCACAGAGATGAAGTGAGACAGGAAAAGATAAAAGGATGAAAAGTGGTCAAGGGGGCAGCTTTAGGCTTGAGTGTGTACCTGTGGGCGGCTGCAACCTTTCTTGAAGGCAGAGGGCACCACCTAGAGGTAAATGCGTGCATTACACGCTGTTGGCAGCGCTCCTGAGTCTTTGTAATAAGAACATTTTGTTAGCATTTCCATCAAAGGAATTGATCATTGAGGGGCTGGCAGCCTGCCCAGCTCCACAAACAGGAGTGAACTCTGGCCCTACTCTGATCCATTTAAACATTATGTGACCATCTTAAGAAAACACTTCTCAGTAAATCTTTGATTTTACTTCCTTCGACTTAGCTAGCTAGAGACGTGGATGCAAGCCCCAGCTTCCCTACAAGGAGCTGTGGGATCTTAAGAAATTCACTGAAGCTGTGAAATGCAATTTCCTAAAATGAGGGTGTATCAGAGTCATTTAAGAGAAAATACCATGTAGTCCAATTTGAATTCAACATCTGGCTCCACTAATTACCTTGAGAAAATTATTTGCCCTTTAATATCTTCATTTTCTCAGAAAAAAACAAAAAGATGAAAATAACAACAGTACCTTTCTCATGAAGTTGTTATGAGGATTAAATGAGATGCTGCGTGTAATGCACTCACAAGAGCAGCTGGCTGATGCAATCTGTGCTTGATAGCTCATTTTCTTCATTGGTGCCTCCCAGACACAACCTTCCAAAGTTAAAATAATGTAGTCTAAACCAATGTAAGTAGACTTTATCTAGCTTTTAAAATTTATGAGGGCCAGGCATGGTGGCTCATGCCTGTAATCCCACCACTTTGAGAAGCCAAGGCAGGAGGATTGCTTGAGCCCAGCAGTTTGAGACCAACCTGGGCAACATGGCAAGACCTCGTCTCTACAAAATATTTAAAAATTAGCTGGATGCAGTGGTGCACGCTTGTGTTCTCAGCTACTTGGGAGGCTGAGGTGGGAGAATAGCTTGTGCCCAGGAGGTCAAGCCTGCAGTAAGCTGTATTCACGCCATTGCACTCCAGCCTGGGTGACAGAGTGACACCCTGTCTCAAAAGAGAAAGAAGGAGGGAGGGAGGGAGGCAAGGAAGGAAGAAAGGGAGAAATTTATGTAGCCATTAGCTTAACAAGTCCAGCTTCCTAAACTTTTAGTTCTAACTCATATTTTTCCCTAGTTGACTGACTTAAAGATGTGCTACCCTCTCAATTGCTGATGTACAGACCCATGACTCTGCATCCCTCAGGATATCTACTTACTTATTATTGAACAAAATCTAATTAGGCAACTAAACACAAAGGAAATATCTAAGGAGAAGCCCATCAGCCTCCAAATAATCGCTGCCTTTTCATTCTATGCAGATTGAAATTTGCAATGGAAATGAGATCAGTACCATGTATATTCTTAGTTTAGAATATTCAAGTGGCACATTTCTTCAGATTTAACATGTACAGTATTTTAAACAACAATAGTTGTTTGACAGAAGACTCCAAACTCTTTTTATGCAGCTGTTGCTTTCAGTTGCTGAAAGATAAGAAATTTTAATTATATGGTGAAACATTTTCATCAGGAGCTTCTTGGAAATATCTTTTCTAATACATAAATTGACCACTTGTGCTGTTTTATCTCTATTCTCATTACTGAAAATTATTTGAAGTTCCATACAAATTGAATAGCTTAAAATAGATTAAAATTCTGGGTTAAAAAATACAGGAATCAAATTCAAGGTTTTTGAACACTCTGTCCTTTTTCTTCTAGCCCATACAACTTCGTCAACTCACAATTAACTGAGTAAGTATTGTGTTTGGTCTAACAGATCTGGGCATGAGCTCTATACATGATTTATCACAAGCATATAGGATTTCTTTTACAAGGTGAAAAGGAAAAAACCAATAAGGAAAGTCTGGTATTATTTTTGTCTCTTTTGTTAAACTTGCTCTATAGAGCACATGCAGTGATCAAAATTTACCCAAAAACCTGAAGAATTTCTGTAGTCTTTAAAAGTGTAGAGACAAAAGCTAGTCGTTAAAAATAATCTAAAAGAAAAAAGAACAGTTTGTCTCTTAGAAAAGAAGAGCCCTATGAATCTGCATTATTATTCATTTAAACTCAATTTCAGAACCTATGTAAAAAATAGACAAGATCTGAAACCTTAAAAACTAACACATACCAAGTATGTATTATTTTCTGGTTTAATTCTTTTATTTTTTCTAAGATATAGCTATAAAGTAAATATACAGCATTTAAATACATATGCAGATTGTAAAAGTCATTTTCATTAATATCCATCTAATTATGAATTATTAGATACCCACCCAAATATCACACTGTCCTAAAAAAGATAAAATGATGCTGGTCAGAGTAGAAACCCCAAATTTGATGGAAGCATCTAATGAGAAATGCTAAAGAATAGAACAAATGCTGATAAAAACTTGATGCAAAGCCTATAAAGGCATGACAGTGCAAATAAAGTCATATGAGCCAGGCGGCACATGTTTGGTGATGAAGAGAGTTGGCATTAGACTTTTGGATACCACCCTGAATCACAAAAGGCATCAATTTTGAAGTCAAGTTATCAGGACTACACTTCTAAGGCTGAGATAATTAGAAGTGTTATTTAAACAAGTTGCTTTAACTTTGTCTTCAAACTCCACATATACCAAACAAGTTAGTATGATTTGTAACTTTAGCGTAAGACACAAAGAAAGGCTTTGTGTCCATGAACTCTGGTGAAGGAGAGCTGTCTAGAGGTAAGTGTGACTCCCTAAAATTTACTACTTTTTTAGAGACAAGGTCTTGCTCTATCACCTAGGCTACAGCATAGTGTCTCAATCATAGCTCACTGCAGCCTCGAACTCCTAGGCTCAAATGATCTTCCCACCTCAGCCTTTTGAATAGTTGGGACTGCAGGTGCAAGCCATAGTCCCTGGCTAATAACAACTTTATTAAATAATTATTATGATGTATTTCAATCTTGAAATTAAATACATCAAACCTATGAAAAATATTCTGAGAGTATTCAGCATTTTAGCAAAATTATGCAACTAAATTCATGGATGATAAACACAACATGGTTCAACAAGAAACAAGCATGGATATTTAGAGATCATTTATAACCTCTCTGAATGATGTAAACGAGAAAAATGTGCCATTCCACAATGGATCCCCTGGGGCTTCTCTATTAAATGGACCAGCAAGTAGTTTGTATCGATTAGGATACATATCTTAAATATGCAAATAGTGGCCATACCAAAGAGATCTCCCAAGATATTTAGAATAATTTTAAAATTATACATCATGAGAAGACTGGCCTCCTCGTATGTGTAAAACACACAAGAAGATATAACGTAGTGCTCTGAAGCTGGAGTCACTGTCCTCATTTTTAAGCTTGTATTCTCATGATATTCATGGGATCCTACTTCTCTGTAAGAGCTTTTTTTGACTATTAGAATGAGGCTCAAATTCAATTATGCCTCCAAATAGCTACCCGGTGACTATGTCTGAAGGAGAGAAATCCTGTAAAATCATTTTAAACAACCAGCTGTTATAAAACACAAAGTCCTCCCTCTTCTGATTTGTATTAGAATTGCTATTACATCATTTCAACATGTAATTTTCAGATTTTAACTAATGTCTGTTGCAGCTTTAAAATGTGTTTACCTTTTCTCATATGTCATCTAGGACCTATCAGTTAAAAGAATCACTAAGAAAAGGAGAGTCTTGGAACATCACTATTTTTTCAGCTTCAGCTTTACAAATAACGTTGACCGCCAAGAATATTATTGCTTCACAACAGCATTTAGATGAAAGTTTTTTAGTTCAGCCATGATGAGATGCTTTTTCTCAGACATGTTTGTGATTTTTTTAGTTTCTTTTCATTGTCCTATTAATCCAAATATATATTAGTAAGCGCACTAATAATTGTTTAATTGATTGCTATTTTAGCTCCATTGCCTTATCAAAGAAAGGGAACTTTCATTAATCTCTGGTATTTCTTTCAGATTATCTGTATGCACATTTCATCCGGTTCTCAAATATTGTCACTTGTTCACCACAGTGGAAGACTCAGAAATATCCATGGCAACACACTGGAGACCCTCACTGCCTCAAGGGCAGAGCTGGTTTGAACACAGCCTTTCCATTGCTTCACTGCCCACCATTTACCCTCAAGGTCCATTGTGTGCCAAGACATTGCATGTTCTCAAGGCAATGACCCTGGAGAATGAATAGCCATGTGTGGCAGTATAAGTGCTTGGAAGGTGACTTAGCCCATTTGAACAATAAAACTGTCTTTTAAACAGGTCACAGTTTGTCTCAGAAATATTTTTTAAGGTTCTAATAGAAAAAGAGTTGAGCAGTGGAAACTAAAGTATGAAACACATCTCTAAAAATAAGGAAAGTAGTGTGTCCATTCCTCTCCCCGGCTAGTTTGTTTAATTCTCTCTCACACTTTGTGTATTACTACTCCCAAGAAAAAACTAGGATCCTTTTTAATTAAAACATAATCTTAGTAATAAGATAAACAAGGTCCTCCAGAAAATTTCCTGTTTTTCCAGAGCCATGTTTTGTTTTGAGAAACACTCAAATTATTAGTTTTGCAAAAGAAGAAAATAGTGAACAAAACATTTTCAGCTCTCCTATCACACTGTAACATGGCATTCCACATAATTGCCTTTTTGTGTTCACCTTAAGTCTTGAAGTTCCTCTACTACCATGTCCATAAGCAAAGGCTACAATCCTTAGGACTTAGAACACTTGGTATCTCTTAATCCTCTCTCCTAGGTTTTCCTCAGCAAGAAAAGCACCACTAATTTGTCAGTCCTTAATCATAACAACCCTATTATTTTATGACAGTCATAAATTTATTCTGCTGTATCTCCAACTAAATTATAAACTCTGATAAAAAGTTTGTCTTATTCA
Organism: Symphalangus syndactylus; assembly: GCF_028878055.3. Lineage (NCBI taxonomy): Eukaryota > Metazoa > Chordata > Mammalia > Primates > Hylobatidae > Symphalangus > Symphalangus syndactylus. Next base: position 32,058,117 of record NC_072426.2, read on the forward strand.
TTTTTCTATCCTGAAGTTTAACACAGTGCCTGGCATAGAGCTGACATTCCATAAGTATATAATGAATTATACAAAAGAAAATGCAATTAAATCATAATAATGGGCAGACAGTTCTTCAGCTTTTTAAAAATAATGTTTTATCTATAAAGCTGAAAACACTTTGGAGTTCATCTAGTTCTTTCCTTTTGTATTATACCTAAGAAATTATTATTATTATTATTATTTTTTTTTTTGAGACAGAGTCTCGCTTTGTCACCCAGGCTGGAGTGCAGTGGCACTATCTCTGCTCACTGCAAACTCCACCTCCCAGGTTCATGCCATTCTCCTGCCTCAGCCTCCCAAGTAGCTGGGACTACAGGTGGCCGCCACCACGCCCTGCTAATTTTTTGTATTTTTAGTTGAGAAGGGATTTCATCATGTTAGCCAGGATGGTCTCCATCTCCTGACCTCATGATCCACCCGGCTCGGCCTCCCAAAGTGCTGGGATTACAGGTGTGAGTCACCGTGCCTGGCCTATACCTAAGACATTTGAGGTCTAGAGAATTTACATGATTTGCTAACAGGCTACTTAATTTTGGGAACTACCTCCATTAATTTCCATATCATACTTCCTTTCTGTTCTTCATTACATTTGAATAATCATTCAAATACTATGGAAATAAAAATCCTTTTTTCATTTTTTTTAGAAATAAACACTTTCTCATTAAAAATCACTCTTTGGGCACTTACGAAGAACAAGGTACTCAACTAATCTTTAAAAAAGTAAATGAAAAAAGACAATTTATTGTTCCTGAGCTCAGAGAAGTTGTCATTATTATGGTTGAATGAGAATTCTGCTTTGACTTGTATTCTAGTTTCTATTTCCAGCCATCACAATAGGAGTTGAAAAAAAAAAAAAAAGAAGAAGAAGAAAGAAAAAGAAATGCTGAGGTTTGCTGGCAACCATCAGAAACTAGAGGAGAATTGTGGGATAGACAGATTCTCCCTCAAGAGTGCTCAGAGGACTAACCCTGCTGACTCCTTGATTTTGGACTTCTGGCCTCCAGAACTGTGAGAGAATAAATTTCTCTTGTTTTGAAAAAAAAACAAAAACAAAAAACCATGAACTAGAGAAATATAAAATATCTGCATGTATTTAACAGTACAATAGTCCTCCCTTATGTGCAGTTTTGCTTTCCATGGTCAACCATGGTCCAGAAATCTTAAATGGAAAATTACAGAAATAAACAATTCATAAGTTTTTTTTTTTAAAAAAAGAAAGATAACTTGGGTATTTCCTCTCATAACATTCACAAATCAGTCTCATTATGTTTACATGTAATAAATGGCATAGTGATTTATCTATCATTGCATATTGCAGAGGAAGGAAGGGAGGAAGGAAAGGGGGAAAGGAGAGAGAGAAGGAGAGAAAAAAGAAAGGAAGGGGAAAAAAAGAGAGGGAAAGGGAGTTCGTTGTTAAGTCTTAAAGACCTGGCATAGAAATTTTAATTTTGGGGGTTTTTTTTGTTTGTTTTAATGGTTGTTTTTTTAATTATGTTCTTTTTCTACTCCCCTACTGCCTCATTTATTTTTTTATAGAGATAATGGGTGATTATATTGCTACCATTGCTATTAAAATTCATGTACTTTTCCCTCTACTTGGAACTTTAGAGTAAATATAATTACTTAATCTTATTGATGTTTATTGCTCTGTTGCAGTAGCTCATTTACATGCATATTTCCTCAAAGGATTTTCTTGCCTGAGGTTTGGGGAACAATTCGGTTATATTAGTTTAAATCAACAGGTATTATTATTATAACAATTATAAAATATATTGATGACAACCTTTCTGTAACAAACTTAAGGACTATTTATGTCATTTAATCCTCCCAAAGAGATAAGACATTGGTTTCCATAATCTGCAAATTATAGAGGAAAAGGAATATAAAAATGTTAGAATGGACTTGGAGAAAATCACTTGGCAGAACATGGTCTAAATGAGAAAAATAATTTTAAAATCTGTGGCTATTGTAATAAGTAGATTCAAGTGCATTAAACTACCATAAAATCTATTGCACTTTAGTGTGAAATATGAGAATGATTAAAATGAAGGAATAATTTTAAACAAAGTTCTCTTGAAATTACAAACATTTATCGTATACTTAATAGGCCCTTTCTTTATATTATGCACAAAATTAATCCCTATAGGAAAAATCAAGGCCTATAAACCATTGTCATTATTTTTAAGAATATGTCAAATAGCCAAATTAAATTTCCTTGATCATAAAATATACTTAAGGAACCCATAATATAAGATATACATTCTAACAACCAATGTTAATGAGAAATGGGACACTATTACAGTTCCATGTTGTTCTCAGTTTTTCTCTATTAAAACTGAAAGGACAATCCCTTGAAGTGAGGGGAACACCAATATATGAAACAATAATGTTATTGAATAATATACTTCATTGGCAGAAGCTCATTACCATGGTAATGCAACTACTCAAGGCAACATCATTTTGCTCTTTTGTCCATGAAACTTGTTAAGGTAAAATCTGATGTTAAAATTAACACCCACTAGATGAGATTATTTCCTAGAATTATAATTATGTATAATGGGTTAACAATAGCATTTTTCACTTAACATTTTAAAAAGTGTAAAAGCATCACACTTAACCCTGTGTGATCTTGGAGAAACAGGTTAAGCTTTCAGCAACTCATCTGCTCTATTTCTAAATGGGCACCCACTTTCTATAGCAGGAAATGGACTGAGGAAATCCCTCAGACAGCAATAATGACCTATTTAAAAGTAGTCAAGAAACATGAAAAACAAAGCACCTTCTAGGGTGTGCAGCAAAGGGCTGTGGGGAATAAGGGACTGATGAGCCACTCCCTAATAGCAGAATTGGTCTAATCAAGGAACAGTCCCTGGCTCCACAGTAAGAAGACCTAGCAGCATCTGCCCTGTGAGATTTCAGAATTAATACAGACAAGTGACTGCTATGTGGTTTTCCTCTCTCCCTTTTTTGAATAGACACATATCTTGTTATTATATTGCCTTAGTCTAATCCTTGTTTGGGTGTGTGTAATATTGATAAACTTATTAATAAGGCTCTGGATTTAGAGAAGTGCATCTTGACTTGAAGTATAAGATAAGATACTAGATTCACAGTCTGATACTGTGATTAGATGAGATTTCATGGGGCCATTGAAAGAGATGAATGTATTTTGCATTTGCGAGGCACATATATAATTTTGAGCAGAGGGTAGAATGGTAGATTGATTACATTAATGTAATCAGTGAATGTCTCTATATCCAAGCCATTTACTCTGTAAATTCCCAGTCTCTCCCCTTTCTGACTCTGAAAGAGGGTGCGTCTTGTTTTGACCAATGGGTATTAGCAAATGTAATCAGAGAATTAAAAGTTGTAGGTGTATAACTATTTGCTGAAATCATTCTAGACAACAGCCAGTAGACCACAAAAGAGGTAAGAGAGCACAGTCAAGACCAATTAATCTCAACCCAGATCAGCAGAAATGCCAAGCTGACCCATACACCAATTTGTGAAAAATAATAAATGGTGGTTGTTTTAAGCCACCAAGCTTTGAGGTAATTTCTTTCGCAGACATCACTAACTGAAATATCTTCATTGGAATAATCTAGGTCTAGGGCTCCAAATCCTGTGTTGAACCAGGATTAATAACTGGACTATAGTTTCCACTGAGCTTTACCAATAAATCCCTTTTCTAAGACTATCTTTAGGAGAGTCAGTGTCGGGCATATTAACCCTAACTTCTCAGTCCAATACTCTGATCACAAAGCTTGTCCTTAAAAGTCATGCTTAAAGCAAAATACCACAATTTCATGATCAATCCCCTAAGAACTATGAGAACAAGAACTAAATTTGCCAAAGAAAAAACTGGCGGATTATCAGCAATTCCAAACAACCACCCTCAGGATGCAAATTATTTCTCTTGAGGAATACGTGGTAAGATCTTTTTTATGGACAGCCCAAAAGATATCCAGTATCTGGCATGGAAAATATGAATAAGGCTGACATCACAGATTGAGAAAAGTCTTAAGAAGACCCCTAAGATTTCTCCCATGTATCTTCCAGTGACCTCCATTATTCTGAGAGATGAAAGAGCCATCCCAAATAACTTTCCTAAACCTTGGGAGCTAAGATCCTTTTTTGGCACTCACTTGTATTTGCCAGTACTGCTACATGGTATATAAATCAAGTTTTCCAGGAAGTTATGGGAACAGAGTAGGGGAATTAATAGGCCCTGGAAGTATTCTATCTCTCTCTCTTGCTGGAAGATTAGACATTTTAGCAAAGATAGTCACCACTTATGAAAACTGTAACAAAGAATTTGGGTTGGCCTTGGTGGTAATACTTCTTAGAGAAATCCCACTACAAGACAGTGTAAACCCGCTTCCAGCCTCTGACAAATTCAGTTTTCCATTCTTATTAGGTAAGAACTTTTTTCCTTCTAAATGTACCCATAGCCTCTGTCCCATACCAAGATTGTTCACCTCACTGGAAACCAGTAGTTAACCCTTTTACCACCAAACTAACCCACTTCCACGTTACTGATGTGGTGGAAGTGTACTCATTGGTACTTGTAACCAGGGTGAGAGAAGCCCATATGGCAAAATGTTTGGACCCAGAGATACATTATCATATTAAACATGGTAAAAGTAATGGGTATGTCCTTCATCTTGGGGGTCACCAACTGTCTTCCCAAATATAGTACTACCTCTAGACTTTACCCAATCCATGGCACAGAGGTCAGCCAGACTCCTGTCAAAATAGAGGTGAAGCAAAAGTTCTGTCACACCATGTTACTGTTTATTAGTCATGAACCACATCAGAGGAAGAGGTAGTGCTTGCCTAATCATACAGCTTAAAATTCCAGGGCCAAAATGTCAGAGTGCCACTGCAGTCTGATTTTCAGCACAGCCTAAATGCTTGGCATTGACCTAGAATGCAATGAATGATAAGGCATTGACACACCTGCTACTATTCCTGTCTCCATGAGTTTTCCCTGATAAATGCCACTCCAGCACCTTCAGTATGTGTGCTCTCTTGCCATTTCCCCTCATGTGTATGAGAGTTAGCAAGGCAAGATGTAGATCTGGTCAGGTAGCTAGAAGGCCACCATGGCTTTCTAGAAGAAGATTGAGGGTTCAAATGAAAGTGACCAACTGTAAAGGAGGGAAAAGTTCATCTGACACAAATCAGTCAGGCTTTAATATGTGTGGTCATTGATGCTCACAAGAAATAACCTCACATATTCTCTAAAAAGAGGATAGCCAGGGCAATAAGATCACCTGCAGTAGAACGTCTTGGTTGTGATTAAATACCATTGAGGGAAGTCCTTCTTAAAAATTTATGCATGCACGTGTGCCTGTGTGCACATGTGCAGACACATGCACACACACATGTGCACACAAGACACCAGTATATAGGGTGTTTATCCAATGATGACTAAAAAATGAGAATGCTCAGACTGACTGTTTTGGACTGAAGAGACTATCTGGAAGTCAGAGATGAGAGGAGATCCAAAAATTGTACAACTTCTCTATGAGATTCGAATACTAGAGTCATCAGTGTGAAGGCATAGCCTCTAGGATCTCACTAGCCCAACACCTCTGCATTATCAGAGTTATTCTATAACTGAAATGCCAAATGAGAGCCAATGTCTCTCCAGCGGAAGATTCTCCTGCAGGTGAGTATAGGTAGGGTAAGTGTTACCACTCAGACATCATTTGATCACCCAATGACGTTTCCACCAATGGCCAGGCCACCCAACAGTAGGCATGTCTTTATGAAACTGATAGCGTTCCTTACCTTTTACTACCCACATAATGAGCAAATAGAACACCAATCCAAGCCAGGTCTTTTCTTCTCTTTTTTCTCTTTCTCCTTCAATTCTCTCTTCTCTGCATGTTCTAGGTTTCTTCCAAATTTATTGTTTGTTGTTTGTTTTTCCCTTTGATTTCTATGTTTGATGTTTTTTAAAGTATCTAATCATCTTTGACTGCTTGCTTTTATATAAGTGGGTCTGTTAAAAGTAGATTTGACTCTCCATGTGCTTGGGCGGGATTTATTGATTCTGAGCTTCACTGAAATATTCTGATTTGCGGGACAACCCCCTATTTCAGTTTCATTAAGTATTTTATTCTTAGGATGATGAGATACTATCATGCAAAATTATTTTATTCTCCTACCTGAATTATTTAGCCTTTGCTTCTAGCATTCTATGTCATTTGAGCAATGACATAGAGTCAGCATATTCACTATGTAAATTTCCATTTTATCCCCACGTTGAGTATTTAACTTGTACTTTCCATTTTTCCCTCTGAACTCCACTATAGAGACCTTCTGTTTATGCTCTTTAGATAATGAATCTCCAAAACTGAGAGAATAAGAGGGGAAGTCATTCAGGTTTCTGAGTAGAGAGAGAAAATGAGTCCAAATGCTTTGCAAACAGACCTTGAAATAATCCTCCTATTATTTTCCATACCTGTATTAATTTATGCCTTTAAACAGTGCTAACCTGTACCAATTCCCAGGCCTTTTGGGGTGTCTATGAGGTAAACAATTTGACTTTACCCATTATTAAGTTAGGATTTAACTTTCCTGGACACAATAAATCCATCGCGCTTATTATCTTCTTTCTGAATTTCCAATTTTTTTCTATTCTCTCTTCTTATACAGGACTGTCTTTGTCAAAATAAGCATCTAAAAAATCCTTTTTTCTCACTTTTGTGTGGTTTCTTGAGGGAACTGACATAAATGTGTCCGTTCAAATGTGTCTGTCAAACCACCATTTTAAAGCAAAAGTCTCCATCTGACTTTTCTTAGGAAAGAATTCCCACAACATTGGCAAACACATCAGAGTTTTAAGCTCAGAGAAATGGTGGGACTACAGTCATGCATTTCCCACAGTGTCAAGTTATGACATCAGAAAATATAATCAATTCAAAGACACTCTTGTCTGTTATCCTGTAATATTTCCCAGAAGTTAATACAGAGTTCATGATCTTTTCATACCAGAAAGTGTAATCTCAGAGGGGAGATGCTTGAGTTACAAGAATAGTGATTAAATCCTGTGCCATACACTATCACTACCTTGAAAATTGAAATTATGAGGCACCAGCTGTTGGCTCTAACTGTATTTCTCATAAATGCAAAAGTGCAAATTAATGTCCCTGGAATATGAAATGCTACATGATGCAGGGCAGAAATGTTAGTGAATATATAGGCATGGTTTTTAATCTTTTTCATTCAGTGCAGACACTTCCTGTGAAGTACATTTGACATATTTCTTAAATAACTTCATGTTGTGGTCAGTATAAATGCTTTGAAGTTGTACATTCTAGATACATTTTAAATATTTTGTTATTGTAATAGGATTCCTTACCACAGGACTAAAAAGTGAAACTGGGGTCTAGCTGTGTGATCTTTACAATTCTGCTCAATCCCAGCAAATAGCTATTATTTCTATAGAAAAATATTCTCAAAAGTTTGTTTCAGCATTTAAAACAACATGTTTGAACTTTATAAATTTTCATTTTAAATTGATTCTTCTGACTTTGTGAAAACAACAAACCACATTTGTCCAATCTTTAGTCTCCAGGAGCCAAATCTTCAAATTATACTTTTTTCCAGCTGCCAGTAAGTATCAGTGAGCAAGAAGCCAAGTAGTAGAGGTCAAGTGTTACAGGTGCTGTTTTATTGACTATTGTTTTCTGGTAAGATCTACACTGGCTCTACTATTTATGAAAATAAATACTAAGAGATAAATAAAAAGTGGCCAAATACAACTTTTTCACTGTTTTAAGAAACTAAATACAGTTGCTTTAGTGCAAAGTCTCTACAGGATAGGAACTTATTATCAGCATTAATAATACTAAAATTAATCTCTATAAAGGTGGAATTGCAAATCGAAAAATGAGCTAAAACTATAGGAACTAATGAAATTACCTCAGTAGGATTCCACTTTAATGCCTTTGAGGATCACAACAGATATAAATGTAATTCCATTTAAGTTACAGGTAAATAAGGCAAATATTAGCAAACTATATAATTTATAAATATTGTGAAAACATGTTCTGATAAAGTGGTATGATATGCAACAAGTTCAAAAACAAGGCTTTTCAAAAGGTTGATGTTATCAGTCTGACTTCTCTTGATCTGGATATTAATTATGGATTTTTTAACATGTTGCTTATTTGTCTTTGTTTGGTTTTAATATTTCCCTTTATTAATATTATCCTGAAGGTACATATGAGGTGTTCTGAATCAAGACACATTATCATTGTTTACCCAAAAAAAAAAAAAAATCACTGCACATTCTTCATATCCCAATCCTTACCCCTAGAACAATTCAATGAAAACCATGTCAATACTACACATATAAATGTCAAAGTCTATATTACAGATGAGGACTGGAGAAAATTGGACTTTATCTCCCTATATACATGGGGAAAAGACAACTGCCTCATTTACCCTTCTTGAAATCAGAAAGGAAGCCTTTGCTCTTGGGAGACTAGATGAAAAGTATCCTGAAATCTCATTCTCAAATTTTTGAATATAAATACCTATCTCCAATGGCTAGATTTACCTGGTGTGTCTGACTTTTCTGACCTACAGATGTCTCCAAGATCTAAGACACATTTTTCCTTGAGAGGTAAACACATACCTCTGGAGTTAGGGAAATTTGTCTAGCGTTTTCTCACTACCTATACAGTCATAAATTAATTTCCCAAGGCTTGCTGTTATCTAGGATCCAAAATTTTCAACAAAATTTATTCAAAAAGCTCCAACTCTACACAAACACAAAAATATTTCCTCTCTATTCCACCTACTGGCTAGCTCCAATTACTGGCACTATGAACTTTCTTTGAGGATTACCTGTAGTGATTCTCACACAAGCATAAACAGGAAGATATAATCCATCCCTTAGAAAATCCAGATTGTAAATATGCGTGGCATATTTCATAAACATCATTAACAAAAAGTTGTTTTTACTTAACACAAAAGCAAATGTCATCTAATTTATCTTAACATAGAAGAGTGCCAGACTTCAGAAAGGAATTTGTAGAACAATGAATGATGTTGCTAGAGACTTTTCCAAGTTTCCACCAGCAGATTTTTCTCACTACCTTTGAATCAGCTAATTTCTTCCTTTGACATAAATTAGACAATGACATGCTTTTTCTTTCATTTTTCTTTTTACAATTAGCTTATTTCTGAATTTGTCATAACTATGACATTTTCAAAACAACTAACATACCTTTAATTAAGACTTGAAGGATTATTTCTGATGTTTGCAGCAGTTCATTATCTTTTTCAAATTTCTATTTATCTAAAAATTATATTTTCTAAGCTTCATAAAACCAAATTTACATTAAAATACAATTTATTTTGTTGGAAACAGACAATTCTTTAAAAGCATGGTTTAGTTCAGCTTTAAATGCAGAGCTACAGGATTATGTCAACCATATGAAATGCAGGATTTCTATTAAATACAATATATTTCTTCATAATGGTATCCATATGCCAATTGAGAGTGATTACTTCTAATTTATGATTTATCAAACTAATCAGATTAGTCTCTGAGAAAGACTCAGTGGCAACAATCTAGAAAAAAACAAAAATTATATAGTTGTTCAAAAAGTTCTATTTCACAGAAAATAGAGAAAATGCTAAATTATGAAGTATATAGAGAACAATAAATATTTTGGCTATTATTTATGCAAATTGATCTACCATAATTCTATTTTCAGGTACATATAACATTTGAAAGCAATTAAGTTCCTTGATGTAAATTTAATTAGTCTAATCCTAATTTCTTAAGTAAATATACCAGCTGAAAATAATAACATTTCTATAATCTGGCCTGGAAACAAAATCATAGACAATGAAATCAGAAACATTGACCCAGATAAATTTCATATATCATACTTGGATTATGTAAATCTCCTTAAGCTGATAAGCAACTTCAGCAAAGTCTCAGGATACAAAACCAATATGCAAAAATCCCAAGCATTCTTATACACCAATAATAGACAGAGAGCCAAATCATGAGTGAACTTCCATTCACAATTGCTACAAAAAGAATAAAATACCTAGGAATAGAACTTACAAGGGATGCGAAAAACCTCTTCAAGGAGAACTACAAACATTGCTCAAGGAAATAAGAGAGGACACAAACAAGTGGGAAAACATTCCATGCTCATGGATAGGAAGAATCAATATCATGAAAATGGCCATACTGCCCAAAGTAATTTATAGATAAAATGCTATCTCCATCAAGCTACCATTGACTTTCTTCACAGAATTAGAAAAAACTACTTTAAATTTCATACAGAACCAAAAAAGAGCCTACATAGCCAAGACAATCCTAAGCAAAAAGAACAAAGCTGGAGGCATCACGCTACCTGACTTCAAACTATACTATAAGGCTACAGTAACCAAAACAGCATGGTACTGGTACCAAAACAGATATATAGACCAATAGCACAGAATAGAGGCCTCAGACATAACACCACACATCTATAACGATCTGATCTTTGACAAACCTGACAAAAGCAAGCAAAGGGGAAGGGATTCCCTATTTAATAAGTGGTGTTGGGAAAACTGGCTAGCCATATGCAGAAAACTGAAATTGGACCCCTTCCTTACACTGTATACAAAAATTAACTCAAGATGGATTAAACACTTAAATGTAAAACCTAAAACTATAAAAACCCTAGAAGAAAACCTAGTCAATACCTTTCAGGACATAGGCATGGGCAAAGGCTTAAGGACTCAAAACACCAAAAGCAATGGCAACAAAAGCCAAAATTGACAAATGGGATCTAATTAAACTAAAGAGCTTCTGCATAGCAAAAGCAACTATCATCAGAGTGAACAGGCATCCAGTAAGGGAGAAAGATATAGAATGGGAGCCTAGGCCTATCTCTCCTTTTCACTTTTTTCTGCCTTCTTTATATTTGCTGGAAGCTGATTAGATTGTGCCCACCGGATTAAGGGCGGATCTGCCTTCCCCAGCCCACTGACTAAAATGTTAATCTCTTTTGACAACACCCACACAGACACACAGAGGATCAATACTTTGTATTCCTCAACCCAATCAAGTTGACACTCAGTATTAACCATCACACAGCCCAAGCTAAGTAAGACATTATCTTAGCAAATGTGCTAACACAATCTGCATCTTTATGGCCAGCAGCAACTTTTACACAACAAATTTCCAGATAATTACACCTGAGGCTTCTTAAATTTCTGTAGCCAGCCTTTTGAATATTCACACTCATATTCAATATTCAGTTTTTTAAACAGTATATTCAAGTTTACTTTGTGACCCATAGACCAATCAGTAGCTCAGCTTCACTTCCTTGTTGGTGAACCACTCATTCAACACACAATTGGAATCTTAAATCTTTTTTGTTTTGGTTTGTTTTGTTTTTTTATGATTCTTGTTTTTCCATTTTTCTCACTAGTTTTTGGTGGTTGTTGTCACTGAGAAACTTCAACTTGTTTTTCTATTTCCTTAAAATACATGAGTTCATATTTTCCATATTATATCCTTTAGTTAGATACTTTGTTTTATTCTTCATTTACAAAATTTTTCAGAAAGACTTAATATAATCATAATCAAACTTTGGCAGTAACTCCACTTTCTGCACTGTTGTTTATAAAAGATGTTTCCTTTACTTTATCACCATAGACCATGGAGAGTGGTGGTAGCTCAAACACTTGTTTACTTGTTGAAATTTTAATCTCATTGCAATTAAACTCAAAATCACCAAAAAAAAAAAAAAAATCTGTGAACAGCAAATGGAAGAGATGGCTGTCCATTCCAGTCTAGTTCTGTTGTCCATTGAGTTTTAGTATTAAGCTTATAAGAAAAAAATGTACCCTAGAGCTTTTCAGAATTGTGGAGTTGTATTCATTTATTTATGAGGCAGGCATTATAATTATCTCCTTTTTACAGATGAAGAAACAGAGTAATAGAAAAATTAAGTAAATTCCTTTTGTCATACATATAGTGTAAGGAGTAGAGACAGGCTTAAAACTTGGGCAGTCTGACTCCACAGCCCTTACTATTAACCTCTCTACTAGATTGTCCCTCTATGCATTTTGACTTCTGTTTTCTTTTGTTGCCTCTTTATCATGCTCCTTATTTAGCCTATTTGTGGCTCAAGAAAGTGACATTATTACCTTTCACTACCCTCAGGAAAGTGATTTAGGATATCATATCATTCAAGACAGGATTGATTGAATTCTGTACAACAACCAATTATTTATCATTTAGCCCCCCCCAAAAAATAGTCAGTTTGGGCTTAACTTCCATTTATGAACTTAGATATCTAAGTTTGATTCTCAAAGTTTTGTGTCTATGAAAATATAGACATATCAGACTATGAAAATATAGACATTATGACTTAGGAAGTAAATAGAAACATGATACAAATGAGTCTTACAAATAAAGCTTAGAATGGGAGAATGAGGAGGGGGTTGGTATCTTTTGCCTGTTTTAAAAATCAGAAAGTAAAAATAGGATTTGGTGACAACAACATAGGCATACAACGTATTTTCTTCTTTCACTAGCTGATGAGAACTTCCTGTGTCATTCTTTCTACTTTTATCTTAATGAACATATGACAAGCCCAACACACAAAAACACAAAATACTATGTGTATACCTTGCCAAACAATAACCTTCATTGATCTGAAATATAACTTCTATGTATTTAAACTCTCTAAATACTTGGATTTCTAGGTCTTGTTGAAGAGTTTGTCTGTATTTTAGGAGTGGAAACATACTGTCTAAACCTCAAACTTGTGTGTGTTGCATGTGTGTTTTAGAACATATTAGCCTTCAAAGACTATTCTTGTAAACCTGCTATTGCACAATGGCAGCACATATTTTCATGAAAAAGCATGTTTGATGGAAAGTGGACTGAACTAGAATTGGGTTCTTATTTTTATGCTTAATACTGACACCAACTAGCTATGGGACCCTCACCCAAACTACCTGAGCTACTTGGATAATAATACATGTAATGTGATTTCATTTTATTAAAAAGCGTGTTTACAAAATATGACAAAATATAATGTGTTACAATTATTACAATAATGATATGTACCTTATAAATCATTTGGAAAATACATGAAAGCAAAAATTAAATATTTTTAATAAAACAGAAATCTGAGATCATTAATAGAAAATTAGAGTGCAATAATATTTTTGTATGTCTGTCCTAGTCAGTTCAAGCTGCCATGACAAAATACCATAGACTGGATCACTTAAACAACATATAGTTACTTCTCACAGTTCTGGAGGGTGAGAAGTCCAAGATCGAGGTGCTAACCTATTTGGTTCTCTGGTGAAGACCCTCTTCCTGGCATGCAGTTGGCCGCCTCCTCACTTTGTCCTCATATGGTGGTGAGACAAAGAGTAAGCTCTTTTGTGTCTCTTCTATCAAGGTACCCATCTTATTATGAGGGCCTCAACCCCATGACCTCATCTACACTTAATCACTTTCCAAAGGCCCCACATCTAAATATCATCCATCATATGGGGGATTAGGGCTTCAACATGTTAACTTGGAGGTGACACAATTCAATCCATAGCAAAGTTCATCCAGTCTTTTTTTTGTTTTAAAACTGAATTTTACTTCTGTAAAAAACATATTTCTGTTACATTTTACATGATTCAGAGATTCAGAATTTTTAGAAAATCAAGTGTTCCTCAACTCTTTCAATCACATACCTCCCAGGTAACTAATATTAACAGGTTGGGCTATTTTTCATTCCATGGTTTTTCTGTTCTCACAAACATATAGAACTATGCATACACTTATGTAGGATATTTTATTTAATTTTTATGGAATTATATTTTACATATTTTTCTACAACAGGCCTAGTTTCTGTACATGTAGTTCTACCTTATTTGTTTCAATAGATGACTGATAATCTGTAGTGTAGTTGCATTAAAATTACTCAGCCTTTCTCCCTTTAATATAGTTTCAAATTGTTTCCAACATATAGCTACTAAAACATTTTATAAACAATAAAAAGCCACATATATGTTTAAGTTACAAGAATATTTTAAAATTTGTTCGTATGCTCTACTCTTTGGTATTTTCATGTACTTAATCTTTTTCCCAGTCATCAAGAGGCATCTGTCTAAGAATGGGTTAAGGGGTGATAAAATTGTTCAAACAAGAATACAAAATGAAAGAGGATTAATATTCTATTTCTGATATACAACATAAAATTTTTAGATCATCAGCAAAGCAATCTATTTGACAGACTACTGATTTCATTGTATCCCCTCTTTACAGAGACAGACTTCAGGATCAGAGAAGGAAAATATGAAATTCAGAGATGAAAAACCCAAAGCTCTCCTTTTGTGCTGCTTCTTTATTGTGTAGAGAACAGGGACAAGAGAATAATTAGATCAGATTCCAAGGTCCCCTCTCATTCTGGCATGTGAGTGTGTGTTGGGGTGGGAAGAGCAGGAATATTTATTCTGTAACATACAGATAGGTATGGAACAGTCCAAAGCATCGGGTCTAATGGCACACTTGACTGGGTTTAGTAGTTGGAGCTTGTACGCTTTTGAAAAAGCTGCAACTGTGGCCATTTCCCACATGACACAAGGCAATGGCACAACAACCATATGCAATAGGTGAAATGAAAGCAGTATTCCTAATTCTCGATGACCATATACAGCAAGAGACCTAGTAGTGACTAAGTGCATCGGTAAGAAAACTCAGAGGTGCAGAGAGGGGCAGTGAACCCTCAGAAGGCTAAAGTTGATGTGAAGAAGTCACTTTAAGATGGCAGCCAATGTGCAGACCACCTAAATATCCTTAAATGTGTGAATGAATAAACAAACTGTGGTTCGTCTGTATTAGTCTGTTCTCACACTGCTATAAAGACATACCTGAGACTGAGTAATTTATAAAGGAAAGAGGTTTAATTGACTCACAGTTTAGCATGGCTGGAGGGGCCTCAGGAAACTTACAATTATGGCAGAAGGGGAAGCAAACACATGCTTTTTCACATAATGGCAAGAAGTAGAAGAATGAGAACCAAGCAAAGGGGGAAGCCCCTTATAAAACTATCAGATCTCATGAGAACTTACTATCAGGAGAATAGCACGGGGGAACTGCCCCGATGATTCAATTACCTCCCACCGGGTCCCTCCTACCACACATGGGGACTATGGGAACTAAAATTTAAGATAAGATTTGGGTGGGGACACAGCCAAACCATTTCATTCCAACACCAGCCCCTCCCAAATCTCACGTCCTCACATTTAAAAACACAATCATACCTTTGCAACAGTCCTCCAAAAAGTCTTAGCTCATTTCAGCATTAACCCAAAAGCCCAAGTCCAAAGTCTCATCTGAGACAAGGCAAGTCCCTTTCACCTATAAGCCTGTGAAATCAAAAGCAATTTAGTTACTTCCTAAATACAATGCGGGTACAGGCATTGGGCAAAAACACCCATTCCAAGTGGGAGAAAATTTACCAAAACAAATGGGCTACAGGCCCCATGCAAGTCCAAAATCCAACAAGGCAGTAATTAAATCTTAAAGCTCCAAAATAATCTCTTTTGACTCCATGTTTCATACCCAGGCCACAGTGATGCAAGAGGTGGGCTAAGCACAGTAAGAGTCACCTTTGCTCCAGTTCGCAACAAGCTCTACATCTCCATCTGAGACCACCTCAGCTTGGACTTCATTGTCCATATCACTATCAGCATTTTGGTCAATCTTTAGGAAGTTCCAAATTTTCCCACATCTTCCTGTCTCTGAGCCCTCAAAGCCTTGCTTAAAATTTCTTCTGCCAGATACCCTAAATCATCTCTCTCAAGTTCAAAGTTGCACAGATCCCTAGAGCAGGGGCACAATGCTGCCAGTCTGTTTGCTAAAGCACAGCAAGAGTGATCTTCGCTCCAGATCCCAGTAAGTTCCCCATCTCCATCTGAGACCACCTCAGCCTAGATTTCATTGTTAATATCACTATCAGCATTTTGAACAAAACCATTCAGCAAGTCTCTAGGAAGTTCCAAACTTTCCCACATCTTTCTGTCTTCTTCTGAGCCTTTCAAACAGCTCCAATCTTTGCCTGACCTGGTTCCAAAGTTGCTTCCACATTTTTGGGTATCCTTATAGCAGCACCCCATTCTACTGGCACTAATTTACTGTGTTAGTCCATTCTCACACTGCTGTAAAGAACTGCCCATGGCTGGCTAAACTGTAAAGGAAAGAGGTTTAATTGACTCACAGTTTCACAGGGCTCGGGAGGCCTCAGGAAACTTACAATCATAGCAGAAGAGAAAGCAAATATTTCCATCTTCACATGGTAGCAGGAAGAAGAACCAAGTGAAGGAGAAAGCCCCTTATAAAACCATCAGATCTCTTAAGAATTTACTATCACAAGAATAGCATGGGGGAAATTGCCCCCATGATTCAATTACCTCCCACCGGGTCCCTCTCACAACACTTGGGATTGTGGGAAGTACAATTCAAGATGAGATTTGGGTGGGAAGACAGCCAAACAATATCATCATCTTTAGGCACCTAAAGTTTTTTTTTTAAATATTGGAAATCTAACATACAATATGGTGACTACAGTTAATAATAATGTATTATGTATAATACTTGAAATTTACTAAGACGGTTGCCCCTAGCTTTCTAATGCTTTGCTGAATTACCTCTTCTGTAGCCTCACCAAATTGTTAACTCAATCTATGCTGACTCACTCTTCAGTGGTCTGAAATTCACTCTCTCACTGAGCAATCCAGGCCAAATTCCAACAGTTTCACCTTATAAGGTGCTTGTTTTCTATTGAAAATTTCATCTCTATTTTATTAAAGCTCCATTAAAAGCAACCATCTATGAATTGACAAGAATCACTTTCATCCTTCATTTCAGCCTTCAAAATATTTCACATGGCCACACTGGGCTACTCTGGGTGCCACTTCTTCCCATAGGATACCACTGCTATGGCTGACACTGACATTGTACCTGCTTTCCCAGCTGTCCTAGGGTGATAATACAGCAGCCTCAAATCTGGGCAAAGAACTACACATCCGCAGGCTCATGGCCTGCTTCAAGAGAAAACATCACTTTACATTCCAAAGACCCCAAAAATCAAGGTTCTATTTCTTAATGGAAAAGCTACTAATTAGTAAGCTTTGGGTTCTCAAGGGATCTTATTTGATGAGACTGTTGACTTTCAACATCTATATTTATCTTGCCAACAAAATTAATATACATTGCTAAAAGCATTAATTGCCAATTAACAGGGCTTAACATGTTAAGATAAAATATTTCTCAAAAGTTTATTGCCAGATAATCACAGTGTAACCTGTGTCAGTACTTTTATTCTCAAAGATGCTCAAGTTCAATATGGTGAAACTTATAATCTGAAAAAATTTTTTTAATGTTTCTAAGAGTTGGGTCAAAAAATATAACACTTTTTTATAGTGTGAAAATTTTATAGTTTCTAATTTGCCACTTTTTTCTTTCACGATTATTACTCAGGAAAAAAATTTATCGTTTCTCTAAGACAAAATATTGGCATATTTTAGGACAGCCATTATTGAAACCATAATAATACAATCAAAATAGGGAATATTGGAGTGTATTTATAGGCCCATAAGTAACCATAACTAAATTAAACTATTGACATATTGCCAGGTGCCATGATTAGAGGAAATTTTAATTAAAAACTCAATATATGTGGATTTTTTGCTTAACTCATTTTCTACATGAATAATTCCCTTAAATTTCATATTTAAGCACGAACTAAGTTCCTTAAACTTTTCAAAATGCCAGTATTTGTAAAGAGACTGCACTTCAGCCACAAAATACTCTATTATACAACCATAACCAATATTGTTTTCAACATGCATAGACCTCTTTTTCCCTATATTTCTTGTTATTTGTTACTGGTTGCTACTTTTGACTGTTGCTGAGAAAACCTTCACTTAGAAAACACAGAATATCTTGTAGAAGGAATTGTAACACCCAAATCACATTCTCTTTCAGAGTTCAATGCTGTAGAATTTTTCTGAGAGCTTAACATTTTCCAAAATGGGATCCTTGTGCAGGGAGGTCAGTAATGCCTCTTCCTTCCACTCCCAAGGAAGGGGAACCATCAAGATCCAGGGGCCAGTTACAGCCTCATTTTATACAGGTTGGGGCTGCACAGCTCTTTTCTCCAGACACCCTAGCACTGTTGGCAACCCCCGGCTGTGACTATGAACTGTAGAGCTGTGACATCTGGGATTTCATGCCCACAGTGCTGTGCATCAAACTTTGCTGAGTCTAAACTTTTTTTTCGTTGTTTCAAAATTAAATTTTACTTTATTAAAAACATATATTCTTTCAATTTCACACAATACAGAGGTATAACATTTTTAGAAAGTTAACAGCGTTCTTCAGGTCCTTGAATCACACATCCCTCAGGTAACTAAAGTTAACGGGATGGGTGAGGAAAGACGTTTTCTCTTCCTTTCCCTTCCTACCCACCTCAACAACTACTGACTGGCCAGCAGAGATCTTATCTCAGCAAGTATCAGATACTGTCTGCATCCCTACAATGATTATTCTTTTCAACAGCAGTTTCTTCCAGCAGCAACACATTTCTCCATTTCTTTTCTCTCAAGTATTGTCCTCTGAAGGACTTTTGAGTTGCACCGATATTGTCTCTCCTGGGTGTGCTCTGAGAAGCTCTGACAGTGAGCTGGAGGGTGGGTGGAAATGTTCCCTGCTCATTTTCTTCCTGTAAGAAGTAAGTCTCTAGCTAATGGCTTCGTCAGGAGTCCTTTATATTCATAAGGTGGCAGGCCTGAGTGCCTACTCCAATGAATAGGTAGGAGCAATCAGACTGAAATACTGGAGTCCAGAACCTATGGAGGGCTATTTTCCCAGCCAAGCTGGCCCTAATAGGAAGAGGATATTCTCCCAGAATGAAGTCAAAAGTGTAAAGATATCAATCAGATTATTAAAGCAAATAGGATCTTATTTTTACCTCAAGCTGGTACAAGGGACATGCATTAATAAGAGCATCTCCGAACTCTACTTTGGTACCACAACAAAGGTACAATTTCTTGGCAGACAATTCACTGAAAAGAAAATATAAAAAGCAAAATACGCAAGTAAAATAAGGTCAAAAGGGATACAGGCTTAGAATCAGAAGGATCAATTCCAAAACAAGGATATAGGCTTAGAATCAGAAGGACCAAGTTCAATTATACTGACTATTCAGGATGAAATTTGGGCAAATCACTTAAACTCACTATAGCTCAGATTTGAGGTCAATAAAATGTGAATGGAAGTAACTACCTTGAAAAGTTTTTATGATGTCTAAATGGGATATTCAGTTCTTAAAAATGTCTTCTTATCTCTTTAGTCTTATCTCTTTTCCAATTATACTGTTTCCTAAAATAATTAGCATACTTTTTTTTTTTTTTTTTTTTGAGACAGAGCCTCACTGTGTTGCCCAGGCTAGAGTGCAACGGCACAATCTTGGCTCACTGAAACCTCTGCCTCCTGGGTTACAGCATTTCTCCTGCCTCAGCCTCCTGAGTAGCTGGGATTACAGGCACGGCCATCATGTCCTGTTAATTTTTGTATTTTTAGTAGAGACGGGGTTTCACCATGTTGACCAGGCTAGTTTCGAACTCCTGACCTCAGGTGATCTGCCCGCCTTGGCCTCTTAAAGTGCAAGGTGACATGCACCACCACACCCGGCCAGCATACCATTTGTTTTAACATTGTATAGTGACATCAAGCTAGTGTCATTAAGGAAAAACAAAGCAATAGTGACATCACATTTATAATGACATTTAATACTAGATGCTTGACAACCAACTTCTGAATTTTATCAGCAAAGCTGGAGTCAAAATTACCTGGCTCCACCTCTTATATTTATCAATGAAGGCCTTAACTCTTTCCTTGATCAAAATTCAATCACAATCTGAAGGAATATTGTACAGATTGAACCTTCATACTAAAAGTACCCAGTGCATTAAGCCAATGAGATGCAAACCTTATAAAATTCCATTAAAATAAAAATACACATAAAATCAAGAAACCATTGGTGAGCCAACCATTGGTGGTGTGAAAACACCACCATGGAGAAGTCAAACTTATTTTCAAGGAAGAAATTGAAATTTATGCACAGAATTGGGGATTTCAGACTTCATCTCAGAGTTGGTCTGACTCAGAGGAAAATTTGTCACATGCTTATTCACCTGAAGAAAAATCTGTGCCTTCCTCACTTAGCAAGGCAGAAGGAACTTAACTAAGGTCAACTTAATTAAGTGTAACTCTTAATTCTATAAGTTCAACAAGTGGTAAGAACCATAGAGATATACCAAGACCATTTCCCAGAGAGAGCTCAACCGGCATGAGGCTCTCCAGTCACACTCATATGTGTACCCACACGAACTCATGCCCAAGTCAGGAAAAGTGCCTATTGTCTGGCCTGGTGGTCTTATATGTGGCTGTAGGGGAAAAGATGGTTAGAAAGAACAAGAAACAGTCTGACAAATAATTGCTGTATTATGCTTCTAAAAAGGATCCTTAATATAAGACAAAAAAAGGGAACTAGAAGTTTGTATTTACGTAGTTGGGGTTTTGTTTGGTTTGGTTGGTTGGTTTTAATTCAATGTCTCAGGTAAAACTGACACATGCAACAGAAAATAAGGTCAGTAGCACAGGAGACTGAAATTAAATGTGTGTGTGTGTACAGCCATGAATGTGCTGCTTTCTTCTGTTAGACCCTTGATCGTCACCCCCAACACCATGTTCAGCTAAAGGATCCTGGCACCTAAATTTGTATTTGCACAGCCTTCAAAAGGTATTTCTTTATTATGTTTCTCTTTTAGGGGATGACATCTAAAATATTAATAGTGTAAAAAAATATAGGAATAAAATTAAAAATGATAATGTCTCTCTGTAATAAAAAATACTTGCCTATCCATGAGTGTTTTTTTATAATTCCCATTTTTAAATTATTTGTCATAGCTGGCTTATCATTTAGCAATTTTAGCCAAAATAAAACCTATTTAACTAAATTTTCCAATAAAACCCTACTTTGTAAAAATTATTCACACACCAGAATTTTTTGACATGACTGTTCTGTTCTGTGAAAATAATTTTGCCAGGTTATTCCAGTCTCCAGTTTGTTCCCCGCTATGTAAACAGCAACTAGTAAAGTGCCTAGCATGGAGTTTTCTTCAACTAAACGAATAAATAAATGTATGAGGGTCCACGACAGTAACCAAAGTATATGCTCTAGGTTTGGATTCTCACTCACAGGATTGTGGAAACTCTCCCCTTGACAGATTTCAGAAGTCTCCTATGGCTTCTCACATGAGTGCCCATATTGCTCTGCCTTCCTTCCTGTTACAATAGAAGAACTGTTGATGCTCCTAGTGAAGACCAACCTTGACCCTTCTGCTCTAGATCCCATTGTCTCTGACCTTGCTCTTCTGCATCAATAAGTTTGCTCTCTTGATTGGGTAATTCCTGTCGTATATAATAACAACATACTGTAAGTTTTCTCATCTAAATGAATAAAAAATAAATACTTCTACCTGCTTTCTTAACTTCTATTGCTCCACTTCTCTGAATAGAAAAATTCTTTCTGTGGTCTGTCTGTCACTGATTGAGGGCTACAATAGACCCATCTCCTATTGTCTTCTCCCCACCCCTTCCCATGCCTGCTGACACTACTGCATGACTTCCTTAACCCTAGGAATAGAGAGGTCATTCCTAATGTGTGAAAAGTTCTACCTCTCTTTCATTCTCTCTCATGCTCTATGTGTCACGCTCTGCTGTTAGTACAACCATGAGCTACTTCTACTCCAGAGGCTCTTTGGCCCCCCAGTTTCCTAAGCAACTGACCTGTTGATGATCTGGTCCCCTGCTCTTTACCCTGGGCTCTCCTTCCACTGCCCATCTCTCTTTACTTTGTGTGAACTCCAGCAATAACCCCCACAAAGTGTGAATATCCCCCTCACACTGCACTCTGCTCAAACAGCCTTATCATGTGCTCCATATATCTAAAATATTTGGGTGAAATAGATATTGTTTTGCTTACATTTTTTTCTTTATAGCTTTGTAAAATGTTTTTTTTTATGGAATAGACAAATCTGAAGTATAATCTGTTTAGTCCACACTGTTGAATTAAAAATTATTGTTGCTTCCCTTTTGCATTGGCTCGTCCTTCTTGCATCAAGCTTATATATCATGTTTTTCCTGAAGATTTATCTTCACAAAAGTAGACCTGACCTTTATGGACATAGACCTCAGGGCCTCCCCTATATGTGCTTAAACACATCTAATTTTCAGGCTATTCATGGACTGAGCCTGAAGACTGTATGTTCCTGTTCTTACATGTCTTAGAATTGTCAAACAAATGTTAATACATCTGACTGAACAAAAAAAGTGAAATTATAATTTTTGTGAAGTATCTAGTGTTATTTCCATGACTTTAAGAGTAAAAAGATCAAATGAAAAAAAAATGAAGGAAGAAAGAGAAATGAGGGTAATCCAATATTAATCATTTCCTGTCATCCCAACATCCTACGAAGTCAAACCCTGTCTAGTTCCTTAGCATCAGAGTCGTCAGAGGGTCAATGTTTCTCAAAATTTTCTAGATTTCTTTTCATGTATTACGTAAGGTCTCTTACAGGCCTTTAATATTATATTAAATTCAAAATTAATCAAATGTCATGAATAAAGATAAATCAAAACAATGAAATGAACAATCACTTTATTTTCAAACTATTATCTATCGGCATGACCTGAGACTATTGTGGACATTAGCTGTCCATCATTGTACCTGAGTCTGCGTAGCAGAGCATTGCCCTTTTCTGAGCTTCTCTACATTCTGTGCATGCACAACAACCAGAAAGAGAGATACTTGTAGGGTGGGAGTGAGGAAAGCTATAGGAGTTCATGTGTTAGTAGATAGAGCACGATAGAGACAGAGTAGCCAAACAGTAGTATTGACCATAATACCAAATAGATACAGAGGAATGGGTGTCAAAGAACATTCATGCATTTTTATTTGCAGGCTTAGTGTGAGGGCAATGTGATGTCACATGATGATTCGGTCCTGGTGCTATAGTGAGAACAATGCAATGACAGCACAAGCCTCGAGCGCATCCCTTCCCTGCTTTTCAGGGAATTCACCAGGCACTCCAGGGATATGAAGCCTGCTCTCTCATAACTCACAAACCACTGCCAATATTGCAGGGCTTTACCCCAAATGGGTCCTATTCATCTACTCTCCCTGCCTCATTTCACCTGTCCTGGGTAAAATCTTGTCCTCTGAGAGGGCTTTATCCAGGAAAGGTGAAGAGATGTTTGCTGACAGAGTTGTTTGCTTTAGAAATAAAATATAAATAAAATAAGACATTTTAAATAACATGTGGAAGTAGGAGCAGAGTAGGTATGATTCAAAATAAATACTAAATGATTAATTGGACAAGATACACAGTAATAAATGAAGTGAGAAAGCATTACAGTGATGGAAACATTAGACCAATAAATTCTGTAGAGTGAATCATCATATCACATAAAGTGAATATAATCACTGATGTAGCAGGATAAGGAACTGTTACATTGCACTGATATTAGATCAAATCTTGGCTCTGCCAATTATTTTAACTTTAGACATGCAATTTTGCCTTTTCATACCAATGTTTTTCATCTTAAATTAAACTAATTCCTACTTTGTATAGTGTTGCATGTTTAAGTAAGGTGATATATTTGAAAGCACCAGACAGATTCAAACTACAATCAGTGTTGTTGCTGTTGCTGTTGTTCATTTTCACTTTTACATATTTATATCCAATTATCATATTCTAGAACCTGAAACAAATATTGAAGGCAGTTTCCAAAGTAACCACATGTGCTACTTGCACAACTCTGTGAATACACTAAAAATTACTGAATTGTACACTTTAAATAGGTGAATTGTGTGATATGCATAATATATCACAAAGCTATTGTATACATACATGCATGCATTAGATACATTTACATGTACATATACATACACTTCATTTATAACCCAATTACTCAGAAGTAAGCACTGAGGGATCCAGAAGCAGTCTCAATACCTCTTCAGCATGTTAATGATAAGATTTTCAGGAGCAAGAAGATGAACCTGGGTCATAAGGACAGGCTACAAGGTTGAAAGGAATTTATCCTCCAAATAAACTGAAGCAGCCACTATCCACATCAAGTCATAAAAACCATCTGTTCTCCTAGGCAGTTGTATAGCCCCTCTGCTCTGAAAATTGGGGAAAATGATGCTGCCAGTGAGGATTCATTTGTACTGTTGATGTAAAAGGCTCTATGTAGATATAAAATATCATTATGTTATTACATGTGGCCCAAAGGCCTTATCACTGCTATGTATAGTGTCAAAAGCAATTTTTCCCACCTTGCTGCTCAGTGAAAATTGAAAAAAACAATATGCTGTTATTATTATAATTATTGCTAATTTATTTGGAGGATGTCACATTTCATCCTCAAGCTGATTTACATATTTAAGAGTGTGACTGATATTATGATACTGTATTGTCCTTAAGATTATTTTATAAATGAGAATATTGAATAAGCAGTTTGTATTTTTGTCTTACTGTTATATATCATGATATATTAAACAAATGTAAGTCATGTTATTTTCTTAGTTTTACAATCATGTCTTCCTCACGTACTAATATCTGCTAATTATGCTTCATAGAATATATGTCAGTTGTTGTAATTATGACTTACTCCTTCATTTATTATGATCCATTCTTCTCACAATGTAGTCCACCTCTGGCAGCATTGAAGGGTCCTTGGAATGGTATCTGATTAAAGTTGAACCAATCTAGAACTTTTGCCAAGGTTTTTACTAGGTAGAAATGAAAAAGTGTGCTCAGTGAGGGTGGAAGCAATGAGATTTCCTGTCCAAGAATTCCCAGTGTAGCATTTCCCACCCTATAGATGAAGCTGGCCTGCACGGTGATAAAGTAGATGCAACAAGCATGAAAAAACAAAGCTGTATGTGGAGTGAGTCCTGGCCCACCATGCACCTAGGTTCACGGGCCCCTAAAGGCTAATTTCATCATTATACTTCCCAGTGGCGGGCACCAATAATTTCTCACTTTTAAATTTTCCTTTATTTCAAGCACAAAAGTTGTGACTAATAACCCTTAACAACACTTAAAAGATAATGCTCTTCACAGTTGTAGTAATCTGAAATTTAGCATATATTTGTTAGAACGTGCCCTATACATCAAAAATATATCTGCATTCATGTGTTGTATTGCAGCATTAGTCACAAGAGCAAAGATAGGGGACTAACTTAAGTGTTCATCCACAGTGGATTGGATAAAGAAAATGTGATACATATGTAGACAATGGAATACTATTCAGCCAAAATAAAGAATGAAATCTTGTTTTTTACAGCAACATGGATGGAATTATCTTAAGTGAAACAACTCAGAAACAGAAAGTCAAATGCCACAAGTTCTCACTTATAAGTAGGAACTAAATAATGTGTACACATGAATCTAGTATATCCTCAAAAGGGTAGAATGGTGAGGAGGAATGAGGAATAAGAAATTACTTAATTGGTATAATGTAAACTATTTGAGTGATAGTTACACTAAAAGCCCAGATTTCACCACTATGCAATATATCCATGTAACAAAACTACATTTATGTTCCCTAAATTTATACAAATCATATATAGTGTGTGTATAATTTACTTATATATAATATGTATTATTTATATATTATATATAACCTGGTATATATAGCATATATAATTATATATAATTTTATATAACATATTATACATAATTTATTTTAATTAGAAAAAGATTTGTTTTAGGAAATTGGCTCCAATTACTGTGGAGGCTGGCAAGGCTAAAATCTGTGGGCAGATTTTATGGCAGGATGGGAACCTAGAAACTCAGGCAGAATTTCATGATGCAGTCTGGAAGCCAAATTCCTTCCTCTCCAGGAAAGCTCAGTTTTTGCTCTTAAGGCCTTCCATTGATTGTCTGAGGCCCATGATATTACGAAGAATAGTCAACTTAAAGTAAATTGATTGCAAATGTTAACATCTATAAAATATACTCGTAGCAACACTGAGATTAGTGTTTTATTAAATAATCCCACACTCTAGTCTAGCCAAGTTGATATGTAAGACTAATCATCACATTGTCCTTATTCTACAAATGTCTAACAACATAGACGACAACTTCTAAGTATCTTGTGAGACACTTTGTCTTCTAACTTGAGGAAACAAAGCACATTCACTGAGCAAAAACTCCAGAGCTTAAAATTTAGCCTCAGGGTTTTGAAGCTAATAATGAAGCACTCAGATAATATCCCTGCGATGTATAAAGTCAGCAGAACCCCTAAAGTGATTACAACTCTGTAGGCACAAAAGGACCATCGATTACTATTCTAGATATAAATATTAAATATTTACCCAGTAATAGGTAAAAGCTTCTGGGTAAAGTTGTGAACGTACTGTTTTGCTGTTGATCATTATACATAAAAGCATAAACATTGCAGCTGAAATAACAATTGTTAGGTCAGCACCCGCCAAAAAAAAAAAATACCTTTAGAGAGTAGACATTTATTTACTTAGTCCAGCTGCACTTCTTGGCAACATAGGAAAATGAATCTATTTTAAAATGGCGTCTGATAAGTATTGAAGCATTACATGGGACAAGTCATTCACACTTTCTCTCTAACACATAGAAGTTCATCATGCATTTAGTATTTCCTTTCTTTAAAAATGACGTATGCATGCTACTGGCCAAATACTTACATGTGTTTTTCTTTATATCTAGTTTTATTTGATCTGTAAAGTGAGTGATTCGGTAGACTGATGCTGGATGAATAATTTAGCATAACAACCTTCAAAAAAAATTGCAGCAAGACAAGAAAAAGGAAATCAGATGACTAGTGAAGTGATGGATGTACTTGTTTAGGCCTTGGGCAAAATATTTTATATTAAAATAGGTGAAGAAGAGTTGGAGGAAGAACAAAATCAGGCTTAAGTTCATGCTTTAACTCTTAAGAGCTGTGCAATCTATGGAATATTTAAAACTAAGTTACTTCCTCTGTAAAATTAGGATAGCTATAGTAGCTTTATGCAATTGCTATAAATATGAAATCAAAAAGTACTTAGCACACTGCCTTGTGTAGACAAGTATTCAGTAAATGCACACTAATTTTATAATCCTCTCTGGGTTTTAGCTTTTATCCTCTCTATAATTTAGCGAATTGGGCTAAATGACTCCCTTGGTATGCTCCTCTTCCAAATTTGTGCATTCTAATTTCTAGTGATAAATTCATTTGCACTTTGAATAGTCAATTCCATGAGGTTTACTGTGCCCTGACCACTCTTCAGAGAAGCCTTGGGATCAGTACGTAGCTACAATATTTACCTTGTGCCTGGCATTGTCTCATTAAAAAATACTGCCGTGGAAAACATTTGCTGTTTTATTTGTAATAGCAAACAACGATCTTATCTGAATTAGTCTCCAGTCACATGAAAAACAGGGCTCTCTACTTTACTGCTTTGTAGATGAATATGTCTGGACCCGGCTAGTCCTGATATTAACCAATAATTTACACTGTCAAAATCATAGCGATTTTTAATTAACTACCAGTGTTTTCTTATAATTAATAGGACAGAGGCCAAAGTTAACCATTTGTTCATACAAATCAGGGAGAAATAAGCCTGGCTCTTTGAAAATGACAAACATGTACAGCAGTCACCATGGTGATTCCACAGTTATGGTTACAGAAAATTGAAAAAATGGAACTAAGAAAGTCAAGTCACCATGATTCTACCTTAAATAAATTTCTAAATGTAATTCTGCAATTAGTTCCAATCTGGCAAAAGGATGAAGCCCCAGAATGTTATTTCCTAAAGATATTTTTAAATCATCAAGTCCAATCCTCTCTAGCTCCATTTTCTGAAATCCAGACATCTGTGATCTTCTTGCCCCTTGAGATGTAATAATAAGAGATTCAAACCTTTGATACCCTGTAGAAGACAATATCTTCCCACAGCCAATTGCCTGTGTTTCCCTGATAGTCCCTGGCTTTCTGTTTACTCATATGCTGTCCTGAAGTTTCACATGTCAAAACAGTCATGAACTTAAGAAAGAAAAAAAAAATTAAATGCAGAAAGACTACAGGGCTTATAGTAAACCATTATCAAACAACTGTTCACATTATGGGAATTTCAGAAAGAAAAGAGATAGAAAAAAGTAATTAAAGTATTAAAGTAAGAGCTGAAAACTTCCTAAGTCTTATATATGGACATACAGTCCAGGAAGATCAAGGTCCTCAAATGAATTCGACCCAAAAATCTCCTCTCTGAGGCACATTATAGTCAAATTTTCGAAATTCAAAGACAGAGAGGGAATTCTAAAAACAACAAGAGAAAAGCATGAAGTCATATATAAAGTAGTCTCCATAAGACTAACAACAGTTTTCTCAGCAGAAGCCTTATAGGCCAAGAGAAAATGGCATGATATATTTTTAAATTGCTAATAGAGAAATCCTTCTATCAAGAATATTATGTTCAGCAATGCTATCCTTCAGAAATGAAGAAGTAAAGCCTTCTTCAGATAAGCAATAATTGAAGGAATCTGAAAGCACTAGACCATCCATAAAAGAAATGCTCACAAGAATCCTACATATGGAAGTGAAAGAATGATAACTAAGATCATGAAAACCCACAAAAATACAAAACTCACAGACAGCAGACACATATATGAGAAAGAAAAGGGAAACAAATCTCACCACTGCAGAAAACCAACAAACCACAAAGATAAGGGAGAAAGAAAAGTACAAAGGATATACAATACAACCAGAAAACAAGCAAAATGATAAGAGTAGCAATTTTACTAATAATTTATGGAGAATAAAATAATAATTTTCAATGTAAACAGTTTAAATTCTCTAATTAAAACGTGTGTACTGGCTTAATGAATAAAAAACAAGACCCAACTATATGCTGCCTACAACAAACTCACTTCACCTGTAAAGGCACACACATACTAAAAGTGAAGAGATGAAAAAGATGTTCCATGCAAATCAAAACTAAAGCTAAAAGCAAGCAGGAGTTGTTGTACTTGTATAAGACAACAACAAAAAAAGACTTAAAGTCAAAAACAGTAAAAAGAGCCAAAGAAGGTCATTATATAATGATAAAGGGATCAATTCAGCAAGAGGATATAATACTTTTAAATATGTATGCCTCCAACAGTGTAACACAGATATAAAAAAAACTATTATTAGATAGAAAAAGAGATACAGATGCCAATACAATAATAGTTGAGGACTTTAACAACCCACTCTGAGCATTTAACAGGTCATCTAGATGGAAAATCAACCTGAAACATTAAACTTAAGCTGCACTATAGACAAAATGGAACTAACAACATCTATAGACCATTTTATCCAGCATCCACAGAATACACATCTTCTCTTCAGCAGATGAAACTTTCTTCAGAATAAGTCATATATTAAGCCATGAAACAAACTGCAACAAATTTTTAAAAATCAGATATCTTTTCAGACCACAGTGGAATAAAACTAAAAATTCATAATAAGAGGAACTTTCAAGACTGTACAAATACATGTAAATTCAACAGCATGCTCTTGAGTGAACAGAGGATATTGAATGTTCCCAAAACAAAGAAATGATAAACATTTGAGGGGATGGACATGCTAATTACCCTAACATAATCATAACATTGTGTATACATGTTATCAAAACAGCACTTTGTTCCCATAAATATGTATGACTATTATGGTACTTTTATGATGTTTCAACTGAAAATAAAATTTTAAAAGGACAAAAAAGAGAGAAAGCTGGACACAGCTACACACAAGAGGACAGAGAGCCATGTGAAGACAGAGGCAGAGATTGGAGTTATGACTCCACAAGCAAAGGAATGCCAAGAATTGCTGGTAACCACTAGAAGCTGAAAGGCAAGGATTCTTTCCTAGAGCTTTTGGAGAGAGGCTGGTCATGTCAGCACTGGGAATTCAGTTTTCTTTCTAGCATACAGGATTGAGAGAATAAATTTATGTTATTTCAGTCCATCCTAGTTTTTGGTACTTTGTTATGACAACCCTAGAAAATTAATATAGCCATGGAAATACTTTTCTCTGTGGAAAACCTAGAAAATTAACATTCCACAGGAAAGTGTTTTGAACTACTGCCTTTCAGATTGATCTGCTGTGGCCCTTACACACCTTCACCACCCTTCAAAGCTAGATCAATACCTCCACACATACCTCTCCCTCCTCTGAACTCACTGTGCCATGTCACTAAGCATTCACTCACTGCCTTGTAATATTCTTCAATTATTTTCTTTAAGTAAGTCTTATCTCTCTACTGCGATGCTAGCTTATATTGAATAATGTAATGCTTGGTTAAACTGCATATATATATATGTCCATATATATGTACATATATGTCCATATATACACACATATATATAATGTCAAGCATTACATTATTAGAATATCACATATATTATCGATACATGTGATACGTGCTTAAATATGCTTATATCACATATATTATATGCTTACATACCTGCACATATATACATAGCACTTATATTTCATATATATCTTCATATCACATATATTATGTTCTTATATATGCAATAAGCACATAAAAGATATACAGATATAGATAGACAGATAGATAGATAGATCACAACCACGGCATTTTGCCCTGCTCCCACACTCTTCTTGTTCTTTTCCATTTTAAATAACTCTCTCTCTTCTCTCATTTCCCCTCCTCCACCCATTCATTTCCACATGTCCAAATCATACTCATTTTTCACAGTCCAGTGGAATTGTCCCCTAAATGCCCTCAGCATTACAGTCAGAAATATACTTTTCTATCTATGAAGTCACACCACAGTTATTTCTTTCCTTGTTACAGCACTTTTTATCTTGCTTACCTAAACTGGATCAAGAGATAATATTTGCTAATTTTTTGGAATTTTATTTTGCCCAGTGGAGTACACAGACAGGGCACAAAAGCAGATTCTCCTAGATTAGAAAGGAAATTTATAGACACTGTAGAACAGAAAAGTATTAAAAGTGAAGACCTGGCACTTATATAGCTAAAGAGAAAAACTTCAGAAAGAAGATAAGTGACTTACTAGAGGCTTTTTCATGTGCCATGTGAATGTCTTCTCCATCTCCTCAAGGAAACTTTAAAAAATTTACATTAATTACCAATATCTTTGGAATTGTTTTGTGGTGAGAAGCAAGATGAATGCCGCAAAAAGCAGATCAGACTTTAAGGTGGACAAGAAGTAAAAGGTAAAACTACCAGCAGTGCTGAGATGACAGGTATTATTCTTGTCTGTTTCCTTTTTAAACCCTAAACTACTAGAGATAGGAGAGTTTCTGCAGGAACTTTGGATCCCTCACATTTCCTAGG
This sequence comes from Symphalangus syndactylus, assembly GCF_028878055.3. Lineage (NCBI taxonomy): Eukaryota > Metazoa > Chordata > Mammalia > Primates > Hylobatidae > Symphalangus > Symphalangus syndactylus. The sequence continues at coordinate 32,089,661 of NC_072426.2, forward strand.
CATGATCTTTTGCACATAATACAATAGCACACATTTGTTGAGTGCTTTCACGTGCTAGATACTATAAATGTAATTTGTTTCTGTGACACATGAGATGTTTCTAAAGAACCAAGGCAATTTAAGTGACTCACCCAAGTTTTATAGATGCTAAGTGGCAGAAACAGGATTTCAACCTACGCAATTTGACACCAAAGTTTATGATTTAACCATCCAGCCACACTTAGGGCCTAGTATGTAAGCAGTTGCTGAATGAATGAAATAAGTAATATTCAGTGCTTATTAAATACCTGTTGATAGTGAGAGGTGGCAGCATGCTGGCAGTCCTGACAGCCCTCGCTTGCTCTCGGCACCTCCTCTGCCTGGGCTCCCACTTTGGCGGCACTTGAGGAGCCCTTCAGCCCACCGCTGCACTGTGGGAGTCCCTTTCTGGGCTGGCCAAGGCGGGAGCCAGCTCCCTCAGCTTGCAGGGAGGTATGGAGGGAGAGGCGCGAGCGGCAACCCGGCTGCGCGCGGCGCTTGCGGGGCCAGCTGGAGTTCCGGGTGGGCGTGGGCTTGGTGGCCCCGCACTTGGAGCAGCCGGCCGGCCCTGCCGGCCCCGGGCAATGAGGGACTTAGTACCCGGGCCAGCGGCTGCGGAGGGTGTACTGGGTCCCCCAGCAGTGCCAGCCCACCGTCGTTGTGCTCAATTTCTCGCCAGGCCTTAGCTGCCTTCCCACGGGGCAGGCGTCGGACCTGCAGCCCGCCATGCCTGAGCCTCCCACCCGCTCCATGGGCTCCTGTTCGGCCGGGGCCTCCCCGACGAGCGCCACCCCCTGCTCCACGGCGCCCAGTCCCATCAACCACCCAAGGGCTGAGGAGCACGAGCGCACGGCGTGGGACTGGCAGGCAGCTCCACCTGCAGCCCTGGTGCAGGATCCACTGGGTGAAGCCAGCTGGGCTCCTGAGTCTGGTGGAGATGTGGAGAACCTTTATGTCTAGCTCAGGGATTGTAAACACAACAATCAGCACCCTGTGTCTAGCTTGAGGTTTGTGGATGCACCAATCGACATTCTGTGTCTGGCTGCTCTGGTGGGGCCTTGGAGAACCTTTGTGTGGATACTCTGTATCTAACTGATCTGATGGGGACGTGGAGAACTTTTATGTCGAGCCCAGGGATGGTAAACCTACCAATCAGTGCCCTGTCAAAACAGACTGCTGGCATCCTGGTTAACACGGTGAAACCCCGTCTCTACTAAAAATACAAAAAATTAGCCAGGCGCAGTGGCGGGCGCCTGTAGTCCCAGCTACTCGAGGGGCTGAGGCAGGAAAATGGCGGGAGGCGGAGCCTGCAGTGAGCCGACATTGCGCCACTGCACTCCAGGCTGGGTGAAAGAGCGAGACCCCGTCTCAAAAAAAAAAACAAACAGACCGCTCTCGGCTCTACTAATCAGCAGGACGTGGGTGGGGCCAGATAAGAGAATAAAAGCAGGCTGCCCAAGCCAGCGGCAACCTGCTCAGGTCCCCTTCCACACTGTGGAAGCTTTGTTCTTTTGCTCTTTGCAATAAATCTTGCTACTCCTCACTCTTTGGGTCCACACTGCTTTTATGAGCTGTAACACTCACCGCGAAGGTCTGCAGCTTCACTCCTGAAGCCAGCGAGACCACGAGCCCACTGCGAGGAACGAACAACTCCAGACGTGCCGCCTTAAGAGCTGTAACACTCACTGCGAAGGTCTGCAGCTTCACTCCTGAGCCAGTGAGACCACGAGCCCACCAGAAGGAAGAAACGCCGAACACACCCGAACATCAGAAGGAACAAACTCCGGACACGCCGCCTTTAGAACTGTAACACTCACTGCGAGGGTCCGCAGCTTCATTCTTGAAGTCAGTGAGATCAAGAACCCACCAATTCCGGACACAGTAGGTTAATAGGATTCATTCCTGGCCTCTTGACGTAAAATCATAGAGAAAGAGTAGGTATTCCCTTCCAGAATACTTTCATGGCAGAGATGCAGTATTAGTCAGAAATCCCCAGAGATCCTACTCAGGTCCTAGTATTTGTCTTCCCTGCTGGTATTTCTATTTTCAGCCTCAACAAATAGACCATTTGTGCACTCAGGTTGCCACAAACAAGAGGACATAATAAGCAGTTAAAATGTGTAATCATCTCATGCCCAGCATATGACAAAATTCTGAAGCAAATTCAGATTCATGGATACTAGCAGAACCAGCCAAGTGAATAATTTGTCTATTTGATGCAAAGACAGAATAGTAGGGGGTGAGTTCTACTGAGGTACCAGTGATTGGCATAAATTATCCTCCTCCTTTATTTTTTCAGTTTTCAACCATTTGACTATTACTAAAAAATAGTCAGGGTATAATATACACAGAGACAAAATAAGTCAATTCAAGAGTGCAATGACTCAAATAGTAAAGAAAGCAAAAAAGAAAGAAAGGGAAATTTTGGATTTGTTCTGCAAGACAAACATTAATTAAATGGGAAAAAATAGTAGCTAAAAGTTAAGGTCTGTTGTTTTTCCTGATTGGACTGTTTAGTCAGTATGGATATTATAAAAATAAAATGGAAAGACGCACATTGTATCTGGACCTCATTTAGTAAAGTATACATAAAAGTGAAAAATACAGCCTGCTAACAAAATACTGAGTACATAAAGAGAAAAGTTTTGGAAGTTTGGGAAAGTTTGGAATCATAAATTAGCAAAAATTGCCCTCAAAGAAAATTTAGCAGTTATTCAATTCAATGTCTAGGTTTTATAGCTCTCAGTCCTCTGTTATATTTTTCTGTACTTGTACAAAAATGAATGATGGCCAGGGACAGTGACTCACACCTGTAATCCCAGCACCTTGGGAGGCCGAGGTGGGTGGATCGCTTGAGTCCAGGAGTTCGAGACCAACCTGGCCAAAATGGTAAAACCCCATCTCTACTAAAAATACAAAAATTAGCTGGGCATGGTGGCGGGTGCCTGTAATCCTAGCTACTCAGGAGGCTAAGGCAGGGAGAATAGCTTGAACCCAGGAGGCAGAGGTTGCAGCAAACTGAGATCGTGCCACTTTTACTCCACTCCAGCCTACCAGCCTAAGTGACAGAGCGAGACTCCATCTCAAAAAAAGAAAAAAGAAAATAAAAGAAATGATTATCTTTTAAATGAATCATTTTTATTCTACTGCTTTATGTCCGAGCCAGTAACAATTTCCATATCGTGTTTTCTATAAATATTAGGGCCGTATTTTCAGAGATAAGGCTTTTTTTTTTTTTAATTCTAAAAAGAACCAAATAAGAAAAGCTGGGAAATTGTATTAAATAATGACTGACATGGTATTTTTGTTTTCACTTATGGAAAATGAGGTCATAAATTCCTGTTAAGAATTAACTTTTTCAAAATAATGCTATGGGGCAACAGTAAAAACCAGTAATGTTAGAAGAATGTAATAAATGTTTGACTTTAACCATGAGAACCTTTCAGAGGAACTAGACTTCCAGGGCAATTCTCTTTACAGAGACAATTCTGCCTTGCTCTGTAGAGAAACAGAAACTTATTAGCCCTAGTCACTCAAACCTAAAGAACTGCTTAAATCCAGAAGAGATGCGAGCAGTCATTCCCTGGGATGAGAGGCAAGAGCATCTTGCTGGTTGTGGCACTGTGCGAAATCATTGCTCGATCCTGGTCCTTATAATCTGATACAATCAGCTGAGACTAAACATGCATTTTATCTGTGTATTGATACTGTACCCTCCTACATGGATTGAATATTCAGACAGTAACAGTCAATCTGCTACAAAAACCACATCTCTATTCATACCCCTTGCCCAGTGTAGATCCAAACCAAACCCAAGATTATCAGATAGACAGCAATTTTCTCATATTCAATGATGTGGTTTAGATACTGGCCTCTCTAAGTGTGAGGCTACTCACAAGGAGACCCATTGATCCAATGAAACAATTACTACTTCAGCTACACTGACAAGAGAACTACTCTGGATATCATTAAATAAGAAACAGCAACAATTCAGAGCAGGTCAACAGACAGGCAGGACTTTTGAGTTGCCACAGTAAGTGTAAGACACCTGGTGCTTATTAAAATGCAGCTTCCTTGGCCCCAGTTCAAGACTACTGTACTATAATTTCTAAATAGCTTGTTAAAATTCATTTATAAATGTTTCATATTCATATCCCAATTTTAGAAAAAATAGAGATTTTAACTTGAGGGAGAGAAATAAAGTCCTATGAATTAAACTAATTAAGTAAATATCCTGAGTAAAGTTAAAGGATGTCTCCTAACCTATAAGTTCAGCTGTATCGTAGTCATAGATATTAATTCATCTAAAATAAGGTATACCCTGGCCAGGTGTGGCGGCTCATGCCTGTAATCCCAGCACTTTTGGAGGCCAAGACAGGTGGATCACTTGAGGTCAGGAGTTCAAGACCAGCCTAGCCAAAATAGTGAACTCCCATGTCTACTAAAAATATAAACATTAGCCAGGCATGGTTGTGTGTGCCTGTTCTCTACTAAAATTACAAACATTAGCCAGGCATGGTTGTGCGTGCCTGTAGTCCCAGCTACTTGGGAGGCTGAGGCAGAAGAATCCCTTGAACCTGGGAAGCAGAGGTTGCACTGAGCTGAGATTGTGCCACTACACTCCAGCCTGGGTGACAGAGAAAGACTCTGTCTCAAAAAAAAAAAGTATGCCCTAAAGAAAGTGGCACGTTTAAAAAGGGAAGTCAAAATAAGTAAATGCAGTCAACATATGCTGAAAGTATAATTTTCAAACAAGTTAAACACATGACTCTCATACAAATAAAAAGTTAGCATATGTCAAAGATTTATAAAACTTACTAATGAGAGAACAAGTAAGATAGTATCCTGGTACAAAGAAGAATTTGAGACAATGAATATTTATTTCCAATGAAAAAATTAATGTTAAAATATTATTGCAAAGTTGTTACAAAACTTGTAATATCATTTAGGACAATAAAACTGTAATCTCCTAGGTTATCTTTTCTACTGCACAAAAATCAGTTTTATCTGAACTGAACAAAAATCTACAACATATAGCTTCACAGAGCATTTTTATCAATAGGAAATAAGTCAAACAAAGGTACACAGACACCTCCCTAGAATTTAATAATTCCTGTGTGGATATTCTACATGTTTTAGTACATTTTTTAAATCTGAAGTCATTTTTGCCCTTATATTAGTCTATTTTCACACTGCTATAAAGAACTGCCTGAGACTGGGTAATTTATGAAGAAAAGATGTTTAATTGACTCACAGTTCCACAGGCTGTACAGTAGGCACGGCTGGGGAGGCCTTGGAAAATTTACAATCAGGGCAAAAGGCAAAGGAGAAGCAAGTATGTCTTCACATGGCCAGCAGGGGCAAGAAAGAATAAAGGGGGAAGTGCCACACACTTTTAAAAACCAGATCTCGTGAGAACTCAGTCATTATCAAAAGAACAGCAAGGGGGATGTCTGTCCTCACGATCCAATCACCTCTCCAACATTCAAGATTATAATTCAATGTGAGATTTGGGTGGGTTAACAGAGCCAAACCATATTAGCCATTAATTCCAATTTTGATTTTTTTTTTCTTGATAATGCCCAGCAATGAACCTGGACTAGATTCTGAATCTGGGGATATGAAATATTTGGTCATCAGAGAGGATTTTCTGCAGTAGATTAGAAACATTTTCTCAGGCTTTACCATACCCTCAGCAAAATATCTCCCAAAAATATCTATCTGTTCTCCTTTTCTTGACATCTAATACTAGTTACGGGTAAAGTATGGCATTTGTCCAATATTTAACCTGTTTCTCAGTTCCCTGTTTTGTAAAACTGAGAAAAAAAGAATACCTCATTTGATGACTATAAGATTAAATAAAATACACATGTAAAGGATTTATAATGTGCCTGACATACAGTTTTCAATACTTGTTGGTTCTGATTATTATTTTATATTATTATTGTTAGGATACTATTATTCAATCATATCCTTGACCCGTGGGGTCAAGTCACACAAATTCAGAGTGCTCTTTACACTGGCAGAGCAATATATTCAGAGGGTTTGCTGGAGCATCAATTTCCTCTTATTAATTTGCTGATTCTCGTTTGATTCTTGAATGCCATGTCCCCTAAACAGCTCATCTGGAGAACTGCTGACCACAGAGAGGACAATTTTACTGTAAGTCTGGACCCATCATGCTATGTACTTATCCTTTCTCACTTGCCAGGTGCCACCTTAAAATTTCTGTTATCCTTGCTTACTCTTCCCTATTTTTTTTAAGTAAGCCTTTGTGTTTGATTTTGAGGTGCTTGCAAATTTCTGAGATCAGAGAGCTCTTCCTACTGCAGTAGTCTTTGAATAAAGTCTCTCTTCATCTAAGTCCAGATTTTTATTGAACCCAGTATAGACTCTTATCTTATTATTTTCCTAGGCATATTCTTCATTAGATTGCATTCTCCAATGAATGCAATGAAATAACTAATTGGCCAAATTAAACTCACTATTTCCCTTAATAACTACATGCTTATCTATCTTTTCTCACCATCCTAAGATTCTAATAGTTTCTTCTTAAATCACAAAATTACTGTAGAGTTTACTTTAAAAACATTGCACAGAACAAACTAACACCCTGAAACACCAGATTCCTTTCCTTTATGTAACCCCCTGAGCTTATACCACATAGTGCAGTGGGATACATTTGTGCTTACTCCCTCTCTCTCTCAGGAAAATATGATGTTAATATTTCTTGAGCTCTGTTTCTCTATAACAATTTTCTTCTTCCCTCTGAATTTCCTAGGTAGTTGGCAGTATGCCCAGGCCTCTTGGATTAGGGTATTCGTTCATCAAACATTTACCCTGTTTGATAGGAACTGTAGATACTGTGATAAACAATGCAGGCCCTTGCATGGAGATACAGAATTACAGACAGCCCTGTGGTTTTCTGTATTATTCTAGTCTCCTTGGTATTCCTCTCTTTTTTAAAGTAACTACTATAGTACATTTTAAAGAAAATTATTAAGATACTTCATAGGTCTTACCCCAAGTAGTTCTTTTTGTCACTTCTCCTAAATTCACTTTTTCACCAACTGCCACAACCAAATTTTTCTTGAATTCCTATCTTTTAGTCTTATAAATGTAGTATTGCCATGATTATTATTTAGGATTCCCAGGGCTGCAAGAATCTAACAAAAAAGAAACTAATAAAAAAAATTATTGTCTCACATTTAGATAACAGTTAAAGCACAATCCAGGTGCTCAGATGTCATTAGGCAATCTGTCTTCAAGTCTGCTCTGGTTTCGTCTGTAACACCTCTTTTCTAAGACAAATCTCCCCACAATGGGATAAGAACAAAATAACTTCAAACACATATTCTGTAACTTTAGAAAACTTAGCTTTTCAGGTGTTCATTTTTTCAACTAAAGTTCTGAAATTGTCTGGGTCATGCATTTGCTGACAAGCTGTGATGCTTTAGTTAGCAAAGTCTGGGTCATATGCTTATTTTAGAGTTGGGGAGAGTGCGTCATCATTAGCCATGCCAGAGCCATATAGAGTAAGAGTGGGAAAGAATGGGTTTCCACAGAAAAATATGTGTTGATGTTACCAGAAGAAAGGCAGACAAGTTACCACCAAAACATGGGTATATCTAGTGGGTGCAAAGGGCCAAGAAGAGTCCAGAAGTGGGGTTTGCATGTTGCTTTTGCCATGGCGGTACAGAAAGGGCTGGTTATGCCACTTTAAAGGGAGAGGCAATAATAATGGGTGAACTTCTATTTTTCTTCCAGGCCAACATAAGTGTTTACACACATATGGGTAACAGTATCATCATCCAATGTAACAATATAGGAAAATTTCAGAAAACATAACCTTCATACAGGTGTCTTGAATGATTAGGATATTGTCTTCATAACAACTTTAATCCACAGGGATTTTTGCTGAGTTAGAAAGATAAAGACCACCCTTCCCCTTCTTACCACTTGCATTGCTCTTGTTTATTCATTCCCAGGGTAATTTTCACTCCAAGGAACACTATTTAGGGCCTGTAGGGAACACAAAGAAGAGTCTAATATAGCTCAGATACAGATCTACATATGTGTATGTGTGTGCATGTGTGTGTATACAGACATAGCTCTCTGTCTCCAAGGAGCCAACAACTTACTGTAAGAGATTAAATGGTAAGTGTCCTATAAAAGCTATAAATCAGTTTCCAAATGAACCCAAAAGTGGAAATCAGTAAAGACTGTATGAAGTAATTAATATTTGGAGACTGTGTAAAATTTTGAGACATAAAATTGAGTTAGTATAAGCAAAGGCAGAAAGATAAAAGCTGAATGTGTCTGCAGAACATAGAGCAAAGAAATGAATTTTGTTGGGCCAAAAGTTACATATAGAACCCTATTGAAGATAATTCTGGAAAAGTAGTCTAGGATCAAATTTTTAAAGATCCTTAATGGGATACTAAAAAGACTGACCTGAATTCTGTGGAAAATGAGGAAATGCTGAATATTTTTAAGTAGATCACATGATGAAGGCAACATTTTAGAAACATTAATCTAAAGCAGTAGGTTCAGTGCTAAGGTGAGAACTAGAATTTGAGAAACCAATTAACAGTTTACTAGAGTAGCTGAGGCTAGAGGTAATGGGAAACCGGAATAGACTGGTGACAGAGGAAATAAAAAGAAAAAAACAATACTAGAAACATTAGAGAAAAATTCAAAGATTAGGAACTCTTTCCATTTTTCTTAGGCAAACATACTGAATAAGAATGGTCTATTTGGGATATCCACTTTTGGATTTACCACTCCTTACTTCACTGAAGTTTTGTCTTTATCCCTAACCCTAACCATTGTTGGAAACAATTCTGTCCAAAATTTCCAATTCCTGTCTTATTGCTCAATCCAATGAAACCGTCTATCGTTACTTTCTGGCTCTTTCCGATGCTTCAGACTCTCTGCTCTCTCTAACAACATTCATGATACCATATGCTCATCATTCTTATGTTTCTCTGAAGGATGTTTTAATTCAACCACTTTTATACATGCTTTCCGCTTATGTCTTAGATGGCAGGATGACCTTACCCAACTGTTGTTTATGTTTGTTATTATTTGTGTAATTCACTTTAATTATTTAAATAATTATAGGTTGCCAACTCTCCAATCTATATTTCTGTCAATATTCTGAACACTTTTTAAGTTCTACATTCACAAATAACACTCCTAAACATATCCATTGGCTTTCCGCTAATACCTCATAATTAACAAGTCCAAAACTGAAAACTTCAAATTGCTATGTACTAGGTTTTTCTGATTTTAATCTAATCTCAATGAATAAAATTATCATACACTTTGTCACACAAGTCAGAATATGAAATCATCTTTGATTTATTCCTTTATCTTAAATGAAATAAAAGACTAAGACATGTTAATTTTATCTTCTAAATATTTCCCCAGAATAACCATTTCCATCATGTTTTACCTGATAATTGCATAACTTAATAACTGGTACCCCAGAATCTTTTCTCAGTCAAATTAAATTTGTCCTTTACATAAAGCAAAGTGACCAATATAAAATTTTGATCTGTTCACAACATCCCTTTCTTTAAATGCTTCAAAGACTCTTTATTCCCTTCAGAATAAAATCCAAGGCCCTTAGAAAAACATATAATATCCTTAAGGAAGTGATTACTTCTCTATACTCATGCTCAAGACTCATGACACATGACTTAAATTGAATCAAGGAATTAAAAAGTAAGTGCAGTTCTTAAAGATCATGTGCTTATTATTAAAATACTAGCATAGTATGCAACTAAACAAATTGATCACTGATTTTTCTGTCTATATTATTTAAATATATAAAAATATTGTTATTTTGATAGTTTTCATAAAGTTATTCAGACTATTTTTCATAAAGTTATTCAGTATGACTTTCTTTTGATACACTGAGGATCTATATAACTGTATGAAAGTCAATAATTACTCTGAATATAAAGTGTACAACTTTTATAAGTATCATTAATTATTGCAGGTTTGTAGTATTGCAATAATAACTATACAGTTTAACAAAGATAGAATTTCAATATATAAAGGACATAAGGAGATTTTTGCTCCAATATATATTGCGTACTTGCCTATGTTTAAAGTGAATAATCAGATTAACAATAAATCTCAAAGACATACCCTGCTCACATTACTGAAAAGGCTATGCTGATTAAGTTTGATGCTAAACAACCTGATTTCATCATCATTTATCACTGGTGAGACTAAAAATTTCAGAACCATTGTTGAAATAGTCATTCAGTAATTCAGTCTTCCTAAGTCTGAGGCCAAAACTGAAGTAAAATTTCAGAATTTGGCTGACTATCAAGGCCAAACATAGCTGCGTCTTTAATATTTTATTCAGCATCAGTTCTAATAATGTTTCAGTGGAAAACATTCATACTCTTTGCCCTAGTGGAATTTACAGTGCAGTAGAGTAAGCAAACTACAAATCAATAAATAAACAATACAGTCTGTCCTCGTTATTCACAGATGCTGTATTTGCTAATTCATCTACTTGCTAACATGTACTTGTTGACCAAAGTCAGTACTCACAATGCTTTCAGGACAGGCTCACAGCAGATAAAAATATGAGTCATCCAAGGCACACGTCCCCAGATGAGGTTGAGCAAGGTGACTCTCTGCCTTTGAGCAAGGTGACTCTCTGCCTTCTTTTTTCAAATCCCATTCTGTAAACAAGTATCCTTTTCATAGTCCATTTATTGCTATATGTTTTCTATTTTTGTGCTTTTTCCTGGCGATTTTCTTATTTAAAATGGCCCCCAAGCATAGTGCAGAAGTATTGTCTAGTGTCCCCAAAAGCAAGAATGCTGTGATGTTCCTTAGGGTGAAAATGCATGTATTAGAACAGCTTCATTTAGGCATGAGGTATAGTGCTTTTGGCCATGAGTTTATGTTAATGAATTAACTATTGAATTAACTATATATATATAAAATATTTGTTCAATAAATATTTGCTAATTTGGTATTTGTGGGTACTTTGTAGAAGATGATTACATCAAATAATGAGAATTGACTCCAAATAATGATATATTGTGCTAGAGTTATTATTCTTGGAAATGAAAAGGAATAGAATAATATTTTAGAAAATATTTGTAGAGGTAGACACGTGTTTAGAATTGGAGATAAGAAAAACTTTTCTCAAAAATTATAGGCTATTACACGCATACTAAAAAGGAAAATAAAATCTAAAAGATTTTAGGAGCCCAGCAGAGAATTAGATTAGTAAAATTTACATTCAAATGAAGGTAACAGGGGGATTTTCTCAATGCTTTCGTAATTTCCTTACCAATATAAGGGTTGAGATATATATACATACATATATATATATGAAGTGTGAGAGAATTAGAAGTTACCTGCAGCCCCAACTTGCCTGCCAACAAATTAAAGTAATTCACATGGAAAAAGACTGTCTTTCAAACTTATTAAGACAAGTGGAAATTCCAACCACTACATTATGCATAAATAACCTAACACAGTATATACCATCTTGATGAGAATTCTGCTGATTATAAATAAATATTATTATTATGTAAATCTACAAAAATGCAGTGGATTTAATGTTTCTTTAGTCTTTTTAATTTGGATTGAACTGTCGTTAAAACTTGTCATTTTATTTTTATTTTTATATTAACTTTGATGGGTTCAACAATAAATGGTGAACTAGAACTCACCCATGCTTTCTGTAGTACAGCTACTTGTGAAACATGTGTGCCAGAGATCCATTCTGCTTTGGTTCTAATCCTGGTTTTAGAACTTATTGGCTGATGACCTTATAAACATTGCCCACAAAAAAATCTAGAACCAAACATTGCTAACTGCTAAATAAATATTACCTACTATTAGTATACACTTTAAAAGCTTTTACCCAAAACAACATTAGGGAAATATAATTAAAAACAAAATCACCTCCTAATCCAGAAAACCTCTTCATAAGAGTAGAAGACAAAACAAAATATTATTGAAAAAACCTTCGGCTAGGCGAGGTGGCTCACGCCTGTAATCCCAGCACTTTGGGAGGCCAGGACAGGTGGATCACTTGAGGTCAGGAGTTCAAGACCAGCCTAGCCTGAGGTCAGGAGTTTGAAATCAGCCTGACCAATATGATGAAATCCCATCTCTATTAAAATACAAAAATTAGCTGGGTGTGGTGGCATGCACCTGTAATCCCAGCTACTCAGGAGGCTGGGACAGGAGAATGGATGAACCCGGGAGGCGGAGGTTGCAGAGAGCCGAGATTGCGCCATTGCACTCCAGCCTGGGCAACAAGAGCAAAACTCCATCTCAAAAAAAAAAAAAAAAAGAAAGAAAAAGAAAAAACATTCAACAAGAATGTGATGTGCATCCTAGGCAATCCTCTAGCAGACAGCAAAGGCCGAAAGAAAGCTTATCTTTTTATATTGTAAAGCAGATATAACCATTACAGGAAGGTTCTCAACATAAACAATAACTAGTCCTCAAGTAAGAGGACATAACAGCCCAATATGTCACTCATGGCTCATCCTAAATTTATCTGGTGATTGGGGAGACAACCTATGCTTGCTAATTGGCTTTATCCAATGAAAAATTAAACATCACATGCTTTACGATGGGGCAGTTTTGAAACTTGGACTAACTTGCCTAAGTTAGGCGCCTACCTTCTCACAGAAACTGGAAGATAAGGATGCTATCTCTCTTGATGTATACATTTCAAAGGGATGGTTCCCAGGTCCTTGAGAAAGGTATAAAAGCTGATAAGAAGCTATTCAGCTTGTAAAAAGATTTACATACATTTCAAAGGGACAGGGAAAGCCCTTACAATTACAAGTTTTCTAAAGTAAATGTTCAAGGAAAAGGGAGGAGGTAGGGAGTCTCTTCTCTTATTTTCAATAGAGATTTAAGACTCTTCTTTTCAATTTGTATTTGCCCTTATAATCTCAATACCCATAAGAAAACCTAACATTCGTATTTGTTTAAAAATTTGCACTGAAGTTCTACAACATTCTCCTTTCTAAAAGTTTTAAATTTATTTTCTTTTCATGGTCCTGAATCTAATAATTGACCCAATTGCTCCTCTAAAGTTGGGATAAGCAGCATATACTACTCAATCCGATTTAGTTATAGAATAACTAAAATTTGTATTGTGCTGCTTTCTACAGGTACATTTCCTTGGTGACATTTTTCCTATTTTTCAGGAGAGCACTCAGCAAGGGTGCACACTGGCCCGACACTGCCAGGAGCCTCCTGGACTAGCTGGGGTGAGTGGGTAGGAGGGTAAAGGGATAAGGTAATGAGCAGCTGCTGTCCTCTCTCCACATTGCTAGGGGATGCTGATCAAATGCACTGATTTCAAAATCGATGAAACAGAATCGCTAATTTATTTTGATAAAGCAGCTCAATGAAATAAAACTATTTTATCCTAAAACATGGTTTTTGAATATTTTTAAATGGCTGCCCCAGAGCCAACAGACAGAGAAGGGGGAAGTTTGCATCTGTAGAGAGCCTTCATTAATGCAGCCCTGCCTCCTCTTTCTAGGCATTTCCCTGGGATCTAGGAGAGATTGGGATTTGGACACCTTTAAAGGTCTGAAAAGAAACAGTTACCATCTATTCTTTTTGAGGACTGCTAACCTATGAGGTTTCATCTGCATAACAAGGCCACCTTGGCTACCCAGGCCTCTTCCTTTCTCTCATAACCTGTCTTGCCACTAAACCTGATTTACCAACGTAGCCTGTTTCTGGCCATGCTCTAAGTCTGCACTATTTCTGTGGCTTTAGGATGGTATATAAGTTTCTGTATCTTATTGTCGGGTTGGGTCTTCATCCCGAAGGCTCCTGTGAATACATGTTAAATATATTTATATGCCTTTTTTCCTACTGATCTGCCTCATAGCAGTGATTTTTTTCAGCAAATCTATAGGAGCCCAAGAGCCTGTGACCTCACACAGCCATACCTTTTAGTCCCTCGCTATTCCATACTTTGGCCTGTCTACTGTGTCTATTGGTGGGTTTGGAACTACATGCACATAGAGACTCACACAGAGGTGTGTATGTGCCCAAACAAGCTCCTAGGTCCAGCACACCACCTGAAAATATAGGAGAAACTACTAGAATTTTTAAAATAAATGTAATACTTTTAGAAAGGAGCACCTTATAGAAATTCAGTGTAAATTTTTGTAGTATTGTATGGGTGCCCAAAAAAGTAAAGCAAGTCATCTCTACTAGAATTCACTATTGTAAGGCAGAGACTAATTTAAAAATAAATAAATAAAGTAAAATTTTTAATCTCTTCTTTTTCCTGTTCTCTTCACCTGTCCTGATTAAGGCTATAGTTATATAATTTGATTTAGCCATCAGCACTAGAATGTGATTTTAGACAGGAAGAATATTAGAAGCAAATAGAATAAGCCAACATCTATGTGGTATAATTTGGAAAGCGTACTGAGAACTGTTTCTCTAATGTCAGTCTGGCAATTTGCCTGCAATTCCACTATTAGAACTTCATTTAAGTTTCTGGGAATATCAATGAAAATTTATAGGCCTCCAAAATTGGTAACATGAGGCCATATTCATGGTCATTTGATTCTAAGGGGACCAGTATAACAAGATATTTACAACATGAAAGCAGACTGAAAAGCAATGATATAGGGAAACTTTTGAGAGGCGAATACACCCGATATTAAAATCTGATACATGGGATTTATTTCTGAAGGAGTTCCAGGAAATGAGACATGTGAGGTATCTAACACATACGGGCAAGGTATTTCCGAAAAGAGGGAGATTTCTTAAAAGAGAAAGAAAAACATAGCCATAGCTCAACTTTGCCATCTATATTATTTTGCTTTTATGGATAAGGTAATTCAGAACAAAGCATGAAAGTTGTATATTGTCCCTGTCCTTCTAACAGTCATACAGTAAGATGAGTAGGCTCTGAAGACACTAAAATATAACCGTAAAGGGAAAATCATTTTCACCATAATGATAAAGTATTATTACTGCATTCAATGTATAAACAAAGAGGCTTAAACAG
The DNA here is from genome assembly GCF_028878055.3 of Symphalangus syndactylus. Lineage (NCBI taxonomy): Eukaryota > Metazoa > Chordata > Mammalia > Primates > Hylobatidae > Symphalangus > Symphalangus syndactylus. Next base: position 32,104,725 of record NC_072426.2, read on the forward strand.
ACCACATTCTGTCTTTTTTAAGGGATATTTCAACAACCTTCTGAAATATTTACTATTTAAAGGAAGTCAATAATGTCTGTTTTCAAGATTTAGAGAGACACATATGTCCCCCCAAAAATCAGGAAACTATTAAAACAAATTGAAACTTTAAGTTTTATTTTGAAGAGAAGGTTATAAAAATATATTTTGTAGAAAAGATAAAATCTTGACTCTCATACAAATATAAAAGCCAAATTTTTCAGTGATTTTATTTAGTTTATAATCAGTAAGATGTAAAAACTGAACCTGTTTAAAAGGAGAATTCAGATAACAGTTACATATGGGCAATTAGAAAGACTGATGTCAATTTACTAATGTATACAAAACTGAGCCTTTCCACAGAGGTAAGGCAGAGGATGAATTGCATCTCCACTGGACAAAATTCAGCTTTGCTTAAATGGACAATAATAAATTGTATTACTATCAATTGTCCAAAATGTACAGAGTTGTAAAATAATTCAGTTAAAAACTATGAAACGAACAGAGCCCTGCAGAAGCAGGTAACTCAGAAGAGTGCCCCAGACAATGTCTAGTATTCCATTAAAAGGACTCACAATAATCTGCTTGCCCATTTTAAAGCCTTTCACAATCTTTCCCAATATAAATAAGGTGACATGTCTCAAGAGTCTTGGCCACAGTCACTGAGGCTTTGGAAAAAAAAAAAAAACTGGCATATTGACCTGGGTTTAGTCTAATTATCTTTCCCTTCTTTCCAGTATCTCAGTGCCGCTTTGCTTAATAGGGTTCATAAGATTTGGGTTCCAGATGCTTCGCTTCTGAGACAGGCTAAGAAAACTTAGCTTAAGGGAAAGCAAATTTAGGATTAAAAGACAATGAAGAAAGTGAATTATCAAGGTTGAATTACTGGTCACTTTTCACACTTGTAATTTATTACACAAACATGAACTTAGACTTATTTCTGAGCTACATATAAGGAGAAAATCCTAAAATATTATCCCTTTGCTCCTTAAGTGAAAACTTATTCAGCGTTTATAAACTGTAGGTTTTTCCCAATATGAATTCAGAAATGCAAGAAAGCAAAACAGGTGCAAATTAAATTTACATTTTCAAATGACATTTTCCCATTATACAATATTTCCTTATTTAAAAGAAAACTTCGTCATTTGACTCATTTCTAAAAGAATTCAAGGATAATGCTATGGTTTGAATTATGATAGTTTTTCAAAATTAATGTTGAAACTTAATCCCCAATGCAGCAGTATTAAGAAATGCAGAGTTTGGGATGCCTTTGGTGGAACACTCAGTAATGGGATTAGCACCCTTAAAACTGGGATTGAGGTTGAAGGGAGTTCTCTCTTGTCCTTCCACCTTTCATCGTTTGAGGACACAGCAACAAGTTGTCATCTTGGAAGCAGAAAGCAGACCTCAGCAGACACTATTGCTTGAGACACCTTAATCTTGGACTTCCCAGCCACCAGAATGATAAGAAATAAATTTCTGTTCTTTATAAATTACCTAGTCTGTGGCATTTTCTTACAGCAGCAAAAAAAAAGGAATAAGACAAATTATTATCCATTCTCCCTTGATTAAATTAGGAATTACTTAATTTATTCAAGAACATTTAAGTCTATTCTCTCATGAGCCAAATGCCCTCTTGAGAATTAGGATATAGGCCAGGTGCGGTGGCTCACGTCTGTGATCCCAGAACTTTGGGAGGCCGAGACAGGCAGATCACTTGAGGTCAAGAGTTCGAGACCAGCCCAGCCAACATGGTGAAACCCCATCTCTACTAAAAATACAAAAATTAGCCAGATGTGATGGCATATGCGATAGTCCCAGCTACTTGGGAGGCTGAGGCAGGAGAATAGCTTTAACCTGGGAGGTGGAGGTTGCAGTGAGCCAAGATTGTGCCACTACACTCCCCTGGGTGATAGAGTGAGACTCTGTCTCAAAAAAAAAAAAAAATAAAGAGAGAGAGAGAGAGAGAGAATTAGGATATATAGAATGGCCTACACATTTTCCTGCTATTTCCCATTCTTGCTGGGAATAGACTTAATTGCAAAGAAGAGATTGCTGGATTTGAGTTTATGTAACTGAACAGCACTCTCCTCTTTAAAGAGGCATTTGTCTGACACATCCAGCATAAAGACCCAGCTGGCTAATCTAAGCTCATTCAAAACAATCCAGAGGAAGACAGGAATACCACAATTAAAAGGGTATTTGCATGATATGGAAAAGGCTTTGTAGCCAAGATCTTTTCCACTACAGAGAAGTTTTTGCATTGGATTCCCAGGTCTAAAACTACTAATACTTCTTTTTCCCTTCACGCTGAAAGTCTTCCATTTTGAAATAGTTCTTAGAATAGATTCCAAACTCCTCCCTAGCACAGTTTAGCCTCTGCTTATCTCTCTTACTGCATTTCACATCACCCTCCCCTTTGTTCATATATTCCAGCTACAGTGACCCCTTTTTATTCTTTAGTTATAGAAGGCAAGCTCATTGGCTCCTCAGTTCCTTGGCAAATGCTTTAGCCTTGAGTCTTCCCTTTATAAGGCTGGCTCCTTCTCAGTTTGCAGGGATCAGCTCAAACCATATATCCTTCAGGGAGGCCTTCTCTATCTTACCTAAAGTATAAACTAATGCTGATTACTTGTATTTTCCCCTTGTAGAACTACTCAAAAATATCTTAATAACTTGTTTTATTCATGTATTACCTGTTTATCCCAAGCAGAATGTAACCTCCTTGAGTTTAGAGGACTCATCTCACTGGCTCACTGATGTGTCCCCAGAACAAAAGCAAAGCCTGGCATATGTCATGCTCTCTACAAATGTTTTCTAAATGGTTGAACAAATGAAAAGATTTATCTGGATTTATATTTCAGCTTCACCACCTATTATAGGCCATGTGGTCTCAAGCAAGTAATTGAACCTCTATATACCAGTTTCTTCGCCAGTGAAGTAAAAATACAATAGCTACCCTGGAATGTTGTTTGGATAAAACAGGGTATTAGAAAAAAATGTTAGTTAATAATTTCTATTATTCTAATTTGTACTAGTGATATCATAGTTAAAATGAATCCCATAAAGCTAAACTAAAAAAAGTTGTCAAGATGATAAAATATTCCCCCAACCAACAAATGAAAAAGGAGAAACTCAATATTGCACAGGCATATTCCTCTCCCTATTACAAGTCACTATCAGGCGAGATTGGGAATAGATAACTTCCCAAACACACCCCCTCTTCCACTGGGAAATTCTCAAGGTTAATTTCTTATGCCTACATTTTTCTCAAGTACGTTATGGGCAAACAGTTCACTTGAAAAGTTACTTTAAATCTGTTTTATTTACTGGCTCTTTATTCCTTAATCAAATTTTGCTATAATTGCCATACTTATTGCCCTTCATATTTTAGTCTTTACAATGTTACTTTCTCAATCTCTACTAGTACTAAGCAAATTAGAGAAATCTACATATTAAAATTCTTGATAATGTTTGCCCTGGTGCAATTGCGCTGCTACGTAGTACTTCTTAATACTGGATGTTCAGATCTCAATTAGAAATAGAAAGAATTCCATGTATCAAATGATTGTTTTGCCTTGTGCCTCTATTACTAGAAAAAAATTTAAAGAGAAAGTCAGGAACAAGTCTTTTCCTCTTTCCATTAAACACACACACACCCCTTTGGATAAATTATAATAATGACAACTCAAGTCAAATTCTTACTAAACACAGTATTTTAAAAACATCTTTTAAGAAGTTGGCCATTGTTTGAGGCTCTCTTATATTATTGCCATCAAAATATAAATTCTTAGGAACTATATATCAATAATATCAATATTAAGCCTGCCTCAAAGGAGTCAAAATACTTGGCTACTAGGCTTAGCTCAATTTATTTGAAAGTTGTGAAATTTTGTGTAGGTTACTCACTCACTCTGAGCCTCAGATTCCTTACATATAAGATTTATAACTCATTTTAACTACCTCAAGGGGCTAGCCTGTGAATATTTGAGGCAAATTACAAACACTATACAGTTGTAAATTGTTTTTGTTTCTGTTATCGCTATCATCACTGTTAAAGCTATGGGACTAACATAGTATCTTAACTAGCTCTCTTTCTTGAAGATACATACAAATTAATGAAGTTGAGCCTAGAGAACATTATGCTAAGTGAAATAAGCCAGGCTCAGAGTGACAAATACCATAGGATCTCATTTATAAATGGAATCTTAAAAAGCCTAACTCATAAAAGTAGAGGGTAGAATAGAGGTATCTAGAAAGTTGGTGGGCAGGGTATAGATGGGGAATGGAGGCTTTGGTCAAAGGCTATGGTTTCAGTTAGACAGGAGGAATAAGTTCTGGCAATCTATTGCAGAGCACGGTGACTACAGTCAATAATAATGTATTGTATATTTTAAGATAGTTAAAAGACAGAATTTTTAATATTCTCATCACAGAGAAGTAAATATTTAAGGTAATAGATACAATATTTGAGGTTAAGTAAACTGATTTGATCATTCCACAATGTAAACATCCACCAAAACATCACATTTTACCACATAAATATGTATTATTATTGGTCAATTAGAAATAAAGTAAAACATTACAAAGTAAATGAGGCCAGGCATGGTGGCTCACACCTGTAATTCCAGCACTTTGGGAGGCCAAGGTGGGTGGATGACCTGAGGTCAGGCATTTAAAATCAGCCTGGCCAACATGGTGAAACATCGTCTCTACTAAAAATACAAAAATTAGCTGGATGTGGTGGAGCGGGCCTGTAATCCCAGCTAGTAGGGAGGCCGAGGTAGTTGAATCTACTCAAGTAAATGAGTAGAATAGAGCAAAGCTAAGTTTTCAATATTCAAAATAAAACTCTAATTCTATTAAATCAAACATGTTTCTGAGAATTTATAAATGAATTCTCATGAAGGTATAAGAGTTTCACAGAAAATCTTCAATTCATGTCCCCATGGAAAGAGTTACATATAAATCTTTTTTTTTTTTTTAGACGGAGTCTTGCACTGTCATCCAGACTGGAGTGCAATGGCGTGATCTTGGCTCACTTGCAAGCTCCACTTCCTGGGTTCACGCCATTCTCCTGCCTCAGCCTCCCAGTAGTTGAGTTACATATTAATCTGAAGAAATGTTGCCCCTCTACTCATCCCACCTACCAACCCCCACTCAAGCAATTAATGAAGAAATATCTACTTGGAAGAGTTCCTCACCATTTGGCCTATCTTCTCCTAAATTCAACAGTATTCTTTGTGTTAGCATGTATAGTTATACCATTCTTTGACTTAATTAAAATTTTTAGACTTAATTAAAATTTTACTTACAATTAAAAGTTATGGAATTATTTGTTAGCAAATTATAGATAACTGCTAATAAAACATAGGTGCTAAAATGCAAATCATATCTAAAAGTAAAAGACACTGGAAAACATATCTGCTTTTCATGTGGTTAATCTCAGTTTTATAAAAGGTTTTGGACAGGAGTTCCATTGTACTATGAGTATTGATACATTGTAGATTTCATCTGCTACAAAACTCTTAATTAGAAATAGAACATTAAAACCTAGTTAACCTAAGCTATTTTGTACAAAAAAGAAAAAATCAAATAGGAGTTTCCTCTTGTAAATGAATACATGTGTGTTGCTGTTGACATCTTCATGTTTCATGTCCAGTCAGAAGCAGCTTGGAACTTATGCAGCCCAAATATCTAGGTAGTAGGCAGTGAGTTTAGTCAGTAGTTGAATGCAGATATAACAGAAAAAAAAATCAAAAAGTTATTTCCTGTCTGCTAGGCAAATATCTGGGACTTTCACAGCAGAAAATCCACCCTAGAACTTAAAGTATAATAAAAAAAATATATATATATATATATAGAAAGAAGACTTAAACAGCAAATAATGGGAGAAGTAATACAGTGGCTTTAATTGAAATAATATTATCAGTTACTACTACTGGCCCCACTCCTTGAGAATAATATGGGTTAGGTGACTTTGGGGAGAAAATAGGGATATGGGAGATAGAAGGGGAAAAGCCCTAGAGATATAATTGAGCTGGAGAAGGAACATTGTGACATCACCTAATTTATCCTTTTTCTTCTATTTTCTGGATCCAGTTTTGCTTATGCCTCTCTTTTCTTAAATTTTCCTAGAGAATTATTTTTATGGAGAATTCAAATTTATGCATAAAGCTTGTAGAATGTAGTAGGTAACTCTGCTCCTCAAGAATCAAAGAAATAACCTGGTTTTTGCAGGACTTAAGAGCTGAACTGTGAGTACAGAATGCTCATGGAAATATTAGGCTAATAGATGATGTTTGTTTATGAAGAATTTTGAAAAAAGCAAAACTTGTCCAACCAAATAAGCATTGCGTTTTTAAAGTCTTCTAAAGGGGAAGCTCTGCCACTGTTTTTGATTTTTTTTTAATGACCTAAGACTATAGGACATTCTTCTGAATATTCTCTTCACATGTTACTTTGTTCATCACATTTCTCATAAAATTCTAACTCCTCTCTGGATCCACTTCTGATTTTTTTATTTAGATGAGATGTTTATTCTGAATATCAATTAAAATGAATATATATATAGACAGCATCAATATGTCACTGTGGTAAGCAGAATTTTAAGATAGTTCTCAAGTTTTCCATCCCTTTATGTATACACTTTATATAATCTGCTTCCCTTGGGGGCAAGAAGAACCTGTAAATATGATGGTATAACGTTTCTGTGATTAGGTTACTGTATTCCTTTAATAAGGTTAGCAAAACAAAACACCACAGATCGAGTGAATAAACACAAACATTTATTTTCTCATAGTTCCAGAAGGTAGAAGTCGGATCAAGTTGCTGACAGATTTGGCTTTCTTTCTGAGCCCTCTTTCCTGCCTTGCAGATGGCCATCTTCCCTGGCTGTCTTCACGTGGTCATTTCTTTGTCTATGTGTGGTAGGGGTTTTAATCTATCATTTTTAAAAGAACATCAGGCATGTTGAATTACAGTATATCCATATGACCTCATTTTACCTTAATTACCTCTTTAAATGCCCTATCTTCAAATACAGTCACATTCTTTGGCATTTGGGGTTAGGAAATCAACATATGAATTTTGAGGTAACATAGTTCAGCCCATAACAGTTACTAACCAGTTGATATGGGTTTGTCACAAAGAAAATTATCTAGGTGAGTCCAGTCCTGGTGGCTCATGCTTGTAATCCCAGAACTTTGGAAGGCCAAGGTGGAAGGATCGCTTGAGGCCAGCAGAAATTTGAGACCAGCCTGGGTAACATAGCAAGACCCTATTTCTAAAAAAAAAAAAAAAAATGGAGATTATCTAGATACATAATCTAGATAAGCCCTTAAAAGGGACTTGTTTGTTCCAGAAGTCAGAGAGGACAAAAGTATGAGAGAGCCTGGGGGGAACTATGTGGCAGTTACCTACCTGGAAAATGTCTCTAGGACCAGAATACAGGCCCAGCCAACAGCCAGCAAGCAACAGGGGCCTCAGGCTTAAGCCACCAGTACATATTTGCCTACTTGAGCCTCCAAATGCAGATACAGCCAACCAATACTTTTATTTCAATCTTGTACAATCTGGAACAGAGATTCTAGATAAAATGTGCCAGACTTCTGGTCCACAAAAACTGTGAGATCACAGATTTTTGTTTTAAGCCACTAAGTTTGTGGCAACTTGATACATATCAATAAAAAATGAGTACAGCCACCATTGATATACTGGCGTATAGTGTATTTGTACATTGCTTTTGTGATTCCAAGACTCTAGTGCAATGATTGCGAGTATGGGTTCTAAAGTAAGACTGTCTAGATTCAACCTGGCTCAATTCTTTCAGCTTTGTGACATTGTGTATGTTACTCAACCCAACCTCTTGTGCCTCGGTTTTCACATATATAAATGGAGAATAAAGTCATATCCCATGGTGTTGTTATAATTATTAAGGGCATTGATACATAAATACCAATCTGAAGAATATTGTCTGGCATTTTAAAAACATATTTTTTATATTACTGTATGTACTGTACTGTAATGTATAAAGGCTTTGTTAACATACCCCCTAATGTATACCAAGATGGGCAATTACTAATATTTATTGAAGTCTACTGTGTAAAAGACATGGTTTAAAGGTCTTTCGTTAATAAGCCCTTATTTTACCTGTAATTAAGAAAGAGGATATGGCTGTATTACAACTCATGGAAGAGGATTTTAGAAACAAAACAGCAAAAATAAAGATAATTTTTGATATTCATTTGAAAGCCAGGGAAATTTAATATATTTCAATTATTTAATCATTTTATTTCATAAAAGATGTCAACAAATGCTAAGTTTGCATTTTCTCATTTTTATCTGTCTCTCTAGAGCTCTCTAGATAATCGGTAAATAAATATCTCAGGAGAAAGGAAAACCATAACAGTAGCAAGCACTTTCTACTTGACAGGTACTCTGCTAAGCTACCTGCATACACTGTGCCATTTGCCCAATTAACATTCTCTGAAGTGATTATTATTGTTTTAACTTTTCATTTTAGAATAATTTTAGACTCACAAAATTTGAAAAACTTGTATTCTTTACCCAGATTACACAAATACTAACATTCACAATGTTAACACAACAATGATCAAAATCAAGAAATTAACATTGATACAATATTATCATTTAATCTATAGGCCTCATTCAAATTTTTCTAATTGTTCCACATCTGTCCATTTTCATGTCCAGAATCTAATCCAGGGTCATGCATTGCATATAGTTGTCATGTCTGCTTAGTGTTCACTTGATATACCCTCATGATAAAATTCAGGTCATTGAGTTTTAGCAAAAATACTACAGAAGTTTTGGCAAAAATATTATGGAAGTTTACTTCTTATATATGAAGGCTCATGATGCTAAATTGTCCCATTGTTGAAAATGTTAACTTAATGTCCTTTTGGTTTTTTTTTTTGTTTATTTTTACTAAAAAGGATATTCTATTCTTTTTAAATAATAAATATTTTCAGGGGATGCTTTGAGGATATCAAAATACCTTATTTCTGATCATGTTTTCATGCACTTCATTTTTTACCATTAATGATTTTTTTTTTAATTGAGATGGAGTTTCACTCTTGTCACCCAGGCTGGAGTGCAGTGGCACAATCTCAGCTCTCTGCAACCTCCACTTCCCAGCTTCAGGTGATTCTCCTGCCTCAGCCTCCCGAGTAGACCATTAATGATTCTTATAAGAAACAATTACTACTGTAGTATTTATCAAATGTTCATTTGCTATTTTTCTATTGTTATTATGCCTTCCACATTCCCCTGGAAGGGAAGCTTTCCTTCACCACATTGGTTATTCAATTATTTCTTTATGTTAATATGAACTCATAATTATTCCACAGGTTATAAAGCATTGTCAATAGTATTTATTTTGTGTACCTCCATTGTTTTATCTTTGGCCATAGAAATCTCTTTCAAATTGGCTCCTATGTTCTGTTGACTTGCTTCTATCATTTTTTTGAGCACTTATTTAGTTAGTGTAATATTTTACATGTTCATTATATACTTTGTGTGTCTCTGCCCTGAAATCAGCCATTTTTTCCAAGAAACTTGGTTCCATTTATTCAAAAATATAATTTAGAAAACAAGTTATGGACAGTAGGTGTGCTCATTGGGACTGGGGTTTCATTGTTTCTAGGTTCTCTTAGAGATGTCAATATTATGTATATATGTGTGTATATATGTGTTATACATACATAAATATGCACATATATAATGTGTATGTGTTTGCACACACTTCTGTATCTATCTACGAAATACAGAAATAAAATCATTATTTCATACTGGCACCTGCAATTCTAATCCAACTCTACACTATTTATTCTAGCTTTTCCCTTTTTTCTTATAATTATCTTTTTCTCTCATTTTACAGCTGCAGGGACTTAAGTCTGGGAGATTATCCAATGTCACAAGGCTGGTCAGTGATAAAGTTAGGATTCAAACCCAAGCTTTTTTTTTACTTCAAAGCCCAGGCTTTTAACCACCCAGCTTTGCTACAACTCTAAGAATAGAAGCAGAAACGCTTCCCTGGCAACTCTGCCTCTAGATAACTTTGTGAACTTCAATAAATGACTTCAGGATCTCAACTCAAAATTAGATGGAAAAAATTGTCCAGTAGAAAACAGAAATTCTTTGGTTCTAATCTGCTTTTATAATTTCAGAGGATAAGCAAGTTTGTTCACTTTCAAAAATCTACAGTTAGTAGTTACTTCTTAAAAATGTATCTAAATGTAATAGAGCCACAATGCAATTGTACTAAAACCACAGGACATAAAAGATATATTAATATTTTCCTTGACCTTGAACAACAACAAAAGTTTGCAGGAAATGGAACTAACCACTTGAAGGAGTTTCTAGTCTTAAATTTTAGCCCTTCATGATTCAAGCCTCTGTTTTTTTTTCTTTTTTTAAATATTTCAGAAAACCATCTCTAGCCAAGTAAGAATAGTAAAAAGTTTCCAACAATATCCACGTTCATCTAAGTCCCTTGCCCTTAAGAAGTTTATAAATGGTGTCACTTACACTTTTTCTCTTTATTTCAGTTTTTATTCTTGAAATTGTTCGAGGGTTTATAAATAGTACATAGTGCCCCTTCAAATATTTTGTAATGCTTTCAGAAATGTGATTTACCAATTCAAGGAATGTTTTACCAACTGAAGCTGATCATTTTGATAGAGAAAACATTTGGAATGCCATTTATTTACTCAAATGTATGTGTATGTATATTAAGCTTAACATATATGTCACAAGTCATAAATCATATATGACATACCTCATGTAATTGAGACAGCAATCCCAAGTGAATTCCAGGAAAAAATAATCTGTTTGAACAGCAGTAATTTCTCATGTTATTACTTTCTACCTGTAGTGTGGTTTAATCTGATGTTAGTATCTTTTTCATTAGGAAAAAAGTTATTTTCTGGCTTTCAAAAATTGCTAGGTACTAATAAATAATGATTATTCATTATCCCATCTGTCAAAGATGTAGTTTAAATAAAAAACAATTTAAGGCCTTTTTAAAATAGATAGAGAAATGTAAAAAGCTGATGAAGAGGTAGAGTTAAAACACTTTTCAAAATTAATACCTCACAATGCCTCATAAAGGCGTTTCATAAAGAAATGTCAACTCAGAACCTTTCTACTTTAAAGGAAGGATGTATAATTATATCTATTATAAATAGGAGTTATAGTATTTTGTCACAAATTGTTAAAATTGACACCAAAAATGGTACGTATTTCCTCACAGATTTCGATTTTCTTACATTCGGCTGTAACCAATTCTTATGAAACTTGTAAAAGAGCTGTTCCCACCAGATAAGTAAACTTATCTTTTTAATATAATTAATATAATCCCCGTATTTGCTGGAGTACAAAATAGGATCACAGCTGACACGATATCCATGGTAAATAAATCTAAATCTATATCCCACTGACTGCGCTAAGCCCATTACTTCCTTCAACCATAAGTATATTAGAACCCCAGGAGTGCTTATAAAGCCCATGTGAGATTGAGTCTAGTTGATACTGCTTTACAGAAAAGTGACCAGAAAGTTGGATCAACTCATTGAAATTCTCCTTCCCCAAAATGTTTCTGATGTTGCCTCTAGATGGTACTCTTGCTGAAATAAGAATTCCAGAAGTCTGCTGCAAATATGCAACAACATTATCAAACATGTCTCAAGACCTCGAGACACAGGAGTTGGAAAGTAGGGCCTACTTACTGCAGTATCACTTCAATAAATGAGACTATTTGAATATTTTGAACTTGGGGATAACCAAGGCACAAGCTTTTGTTCTTTGTTGGTGGAAAGAGGAAAGAAAAGAGTAATCCCTCTTCCAATATTGTTTGTTCAGTACATATCAGACTGCCCTTTTCCCTCAAGTTCACTCTAAGTGACATAGTAGCTGAATATAGGAGCTTCCAGCCTGAGTTCTATATCCTGAGCACAGAACCAGCCCTCACCTCACTGCAGAAAGAGGATCCCAGTTGTTGGTTAGCTCATAGTCCATTCAGCACATGCTAGAGGGCCAGAAATCAGAATCTCTTTCTCAAGGCTGAAAGTTGCATCAACACTATGCACTTTCTTTGCTGCAAGCAGCAAAAATCAAGACATTTGGAAGCATCACTCACATTCCACTTCTCCCATCAAGTCAGTCATTGATTAAAGTGCTCATCCTGACTCAACAGCACAGAATGAAGAGAAAGTTTTTTTTTCTCACACTGTACCTAAGATGGGTTCTGTCACAGGAAAATCCCACGTTGATATACACACCCAAACAATTGAAGTTTCTTTTTTTTATTATAATTTAAGTTCTAGGGTACATGTGCACAACATGCAGGTTTGTTACATATGTATACATGTGCCATGTTGGTGTGCTGCACCCATTAACTCGTCATTTACATTAGGTATATCTCCTAATGCTATCCCTCCCCGCTCCCCCAACCCCACAACAGGCCCTGGTGTGTGATGTTCCCCTTCCTGTGCCTAAGTGTTCTCATTGTTCAATTCCCACCTAGGAGTGAAAACACGCGGTGTTTGGTTTTTTTGTCCTTGCGATAGTTTGCTGAGAATGATGGTTTCCAGCTTCATCCATGTCCCTACAAAGGACATGAACTCATCCTTTTTTGTGGCTGCATAGTATTCCATGGTGTATATGTGCCACATTTTCTTAATCCAGTCTATCATTGATGGACATTTGGGTTGGTCCCAAGTCTTTGCTATTGTGAATGGTGCCGCAATAAACATACGTGTGCATGTGTCTTTATAGCAGCATGATTTATATTCCTTTGGGTATATACCCAGTAATGGGATTGCTGGGTCAAATGGTGTTTCTAGGTCCAGATCCTTGAGGAAGTGCCACACTGCCTTCCACAATGGTTGAACTAGTTTACAGTCCCACCAACAGTGTAAAAGTGTTCCTATTTCTCCACATCCTCTCTAGCACATGTTGTTTCCTGACTTTTTAATGATCGCCATTCTAACTGGTGTGAGATGGTATCTCATTGTGGTTTTGATTTGCATTTCTCTGATGGCCAGTGACGACGAGCATTTTTTCATGTGTCTGTTGGCATAAATGTCTTCTTTTGAGAAGTGTCTGTTCATATCCTTCACCCACTTTTTGATGGGGTTGTTTGTTTTTTTCTTGTAAATTTGTTTGAGTTCTTTGTAGATTCTGGATATTAGCCCTTTGTGAGATGAGTAGATTGCAAAAATTTTCTCCCATTCTGTAGGTTGCCTGTTCACTCTGAAGTTTCTTTAGCTTTGTATCCAAGTCATTAAGATTAGAGGGCTAAAATTAATGGACTCTAACTGGCCTCAGAGAAGGTTATCTCACTTCTAAGTCTCAGTTTCACTAACTGTAACTTGAGAATGACACTGTGCTTTCTACTTTTCAAAGATGTTTTGATAACAAATAAAATCAGATAAGACAAAGAGCTTTAAAAATCCAGGTTGAGGCAGAGGGCTGGCGAGATGGCCGAAGAGGAATAGCTCCTGTCTGCAGCTCCCAGATAGACCAACACAGAAGGCAGGTGATTTCTGCATTTCCAATTGAGGTACCCGGTTCATCTCGTTGAGAGTGGTTAGACAGTGGGTGCAGCCCACAGAGGGTGAGCAGAAGCAGGGTGGGATGTTGCCTTAACCAGGAAGAGCAAGGGGTAGGGGAACTCCCTCCCCTAGCCAGGGGAAGCCTTGAGGGACTGTGCCATGTGGAACGGTGCTGTCTGGCCCAGATACTACACTTTTTCAACAATCTTCACAACCTACAGACCAGGAAATTCCCTTAGGTGCTTACACCACCAGGGCCCTGGGTTTCAAACACAAAACTGGGCGACTGTTTGGGCAGACACCAAGCTAACTGCAGGATTTTTTTTTCATACCCCAGTGGCACCTGGAACGCCAGTGAGATAAAACCATTCATTCCCCTGGAAAGGGGGCTGAATCCAGGGAATCCAGTGGTCTTGTTCAGTGGATCCTACCCCCACAGAGCCCAGCAAGCTAAGATCCAAAGGCTTGAAATTCTTGCTGCCAGCACAACAGTCTGAAGTCGACCTGGGACACTCAAGCTGGGTGGGGGGAGGGGCACCCGCCATTACTGAAACTTGGGTAGGTGATTTTCCTCTCACAGTGTAAAGCCTCCAGGAAGTTCGAACTGGGTGCAGAACCCACTTTAGCACGGCAAAGCTGCTGTAGCCAGACTGCCTCTCTAGATTCCTCCTCTCTGGCAGTGCATCTCTGAAAGAAAGGCAGCAGCCCGGGCAGGGGCTTATAGATAAAACTCCCATCTCCCTGGGACAGAGAACCTGGGGGAAGGGGTGGCTGTGGGCACAGCTTCAGCAGACTTAAACGTTCCTGCCTGCTGGCTTTAAAGAAAGCAGTAGATCTCCCAGCACAGCACTTGAGCTCTACTAAGGAAAAGACTACCTCCTCAAGTGGGTCCCTGACCCCAATGTCTCCTGACAGGGAAACACCTCCCAGCAGGGGTCAACAGACACCTCATACAGGAGAGCTCCAGCTGGCATCTGGCAGATGCCTTTCTGGGACGAAGCTTCCAGAGGAAGGAGCAGGCAGCAGTCTTTGCTGTTCTGCAGCCTCCACTGGTGATACCCAGGCAAACAGGGTCTGAAGTGGACCTCCAGCAAACTCCAACAGACCTGCAGAAGAGGGGCCTGACTGTTAGAGGTAAACTAACAAACAGAAAGCAATAGCAGAATCATCAACAAAAAGGATGCCCATGCAAGAACCCCATTCAAAGGTCATCAACATCAAAGACCAAAGGTAAATAAATCCATGAAGATGAAGAAAAACCAGCATAAAAAGGCTGAAAATTCCAAAAACCAGAATGCCTCTTCTCCTTCAAAAGAAGACAACTCCTCATGAGAAAGGGAACAAAACTGGATGGAGAATGAGTTGGACAAATTGACAGAATTAGGCTTCAGAAAGTAATAACAAACTCCTCTGAACTAAAGCAGCATGTTCTACATGCAAGGAAGATAATAGCCTTGATAAAAGGTTGCAGGAACTGCTAACTATAATAACCAGTTTAGAAAAGAACATAAATGACCTGATGGAGCTGAAAAACACAGCACAAGAACTTCGTGAAGCATACACAAGTATCAATAGCCGAATCAATCAAGTGGAGGAAAAAATATCAGAGATTAAAGATCAATTTAATAAAATAAAGTGTAAAGACAAGATTAGAGAACAAAGAATAAAAAGAAACAAAAAAGCCTCTAAGAAATATGGGAATATGTGAAAAGACCAAACCTACGTTTGATTGGTGTACCAGAAAGTGACAGGGAGAATGGAACCCAGTTAGAAAACACACTTTAGGATATTATCCAGGAGAACTTCCTGAACCTAGCAAGATAAGCCAATATTCAACTTCAGGAAATACAGAGAACACCACAAAGATACTCGTAGAGAAGAACAACCCCAAGATACATAATCATCAGATTCACCAAGGTTGAAATGAAGGAAAAATGTTAAGGGGAGCCAGAGAGAAAGGTTGGGTTACCCACAAAGGGAAACCCATTGGACTAACAGCAGATCTCTCTGCAGAAACCCTACAAGCCAGAAGAGAGTGAAGGCCAATATTCAACAATCTTAAGAAAAGAATTTTCAACCCAGAATTTCATATCCAGCCAAACTAAGCTTCAAAAGTGAAGGAGAAATAAAATCCTTACAGACAAACAAATGCTAAGAGGTTTTGTCACCACCAGGCCTGCCTTACAAGAGGAAACACTAAATATGGAAAGGAAAAACCAGTACCAGCCACTGCAAAAACATACCAAAATGTAAAGAGCATTGACACTATGAAGAAACTGCATCAACTAATGTGCAAAATAACCAGCTAGCATCATAATGACAGGCTCAAATTCACACATAACAGTATTAACTTTAAATGTAAATGGGCTGAAAGCCCCAATTAAAAGGTACACACTGGCAAATTGGATAAAGTGTCAAGATCCATAGGTGTGCTGTATTCAGGAGACCTATCTCATGTGCAAAGGCACACAGAGGCTCAAAATAAAGGGATGGAGGAATATTTACCAAGCAAATGGAAGGCAAAAAAAAAAAAAAAAAAGCAGGGGTTGCAATCCTACTCTCTGATAAAACAGACTTTAAACCAACAAAAATCATTAAAAAACAAAGAAGAGCATTACATAATGGTAAAGGGATCAATGCAACAAGAAGAGCAAACTATCCTAAATATATATGTGCCCAGTACAGGAGCACCCAGATTCATATACAAAGTTCTTAGAGACCTACAAAAAGACTTAGATTCCCACACAATAATAGTGGTAGACATTAACACCCACTGTCAATATTAGACAGATCAATGAGACAGAAAATTAACAAGGATATTCAGGACTTCAACTCAGCTCTGGACCAAGCAGACCTAATAGACATCTACAGAACTCTCCACCCCAAATTAACAGAATACACATACTTCTCAGCAACACATTGTACTTTTTCTAAAATTGACCACATAATTGAAAGTAAAACACTTCTCAGCAAATGCAAAAGAATGGAAATCATAACAATCAGTCTCTCAGACCACAGTGGAATCAAATTAGAATTCAGGTTTAAGAAATTCACTCAAAACCACATAACTACATGGAAACTGAACAACCTGCTCTTGAATGACTACTGGGTAAATAACAAAATTAAGGCAGAAATAAATAAGTTCTTTGAAACTAATGAGAACAAAGAGACAACATACCAGAATCTCTGGGACACAGCTAAAGCAGTGCTTAGAGGGAAATTTATAGCACTGAATGCCCAAATGAGGAAGTGGGGAAGATGTAAAATTGATACCCTAACATCACAATTAAAAGAACTAGAGAAGCAAGATCAAACAAATTCAAAAGCTAGCAGAAGACAAGAAATAACTAAGATCAGAGTAGAAATGAAGGAGATAGGGACATGAAAAACCCTTCAAAACAATCAATGAATCCAGGAGCTGGTTTTTTGAAAAGATCAACAAAATAGATAGATCACTAGGCAGACTAATAAAGAAGAAAAGAGAGAACAATCAAATAGACACAATAAAAAATATGGTAAAGGGGATATGGCAAAGGGGATATCCCACAGAAATACAAACTACCATCAGAGAATACTATACACATCTCTACGCAAATAAACTAGGAAATCTAGAAGAAATGGCTATATTCCTGGACACATAGTCCCTCCCAAGGCTAAACCAGGAAGAAGTCCAATCCCTGAATTGACCAATAACAAGTTCTGAAATTTAGGCAGTAATTAATAGCTTACCAACAAAAATAAGCCCAGGACCAGACAGATTCACAGCCGAATTCTACCAGAGGTACGAAGAGGAGCTGGTATCATTCTTTCTGAAACTATTCCAAATCATAGAAAAAGAGAGACTCCTCCCTACCTCATTTTATGAGGCCAGCATCATCCTGATACCAAAACGTGGCAGAGACACAACAACAACAAAAAAAGAAAATTTCAGACCAATATCCCTGATGAACAGCAACGCAAAAATCCTCAACAAAATACTGGCAAACCGAATCCAGCAGCACATCAAAAAGCTTATCCACCATGATCAAGTTGGCTTCATCCCTGGGATGCAAGGCTGGTTCAGCATATACAAATCAATAAATGTAATCCTTCACAAAAACAGAACCAATGGCAAAAACCACGTGATTATCTCAATAGTTGCAGAAAAGGCATTTGATAAAATTCAACACCACTTCATGCTAAAAACACTCAATAAACTAGGTATTGATGGAATGTATCTCAAAATAATAAGAGCTATTTATGACAAACCCACAGCCAATATCACACTGAATGGGCAAAAGCTGGCACAAGACAAGGCTGCCCTCTCTCACCATTCCTATTCAACATACTATTGGAAGTTCTGGCCAGGGCAATCAGGCAAGAAAAAGAAATAAAGAGTATTCAGATAGGAAGAGAGAAAATCAAATTGTCTCTGCAGATGACATGATTGTATATTTAGATAGCCCCATCATCTCAGCCCAAAATCTTCTTAAGCTGATAAGCAACTTCAGCAAAATCTCAGGATACAAAATCAGTGTGCAAAAACCACAAGCATTCCTATACATCAATAATAGACAAACAGAGAGCCAAATTATGATTGAATTCTCATTCACAATTGCTACAAAGAGAATAAAATACCTAGAAATACAACTTACAAGGGATGTGAAGGACCTCTTCAAAGAGAACTACAAACCACTGCTCAAGGAAATAAGAGAGGATACAAACAAAAGGAAAGACATTCCATGCTCATGGATAGGAAGAATCAGTATCATGAAAATGGCCATACTGCCCAAAGTAATTTATAAATTCAATCCTATTCCCATCAAGCTACCATTGACTTTCTTCACAGAATTAGAAAGAACTACTTTAAATTTTATATGAAACCAAAAAAAGCCTGCATTGCCAAGACAATCCTAAACAAAAAGAACAAAGCTGGAGGCATCACACTACCTTACTTCAAACTATACTACAAGGCTACAGTAACTCAAACAGAATGGTACTGGTACCAAAACAGATATACAGACCAATGGAACAATACAGAGGCCTCAGAAATAATGCCACACATCTAAAACCTTTTGATCTTTGACAAACCTGACAAAAACAAGCAATAAGGAAAGGATCTCCTATTCAGAAAATGGTGTCGGGAAAAGTAGCTAGCCATATGCAGAAAACTGAAACTGGACCGCTTCCTTACACCTTACACAAAAATTAACTCAAGGTGGATTAAAAACTTAAACATAAAACTTAAAACCATAGAAGAAAACCTAGGAAATACCATTCAGGACATAGGCATGGGCAAAGACTTCATGACTAAAACACCAAAAGGAATGGCAACAAAAGCCAAAA
The DNA here is from genome assembly GCF_028878055.3 of Symphalangus syndactylus. Lineage (NCBI taxonomy): Eukaryota > Metazoa > Chordata > Mammalia > Primates > Hylobatidae > Symphalangus > Symphalangus syndactylus. The sequence goes on from NC_072426.2 coordinate 32,123,645, forward strand.
GCAACGATCATCAGAGTGAACGAGCAACCTACAGAATGAGAGAAAATTTTTGCAATCTATCTATCTGACAAAGGGCTAAAATCCAGAATCTACAAGGAACTTAAACAAATTTACAAGAAAAAACAAACAACCCCATCAAAAAATGGATGAAGGATGTGAACAGACACTTCTCAAAAGAAGACATTTATGTGGTCAACAAACATATGAAAAAAAGCTCATCACTGGTCATTAGAGAAATGCAAATCAAAACCACAATGAGTTAGCTTCTCACATTAGTTAGAATGGCAATCATTAAAAAGTCAGGAAACAACAGATGCTGGAGAGGATGTGGAGAAATAGGAACGCTTTTACACTGCTGGTATGAATTTAAATTAGTTCAACCATTGTGGAAGACAGTGTGGCGATTCCTCAAGGATCTAGAACCAGAAATACCATTTGACCCAGCAATCCCATTACTGGGTAGATACCCAAAGGATTATAAATGGTTCTACTATAAAGACACATGCACATGTATGTTTACTGCAGCACTATTCACAACAGCAAAGACTTGGAACCAACCCATGTGCCCAGCAATGATAGACTGGATTAAGAAAATGTGGTACATATACACCATGGAATATTGTGCAGACATGAAAAAATGAGTTCATGTCCTTTGCGGGACATGGATGAAGCTGGAAATCATTCTCAGCAAACTAACACAGGAGCAGAAAACCAAACACCACATGTTCTCACTCATAAGTGGTCATTGAACAATGAGAACATATGGACCCAGGGAGGGGAACATCACACACCAAAGCCTGTTGGGGCATGGGGGGCTAAGGAAGGGATAGTATTCGGAGAAATACTTAATGTAGATGACAGTTTGATGGATACAGCAAACCACCATGACACATGTATACTATGCAATAAAGCTGCACATTCTGCACATGTATCCCAGAACTTAAAGTATAATAAAAAAAAAATCTGTAAAATAACAACAAAAAAATCCAGGTTGAAACATTTACAGCATTTTACTACCTTAAAATCCTTTTAATCGGATATGATGAATATTAATTTTTAAATTACCAAAGTTTCCACTTAAGTGGAAAATTGTGTTCACAGTCCTAGGGATGACAAGTCTATCATTTTAAATGTCACCTAATAATTTTAAGTAACAAAAACCCATAAAGAAGCCAGAGTTATATAAAGTTATGGCATATAACTTTTATAATATAAAAGTTATGGCATATAACTTTTATAATATAAAAGTTATGGCATATAACTTTTATAATATAAAAGTTATGGCATATAACTTTTATAATATAAAAGTTATGGCATATAACTTTTATAATATAAAAGTTATGGCATATAACTTTTATAATATAAAAGTTATGGCATATAACTTTTATAATATAAAAGTTATGGCATATAACTTTTATAATATAAAAGTTATGGCATATAACTTTTATAATATAAAAGTTATGGCATATAACTTTTATAATATAAAAGTTATGGCATATAACTTTTATAATATAAAAGTTATGGCATATAACTTTTATAATATAAAAGTTATGGCATATAACTTTTATAATATAAAAGTTATTATATCTAATAAATATTGATATTGGGCCTTGTACTTGTATCATGTTTATATCTGTCTTTCTCAGTGTTGTTTTACACTTTTCTGCCTCATTTGTTATTTATTATTCTTTACTCCAAGTAATACCCAAGGAATTTCCTAGCCACACAAAGATCATTGATAAAAAGGCACCTGTTCACTGCAAGAATACAATTAACTTCAAATTAGATATAGTGTCTGTATTCCTTCTTGTTTCATGTAATTCCAATGGAGTTCAATTGGAATTAAAGATTCCACATGAAATTGGTCTCAAGTAAAACTACTATGTATTATTCCAGTCATAAATGTCAAACGTTTAAAATAAAGAATACCTAATGATGAATAAGGTTAAAATTAGAGGTAACCTTCGGAAGACATATGTGTGCAGTCATATTTTAATAGAGATTGGGAGATGCACAGGTATTGGCTGGAATTGCCAGGCACAGGCAAGGTCAGCATGAAAACACTCACCAAAGCAGGTCCCAAAGCAGCAAACCTTGAGTCCTTAGGACCCACTGATGTCTAGGGGAGTCACGGAGGACTAAGATTATGAGACTGTAGGCCACCAATTTCCTGTTTACCAAAAGTGAACATCGAAGATGTGACTGTGAACCTCACTCAGAAGAATTAGACAACCCAGGACAGACATACGAAGCTGGAGAAACCCAGGGACCGGGTCTCTGTGGAACAAATTCCCAAAGTCTTCAGTATTTTTCAATAAGCCAGGCCTCAGATTACAAACCAGACATGATCTCCCAGTTAAAGCAAGAAGAACTATGGGGAGAAACAAGAAATTAATCTGGGTTCTAGAAATTATGTATCAGGTATTTTCCCCCCATGAAAGAAAATAAATAAATGACTGCTTATAATTTATTATGAATGGGGTCCATGGAAAGGAGGAATTTAAGGAAAAGAATGATGTCCTTTCCCATGGCAACTACCCAGATTTTGCAACTAGTGTTGAAAGGAGAGAGCCATCTTCAAAGCAGAACAATTTTTATGAAGCCCTCTTACTGAGTGAAAATAGTTAGATTGACAAGAGATGAACCCTTGTCATTGTCATGCAAAGTAACCCAAGGATTGTAGGGATCAGTCAGAGAGGCACCAGGAATTCAAAAGAAAGACATTTGAAGGAAGTGGCATTTACCCAAATGAAAGCATTATCTCACAATGAAATCTATGGAAAGGAGGAATTTAAGAAAAAGAATGATGTGATTTCCAGCCTTCCTGTACCCCACATACAGCAGACATTGGAGACTCACAGGGGTGGGAGAGTGGGGTGGTGGGGGTGAGGAATGGGAAATTACTTAATGGGTACAATGCACATTATTTGGGTTATGATTATACTAAAAGCCCAGACTTCACCACTATGCAAGAGGTATAGACCTATTATTTTGTAACTGACAACATTGATAAGAGATACTCAATTTACTGAAGTCATATGTCAGTATACTCTGATTAATCTTTGAGAAATCTTAACAAATTTTTTCAAGAAGTTTAAAGGAAAATCAATCAGATATTTTTCCACCTGACCATGATAAGATAATTAATTTGGGTTCTAGAAATTATTTATCAAGTATTTTCCCCCAGTGAAAGAAAATAAATGGGTGCTTAAAATTTATTATGGAGTACCATGAAGTCCTAAAATATACTTAATACAAAAGTTGAAAAAAAAACCTCTAAAGAACAAAAGTTGGTTTTATGAACAACACTTTCTAGAAATGGCTATTTTTCAAAAAAGAAATAGACTTCTAACCAATATTTGTGCTATCAAGTTAAGTGTTATTTCCTTGATCTCAGGGATGTTTCAAAGAAATATTCATAAAAAAAAAAAAAAAAAAGCAGAGATGAAATAGAATAGCTAATCTGAAACAAAGCTAATAAAAGAAGGAAAATTGAAATTGTAAGTAAGTCAGAGCAAGAAGAATCAAATAACTGGAAATTGACAATTGAGTTATGAAACACTGGAAAAGGAAGGTAAGTTAACCTATTTTCTGACATGGCACAAAGGGCAACATTCAGAACAGATGCAGGCAGTATTTTAATCAATCATTTAAAGATGAGCTTATAAATAAGAAAAGCAAGATCAAAAGAAACCCAAAAAGGTACTAACAAAATTTATGCAAAACTGGCTTTCAATATGCACTTAAAACTCTACTCTCTTCAATTCTGAAAGGATTTCTAAAGTACATATTTCTTCCAATACTGCATTTTTAAGTAAATATTTTCCCACTACAAAACACCTGGAATAATAGCTGCACCTAGTGGGTACCCAATAAATATTTGATTAAAGTATGAATTTAAATGATCATTATATTTTACACATATATTCACTCAAGCAACAGCTGCCTATTTTTCTAACGTCATTCTACCCATGCTGCCACAATCTGAATAATTATGCTCTTCGCATGTGTATCAGCTCCAAAAAGGGTTGGTGTGTAGATCTAGAAGAAGCACCACTTCATAATGAGTTTGATAAATTATTTAAAGTATGTGTAAGTCACCACAGTGTTATGGTATTGATACAAAGCTTATTTATTTTACTCTGTAGTTTGTAGAATATAACCTAATTACAGAAACCTAAAAATCTTGAACAATCATTGTTCTTTATACAAGGAGATATTGCTGCTCAGTAGATGCTACATAAACAAGCCAAATAAGGTGTCTGAGGAGTTCTATCATTGGCTTTCTGTGTAATCCCAGGTGACTTACTTAACCTATCTCTGTTTCTCATTTGCTGATCAACAAAGTGAAGATTAATTAGGCTTTCCTAATTTGAGGTTATTTTGATACAGATGATGACCAAATACTTTTTCAAGATGAAGGCAGAATGCAATGCTGTAGTTTTTTAATTCCCAATTTCACCTTAATTTAAATTAGGTCTAGTTTGTCATATGCAAAGATGGGCATGAATTTCAAATGACTTTTAATGATTGTGTTGTGGGAAAACACGAACATTTGTGAAAAGCAGCTCTGTTTTTCACATGAAGATAGAGTATGACAGGGACACCAACTATATGTGTATAAAACTCCTGGAAATATTTTAGTAATAAGCAAAGACTTCTGTTTTGCAACTTAACAACACCTACAGAATGAAGTTACCACAGAATTAAGCTTTGTGTCCATGGCAAAATCAGGGGTTCCTAGCCCTGATCCTTGATCACAGACTTGCTTTACTATGTGACTGAAGATAAGAAAGGAAATAAACCTCAATTTTCTTATTAACAACTGTATACATTAGATTTAATGGCTAGTTCCCATGACATATACTTCTAATCCATAAGACAATAAGGAGCCTGTATGAGGTAAAGGGAGAAGAGATGCAGAAGGCTTGGTTCATAGACAGCGTAAAGTATCAATTATATGTATATTTATATTTATATTTACATTTATATTCCACTGTGTTGCTCAGATTATCTTCTGGCCCAGCCCAGAGTAACTTGTAAGAGACTTCTGGGGAGAAGGGGAGGAAGAAATATGTCAAAGATCTGTGTCTTCAAAGTTTCTCCAAAATGAGAGAGAAGAAAAAAACGCATGGAAATGAAATACAGGTTAAGAAAAGAAATGAAGCATGATGTTTGTTGAGGTGGAGCAAAAGAATAATTAAGCCAATTTCATAAGCAACAAATCCTTACATCTGTCCTAATCTGGAAACCAACACGATGATGAAAGAGACACAAAGAACAAATTCTAAAGCGAGCATAGAGACCAGAAAATGAGAAGATTACGTTTTGAGTGGCAGAGGAAAAGACAAAAATATAAGGTGGAAAAATTGATAGTCACACTTGCTTGCAAGTACACTTTAACATTTGAGTTACTCCCTTGAACTAGTAAGGAAAAACTGAAGTCTGATATTTTCAGCTATTTTTGCTTATGGCAGCTAAATCACAGAGATGAAATTCTACCGTTATTATTATGACCCTATTATATGGAATAGCCAGAGAACAAGAAAGAAAGGTATTAAGGACAAACTGTTCTCTTATTTTGAGGTTTGCCCAGAGTGATTTGTTAAGTTACCAAGTGGTATATAAAAATTATTATTTGGTGCTAAGGCTCGATGGCTTAAAATGTAGGTTTTATCATAATGATCAAATAAATCTAAAACACTTTTTTTGGGGGGGGAGGTTAAGGCATCTGCCTTGACTGCCGAATTTAAGAATAAAATGAACTTACCCAATTTTGAGTTCTCACAAGTCTATTTAGTTATACCTCCTAGTTCTTCAAACTAATTATCATGAATCATAAAACCAAACTTTTATCATGCCTGATGATTTAACATGCTTTATGATTAATTTTTCTATTTAGGCAATTGCCTCATCCTTTGAGAAAGAACAATCTAGTGTAAGTGACAGAGGCTTTTCTCATGCGGCTCCTTTTACTATCTGTGCCTGGATGACTCTTACATTTCTTATCATTTCCACTACAGCAGTCAAATATCTGTGGAAATCTGTTTTGTTTTAAATAAATTTAACAGGGACAGAGTTTAGAAAATAAATCAGTTTGACAAATGCATCTTTATTGGATTTTATGACCATACCCATAACTCTTCAGGAAACGCTTTTCATGAGATAGAAGAAATAAGCAGAGAATAAATACACCATTAAAATTCAAATGCTGGATACTGAGTGAATATAAAACATCTAAGGGCTTGTACGAGTGGAGACGAGCAATAGAAATGGAAAAGATGAGAAAAGTCCTTGAAGGCTGTTATTAACAATAAGACAATTCAGCAAGATAATAACAAAGTAGGGATATACAAGTTTAGGAAGAGATTCTCCTTTAAGATGCCAAGTTTAAATTAAATAAAACAAGCAACAGCCGCCTTATATCCTCAGGTTCAACACTGATGGAGAATGACATTCAAAGAGCTGATAGTATTTATAGTCAGTGTAGTTAAGAGTGTAAGCTACCTCAGGATCAGATGGAAAAACAATGAATATAAATGTTAGAACTCTCTACAGGGATAACACAGGTCCCAGGCTGAGGAAAACCTCTATGTTATTTTCACGCTAATAATCAAAAATGGCAGTAGTGTTTTCCAAGTGGAAAGAAAACATTTGGTTTTAGTTACAGACTTGACTTATCCTTGAAGTAAAGCAAGAAAAGAAGAAAATTATTCTTTTATGCTATGAAGGAAAGAGTTGGTTGCTGAATTTCTAAGGATCCCATGAAGATTTTCACATGAGCTAGATTCCCTTGCTTTCCGAAATTTTCCATGTAGCTCTTCACTTTGAACTATGTTTTGCATAACCACTCTAGATTTTCTTATGTTCACATGAGACTGTGCCATTAATTTAGACTATGCTAAGTCAGGCAATGTGAAGAATTTCTAACTGGAATTTTTAAAACTTCTCTGCTCAATCTATTTCTTGACCTTATCAAACTGCTTTTTCTCTTTGTAAAAGTTAGTTTATACTGTTTTGACCTCCTAATTATGTTTCTATTTTTGACCCTTTCAGAATGGACACATCAGACAAATTTAACGTGCTAAATGTGTATTTGTTATAAAAGAAGCTCATTGATTTTTTCTTTTCTTCAGTCATTTCAGTTGGTAAATAATTCCGCAATACTTTAAAAATATATTTACCTCTCAGTTACATCAGCAATATTGAATATTTGTAAACTAATTTCTTTCGGGTTGAAATTTTTTATGCCCACCCATGCAGTTGATGGAGAAATATATATAACATGGGGTTATGGTGTGGATGTTTGCCCCCTCCAAATTTCATGTTGAAATTTGATCCCCAATATTTGAAGTAGGACCTAGTGAGAGGTGTTTGGACTATGGGGACAGATCCCTCATGAGTAGATTAATGCCTTCCCTTGGAGGTGAATGAGTTCTCATTCTATTAGTTCCCGAGAGAACTCGTTGTTAAAAAGAGCCTGGCACCTCCCCTGTCTCTCTTGCTTCTTCTCTCACCATGTGATCTCTGCAGACCCTGCCTCCATCTCACCTTCTGGCAAAAGTGGAGGCAGCCTGAGGCTTTCATCAGTTGCAGATGCACAATCTTGAACTTTCCAGTCATCAGAATTGTGAGCCAAACCTATTTTCTCTATAAATTACCCAACTTCAGGTATTTCTTTATAGCTACACAAAATGAACTAAAACACATAATGAGAGGAAAAACTAGCCAAATTTGCATAAAAATGAAAGTTAACTTGTATGCTAGTAGTTTTCTTGTGGAAAAGGAGAAAGACAACTGTTCTATGTCTCTTCATCTTTCAGTGCTCTTACTTCATAACAGCAAGTGTGCCCTTCCAGAAGTAGGACTTCGTTTCATAGCTATCATCACAGTCTAAATTCTGATCAATTTTGTCTGTACCATTGTCTTGCTCCTAGCAACAGTGGTGCTCTCTGACAGCCTTGGTGCTGCTGGATAACTTAGCACTTTTACTTCCCCAAGAGTGTTTTCTTTTGCAAGCAAAAGAAAAACAACTGAATTTTAATGGAAAAGATCCTGCTTTTCAGTGAGTTCTAAAATTATCCTTGCTAGGATTTATAGTGTTGCTCTCATAGAATCCTTTATTAATCTCAAGCAAAAGTTACTAAGATCTCCACAATAGTGGTTCCTTAAGCACATGGTTCTGTATTTTTTATTCTAACAGGAGAATAATTTTTCATGCTAATGCAGCTTTCTCTAATTGTAAATAACCATATGCAGTGTACAAGTTCCCCTGTTGTTTTGAGCTCCTTACCCTAGCATGACTTTCTTCTGCTTGCAGGAAACTGATACTTACTTGTATATAAAGAACTCTCCAATGAAAAAGTAGTAGTCAATCTTTTAAATTTAGTTCCCAAACTTGCAGAAAGCAAGCCAATTTTCTAAGAGCTAATTTACCAAAAGTCAATTCATCCAATACCTACTTTACCAAATACCCAGCTTCTGAAATAAACTCTCCTCTTGATCTTTTCCCCCAGATGAAGGACCTTCTTTCTCTGCCCCACCTTCCACCAAATTTTGCTGTGGGGCCATAATAGAAGAAAATGCAAAAAATTTTAAAATGTTATTAGTAAGATGAAATGAGAGCCAGATAACTAAACCTTAGGGAGATCTTCAAAAGTTTAAAAACCAAACAATCCAATATAAATTACTCTAAATTTCATAAATGTTTAAAGAAACATGCAAATTTAGCTAATAAGTCATTCAGAAATTCTCTAATTGATAAACTTGATTTTAGTGGATTCTGTTTTTTTTTTTCAACTTTTATTGTAGGTAATGGGGCACACATGCAGATTTGTTACATGGGTATATTGCATGTCACTGAAGTTTGTTGTACAAATGATCCCATCTCCCAGGTAGTAAGCATAGAACCCAATAGGCAGTTTTTTTTTTACCTCTGTATCCCTTCCATCCTCCCCTCTGTAGCAGTCCCCAGTGCCCATTGTCTATTCTTCCCATCTTTATGTACATGTGTATTCACTGTTTAGCTCCCACTGGTGAGATCATGTAATATTTGCTTTCTTGTTCCTATGTTTATTTGCTCAGGATAATGGCCTCCAGCTGCATCCATGTTGCTGCAAAGAACATGATTTTATTCTTTTTATGGCTACATATTATTCCACAGTGTATATGTACCACATTTTTAAATCCAGTCCACCACTGATGGACATCAATGTTGATTCCATGTCTTTGCTACTGCGAATAGTGTTGCAATGAACATGTGAATGCATGTGTCTTTTTGGTAGAACAACTTATTTTCCTTTGAGCATACACCCAATAATGGGATTGCTGTGTCGAATAGTGTTCTGAGTTCTTTTGAGAAATCTCCAAACTGCTTTCCTCAGTGGCTGAACTAATTTACATTCCCACAAACTGTGTATAAGTGTTCCCTATTCTCTGCAACCTCACTGATATCTGTTACTTTTGTCTTTTTAATAGTATCTATTCTGACTGGTGTGAGATGGTATTTCATTGTGGTTTTGATTTGCGTTTCTTTAATGATTAGTTATATAAGACTTTTTCATATATCTGCTGACCACATGGATGTCTTCTTTTGAGAAGTGTCTCTATATGGATTAGATTCTGGCAAATCGATTCACATTTGAGGCTTCAAGGTATTGGTCAGGCACAGATCAGGATTTGGGGGTTACTACCGTGCTATCAATAAAGTCATAGAAATTTGTCAAGGTGAGAATAGGGTACTTGCCTTTCTCTATACCTAGGAGAACACACAAGCCCTTTCCCCTACTGTATGAAGACTAAGTTGAACTAGAATATTAATTTAATATGCATTGCTTGCTCTGCTTTCCTAGTATATAAACAATGCAATTTACTTAGCCTCTAGGACAAGGTTCCTTTGAGTTCAAGCAGAATCAGTTGGAAGCCCCCTTTCTCAGTTGGGAGGCAGAGACCCTAACAGCCAATTGCACAACTAATTTCCATAGCCTATCTCTGTATTTTATTTTAACTACTCCTCACCCTAGGCTTTTTCCCCTTCCTGGCTCTTCTCTGACTTCTCTTCCACTTTTCTAGTATCTAAATTGTAATACATTATATCTCCAAATTATCTATTAATAGGAAAGCCATGTCCATTGTAGCTACAGATCTTACCAACCAGTGGCCCTCAGCTGCCCTTAGCATACCAAGGATACTTCATACTGAGCTTCTATGCTGTATTAATCCATTCATTTTTGGCAGTTGGGATAACATGGTTATTATCTATAAATAGTTACTGCAAGAGGCAATTAACATTCAAGGAGGTTCATCTGAACTCTTGTGAAAAACAACCATTGCTACTATTGAGCAACTACTATGACCTAGTAGATATGGAAAGGAGAGTCTTCATCTTGGGAAGAAAACGAGGAGGGATTTGTGACAAATATGCTCCTGAGCTCTTAAGTAATGCTTTATAGAAGCAAAATTAACCTAAAGATTATGGTTGAAAGCTGTCAACTAGAGTAAGAGAGAAATAATTAGTCTAGTCTCCAGTGCTATTAAACTTTATCAAGAAAGACAAACAATTGAACATTGTAAAAATTAGTCTTTGTTTCTTTATGTTTGGAGAAGAAGATGGGCCAGAGGAACAGAGAGAAAGAAGCAATGAATATCAAAGAGGCACTGTTAGACTCAGCTTTGGGCAAAGGCTGTTACTAGAGTTGGTACAGTTCAAATTTTATTTATTTGTATAATATTTTGAACTTGAGGAATTACTGTAATTGTATCAACCACCAGACATATCCATTGGAGAAAGAAAAATGCTCAGACCACACTATCCTACATTATGACCAAGCAGGGGACAGGAAGATGGTCCACTTCACTCCAAAAAATGAATCTCTGTTGTGAGGTCCTGGGTAATATTAGAGCCTGATATGATTGGTTCCAGCATTTGGTTAGGGGTGGACAGACGTGATTCCCCTACTCCTGGGACAAGTATGTCTATTTGGAACCAGGTACAGGGAATTTAAAAACTTCCTAGAGAGATCAAGGCCAGGCTATTTTTGGTCCAACCAAAAATAAATTAGCAAAGTGAGCCCTATAATGTCGGAATGTCAAAATAATGATATTACCACATGAAAATTACTACATAGAATTAAGCTAATGGAAGAGCAGATGCAAAAGCTAACACATGAAGGTCTTTTTGGTTTGCAGGTGGCTTACACACCATCTTCTTTAGTAATTATTTTGGGTTGACCCTCCTGCCTCCTGAGCCAAACTACATCTTACTCTCTCCTCACACTTATTTCCCTGAATAACTATGGAGAAATCAATAAACAGCCAGGAATAATAACAGAAGCCTAACGCATATTAGATAATAATTCTCAAAGATAAGTATTAGAGCCTCATTTGTAGATAAGGAAACTATAGCACAGAAAGGTGGGGTAGCTTTCCCTGGGTCACACAATGAGTAAGAGCCAAAGTGCCTATTGGAAACTAGGTCTGAATGAATCCAAAGCCTGTAGTCTAAGCTTAGCTTTGATTATCTCATTTGAGTTCCAGGACCATCTAACCGAGATCCTTTGTACTGTCTTCCTCAACATTAAAGGGAAATATATATAAGGCAAAGTTTCAAGAATCTTTTTTCATCAAAAATATTATTTGCTTGTGTTACTGGCATCAATCTCTGGCTAACACACAATTTCCCACTATTAGGCTAATGCGAGCCTACTGCCAGAAGACACATTGGTGGCTGAAATAGGATTGCATCTGACCATTTCACTTTCTTAAGGCTCACGCAATGCCGGTGGCTCTGATGGTGATAGCTGGTCTGTTTTGACACTAAGAAAATGTCTTCCAGTTCGTTTGTTGCTGCAGATAAGTAAAAGGTACTTAGTACACACAATGTGGAGCACAATGACCCAGAGACAAAAAGCAGCTATTTGATTTCCATCTATATCAGGAGATGGAAATCTCAGAGACAAGACTGTATTAAAAACATTATTTTCTCATCACTTTCTAAGACTCTTATGAAATGGGCTTCATCTGGTGTTTCCAATTTCTTCCTGATTGTTTAAGTGACCCATAACTTGAAGATTGCCACATTCCTCCCCAAAAGGTAATCTGGAAATGCAAGGAGAGTCAGTAAATGTTGCGTCGTTACACAATTTCTGATCTCAAGATTTCTGTTTCAGGTCATTTGTGAGTGAAAGCAGTCCTTTCCTAACCTGTGCAATAGAAGCAGAAACTATTGTATGTTTGCATTGTGTCTTCTCTCTTCAAAACTGTTATTTCAGTAGTATCAAAATACTATGCAAACATTTCCACTCTTATTTCACATATCTTAGACATGGGTTTCTCCTTAGGGCATGCTTTTGAGTTCAAGCTTAATGATATCTAATAAACTACACAAATGTTACATGAGTAAGATACCAGTAGAATCCACAACTATCAAATCAGTCTTACAATGTTACATCACCAGAAAAACTTCATCTAAATAGCCACAGTAACCTTACAAAATCCCTAAGATAGCAGACAAAGGAATAGGAAAGGTCCAGATAAATGGATCTGTCATCAGACAGGTACAGAATATAAGTGCAGAAGTGTTCACAAATGCAGGAAGAAGGACAGATAAGGAAAGTAGGGTTAAAGGGGATGGGGAAATATTTAGATGAGAGAATAAGTGAATGACTTTCAATGAAAAGGAAAATAGTTCTTTATATATTACAGATATGATAAAACAATCACCTCTATAAATTCATTCCACCTACAGCCTTTCTCCCTTCGCCTATAAACATGCTTTTCCCATCTTAAAAGCAAAAAACTAACAAAACAAAACCACATCCCTCAACTGTGAGGTTTCTTCTAGTTAATGTCCTCTCTCTTCTCATTTGTTAAGCTTCTTGAGAAATGTTTATCTACATTTATATTTCTGCCCCTTTTCCTGCTTGATTTACTCTCTTTAATCCTTAAGGCCAATTCAAACTTCATGGCTTCTATATGACCTCCCTCAGGCTCTTTGTAGAGTGATTTGCCACTATCATTGATAACACAGAGCACATTTTACATTGCACTAATCAAAATACCTTGGGTTCTAACTTCTTCTTTGTAGGTCTATTACCTCCTAAACCTGAACCGTTTGGAAGCTGTGACTATTCATCATTATGTCTATTACACAATGCATAGATGAAGCATTTGAGACTGTTGGAGGAGAGAGAGAGAGACGCAAACAAGCATAATACAATGTGTTACAAGAGACAAATGCACTATTCCCCCATATTATGTAGGTAATGCTTTTGTAACAGATACAGAGGGGCATAATTAAAAGTGGCCCACTCTTCTTAGGAGGGTCAGGTTTATGCTCCTAGAACTCGTATTGAAGGAGAATAGTTCACCTGTTTTAAAACAAACAAGCAAACAAACATGCAAAGGCTTTCAAAGAAAAGAAAAATCAAGTGTGGAAAAATGGAAACGAGACAATCAGAAGTCTTTTAAGTCATTGTGGTGGCTGAAGCATAGGTTGAGAGGAAAAGAGGAGCAGGAGACAGGTCTATAAAAGGAGACCAGGACCTACTAGGTTTCTGACAGCCTTGTAGGCCTGACAAGGAGTATGACTTCATCCAAGAGGCAGTAAGAATTACTGAAAGACTAAGCAGGATAAAGACATGTGCCAGGTTTGGGGTGTTAGGAAGATCATTCTGGCAGCAGTGTGGAGAATGAAGTGAAGAAGTACAGAAAGAGAGATGAGTAGAATATTTTTGTCTCATAAGGGTTAGAGCTAAAAAGTAGAGCTTGGAATAATAAGATTGATTACAGATACTGAGAAGTTACGAAAGCCAGTCATCATTCTAAGTCTGTTTATTATTTACCTTAATTATCAGAATAACTCAGTGAAGCAGGTGATATTATTGTTTTCATTTTAAACCAGGAAGGTAAGAAACTTGGAGAGCTCTAGGTAAATTGCTGAACCAGAACTCTAACCCAAGAAAACTAATAAATCCAAAGCCTAAATTAGCTTAAGAATACCAGAGGAAATACTAATAGAAGCCACAGGTTTTAGTATCTGATTTTATTAGAGGTAATTTTAATAATTTCTGTTCTACAACTTGTTTTCAGAAGACAGTCTTTCCTGTAAATTTCACAACAAAATGTACCAATTCACTAACTCTACAGTTCACTTGCAACTTTAACATCTAGAGAGACGAGATGTAAAATTAGGACTCATTTGTCTGCTATATATGCTATAAACACAGCAAAGTAAAAACAAAATGCACAGAACATATGGAATGATGGTTGACCCTGCCTAACCATCTAGAGCCTTTTGTATGTCCATCTCCCTCCTTCCAGGAGCCAGTGCACAAATGCAAGGAGTACTGCTCAAAGAGCTACTGCATTTCCAAAAGATATATTTTAAATGAATTTCAACAAAAACAGTATTTACACAATGCATTATATTCCTATCTCTACTTTTTACATACAGCAGGCACTCCAGAACATTCAGAAAGATTATCTATTTTCTATAGATATCTATTTTCTATATATTTATCTATTTCTATTTATCTATTATCTATACATCAGGCACTCCAGAACATTCAGAAAGATTATCCAGAACATTCAGAAAGATTACCTATTTCTTTTAAAATACTAAAAATGTTCAACTATATATATAGTAGGAAGGAATAAAATGCACACATGGGAAATGCTAATAATAAGAACATGTCTTCTAAATATGACTAGTTTAGCATAGAACACCCTTCCACCACAGGGTCTTGTGCTCCATCACATCGAAACACTGAATCACTGCGTGTTATTCTTGGTGATGCATCTGGGGAAGTCTAGCAATTCCATTTCCAGAAGACATCTCTTTTCTACAATGCATTATTAATTAATTAATTTTTAAATTTACCCTTTACAAAAGGGCATTTGCAAAATATCTACTGTATGTACGCAACTTCTTTATATCTACAAGGTGTAGATGTCACAAAAATAAGTTTTCTTTTTTTTTTTTTTTTTTTGTTTAGACGGAGTCTCACTCTGTTGCCCAGACTGGAGTGCAGGGGCTGGCTGCAAGCTCCGTCTCCCAGGTTCACGCCATTCTCCTGTCTCAGCCTCCCGAGTAGCTGGGACTACAGGCGCCCGCCATCATGCCCAGCTAATTTTTGTATTTTTAGTAGAGACAGGGTTTCACCGTGTTAGCCAGGATGGTCTGGATCTCCTGACCTCGTGATCTGTCCGCCTCGGCCTCCCAAAGTGCTGGGATTACAGGCATGAGGCTGGGGAGGACGCTGAAAGCTACTTTTGCGTAGTATGTACACAGGTCAGAAAATTTTTCCAAAGGCTAGTGGGCACTTGCTGAGGGCCGTACATGGTACTTTGCCCTTTCTTCCAATGTCAAGGTCCAGTGGAACGAAACCACTGGGTACTGACCCAGCCACTTTCAGGGCTCCATCCACCCTCAGGTCTGGTGAGGTCTTCGTCCCTTGAAGTGGTATCTAGTCCAGATGGAGCATAGCAGTGGCCAGCCCCTCACACCTTCACAGGTGTTTGCAAGGCTGCCATTCATCTCTCCTGCCATGCCACAGCCAGGAATATTCAGTATTCCAGTGGGAGATGGAGCCAGCGGGTCCTGGGCTGTTGGAAGCCGCCACCGCCACCATCAGCTCACCAGGAGGGGTTGCTGCTGCCTGGAATTCTGGCTGCTGCTACCTTGGCGCGGCCTGGGGAAATTGGCAGCTCTGCATCTCACCGCTCTCCCTGCGGGAATTAGGCCTAGGTGGGTTTGTTTTTTGTCGTTGTTTTTCTTTTTCTTTTTTTTTTTTTTTTGTTTGAGACAGAGTCTCACTCTGTGGTCCAGGCTGGAGTGCAGTGGCACAATCAAATCTCAGCTCACTGCAATCTCCACCTCCCAGGTACAAGCGATTCTCCTGCTTCAGCCTCCCGAGTAGCTGGGATTACAGGCTCCCGCCACCACCCCTGGCTAATTTTTGTATTTTTAGTAGAGACGGGGTTTCACCATGTTGGCCAGGCTGGTCTGGAACTCTTGACCTCAGGTGATCCTCCCACCTCAGCCTCCCAAACTGCTGGGATTATATGCGTGAACCACTGCGCCGGGTCCAGGCCTAGGTATTTTCAAATCACTGACTGAATGGTTCTGGCAATGGTACTATGCGTACTAATGCTGATGCTGCTCTATTCAGTGAGCATGGGTACCAGGCTAGAAGAAATGGCTTCCAACTGCTCCACATAGAAGGGAACAGAGGGATTCTGCAGCCTCCATCAGCAGATGCATCATAATCATTGATTTCAGGCAGATCTGAGTTTCATTCTCTGCATCCCCTGATTCTAGGTGTGGGACCTGGAAAAGTTGCTTCATCTTTGTTTCATTAAGTTTCTCACATCCAGTGACTATAGTAAGAACGGTTCAAAGAAAAACTGAGGCACATTACCATTTCTAAGAGTTTATTTGAGCGAGTGATGCACAAACTGGGATACTCCAAGCTGGAATGGTTCATGGCTCCACCAAGGGTACCAGGAGAAGGTTTTTATAGGATGAATGGGAAGCAAGACAAAGAAGATAGTGGATTGGTTTCAGCGGAGCAGTAGCTTTATTTGGATCATTCCAGTAGAAAGTCCCTAGTTAGAGGTTCATTGGCGGTTTCTGATTGGTTAAGACCTTTTGCAATGAGTTGGGTTTCTGTTTGCTTAGGTAGGAACCCAAGGTATTTGAGCCACCTCAGTCTAATTGCCTCCTAATTAACTATTTTAACAGAAATAATGAGCGTGCATGTAAAACTAAATAGCTCATTACTTAACACACAGGGAATACTCAAAAATCTTAAAAATTATTGACTCTTTTTAAAAAAATTGGGAGGGGTACAGGAGAGAGAAAAAGAAAAAAAGTCCTTTTAAAAAATGTTGCTATTCTTCTAACCAAAATCATTATAATTCAGATTTCTTATTTTGGGATGCAAATCCTCTAATTCTTCAGCCTGTTAGCAGAAATCATTTAGGTAACATAATGATAATCTCGTACTGACTTTTGAGTGCCAGGAACTACACATCTACATGAAGAAATTCACTTAATTTAAAACTTTCCATTTCCAGAAAAAGATCAAATTCACAAAGTCAACAGGATTTAAGACTCTAGTGTCCAATGATTCTTTCTGCATCCAAGGTATTAAACTCATTATGAAAGTCTTGATCCCCTTGTAATACTATCAGTGAAGTTCAAATTTCTGTCCTGCAGCCAAGTTCTTCCTACTGAGAGGCTGAAGTTGATTGAAGTCAGTAAGAGTTGGGCATGTGTAAATGATGGCAGCTTTGCTCTTAGAATATGTTCTTTCTATTTTCTCTCCACCCAAGAAATTATTTTTCCCCTTTCATCTGAAGACACAGGCACTGAATACTGATGTTCCTTGTCTTCAACCAATCTCAGTGATGAATTTTTGGAAAACTTATTTGGATTTCGAACACACGCACGCTCCATTTTCTGCAGGGTTAAATAATCTGCCAGTTTCCTTTCCTCAGAGAGAATGAGCTAATGAATTACTTAAGATCTCTACCATTTGCTTTACTGTGCTGTGACTCGTCTCATTTTGCTACTCCACCTCCATTTTTATGAAGTATGCTTTTTGAAGTTTTACAAAATAGTAAAGGATTCAAATTGAATATCACTGAAGAAAGCAGAGAACAACAACAACAACAAAAAAGGAGACATTGTCTCCTTACCAACTCCTAATATATAAATTCAGTTTTAGGTCTTTGTCTTACATCATCTTTCAAGATTTAGAGAAAAGCACAGACACTCTTCTTAGGATTGTGTCAAATACAATAATAACAGGTAATTTTCTCCTCATAGGAATGAAAAATTTTAGAAATGTTCTATATTGCTACAGAAGAAACACAATGGAATGAGACCATACTATTCAAAATAGCCAAAATATAAGAAGCCACGGATAAATTAGTCTGTATTTGGTCCCCATCAGTAGAGAGTAGGTGTGTGGCTTGTTTGAGAAGGGATAAAGAAGGAGCCAAGAAAGAGGGTAGGCACACATTTTTAGCTGCATTTGTGAGAAACACAGAATTTTGCAAACACTCAAACTGCAATTACAATATGAAATGTATACTTTGAAGAGTAAATTGTATGAATGTTTTCTTTAGTAATGAATATTCTGCTTTTTAAATTGTTTAATCCTATGAGAAATAGGATTAAAATGTTTCATGTACAGGTCAGATCTGGCTTTTGTCATCCCATATATCCCAACTACGGAAAACACATCTTTCTTGATTGATGAGAAATAATATACCACTGTCTTGGAGGAAACAAAATTCTACTGATGTTAAATAATAAACTACACTACCATATCTCTGTCAAAGCATTGCTGAAGTAGCAATTTGAATAATCATGCTTTATAATCAAAATATATATGTAGTTTAAGACAAAAATCATTAATTCTGTTTCTGTTCCATGTCTTATCATTCTTCTAACGTCCAGCTTATGTTTCACCTCTTCCATGAAGCATTCTATAATTTTCATAATATTGAATGTGAATTTTTTTTCATGTAAAGGCCATACTAATTGATAATGCCTTTTTTAAAAGTATTGTTTATCCATTCATCAATTGATGAACATTTTGGCTGTGTTCACTCTTTGGTTCTTTTGCATAATGCTACTATGAATATTTGTGTGTAAGTTGTTATATAGATATATGTTTTTAATTCTCTTGGTTATGCCAGACATTGTAAGTTTTATATTTTTGAATAATAATTTTGAATATATGCATGCCTCTAAACATTTGTGGGGGGGCTTTATTCTAGGTGTAGCCAAATTACTTGGACCTAGTATTATTCTTTCTCAACTAGTTTGTAAGCCTTGTTAGAATGAGTCTAGAATAGTTTTAGTCTAGGAATAATTTGGCTAACTACTGAGGCAATATCACCCGGAAGGCCCTTCTAGATGTCTCATACATTTAAGATTTTTCAAATCTGGCTGGTAGGAACATACATTATTTCTACCTCTGCAAGGAAAGTTCTGCCTACTCCTTTCATTCTTTCTTTTCTCAGCCTCAGAATTTTCCTCACATGCATACACAGATCAGTACACAGACAAAGATTCAAGGACACCCCTCTGTCCACAATGTTTTCTATAGTTCCTGGGCAAATTAAGTGCCTTATATATTCTCTTTCGAACTCATTTTGAATTTTTATGTGATTAGTCAAACATCTTGTCTACCAAAAAAAAAAAAAATTCCCCAAGTACCAGAATCATTGAATGTTAAGATAAAAATACTTTTAATTGGGTTTTCCCCTACAGCGAATATAATCCTGTATCAAACACTGACTTTTAAAAATGTTGCCTAGAAGATACACCAAAACAAATGTCTATAGTATTTCTAAAACTCTCGTCTGAATTTAAAATGTCTTTTTTCTGGCTGGGCACGGTGGCTCACGCCTGTAATCCCAGCACATTGGGAGGCTGAGGCAGGAGGATCACCTGAGGTCAGGAGTTTGAGACCACCCTGGCCAATATGATGAAACCCCGTTTCTACTAAAATTACAAAAATTAGCTGAGTGTGTTAGTGGGTGCCTGTAATCCCAGCTGCTCTGGAGGCTGACGCAGGAGAATCACTTGAACCTGGGAGCTGGAGGTTGTAGTGAGCCCAGACCGTGCCACTGCACTCCAGGCTGGGCGACAGAGTGAGACTCTGTCTCATAAATAAATAAATGAATAAATAAATAAATAAATAAATAAAATAAAATAATGAAATAAAATGTTTTTTCTTCCACTAAGTAGCGCTGGAGAAGTTAGAAAGAAACCTTAGGTCCCCTTTGCCTCTCTTGATTACAAACAAAAATAGCTCAAGCCCTTTTCCTTTCCCTATCTCTGCATACACCCTCAAATGTGTAAAAACTTCTTTATCAACCCAAGGTTCCAGAATACTCTTGCCCATTCAAGAGGGACTTTCTTCCTTTACAGAAAACTATGAGAATTTAAACTGCCCATATCCCCTAGATAAATAATCCCTACACTCTTCCTAGCAAAGATCTAGTCTTACTGCTTCCTGTATTCTTGCCAATGCTATGATTTCAAGGAAGATGAGGATTTTTCATTTATTTGGCAGAGTTTTCTCCTGTGTCTCTCTTTCATTGGCATGGCTCTCATGATACCACAGCTTCCTGTTCTATTTCCTAACTAATCAACCTTTTTTTTTTTCACCTCATTATTTGCTACCTGAACTTTAAATGTTAGAGATCTTGTGGCTCAGTCCTAAATCATTTTTTTGTCACTCTATCTTGTACCCAAGGTAATCTTAACTATGTACCCATTCTCATGGATCCAAGTTCCCTGATGACATTCATGACGCTGTTTAATTCCAGATTAACATGTCCAGACCACCTCTCTTTTCTGAGCCCCAGGGTATATCTGGCAATGCAATATGACATCTTCCTTGGGCATTGTATATCTCTAAAAAGTACAAAATAAAAATCTTTCTCAAAACAAGTTCTCCACAAATGTCCCTCAAATCAGAATGACACTACTCTATATTCAGAAATCTAGGAGTTATCCTTGATACGTGTCTCTATTTACTCTCCCCGTCTAACAAATCACATCTTATTCAGTCAACCTTCTATTTACCTCTCAAATCCTTACATTTTTGTCCACATCACCACCAGGACTCTAGTTCTAGCCGCCACCCTCTCATGATGTGACTGCTCTAACAATCTCAAAACAGGTTTTTCTGTGTCTACGTTTTTATCCCTCCAAATCATTCCCTATGCTGCAGCCAGACAGAGTATCTTTTAGACTTTATATCGGTTTATATCATTCTCATGATTATTAGCTCCTCATTCTAATATAGGGCTTGAAACCTTTAAGTTTATTCATTATTTGTGACCTGGTTGTGGCAGACTTTATCACTTTTACATTGTGTCATTTTTTTCCCTTGCTCACTATGTTCCAGCCAAATAGCCTTCCTTAAGGTGACTATTTTCTATTTCAGTTGCTCAAAAGTTCTAAAGTTGGGAGTCCTAGAACCATTTCCTAGGAAAGACTCAGGGTTAAACAAGTAGGGCCCCAACCCACCAGCCCTCCCCACCAAACCTGAAAAGCTTATTACCCATGTTGGGGAGCCCAGCCCTGTAATAACAAAAGCATAAACTCTGTCTCTCCCTTCCACTGGAAGCCTCCTTTGGTGGGGTTAGGGAAAAGGAAGAAGACAGGGTTTGTACTTTTTTTCTCTTATACATGAGAAACAAATATTTTCTGGAAAAAAAATGCATTATGGAACAAAAACATCACTAAAAAGCAATCACAGTACATTTTTGTAGAAATATAAAAAAAAGTTTAAACAATTTGCCAAATTTGTCACCATCAACAGTAGGATTTACTGACTATTTTCTGCAGGAATTGTAGTTATTGTTTCTTGAGTGTTTTCTCCCAAACCATGGTAGATTAATTGCATTAATTGCTCCATTTCTTTATCTCTCTATGTTCAAATCCTTTTACGTGACTTTTTAGTTCCTCTCAGTAAGGAAGTTGTGTCTGTTTTCTCAACCTTTTTATTTTGATTTCCATGTAACTTGCCAATAGAATGTGGCAGTGTGCCATTTCCAAGCCTAGGCCTCGAGAGGGTTTGTGTGTTTCTGTTTGCTCGCTTGTACCTTTGCCATTGTCATTGACATGAAAATACATCTTCTGGAAAATGAGACACAAGTAAAGCATAACCAAGGGGCACCACG
This sequence comes from Symphalangus syndactylus, assembly GCF_028878055.3. Lineage (NCBI taxonomy): Eukaryota > Metazoa > Chordata > Mammalia > Primates > Hylobatidae > Symphalangus > Symphalangus syndactylus. Next base: position 32,145,356 of record NC_072426.2, read on the forward strand.
CCCTCCTGCCAGGGCTATTCTGGGTCAGCTGACCCCATCAAAGATTGCAAATGCAAGAATGATCCCAGACAAGATCAGCTGAGCCCTTGTCTTATGATTTGTAAACTATGGTAATAAATGATTGTTGTTTGTAGACACTGAATTTTGCAGTTGTTATGCAGCAACAACTGGCTGATACAATACTAGATGCCATGTTCAGAATTTTACATGTATTATGTCAAATACTCACAATAGCCATATGAGGTAGTTTTCTTTACCATTCTACAGTTGAAGAAACAAGCTCATGGTAACTTTATAAAATACACAGTAAATTAAAATATTTAAGCTGAACCTGTAATCTCTTGTTCCAACAGCCTTCTCTTCCCATACCACTGTGTGAAAAGGTACTGTTCTGAAACCAAATTGCTTACTGTCTTGGTACTTCTACTAATTTTGGTATCCTCTAGTCCCATTTTGCTATCCTAATTTTGGTATCCTCTAGTCCCATTTTCACTGTTGTTACTTGAGGTACCCTTGTAATCATCATCACTGGCTCTGCACAGGAAGAAATATGTCATTTTCTGATGATCCACAGATAGCATCTGCATTCAAAGTCTATCTCTTCGATCATTTCACTAAAGTATACTGCTGTATGGAGTAAAGAAATTCCATTGAAATATTAATTTCTACTCAGGGACTCAATGCCTAATTCTTTCTATTTTAGGATCATTAAGTGACCCAGCTTTTGTCCTGAAAGGACTTGCCTAGGGCACAGTTACTACAGTTACATTCATTTATAAGTATTTTCTATTCCACAGCAAGTTAAAAGAAGTAGAGGCAAAAATGCCCTTCCACTTGTTTTCTCTGCTTGTTTCTCTCTGTGTCCTTGTCTCTGTTGGTTTTTCTGCACCTTATTACCTGACAAGTGTTCAAATATTTTATTTACTCCATATATTTTTATATTAAATTTCCAAACAAGTATCATTCTTCATTATTTGAATTTATTTAGCTTATTTTGCTTTGTACTTTTAGAATTAGAATTTCTCTTATTTAATGTCGATATTTGAACAAGAAATCACCAGTAGCCATGTTTCTAATTGGTGAAGAAAAATCAAGTTATCTCACTCTTATGAGCACTTACTAAAAGGCGCATCTTCTAAGGCAAAGTAGGGGCTTTAATAAATCACTATCTGTTGCCCCTGCCATGGCCTGTCTTCCACAACAGGGTCATAGTTCACCACATGGATTCTCCTGCGATTTTCAAAGTTCAAAGTCTGAAATATAGTATATCATTATTTCTGATTTATTAGGGGTTTGTCTCCATTCAATGATGACAGATTCTAAAAGTCTGATTTTTCAACTATTACAAAATACTAATTAACACATATATTTTTCACATTTGTCGGTGATTCATATTGTACATCAACTCGTTAATGATTTCTGTGTATAATAAATCATTTGGGCAGTCAAAAATGTTATACACACTCCCGTAATACTCTGGCACCTCTTTAACCTAAAATTTCCAGCTACTGCATATTTTGTACACATTTCCTCACAATTTGCTGATAGTCATTTAGTCATTCAACCAGTATATATTTAGTAACAGCTACATGCTCATTACTATGCTGGGCAACAAAGGGAGGTAAAGTGAGAATAACAAAGATGGAAAAAAGCAGCACTAAAAATAGAACATTTTGTAATAAATTATGTTGCAAAATACCATGTTGGGGAACTATTGCCAGGGACAGCTCTTCTCCGTTAAAACTAAGAACAGTTATTCTTTCCACCCATTCATTCATGCATTTGTATACACACACATATATATGTACACACATTGGTTAAATCAATACTTGCTGAGCACCTTCTGTGTTTAAGGCTTCTTGTTATTTTAAAACTCACAAAAACTAAATAAATAAAATCCCATATTTTTAACTTCTAGATTCAGGAATGCATGTACCGGTGTGCTACATAGGTAAACTGTATCATGGGGTTTAGTACAGACATTCTTTCATCATCCAGGTAATAAGCATAGTACTAATAGGTAATTTTTCAATCTTCACCCTCCTCCCACCCTCAAGCAGAACTCGGTGTCTGTTGTTCCCTTTTTTTGCATCCATGTGTACTCAATGCTTAACTCTCACTTTTAAGTGAGAACATGTGGTACTTTGTTTTCTGTTCCTGCATTAGTTTACTTAGAACAATTGCCTCCAACTGCATCCATGTTGCTGCAAAGGACATTGATTCTTTTTTTTTTTTTTCCTATGGCTGTGTCATATTCCATGGTGTGTATAAGCCAATTTTTTTTTTTTTTTTTTTTTTTAAGACAGAGTCTTGCTCTGTCGCTCAGGCTGGAGTGCAGTGGCGCGATCTCGGCTCACTGCAAGCTCCCCCTCCCAGGTTCACACCATTCTCCTGCCTCAGCCTCCCGAGTAGCTGGGACTACAGGCGCCCGCCACTGCCCCCGGCTAATTTTTTGTGTTCTTTAGTAGAGACGGGGTTTCACCGTGTTAGCCAGGATGGTTTCCATCTCCTGACCTCCTGATCCACCCGCCTCAGTCTCCCAAAGTGCTGGGATTACAGGCGTGAGCCACTGCACCCAGCCTGCCAAATTTTCTTTATCCAGTCTACCATTGATGGGCATTTAGGTTGATTCCATGGCTTTGTGAATAGTGCTGTGATGAATACACATATGTATGTCTCTGAGAATACACCCAACAATGGCATTGCTGGGTCAAATGGTATTTCTGTTTTAAGTTCTTTTAGAAATCTTGAAATGGCTTTCCACAATAGCTGAGCTAATTTACATTCCCACCAGCAGAGTATAAGCATTCCCTTTTCTACATAACCTCACCAGCATCTGTTATTTTTTGACTTTTTGATAATAGCTTTTCTGACTGGTGTGAGATTATATCTCATTGTGGTTTTGATTTACATTTCTCTAATGATTAGTGATGTTGAGCATTTTTTCATATGCTTGTTGGCTGCATGGATGTCTTCTTTTGAAAAGTATCTGTTCATGTTCTTTGCCTACATTTTAATGGGGTTGTTTTTTGCTTGTTAATTTGTTTAACTTCCTTATAGATTCTGGATAGTAGAGCTTTGTCATGTGTATAGTTTGCAAATATTTTCTCTCATTCTGTAGGTTGCCTATTTACTCTGTTGATAGTTTCTTTTGCTGTGTAGAAGCTCTTTAGTTTAATTAGATCCCATTTGTCAATTTTTGTTTTTGTTGCAATGCTTTTAGAGTCACTGCCATAGAATCTTTGACAAGGCCTATGTCCAGAATGGTATTTCCTAGGTTATCTTCCAGGGTTTTTATAGTTTTCTTACATTTAAGCCTTTAATCATTCTTGAGTTGATTTTTCTACGTGGTTTAAGAAAGGGATCCAGTTTCAATCTTCTGTATATGGCTCTTCAGTTATCACAGCATCACTTATTGAATAGAAAGTCCTTTCACCATTGCTTGTTTTTGTCAGCTTTGTTGAGGATCTGATGGTTGTAGGCATGGGTCTTTATTTCTGGGCTCTTTATTCATTCTCATTGGTCTATGTGTCTGTTTTTATACCAGTACCATGCTGTTTTGGTTACTATAGCCTTGTAGTATAGTTTGAAGTTGGGTAATGTGATGTCTCCAGTTTTGTTCTTTTTGCTTAGGATTGCCTTGGATGTTTGAGCTCTTTTTTGGTTCCATATGAATTAAAAAATTTTTTTCTTATTCTGTGAAGATTGTCATTGGTAGTTTAATAGAAATAGCATGGAATCTGTAAATTGCTTTAGACAGAAATTTTATTTTACTCATTCCAGTGTTAGTGAAGCCTGAGCTTAGAGAGGTCAAGTACTTTGTTCAGAGACACAAACCAAGATGTGTTTAATATTTAATCCCCTATTGTCTCTACTAGATCATTTGTCTATTCTTTCCAATAAAATATAAAGACTATACTTACCTAACTGTATTTCTATGGGTATATAAGAATAAATACATACATTAAACATAAGTTTTTGACTCTATATCCATTAATTTTTAGACATGACTTAGATACAACAAATGCATAAATTTCAAGTGTATAATTCCATGAATTTTGACAAATATACATGTATAAAACATATATTTAAAATACATATATAATATTAATGTAATAAGTGATAAAGTAATGATATGGCAACTGATATAATATGTATATCAGTTACCCTGAATATGTATATTCAGAGTTACAATCAAACTCTGAAACATTCCCATCACTGTTTTTTTGTATTCCTTTTCAGACAGCCTTCCCCCAACCCAAGGCATCTTCTCTCCATCACAGATTAGTTTGCTAGTGTTCAAATTTGGCATAAATTGATTCAGAAGGAATAAACTCTTTTTCTTTTTTTCAAATTTTATTTTAAGTTCCAGGGTACATGTGAAGGATGTGCAGGTTTGTTACATAGGTAAATGTGTGTCATGGTGATTTACTGCACCTATCTACCTATCACCTAGGTATTAAGCCCAGCATGCATTAGCTATTTTTCTTGATGCTATCACTCCCCTTGCCATCCACCAACAGGCCCCAGTGTGTGTTGTTCCCCTCCCTGGGTCTATGTGTTCACATTGTTCAGCTCCCCCTTATAAGTGAGAACATTCTGTGTTTGATTTTCTGTTCTCGTGTTAGTTTGCTAAAGATAATGGCTTCCATTTCCATCTATATCCCTGCAAAGGACATGACCTACTTCCTTTTTATGGTTGTATGGTATTCCATGGTGTATATGTACCACATTTTCATTATCCAGTCTATTACTGATGAGCATTTGGGTTGATTCCAAGTCTTTGATATTGTGAATAGTGCTGCAATGAACATACACATGCATGTATCCTTGTAATAGAATAATTTATATTCCTTTGGGTATATATCCAGTAATGAGATTGCTGGGTCATATGGTATTTCTGGTACTAGGTCTCTGAAGAATCACTGCACTGTCTTTCACAATGGTTGAACTAATTTACATTCCCACCAGCATTTCTATTTCTCCACAGCCTCACCAGCATCTGTTGTTTCTTGACTTTTTAATAATCGCCATTCTGACTGGCGTGAGAGGGTATATCACTGTGGTTTTGATTTGCATTTCTCTAATGATGAGTGATGCTGGGCTTTTTTACATGTTTTTACATGTTTTTACATGTTTGTTGGCTGCACATGTCTTCTTTAGATAAGTGTCTGTTCATTTCCTTTGCTCACTTTTTAAAGGGGTTGCTTTTTTCTTGAAAATTTGTTGAAGTTCCTTGTAGATTCTGGATATTAGACTTTTGTCAGATGGATAGATTGCAAAAAATTTCTCCCATTTTGTAGGTTGTCTGTTCACTCCAATGATCATTTCTTTTGCTGTACAGAAGTTCTTCAGTTTAATTAGATCCCATTTGTCAATTTTTGATTTGTTGCAATTACTTTTGATATTTTCATCATGAAATCTTTGCCAATGTCTATGTCCAATAGTATTGCCTAGATTTCCTTCTAGGGTTTTTATAGTTTTTTATTTTATCTTTAAGTCTTTAATCTGTCTTGAGTTAATTTTTGTATAAGGTGTAAAGAAGAGGTCCAGTTTCAATTTTCTGCATATGGCTAGCCAGTTCTCCCAGCATCATTTGTTAAATAGGGTATCCTTTCCTCCATTGCTTCCTTTTGTCAGGTTTGTCAAATATCAGATGGTTGTAGGTGTGCAGTCTCATTTCTGAGTTCTCTATTCTGTTCCATTTGTCTATGTGTTTGTTTTTTTATCAGTACCGTGCTGTTTTGGTTACTGTAGCCTTGTGGTATAGTTTTTGAAGTCAGGTAGCATGATGCCTCTAGCTTTGTTCTTTTTGCTTAGGATTCTCTTGGCTATATGGGTTCTTTTTTGGTTTCATATGACTTTTAAAATGGTTTTTCTAATCTTGTAAAGATGGTCAATTGTAGTTTAATGGGAATAGCACTGAATCTATAAATTACTTTGGGCAGTATGACCATTTTCACAATATCAATTCTTCCTATCCATGAGGATGTATTGTTTTTCCATTTGTTTGTGTCCTCTCTGGTTTCCTTGAGCAGTAGTTTGTAGTTCTCCTTGAAGAGGTCCTACACTTTCCTTGTTAGCTGTATTCCTAGGTATTTTATTCTTTTTGTGATAATTGAAAATGGGAATTCATTCATGATATGATTCTCTGCTTGTCTTTTGTTGATGTATACAAATGCTTGTGACTTTTGCACATTGATTTTTTTGTATCCTGAGACTTTGCTGTAGTTGCTTATCAGCTTAAGAAGCTCTTAGGCTGAGATGATGGGATTTTATAGATACAGGATAATGTCATCTGCAAACAGAGACAATTTGACTCCTCTCTTTCTATTTGATTCTCTTTATTTCTTTCTCTTGACTGATTGCCCTGTCCAGAACTTCCAATACTATGTTGAGCAGCAGTGGTGAGAGAGGACATCTTTGTCTTGTGGTGGTTTTCAAGGGGAATGCTTCCAGCTTTTTCCCATTTGATATGATATTGGCTGTGAGTTTGTCATAAATGGCTCTTATTATTTTGAGGTATGTTCCTTCAATACCTAGTTTATTAAGAGTTTTTAACATGAAAGGATGTTGAATTTTATCAAATGCCTTTTCTGCATCTATTGAGATAATTATGTGGTTTTTATATGTAGTTCTGTTTATGTGATGAATTATGTTTATTCATTTGCATATGTTGAACCAGCGTTACATCTCAGGGATGAAGCCGACTTGATCATGGTGGATAAACTTCTTGATGTGTTGCTGGTTTCAGTTTGCCGGTATTTTATTGAAGATCTTTGCATCAATGTTCGTCAGGGATATTGGCCTGAAGGTTTTTTTGTTATTGTTGTGTCTCTGCCTAGTTTTGGTATCAGGATGATGCTGGCCTCATACAATGAGTTAGGGAGCCAGTCTTCCTTTCCAATTGTTTGGAATAGTTTCAAAAGAAATAGTACTGGCTCCTCTTTGTACCTCTGGTAGAATTCAGCTCTAAATCCCCCTGGTCCTAGGCTTTTTTAAATTGGTAGGCTATTTATTACTGCCTCAATTTCAGAGCTCATTATTAGTCTATTCAGATATTTAACTTCTTCCTAGTTCAGTTTTAGGAGGTGTATGTTTCCAGGAATTTATCCATTTCTTCTAGATTTTCTAGTTTATTTGCATAGAGGTGTCTATAATATTCTCTCATAGTTGTTTGTATGTCTGTGGAGACAGTGGTATATTCTCTTTGTCAATTTTTATTGTGTCTATTTTTGATTCTTCTCTCTTTTCTTGTTTATTAATCTAGCTAGGGCTCTATCTATTTTACTAATTTTTTCGAAAAAAAAACACCATCTGGATTTGTTGATTTTGTGAAGTATTGTTCATGTCTCTCTCTCTCACCTTCAGTTCTGCTCTAATATTGGTTATTTATTGTCTTCTGCTAACTTTGAGTTTTGTTTGCTGTCACTCCACCCTTCTTTTCCTTCCTCTCTGTGGGTTGCACCAACCACCTAGTCAGCCCCAGTGAGAGAACCTGAATACCTCAGCTGAAGGTGCAGTATTCACTCACTGTTTCAGTTCTTCTTGGTGGGAGCCGCCAAAGACAGCTGCTTCTAGTCGGCCATCTTGGCCCCTTCCCATAAATTATTTTGCTATGTGGTTTGCTGTTCAACTTGATATTTTTGAGATTCATCAGTGTTATTGTATGTGACACAATACAGTACATTCATTATAATGGCTGAATAGTATTCGATTGTATAAATGTATCACAGTTTGCTTTGTCAATCATCTGTTGATGAAAATTTTGGTTACTTGTATTTCGTGCCATTATAAATAAGGCCAGAATAAACATTTTTATACATTATTTTGTGATATATATTTTTATTTTCTTTGGGTAAAAATGTAAAAGTAGTTGCTGGGTCATAGGTAAGTATATGTTTAACATTATAAGAAAGTGCCAAACAAGTTTTCCAAAGCTATTTTTTTTTTTACTTTTTTCTTTCAAAAACAATGAATGAATATCTTGATTGTTCTTCATCTTTCCAAATTTTGTTATTTTATTACTTTTCATTTTAGCTTCTCTACTGGGTACTAAGTGGTATCTAATTATAGTTTTAATTTGCATTTCTCTGATCACTAAAGATAAAAATTAGGGTGTTTTAATTTTTATTATTGAGTTGTAAGAAGTTTTTTTAAAATAGATTCTGAATAGGAATTGTTGGTAGAATTTACATACTAAAAATATATTCTCCCAGTTTGTAGCATGCATTAGCATTTTTTGTTGTGTTAAAATATACATAAAAATTTTACAATCTTAACTATTTATATGTACATATATATGTCTGTACACATTGTGTGGTGAATAACATAGTTTTATACTATTTTTATGTATGTGTTTTAAGTTAGGTAGAAAATAGAAAGAGGAGTTACAAACCAAAATAAAATAATGCTGGCTTTTATATTTCCCATGTGCCTACCCTTACTGAAGATCTTTGTTTCTTCATTCAGCTTTAAATATGTCAACCCACTGCCTTCTGGTCTCTATGTTTTCTGGTGAGAAATTGGCTGTTAATCTTTATTGAGAATCCTTTGTATGTGATAACCACTTCTCTTTTTCCATGTTCACAATTTACTGTGTCTTTAGCATTCGACAGTTTGATTATAATATGTTTTGGTGTGGATCTCTTTGAGGTTACCCTCTTTGGAGGTACTTGAGATTCTTGGATTTTTATATCCTTTTCATCAAATTTGGGAAATTTTAAATATTCTTTCCTCTTCTTTATCTCCTTCATCTGAGATTCTCATAATACATATGTTAGCCTGTTTGATGGCATTCCACAGGTACATTATGTTCTGGTTATCTTTCTCCATTCTTTCTTTATTTCTGTTCCTTAGAGCAAGTAATCTAAATTTTCCTATACACAAGTTTGCTGATCCTATTTTCTGTTTGCTCAAATCTTTTGAGCTGCTCTAGGGAAGTTTTCATTTCAGGACTGTATTTCTCAGCTCCAGAATTTGTTTGCTTCTTTTTAATAATTGTAATCATTTTATTAAAATTCCTGTTTCATTTATACATTATTTTCCTGATTCCCTTTAGTTTTTTTGTGAATGTTTAAGACAGTTGTTTTAAATTCAGCAACAGACCAAACAATCCAATTAAAAGAGAGGTAACAGACTTGAATAAACATTTCTCTAAAGAAGATACAAAAATATGCAAATGTCCAATTAGCATATAAAAAGATCCTCAAGATCATTAGTCATTAGAGAAATACAAATTGAAACTACAGTGGTATACCACTTCATGGCTACTAAACTGGCTATACTAAAAAAAAAAAGGATGTTGTGAAGGAGGAAATAACAAGTGCTGGTGAGAATGTAGAGAAATTGGAATCCTAATACATTACTGGCACAAATATAAAATAGTACAGCTGCTGTGAAAAATAAGTTGGCATTTCCTCAAAAAGCAAAACAAAAGATTGCAATGTCACCCAGCCACTCCACCGCTAAGTATATACCTGAAAGAAATGAAAATAAGAACTCAAACAAATAACTATATGCAAACATTTGTTGCAGTATTGTTCACAATAACCAAAAGTTGGGAACGATCCAAGTGTCCACCAACAGATAAATAGATATCCAAAATAAGATATACACATATAATGGAGTATTATTCAGCTATAAAGGTTCTGAATTTCTGAATATGGTTGAGCCTTAAAAACACTATGCTAAGTCAGATAAGCCAGATACAAAATAGCAAATATTATGACTCCAATTACAGGAAGTATCTAGAATAAATAAATTTATAGATACTGAAAATAGATTATAAATTACCATGGTCTAAGGGAGGTGGGAATAGGGAGCTATCACTTAATGAGTACAGAGTTCCTAGGGTGATAAAAAATGTTTAGAGATAGTGGTGATGGTTGTACAACAGTGTAAGCATAACTAACACCACTGAATTATACATTGAAATGGCTAAAATGGCTAATTTTCTGTTATATATATTATATAACAACTTAAAAATACTTTTCAAAGAAACAATTGTTTTAAAGTCTTTGTCTACTAAGTCTAGGCTTCCTCAGAGACAACTTCTAGCAATTTATTTTGTTCCTTAAATGGGCCATACTTTCCAGTTTTTTGGTATGCCTTGTGAATAAAAAAAAAAAAAAGCTGTACATTTCAATGTTATAATATGTTAACTCTGGAAATCAGATTCTCCCCCAATCCATTGTTTTCTGTTTCACTGATTGTTGAAGATTGCAGTTGTCCACTGTTTAGTAACTTTTTCTTAATTATTTTTGCAGAGACAGTTTTCTTTGCCATGTGTTGTCACTGAAGACTTTATCAGCTTGTGCTCAGCCAGTGTTTTAACAGAGATTTCCTTGAATGCCAGGAGCCAAAATAAGGGAATGAGAAAGAAAAGGTAAAATAAAAATGTTTCCAGATCTTTGCAGATTGTCTCTGTGCTAGGGCCTTCTTTCAAACGTATCTAAGCTTACATTTTGTGTAGGCATCAGCCTGAGGGAAAATAGGGTCTTCTCAGATGTTTTCTGAGCACGTATTATTCCCTATGCTTGCGTGCTACAGTCCGTGCATGCGTGTCATAGGGCAGAATTCCCCTGTATATAGGGATGCTTTTAAATGCCATAATTTTTCTAAGACACTGTCTCCCAGACTTTTCTTCCCTGGCTTTAGGATTGTCTTTTGTATGTGTCAACTGTAATCTTTCACCCTAGGCAGCTATTTGTTGCTCTTCCACTTTCCAGTGCTTTCCAGCAGGCTGAAGTGAAAGTATTGCTTGAGGCTGGGAGTTCAAGAAAGCCTGAGCAACATGGCAAGATTCTGTTTCTACAAAAAATAAAAAGTTAACCAGGCAGGGCAGTATGTGCCTGTAGTCCTGACGACTAAGGAAGGTGAGGCAGGACTATTGCTTGAGCCCAGGAGTTTGAGATTACACTGAGCTATGATCATGTCACTGAAAGCCAGCACCTGGGCAACAGGGCAAGATTCTGTCTGAAAAAAATAAATGCTTTCCAGCAATGCTCACAGCTTTTGTAGCCCAGATTAGTTTCTAGTTAGGCAAGCAGGTATAACAGAGACAAGTGCCTTGTGTCAGAAATTCAAGTGGTCCAGGTCAGTTAGAACAGGCATACACAATAATTTGTAAATAGGCGGTACTCTGCTACTTGCAGAATCCAGGGTGAAGAGCTCACACTGGATTCATGTGTTGTAAACTTCAAGACTGCTACTGGCCTGGGAGGGGAGCAGGAATAAGTAAAAAAGTAAAAACACTGCAAAACATTCCTATCCTGTTTAAGTTACTTTCTTCTTGATTCAGCATTTGCTTGTATGCTATAAAATTTTATCATTTTCCAGAGTTCTAACAAGATTGGTCCTGATAATTTGCTTGCTTTTGATGTTTCTAGTGGGCATGGGAGAGGACAGGAGGTTGGAGCTGCCTACTTTGCCATTTTTCTGGCATCACTTTGACACTTTTTTAAAAGTAGAATTGTAGAACCAAGATACTTATTTTTGTATTACAATAAAACTGTGCCATAGTCTATTTCCAGGGTTAATGAAAACGAAAACACGTCATAGTTTCCACCTCCTGTTCAAGGTTACAAAAATAAAATATAATATTTTTTGGGCATGTCCAAATAAATTCAGAATTTTTAATATTGATATAATTTAAAAATCAAATTCTGTTTCTATGATCTTTGTATATTATGTTACCCTATAAAAAAATCATTCATCAAAAGTAAGCTACTCTAAAAATTGAGACAAATTTATAAAATACTGGAAATTATGTAAAGAAATAATATTTTCAAGTATCAACTGGTGTGGTAAACCATGTATCTTTTATGTACACAAAGCCCTTCTTAGTTCCAAAAAGCAAAACCCTCTACCTCCACATCTGCCCTCAGGAAAATTTCTTTACCACAAAAAAAACCACAAAGGACTACAAGAGTTAATTTTCAGTATTGAGTTTTAAGATAGAATTTTGATGCTCATGGTAATACATTTGAGAACACAGGGTGTTTTGAGTTACAAATGCCCAGATCTTTTTCATTCTGTGGTCCTACTCTGATAATAGATGTTGTTAAATATGTGACTTCGTTCTTGTCACATTCTTCCCTTTCTGAAAATAGATAAAGATCCTTCAAAGAGAGAGAGAGAAAAGGAGAGCTGTAGAGAGAGCAAAAATATGAGACTGGGACAGATCTCTCTGAGCAGGGCTATATGCTGCCTGCCTTTCTAGCCATGCTCTGGACGAGGGGTGTAATACAATCCTAGATAGGTTTGAGGATCTGAGAGTAGAAGACTTGACCTTGCTTCCAAAACGCGGGTTCAGGAGTTTTCACTGAGCCTCTATAGTGAAAGATTTGAAAATGTGGTGTTTGTAAGCTGAGAATGGCCCAGGCAAAATACAAATGTTACCATTAAAGCATTTGAGATCTTATTTTCTTTTATTTCACCAAGAAAAGTATAGATGAGAAAGAGAAAAAAGAGAGCGAGAAAGAAAGAATACTTCAATGCACCTCAAAGTATTTTTAGCCATAATAAGGGGAGCTACAGGGTAAGTAAACTGGACTATATAGAACTTAATACAGGTACCTCAGAGGAATATCACCATGGGAGGTTGCAATGCTCATGAACAAGACAGGAAATTGTGTACACTTCAGCAGATGTCAACACAGGCAGACACAAACAGATGATCAGGTAACCCCACCTAACCCCACCTGACAAAGTAGTAATTTAAATGCCACTCAAGATACAACAAATGAGAAAGAAGAAACAATCATTAACTAATTGCATTTAAACATCACTAGATAACATCTAGCTAGCATAGACCAAAATTATATTGTTTGGTATTAGGCAAAAAAAGGCACTTAATAGACTTCAGGTTAGTTTACAGAAATACAATAAACACTCAGAGACTATTATGAACACCTCTATGCATGCAAACTAGAAAATCTGGAAGAAATGGATAAATTCCTGGAAACATACAACCTCCCAAGATTGAACCAGGAAGAAATTGAATCCCTGAACAGACCAATAATGAGTTCCAAATTGAATCAATAGTAAAAAGCCTTCCAACCAGAAAAAGTCCAGGCAGATTCTCAGCTGAATTCTACCAGGTGTATAAAGAAAAGCTGGTACCATTCCTATTAAAACCATTCCAAAAAATTGAGGAAGAGGGACTCCTACCTAACTCATTCTATGAGCCCAGCATTATCTTGATAATAAAACCTGGCAGAGACACAACCAAAAATGAAAAAGAAAAGAAAAAGTCCAATATCCTTGATGAACATACATCCAAAAAAACCCTCAACAGAACACTAGCATACTGAATCCAGCAGCACATCAAAAAGCTAATCCACCATAATCAAGTAGGCTTTATACCTGAGATGCAAGGTGGGTTCAACATACGCAAATCAATAAATGTGATTCATCACACAAATGAAACTAAAGACAAAAACCACCTTATTATCTCAACAGATGCAGAAAAAGGCTTTCAATTAAATTCAACATTCCTTCATGTTAAAAACCTTCAACAAACTAGGTATTGAAGGATCATACCCCCAAATAATAAGAGCCACCTATGACAAACCCACAGCCAACATTATACTGAAGGGGCAAAAGCTGGAAGCATTCTCCTTGAGAACCAAAACAAGACAAGGATGTCCATTCTCACCACTCCTATTCAACATAGTACTGGAATTCCTAGCAAGAGCAATCAGGCAAGAGAAAGAAATGAAAGGCATCCAAATTGGAAGAAAGGGAGTCAAACTATCTGTTTGTAGACAATATGATTTTATACCTAGAAACCTCATACCTAGAAACAAGGCTTATACCTAGAAGCCAAGGCTCCTAGATCCAATAAACAACTTCAGCAAAGCTTCAGGATACAAAATCAACGTACAAAAATCAGTAGCATTTGCATACACCGATAACATCCAAGCTAAGAGCCAAATCAAAAATGCAATTCCATTCACAATAGCCATAAAAAGAATAAAATACCTAGGAATACAGCTAACTAGGAAAGTAAAAGACCTCTAAAATGAGAATTACAAAATTCTGCTGAAAGAAATTAGAGATGACACAGACAAATGGAAAAAATATTTCTTGCTCATAGATAGGAAGAATCAATATTGTTAAAATGGCCATAGTGCCCAAAGCAATTTACAGATTCAATGCTCTTCCTATAAAGCTACCAATTTCTTCACAGAATTAAAAAAAACTATTTTAAAATGCATATAAAACTTAAAAAGATCTTAAACAGCTAAGGCAATCCTAAGCAAAAATGACAAAGCAACAGACACACAGACCAATGAAAATGAGTAGAAAGCCCAGAAATATAGCCCCACACCTACAACCATCTGATCTTCAACAAAGCTGACAAAAACAAGCAATGGGGAAAGGACTTTCTATTCAATAAATGGTGCTGGGATAACTGGCCAGTCATATGCAGAACGTTAAAGATGGACCCCTTTCTTACACCAAGTAGAAAAACTTCTACATTGCTGGTGGGAATGTAAACTAGTACAACCACTGTGTAAAACAGTGTGGAGACTCCTTAAAGTACTAAAAGCAGAATTACCATTTGATCCAGCAATTCCACTACTGGGTATCTACCTAGAGGAAAAGAAGTTTGGTTTTCCATTCCTGAGTTACCGCACTTAGAATAATAGTCTCAATTTCCATCCAGGTTGCTGTGAATGCCATTAATTCATTCCTTTTTGTGGTTGAGTAGTATTTAATTACACACACACACACACATATGTATATACATGTATACATATATATACACACACATATATACGTATATATGTATATACGTATATATGTGTGTGTATATATATGTATACATGTATATACATATATGTATGCGTGTGTATATATATATGTATATATGTATATAACCAAACATCATATGTTCTCACTTACAAGTAAGAGCTAACCTGTGAGAATGCAAAGGCATAAGAATGACACAATGGACTTTGGGGACTTGGGGGAAAAGGTGGGAGGGGGTGAGAGATAAAGACTACATATTGGATTCAGTGTATACTGCTCAGGTGATGGTTGCACCAAAATCTCACAAATCATCACTAAAGAACTTACTCATGTAACCAAATGCTACCTGTTCCCCAAAAACATATGGAAATAAAAAAGTTTTAAATATAATAATAATTTACATACAAAAAAGAAAAATTAACTCAAGAATGATTAAAAGCTTAAATGTAAAACTTAAAGCTATAAAAACCCCAGAAGGTAACCTAGGAAATACCATTTCAGACACAGGCCCCGGCAAAGATTTCATGACAAAGACTCCAAAAGCAATTGCAACAAAAACAAAACTTGACAAATTGGATCTAATTAAACTAAAGAGCTTCTGTACAGCAAAAGAAACTATCAACTGAGGAAACAGACAACCTACAGAATGAGAGAAAATATTTGTGATCTATACATCTGACAAAGGTCTAATATTCAGGATCTATAAGGAAGTTAGACAAATTCACAAGTAAAAAACAAACAACCCCATTGAAAAGTGGGCAAAACACACAAACAGACATTTTTCAAAAGAAGACATAGACACAGCCAACAAACATAGAAAAAATGCTCAACCTCACAAATCATTAGGGAAATGCAAATCAAAACCATAATGAGTTACTATGTCACACCCGTCAAAACAGCCATTATTAATTATCAAAAAACTAACAAATGCTGGTGAGGTTGTGGAGAAAAGAGAATACTTATCCACTGCTACTGGGAATGTAAATTAGCTCAGTCATTTTGGAAAGCAGTGTGGTGATTTCTCAAATAACCTAAACCAGAAGTGCCATTTGACCCAGCAATACCATTATTGGGTATATTCTGAAAGGAATACTAATTGTTCTACCATAAAGACATGCGCACGTATGTTCATTGCAGCGGTATTCACAATAGTAAAGTCATAGAATCAGCCTAATTGGCAATCAACGGTAGACTGCATAAAGAAAATGTGGTACTTATACATCATGGAATACTACAGAGTGCCAAACCCCGAAACAAGATAATGTCCTTTGCAGCAACATTGATGGAGCTAGAGGCCATAATCCTAAGCAAACTAACACAGGAACAGAATCTGCATGTTCTCACTTGTAAGTGGGAACTAAACACTGAATACATATGGACAAACAGAAGGGAACAGACATTGGGGCCTACTTGAGGATGGAGGGCAGGAGGAAGGACAGAGATGGAAAAATCTACCTATCCAGTACAATGCTTACCACCAGAGTGACAAAATAGTCTGTACAGCAAACCCCATGTGATACGCAATTTACCTATATAACAAACCTGAATATATACCCTAAATAAAAAGTTAAAAAATAATAATCATAACTTTTTGCATACCTGGGTGCATGGCATATAATCATGCACATTTTTGAACCAGAAAATTTTAAAAGTTGTCTACTCTAAATTTTTTCATTTTACCAATAAAAAAGAAAAGGTCAGGTGTGGTTAACAGCCTTGCACAAACTCATCCGTGTAATTAGTGGCAGAGTCAGAACCACGATTCAGTGTCTTTTCTAGTTAAGGCATCTGTCTGCTAGATGAGACTGCCTCGCTGTCACTATAAAAGCTGTATTAGTATTTCTGTGATACAAATTATTATTTCAAACTTCCATGTGAGTTGGGAAAATACTTATGTAGGGTTGACAGTTGTGCAGCTATAGCTTATCAGTTTATTAGTCTCACTTTCAATGAATATTAAAAATATATCATATGAATATGATACGTAATTTTGCTTCAGGGTGTGCTAGAGGCAAGAAAAATAACCTTTTATTATTAATACTCCTCAAAACAATAGTGAAATCCAACTTCAAATATTTGATCACAAACCTGTCTAATATATACTTAAAAATTAAGTGGAAACCCAATCTACAGTAAATCTGGCTAAGTTTATTTTGACTAATACAAGCATATTGCAACTAGAAAGAAATTTTAGCAGTTTTTAGACATATTTTTCAATCTTTGACTTTTGATATAAATGCTTTGATACATGCTATTTCAGAGCTTTGTTATTAAACTGGTTGCTTTAGGTAATACTAAAAATCCTTTGTACCCTAATCTTTTCTTACAATTTTATTTCTTTTATCATGAAAGCAGAAATACAAAGATGTGCAAAATGTCTTGTAAATTTTGTTGAGGTAATTTATATTTCATGTCATGCTAATTTTATTAAGATTACTGACCTAGTACACTTCATTTCTTAAAATCAAATCATTTTATTACTTTTAAGCTTCATACATTCTCAGATTTGTAGGCTTTATATGCCTTTTTTTCTAGAATTGATAAATGGATATTTTTTCTTATATAATCATTATCATTTAATTTAACTGTTTTGGAACATTCCTACATATTCCAAATAGTCATCTTCTTATTCTACTAATCACACCAAAATAACATTGAATGGACATTAGTGTTTGCAAAAAGGTTTTCATAAACATTAAAGCATTTGATATTTAAAACAATACAGTGAGATATAAATCATTAGAAAATAAGGGTATATTAATAATAGAGTAGTATTGGTAGGAAAGTTTATCATTCTCATTTTAATGATGAATTTTTAAAAAGCCTCAGAGTTTAAATTGCCCAAGATAAAATAGGAAGTATTCCTTCTATATCTTAACTTAAATGTTAACAGAGGATTTTACTGTAGAATAAAATCATTTTTAGTAAAGACTTTAAAAATATTTTATAAATGTAAAGTACTAAAAATGTAAGATGGTGTTATCTAATCACAAGTAGAGAGAAAAACAATATAGACTTAACCATATTATCCTGAAGATGTGTGAAGAGCTGTCTGACTCCTGCTGAGGAACTAAGAGAAGTAATAACAGAAATAAAAGAGAAGTTAGACATGTTCTGCCATCCCTTTATTTTGTCATTAGAGTGACTTGGTGATATTAGGTGCTAATGAGAAAAATGAAGTCAATAATATTCTGAATTCAGACTCCTGGGGGTAGTGTTCTAAAATATACACCAAGATGTATGTCTATACAGACAGTCACTATGGCCAATTGGTTGGATGTGAGTTTATTTAACTTTTCTATACCTTCAGTGTGTTTTGAAAGAAGCTGGTATGAGTGGGTTGCTAAGTAAGATGTAGTGAGACACAGTAGGCCAAGGTTCCCCCTGCTGAAAAAAAAAATCATCATGAAAAACAAAAATCAATTTTATTTTAAAGATAGCAGAGAGCTGTGAAAGCAATAAGGATTCAATTAACTAAAATTCAAGAAAGGGAAGATTGAATGTGATGAATACAGATTATCAGCAGTCTTTCATGAAGCCAAGTCAGACTTTGTGAGCAGATGAGTTAGGGAAAAAAAAAAACTTGGTTTTCAAAAATGTTCCACTTCATAATCATGCATAAGAGAATGTAGAGCTATATTATATTTTCGTTGTTGTCATTGTTTGCCCTCACTAAAATGTAAGCTCCGTGAGGGCAGAGACTTCTGAAGTTTGAATTGCTGTAGCACCAAATCCTAGAACATTTCACAGCTCATAAGAAACTCCTAATCAATGAATAAATGATGGTTAAAAAAAGATTCCCAGAACTGGAGGTCATTATTCTTAACAAACTAACACAGGAACGGAAAACCAAACATCACATGTTCTCACTTATAAGTGGGAGCTAAATAATAGGAACACATGGACACATAGAGGGGAACAACACACACTGGGGCCTACCTGAGGTGGAGGGTGGGAGGAGGGAGAGGATCAGGAAAAATAACTGGTAGGTACTATGCTTAATACCTGGGTGACGAAATAATCTGTACAACAAACCCCATGAAACAAGTTTACCTGTCTAACAAACCTACACATGTACCCTTGAACTTAAAATAAAAGTTTTCAAAACAAAGGATTCCCAGAGAGAAAAATGGAGCTCCTTTGTCAGCCACAAAATAAATCTGAGTACCGTTCATCTACTTCACTAGTACCGAGTCATGAGTAGCTGATGACTTGTCAGCTCAGCACATTTGAAAAGCCAAGCATTCAGATATATTGAAAGAAGAACAACTGCAAAAGTTTCATGTAGATGGAGCCTGGAGAATTATGATAAAATGAAATTTCTTACATTTCCTATTTGAAAAGTGAGAATAATCATCCTCATGGATGATCTCTATAAGTGCTCTTCATTTAAAATGCAGTGCTTCTTTTTAGGGACTGGCAGTTTATAAAGAGAATACTGTGAATTGTTTGTGTGGGAAAATATGCAAGGAACAGGAGTCATCCCAATACACAAATATATGCTAACAACTCACCTGATAAGAGAAAATGGGAAAGTATGTAAAATTTAAATTGAATCCATTTAAAAGACATTTCTTAATACTCTCAGCTTTTCATGATATTGCAATTTTGTGTTGAATGAGATCTTGGGAAGTCACTTAGGACTTATGCTTAAATCACGTGCAGTAAGGAAAGGAATCATCCTAGGAATCAATTTTTAAAATAAGGATTTAAATGAGCCCAATTTCTAAAATGACAGCAATCAACAAGTTTTCATTTCACCTTATGATATGACAGAGTGTACAAGAACCTTTGAGAAGACAAACAAGTGAAGACAATGTCCCTGCGCTTATAGGATTTTGTAAGAAGCAAAAGTAATACGACAACATGATCAGCTGATGGCTTAGAGTAATGGCAGCATATTCTTCCACTAATAAGAAGTGAGACAGGAAAAATATCAGTGTGATCTGGTAAAGAATCCTTGGGACTTTATTAGAACCTTCAGCGATGTTGAGGATGTGGACGAGTTGAAGCTACGGAGAATAAAACTTCCCAATGAAGAGAAAATTATGTGCAAATACTTTTCAATGGAATCAAGCATGACAGACTGCAGTAGCCCATGCGAAAAGCAGCCCTCAACTTTGGTTTCAGGTCTGGCTATTGTGGGAAAAAATTACTAGAAATTAAGAACTTTCATCCTCAGATTATTCCCAGGGATTGTCACAATGCTTTGCACATGCTTAACACTCTTGCTGGGTAAGTGGCTTCTAACTGAACAATTAAATGATATATTCTATTTGCCAATATAACCATTTTCTGACCACACTGGCTTTGAGGAGAATCAATGGAGAAAAGATACATGATAGCTTTGAGTCATTATTTAAATAACATCTTCCTCGTGATGCTGCCGATATTTGCAAATATCACCCATTGTTTATGAGTATATCCCCAGTGCCTTATAGTCCTCCATACGCCCCTTTACTTATAAAACCCAAGCAGAAAGCATGTGATGGGAAGGAAGCAGTGCAGTGTAGACATAAAGAGTGTGGCCTTTGAAATTTGACCAGCATGCTCCTGCCCGAACAATACTCATTGAATAGTAATCACAGGCAAATGATCTACTTTCTCAAAGCCTTAACATATCTTATATAACAATTGTAGATAAAGATAATAAAGCACTCAGGACAGAGTCTGGTGTATAATATAAATTTAATATGTGTCAGCTGTCAGTATCATTAACTGTTAATGACTGTTAATTGACTCTTTTGCCAATGTTGTTCAAGAAAATAATGTGTAATGATCTATAAATATTTTAAATTTCATTAGCAGCCTTAAAAGTATTACTGAGAGGCCGGGCGCGGTGGCTCACGCTTGTAATCTCAGCACTTTAGGAGGCCGAAGCGGGCGGATCACGAGGTCAGTGGATCACGAGGTCAGGAGATCGAGACCACAGTGAAACCCCGTCTCTACTCAAAATACAAAAATTAGCCAAGCGTGTTGGCGCATGCCTGTAATCCCAGCTACTAGGGAGGCTGAGGCAGGAGAATCACTTGAACTGGGAAGGCAAAGGTTACAGTGAGCCAAGATCGTGCCACTACACTCCAGCCTAGACAACAAGAGTGAACCTCTGTCTCAAAAACAAAAACAAAAAAAAAAACAAAAAAAAAAACAAGATTCTCAGGATGTTTCTCTTTTAATAAACATTTTCATTTTTGGGGATATTTGGATATCAGATCCAATTTGACCTTTCTAGTAGGAAAGTATGATGCTTTCAGGACTTGACAATAATGCCAAATTCTGGAATTTGAACACAGATTTCTTAGAATCTCGACTTTGACACCATAATATGTAGAATATGACTTGCCCAATAAGAAAGAAACAACCTTATATATGGACTACAGTTTCAGCTGCCAAAGACAAAGTGTGTCTTACCCTACCAGCAGCCCTGTACACCTCTATTGTCCTACAGTCCTCTGAAGTGAACAATATATATGTTATACAGCCCGTATTTTGTTAGAAAATCCCAATTACACATATCAAACTTTTTAACATAAATCCATCAATTTTTATGTGCTGGAGTGTTAAATAGAAAATAAATTTTAGTTACATAGACAATAGAGATCACATTATATTCTACCCCTTCGTGTAACCCACAAGGTTATGTCTCAAGAAGTATGCAAGAATTTCTTGTCACAGTTATTAAGAGAAGTAGGATTTATGTGTGTGGGACAACTGGTTTCTAAAGCCTTCAATTATTTTTAAATATATTGATAGGAAAGAAAAATTAGTACTTATAGACTTCTTTTAATCTGTAACCAATGCCATTACCATCTATAGTACTATGATGAACCATTGCAAGATTTCCCCTTAGTTAATATTGACGCTGCCAGGATCACCCATAGAAAAATACAGCAACAAATTCGGAACAATGTTATATTTTCCATTGGATTTATATTGCTAATCCTTTTCCAAAAAGTCTCTGTGGCAACTAGCTTTCAATATAAAGAGAAGCTTTATCTGATTCTTTTTATTAGAACTTTACAATAACCTTATGAATGTATGTATTATTATTGTGATAAGTTTTTGATGGAGGAAATTGTCTTGGTGTGGTTGAGTGACTAGATTAAGACCATATGGGACCTCTTGGTCACAGCCAGGACCAATTAGTATATTCCAGATACTCCATTCTCTCAACTTCAGCACACTGCCTCCTGCAAGCAGGCAGAAGCAGAGAAGATTTTTAAGAGATACAAAATAATTTTTCTTATAGAATCAAGTTTATCACCAGACTGCTCAGAATTATCAAAAATTTGAGACCATGCTAAATTTGTATGCATCTTTACTCACAAGCCTTAGACCTTACCTTCTTCTAGATCTCAGAGTCAGTACAGGACAGCTGGCAACAAACTCCTCCACTACAGCAGCAAAATCTGCTTTTGAACCACTCAGAAGCCCATATGATCCTGGCATGAACCAAGAGTACCAATCTATCCAAGTAGAACAAATAGACCCCTATAAAGTGGAGTTCTTCATCTAGTGCCTTTAGGTAAGAATTCGATTTTTTCTACCTTTTTTCAACCATAGTAGTAGTATCATTAGTGACATTAAATGCCTCAAAACAGTCTGAAAGACCAATGCCAGAAAAATAATATGTATCACTTTTAACAATAATGATTAAGACTGCGCTGGTGATTACACTCAGGCACAAGAAGCTAGTGTCCTTGATGATCCGGAATAGATTATTTCAGAGAAGCTGTGGGTATACATTTTTTTTCTTTAATTTACCATGATTGAAGGCTCAGGAATTTCCCCATAATATAGAGTTAACATTCTTCATTAAAATTATAAATAGAGGAAACATTCATTAAGATAGACCACATTCTGGGCCACACCTTAACAAATTTATAGGATAGAAATCATAAAATGTCTGCTTTCAGACCACAGTGGAATTTAACCAGAAATAAGTAACAGAAAGATAACTTGAAAATATCAAAATATGTGGCAGCTACACAACACACTTCTAAATAACATATAAGTCAAAGAAGAAATCTCAAGAGACATGTAAACACATTTTGAACTAAATTAAAGTGAAAATACAACTCATCAAAATTTGTGGGATGCAGTAAAAGTAGTAATTACAAAGAAATTTAAGTCATCGAATGCACATATTAGAAAAGAAGGAAGACCTAAAATCAACAATCTAATTTTCCAGTTAAAGAAACCAGAAAAAGATCAAATTAAATCCAAAGTAATCAAAAGAAAAGAAAAAAATAAGAATTAGAGCAGAAATCAATGAAATTACAATCAAAATCAGTAGAGAAAATCAACGAAACCAAAAAATGGTTCTTTGAAAAGATCAATAAAATCAACAAGATTCGAGCCAGGTAAATATGAAAAAGAGAGCAAGAACACAAGTTACTAATATTAGAAATGGAATAAGGGACATTACTATAGATCCTATGGACATTAGAAAGATAATAAGGTAATAATGTAAACAACTCTATGCCCATAAATGTGATACGAAGATTAAGTGAATCAATTCCTTAAAAGGCACAATTTGTCAAAATTCACAGAAGAGATGGGCAATCTGAATAGGCCTAGATCTAGTAATCTAATTAATAATTAGTAACCTTACAAAAGCAAAGCATTTGTCCCAGATAGATTCACTAGTGAACGCTATCAAACATTTTAGAAAGAAATTATGCTAATATTCTATAATCTCTTTTAGAAGACAGAAGAGGAAATACTTGCTAACTCATTCTATGATGTCAGCTTTACCCTAATATCAAAATTAGACAAAGACATTAGAAGAAAACTAATGACAATATTTCTCATGAACATAGATGCAAAAATCCTCAACAGAATATTAGCAAATGAATTCAACTACATATAAAAATATTTATACACCACAACCGAGTTGATTTATCCCAGGTGAGCAAAACTGGTTCAACATTCAAAAATTATACATGCTATCCATTATATCAAGAGGCTAAAAAAGAAAAATCACATAATTATACCAATAGATGCAGAAAAAACATTTGAAAAAAATCCAATGCCCAATCATGATAGAAATTCTCTGTAAACTAGGGCTAGAGGAAAATTTTTCAACTTGAAAAACAATATCTACAAAAAACCTACAACTAACATCGTACCTAATGCTGAGAAATATGAAGCTTTCCTACTTAGATCAAGAACAAGGCAGGGATGTCTCTTCTTACCTCCCTTTCCAATATCATACTGGAAGTATTAGCTAATACAATAAGACAAGAATAAAATAAAAGATATACACACTAGGAAGGAAGAAAGAAAACTGTCTTTATTCACAGATAACATGATCATCTCTATAGAAAATCTGAAAGAATTAACAAAATAATTTGTGGAACAGGTGATTATAACAAGTTTCTGGATACAAGGTTAATGTAGAAAAAATCAATTCCTATTGTGAATAGTGCTGCAATAAACATACATGTGCATGTGTCTTTATAGCAGCATGATTTATAGTCCTTTGGGTATATACCCAGTAATGGGATGGCTGGGTCAAATGGTATTTCTAGTTCTAGATCCCTGAGGAATCGCCACATTGACTTCCACAATGGTTGAACTAGTTTACAGTCCCACCAACAGTGTAAAAGTGTTCCTATTTCTCCACATCCTCTCCAGCACCTGTTGTTTCCTGACTTTTTAATGATTGCCATTCTAACTGGTGTGAGATGGTATCTCATTGTAGTTTTGATTTGCATTTCTCTGATGGCCAGTGATGATGAGCATTTTTGCATGTGTTTTTTTGTCTGCATAAATGTCTTCTTTTGAGAAGTGTCTGTTCATGTCCTTCGCCCACTTTTTGATGGGGTTGTTTGATTTTTTCTTGTAAATTTGTTTGAGTTCATTGTAGATTCCAGATATTAGCCCTTTGTCAGATGAGTAGGTTGCGAAAATTTTCTCCCATTTTGTAGGTTGCCTGTTCACTCTGATGGTAGTTTCTTTTGCTGTGCAGACGCTCTTTAGTTTAATTAGATCCTATTTGTCAATTTTGGCTTTTGTTGCCATTGCTTTTGATGTTTTAGACATGAAGTCCTTGCCCATGCCTATTCACAATAGCAAAGACTTGGAACCAACCCAAATGTCCAACAACAATAGACTGGATTAAGAAAATGTGGCACATATACACCATGGAATACTATGCAGCCATAAAAAATGATGAGTTCATGTCCTTTGTAGGGACATGGATGAAACTGGAAACCATCATTCTCAGTAAACTATCGCAAGGACAAAAAACCAAACACCGCATGTTCTCACTCATAGGTGAGAATTGAACAATGAGAACACATGGACACAGGAAGGTGAACATCACACTCTGGGGACTGTTGTGGGGTTGGGGGAGGGGGGAGGGACAACATTAGGAGATATACCTAATGCTAAATGACGAGTTAATGGGTGCAGCACACCAACATGGCACATGGATACATATGTAACAAACCTGCACATTGTGCACATGTACCCTAAAACTTAAAGTATAATAATAATAATAATAATAAAAAGAAAAAATCAATTCCTTACCTATATATTAGCAAGGAAAAAGTGCAATTTGGATTTAGAAACAAAATACCATTCCCATTAGCACCTCCAAAAATGTAATACTTAGGTATAAATCAAACAAAATATGTACAAGATCAATATGAGGAAAAGTAAAAAACTCTGATGAAGAAATCAAATAAGTAACTATATCAAGATATATTCCACATTCATAAATAGGAAAATTCAATATCAAAATCCTAGTTCTTCCCAACTTGATCTATTCTATGGATTCAATGTGATCCCAACTGAAATCACAGCAAGATGCTTTGTGGATATTGACAAACTGATTCTAAAGTTTATGTGGAGAAGGAAAAGACCTAGACTAGTCAACACAATACTAAAGAGAAGAACAAGTTAGAGGACTGACATGATCTCACTTTAAAATGACATCGTAATAAAGACCATGTGGTGTTGGTGAAAGAACAAACAGATCAATGGAACAGAATACAGAGCCCAGAAGTAGATTCACATAAATATCAACTGACCTTGGACAAAGGAGCAAAGGCGGTACAATGGAGCAAAGATAGTTTTCTCAATAAATGGTGCTGAAACAACTGAATATTCACATGCAAAAATATAAATCTAGCCACAGACCTTATACTCTTCACAAAAATTAATTCAGAATGGATCATAAACCTAAATGTAAAATGCAAAACTATAAAACTTCTAGAAGATAACATAGGAGAAATTCTACTTGACTTAAGATATGATGACTAAAGAAATATTTGAGAAGTTGGACTTCATTAAAATTAAAAACATCTGCTCTGCAGAAGACAATGTCAAGACAATGAGAATACAGGCCACAGAATAGGATAGAAAATTTTCAAAATACACGTCTGATTAAAAAACATCAAAATATACAAAGAATTTTAAAATTTAACACTGGGAAAACAAATAACCCAATTTTAAAAATAGGTCAAAGATCTTAATACACACCTCACCCAAGAAGATACATAACTGGCAAACAACCATATGAAAAGATGCTTCACATAGTATGTCATCAAGAAATGCAAATACAAACAACCATGAGACAACACTATACATCAACTAGAATGGCCACACTCTGGAACACTGACAACACCAAATGCTGGTGAGAATGTGGAGCAGCAGAAACTCATTCACTGCTGGTGGGAATAAAAAATGGTACAAGCACTTTGCAAGACCATTTCACAGTTTCTTACAAAATTAAACGTAGTCTTCTGTATGATCCATCAATTGAGCTCCTTGGTATCTACCCAAGGAGTTAAAAAAAAAATGTCCATGCAAAAATCTGCACGTGGATGTTTATGGTAGGTATATTCATAATTGCCATAACTTGGAAATGGCTGAGATGTCCTTCAGTAGATGAATAGATTAATAAACTTCAGTACATTCAGACAATATAGTATTATTCCATGCTAAAAATAAATGAACAGGTGGCTATGAGACTAAAACACAAGTGAGCCACTCTCCCCACAGTTTCTTGCCCATACTGTGTACCTGAGCAGTACTCTGCACTATGACAAAATAAAATGTCACATATCAATATCAACTTTGAAAATAAATGGCCCAAGAACTCCACTGAAAAGACATGAGTGGCAAATTGGATAAAATAAGAAGGCCCATCTTCCTGCTATCTTCAAGAGAGCCATCTCACATGTAATGACATCCACAGGCTCAAAGTAAAGGAATGGAGAAAGATCTACCATGCAAATGAAAAACAAGGGCTGGTCTTTAATTGAGCTCTGAAAAGAGCAGAGGTTGCTATTCTTATATCAGATAATATAGATGTAAACCAGCAACAGTAAAAAAGGACAAAAAAGGACACTACATAATTATAAAGGGCTTAATTCAACAAGAAGGCTTAACCATCCTAAGTGTGTAAATACCCAACATTGAAAGATCCAGATATATAACATAATTACTTCTAGACATTAAAAAAATACCTTGACAGCCACACAATAATAGAAGGGGATTCAAGACCCCACCGATAGCACTAGACAGATCATTGAGGCAGAAAACTAACAAACAAACTCTGGACTTAAATTTGACACTTGACCAATTAGGCCTAGTAAAAATCTACAGAATAATACACCCATCAACCACAAAATATATATTCTTCATATCTGCACATAAAACATACTCTAAGATTGGCCACATCCTCAGTCATAAAGCAAGTCTCAATAAATTCAAAAACACCATAATCATACCAAGTATTTTTTCAGCCAACAATGGAATAAAAATACAAATCAATTCCAAGAAGGACTCTCAAAACTACACAAATACATTGAAGCTAAACAAATTACTCCTGAATGATTTCTATGTAAACATAAAATTAAGGCAGAAATAAAAAAAATATTTGAAACAAATGAAAATAGAGACACAACATACCAAAACCTCTGGGATGTGGCAAAAGCAGTGTTAAGAGGAAAATTTATAGCTCTAAATGCCAGTATCAAGAAGATAAAAAGATCTCAAATTAACAACCTAATCTT
This sequence comes from Symphalangus syndactylus, assembly GCF_028878055.3. Taxonomy (NCBI): domain Eukaryota; kingdom Metazoa; phylum Chordata; class Mammalia; order Primates; family Hylobatidae; genus Symphalangus; species Symphalangus syndactylus. The sequence continues at coordinate 32,173,144 of NC_072426.2, forward strand.
ACACATAAGCTAGCTAGAAAAACATGAACAAACTAAACCCAACAGTAGCAGAAGAAAATAAATCACTAAAATTGGAGCAGAACTAAATGAAATTAGACCCAAAAATTCATACAAAGGATCAATGAAACAAAAAGTTGGTTTGTTGAAAGAATAAACAAGATTGACCACTAGCTAAATTAACAAAGAAAAAAAGAGAGAAGATCCAAATAAACACAATCAGAAATGACAAAAGTGACATCAAAACTGATTCCCCAGAAATACAAAAGTTTCCCAGACACTACTGTGAACACCTCTAGCACACAAGCTAGAAAATCTAGAGGAAATGGATAAAATTTTGGAAACATACAATCTTCTAAGACTGAACCAGGAAGAAACAGAAATCATGAGCATACCAATAACAAGTAATGAAACTGAATCAGTAATTTTAAAAACCTACTATCCAGAAAAAGCCCTAGACCAGATGGAATCACAGCAAAATTCTACCACACATACAAAGAAGGCTTGGTACCAATCCTACAGAAACAATTTTAAAAAAAACAAAGAGAGATGTCTCTCTAACTCATTCTAGGAAACCAGTATCATCCTGACACCAAAAATCTACCAAAGGCAAAAGAAAAAAAGAAAACTACAGGCCAATATTCCTCATGAACATAGATGCAAAAATCCTGAACAAAATATGAGCAAACAGAATGCCACAGCACGTTAAAGTTAATTCACCATGAAATGGGCTTTATTCCTGGGATGCAAGGATGATTCAGCATACACAAATCAATAAATGTGATTCACCACATAAACAAAATTAAAAACAAAAATCATAGATCATCTCAATAGAAACAGAAAAAGCATTCAATGAAATCTGACATCTTTCCATGAGAAAAACCCTCAACAAACCAGACGTTGAAAAAACCCATCTCAAAATAATAAGAGCCATCTATGACAAACCCACAGCCAATTTAATATACATCAGGCAAAAGCTAGAAGCATTTCTCCTAAGAACAGTAATAAGACAAGGATGTCCACCTTCACTATAGAATAGGATGTCCACTCCTAGTCAACATAGTACTAAAAGACATAGCCAGAGCAGTCAGGCAAGAGGAAGAAATAAAAGGCATTCAAACAGGAAAAGAAAAAGTCAAATTATCTCTCTTCGCAAATGATATAATTCTATACCTAGAAATTCCTAAAGATTTTGCCAAAGCACCTCTAGTTCTGATAAATAATTGCAGCAAAGTCTCAGTACACAAAATTAATATATAAAAATCGGTAGGATTTTAACCATATTCAGAAGAATGAAACTGGGCCCCTCCCTCTCACCATATATAAATATTAACAAGATGAATTAAAAACTTAAATAATGGGAGACAATATTTTCAAACTATGCATCTGAAAAAGAACTAATATCTAGAATGTATAAGGAACCTAAGCAATTCAACAGGCATAAAACAAATCACCCCATTAAAAAGTGGCCAAAAGACATAAAAAGACACTTCTCAAAAGAAAACACACAAGTGGCCAACAAAAATATTTTAAAATGCTCCATATCATTAATCATCAGAGAAATGCAAATCAAAACCACAAGGAGATACCATCTCACACCAATCAGAATGGGTATCATCAAAAAGTCAAAAAGTAACAGATGTTGGTGAGGCCGCAGAGAAAAGGGAATGCTTATACGCTGTTCGTGGGAATGTAAATTAGTTCAGCTACTATGGGAAGCAGTTTGGAGATTTCTCAGAGAACTGAGTTGGACTACCACTCGACCCAGCAATCTCATTACTATTTACCCAACGAAAAATAAGTCATTCTACCAAAAAGACACATGCACTCATATGTTCATCACAGCATTATTCACAACAACAAAGACATGGAATCCACCTAGGTGCCCATCAACAGTGCACTAGATAAAGAAAATTTGGTATGTGTACATCATGGAATACTATAAAGCTATAAAAAAATGAAATCACGTCCTTTGCAGCATCATGGATATAGCTAGAGGTCATAATCCTAAGAAAATAAACACAAGAACAGAAAACCAAATACCACATGTTCTCACTTTTAAGTGGAAGCTAAATATTGGATACACATGGATATAAAAATGGGAATAAAAGACACCATGGAATATAAGAGAGGAAAGTGTGGAGGAGGGTAAGCATTTAAAAACTAACTATTGGAAAATATGTTCACTACCTGTGTGATGAGTTCAATCATATGCCAACCCTCAGTATCATGCAACATGCCTTTGTAACATAGCTGAATGTATACCCTCTGAATCTAAAATAATTTTTTAAATAAATTAACTATCAAGCAATGAGAAGACATGAAGGAAAATTAAATGTATATTACTAAGTGAAAAATGCTAACCTGAAAAGGCTACATACTGTATGATTTCAACTATGTGATATTCTGGAAAAGATAAAACTATGGAAACTGTAAAAAGTTTCCAAATGTTGCCAAGGTTTAGAGCAGGGAGGGAAAAAAAGGCAGAGCACAGAGCATTTTTAGGATAGTGAACTGTCATGTTTAATGATATTATAATGGTAAATACATGTCATTATACATTTGTCCAAACTCATGGAATGTAAAATATGAAAAGTGAACCCAAAATATATACTATGGACTCTGCATGATTGCGATGTGTCAATGCAGGTTCATCAATTGTAACAAATGCGCCACTCTCGTAAGAAATGTTAATAACAGGAGAGGCAATGCATTTGTGTGGCTGGGAGGGATATGGGAAATCTCCATACCTTCATCTTAATTTTGCTGTGAACCTAAAACTGCTCGTAAAGATAGTCTTATTTTTAAAAATTATAAATAGACTACATGGATTTAGATTAGAGAAAACCACGCTAGTTGAATAATGAGCCAGCATATAAAGTAAAAGAAACTTTCACCAACTTCTGAGGATAAATCATAAGTGGAAACAAATTAGTTTGGGAAAATATAAGGAAGCTAAAACTTCATCTCTTCAGAAGATACTTCTTTGTATATGAAACTAAAGTCATATTACTAGGGCTAAATCTTTTCATTGTTAAGGAGTCATCTAAACTGTCCTCTAACCTAAAAGCTCTCATTTAAAAAAATCTGTGTGGGTATGCAATGTCAGACAGACCTAGATTCAAAACAGAAATCTCTAATTTCCCAACTTGGACAAGTTACCTAACTGTACTGTGTCTCTTTTTTCCATCTGAAAATGAGAATAAAAGTTGTTAGCTTTCAATATTCTTGTATTTACCATGCCCAACACATGGCGAAGGCTTGGCAAATAGCAGTTCTGACACTCTACCAAGTCACAGAGAAAACATTATTTCTTTGGTCTAAAATTCACTGTCAAAGTTGTAGGGTAAACATTAGATAAGATTTATTCTTGAGAATAATAAATATAATTGAAAGTGAAAGGCTGCAATCTTGAATATGAAAATGATACATTACTGTGATGACTTGATGTGTGGTATCCTCAGACCAATATAACTATGGTCTCCATTTACATTTTTTTATATCTACAAAGTAAATAAAAAGTTTGTACAACCATTAGATATTTTGCTAATCCACCTAAAATCTTGTCAACCCTGAGAAATGAGATGCTCCTAGATCAGTTTTGGGGAATCCTCCTTCTATCTTCCAAAGTATATGAAAACCTATGGGCTAATCCTGAAAGGCTCCTTACACTGTGCCATTCTGGAACTGTGACAGCCAAAAGGGAAGGGGTAATGCAGATGTGTCATGACTGCTGAAGCTGGACAAAAAAACATCCTCACCTATTACAAACAGTACATTTTTAGACATCATTAAGTGCCCTCCAGGTTTCACACATTTCACAATAATCTTTAAAAATAATTGCTACCACTTGAGTAGTACTCTCAGAAAATTACAAAGCTGTGAATTTATTCTCCAGCTTTTAAAATTCCATCACCCATTTCCCTAAGGTAACAGGCTGCAATGTCTTAAATCTCTAAAAAGGAAGTCACATTTATATTATATATTACATTGATTTTTCCTCACTTCCTTAGTTAATTTTTTAGAAAGTAAGTATAGACTGTTAGTTCCTATTAATGAGTATATGATTAATAATTCTCTACTTCATCTGGATTTTTTTAATTGCCAAAATTGAGGTCAATGTTGAAAGAGATCCAGTGGTGAAGAGCATTATTATATTAATTTGCCACAAATTGTCTTTTTTATTACTTAATACAAAGAAAAGTACTGTTTTCCTAAAATTTTGAGATTACAAGTTTCCTTTTCAAAAGTAAATTTTAACTGAGTATTCAGTTTTCAAATTTATAATAGAAGCACTTGCTAGAGTTTTTTTTAATAGTGTGTACATATTGGCTAATTAAGGCTTTGTTTGATACGAAACCTATATAAGATTCAGCAATACTATTAGAAACTTGCATCCCCCAAATCTGAAAATTTCTCTTGATTTTTTTTCTTTCATCAGGCATCCAAGTATAAATCTAGCAAAAGTAAGTAAGGCCAAGCTTTGGAAAAACATTAACTCTCTATTTGGCTCTTGTCCTCTTTTGCCTACAACAGATTGTCAAGTAAATAATTTGTGAGTTCCACATGTCACTGGGAAAGCCTGGAGTGATATTTATCCCAAAACTTTATGAAGATATGTCAGAACCTAGTTTGTCAGCAAGTATCTGTTCTCCCTCTTCTTCACTTTATGTATTAGCCCATTCTCACATTGCTAATAAAGACATACCTGAGACCAGGTAATTTATACAGCATTCACTAATACTTTATGTATTCACTAATACTTTATGTATTAGCCCATTCTCACATTGCTAATAAAGACATACCTGAGACCAGGTAATTTACACAGCAAGGAGGTTTAATTGACTGACAGTTTCACAGGGCTTGGAAGGCCTCAGGAAACTTACAATCATGGCATAAGGGAAAGCAAACATGTCCTTTTTCACATGGTGGCAGCAAGAAGTGCTGAGCAAAGTGTGGGAAAGCCCCTTATTAAACTATCAGATCTTGTGAGAACTCATTCACTATCACAAGAACAGTATGGAGGTAACCACTCCCATGATTCAACTACCTCCCACCAGGCTCCTCCCACAACACATGGGGATTATGAGAACTACAATTCAAGATGAGATTTGAGTGAGGACACAGACAAACCATATCATTCTGCCCCTGGCTCCTCCCAAATCTCATGTCCTCACATTTCAAAATGAATCATGCCTTCCCCACAGTCCCCCAAAGTCTTAACTCATTTCAACCTTAACTGAAACGTCCACAAAGTCTCATCTGAGACAAGGCAAGTCTCTTCCATGAAGGAGCCTGGAAAATCAAAAGCAGGTTAGTTACTTCCTAGATACAATGAGGGTACAAGTATTGGGTAAATACACCCATTACAAATGGGAGACATTGGCCAAAAGAAAGGGGCTACAAACCCCATGCAAGTCCAAAATCCAGCAAAGAAGTCAAATCTTAAAGGTCTGAAATGATCTCCTTTGACACCATGTCTCACATCCAGGTCATGCTGATGCAAGAGGTGGGCTCCCATGGCCTTGGATAACTCTGCCTCTGTTGCTTTGCAAGGTACAGCACCTCTCCTAGCTGCTTTCACTGGCTGGTGTTGAGTGCCTGCAGCTTTTCCAGGTGCACAATGCAATCTGTCAGTAGGTCTACTATTCTGGGGTCTGGAGGATATGGGGTTTTTCAGTTGTGCATTCACTAGGGCACTGCCAGTGCTCCATTAGGCCGTGCCCCAGTGGGGACTTTGTGTGGAGGCTCCAACCCCACATTTTCCCTCCACACTACCCTAGCAGAGGTTCTCCATAAGGGCTCTGTCCCTGTAGTATACTTCTACCTGGGCATCCAGGCATTTCCATACATCCTCTGAAATCTAGTCAGAGGTTTCCCAACCTCAGTTCTTGACTTCTGTGCACCCACAGGCCCAATACCAAAGGCTTGGGATGGCAACCTCTGAAGTAATGGCCTGAGGTGCATCTTGGCCCCTCTTAGCCACAGCTGGAGCTGAAATAGTTGGGATACAGGGAGCCAAGTTTCTAGGATGCATATAGCAAGGAGGGGGCCCTGGCCTGGCCCATAAAACCATTTTTTACTCCTAGGCCCCCAGGCCTGTGATGGGAGGGGCTGCTGCAAAGGTCTGACATGTCCTGGAGACATTTTCCCTAATTTCTTTGTGCTTAGCATTTGGCTACACATTACCCGTGCAAATTTCTGCAACAGGCTTGAATTTCTCCCATAAGATGTCTTTTTCTTTTTTATAGCATCATCATGCTGCAAATTTTTCAAACTTTTATGTTCTGCTTCCTCTTGAATGCCTTTCCACTTAGAAATTAATTCTGCCAGGTACCCTAAATGATGTTTCTCAAGTTCAAAGTTCCACAGATCTCTAGGGCAGGGGCAAAATGCCACCACTCTCTTTGTATAGCAAGAGTGACCTTTGCTCTAGTTTTCAACAAGTTGCTCATCTCCATCTGAAACCACCACCTCAGCCTGGACCTTATTGTGCATTTCAATATCAGCATTTTGGTCAAAGCCAAGTCTCTAGGAAGTTCCAAACTTTCCCATATCTTCATATCTTCTGAGCCCTCCAAGTCTCTAGGAAGTTCTAAACTTTCACACACTTTCCTATCTTCTTCTGAGCCCTCCAAACTGTTCTGACCTCTGCCTATTACCTAGTTCCAAAGTTGCTTCTACATTTTCAGGCACTGTTTTTTAGCAGCGCCTCACTACCTGGTATCAATTTACTGTATTAGTCCGTTCCCACACTACTAATAAAGACATACCCTGAACTGGGTAATTTATAAAGGAAAGAGGTTTAATTGACTTGTAGTTCTGCAGGGCTGGGGAGGCCTCAGGAAACTTACAATCATGGCAGAAGGGGAAGCACACACGTCCTTCTTCACCTGGTGGCAGCAAGAAGTGCTGAGCAAAAGTGGGGATAAGCTCCTTATAAAAGCATCAGATCTCGTGAGAACTTACTATCATGAGAACAGCATGGAGGTAACTGCCCCCCCATGGATTCAATTACCTCCCACTGAGTCCCTCCTATGACACATGGGGATTATGGGAACTACAATTCACGATGGGATTTGTGTGGGGACACAGCCAAATCATATTACTTTAGAAAAATAAAACCTCTTTCTACATGAGCATTCAATCACTCAGAACAAAAGTACATTTTCCTACCCTCCTGGTAGGTATTTGGGTACATGTAACAAAGGTCTGGACAAAGGATGCAAGCAGAACCATCATATGTGACTTCCAGAGTGAAAGAGGAGTATGTCTTTTCTTTCCTCCTTGTACCCTCATATATTGAAATGTGGTAAGATGCCTAGACCTTGCATAGCCATCTTAGTCCATGCAGTGATGACTAGAATATAGGCTAACCATGTGCCTGTTAATTAAGTTAATAGATACACTTATGTAACATGGAAAAGTGAATGGTTAGCAAGATAATGTAAAGCAGACACTTATTTCTCAGTTTCTCTAACAGATCTTGTGAATATGTTTATATGGGGGAATATTAAAAGATTGAAACACTTGTTTCAAATCTACTTTTCAAATCATGTTGTTGGACAATATGACAGGCAATCAGACAAATATTTACTCAGAAATGAGATATCTAAGTAATGCCTATTTTCTTCATCCAAAAGAATCTTTTATCCACATAGAGAGATTGTAATATATTAAGATAGTAATCTTAAATATAATTCCACATAAGCTCATGATACTCACATTGGTACCAAATGCAGCTGCCAATATTCCTGAGATCCAAAACTTTCTGGATATCTCTCCTTTTCAATCCATCAAACAATACTTCATGAGAGTTCAAATAATTAGTGCCTATATTTTCTTGAAATTATGTAGAATACTGATAAAAGATATGAGAAATATGATGAAAGGGAACTGAAAAAACACAGCAGAGAATCCAGAGTTACATCTCATGGAAAAAATAAAACTTTAAAAATGGTCATGGGAAGTCGTTTCCAAGATGGCCCAATAGGAACAGCTCCAGTCTGCAGCTCCCAGCAAGATCAACATAGAAGATCACAGAAGTGATTTCTGCATTTCCAACTGAGGTACCTGGTTTGTGTCATTGGGATTGGTTGGACAGTGGGTGCAGCTCAAGGAGGGCAAGCTGAAGCAGGGTGGGGCATTGCCTCACCAGGGAAGTGCAAGGGGTTGGGGGATTTCCCTTTCCTAGCCAAGGGAAGCTGGGACAGACTGTACCTGGAGAAACGGTACACTCCTGACCAAATACTGCACTTTTCCCACAGTCTTAGCAACCGGCAGACCAGGAGATACCCTCCCATGCCTGGCTCAGTGGGTCCCACACCCACAGAGCCTTGCTCACTGCTAGCACAGCAGTCTGAGATCAACCTGGGACACAAGAGCTTGGCAGGGGGAGGGGCATTCACCATTGCTGAGGCTAGAGTAGCTCACAGTGTAAACAAAGAGGCTGGGAAGCACAAACTGGGCGGAGCACACCGCAGCTCACCAAGGCCTACTGCCTCTATAGATTCCACCTCTGGGGTCAGGGCATAGTAGAACAGAAGGCAGCAGACAGCCTCTGCAGACTTAAACGTCCCTGTCTGACAGATCTGAAGAAAGCAGTGGTTCTCTCAGCATGGCGTTCAAGCTCCAAGAAAAGACAGACTGCCTCCTCAAGCAGGTCCCTGACCCCCATGTAGCCTGACTAGGAAAGACCTCCCAGTAGGGGCCGACAGAAACCTGAAACAGGCGGGTGCCCCTCTGGGATGAAGCTTCCAGAAGAAGGATCAGGCAGCAATCTTTGCTGTTCTGCAGCCTCTGCTGGTGATACCCAGGCAAAAAGGGTCTGGAGAGGACCTCCAGCAAACTCCAACAGACCTGCAGCTGAAAGGTCTGACTGCTAGAAGGAAAACTAACAAACAAAAGGGAATAGCATCAACATCAACAAAAAGGATATCCACACCAAAACCTCATCTGTAGGTCACCAACACCAACATCAAAGACCAAAGTAGATAAAACCACAAAGTTGGGGAGAACCCAGAGCAGAAAAGCTGAAAATCCAAAAAACAGAGCACCTCTTCTCCAAAGGATTACAGCTCCTCACCAGCAAGGGAACAAAACTGGACACAGAATGAGTTTGATGAGTTGACAGAAGTAGACAATAGAAGGTCAGTAATAACAAACTTCTCTGAGCTAAAGAAGCATGTTCTAACCCATCCCAAGGAAGCTAAAAACTTTGAAAAAAGGTTAGATGAATGGCTAACTAGAATAAAAAATGTAGAGAAGACCTTAAATTACCTGGAGGAGCTGAAAAACACAGCATGAGAACTTCGTGATGCATGCACAAGCTTCAGTAGCCAATTTGATCAAGTGGGAGAAAGGATATTAGTGATGGAGGTCAAATTAATGAAATAAACTGAGAAGACAAGATTAGAGAAAAAAGAGTGAAAGGACATGAACAAAGCCTCCAAAAAATATGGGACTATGTGAAAAGACAAAATATAGGTTTGACTGCTGTACTGGAAAGTGACAGGGAGAATGGAACCAAGTTAGAAAACACACTTCAGGATATTATCCAGGAGAACTTCCATAACCTAGCAAGGCAGACCAATATTCAAATTCAGGAAATACAGAGAACACGAGAAAGATACTCCTTGAGAAGAGCAATCCCAAGACACATAATTGTCAGATTCACCAAGGTTGAAATGAAGGAAAAAATATTAAGGGCAGCCAGAAAGAAAGGTCAGGTTACCCACAAAGGGAAGCCCATCAGACTAACAGCAGATCTCTCGACAGAAACCCTACAAGCCAGACGAGAGTGGGGACCAATATTCAACATTCTTAAAGAAAAGAATTTTCAACCCAGAATCTCATATCCAGCCAAACTAAGCTTCATAAATGAAGGAGTAATAGACAAGCAAATGCTGAGAGATTTTGTCACCACCAGGCCTGCCTTACAGGAAGTTCCTGGAAAGCAACAACTGGTACCAGCCACTGCAAAACCATGCCAAATGGTAAAGACCATCGATGCTATGAAGAAACTGCATCAATTAATGGGCAAAATAACCAGCTAACATCATAATGACAGGATCTAATTCACACATAACAATATTAACCTTAAATGTAAATGGGCTAAACGCTCCAATTAAAAGACACAGACTAGCAAATTGAATAAAGAGTCAAGACCCATTGGTGTGCTGTATTCAGGAGACCCATCTCACATACAAAGACGCGCATAGGCTCAAAATAAAGGAGTGGAGGAAGATCTACTAAGCAAATGGAAAGCAAAGAAAAAAGCAGGGGTTGCAATCCTAGTCTCTGATAAAACAGACATTAAACCAACAAAGATCAAGAGAGACAAAGAGGGCCACTACATAATGGTAAAGGGATCAATTCAACAAGAAGAGCTAAGTATCTTAAATATATATGCACCCAATACAGGAGCACTCAGATTCATAAAACAAGTCCTCAGAGACCTACAAAGAGACTTAGACTCCTACACAATAATAATGGGAGAGTTTAACACCACATTGTCAATATTAGACAGAACAACGAGACAGAAGGTTAACAAGGATATCCAGACTTGAACTCAGCTCTGGACCAGGCAGACCTAATACACATCTGCAGAACTCTCCACCCCAAATCAACAGAACATACCTTCTTCTCATCACCATATCACACTTATTCTAAAACTGACCACATAATTGGTAGTAAAACACTCCTCAGCAAATGTAAAACAACAGAAATCAAAACAAACTCTCTCTCAGACCACAGTGCAAGCAAATTAGAACTCAGGATTAAGAAACTCACTCAAAATCGCACAACTACATGGAAACTGAACAACCTGCTCCTGAATGACTACTGGGTAAATAATGAAATGAAAGCAGAAACAAAGACGTTCTTTGAAACCAATGAGAACAGAGACACAACATACCAGAATCTCTGGGACATATTTAAAGCAGTGTGTAGAGGGAAATTTATAGCACTAAAAGCCCACAAGAGAAAGGAGAAAAGATCTAAAATTGACACCCTAACATCACAATTAAAAGAACTAGAGAAGCAAGAGCAAACAAATTCAAAAGCTAGCAGAAGGCAAGAAATAACTAAGATCAGAGCAGAACTGAAGGAGATAGAGACACAAAAAAACCCTTCAAAAAATGAATGAATCCAGGAGCGGGTTTTATGAAAAGATCAAAAAAATTGATAGACCACTAGCAAGACTAATAAAGAAGAAAAGAGAGAAGAATCAAATAGATGCAATAAAAAATGATAAAAGGGATATCACCACCAATCCCACAGAAATACAAACTACCATCAGAGAATACTATAAACATCTCTATGCAAATAAACTAGAAAATCTAGAAGAAATGGATAAATTCCTGGACACATACACCCACCCAAGACTCAACCAGGAAGAAGTTGAATCTATGAATAGACCAAAACAGGTTCTGAAATTGAGGCAATAATAGCCTACCAACCAAAAAAAAGCCCAGAACCAGATGGATTCACAGCCAAATTCTACCAGAGGTAGAAAGAGGGGCTGGTACCATTCCTTCTGAAACTATTCCAATCAATAGAAAAAAAGAGAATCCTCTCTAACTCATTTTATGAGACTAGCATCATCCTGATACCAACACCTGGAAGAGACACACAAAAAAAATAAAATTTCAGGCCAATATCCTTGATGAACATCAATGTGAAAATCCTCAATAAAATACTGGCAAACCAAATCCAATAGCACATCAAAAAGCTTATCCACCACAATCAAGTAGGCTTAATCCCTGGGAAGCAAGGCTGGTTCAACATATACAAATCAATAAACGTGATCCATCACATAAACAGAACCAATGACAAAAACTACATGATTATCTCAACAGATACAGAAAAGGCCTTTGACAAAATTCAGCAATGCTTCATGCTAGAAACTCTCAATAAACTAGGTATTGATGGAACATATCTCAAAATAATAAGAGCTATTTATGACAAACCCATGCCAATATCATACTGAATGGATAAAAACTGGAAGCATTCCATTTGAAAACTGGCACAAAGATGCCCTCTCTCACCACTCCTATTTAGCATAGTATTGGAAGTTCTGGCTACAGCAATCAGGCAAGAGAAAGAAAGAAAGAGTATTCATCTAGGAAAAAGAGGAAGTCAAGTTGTCTCTGTTTGCAGATGACATGATTGTATATTTAGAAAACCCCATCATCTCAGCCCCAAATCTCCTTAAGCTGATAAGCAACTTCAGCAAAGTCTCAGGATACAAAATCAATGTGCAAAAATCACAAGCATTCCTATGCACCAATAATAGAAAAACAGAGCCAAATCATGAGTGAACTCCCATTCACAATTACTACAAAGAGAATAAAATACCTAGGAATCAAACTTACAAGGGATGTGAAGGACCTCTTCAAAAAGAACTACAAACCACTGCTCAATGAAATAAAAGAGTACACAAACAAATGGAAGAACATTCCTTGCTCATGGGTAGGAAGAATCAATATTGTGAGAATGGCCATACTGCCCAAGGTAATTTATAGATTCATTGCTATGCCCCTCAAGCTACCAATGACTTTCTTCACAGAATTGGAAAAAAATACTTTAAAGTTCATATGGAACCAAAAAAGAGCCTGCATTGCCAAGACAATCCTAAGCAAAAGGAACAAAGCTGGAGGCATCATGCTACCTGACTTCAAGCTATACTACAAGGCTACAGTAACCAAAACAGCATGGTACTGGTACCAAAACAGAGATATAGACCAATGGAACAGAACAGAGGCCTCAGAAATAACACCACACATCTACAACCATCTGATCCTTGACAAACCTGACAAAAACAAGCAATGGGGAAAGGATTCCCTATTTAATAAATGGTGCTGGGGAAACTGGCTAGCCATATGCAGAAAGCTGAAACTGGATCCCTTCCTTACACTGTATACAAAAATTAACTCAAGATGAATTAAAGACAAATGTAACACCTAACACCATAAATACCCTAGAAAAAAACCTAGGCAATACCATTCAGGACATAAGCATGGACAAAGATTTCATGACTAAAACAAAAGGAATGGCAACAAAAGCCAAAATTGACAAATGGATCTAATTAAACTAAAGTGTTTCTGCACAGCAAAATAAACTATCATCAGAGTGAATAGGCAACCTACAGAATGGGAGAAAATTTTGCAATCTACTCATCTGACAAAGGGCTAATATCCAGAATCTACAAAGAACTTAAACAAATTTACAAGAAAAAAAAAAACCATCAAAAAGTGGGTGAAGGATATAAACAGACACTTCTCAAACGAAGACATTTATGCAGCCAACAAACATATGAAAAAAAGCTCATCATCATTGGCCATCAGAGAAATGCAAATCAAAACCACAATGAGATACCATCTCAAGCCAGTTAGAATGGCAATCATTAAAAAGTCAGGAAACAACACATGCTGGAGAGGATGTGGAGAAATAAGAACACTTTTAAACTTTTGGTGGGAGTGTAAATTAGTTCAACTATTGTGGAAGACAGTGTGGCAATTCATCAAAGATCTAGAACTAGAAAAACCATTTGACCCAGCAACACCATTACTGGGTATATACTCAAAGGATTATAAATCATGCTACTATAAAGACACAGGAACACATATGTTTATTGTGGCACTATTCACAATAGCAAAGACTTGGAACCAACCCAAATGTCCATCAATTAAAGACTGGATTAAGAAAATGTGGCACATATACACCATGGAATTCTATGCAGCCATAAAAAAGGATGAGTTCATGTCCTTTGCAGGGACATAGATGAAGCTGGAAGCCATCATTCTAAGCAAACTATCACAAGGACAGAAAATGAAACACAACATGTTCTCACTCATAGGTGGGAGTTAAACAATGAGAACACATGGACACAGGACAAGGAACATCATACACTAGGGCCTGGCCTGCCCCCAGATGGGGGGCTGGGGGAGGGATAGCATTAGGAGAAATACCTAATGTAAATGACGAGTTGATGGGTGCAGCAAACCAACATGGCACATATATATCTATGTAACAAACCTGCACGTTGTGCACATGTACCCTAGAACTTAAAGTATAATTTTTAAAAATGGTCATAATATATGTATTTGAATCATAAGAGTATAAAGGGTTGTTCATTATCACTTAACCTCAATGTTACCTAATGACATAGATAGCATTTATCTCTCCACCATCTCACTGAATGGAATACCATTCACAGAGATAAGAGCAAAAGGCTATCCTGTCCTCATTGTCTGGAATATTGTATCCAGAACAGTCTGAAATATACTTTTCAAAAATGATTCATCCTTTAATGAGTAAATTAATCAGAGGAAAAGTCATGGAACAACCAGAATTTTTTTTATTCCAAATACCTTACACAAATGCCTGCAATACAGTCAGTTTTCATTCATTATTTGTAGAAAGGTTGAGTTACAGAGCCAAAGAAGCAAGTGCCAAAGAATCTCAAGTGCACAGATGTGGGTCAGTCAAAAGTTTATGTAAGAGCTGTCCATGAAAGTATATTTGTCAAATAAGCAAGAATCAAAGTTAAGAGTCAGGAACATGATCGTTAACAATGTCTTATACTATGCACTACTTCATTTATCCCTGCAATTGCTCCATCAACTCATACTCTCATTCCCATTTCAAAGATGAGAAAACTGAACCATCGAAGGGTTATTATGAATTTGCCCAGCCTCACACAGGTTGTCAGAATTGCAATCCCTGTGATACTGTGTTGGGGCTCAGAAACCAGTACCCCCAAAAAAGGCATTTTTGTTACTGGGAGAGCAGATATCCAGTTCTTGTCTAACTTGTGTCAGATGTTTGAACAAAAGCGACTCTGTCTTGAATAGGGGCTGGGTAGTATGGGGCTAGGACCTGCTGGGCAACATTCCCAAGAGGTTAGGCATTCTTAGTCACAGGATGAAACAGGAGGTTGCAGGACTGGTATCACAAAATACAGGTCATAAAGACCCTGCTGGTAAAATAGGAAGGGCAAAGAAACCAGCAAAAACCCACCAAAGCCAACGTGGCTACTAAAGTGACCTCTAGTCATGCTCACTGCTCATTATATGTCACTTATAATGCATCAGCATGCTAAAGACACTCCCATCAGCCCATGACAGTTTACAAATGCCACAGCAATATTGGGAAGTTACCCTATATAGTCTAAAAGCGGGAGGAACCCTCAGTTCCAGGAATTGCCCACCCCTTTCCTGGAAAACTCATAAATAATCCCCCCCTTGTTTACCATATGATAAATAACCATAAAAAAATAGCCAACCAGCAGCCCGGAGGGATTATGGAGTAGCCATTCTTTTGTTCCTTTGCTTCTCTAATAAATTTGCTTTCATTTCATTCTATTGACTTGCCCCAAATTCGTTCTTGTGCAAGATCCAATATCCCTCTCTTGGGGTCTGGATTGGGGCCCCTTTCTGGTAACACTTGAAAGAAAAAAATTCAACTAAGACACAGGACAAAGATAGCAGATAATTTTATTGAATAGAAATATCATTTAAAGAGCTTCTTGTAGAAAAAAGGAGATGTGCCCCCAAGGGAGGAGCAGGATGATCCTGTAGGAAAACAGCACCAAGTGACCTGTGCAGGGAGTTTAATCACGTCAAACTTTCTTCAAATTCCTTCTTCTGTCTCAAGTCTCCACCCTTTCCTTTGTCTAATTTTTCCTGCTTCAGCCTTAAATCCCTGCCTTTGCCTCACCTAGGCTTGTGGAACCCTAATTTACTGTTGGTTAATGTGCATGTGCAGGGCTGGTGATCAACAGAATTCCTGCCTGATGGTGGCCCTGCTCATTACCCCCACCCCATGAAGGTTATGTGGCAGTCAAATCTATACCTAGTGTGCTTGGGTATCTCTTTGAAATTGTCTTATCTGCTCTAATCTATATTTATGGTGTCAGGGTTTTCTTAGGAATGTCCCTTTTGCCCTTTTTATAAGCATGTAGCTAGAGATATTCTGACATTTTAACAGTAGAATGAATGATTACTGGGGCATCTTAAGAGGTGTTCTGGGCCGGGCGTGGTGGCTCACGCTTGTAATCCCAGCACTTTGGGAGGCCGAGGCAGGTGGATCACGAGGTCAGGAGATGGAGACCACGGTGAAACCCCCTCTCTACTAAAAATACGAAAAAATTAGCCAGGTGTGGTGGTGGGCGCCTGTAGTCCCAGCTACTCGGAGGCTGAGGCAGGAGAATGGCGTGAACCCAGGAGGCGGAGCTTGCAGTGAGCCGAGATCGTGCCACTGCACTCCAGCCTGGGCGACACAGCCAGACTCCGTCTCAAAAAAACAAAAAAAAAAAGAGGTGTTCTGGGGGATTTCTTTCTTCCTGTGTACCTCCTTTCCTTCTTACCCACATTTGACTAAGTGCTTACTCACTCCAGCAAAACTTTCATATGCAAATTTTGGGTGGTCCCTCTGGAATGAGCCTTCCCAGACTTTTCCTTTCTCAGGGGCTCCCCTTGCCTACTCATGTCTTGCTATTTTAGCAATTTCTTCACTTTGATTGAAATAGAAATGAAATACCTACCTTCTCCAGGTCTCTCTGACCTCCTCCCACCCCCATGGTTTCTCCTATATTGTTGAAGTTCATTTATCTGCCTAATATCCAAACCAACCAAAGGAGAACAATTGTTTTTTCTTTCCCTTATCTCATTATCAATTGCAGAAAAGACCAAGACTACAGCCACAGCTGAACAGCCTCTTTTACAAGTATAATGACTATCTCAAGAATCATTTAAATTCCAAAGAGAACTATTTGCAAGTTAATCTCTGATTCTGGATTCATTCATTCTCCCTAGTAATCCCCTCAACACTCCTATTTTACCCATAACCTATTTTACCAGGATTCAAGCCCTATTGTTTCTATAACTTCAAGATGGTATATAAGCTTATCTACCTCATTAGGAAGTTAAGCCTTCATTGTGAAGTCTTCCACATATATATGTTAAATAAATTTTTATGCCTTTTACCCTACTAATCAATCTACTTCATGTCAGTGATTTTTCAGTGAGCCTTTAGACAGCCAAGAGACTGAA
Organism: Symphalangus syndactylus; assembly: GCF_028878055.3. NCBI lineage: Eukaryota > Metazoa > Chordata > Mammalia > Primates > Hylobatidae > Symphalangus > Symphalangus syndactylus. The sequence goes on from NC_072426.2 coordinate 32,190,195, forward strand.
TCATAGTAACAACAAAAGCAAGAGCAAGTTAACAAGGTAGACACAAATTTGCAAAGATCAAGTCAATTCTTTAGTGATTTTTGACATAACTAATAAAAATGCCAAAGACCCATTGTTTAAATTCTGAAAAATTTGTCACTGCACTTCCAGACTAGACTATGCTCTTCCAGACTGAACTAACAATAGATTTGAAAAACTTATAACTAAGCATATGTCAGCAATGTCTTCACTCTGGTTGAAATAGAAATAAATTACCTTCTAAGCAATGTTCAAAATATTCAAATTAGTTTAATGAGTTGCAATGAAATCCCTTTAAAATGGATTAAAGCACAATTCAGACAAGCTTATTACTTGCTTAGCAACGTAACAATTGTTGGCTGATTTAATAAGAAGTACTGTACTGTATTTCCCTTGTATTTATTTACTGACATAGGACATAAGAAGGAATTACTTAGGCAGATACCAAGGGTATGGGAGTCCTCATTAAGGCTTTTACTTTTAACAAAAAGCAGCCCCAAATCATTTTCTAGCAAACAGTATTTTCTAGCAAACTGGGAGCTTGCACAGGTGAATGCCAGCAGGAACTAAGGACTAGACATTTTCAAAATGGCGGCTCTATCTTCCCTTCTCTGCCAGCCATGTGTATTATAAAAAACAGACAAGATAGTGCTGATCAACTAGAAAGCCCCATTGGCATAAGAGGATTAGGGTGAGGCAACAAGCCTTCCCTGAGTGCTATGTGAATGTCATACCTGATTGACCCAATCTGCGAGCCTTACATAAATCAGACACAGCCTCCTCAAACTGGACTATAAAACTCAGTGCATTCATTGCCAGTTGGTCCTCTCTCTGCTCAGAGATCCCTTCCTCTAGAGAAGAAGCTGTTTCTCTTTCTCTTCTCTTCTACCGATTAAACCTCTGCTCCTAAACTCCTCGTGTGTGTCTGTGTCCTAAATTTTCCTGGTGCATGACAATGAACCCAGTTTTATACTCCAAACAGCATAGCCGCTTCATAATGGGGGTTTGTCCGGGATACTAAGGTACAACATTCATTGAAATGGTGAGTAGAGGAGCGGACTCCAACACTGTCCTTTCATTCGAGGCTCTTGGCCTCCATTTTAGACCTTTCACTGAGGACTTAGCTGTTGCATGGGACTGGAAGAAGTCCTGGGGCAACTCAGGATTTCTGGCCAGGGCCACTCCCAGGTGTGTTATCCAAAGGCTTCTGAACTGACTCCAGCCTCCAACCACCCCGACAGAGTGTTGGCAACAAGATCTCCAACTTTTCTATCACAATTTCCTCCTTTCCAGTCCATGACCATTATATCTCATATCCTCTCTGTGTGGATAAGATGTACGGGAAATTTTACAGTTCAGGAAAGTAATCTTGTTTAGCAACATCAGGGAATGTCATAGTAACTGGGAATATAACTAAAGGGAAGTTGTGTTTGTGATTTCCTAGGAACAGATGGTTCTCCTTCCGCCCACTAGTGAGCATCTCTGTCTCTCTCAGCCCTTGGTCTGGAGAGCATATGGCATTTCCAGGTCTCTCTCTGCCCTTGGTCTGGAGAGCACATGGTGTCTCACGGCCAAGAAGTCCACCTAGTGGAACAGGGATCCTCTCCGAGAGGCACATTTTTGGTCCTTTACCAAAACACCCTAGCTTTCCAATTCCCTTCTCTTTCTGGCCCTCTCTACCAGAAACCAGGCTTTATGCTGCTTCTGTAAATGGGAAAATTCTACCTTCAACAACTAGGAGTAAAATATCCTCCAAAGCCAAATCTTAGTCTTGATACTGTCCCATCAGCAGGAAAATAGTCATTCAGTCCCTATGTTCTTTTAAGGCACCTATTCTGCCCCCAGTTAAGAGTGATATTTAATTACTATGGTGATTTTAGTTCTGAAGTTAATAGGAACCATTCTCTAAGGGTAAACACTTCAGCTCAAGCCATAATAGCAGGCTATAGAATTCAATCTAGCACTCCTCCTTCATTAAAGAGGCCTTGCCCAACTATTATATAGTTTTTCTTGAGATCTATTTTTTGGGGAGCGAGGCAGGTCACACAAGTCTAGGAAGTCAAAGGAGAATCACAGGCAGAGAACTAGAGCCACTTGCACGAGCGTGATTAACCCCAATCACTTAGTTCCTCTGGTTCCATGGCTGGGGGTTATCCCTGAAACCATGGGTGGCATGTTCAACAAGGTGCCAGGACCCAGGAACCACAGAGGCAAAATAGCAAGGGGGATGCCCCCACTGTCTTCCTCTTTAAACTGGGCCACACCAAAAGGAAGGAGACTAAAGGGACTCATTTTTCTTGCTTTTCTTTCTAGATAGGTACCATCTTCAGCCTGTACTCCCCTGGAGTGCATTACGAAGCACAAGGACTCCTCTGACCCTGAGATTTTAAAGAAAAAAGTGGCTCATTTTCTTTTGCACAAGGGCATAGCCTTTTTCCTAGACCTTTGCAAGCATTACAAAATCAACCCAGGCCTTTTAGCAATCATATCAGGCAGGCCCAAAGAGAACAATTCCCCAAAAATTAGAAAAGCAACTTCCAGGGGAACCATCTGAGACAGCTATTGGGTGTCCCAGCCCTTCAAGCCCCTCATATCTGGAGCCACCTCAAACCACACCACCAGCTCTTCTGCCTCCACCATATCAAAAATTTCCCACTCCCCTACCTTTGCTCTTACCCCTATGGGAAATTCCCAATGGAGGTGATGCCACTAGGGTTCAAGTTCCCTTCTCATTGCAGGTCCTTAGGCAAATAAAAGGAGGCTTAGTCTGATTTTCTGAAGATCTTGATAGGTATAAGAAGCTTTCCAAAATTTAACTCAGGTGTTTGACCTCTCATGAAGGGATGTTATGTTGTTTCTAAGCTAAATCCTAACTGCAGCTGAAAAGCAGGCAGCACAGAAATTCAGAGGTGAGCAATATGTCTCCTATAATAGGCCTGAAAGGGAAAAAGAAAATGAGGAAGGGGAACAAATAAGAAAAACACCATTCCCAATAGGAAGAGAGGCAGTACCTCTTGACGACCCTAAATGGTGCCCCCAGACTTTTCTATGGTGGTTTTCCTTCTTTCAAGGTTTACAATGGCTTCTCTTTTTTTATAATGTTACTCCAAACTAGGAAAAGTGAATTTCCCAAACCTTAAAATGCTTGGCTTAGAGTTGAGCTAGGGGGAAGGGAACCCAGAAGCCTGACATGCTGGCAAAAAGGTAAAAGGTTTGTTGTTGTTGTTGTTCTTGTTGTTTTAACTAGTCAAGTTTTGGCTTCTCTCTACCCATGCAAACTGGAAAAAGGGATAATAAGGATCATTGTTTGTATTCTCTGTAAAATTTTAATAAAAAAAGATTTGTGAGGTTGGTCTTAAGCTTAGCCAGTCTGGTGTGCTTCATGTGTCTTTCTGTATGGTTCTGTCAAAAGAAGGAGTACCTTAGATTAGGATGCAGGCCCAGGACCCCATAGGCCTGCTGTTCAGGCCAGCCCAAAAAATGGCCAGTAACAAACATGGCTATAGGCCTCCATCTTGTTTCATGTCCTTGGCAACATGACCTGTAACCACATGGCAATACTTTGTTTTAGTCTCTACCATTTTACAATGGTTGCCATCTCCTTATGCTAAGTCAGTTCCTGAATAGGGGCCACAAAATCAGGTAAGCTAGTTTGTTGATCTGGATGGTGTCAGCTGTTCCATTAAGGGCAAGGTTTACAAAATATCTTAAGCACTGATCTTGAGAGCAGTTTAAGGAGTGTTAAAATTTTATAGCATCCAGCTGCATGACTCCTAAACCATGGTGTCCAATCTTGTGGCTAGTTACTTGGTCTGGTCCCCAGGCAAGAGGGAAATATATCTTAAGAAGGGGCTGTTATCATCTTTGTTTTGGACTACAAACTATAAACCAGGGTCCTCCCAAAGTTGGTTTGGCCTACACCCAGGGATAAGCAAGGACAGCTTGGGGGTTGGAAACAAAATGGAGCTGGTTGGGTTGGATCTCTTTCACTATAACTCAGTCATAATTTTGCAATGATGGTTTCAAAAGCTGCCTATCATCCCTTTGAAAATACCTCGTATACTCACTGTTAAGTCATAACCTAATTAAGGCTTGTTGGTTTCACCTGTGAGGTCACTTTTTGTAACGTTCAAAAGCTGAAAATCTTAACAGCTTGGTGTGGCTAAAGTTGAGTAACAAGGGATTTAAAACGATTTTCTTAAAGAGTGCTCAGCTTAAAAGTGGACATTCAAGTTATAGGTATATTTAAAAGGCCCTTATGCTTTTCTCTTCTTGGATCTTGTTTTTTTCTGGAAAAAGGTGTTTTTATTTTTCTCAGTCAACTGAATTATTTTTTTCTTGCCACTCTTAATGCATGTGTGAGAGGGCCTAAGATAACTTCTGGTAGCATGGGACTCTTTGGGAAAAACAAAGGAGTCGCCACAGACCCCATTCTGGGGAAAAAAAAAAAAAAAACACCTCTGTTTTCCTCATGAAACCCCAGGAATTAAAAGGGGATCATTCCCTCTCAAAATCAAAGGCTCTTTTCTGTTTTGAATTGTGTTATCTAACGGTTTTGAGTTTTGGGGATAACAAGTTACCTCACATTAAGAGGGAGATTTGGTGTGTAAAAACTAGGTAGGAAATACATTTTATGGGATGGCTAATAGTAGTTATAAATCAGAGAAGCATGCTCTTGGCCACCTGAAAGATACGGAAACATCCCCACCCCCAACTGAGGGATAAGCCAACTGGCTTTAGGTTGCCTTGCAATGAAATACATGGTAGAAGCACTGACTGTCTTCTTCCATAGTATCTCCTTCCCTTTGGGGATCCAAAATCCTGTATAGAAAGGCACCCTTAATTTTGGGGACTCTGTCTTTGTCTTCAGCTGTGCTTACTTATTATGCCTTAGAAATGCATGCCTTCCTGGCCCTGTTCTTCCAAGGGCTCCACCCTGAAGCCAATAATCCCATTAAGAAACTGGCAAATGAAAAATCTTACAAATGCTGAATCTTCTGTTTGTGTCACTATATGTGTGTTGTGTGTAATGTCTATAAAAAGAGCTCTAATTGGCTTAAAGAAAAACAAGCACTTAAATCAAATATGTTTTCACTCAAGTGACTTTAATCTTTAAGAAATAAAAATAGTCTTAAGGATTATTGGTAAAATGCAAGTGCCATCAAAATGCAAATAGGTGGTCTAAATCATACAATTAGATACTAGCTTTGCTAAATGTGTTAAGATTGTATACGGCCTGCTTTACAGATAGGTAAGGCCTGGGACACATGGAGTTAGACGCTGGAAGGAGTCAGGCCTTATTGGTACTTCTGTCTGGGTCCTAGGCTCCACAGCTGGTACATAATTAAAATCACACACTAACCAGGTTTTTCACCAAACATATAAGTTGCTATGAGTTAACAGTGCAACATGTATTTGAGACCACTAAATAGTATTACATGCGAGGAGCATAATAACAGTAAGCTATGTCTTTTTAGTAAAAGAATATAAGAAAGCATGGGAATGTAAATTTTGCCCAGGGGACGAGGGATTATGTTAAATTTGATAAGAGAAAGCTAGAGGTTTAAGCAAGTTACAGAATGATTGTAAAAATTAATCTTGCAAAAATGTGTAAACATTAACTAAATTCAAAAGGATGTTATATGGTCTTTTCCATAAATTGAGCATTGAAATAAAAGCACAGCAAGGTCGTCCAAAAATGCTAATCTGCCCTTTATCAAAAGGGGTTATAAAGGTTTTGTAAAGATTTCACCTCATGGTCAAATTGGTAAGATTAGATGGAATCATCTATAGGGTTTCATTTAAACAAATTGGGGCATTAACATTAATAAACTAATACAAGGGTAAAATTTGGCTTTCAATAGGATTTTCATGTAATAGTGAAGGCTAGTAAAAGGTTTTTATCTTTTGAGTCATGATTTTGGTAAAATAAATAATTTATGGCAATATGGAATTCTATTTCATAAAATCAAGTGTTGTAAACCTCTAACATTTAACAAGTGCCCCAGAATCAAATTTTAAGTTTCAAAATTGTCTTTTCTAATGCCTCACTTTCTGGATGGTTCAGAGGGCCCCTGAAACATTCAGAGAAGAGGTGAACAGGATTATTTGACATGTTTAGTCACATGAGATTGCCAAAATGATATCCAATCTTCTTTAAGTTATATTTTGGTAAATAATTCTAATATATGTTCCAAAATTATATGGGATTTCTAAAATTCTAATGTCTGAATATATGCTCTCAATTATAATTAAGGGTGAAGTTATTGTAAGCCACAGAGATAACTAAACTTCTTTCTCAGTTATGTTTTCAACTGTAACTATCCTGGAAATGTTGTCATTCACAGACAATCGTTGTCTTGCTTTGTTCCTTCTCAAAAGATTGGTTATAATCAAGCTATAAGACTTTAACAGGGCTTAGCAAATGCGGGTTTTTAATAGCTTTGAAGATTGTATCATTGGAATAGAGAAACAATGTATGCAACTCACGAAAAACTGAAATGTTCACAAATGTCAAGCAAAACAAGAGTTAACTAAATGGACTGCACTCAGAAATTAAAGCAACCTTTTTGAATATTGCTTGAAATATTGCTGATCCTTGTTTTGTTTTTCAGAGTCAAGGAAACCTATTTTGAATTATTTACAGCCTTTAATAATTGAGTAAGGTATCCTCCTGTAAATAAAATTTGGAGCATATTTGTTTCTCTCTGCCTGGTTCCCCTGGAATTTGGAAGCTATCCGTGGTACTCTTAACTTACGGCAATATAGTTGTTTGCATCAGTCCAATAAGAGTCCATTTTTGTTTTTCAACAGGACACAATTGGAAAAACTGATTATTTTACAGAGGCTTTGACCGGAAGGATGCATTTCCCTTTAAGGAATCAAGCTTGATGTGCAGAGCCGATAAAAGCTTCATGGGGATAACTGGCCTCATACCTTGTCTACACAGTCTCTGCACAGAGTTTCTAACCTGTGGTCAGCAAGGAATTTCACTTCCTAACAGGTCCAGGAGCTCCAAGTTTATCTTGGAACATTAAGAGAAAAGGGTCACCCAACTCACAGGTATTTGAGGATAAAAACCCATGGTGGGGCTCGGCTTTAAAAGGTCTTATCTGAGATTCCTTGTGGAACAGAGTTCCATCAAGGCCAATCCAAAAGACCTATGTATAACCATTCTCGCTGCACTGTATGCAAATAATCAGACCAAGTATAAGACTCAAGTTTATTCTATGAACAACACAGTCCTGTCATAATTTGTTTTTTTTACCAAAAATGAGGACTAGAGAAAGTATTCTCCAAAACTTATTATACATTTGTCATTAAATCCTAGTCTCATTAATTGTTTTTAAGCTTTTTGCCTACATTTTAGACTAACTCTGCTTATTCCTGTGAATCAAGTAGTGATCTGCTGCAGCTTAGAAGAAACAAAAAGGGGTGGATAATGTAAAAATATGGATCAATATGCTAGTTCTAGGCAGTTAACCTGCAAATTCTGCCAGATAATAAAAAGAAGGGTGCCCATAACCCAGAGGTTTCTTTGGGAAAATAAAACCAAGAAACTTCATAGAGCCCCAGAGGAAATTCTATATCTTGGCAAGTAAAATTTTGATGGAAAAATCTACTATGTCACCCTTGCAAGACAGAGCATCCCTATTGCTATGGTATTTTGCTTAATTAGTATCCTTATAGCAGGGATAATAGCTACCAACAACAAGGAAGCATGCAAGTTTTACTATCACTGAGTTTGCTAGAAATTCTTACTGGGTTTGGTAATATTTCACACCCTAGCTATGCAAAGAAGGTTATAAAAGAAAGAGATTTTCTGTAAAAGTCATGACGGGATTGATAATCACAGGAAACATCTAGCCAAGGTTAACACTAAAGTTACTCTAGCCACCCAAATCCAAGGCCACTTATCCTAAAAGGGATGGTACTTTTATATTAACAATTCAGCAACATCTGATGGAGGCAGACCAGTGCTACAACCCATCAGAGTGGCTAACAGCAACCAAACTCCAAACAGTGCTGCAGACAGAACCACACGTGGACGCTCCTTTCTTCCAAGGACCCTTAGATTGACCCCAGGAGGAGCCCTAGATGATGTTCTCCACATGACACACCTTTTTAGCAGGAAGTAGCCAGAAAGAGTTATCGCCCAACACCCCCTAACGGCAGTTAGGGTTACCACTCCAGAGGAGCAAATGATATAGGAGTTAAGAAGGAATTACTTAGGCAGATAGCAAGGGTATGGGAGTCCTCAGTAAGGGTTTTTTTGTTTTGTTTTGTTTTAACATCAAGCAGCCCCAAATCATTTTCTAACAAGAGCAACCTGCAAGCTGGGAGCTTGCATGGGTGAATGCCGGCAGGAACTAAGGACTAGACATTTAAGGAACAGACAAGATGGCACCGATCAGCTAGAAAGCCCATTTGCATAAGAAGATTAGGGTGGGGCAACCAGCCTCCCCTGAGTGCTACCTAAATGTCATACTTGATCAAACCAATCTATGACCCCTATGTAAATCAGACACCACCTCCTCAAACTTGTCGCATTCACCACCAGCTGGTCCTCTCTCTGCTCAGAGACTCCTTCCTCTATAGAGGAAGATGTTCTTTTTTTTCTTCTACCTATTCAACCTCTGCTCCTAAACTCCTCGTGTGTGTCTGTGTCCTAAATTTTCCTGGGGCATGATGGCAAACCCCAGGTTTATACCCCAGACAAATGTAGCTGCTTCATTATCATGTTTGGAAGTGCCTCATTTGTAGTATACTTACAGAGTCAACATACCCTAGTGATTAAGATTACAATCAGATTATCTGGGTTTTAATCTTGGCTTCACTGTTATAGCAGGTATTAGTAGTCAGACATGAGCAGGGCAGGCAAACCCTCCACCCCCAACACCAGGAATGTCAAACAACTATCAAGTGATGACCAGGCGGTTGTTAAACTGTCTCAAATAATAATTGGTCACAGCCAGAACCAGAGAAAGGCATTCTCCCAACAGACAGAAAACACTTGAATCTGGTGATAAGCAGCTTCCCAATAAGATCAGTAGTAGGGAGAATGAGCTAGAATATGTGCACTAAGAGGCAAAATGGCAGAGTTGAACTGATATATAACCCTCCTCTAGGACGCACTCAACTGGTAAGAGAAAAACACCTCAATTGAGCATGTATACAACTTCAGCAAATGCTGCATATGCAGCCCCTCCCAAGCACTGGCAGGCCACTGTGCATCAGGACAGCCTACCCCAAGGGAAGAATTAGGGGAGATGGGACACAACCCCCTGGAAGTGTGCCAACATATAAAACCCTAAGTCAAAGGTCAAACCATGCATTTGAATCTCTCAAGTCACCCACTTGGCCCTCTTCTAAGTGTACTTTACTTCCTTTCATTCCTGCTCTGAAACTTCATAATAAATTTTCACTCCTCCTCTAAAACTTGCCTTGGTCTTTTCCTCTACCTTATGCCCCTCAGTCAAATTGTTTCTTCTGAGGAGGCAAGAATTGAGGTTGCTGCAGACCCATACAGATTTGCCACTGCTAACATCACTACTTGCCAGCTATGTGAACATAGCAAAGTCTCTCAAATTTTCTGAACCTCAGTTTCTAATTTGTAAAGAAAATAATAGCAATTATTCCATAGAACCATTGAGAGAATTATGTAAGTTAACATATGTAAGGTGCTTAGAACAGGATGTGGCATATTTTAAGCACTCAGTGAATTTTAGCAACTATTATAATTATAATATATATAATTTATATATTTATATAAATTATATAAAAATATATAAAATATTATATAAAATATAATTTATATAATATTTATATAAAATATATATAATTTAGCAACTATTATAATTATAAATGTAGGTAAGCTATATTATAATGGAATTTTGTTCTGTTTCCAAAACATAAATGGGCTCACTAGCATTCAATAATACAGCCTATTAAGATGTAGAATATTGGTATATCCAAAAAAAAAAAAATACCCATCTTGGAAGTATGGTATATCATTTTTCCATTTTTTTTATATATATTTTTGCTATATAGAAGAAGAAGGAGGGGAGGAAAAGGAGGAAAAAGAGGACAGCTGAAAAATTGTCAGTGTTTAGCCAGACACTGTGGCACATGCCTGTAGTCCCAGCCACTGAGGAGGCTGAGGCAGGAGGATGAGTTGAGCCAAGTTTGAGGCTCCACTGAGCTATGACGACACCAATGCACTCCAGCCTAGGTGATGCAATGATACATGCTCTCTAAAATTTTTTTTTTTAAAAACAACAAATTTAAAAAAAAAGGAAATTGTCACAGTGAGAACTGTCAAATGTTAAGAGCATTCTATTTATAATGTATTGACCCTTCATCCACTTTTTTTGATAAAATTGAAATTTTGAAGCCCTTTTCAAATTCTCTCAGACTCATTACACCACATTTTAACCACAAAATTATACTCACTAGTTTATCAAAAACAAAACTTTATAAAACCATGATCATGAGCCAAATGGAAGAATCTTTTTTCACCTTGGCTTGTTCATAAGTTTTTAGTCCAGGAAGTCAATTTCTACAACAGATATTGAAGGTCTCTATATGTTTTGGGGCCCCTCATTGGCCAACAATTTAAGTACAGATTTAGTTTACAGATTTGCTGTCACTCATGAGAGTAAGTTGAAAGTATTTTCACTCAGGATAAACTTCTGTGACACTGGAAGAAAACAGTTGTAAAAGATATATTTGTTACCTAACACAATATAAAGGAAATATCAGGCTTCATTACTTTATTATACTGAAAATCGAAGTTTATTTTATGTCCCAAGATAGATTAATGTGCTTGAATCGCTACAGTGCTGCCACAGTCTGAAATACCCAGATAATTTCTGACTGTCCCCAGCATTTGTGCTATCTGATTGTAGTCCTACAGGGTATTGGAAACACATGTATAATCATAAGATCATTACAGAAAAGACTGATTCATTTTAGCCCTCACCTCACTGTGGTGATACCAAGAGTATTTATCAGCCTTTCTGAATATCATTTACCCCTCCTAAAGTGTATACAACAGATATTTTTCTGGTGAAACTAATGAATAAATACATATTTCATTGACCACCTTTTGCCATGTCCTTTCTCACCACTGACTCTAAACCACTACCCATATTTGTTGTTAGCACACAGCAAAAGCACCATAGGATAATTACCCTGTCACTTCGGAAGCAACTGTAACTTCCTTGGTAATGGGATATTGGTCTGTAGGTGCAATACAGAAAGTTTCAGAAGACAGAATAGTTGCGATTAATATAAAGAAATGATGATGATTTCTTAAGGCAAATATGAATAGTTTCTAAAAATTAAGACCAATCAGAAATTAAGCCCATTTGTGGGAAAAGGCAAGCTGCAAAATAAATGAACTGCAGAGAAACACTAATCCCATATTAGTTAGTCTTCTTACCTTCTCCCTATTGAATAATTTTTAAGCTGCCATCAAGAAGTCAACATACTATGTGACATTTATCATATTTAATTAAAATTAAAGGAATAAGGGAGAGAGTACATACACAGCCAAAAGGAAGGTAGCTAAAGGAAAAAGTAGAAGCTCTTGGGAGCCTGGATAATGCTGATCAACTGGGTAGATGACATCAGTAAAGTGTAAATGCCAAAGTTTGTCTAAAACCATCAGTAGATGAGGAGAAGTTGATTATATAAAATTGAAAACTATACTAAAGATCATTATTTTAATGACATACAAAACTATAAATTTAAGAGATTCCTGAAGGAAGTGATTGAAATGAAACTGAATGAAAATCCATTCATAGAGATTTTTTTAAACCACGTCGGGTCAGAGAAAAGCAAGTTCATGTTAAGAAATCATCTACACTGTCAAGGGAGGGACGAATTTTCCTTTTAGCTTTTCCTAGATATGTTTGTTTCTTTTTGGTCAATTTTCAGTCTATGGAGTGATTTTGTAGTGAGAAATTATTCAGCAAGCTATGTGCTTGAGATTCTTTAATTCACTTCTCCTTTTACTGAACCAGACTGTATTCACAAATCACTGAACCTTTGCCACCTTAGTTTTACATTTTAGCTCCAGTATAGTCTTGGGTGTTTTCACTAATGTCCTAGTCAATTTTTAATTCTGTACGAATGTGGAAGGAAAGATATTTATCTCGAGTAAATGTCAAAAATTACATTTTGAATTAGCATGCTTTGAATTCCCGAACTGTTTTGACCTCTGTTTCATTTGTAATAGTATATTTGTGATTCAGATACAGTATTTGCAGAAAATCAAGTCTCTGAAAAGTTTTTTGTTTTTTTAAATGCATCTATAATTAGAGAAAGTTTACAAATAGTTATATTTGAATGTCTTTAAAAAGCAAAGGCTTTCTGTAGACTTTTAAAAATACTTATGCTTCTACCCCAGATTTTTTTGAAAAAGTAGCATTATTGAGGTAATTAAGTAATTAACATACAATAAATCATACATATTTAGTGTGCACACCGTGATAAGTTTTGACATAATTCCTCCATTCCACCCTTTTTTGTTCCCACCACGTACAAGCAACTACTGATCTACTATCAGTCACTAAATATTAGTTAGTAAACACTACAATTGTACAGAAATGTAATCATACACTATGTGCTTTGTGTATGCTTGTGTGTGTATGTGTGTATGTGTAGGCTTCTTTCACTCAACGTAAGTATTTTAGGATCCTTCCCATTGTAGTATTTATCAAGAGCTCATTCCTTTTTATTGCTGAGCAGTACTTCATTGTATATGGATATATCAGTTTGTTTATCCATTCGCCTATTGATGAACATTTAGGTGGTTTCCAGTTTGGGGCTATTGCGAAAGAAGCAGCTATGAACACTGTGTACATGTCTTTGTATAGGCTTTTAGGTGTGGAATAGCTACATCATATAGTATGTATGCATTTAATTTTTTAAAGAAACTGCCAAGCCGTTTCACCATTTAGTTACGTTTTTTCAGAATCCTGCCCAGAATATAAGAGGGTTCCAGTTATTTCATATTTTTGACAACATCTGGTATGGCCAATCTGTTTAATCTTGTAAGTATGTAATGGAATCACATTATGGTTTTCATTTGCATTTCTTAATGTCTAATGGTGGGACTTTCATCGGAATTGCTTTGAATCTATAGATCAACTCAGGAGATATAAAATTTTAATAATAATAAATCCTCTGAATCAAGAACACAGTATATTTCTCAACTTCTTTCAGAAACTTGCCCTCACTTTTGTTATACAAGTCTTTTACTTCTTTGTCAAATTTTTGTTTCATATTTTAATGCTATTGTAAATATTTTTATTTCAATTTCTGATTATTCATTGCTAGTATATAAAAATAAAATAGATTTTTAATAGTGTTTTTTTATCCTGCAAACTTAGTAAACTTATTAGTTCAAGAAATTTTTTTGTATATTTCCTCTGGTTTGCTGCATAATCATTTATCTGCGAATAAAGACAATTTTACTTATTTCATCTCCATTTGGATGTGTTTTCTTTCTTTTCTTTTATTACTATAGAACCATTATTACCATATTACATAGAAGTAATAAAAGTCTTGTACCTGATCTTGCTTGCAACTAATCTCAGGGGGAAAGCAGTTAGTCTTTCACAATTTAGTATCAAGTTAACAATAGGTTTTTAGTATGTGCCCTTTATTCATTTTAGTAAGTTACATTAAACTCCTAGTTTTCTAAGAATTTTTCTCAAGAATAAATAATGAATATTTTTCAATGCTTTTTCCACATGTATTGACATGATTATGTAGTTTTTCTTTTTAGTTTGTTTTAATGCTTACACTGATTTTTCTAATGTTAAAAGAATCTTGCATTCTTTGTATAAATCCTATTGGTTATAAATCAGTATCTATTAAATATTGATGGATTCAATTTGCAAAAAGTACTCATTAAAACTTTGCATTCTCATCATGAAAAAGATTGATTTGTAGTTTTTCTTTCCTTGTAATATCTTCAGCTGAGTTTGTGTCAGGATAATACTGGCTTTACAAAATGAGGGGGAAATATTAGCTCCTCTTTTCGAAGCGAGTTTTATAATGCTGGTATTATTTTTTTCTTAAATGTTTGGTAGAATTCACCAGTGAAGCTGTCTGGACTACAAGCTCTCCTTGTACAATAGAAGTTTTTAGCTACAGTTTCAATTTCTCTAATAGATACAGGCTATTCAGGTTAGCTATCTGTTCTTGTGTGAGCTTTGGTAGTTTGTGTGAATTTGTTCATTTATGTAAGTTGTTAAATGTATTGGCATAAAGTTATTCATAGTATTCTCTTAATATTCTTTTCATAAATTCAAGATCTCTACTGATACCACCCCGTCACTTCTAATATGGGTAATTTGTGGCTTCTGTCTTTTGTATATGTATGTGTGAACAGTCTGACCAGAGATTTATCAATTTTCTTTATCTTCTTATAGAATCATTTTTTGGTTTTAATTTTTTTCTATTGTGTTTATGTTTTCTGTTGCCTTGACTTGCACTCTTATTGTTATTATATCCTTTCTTCTATTAATTTTTGGGTTTAATTTGCTCTTTTTTTCTAGTTTCCTAATGTGGGAAATGAGATTACTAACTTGACACTTTTCTTTATAATATAGGTGATCAATGCTGTAAATTTGTCCTAAGTATGATTTTGGTAGCATCTGACAAATGTTGCTATGCTGAGTTTTAATTCTCATTTGGCTTTTGATTTCTTCCATGTCTCGTAGGTTATTTATAAGTATGCAATTTACTTTCAAATAAATAGGGTTTCCCCAGATATCTTTCTCTCACTGATTTCTAATTTAATTCCATTAGTGTTAGAGAACATACTTTGCATGTCTTGAATTCTTTTAAATTTATTGAAATGTATTTTTTTGACCCAGAATATGGTCTACTTTGGTAATGGTCCATTTAAATTTCTTTAAATGTGTAATCATCTGTTATCGGATAAATTACTTCTATAAATGTCAATTAGGTCTTTGGGTCGATTGTGTGATTGTGTTGTTGCATCTTCAACTTAGTTGATTGCGTTGTTATATTCTTTTTTTTTTTTTTTTTTTTTTTTTTTTTTTTTTTTTTTTTTTTTTTTTTTTTTTTGAGACGGAGTCTCGCTCTGTCGCCCAGGCTGGAGTGCAGTGGCGCGATCTTGGCTCACTGCAAGCTCCGCCTCCCGGGTTCACGCTATTCTCCTGCCTCAGCCTCCCGAGTAGCTGGGACTACAGGTGCCCGCCTATATTCTTACTGATTTTCTATCTCCTTGGCCTATCAATTATTAAAATAATGGCACTAACATATCCAACTATCATTGTGAATTTGTCTATTTCTCTTTATAATTTTTTTGTCTCTTGACTTTGAAAGCTCTATTGTTAGGTAAGTAAAAATTTAAGAATATTACATATTCTTGATTAATTGACCTGCTTCTCATTATAAAATGATCTCTTCATCTCTGATAATATTATTTTCTTTGAAATCTACTTCGTCTGATATAAATACAGCCCTAAGACTTTATATTGCTTATGGTATTACATCCTTTTACTTTTAACCTCTTTGTGTTTTTATATTTGATACATGTTTCTTATAAAAAGATTTTTTATTCGATCTATCTTTACCTATTAATTAGTAAACATAGATTATGTGATTTACTCTGATTGTTTATATAGTTGTGTTTATATATTTCATCTTGTTATTTGTTTTCTAATTTGTCTCTTCTAACCTTCATTCCCATTTTCCTTTTTATCTGCCTTGTGTTGGATTAATTGAAAAATTTTATGATTATATATCTCATTTGTTTTCTTAATTGTTGCTTTACAGTTCATAGTATAGATCTTTGGCTTATCACTGTTGACTTTCAAGTGATATTATGAAACTTCATGTTCAGTAAGTATATATACCTTAAAATAATATGCTTTAATTCTCCCTAAGTTTGTGATTTTTGTCATACATTTTACTTTTACATATATTATAAACCCCATATTATTATGCTATAATTTTTGTTTAAGCAGTTTTTTATACTCTAAAGAAATTCTTAAAAGAATAAAATATCTGATATGATTACACATGCAGTTTCCATCCCCAATGCTCTTTGTTATTTTGTGCACATTCATATTTCTATTTGTTATTTTCCTTCTGTCTGAAAGACTTTCTGTCAGATATCTTGTAGTACAGGTGAGCTGGAGGTGAATATTTTTGCTTTCATTTGTCTTTTGAAAAGACTTTATTGCACCTTCATTTTCTGAAAATTTTTTTTACTGGATATAGAATTCTAGCTGGGTAGTCTTTTCTTCCTCAATACATTACAATGTTGGATCATTCTTTTCCCATTTACATTTTTTGCAACCAGAAGTCTGTTGTCATCTTTATCTTTCTTCCTCTGTATGCACTGCCTTTTGTTTGTACTCATTTGCATATTTATTGGGTAGCTTTCATGTGCCTGCCACTGTTTTAGGTGTTGGGGTTACAAAAATAAGCAGACAAAATTGCTGCTTTCATGGAACTCACATTCTACTGATGGAGACTGACAAAGAACAGCATATAAAAGATTTTGGTTAGCAATACGAAGTATAGTTGGGTGGCCAGAAAAGACCTCACTGAAAAGGCAAGTTTTAAATAAAGACTTGAAGAAAAAGAGAATCTACAGAATTGGGGTGTGTAGGTAGTTGGGATCATTCCAAGCAGAAAGAAAAGAAAGCAAAAGTTCTGACATAGGACTATTCCTGGCATATTTGAATAGCAAAGGGTCAATGTGGCTAGAGTGGAGAGAACAATATGGAGGATAAAAAGGACATGGGGAATCAGATCTTAGAGTCTGGTAGGTAACAGTAAGGGAGTTGGATGTTTCTGTGACTGACATAGAAAGCTGCTCATTAGACATGATCTGGCTTATGTTTTATCAAGATCATCCTGGCTTTAGTGTTGAGGATTAACTAGAGAAGTTCAGGGACAGAGAAGGGAAACCATCTAACAAGCTGTTGCAATCATCTAGGGAAAAGGTGACTGTGACTTGGGCATTCGAGTGGTTAAATTCTAAATGGAAAGCCAACAAATCAGATGTAGGGTGGATAAAAAGAGTGGCCTCAAGGATAACACCAAGAATTTTGGCCTGAGAAAGTGAAATAATGGAAAGAAACTGGTTTAGGGAGAATATTAGCAAGATTCTATTTGGACAAGTTGAGTTAGAGGTATCTTTGGTTATCTAAGTAGAGAAGTCAAATAGGCTGTCAAGTTCAAAAGAGTCTTTATTAGAGACATAAATCTGAAGTCATTATCATATAGATAATAGTTGAAAAATGTAACTAGAAAGTAATGGAAAAAATTTTTTTCTAACCTTTGAGGTTAATTGGAGGTGATTCAAAATACCTGTTATTATCATCATAGAGTAAAAGGGCAATCTGCAGAATGGGACAAAATACTTGTCTTTTGGAAGAAGGCATTTGTAATGTTTTCTTCATGTACCTTTTAAAGGTTTTCTCTGTGAACTGTTTGATTATGTTGTGGTATAGTTTTAGAACTTGGTGTTGTTTTGTTCATGTTTCTGTTTACATTTATTTTACTTTGTGATCACTGGGTATCTTAAACATATGAGTTTAAATTTTCTGTCAATTTTGGAAAAATAGTTGCTTATTATTTCTTCAACTTTTCTTATTTTGCACCTCTCTATCTTCATCTTCAGGTACTCAAACTATAGGTATATTGTGTCACTTGAAGTTGTCCCACAACTCTACTTTCTGTTTGTTTTTTTAAAAAATTCTCTGAATAACATCTGTAAGCTGAAAAACATCTTCCAAATATGTTTAGGCCCTAATACTTGAAACCTGTGAATATTGACTCACATGGCAAAAGAGACTTGGCAAAGTGATTAAGACTCTTAATATGGAAAGATTATCCTGAATTATCTGAATAAACCCTAAAACAACACAAGTGTCTTCATAAGAGAGATGCAGAAAGAGACTTCACACATGAGACGAAGGCAATGTGGTCACCAAAGCAAGATGCTATGCTGCAAATATCAACATGACATTTGGAGGGATCAGACACATGATATATTATGAGATATATATATATATATATATGGCACATAATATATTAAAAGTGTGTATTTTCTAATAGGAAAAAGTTTCAGCAATCTCAAAGCCATTCTTTCTCTATGTATGTGTGTGTATAGATAGATAGATAGATAGATAGATAGATAGATAGATAGATAGATAGATGGAATAGGTAGATAGATGATACACACATACATACATAAAGATATATAGATATATGTATATCTCTTATTGGTTCTGTCCCTCTAGGGAACCCTGACTAATAATCTTCTCTATATTTTGCAGGATAAAGTAAACATAATGTCTTAGTCTGTTGTGTTGCTATAAAGGAATACCTGAGGCTTGGTAATTCATGAAGAAAAAAGGATTATTTAGCTTACAGTTCTGCTGGCTGTACAAGAAGCTTGGTGCAATCTCCTCAGGGATTGAGTAAACTGTTTCTATTGTACAATGTGCATATTCAATCATTTCTTCTAAAGTCAGCTCCTTCTCCTTCAATCCTTCTTCATCCTGCTTCACATCCCTCTTAAGTTTGGGATAACATTATGTATCCAATGTTTTCTTAGGAAGGAAGAGAAAATGTTCATGTATCAGAGAGTGATAGATCAATGCCTGTAATCCCAGCACTATGGGAGTCCAAGGTGGGAGGATTGCTTGAGCTCAGGAGTTCAAGACCAGCCTGGGCAAGGTAGTGAGACCCCATCTCTAAAAATAAGTAAGGCAGGGCCTTACTGGCAAGGCCAACTGGTGAGGCCCTCAAGCTGCTTCCACTTACGGCAGAAAGAAAAGAGCAGCCAGCATTTCCAGAGATCACATGGTGAGAGAAGAGCAGGGCAAATGCTAGGCTTTTTTTGTAGCAACCAGTTCTTGGAGGAACCGTCATGAGAATTAGTAAAGCAAAAGCTTGTTTAGTCCTCCCCTCCTGGGGAGAGCATTAATGAAGGATTCACGATTCATAAAGGATCTACCTCCATCTCCCAAACACTTCCCATTAAGCCCCACCTGCAACACTGGAAATCAAACATCAACATGAGATTTGGAGGGGTCAAACAAACCAAAGTATAGCATATGATATATTAAAAGTGTCTGTTTTTCTAATAGGAAAAAGCTTCAGCAATCTCAAGGCCATCCTTCCTCTTGGCAATACGCATGTATTTTTAAGTGGCATTATGAAGATATTATTATTTGTATTGAAAAGCCCATAGCAGATATTTTAGGGATAGCTCAGAATTTTAACCCAAACAGGGAAAGTGTATGGGTGTTTTTTTAAAGGCTTGTGGATTAGATGTTAGGAGAAAACAATGCCTCGGGCATCCTTTTAAACAGCATAAGGTAGAACCTTCCTAAACTGTCTGTAATTAGACTTGAATGATAAAACAATATCTCTGAAAAAAAATGAGTCAGACTAAAAATTAATCAGGTAAATCAGACTTTAGGAGATAAAGAATTGTATTGATAGACAAAAAAGCAGTAGAAAAGGTGAAATTATCTTTTGTTTCATTAAAGACAGTGCTCATGTCTTTTTACCAGGTGGGTATCAAAAACAAATGAAATATCATGGCTTCAAATATATGTTTCTTCACTGCACGATTAACCTAAACCTCAAGGTTGAAACTTCCAGCAAGGTTTTTTTTGGAAACTCATAACTATTTCAAACATTAGATATTAAAAATTTAAAACTAACCACAACTCTTTACCCAGATCAATAAAGTAACAGTTGACTTCAATTAACCTCTTTCCAGTCTTCTCACCCTAGTCATGTTCTTTGAAGAATACTGATAGTTGGCTTTGCAGAAACAGAACAGTACTGTCTTTTCAGATATGCTTTCTTTCCCAGTTCTTTTTAAATGGGAAGATAATTGCTGCGATAGAGTTTAGAACTAAAGGTACACTTGAAATTCAAAAAAAAAAGGCAGTTGCTAAGAATCAATTAACAATTAAGTTTACTCTCTCTAGCTATGAAATAAGTCAGAAATTATCGGTGAGGTTAAGCCAAAGATAAAAATGCAGAAGTCAAGACTTCACAAGGATGGTTTTCCTGGGATTGTCAGCCATCGGTAGGTAGCGGTAGTTGTTGACCAGCCCCTTCCTCCCACTCTGTTAATTGTTCACATTAACTCTACCCCACTACTGCCCATTTTCAGCTACCAGTATACTTGTTTTCTATGCCTGCTTCCCCTTTAATAATTCAATACTGTCCCCATCTAAGAGGCTCTCTCTTCATATGATATTTCTGTCATCAGCTCTAAAGCTCATGCTACAATTGAAATTAAATCTCTAATCAAGTTATTTATTTAAATTCCCCTCTAACTTTTCCAAAATAATAAAGGCCACTACCCCTGTTCAAGCAGCAGGCTTTAATTTCATTTTAATTACCTTCAGAGCCTTTCATTCAGGGAAACTTTCACTTGGTTATCACGTAATTCATTCTCTTGCTGCATTAATTGATAGATCCTAATTATTTATTTTGCTCAGTAGCCTGTTAACTTCCAAAGCTATTTTTAGTCTCTGTTATTTTGGAATCACTTGAGATTTCTTCAGGGATTGAGGAAAATATTTCTATTGTACAATGTGCATATCAATCATTTCTTCTAAAGTCAGCTCCTTCTCCTTCAATCTTTCTTTTCTTCATCCTCCCTCACACACTTCTTAAGTTTGGGGTAACATTATGTATTCAATATTTTCTTAGGAAGGAAGACAAAATGTTCGTGTATCAATGTCTGCAACAGAGAGAAATCAAGTTCTGGTAATCCCAGAACTTTGGGAGGAAAAGGTGGGAGAACTGCTTAAGCTCAGGAGTTCCAGACCAGCCTGGGCAACATAGTGAGACTCCATCTCTAAAAATACTGTTAAAAAGTAAAAACAGACTTTGCGTCTAAAAGCCTCCTGTTTTTAGAATGATGACTTCAGTGAATAGTGAAAATGAAAACTAAAATAAGGCAAATAATCTGATACCCAAAGCACAGATGCTATTTCAAAATCTATAGAGAAATAAATTTAATCAGTAACTACAAGTTATAAAAGTACATGTAATTTTGTTCCATATTAGAAGCCTTGAAATTACTTTCAGATTGTTATGAGAAACAAATATTCTATAATCTTTGAAAGATGATTTTTAAAAATTTTTATAAATATATCATTTTATTTTTCCTTTATACCCTTAAATAAAAACTCTGTGTGTGTGTCTGTCTGTTCATAGCTATCACATAATATTGCAATTTTGAAATGGGAGAGTTCCTTGACCCCCTTGCAGGATTTGTGACAGGGGTGTGGCTCACTTGCTCAGCCACTGTGTGCTTGAACCCCTTTTGGGAGGCGGAGCATGCAGACAGATAGGTGCAGCAGCCTGGGTGAGTGCTTTTGGGATCCAGCTCATATTAGCATCTAGGGGTGTGTTACAATCAATGCTCTTTTAGCAGTTGCTGTTCGCAGACAGCTAAGTGTTAAACCAGCTAGTGGAGGGTCAGGGTAACAGCCTTTTGCACCCTGCCCTCTTGGTATCCAGTTCCTTGTCAGGTGTCCAGGAGGAATCAGGTCACACACACACTTGAAGTATGGTGAATGTAGAGATTTTATCAAGTAATGGAGGTGGCTCTTAGTGGGATGGATGGGGAGCTGGAAAGGGGATGGAGTGGGAAGATGATCTTCCCCTGGAGTTTGGCCATCCCACAGCCAATCTCCTCTCCAACAGTCCCCAGCCAAACTCCTCTTGACATTCAGGCACTCCTCTTCTCTCCTTCTCTGCTGTGTTGCTCTGCCACTCTGCTGCTCTTCTGTTCCTTGCTCATCTGCTTATGGAGCCTGGGGTTTGGGGTTTATATGGGTGCAGGATAGGGGGACATAGTGGGCCAAAAGGCAACATTTGAGTGCAAAAACAGGAATGCCTGTTCTCACTTAGGATCTTGGCTGCCAGGCTTGAGGGTGGGGCCTTTGCCAAAGAACCACCCTCTTCTACCCAGTATTTCCCTGCCTCCCATCCATATATATTTCTTGTATTACATCTGTAATGTGTGTGACGTGAACTAAGGGCTTGCATTTGCTTGTGAACTTCATCTTCCCCTTCCACAGCAGATGTGCAATGGATGTTTGCTCTTATTACCTCCTCATTCTACTCCAGTTTCCCAGTGATCACCCCATGTCATGGTGGCTACCTACCCCTCAACACCACTCAGATAAGAGGAATAATAATAATTGTTTATATAGAACACATTTTGTTTCAGACACTCTCCTACATATTCTTTAATCCTCACAACCATCTTATGAAATGGGCACTATTATCATCCCCATTTTGCAGATAAAGAAAGGAAGAAGCCACAGAGTGGCTAAGTAAGCTGCCCAAAGTAATACAACAGCAGGCTGCAGAAGTAGAACTTGAATCCAGGTGTCTGGGTCTCTGAGCCTGCTCTCTGTAACCATTACACTGTCCCTGTTACCTGTACATTCACTTTAGCTATGACCAGCAGTTTTTGATTTTGCTTGTATTTAGTTTCATTTTTAAAAACTTCCAGACAATTCAAATCCCAATCCTCTGAAAAGATTTCCTCAGTCAAATGAATGCATGAAGTACAAAGTGTAATTTTATAACAATGTTTCTGAGATGTTTTTCTTCCTAAATTTGATACTTGATTTCTTTTATTTCCTTTCAGATGAAAACTTGATTATATTGTAAATTGACATGGAAGGTTCTTTAAATTACACTATTCTTAAATGCAGGTAGTATAATACAACTATATCATGTAAGATATTGTGCACCTATAGCTTTTCTGACACCTGTCCTTCTATTTTCAAAATACATCAGAAAGGATTTGGTTTTAAAAAATCATAAGTTCCCATAAGCTTTCTGGCAAAAATAATGATTAAGAACTTAATAAGGAAACATGACATGAGACCTTTACTAGGTCAATGGTGTATATTTGATTTGAACTTTATTTTCTAAAGCATGTATTAACAAGACTTTTAGAATAGTTTTAATTCAAAAATTAATTAAAAATCATGTACTTTAAACATAATTTCTTAGGGCACTACAATACCTTAACAAATGTTAAATAACAAAGAATAACCATTCTCTCTATTTCCATTAGAAACTCACTCTCTCACTTCTTATGTAATCTACATCTTATACCAGTTACACCTTAAAGCTAATAGGAGAGAATTCTGTTCACAGCTATCACATCATACTGTAATTTCTTTTATACTTAAAGTTTCCTCCACTATTCATGCTCCTGGACCAACTCATGATTTTTTAAGTATCATAATGTGTTCCATCCCTCATTCAGTGTGTGCATGCAAAATAGTCATATAACTTTTCTGTTTCTTTTATATGAGAATTTAACATTTACTTAACAAGAGTTTGAGGATTATGTGGTTTAAGTGTGTTTTGCATTCACTCCCTGGTAGTAATTAGCATTTCATTATGTGTGTAAAATGAATAAATGTTTTCAGCATGTAGGATTACAATGATGTCAGTCATCCTATTTTCTTTGTCACTCTCCAAAACAAGTGTTACAAGTGTCATGGAAAAACGGGGAACTTTCCTTAATTCTTTAAGAGGACTTCTCAATGAACATCATCTTTCTATTAACATTTTCTTTATCTCCTCCTCTCTTTATCACTTCCTATGTCTTCTTTTTGTCGACTGTCATTTAATTCAGCCAAAAGAGCCATTAAAAAATTAAAAATTTGTAAAGCCTCTAAGAATCCAAAATAGACAACTTTTAGTTCATCAGGTTTGGGCTTCAAGATACTGAATGTATATAAAAGGATTTATGAATTAGAGCGACCTAAGCTCAGATGTTGTTGTGTCACTTAATAGCTTTTGACCTCAAGCAAGTTTATCCATTCTCTCAATCACTCACATATTAATTGAGAGCTTACTATGAATTAGGCATTGTTCTGAAAAATATAGCTGTTTACCTGACCTATCCTATTCTCAATTTACGATATGTTATTATCATTTTACTAATCTATTAAAATGGGACAATACAGAGTTCAGAATATAGGTTCCCTCTGAAATGACAATGTTTCCTGGAATCACCCTGTGGAAGCTAAAATTAATGACAAATTCAATATAAAATTATAATTTACAGATACAACGTAGGGGTAATAACAAGCCCACTTTAAAAACAGTCCTCTACTTATTTTGCTTCCTTTTTAATGAAAAATTAGTTAAATAACAATAATTTGAAGTTTCACAGCCTAATGTTACCGTTAAAAGTATCCGTTAAAAGTATCTTATAGTTGATTTCACAGTAGCAGAATTTCTCCCAATGGTGAATATCACTATCAAAACACTCTGAAAAATTTTGTGATAAAATCAAGTAATTATTGGTGGAGCTATAAAAAAGAATAAGAAAAGTCTAAGGAGAGAGGGAGGACACGTATTTTCTGTCATCTCATGCATATTAGAATAGGTACAACAAAGAAATGCAATTGTCATGGAACTCTTGGTAACTCACTGCAGGCAGTCCTTGCCTTCAGAAGCCAATTTATAAAATTCCCAATTGATGCAATGGTGATTATTCAAACCATAAAAGCATTAACCTATGGTCTCTTTATATAGCCAGCTTCCCTAGTGCATTTCAAATAAAGTTTGACTTATACCTGACTTTTCAGAGCAAGGGTATAAAATGAAATAAACCTCCGGTTAACAGTCTCTACAATTCAGTTTGGAAAAGAGATTCATGTTTTCACATACACTCAGGGAGAAGCTTATTACTGGTCAGCCACAGACACATTGACCTTGAAAGGGCTATCACAGAATTCCATTCGTGTTCTGTCTGCTTATGATAGGGGAATTTAAAAAGACATAATAGGTGTAATGGGGTAACACATGGCCCCATCTTCAGTGCTTTACACTTAATGGGTGGCCAGAGTTCTAAAGAGGATCACCCCCTTCCCTTTTTTTGTGCAAGACTAGATGGGAGATTCCCTGGTGGGTCAGTTATGAAACTTCTGATCTATTCAGAAGAGAAAATTTTAAAACCAACCATATCAACTCAATTAGTATAAAAGAGCCAAGTGAGACTGATAGCAAACCAGCCTAATCTCATACATAGAAATATGTTCAAAGAAACTTGGTATCTAAAAACTGAATCTAAGGCAAAGAGCTCATTTCATGTTTATAATTTTAAGAGAATTCATCTGACATTATAATAATCCTAGTAGTTTAAGGGACAAGATTGCCCTAGGACAGGGTAATCTTGTCCTGTACAATGCCTTTGACAGTGCACATAGAATTACAGAAAAACGTGTGAGATGAAAGTGGATAGGTGCACACCTGGATATGCTGATTGCCAGGTCGAGGTTTCTACATATACAATCTGATATATGGGATGGCCCAAAAACATTTTCAAATTTTCATGGTCAAGGAGAGGTATTTTGAGTTCCACAGAGGATACAGTTTTCCCTGGTGACTACCACTAGATTATCATTTAAATGACCACTTCAGAGAAGCAATGGTTCAAGTCATTAATAACCATTTAGCATAATTCCTTACATCAATTTCGATTCACTTGAATTGATTTACTTCAATTTACTTTCCTTTAGAAAGGAGTTTTATTCAAAAATTGAGAAAAATATCCACATGCCTTGACATGTTGGACATTTCCACTAGAAAATTATTTGTTGAAACATTCAGAAGATAAAAATCTATCCTGGAATGAATCACTAAGAGTAGCTTGCAAGCATTTTGTCCTAGATCTTGTAGGGATCGTAACGTAATACAAGATGTGGGAACCCATAATGAAACTAGGGGACAAATTAAACTGAAAGAGGTAAACAATAATCCAGGCCATACTCCCTAAATCATCAGCAGCTCATTTTAGAAATGTGTTGCAGACTAGATGTGGAATGGGTCATCAGAGGGAAAACAGATCAGTCTTCCCCTGCGATTTGGAGCCATTACATAGGCAGTACTGGTAGAGTTATTAATATTTTTGAGTCTTAAGAAATATGGTAGAAAAATATCTACCCCAGATTGGAGAAACTCCTTGAATGTAAATGTTGTATCATGTAGAGTAAATAATGCTAACTGCTATAACACACATACAAACACACACACAAAAGCTGATTCCAGTGAATTAGCACAATAGTTTTGTCACTCATATCCCTTACATAAATTCTGATACAAGCAAGTTTTCCTCCTCTATCTTGTAGTTATGCCATTTACAACATGTAGCCTCCAAGTATATCATATAGGGAAAGAGAGAAAAGGAGGAGACACAACAACTCACAACTTTCTTAACCTGGAAGAAACACATGTCACTTTGTTCCTAGCCCATTGGCCAAAACTAGCCATTCGATGGCATAGGTAGGGAGGGATAAATGTCATGGAAGTACATGAGTACCTGGGAAGCAAATGTTCTCAACACAAGATGGGATTAAAAATAAACTAGTTTCTCGTTCTAGTGAGAAGTAACAGGACATGAACAGGAAAAGCTAGTTTGAGTCAAATTGTGTAGATCTTTAATAACAAGCCAAGGATTTATCTTGTAAGTAACTAAAAGTTATTAAAGATTATGATAGTCCAGAAGGAATAATAAATGAGGAGAGTTTGACTAGGGGAAAGTCTCATGTCAGGCTACAAAAAATGGGAGAAAAATTCAGTGATACAAATAATTTCCTCTACTTTCTTTAAGACTGGGTTTATATGTTTACTTTATTCCCTCTAGCTTTTCACAACAAATGTGTGTGTGTGTGTGTGTGTGTGGTGTAGTATCAATAAATATATATCGAGAGCATAATACATGCCAGGCACTGTTAGCTACTTGGGATGCACAAGTGAGTAAAAGAGACAAAAAACTGTCCTGTGGCAGTGGGAAATTTTCTGATTTTTTCTATCCCTAACCATTGAAATGGCCAAAATATTATACTCCTATAAGCATGCTTCTGTAAGGAGCAATTTACCTGAAGTTTCTCTAATTCATATTAAATAACCTTCTCCGTAGAGACAGTGCATATACTTTGGAGTTTTGTGTTTTTCGTTTGTTTTTTACTTTTATTTTAGGTTCAGGGTACATGTACAGGTTTGTTACATGGGTAAATTGCATGTTGCTGAGGTTTGATGTGCAAATAATCCCTTCACCCAGGTAATGAACATAATACATGATAGTTTTTCAACACTTGCCCCCCCTACTCTCACCCACCTTCCACCTTCCACACTCTAGTAGTCCGCAGTGCCTATTGTTCCCATCCTTGTGGCTATGTGTATTCAATGTTTAGCTCCCACTAACAAGTGAGAACATGCATTATTATTTTCTGTTCCTGTATTAGTTTGCTTAGGATAATGGCCTCCAGTTGCATCCATTTTGCTGCAAACGACATGATTTTATTCCATTTTATGGCTGCATAGTATTCTATGGTGTATATGTACCACATTTTCTTTGTCCAGTCCACTGTTGATGGGCATCTAGGCTGATTTCATGTCTTTGCTATTGTAAATAGTGTTGCAATGAATACAAAACATACATGTATTTTTGAAACAAAGATTATTTGAAACAAAAATTATTGAGCAAAAACAATAAGTTGAAACAAAGATTATTGAAGAAAGATTCTTTCAAACCAATACTATTGAGCTATAAAAAAATAGACTACTTTTCCCCTAAAATCTTGATTTAAAATATTAAGGTTTTAAAAAATCCATCTGATAAAGACCAGAGAAACAAAGTTGTTTCTCAAAATTAGGTTAATTTTCTTGCTGCAACAAGGGAGGGCACTTCAAGGAAACTGTGTAATGTCTCTCATCAAACAAAAGAAGAAACAGCTACTTTAAAATTGGGGGGAAGGGTGGAGTTTAAGTAAAATTTAAATGACAAAGTTTTGATAGGCTCAAAGAAAGGACTTGTTATAAATAGGTTTATATAATGTCTGGACTGCAAAGTGAAATGATGTTTCTGAAAATTACAAAGACAAAATACATTTGGAAAGTTCTGTTCATAACCCTTTATCTAAATCTCTGAACATGGGTTAACAATTCAGGTTGTTTCGATGTGACTCAAATCCCCTATGCAAAGTGGGCTATTCGTTTCTTACTGACATGGTTTTTAAATAGCAAAGTTTCTGACAGTCTATGATTTTATAAAACAAAATAATCTATCAGCACTGTGTTCTTTAGTTAATCAGTTTAGGTTAACAGGTTAATCAGTCTTTGCAGGTTTCTCAGCCCTACTTTCCTGAGGCCTACATAGAATTACCTGCTAAGAGGCAATGGGGAGTTACAATCTCTCCCCTCTCCTTTACCCAATATCTTAAATATTTATTGAACGCTTACTATAAACTATTTGTATGCTACACAAAAGAAAAAGAAAAAACTCAAAACAAATAAAAATGGCCCCTGCCTTGAGGGAGCATCCCTTGCTTTACATAAAAATGATAAATGAATCACATTGCAAAACACCCTTAGATGGGATGATTTCTCTAAGTATTTGTATCTTTTTTTTTCTCTTTTTTTTGAGGAGGAGTCTTGCTCTGTTGCCCATGCTAGAGTGCAGTGGTGCAATCATGGCTCACTGTAGCCTCCACCTTCCAGGTTCAAGCAATTCTCCTGCCTCAGCCTTCCAAGTAGCTGGAATTACAGTTGCACACCACCACACCTGGCTGATTTTTGTGTTTTTACTAGAGATGGGGTTTCACCATGTTGGCCAGGCTGGTCTTGAACTCCTGGCCTGAAGTGATCCACCCACCTTGACCTCCCAAAGCACTGGATTACAGGCATAAGCCACTGAGCCTGGCCAGTTTTTTTTTATCTTTTGTCCATCTGACTGATAGAAGTAAAAAGATGAAATGAATAATTTGCCAATGTTGCTACAAGAAAGGATTCAACCAGAAAAAAACAGCTTCAAACTGGTCTGTCGGCCCAGTCATAGTGATATTGAAGATATTAGGCTGATGCAAAAGTAATTGCGGTTTTTGTCATTGAAAGTAATGCAAAAACCTCAATTACTTTTGCACCAACCTAGTACATAGGAACTTTCCAGCCTGAGCATTGAGGGAAAGGGAATTGTTTCTCATCCTTCTCCTAATTAGAAGGACATTCTGGTTTGCTTTGATTTATCTAATTACTAATCATCCTTCGAGTTTCCTATATAGTCCTATCTCCTCTGCTGATCCTTCCCTGATTACCAAAGGCCACACTGATTTCTCTCGTCTGTGAATGGCTTTTGTAGTTGGAATCAATATCAACCAGCCTAAACTCATTGTTCTCTAATTGGCTCATTACAAATGTTCTAAGGAAAGCAGTTTACTGGTGTATTTACTTGTGAATATGATATTGTATGAGTCATGAGCAATACACAAAGTAGACAGCTATAATTCGTTGTCAGGTTCCAGCCCAAGCTGAGGTCTGAGGGGAGTCAGTGGACAGGAGGCAGGTAGTTGAAACAACACTTGTTGGGGCTGGCGTAGGCAGGGCATTTGTTATGCACCCCTCTCTCTCTGACAGCCTTTGTCTCAGCCATCTGCTCCGGCTGCAGCCCCTCTCAGCAGCCACCTCCATGGTTCCTGCCACCCGCATGCATGCTGCTGTACTTCCCAATATGCTCACCACTTCTTGGCTTGAATGGCCCGGAGAACCACTGGGGGGCCGTAGGCAGGTGAAACATGGCTTTACTATGTGCCTCTCTCTTCATCTGACTCTGCTGGCAAAGGCATGCTCCTTCTTGGTGCTGTGCACTTCCAGGTGCTTCAGCACCTTCTCCATGCTCATGGGGGACCCATCCACTCCTGCTCATGTCTCCACCAGAGCCCATCTGAGCAGCACAGCTGCCACGTGTTACCACAACCCATGTTGCGGCCACATGGCTGACCTGGAATCAGTGGGGTCCAAAGGCTCACTCACCTCGGGATCCTGCTGACTATGCCAATCTTTGCACCTTGGCATTGGCCACTTGGCTCCCTGCTTATGCACTGTGTATCTCTCCCACACCTGAATACATTCTGGGGAGAGGACGTTTTACACAGCTTGGCAGCTGTTCTGTCTATCATGAATTTGGTGGACCACTTGACAACAAAATTGGGACAGCATCACTATGTATCTCTCCCACACCTGAATACATTCTGGGGAGAGGACTTTTTACACAGCTTGGCAGCTGTTCTGTCTATCATGAATTTGATGGACCACTTGACAACAAAATTGGGACAGTACCACTATGTGGTGGACTTAGCTAATGCGTTCTTTTCCAGAGAGCCAGGAACAGTTTGCCTTCATGGGAAGGGTGACAGTGAACTTTCACAGTGTTGCTGCAGGGCTATGTGCATAGCCCCACCATATGTAATGGCCTCGTTGTCATGGATTTAGCCACCTGGAAATGTCCAAAGGGAGTCTGCTTATTTCTTCATGTTGATGATATTATGTTAAGCTCTGATTCTCTTGCAGATTTAGAAGCAGCGGCACCCCTCTTGCAACAACATTTGACAGCATGTGGTTGGGCCATCAATGAATCCAGGGTCCAAGGTCCTGAATTGTCTGCCAAATTCCTGAGAGTCATATCCCCAGCCCACCATAGTGAGACAGCTGTAGACCTCTGTCAGCCTCCCAGAATATTGGTGGGCATTTGTGCCCCATTTGGCTCAGATGATAAAACCATTGTACTGGTTGACAAAAGTAAAAGAGCAGGCTACCTGGGATTGGGATAATGAGGCTGAGACAGTCTTTCTGGCAGCCAAGTGGGCTATTCAGCAAGCACAGGCCCTATAAGTGATTAACCTGGGGCACCCATTTGAACTTGACATGCATTTAAACCACAGATGGTCTATGGCAGTACATGGAGCACTTTAGAATGCCAGTAGGCTTTTGGGCCCAACTTCAAAAGGGAGCTGAGCTCTGGTATTCACTGATAGAGAAGCAGTTAGCAGCTGCATATGCCACCCTTCAGGCTCATAAGATGGTAACAGGATGGGCTACAGTCATCATGCAGACAACTTAACCCAATAGCAGGATGGGTATGTTCATGGGTAACGACCTGCTAGACTGAGACAGCACAGACATCCACTTTATCAAAGTGGAGTGCCTACTTAGAACAGCAAATTATGTTGTTTACAAGCCCCTTAGCAGCAGAATTACAAGAAGTCTTGGGATCTGTAGTCCTAATGCAAGATAAGGCCATGGGGCCTGAAGCACCCCTAGACTCGAGCCATCACCATTTAAAAAGGGGCAACCCCCCACTCCTGATGAGGCATGGTATATGGATGGGTCTAGCTGGGGTGCTACTGCTGCCTGGACTGCTGTCATGATCCAGCCTAGTATTGACACCATATGGTTTGATACTGGGTGTGGACAAAGTAGTCAATGGGTTGAACCCAGAGCAGTATAAATGGTGATCACCAAGGAAGTGACACCTATAGTAATCTGCACTGATAGCTGGGCAGTTTATTGAGGCTTAACTTAGTAGTTAACTACCTAGAAGTTACAGAATTGGCTAGTTGGTCACTGGCCCATGTGGAGCCAAGCTATGTGGTAAGACCTATGACAAGAAGGATGACCTCCTCCAACCAGGCAAGCGGACAAACAGTAACCTGTTGTTGCCTGCCCCCTAGCTGACCCATAGCATGCACAATGGATGGGTCTAGTTAGTAAGAGAGCATATGGTACCCCCATCACAGGCACCACAATGTCAAGCCTGTGTATCAGACCTGTGTGCCCAGAGCCTATGTGTCAGTCTTATGTGTCAGCCTGTGTATTGGGCCCCAGTGCCTAGAACCTAAGTGTCAAGCCTGTGTGTTGGGCCTGTGTGCCCAAAACCTATGTATCAGGCCTATATGTCAGACCTGTATGTCCAAGGCCTATGTCTCCCTGAGCCTAGGGTGTGGAGTGTAAGGAAAATGGATGTGCTTTAGTAAAGAATAGGCCAAGGTAAACATCCAGTGTAGCATGACACAGCAAGTTTGGAGCACAGGCACACAATTCTGCACATTATGTAACCTGTTTGTGTAAGCTCATACCTAGCTCTGAGCCACTATTGTCTGTGAGTGATATAACTTCATTGCTGACTCTGTAAAGGGGAGCTAGCCACCTTGCATGCAGACAGACAGAAAGCCAGCCAACTTGCCGGTGGATGGGAGGAGTCAGAAAGCAGCAAGCGTGCCAGGGCATGCAGCTGCAGGTGTGGGGTGGCAGGAGCCACAGAGCCAGCTGCTGAGAGGGGCTGTGGCCACAGCAGGCAGCCAATACAAAAGCTAACAGAGAGAGGCTCATAATAATGCCATGTTTCACCTGCCTACAGCCCCCTGAGTGTTCTTTCAACTGTCTGCCACCCATCCACCTATTCCCAGCCAACCTCAGCTTAGGCTCGAACCTGACACTAGTGTTCAGCTTTATATCCCAAGAAATTTGCTGAGGGTAGTTCACTAAAAGTCTGTTGAATGGACTGATAGGCAGATAGATGTAATTCATTACATTGTTTGTGATAAATGACTTTGTGCCCCTTTTATCAAGTTATATTTTTTAAAGTGGCAATAAATTGTAGTTTATGTACTTGCAATCATTTCAAAGTCACTGTTCCAAATGGAATCCTAGGCTGGGCACAGTAGCTCATGCCTGTAATCCCAACACTTTGGGAGGCCGAGGTAGGTGGATCACCTGAGGTCAGGAGTTGAAGACCAGCCTGGCCAACATGGTGAAACCCTGTGTCTATTAAAAATACAAAATTAGCTGGGCATGTTGGCTCATGCCTGTAATCCCAGCTACTTGGGAGGCTGAGACAGGAGAATCACATGAACCTGGAAGGTGGAGGTTGCAGTGAGCTGAGATCGTGCCACTGCACTCCAGCCTAGGTGACAAGGGTGAAACTCTGTCTCAAATAAATAAATAAATAAATAAAAATCTGGATTCCTGACATTTGAGGGGAAACCTAAATTCCACTCTTTACTCAAGAAGCACAGTGAATGGTTTCCTTGAAAAAAAATGTAGCTAATGGGCATATTTGAGAAGGAGAAATACATATATTGGAATAACAAAGCAAAATAGCAAAATTGGAATAACTCAAGCCTTAGAAAGAAGATTAGAAAGAAAATTGTAGGAAGAAGATTTTTACTTCTTACAAAAGATTAACCAATTTAGCCTAATTTCTTTAGGTTGAGATAGTAAAATATAAGTTAGGAGATCAACTGAAGAAGGAGGAGCGGTGGGGTAAAGGACAATAATGACATGGTGGTGGTGTTTATAGTTGGGACAGTAAATGCGAAAGAAATTAATAGGCATAATAAACAGCTTTCTGATGCTGAACCTTAGATTTGGATATTAAAACTTAGCTTTCAGATGACAACAAGTTAATCATTATAATTAATAGTTAAGAACAATCACTTTTAATGGAAGGCTCTATTTTTTCAGTTTTGGATGTCCTGGGTCTATAATATGTAAGGGCTGACTGATGGAAATAATTGTTCTACCTAATTATCTTGATTGCCATTTTGCCTTGAGATTAACATGAGCCTCATAGACTTGCTGAAAAGACATTGTTCAAAAGAGGTTGTGTTTCACCTTTGGGAAAACACATTCAGAGTTAATCCCCTGAATGACCAGAAGGAAAAAGAACCTGCCAGTGTCCTTAAGTCTGGGTCAATAGAAACCAAAATAAGCTAATTCCTATCAGACTCATCAACTCCATAAATGATACACATTGTATGACCTGAGGTCAAAGATGGATAATATCCTTAATGCAGAATAACATCCTGACCCTTTCCTTCCTCTCCACCATCTCCTCTTGCTGCTCTCTCCTTTCCTTCTCTACTTTTAGTCCCTAGTGGTTTAACAGTTATTTATTCCATGAGGCTGAGCCATAATGTGGTTCTTCTTTGAATCCAAAGATACCTACAATTTAAAAAGTTAATAGCTTCCAAGGATTCCAGAGGCACTGCTTTAAACCTCTGCTATAGTTCCTGTCTCTTTTTTTAATTAGTTGTATGTGTCCTTCCTTCTAGTCTTCTTAAGAGCAGTGTTTGTATGTCTCACTCTCTTTGATATCATTCATGATACCTTTCAAAGTACCCTATGGAGTAAGAGCTGAATAGATGCATACTGGGTTTAATTAAATAATGCCAGAAAATTATAGAATTTCCAAAGTCAGCAGATAACTCTTTTTTCCTACTTTCCCATCAAATATTCACATGGCTTAGAGGTCACTTGGAAACACCAAATTGCATCCCCGAAACTCTCTAATCCAAGGAACTGACTTCTAGTCATACATTTTCTAGGACCTCTTTTTCTGCAACCAATGTGTCTGAAATCTATCATGCTCCTATTAAAACTTAAAGTCTCAAGGGAAAAGATATTGAAACTAAAGAAAGAAACTCTTTTTATACTGTGGACAGAGGAGACCATGAGGGAGCCCAATCTCAAAGCCTGCAGCTTTTGGGAGGGCAGCTGAAGGGAGACAGAGATCATATCAGAAGCCAGGGCATTCTCATCTAATGTGGGGCTGGGAAACAGAGCCAGATGTCCCGAACAATGAAAAAAGATGAAAATCAGAAACCAACAAAGAGTCCCAACTGAAAACCTGTAGCAAATTCCCTGAAGGTTCCCAACCAGAGAGGATGAAGCAAAATCCCCTGGGGAGTTTCTTCAAATCAAATTATAAGTCCTTCCAAACACCTAACGGCACATCAGGGGAGGAAAATCTAAGGATTATATTTTGAAAAAAATCTCTTAAAGTTTAAAAGCACAAATGACCATATTTTCTCTACCCTATTCTGCATCTACACAATTTTCCCAGGTAAGGATTACTAGAATAGACAAGAAGAACAACACAAATATGAGACAATGTATCATAGTGAGTAAGTATTAATTTCTAGTCAGGGGTGTCCAATTTTTTTGCTTCCTTGGGCCACAGTAGAAGAAGAAGAATTGCCTTGGGCCACACATAAAATACACTAACACTAATGATAACTGATGTGCAAAAAAAAAAAAAAAAAGGCAAAAAAAGAACCTCATAACATTTTGAGAAAATTTACAAATTTTTGTTGGGTCACATTCAAAGCCATCCTGCGACCCATTGGCTGTGGGTTCGACAAGCTTGTTCTACAGTAAAACTATCATATGTTTAAATTTCAGCTCCACTGGGTGAGACCTGGGTAAACTGGAACCATAAAACAGCCTCTTTAAATTCCAGTTTCGTTATCTATTGAATAGAGATAATTGTAGTAGTACCTGTTATTGTGAGGACTGAATGAGATAATCCCTCCAAGGCACTTGACACAGTGCCTTGCATAGAGTAGAGCTCAATAAATGTGGGTTGTAAATAGTAAGCATGATAGAAATTAAAAGCAAGATACCATGATAGTACAGGGTTTTGTTCAGAGAAGTTCAATGGTTTAGGTAAGGAAATGGAAATGGAGGCAGCACAAGGCATGTCCAAGATGCAGCCCTCTTCAAAGCAAGTGAGCCAGAGCCACCAGAAAGCTCTTTGAGGTCAGGGATGGTCTCCTGTTCACCACTTTATACCTTGTATTTATTACAGCACTCAGTAAATACTTTTTAAAATAATAAGCAAAATTAGTCTTTAGAAGGCATTATGTGATGTCAATTCAACATCACCATTTGAGCAATACTAAACACAACAAAAGAAACCTGAGGCAGCAACTTCTAAACAAAGATAGAGGTCCCATTCACAGGCCATGAACTTCACAGTCACATTTTGGGTCACTTGAAATCATAGGAAATAGCACCTCCAAGATCCTTCTTAGGCATTTTTTAGTACAGAAGAGAAAATCAGGCAGAGGTTACAGAAATTACTGATAACTACTGTTCAAATAATTAGGGTAAGTCTTCTCTCTGTCTGCTGTGGGTTATAAAAACATCTTGGCAAACTATAAATGTTCATCTGTTCCCAATATTCAACACCCTGAGTCCCCTCATTCCTTTCTGCACAAGACCTAACATTAAGACAAGAACGTTTTTAAGTTATCTAGGTCTCTGCAGAACAATAATCAGCATGATGATATTAAACACTTCCTCCAAACAGGGTATACTTCAAGCAGCCAATCAGTCAACAAAGGTTTGCTGAGGTGCTTCTTGCGTGCACCTATTCATCCCTTGCTCTAGCAAACCACTTAATGTTGGGGGGATTACTAGAACGATCATGAAATATGTTAATATATGTAAACAATACAATAATAAAGCTGTTTATAATAATATTCAAATATTTTTGAATGTTGAAAGTGTTGTAGCATGAGTTGGAAATCTGTAACATCTATAATTTTATAGAAACCTAAGACAGCTCTAAAATATATTTAACTGTCATTCGCTAACAAGATTTGAAGTATTGCAAGTGCTACATAAAACTTTTCATGATCTAATGCTTGAATGTACCAAAATAAGGCCAGAATTTACATTAGGCATAACAGAAGTATCTAAAACACTTATGTTAGAATTGCTAAGCTTTCTTTAGACTTTTGTTCTGAATTATTATGTGAAGAGCCAGCCTCTCTGGGGGGAGTATCTTTCCCATGCCCTTTGCACACATAGATTACACTTTATTGAGTGTTTATTATGCATAAAGGTTGATTAAACCTTCTGTGGGGACCTGAATTGTAGTAAAATCCATTTCAACTGCTCTAGTTAATGATATTTAGGGCTTCCTAGTTAAGAGAATTTATACTGATTCTTTTCTAGATGCAACTTCTACAAATGGTTCATAGATTCAGTGCTTTTAAAGAAGATAAGGTTTTCACCAAGGTGATTTATATTTTCTAGTATTTAGTAAAAAAACTATATGGCATTATGGTTCTGGCCACTTTGCCAAACATTTTTTGCCAGTTAATTTGTTTTAATGGCAGTGATAAGGTTGATTCAGCACATTAGAAATGGCTGTACTTAATTCATTCCTGCTTAAATTCACAACTGTTGGAAGTGAGAGAAGAAGCTGCTGAAGAGTAAACAGCTGATAAAAACTCAACTCTGTTAGTACTGATGTTGCATCATACAGGTGCATTTAGAAATCAGGATCTGACAGATGATAGCATCATATTGGCAATGTTTACAACAACAAAATAAACTTTCATATGATTGAGTTGACTCTTTTCTCAAAAATAACCAAACACGCCTGTAATCCCAGCACTTTGGGAGGCTGAGGTGGTAGGATCACAAGGTCAGGGGATTGAGATCATCCTGGCTAACACGGTGAAACCTCGTCTCTACTAGAAATACAAAAAATTAGCCGGGCATGGTGGCAGGCACCTGTAGTCCCAGCTACTCAGGAGGCTGAGGCAGGAGAATGGCATGAGCCCAGGAGGCAGAGCTTGCAGCAAGCCAAGGTCGCACCACCGCACTCCAGCCTGCGTAACAGAGTGCGACTCTGTCTCAAAAAAAAAAAAATAAAATAAAATAAAATAACCAAAATGAAATGTCATTCTAATCACTGACTCATTCTGTCGCTATGCATATACACTATTTAAGGGCAACTGTGAATTCTATATCAGAACAATATTGTCATGGTGATTCTTCAAAGGACTTGTCATTGGAACCATCCTCCCAACATGGGCAATACAAGTCCTGAGAACTGAGGTTGGCCCACAGTCATATTGAGAAATGACCTGGAGTGCCATTTCACTTGGTATACTAGTACATCTCTGGAGTTTCTATTCATAATATATCATAGAAATTTTAAATATAATCATCATAAAGACTGATACATGGAGAGTTCTCACCATGTGCCACTTTTTTAACATGTTTACATATATTAACTTATTTAGTCCTTACAATAACTCCATAGAATACCTACTATTATCTCCCTTCATAGATTACAGGAGAGTGAAACACAAGAGAGGATAAGTAACATGTCCAAGGAAAATGCTGCATATAATTACTAGAGTTCTCCCCAGAGCAAGTATTTTCTGATTTTGGAATAAACATTTTGATCAGCTACTTGGTATAGGAAGTACTGTTGCCTGTTTCCTCCTGAAGTCAGCAAATGCACTCAAAGGACTTGCTTGAAAAAGAATAAATGGTCACTAATTACTATCTCAAGAGGATGGGTCAATCATGTTAACTGCCGGGCTTTGGTTTTGCAGAGTGGAGTAGGCAAATATTGTACCAAAGACAGAGCCACACTATTCCTTTCATTCCACTTACAGATAAGCCTTAGGCCTTAGGTTTTAAGGGTATAGGTGTTTCTGCTTCCTATATTTATCTTCTGTCCAGGGATTCATTGGGCTTTGTCAGTGTTCTTTAAGAAGTTGAGGCCAGATAAGGAGAAAAAGAAGAAAATTGAACAGATGTTCAGAGAACTGTGGGACAAATTTAAATGTACCAATATATGTGTAATAGAAGCCATAGAATGAAGAGAGAAAAAGAAATTTGAAAAATTATTCAAAGAAATAACGGCTGGGAAATTCCCAGATTTGACCTTAAAAAATTTATTCTATAGATGAAAAAATTCAAGAACCCTAACAGGATAAACACAAAGAGATACATATCTAGACACATCACAGTCAAGCTGCTGAAAGTGAAAGACAGAGAAAATCTTGAAAGCAGCAAGAAAAAAATGACTTATGACATACCAGGGAACAACAGTATGATTAATGGCTGACTTCTTGTCAGAAACAATGGAGGCTAAAAGGCAGAGGAATGACATATTAAAAATGCTGGAGAAAATAAAACTCTGTCAACAAAGCAAAACAATCTTCAAAAATGAAGGTAAAACAAAGACAGTTATACATAAATAAAAACTGAGATAATTCATTTCTAGTAGACCTGCCTTACGAGAAACACTAAAGTCTTTCAGGCTGAAAGAAAATGACAACAACAGTAACTTGAATCCACAGGAAGAAGTTAGAGCTTTAAAAGTGAAATGTTTGTGAATAAATATTAAAAACTACATATATTTTTTCTCTTCTAGTTTCTTTGAAAAACCTAAGTTTATATAAACTCATGATTATAACACAGCTAGAGTAGGCTTATAACATAGACACGTGTAATAAATATGAGAATATTAGAACAAACGGCAAGGGATAAAATGAAGCCTATATTGGAGCAAAGTTGTAATAAATTAATACTGACCTGAAGAAGATGCTAAAAAAAAGTGTACATTATAATCACTAGAACTACTAAACAACTCAAAAAATATAGTTAAACATTAACAAAGAAAACTGTACACAGAAAAATATTTGTTAAACAAAAAAAGAAGGCATTAAATAAATGGGAAAAACTGACATGGGACATACAAAACATAATAAAATTGAAGATAGAAATCTAAATATTAGCAACACTTATCCTAAATATGACTG
Source organism: Symphalangus syndactylus (assembly GCF_028878055.3). Classification (NCBI taxonomy): domain Eukaryota; kingdom Metazoa; phylum Chordata; class Mammalia; order Primates; family Hylobatidae; genus Symphalangus; species Symphalangus syndactylus. Next base: position 32,229,476 of record NC_072426.2, read on the forward strand.
GACAAAATAATCAAAAAGCAGAGATTGTCAAACAGGATAAGAATGGAGCTGGAGGCCATAATCTTAACCAAATTAACCTAGGAACAGAAAAACAAATACCACATGTTCTTACTTATAAGTGGAAGCTAAACATTGAGCACACCACATGGACATAAACAAGGGAACAACAGATATTATCAACTATAAGAGGAGGGAGAAAGGGAGGGGGTCATAGGATGAAAAACTACCTATTGGGTACTATGCTCACTATCAGGTACAATATACCCATGTAAAAACTTGCACATGTATCCCTTGTATCTAATATAAAAGTAGAAATTAAAAATAAAATAAAATCCAAAAAACAAATTTTAAAAAATAGCAAAATTCAACTATATGTTGTCTACAAGAGTACACACAAATAGGTAGAAAGTAAATGGATAGAAAAGGCAAACCATGAAAACTATAATTATAAAAGAGCTGGAGACATTATATTAACACTCCACTAAACTTTAAGCAACATTCCTAGAAACAAAAAGTCATTTCATATGCTCAATACATCAGGACATATAAAAATTATAAAGACATATGCACTTGACAACTGAGTTCCAAAATACATAAAGCGGAAACTTACAGAATAGAAGAAAAAAATAGATGATTCAACATTAGAGTTGAATACCTCAATACCCCTCTCTTAGCAATTGAAAAAAAAAACAATTAAACATAAGAACAGTAAGGATATAAAAGAGCTGAACAACACTGTCAACCAAATTGATGTAACTGGCATTTATAGCACACTACTAAAAAAGATCAGACTTTATATTTTTTGCAAGTGCACATGAAATATTCTCTATAATATACCATATGCTAAACTATGTGCCACACCATGTGTGGTGGCAGAATGACAATGTGCATAGTCATTGTTGGGTAAGTTGGTTTGTTGTGGTAGAATAAGAACATTGGGGCAGCCCTACATTTGAATCCTGGCTTAGTAATTTACCAGCTGTTAAATTTTAGACAAACTGTTAAGCTTCTCTGAGATTGTAGACAAAAAAGTAATTGCCTAATTAACAGACACTGAAAGAATTCAATATAATATATGTAAGTATAGTTTATGTAAAGCAAAAAGTACTCAATAAAGCATATTATTTTATAATTATCATGACAAGTAGCCATTACTGTTTACTTATTTTTTATTTTTAAGCAAGTAGTAGAAAACACCTTATCTACTCTAAGTGGTAAAACAGATAATGAATTGAAACAAAAATTATGATAGGACTGAAATATTAGCAGGCTATGCTTTTGGTGTCTGAGAATACAAGAAGGGGGAAAGAGCAAAGAAGAAGGAAATGAGTAATCTGAAAGAAACATCTGGGCTACTTTACATATTCATAGAGTGGAACCTTGAAATTGTCTTTCATATGACTTTAAAAGAGATTATCAAGTTCTAGAGTAATCCTCAAAATACACACACACATAAACACACATCCATGCACATAAACAAATATTCTCACACACATACCTAATGCAAGTACTATACCTATTGAAATCTCTATAAGCAAAGGCATTTAACTGAGTTGTTTGAAGTACAGAAAAGCATAGTCTAATTAAATTAATATTCTAAATTATGGAAACCTCAGGCATACAAATTTGTATAGCTGAATTATTTCAAACATATACTATTCTATTGTTTATCAGCAGAAGAAATTTGAATGGTAGAAAAGAGCTTGGTAGTAAAGATTCCAATATTTCAAATGTACTTCCATATATTTTGAGTCTTTGGGCCCAATTACAGGCCTAATGATTACCCAAGATAACTTATACTATGGTTCCTGAAGGCAAGTGTCATTCTAGAATGACTAAAGAATAAGTTTGCTTCCAAGTTCATAAAAAGTAGCAACAATTCTCTTATGTCTTCTACTCTTGTACTGTCATTTCTGTATTTGTACAAGGAAAATAATAACTATATTTTACTGAGATTTAATGAATAGATTTTCAAAAACACTATGGTAAATAAGTAGATTTAGATATTCAGTGAGCTCCAAAGTTATTGTAGATAACTTATTAAAATGCATATACATTCAATCATCTCTGGTCTTCTAAGAATTTGACATAGTGTACTACAGAACAGCAAAAAAGTCAATTTTACCCTACTCTGGGGAACAAGACTTAATTATCTTTCTACTTCCCTTTAGGGTCTCAGACATGAGAAATGAACTTCCCAGGGTTCTCCTGTCCTTCAACCCTTACTTGCAGAAATGAGTTGAGAATATTTAATCAATCAGGTTTTCTCACAGAGTTATTATATAGCTTCCATATCATAAAAAGAGTTCAATAATTAGATTTCAAAACATGGAAGATACAAATCTTCTAATAAACTATTATTTCACTGACAACTGTAGTAGTTTTTCAGGATATTAATAGATGTTATGTTAACAAAAAGATTTTATGATTGAGCAAGTTTAAAATAATGAGATTAAACAAAAATTGAACTGCCTTTTCTTTCTTTTTTTTTTTTTTTCCTTCAGAAAAGCTAAGAATGTTTTTTTTTTCTTCTGAGACGGAGTCTCACTCTGTCTCTGGGCTGGCATGCAGTGGTGCAATCTCGGCTCACCACAACCGCTGCCTCCCGGGTTCAAGCCATTCTCCTCCCTCAGCCTCCCAAGTAGCAGGGATTACAGGTGCGTGCCACAACACCCAGCTAATTTTTGTGTTTTTGGCCTTTTTTAGTAGAAATGGAGTTTCACCATGCTGGTCAGGATGGTCTCAATCTCCTGGCCTCATGATCCGCCCATATCGGCCTCCCAAAGTGCTGAGATTACAGGCGTGAGCCACCCCGCCCAGCCCAGCTCAGAATTTTTAATGAATGCAGGTACTGTAGGAATTTCTGAGAGGGAGATGTATGATGTACTATGAATGCAGATACTGTAGGAATTTCTGAGAGGGAAATGTAAAATGTACTATCTCCCAAACTTAATGGACTAACAAACCTAATTTTTCTGAAAAATATTTTGAAAATTGTTGCTTTTCTCCAGCTCACTCTTTTACAAAAGGAAACTGAAATTCAGAGAAGTGGTTTATTCAAAGTCACAGGTAATTGTAGGACTAGTACTGGGATCCAAGTTTTTTGTGTCTAATGGCAGAAATATTGTCATTTCTCTTCATATCCTTGAGCAATGGGAAATGACAATATTCTCAGTCTGCTTTAAGAAAAGTTCTGACTTGTCTTATCTTAAATCTTTAATGTTTTATAATATTGTAACAAAAAATCCATTGACTCAAAAAATCCATTGACTCAACTTCAGAAGAATAAGAAAGTAGCTACAATTCTTTAATTTTTGGCGATCCTCTTTTCTCTTTGCCAAAGGAAATTTTTTTGTTTCTATGATTTTTTTTCTCCTTGTTTTCTACTATACTCCATGCTGCTCAAGAATAGAGAATTTCCTAATGTGTACATAACTTCACATCAGTAAGGGCATTCTTCTAGATAGTGTAGACTGAATATTAATCCTGACTAGTTACATTTTTCACAGGTTCTATCTAAATGATAAATTCAGTTCATTCTCAGAATTATAATTTGTAACGAACTGAATGTTTGTGTCCCTTCCAAATTCATGGGTCCAATCTCAATGTGATGGTATTTGGAAGTGGGACATTTGAGAGGTAATTACATCACCAAGGTGTGACCATCATGAATGGGAATAGTGCTCATGTAGAAGCCATAGATCTACCTGGATCTCTTTCTGCCACGTGAGGACATAAAGAGAAGTCAGCCATCTGCAACCTCAAGAGGGTCCTCACCAGGACCAAACCATGCCAGCATCCTGATCTCAAACTTCCAGCCTCCAGAACTATGAAAAATAAATATCTGTCATTTATAAGATACCCAGTCTGTGGTACTTTGTTACAGTACCCCAACCTAAGAGGTAATTACTTCATGCACCAATATTATGCTAAATATTTTATTTATATTTTTGTTTAATCCTTACAATTACTTTATAATGAGGGTAACATTATCAGATATATTTTATAAATAAGAAAGAGAAACTTTAAAATGTTAAGGTATTTTCTGAAGCCTGCACTGCTAGCTAGTTGTTGAGCTGTAATTTGAACACTGGCAATTGGACTCCAGAGTCATATTCTTAACCACTCACCATATGGTTGGTTTAACTTTTAAGTGCTCCCAGAAGTTCAATACCAAGTCACCAAGACCAAAGTGATTAATTTGATGTGGTGACTAAGAAAACAGAAATAACTAATGCAATATTGATGCTCAATCTGTCACTCAACAGCACATCAGTCTCACCCTTCACAAAAAACATCGTTTTTATCTTCCATTAATCTCAACGTTTATATGAAGATGATAACTATAATGATTATATCTCATATCAATAAATCCTATATGCATTGTGCATGATCCAATGAAGCTGAATATTCAATTGAATAATCAGTAAACCCTGAGTCATGACAATTATTTCATTTGTATTTAATGGCCAATGAAGAAAAACAACATTTGAACATGATACCAACAATTATTTTTGTGGATTAAGACTATTACTGAGCATAAAAGAATGAATTCCATGTTACATTTGGGTATTTGAGAAATGATAACTGCTATTCTAATCAAAACATCAGGGCTCTAATGTCTCCCTTAATATCATTTTACACTTCTATTGTGTATTTGTAACTATTGTTATGGGGGAAAAACGAATGATTTCAAATTCTGAGCCTTTATTTTTAAGTCTCTTACTGGCAAGCTTATTTTACAAGATTAGTCTCAGTATTTCACAAAACTTAAAGTAAGTTTTTAAAGGTCACATATTTAGAATGCAGTTTTAACTTATGATAACAAAACATTTGCACACAGATTATTCTTCGTTTGCCCTTTCAGATTTATTTTCAGCCTTTTTTCTATGCCCTGTTTTGTGCCTCAGGAAGCTGACCTGCAAGGGCTATTACTAGGCTCCCTTGCTCTCCAGCTTTCAATGTTCAACCACTGGGAAGTTCTGGCGGGGAACCAGAGGGCAGGAACATAAATGGGTTAAGGAATTTATTGCTGTTTTGATGTGGCTCCTTGCTCTTATTAACAGCCATAACTTGCTGTCAGAGCTATATTCTCTGCCCATTCAGGTAACTGCTCCCTTCCCTTGCCATTGTTTGTCTAAAAGTAGCAACACCTTTTCAATTTTACTAGCCCTGGGTGCTTCCCGCTTTCTTGTTGATTTCCTTTTGCCTGTCCACATCTCTATGAGCAACACCTCAGCTAAATTCTTCAGCTATTCCTTTGAGTAGATCATCTGTGTTCCAGCTGAGACCCTAATATACCTTGTTAAAAAACACAAAAGCAATAAACAATCAAACAAACCACCATCTCCTCTCCACTGTGGAAACGGCTTCTCACCAGAGCACCGCAAGGGTAATGTATACACTGTGGAGTCTAGGAGTGTTTGCAATTCTTTCTTTTGTTTAACAACTGCACCCATGACCACTTGAAAGCCACTAGACTATTTCACAATCCACTTCCTCTAACTCTGAATTATAAAGACCAGAATTATAAGAAGTTTCTTCCCAAAAAATAAAGTTTTGATTAACCGAGATATGAAATGCCAATTCAAAGGGAAAACACTTTCAGTCACCTAAAACTGTCTTCTTTTGTTCTCTCTTGAATTAGTTCAAAAGTCACCTCTTTTTGATAGTTGAAGTCATTTACTAAGAATTATTCGTCTGAGACTATCACTGTAATGAATCATGGAAGTTCTTATATCTTAATTTCATCAGGTATAGCTGTAAGAGAGGGTGAGGATATTTCCAATTTTAATACTATTTGGGGGAAGGAAAACAAGAACATGGAAGAAAAATGTGAAAACAGTAAAGGCAAAGAAAAACAGCATCCTCTTATATAGCACAACATCGAAGACTTTCTCTCAATGTAAAATGTTAGTTCTAGGAAATTGCTTTAATTTTACTGAAGGAACATGTAAAAACCCTGGACCATTCAGTTAAAGAAACACAACAACAACAAAACTGACATGAATAAGATGTTCAAAAATGAGTACAGATATTTATTGTTGAATATAAAGAAACAACGGCAGCTTTTAAAGATTGTACAGGCAATATGACAAATATGTATATATTAATAAAAATCTTACTGTGGAATTTTTTTAATCACTGTATTTTATAATTTTAATTGTTTAAAGATTTATTCTGTAAATGAGACCTTTGCATTCTTTTTAATGTTATTAGAACGAGTTAAGATGATTAGTAAAAAGAAATTATAAATAATAAACATTTATTGAGCATTTATTAGGTATCTGACACTGTGCTGTATATTTTATACACACTAGCTTATCCTCCAAATTGGCTAATAATAGCTAACATTTGTTAAGCACTTACAAAGTACTAGATACAATTCCAAATGCTTTACACACATTATCATTCAATCCTCACATCAAATCTATAACTGAGAGGTGAAGCCAGCTGGACTTCCTAGGTCAAGTGGGGACTTGGATAACTTTTCTCTCTAGCTAGAGGATTGTAAATGCACCAATCAGCACTCTGTGCTAGCTAAAGGACTGTAAATGCACCAATCAGCACTCTGTAAAAACACACTGAGCAGCACTCCATGTCTAGCTAAAGGTTTGTAAATGCACCAATCAGCACTCTGTAAAAACGTACCAATCAGCACTCTGTGTCTAGCTAAAGGTTTGTAAACACACCAATCAGCACTCTGTAAAAACGCACCAATCAGCACTCTGTGTCTAGCTAAAGGTTTGTAAACACACCCATCAGCACTCTATAAAATGGACCAATCAGCACTCTGTAAAATGGACCAATCAGCACTCCACAAAATGGACCAATCAGCAGGACATGGGTGGCGACAAATAAGGGAATAAAAGCTGGTCATCCCAGCGAGCAGTGGCAACCCACTTGGGTCGCCTTCCATGCTGTGGAAGCTTTGTTCTTTCACTCTTCACAATAAATCTTGCTGCTGCTCACTCTCTGGGTCTGCACTACCTTTATGAGCTGTAACACTCACCGCGAGGGTCTGCACCTTCATTCCTGAAGTCAGCGAGACCAAGAACTCACCAGGAGGAAGAAACAACTCCAGGCGCATGACATTTAAGAGCTGTAACACTCACTGCGAATGTCTGTGGCTTCACTCCCGAAGTCAGTGAGACCACGAACCCACTGGAAGGAAGAAACTCCAGACACATCTAAACATCTGAAGGAACAAACTCCAGACACACCATCTTTAAGAACTGTAACACTCACCACAAGGGTCTATGGCTTCATTCTTGAAGTCAGTGAGACCAAGAACCCACCGGAAGGAACCAATTCCAGACACATTTTGGCAACCCAGATGGGACTTTTGCCTACCGCCAAGTGGTGAGTACCACTGAAACCCTTTCACTTGCTATTCTGTCCTATTTTTCCTTCAAATTTGGGGGCTAAATACCGGGCACTTGTCAGCCAGTTAAAAGCAACTAGCGCAGCTGCCGGACTAAAAACACAGGTGTCAGGCTTTCTGAGAAAGGGCTAACAACCCCCAACTCTTTGGAGCTGGGAGCGTTGGTTTGCCTGGAATCAGCTTCCACTTTTCCCGTACTTCCAGGCTGAGCCAAGGGTTGACAGAGAGGAAAGCCATTCAGCTCCAGAGTCCTGACAAAAAGGTGGTTGAACCGGTGGCCATGAGCGGAACTCTTAAAGTCAAGTCGCCCAAGTGAGACTCACCCATCTATCCTATCTATTCTGACCCTTGCCTCCTGGGTCCTAATGCCTATCAGACAAACTTCCTCTCGCCTCTCTTCTCTGAGGCTAGTCCCGCTTCTAAAAACCACTCCCTGTCTCTGGTGCTTTTCTAGTTTCTCCTATAAGAATGGTTTCTATTATAAACTCCAGGACTCTATTCTCTTCTTTAGGCACCTGGGCTCACCAATCAGAAAGGCATAATTTTTGCCCAAAGCCCCATCATAGAGGGGAATAACTGGAATTTTAGGATCCCTCCTCAGACTAGCAGGCCTAACAAAAGCTATTCCTGAAGCTAGGATATGGGGAGCCTCAGAAATTGTAGCCTTCCTATTCATATAAGTGAGGACAAAAGGCATCACTCTTCCAACTCTGGAGATCCCTTTCCCATCTCAGGGTATGGCCCTTCACTTCATTTTTCAGGCATAACATCTTTATAGGACGGGGTAAAGTCCCAGTACTAACAGGAGCATGCTTAGGACTCTAACAGGTTTTCTAGAATGTGTTGGTAAGAACCACTAAATCCAATTTTTCTCAGCCCTCTTTGTGGTCTAGGAAGACAGGCAAGGGTGCAGGTTTTTGAGAATGTGTTGGTAAGGGCCACTAAATCCAACATTCCTCAGTCCTCCTTGTGGTCTAGGAGGAAAACTAGTGTTTCTGCTGCTGCGTCAGTGAGCGCAACTATTCTGATCAGCAGGGTCCAGGGACCATTGTGGGTTCTTGGGCAGGGGGAGAAACAAATAAACCAAAACTGCAGGTGGTTTTGTCTTTCAGATGGGAAACACTCAGGCATCAACATGCTCACCCTTGAAATGCATCCTAAGTCATTGGGACCAATTTGACCCACAAATCCTGAAAAAGAGGTGGCTCATTTTTTTCTGCACTATGGCTTGGCCCCAGTATTCTCTCTCTGATGGGGAAAACTGGCCACCTGAGGGAAGTATAAATTACAATACTATCCTGCAGCTTGACCTTTTCTGTAAGAGGGAAGGCAAATGGAGTGAAATACCTTATGTCTAAGCTTTCTTTTCATTGAAGGAGAATCCACAACTGCAGAGCTTGCAACTTACATCCCACAAGAGGACCTCTCAACTTACCCCCATATCCTAGCCTCCCTATAGCTCCCCTTCCTATTAATGATAAGCCTCCTCTAATCTCCCCGGCTCAGAAGGAAACAAGAAACCTCCAAAGGACCACAGAAACCCCTGGGCTATCAGTTATGTCCCCTTCAAGCTGTAGGGGGAGGGGAATTTGGCCCAACCTGGGTACATGTCCCCTTCTCCCTCTCTGATTTAAAGCAGATCAAGGCAGACCTGGAGAAGTTTTCAGATGATCCTGCTAGGTACATAGATGTCCTACAGGGTCTAGGGCAAACCTTCGATCTCACTTGGAGAGATGTCACGCTATTGTTAGATCAAACTCTGGCCTTTAATGGAAATAATGTGGCTTTAGCTGCAGCCCGAGAGTTTGGAGATACCTGGTATCTTAGTCAAATAAATGACAGAATGACAGCTGAAGAAAGGGACAAATTCCCTACCAGTCAGCAAGCCATCCCCAGTATGGATCCCCACTGGGATCTAGGCTCAGATCATGGTGACTGGAGTCGTAAACATCCGCTGACCTGTGTTCTAGAAGAACTAAGGAGAATTAGGAAAAAGCCCATGAATTATTCAATGATGTCCACCATAACTCAGGAAAAGGAAGAAAATCCTTCTGCCTTCCTCGAGTGGCTATGGGAGGCCTTAAGAAAATATACTCCCCTGTCTCCTGACTCACTAGAGGGTCAATTGATCCTAAAAAATAAGTTTATTACCCAATCAGCTGCAGATATCAGGAGAAAGCTCCAAAAGTGAGCCCTGGGCCCTGAACAAAATCTGGAGACATTATTAAACCTGGCAAACTTGGTGTTCTATAATAGGGACAAAAAGGAACAGGCCAAAAAGGAAAAGCAATATCAGAGAAAGGCCACAGCCTTAGTTATGGCCCTCAGACAAACAAATCGTGGTGGTTCAGAGAGGACAGAAAATGGAGCAGGCCAATCACCCAGTAGGGCTTGTTATCAGTGTGGTTTACAAGAATACTTTAAAAAAGATTGTCCAACGAGAAACAAGCCTCCCCCTCGTCCATGTCCACTGTGCCAAGGCAATCACTGGAAGGCACACTGCCCCAGAGGGCAAAGGTTTTCTGGGCCAGAATCCCCCAACCAGATGATCCAACAACAGGACTGAGGGTGCCCAGGACAAGCACCAGCTCATGTCATCACCCTCACTGAGCATCGGGTACATTTAACCATTGAGGGCCAGGAAATTGACTTCTTCCTGGACACTGGCACAGCCTTCTCAGTGTTAATCTCCTGTCCCAGACGACTGTCCTCAAGGTCTGTTACCATCCAAGGAATCCTGGGACAGCCTGTAACCAGGTATTTCTCCCAACTCCTCAGTTGTAATTGGGAGACTTTGCTCTTTTCACATGTCTTTCTTGTTATGTCTGAAAGTCCCACACCCCTATTAGGGAGTGATATATTAGCCTAAGCTGGAGCTATTATCTACATGAATATGGGGAACAAGTTACCCATTTGTTGTCCCCCACTTGAGGAGGGAATCAACCCTGAAGTCTGGGCATTGGAAGGACAATTTGGAAGGGCAAAAAATGCCCACCCAGTCCAAATCAGGCTAAAAGACCCCACCACTTTTCCTTATCAAAGGCAATATCCCTTAAGGCCTGAAGCTCATAAAGGATTACAGGATATTGTTAAACATTTAAAAGCTCAAGCCTTAGGAAATGCAGCAGTCCCTGCAACACCCCAATTCTAGGAGTACTAAAAACCGAATGGTCAGTGGAGACTAGTGCAAGATCTTAGACTCAACAATGAGGCAGTAATTCCTCTATATCCAGTTGTACCCAAACCCTATACTCTGCTCTCTCAAATACCAGAGGAAGCAGAATGGTTCACCATTCTGGACCTCAAGTATGTCTTCTTCTATATTCCCCTGCACTCTGACTCCCAGTTTCTCTTTGCCTTTGAGGATCCCACATATCACATGTCCCAACTTACATGGACAGTCTTGCCCCAAGGGTTTAGGAATAGCCCTCATCTGCTTTGTCAGGCACTGGCCCAAGATCTAGGCCACTTCTCAAGTCCAGGCGCTCTGATCCTTCAATATGTGGATGATTTACTTTTGGCTACCGGTTCAGAAGCCTCATGCCAGCAGGCTACTCTAGATCTCTTGAACTTTCTAGCTAATCAAGGGTACAAGGCATCTAGGTTGAAGGCCCAGCTTTGCCTACAGAAGTCAAATATCTAGGCTTAATCTTAGCCAGAGGGACCAGGGCCCTCAGCAAGGAATGAATACAGCCTATACTGGCTTATCCTCACCCTAAGACATTAAAACAGTTGCAGGCGTTCCTTGGAGTCACTGACTTTTTCCGACTATGGATCCCTGGATACAGCAAGATGGCCAGACTACTCCATACTCTAATCAAGGAGACCCAGAGGGCAAATACTCATCTAGTAGAATGGGAACCAGGGGCAGAAACAGCCTTCAAAACCTTAAAGCAGGCCCTAGTACAAGGTCCAGCTTTAAGCTTTCTCACAGGACAAAACTTCTCTTTATACGTCACAGAGAGAGCAGGGATAGCTCTTGGAGTCCTTACTCAGACTCAGGGGACAACCCCACAACCAGTGGCACCCCTAAGTAAGGAAATTGATGTAGTAGCAAAAGGCTGGCCTCACTGTTTACGGGTAGTTGCGGCAGTGGCCATCCTAGTGTCAGAGGCTATCAAAATAATACAAGGAAAGGATCTCACTGTCTGGACTACTCATGATTTAAATGGCATACTAGGTGCCAAAGGAAGTTTATGGCTATCAGACAACCGTCTACTTAGATACCAGGTGCTACTCCTGGAAGGACTGGTGCTTCAAATACGTATGTGTGTGGCCCTCAACCCTGCCACTTTTCTCCAAGAGGATGGGGAATCAATCGAGCATGACTGCCAAAAAATTATAGTCCAGACTTATGCTGCCCAAGATGATCTCTTAGAAGTCCCCTTAGCTAATCCTGACCTTACCCTATATACTGATGGAAGTTCATTTGTAGAGAATGGGATACGAAGGGCAAGTTATGCCATAGTTAGTGATGTAATCATACTTGAAAGTAAGCCTCACCCCCAGGGACCAGCACCCAGTTAGCAGAACTAGTGGCACTTACCTGAGCTTTAGAACTGAGAAAGAGAAAAAGAATAAATGTGTATACAGATAGCAAGTATGCTTATCTAATCCTACATGCCTATGCTGCAATATGGAAAGAAAGGGAGTTCCTAACCTCTGGGGGAATCCCCATTAAATGCCACAGGAAATTATGGAGTTATTGCATGCAGTGCAAAAACCCAAGGAGGTGGCAGTCTTCCACTGCCAAAGCCATCAGAAAGGTCAAGGAGAAAAGGCAGAAGGAAACCGTTGGGCAGATGCTGAGACCAAAATTGCTGCCAGGTGGAACCTCCCATTAGAAATACCTACGGAAGGACCTTTGGTATGGAACAACCCCCTCCAAGAGATTAAGCCCCAGTATGCCCCAACTGAAACAGAATGAGGACTTTCACAGCGGCATAATTTTCTCCCCTCAGGGTGGTTAATGACAGAAGAAGGAAAGGTACTTATACCCGAAGTCAGCCAGTGGAAAATACTTAAAACCCTCCACCAAACTTTTCATATGGGCATTGAAAACACTCATCAAATGTCCAAATCCCTATTTGCAGGGCCAAATCTCCCACAGACCATCCAACAGGTAGTCAAAGCCTGTGAGGTGTGCCAAAGGAATAATCCCTTGGTCCATCATAAGGCCCCTTTGGGGGAACAAAGAATAGGTCACTATCCCAGAAAGGACTGGCAGTTAGACTTCACCCATATGCCTAAGCCAAAGGGATTTCAATACTCACTGGTCTGTGTTGATACCTTTACAAATTGGATATAAGTTTTCCCCTGCAAGACAGAGAAGGCTCAGGAAGTGATTAAAGTCCTAATTCATGAAATAATTCCTAGATTTGGGCTTCCCCAAAGCTTACAGAGCGACAATGGTCCAGCTTTTAAAGTCACGATAACTCAGGGAATTTCCAGGGCACTAGGGACACAATATCACCTTCACTGCACCTGGAAGCCACAATCCTCAGGGAAGGTCAAGAAGGCAAATGAAACACTCAAGAGGCACTTAAGGAAACTAACACAAGAAACTCATCTCCCATGGCCTACTCTTTTGCCCATGGCCTTGTTGAGAATCCGAAATTCTCCTCACAAAATGGGGCTCAGTCCATATGAAATGCTGTATGGATGACCTTTTCTCACAAATGACCTCCTACTTGACCAGGAAATGGCCAACTTAGTCAAAGATATAACTTCTTTGGCAAAATATCAATGAAACCTTAAAAACCTACCTGAAAGATGGCACAGAGAAAAGGGAACAGAGTTGTTTCAACCAGGAGATCTAGTGTTGGTCAAATCTCTCCCCTCTAACTCCCCATTTATGGACTATTTGTGGGAAGGATCATACTTGGTAATCCTCTCTACCCCCACTGCAGTTAAGGTGGCAGGAGTGGAATCTTGGATTCACCACACCTGAGTTCAGTTTTGGACACCCTCTGAGGAACCTGCAGGACCGTCAGCTCAGGAGTCCCAAGATCAGCCAGACCAGCCTCGATACACCTGTGAACCGCTGGAGGACTTGCATCTCCTATTTCAGAAGGAAACATCCCAGACTAAAAAGGCTCCTACCACTGATCCTGAAGAAAACCCCTTCCTCTTTAAAAAAAATAAGTGAAAACCTACATAATCTTTATCTTTAACACCTCTCCTTGCCCCTTTAATGGAATCCTTTTAGTATTTCATCATATTATTAAGCAGCATACTAACCATACTCTTTGTGATAGGACTATATACTGTAGGTCCTGCCAGGATGAAAATCCTAATCACATCAACCTTCTTTCTATCTTCCTTCCTTCTGACAGCAATTTACTCCTACCTTTAACTCAGACTGGATAAAATGATGTTGTCTTGCAGAGCACCCTCTTTACCTTCCTATTTACTCTTTGCCTATTTATCCCTCTTGCTTCCTTGGATATCTCATACAATAACCCCGCCCCCCTTCCACTATCTCCTAATTACCTCTGCAAAACTCTAAACTTAACCCACTCTCTGTTAAAACAGTCCAATCCTTCCCTGGCCAATGACTGTTGGCTTTGTATCTATCAACCTCTGCTTACATTGCCACTCCCATTCCCACAAAAAAAAAATGGGTCTTTACCAACTTAACCTACCACCCTTATTATGAAGGAAAAGACCCTTTCCAATTTCTAAATATGCAATCATTAGCCAACTTCCCCATCTCTGATAGGACCAAGAATATCCTAACAGGACATGTAATCCAACTTTTACGTTCTTACATTTCTAACCTCACCTATTACACAAGCAATGAAAAGCCCATACATGGCTCTGTAACTACGAATACCATCTTAACTTTTCAAGCCCCTTTATGCATCCAATGCAACCTATTATCAGGCCTGCCCCAGGGGCACCTACTACCCCATCAGTGTAATTACACCCTACAACTTCAAGCCCCAACTGATCATAGTAACTTCCGAGTCACCCAAACAGCTCCATTCAGCCAGCTTGTCTGCTTCTCAGGTCCTCCAAAAATCATCACCTCCTCCCTGCTTAACAAACAGTCCAGATTTTGTAATGGCAAACATACTCCCTGCATGACCATTCACCCCTGGGCCCCCTGCAGCAGCTCCCCCACCACTAGTGAATGCCTTCTCATCCCCTCTTTCAACCACTCTCTCGAATGGTTCCTAGTAGATACAAAATGGTTTTTTCTCCACTGGGAAAATAGAACACAGGGAGTCACTCAGTTTGCTCCCAACAGCCCTTTCCAGCTGCTCACTGAAGCAACCTTGGCAAGTACTCTAAGAGTATGGGAAAATGAAAATAACAAACTCACACACCTTTTTAACATACACAACCAGTTCTGTCTACCCAGCCAAGGTATATTCTTCTTATGTGAAACATCAACCTGTGTCTGCCTCCCCACTAACTGGACAGGCACCTGCACCTTAGTCTTTCTAAGTCCCAACATTAACATGGCCCCAGTAAATCAGACCCTATGACTACCCCTCAAAGCTCAAGTCCATCAGTGTGAGCCATACAACTAATACCCCCACTTATAGGGTAAGGAATGGCTCTTGATACAGGAACCAGAATAGCCAGTTTATCTACTTCATTATCCTACTACCACATACTCTCAAAGGATTTCTCAGACAGTTTGCAAGAAATAACGAAATCTATCCTTACTCTACAATCCCAAATAGACTCTTTGGCAGCAGTGACTCTCCAAAACCACTGAGGCCTAGACTTCCTCACTGCTGAAAAAGGAGGACTCTGCACCTTCTTAGGGGAAGAGTGTTGTTTTTACACTAACCAGTCACGGATAGTATGAGATGCCACCTGGCATTTACAGGAAAAGGCTTCTGAAATCAGACAACGCCTTTCAAACTCTTATGGCAACCTCTGGAGTTGGGCAACATGGCTTCTCCCCTTTCTAGGTCCTGTGACAGCTATCTTGCTATTACTCACCTTCGGGCCCTGTATTTTTAACCTTCTTGTCAAATTTGTTTCCTCTAGGATACAGGCCATCAAGCTACAGATGGTCTTACAAATAGAACCCCAAATGAGCTCAACTAATGACTTCTATCGAGGACCCCTGGACCAACCTGCTGGCCCTTTCACTGGCCTAAAGAGTTCCCCTCTAGAGAACACTACAACTGCAAGGCCCCTTCTTTGCTCCTATCCAGCAGGAAGTAGCTAGAATGGTCATCGCCCAATTCCCAACAGCAGTTGGGGTGTCCTGTATAGAGGGGGGATTGAGAGGTGAAGCCAGCTGGACTTCCTGGGTTGAGTGGGGACTTGGAGTACTTTTCTGTCTAGCTAGAGGATTGTAAATGCACCAATCAGCACTCTGTGTCTAGCTAAAGGATTGTAAACGCACCAATCAGCACTCTGTAAAAATGCACCAATCAGCACCCTGTGTCTAGCTAAAGGTTTGTAAATGCACCAATCAGCACTCTGTAAAAATGCACCAATCAGTCCTCTGTGTCTAGCTAAAGGTTTGTAAACGCACCAATCAGCACTCTGTAAAACAGACCAATCAACACTCTGTAAAATGGACCAATCAGCAGGACATGGGTGGGGACAAATAAAGGAATAAAAGCTGGCCATCCCAGCAAGCAGTGGCAACCTTCTTGGGTCCCCTTCCATGCTGTGGAAGCTTTGTTATTTCACTCTTCAAAATAAATCTTGCTGCTGCTCACTCTTTGGGTCCACACTACCTTTATGAGCTGTAACACTCACCATGAGGGTCTGTGGCTTCATTCCTGAAGTCAGTGAGACCAAGAACCCACTGGGAGGAACAAACAACTCCAGGCGTGCCACTTTTAAGAGCTGTAACACTCACTGTGCAGGTCTGCAGCTTCATTCTTGAAGTCAGCAAGACCAAGAACCCACCAGAAGGAACCAATTCTGGACACATAACCATTATTATTATCTTTATTTTACCAATAAAAACACTGAGGCAGAGAAAGGTTAAGCAACTTGCCCAAGGTTACATATCTCTTAAGTAGTAGAACTGGAATATGAGCCCAAGCACTAGCTTGAGAACTCTTCCTTTTTAACTCTTTTTATCATGCCCATTCTCAGTGCTAAGAACTAAGGTTTAAAAGAATTTAAGTAGGGTTGGCCCTATGCATCCATGGGTTCCATATCTGCAGATTCAACCAACAGTGGAATGGAAAGGTTTAGGAAAAAAAAATTTCTACAAAATCCCAAAAAGCAAAACTTGAGTTTGCCATGCACTCAGAGCTATGTAGAATCCACACAAATGAAGTAATGTGTTGGCCTTGTATTAGGTATTATAAGTAATCTAGAGATCATTTAAAGTATATGGGAAGATGTGCATAGGCTACATGCAAATACTATGCCATTTTATATCAGGGACTTGAGCCCCTTTGATTTTGGTATCTGGGGGGGTTCTGGAACCAATCTCCCACAGATACTGAGGGAAGACTGTAATTTGTCTAAGTCACACAGCTAATAAGTAATTGTATTTGTTTCTAGGGCTACCATAAGCAAGTACCACAAACTGAGTGGCTTAAACAACAGAAATTTATTTTCTCACAATTCTGAGGGCTAGAAGTCCATACTCAGTGTTGGCAGGGTAGGTGTCTCCTGAGGGCTGTGAGGAAAGGATCTGCTCCAGGCCTCTTTCCAGGCCTGTAGATGGTCTTCTTCATGTTCATATGGCATTCTGCTTGAATGCAAGTCTGTCTCCAAATTTCCCCATTTTATAAAGACACCAATCATACTGGATGAAGACCCATTCTAATAATCTCATCTTAAACTAATTATCTCTGTAAACACTCTGCCTCCAAATATGGTCCATTATGAGATATCAGGGATTAGGACTTTAACATATGAATGAATTTAGGGGGACCCAATTCAACCCATAACAGTAATGGATCTAGGACTCAAATCTAAGGGTTCTGACAATATAATCAGATTAATAAAAATCCCATTCTTTCAGCAACTCAAATGTAAAGATCACCTACATAAAACCCCAGCATCCATAGATGTGCAGTGACCGGTGGCAGAGATGAGCTCAGATCATTGTCATCCAGACTCCCTTAAATGGGGAGTGTGTTCTTTCTGGGACACTATGACATACACAATTAGGACACTAGTTCTCCAAGTGAAGGAAAATGACAGATGGATGAAATGACCATTTCTCCTCTGTTAGTCACAGACCTTTCTTTTGACAGTAAATTCTGAGAACTTATCTAAGCTGCACATCACTTAAATCACATCTCTTAAGTCACTTTATCAATAGTCACAATTCTGAACCTAAGGCAGGTCCCCCAAGAGATGCTGCCACCTGTATAGAAACACTTAAATTATACTCCAGCCAAAGTCCTGTAAAGACTAAGTGGCTTTAAATTAACCCAAACTCTTTTTCTTAGCATTTCATGAATTTCTTTTGTGCTAATAGACTTATAATCCTAAATTTATATTTTCTCAAATAAAAGAGCTTTGCCGTTTTCAGCAGCTAGGAGATGTGATTCCGGGGGCATAAAAAGCAGATGCTTCTTTTATGAAAGAATAGAAAGCTCAGGGCTCCAATGTCTCCCTTAATATCATTTTACACTTATATTGTGCACTTATAACTATTGTTATAGGGGGAAAAATGAATGATTTCAAATGCTGAGCCAGTATTTTTAAGTCTCTTATTAGCAAGCTTATTCTACAAGATTAGTCTTGGTATTTCACAAAACTTAATGTAATTATTTAAATTAGGGTCTCAAGCAGGAGATATACTTTGCACGTATATTTTCAACACTGCTCTACTTGTTCATTAGCAAATGTAAAAATAAGACCATGTGTTTTTAATTATGGTATAACAATAATAATAATAATAGATACTCTGAGACTACAAAGCTAACTTGCTCATATGAGCAAGCTTTTGCTATTATTTTCTGAGAAACTTGCCATACTTCTAGAATTTTTAGAGACCTTGTATACATCTTATCCAGTATACATTTTATCTAGTTCTTAAAGCAACTGTGCAATATACTTTCCATTCTCCCTATTTTACAGATGAGGAGAATGACATCCAAAAGACTAAGTAACATTCTAGGGAATCATATTCAGTGTGGAAATCAACACTTGAAGCCTGATTCCTCTTTCTGGGTTCTCAGCCACAGGCTAGGGTGCCAGAGAGACAGCTAGTCAAGAAAGGCTAGACTTTGAATTTAGAAGTGAAGGAAGAGTTTTACATAGACTCGAGTAGACAAAAGGACTAGGTCTGATCTCAAGGACTTGTGGCTAAAGTAGGAGAGGTCAATTCTGGCAAGTGCCCAGAGTTAAGCATCAACATAGAGTCAGGAAGACCACTACGAACAGAACTGCTGAGCTCCAAGGCTCAGACAGAAGCTGTTTTTATTTTGCCTGATTAAAGCTGTCTGCAGGTAGTCCTTGATCTGCGGGTACTGATTGTGGCTTAATGAGGATAACGAGGCCTGAAGTGGTTCTTTCCTTTCAGCAAAGACAGAGATATGAGTATCAACCCATGGTATTTCTGTACTAAAACAGGGCGGAGCTAGAGAATTGATTACAAATTGTTCCAGCACAAATCTCCCCTCGAAGGCTCCTTCTTTCTGAGAACCAATGGCTGGATTAAATTGTTTATTGGTCTTTCCAAACCCAGGAGTCTACATTAAGATTCCAGTCACTGAATGTCTTAAACATTCTGGCCAATTCAACCCCTTTCCTATTTCTTCATTTGTTTATTTATATATTTGCTAGAAAAATTTGTGTAAGTACTCCTTTCAAAAGTCAGCAGGCAATTCTTGCTAAATAGGATGCATGGTACTTCATAGGCAAAATGATATTTAGGTGATTGTGATATGTCTTATAAATTCATATTTATAATTTATAAATATATTATTCACAAATAATTTGTAAATATATTATTCACAAATAATTTGTAAATATATTATTCACAAATAATTTGTAAATATATTATTCACAAATAATTTGTAAATATATTATTTACAAATAATTTGTAAATATATTATTTACAAATAATTTGTAAATATATTATTTACAAATAATTTGTAAATATATTATTTACAAATAATTTGTAAATATATTATTTACAAATAATTTATAAATATATTTATGGTATTTATACATTAATGTGTATAAAAAGAAGTGCATTTTTAAATCAAGGCATACTTCTTATATCTTTATTAGTCTCAAATTAGTTAAATACATAACATTTTCTTCCTAGTTCAAAAGATTTATGACGGTTCATTATCCTGAGAGCACAATAGTCAGTAAGAAGGCTATTTCTGTGACACCCGCCCCAGCATGGTGTCTACACCTATTTTATTCCTTCTTACAGAGTGCTATTTTCAGCATTCCTGTTAAGATCTATTGCCCTTTTTAATGATAATGAGGTGATGAAGAGGGAAAAGAAAACTATTAAGGATCACTCATCTGTTCTTCAGATTTTCAAGTTGGTCTTTCAACTGAAAGGTGATTCTGCAACAGACAGAGGCATGTTGTTGATGCAGGGCTCAGTTCCAGAGGCAATTGAAGCCTTACTGTCTAATACATATTGGTCTTGCACACGAGACAGCTTCAGACAGCTTCCATTGTCCTTTAGCAATTTAAGGGGCAATCCTGACTCAACAGGTCTAAAGGAAGCATTTCCCCCCAAATAACGAAATAGATAAGCTAGAGTTTCTCATTTGAAGAGGAATCAGGGAGGTTAAGTTGTTTGTTTTTGTTGAAAGGTAGAAGTAAAGAAAACACAACTCAAAGGAAAATGCAAAGGGGTTATTCACCATTTGGAGTTAACAGAGTCACATAGATTTTTCTGGTCAAAGCTGCTTTACTTGCACATAGCAGAGGCCCATGCAAGCCAGCTCAAATATGTCAGATCTAACTGATGTGGCACATAAAGGTAGAATTACACATCACTGGATTGGATGGGAAACAGCTGGAAATGAGTATCACCGAAGCTGCATCTCCATCCCTCTTTGCCTCTCTCTGTGCTTCTCTCTTCTCTTTTATTCACTTTATTCTTTTTCTATCTCTTTTTACATCTGGCTTTAGCTCATCAGGATTTCAGTGTTAGCCCTTAACCTACATGATCTTTTATCTCAGCCTTTCAGTCTCCCAATTCCAAATTCCCAAGAAGGAACGTTAATGGATCAATCGGAAACAGATGTTCATGCCTCATCAAGTAGCCCTTGTAGGGGTATTGATCACATAACACAAACCTGACTATCTGGATGGGTCAATTTTGGAACCAAATTGTACTTCCTCACATGTCTGCTATATTGAGAAGTCACCTGCATCAAATTTAAGTCACTGCCTACTTACGAAACTAGGAAATTACTACCTTATTTACCATCAACAACAAGGAGTATCTCTGCCTTGGATTTCTACTCTGACACATAGACCAGCAGCCTCTCTTGTACTACTATAGTGGAAAGAGCTACAAAACCAAATATAGCAACCTGGGATATTTCATACCCAGACAACCTCCAGGTTGTATGGTCTTGATTAAAAATACTTAACTTCTCTCTGAGCCTATGGCTTGGAAAGAGCAGGGAGAGAGAGATACATTAAACTAGATAATCTTCAACATTCCTTCCCAATTAAATGTGTTGTAAACATTGTGCTCAGTTATTTTGATAGAATCAGTACTAAACTCGGGTTGATACATGTCAGAGAAATGACTACCACTTCTCTCTTTATGAAATTGGCCTATTTCCTAATTAACTTCTCTCCCATCTCACTACATTTCATCCCACAGTGAACATTACTAATATTAGACTGTCTCTAGTGTCCTAGGCATGTCAAGAACATTCCTCTGTGTCCTTGCTATTGCTGTTCTCTCAGCCAAGAATGCCCTTGGCACCATTCCCTGCTATTGAAACATTGCTTATCCTTCAAGACCCAGTGAAAACATCACCCCCTCTCTACAGCCTTTCCTGATAAAAGTAATTAATTTTCCCTTTTTTTCAGGCACAGGATACTAATGCACCTCTTCAAGCATGGATTTCATTTGGACTTAAACTAAATTTATTCAGTAATTTATTCTATATCACTTTGTAAGTCATAAATGTCTAAAGCACATGGATTATTTCTTAGGCATCTGTGTATCTCCCCAAGAGCACCTGGTAATTATTTAGAATAAAGTAGATACTGAATGAATGAATGAATGCATCTTCATTAAATAAAAAAAGCTGAAATCAGAAACCTAGTACTCAGGAAAGCATAAAACATTTTGTAGGTCAGGCCCAGTAGCTCACGCCTGTAATTCCAGGACTTTGCAAGGCCAAGGAGGAAGGATTGCTTGAGGAGGAGGAGTTCAAGGCTGCAGCTAGCTATGATCGCACCACTGTACTCCAGCCTGGGTGAAACACAGCAATAATCTAACTCAGAAATTTTTTTTTTTTTTTTTTTTTACATACAACACTTTGGAAATTTCTTCATGATGCAGTGAGGTAACAGAATGCCAAGATTATTTTTATAAATACTTTGGTTACTCAAACTTATCAGTATTATATCTAATCATGGCTACCAATCCAAGTAAGCAGGTCAACAGGAAATCAGTAAAATAATCTTTTTCTCCACTTTTATAATATAGTATTGTATTCAAATAGCTAAATGTTAGAAAGTAATTTCTTTGCTCATTGCCATGTGTCATCATGAACTGCAATGAACATGTTAAGTGTTCTATACTCAAAGTCCTCTAAAATGCAAATATTTTTATCTATTCTGCCTTTTATGCCTGCTTTTTAACCATGAGTACTGAACCTTGCTGAATTTCTGACTTTATCCTCAACATCAGTTTAACTAGTTGCTCTAGTTTCATCTTGTAAAAATGTGGCAAGGTCAGCATGCTTGAATGTAATGCAGTCAACCCCTGCTGACTTGAACTCCATGACTGCATATAGTTAGTTCTATAAAGACAAGTTATATTCTTCTTTTGGGTACTGCTAAATTGCATGAATATATGTCTACAGATCTTGGGCTGCAGTGAAGAAACTCTTCTGAGGCATGTTTAGAAAATACCAACACTTCAGTACATAGGTTTGTAACCAAACCCTTATTCTGTGGTGCCGTGTCCCTAGAGCTGCTTGACTTTAAAAATGAATGAGCAAAAGATGATGAGAGACTACAGCTGGGAGACTCTACCACAGAACATTAGAAACACAAATTCTGTTATGTAAGAGAAACAAATCATTGGGCACCACCATATTCTAAAGAAAAACTCCTTATTATTCACCTGCCTCTGCATTCATTGTACACTCACTAAAACTGCCTTCCAGCTATTAATTTTACAATAATAGGAAAGTTTATTTGAATGAGGAATTGAATATTCCAGTTAATGGTAAAGAATATTACTTTTAAATTAATGCATCTACCTTAATTTATTTCTCAGTCTTCCATGAGTTAAAATGAATAAGTTGTTCTTAATCCAGGCAACAGAAAGTGCCTTGACAAAGATATAACTGCGACATGCAAATTATCACATGCTGAACCTTGGGAAAAAAATGTATGAAAATGTTGCCAAGCACTGAGACCGCCCAACAATCTCTATTGGTAAAGCAAACTCATCATTACCCTCTTTGTCACAACTGCATAGCTTATTCAATTTTCATGAACTGAACCTACCTATTTAACCAGTACACAAATCAATATATAGCATTTAGCAACTAATACACCCCCTTCCAGTCAATAACCCCCGATAAGGGTTTATCTTACTATTACACAATTTTGCCTGGTTTTGATGCTTACACCAACAAAATTATATAGTGCTTTATCTCTTGTGTTTGACTTTTTTCACTCAACATTATATTTGTAAGATTCATCCGGACTGTTGTCTGTAGTTGTTCATTCTTATTACTGTATAGTAGTATTTCATTCTATACTATATCACAATGTA
The DNA here is from genome assembly GCF_028878055.3 of Symphalangus syndactylus. Lineage (NCBI taxonomy): Eukaryota > Metazoa > Chordata > Mammalia > Primates > Hylobatidae > Symphalangus > Symphalangus syndactylus. The sequence continues at coordinate 32,252,758 of NC_072426.2, forward strand.
TTAACCAATTGTCCTGTTGATGTACTTTCAGATAGTTTCTGATTTGGAACTAATACAAATAGTGCTATCAGCTTGTTTTAAGATATATTTTTAGAAGTAGAGTGGCTATGTATATGTGTGATCAGCTTTAGTAGTATTGCCAAAAACTGGTCTTTTGAGGAGTTGTACTAGCTTCCCTTTTACAAGCAATGTGAGTTATAATTACTACCTATCTCCAGCAGTGCTTTATTATCCTCTTTTAATCTACAATAAATAGTATCTCCCTTTGTGTTTACCTAGTAAATTGATCTCCTACAAATATTTTTAAATAAAAATGTTATCAACTAAGTACACAATATGTTGCATCAAATATTGTATTAAATTGCCATTGCTATATGAGCTTTTATGATGTATTACAGCAAATGATACAGAGATTTGGGTAAAAATTTGTATTCTAACCAATCACTGGCAAACAGCATGTTACAACAATAATTTCCTGGTAATTAGAGCCTTAATGCAAAATGGAAAATTTAGGAACTTCATTCATTTCTTCAAAACAAAAGAAAGAAATAATTTTTACCACACTTTAAAATATGAAACTCACTTATTCTAAAAGAAAGTTCAGGAACTTTGATTAGAAAATTTAAAAGTCCCTAATGAGAATTCCTTTCCAGCTTGACAGTGATTAAAAGAATATCATCATTCAGAACATAGCTGCCCATGAATGAAAAATTCTTGTCTCTGAGAAAGAACATTGAAGCCAATTATGCAAATATGCAGAAGGGAGAAAGACAAGATTTTAAACCTCTTAATATGACCAAAGAGCCCATTTTCAATCCAAACTCAGCTTTTAAGCTTTTATTCTATAAATCTGTAAATATTAAAAACAAAGACAAAACAAAAAATATGTACACACCAATTTTCTGATGTTAATCTAAGACAACTGTGACCCCTGCTGTCCATATGTGTTTGCACATTTAAATTCTCAAGGGAAATTTCAGCATTATTACTGAATATTCTTTGAGATTCTGATTTAAAAGGCCACTAGACTAACAGCCAACGCAAGATCTAAAAATATGCCTCTAATTCTTAAGAAAGGGACAATTCAGCAAAATTTGAAGGAAGTGTATATATGTCAGCATGTAATACCTCTACTTTTCCTCCAATCTTTCCTTCAGACTAGCCATGAGCATTGCACCTGTCCCTCTCATGCCCTCATTTGTGTACAGCTAACATTTTAATATGAAAAGAATGTCTTGATATATTCAGTTTAAAGGGATATATTGAGAAAGATTGTCTCCCACAGCAACCACAACCCCTATTTTGATTGGTTGTTAACGTTTCTTAGTTCAAACTCAGGAGTTAATACAAGTTTTTCCAAGTACAGAAGGGTGCACTTACATGTAGATTAAGTATATTAGTAAGTTCGCCAGAGACCTGGGTGGGACTTTTATGTAACATTCAGTGAGAAAGGTTAACTGGACATCTCATCACACCAAAGCAATGTTTATTTCCATGTGCAGTTTGAGATGAAGGGTATAGAAAAATGGAATTGATATTTAGTGAGCATCTTCTATTTAATAGTCGCCACGCTAACGGGTTTATACTTATTTTCTTAAGTTAATATTTGGAGCTTTATGAGCTATTGATTATCATGTCAACTTCAGAAAATCTGAGTGATTGCCCAAGGTTACACGGGGATTAAGTGGAAGAACCAGGATTCAAACCCAAGTCTACCTGGTTCCAAAGCATAGGCTCTCACATTAAACGATTCTGCCCTTCACATCCTATTATATTTAGGATTCAGAAAACAGCACAGAAAAACAGAGTGAAAAAAACAATTTCTTCAAAGATCAATAGAACATGTTTTCCTCTCTATGAATTAAAGTCAATAAATACTTATTTATTGCTACTATGTAGCTAAAATATTGCCTTATTATAAAGAGAAATCAAAGGACCTTTTAACATCAAAAGTACATGTAAAGAACAAAGGTAGGTAAGTCCCAAAGGACTTAGACAAAAATAGGTAAGTCCCAAAGAGGGAAAATACTTAATAAACACTTGAAAACATGTTCAGCCCTTATCATTAAAAGATATACATTAAAATAATAAGGGGATAAGTTTTCCTTTTTCACATTGGCTAAAATTAATATTTTGCCCTAGTAAGTATTTGTGAGGATATACAATATGGAAATTCACTGTGCCTTATGTGGCTGTGGGACTCTATGGTAGTTTAACCTGCTGGGTGTCCTGTCTCATGCCTGTAATCCCACCACTTTGGGAGGCTGAGGCAGGAGGATCACTTGAGGCCAGGAGTTTGAGGCTACAGTGAGCTATGATCCTATTACTGCATCCAGCCTGGGTGACAGAGTGAGACCCCAACTTTTAATAAATAAATAAATAAATAAATAAAATGGTTCAACCCGTTATAAGTTAGGGGTCAATTTTGTAAAGTCTAACACAATTGAAGAGGAACATATCCCATGATCCAGCAGTTTTATTTCTGATAACACAGCCTTAGAGAAATATAGCACCTTGTACAGGAGATACATATATATATTCTTTGCAGCATTATTTTATTCACACACAGACACAAACACACCTTTTTTTTTTTTTTTTTTTTTGAAGCAAGGTATCGCTTTTTCACCCAGGCTGAAGTGCAGTGACACAACCTCAATCTCCTAGTCTCAAGCAATCGTCCTGCTTCAGCCTCCTAAGTAGCTGGTACTACAGGTACGTACCACTACACCTGGCTAGTTTTTTTTTTTTAATTTTATTTTTAGTAGAGACAGGGTCTCACTATATTGCCCAGGTTGGTCTTGAACTCCTAGCCTCAAGCAATCCTTTCACCTTGGCCTCCCAAAGTGTTGGCATTACAGACATGAGCCACTGTGTCCAACCGTTCTGATGCTATTATGTCTGAATTCCTGTCTCTATTTTTCTCCAGATTATGGATCACTTTTTCTGCATATATATTTTTATATTGTTGAATGCTAGGTTTTAAAAATTTCTTCAAAAGTTATCAATTTTTCTAGCAGGCAATTAATTGAAGATCACTTTGACAATTTCAAGCCTTATTTTTAATCTCTTTTCGAGGATCTCAAGAGAAGACTTTAGGATTACTTTAATTCTATTTTTTAAGTCATGACTATTCTGTAGTCTCTACTGAATTCCCCATGTGTTAAGATCTCTCTGCTTTGGCTGGTGAAAACTCAAATAACTCCCAGCCTTGTGTGAAACCTGGGAATTTTTCAGCTTTCAGCTCCTTAATAATTCTTCTTCCCACAGAGCTTATTCTTGTCTGACCTCATAGGGTTTTACCTTATGCATGCTTGGATTTGTATTTATCTATAGTTTCAATGGGTCCCCTACACAGTTTTCTGGTACTTTTTCTCTGTGCAGCTTTTTCCTATTGGGCACCATGCTCAAAAAAGTTCTGTTTAGGTTTTCCTTTTCTCCTCCATAGCCTGAAAATTACCTCTAGGCAGAAAGTCAAGCCTTTCTATGTAGGGATACAACTGTTCTGTTGCTTCCTCTCAGGGATCAGAGTCTCATGCTGCCTGCTTTCCAATGTATAAAAATGCTTGTTTGCTACAGGTTTTGCAGTTTTCTAATTTGTGATGGAAGACTCATTTTAAATCCTTTTACTCATTCATAGCTGAAAGCTAAACTTGAATTTCATTTTTTTTGTAATATGTAATAGAAAATGTGGGATTGCAGTGGGGTATTAGTGTTAGTGCATATTGATAGGTAAAAAACAATGAACAGGTAGCATGTGATAAAGTATAAAGAAGACAGAGAATTGCTAGAGCCAGTTACTCACAAGGGAAAAGGCAAGAGGATGTAGTTTATGTAGAACGAGTGTGGTTTACCTTAGATAAAATCATGGACAGGACATTTTATGTGTGAGAGTATAGAAGAAAAAGTATTAGAAGTTTGAGAGAAGAGAAAAAATTGTGAAATAGTTGTCCAGAAAAGTAGATGAGTAAATTAACCAGGAAAATAAAGTAGGGTTTCCAAACAGCAATATAGGCCAAACTGAGGTTAGTAGCCATGAATTTAAAATGAGAATGGAAATGTTGCATGTTTCCTACCAGTCATGTTTTGCAGTGCAGCTGCAGACTCAAGCAAGGGAGGCAAAGATTTTGATTTAACCAGGGCTAAAATTTTTCCTTGGCAATCTAGAATTATATACTTTTCTATTTCATTTACTTACTTTTTAATTTATGTGTTCATTCCCTTGGTGCATATATTCATGGTGACTGTAATATAAAATAGATTATCTCTGAGTTCAATCGTGCCATATCTTAAATTACTTCATTTGTGACTTTTCAACATTTAGGATTGATAGCTATTCATTATGTACTGAAGCATACTCAGATCTCACCACTTGAATGCAATATACCAAAGAATTTTATTACATAATTCTCTATTTTTTTATTTTTTCAATCTGACCTGACTTGTCACCAAGGGGGAAACTCTCAATAAAATATATATACTTTGCTTTCTGATACTACCTTGATAGTTTAAACAAATCACTTAAAGCACATGATATCCATTTTAAAGTCACTGCAATTTTACTTTCAGGAAAATAAGATTCTTAATCCATAGTAGAATGTTATTATATTAAATATTTATAGAATATAGTTTTATTACTGCCTTGGCCACTTTTAACTGATTTATAGATAGCAGAAATTTATAATCATTTCGAAAATATTAAGGGACACGGCTACACCAATCCATTATTGCATTACACATACTTTGAGTGTTATTCACTCATTTAAAAGTGATAATAACACAGCAATTTCAAAGTTTTTCTCTCTCACTTCAGGCATCAAGGCATCTTATAGCTTATTTCTCAATCAAAGGATTCAGCATTTGGGGGCAGGGGCTTCAAGTCACAAAAATATGTTTATGCTCTCTGTATATCCTTAACTTTTAAACTTAGAATAGTATCTTTAAACTTTTAAACTTACAAAGTATTACCAATGCATGAACATATATTATTATATAATAAATCAGGACATGGACCAAATAGAAGATAAATTATTTTATAAATTGAAATCTTAGCAATATCTACAATTTCTTCATAAATCATTTTTCTATTCTTCTAAAGTCATAAATTATAGAAATATAATGAATTTCTATACTCTTCAAGGCCAAGACCTATGGTCTCAATAACAAAGAAATGCTATCCTTCTTGGGGATACATTTTTTTCTCCAATGAAAATCAGTCCTCTAATTCTTTATTTTTCTAGTTTTTTTCTTATTTATTTTTATTTCTTCTTCTAAAAAAAAGGGATACATGTGCAGAACGTGCAGGTTTGTTACACAGGTGCCCGTGTGCCATAGTGGTTTGCTGCACCTATTGACCCGTCCTCTAAGTTCCCTCCTCTCACACTCCATCCCTCAACAGGCCCTGGTGTGTGTTGTTCCCCTCTCTGTGCCCCTGTGTTCCCAATGTTCAACTCCCACTTATGAGTGTGAATACACAGTGTTTGGTTTTCTGTTCCTGTGTTAGTTTGCTGAGGATGATGGCTTCCATGTTCATCCATGACCCTGCAAAGGACATAATTTGATTCCTTTTTACAGCATAGTATTCCATGGTGTATATGTACAATATTTTCTTTATCCAGTCTATCATTGATGGGCATTTGGGTTTGTTGTCTTTGCTCTTGTAAATAGTGCTACAATAAACATAACATGTGCATGTGTCTTTATAGTAGAATGATTTATATTCCTTTGGTTTATATACCCAGTAATGGGATTGCTGGGTCAAGTGGTATTTCTGGTTCTAGATCCTTGAGGAATTGCCTTACTGTCCTCCACAACGGTTGAACTAATTTACATTCCCACCAACAGTGTAAAAGGGTTCCTATTTCTCCACAGCCTCGTCAGCATCTATTGTTTCCTGACTTTTAAAAAGAATCGCCATTTTGACTCATGTGAGATGGTATCTCATTGTGGTCTTCTTGATTTGCATTCCTCTGATATCAGTGATGTTGTGCTTTTTTTCATATATTTGTTGGCTGCATAAATGTCTTCTTTTCAGAAGTGTCTGTTCATATCCTTTGCCCACTTTTTGATGGGGTTGTTTTTTCTTCGTGTGTGTGTGTGTGTGTATCTATATATACTCTTTTATATATATATATATGTTTTTTTTTTTTTTGAGACAGGGTCTCACTTTGTTGCCCAGGTTGAAGTGCAGTGGCTTGATCCCGGCTCACTGCAACCTCCACCTCCCGGGTTCAAGCAATTCTCCCACCTCAACCTCCCAAGTAGCTGGGATTACAAGCACCAACCACCACAACCTGGCTAATTTTTGTATTTTTAGTAGAGAAGGGGTTTCATCATGTTGACCGGGCTGGTCTGGAACTCCTGACCTCAAGTGATCCACCTGCCTCGGCCTTCTGAAATGCTGGGATTACAGGTGTGAGCCACTGCATCCAGCCTCTTGTAAATATTTTTTAAGTTCCTTGTAAATTTTGGATATTAGACCTTTGTCAGATGGGTAGATTGCAAAAATTTTCTCCCATTCTATAGGTTGCCCATTCACTCTGATGATAGTTTCTTTCGCTCTGCGGAAGCTCTGTAGTTTAATTAGATCCCATTTGTCAATTTTGGCTTTTGTTGCAATTGCTTTTTGTGTTTTTGTCATGAAGTCTTTGCCCATGCCTGTGTCCTGAATGGAATTGCCTAGGTTTTCTTCTAGGAATTTTATGGTTTGGGGTTTTATATTTAAGTCTTTAATCCATCTTGAGTTAATTTTTGTATAAGGTGTAAGGAAGGGGCCGAGTTTCAGTTTTGTGCATATGGCTAGCCAGTTTTCCCAGCACCATTTACTGAATAGGAGATCCTTTCCTCATTGCTTGTTTTTGTCAGGTTTGTTGAAAATCAGATGGTTGTAGATGTATGACGTTATTTCTGAGGTCTCTATTCTGTTCCATAGGTCTCTATGTCTGTTTTGGTACTAGTGCCATGCTGTTTTGATTACTGTAGCCTTGTAGTATGGTTTGAAGTTAGGTAGTGTGATACCTTCAGCTTCGTTCTTTTTGCTTAGGATTTTCTTGCCTACACAGAGTCTTCTTTGATTCCAAATGAAGTTTAAAATAGTTTTTTCTAATTCTGTGTAGAATGTCAATGGTAGTTTTATGGGGATTGAATCTATAAATTACTCTGGGCAGTATGGCCATTTTCACCATGTTGATTCTTCCTATCCATGAGGATGAATGGAATGTTTTTCCATTTGTTTGTGTCCTCTCTGATTTTCTTGAGCAGTGGTTTGTAGTTCTCCTTGAAGAGGTCCTTCACATCCCTTGTTAGCTGTATTCCTAGGTATTTTATTCTCTTTGTAGCAATTGTGAATGGGAGTTCATTCATGCTTTGGCTCTCTGCTTGCCTATTGTTGATGTAAAGGAATGCTTATGATTTTTGCATGTTGATGTTGTATCCTGAGACTTTCCTGAAGTTGCTTATCAGTTCAAGAAGTTTTTGGGCTGGGATGATGGGGTTTTCTAAATAAAAAATCATGTCATCTGCAAACAGAGACAACTTGACTTCCTCTCTTCTTATTTGAGTACGCTTTATTTCTTTCTCTTGCCTGATTGCCCCAGCCAGAACTTCTAATACTATGTTGAATAGGAGTGGTGAGAGAGGGCATCCTTGTCTTGTACTGGTTTTCAAAGGGAATGATTCCAGCTTTGGCCCATTCAGTATGATATTGGCTGTGAGTCTGTCATAAACAGCTCCTATTATTTTGAGATATGTTCCATCAATACCTAGTTTATGGAGAGTTTTTAAAGTGAAGGGATGTTTAATTTTATCAAAGTTTTTTTTTGCATATATTGATATAATCATCAGGTTTTTGTCTTTAGTTATGTTTATATGATGGATTATGTTTATTGATTTGCATATGTTGAACCAGCCTTGCATCCCAGGGATGAAGCCAACTTGATCGTGGTGGATAAGTTTTTGATGTGCTGTTGGATTCAGTTTCCCAGTATTTTATTGAGGGTTTTTGCATTGATGCTCATCACGGATATTGGCCTGAAGATTTCCTTTTTTATTGTGTCTCTTTCTGGTTTTGCTATCAGGATGATGCTGTCTTCATAAAATGAGTTAGGGAGGAGTCCCTCTTTTTCAATTTTTTGGAATAGTTTCAGAAGAAACGGTACCAACACCTATTTCTGGTAGAATTCTGCTGTAAATCCATTTGGTCCTAGGCTTTTTTTTTTGGTTGGTAGGCTATAAATTACTGCCTCAATTTCAGAGCTTGTTAGCTGTCTATTCAGGATCAATCCTTTAATTCTAAAGAACTATATAACTTAAGAGCTAGAAAAGGCCACTTCATTCTTTATGTAGTGTTTAGACTTTTATTGTTTTGACTGCCTTCCTGCAAACATATTCAGTTTTGCAAAATGTTGCACTACAAAGTGGAAACAATTATTTAGAGAGGTTCTGACAAATATAATAAGACCAGTGGAATTACCATCTTCTTTGTACTGAACACATTAATTACTTCAATCTAAATAATGCCTTGACTCTGACAACAACATCACAACATGGACTCATTTGCGGAAGGTGCTACCTATCTGGCAGTGCCCTAGCAGGCTAGTTTGCTGACCTTGGTCCCATTGTGGATCTTCAAATTGCCCTATAATTGGCTCCAGCCCTTCTTAACTGTGATCTGAGAGCACACCTGCTTACCCAAGAACCTACCAGGACACATGCCTATCTGTGACCCTGGAGAGAGGCCTGAAGATCTCTGTCTCAGCTGTGGACCCTGAAACAACCCTGTGACTTGCTTCTGATATTGGCATCAGCCCCTTTCAGGCATGGGCCAGGGCAATACAACCTGTCAAGGGACCGATCTAACAAGAGCCTTCCCAGAGACTCTGAGGTAGCCACAACCATCAGCTCACCTAGTAACAGGACCACCATCTATAAACCCTGAAGCGGGCCCTCATTCCAGTACCAGCCTAATGGGCCAATGTCCTGGAGACAGCCCCATGCACAGAAAAGTGCCTTAAATTAAGGCACTCACATAACCAAGATCCTTGAAGCAATCCCATTGACATGGAAACCTAACAGGAAAAGATTTTAACTTGCCAAAGCCAGTTTGTAAAGACTAAAAGAGGTGTTTACACCTTCAAATGCACAGACATCAATGTGAGGCCACACAGATAACAAAAAAATAAAGAAGATCAGGCAAACAGCACACGAACAAAGGAAACTAATAAAGCTCTGATAATTGAACCCAAAGAAATGGAGATATATGAGCAGCTTGAAAAAGAATTCAAAATAATTACCTTAAGCTCATGACGTGCAAGAAAATACAGATAGACAAATAAATAAAAAGGGAAATAATTTATAAACAAAATGAGAAGCTTGAATAAAGAAATATAAACCATAAAAAGAACAGAAGTTGCCACCATTTATGCATTATCTCTGCACTCTTATCCATAGACATTTGATTCCATAAACTTAGTACAACCCATTGTGTTTTTCACTATTAAACTTCCTATTATTAAAGACAGTTATTTCAGTCAATAAAGACCTTCATATTTTAATATTATTCATAAATATTTTGTTTTCATTCACAAATATAACAAAAGCATCTTTCATTCAGTTATTCAAGAGGTATTATCTAATGTTTTCTGTGTTTTAGGAACTGTTAACCATATAGATTAATTCATCTCTTGCTCTCATAAGGCTTACTCTGTTTTTACTCAAATAGATAATTTAAACTGCTGAAGGCAGCTGATGCAACAGCTCTTCTGACAAGTCATCCCTGTCCTCTGAGGACAAAGTGCCCTCCTCTGTGTTTCTGCAACCCAATATATATGCAGAATCCAGTATACAAGCTCTTTGCTCACAGCACTCAGCACAACATTGAACTCATGCATGATGTCTCTTCTCCACTACTGGATGCTGAATTTTGTATTTTTTTATCTCAGCATCTATATCACCAAGTACTGTGTCTGGTTTCAGTACCTCTGAATACACATTAGCTGAGCTATTGAATTGGACAAACCAAAGTACAGAGACGTGGAACATGATACCCACTCAAAAAAAAAATAATAATAAAGACTCTCCAGCTTTCTTCCCAACTACCACTTTTTTCAAAATAAATTTTATTGTCTATATTTAAGCTATCCAACATGGATGAACCTGGAAGACAATGGGCTAAGTGAAATAAACCAGACATAGAAAGAAAAATATTATATGATCTTACTTATATGTGGAATCTATAATAATTTTTTAATCAAGTATACAGAGCTAGAAAATAAAATAATGGTTACCATGGGCAGGGAGGTGGTGAAGATGTAGGTAAGGGGATATAAAGTAGTAGATATTTGGGTATTTGGGATTTTTTTATTTTTCAAAAAAAGAATTTATAGTCTCTTTTCAAATCATAAAAAGTATTAAATTCACTCATTTACTCACTTCTTTGTAGCTCTTTCCATATAGTTTCATATATGCTAAATTCTACATCAGAAAATAAAAGTGTTGGTATTCTGAAAGCATTAACTCCTGTCTCTTTATTTCAGGAAGTCAGATTAAGTTTGAAAATCCTCATTTCTTCCTGCTAGTTACTAGTAACCTTTTAATGTTATCCACTAAGATGATTGGTATTAGACTAAAAGAAATTCAATTTTTACTGCAGTTGTATTTCTCAGAACATGACTATATCAGTTATTTTTATGTTGTTTCCATTTTCTGTAGTATTATAATGACTGTTTGGGAGATGCATATTTGGATGATAATTTGAGATCATTTCTAGGTCTGCAACATAACTAGATGGGTGCAGCACACCAACATGGCACATGTATACATATGTAACAAACCTGCACATTGTGCACATGTACCCTAAAACTTAAAATATTATAAAAAAATTAAAAAAGAAAAAAGGAAAAAAAGAAATAATAAATTTTTGTTATTAGATTTAGAAAAAGCTGAGAACTAAGATGGGGCTATCAATCAGAGCTCCTCAATTACTGTCCACATGGCACCATCATATGGCTTGGGCTTCTCATAGCATGGTGTTGGAGTTTTGCAAAGGGAGCACTCCAAAAGCAAACATTCCAGAGGACAAGCTCCAGTGTGCAAGTTTTATCAAGTCTTTCAATGCATGAAACTTGCTAATGTCCCACTGGGGAAAGTTAACCACCTGACAAAACCCAGAATGGGTAGAGAAGAGTTGTGCACCCAACCAAGAGGCAGTGGGAGAGGTCTACATCAGCTGAGAAGAGTACTTGGCCACTGACATGGTTTAAAATTCAAGTACATGATACTAACAAAAATTAAACCAACTTTCAATTGATTTTGTCATTATTTTAAAGTTCTCTACAGACAATGCCAGAATTCCAGGGCAGACTGTCCCCTTTTGGGGACAGAGACTCCATATGGCATAAATATGGGAAGCATAGTTTCTTTAGGGCCACCAAAATAACAATCTGCCAAAAAGTTTGAAAGTTATTTTAAGACAAAAGTCAATAAGTTTGAGCAATTGATTAAATATACAGAATAAAGGAAAGCAATGAGTCAAAAGTTACAGTGAAAAGTGTCTAGCCTAAATGTCTTAGAGTATTGGTTGTCTCTCAAAATAAATAAACAATGATAATCCTGAGGCCAGGAAACATTTTAGTAAAATAAGATGTTTAGTGAGAAATGTTGATAAAATTTCTATGTAGAAATTCCCAAAATGTAATGAAAAATATGTTTGCAATTTATGTTGGGGGGGAAATATGTGTTGGAAATACTGAAGCGTGAATAGAATAAAATGAGGAAAAGTGAAGAAAGATGAGGCACTGCAGCGGGGTGCTCACGTTTCAAAACTAGTAAGACGGAATAAATCAGGAAATAGCCTTAGTGAGAGGACAGTAGAATCGAATGAAACCAAAGAAGGAGAACATGTCAATAAGTAGTAGATAGTTAATTAGGCAAAATGCTAGGGAAAAAAATAGTAATAGTAATATCCAAAAATAGGCCAATTAACTTAGCTCTTGGGATGTCCCTTCTAACAAAACATTTCAGTTTAATAGTGTGGAAAAGTCAAATTGTAAAAGGTTCAGGAGGAGCAATGACCATCTAACTAACCGCATCTGGCATTTGAGTGACCACTATGACGAGCTTAACATACAATATCTTATTTAATACAACAACCCTGTGAGGCAGGTCAGAATAATCACATTTCATTGTGTCAGAAAAATTATCTAAAGCTTGGAAACAGATAAAAGAGAGAACTGGATTATTTTTCAGTGCAGTGCAGATTTGACTTTTTATTGTCTGAACAATTTTCGAGTTTGAGAGATACAGGTTAACTTTAAGATTTTGGCCCAGTAGAGATGCAAATAATTACTCTCTGGTGGAACAGATAATGTCTTTTGTAAACTAACTAGCTTTGTGTCTAAAGTAGTTTCCTTGTAAAATTCTTAAATTGTTGATTATACATTTAAAATGTTTTTTTGACTGGTCTTAATTGCAGTTTGACTGGTCCTTCTTTGCAGTTCCTTCCCTGCATTCTAGAGGAAATTGCTGTCAAGGACTGGGGTGGGGTGTGTACCCCCCAGGCTCATAGGTATATCTACATTCCTAACCCTGGTGTCTTTATGGCAGGGTGTGGGAAGGAGCGAACCTTAGCTAAGAAACTTTTCTCCATTCTGACTCAGTATTTCTCTATCCCTAGCCCTTCCCCATCTCCCTTCTCCAGACACTGAGGGTTCATAAAATTGCAGATCTTGACCATTTTAGATTTTACATATAAGTGAGATTATGAAGTATTTGTATTTCTGTGTCTGACTTATTTCACTTAACATAATGTCCTCCAGTTTCATCCATACTGTCTCAAATAACAGGATTTCCTTCTTTTAAGGCTGAATGGTATTCCTTTGTGTGTGTGTGTGTGTGTGTATGTGTGTGTGTATTGCACTTTGTTTATTCATTCATCCATCATTGAATCATTGAATGTTTAGGTTGTTTCCATATTTTGGCTATTGTGAATAATGCTGGAATAAACATGAAAGTGAAGATATTTCTTCGACATACTTATTTTATTTCCTTTCGATATTTCCAGAAGGGCGCTTGCTGGATCATAAGGTAGTTCTTTTAATTTTTTGAAAAACCTCCATGCTGCTGTCCATAATGGCTGTACCATTTTACATTCACACCAACAGTGTACAAGGGTTCTCTTTTCTCCACATCCTCACCAAGTTATCTTTTGTTTTTTTGATAATAGCTATCCTAGCACATATGAGGTTGTGTATCATGGTGGTTTTGACTTACATTTCCCTGATGATTAGTGATTCTGAGCACATTTTCATACACCTATTGGGAACTCATAGTAGCAGACAATAGAATGATGGTTGCCAGGTGCTAGGGGAAGAAGAAACAGGGCTAAACTGGCCAAAGGATAGAAAATTTCAGTTAGGCAAGATGAATAATTTCTGGAGATCTAATGTATAGTAATGTGATTAGTTTACAGTACTATAGTATATACTTGAAATTTGCTAAGAGGGTAGATTGTAAGTGTTCTCATCACATACACACTGTTAAAACAAGTTTAACCTAAAGCTGTCTCCTTACATATTTTAAGTTTGGCTTAAAGGTTTCTCTGTACATCGTGAACTGTAACAAGTGGAGGTGTAACCAGACCATGTCCTGTGCTTGTGCCAATCACCAAGTTTTGGCCAATCAAATGTAGCTAACAGTTGGAACCCTGTTCAAATAAGGTAAACGCTGATCTGTAATCAATCCGTTTTTTCTGTACCTCGCTTCCATTTTCTGTACATCACTTTCCTTTTTCTGTCCATAAATCTTCTTCTGCCACATGGCTGCGCTGAAGTCTCCAAAACTACTCTGGCTGGGAAGAGCACCAATGTGCAAATCATTCATTGTTCAATTAAACTCCTTTAAATTTAATTTGGCTGAAGTTTTTCTTTTAGCAACACAAAAAATGGTAACTGTGAGGTGATGCACATTCTGATTAGCTTGATTGTGGCAATTATTTTTCAATGTATACATATATCAAAATATCAAGCTGTACACCTTAAATATGTACAATTTTTATTTGTGAATTATACCTCAATAATGCCAGAACAAAAAAAATGCAGGAGCCTTTTGTTAGGGGCTCCTCAGCAGTGAGATAATTCTCCCCTGTTTATCATGTGTCCATTCAAGCCTCATCCAGTGCTGTCTTTTGGGGGAAAATAAAATACTGGTTAACCATTGCCTCTCTTTTTTGCCTCTTGCTGTGCTGTCATAATACATAAAGAAAGACTTAATTGTTAGTTTCAGCTTGGCTTATTCTAATTGACCACCTCCATACCTGGCAGCTGATCATGTTCAAATCAAAATATTAGCAATTTGATTTAAACAGAAATTTCTGACAAGTTGGACACTGGGAAACAGGTAGGATATAAAAAGATGCCTTAAAAATTCTAACTTACATTCAATGTGTGATTACATTTTGCCAGGCATGTAGCTCTTTTAAAGGATAAAATATTTATTTGATAATTGCAGCAAGCCCAAATAGGTGGAGGTGTTATATTGTGCTACTAATCTTATAAAAAAAAAAAGAAGTTAAAAATGGATGATAATAATCTGAACAGAAGGAAAATAAAAAGAAATCTGGGAAGAAATAGAAGCACTAGGGATACACCAATCTGATGTCCCCTTTCTTAAGTTACCAACATGTTGTCAAGTAAACATGGGTCACTTATACTTGTACATGGGTTTGGTAATGAGAGTAAGAAAGTGGTCAATAAAAAGATAGAGAAAGACTTTTTCTTGGGATAAGGCTAGCATGTGTGCATGCATTCTGGTACCTGGAAAAAAAGAGAATAGGGAGAGAACAACTGAAGATGCCAGAAAAAAAGAGAAAACTCTTTTTCCAGAAGAATTTTGGAGAAAGGAGGAGGGGGTGGGGTTGAAATCACAAGTGAGAAGGTCAGCACTATAAAAAGAAGAAGGTTGCCTTTTTCTCAAAGTCTGGAAGAAAGAAATAGGGAAAAGTAAAAGTGCAGGAATAATGAGAAGCAGTAGAGATGGATTTCAGCAGGTAGCAAGGGGTAGAGGGATGGAGTTCTCACTCAATGACCTCAGTCTGCTCAGGAAAATCAGAGACAAGGTCATGCACTGAGGATGAAAAGATTTGAGGTTGATTGGAAGGGACAGGACTGGAGCAGCCACTCAGGTAATGCATTAGAGAGTGAATGTGAAATAAATAAGAGAATCAGTAAGCCAAGGAGAGAAAAGCAGTGTTGTTACTTGGTCTGACACCGTAGTGTGAGACTGAAATGCATAAAAAGGGTTTGTTGGGACTCAGGATTGGGGGATTCTCAAGGTAGTCACAGGGGAGGGAAAGCAAGCCTGAGATTTGAGAATATTGAGAAAGAAGCACCCCTGAAATGTCTGGCTGGAGCATTTAAACAGGGTGGAGGCAGCAGCCTGGCGGTCGCTGCTACATGTTCCCATAGCATCCCGTAATTCCACCATCACAAGGGGATTTAATTGTGTATTTGGTAAGCCTCCCTCAACTCAGCTGTAAGCAACCCCAGGGCAGGGTTGTGACTCCCTTATTCATTCCTCAATGTGCAGCAAACACAGCACCTGCCCCACATGTAGAAAAGGGCCAATAAATAGTCATTTACATGGATTTTGACCAACTGCATTGTAACCTTCTGGCATTTATACTATTGTGGATCCTGTTGCATTTTCTCTCCTGCGTTTTCTCCCTGCTGGAGGCTCTGATCTTCATGACTTGTATATGTCCTGATGCTGACCTGACTACCTGGCTTTGTCTAGTATACTTGTCCCCACCTTTCAGGCGGATTATCTATTCCAGAATAATTCTTCTCCCTTGGGTACTAGTTTCCAGCTATCCCTTTCCCAGCTCATTGCTTAAATTCATTCTATGTGCTGACTCTTTTTATGCCTAGCACCTGACTCTGGTGCAGTAATATCAATAGAGCAAGACAGGAAAACATCATGCTGAAACACAGACAGCGTCGGGAGACAGAACTAATCAGGTCAGAGTTAGAACCAGGGGGGAGAAGTTCTAGCACCTGGCATCAGTAAAGAGAATGTAAATGCAGGTCAGAAATACGTGAAAGGCTGAGAACCAGAAAGTCAAGAAGGGAACAAAAAAAGTGGTGTTGAGGGTGCCAAAAGAGCGATAAATTACAAGGATTAAGCTTGAATTTGTGGGTTAAAGGAGATAAGGCAGGTGACTCATATAGTGTAAATGCCTCACCTCCGACCCCTATGGCCTTTTAGGGACAAAGAAAAAAACTGATACTTGAAAAAAAACATATGTATTTGATTATGTTTGTGCCCATAAGCATGGTACATTGTAATTATTAGCAGGGGATCTATGGGTTCAGAGCAGTTCTATCATTTGGGATCAGGGATATCAGTCCATGCATTCACTAGACATTTGTTGTACACCCACTGTGTGCAACTTAGGAATACTCAGAGCAACAGCAAAGACATGGTCACTGTTTTCAAGAGGTTTACAATCTCGGGAAGAAGAGAGACATGAGAATATACTTTGAGCAGAGGTATCTTCAGATGATAATATAGAAGACGGGAGAAACGTTCCTCCCCTGGAGGCATCAAGTGGAGCTTCTAGAGCAAGTGACAATGGAGTGAATCCTAAAAGATGATAGGGGTTCACCGGGAATGAAAACTCTTAAGTCATAGGGAAAAGTACATCTCAGAATATGCCACTGTGAAACAGCACATTTCATCTGGCAAACTGTGGGTATCTCAGCATGGTTGGCACATTGAGCAGTATCAGAGAATGATAAGAAATAAAACTAAAGAAAGTAAGCAGGTGCCAGATGACTAGGGCCCTTGCCATGGGACATTGCAATTCTACACTGTAGGTGAGAAGAAAAATCTCCATGAAAAAATAAGGAAACGCAACAGGAAATCTGCAGACAAGGGAATAGAGAATTCATGGGAAACATGACACTTTTTCAGATATTAATGGAGTAAAATGCAGAAATGTAGGCTTCCTGTGGTATTCCATGAAACTTAAGTAGGGTAAATTTGTGGAATTTAAAGAAATGCTCTATATAAGGAAGATGTTTTGTTTCACTGAGGTTCTCCAGCATTGAACTGACAGCATCGTGAGGTAGTGAGATTCCTATTTTAGGAGGTTTTGAAGTAGAGGCTGCAGTCAGCCTATAAAAGGCATACTAGAAAGAGGTGATGTGAGAAGTAGAAAAGACAACCAGTACTACCTCAGGTTGTAAGATTTTCTATCTCTCCTGTACTTCAGAATACCAGGATGTTATATGCTCCATAGATGTTGAGCATTTGATTGTCTGTAGCAAAATCAAAAATTAATCTGACATAATCCTTTAACAATTTCCAGGACTCAGTGGTTTTGTGAAACTACATCTATAAACCAACTTTCATAATTTAAAGAACTTCTCAGACTTTGAAGGATGAGATTTAAACTAAAAGCGTAAAAAGGTAAAGTTCCTAAATTACAGATAAAATAGTTTAACCTGTTTAAAATCCATTTCCTGATGTTAAGGATATTTTAGCCTTCATCCCAAAAAGACATACAGTCAATTATATTCAAGGATTTTAAAACAGACTTCACTCAAGCGGCATTTGTAACAAGACTTATTCTTTAACAAGAATCTTGTTCCTGTATTTCTCTAAGTCTAATTTATCTTACTTGAATTATTTTCCATGGAGACTGAGGTCAGAAGGTATGTCAGTCTTATCATTTTTTATCCCAAATGTGACAGGCTCTCATAATTACATTTAGCTTATCAATATGTGTAATGACATACAATTGTTCCTGCTAAATATTAATTATGTAAAGGAGTTCAAATAGATGAAAATTTATGAATAGGGCTATTATTCTTTTTTAAAGCTGTTTTTTTGTCAATGAAAGAGTATTTGACAAATTTTTTTCGTATTTTAATGAAATCAACTCATGAGAAATCAGAGAATTGGTTTATGAATATTGTTAACATTTCTTAAATCTACCTTAGTTTCATTCAAATTGTTCACCACAAAGTAAATACGGACTTATCAGCAAGCAATTCCAGACAAATACTGCAGTTTCCAATTAAGCAAGGCAAAACCACAATGCAACCATGGAGAGTTTTTGTTTTGCTTCATTGCATTTTGCAAAGTTTCCCTTGTTGAACCCTTACTCAGGAAATAGAAGGTCAGTCTCTTTGGGAAGTCTGAATCTTATGTGGTCATCTCCTCATTCTCTCATCACCCTGTTACTAGCCATTAGCAGCTTTTTCTACACCTTATGAATTGTCTAGGAACTACTCCCCAAGCCTGGATGTTCATCAGAATCTCCAGAAAATCATGTTTAAAAATATAGATTACAAGTTCCAAGATCTACAAGCATTAGATGTAAGACTCTGAAATCTGTATTTTTTTTAATAGAAGTTCCCCCACGGGGAAGTGATAGAGCAAATCCTTGACTAGTGTTGTGTGCAGATTCAATCTGAGTTCCTTGATAACCAGCTTTTCTCTGGAAAGCCAGATTCTTTACAAATGGTCTCTACAATTGTTCTGAAAGTTCCATATGAGAAAATGTCTACTATATAGTCTGTTCCAGTATTGTATTTAAGTTTCTCCAGTACTTTTCTACCACATCCATGGGCCCAACTTTCAGATGTTTTCCCCATTACTAGTTTTCAAGCCCATGGGTAACCTCAAGTGCTTTGAGGAGAGCCATAATGCAAAACAAATCTTGTCTTCATACTTCACCATCTACAAATGCCTTCACTTACTTCCCAGCAAAGCAACCCGAGCTTGTGCACAAATTCCCCTTCTTCCCACATGTAATAATTACAGGCTCTATGCTTTCAAAATCAACTTTACATAGGTATAATTCACATACAACAATTGTACCCATTTTAAGTGAATGTTTTATGAGTTTTGACAAGCTTTTATACCTGTATAACCACTTCTACTATTAGAATATAGAACATTTCCCACATATTCTCTTGTGCCCCATTCCAGCTAATTATCCCCAAGCTCCAGCCCCAGAAAACTTCTGACTTGCTTCCTGTCACTGTAGAGGTCCATATAAATAGAACCATACAATATGTATGCTTTTGTGTACAGCTTCCCTTGCTCAGCCTAATTGTATCAGGATTCTCTAGAGAAACAGAATCAACAAGATATATATATATATATATATATATATATATATATGGGTATATATATATATATATATGGGTATATATATATATGGGTATATATATGTGGGTATACATATGTGGGTATATATATGGGTATATATATGGGTATATACGGGTATATATATGGGTATATATATGGGTATATATATGTGGGTATATATATGTGGGTATATATATGGGTATATATATGGGTATATATATATGGGTATATATATGGGTATATATATATGTGGGTATATATATGGGTATATATATGGGTATATATATATGGGTATATATATGGGTATATATATGGGTATATATATGGATATATATGGGTATATATATGGGTATGTATATATATGGGTATATATATGGATATATATGGGTATATATATGGGTATATAGATATAGACATATATATGAGTGTATATATGTATAGATATATATATATGGAGAGATTAATTGAAGTGGCTCTTGCAATAATGGAAGCCAGAAGGCCCAAAATCTGCAAGATAGGCCAGCAAGCTGGAGATCAAGGGAAGAGTCAGTATTGCAGTCAAGTCTGAAGGCCATCTGCTGCAGAATTCCTTCTTGCTTGGTGGTCAGGAAGCAAGTCAGAAGTTTTCTGGGGCTGGAGTTTGGGGAGAATTAACTGGAATGGGGCACAAGAGAATATTTGGAAAATGACTACTGGAGAAATGTTCTATATTCTGATAGTAAAAGGGGTTACACAGGTATTAAAATTTGTCAAAACTCATAAAGGCCTTCAAGTGATTAGATGATGCCCACCAACACATGGCAGGCACTCTGCTTTATTCAAAGTTCACCAATTTAAATGTTAATCGCACCCAAAACGCTCTTCATAAAAACATCCAGAATAGGCTGGGTGTGTTGGCTCATGCCTGTAATCACAGCACTTTGGGTGCTGGGATTGGTGGATCACTTGAGGTCAGGAGTTTAAGACCAGCCTGACCAACATGGTGAAACCCTGTCTCTACTAAAAATACAAAAATTAGATGAGTGTGGTGGTCTGCACCTGTAGTCCCAGCTACTTAGGAGGCTGAGGCAGGAGAATCACTGGAACCTGGGAGGCAGAAGTTGCAGTGAGCCGAGATGGCGCCACTGTACTCCAGCCTGGGCATTGGAGTGATACCCTGTCTCAAAAAAAAAGAAACATTCAAAATAGTATTTGACTTCCATGACCCAGCAAGTTTGGCATATAATACATAAAATTAACATCACAATAATGTTCCTGTGATTCATCCACATTGTCATATACACCAATCTGTTTCCCCTTTTTATTATTGAGTAATATTCCATTCTGTGATATAGCACCATTTGTTTATTCTTCTATTGATGGAAACCTGGATACTTTTAATTTGGAGCTATTATGAATAAAGGTGCTATGAGCATATATATACAAGTATTTGTGAGGACATATGTTTTCATTTCTCTTGGGTAAATATTTATGAGTGGGATTGCTGGGTCATATGGGAAGTATAAAGTAGTTTACTATTTTAAATTCCAAAAAGTAATGTAGGAAAGTTCTGCTTGCTTCATATTTTTACCTAAGTCCTGGCACTTTCCATTGTTTTTATTGCAGCCATTCTAGTGGTGTATAACAGCATCTCACTGTGGTTCAAATTTGTGTTTTCCTGATGACAAATGATGTTAAGCATCTTTTTATGTATTGAGTGGCCAATTTATATATTGACTATATGTATCATGGTTCCATTATCATTGCCCTTTTGTGAGGTGTCTGTTCAAATGTTTCGCCCATTTTTAAAATAAGGTAAGTTACTTCATATTATGGAATTTCAATATAAATCTTTTAACAAGTACATGTTTTGCAAGGTTTTCTCCCAGTCTGTGGCTTGACATTTTTCTTATTAGTCTCATTAGAAGAGTGGAAGTTTTTAATTTAGTGTCCCATTTATCTTTTTCTTTCAGAGGTTGTATTTTTGTTCAATTAAAAAAAAATGCCTACCACAAAATCAGAAAGATTTTCTCCTATGTTTCCTTCCAGAAGATTTTTAATTAGTATTTGCTTTTACATTTTTATCTATGACTTATTTCAGTTTATTATTTATGTACTGCATGAGGCAAGTGTTGATATTCATTTTTTTTTTCACTTGGATAGCCAATTGTTTTAATACCATATTTTCTTTTTTTTTTCCAACTTATTTTAGGTTCGGGGGTACATGTGCAGGTTTGTTACATGGGTAAATTACATGTCACAGGGGTTTGGCATACAGATTATTCATCCACCCAGGTAACAAGCATAGTACCTAACAGGTGGATTTTTGATCCTTGTCTTCCTGCCACCCTCCACCTGGTGTCTATTGTTTCCTTCTTTGAGTCCACGTGTACTCAATGTTTAGCTCCCACTTGCAAGTGACAACATACAGTATTTGGTTTTTGATTTTTGGTTTTCTATTTTCCATTTTTGTGTTAATTCGCTTGAGATATGGCCTTCGGCTCCATCCATGTTTCCACAAAGGGCATGATTTTACTGTTTGTTTTAGCAGTGTAATATTCTGTATGTACCACGTTTTCTTTCCGTTTCTTTTTTCTTTTTTTTTTTTCTGAGATAGAGTCTTCCTCTGTTGCCCAGGCTGGAGTGCAGTGGCGCAATCTCGGCTCACCGCAACCTCTGCCTCCTGGGTTCAAGCAATTCTCCCACCTCAGCCTCTTGTTCCCGAGTAGCTGGGCTTTTTTTTTTTTTTTTTTTTTTTTTTTTGTATTTTTGTAGAGATGGGGTTTCACCATGTTGGCCAGGCTGGTCTTGAACTCCTGACCTCAGGTGATCTGCCCACCTCGGCCTCCAAAAATGCTGAGATTACAGGTGTGAGCCACTGCGCCTGGCCACCATGTTTTCTTTATCCAGTTCACTGTTGATGGGCATTTAGGTTGATTCCACGTCTCTGCTGTTATTCATACAATTTTTCATAAGGCTATTCTATCCCCATTTAATTGCCTTGTCACTTTTGATGAAAATCAGTTGACAAATATGTGCGGATCTATTACTGGCCTCTCTATTCTGTTTCACTTATCTATATGTCTATCCATATGCCCATACAAGATTATCTAAGTTACTGTAACTTTATAATAAGTCTTGAAATCAGGTAATGTAGGTCCTCCAATTCTGTTCAGCTCTAACAAAATTGTGTTTGTTATATTTGTAATTTTAACTCTAGCTGCCAATGCATTTTATATTACATTAAGCTCATATGTATTAACCCTTACTTTGATGTTTTCATAGGATTAAATCAACGGATATAAAGAAGCATAGGAAGAGACACAGCACCCTCTTTTGGGTCTGCAGAATTATCCATTTATATTTACTTTTTTCGGCATAGCTAAGTACTTCAGTAGCTTAACTGCTTATGGCTTATGTATTATGGTTCCATATCATTGCCCTACATATTAAACTACTATCACATAAGACTTTTACTTCTGCTCATTCACAATGAATCTCTGCATTGTAATTGTATTGCCTGTCCCTGTAATCTCTCAAAACTCAATCTCCTGGTGCTTTAAACATTTGAGTTCCTTTAAACTCACACTACCT
The DNA here is from genome assembly GCF_028878055.3 of Symphalangus syndactylus. Classification (NCBI taxonomy): domain Eukaryota; kingdom Metazoa; phylum Chordata; class Mammalia; order Primates; family Hylobatidae; genus Symphalangus; species Symphalangus syndactylus. Next base: position 32,275,480 of record NC_072426.2, read on the forward strand.
GCTGTCAGTGCCTATTTCCTAATCTTAAAAACAGCATCTGAGGTCTAACCTCGCCAGAGCTTAGATGCCGAATAATCACCTTTATGACAGTACAAATGCCACTGCACATTTTGATGGCACTCTCACTGTGTCAGGACAAATCCAATTTTTCATCTGCTCCCACTGGAAGCCTCCTTCTTCCTTATTGATTCATAACTTATATTTGCTATTATGAAGCCTCCCTTCTATATATCATTATATGTATTTTCTCAAGGTAAATCAGTATGGATGGTTTGCATCCATCCCCAATTATTTTTTTTAATAAAATAAAGGCCAAAAGAGCAAAAGGATGGTTGGATCTGGGTGCTCTGTTTTGAAGGGTATGTATACTCAATTATTTCCAAGGAATGATGTATACTCAATTATTTCCAAGGAATGAGATAAACCAAGAAAATTGTATATTAAGAGCAGAGGGAGAAGAGAAGGAGGAATATCTTTACTCCAGAACTAACAAGAATGAGATGACAGTCAAAGGAGCAGAAATCCAGATAAACAAGAAGTCTCACTTGCATATTTTGACTCCCAGAAGCCTCTTCCACAGCCTTTTCTCAAATGCCAAAGTGCTATTGTTATTTGTCAGTACTCTAATGCAACTGAACCTAGATCTGAAACCTTATGACCCAGCCTTAGTAACCTCCAGTGTTAACTGCACAGGTCACCACTTCGATTTTATTCTGCAAATCTACCAGACCTTACATTAATGTCCATGTCCTTAAAAATATAGAGGGTGTGACTCATAGCAGAAAAGTTAAAGAAGAAATATATATAGAGAAAAGAAATATAAATAGTCTATATTTCTCTCTATATATATCTATAGATAAATCTCAATCTCAATGATTGAAATTTGCATATAAATGTTTAATTCTAACTAAAATTTAAAAGAAAAATTTCCTAGAGTGAAGAACTTATTGTTCTTAACTATGAAAACTAAAACCCACTTCAATTTTTTAGATTAAACTGTTTTTATTTTTAAAATTTTCTGCCAATTGTTTCTCTTTTTTATTTTACTCCACATGCTTAGAAGAACAAACTTGCTGAAATAACCTTTCAAAAATAAAAGGATTAATCAGCAGGAGTGTTTTATTAATTATATTACATAGGAAATTAAATGAGATTTCAAGTTCCATTCAGAATCTTCCAGACAAGCATATTTCTATTCCAGACTCCTGCTATAGACAAAAATAAATAAATAAATAAATAAATAAACAAACAAAATGTATGGGGCCTTCTACCTTGTACCAGAAGATTATTTTTAAAAGTTATTGTCTTAGTTCCAGGGGTAGTTACTAATAATATACTTCAGATTGCCTATGTGTACATCTATGCTCTATCCTAAATAATGTAAAAATAAAGTACATATATGCAGCACTCACTCTGCCAGGCTGTCTTAGTTGATAGGAAAAATTTTCTTCATTATCTTCACTGCAAATGGTCTTACATGCTAAATAACACCCACTTTGAATGCAAAACAGCAGTCATTCCAAATTTAGCTTTGAAAGCTAAAGATATTGTGGCATGACTCATTTCTGATCATAACAGCTCATAAAGTTGATGAATAAATGCATTTTTAGGGCAAAGGAAGGACATAAAGCCACCTAAATATATATTAGAAATTCTGTACCTAGAAATGACAGCTGGGTGATTTTTTTCATTAGCCATTCATTGTTATTAAGGGACAAAATCAATAACAAATGTATTCAGCCAACTGAAATGCAATTTGACACAATTTCGTGTGGGATTTCACTTTCATAGTTTTTCATCCCTCCCCCTCAAAACTTTTAATAAAAAAACATGATATGCTCAAACTCAAGACAAATATAAAGCCTGAAATCATTTCAGCCTTTGAAGAACATTGAATGAATTCACTGTTTTACAGCTGGAAATTTTCCTGACTAAAAATACTATTTTCTTCAAACCATAGGCAGTTTATAGGGCAGCAGATTACTGACATGCCTCGAAGCTGTCAGTGTGTGGGGTTATGTTGGTAAATAACTTCAGAGTGCTCACCTGAGTGTTATGACCATTTACAGTCTGGTTTTATGTCTATTAAAAGACACTAACACAGGAGCAATCAGTAATCCTCTCGATTTACTTGTACTATTATCAGGAGTCTCCAAAGATACTCAAAGAGCTAGATGAAAACTAAAGCTGCTCAGTCAATTATCAGTCAGTGGGTAATAATTTCACTTCAGGTGTACGTTCTGTGAGTGGGTCAGGGTTTGTTTACAAAGTATAGCATATTTTCTGTCAGCATTCCTATATTAAAAAGCCTTGTATATCCATGTTCCATTTCCAAACCAAGCTATAAACTATGCTCAAGTCAGTTCATACCAAAAAAAAACAGTCATTTAACATAGATGACTTAAAAACAAACATTGTTCACTTGTGAGTTTGAATGAAAAGACAGAACAAATTTTATAATGAGAAGCATCAGTAAGTTCTCCTCAGTTTCAATGCCAACAATTCCATTCCTCAGAGGTCAATACTTTCGACCGTTTCTGTCTTCACCTATGGTAGTCATCTCCAAAACAGTAAATAAATGCTTATTTTTCCTTTTTCTTTTTGTTTACTTTCACCAAACTCAATTTACTCTCTATTATTGTTTAAAAACTAAGATTTTTTAATTATACCTTTTTCCTTCCTTTCAATTTTTGAGATAAAAACATTTAGCTTTTCTATTGGTTGCCTTAGTAAAGTTGAATAATTATACCTAAAATTCTATAGATTTTGCTATCAACTTTAAATAACAGCTCAGAGGATCATTATGTAAAATATTATTCAATTATTATTTTTCTTTCCATCCGTCTTCCCAATTTTGATCTTCCAACTTCTGACCTTTTCTCTATTTTTACATTGTTAACATTAATAGCATATACATATTATTTTGTAAATATAATTACATAATTCATGTTTTGACTATAGGTTAATTGCAAAACTTTGAAAAATAATAAACAGGCTGGGCACTGTGGCTCACGCTTGTAATCCCAGCACTTTGGGAGGCCGAGGCGGGCGGATCACGAGGTCAGGAGATCAAGACCATGGTGAAACCCCGTCTCTACTAAAAATACAAAAAATTAGCCGGGTGTGGTGGCGGGCACCTGTAGTCCCAGCTACTCGGAGAGGCTGAGGCAGGAGAATGGCGTGAACCGGGAGGCGGAGCTTGCAGTGAGCCGAGATTGCGCCACTGCACTCCAGCCTGGGTGACAGAGCGAGACTCTGTCTCAAAAAAAAAAAAAAAAAAAAAGAAAAATAATAAACAGAGGTTACATTGACATGTCTGTATAATAATTGGTTCCTAGCACAAAAAACCAAACACCGCATGTTCTCACTCATAGGTGGGAATTGAACAATGAGAACTCATGGACACAGGAAGGGGAACATCACGCTCCGGGGACTGTTGTGGGGTGGGGGGAAGGGGGAGGGACAGCATTAGGAGATACACCTAATGCTAAATGACGAATTAATGGGTGCAGGAAATCAACATGGCACATGGATACATATGTAACAAACCTGCACATTGTGCACATGTACCCTAAAACCCTAAAGTATAATAAAAAAAAAAAAAAAAAAAAAAAAAAAAAAAAAACATGCTAAAGTTAAAAAAAAAAAAAAAAAAAGTTTAAAAAAGATAAAAAAAAAAAAAAAAAAAAAAAAAATAATTGGTTCCTAGCAGAAAGATCAAGTTGAGTATTCATGGAAGCTATAGAATAATAACTGGTTTTGTTTCCTCTTATCTGAATGGCAAAATTTATTGGGCTGTGTCTAATGGAAGGAGTTGGTTGCCTAAGAGGCTAACTTTAGGATGCAGAAGCAGTAGGCTAGCTGATAGACTGCCCTCTACAACTCCAGGTGTTAAAATGAGAAGTGTTTCAGTCTGCAATGTCAGCATCCATGCTAGTGTTCTCCTTTAATTACTTAGAACAGTGGTTTTCAATGTGCGGTCACCAGACCACTAGCAGCAGCATCACCTGAAACTTCTTAGAGTCGTAAATTCTTGTTGTCCACCCAGAACGACTAAATCAGAAACCCAGCAATCTGTTTTAACAACATTGCAGGCAATTCTGATGCAGGCTAAGCCTTGAGAACCACTACTTGAAAGGAGATCTCTAGGGTTTTGCAAGGGCTCAATATGGCATGTGACATGCAGAAACAGGATAAAAGGAAGAAGGCCTGATTGAAACAGGTGGTCTAGACCTTTAATTACCAATGCTCCCATTTTGAGCCCCACCCTTCACTCTTGCCTTTAAAACTATATTGCTCAAAACTCGAGTCTTTTGTCAGGCTCCTTACAATGATGTTCTGGTAAATGCTTAACAAATAGCTATTGGAGGATTGGGGGTAGGGGCAGTGAGATTTGTCCACCAGCATGGCCAATTTCAAGCTACCACCATGACATCTCTGTACTTGCAGTTGGGAAAAGATGAGCATAACTGCAGACCCCTGTGGCTGCTGGCTCCACCACACCATGGGCTACCAAGGAAAACTCATTCTCATGCAACACGATTGGGCCTGTTTTCAGCCCTGTTTCTTCCACTGACATACCTTCATAAGCTTTCTCTCTTCCAGAAATTCTGTTGCCATCTCTTTGAACTGTTGACCCTTTATCATTCAGTTTTATCACCTTTTATGCTTCTTTACTAGCATTCCAGTGCAGTTTTAAATGCATGTGTTCAGTCTACCACCTTAAAACAGAACCCCAAAGACATATTAGTAGCCAAAGTATAAACTAAAAATAACATAAACCAATATACAGCTTATGTTTGGTATTAAAATTTCATGGGGGATAATTAGAAAAACATTTTTGATTTTTTTTTTTTTTTGTCCCCGTAGAGTCAGCAGGAAAAGGGGACTCGCCCCACAGTGGTTAAGAAGTTCATAAGAATATAATTTGTAATTTGGGCCTAAATTGAGAAACGATATGCCAGTTAGGAAAGCCTAGTTTAGACTACAATGACAAATGACATCAATATGTCAGTGGTTTACAACCAGAATTTATTTCTGACTCATGCAACATGCTCACATGGATAGGCTGTGACTCTGTTACATGTCATCTTCACTCTGGGACCCAAACTTTGGTTATGGCAGAGAGAAAATAACTTCGGGTCACATGCTGGCTCTTAAACGTTTTGTTCAGATGTGATATATGTCAACTCTATTCACATTTCATTGGTCAGAGTAAGTCACACAGGCAAATCTAATGCCATACTCCTTACCCAGAAGGGAAAGCAAATAAGTGTGAATATTCATCAGTCTAAAACACTTGGAGTAATAAGAATAATACCTTCCAGTAGATCTCACTTCATGAAATTTACTGCATTTTCTACATATATTACTTCATTTTGTCCTTACAAAAAGTTTGTGATATAAGAAAGGCAGTAGTCATCATATCCATTTATATTTACATAACTGAAAACAAAAGAGCTCAGTATTTGCAGAATTTACTTTCACTTGGAATTGTCTAAAAATGGTCCAAGTTCCTTGGCTGATACTGAGTTCCCCATCATTGAGAGGAGCCAAACAGAAGCTATACAATAACTTAGTGCCAATGCTGAAGAGGAGATGTAAAGATCCTATAGGTGACTAACAAGATGACCTTTAAGATCTCCTTTATCCAGGAGATTCTATGGTTCTACAAGTCATCCAAGTTCACAAAGCTATTAAGTGGCTGGCCCGTGGCAAATTAACATGTATACAGAAAGAGGGAAACAAAGCTCAGTGTAATTCAGTGATGTTGAATTCAAGTTTTTTTGTTCTGATAGATAAATGTTTGAAAAAGTTCTGTCACATATCAGTTCTTAATCAGTATGCATCAAATGTCTGTTGTTGATTTGGTGACAAAAATGCTATGAATTATTGCTATGTATTATCAAACCTTCCAAACACTCTGGATCTGCTGCACTGATGTGGTTCTGAATAAAATACAGGGATATGGGCATTAGCCTGTCTATCAGTCCCCCAGACACAAACATTCTCTTGAGTAGAATGATAAATAAACAAATGTTCCACTAGAGAGCACAAAACAAGTAGAATTATATGTCATTACTTAGGAAAGATTGTCCTTGAACAATGAGTTGCACAAAGGTCTTGCATTTTAAAGATATTTTTAAGACTTTATAAAGAAATAATCTACTTGCTGATGATTCTCTTTCCTCCCTTTATTCTCCCATGAGGTTTTGGCTTTATTAACACTGACTCTAAAGTGCTGTGATTATAATACGGTTATTTGATATAGTGATCTGAATATAGCACTTGTCAAATGAAAACGTAGCACTGACATAAAAATAGAAAAAAAACTAATTTTACTGTTTTAAGCACTTTACTAAAAATAAAAGACCCATCATTTTCACCTGATCACTTATTATCAGAGCTCAGTCAACATAAAAAATGCGAAGAATGATATGTATCTGCTTATTGTAAATGCATTCATTCATCATTGTTTCATGGTTTGGGACCTGTGATTTTTAATATTGAGTGTCAATTTGATTGGATTGAAGGATGCAAAGTATTGTTCCTGGGTGTGTCTGTGAGGGTGTTGCTAAAGGAGATTAACACTTGAGTCAGTGGACTGGGAGAGACAGACCCACCCTCAATCTGGGTGGCCACAATCTGATCAGCTGCCAGTGCGGCGAGGATAAAAGCAGGGAGAGGAACATGGAAGGACTAGACTGGCTGAGTCTTTTGACCTCCATCTTTCTCCCCTGCTGGATGCTTCCTGCCCTCAAACACAGGACTCCAAGTTTTTCAGCTTTCGGACTCTTGGACCTTCAATAACAGACTGAAGGCTGCACTGTTTCCTCCCCTGCTTTAGAAGTTTTGTGACTTAGACTGGCTTCCTTGCTTCTCAGCTTGCAGATGGCCTACTGGGGGACTTCATCTTGTAATCCTGTAAGTCAATACTCCTTAATAAACTCCCCTTTATATATACATCTATCCTATTAGTTCTGTCCCTCTAGAGAACCCAACTGATACAGGACCAAATATGAGATAAAAATTTTTGTGAAAAATTAAAACAACATTCTCATCTTCCAAGAACAAATATTCAGCATTCAGAAACACAAGATTCAACACCTCCTCAGGATGTTGGCTCAGTTGATCCAGAGGCCACTGGTGACAACTAGCACCACAGTGTTAGCAAATGAAATTATTTTCAAGCTTGTCCTTAGCCAATGAACCAGTAAATTTATCTTCTTCAAACTCAATTTTAAGTGAGGCCAACCATTTAAAACTGATTTAGGTTTTGGCTCCCAGGAAGTCAGAAGTCATGAATGGTACCAAACTGAACAGGCTGTCCAGAATGCATTGTCTCTGCCAATATTCCCCTCGGTTATTCCTCCAAGTTATTTTCCAAAGACATGAACTTTGACCTGATTCTGGACATAGTTTGGATATGGCCAATACCAACACCTTCCTGGGAAAAACTCATGTCCCACTGTACAAGTATAACCAATTAGGAAACATAAATATGTATCATTCTGCTTTACTCTGCTCCCAGGAAACAGTTCTGAATCCCAGAGTGGTGCTTTTCCTAATGTAGTAGCTGCTGAGGTGCATAGAGCTATGAGAGGTGCCTCGATGCTCAGACACAGAAGTCTGAAAAAATTACTCAATGGTTGAAATCAATCTAGTTTCTGCAGAATCCACTGGTGATTTTTCTGGTGAGGCTTAAAATTCCATTTTATTGTATTTGACACATCCAAGCTCAAATAAAGAGGACAAGGAGAAGATTCATACCTCACAAGGAATAGGTCATATATTTTTAAAAGCTTAGATGACTCAGAAGTGTTTCTTTCAAAATCAGTTTTTTAAAAAGAGGGGAAAAAATAAAGCTGATTTTACTAGGAAAAAATATTCCATATTTAATGCTTTAAAAAATAATGAACTCTTTTATTATGAAAGTTTATGTTTATAGGTTTCAGACTGTTTTCCAGGTTGACCATTTACACAACCAGTTCTTGTTTCCACAAAATTATATCATGTAAATATTCCTTTCTAAACCAAATAGACCACTTTTATATTCTAATGTGTTAAGAAATACGAAGCAAGGATTTTTTTACTAATACTACTTAACTTAGGTGATTTTCTTTGATGTCTACTTACATAATTAAATTAGAAATTCTCAGTCTTGACTTTCTGCTCTCCCTACAGATCAGCAGCAGCTCATTTTTTAAATATTTAGAGACATGTACTTTTGCAATTACCAGAATAAATCAATGAACACAAGCCTAGAGAGAAGCGAGATTGCATAAATATGTCTTTCTGCATTTAAATCCCAGGTCTGACACTGCCTTGTTGAGTGTCCATCGTGAAACCACTTAATCTCTCTGTGCCTCAGTTTCTTACTGTCAAAATGTTGATTACAATAATACCTGCCTCTTAAGGGTGTTTTGAGGTTTAAATGAGATAATATGTATAATGTGCTTAGAGCAGAGCTTGATGCCATGTAAGTATTTGTTATATAATCAAAACAAACACAATAGGAAGCTATGATCAAGATATGTATAAGAATTTTGTATATTCATTCAACTTCTATTCAAAATGTATTAAATAATTACCATTTTTACCTCTTTTAAGATCTGCAAAATTTGCTTTCTTCACAAATTTTTAACTGTATAACCTTGGACAGGTTATGTAAAATCTATATACCTCAGATTCTTCATCTGTAAAATGGAAATAATAAACAGTATACACATTATAGAATTATATGTAATAAAATTATACTAGTAAAATGTCTAATAAAGTATTTGTCATGTGGTGAAAGCTCAGCATATGTTAATATTAATACTCTAAATCAATACCTGGATATATAATAAATATGGTGTTTTATATTAGCGATGAGCAGATGGATCACCCAATAAGTGGTATGGAGGCAACCATCATTTAAGAATGTAATGTGATTAGACTTTTACATTACTTCTTACACCAAAATAAGAGCAAATATCAAAATTAAGTCATTAAACTACCTGTTGGAAATGTCCGTACATTTTTTTAATCACATCAAAGCACAAAGAACATGGAAACAATCATTTTAGGGATCAGGCCCTTTTGTGTAAAATACCATATATTTGCAATCTAGAGAACCATATAGTTTCTGTTGCATATAGTCAATTCTGCTATTCTAGCAATTCTGCTTTGCAAGCAGCAAAGCAACTAAACATAGTAAGTAAACAAATAGGTATGACTGTATTCTAGTGAAACTTTACAAAAATGTGCTGAAGGCCATTTTGGCTGTAGAGCTATAGTTTTTCATTACATATCTATTTTATTCCAGTAACCTAACCAAAACCTACACAAGATCCAGTAAAAATCATATTGGCTTACCAAGTTTGTCATATTATCTTGGGTCTAGACTCTACAGAATGTCATGAAAAAGAAATCATGTGTTCTCTACCTTCAAGAACTTCATAATATAGTCAAATGAGTCCAAAATGATATAAAAAGTTATAAAGAAGTGCATAAATGTGTATTTGAGATTATATATGGTTTGTAGTCAACTCAGATTATGTCAAAACTTGAAGAGAATTATATGAAGTTCAACTGAAAGATTTCCCAATGGGATAGTCATTCTATCTGTGACTCATTTTCCATGGGCACCAGCCAGTTTTTCTTCAAAAATATGAAAGAACCTGAAAATTTAATGTTCTTTTATAAATTAAATCAATTATATATGTAAATTATGATACATTTTATTCCATATATATTTTAAGAATTTTGTTTTTAAGAAACATGAAACATGAGACATGTTTCTACACTCTCTGGAGGTTCCTTATGAAATATCTGAGACAGAAGCATCCTAATCCCATTTGTTCATGGTTTTCTTATCCCATAATCAGATAATGTCTTTCATTTCTTTTGCCTTAACTAATTGGATGGTAAATTGATTTTCTGAAATGCAAGCCTGAGTTATCCCTCAATTAACTTGTTAAATGAAATATCAGCTGTGCCATCAAGGAATTCTTTCCTAGTGAACCATTGGGTTTTACAAGCGTTATTCAGTCTGCTCATTCTGGCATGACAAATATAGTACTTTGCACATCAAACTTTTATAAGATGTTTATTAACCTGTAGTCTAATTCAGCTTGAGCATATAAGTTTTGTCCAAGGGGAAGAAGGAACCCCTTGTGCATTTGAGGAATGGCAAATCCACACTGTTTTGATACTTCCAGTTGCCATCTCAAGTTCTTTATAACCATCTCATTTAGACCTCCTATGAAGGTGTGGCTTGATACAATTTCTAATTCCCACAGAAGCCTCTATTTTTTCCCACTGCAGAAGACATACGGTTATTGACTCCAAATGTGAGTCACTATAATCTTGCCACACTGGGCTCCTTGGACCCCAAAAGTCATTCCTGGATCTTTGCATTTTTTCTATTCTTTCTGTCTGGAAAACTTTACCTATGATTTTCTTTTTAGTGAGTCTTGTTAGTGAGTACTCTGCAGTTCTTAATCTTGAGTTCCTTAAAGTAGTTTTTCCATATTACCTAATCTAAAGTTGAAACACGTGCCCTCTATTGATTATTATCAGATCATCCTATTTCTTTTTATTACCATAATGTGGAATTATCCTGTTTGTTGGTATGTGTATGTGTCTATTTTATGACTCTCTTAACCAAAATGTAAGATCCATCCATGATAGCAAGTGTTCACGTTGTAGTGTTCTTTGTTGCATCTTCAGCTCCAGCTCCTATGTCTGGCACATAGTAGGTCCTCAATAGTCGGATAATATAGAGAAAGAAAAAAGGAAAAAAAGAAAAAGAGAGAAATGAAGGAAAAAAGGTGAAAGAAAAAGAACCAATAGACAGATAGTAGGTAGGGTCAGTTCAGCTTCTTCTGGAATTGCCAAAGCCACATGAACTCTAAAGATCCCATTCTTACCTCATTCCCTCTTGTAGGATAAAAACATGCTTTAGGTTTTAGATGCAAGGCTGTTTCTCTTAGGGAAGTCTCCTGTACTGTGCCAATATCTTAGAGCGAATACTTTGCTTCTGAGTTCATGTGCATGTGAGTTGGGGAGACTCCTATTCTATTTAACAATTTATTGATTGCCTAATGGTTCTAGGATTTTCTCAGCCCCCTTATTTACTGCTTTCCTTTACTTAGGCCCTCTGACCTTTTCTCAACCTGTATGTCACTACAGAAAACAAAATATGATTTAAATAATCTCTTTCCATTTTTTGTTTTGAATTTTGAGCAAGAAGATCGATTACCTATATGATTTTTTTTTTTTTTTTGTATTTTCAGTTAGCAGATTTTGTCATTACGGCACCACAGAATTTGCCTTTTAACTTTCTTTTCCATGTTTATACTAAACTGTCTGGGCACAGTGGCTCATGCCTGTAATCCCAGCACCTTGGGAGGCCAAGGTGGGCAGATCACTTGAGCTCAGAAGTTCCAGACCAGGCTGGCCAACGTGGTGAAACCCCATCTCCACTAAAAATACAAAAGTTAACCAGGCTTGGTGGTGCATGTCTGTAGTCCCAGCAACTCAGGAGGCTGAGGCACAAGAATGGCTTGAACCTTGGAGGTGGAGGTTGCAGTAAGCCGAGATTGGGCCACTGCACCATCTTTGAGATAGAGTCAGACCCTACCTCAAAAAACAAAAACAAACAAAAAAAACTCCAAAACATTATTTGTGCACATGATAAGGGCAAGGATGATAAGTGCCATCAGAAAGAATAGTAACACTCTGACGTCAATGACTGTGTTGGACTGCTGCCCCCTGGCATTAATATGCCTATTAAACCTGTTAGCTGGCTGATGTCACTTTCTACTTTGTAGGCAAATCAACATTCCAGGTCCTAGACCTGACAGTTTGTCCTATGCCCCTGCATATATTGCTGCAGATATCTCTGAAAACATTTTCCCCAGTCCCAATTAAGTTGAAGGTGGTCTAGCTAAGTCAGCTGGTCATGGGGTTTGGATGTGGAGCTAGAGCTGGTATGGTGACATGTCCAAGTAAAGTTGATTTAAAATCTTAAGAACTAGAGGATATACCAGAACCAAAGTTTTCAGAGAACACAAAGGCTCAATATTGGGAACTTCAGTTCAATCACCAAATTCCAGAAGTCTTCTTGATGCCCTAATGATTCTTTGAATTGCTGATCCTTCTTTGGGAAATCTATAGGGGTTTCCTACTTAAACTGGGTCTACCTGAAATGTGGTGATAATAGTATTACCTTGTCTTGGACAATAAGCCATATGCATATTCCAGTGATCCCAGACTTCTCTAGTCTTCAGAATAGCCTGATTCTTCTAGTCAACCTGGTGTGAAATTCACTGGCTGATGCATGTTCATGCTTTGCAACATTTACTTGGTTCTTAGTCACCTGCGTTGAATGACATGTTCCCATCGGCAACTAGTTGGTTGAAACACACCCCCTCCACAGCAAGACATAATCTTCGAGCATGAATATATGGGAAATGATACTAATAGATACTAACACTTCCCATACTATGCCTATAGGCGATCACTCTTGTATATGAATATGCCTAATAGACACTTATTATATGTGAGTTTTTAGATAAGTTGCCTGTACACATAACGATATTGTCATTTTTAAATATGTAGTACCTTGTTTTTCTGCCTCAGTGAATTTAAAGTTCTGTAGCAGAGTATTTTGTTGTTAAATATCAGTAACTGGCAGATAGAGATATAGCCTTCATAAAGTTATACCTTTAGATTCTAAAAACTAAAACCTTTAGATTCCTTCCCATTTTCTGCCACAAGAATTTGTAATGTTGAGTAAATCTTGTTAAACTTCAGTTTTTTTATCTCCATAATAGGCATAATGATATCATGCCCTATCTCACAGTTATTGTAGAAAGCAAATTAGAATTAAAATCACAAAGGTACTTTGAAAATTTTTAAATTTTCTACCAAGTAAAAATAATATTTTAACTTTTCAAGGCATATCCAAGTATAATTGTTGTCATCATTGCTACCAAGAAAATAATGTTTAATTTTTTAAAGCTCTTTTTTTCACTGTCACTTTTCACACAAATCAATTATATTAAGGGGCCAGAGACAATAAGAATAGCCTGTCTTTCAAGTCTTTTATTAATGAACACTAAATTGACATGCAAATCATGTACAAAATAATTTGATAAAAATAGATTTTGTTAATTGGTTTGGCTTTGACCATAAAATAACCAACACATCTAGTGCATTAATTATCATGAGCTATCCCCAAATGTTGCAAGTGAATCAGTTGTGTGATACACATCAATCATTAATACCAGTCACCACACAGACATGGCCTTGGACTCAATGCTTTAGACACTATGTTAATTTTCAAGATGATATTAATTATGTAACAGTACTTTTGCCTTCAGGCAAGTTGTTTTTATTTATCAGAGAACAGGGGCAATTCTGTGGTTTCTTAGCTGGAGGAGTGACATAGAAAACCGTTTAAAAACGTGAATAAAGTCAACATTTGAAGAACTGCCATATAAATATAAGCAAATTATTGTCCCAAGAGATAAGAAATCTTACGCTACTGAAATAGAATCAAGTCACTGGCTGTAAAGCACCAAGCACACTGACACATTTTGTTATTGTAATTTTATGTGGAATTCTCCAAGGACATTTGGTATATCACATTTCAAGACTGCAAATAATTTCTTAACCTTTAATCAAGAAAACTGAAAAATGTTCCTCCAACCCACTACCCTATTTTATTACAAAGAGAAAGCCTTTGCTTAAAGCTTTGCTTTGTTTGCAAATCAAATTATCCATTGTAAAATAACATTGAAATTTATAGCATATTAAAATTATTCTCTCAAGAATTATTTTCATCATATTACTGAGAATACAATACTATGACTCAGTGGAAATAAATAATTCACTAGCAAGTTATAATGCCCTTTTCTAAATTTAATTGTCAAGGCTGAGGATAGGATAAACTGCTATGGGGGAAAGAAACCTTAATATAGGAGTTCATTTTTATAAAGAAACAGAAATACTAAGCATTCAAATAAACGCAGAACGTAAATTTATAAAGGCACTGACAAAAGTAGCTAGTAAAAGATAATTTTACACTTGTGTGAAAAAGCTACTGCTTAACATTAGTGTTGTATCACCTGAGTAGGCTCACTTACTGTTTGTCTTTACGAAGTGAAGAGTTTACAAGGGCAAGATAGGGACTGGCTGGAGAAAAACGAAGATTTAAGATGCAACTAGCTTTCCAAAGATTTATCTAATGTGAATGTTATTTTTACAATGAAATAAAAACAATAAATATTTTAGGCAGTCAAATACTTTTGCAAATAATTTTCACTTTTTGTATAATGTGGGAAATTACTCAAATGATATTTTAGTTGGTAAACGTTTTAATAAAACATTTTTACCTGAGGTCTGAAGTCCAATATATAAATATTTATCTTTCAAAGAGAAAACTGGTTTCTCAACTCTTTGAGTTAAACAATAATCCACTTCTATGTTCTGCATCTAGTAATCATTACATTTCAGTTTAAAAGCTTATCAGTCAGGGTTCAATTACTGAAAACAAAATGCATTCTAACTGATTTAAACACAAAGGCTACTGAATCACTTACAGAAGACTGATACCAAACCTGGCAGAGACACAACAAAAAAAGAAAATTTCAGGCCAATATTCCTGATGAATATCAATGCAAAAATCTTCAGTAAGATACTGGCAAACCGAATCCAGCAGCACATCAAAAAGCTTATCCACCACGATCAAGTCAGCTACATCCCTGGGATCCAAGGATGGTTCAACATACACAAATCAATAAACGTAATCCATCACATGAACAGAGCCAATGATGAAAACCACATGATGATCTCAATAGATGCAGAACAGGCCTTTGATAAAATTCAACACCCTTTCATGCTAAAAACTCTCAATAAACTAGGTATTGATGGAACGTATCTCAAAATAATAAGAGCTATTTATGACAAACCCACAGCCAATATCATACTGAATGGGCAAAAACTAGAAGCATTCCCTTTGGAAACTGGCACAAGACAAAGATGCCCTCTCTCACCCCTCCTATTCAACATAGTATTGGAAGGTCTGGCTAGGCCAATCAGGCAAGAGAAAGAAATAAAGGGCATTCAAATAGGAAGAGAGAAAGCCAAATTGTCTCTGTTTGCAGATGATATGACTGTATATTTAGAAAATCCCATCATCTCAGCCCAAAATCTCCTTAAGCTGATAAGCAACTTCAGCAAAGTCTCAGGATAAACAATCAATGTGCCAAAATCACAAGCATTCCTATACACCAATAATAGACAAAACAGAGAGGCAAATCATGAGTGAACTCCCATTCACAATTGCTACAAAGAGAATAAAATACCTAAGAATACAATTTAAAAGGGATGTGAAGGACCCCTTTGAGGAGAACAACAAACCACTGCTCAGGGAAATAAGGGAGGACACAAACAAATGAAAAGACATTCCATACTCATGGATTGGAAGAATCGATATCAAAATGGCCATACTGCCCAAAGTAGTTTTTAGATTCAGTGCTATCCCCATCAAACTACCATGGACTTTCTTCACAGGATTAGAAAAAAACTACTTTAAATTTCATGTGGAACCAAAAAAGAGCCCATATAGCCATGACAACCCTAAGCCAAAAGAACAAAGCTGGAGGCATCACACTACCAGACTTGAAACTATACTACAAGGCTACAGTAACCAAAACAGCATGGTAATGGTTCCAAAACAGATATATAGACCAATGGAACAGAACAGAGGCCTCAGAAATAACACCATACATCTACAACCATCTGATCTCTGACAAACCTGACACGAACAAGCAATAGAGAAAGGATTCCCTATTTAATAAATGGTGTTGGGAAAACTGGCTAGCCAGACGCAGAAAACTGAAACTGGACCCCTTCCTTACACATTATACAAAAATTAACTCAAGATGGATTAAAGATTTAAACATAAGACCTAAAACCATAAAACCCTAGAAGAAAACCTAGGCAATACCATTCAGGACATAGGCATGGGCAAAGACTTCATGACTAAAACACTAAAAGCAATGACAACAAAAGCCAAAATTGACAAATGAGATCTAATTAAACTAAAGAGCTTCTGCACAGCAAAAGAAACTATCATCAGAGTGAACATGCAGCCTACAGAATGGGAGAAAATTTTGCAATCTATCCATCTAACAAAGGGCTAATATCCAAAATCTATGAAAAACACAAACAAATTTACAAGACAAAAACAACCCCATCAAAAAGTGGGTAAAGGATATAAACAGACGTTTCTTGAAAGAAGATATTTATGCAGCCAACAAACATATGAAAAAAAGCTCATCATCACTGGTCATTAGAAAAATGCAAATCAAAACCACAATGAGATACCATCTCATGCCAGTTAGAATAGCAATCATTGAAAAGTCAGGAAACAACAGATGCTGGAGAGAATGTGGAGAAATAGCAATGCTTTTACACTGTTGGTGGGAGTGTAAATTAGTTCAACCATTGTCGAAGACAGTGTGGCAATTTCTCAAGGATCTAGAACCAGAAATACCATTTGACCCAGCAATCCCATTACTGATTATATACCCAAAGGATTATAAATCGTTCTACTATAAAGACACATGCACACATATGTTTATTGCAGCACTCTTCACAATAGCAAAACTTGGAACCAACCCAAATGCCCATCAATGATAGACTGGATAAAGAAAATGTGGCACATATACACCATAGAATACTATGCAGCCATAAAAAAGGATAAGTTCACGTCCTTTGCAGGGACATGGATGAAGCTGGAAACCATCATTCTCAGCAAACTAACACAAGAACAGAAAACCAAACACTGCATGTTCTCACTCATAAGTGGAAGTTGAACAATGAGAATACATGGACACAGAGAGGGGGACATCACACCCTGGGGGCCTGTCAGGGGCCTGGGGGTCTAGGGTAGGGATAGCATTAGGAGAAATACCTAATGTAGATGACAGATTGATGGGTACAGGAAACCACCATGGCACATGTATACCTATGTAACAAACCTGCACATTCTGTACCTGTATCCCAGAACTTAAAGTATAATAAAAAACATTAAGAAAAAATACTAGAGAATAAAAGAAAAAAGAAAATTAAAGTGTTTTTGCTGTTGTTTTGTAGTTCTCTATGACTCTTGAGTTTATTTTTGTCTCAGTGTCTCTCACCATGGAATCTAGCTATCTTGCTCTGAACTGATTTGTAGTTTTATAATATAAACATTGTGTACCATAAATTTATCAGATTTTCTGATAAACATAATTTTTAGACTACAGTAACACAGAACAAAGCTATATCTTTCCTAAAATTTTTATAGTGTTGTTTTGTAGACTCTTTTTGTCAAAAGATAAGAATATTGGATGATAGCCCTAAAGAAAAATACTGCCTTTATTTTGTGTTACAACTTGACTGCAAAAGGATTCAGTATCACGGTAGACAGATAGGCGATATGGATATTAGAGTTCTGCAATTGGATGAAGAGGAACACCATCTCATTTCTACCAGAGCCCATGATATTCTCACTAGAATAGTTTCAGTATTACTCTTATCCAGGTGACATATGTGAATGCTATATACAATGTCATGAGTTCTTTCATCTCTTTTGAGAAGGACATAATAAAGACAAGAAGATATACTGGACAAAGGTTTCTCAGATTATATGCAGAAGTCCCTGGAGAGAGGGAGACAGAGAGAGTGTGTGTGAGTTGAGGTCATCCACCAAGTACTGCTCCATATTGGTCTTTCCATCAGCAGTGGATGCCTGTCTTCTCTTTCTTCCCATAACACTCTTTCTATCAAAGGACTTTTGCATTACAACCTTATTGACTATTTTAAGCCCTAAATATCCTTGTATAGTCAAAAGTCCTCCACCAACAGTGAAACAGAATTTAAATATACTATCTTTGTCAGCTGGCCTAAGGATCAGAAGAATTTTAAATATAATAGGGCCCCCCACTTGCTCTGCTTTCTTGTCTTTCAGTTCAAATTTTTCTTAACCCTCTCATTTTCCTTTCTTTGATGTAGAGCCATTTTGCATCTTTGGGCTTATGGCTTGTTACAGACTTTTTGTAACTGGAATATAGAGATAACAGGTATTCTACAAAGTCAGGAACACCAGAGCTATATTCATAGAACATTTGCAAACTTATTTGGGGTATGGGGTAGAAATGCATATCAAAACTTAAAGAGTCAGGGCCAGGCGTGGTGGCTCACGCCTGTAATCCCAGCACTTTGGGAGGCCGAGGTGGGCAGATCACGAGGTCAGGAGATCGAGACCATCCTGGCTAACACAGTGAAACCCCGTCTCTACTAAAAATACAAAAAATTAGCTGGGCATAGTGGCGGGCGCCTGTAGTCCCAGCTACCCGGGAGGCTGAGGCAGGAGAATGGTGTGAACCCAGGAGGCGGAGCTTGCAGTGAGCCAAGATCGCGCCACTGCACTCCAGCCTGGGCGACAGAGTGAGACTCCATCTCAAAAAAAAAAAAAAAAAAAATTAAAGAGTCAGATATAAGCCTAATAGTGAAAGAAAGAACGCACAATTCAAAACTAAAAGGGAATACAAAATATTTACAAAGAGCTCTCAAGGAAAGGAGAAATCGGTATAATATTAAAGTCATTATGAAGAAACAGAAGGGTAGGGACTTTTCTGGCTATGCCTATATGATATATTACTAAAAGTATGTATAATAATCAGCTTTATTAGAGAGAGAGAGAGCAATAGTTGAGAGGTATGTGGTTGAAATTTTAATAACATAATAAAGCCACACACAATGTGACAGTATCATTGCTTCTTTTGCTCTAAGCATGTACATTCTCTTCAAAGAGAGTGTAAATTCACCACAGGTAAATTCCCATCTGTGCTATTTGAATCTGTATGACTTTTCAGAGACATTATATAGAGTTGCTAGTTGCCATTAAGGGAGTGACAAAAACCTCTAAACAAGATATGTAAAGATAATCCCCATGTTAAACTGAAAATGACAATCTAATATGAAATTTTACCAAGTAGATTTAAAGGAAGTCTTTATCTGCAAAAGGAGATATGAACTAGCACAAGTTGGTATTGTTGAATCCTTTTATGGAATGTCTCCAGATATTTCTATCTTTCCTTGAAGACTTTTTGTATTTCTATAAATGTGTGGTATATTTTGAAGTCAATGTTAATGACACACTCACATGAATCAACATAAAGGTAATTATTCTGAGTTAAAAGGTAGAAAAAAAACAAAGTTCATGAGATTAAAGAGTATTAACAATTTTGTTATTAAAAGCATCACAATTTGGAATGGAACACTATAAAAATATGATTTTGTAAAGTATTTCATTTTGAACATATAAATATGCCATGTAGGGTGATTTTCGCTCTTTAAAGGTTTAAATTTAGTCAAGAAGAACCAGACAAAAAGACCAGGCTTTGGAATCCTCTGACAACACAAAACTAAGTCAATTTAACATACCTGTTAAGTGTTTTAGATACAAAGTCAACTACCAAGACCATAGTCGAGGAAAAAAAGAACCGTTGCTTCAAGCAAACAATATTTACCATAGTCTGGGAGAAAATTCCAGGGACTAGAACTCAGATTACAGTTGACCCTTGAGGAATGTGTGGATCATGGGTGCTGATCCCCATAGTCAAAACTCCATATGTATCTTTTTATCCCCTAACTACTAATAGCTTACTGTTGACTGGAAGCCTTACTGATAACAAAAGGAGTTGACTAACACATACTTTGTATGTTATATGTATTATATATGGTATTGTTAATAAAGAAGCTAGACCAGGGGCTCCCAACCCCCTGGGCTGTGAACCAGTACCAGCCTGTTCCCTGTTAGGAACCGAGCTGTACAGTGGAGGTGAATGGCAGGCTAGCGAGCAGTACCACCCGAGCTCCACCTTCTGTCAGATCAGCAGTAGCATTAGATTCTCAATGGTGTGAAACCTATTGTGAACTGCACATGTGAGGGATCTAGGTTGCATGCTCCTTATGAGAATCTAATGCCTGATGATCTGAGGTGGAACAGTTTCATCCCGAAACCATCCCCACCACCATCTGTGGAAAAAAATTGTCTTCCACAAAACTGGTCCCTGGTGCCAAAAGGTTGGGGACCACTGAGCTAGAGAAACAAAAATGTTATTAAGAAAATCATAGGGAAGAGAAAATATATTTAGTATTCATTAAGTGGAAGTGGATCATGATAAAGATCTTCATCCTCATCATCTTCATGTTGAGTTGGCTGGGGAGGAAGAGGAGGGGTTGGTCTTGCTGTCTCAGCGGTCATAGAGATGCAAGAATTTCCACGTATAAGTGGACCTGCTCAGTTAAACCCATGTTGTTCAAGGGTCAGCTGAATTTGATTTCTAGATTCCTCAATTAACTGTTCATGAGGCCTTGGAATATCACTTGAATTTCTGATACTGTCAGCTGTAGGCATCCTGCCTGCCTACATCACACGGATGAAATAGAAATTAAATTAGAAAGTTGACATTAACATGCTTTGAAAATGTCAAAGTATTTGGCAACTGTAAATTTGTAGCAATAAAGAGAGTGAGCCTGCCTGGTCTGCTTCCTGCCCATCCTCACAGATACCATCTCCCACTGCACTGCCCTTTGGCCTCTGGGCTCCAGCCAGGGGCCCACCTTCTTTCAGTTTCTCCCTTCAGTCATACATATGTCACCCTCTGCGGGCTCTTAGCTCCTGATATTCTTTCACTTGGAACACCCTTCACCTCTGTGTTTCACATACATGCCCCACCCTCTTTTCAGCACCCTCTATTTAGCCCATTTCTATTCATCCTCAGGTTTTGCTTCAAACACTACTAACGGAATCTTCTTAGACCCATCTTCTGAAAGTAAGTCAGGTCTCTCTCTCACAGATTAAGACATCATTAACTTTGCTTCAACACACTTGTTCCAATTTTAATCTTCCATTCATTTATGATTATCTGCTTGATTTTGTCTTTCCCACTAGTTTGGAGGAAGTAGAGTAGGATGTGCTCATTACTTTATCCCCAAATCTTAGTATAGCAACTGATACAATTCATAGCTCAGTTAATCAGGGTAGTAAAGTACAGATATTTATATGTTTAACTCCCTTATCACATTCAGATATTTGCTCAAATGTCACCTTCTTAGTTATGCAATTTGCTATGTGATGTGCAATTTATAATCTGTCTGACATGAATCCACTTATTCTGGAGCTTTCTGCCAGAGTTATTTCTTCTCTTTAGCAGTGATTCCATGTTGCCTTCCCCTAAGAAATACCACCTAAGTCATTTTAATTACAATGGATTTATTTTTTACTAACTATGTGGAAAATCTTATGCTAATTACATTGACTTTGAGGATGAGTACAAAAATATTTAATTCAAATTCACTTATCTCAAGGAGTTTACAAAAAGAGTTATGATATATTTCACTATGATACATGCTGAGAAATATACTAAATCTTTGCTAAAGAAGTTTTGTAGATACAGAGCTGATGTGGTAAACAAGAAATGTCCCCAGTATAGGCTTAATTTAACTGAACCAAGGCAAATGGGTGGACAACCAAATTGCCAATCAATAAATCTTTAAATCCACCTATGATCTGGAAGTCTCACCCCACCTTAAGATTTCCCATCTTTCTTGGCAGAACAAATGCATACCTTACATATATTGATTTATGTCTTTGCCAGCAACTTCTGTCTCCCTAAAATGTAAAACCAAGCTGTAACCCAACCATCTTAGGCACATGTTCTGAGAACCTCCTGAGGCTATGTCACAGGTCATAATCAAAATAAACTTTTAAATTGATTGCCTTTTGTCTCAGATACTTTTTGGTTTACACTGACAATATTAAGTATTCTTCTGGAAGCCAAAATTCACTTCTAACAATTTCTGAACAGATATCAAATATGTAAATAGAGACAAAGAAAACCACATATATAATTCATTAGGATTGTTTAATGAAAAGTTGTTTTCAACTAATACAACAGAATTTATATTTTTAAAAAGAAAAACTTTTTCTTAAATTTTCATGCATTTACTGTCAATGAAAACAATCAAACTAAAATATTTGGAAAGATTTATTCTGAGCCAAATATGGGTGGGCATGACCCATGATACAGCCCCAGGAGATCCTGAGAACATGTGTCCAAGGTGGTTGGGATACAGTTAGGTTTTATATCTTTTAGGGAGACATAAGACAAAATCAATACATGATGTAAGATGAACATTGGTTCTGTCCAGAAAGGTGAAACAACTCAAAGCTGGGGGACAGTGTGGTGTCCATGTTATAAGTGGATTCAAAAATTTTCTAATTGGCAGTTGGTTGAAAGAGTTTAACTAAGACCTGAAATCAATGGAAGGGAGGGTGACTGGGTTAAGATAAGTGGTTGTGGAAACTAAGGTTCTTATTATGCAGATGAGGGGAAGCCTCCAGATAGCAGGCTTCAGAAAGAATAGATGTAAATGTTTCTTATCAGATTTAAAGAGGCTGTTGTGTCAGTCTAAAGGTGTCTGTTTTAATGTTAATGCTGGTCAGCTGTGTCTGGATTCCAAAGGGAGGAAGGCATAGTGAGACATGTCTAACCACCCATTTCCATCATGGCCTGAACTAGTGTTTCAGGTTTACTTTAGAATGCCCTTGGCAGAAAGGAGGGGTCCATTTTGTTAGTTGGGGGCTTATAATTTTATTTTTTGTTTACACTACAAAAACTAGAAAGAGACATCAAATATTATCTAGGAAAACATTTACAAAATTTTTCATTAGGATTTGTTATATTAAATATTGCTCTTGTAGTACTTGAAAATTATTCTTTCTAGTAATTTTAAATATTTTCTTCATAATCTTTATGTTATTGTTAGCCAATATGTATTTGTTTATTTATTTATTTTTTTAATTTTTTTTTTGAGACAGAGTCTTGGTCTGTTGCCAGGCTTGAGTGCAGTGGTGCGATCTTGGCTCACTGCAACCTCCACCTCCCGGGTTCAAGCAATTCTCCTGCCTCACCCTCCCGAGGAGCTGGGATTACAGGTGCACACCACCACACCCAGCTAAATTTTTGTATTTTTAGTAGAGACAGGGTTTCACCATGTTGTCCAGGATGGTCTCGATCTCTTGACCTTATGATCCTCCTACCTCAGCCTCCCAAAATGCTGGGATTACAGGTGTAAGCCACCGTGCCCAGCCAGCCAATAATATCAAAATAAATGTCAGTGCAATTACTGATTTTAAAACTACCTTTGAAAAAACTGTTAACAGTGAAAAAATTATGACAGTGAAAGAGATCTGATCTAACCAATTCCATCTTGCCTTTGACCTCCAAACCACCTTTAATCATTCTTGGGCTTAGGCCATGCTAACTTTGGGAGACATTTAACTTTCACAGTTTAAATGATAATAGCCCTTCCCCAAAACTAAAGCATCTTTATAAAGCCAATGAAAGACCACCAGGTTAGGAGGATGAGAGGAACCTGAATTTTGCTAAGGCTAAATTAAATTCTGCTAAGGCTAAATCATAGGTGTAAATGATTACCAGCCATTATTCCAGAGGTCACAAGATATGCAACTTCCCTAATGACTAACTTCATTCTTGAAGAATCTAAGATTGGCCTTTTGAGAGATCTTTTCAGGTTTTTGCATTTCTGATGACAGGTGGCTCCACCCTGACCTCCAACCACCAAAGGGTCCTATGACCCCACCCAGAAACACACTCCCCGGCCTGCCAAAGTGTTCTTGAAAAACTCAAGCCTCCAAATTTTCAGGGAGATTTATTTGAGTAATAACTCTATCTCCCATGTGGTGTGGTCAGCCTTGTGTCTATTAAACTCTTTCTTTGTTGCAACACAATGGTCTCTGTGAATTGGTTTTGTCTGTGCAGTGGGCACAAAGAACACACTGGGCCCTTACACTTTTAAAATTACAAATTCTGAATTTAAAAGATTTAACTAGTGATATTGTAATTAGTTAAATTTATTTCAGTGTCTTTTATATAAAAACAAATCAATTTTATAAGAATTGTGCTTTACTAGAATGAAATCATACTGTCATCAGAACTGATCTTTTTCATTTGAAAGTTTCTCAGTTTACATAGAAAGATTGCAAGTGCACAGCCATGGCCACATAGAGCTTGGGATGTAGCAGGACAAGCCACAGACAAAACCCCTTAGACACCGAGTTAAAGAAGGAAGGACTTTATTCAGCTGGGAGCTTCGGCAAGACTCACGTCTCCAACAACTGAACTCCCTGAGTGAGCAATTCCTGTCCCTTTTAAAGACTTGCAACTCTAAGGGGGTCCACATGAGAGAGTTGTGATCGATTAAGCAAGCAGGGGGTACATGACTGGGGGCTGCACGCACCGGTAATCAAAATGGAACAGAACAGGACAGGGATTTTCACAATGCTTTTCCATGCAATGTCTGGAATCTATAGATAACATAACCGGTTAGGTCAGGAGTTGATCTTTAACCAGGCTCAGGGTGCAGCACTGGGCTGTTTGCCTGTGAATTTCATTTCTGCCTTTTAGTTTTTGCTTCTTCTTTCTTTGGAGGCAGAAATTGGGCATAAGACAATATGAGGGGAGATCTCCTCCCTTAGGGAGATCTTTGTCAATTGGAACATGCCCGAAATAAAAGCTGATTTAACAGAGATAAAACAAGCTGATTTTAGAAAAGCCTTTCCAGTCAGTCGACAGTGCCAGAACCCTGTGAATGTGATACAGGAGGTAGAATGAAATTATTTAGGCAGATAGTGAGGGAAAAAGAGTCCTCAGCAATACTTCTCTTTTAACAAAAAGCAGCCCCCAAAATCATTTCCTTTCTAACAAAGAGCAGCCTGAAAAATTGAGCTGCAAACATAAATAAGGAAGCTAGACGCTTGCACAGGGGAATGCCGGCAGCTGTGCCAATAGAAAAGGGCTATCTGGCTGCCAGGCATATCCAACACAGAGATTCTATCTTCTTTTATTTGTTACCACTTGTATAGTAAAGGAATGGGCAACATGGTGCAGGCCAGGCAGAGGACCTGCCTGCATAATAAAAGATTAGGGTAGGGGCAGCCAGAAATTCACACCCTAGGCAAATGGCACACCTAGTCCTAACCAGTTTTTTGCACCGTATGCAAATAGCTCACCTGGTTTGACCAGTTTTTCATGCCCTATGCAAATGGCACACCTGGACCAACCAATCTTTCATGCTCTGTGTAAATCAGACACTACCTCCTCACCAGGCATCTATAAACCCCCTGGGTTTTGCCACGAATCTGGCAACCCATTTCTCCAGGACCCCTCTCTGCAGCAGAGAGCTCTTTCTCCTACTAATCTTCCACTCTTAACCTCACTCTTTGTGTGTCCACACCCTGTTCTCCATGGCCATGAGACCACAAAACTTGGGTGATACTCCAGACAAGGCTGTTTCAAATGCAAGCATCCTCAAGATAACTTTGACACTACACATCTTAAGAGGTGACATTTATCAAATTCCAAGGAAGCAGTTATTTCATCTGATTTAATAACCATGTCCTTATTACCATACTGATGTCTCCAGACAGCCAGGACCCCAAGATATTGTTACCAGAAAAAGGTCCCAATTCAGACCCCGAGAGGGTTCTTGGATCTTATGCAAGAAAGAATTTGGGGCAAGTTGACAGAGTAAAATGAAAGCAAGTTTATTAAGAAAGTAAAGAAATGGAAGAATGGCTACTCCATAGGCAAAGCAGCAGCTTGGGCTGCTGGACTAAGGATATTTATAGTTATTTCTAGATTATATGCTAAACCGGGTGGATTATTCATGAGTTTTCTGGAAGAGGCATGGGTAATTCCTGAAACTCAGGGCTCCTCACCCTTTTAGGCCATATAGGGTAATTTCCTGATGTTGCTGTGGCATTTGTAAACTGTCTTGGTGCTGGTGGGAGTGTCTTTTAGCATGCTAATGCATTATAATTAGCATGTAATGAGCAGTGAAGATAACCAGAGGTCACTCTCTTTGCCATCTTGGTTTTCATAGGTTTTGGCTGGCTCCTTTATCACAACATGTTTTATCAGCAAGGTCTTTGTGACCTATACCATGTACTGACCTCCTATCTCATCTTGTGATTTAGAATGCCTAACCTACTGGGAATGCAGCTCAGTAGGTCTCAGCCTAATTTTACCTACCCTATTAAAGACAGAGTCACTCTGGTTCGAATGCCTCTGACAGTATGACTCCCTAAAGATATGTACCAAGTACCTGAATAACGCCTTATTAGCCAGAGCTGAGAATAACTATATATGGATGGAATTAGTTTTAGCTGGAAATGAGGATTTATTTCTTTTTCTCTGGT
Source organism: Symphalangus syndactylus (assembly GCF_028878055.3). Taxonomy (NCBI): domain Eukaryota; kingdom Metazoa; phylum Chordata; class Mammalia; order Primates; family Hylobatidae; genus Symphalangus; species Symphalangus syndactylus. The sequence goes on from NC_072426.2 coordinate 32,301,809, forward strand.
CCAGGTATAAGTAATACTACATTTCTTCTGAACTCTCCTGGTGTGCCAGAAACAAAGTTTGCAGATTTATTGTTCAATCCTTTTGCTTTGGTTTTATTATTATATAATTTATTTTCTGTGTAAATGAATGGCAAAATTATTTTCTTTACTGAGAAGCTATGGAATTAAAGTACTAATGCTCTGATAAAAAGACTTTAATTTCTGGCTTATATTTATAAGACCAATAAATCTTTCCACGAGGCTGCATTGCTGGTGGAAATACAAAGTGTTATAGCCTTTTTGAAATGCAGTAAAGAATTAATCAATTCAAACTTCTGTGATGTTATATCATTTCTGGGACATTATCCCACAGATAAAGGCACTACTACAAAAAATACATGGAAAGGAAAGTTTATAACATCTATGTTTGTAGTGCAAAAGCAAAACAAAAAACTAACACAAAAAAAGGTCAATTAGTAACTGAATGGTTTGAATAAATGTGCACCCATCCCACAATATACTATGTACTTATTAAAAAGAGTAAGTTTTCTTCCAATTCCAGCAAAATAATAAAGTAGATCAACAAAAAAAAAGAAAAGAAATCCAGGTGCCAGAAGCAAAGATAAAGCTGAAGTGCAGAGCACTGGTCATGTTTGTTATAGTACAGCAGCAGCCCTGGCGAGTTATTGGAGCTGACAATGGCTAAGGTTTAGGATTTAACACCCTTACAAAGCAGGAGAGAAGGCCTCAGCCTTATATCAAGTAGGTGAATGGAAATAAGCACCTTATAGAAAGCTGGGTCCTGGATGGGCTACAAGCAAAGTGCAAGAAACATTACATGACTCAACACACTGATCCAGGGTAATAACAAGGGAGGTTTGACAGATGCCCTCAATGCCCTCTAATAAAATGGAATTGCCTGCAGGTTTGGTATGGATTTTTGGCTTGGTGGGTGAATAGGGCAAGCTTGAAGTGTTAGAGAGAATGCCGCTCAGAAGCGCCCCAAACCAACGATGAACAGGGAGTCAGCCTATAAACATCTTACCATTCTCTTTCTTTGGCTGGGATAACTCTGGGATATGGTCTGCATTTCATCTAGCAAGACTGTGTTCCACTTACCCACTTGGTAACCTGATTGTTAATCAATCTTTGTTGGTCTACTTTGCTTTTCTGTCTCAACTTTATCATTCCCTTAGTGGTGTTAACTTTTCAAATAAACTATTTGCATTTGAATCCTTACTTTGAGATCTTATTCTAGGGTATCCTAAACTAAGACATTTTGGGCTGTCCTAGATACAGAAGGAAAATACAGTTCTCCTGTGGGAAATTATAGATAAAACTTCCACTGGCTTGGATGCAAATTTACCTATGCGCAGGTGGTACAAAGAAACACCAAGCCCACAAATTATTTTTGAAAATCAGGAAAAAGCAAGTGATGCTCCTAAGGTAGCAGATAAAAGCAAGTCAAAACCATTACAGTAGAATATTTCCCAAAAATCTGCCATATTTCCCTTCTCCAAGAAAGAACATTTTAGTGCTTAAAATGAGTTCTTTTTTGTTTGTTTCTTTGTTTTTTAGAGACAGAGTCTCACTCTTTCACCCAGGCCGGACTGCAGCGGCCTATCTCAGCTCACTGTAAGGTCCGTCTCCCGGGTTCATGCCATTCTCCAGCCTCAGCCTCCCGAGTAGCTGGGACTACAGGCGCCTGCCACCGCACTCGGCTAATTTTTTGTATTTTTAGTAGAGACAGGGTTTCACCATGTTAGCCAGGATGGTCTCGATCTCCTGACCTCATGATCCACCTGCCTCCCTCCCAAAGTGCTGGGATTACAGGCGTGAGCCACTGCACCCGGTCTAAAATGAGTTCTTAATATAATATTATTAAAATCTACAAAGAAACAATCTACTATTAGAGTCAGAATGCAAAATAAGCATGGATTAGTGTTCCCCAAAACCTGAGAGAGTAAAATGACAATTTAAATGACTCCATAAGGTATCTTTTAAATTATTAAAAAGGAATTTTTTAAATTATAGAAATACTAAGGAAAATAAGTAAGATGATGATGATGATAGCTAACTTATACTCTGTGTTTATACAGTAAAATTATGTGCAGTCCTGGGGAGTAAATAACTTGGTTTTTGCTTACATTTATTGTTAGGTGCTAAAACAGTGAAATTGGTTTTCTCATGATAATAAATGTATATACATCACCACTATTTTCAGCATAGTACTGGAAGTTCTAGCTATTGCAACAAAAGCAAGAAAAAGAAATAAATACATACTGGAGGGAAAAAAATAAAACTGCCCTATTTGCAGACAACAAAAAAAAAATCCCAAGGAAACTTAAAAAAAAAAAAAAAAAACTCTTAGATTAGTAAGCAAGTTCAGCAAGATTGCAGGACACAAAATAAGTATGCATATATATAAATTGCTTTTATATATACTAATAATAAATGTGTGAAAACAAAAACAATGCTACTACCTAAATTGATCCAATGAAAATGAAATACTTATGTATAAACCTAACAAGATGTGTACAAAATTGTGCAATAAAATTACAAAATAATGATTAAAAAATCAAAATAAATCTAAAAAAAAGATGTATTATGTCCATAAATTGAAGGGCCCAACATAATAAATATGCCAATTTTCCCCAAATTGATCAGTAGGTTAAATGCAACTTCATCAAAATCTCAACAAGATTTTTTGTAGACCTAGATGAACTTATTCTAAAACTTATTTGAAAAGGAACAAGCCCTAGAATAGCTAAAACAATCTTGGAAGAGTGGGGAGAAGCAAATTTAAGGGACTCACTCTAACCAATATTAAAGCTTGCTATAGAGCTACTGTAATCAAGACTGTGTGGCAGTGACAAAAGGACAGATACATGGAGCAAAAGAACAGAATAGGGAACCCAGAAATAGACCTATACAAATACGCTCAATTGATTTTTGACAAAGGAGCAAAAGTAATTCAATGGAGGAAGGGTGGCATTTTCAGAAAATGGTGCTAGAGAAATTAAATATCCATAGACAAAAATAAATAAACTTTATCCTGAGTCTCATACATTATACAAAAGTCAACTCAAAATGGATCATGGACGTAAATGTAAATCAGAAAACTATAAGGCATCTAAGGGAAAAAAACTGTAAGAGAAAAGCTTTGAGACCTAGGGATAGGCAAAGAATTTATCGTAACACTAAAGACATAATCCATAAAAGGAAAAACTTGATAAATTTGACTTCATCAAAATTAAAAACTTTTGCTCAGTGAAGAGAATGAATAGGCAGTCCACAGACTGAGAGAAAGTATTTGTAAACCACTTACCTAACAAAAAACCGCTACCTAGAATATATAAAGAACTCTCAAAACTCAACATTAGAAAAACAAAAACTTCAATTGGAAAGTAGACAAAATATAGGAGCAGACATCTCAGCAAAGAGGATGTACAGACAGCAAATAAGCATGTGCAAAGGTATTTAACATCCTTAGCCATCAGAGAAATACAAACCAAAACCTCAATGAGTGATTACTACATGCCTGTCAGTATAGCTAAAATTGTGGTAGTAACATCATCAAGTGTTGGTGTTAAGTGTAGAGAAACTAGATCACACACGCATTGCTGGCAGGAAGGTAAAATGGTACAGCTTTTGGAAAAAAGTTTGGTAACATTTCTTATAAAGCTAAAATGCAATTATCATACAACCCAGCTTACACACTTGGGCATTTACCCTGGAGAAATTAAATCATATATTCACACACAAAGCTGTACAAGATTGTTCATAACAGCTTTATTCATAATATCCTAAAACTGGAAATAACAAATGTTCTTCCACGGGTAAATGCTTAAACTGTGGCACATCCATGTTGTGGAATACCACTCAGAAATAAAAGGAACAAACTATTGACAGATGCAGTATCCTAGACGAATCTCAAGTGAATTGTTCCGAGTAAAAAATTCCATTTCCAAAAAGTAATATACTGTAGAGTTCCATTTATATAACATTCTCAAAATATTTTGGAAACAGAGAACAGATTAATGGTTGGCAGAAACTGGGATATCCCGGGAAGGAATTGTGGGGAGGTGGGGATAGAAGAGCAGGAGGGATCCTGTGGTGTTGGAACTGTTCTGTGTGTGAACTGTGGTGGTAGATGCACAAGCCTACAAGTGATAACAAAGCTAAATACACACACACTTAACATACAAATGAGGACAAGTAAAAACAAAGAAATCAGATTAAGATCAATGGATTGTATCAATGTCAATATCGTGGTAGAGATATTGTAGATATACTTTGCAAAACATAGTCATTGGTGAAACTGGGTAAACGGTACAACAGATCTCTTTTTATTATTTTTTATAACTGCACGAGGATCTACAATGGCTCAAAATAAGTATAATTTAAAAACAAGGTAATGAATACTCAAAAAAGTATACAGAAATGTGTGAACTGAAGCAGAATTCATTAAAAATATATTTTGCAGAACAGTTCACAGTTTTATGCAATTATTGTACTCTAGTTTGCAATAGTCTGAACCAGAGAACTTCTTAGGAAAGGCTTACAATTTACATAATAAAATAAATAACAGTAAATAGTACCACACCATAGCATAGTGATAAGAACATGAAATTTCTTGGCTATATTATCTTAGGAGCAATACTTAACCTCTCCAGTTTTCACTTTTCCTATCAGAAAATGACAATCATAGTATCTAATTCACTAGGCGTTATGAGCACCAAAGGAAAGAATACAGGTAAAGCACTTGGTATAGAGTTGGCAAATAATAAGAATTCATTAAACTTAAATATGGCTTATTTATATTTGTTGTGGTGTTTGTTCTAGTACTAATATGGGTTGCATTTGGATTTAGAATTTCAGCTTACTGCTAAATATCAGTTCATTGGAACAGAAGGTCTCTCTCTCTCCTCTCTCTCTCTTTCTCTTTCTCTCTCTCTCTCTCACACACACATTATTCAATTTACCAGAGACAGGTTAGGTACCTGTGACATAGAAATTCACTTAATTTTTTTATTTTAAAATGTACAGTTACTATTTACTATAGTAACCCAACTGTGCTATCAGATAGTAGTATTATTCATTCTTTCTATTTTTTTGTACCCATTAACTATTCCCCTTGCCCCACTCCGTAGGCCTCCACTACCCTTCCCATCCTCTGGTGACCATCCTTGAAATTCACTTAATTTTCTTTCAGAACCTCAGGGCTCTGTTTTCTTCTCTAGGAGAAATACCTTTACATATCAAGTCAAGTATGAAATGATACATGGGCACCAAAATTAATGTGCACATTTCTGATATATTCCAGTGATATTTCAGAGACATTTAACGATAAAAATCCATGAATGCTGCCAGGTGGCCTCACTCCTTATATATCTTATATATCAACACTTAGTATCCACTTTCATGCTCACAACAACACTATGGGGTAGGTGTTATTATTGTCACTTTACAGATGAGGAAACTGAGGCTTAGAAAGATTAAGCAATTTGCCCAAGGTCAGACAGCTAAAACCTATAAGCAAAACCTTAAACACTCATTTAACCAACTCTAAAGCCAAAGGTCTCAAACATTCTATAAAAGTAAATGTCAAATCAGAAATTTATAAACTTTTATAAAAGATTTTCCCACTCTCTTGTCCCTGAGGTGAAATACAGGCAGTATTTCACAAAATGATAGATACACTCTCAAAATTTAAATGTTGACTTACTGTAAAATGATCTGTTTGGCAAATGCCATAGGAGAACTGACTTACATGCACACATCTGTGTGTGTCTGTTTTTAATGAAAATTTTATTTGCCTGGTGATTTTAGATTCTAGTATATTAAAAATATAGTAAACTATCTTATGCTAAAAATACAGTATACTACCTTATGACCAGCTATAAAAGCCTTTTGGATTCTAAGAATTGTTTCAGATTGGCCTAAGGCCTCAAACCCTAATAGGAAGCAGAGTGGTGACCTAAAAACTATACTTGGCCTTGATTCCTAACTTTGTCATTTTAATAACCTTCCTTGTGCTATATACATCATTTGTCTTATCTCATTTTACCCTGAACACAATCCTTTAAGGAAAGTACTTTTAGTATTGCCATTTGACGGGTAAAGAAAATGATGTTTTAAAAAGTCATGTATGCTGCCTGAGGTGACAAGAGCTCAGTATTCAGATTCCAGAGTCAAGTCAGGTGGCATCACTCCCCAGCCATATTTGTGGCCACTAATGACTTCCTGACTCTTTTGCCCTCTCCTGACCTCAGCAACTTATGTCACCTCTGTAAGCTTCAGTTTGCTCATCTATTAAACTTTAAAATAATACCTTCCCTAAAAGATGTTTCTGAGAATTAAAAAAGATAATGCATGTAAATCACATTAACTACAAAGAAATGTAGAATCTTCCCACTGCCCATCACTGACGCTGTAACTGCCAGTGTCCACCAACAGAGAAATATGAACTAAGAAATTGATTCTAAATATATAAAAATAGAAGTATAAATAATATATATTCCTCCTGGGCTATAAGAATAAAAAGCCAGAATGTTCTCCCTGGCTTGCACAACACTGGCTGTTTCTTTCTTGGCCCAGTCCTACTCCCAGAGCCAGAACGTAAGCCAGATAGCTCTGATTTTGAGCATCTGTTTGCTCCTCCATCAGTCCCCACAAAGCAGGATATGAGCTTTTTGCTGCCTTAGTTAATCCTCTGAACATGAAGAAAATTCCAAGGAGATTTTGTTGCGGTTCCTTTTTTATGCATGGAAGCACTCAGCCTTCTGTCACAACTTTACCATCTGTCAATAAATGCTCTTATGAATCCATGTTCAGCATTCTAACAAATATGCCCCCATCTCTGCACACAAAAAAATAATCTGGAAATTCTGGTCCCAAACAGGAGGATTAATGAACAAAGGATCTAGGGCATAGACAGGTTTCCATCAAGGAAGACTGTGAGTTTGGTTCTGCAATGATCCCACAGAACATCAATTAACACAGAGAAATATAAATTGCTGTCCATGTACAGTGAATGCTAAAGATGACAATGAGCAGATGTCTCTCTTCACTCCTGGAGAAATAGTCATCTGGTTTATCATTGCTTCTTGACCAGCCAAAGCCCAATGTCCCCAGGTCTTTTGCTTTCATTTTATCTCAAAATTCTCTATACTTTGCCAATCCTCCCTATATGACAGCTCTGGCTATGACCTTGGAGAACTGTTCCCAGGTGGTCTCCAGGGATTTTTACTTCAATGCTCTCTGCCAATTTCAAGCACTTTATGGATTCTACATATAAAGCCAACTTAACAATTTATAATAAATTCAAATTTTTAAAACCTAGCACCACCACCCTTCTCATTGACTGGCATTATTTTATATGCATTTATATAAATGGCACAGAATACTATTCAATAAATTCTAAACTAATGAATGAGTATCAGAGCTAAGTCTATTCATTAGCTACTGACCACTAAAAGTAAACATTAAAGAAATGTTTGTTGATACTTTAGTTACAAATCTGATAAAGTAATAGTTTCTGGACCCATTAAGATTTAATTGAAATCTCAAAGTTAATTGAGCTGTACTAGTGTTGGTGGTTTAGAAACTAAATAATAAAGTTGAAATGTGCCAATCTGCTGATGATTAATTCACATTAGACATAAGATTAAATCATTAAACTGCCTTAGATATTTTATTTTTGACTCACAAATAAAAATGAATGCATTTGTCATGATTTAACAATTTGTAGAGTCTACTTTTTTCTGCCTTAAATCGAGTTAAAAGTCATTGATAACATATTTTAATCAATTTTTAACTATTGAATTTTGATATGAGCATTCTGTAAAAATATAAAGATCTAGATTTAGAACATATTGGTGGTTATAACTATTTAGGAACTCAACACTCATCCTATTTTAGTAACTCTGGAAAATGGGTAATTATTATCAGTTTTCTAAATGGACTCTCATTTGTCTAATCTTTGAGCACCTATTGTTCTGGATTGTATGGATTCCATATTGAACAGAAAAAGGACTCTGTCTTCAGAAGTTAACATTCAGCTGAGTAGCACAAGGGAAGGCAGTTATTACAAGCAAAATTTAATTAGGTTTTTACTCTTATTGGTTGTTTCTTCCTCTTTATGTTGCTCATATTCTTTGTTCACGTTTTGAACATTGAAATGATATTACAAATCAGAATTCATGATAGCATACCAATGAATTCTGTTCCCAAAACCCAAGTAGATTGTGATAAAATTTTTCCTTGATTAGAACTAACCTCTAGTTTGAGAGTATATTGGATTTCATTTAATAAGCTATGGTGACTTGTGCTTAGTGTATGAACCTTAACATTAATAATAATTGCCAAACTTGCTTGATGTCTATTTCAGTTGTATTGTTAATATATTAACAATCTAATTATTGCAGTATGGTATTTAATAACATTTAATTATTTTAAATAGATATGCATTGAAAAAAAAAATTGCTATGAAACGAAAACATGTTCACATAAAAATTAATAGCATATTTTGTGTAAGTTCAATTTGACATTTGTTCTGATTGACGAGTCAAGAGCGGTTTGTTCCTGGAATAGCTTGGTTTATTTTAGCAGGCTTTTTTTTTTTTTTTTTGAGACGGAGTCTTGCTCTGTCACCCAGGCTGGAGTGCAGTGGCGCGATCTCGGCTCACTGCAAGCTCCGCCTCCCAGGTTCACGCCATTCTCCTGCCTCAGCCTCCCTAGTAGCTGGGACTACAGGTACCCGCCACCACGCCCGGCTAATTTTTTTGTATTTTTAGTACAGACGGGGTTTCACCATGTTAGCCAGGATAGTCTCAATCTCCTGACCTCGTGATCTGCCCACCTCGGCCTCGCAAACTGCTGGGAATACAGGCGTGAGCTACCACGCCCGGCCGGAGTTTCGCTCTTTTTGCCCAGGCTGGAGTGTAATGGCGGATCTTGGCTCACCACAACCTCCGCCTCCTGGGTTCAAGAGATTCTCCTGCCTCAACCTCCCGAGTAGCTGGGTTTACAGGCATGTGCCACCATGCCCGGCTAATTTTGTATTTTTAGTAGATACAGGGTTTCTCCATGTTGGTCAGGCTGGTCTCGAACTCCCAAACTCAGGTGATCCGCCTGCCTCAGCCTCCCAAAGTGCTGAGATTACAGGCATGAGCCACCGTGCCGGGCTGCAGTCTTTTTTTAAAAAAACCATCCAATTCAAAATTCATTTATGTTCAGTCACATAAATAGAGACTTCTAAGTTCCATATTATAACAACCCAAATTATTATCTTTCTAACCATTCCCTGATTACTTCAATGGACCAAGATTTGTTAAAATGGCTAAATATCCACATGCAGAGAAAAAATAGTAAAGTAATATATAACAGGAGTTCTGCAATAAGAAGATATTCATAGTTAATATATCCCACTTCCTATTTACATGACAGTATATTAGAGACACTTCTATTGATTCAGAATTTCTTATATTTTTACGTCATTTACTCGATTTCTCAAGGTCTACAAACAATAGTTACCACTATCAGTTAAAAATCAATGTTGCCAGTACTTAATTCAAATATTTATCCAACCACACATTTTATGAAAAAAATTTAGCAGAGAACAGGGAACATTGTCCTCAAATAGCACGATTTAAAACCAGGGATTTTTTAAAAGTCTATATCCATTATACCCTTGGCCTTTGTGCTATTCTTGTGACTGAAGGCAACAAATTCAGACCATCAAGAATAGCAAAAGGAAGATATAAACATTTAATCATTTGGGAGCAAGACTGCAGGAAAATGTGCCATTACCCAGAACATTTATCACCGTTTGATGCAGTGAACATTTAGTGTCCAAAATTGTCAGCAATTTTTTACAAGAAGCAACAGCTGAGAAATGCCAAAATCTATTTGATTTGAATATTTAAGTTTTATCTCAAGAACAACTTTGTAGAGAAGTTGCCAGGATCATTTCTTAAAAATAATTTCTGTTTAATTCTGTTTGGCTTCATAGGAAAATTTTTATGAGATTTGACAATTACAATTTTTCATAAGAGCTATAGTAGTATACCAAAGAAATTATACCATAAAAATAACTTGGTAATCAGTAGAGAAATTTTAAAAGCTTTGAAACAATATTCTAAATCCTCTCTTTTAGTACTAGAATATAAAATACAGAATTTGAAAAAATAACTATGAGAATCATGAGAAAATGTCAAGAGAAGGTCTAGGGCAAAGCATGGCCTACCTCCACAAATGTTATTTGTGAATGACTTTGGGTGACAGTGGTCCCCCTTTGTCTACCTAGGATACAGTCCAAGACCGCCAGTGTATTCTTGAAACCACAGACAGTACTGAGGTCTTTGTATACTAGGATTGCCCTATACATACATAGGTATGATAAAGTTTACTTTATAAATTAGGCACAGTAAGAGGCTAACAACAACAATATAATAAAATAGATCTGTTACTATAATATACTGTAGTAAAAGCTATATATATGTGGTCAGTCTCTCTCCCTTTCTCTCAAAATATCTTATTGTACTCATCCTCCTTCTTCTTGTAATGATATGAGATAATAAAATGCCTACATGATAAGATGAATTGAGGTAAATGATGTAGGAGTTGTGACATATCACTTAAAAGTTATAAATTGTTTACTTCTGGAATTTTCCATTTAATATTTTTGGACCACAGTTGACCATAGGCAACTGAAACCATGGAAAGTGAAGCCATAGATAATGGCGGACTACCATATAAGCGTAAATCTCATTAGAAACAGCCAGGAAAGAATAAGATGACTTGCTTAGTTAACTAAGAACTTTTTGGAAAAAAATAATTAATTTATAAGTTTCTCCATTTCACTAAGGAGCCCAAAAACACATATGAGAGCTAGATGACTAATATATGGGCAATTTGAAGGGTATCAGTTTGAAATTTTGGAAACTTTGGAATCTTTCATCATGGCATCTTTCGGCAGTGACATAAATTGGGAGACTGTATACGTATGAATCATTATTGCCAACAATAACCCAAGGAAGTACATAGCTAATCCTCTCTCTCAAATTAAAACTGATTTTAAATGACTCTAGCAACTTTTCTGTTTATCTGAAAACATAACCAATTGCTAGATTAAACATTTTTATGATGAAAATCAAAATACTATTTTCTAAGGCTTAGTTCTTGAAAAACAAGTATGACACAACTTTTTCTATATGTCAATGATTCTGAATGCTTCCTTTTTCTTAGGCTTATGAGAGGGATGGTGAATAACACAAAATCTAGTGATGTTATTTATTAATGTAAGCAGCATATAATGTATGCAGGTCTGAGGCATGTGACTTCACATGATTGAGTTTTAAGTACTAAGTAGACTTTCTAGACAAATTTCATCCTTTCTACAACTGTGAATTCCAATCTCCACCAGAAGCCACAAAAATATATCTTCTACTCCTGATATTCTGGGGCAAAAATTTATCCTGTATAAAGATCTGAGAATTTCCTGTCCTATAAAAAGGGCAAGACTTTTAAAAACAATTTATCTCATATAGCTATGTCACAAAGTGTGAGACCAAATTCTTCTTGATTTATAACTACAATAGGCACAGAGCAGTATATTATAAAAGATATTGGTTTCCAAATATGCTTAGAACATATTCTTTATGACTGGATGTATTTCTTTCAATTGTAGTCAGCGAAATATGACATACACTTCAACTGGCTGAGAAAACAGAGCTATATCCTCTATCAAAGACAAATGGCTAAAGCAGAACTCTCAGATTTTCCTATAGAAGCAAGTCTTTCAGCTGATTTATTTGGAGGCACCGTTGTTGTCCCAAACTTTATAAGGTTAAGGGAAGTGATCTAGTGAGAGCTTAGGTAGATTCTGAGACTTTATTCAAAAGTAAAATATTCAATGTTGTCATCAAGCAGATGCTGTAAGTTATTCTGTTGATTTTGAAAACAAGATAGGCATCAGGTTATTTCAAACTTTTCGTTGCAAATAAGAAGTATCTATCTTGAATGAGCTTAAGCAGAGACTATATTAAACATAAAGATGCTGGTTGCCTCAGAGAAGCCAAGCTGAGGAGTGGACCGAGGCCTCCACAACAAGCTAGAACTCAGGACTCAGAGCACCATCATGGCTACGCTTGCTCTTCTATGCACTCCTCTCTATAAATCTGCTCTGATCTTCTCCCCTTCCCTGCCTCTAATTCCGCTTATCTCTTCTCCAAGACCCTCCCCTGACACCCAGTCTTGGATCAGTCTTGGACTCCAGACTTAAATGGAGGCAAATAATCTCTCTTCCAGAACTTGGGAGCTAGGATTGGATCTGTAACATGTAAATGGTAAGGGATTTAAACTGCCATAATGCCATTCTTGTCCATAAAGCACTTTGGTCCTCATCTTACATGACCCCCCTGCAACATGTTAAGTGATCAACTACTACACCTCTTTCTTGGAACTCTCCACCACTACTTAAAAATTCAATTTAACATAAATAAGATTTGTATAAAGCAGTGGATGCCACCCAACCTCGATGAACCTACAGATCTAGATTATGAAAAGACCAGAGGAAGTAGGAAATATTTCCATAATGTTGTTATACTTATTTCCTCTTCCCAACCTTACAGGGAAACATAAAATCACAGAAGTTAATGGCAAAACGACCTTCAAGGAAATTTTAAGGATCATAGTATTTGCGAAGCACCTCGCCAAAATGTGGGTTAGAGAATCAGGACAGTCACATACATGGAAGGACAATTAAGTGATTGAATAAACCAAAAGCTAAATATGAAATGAAAATGTCTGGTTAAGATTTCCACATGAAATTTTAATCAGCTCTAGTAATGAATGTTATTTCTAATGTGTAAATGTAAACATACTGCCATGGAAAATGTATTTGAATTTTTAATTAGGAGTTAACTTTATCTCAATCTCAGTTTGGATTGTTAGTTAATATCTAGTTTTCATAAAATCTCAGTAAATAAACATGGTAGAGTCAAACTCCATGAAATAATAAGAGGTAAAGTTTAAATGTACTTTTACAGGTTTCCACTCAGGAGTTTCCAAATTTATTAATTAAAAGAATCACTGAGAACAGTCCACATAAATATATCCATTATTGCCATTTAGGAAATGTATGCTCATAGGTACCAAATTTGCATGCTATTCATAGTCCAATTTTTACTTAATTAAAAACTTGGAAAATTAAAAAATTATGCAATGACTATGCCTAAAATTCATCAACTAGCAAAGCTGAAATATAGTATTGTCATTTTTAGAAGTTTCCTCCAGAAAGGTATTGAGGATTAATTAATTAAGGATAAAATTTTTAAAGCATTAGGCCATTTCAAGCATCTATATAGCTAATAAGATTTAGACAAATGTGGCATTATGCTAACAAAACTGAAATTTTATTCAAGAAGGAAAAATAAATTAATGCCTACAAACGCAGTTAGAAATAGTCTGCAAAATACTAGATTTATGAAATCTCTTAAGCAGCCTCTAAAAAACATAGTGTGAGATTAAATTTTAGTTTTGCTAATATTAAAAACACAAGAATAGCTTTTCATGGGTTAGCTAATTAAGCCAAATGAAACAGAAATCATAGCATATAAACAAAATTACTTATATCTCAGTTCCTTTATCTGATAGTGTATATCAATGTCATTATGATGTTGTGAAGCTCAAATGCCAAAATGCTTTGAAAGTATATGATCATTTTCTCCTACGTGAGTCAATGTATTGGACTCCATATTGGCTGTTTCAGAGTTAATACCATGTATTTACCAGATCCTACTTCCATTTCCTCCTGGGCCTACAATTAGACTACATTCCCCAGTCTCCCCATGTGTTTGTATTCTAAGAATGGCAATTCTATGCTTGAACTTTGCTAATTAATGGATTTTAGAAAAATGCACTGCATACTTTTTTTCACTTTCCAAGTTTTTAATTAAATAAAAATTGGACTATGAATAGCATGAAAATATGATGCCCATAAGCATGAATTTCCTAAATAGCAAGAATGAATATTTTTATATAGATAATTTCAGGGATACTTTTAATGAATGAAGTTGGAAATTTCTGAGCTATAACATGTAGAAGTAAATCTAATGTTTAATTTATGTCTTCAATGGAATGTGAGCAGAAGTGATGTCTGCCACTTTCCAGGCAGACCTGGACAATCCTCCTGCATGGTCTTCCATGCAGAAGCATATTGTCTAAATCTTATTAGCTATATAGATGCTTGAAATGGCCTAATGCTTTAAAAATGGTCAGCCGTCTGCCAAGGACCCAGTGTAGAACACCGAGGCCCTAGGAAATGGTGGAGCCACAAGAGGAAAGAAGCCCAATTTCTAAACGAATATACAGAGAAAAACCCACCATAGCACTACACCATACAGTCCGATGAGTGAGAAACAAAATTGTACTTTATTAAGATTTGAAATTTGTAATAGCAGTTAGCCTGTGCTGATTTAACAGCCTGACTTATGTCTAATAAGTGTATCACTGACCCTAGGGAATAATAAGCTGGAGATTGAAAGCACATTAAGTCCAAACCCATTACCATCAATGAGAAGTAAGTACATATGTAGGCTCAAGAGTTTCATTGTCATACAATAATCTTTTATAAAAATGTGATTTAATAAACAGCAATGGAATAATAATAGCTATTTATTATACATATGAGTCAGACACTGAGTCAGGCACTTGACATGCATTATCTCAATACGTCTTCATATCACTGTATAAGATAAGCAAGATTACCATCCCTATTTTATAGGTGGGAAAATTGAGTCTCAGAGAAGTTAAATACTGTGTACATGGCCATGAAGACCATAACTACAGTTAACCCTTGAACAACACAGGAGTTAGAGACACTAACCCTTTGTGCAGTGGAAAATCTATGTATGACTTTTGACTCCCCAAAAACTTAACTAGTAATAGCCTGCTTAGTGTTGACTGGAAGCCTTACTAGTAACATAAACAGTTGATTAGCATATATGTATTATACACTGTATTCTTACAATAAAGTAATCTAGAGAAAAGAAAATGTTATTAAGAAAATCAGGAGAAAGAGAAAATATATTTACTATTCTAAGTGGAAGTGGGTCATTATGAAGCACAGTCATTCATCTGGGATAAATACCCAAGGGTCGTTTTCTCATGCCAAGGAAATCAAGGACACGGACACACAAGAAGTGAGTTTAAGAGCAGAGGTTTAATAGGCAAGAGAAAAGAGAAAAGCTCTCTCTACTGCAAAGAGAGAGGAGCTTCAGAGTGGGTCTTCTGGTTCTGTGGTGAAATGCACAGGGTTTTATAGACCAGCTTCAGGAGGCGGTGTCTGATTTACATAGGGCACAAGAGATTAGTTGGACCAGTTGTGCCCTTTGCATAGCATGCAAAGAAGCTGGCAATCCCACTCTAATCTTTTATTATGCAGATTGAGTCTCTACCTGGCTGATGCCATGTTGCCTGCTTTTTACTGCACACATGGCAACAAAGAAAAGGGAAGAGGGAACTTCCATGTTGAAAATACCTGGCTTCCAGGTATCCCTTTTCTATTGGCAATCTTTTAACTTGCTTATCTATGCTTGAAGCTTGATTTTTCAGGCTGCTTTTTGTTGGGAAAGAAATGATTTGGGGGCTGCTTTTTCTTTAAAGGAAACCTTACCAAGGACTCTCTTACCCTATCTGCCTAAATAATTTCTAGCTCCTGTATCAGTTATAAAAGTCTGCATCTTTATTGTCTTCACATTAAGTAGACCGAGGAGGAGGGATTGGTCTTGCTGTCTCAGGGGTGCCACTGGTGGAAGAAAGTCTGCTTGTAAGTGGGCCCACACAGCTCAAACCCATGTTATTCAAAGGACAAATGTAGTTTAAAAATTATTTGAACCAAATCTATCTGACTCCCAACCTATGCTCTTAACCACTTGAGGAAAGAGCAGGATAGAGAAACAAGGATAGCTGGGATGACAAGCAGGACACCAGCAATCTGAGTCCCTTCGTGGCATAATTACTTCATCATTCTGGACCTCAGGTTTCTAACATGATCTTTCATCTGTCCTTTAGCTTTGAGTAGTGGTGTTGGACATTCTAATCCAGAACTAGGATGTTTGAAACTGCTCAGATATCAAATAGAAAATAGAAAATATTTCAGAAAATTCTAAATTTGGGAAGTTGACATAAAAAAGAAGCTGGTACCCATACCAAGTAAAGGAATGTTTATAATGGAAGGTGATGTTTTTGGCCCCTTGAAAAGAGACAAGCAAAAATGTTATACTTAGGATTTAGAAATTCTTAGGCTTATAATAAACAATGAATCAAAGATAACGTGTGACAAAGAAATTTGAGACCTCGTCTGAGAAACTATTTCATCTGTAAGCCTGAGAACCACCTACACTGAATCTTAACAATAAAGAAGCAACTGAAATAAGTTCATTTTCTACGTGTCAGTCTTAAGGAGGAAGGGCTCATCAAGAAAACTTGGACTCTGTCTGATGGGATAGAAGTGGCGTTTCCTGCCTTGCAATGTCTTCAGGGAACATCTTGCTTTTCAGAGGATTATTTGAGACCCAGCTCAATGTTAACTACATCTCCTGTGAGAGCAAGTCAAATAATGGGGTCCAAAATGAAACCAAGAAGGATCTTCTATACATTATAAGTCACAGACATCTTGAAAAAAAAAAAAAAATCCTTTCCAGAAAAACTGCCTACCAGGGTCACAGTGTTGGAATAGGGATATGGATGACTGCTCTACACTATCTTTTTCTATTTTCTCTTTAATACCTAATAAATTTATTTTCCTTCTGGGAGGTGCCAGTATTAATAACTTTTAAACTGAATACAACACGTGAGTGGACAAGAGATCATCAAAATGAGCTGTTCGTAATATATTAAAGATAATCTAAGAGCAATTCTACTGTACCTGGATACACAGACTTTGTTCACATACAGATCTTTTACAGAGCATTCCACTTAAAGTTGCATGATTATCAACATTAGGATTCCCTTGTTGTTGTTGTTGTTTTAAAACAAACAAAAAAAAGCTTTCAGGCAAATATAAAATGTTCTATAAAAATCTTGACCTAAGAAATATGTAGCCAATCTAAACTGGAATCTCATGTTTCCTTATAACAATGCCATTTATATTTTATAATTTAATTTGGTCTCAAATAGTCTTATTGTGATTTGGGATTGTTGTAACATTCTATTTTAAACAGTTTGAGTGCTTTTAAAGTATAGCTTAATCCAATTTATTTTTGAACCATGTTTTTCTATTTATAATGGGCATTTACACAAAATAAACTGATCTTTCATCTGTCCTTTAGCACTAACTCTGCTTCTGAATGCACATAAATAGCTAAAAGTGCCAAGACAGAAAAAACAGTAAAATAAAGAAAACGATTAAAAAAAAAAAGGAGTACAAATTTGCCTGGAAATAACTTCTGTGGGTAAGAACAAAATGTATGAAAGGATTCTCAGAGGAGTTCATTGCTTTATATAATCACTATATGAAAACATTTCATATACCATGAAGAACAGCATCCATCTCAGCTGTAACTGTCACACATCCCACTTGAAGAGATCTCTTCCAATAATGTTACTACCAAGAATATGAGATGATAAACCCAGCTAAAAGCCATGCCAAATCTGGCTTGGATCAAGTTGAGTGGCAGTAACTCTTTATAATATGGAAAAGATGGAAAGAAGCTTTAACTTCCTTAATTGGATTAAACTCAAAGGGGAAAGATATTTATCTTGTCTACCCTGCCTGTCTAAGTTACTCAAGCTATCACTGTCATCAGCACTTAAGTTCTTTCCCCAGCCTCAGTCAGCAGTTGTTCACTGCTCACACATATTGGTGCCACTTTCCTGCTTAGAAATATTTTAAGAAAACACTTAGTGGCGTTAGAGATTTTGCCCACTGTTAAATGCTTACTATTCAGCTTTTCATTACACTCAGCTACAAAGACCTCAGGTTGAGGAATGGCTCATTTGCCCACATAATTTTTTAAGGATCGATTCTCACATTCTGTTAAAAACTTCTTTATCATCTATATAGTTAAAGTCTTAAGGATTTTAGCTTTAAACCTCAATTTTTTTTTGAGATAGGGTCTTGCTCTGTTGCCCAGGCTGGAGTACAGTGGCCTGATTATGGCTCACTGCAGGCTTGACATCCTGGACTCAAACAATCCTCCGACCTAAGCCTCCCAAGTAGCTAGGACTATCGATATGCACCCCACACCCACCTAATTTTTTTATTTTTGTAGAGATGGGGTTCCATCATGTTACCCAGGCTGGTCTCAAACTCCCAGCCTCAGGCAATTCACCTCAGCCCCCCAGGTGCTGGAATTACAGGTGTGAGCCACTGTGCCCAGCTTACACATCAATTTTTATATCTGCATCACATCTGGCAAGGTATACATTCACTCAGAATTTTCCTTCACATCTACCTCACCAAAATATGTTCAAGACCACTACATGAAATTATTAAATATCAATGTGAAAATTAAAGGTCTAAATAAGTGAAGAGATTTATCATATTCATAGATTGGAAGACTCAATATTTTCATACATCCATCATAATTAAAACTTTTTTTCTAAATATATGATTAGGAAAGTGGAAAAGCAAGCTGTAGACTGGGAGTAAATATCCTCTATACACATATTTAACAAAGGCCTATAATCAGGATATATTTAAAAATTCAATGATAAGAGAATAAACAATAACAGCAGAGTGAAATACTTGAATATATGCTTCATAAACACAAACATAAAAGTTACAAGTAAGCACATGAAAAAATGTTCAAAATCATTAGTCTTCAGAGAGTTTAAGTCAAAAGTACAATGAGATACGGCTTCATACCATCCAGAATGGCTGAAGTTTAAGACTGACACTACTGACAAGTGTTAGTAGAAATGTGGAACAATTGGAACTCCCAGGGATTACTAGTGGCAGTGATAAAAGTGAAATCGTTTCACAGTTTATTAATCATAAAGTTAAAATTACTCTGCGTATTACTTAGCAAACACTCTAGATATTTACTTGAAATATATTAAAACATGTTCAAAGACTTCTACTCAGAGGTTCATAGCAGCCTATTGATAACAGCCAATAATTGGAAAGAATACAGATATCTTCAACAAGGGGGTGCATTAATAAAATTTGGTATATTCACACAGTGTAGCACCACTCAGCAATAAAAAGAATAATCATGGATAATCATGAAAGAACATGGATAAAAACAAAGATTGATAATAAAAGTAACAACATGGGTAATCTCACAGATATAATGCAGAGAGAAAGAAGAATGAATTATTTTTTCAAGTGCTTATGCAAGGATTCTATTTATGTGAAATTCTAGAACAGGCAAAATTCATCTATAGTTTTAGAAATCAGATCAGTGATTGCCTGGGATTAGTTGAGATGTAAGCCACCAACTCAAAAGTACACAAGGGAACATTCTGGGCACAAGGATATGTCCTATATATTAACTGGCTTGATGGAAATTTAAACACTGAACTGTACACTTAAATGTGTGAATTGTATTGCATGTAAACTATACAGTAATGATAATAATATAATGAAGTATAGAACAAACAATATTCTCCTTGATAGTGAATCTGTGGTCAATCCTTGAGCTTCTAATTCTGTGCTAATGGAACAATTTACTAATGGATTAAACCTGGAAATGCTATTGTTAGTCATCTTTTAATAAGAATTTCACATATTTTTTCAATAAAATACTAACATGATGTATAGCTGAGGTATTTAAGTTAAGAAACTACATGTAAATTTATAAATAATTACAAATTATCTCAAGGCCATTCCAAAGTCTTACTGCACTGAAACCAATTAAATTAATATGCAGTTGACCCTTGAACAACACAGGTTTGAACTACACAGGTCCACTTATACATAAGTTTTTTCCAATAAACATATTGGAAAAATTTTTGAAGATTTGCAACAATTTTTCAAAAGTTGCATGTGAACTGTAGAGCCTAGAAATATATTTTAAAAAATAAAAAGTTAGATATGAATGCATAAAATATATGTGGATATTGGTCTGTTTTATCATTTACTACCATAGAACATAAACAAATGTATTGTGAATAGTTGAAATGTATCAAAACTTATGTACACAACATTCACAGACCATACATGATGCCATTTGCAATTGTGAGAAATGTAAACAAACACAAATATGTAGAATTAAATCATAACTGCATTAAATTAACTATAATACTATATATACTGTACTACTGTAATAATTGAATAGCTATCTCCTCTTGCTATTGTGGCGAGCTCAAGGGTTGCAGGTATCCACTTAACACACTGTGTGATGCTCATCATCTCCAAGTGAGCCATTCATCTCTCCAGTATATCATGTATTGCAGTAAATAGTGATCTCTGTTGGTTCTCATGTATTTTTCATTATATTTCAGGCAATATTTTAAACCTTGAATAACATCGTCAGACCCATACAAAGTGCCATTAGTGATGATGGAAGTACTCTCAAGAAGCAGAGAAAAGTCATGACATCACCAAAAAAAAAAGTTGAATTGCTTGATATGTACCACAGATCAACGTCTGCGCTGCAGAGACCCACCATTTCAGACAAATGATTCATCTTGTAAACAAAGTAAACATACAGAATCAATATTGCACGGTACCATAAATGTAATTTCACTTCCTTATGATTTTCTTAACATTTTCTTTACTCTAGCTGACTTTATTGTAAGAATACAGTATACAGGGACTTCAAAAAGCTCATGGAGGGGCGAGGGGAGGGGGGAGGGATAGCATTAGGAGATATACCTAATGCTAAATGACAAGTTAATGGGTGCAGCACACCAACATGTCACATGTATACATATGTAACAAACCTGCATATTGTGCACATGTACCCTAAAACTTAAAGCATAATAATAATAAAATAAAATAAAATAAAAATAAAAATAGAAAAAGCTCATGGAAACATGCATAAAAGATAAAACTAAAAAATATAAATTTTTCTTTTCAACATAAGCTTCTCCAAGTTCAAGATACTTTTTTAAGCAATAATTCCAGACATTTGGTTCCTAAAGAACTAAGATTCTTTGGATTTTAACCACATATATGCAGTGTTTAATTAACTGAAGAAAAATGGGTGCCATTTACAGATATTTTTAAGATTAGGAAACAGAAGTCAAAAGGAGCCAATTCAGGACTGTAAGGTGGATACCTAATGATTTTCCATAAAAACTGTAACAAAATTGCCCTTGTTTGATGAAAGGAATGAATAGGAACATTGTTATTGTGAAAAAACACTCCCTGGTAAAGCTTTTCTAGGTTTTTCTGCTAAAGCTTTGGCTTTCTGAAAATATTCTCATAATAAGCAGACGTTCTTTGGCCCTCCAGAAAGTCAACAAACAAAATGCTCTGAGCGTATTCCCAAAAACTGTTGCCACAATTTTGCTCTTGACTGATTTGCCTGTGCTTTGACGAGATCACTTCCACCCCTTGGTAGCCATTGTTTTCATTGTGCTTTGTTTTCAAGATCATACTGGTAAAGCCATGTTTCATTTCCTGTTATAATTCTTTGAAAAAATGCTTCAGAATCTCAATCCCACCTGTTTAAAGTTTCCATTGAAAGCTCTGCTGTTGTCTGCAGCTGATCTAGACATATTTTTGGCATCCGTCAGGTGCAAATTTTGCTCAGCTTTAATTTTTCAGTCAGAATTGTGTAAGCTGAACCAATTGAGATGTCTGTGGTGCTGGCTATTATTCTTTTATAAATTGTCAGTGCACCTCAATTAGGGCATGAACAAGATTGATTTTTTCCTCACAAATTAATGTGGATGGTCTGCCGTATCTTGTAAACGGTGGATTTTATCTTCAACATCTTCTTTCTTAACAAAAATTATACATTTCTAAAGTGCTAATTTCTTTGGGGCATTGTCCCCATAAACTCTTTTGTAAAGCATCAGCGATTTCATCATTCTCCCACACAAGCTTCATCATAAATTTGTTCTTGCTCTGACAGAGTCTCTTCTCAAACTGAGGTCTTATCTTCAGTGCCTCAAACTAGATCCTGTTCAGACTTGTTACAAGATATACGAGTTTCTTTTGGTGAAAAAAATTTTAAAATCTGTCCTTAGCTTTTTCATAATATACACATTTTTCATGAACTTTTTGAAGATCCCTTATATAATACATATAACATAAAAATATGTGTTAATATATACTATATATAACATATATATATATCCCTTACATGATACATAAAACATACAAAATATGTGTTAATTGACTATGTTGAAAACTTTTTTTTTTTTTTTTTGAGATGGAGTCTCTCTCTGTTGCCCAGGCTGGAGTGCAGTGGCGCGATCTTGGCTCACTGCAAGCTCCGCCTCCTGGGTTCACACCATTCTCCTGCCTCAGCCTCCTGAGTAGCTGGGACTACAGGTGCCCACCACCACACCTGGCTAATTTTTTTTTTTTTTTTTTTTTTTTTTTTTTAGTAGAGGCAGGGTTTCACTGTGTTAATCAGGATGGTCTGGATCTCCTGACCTCGTGATCCCCCCACCTCGGCATCCCAAAGTGCTGGGATTACAGGCGTAAGCCACTGCGCCCAGCCAAGGCAACAGATAGAGACTCTATCTCAAAAAAAAAAAAGAGTTTTCAACAGTGTATGATGTTATCATCTTAGAATTGATGGTCTTTTGGGGGATAGATCAAATATATACATTTGCATTATAATTCTTATTTTAATAGCAATGTTAACAGGAAAGTAAAAGAAATATTTCTTTTGCCCATGTCTATGAAAAATGAAAAATCAAACCAAAAGTATTTTTTAAATGGCAATGCACACATTTCTTTACAGTAGTCCAGTGTTTCAAAATGCAAACCAAGCACGTCTGTGTCAAAGTAATTAATCTGTTTGCTATACTCATGTTTCTTGTCGGCTGCTCTGTTTGTGTAACCAGCCCTTGCTTCAGAATATACACAGGAAGGGGATGGCAGTTCTTGTTCTCCTGGTCCTTAGAAACAAATAACAACTAGGAGCTTTAAAAAAAAAAATACAGTAGGCTGGGCGCAGTGGCTCACGCCTGTAATCCTAGCACTTTGGGAGGCCGAGGAGGGCAGATCATGAGGTCAGGAGTTCCAGACCAGCTTGTCCAACATAGTGAAACCCTGTCTTTACTAAAAAAATACAAAAATTAGCCAGGCGTGGTGGTGCAGGCCTGTAGTCCCAGCTACTCGGGAGGCTGAGGCAGGGAAATCCCTTGACCTGGGAGGCGGAGGTTGCAGTAAGCCAAGATCGCACCACTGTACTCCAGCCTGGGCGACAGAATGAGATTGTGACTCAAAACAAACAAACAAAAATAGAGTATATAATCAAGTCAATTCGACTTTAAAACATTTGAAATATGGTTTTAAAAAAAATTTTAGAGAAGAGAAAGTCCCATGTTAACTAACAAGTTTGAGGAGTTTGTTGACATATGTTCTAATGGTTGTTTTTAAGTGACCATAACAGACAAGCATGGTATATGTTTCCAAAATATGTATGTCATCTAAATCCTTAACAAAAATTTTTATTTACTATGAAAAAAGAAGAAAATAATGTTAATAATATTAACTTTATTACCAGATAACATCCATGGGGAAAGATAAAGTTATAAAAATAAAAGACACAGTAACTAGTAGCTTCAGACTTTTATATAAAAGATATGTAACTTCATTTGGTAATTCACAATTATACTACTCATGGAAGAATAGGAATCGATGTTTTGTCACCTCAAAACATGATAATTGAAACCAGAAGCCTGTCACTGTGTCATAAATAATATATTGAAAAAAATATACATGAAACTTCTATGAGACATTATTGTCAAGGTCCATGTTTTCATATTTATGTTTGTATGTATGTGTAAATTATTTTAGAATGAGCGTACAACCAAAGGAGAAACTTTAACCCAAAAGAAACTATGATGGGAAAAATCATTTAACATTCCCTATTTGCATAGTCCATACTATATTATCAGTCTTTACAGGAAGCCAACAAAACTCAGTGACGTAAACAAACAGATTCTTCATTATCTAACTGCAAAACTGCCAACCTTAAGAATTAAAGATAATGTTTTCTTCTTATCTAGAAAAAAATAGAAGTATTTTATAGGAAACCATATTGAGTATATTTTTTAGTTTTGTTAGGTTCTGGCAACAGAATGTGTGTGTGTGTATATATATATATGTGGGCCTGTGTGTGTGTATATATACACACACACAGACCCACATACACACACACACACACACACACACACACATATATGTGGTCTATCCCCAAAAAGATCATCAATTCTAAGATGATAACATCATACACTGTTGAAAACTCTTTTAAATGAACTGTAACAGCAGTAATTGTGTTTCTCTGGGTCAACTGCATGGCAAATGTTGCATGAATCAATACATGATGAGAGGTATACAATTTATCTTTGTGTGATCCACAAGAAATTCAAGTGCATAATTAGATTATCCATGGCCTGTCAAAAGAACAAAATAAATGGAGCTTGTTACCTGAAAGAAAGAGAAAGAGAAAGAAATGGAATAAATATGAGCCAAAGTGGCAAGGTGCTAGAACTGTCAAAAGGAAAAATATTTCTTTAGAAAGGACTGGGAGCTACAACACTAAAAAGGTAATGAGGTCTTAAGCTTGCAACTCTAGAGTTGAGATTTCTCTCTCTCATATATAGTATGATTAAGCTATATATAATACGGCATTTATATATTTTATTATATAGTTGGTATCATGTGCATAGACCATGTCTAGAAAAATACAAATAAAATTTAACAGTGCTTTACTTCAAGAAAACTAAAAAAAAAAAAAAAAAAAAAAACTGAAGGATTTTTAACTCTGTATCATATAAATGTCTGTGTTGTTTGATTTACTATAATAACTTTTATAATTGAAAAACAGTGGTTTTTTGTTTGTTTTTGTTTTGAGATGGAATCTCGCTCTGTCCCCCAGGCTGGAGTGCAGTGGCGCGATCTTGGTTCACTGCAAGCTCCACCTCCCAGTTTCACGCCATTCTCCTGCCTCAGCCTCCAGAGTAGCTGGGACTATAGGTGCCTGCCACCACGCCTGGCTAATTTTTTGTATATTTAGTAGAGACGGGTTTTCACTGTGTTAGCCAGGATGGTCTGGATCTCCTGACCTCGTGATCTGCCCGCCTCGGCCTCCCAAAGTGCTGGGATTACAGGCGTGAGCCACCACGCCCAGCCAAAAAAGTTTTTAAAAACCTGTACATTTAAAATCATTGAAGAAAGATACACATCAAAATGGGAAAGTCTTTGGGTGGTAGAACGGCAGGGAATTCCTAAAATCTTCCCTCTATTTTTCTTTAGTATTGCTTTTCAAAGTGAAAAGTTATCCAAATGACGTCTTAAATATACAGTTTGATATTATGTTTTGGTACCTATACAATATATGCTCATTCCTCCTTTCTTGTGTCTGATTTTTTTTCTCTAAGCCTCAGAAATGC
The DNA here is from genome assembly GCF_028878055.3 of Symphalangus syndactylus. Classification (NCBI taxonomy): domain Eukaryota; kingdom Metazoa; phylum Chordata; class Mammalia; order Primates; family Hylobatidae; genus Symphalangus; species Symphalangus syndactylus. Next base: position 32,327,321 of record NC_072426.2, read on the forward strand.
TCCCAGTCATACTGTTTTGAGTAACCCATTCACCTTTCTGTTTCTGTCGGCATGGATCTCAATTCTTGCTTCTGATATCCTGATTGAAGACACATCTCACCCAGTTCCTCTATACAATTACAGCCTCTATTGTTTGCTGCTTCTATTTCTTCATGTAAATTTCTTTAATTTTGCCTTTAAAGCAAATTTTTTTTAAAAGAGTACAGAAAAAATCTTCACATCTTTGGTCTGACAATCTTGCTTTGTTTGTTTGCACAGTATTCCCAGAGTAGTGGAACCTGTCACTCAGCAGTAAAGATTTCAGCAGTAAAGATTTCAGCAGTAAAGGTTTCATCTCACTGTTTATGAAGCAGAAGGAGTTTATTGCCTTTCACATCCTCTCCAGTCATGGGATTATCACTTACAGTGTTCGCCTGTTTGAAAAATGAGATTGTAGCTCTTGAGAACCACAGGTAGGTGTTTGTCTCAACACGGAGAGATTCATAAAATAAAAAGAGGATATAAACCTTATGCTGAGACATTGACTTGGTTTTATTAGTAGCTTCAGAGAAAACATTTCTTATTTAAACACTAAGTGAGATGTAAAAGAAAATATATGAAGATACATAAGTGAAAGTTTGTAAATATTTCTAAAGAACATATATGCGAATCATTTTTCTAAAACTTTTCCAACTTAGATTTACTTAAATATTTTCCTATTTTATGTTAGTACCTCTCTATATTTTTATGTCATCCGTATATCTCAAAGGATAAAGGAGAAACTTTTTAATCACTTACTTCACAGAAAATAAAATAGCTGCTGTTATTCAACTAATGTGACATTAAATGTACTGACAGTTTCTTTGGCTTAAATAATTTAAAATCAGGTATTTGGGAATGATCTAATTCATGTTTCTAAGAAAATGCATCCCCACTGCTACATATTGAATAGTGTATCTTCACCAAATTCATATGTTGACATCCTAATCCTCAGTGTGATGGTATTAGGAGCTGGGGCCTTTGGAGGGTAAATTAAACAACTGGGGTATAACCCTCAAGCATGTGATTAGTACCCATATAAGAAGAGTAACAAGACAGCTTGTGCCTCTCTCTCTGCTCTCAGCCACGTGAGGACAAAATGAGAAGACGGCCATCTATGAATGAGGAAGAGGCTCCTCACCAAGAACCCCACCATGAGGCACCACGATGTCAAGCTTCCAGCCTACAGAACTGTGACAAATAAATTTTTGTTGTTTAAGCCACTCAGTCTATGGATTTTACTGCATCAGCCACAAGTGACTAAAACACCCACTTGTTTTCCTTAACATGTTACAGATGTGCATAGTGGTAAAACTATTTCCCTACTCTTAGTAAAAAACTGACTTTTTTCCCCAAAGTGTCCTCGTATAAAGTTACATTATTTGAAAGTTTTCAAAGCAAAGTTTTCTGTCAGAAAAGGAAAAGATAGCAAAAAAAAGAAAAAGGTAGGCCAGGCATGGTGGCTAACGCCTGTAATCCCAGCACTTTGGGAGGCCGAGGCGGGCGGATCATGAGGTCAGGAGACCCAGACCATCCTGGTTAACACAGTGAAACCCCGTCTCTACTAAATATACAAAAAATTAGCCGGGCATGGTGGTGGGTGCCTGTAGTCCCAGCTACTCGGGAGGCTGAGGCAGGAGAATGGCGTGAACCTGGGAGTCAGAGTTGCAGTGAGCCAAGATTGTGCCACTGCACTCCAGCCTGGGGGCAGAGCAAGACTCCGTGTCAAAAAAAAAAAAAAAAAAAAAAAAAAAAAGGTAATGTCTGCTGTTGGAGAAGAAAGCGCTGTTATATACATCATTACTGGGAATTTGGCAGTGCCCATTAAGCTTTTATTAAGTGCAATTTCAGTTGTTTTTCACTCATTATTTGCACTTTTAGAAAATTTCTTCTAAGGTAATCACTTAAAATATGCACAGAGTTTGCTAGGAGAAAGCATAATAAAAAATCTAACAGAATTTGGAATTTGATATAAATAAATATTTAATTAATATACTATTGAAGAACACACATTTTATTCAAAAACACAACATGCCATCAGTTCAAATAGTATAAATGAATATGTGGTGACAGTGAAAGCCATAAAATATTAACAGAAAATAGCAAATTACAAACTGTATATACAGTGCAATTTTATCTTTTCTAGTATTTGCATAGAAAACTTATGTATAAAAATGTTAACAATATCTCTGTGTAATGGTTTGTCATTGTCATCATCACCATCTACATTCTTGCATTGTTATAAATACCTGAGCCTGGGTAAATTAAAAAGAAAAGAAGTTTAATTGGCTCATCATTCTGCAGGCTGTACAGGAAACATGGTGCTAGCATCTGCTCAGCTTCTGGGGAAGCCTCAAGAAGCTTACAGTTGTGGCAGAAGGTGAAGGGGAAGCAGGCTATTCACATGGCAAAAGCAGGAACGAGAGAGAGTGACTGGAGAGGAGGTGCCACACACTTTTAAATGACCAGACGTCATGAGAACTCACTATCGCAAAGACAACACCAAGCCACAAGGGATCCACCCCCATGACCCAAACACCTCCCACCAGGCCTCACCTCCGGCACTGGGGATTACAATTCAACATGAGATTTGGGTGGGGACAAATATCCAAAGTATATTACCATCACCATCATCGTACTTTTCATACTTTTCTTGAATGAATGTGTATTTATATCTCGGGTACTGACCTCTCTTCCCTGAGCTCTAGTCTCTGTAACTCTCCAGACTCCAGACTCTATTTGACATCTTCATTTGGTAATCTATTATTATTTTATTCATTTTTTAATTTATTCATTTATTCACTTACTCATTCAACAAATATAAAGAGAGAGCCTACATTATATCTCAGGCACTTTTCTAGGCATTGAGTATTAAGCACTGAAAGAACCAAGTAGATAAATATCCATACCCCCTGCCTCCCCCACGATGTAGCGTGCCTTCTAGTGGAGATCTGTCTCAAGCTTACCATGACAGTAAGAGATGCCTTGATTTTCTTCCTAATTTAGTACTCACTCTTCTCCAACTCAGCAAAAGACCTAGACATTCATATCTACTAAGTTTCTCATGTACTCAAACTTGCTTTTCTATCAATAAAAAAAAGAAAGTTTTTTATAATTGAAGACATTTTTATGAGTGAAATAGGATGCTGAAAACCGGCACATGAGACTACTGAACTAAACTAGGAGCCACATCCTGGAACAGCAAAGTCAAAATGAGAAGAGACCCAGAATAGCTTATGTTCAGGGACGAGGTGAAAGTTTGCCAAGTGTTCTGGCAAAAAGTCCCACCATTTCGCTTGTCTCACTATCCACAGACACACCTCCATCATCCCTCTTAAATTATCATCTTAAAAGCATCAGTGATAATTAAATAATGTTTCTGTCACCATAGAAGTTCCAAGATTCTCCAAGTACTCCTTACCACTGAATTCTAACCCCTTTAGCTCCACACATCCCTTTTTCCAACATTATTTCTGTCCCTCTCCAAAGTGCCTTTTAGAACAAAAGGTCAAGCCACTACCTCTTATTCCAACATTCTTTCTTGTTACAAGATTTGTTGACTCCTAAAGATCCCTTCATCCCTCACAGAACATATAATTTTATCTTCATTAACATATCCAAAGCATTCTCCCACTAGAAAAAAAAAAACAGGCTTTTAGAATCTCATGTCATGAGGCTACACCATTACTACTTCTACATGTTAAAGTCACAGTAAGATCCCTGACTTGTTTCCTCTCAGTCCTTGAAAATTTTCACTCCTGCTTCTGAGTTACTTTCTCAACATTGCTCCTGACATAATTCTTCATCATTTGCACAACCATAGGAATAGATTTTAAAATGGCATAGAAAAGATATTGTAAATTCATAGGAATTATTTTTCCAATACCATCTCCTATCCTCCCATTATTTTGGCTACTCATTCATATAGTCACATGTTAGACCAGTGCATTCCAACCATTTTCATGTCATGCAGGCAAAGGTGATTGTATGGCACATCAGAGGAATAGGAATAGGAGAAGGCTGTTCTTGGACCTGAGGGTTCTGGCAACTTCAGGTTTATCTAGCTGTTTGAGGGGCTGAGCAGATTAATCACTGTGGTAAAACTATAACCAATTTTTGTCACTCTAATTGGAAAGCTCAGCATAGAGTTTGTCATTACTAATAACTTCAACCCCTTCCATGATACTGATTTCAAGCATCCTGTTGTCCGATCATACCTCCAATCATTCCAGATCATTCTCTAATACCCAAATCCAATAATTCTTCAACCCCACTAAAACTAATTATTCAATAATTCACCCACCTTTATTCACTGTTCATTCTTTCACATTCTTATTTTCCTCTTACTTAACTTAAAGTCCATGCTCAAACGCTAGTAAACCCACCTTTATGTATCATCTCAGATCCTCTGCCTCTCTCTACTCTTGCTTTGGTTAAATTAAGTTCTGTCTCTCCTTCATACCACATTGTTGAATGTGGCTGGAGAAGAAGATAGCTGACTCTTCTCACTGTACATGTGTAACCATTGACCCCAAACAGATTCTAAGTATTCTGTCAATGTAACCACTGACCCCAATATGTATTTTCCTAGTCATCCATCCTCTTACTCTCCTAGAGTATTTCTTCCTCAGACTTCTAATATCTCCTCCTATATCCTCATCCTCAGCTGGTGAGTCTAGTTCCCAGTTTACTGAGAACACAGAAGAAATCAGAAGATAGCCTCCGTAGTTCCTACCATGACATCTAACATCTCCCACTCTGCCCATAGACACGTGGGTTCCAATGGAAGAACTGACTTGAAGATAACCTCCATGGTTCCTACTATGACATATAATATCTCCCACTGTGCCCATAGACACGTGGGCCCAATGGAAGAACTGACTTGCTCCCATGCAAGGTCAATGTCTCTACTGTATTGTGTAGTCTAATGCCCTCTCATCTACTGATAGAGGTAGTTCTATTATTTCCCATACAAATAAATGATTTGTTTCTCTCATCTGGGAGGAAAAAAGAGCAATTTCTTCAATTTTGGAAAATCCTTAACTGTCCTTTCAAATATTGCTTCTCTTCCAAGGCCTTAATTTCTCATCTTCAGTCTGTCCTAGTAGACAGATGTTGGAGTCATCCAATCAGCCCTCTTGTCTCAACGGTTCTTTCACATTTTTTAACTCTCTCTTTCTCTGTGCTATGTTCAGGATGAATTCCTCAGTACCACCTTCCAGTTTACTAATCTTTTTTAATTTCTGTACCATCTACAGTTTATTTTGCCTATTGAATTTTTATGTCAATGAATATACTATATAAGCACTTGCATTAATTATTTTATCTTATTTATCCTCTATTTTTATTGTATTTCTTATTGGTTTTATTTTATAACTAACTGAAATTTCTTTTAGTTTAAATGGAAGTGATATCTTCATTTAATAATGTGCAAACCCTAAAAGCATGCTTAATCTAAGTACTTAACTACATTTTAATTTAAAAATATAATCTGGTGTAAATTCACATTCCAAATATTGATTTTTCCCAAATATTGATTATCTTCCTCCACATTATATTCTGTCATTAGTTTTAGAATTTGGATTTGCAGGTTGATTATAAATAAAAGGACTGAAGCAGAGGAGTTTTACATGTTGGTCGATCCTTTTCCAAAGGATTTGAAGTTACCTGAACCCAGCCCTCATGCCCTTAGTCAAGAATCAGGTCTTGTACTAGCATTTCAGTAATTCAGTCCTGAAGTAATTTGGGGTATATCATCTGACTGATCACCAAGCCACTAGTCAGCTTATTCAGTTACTGGCAAAAGGCTGGTATGTACCACTTTTTAAAAGGTGAGACAGCTCTTTTGAGACCCCCTTCAAAATCAGAGGGGTCCCTGCCCCATTGCTGAAAATGAGCCTGGCCCTTTCCCCTTATTCATAAGAAATACTTTAAATCTTGCCAGGAATTATAGGATCTAAATTTCCAGATATCACCCCCTACTTCCAGAATGTTACATTTTCCTTCTATTTGTTTTGCTAGGGTTACTTCATTTTTTTTCTTTAATAATATTTTTAAGCCTGGAAGAGGTACAAAGGAAGATGATAAAGTAGGACTCTCCAACAATCATCCCCCTGCAGAAGCATCAATTAGAATAACTATCAATGCACAAAAATATCTTCATAAGAGCTAAGGAAACAAACTGAAGGATTACAATACCTAGTTACAGCACAAAAATGAGAACAGACACACTGAAGAGGAAGAACAGTTTTACATGACTCATGTCACCCTCTTTCAATCCCAGGCAGCACAGGAAAATACAAGTCAAACCACAAAGAAATATCACCTCACACCTCTTAAAATGACTATTATCAAAAAGCCAAATGATAACAAGTGTTGGTAATGAGGTAGAGAAAAGAGAACACTTAGACACTGTTAATGGGATTATAAACTAGGACAGCCATTATGACCTTATGGGAAGCAGTATGAGGGTTTCCCAAAAAACTAAAAATAGAACTACCATATGATCCAGCAATCTCACTGCTAGGTATATAGACAAAGGAAAGGAAATCAGTATGTTGAAGAGATATCTGCACTCCCATGTTTATTGCAGAACTATTTATAACAGCACAATATGGAAGCAACCTGTGTCCATCAATGGGTAAAGAAAATGTAGCATATATAGACAATGGAATATTATTTAGCCTTAAAAAAGAAGGAAATTCTGCCATTTGCAAAATGAATGAACCTGGAGAACATTATGTTAAGTAAAATAAGCTGGGCAGAGAAAGACAAATACCACTTAATCTCACTCATATACGAAATCTAGAAAAGTTCATCTTGCAGATGTAGATAATCATGGTTAGCACAGACTGGAGATGGGGAATATGTTGGTCAAAGGATAAAAATTTAAGTTCAATAGTAAGAATAAGTTAAAGAGAGCTATCATACAACATAATAACTATAATTAAAAATATTTTATATTCTTGAAAAATGCTAAGAAAATGGATGTAAACTGGGCCGGGCGCGGTGGCTCACGCTTGTAATCCCAGCACTTTGGGAGGCCGAGGCGGGCGGATCACAAGGTCAGGAGATCGAGACCACGGTGAAACCCCGTCTCTACTAAAAAATACAAAAAATTAGCCGGGCGTGGTGGCGGGCGCCTGTAGTCCCAGCTACTCGGAGAGGCTGAGGCAGGAGAATGGCGTGAACCCGGGACGTGGAGCTTGCAGTGAGCCGAGATTGTGCCACTGCACTCCAGCCTGGGCGACAGCGCAAGACTCTGTCTCAAAAAAAAAAAAAAAAAAAAAAAAAAAGAAAATGGATGTAAACTGTTCTTACCACAAAAATGATAAACTATGTGAGGATATGAATATATTAATTAGCTAGATTTAGTCATTCCATGATGTACATATAATTCAAAACAAGATGTTTGTACAATGTAAATACAATTTTATCTGTCAGGCTGAAAAATTTTTTTTAAAAAAAGTTTAATTATTTTAATTTTTTGTTTACAAATTAAAGTGCTCAGGAAAATGAACTTGCCCCTGGATAATTATTCTAGGTTTCATAATTTTATTATATAGTGCTTTATCATTATCCACTACAGATTTTTTTCAAATTCCTGTTTGACAAAAGATGTATAAAGAAAAAATATTTAAAATGTACTTTTGCTTTTTTCAAGTTTTTTAAAACTTTTTTCTAATCTTATTATACTGTGCATAGATAGCAGTTTTCTACTATTTTTATTCTTAGAAATTTTTAACATATTTAAGTCTTAATATGTGGTCAATATTTGTAAATATTTCACAGCTGTAGGGAGAATGGATGAATAATGTATTCCCTATTACTCCAATATTACTAACAATATTCCCTACTTAATACATATAGAATTTGAAACATATCTACTAAGTAAAACTTAGTAATTATGTTATTTAGATCTTCAAACACCTTCTTCTTTTGTTTTTCTTCTTAACCCTCCATAAACTGAGAAAACTACTTAATGTCTCTCACTACTCTCATCTTTGTGTTTATATGTCTTACGTATTTTGATATGTTATTCTTTGTTATATATACAGGTCATGATTTTTTAATTCATACTTTCATTCATTTCATTGATTTACTCATTCACTCAACAAGTATGTATTGAGTATCAAGCACATACCAGCTTCTGTTTGGGGCTCTAAGGATGAAAGAGTAAGCAAAAATAAAGAAAAGAGATTGTTTTAAAATCTGCTTCTGAGTAGTTTATGTTCTGGCAGAGGGTAACACATGAAAAAATGAAATGAAATATTAAAATTAGAATCCATTAGACGTTCATAAAAATTAAAAAGGAAAAGGAAACAGAAAAGTGATACGCAGTGTATGAATAGGAGAATCGCTACTTAATATAGGGTGGTCAAGAAAGGCACGGCTAAAAATGTGTTATTTGATTGCCCATTTGAAGAGGGCGAAAAACTATGATTGAAGATATTTGTAAGAAGAGCAGATAACATACCTTTTAAATTTCTTTAGTTAATAAGTGACTATATCTAATTTATATTACTGTAACAAATACAATCAGTCTGATATTATCTTTTTGCTTAGGATTGTCTTGGCTATGCGGGCTCTTTTTTGGTTCCATATGAATTTTAAAGTAGTTTTCTTCCAATTCTGTGAAGAAAGTCATTGGTAGCTTGATAGGGATGGCACTGAATTTATAAATTACCTTGGGCAGTATGGCCATTTTCATGATATTGATTCTTCCTATCCATGAGCATGGAATGTTCTTCCATTTGTTTGTGCCTTCCTTTATTTCGTTGAGCAGTGGTTTGTAGTTCCCTTGAAGAGGTCCTTCACATCCCTTGTAAGTTGGATTCCTAGGTATTTTATTTTCTTTGTAGCAATTGTGAATGGGAGTTCACACATTATTTGGCTCTCTGTTTGCCTGCTACTGGTGCACAGGAACACTTGTGATTTTTGCACATTGATTTTGTATCCTGAGACTTTCCTGAAGTTGCTTATCAGCTTAAGGAGATTTTGGGCTGAGACGAAGGAGTTTTCTAAATTTAAAATCACGTCATCTGCAAATAGGGACAATTTGACTTCTTCTTTCCTTTTATTTCTTTCTCCTGACTGATTGCCCTGATCAGAACTTCCAACACTATGTTGAATAGGAGTGGTGAGAGAGGGCATCCCTGTCTTGTGGCAGTTTTCAAAGGGAATGCTCCCAGTTTTTGCCCATTCAGTATGATATTGGCAGTGGGTTTGTCATAAATAGATCTTATTATTTTGAGATGCATTCCATCAATACCTAGTTTATTGAGAGTTTTTTGCATGAAGGGCTGTTGAATTTTGTCAAAGGCCTTTTCTGCATCTATTGAGATAACCATGTGGTTTTTGTCATTGATTCTGTTTAAGAGATGGATTACGTTTATTGATTTGTGTATGTTGAACCAGCCTTGCATCCCAGGGATGAAGCCGACTTGATCATGGTGGATAAGCTTTTTGATGTGCTGCTGGATTTGGTTTGCCAGTATTTTATTGAGGATTTTTGCATTGAAGTTCATCAGGGATATTGGTCTAATATTCTCTTTTTTGGTTGTGTCTCTGCCCGGCTTTGGTATCAGGATGATGCTGGCCTCATAAAATGAGTTAGGGAGGATTCCCTCTTTTTCTATTGATTGGAATAGTTTCAGAAGAAATGGCACCAGCTCCTCTTTGTACCTCTGGTAGAATTCGGCTGTGAATCCATCTGGTCCTGGACTTTTTTTGGTTAGTAGGCTATTAATTATTGCCTCAATTTCAGAGCCTGTTATTGGTCTATTCAGAGATTCAGTTCCTTCCTGGTTTAGTCTTGAGAGGGTGAATGTGTCCAGGAATTTATCCATTTCTTCCAGATTTTCTAGTTTATTTGCACAGAGGTGTTTATAGTATTCTCTGATGGTAGTTTGTACTTCTGTAGGATCAGTGGTGATATCCCCTGTATCATTTTTTATTGCATCTATTTGATTCTTCTCTCTTTTCTTCTCTATTAGTCTTGCTAGTAGTCTATCAATCTTATTGATCTTTTCAAAAAACCAGCAAGTCCTTAGAGACCTACAAAGAGACTTAGACTTCCACACAATAATAATGGGAGACTTTAACACCCCGCTGTCAATATTAAGCAGATCAACGAGACAGACAGTTAACAAGGATATCTAGGACTTGAACTCAGCTCTGCACCAAGTGGACCTAATAGACATCTACAGAACTGTCCACCCCAAATCAACAGAATATACATTATTCTCAGCACCACATCACACTTATTCTAAAAATGACCACATAATTGGAAGTAAAGCACTCCTCAGCCAACGTAAAAGAACAGAAATCACAACAAACTGTCTCTCAGACCACAGTGCAATCAAATTAGAACTCAAGATTAAGAAACGCACTCAAAAACACACAACCACATGGAAACTGAACCACCTACTCCTGAATGACTACTGGGTACATAACGAAACGAAGGCAGAAATAAAGATGTTCTTTGTGACCAATGAGAACAAAGACACAATGTACCAGAATATCTGGGACACATTTAAAGCAGTTTGTAGAGGGAAATTTGTAGCACTAAATGCCCACAAGAGAAAGCAGGAAAGTCCGAAAATCGACACCCTAACACCACCATTAAAAGAACTAGAGAAGCAAGAGCAAACACATTCAAAAGCTAGCAGATGGCAAGAAATAACTAAGATCAGATCAGAACTGAAGGAGATAGAGATGCAAAAAACTCTTCAAAAATATAGATGAATACAGGAGCTAGTTTTTTTAAAAGATCAGTCTGATACTATCTAAATATAGTAGATGACCATTATTATATTTTAATTAATGAAGTGATAAAAAGATTTTCTGATTTTATGTTTTCCTTTTGCTTGCACAGTATCTCCTCTCTACCTCATTTGAGGAATCAATTTATTTTATTCTCACCAACTTCCTCAATAAATTAGGAAGAATACAGTTTGTTTTAATTTTTGAAGTAATTATTACTTTAAATATATATAACTTTCTTAAAACTGTATTTCTCAATGTATCAACTTCAAAACACAACTTTTCTTTCTTCCTGACAAGAGATGGAGAAAACAGTATAGCATATTACAGTTTTCCTCCTACACACTTTCTTTACCAATGTCTAGTTTGGTTTTTGTCTCAAGTGCAAATTTACAAAATTATGATTTTCATAGCGTGTAACTTTTTTTCAAAAACTTTAAGTTATTTTGTTTCTTACATGTAACTCTATTTTAAATAAAACCATTGCTCACCATAAGTTCTTTTTTAGTATGGATTTTTCATTTGCAACTTTAAAAAATTTTGGCGAATCTTTATAAATTCAGCTGAAATATGCCATCAATAAGATTTTACAGGAGGGAGAATTGGCTTTTGAAAAGTTTTGGGGGAGAGGGAGCCAAGATGGCCGAATAGGAACAGCTCCAGTCTACAGCTCCCAGCATGAGCGAAGCAGAAGACGGGTGATTTCTGCACTTCCATCTGAGGTACGGGGTTCATTTCACTAGGGAGTGTCAGACAGTGGGCGCAGGACAGTGGGTGCAGCGCACCGTGTGTGAGCCGAAGCACGGTGAGGCATTACCTCACTCGGGAAGTGCAAGGGGTCAGGGAGTTCCCTTTCCTAGTCAAAGAAAAGGGTGACAGATGGCACCTGGAAAATCAGGTCACTCCCACCCTAATACTGTGCTTTTCCAACCGGCTTCAAAAACGGCACACCAGGAAATTATATCCCACACCTGGCTGGGAGGGTCCTACGCCCACAGAGTCTCGCTGATTGCTAGCACAGCAGTCTGAGATCAAACTGCAAGGCAGCAGTGAGGCTGGGGGAGGGGAGCCCGCCATTGCCCAGGCTTGCTTAGGTAAATAAAGCAGCTGGGAAGCTCGAACGGGGTGGAGCCCACCACAGCTCAAAGATGCCTGCCTGCCTCTATAGGCTCCACCTCTGAGGGCAGGGCACAGACAAACAAAAAGACAGCAGCAACCTCTGCAGACTTAAATGTCCCTCTCTGACAGCTTTGAAGAGAGTAGTGGTTCTCCCAGCACACAGCTGGAGATCTGAGAACAGGCAGACTGCCTCCTCAAGTGGGTCCCTGACCCCTGACCCCCGAGCAGCCTAACTGGGAGGCACCCCCAAGTAGGGGCAGACTGATACCTCACACGGCCGGGTACTCCTCTGAGACAAAACTTCCAGAAGAATGATCAGGCAGCAGCATTCGCGGTTCATGAAAATCCGCTGTTCTGCAGCCTCCACTGCTGATACCCAGGCAAACAGGTCTGGAGTGGACCTCTAGCAAACTCCAACAGACCTGCAGCTGAGGGTCCTGTATGTTAGAAGGAAAACTAAAAAACAGAAAGGACACCCACACCAAAAACCCATCTGTACATCACCATCATCAAAGACCAAAAGTAGAAAAAACCACAAAGATGGGGAAAAAACAGAGCAGAAAAAGTGGAAATTCTAAAAAGCAGAGCGCTTCTGCTCCTCCAAAGGAACGCAGTTCCTCACCAGCAATGGAACAAAGCTGGATGGAGAATGACTTTGACAAGTTGAGAGAAGAAGGCTTCAGACGATCAAACTACTCCAAGCTACAGGAGGAAATTCAAACCAAAGGCAAAGAAGTTAAAAACTTTGAAAAAAATTTAGACGAATGGATAACTAGAATAACCAATACAGAGAAGTGCTTAAAGGAGCTGATGGAGCTGAAAGCCAAGGCTCGAGAACTACGGGAAGAATGCAGAAGCCTCAGGAGCCGAAGTGATCAACTGGAAGAAAGGGTATCAGTGATGGAAGATGAAATGAATGAAATGAAGTGAGAAGGGAAGCTTAGATAAAAAAGAATAAAAAGAAATGAAAAAAGCCTACAAGAAATACGGGACTATGTGAAAAGACCAAATCTACCTCTGAATGGTGTAGCTGAAAGTGACGGGGAGAATGGAACCAAGTTGGAAAACACTCTGCAGGATATTATGCAGGAGAACTTCCCCAATCTAGCAAGGCAGGCCAACATTCAGATTCAGGAAATACAGAGAATGCCACAGAGATACTCCTCGAGAAGAGCAACTCCAAGACACATAATTGTCAGATTCACCAAAGTTGAAATGAAGGAAAAAATGTTAAGAGCAGCCAGAGAGAAAGGTCGGGTTACGCACAAAGGGAAGCCCATCAGACTAATAGCGGATCGCTCAGCAGAAACTCTACAAGCCAGAAGAGAGTGGGGGCCAGTATTCAACATTCTTAAAGAAAATAATTTTCAACCCAGAATTTCATATCCAGCCAAACTAAGCTTCATAAGTGAAGGAGAAATAAAATACTTTACAGACAAGCAAATGCTGAATGATTTTGTCACCACCAGGCCTGCCCTAAAAGAGCTCCTGAAGGAAGCACTAAACATGGAAAGGAACAACCAGTACCAGCCACTGCAAAAATCATGCCAAATTGTAAAGATCATCGAGGCTAGGAAGAAACTGCATCAACTACTGAGCAAAATAACCAGCTAACATCATAATGACGGGATCAAATTCACACATAACAATATTAACTTTAAATGTAAATGGACTAAATGCTCCAATTAAAAGACACAGACTGGCAAATTGGATAAAGAGTAAAGACCTATCAGTGTACTGTATTCAGGAAACCCATCTCATGTGCAGAGACACACATAGGCTCAAAATAAAAGGATGGAGGAAGATCTACCAAGCAAATGGAAAACAAAAAAAGGCAGGGGTTGCAATCCTAGTCTCGGATAAAACAGACGTTAAACCAACAAAGATCAAAACAGACAAAGAAGGCCATTACATAATGGTAAAGGGATCAATTCAACAAGAAGAGCTAACTATCCTTAATATATATGCACCCAACACAGGAGCACCCAGATTCATAAAGCAAGTCCTGAGTGACCTACAAAGAGACTTAGACTCCCACACAATAATAATGGGAGACTTTAACACCCCACTGTCAACATTAGACAGATCAACAAGACAGAAAGTTAACAAGGATATCCAGGAATTGAACTCGGCTCTGCACCAAGCAGACCTAATAGACATCTATAGAACTCTCCACCCCAAATCAACAGAATATACATTTTTTTCAGCACCACACCACACCTATTCCAAAACTGACCACATAGTTGGAACTAAAGCTCTCCTCCCCAAATGTAAAAGAACAGAAATTATAACAAACTGTCTCTCAGACCACAGTGCAATCAAACTAGAACTCAGGATTAAGAAATTCACTCAAAACCACTCAACTACATGGAAACTGAACAACCTGCTCCTGAATGACCGCTAGATACATAATGAAATGAAGGCAGAAATAAAGATGTTCTTTGAAACCAACGAGAACAAAGACACAACATACCAAAATCTCTGGGAGACATTCAAAGCAGTGTGTAGAGGGAAATTTATAGCACTAAATGCCCACAAGAGAAAGCAGGAAAGATCCAAAATTGACACCGTAACATCACAATTAAAAGAACTAGAAAAGCAAGAGCAAACACATTCAAAAGCTAGCAGAAGGCTAGAAATAACTAAAATCAGAGCAGAACTGAAGGAAATAGAGACACAAAAAACCCTTCCAAAAATTAATGAATCCAGGAGCTGGCCTTTTGAAACGATCAACAAAATTGATAGACCACTAGCAAGACTACTAAAGAAGAAAAGAGAGAAGAATCAAATAAATGCAATAAAAAATGATAAAGGGGATATCACCACCGATCCCACAGAAATACAAACTACCATCAGAGAATACTACAAACATCTCTACACAAATAAACTAGAAAATCTAGAAGAAATGGATAAATTCCTCGACAAATACACCCTCCCAAGACTAAACCAGGAAGAAGTTGAATCTCTGAATAGACCAATAACGGGCTCTGAAATTGTGGCAATAATCAATAGCTTACCAACCAAAAAGAGTCCAGGACCAGATGGATTCACAGCCGAATTCTACCAGAGGTACAAGGAGGAACTGGTACCATTCCTTCTGAAACTATTCCAATCAATAGAAAAAGAGGGAATCTTCCCTAGTTCATTTTATGAGGCCAGCATCATCCTGATACCAAAGCCTGGCAGAGACACAACCAAAAAAGAGAATTTTAGACCAATATCCTTGATGAACACTGATGCAAAAATCCTCAATAAAATACTGGCAAACCGAATCCAGCAGCACATCTAAAAGCTTATCCACCATGATCAAGTCGGCTTCATCCCTGGGATGCAAGGCTGGTTCAACATATGCAAATCAATAAATGTAATCCAGCATATAAACAGAACCAAAGACAAAAACCACATAATTATCTCAATAGATGCAGAAAAGGCCTTTGACAAAATTCAACAACCCTTCACGCTAAAAACTCTCAATAAATTAGGTATTGATGGGACGTATCTCAAAATAATAAGAGCTATCTATGACAAACCCACAGCCAATATCATACTGAATGGGCAAAAACTGGAAGCATTCTGTTTGAAAACTGCCACAAGACAGGGATGCCCTCTCTCACCACTCCTATTCAACATAGTGTTGGAAGTTCTGGCCAGGGCAATTAGGCAGGAGAAGGAAATAAAGGGTATTCAATTAGGAAAAGAGGAAGTCAAATTGTCCCTGTTTGCAGATGACATGATCGTATATCTAGAAAACCCCATTGTCTCATCCCCAAATCTCCTTAAGCTGATAAGCAACTTCGGCAAAGTCTCAGGATACACAATCAATGTACAAATATACCAAGCATTCTTATACACCAATAACAGACAAACTGAGAGCCAAATCATGAATGAACTCCCATTCACAATTGCTTCAAAGAGAATAAAATACCTAGGAATCCAACTTACAAGGGACATGAAGGACCTCTTCAAGGAGAACTACAAAACACTACTCAATGAAATAAAAGAGGATACAAACAAATGGAAGAACATTCCATGCTCATGGGTTAGAAGAATCAATATCATGAAAATGGCCACACTGCCCAAGGTAATTTATAGATTCAATGCCATCCCCATCAAGCTACCAATGACTTTCTTCACAGAATTGGAAAAAAATACTTTAAAGTTCATATGGAACCAAAAAAGAGCCCGCATCACCAAGTCAATCCTAAGCCAAAAGAACAAACCTGGAGGCATCACGCTACCTGACTTCAAACTATACTACAAGGCTACAGTAACCAAAACAGCATGGTACTGGTACCACAACGGAGATATATATCAATGGAACAGAACAGAGCCCTCAGAAATAATGCCGCATATCTACAACCATCTGATCTTTGACAAACCTGACAAAAACAAGCAATGGGGAAAGGATTCCCTATTTAATAAATGGTGCTGGGAAAACTGGCTAGCCATATGGAGAAAGCTGAAACTGGATCCCTTCCTTACACCTTATACAAAAATTAATTCAAGATGGATTAAAGACTTACATGTTAGACCTAAAACCATAAAAACCCTAGAAGAAAACCTAGGCATTACCATTCAGGACACAGGCATGGGCAAGGACTTCATGTCTAAAACACCAAAAGCAATGGCAACAAAAGCCAAAATTGACGAATGGGATCTAATTAAACTAAAGAACTTCTGCACAGCAAAAGAAACTACCATTAGAGTGAACAGGTAACCTACAAAATGGGAGAAAATTTTCACAACCTACTCATCTGACAAAGGGCTAATATCCAGAATCTACAATGAACTCAAACAAATTTACAAGAAAAAAACAAACAACCCCATCAAAAAGTGGGCAAAGGACATGAACAGACACTTCTCAAAAGAAGACATTTATGCAGCCAAAAAACACATGAAAAAATGCTCATCATCACTGGCCATCAGAGAAATGCAAATCAAAACCACAGTGAGATACCATCTCACACCACTTAGAATGGCCATCATTAAAAAGTCAGGAAACAACAGGTGCTGGAGAGGATGTGGAGAAATAGGAACACTTTGACACTGTTGGTGGGACTGTAAACTAGTTCAACCATTGTGAAAGTCAGTGTGGCGATTCCTCAGGGATCTAGAACTAGAAATACCATTTGACCCAGCCATCCCATTACTGGGTATATACCCAAAGGACTATAAATCATGTTGCTATAAAGACACATGCACACGTATGTTTATTGCGGCACTATTCACAATAGCAAAGACTTGGAACCAACCCAAATGTCCAACAACGATAGACTGGATTAAGAAAATGTGGCACATATACACCATGGAATACTATGCAGCCATAAAAAATGATGAGTTCATGTCCTTTGTAGGGACATGGATGAAACTGGAAATCATCATTCTCAGCAAACTATCACAAGGACAGAAAACCAAACACCGCATGTTCTCACTCATAGGTGGGAATTGAACAATGAGAACACATGGACACAGGAAGGGGAACATCACACTCCAGGGACTGTCATGGGGTGGGGGGAGGGGGGAGGGATAGCATTAGGAGATATACCTAATGCTAAATGACGAGTTAATTGGTACAGCACACCAACATGTCACATGGATACATATGTAACAAACCTGCACATTGTGCACATGTACCCTAAAACTTAAAGCATAATAATAATAATAAAAAAGAAAAGTTTTAGTACATTTTTAAACATTTTACTATTCCCTTTATTCATGAATAATACAAAAGTTGGACACAGAATTTCTGGTTCTCATAAGTTTCTCCTCAAAAACCTAGAGATATTGCTCCATTATCTACTAGACTCAGAAGTTGCTGAGAACATTGAGGCCAGCCTGATGGTATATTTCCTTTGTAACTGGCAGTTTCTTGTTCCTGGTAGATTGTAGGATTCTTTCTCAGTCCTACAGTATTTTTCTCAGTGTGGGCTACTTTCTTGAAACATGGTGAGACTTTCCTTCAGACTCAGGTCTTCATTCATTTTTTGCATCATTTTAATCTTTTTCTGTGCCACTTTAACAAATGGAGAACATAACAGTTCTCCATTTGAACATCAGAAACACAAATAATACGTATGTTGGTTCTTTGCTTTCTTTCCTCAATGTCCATTATTTCCTCTTTTATCATTTTTAAATCTTCATTTTATATCCTACCACGGAGAGTGTGTATCTGTGTGTGTGTGTGTGTATGGTTTCTTGCCAGTCCCACAAATGTGAAATGTGATCTCCTTTCCCCAGTGTTAATTCTTTTTTTTTTTTTTTTTTTGAAACAGAGTCTTGCTCTGTCGCCCAGGCTGGAGTGATCTCCTTTCCCCAGTGTTAATTCTTTTTTTTTTTTTTTTGAAATGGAGTCTCGCTCTATCGCCCAGGCTGGAGTGCAGTGGAGTGATCTCTGCTCACTGCAACCTCCATCTCCCAGGTTCACACCATTCTCCTGCCTCAGCCTCCCAAGTAGCTGGGACTACAGGTGCCCGCCACCATGCCTGGATAATTTTTTGTATTTTTAGTA
Organism: Symphalangus syndactylus; assembly: GCF_028878055.3. Classification (NCBI taxonomy): domain Eukaryota; kingdom Metazoa; phylum Chordata; class Mammalia; order Primates; family Hylobatidae; genus Symphalangus; species Symphalangus syndactylus. Next base: position 32,345,730 of record NC_072426.2, read on the forward strand.
GAGATGGTGTTTCACCATGTTAGCCAGGATGGTCTCGATCTCCTGACCTTGTGATCCTCCCGCCTCGGACTCCCAAAGTGCTGGGATTAGAGACATGAGCCACCATGCCTGGCTTTTTTTTTTTTTTTTTTTTTGGAGACAGGGTCTTAATCTTTTGCTCAGGTTGGAGTTCAGTGGCCCAGTCATGGCTCTCTGCAACCTCCCATGCTCAGGGGGTCCTCCCACCTCAGCTTCCTGAATAACTGGAACTACAGGCACGCACCACCATGCACAGATAATTTTTGTATTTTTTGTAGAGATGGGGTTTTGCCATGATGCCCAGGCTGGTCTCAAACTCCTGGGCTCAAGCCATCTATCCACCTGGGTCTCCCAAAGTGTTGGAATTACTGGCATTAGCCACTGCAGCCGGCTCCAATGTTAATTCTATTTATTATTTATAATGGGGTTTTAACTTCTTCAGTGGTCTAAATTTTCTTCTTTCTTCCTTTACTCATCTCAGTTCTTTTTAAATTTTAATTCTATTATCTTATCTTTTCTTAGATCTCTTGCATCTTCCATTTATTTTTAAGCTTATTTCAGTCTCTTTTCTCTTGAATTTCCTAAAAATGGTCAGAAATTGTTACTAATCTATTTTATTTCTCATAGTTAATCTTTTTAATGTTATTAACATTCTTTTGCATGCTTCATCCTTCTCTTTTATTTTCTACAGTTTTTTTTCATAAATTTTATATATTTTATTTTAATCTTCATCTCTGAAGTGAGAAGTCTTATTCCAGGCCTATTAATTGCAAAGCAAAACAAGGAGAGATTTACCTTAGTCCCCTCTCTAGTTACCTGAATAGAGTTTGAATTCTCCTGTTGAAGATCTAGACAAAGTTCTGGATAAGAAAGATTTGTATTCTATCTTCAGTCACCAAGGTTCTCAAAATGAACTTGAGAGGAGGATGAAGGAGAAGTTGAGGCAGACAATTACGGAAGCATAGGATGTTTCCTTCAACCACTTTTTCTTCAAATGTAAATATTCCACCAGTCACGGAGGCTCACACATGTAATCCCAGCATTTGGGAAACCAAGGTGGGCAGATCGCTTGAGCTCAGGGGTTTGAGACCAGCCTGGCCAACATGGTGAAACCCCATCTTTACTGAAAATACAAAAATTATCCACATGCAGTGGTGGGTGCCTGTAGTTCCAGCTACTCGGGAAGTTGAAGTGCGAGGAAGTGGAGGTTCCAGTGAGCCAAGATTGCGCCACTGCACTCCAGCGTGGGCGACAGAGTGAGACACTGTCTAAATACATACATATATATATATATATATATCTCCCATCCAGGTTTATATGGGGATTCAATTCGAGTTTCAGTGATTCTCTAGATTCAGGAGGCCAGATCAAGTTTAGTGCTCATAAGTCACAGTATTCACAGTCAATTTGTGCAAAGACCTATGCAAAGATTTCATCAGTATGAAGCCCATCGAATATTTACACTTACTTCTTGCTAGAAATTAGATGGCACACCTCCATTTTTCTCATTCTTAATTGTCCTGTTGCTCTAAAAGAAGGAAGTGGTCCTTTGGCATGGAATTCTAGGAAGGTACTTTCCATTCTCACAGGATCAGCTCATGACCCCATTTCTGGCTAGAAATGATGTATACAGCCCTTCAGAACATTCTCAACCAATTCCTGCTTGCGTCATCACACTCATGATTAAGGAAGATTTCTATGTTCCTCTATGCCTGGCAAATAAAGTTGAAGAAATATATTACAATGCCGAGCTCTCAAACTTTGAATTGCTTTAAAATAACTTGGGACATACATTAAAAATACAGGGTCCCAGGCCCTCTCCCAGAGGTTCAGATGATCTGGGCCTGAGGTTAAGCTTTGGTGATACTGAGGCAGATTGGTCATGGATTGTGCTTTGGCAATCCATGAACTGGCATGATGGAAAGAGCACTAGACTTATAGTCTGACAAAACTGAGTTCGAATCACAGCTACCACCATCTGAATTTGGACAATTTACCTTCCCTAGCCACAGAATGACGATAATAATAGCGGCATCAGAAGTGTAACATTAGAACAAATGTGGTCATGGACATGCCTGGTGATCCACCTTATGCTCAAAAATATTCCTCCTCCTTCCCTTCCCTAAATTGGCAAATCTAAACTTACAAAGTGGCAGCAATAATGACACAAACATGTGGACACTATTTTATACAGGGTGGAAACATTTTTTGGCTTTTTTATCCCTGCTCTGTCACTGGGGTGTAGAAGAATTCCTAACACAAACAGGCACTCGATAAATACCTTTTAAATGAATAAAAGGGGAAGATAACTTGGAATCTGAAGATATGAGTTAGAAAATCAGCCTTTTTGGCCGGGTGCGGTGGCTCACACCTGTAATCCCAGCACTTTGGGAGGCCAAGGTGGGCAGATCACGAGGTCAGGAGATTGAGACCATGCTGGCTAACACAGTGAAACCCTGTCTCTACTAAAAATACAAAAAAAAAAAAAATTAGCCAGGCATGGTGGCAGGCGCCTTCAGTCCCAGCTACTTGGGAGGCTGAGGCAAGATAATGGTGTGAACCTGGGAGATGGAGGTTGCAGTGAGCAGAGATCACGCCACTGCATTCCAGCCTGGATGACAGAGCGAGACTCCATCTCAAAAAAAAAAAAAAGAAAAGAAAAGAAAACCAGCCCTTTTTTATACTAATTCTAATCTCTCTGAGCCTCAGGGTCATTATTTTTAAAATGGAGTTAAGACAGCCTACATTCAGGTAAGATAATATATGAAAACTCCAATGTATTATATCAATTTCAGTTATTAGGATACTTTGTATTACATAAATATATATACTTTTAAGTGGCCTTTTATTGGCCATTGATAGAAGGTGGTCTAAACTAAAGCAATTTTATTTTTTCTCAATCAAATATTCCACCATTTTTTAAATGTCTAGTATGTATCTAGAAATGTCTTAGGTTCTATGAAGAAAATTAAAGAAGTACAGGACAATTCCTGCTCCTGAGAAGGGCAATGGCAAAATGTGTTAAAGATGAGACATATGAACTGAAAAGCAAGGAGTCCATGATTTCTTACTGGAGAATCTAACCATTCAGAAAGACTAGATAGCTATTTTTTGAAGATATAAATTCTAAAATATATAATATAAAACAAAAGATTGCTACAAGACTGATTTATAACAAGAAATTTGCAGGCTTCTCAGCATTATGTTGTACCTACTTGGAACAAAGTGCAATTTAATTTATATTTGAGCCTGAGTAGAATATTAATTAAATCCATGACCTTGAGTCACTTTTCATTTCTCAGAATAAACAAAGGGAAGAGGTGGTGGGAAGTATCTGTACATACATGGCATTTCAAAGAAGCAGTCATCCTAAGTATGTATTCACTGCCTTCAAACAGGAAGCATATAATGATTTTTGTTTCATAGGCACAGAATTTTTTTATTTTAAAAAAACAGAAGCAGATTACATATATCACTATCTTTGAGTGCCAGAAAGCATTTTTGTTATAATTTACTCATAGCTACTGGTCTAGAGCCTCCAACTGGAATACATTTTGTGTGCCTACATACATATTCTAAGCATAAAATATGCACCTAATAAATATTGAGAGATCAAAATAATGGCATAAACTCATAGAAACTATACTAATGGCCAGTGAGGGGGTATTGTTAGCCAATAACACCTTGTTGAAACAAAGAATAACCAGCCTATCTACTTCCAAAGCCCTATAGTGGATATACCTACCTTCTATTTTCTTTTACTTACTGTTATCTTGTTTTTACATTTTAGCCTAGATGATAAGCACAAAATTATTCTACTAATAAAAAACTTCAAGCTTCAAGGAGTTAATTCTCTTACTTGAGAATGTCAAATGACCCACAAAGTCACACAACCACTAGCTGACAAAGCTGAAATTCAAACCTAAATCTCCTAACTCCATACACAGAGCTCTTTCCCTGCAAAGTTTGACTGGCAAAGTAGATGTGCAGATGGAAGATTCTTATTGCGTCTTTGAACATTAACACTCCAATATGAAATTCTTTCAGCTGTGTTCAAATTGTGTGCAAATAAGGCAAACACCAACGAACCAATCCAGCTGTTTCTGTACCTCATTTCCAATTCTGTATGTCATTAACCATTTTTATCTATAAATTTGTTCTGACCACAAGGTATCCCTGGAGTTTCTCTGAATCTGCTGTAATTCTGGGGGCTGCTCAACTCTCAAATTGTTCATTGCTCAATTAAACTTCTTTAAATTTAATTTGGCTGAATTTTTTTTTAACATTACAGAAGTAGGAAATCTAATGCTGAGATGGCAGCTCCAAAATCATCAGTCATCCATACTCCTAGTATGTTGCTAGATCATCCTTACCACTTGGCTTTGATTTTCAGGGTTGACTCATTGTCCAATTTGGTACTATAACTTCAGCCACAATAAATGTACTGCAGGTAGAAAAAAGTAGAAGGATAGAACACGAAAGTAATCTGTGTCATAAAAGTCAGCTCTTTCTCTTTAAAGGGTTTCTGGGAAGTCCTTCTCAGTGATTTCCACTTACATCTCACTGGTCAGAACTCTATCAACTGACCACCTCTAACTATAAGGGAAATTAACACATATAACATTACATTATTTTCATTAAGATAGAAAAAGAAAAAATGGATATCAGCAAGGCAACACTTCTTGCACCATCTCTCCTTCTCCATCTCTCATACTCTGTCTTCCAGTCTTTCCACTCTGTTTCTCTGTGTGAACTCTATTCTACTACAGGCTTTTTCTTCATAATTGGAAATATGGCAATCAACTTGCATTCCCCAAGGATGAAAGCATGTCTTCCTTGTAAGCCTAGGTCAAATCCCACGGGGCAATCTGATCCTACTTTGACAGCTACCGTCCTCCCTGATCCAACACCCATGGCTGGGAGAATGGAGTGCTCTGATCATTCTGTCCCAGATCAAGTGCCTCTTCCTGAGGCTCAGAATTTAAATTGTCAGATTAATCTCACCCATATAGCATGGAAAGAACAGGATGATCTTGGAATGATCTTAAAGACCCTCAGCACGTCTCCAGATGATTGCAAATAATACAAATAATAAATTGAATATACAATATAATCAAAAGGTAAACTGAATGCTTTGAGCAAAAAATATGCTGATCAATGACAAAAAGAAATTGTGGTTTAAGTGATTAATGAAAAGTTCATATGCACTACAAAACTTGGGAAGGATTAGTATATATCACTATTGACATTAGTAGGATTTGAGAGCTGATAAAGTATCCAGATTAGAGAAACAGCAGAAAGAAATAATGAGCCTAGCATATTCGGGTATTATGAATAAAACACCCTCACTAAGGTGGAAAGTATAGCACAAGTTGTAAAGTAAGATAAGAAAAGTGAGAATGATATTCAAAATACTTTACAATCATTACAGCTGAAGGAACAAGCATTGTAAAATGTCACCCCAGGGATACACTAAAAGGTACAATTACAAAGAAATGGGAAAAATATATATAATCAAAGAAGTAATTCAAGAAATCAAAGACATGAGTCTCTATACTTAAATGACAAAGTAATTGCCCAGAATAATGAATGAAAATAAACATCTGTTCCAAATTATGAAATTTGTTATGAAATTTCAAAACTCCAGACATAAAGGAAAAAAAGTTAACCTCCCAGAAGGGGAAAAACAATGATCTGACATCAGGAATAAAAATGATTCAAATTTCTCAGAAGGAAATTTAGAAACCAGAAAAAAAAAAGGATAAATGCCTCAAAAATCATGAAAATTATTCTATACCTAGCCAAATTACCATTCAAACAGGAGCAGAATAAATGGAATTCAGAAATGCAAAGGCAGAAAAGAAGTACTTACTGTGCAATCTTCTTAAAAAAACTAAAGTGCCCAAGAAACAAAATGAAGGAAAAAAATGATTCTTAGATTAAGAGTCTTAGGTTAATCCAGATTGGAGCAGGAGCTCCAAGAGTGTGGTCTTCAGAAAAGGAAATGATGAAACTAATAGATAATATAGCTATTTTCATGATGTTAAAAATTTCCAAAAAAGTTTTACAAATTAATAGGATTATAAATGTATAAATTTGAATGACATGATAAAAAATTTAAGCAAAAGAAAATATTAAGCAATTATCATTAAATTTAACAATAGAACATTACTATTTTTGAAGGTCATAAATAGTCAAATATTGGCAATGCTAATATGTTCCACCTAATAACCCCTGAGATGTGGGTGTAGGGAAAGAATAATAGACACGTCTGAAATTAACAAATGGAAAGAGAAGGCTAAATAGAATATTTTAGAAAAATAGAATTAAATACCAAAAGAAATAACTTAAGAAGTTAAAAATAGTTATCACAGAGGAACAGGACTAGGGGTGGGGGGATCTAGAGAGAGACTAATTATTATATCTTTAGAACTATTTAACTCTGAAAATTATGTTCATAAATTATTTTGATAAAAAATATTTTCTAAATAAAATACAGTTTGAGAAGTTTATATTTAATATTTTTGTAATAATACGAAATTAGAAACAGGAATTGCATGAAAGCATTGCAAACTGTGAAGATGACCATCAAGGTCCTGCTATTTAGCTTCAGTGTGCAGACTACACTACTAATATAGCACATTAAGTCAGACCTTTCCTGTGGCCTCAGATTTTCAAATAGATATTTAAAACTTCAAGCAAAAAATGTTAAGTGCTCACATATTCCAAAGAGATATACAAGATCATTTAGGTGGAACTTGCTAAGAGGTGACCTAGAAATTTTATTTTTAAAAACACAAATTTTAGAAATATTTGACAAAATACCATCAAGGTCTGTCAAATGTTTTCATGCCCTCAAAATATAAATTCCTTGGTGACATGCATAAATATTCTTTTTACTAAAAGTGCACCATTAAGAATACTGCATAAGGAATCCTTTTAAAGGAGTAATACTAAAGACTTTTTAAAATTCTGTAATACCATTTGACACATAATACAAAAATTGCCTGCAAAATAATTTTCAACATAGTTCTATTTTAATTAGCGCCAGCCCAGAAGTCAAATGATTCTTTATAAAACGTTTGAGAAGTAAAGTGCATTATCGTGAATCACACAACCACTACACAGCATGGTGATAATGTCCCATATATCAGAAATGACAGCCCATTTTCCATCCGCTATTACAAAAAAGAGTACAGGTTATATGAAGTCATTGCATTTTCTGAGTTAATGCCACATTCTAGAGCCAACCTGTCTCCTACTTTGTCAATTTTTCCCAAATGAAACAAATAAGGATGCCACTGGCTCACGCAGATAACAGCTTTCGTGCTGGTCTATACATTGTATCATTGATGTCTTCGGCAGTTCACTGAAGAAAAAATGGACTTTGACTGTCACTGCTTATAGGTTTTCCATAAGAAAATTGTTTTCCATAAGAATTGTATCTCCCATCAGGAAATGACTGCATATGAAACTGTCTCACTCTTTTGGAAGAGTCAAAGGACTCTTCCAAAATCATAGTGTTTGTATATGATGAAGATAATAACAGAACCACCTCAAGTTTTGAGAGTTTTATGTGAAGCAATGCAAAACACGTAGCACAGTATCACAGTGTCTGGTACATAGTAAATGTTCAATGAATATTGCAACTATTAGTAGTATCTAAACTGGGGAAATACTATGAATAATTAAACCTAGGAAAAGGTAAGCAAAGCAAGAACTCAAGGTTGTGGGCTTGTTCTATTGCTAGATTTGTCTCTCTAGGCATTTAAACGGGTAAAATTTTAAAAGAGGACATATTGCATAAAAATGAGAGTAGAGGGCTGGGCATGGTGGCTCATGCTCATAATCCCAACACTTTGGGAGGCCAAAGTGGGAGAATTGCTTTAGGCCAAGAGTGTGAGACCACCCTGGGTAACACAGCAAGATCCCATTTCTACAAAATTTTTTTTTTAAGCTTAGCCAGGTGTGGTGGCACACCCCTGTAGTCCCAGCTCAGCAGGCAGTGAGGCAGGAAGGTTGCTTCAACCCAGGAGTTTGAGGCTACAGTGAGCTATGATAGTGCTTCTGCACTCCAGCCTAGGAGACAAAGCAAGACCCTGTCTCTTGAAAAAAAAAAAAAAAAAAAATGAGCGTGCAGTCAGGGACATAACAATTACATACTTTCTACAGAGCTTGCAGTCCTGAAAACGGAGGATACTATTGTAAGACAAGTATCTGGGACATGTATCATAAGGGGTAAAGTGGGGGCTTCACCTTTGCATTCAAAATTTGCAAGAAAAGTTTACACATTATTATCTGAGAATGTTCCTCCATAATTCCATAATATAGTGCATGTATAAATATCACCCATTTCAGCTAATCACTATGAAATTGCAGGTAGCACCCAATTGCTGAAACCAATTATCCAACTTGAGGTATTTTACTGTCTAAGTGGATCTGAAGTACTAAAAAAAAATACAGGAATCTTCATTTCTTTTCTCCAAAGAGATAAGTATTCCATGAAACGGCTTAGAATAACAAGAACCAGAAAAATTGTTAGGATGTGATTTTTTTTTTTTTAGGAAGGATGCTTTTGCAGTCATTAAACCAATATTTTTTAGCTTCTTCTGTGTGCAAGATTCTATTAATAAATTATTGCTTAAAGCCATGTTATAGGACCCTAGTTTTCTCTTTGGTGAAATTTCTGCCACAAGACCCAACCCACCAAAAAGGCCACCAGCCAGAGTCCCCAGTAGGATCCCAGTCAGTATAACTTTAAAGATGATTCAAAGCATAAAAATGCATTTCTGCATCTTATACCATTTATTGTACTTAATTTTAGTGCCAAATTCTTCAGAGTTTGAGTACAATAGGGACTAGGAACAAAATTATCTCATTTAATTCTTTCAATGCCATGATAGGAAAAAATCCCACTTTTGTAGAGGAGGAAGTTGGTACTAGCAGAGATGAAATTCAGCACTAACTCCAAAGCTCTTCAACTCTTCATTGTGTTTTTTGCCTGTATCTTGATTTCTCCATCTACACCAGGAGCATAGTGGCACCTGCCTACAAACTAATAATGTGTTAGAGTAAGTGCACTGTATAATTGACACAAGATACTGTCATCCTGAGAATCTCTGTGGTTGCAATGAAAACCCAGATCTCAGGGCCTCACCCAAGATGTATTTCACTAAAATCTCTGGGACTAAAGGCTCAGGAAGTGATCTATTAGGTTAATAGGGTACTTCTAAAGTTCAAACCATTTTGTGAACTACTTAACTAGATTAAAGATTTTTTGAAATAGAAAAAACAGAATTGGTTTAAGAACAAATGGAACCTGTCTATAATAGTCAAGAAACAAATGTACAATAAATTCCTGAAATGTTCGCAGTCAGGAAAGGTGTCTGACTTTGCAACATATCAAGTATCGATGTCCATAATTGAATAAATATGACAGGAACTATTGTGAGGTCACTTTCAAACTAAATTCTTATTTCTTTCTACCATGATGTAAAGGATACAGTGAAGTCCTAGAGAAATAAAGAGAAGAAACAAAAAGGAATACAGAGGAGAGCAGAACACACAGGGAAATAAGTCATGTTGCAATATGAACTAATTTTTTAAATCTTAAATTCCAATTAATAGAAAAGGCAACACATTTGATATGGTTTGGCTCTGTGTCCCCACCCAAATCTCATCTTGAATTGTAATAATCCCATGTGTCGAGTGGGGCCAGGTGGAGATAATTGAATCATAAGGACTGTTTCCCCCATACTGTTCTCACTATAATGAATAAGTCTCACAAGATCTGATAATTTTATAAATGGAGTTCCCCTGCACACGCTCTCTTACCTGCTGCCATGCCATGTAAGATGTGCCTTTCTCCTCTTTCACCTTCCACCATGATTGTGAGGCCTCCGTAGCCATGTGGAACTGTGAGTCCATCAAACCTCTTTTTCTTTATAAATTACCCAGTCTCAGGTATGTCTCAGGTATGCAGCATGAGAACAGACTAATACAACATTTCATAAAAGTTGTTTCTTAAGCCTTGGTACCTAAGTGCAAACTCTGAATAACAACACACAGAGAAACTAAAGATTTAAAAATTAATGCTAAGATCCTTGAAACAATGTGTGCAATAGTAGAGGTAAGATGCATACTAGAGAAGAGAAGCAATATACTAAATGCAGACTCAGAAAACTGAAAGAAAAAGATTAAGGCAAGGACACCTAAAACTAGAAGGACTAGGGTCCTATAAATAACACCTAAAACTAGAAAACTAGGGTCCTATAAATAACATGGCCCTAAAGCTGCAGCCACCTCCAGCTGAGGTTTTCACTGGATTATAAAGTTAAAAAAAGTGGACTGGATATTATGGTTGTATGTAGGTATCTGTTAAAATTAATAGATTCAGTAAGCTATGCACAATTCTTATTATAGAGTTACTGTTTAATGAATTACAATGAATTCCTTTTTTTGACACTAAAGTCACAAATTAAAGAATCCCTTCATCTATGGCTAAAAATTAGATGTCCAAACCAGATTGAGTGAGTTCTACTTCCAAGGTTGAGTAAACTTTCACAGGACTGACCTCACAGGTAACAACTATAAACTCTAGAGAAAATTACTAGAAATTAAATGAATGTATTAGACAGCAAACAAAAACAGGCATATTCTTCAGGGGAGTTGATATTTAAAAGACAAGACCGAACTGTGAATTCCCTGATTTAAGTGCTTTTCGCCTGAGGGCAGCCCCTGTCAGTGCCCTGCTTAGTGGCTAAAATTCCTGTAGAAAACACATTGTCTTTCTGAGTTTGGAAGAACCACAGCCACTAAAAAGTGAAAGGGGACAACTGGAAAAGAGAAATCCAGAGGGGGGAGCCCAAAAATCTATGTATAAATTCTGCCCACGTCTCTGGTGAAACCTTGAAAAATGCATACATGAAACAGATTTCCAGCAGCTGAACTAAGATTAAAGAAACGGAACTAATAACTGAGCCACTATCCAAAAGTCAGAGTTATAGTTTGAGATCAACCAAATATATCACTAGCTAAACAGATTAAAGAGGATTTAAATCAAGGGAGAACTGAATCATGTCCGTGAATCTAAAGATTTAATACTGTTTGGATATCAATATTCCCCAAAGTGATCTGTAAATCTGACACAACCCCATCATAATCCTAGCAGGCTTTTATACAAAAACTGACATGTGTAGTCTGTAATTTATATGGAATGGCAAAAAAAAAAAAAAAAAAAAAAAAAAAACCTAGAAAATCCAGAGGAATTTGGGGAAAGAAAATAACAAAGTTGAAGGGCTTAGGCTACCTAACTTCAAAAACTACTATAAGGCTACAGTGTTCAGGACAGTGCAGTACTGATATAAAAACTAGCAAATCCACTAATGGAAGAGAATGGAGAGGCCAGAAACAGACTCACATTTATGCTGTCATTTGATATTCAAAAAAATGAAAATAAATAAAGCATCAAAACAATCCAGAGGGAAAGGTAACTTTCAACAAAGTAAGCTAGAAAGACTGATATCCACATGGAAAAACAAAATGACTGCCAAGCCCTACCTCACACCATGCAAAAAAATCAATCTGAGGTAGATCATAGGCCTAAGCCTAAAAAGTTAAATATGTAAAGCTTTTAGAAGAAAACACCAAAGAATATCTTTGTATCATGGGAGTAGGTAAATTCTTGTATACAGAAAAAATAATAAATTAAATTTAATTAAAATATATTGCTTTTCCAAAACGACTATTAGGAATTCAAATTGGTAAGTTATGGGCTGAAAGAAAATACCTGCAAAACAGATATATGACAAACATGAAGAAATCCTACTACTTAATAATTAAGAGACAAAAAAAACCCTGTATGAGCAAAATATTGGCATCTATATACTTTTAAAAAGAAGGCATATGAATAGCCAATATGCAAACAAAGAAGTATGTAACAGCATTAGTGTCCAGGGAAATGCAAGTTAAAACCATGATGAGATACCAACATAGACCTATCAGGATGGCTGGAATTACAAACACTGACAACACTAAATGTTGGGTAGAATGTGGTGAAACCAGTATGTTCATACTTTGATAGTGGAATTGCAATATGATATAAACTTTTTTAAGTTCTGGCAATTTCACAAAAGATATAAATAAATAAATAAATTCCTACCCTTTGACCGAACCATTGCAGTCTTACGCATTTTCACAACAGAAATGAAAACATGCCCACAGACAATGTTCTTAGCAGCCTTATTTATAATAGCCAAAAACTAGAGGAAAAAAAAACAGGAGTGTGTTAACAGGAGAATGCGATATGTAGCAGAATACTATGAAGTAATGAAATAAACACATATAGGCAAAAGAATAGATGAATATGAAAAACACATTGAAGCCTCAAACAAAAGAGTACACACTATATCGTTCCATTTCTGTGAAATTCTTGAGCAGGCAAAACTAATTTTTTAGGTGAAAAAAATCAGATAAATGGTTGACTGGGGAGAGAAGGGAAAGTGGAATGAAGATTGGAAGCAGCAAGAAGGAACTTTAAATGGTTATGGGAATGTTTTATATCTTGAAAGGGCTTTGGATATAAACTAATATTGCATTTGTCAAAACTCATTGAATGGTACATTTATGATTTGTACATGATCAAAATAAAAAGATTGTAAATAAATATTGAAGTCTAGTTGACAGCATGCTGAAGCATTTACGTGGAAATGTATTGATTTCTGCAACTAACTTTGAAATTCATCAAAAAGTAAGACAACAATGGATGAATAGAGAGATAAATACATGGTAGATAAGTAAGTATAGAAGGGTTAATGGTAGAACCTAGTTGGTAGGTAAATGTCTTTTCAATATTAAATTATTTCAACTTTTCTGTATTTTTGAACATTTTTCACAATAAAATGTTGGAAGAAAAAAGAGATTAATGCAATGACTATGAACAAGATTTTTGGGCTCACAATAGACAAAATAGAAAATAAGTACATTTTATTCATGGTACTTAAATAAAAAGTGTTATAGTTTACATATTCATCGATTTACATTAACAGATTTCTTAAATAATCATTTCATAAAATTAGGGATGTAAATAATATAGACAAAATACGCTTAAAATTGCATACCGCTCCGAAAAGCCACTCTTAAAATGTGGAAACAAATATTTATGACAATTACGATGACCCTTTGGTGCTTAGAACTGTCACAGATATTTCAAATCTCCCCTTCGGAGAAATACAGAAAGATTATAATCTCCTTCCTTGCTTGAAATAAAGCATAGCCAAATAACTTTTTTTGGTCAATGAAATGTAAGCAGAAGTTATCTCTGTCACTTCCAGAAGGAAGCTTTAAAAACCAATAAATGAGAATTGTATTCTTTTTTTCTCTCATGACAACTCATAATGTTAAGGATTGTGGTGGCTACAACAATCTCAGTCCCTGAGGGAAAATGACATTGAGCAGAGCTCCCTCAGACCCATGAAGAACATGCAGCATAGACAGGAAATAAATCTCATTGTTTTAATACACTAAGGCATTGGGCATGACATTGCAGAATAACTTAACCCATTTTGTTTGTCACAATTGCAGAGTAACTCTTTCATATCATTCTTTTAAATGTGAGCACATAAAGTACCCTTTTCAAATCCGAGTTTTAAATTGGAAATCATGTTATGAAAATATTGTAAGGATACTCATTTCAAAGCCAATTCACAAAGGAAACTCAAGTTTCTTCTCTACACACATAATCCTCTAATGACCACGTAGTATAGGTTGAGGAATTTCATAGTACAACACCATGAAGAACAGCTCAGTGTTCAGACGTACATCAAGAGTCATGCACAAGAAACAGTGGAATTCAGTCTCATTAACAGCAGAAAGTAATGGCTGCAAGACCTTAGGAAAGAAAAGGTGAACACTTCAGGCTGTAATCAATAGTCAGTGGCAGCAAAAGGAGCTATGATGTGAGTTTGGTTCAAAAGACAAATTGCTCTTTTATTGACAGCAGTCCTCTGTTGTGACCAGTCAGTCTAAAGAACTGAAGGGAAGCAATGCAACTGCAGAATTATCAGGGAAAACACATTTATTTCAGGAGACGTTTGCAAAGATTTTCGTAAATAAATGGTCAGAAAAACACTTGAAAATCACAGCCTCCATTCTCAACAGGTTAAATCCAAAACTATAAATCTATTTATAATACTGGCCTGGGTCATAGCAGCTGTGATTTCTCATTTTTCCTCCCCAAGGACTCTTTTGACATTTGATTAAATTTCACAGAAACTTACTTCAACTTCCTTAAATTTAACTTTATCAACCTTCAGCAGGCTTTTCCAGAACCTTGTGGATGTTGACATATTGCATTTGCATAACGATAAAAATAATTTGGAGAATTGGACTCATATTTTAAAACTCCAATTAAGCAGTTATAAGAGACTTTGAATAACACTTAGCCCAGTGTCTGGTACATGACAGGGACTCCCTCTACCCCCAACCTCACTACACAAATGCATGTCATCTTAAGTCATAATTCTATATTTCAGACTGTGGTGTAATAACAATTAACCTTTTACATAATAGGAAATGTTTAATAAACAAGAGAACAGCCTTCAAAACTACCTTTTAAGCTGGCAGACCACATCTCTCCCAGACACAAGAGGAAAATGAGAAAGTGGTTTCCTGGGGTCATGTTTTTCTAAGCCACAGTCTCCCACTTTACTCAAAGTATATTACATCAGACTCAGTATATATATTCTTCCAAGGTCTATTTATTTGAGACCAAAACCTATTGGTGTTCTAATCATTAAAAACATGTAATGTGCCAATCACAGCTTGCTGCTATACTATATTACTTATATTGAAAATCTCCACAAAATATGCCAAAGTTACCCACAGAATATGTTTATTTTGCTTGTATTTTATATTCCCCCACTTTTTAGTCTTCAAATCCTTTCTATAAAAAGTGATTTTATCTTCTACAGTGACAGACATCAGGATAATTCTTTTTAAAGTAAGTACTTCCAGAATCAGTTCCCATGAGCTACAGTTCTTCCCACAAATGACAGATGACAGATTCTTTGTTGACATTTTTCACCAAAAAGTAAGTTTTCAATCAGCAGTTATTTTTTCCAAAAACAAATTCTGTAAGATTTTGCCACTTACCATAACTTATATTATTTATTCCAGCAAATATTTACTGTACATATAATTTATGTCCTCGTGGGGAAAAACAAACATAGACTTTTAAACAGGGGACGGGGACACACTGGATTCAAAGTCTGATTGTACCACTACTGGTTGTGTGGCCTACAGACAAAACTAAACATGCACAATCATCAGTTTCTTCATCTTCAAAATAAGATTATTAATACCTCTCTCATAGGATTCTTAGAAGAAATAACAGAAATAATACATATAAGTCTCTGGTCATAGGACCTGACATCTAGTACACACTCAGTAAATATTAGTTCCCATGGTAGCTAGCTACCAGATTCCTTCTTTCAACAACACACAAGAGTATATTATCCACCGTTTTTTCCCTTAGGCAGTCCTGTGTGACTAGTTCTGACCATGGAAGTGGAAGTGTTAGCTATAAGAGTGGAAGTTTTAGCTAAGACATACAAGAGTAAGAATAAGAGCTCAAATAAGTCTCTTCTGCCACTACATACAAGGAAACCGTGTGTTCCAGAAAAGGCAACTCTGAGATGGAAGAGTCTCCATCACTCTGGATCCCTGAGTGGTCATGTATAGCAAATCCACTTTCCATCCAACCCATAATAGACATGTGGCCATGAGAAAGAAATATATTTTTATTTATTGTGATAAGCCATGTAAGTCTGGAGATTGTTCCTAATCATATCATAACCTATCCTGACGAGTACAAAAATTGGTACCAGAAGTAGGGAACTACTGTGATAAAAATCATATTCTACAGCATATAAGACAAACTCCCCCACCAAGAACAACTAGAGAAACTGGATGACATAAAAATACAAAAGACACCAAAAAGCTAATAAACCAAGATTTGCAAAGATAAGATCACAGAGAGATGGGAAATGTATTTTGTTGAGCCCAACATTCTGCACTGCATTTCCCTCAAGGACTTTGTAAGCAGTTTAGGCCGAGAGGCTGTCATTATTAGCTGGAGCAGGGGCAGAAAGCTGAATACTAAGGAGAAAAAGAACGAGAGAAATGTTCTGTATCTTGATTGTGGTGGTGGTTATGCAACTGCATACATGGGTCTCAACTCATCAAACTGCACATCTTAGAAGGGTGTATTTTACTGTATATAAACTATTCCTCAATAAACATATCTTTTACAAAAGAGTTCTATTGGTTTCTCTAATTTATTAGAGAAATGAAAATTAAATGAGATTAATTTTTTTCACCTCTTAAATTGGTAAGAATTTAAATACTGATAATTTACAAGAGCTTTGCTTTCACAACTGTAAGATTATGGGCAAAGATGAAATCTCACAGACAGTATGAATATCAATCAGTATAAACTCTATAAGGCAATTTGGCAAAATGTATCAAAATTTGAAATATACATTTCTTTGAACTTGGGATCTTTGTTTTCAGAGGAAAACTGAATGTGTTATTTTGTTTATATAACACTGCATACAGATCAAAGCTGGTGGAACAAGTTATTGGTTAAAGTTATTAAAGAAACTCATACATTGTCTACAAATTCATGCTTCACAGTAAGCTACAGGTATTACCCCTGGAGTTCACAGCACAAAGTAATTTTTCGATGACATTTTAATGAGAATTTAGTAAGGTTTTAAATCCTATACTTTCCTCGACAGATAATACAGCATTTATATTTTTAATACAACTGCCACCTAGCTAAAGCTTGTAAAAGGGGGTTTCCCATCACAGGTCATATTGAAAGTATAAACAATTTAAATATAAAATTGCATATCACCTCTAATATATGTTGATGACTGGGTTTTATGCAGATGACACACTGTGTATTGGCCAGCCAACAAACACTGACATTTAATCTCCAGATTTTGAGCATTTGTAATTAGAGCAAAAAACAAAACAAAACAAAATAAATTACCTGCAGATAAAATTATCATTAGGCTTTTTAGAGAAAAGTATAAATTAGAAAAATCCCCCTAAGTCACAGATGAAGGTAGCTAAAGTTGTAGAGGAATCTTTGTCCAGAAGTCATATTCCATACTTCCTTATTACCTCATCAAAAAATTAAGATTAAATATATTGCTCTTTAATAAAAACCTAATTTGCTTAGATTCTAACATGAACTAATAATGTTTTCCCAGATTGGTTTTCCTACTCAATTCTATCTAGGCTTCAAGTCCATTCTATTAGTTTTTAACATGTATAAATGTTAACTATTTACCATGCTGTCATGATAGGGCCATAGTAGAAATGGAGGATTCAGAGGTAAACAAGAGTCAGACATTGGGCTGCCTGCATTGCAGGCCACGCTGAGGAATGGGAATATTCTATCGATAATATTAAGCAGGGCAGTTAGAATTATATAGTTGTCCCTTGAACAACATGAGTTTCAACTATGCTGTTCCATTTACACTTGGATTTTCTTCCTGAGACAACAGGACCAACCCCTCCTTCTCCTCCTCCTCTGCCTAATCAACATGCAAAAAACAGGCTGAAGACCTTTATGATAATTCAGTTCCACTTAAGGAATAGTAAATATATTTTCTCTTCCTTACGATTTTCTTAATTACAGTTTTTCTCTAGCTTCCTTTATTGTAAGAATACAGTGCGTAATGCATGTAACATCCAAAATATGTGTTAATCAATGATTTATGTTATTGATAAGGCTACCAACAACAGTAGCCTATTAGCAGTTAAGTTTTGAGAGAGTCAAAAGTTACATGTAAATTTTAAATGATATGAGGGGATCGGCACCCCAACCCCCACGTTGCTCAAGAATCAACTGTATTTCCATATTTGAAGAAATCAAATCTCTGCTGGTATGAAGCATGGATCCAAGGAGGTTATGTCAAAGGCAGGAAGATGAGTTAGGAGTTTTTAGTAAAGGGCGCATACAAAGCATGAAGAGAACGTACTGCAGAGTCCTGAAAAGGTGAGTGAGAAGGAGAATGGAGGGAGGGCAGGACAGGGTGGCAGTGGAGACGGCTAAAGGAAGGTAGCCAGAGCAAGCAGGAGCCTAGGACTCGGGAGCTGTGACACCATCCAGCCGTCACTGTGACCTGGGCAATGCCAGCTGATCCTACTCCCTTTTTGCTCAGCCTGAAGACCGCAGTGGAAGAGTAAAGTTCCTGGACCTGCCCTGGAAAAAGAATACTAGGTAGAGGTGAGCTCACGGAAGTTACTTAATTAAAATGTTTAAGATAAAAAGCCACACTGAACCAACCTAGAGCAGCTGCAGTCTAAATTTTCTAATTTCAGAAAGTATGTGGGAAGAAATGATGAGTAATAGTTCTACTAAGGCCTAAATTGCTTCCTAAATAGCCCTGATTTGGCAACATATGAATTGTCCAAAGAAGCCAGTAAATTAACTTCCAGATTTCACATGACCTATTACAAAAATATACTGAAGTAACTGAGGTTGTTGTATCTGTATACAGAATTACAGTAACCTAGATGCCTACTACGCAATTGTCTCTTAGGAGAGTATAAAATAGCATTATGGTGAAGAAGAATTAATTTTGAGGGTGATTCTGCAATTTCTAGCCTATATAAATCACATGAATTCTCTGCACTTGGACTGGCACATAATGTTAACCATCATGGGAAAAAAGGAGATAGAATGAATGGAAGTAGGACACACAACATCAATGAAGGGTTACTTTTGGTGATGTATTCCATAATGAACTATTTCAGGAAGAACCACAGACAGCATCAGCTCAGGCTCCCAAAAGCTTTAATGTTTTTGAATTTTTCACTATATATGGTTCCACATTTTGGATTTCACTCAGGCTGCAAACGAACACCTAATCTTTCTCAACACACTCCCAAATGTAATTACATGGTTACTTTAGCCACAATATTCATATTGATCATAACAGAAACATATCTTGCACCTATACAGTGTACCTCCACCTATACTACTGAATAGTTCACAGGAAAGTATATCTGATTATATATATAGTAGGCCTTATGCTAGCTTACAACTCAACGGACACAGGGGCTTCCTAGGTAGGTATCTCAGTTTAATCCCATGAAGCCTCAAATATCTATCAGTTTTACAAACTGGTCTCCAGACTTCTTAACTTACATCTAATCTTTGGGCAAACACTTTAACTAAACAGATATATCAAAAAGGACATGAGATGTTAATATCCACGTGTCCATTAGTACACTGACTACTTCACAACCACCAACAATTCCTTCATCTGGGAGCTTGAAGTCTCCTGCCCACAGCTAGTATATCATTCAGAATGTTTTAACAGGGCCTTGAAAAACAAGTGAAATTAAACTTCAATCCTCATAAAAATAATAGTTCTTCAAAACTGCATTCTTTGGATTAAAACGTCCCAAAGTTACTCTTTATATTAAAAGCTAGATCTTAAATAAAAGTGAGCATACTATTTCCATAGCAGCCAGTCTCATAATTATGGTATAAGTAAAGTTCCATCTGTGTGGAAAAAAGTTCAAAGCACAAAGTTTTATCTGTGCCAACCTCACATCTATATGTCAGCTAATACAACCACAGGAGATAAGCAATTCATGGAGAATCTGCCCACAATCTTCATATCAACAAGCTCTGGAACATCTGCCCCCTCCGGAAATGCATTTCTGGAGGTATATTTATATCCAGAAGGTATATTTCTGGAGGAGGCAGATGTTCCTGAGCCTGTTGACCCACACCATCCCACTGGGCAACAACTCTGCAATTTCTCCTAAAGTCATGGTTATTCAACTTAATATAACATGTACTTTTACATTTGTATTTTCTTCAAATAAATTGCCTACATTCACACCAGGGATGATATCCCCCAACACTGAGCATATAAGTCTTCTAGACCAATAAGATTATTATGGAGAAAGAAGCTATTCAACACCTGTTTTTCTCATGAGTCACATGAGGCAACAACCTGAGGTCAAAGAAATGGAGAATGATCGAACTCAAAGGCATCTAAGGAATTAAAATTCTACATACCAAAATCCTTCCATTACAGAAGTACAGCAGGTAAGAAGTTATAATGGACACCTGTAGCCCAAGGCCCACATTTTAATCCGAGGGCTATTTATAACTTTTATAACAGGTCTAGATTTATAGATCTTGTGCTCTCATAACTCAAAAGATCAAAAGTCCATTCTTGAAACACCAACTGTGTGGAAGTACTCCCTTTGAACCATCCAGCCTTCACTTTTTGTGAACCATGTACAATGCCAAGTCATTTTTGAGATCAAAAAACTCGGTATCTTCTCTAAAGAAACAACCAAGGTTTAAGAAATTGTCTTAGGGGAAAAATGTTTATGAATACATTGAATATTGCCCAAGTGAAGGTGTTACAAGAAGATGCACACAAAATTTTATGTTGAAAGTCAGCCCACAGACCTGATGATACCTCAGCATATTGTTGTAGGCAGTTAACATTCATCATGTGGAATGCAGTCTGCTATAAGACTTGGTTACCAGCTGCCTCACTGTGTACCCTGAGTCCAATGTCCCATCATACTTAACTCTGTGTCTAATGCTTGGGCTTTCCCAATATTTTTTAAGCCAAGTCACTACAAAATCTTAACAGGAGGAAAAAATAAAATGATCGTTTTTTGAATTTTAAAGCTTTAAGTGAAACAATGCATACATAAAGAAAGGAAACAAGATTTAAGTATTAAACTGCTTTGGGCTGCATCAGGCCAATTGTTTCTGATACTCTCTGCTTTGTCTTTATCTTCCTCGAAAATGCCTTCCTGCTGTGAAGTTGGCATCTAAAGTCTAAAGATGAAAAGAAAAATGGTACTTTTTCTGTACAACACATGTAATAAAATACCACAAAGCTTTTTTTACTAAACACATCTCTAGAGCCTACTTTCTCATTCGTAGTACTTACAATTAGGCTGAAGAAAGCTGGAATACAGCCAGAGGCAGGAGGCAATGGGGGCTGTCACCCACTGCCATGCTTGCCAGTGGATATTAAAAATAAACAGGATTATTGTAGATAGCCAAGTGTAAAGTCAAAACATTGACTTGAGGCTTTGCAACTTACGTGGGAAGAAATAGACAAATCCTGGGTAGACTGTAGATATTGCTGTGGTTTGAATGTTTGTGTACCCTCCAAAATTCATGTTGAAACTTAACCTACAATGCAACAGTATTAAGTGGGACCTTTGGGGAAGTAATTAAGTTTATGGGGGTCCCACCCTTGTGAATGGAATTAGTACCCCTTATAAAAGAGGCTTCAGAATGCTGCCTGGCCCTTGTGCCTTTCTGCTTTCCACCTTCCACCTTGTGAGGACGCAGCGTTTGCCTCTTCTGTCATGTGAGGATGCAACAGCAGGTGTTATCTTGGAAGTGAAGGGTGGCTCTCACCAGAACCGAATCTGCTGGCACCTTGATCTTGGACTTCCCAGCCTCCAGAACTATAAGGAATAGATTTCTGTTCCTATAGCATACCCAGTCTCTGATACTTTGTTATATCACCCTAAACAGACTAAGATAGGCCGAAAACCTTTATTTGATAATTTTTTTTGGTACAAAGGTCTTGTTTATAGTTTTATCTGTGGTTCTGTGTGAATATTGATAAATACTAATGTTTTTATTTTATTAATGAAACCTAATTCAGATCTGTTGAGTTGGTGATTGTGTGATTTATTTGGGCAACCTATCTTTACAACAGATAAAATTGTTTCTTTCTGTTTAATATTTTCAAGACTTTTTAAATGTATTATATTTTAGAGACAGGGTCTTACTCTGTCACCTAGGTTGTAGTGCAGTGGTGCCATCATAGCTAAGACTAGCTATTTGGGAGGCTGAGGTGGGCAGATTGGCACATGACCCCATATCCATCTAATTAAATTTTTTTTTTTTTTTTTGGTGGAGATGGGCTATCACTGTTTGGCCCAGGCTGATCTCAAACTCCTGATCTCAAGCAATTCCACTGTCTCAGCCTCCCAAAGCGCTGGGATTACAGGCATAAGCCACCATGCCCGGCCTCATATTTACAAAAATTTAAAAGTTATTTCTAAAAAAGAACTACTGAGGACCTGAATGAGACAGTAGCAATAACATTGGAGAGATGAGGATAAATATTTAGAGATATTTAGAAATTTAAAATCAACAATATTTGTAATAGTAGCTATTGGATCATGGCGGAGAGTTTAAAAAAAAAAAAAAGCAGGAACCACTACTGATGCCTATGTGTACATCATGTTGCCACCAACCAAATTTGGAGATGTAGAAGACACAGGCAGAAGACAGAAGCAGAAGACAGAAATTTGAAATATCTGTTGGGTGCTATTTTGATAGTAACAATAATAAAAGCAGTTATCATTGTTACCACTGCCAGTTACCTACCATGAGCTAAGTCCTTATTAAGTGTTTTATATGCAGTATTTTATATAAGCCTCATATTTGTCAGCATTTCCATTGTGCATATAGGGAAGGTCAAGTACTGAAAAGTTTGGTAATTTGCCCCAGGTCACATTGCTAGTGAGTGAGTGACCGAGCCAACATTTATACCCAGGCAGCCTGGATCTAAATTTCATGTTTCACATACAACTTGGCCCAAAACAATCGTTTTATACAACAAAAAGAGAAAAGGACAGAACATGATACAGTGATGCCAAAATAAAGAGGTCTGGGGAAACTAAAAACACCATCAGAATAAACTTGTCTAAGAACTATTTTATCTAAACTAGGACTGGTTCCAACTTGATTGAGATTCATAGGAATTTTTGTCAAGCCTGAATCTCTGTAGTATTCCTTGTCAGGTTGCCTAACCTTGGGCAGGTTGCTCAATCCCAGCCCCTGTTTATTCACATCTGAGATAAGGACACTGTGCTTCATAATCACTAAACTCCCTTTCATTTCTAAACTTCTGATGTTCACAAGAAAGAAATTTGCTGAAAATCCTTATGTGAGCAATAATTTGCGAGTTCAGAGAAGGAGCCTCATAGTGCAGTACAGATTTATAATGAGCAAGAAGGCAAAAGGGTTATTGCCCTAAAGGTGGGATGTTCTTATACCAATATTTAGGTTGAAGGAAACATAAAACACAACTTTTCCTCTTTATCATCTGATGTAAGACAATTACATAAGTCAAAATCTTTAAAATCTCAAGGAATGAATCAAACATTTTAGAAGGAAGCTTATTCTACTAAACCTGAACATTTCTCAAACAAACCAGGCAACCATCCAGGACCTTGAGAGACCTTCACAAGGAAATTAACATGTTTTTCTTTAGGGCCAACTCAAGTTTATATACTTATAAACCTGTTCTTTGGGCCACAACACTTGCTGATGATAATATAATTGTTTCATGTATTCATCCTCTTAGCTCTAAGTGTCTCAAATCATTTATTTTACCAAAAAAAACCTATTCCTTCACTCAACAACATATTTTCATACCTGTGAGTAACATCTTACAAAGAAGGGAAAACCACCTTCTTCACATTTACCCTGTGCCTATGACTATTCATATTACAACTAATGATTGATAAAAATGACTTGAGCTTTGGCTATAAAATTACTCCATGTGATTCTTTAAATCTTAGCTAATTTTAAAGTCCATGTCAAATGATCTGTATAGGCCAACATGGTAATTTAATAATGAATTCTTCTAGGGAGGTTTGTTGTTTTCCTGAGATCAGAGAGTCAGCAGGAAACCCATGTGTGTGTTTTTAACAGTGCTTAGTAATATCTGTGTCAGTGTCTCAACGTACCAGAACATGAGCAACCGGGACAATCCTTTGTCAGATGCTTCTGAGGACCTCCAGGATATAGAGAAACTCATTGTAGTGTTACCGTCATATTAATTGCCAAGAGAGCAGTAAAAATGTTGAAAAGCTTTATTTGAAAGAATCATTTCAAAAAGCCACTTGTTCCAGATTAAACACAAGGATATTTTTAATAAACACTTAGCTGCTCATTAATAATAAAAATAAAGGATGCTGTTTGTTCTTATTGTTTATGATATTCTTTCATGATTTCTCTGTGGCACTGTAATGGTGGTGGCTTTCAAACAGATGAATATGAGAAGCAAATTCTCTGAAATAAATTTCAGTTTTGTATCTCTTTGTAACAGGCATTTTAGTCTTCAACTCGTATCTTTTTGTAAGCTCAAAGAAATACATGTGTATTATATTCATGTAGGAAACTACATTGCAATAATATCTGAGTCCCTCTTGATGTTTAATAAATGTCATTACAAAAAGCACAGGTTTTATAGGGGAAAAAAGCATCTTTTTTGCTGTATGGGCTGAGTCCTTAAGGGTCATTAAAATACATAGAAAGTTCTGTCATTTTCTTCCAATGTAAGGTTTCACTATGATTGGCATGACAATGGCTTAGCATATAAAATGAGAGGTCTCATGGAATGTCAGGACTAGATAAGGTTCAAAGGTCACTCACCCAAAATTTTCAAATTGCCCCTGGTTGAGCACCACTGGCCTATGTGGATAATTTTGGTATCTTGACACAGGACACCCTATTCAAGATATTGAGGAGGGAGAACACAACTCTTCTATCTCTCCATGAAAGGTATAAAGAAAGAAAAGAAAAAGACATATTATTTCTTAATCTTGAGAAAACTTACCACATAGAATTAAGTAGGAATAATCACCCTTAAAGCTTCCTTCAAACTTCCTGAATAATAAACATGACAAACTGTTTTACGATGAAGTTGAATAAGCAGTGACAATACTGGAATGTCTCACATTCTTACACTGAAATACATTTTGAAATACTAATGATGAAAGCACCATTATCACCACACTGTTACAGTTCATTTTAGCATTTAAGTTCCTCAGATACATGGAGTCTGGTATTATCCATATATCTATAAGGCAAAATTAATAAATATTTAAGAAAGAAGATGAGAATACAAAACTAATGTACTGAGAATTCTAGTTAAGATCTCTTATGATTTCAAGATACAAAGACCCATGAAGCCTAGCTTAAGTAAAAAGGAGAATACAGGAAAAAGATGAAGGGATATATCACAGACCCCAAAGGCAAAAAGTGGGGTACAACTTCATAGTGTACTCGAATTATAATAAAGTAGAAAGTTATGAGAAATTCAGACACAAACCCCCTTTCCTCTGGAACTACATGAACTCTCTTCCCTACTTCTATTTGTATACCTATTTCATTCCCCTCTATATAAGTGAACTGACTAGTTGTGTAGATATGGGGTCAGAAATAGTTACTCAGGTACTAAAACATGTCCTCCCTACTTCAGTGCCTCCAATCAATTATCAGAATTCTGTGTCACAATATGCAAATTTTCAGAGAGAAAGTCTAATATGGCCAGTTTAAGCCAACTGTCCATTGATGGTTCAAATACTTATAGCCAGCCATATAGTATGGTCATATTGTATAGAAATGGACACAAATGGACATCACTCTCAATACACGGGAAAGTTCTCAGAGAAAAAACAGCATAAGCTAAAAAAAAGATAGAAGACAAAACAGCAAACTGCTTAGGGTGCTAACTCTAGCACAACATGAATTTCAAGGCTGTCCCTGCCAGTTACTATGTGACCTTGGACAAGTCAGTTAGTCCTCTCTGTGTCACAATTTCCACATTGGTAAAATAAAAATAATCAGAGTACTTATTTCTTAGGGCTGTTTTTTGCATAAATCATATATAATACTGAGCACAGTAAAAATGGTAAATGTTCAATGAATGTTGTCTATTACTAAAACCATTATATCAAGTGTAGTAGGTAAAATAAGACCCTCCTTCCCCAAATATGACAATGTCTTAACACCCAGAATCTGTAAATGTTAGGTTACATGGCAAAGGGCAATTAAGGTTGGAGATGGAATTAAGATTACTAGTGAGTTTACATTAAATAATCCTGGATTATGTGGGTGAGTCCTTAAGAGTAGAACAGGAACTCAGAAGAGAGGGACAGAGATATGACCCTGGAAGTAAGGTCACAGAAATGCTACACTGCTGGCTTTGAAGACGGAAAAACAGGAGCTATGAGCCAAGGAATATGAGCAACCTCTAAGAAGTATCAACAGCAAAGAAATAGACCCTACCCAGAGCCTACAGAAAGGAATGTAGCCCGGTGGATGGCTTGATTTGAGCTCACTGAGTCCTAGGGCAGACTTTTGACCTACAGAATTGTAACATAATAAATTTTTGTTATTTAAGCTGATAAATTTGTGGTAACTTGTTATGACAGCTATGAAAACTAATAAACTGAGATTTTTAAATCTTACTCAAATGTTATTCAATGATCATCACAATTATAAAATTTCAAGTAAAAATAATTCATAACAATAATAATTCCTGACGTGTTTAAAAAAAAAAAAAGTCAGGCACAGTGGCTCACACCTGTAATCCCAGTGCTTTGGAAGGGTAAGGTGGGAGGATTGCCCGAGGCCAAGAGTTCAAGACCAGCCTGGGTGTATTAGTTCGTTTTCATGCTGCTTATAAAGACATACCCGAGGCTGGGAAGAAAAAGAGGTTTAATGGACTTATAGTTCCATATGGGTGGGGAGGCCTCATAATCATGGCAGAAGACAAGGAGAAGCAAGTCACATCTTACATGAATGGCAGCAGGCAAAGAAAGAGAGAACTTTTTCAGGGGAACTCCTTTTTTAAAAACCATCAGATCTTGTGTGACTTATTCACTTGTCATGAGACCAGCACAGGAAAGACCTGCCCCATGATTCAATTACCTCCCACCAGGTCCCTCCCACAACATATGGGAATTCAAGATGAGATTTGGGTGGGGACACAGTCAAGCCATATCACTGGGCAATGTAGAAAGAACTCATTTCTACAAAAAGAAAATGAAAATACATATTTTAACAGGTGTGATGTCACACAACTATAGATCCAGCTACTCAAGAGGCTGAGGCAGAAAAATCATTTGAGCCCAGGCATTCATGGCTTCAATGAGCTGTGACTGTCTGTGCATTCCAGCCTGGTGACAGAGTGAGACCCTGTCTCTAAAAAAAAAAAATAAAAATAAAAATAAAATTGTAATCTTACCAAGGCAAGCTCTCACAAAACTAGCCATAAGGTTGGTTTCTCTTCAGTGCTTACCCCTCCAATTTCCACTGGTTGCTTCCCTTCCTTTTCAGTACCTCACTCAGCACACGCTATCTTCCCACTGCACCCTGGCTTTTTCCCCTTCTTAACCCTACTAGATGAGAAGGGACACCTGTCCTTGGGACTATTTCAATTTCCTAGTCCAACACACTCCCTCTATACCTAATTCCTTCAGAACCACGTTTATATCTAATATATAGTTAACCAACCAATCCATACACCTATATTCCTGAATATTTTTCATTTAACAGCATTTTCCAGAGGAAACAGTCTTACAAGAAAGCAATAATGGTCAATGCACAAACACAAGGAGTGCCATCACCATCAATATGAAGAGTATTCCCCAGGACTGTGCGGTGTGCACACAGCTAGATGTGGTTTCCCTGCAAATGAGGCATAGCGGGAGTCTGTCCATGCCAACAGGGAAACAATTTGAGTTGCCAGCAGTCATTTTGGCCTTCACCAAATGAAATGGCCATGGCAGCCACTCTGTCTGCATACAGGGCTGGATTGAAGAGTTAGTCAATGGTGAGTTGTGCCTAAAGAGCTGACTGACACAGAACCACTGAGAGAGTGTACATCCTCTCCTGGCAGGTCTTCTGAGGCCTTGAGATAATCATAGGTAAGAGAAAGCTTCTTCCTGAAGCCACAGATGTTCCATTATTATCTTGAATAGCAACCAAAACACTTCTTGAAAATACTAAACTACTAACACAGCCTCAAAAAAAGAAAAGGGAAAGAATCAACCTGCATGAGGACAAAAGCAAAGATTATCTATTTTTCCCAGACTAAAAAATAAAGCCTAGAAAGGAAATTTTCAAAAAATGAATAAATAAACCAATTTCTCAGAAGAATTAGCTCTTTTAGTGCCAACAAATTGCACTTAGCTCATTCTATAAATAAATTTGTGTAAGACAATAGACTTTTTACATATACAAAGAATCTCATTATTTCTTTTCAAAAGACATTTAGAAAGCACAATATTCAAAGAATAATAGGAAGAAAAAAAGAGTAACATAAATTTCAACACAGATGAAAATAAAACTGTTAGTTCTGATCTCTTTCAAGATACTAGCCAAAATATTACCATCATCTGAGAAGCCAATTTTATAGGATCAACAGATCCTTTCAGTTTATTAAAACTAGGAAAAATATATTAGCTTTAGAACCCAATAAGAGAGCCACATAGCATATCTGTGGTATTCAACAAAGAGTACTTACACACCAACATTGAGATATCAGGTAAGTATCCAAGATCCAAAGGAAACAGTGAGATCCTCCAAGGCAAGAGTAACAAAGAAATAACAGTAACATTAGTGATGAAAATAAAAATTAATACAAAGTAAAAAACATGAGTGCCTTAGCTTGATTCAGAAACAGTAGGAGCAGGGTGGAACTACAAAAGATTTAAGGGGCTCATAATCTGCAGTGAGGCAGTAGCAGGTGATAGTTTGGCTTCTCAGAGTAACCAGGGCAAAGAGTGACATCTGAGATGGAGAATAAAGTCAGGCTCATAGCCAAAATCCAGGACATGAGTGAGGGCTTCTCACCTCCTGAGGGGAGCCTCGAATCAACTCTTGCTTAAGAAATTAATTTAAATAAAAACAAAAGGCCTATATAGGACCAACACAGCCTTGTTAGCAAGAATAAATTAAGCCACTCAGTAAATCTGCAATATCTTTAATATCAGCTAGGGCAGGGATACAAAATGTCATAGAAAAGCTTGGTTTCCAAGCTGGTGGCTTGATGATGCCAGTGAGGGAAAAGGCAAGACTCTTAGACAGAGAGAGTAGAGAGGAAAGAAGGAGGTAGAGAGAGCAAAAAAAAGAAAAAGAAAATAATAACACAAAATCTGCCTTAAGATGAGACTGCCTAAGCTCAGGAAGATGCACTATTTTAGCTAGTGCTAAAAAGCTGACAAAATCAGCAACTTAAATGTAAATTTGCCCCAGATGAAATCGATGTCTAAAATTAAAGTATCTTAAAGACTTTGAAATAGAATAAACTAAGAAATAATACATTAAATCAGAAGAAATAGTCATTAATATAAAATATTACAATGCAGAAATAAATCTAGCCAATAAACAAACAGATAATTAGTAAAAGAAAGACAGCGGAAAAAAATAACTGCACCCCAGAAATAAAACAGATATGCTTTGAAACACTACACGAGACTCTTACAAATACTGAATATGTAAAAGGTCACAAAGGAAATCTCAATGGGTTTTAAAAGGAAAATGATGCGTGGTGTTATCATCTACAACCTTCTGATCTTTGACAAACCTGATGCGAACAAGCAATGAGGAAAGGATTCCCTATTTAATAAATGGTGTTGGGAAAACTGGCTAGCCATATGCAGAAAACAAACTGGATCCCTTCCTTACACCTTATAAAAAAAATTAACTCAAGATGGATTAAAGACTTAAACGTAAAAGAGAAAACCATAAAAATCCTAGAAGAAAACATAGGCAATACCATTCAGGACATAGGCATGGACAAAGATTTCATGTCTAAAACACCAAAAGCAATGGCAACAAAAGCCAAAATTGACAAATGGGATCTAACTAAAATAAAGAGCTTCCACATAGCAAAAGCAACTGTCAGAGTGAACAGACAACCTACAGAATGGGAGAAAATTTTTGCTATCTATCCATGTGACAAAGGACTAATATTGAGAATCTACAAAGAACTTAAACACATTTGCAAGAAAAAAACAAACAGCCCCATCAAAAAGTGGGCAAAGGATATGAACAAACACTTCTCAAAAGAAGACATTTATGGAGCCAATAAACATATGATAAAAAGGTCATCATCACTGGTCATTAGAGAAATGCAGATCAAAACCACAGTGAGATACAATCTCATGCCAGTTAGAATGGTGATCATTAAAAAGTCAGGAAACAACAGATGCTGGAGAGGATGTGGAGAAACAGGAACACTTTTACACTATTGGTTGAAGTGTAAATTAGTTCAACCATTGTGGAAGACAGTATGGAGATTCCTCAAGGATCTACAACTAGAAATAGCATTTGACCCAGCAACCACATTACCGGATATACACCCAAAGGATTATAAATCATTCTACAATAAAGACACATGCACACGTATGTTTATTGAGGCACTGTTCACAATAACAAAGACTTGGAACCAACCCAAATGTCCATCAGTGATAGGCTGGATAAAGAAAGTGTGGCACATATACACCATGGAATACTATGCAGCCATAAAAAGGGATGAGTTCAGGTCCTATGCAGGGATGTGGGTGAAGCTGGAAACCATCATATTCAGCAAACTATCACAAGAACAGAAAACCAAATACCACATGTTCTCACTCATAAATGGGAGTTGAACAATGAGAACACATGGACATGGGGAGAGGAACATCACACCCTGGGGCCTGTCGGGGGTTGGAAGGCAGGGGGAGGGATAGCATTAAGAGAAATACCTAATGAAGGTAATGGGTTGATGGGTGCAGCAAACCACCATGGCACGTGTATACCTATGTAACAAAACTGCACGTTCTGCACATGTACCCCAGAACTTAAAGTATAATTTTATACTTTTATAATTTAAAAAAAAGAAATGCTGAAAAAATAAAAAATAAATAAAATGAAAATGAGTATATCAACCACATTATCTTAATAAAATACAATTAAATTAAAAATCAGCAATAAGAAAATTTAAAGACAGCTGAAAATTTTTAAACTCAATCACAATGTACTATAGAAAATAATAAAATTCTGCATGTCAATACTTGTGAGTTACAGTTCCTAGAAATATTTGTTTCTGCTTAAAGTGTAGAATATTTCAAAAGACCATCGCTTCTACTCAACAATAAAAACAAACTGGATAAGCTACAAAAATCAGAGTTGTTTTAAACTTTTCAGTTTGCTGAAGATTCACCCACAATAAAAATAATCTAAACAAAATAAATTCCAGAAAGATGGCCCTGGCTAGAAGAGAAGAGACCTATAGCTGTTATCATCCAAAGGGTCAGCAGAAAGAAGAGGAATTTCCCTTAGTTGGGGACCAAGAGAAACCAGATGAGCTTTTAACAGATTTTTAACAGTCACTTACGTGCTAGTGTGTCCGGAATTGATGGGTTCTTGGTTTCACTGACTTCAAGAATGAAGCCGCAGACCCTCGCAGTGAGTGTTACAGTTCTAAAGGCGGCGTGTCTGAAGTTTGTTCCTTCTGATATTCGGATGTGTTCCGAGTTTCTTCCTTCTGGTGGGTTGGTGGTCTCGCTGGCTTCAGGAGTGAAGCTGCAGACCTTCCAGGTGAGTGTTACAGCTCATAAAAGCAGCATGGACCCAAATAGTGAGCAGTAGCAAGATTTATTGCAAAGAGCGAAAGAATAAAGCTTCCAGTGTGGAAGGGAATCCTAGCGGGTTGCCACTGCTGGCTCGGGCAGCCTGCTTTTATTCTCTTATCTGGCCCCACCCATGTCCTGTTGATTGGTAGAGCCGAGTGGTCTGTTCTGACAGGGCGCTGATTGGTGCGTTTACCAACCCTTAGCTAGACATAAAAGTTCTCCACATCCCCATCAGATCAGTTAGATACAGGGTATGGACACAAAGGTTCTCCAAGGCCTCACCAGAGCAGCTAGATACAGTGTTGATTGGTGCACTCACAGACCCTAAGCTAGACACAGGGTGCTGATTGGTGTATTTACAATCCCTGAGCTACACATAAAGGTTCTCCACATTTCCACCAGACTCAGGAGCCCAGCTGGCTTCACCCAGTGGATCCTGCACCAGGACTGCAGGTGGAGCTGCCTGCCAGTCCCGCGCCGTGCGCTCACACTCCTCAGCCCTTGGGTGGTCAATGGGACTGGGCGCCGTGGAGCAGAGGGTGGCGCTCGTCGGGGAAGCTCGGGCGGCACAGGAGCCCATGGAGGGGGTGGGAGGCTCAGGCATGGCGGGCTGCAGGTCCCGAGCCGTGCCCCGCGGGAAGGAAGGCAGCTAAGGTCGGGTGAGAAATGGAGCACAGTGCTGGTGGGTCGGCACTGCTGGGGGACCCAGTACACCCTCCGCAGCCGCTAGCCTGGGTGCTAAGCCCCTCATTGCCCAGGGCCGGCAGGGCCGGCTGGCTGCTCCGAGTGGGGGGCCCACCAAGCCCACGCCCACCCGGAACTCCACCTCGCCCGCAAGCTCTGCGCGCAGCCCCGATTCCCGCTCGCGCCTCTCCCTCCACACCTCCCTGCAAGCTGAGGGAGCCGGCTCCCGCCTTGGCCAGCCCAGAAAGGGGTTCCCACAGTGCAGCGGTGGGCTGAAGGGCTCCTCAAGTGCCGCCAAAGTGGGAGCCCAGGCAGAGGAGGCGCCGAGAGCGAGCGAGGGCTGTGAGGACTGCCAGCATGCTGCCACCTCTCACTAGTATGATGGATAGGAATAACCAGGAGGTCAATCAAGCCCAGGAATGAGTCTTCACCCACTGACTTTCACTGAGTGCCTGGGGTAGAGATGAAGGATGAAGCCAGACAGGACTGCCGAGAGAGACCCCTCTGAGGCACACTGGGCCTTCTCCCAGTACAAGAAGGTCGCTTCTGTAGGCTGAGGTTGAACAGAAACGCTGCTAGAGCTCTCTCGAGGTACATGGAGCCCTCTCAAAATGCATGGCAACCCACAGAGTGTGTGCAGGGCAGGAGAACTGAAAAAAATCTGCTCAAACAGAAGCAGGTTTTCTCTGAGTATAAGGCAGCAGCTGCTACCAGCTGGGGGTAGAACAAGAAAGTAGAGGGAGATCACCCCGTGGCATCGCAGGCCTTCCACAAGTGAACTTCAGGGGTCCTCTAAAGGCTGGGGGCAAGGAAGTATGGGAGAGAAAGAGAGATTTCCAGAGGCATAGACAGAAGGACTGGAGAGGAGGGATTACTCCCTAACAACCCAAGAAACTGGCAGACAACATAGAGGGCAAAGAAACGCCCACAGCTCAGCAAGCCGGCACCTGGACTGTATAACGAAAAGACATAGAATTCCAGAGTTTTGCAAGTACTCAGATCCCAATCTGAAAGGGAAGTACTGTCCTCACCTTCAAACTATTTAAAGACAGTGGTAAACTGAACTAAATTAAAACTGTAACGAAGCCCAGATCCAGCTGAACTGTAGATAGGATTAGTTCAGCCCCTACACTAGTACCCTGGCAGAAGGATTGCACCTTATTCCAGAAGTAAATATTATTTACTTCTGACTCTCCTAATTTTGCCTACAATCTGGCATAAAATCAAAAGAAATGAGATATACATGGAAGTAAGAAAATGTAAACCCTAGTTTAAAAGATAGAAGTCAATAGATGCAAACTCAAATATAGTGCAGATATTAGAATTATAAGACTGAGGCTTTAAAATCACTGTAATAAATATGTGTACAACATACTGGGGTTTCAGCAGCAATATCAAAATCATCTTTTAAAAGGCAAAAAAAAAGAGTTACTAGGAGCACAATACATTAAAAATGAAGAATCCATCAAATGTACTTATTAGCACATTGGATGCAGTAGAAAAAAGGATAATAGAATTTGAACACAGTCAATAGAATTATCAAAACTGAAATGCAAACAGAAAATTGAGTAAAAAAATTGAACAAAGCATCCAAGATCTCTAGAACAGTATCGGATGATCTTACATATCTGTAATTAGCATTCCAGAAGGAAGAGAAGAAATGAGACAGACGAAAATGCTCAGTTAATTGCCAAGAATGTCCCAAAATGTATTGACGATATCAATGCCTGAATTCAAGAAGCTCTGAAAATTCCAAGCAGAATGAACACAAAGAAAACCACATTTAAGCATATCACACTCGAATTACTGAAAACCATAAAGAAAGAAAAAAAATCTTAAAAGCAGTCAAATGGAAAACAAATCAGATTATGTAGAGATTTTCTTAATGACTAAAAATATATCTGACTTCTCATTAGATACAATGAATGCTAGAAGTTAAGATATGACATTTTTAACATGCTGAAAAGGAAAAAACACTTTCACACTAGAATCTTCTATTTAGTGACTTTATTCTTTAAAAATGAAAGTGAAATAAAGACATTTTCTGGCTGATGAAAGCACAGTTTTCCTTCAGTAAACATTATAAAAAATGCTAAAATAAGTAAATTGTGTTAAAATGATCAGATGTTCCTTAGATCATTTGGGAAGATCAAATGTTTCTTAGAACATTTGGGAAGAAAGTAAAATCATGAATTAGTAATAGCCTTTGATAAGCTAAGAATTTACATTATGACATATAGTGTAATCACTAAGACTAGAATAAAAAAGTATAAAACCTCCCAGATGTTAGAGGGAAAATGAAATAATGAAAAAACACTGACTTCAAAAGAAAGGAAAAAGGAAGATAAAGGACAAGAACAAACTAAACAAAGCAGTAGAGTGGTATATTTAAATTCTAACATATCGGTAATCATTTTACATATAAATCAACTTAATAATCCAAGTAAAACATAAAATGAAAAATTAGATAACAAAGAACAAAACCCTAATACATGTGGTTTGAGATAGTTTTGTCTAAAACAAGAAAAGATGAAAATAAAGGATGAAAATATATATTCCATGCCCAAGCTAACAAGAAGAAGATTGGAAAACCTGTATTATCAGACAAAGTAGACTTTAATAAGCATTACTAGAGATGAAAGGCGACACTACACAGTAACAAGATATTGAAATACTTTCTGCATTCACCCCAACTTGAAACTACTTACTGAATTGCTTTGAAATCCACTTACAGCTTGGAGCTGTCCAAAGGACAGCCTTCCCCATTTCAAAAACTTGAACAAAAGTTCCACAATAACATCAAATATCCACTTAGTGTTCATATTTCTCTAAATACTCAAAATTATTTTTAAAAATTGGCTTATTTTGATAGGAACCAAAGTCCCCAGTTCGGCTGGTATCTCTAAACTGCCTTCAATATATTGCTTCCTTTTTCTCTTTACTTTTCTACTTTCATTTTATTTATTAAGGATACAAGGCTGTTTGTTCTATAGAAATCCCTCATTCTAGATATTGCTGATTGCCATGGTGCTGCGTAACATATTCCTCTGTCCTGAATTTCCTGCTTTGATTTAATTTGAAAGCTTATATGAATCAGGTTAAAATTTTTGGCAAGAATATTTCATACTAAGAACACATGCACACAGGGGAATCAACTCATACTGGGGCTGTCAGAGGGCAGGGGTTGGGGGGAGAGAGAGGACCAGGAAAAATAGCTAATGGGTGCTGGGCTTAATACCCTGGGTGATGGGATGATCTGTGCAGCAAACCACCATGGCACACGTTTACCTATGGAACACACCTGCACATCCTGCACATGTACCCCAGAACTTAAAACAGAAGTTGGAAATAAAATAAAAAAGAATCTTTCATAGATGATTATATGAATTATACCAGGAAAACCACATTATATTACCTAGTTGGTCTCTTTGTGATAGTATCAGGGCTAATGATCTTTGTCAAGGTCCATTATTTCATTAGGAAGTTGTAAAATGGTGATGTTTTAATTACATTTGATATTAGTTTTGTCCAATTGCACAAATAAATTGCCTGTCTATGGGGAACTGATCAGAATACATCAAAGTATTATGTTCCTAAAAGGAATGCTCTATATCCCCCTTCTCAGTTAATTTGAGTGTTTAGTGTGTTACTGGAGGGTCTCCTAAATCCTGAAGATATGGCAAAGAACAAGAGTCTAAGGTTCCTGCTATCATGATCATGGCACTCTAACGAGGAAAAAAGACAATAAATCAGAAAATAAATAAACAAGGTAATTTCTGATTATCTTAAGCAGAGTGAGAAAAATTGACTAGGTGAAGTGAGAGTGACCAGCATAAGAGCGGTCTTTAAGAAAACTGGTCCTGTCTTCTGTACTATCTTCTCTGACAATAAGAGTGGTCTTTAAGAAAACTGGTCCTGTCTTCTGTACTATCTTCTCTGACAATGTACTAATCTCCAAAAGCCTATATGTAAGACTATGGGTACAGAATGGAAAATATGGTCTTGGGACAGAAAGAAGCCATATAAAAATGAAGTGATCAGTTCAGTTATACAATTTAAAAAAAGGAAGGAGTTTCTTAATACCTTATCTCTTAAATTTTTCCTGACATTTATTATCAGAGCATTTTTTAAGAATAGTGATTTTCTAATTCAGCTTTTTGAAACTCCTGAATCCATTCTGATTCTAAAATACTGAAATGTACAGAAGTGATGGTTTGGTCAATTACAATCTTCCCATCTGGGTATTTAGAGCAAAGTACTTTGAAAAATTGAGAATAAGCTTTTAAAAATCAAATTTATTTTTTTTCTTATGGACAAATCTTGTGATAAGAGACTAACTCCCAAAAGAGGAAACGTTGTCTTCCTTATTCTCCCTACTTTCTGTTTGTTTGTTTGTTTGAGACGGAGTCTCACTCTTGCCCAGGCTGGAGTGAAATGGTGCGATCTTGGCTCACTGCAACCTCCACCTCCTAGGTTCAAATGATTCTCCTGCCTCAGCCTCCTAAGTAGCTCGGATTACAGGTGCCCACCGTCACACTCAGCTAATTTTTTTGTATATTTAGTAGATACGGGGTTTCACCATGCTGGCCAGGCTGGTCTCGAACTCCTGACCTCAGATAATCCACTGGCCTCGGCCTCCCAAAGTGCTGGGATTATAGGCGTGAGCCACCACGCCCGGCTCTTCTTCCTACTTTCTCTATCGCAATCAATCCCATTTCCTTCAAGGATCCATTCTTAGAAAATAGGAGGGGAAAAAAAAAAAAAGGCATGGTTGGAAGGTTCTGGGACTTAAGATGCATGTTGTGTCCTCTACTTGAAAAGAAATGGGAAGATGTCTGTCTGTCTTTTCACTTCACGCTCCATGGGTAATTTTGGAGGAAGATACTTCTCTTCTCATGCTCAGAAGATAGAATTCCTCAGTTACTGCCAGATTAAAGATTAAAATTAGGCCGGGCG
This sequence comes from Symphalangus syndactylus, assembly GCF_028878055.3. Taxonomy (NCBI): domain Eukaryota; kingdom Metazoa; phylum Chordata; class Mammalia; order Primates; family Hylobatidae; genus Symphalangus; species Symphalangus syndactylus. The sequence goes on from NC_072426.2 coordinate 32,382,885, forward strand.
CGGTGGCTCACGCCTGTAATCCCAGCACTTTGGGAGGCTGAGGTGGGCGGATCATGAGGTCAGGAGATCAAGACCACAGTGAAACCCCGTCTCTACTAAAAATACAAAAAATTAGCTGGGCATAGTGGCGGGCGCCTGTAGTCCCAGCTACTCAGGAGGCTGAGGCAGGAGAATGGCATGAACCCGGGAGGCGGAGCTTGCAGTGAACCAAGATCGCACCACTGCACTCCAGCCTGGGCGACACAGCGAGACTCCGTCTCAAAAAAAAAAAAAAAAAAGATTAAAATTATCTATTAGAGTTTATATAAGGAAGAGTCTAGGTTAGGGCATAGATTTTAGCATCAAAGTCCTGGTTCAAATTCCTTATGTTCTGCGTAACCTTGTGTGTGACCTCAGACAAGTCATTCAATCCCCTTAATCTGTTTCATCATCTATGAAATGGAGGGGACACTTAAGTCTCATACGTGGGTTTCTTCTGAGAATTAAATGTAAAGCCGGCAGAACAGTGCTGGGCACATCTGGGAGCCATTACTTTTACCACCCCAGGATGACAAGGACCACACCCACTCTCCTGAGGAGAAGTGCTGTTGACTACACAGAACTTCTGGACTACACTTTCCAGAATTCCAAAAGCTATAAGGAAGTACTTCCAACTATGGGAAGTAGTGAAGGGATTTCATCCAGTCTTTTCTATATAAGTCACATAAATCATAACACAGAATTTCCATTTTTAAAAACTCTTTTCATAAAAATCAAAGTAATTTCATCAGAAACACCTAAGATTTATATACAAAATGGTATGTGGAGGGGGTCCAATAAGGACTGGGAATTCTGTTTTCTGTCTTTCTTACCAGAGAACAAAATACTGATTGATTCTCATTTTACTGATACTAAAAGTTTTCCTACAGTATATTGTATTGAGAGACATGCTTAAAACTCATCATCAGCTTGCTTTCCTTCCTCCTTGACATAGTTTAATACAATTTGTTCAAGTCACATGCAGAATTTGAGCCCTCAAATTCACACTTAAATCTCACAGCACCAGAAGGAGCCAGAGATAAACCTGAAGTGTTTTCATGTTATCAAGATTCCACTGAAGAGGAAACAGAGTGCAAAGATGGAAAGAAAATATTCATGTGCTTCAGTAAAAGTTATTCCTGCTGAAGAGGTGAGATGTATTTCCTGCTTCAATGAGTCAGATAAAATTCACCATTCCTAATGGAGATGAACTGGCTTGAAAAATATTTGCTTAAACAAACCATGTCCTTACATGGTCCTTTGCAGCTTTCTTTTAGATGACATTCCTCTTAGATGCAAAGTTCAGCATCCATATTCAGTCCAATTGTCAGACCTTTATAGAAAGAATATATAACTGCCTGTGGTAAGAGAGAAAATTTGGTATATTCCACATTGACCTGCCACCCTTTCAAGGCTATGTCAAAATAAACATATAGAATGCAAAGGCTACACACCTTAGGCAACATGTGTGAGAAAATTGAATTTAATTCTATCAAAGGAATAGAAAAACTTTTTATAAGCATGCAATGCATAAAAGGCATGTAAAGGAGGGGGCTTTGCTATCCTAATTTGTATAAGATGGCTTTGAGACACAGAGATATAACATTGACCACATTTCTGTAACATAAGGGAATGCATGAAATAGAATTAAGTTTTCTCAATCTATAGTCTTCTAATATTCACTCTGTATCATAGAACCTGGAAAGCTCGAGCTCTCATATTCAGGTGCAGCCTAGCATTTTGTAAAGATTAGACCGTGATTAGTACTATCTTTTACAAAATACAATTTTGGAGTATGCATGTAGACATATACACAAAATATCTGTGGTTGTCTCTGAATGGGAAAATATCAAATATACCAAAAAGAGAACTGAATTTTATTTGCACTCAGTATCTAATCAGTTGACTTTAACCCTGAAACCTAATTACACTTTTCTTTATAATTAAGCATGCTCTTCAACAACCAATGGATCAATAGGAATATTAAAAATTTTCTTAAGACAAATGAGAATGGAAAAATATCATATCAAAACCTATAGGACACAGCAAAAGCAGTTCTTAGAGGAACATTCAAAGCAATAAATGCCTACATCACAAAAGAAAAATTTCTAATAACCTAACAATGCACCTCAAGAATCTAGACAAACAAGAACAAACTAAACTCAAAATTGGTAGAAGAAAGGAAATAAAGCCCAGAGCAGAAATAAATGAAATAGAGACTTAAAAAATTCAAAAGAATGAACAAAAGAGTTGTTTGTTTGAAAAAGTAAACAAAATTGACAAACCTTTAGCTAGACTAAGAGAAAAAAGAAAAAATACAGGCCGGGCACAGTGGCTCACACCTGTAATCCCAGCACTTTGGGAGGCCAAGGCGGGTGGATCACGAGGTCAGGAGAGCGAAACCATCCTGGTGAAACCCAGTCTCTACTAAAAATACAAAAAAAAAAAAAAAAATTAGCCAGGCATGGTGGCAGGCACCTGTAGTCCCAGCTACTCGGGAGGCTGAGGCAGGAGAATGGCATGAACTTGGGAGGCAGAGCTTGCAGTGAGCCAAGATTGTGCCACTGCACTCCAGCCCAGGCAACAGAGCGAGACTCCATCACAAAAAAAAAAAAAAAAAGAGAGAGAAAATACAAAATCAGATGTGAAAAATGAAACATTACAACTGATACCACAAAAATACAAGCATCGTAAGAGATTATTATGAACAACTATATGCCAACAAATTTGAGAACACAGAAGAAATAATTTACTGGTCACATACAACCTACCAAGATTAAATTATAAAGAAATATAAAATCTGAACAGGCCAATAACAAGTGAGGAAATTGAAAAGGCAATACAAAGTCTTCCATCAAAGAAAAGCTCTGGACCTGATGGGTTCAGTGCAAAAGTCTACCAAACATTTAAAGAACAAACATCAATTCTCCTCAAACAGTTCCAGAAAATTGAGGAGGAGGGAATACTTCTAAACTCATTTTATGAGGCCAGCATTACCGTGTTTCCAAAACCAGACAAGAACATAGCAAAAAAAAAAAAAAAAACTACAGTTAGTGAACATAGATTTAAAAATTCTCAACAAGATACTAGCAAACCAAATCCAACAGCACACTAAAAAGATCATTCACCACGGTCAAGTGGAATTCATCCCAGAGATGCAAGAATGATTTAGCATATACAAATCAACAAATTGTGTAATAATATATCATATTAACAAAAGGAAGGATAAAAAACATATGATCATTTCAATAGATACAGAAAAAGCACTGGACAAAAGTCAATATACCTTTATGATATAACTTTCAAGAAGTGCTTAAAGATGGTATGTATCTCAACACAATAAAGGCCATTTATGACAACTCCACAGCTAACATCATAGTGAACAAGAAACAAGACAAGGATCCCCTCTTTCACCACTCTGTTGAACAAAGTCCTGGAAGTCTTAGCCAGGGCAATTAGACAACAGAAAGAAATAAACGGTATCCAAATTGGAAAGGAGGAAGTCAAATTGTTCCTGTTTGTAGAAATGGCATGACCTTATATACAGAAAGCCCTAAAGACTTCACCAAAAATACTGTTAAAACTAATAAACAAATTCAGTAAAGTAGCATACAAAGTTAACATGCAAAAATCAGTAGCATTTCTCTATGCTAATAGTGACCTACCTGAAAAAGAAATCAAGAAAACAATTCAATTCACAATAGCTACGAATAAATACAAATAACATACCTAGGAATAAACTTAACCAAGGAGGTAAAAGATCTCTAGGCTGAAAACTATAAAACTTTGATAAAACAATTAAAGAGCATATGAATAAATGAAGAGACATTCCATGTTCATGGATTGAAAGAATTAATCTTGTTAAAATGACCATAGTACCCAAAGCAATCTACAGATTCAATGCAATTTCTATCAACATACCAATGACATTCTTCACAGAAATAGAAAAAACAATCCTAAAATTCATATGATACAACAAATATCTTGGATAGCCAAAGAAATCCTGAACAAAAATAACAAAGCTGGGGACATCACACTGCCTGACTTCAAAATATCCTACAAATCTATAGTAATCAAAGCAGCATAGTACTGGCATAAAAACGGATACATAGAGCAATGGAACAGAATAGAGAGCTGAGAAATAAATTCACACACCTACAGGCAACTGATTTTCAACAAATGTGCCAAGAACACACATTGGGAAAAATACAATGTCTTCCATAAGTGTAGCTGAGAAAATTGGATATCCACATACAGAAGAATGAAACCAGACCCCTATCTACCTCTCATCATACACAAAAATCTACTCAAAATGGGTTAAATATTTAAATCTAAAATTTGAAACTATAAAACTACTAAAAAAAAAACAGAAAACAACATTGGGCTGGGCAAGGATTTAAAATAAGACCTTAAAGACACAGACAACAAAAGCAAAAATAGACAAAAAAAAAAAAAAAAAAAAAAAGCTTTTTACATAAAAGTAAAAAGCTTTTGCACCACAAAGGAAATTATTAACACAGTGAAGAGAAAACCTACAGAATGGAAAAAAAAACATTTACAAGGTATACATCTGACAAGGGGTTAATATCCAGAATATATAAGAACTTAACATCAAAAAAAATAAGTAGCCCAATTTAAAAATGGGTAAAAGATCTTAATAGACAGTTCTCAAAAATAGACCTACAAATAGCCAACTGCCATATGAAAATGTGCTCAGCATCACCAATCATCAGGACAATAAGATGAGATACCACATTACTCAAGTTACAATGGCTGTTAGCCAAAAAACAAAATATAACAAGTGTTGGCAGGGATGTGGAGAAAAGGGAACACACACACTGTCAATTATAAACTATCACAGCCATTACAGAAAGCAGTATGGCTCAAAAAATTAAAAATAGAACTACCATATGATCCAGCAATCCCACTATAGTGTATATACCCAAAGGAAATGAAATCAGTATGTCAAGAAGATATTTGCATTCCCATGCTTATTGCAGCACTATTGCTAAGAACCAAGATACGAATCAACCTAAGTGTACATCAACAGATGACTAAATTTTAAAAATGTGGTAAAGCAAAAGAAACTGTTATCAGAGCAAATGGACAACCAACAGAATGGGAGAAAATTTTTGCAATCTATCCATCTGACAAAAGGTATAATATCCAGAATTTTCAAGGAACTTAAATTTACAAGAAAAAAAAACAAAACCCCATTACAAAGTGAGCAAAAGACATGAATGGACACTTGTCAAAAGAAGACATTTATGTGGCCAACAAACATGAAACAAAGCTCAACATTACTCATCATTAGAGAAATGCAAATCAAAATCACAATGAGATACCATCTTACTCCAGTCAGAATGGTGATTAGTTAAAAGTCAAGAAACAACGGATGCTGGCGAGGCTGCAGAGAAATAGGAATGATTTTACTCTGTTGCTGAGAATGTAAATTAGTTCAATCATTGTGGAAGACAGTGGGAATTTTTCAAGGATCTAGAACCAGAAATACCATTTGATCCAGCAATCCAATTACTGGGTATATACCCAAAGGAATATAAATCATTCTGTTATAAAGATGATACACATGTATGTTTATTGCAGCACTATTCACAATAGCAAAGACATGAGACATGGAATCAACCCAAATGTCCATCAATGATAGGCTGGATAAAGAAAATGTGGTACATATACTCCGTGGAATATTATGCAGCCATAAATAGGAATGAGGTCATGTCCTTAGCAGGGACATGGATGAAGCTGCAAGTCATCATCCTCAGCAAACTAACACAGGAACAGAAAACCAAACACTGCATGTTCTCACTCATAAGTGGGAGCTGAACAATGAGAACACATGAAGGGAACAAAACACACTGGGGCCTGTCAGTCCGGGGAGGGGAGGGAGAGCATCAAGACAAATAGCTGATACATAAGGGCTTAATACCTAAGTGATGGGTTAATAGGTGCAGCAAACCACCATGGCGCATTTTTACCTATGTAACAAACCTGCACATTCTGTACATGTATCCCAGAACTTAAAATAAAATTTAAATTTAAAAAAAGAAAATGTGGCATATATACACAATGGAATATTATTCAGCCATAAAAAGAATGAAATCCCGATCAAGCAGAGTCCAATGGATGAAAGAAAAAATTAAGTAAGACTGAAATCCTGTTATTTGTGACAACATGGATGAACCTGAAGGACATCAGGTTAGGTGAAATCAGCTAGACAGACAAAGAAAAATATCACATGATCTCATTCATATGTGGAATCTAACAGGAAAAAAAAAAGAATTAGCCAGGTGTGGTGGCTTGCACCTGTAGTCCTCACTACTTGGGAGGCTAAGGCAAGAGGAACACTTGAGCCTGGGAGGTTTGAGACTGCAGTGAACTGTGATCGTGCCACTGCACTCCAGCCTGGGTGACAGAATGAGACCATATCTCAAAAAAGAAAAGAAAAAGAAAGTTGGTATCATAGAAGCAGAAAGTAGAACAGTGGTTATGAGAGACTAAGGAGGGGAAAGGAGAATGGAGATTGGTTGGTCAGTGGGTACAAAATTACAATTAGATAGGAGGAATAAGTTCTAGAGGTCTATTGCACATAAAATGTATATAATAGTAAAATATCATATATTACAAAACAGCTAGAAGAGAGGCCTTTGGATGTTCTCACCACAAAGAAATGATAAATGCATGAGGCAATGGATCCAGTAACTACCCTGATTCAATCATTATACATCATAGATATACATTGAAACATCAAATAGTACTCTACAAATATTAATGTGTACAATTATAATGTGTCAATTTACAAAAACAAATTTTCAAAAACGCAAAGACCTGTAAAAAATGTCCTCTAATTTGCACATAAGCACAGGTACACATTTTGTGCAAATGTACACTCTGCTGTTGCCCTACCAGCTAGTCCTGGGTCCAGTCCTAAGATGTAGCCCTGTTTTTCTTATATGGGGCTATATCATTCTAGACATACAAAAAATAGGAAAATGGCCAACACAAAGTCTAATTTTAAAATAATTTAAGTGTTTGTTCTTTTTCACCTCTGCTACTAACATCTATCTTCTTGTAATCCCTCTGTTACACCACAAAAATGTAATGCCTTCATACTGCCCTTTGGCTTTTGAAATTTTTCTCAGTGTGAGTCCCCTTGGGCTTGCCTAACCTCTAATGTCACATGCTCCACAGTTATATCACTTTTTCTCTTTTCCACAAAGCTCCCCACTTCTCATGTGGATCACAAATAGGGGCTTAGGAAAGCAATCTGATTGGGCTGAAACACCTAAGCAAAGACTTTTTGATGAGTCACTTCCCCCTTGCCCAGTCCCCATAACCTTCCCAGGCACATTTAAGTTTTAATCAATGTTTAAAGTACAGAAATCGTAGGTGTAAGATATTTACGAAGAGGCTTCTTTTTAAGTAATAATTTTTAAATACTTTTCAGCTCAAGAAAATGTTTTAAACAAAATTTACACAGATGCCAAATGTATAAAACATGTGAAAACAGAAGTTATTGTTGAAGTAATGCGAGTGGGACCAAAAACCAGCATTCGTAGCTCCTCTCTCATACAGAATAGCCCCAGACACACATCCTCAGAGTCCTCATTCCTCAGAGTAAGATTTGAATGCAACTGCAGATTCTCACGTTTCAGCTTTCTCTGAGCTTTAGTTAGGGAGAAGAAAAAGAAGCAGGTCTTCCACCACTCATTCAATTGTGTAAAAAAAAAAAAAAAAAAAAAAAAACTGAGGGCTATCAACAGAGTCATGCCATTCTCACCCACCACCAATGTCCTATGATTCACTCTTCTCTTAGAAGGAATCAAGAAAAAAAATTACTATTAACACCTTTTTCTTTTTACTACCAACACTTTTCTAAACCCTGATACCTGGAAGATCCTAATTTATTCTTTGACCTCCCATATGAAAGGAGTAGAATGTAGCTATAGGAGACAATAAAACAAGTTTGTTGAATGGTGGAATAAATTCTATTTTTTAACAGATGCATTAAATGTATTTGAAACACCTTTTAAAAACTTCAATTTGTTTATTTTTATGATATTATAGTTTCATTTATGTAAATAGCTTTCTCTTATCATTATTTTCAAGTCAAAGAATAGCCAGAGATCACATGTAGACACACATGATGAATAAGGCATTTTATGGAAGACTGGTATATTTTTATCCACCCAAAGCTGCCAGATGGCAACAGTATTGTCAAATTGCATGCTGTTTAAAAGTTGATACTTTTTTTTAAAAAAAAAAGCAACAACAATAATGATAATAATATACTAAACTTACTATAAGCAAAGTTAAGATCATTTTATACATTCCTATTCATTCAACTCATTACAGCTCTATGTTTTAGTTATTGTTATTATCCCCAAATTACTGATGAGCAACTGAGGTTCAAAAACAAGTAACTTATTCATGGTCAAACAGATAGTAAGTTGTAGAGCAGAAATTTGAACCTGTGCAATGGGGCTTTGGGATGTCTGCTGCTAACTACTATATGATACTGACTCACGTAAAACACATGCTACCATGTGTGCTCACATCATTGTCACTGGTGTATGATAATGCATCAAGGTGCAAGAAGATTCCTGTTTATTTATCTCCTGCCTGAATAGCTCCCTTTAAAGTCAGACATATAACCAACATGGATGTTTAACAGCCATATCAAATTTAACATATCAAAAATAAAAAATTCTAATCTACCCAACCCAACCCCTCACAAAGATGCTCTTAATGCAGTCTTCCTCATCTCAGTAAATATGATCTCTAACAGTCCAGTTATGGAGGCTAAAACTCTGGCACGATGGATATAGGCTAAAACTCAGGTATTCTGATGTGGCTTCCAATGATTCTTTTTCCTGGTATTCATGCCTTTGGGTACCCCCCTCCGCTTGAATGTGGGTTGGACCTACTGACTTGCTTCTGCTAAATAGAATACAGCAAAAGTGATTGGATGCCACTTCCATGACTAGTTTACAAAAGATTGTGACTTCCATCTTGCTAGCAGCCTCCCTCTTGTTGACATTCTGTGATGCTTCCACTTGTTCACTCTAATGAAGCAAGCTGCCATACCGTGAGATGCTTTATGGAGAGGCCTACATAGTGAAACACAAAGAGTCATCTCTGGCCAACAGCTTGTGAGGAATTGAATCTGACCAATAGCCAGGAAAGTGAGCCAGGAAGCAGATCCTTCCCAGTTGACCCATGAGATGACTGCAGCCTTGAGAGAGACCCAGAACCAGAGCACCCATTAAAGCAACATCCAGCAACACTCATTGAAACTATGAGAAATCAATGGTATTGTTTTAAGCCTCTAAGTTTTGAAATACTTCATTACTCAATGATAGATAACTAATACATCTAGAGTCAACTTTTGACTCCTCCCTCTCTCACACATCTTATATCCAAACTCTCAGCAAATATTGTTGGTTCTTCCTTTAAGATTCAGCTAGAATCTGAGCAATTCTAAATATCTGCACTGAGATATCTTTGATGCAAACTATCATAATCTCATACTGGAATATTGCAAAAAGCTTATAACTGGCTTCTACCAGGTCTCCTGGGTCTATTCTTGGTACAACAGCCAGACTGATTCTTTTAAAACATAAATCAGGCCTTACAGCAATGGCAGCCACGTGGTTCTTAGCATCATCTGCCTGGCAGGTGGCAAAGATCCTGTGTACCTTCTCCATCATAAGATTTCCAGTCACTGGTGGGCCAAAGCCAAGACCAAGGCGTTATATCAGAAAACAATAAAATAACAACAAATATAAGTCTGATTGAGAGAGACTCCTAGAACAGAAAACACAGCTGTTGACCCAGACTGGGCTAGTCTTCTCCCTGTTGCAACACCATTTAAATCTTTCAAAGTTCCTTTCAAAGCTCTTGAAATGGGTATTTTGACCTTAGAAAGGGGGTTCTATGACAAAGGAGGAAAACCAAAACTTAAATATTTCTGGCTTTCTACATTTGGCATGTGATTTCTGCACTGAGTGGCCAGCAGTATCAGACTTGTGAGAAATATGAGTAGCACTGCCCAATTAAAACTAATTTAACTGATGATGTTTCAGCAGAACTATCCATTCAAAATCCCAAAGTAGAGTAGGAACCTTATCGAGTAAACTTTCCAATCTGAATTTAAGTGATCATGTGAAGAAGAAACATACTAAACTTGCAAGAGAGCAATACTTTAAGACGACAGAAATGTTCACCAGCAAAACGACAGAATTATGATTATGCAATTTTATACACTCACAGTTTCATACCTTGAATCTTAAACCAGAGAATAAGAGAAAAAAGATGGAAGCACATGTGAAGGAATATCTATGAAAAATAGTTCATATAAGAAAAATATAAAAAATATATACAAAATTAAAGCTACTGATAAAAACAAAAAAAGAACACTATTGCTCTAAACAAGTTAAGGATCACAAAATATCTGTTCATTTTAAGAATGAGAAGATGGATAAAAATAGCATTTCTAAGTACAAAGAATCAGTGGAAATAAGGTACATATTGAATTGACATGAATTAGAGTGAAAACATACTTGATTATCAATTCTATCAGAATATCTCTAGATAATCCTTGTATGATCTATATGTACAATAAGAATATGGCTGACCTTTGTCCCCAGTTCCTGGGAGGTAAACTGTAAACCTTTGAAATGTCCTGAGTGATTGTAGTGTCATTGTTATTTACGGTGGGCCCCTCATACTATACCTGATAGTTTATGCTAACAAAATGACTAAAGATGGGAACTGGTCATGCTAGAAAGACCAGCCATGTGGTTAACAGATCAGGCTTTCAGCAGTGTGATATCAGCCTGATTTCTGGAAGGGGAAAAAGAGGAGAACTGAAGATTGAATCCAACCATGTGGCCAATGAGTCAATCAACATCATGACTCAATGCAGCCTCAATAAAAACTCTGGGCACCAAAGCTAAGGTGAGCTTCCCTGTTTAGCAATACTCTTTGAGCATTGTCACACTTCAAACCTGGGAGGATAACGTATCCCTGAGGACAACAGAAGCTTTGCATTTGGAAACCTCCCAGAAATGGCTCTGTGCTTCTTTCTTTTTGATGGTTCTAACTTGTATCCTTTTGTTGTAATAAAACTGTAATCTTTAAGTATAGCACTTTCCTGAGTTCTGAGTCATTCTAGTGAGTTATCAAATCTGAGGTGGATTATGTGAAACCCCAAATTTGTAGCCAGATGGCCAGACATAAAGATATTCCTGGGGAAACCTGAATCTGTGGCTGGCGTTACAGAACAGTCTTCAGGAAACTGTTCCCTCACACTATGCAACTCTAACTCTAGGTACTATGTCAAATTCACTATAAATTCTAAAACATTTCCTTAAAAACTGTTGTTTTATAGTGGAATCAAATTTATTCTTACATATATATGCTCAAAAGGAAAGTCAGATTATGCCACCCATCAGTCCCAAATCCTGGATGGGCTCACCATCATATTAAAAGCTGAAGCTCACTTAGTGGTCCATGTTGCTATACAGTGAATGGAGTCCTGGGCCCCATGGCTTCCCTGGCTTTTTTTTTCCTCCTACTCTCCCTGCTGCAAGGCTCATGCCTCTCTAGGGTCTCATGCCTTACACTGGCCTCTTTGCTGTTTGTGGAACAATCCAGGTATCCTTAAGGCTTTTGCACTGGCTGTTTCTTCTACCCAGAACTCTCTTCTCCCTGATATCAGTGTAGCTCATTCCCTAACCTACTACTATTTTGGCTAAAAATGCCACCATGGGCTGGGCACAGTGGCTCACACCTGCAATCCTAGCACTTTGGGAGGCTGAGAAGGGAGGATCACTTGAGGCCAGGAATTCAAGACCAGCCTGGGCAACAAAGTGAGACCCTGTCTCTACAAAAAAATTTAAAAATTAGCTGGGAGTAGTGATGTGTGTAGCTATAGTCTCAGCTACTTAGGAGGCTGAGGTGGGAGGATTGCTTGAGCCCAGGGGCTCAAAGCTACAGTGAGTTATGATCACACCACTGTACTCCTGCATGGGTGACAGAGTAAGACCCTGTCTCAAAAAAAAAAAAAAACAAAACAAAAAAAAAAAACACCCACCTTGAAAGTGAAGACTTTGCTGTCCACACAGTGCCCACTCCCCCTCCCCAGGCTGTCCCTATCCACCTCTAAAAAGAAATTTTCTAGCTGCAGCCCTCCCTAAAGACCCCATCATATCTTCCGGGAATAGGATAACTTCTCACTTTTCTTCCTATTGTGCTTATTTGCAATGTGGCCCAAAAATGATTGTGTAGGTATTAGTGACATAGCTGTGGCAAGAAGCCAAGCCAGGAATGAGGGCCATGCCCCTGGGGACTGTCTTCCTGGGTCCAAAGGAAAGACCAAGTTTGCTGAGATTTTAACAGGAAATTCTTACCAGATAATGCCCTTCTGAAATTGCCCTGATCTTCACGGGGAGGGAAGCATATATAAGTACAACAAAAATACATTTTAGTCAAAGGCTGAATGGCAGAGTATTTAAATCAAAATTTAACCAAGACCGAAGCTAAATATCACCTTCACAGCATAAAATTTCTGAGATAAGAGTATACCTTAAGTCCAAAACTTGTGAAATAATAATATTTAACTATTTTCAATACTATACTATTACAGTAAAATTAACTACTTTTAAAAATAATAGTCAAATTTTATAAGTTTGCCATTAAAGGAAAAGAAAAATTGCTTCTGAATTGTATCTAGCCAATTGCAGCTGCAGCTCCCAAACTGCACATTTGCAACACTGTTTTGAAGTTCACTTCCAACCTAGGTCAATGGAAGACATAAAGTATAGTTTGATCAGTTTTGTTTCTATTGTTTCTTAAAGCTGATGTTGCCACCAAGGTCTTACAGTATTTATGTCCTCTAATAGTAACCAGTGAAAGTCTCTTCAACTCCTAAGCCAAATGCTGATGATTGTGATGATGAATTTTATGTGTCTAGTTGACTGGGGTTAAAGGCCAGGCTCAGTGGCTCATGCCTGTAATCCCAGCACTTTGGGAAGCCAAGGCAATAGGATCAGTTGAGCCCAGGAGTTCAAAACAAGCCGGGGCAACATAGTGAGACCCCCATCTGTATAAAAAAAAAAAAGTAAAAATTAGCCATGCATGGTGGCATATATCTGCAGTCTCAGCTACTCAGGAGGACATTCACTATAGCCCTGGAAGTCGAGGATGCAGTGAGCCAAGATTGCACTACTGCACTCTAGCCAGGGCGACAGAGCCAGGCCTGGTCTCAGAAAACAAAACAAAACAAAAGTTGACTAGGCTGAAAGATACCCAGACATTTGGTCAACCATTATTCCAGGTATTTCTGTGAGGGTATTCTTATATTTTCATATTCTTATATGAGCTTAACATTTAATTTGGTACTTTGAGTAATAAAGATCGCCCTCCCTAATGTGGAGAAATATATTAATCATCCACTAATAGAGTCTGAAGAGAACAAAAATTTGACCCTCTCTTGAGAAAGAGAGAATTTCTCTTGTCTGACAGTATTTGAACTAAGGCATCAGTTTTTTTCTTGCCTTTGAGATCTACCTGAAGCATCAGCTTTTCCTGAGTCTCAGGCCTGCCAGCCCTTAGATGGGAACTACTCCACTGGTTCTGCTGGTTCTCAGGCCTTCAGAGTTCAACTGGAGCTTTGTTTCTCTGGACAGCCCTAAGACAATTACAATTTTATTGATGCAGTTCACAAACTCAACCTCTGTGCACTGCTTGCAGAAGATACTATTTTCAGAAGCAACATTACGGCCTTTTACTTATTTTTACTTCTAATATATTTACAGGCCCTTGCTGTTTCACATAATCAGTTGTGTACAAATTGTGCTTAAACCTCAAACAAAAAAAATGTGGTGATGAGTCAGACATGGTCGCTCACACCTATAATCCCAGCACTCTAGGAAGCTAAGGCAGGAGGCGCTTGAAGCTGTGAGTTTGAGACCAGCCTGGGCAACATGGTGAGACCCCCATCTCTACAAAAAACAAAAATATTTTAAAAAAATAACTAGCCAGGCATGGTGGTGGATGCTTGTGTAGTCCTAGCTGTTCAAAAGGCTAAGGTGGGAGGATCACTTGAGCCCAGGAGTTCAAGGCTGCAATGAGCTAGGATCACACTACTGCATTCCAGCCTGGGTGACACAGTGAGATCCTGTCTCAAAAAACAAACAAAAAGTGGCAATGAAGCTATAAGCTTGAGTTTTAAGATAAATAAAATAGTCTCCAAATTTCCACCTCCAACTCAGCTTTCACTGCACATATACCCATTTTATTATTTTTCCTGGAATAGAATGGTAGAAAAATCAAGCAAGCCCCATGTAACAAATATCTGCCCTCACAAAAAAGATTAGCAAGCTCTTATAAGATGAAGTATTTTCTATAAGACCAATATTAGTAGTTCATAAGTCTATTTTGATTTTGGTAAGCAAATTGGCTCATAGCTATACAGGTAAGATTAATTGCAAAGAACAGTATTAAAGTTATTTGTCTCAGGCAGGGTTTTTTTTTTTTACATGTAATTTCTGTTATTCCAAGTTATTTGAATATGATAAGGCAGTGCCAAAATTTCTTGCAAATCATGAAGTTTGTCTATGGCTGAAGAATGATAAAAGGCTCTCGAATATGACCTATAATTCTGAAGTATCTTCCGTACTGTACCTGCTTTCTGAACACATGACTGAAATGCGTGAATAAATGGGAGAGGCTTCCTAAATTATTCATAGCCCACACCAGGCATTCTGTGTCATCAATAACATTTGCATGATGTTAAAGTCCATATGCACTTACATTCAGCTTCCCAAAAGCTAAGCCACAAGGTAATGCTAAGTAGCAGATTTGAGCAAATACTGACACAAGACTAAAGGTAAAATTCAGGGCATCCCAAAATCCTGTGAGATTAAAGGAATCAGGAAGCAAAAATATAGAAAAGGCTAGCACACCCCATCTCTTGGCTATGGCAAAGAACAGGCGCTTGCCTAAGGAATAATGGCCCCAAGCTACTACAGGTGAACCATGGCCAAAGCCCAACAATGCACCGGAGGAACATTTCAGGGACTACACAGGCAAGAACAAATGCACAACAAACCTGGTAATAGCCACAGGTTAGAGGGCAGTTTCTTTTAATGAGAGGAGAGAAGGGCCAGTAAGTAACTGGACTGCCAATCAGATTATTTTAGGTGTAAATTAACATATTTCTATGCACAGCCTTATGGACATAGATCACATAATGTACACTCCTAATGGACATATATCACAACTTGACAATGAAGAGACAGAATACTGATAGTAATGTCAAGGCTTCTTCTTTTTTAATATCTTTTTACTTTAGGTATATAAAGGAAAATGAACTCACCCTGATTAATTGAAAAATGAAAATAAGACTTACAAGGACTTCTTGTCATAATCATGTAGGAAAATGGCCTTGAAAAGTTCATATATATATCCCATTACCAGGGGAAGACAACATTGCTTGTGATTAAAAGTTTGTTTTCTTATTTAATTTGGTTATAATCAAAAGTAATCTGGAACCCTAACTCAGGGCAAATAAATAATAGGTAGTTCGATTTTTTAACCAACTCAGTCATTAGGATTAAACTGCGGAGTTTTATCTTTTAAGTGCTGCATTCATTTCAGATATTTTGCTTTTCTGATTATGGGAAGCAAGACATTATGTGCTTTTATGGGCTTTCTCATAAGAATTGTACAAATATGCTACAATATGCATTTGCTTTACTATTAAACAGGTCAAGAGGACCATAAGGTACAATTACCATTTATTTCTATATGCCAAGTTTTCTGACATATTGTCTTTGGGAGACCATAAGTCTATCTGGCTGCTTTTGACCAAAGAGATTATTAATTCTATCAGAATCAGTAGCTGAAGTTGAGTGTAGATAAATTTAACTTCTTCTGGATCATTATAAAACATCTCATTTTTAATATAAATATTTATTGATTTTGCTTATTGTCTAAATATGTCTAATGGAGAAAATTTTTTAAGTATGGATATATAAATAGAAAAACACAGAAACAAAATACCACTTATATTCTACTACTGAAGACAACAAATATTAACATTTTAAACTTTGTCTCTCTCATCTCTTTGCTATACTTATCCAAATTATATTTTTTACAAAAACTCTATTTCTTAACTTTTTCCATGACTTGCTAAAGTCAACTACATATTGTGTACTGATTTCCATTCCATTAGCAACTCTTTTACAAAAGCATGTTAAGGACTACATAGCATTCTACTGTATGGATGTTCTACGAATATATTTAGTTATTGAACTATATGTATGTATAACATAATGAGTCAAAAATGTACAATGATGATTTAAATTGCATTCTTAATGAATTTGACCACTTTTTCTACTGAAAGTCATAAAATCAGTAGAGATTTCAAGCTATCCATCAAAATCTATTCTCCCCTTTTTCCTGAAAACATAGCTGAGATTACATTCCCCAATTCCCCTTGCTTCTAAGTATGAACCATATCCAGAAGGATATATGTTATTTTCAGGCTTAAACCTTAAAACATTGCACATGTGTTTCTCTGCATTCATTTCTCCCCCAAGAATCTCCCATCCATGTCTCTACTGAAACCATGAATTTGCAGCAACCCAGCTTTAACCAAACAGATCACAACAGACCCTAGAATAGAGCAATGACTTGAAAGTAACCCGAGTCCCTGAATGACTGAGTGGAAGATACCATTCTTGGACAAATGTGAAAGAAAGAAAATCATATATTTGTTCTTTAACTAATTATATTATCTGATCTCTCTGTTACAGTAGCAATTATGCCTAATTCACCTTCTCCTTATCCAGTGTAGTTCATCTACAGTAAATTATAACCCCATTTCTGCTTAGTCTGAAATTCAGTGTATGCTGGAAGTTCCCCTTCCTGAACTCTTCAGATCTTTGCTTTAGGAGGAACCCAATCATAATTTCCATTTCGGAATCTCTGAAAATAATAAGGAATGAGAAACATTCCTTAGGCCACAAATCAGGAAGGTCCTCAATGTTTTCTGCTTCAAGGTTTTTTTTAATTGACATTTGACAAAATGAGGCAATAATACCCACTCTCAATTCAAGAGGAGGCTCACTCAGATTAGAAGCCAGTCCTGTCATTGGTATCAATTTCCTTTTGATATAATAACAACCTATATATATAGGTGCTCAAAGAAACCCTGGAAATAGTCAAGATCCTTCTTTTTATAAGTGCAGAAACTGATGCCCAGAGAAGTTAGCAGCCTTGTCTAACATTAAACAGGTGCAGATGCCACTAAGAATCAGAACTCAGAAATTCTGATTTTGTGTCAAAAATACTTTCTGCTACTCTAAAATACAAAAGCACCAATAGGAAGAATTCTTTTTCAAATGTCCTGTCTTTGAATCCTCAGCCACATTGTCTTTTTCCCCAATGCTACCCCTACTTAAAACCAAACATACTGCAACCCAGTACACACAGTCCAGTCAGTTCTCCCAGGCTGAATGAGAATCATTCATTCATTAAACAATTATTGTACAGTAACTATGGATTTATCACTGGTGAATAGGACACAATTTTTGCCTAAGGAAGTATACATCTAGAAAGCAAGCAGTTATAATATTTTGAGTGTGGTTAGGTATGGAGGATAGAGGAAAAATAAAATATTTATGGTTTTATATAATTACAAACCCTAACCCAGTCCTGAAGGTTATGGAAGGCTTCCTGGAAGGGGTGCCATGAGGCTGATTTCCAAAAAAAATTTGTAGAAGATAAATTATATGAAGTAGACAGACTGGGACAACTGAAACTATCATATATAACGGAACTCTAGGGGAAATTTCTATTTAACATCTGTTCCTATCTCCTTCAAATCCATTACCCTACTACCCTCCCCATATGCTTTTCCCATACACCAATTTCTGTTCCAAGTGATGAGACAATACTAGTCATAACCATGAAAAAAATATAAAACCCTACAGCCACCATGGACTTTGATTTAAACTTAAAATACTGGAAATAACTTCATTTTACTGCAATTTAAATCTCATCGTTATTGTCACAATATTCTGTGAAAAACTGAAATATATGCTGAAAATATTCTGTTTTTTTATGCATGAAGGACCATGATTTTGAAACTTTTCTCTGTAGCTCCTTAAAAGATTGATGAAGCCTTTAATCATTTGTCTAGATGGAGGAGGTAAATGGGCCTGCCGCAGGGTCTCTGGGTCATGCCATCATCTGCTAGCTCCAGTGTTCAGAGCTAAATGAGGAACGTTCATAATTGATAGCACAAGTGTAAATAATTCCACATACTACTGGCTTCCCAAAACCTCTTAATTATAGATATGGAGGTTTGTTGCATTTTATTAAATGTTTAAATAACTATTAAAATTATTTATGTCCCATGTATGATAATAAAATAACACAATTAAATGTGTGTTTAAATATTGCCATAAAACTTTAAGCCCATTAACATACATAAGGGAATATATTATATAAAAATATATATCATGACATGTATACTTCAAATGAATAGGATACATAAAATTATGACATACAAAATACCTAATGTATCAAAATAATAAAGTCTTCTTTTCAAGAATGTACAGACATCACAGCGAAAGTTCATTAGTGATATATCCTTGTGATTATATTGATTTTGAAGCATTCCAACTTGACGTAATACAATTATAAACAAAGATTTATGTCAAGTTGTAATGTTATTAGAAACATGATATGGAGCAAAATCTAATATTTTCTACCCATTTCTGAACATAAAGAAGTTTATTAATAATGCAGACCAAAGAACCTGTGTTCTTAATTTAAAAAAACAAATGTGCATTAGTATTGATGAAAAATTATGGAAGGGATAAGTTAAAGACCAGATCAAGTGATCATATTAAGGTAGTTTAGTTTTAAAATAAAAGTCTACACAATGCAAAACTCTCATTAAGAATCCTTATTTTGAAAGCCACAGATGTAATATCATATAGACACATTTCTTACAAACCAAACATTTCCTATTTTATGGGAAACAGTATGCTTAAAGAGTTACTTAAAGGATTTCTTAAAATTAGGCTGAAGCAGGCAGAGCACCTGAGGTCAGGAGGTCAAGAACAGCCTGGCCAACATGGTGAAACCCCATCTCTACTAAAAATACAAAGTTAGCTGGGTGTGGTGGCACACGCCTATTGTCCCAGCTATTCGGGAAGCTGAGGCAGGAGAATCGCTTGAACCCAGGAGGTGGAAGTTGCAATCAGCCGAGATCATGCCACTGCACTCCAGCCCAGGCGGCAGAGTGAGACTCCATCCCAAAAAAAAAAAAAAAAACAGGCACGTGTATACCTATGTAACAAAACTGCACATTCTGCACATGTAACCCAGAACTTAAAGTATAATTTAAAAAAAAGAATTAAAGCCTTAAAGCCTCCATTTTCAAATAGCAAAAGGGCAATAATGGTACTGTTTCTGTCACATTAAAAACTGAAACTGGTGTGCTATTGTTCTTAAGGGAGAGCTAATGTTCTCCAGGTGGTTCTGATACCCTCTCTCCTTCTGCCGCCAGTCAATTAACTGTCAACTTGTTTGAGAATATTCGCCTTTACATAGGTTTAATCATGAATAGTGAGAAAAATAAATAAGCTACCTTACCTACTCGGTGTTCTTATATAATACTATATAATATGAATATAAAATGAAATTCCCTATTCACTGTTATATGTAATTAGATAAACCAAAGAGATGGAAAATACTTTCAATTTAAAAAGTTAGACTGCATAATGTCTTACATTGTAATAATTACTTTGATCCAGTCTATCACTCACCGCTTAAAACATTACCAACTTCAAGAGTTCCCATCAAACATTAATAAAACATTGTTTCTATGAGATAAATGTATTCCCTCAATTCCACTCCAAATGACTAAGTCTCTCAATTTTATTTGATTTTGAGATCCAAACATATGTCATTCCTGTGAGCACATCCACAAGAATTTGAAGAATTCAATTCCTACTCACCTTCCAAGGAACTTTCTTGTTCACATTAAAGCAGTGTTTCCGCATCTTGAGTCAAATTTGGAGAGTTCCAGCACCTAAAAAAACACATTCTTACCTCTGATAAACTAGTAAATTTTGAAAAGGCTAAGATATTACCTTCTCTCAATATCAACAAGCTGACTATACACTTGCCTGTCCCAGTATCCCAGACCAGCCTCTGACCTACCTCCATTCTGCCCACTCTGGTCCAGGTCTCTGCAGGCATTCTTACTCCAACTAAACAGGTGGCTGGCCCTCCAGCTCGTTTTGTTCTAATCATCCAATACAACCCTCCTCCTCTGACTTAACTCAACTCAGCTGACTCTAATTCAACTACTTGCTAAATCACTCACACACCTGATTTGATTCTTTCATTGGTCTTAGAGCGCCTACCTTGTGCTCAGCTGTGTACTCCAATTTCGAAACAGCCTGTGAATCTGTTCTTGTGCTGGTGACCCTGAGATCTTTCTGCCTATTAACATGAAGAAAGATAATGTCACCATCTCCAGATGACTTCTCTAATGATTGATCTAACACATCCTACATTATTTAAAAAGCCACACTGTTCACAAGATAATGATGTATATTAAAGTGAGGTCACCGTTTATCATGAATCATAAATCTTAGGCATTTTCTTTTCTTTTGTTACCTGTGACATACATCCCTAGCATGCCAGCAACAACCCAGGCCTAAGACCTCACAAAGTGAGCAGCTGTGCTATTCACTATATACTTCTGGCTCTCTACCTTCCAGGCACATGGCAGAACTGCCTTTCCCTGTCCACTTTGAACTTAGGCCCGGCCATGTATTTTCATTGAAATGGTAACAGAAGTGTCAATTCCAGGCAGTAGCTCTAAGATCCAGTGTAAGGCTCACCCCATCTTCCAGCTAAGATGATCACGGAAGCTTTGTTGCAATGGAGTTGCTCTGAGCCTGGTTGAGAGATGAGCAGAGCTCCCTGCTGGCCCATGTTGGGCATGTAGTGTGAGCAAAAAATCATAAGTCAAGTTTCTAAAATTTTTGGAGATGCTTCTTACTCCAGCATTAACGTTGACATTTCTGTCTCATATAGGAATTAAAGGAAACTTAAAAGATAGAGTCAGACAGGCTTATATATCTGACAGGATTTATTAATATAATTAGTTAAAACTAACCGAGCCCCTTTCAGCATGAAACAGTCAGCATCTACTTACTTTTTTAAATAGAAGTCAGTTGGCATTTTCTCCTTATTTCACTTGAAAAAATGACAGTATTTAGATTCCAAACCATTACCAATTTTTCTTAGTTACTGGCACAGAACATCCAGGCCAGGCTTTTTATCCCATAGCACCTTTAAGACTGCAATTCCACATGACATAATTAACTTTAGAGACATCACTCAGTTTAGGGCTCTAATCACACATATCACATTAAACTAGCTGTAAATTAATCGTAGATAATGATTATAATGTATCATTATAATTTAATATGATTTATGGAATTACTAGAAATCAATTTCTACTAAAAATAACATGGTATTCTAAGTGACCTTAATAACATGGTGTTCTAAATGACTTAATAAATTTTATTTATTTGTATATTTTTAGTAAATGATTAACAACTTCATGATGAAACCACTCAATGAGAAAACTCTTTAAAACAACATATGTAATCTTGGACTAAATACTGACCCCTAAAAATATCTATCAAAGCACATTTAGTCAAAATTTATGCCTTAGCTTATTAGTGGTGTTTAAAATGATGAATTTTAGAACACTTATCTTTTGACTAAACATTTCTCTTTTGACAATAAGGGATCTATTGAAGCAGAAGTTACTTGCAGCCTGAAAGCAAATCCAAACTTGTTGCAGTACTCATAATTAAAACATATTTTCCTTTCTTATGTTTTTCCATTTGGATTAAAAGTGTTTGCATCTAGTATTTCTATTTAAATTATTTTTTATTTTATTTTATTTTATTTTATTTTTTTAATTTTATTATTATTACACTGCAAGTTTTCGGGTACATGTGCACAATGTGCAGGTTTGTTACATATGTATACATGTGCCATGTTGGTGTGCTGCACCCATTAACTCGTCATTTAGCATTAGGTATATCTCCTAATGCTATCCCTCCCCCCTCCCCCCACACCACAACAGTCCCCCGAGTGTGATGTTCCCCTTCCTGTGTCCATGTGTTCTCATTGTTCAATTCCCACCTATGAGTGAGAACATGCAGTGTTTGGTTTTTTGTCCTTGCGATAGTTTGCTGAGAATGATGGTTTCCAGTTTCATCCATGTCCCTACAAACGACATGAACTCATCACTTTTTATGGCTGCATAGTATTCCATGGTGTATATGTGCCACATTTTCTTAATCCAGTCTATCATTGTTGGACATCTGGGTTGGTTCCAACTCTTTGCTATTGTGAATAGTGCCGCAATAAACATATGTGCGCATGTGTCTTTATAGCAGCATGATTTCTAATCCTTTGTGTATATACCCAGTAATGGGATTGCTGGGACACATGGTATTTCTAGTTCTAGATCCCTGAGGAATCGCCACACTGACTTCCACAATGGTTGAACTAGTTTACAGTCCCACCAACAGTGTAAAAGCGTTCCTATTTCTCCACATCCCCTCTAGCACCTGTTGTTTCCTGACTTTTTAATAATGGCCATTCTAACTGGTGTGAGATGGTATCTCATTGTGGTTTTGATTTGCATTTCTCTGATGGCCAGTGATGATGAGCATTTTTTCATGTGTTTTTTGGCTGCATAAATGTCTTCTTTTGAGAAGTGTCTGTTCATGTCCTTTGCCCACTTTTTGATGGGGTTGTTTGTTTTTTTCTTGTAAATTTGTTTGAGTTCATTGTAGATTCTGGATATTAGCCCTTTGTCAGATGAGTAGGTTGCAAAAATTTTCTCCCATTTTGTAGGTTGCCTGTTCACTCTGATGGTAGTTTCTTTTGCTGTGCAGAAACTCTTTAGTTTAATTAGATCCCATTTGTCAATTTTGGCTTTTGTTGCCATTGCTTTTGATGTTTTAGACATGAAGTCCTTGCCCATGCCTATTCACAATAGCAAAGACTTGGAACCAACCCAAATGTCCAACAATGATAGACTGGATTAAGAAAATGTGGCACATATACACCATGGAATACTATGCAGCCATAAAAAATGATGAGTTCGTGTCCTTTGTAGGGACATGGATGAAACTGGAAATCATCATTCTCAGTAAACTGTCACAAGGACAAAAAACCAAACACTGCATGTTCTCACTCATAGGTAGGAATTGAACAATGAGAACACATGGACACAGGAAGGGGAATATCACACTCCGAGGACTGTTGTGCGGTGGGGGGAGGGGGGAGGGACAGCATTAGGAGATATACCTAATGCTAAATGACGAGTTAATGGGTGCAGCACACCAACATGGCACATGGATACATATGTAACAAACCTGCACATTGTGCACATGTACCCTAAAACTTAAGGTATAATAATAATTATTATTATAATAATAATAAAAAGAAAGCACAAAAAAACAAAAAACAAAATAAAATAAAATAAATAAATATAAATATTTATTGCTCACAACACAGTTAAAAAAAACAACAACAAAGACAGTCACTCACGTAGTAGACTGTCTCCTCTCCTGTGACAACTTTCTAGCCACTCTTTCATTCAAAAAGCAGGTTTTGAAGTATGTCTCTACATTCTCACATATCCAGATTGAGCCTGGTCTGAATAAGTCTCATTATTCGTGGATGAGATTTATTCATTTACTCACTCCACTGCTTTCTTATTAATTTATTTAATTAACGACTTCAATTACTTATAGAAATTTCTTTGTTTCTATATAAGCCAAATTTGAACTAATACTGTCTAGCTCCCAAAATGAAGAAACACATTTTTGAATTTAAAAATCCGCAGTAGGCAGAGCAGAAAGGATTGTTTTAGGGCAGAGAAACTATTCTGTATGATATCATAGTGGTGGATACACACCATTAAACATTTGCCAAATCCCCTAGAATGTACAACACCAAGATCGAGCCCTAATGTAAACTATGAACTTTGGGCGATTATGTGTCAGTGTAGGTTCATTGATTGAAATAAATGTACCAATCTGGTGGAGGATGTTGATAGTGGAAAACGCTATGTATGCATGGATTATGTATACAGAGGGTATGCAGATACTCTATACTTTCCACTCAATTCTGCTGTGAGCCTAAAATTGCTCTAGAAAATAAAGTCTATTTTTTAAAACTCTCTGATAATCTACAGACTATTTAGAGCTTTATTGTGTTAACCTAATCCAGACAACCTTACAGGGCAATGGCTGCTAAAACAGAGATAGATGTGGGATGAATAATCGTAGAACCACAGCTGTGATTTACTGTGAATTTCTTTTTCTTTTTCATGAGTAAGAGGTAGTGGCCTCAACACTTTGTATTTGTTGGGTTTTGTTTTCATAATGACCATAAAGATAGGCATCATTATTGTCTTTATTTAATAAATCAATGTACAAATCACAAGCATTCTTGTACACCAATCACAGACAGAGAGCCAAATCATGAGTGAACTCCCATTCACAATTGCTTCAAAGAGAATAAAATACCTAGGAATCCAACTTACAAGGGACATGAAGGACCTCTTCAAGGAGAACTACAAAACACTACTCAATGAAATAAAAGAGGATACAAACAAATGGAAGAACATTCCATGCTCATGGGTTGGAAGAATCAATATCATGAAAATGGCCACACTGCCCAAGGTAATTTATAGATTCAATGCCATCCCCATCAAGCTACCAATGACTTTCTTCACAGAATTGGAAAAAAATACTTTAAAGTTCATATGGAACCAAAAAACAGCCCGCATCTCCAAGTCAATCCTAAGCCAGAAGAACAAAGCTGGAGGCATCACGCTACCTGACTTCAAACTATACTACAAGGCTACAGTAGCCAAAACAGCATGGTACTGGTACCACAACAGAGACATAGATCAATGGAACAGAACAGAGTCCTCAGAAATGATGCCGCATAGCTGCAACTATCTGATCTTTGACAAACCTGACAAAAACAAGAAATGGAGAAAGGATTCCCTATTTAATAAATGGTGCTGGGAAACTGGCTAGCCATATGTAGAAAGCTGAAACTGGATCCATTCCTTACACCTTATACAAAAATTAACTCCAGATGGATTAAAGACTTAAATGTTAGACCTAAACCATTAAAATCCTACAAGAAAACCTAGGCAATACCATTCAGGACATAGGCATGGGCAAGAACTTCATGTCTAAAACACCAAAAGCAATGGCAACAAAAGCCAAAATTGACAAATGGGATCTAATTAAACTAAAGAGTTTCTGCACAGCAAAAGAAACTACCATCAGAGTGAACAGGCAACCTACAAAATGGGAGAAAATTTTTGCAACCTACTCATCTGACAAAGGGCTAATATCCAGAATCTACAATGAACTCAAACAAATTTACAAGAAAAAAACAACCCCATCAAAAAGTGGGCAAAGGACATGAACAGACACTTCTCAAAAGAAGACATTTATGCAGCCAAAAAACACATGAAAAAATGCTCATCATCACTGGCCATCAGAGAAATGCAAATCAAAACCACAATGAGATACCATCTCACACCAGTTAGAATGGCCATCATTAAAAAGTCAGGAAACAACAGGTGCTGGAGAGGATGTGGAGAAATAGGAACACTTACACTGTTGGTGGGACGGTAAACTAGTTCAACCATTGTGGAAGGCAGTGTGGCGATTCCTTAGGGATCTAGAACTAGAAATACCATTTGACCCAGCCATCCCATTACTGGGTATATACCCAAAGGACTATAAATCATGCTGCTATAAAGACACATGCACACATATGTTTATTGCGGCACTATTCACAATAGCAAAGAGTTGGAACCAACCCAAATGTCCAACAATGATAGACTGGATTAAGAAAATGTGGCACATATACACCATGGAATACTATGCAGCCATAAAAAATGATGAGTTCATGTCCTTTGTAGGGACATGGATGAAACTGGAAAACATCATTCTCAGTAAACTATTGCAAGGACAAAAAAACCAAACGCCGCATGTTCTCACTCATAGGTGGGAATTGAACAATGAGAACACATGGACACAGGAAGGGGAACATCACACCTGGGGGACTGTTGTGGGGTGGGGGGAGGGGGGAGGGACAGCATTAGGAGATATACCTAATGCTAAATGACGAGTTAATGGTGCAGCAAAACAACATGGCACATGGATACATATGTAACAAACCTGCACATTGTGCACATGTACCCTAAAACCTAAAGTATAATAATAAAAAAAAAAGAATGTCTAGCAGTCACCAATGAGTAGAGGAGGATGCACAAAGTCTGGGTTCTAAATATTTTATTTTGAATCACAGAAAAGACACATCACACTATAAATAAGAAAAAGAGAGACAGCCTTGACTCAAAGTCACATGAACTCTATCTACATTTGGTTGTAATTTGTCTTACAATTTCTTTACCCATCTGCACAATATCTATTCTCATACTGCAGGCATAGAACCCACTGCCCGCCATCCTAACTGACAACACCTCAATTCAGACCATCACCCCTCACATTGTTTGTGGAAAATAAAATTCTGAAATTTAGTGGTTGTCCTGACTAATTCTTCCATCGTGATTATCACCATCTTTTGTGGACTAGGCTACTTTACAAAACTGAGAATAATACAAATAACTCCTATTCTTAGAAATGCAAATTATGTCCAGTGGACTGTAATCATTACTTCCTGGATACCAACCAGTTTTGTAGTTTTAAATCCACTTACTAATTTCATCATTCCTAATCTGACTATAACTGTGGCATTTTGAGTTCTCTTCTGAATTTGTTGTAATACTACAGGTTTTCTCATTAATTAATGAGTTAAATAAAAATTTTGACATGTGTTCATTTTATATCTGTATGAGAGACATGATTTTATTCTATTTTAAATTCATCAATTGAATATTCTACTCACTATCCCCTCTACCACTTCCTTGAAAGATGATCATTCAATCTTTGCTTCAGCAAGTCCAGTAAAAGATAGCTCAATACCACACACAGAAGCATTCATTTTTCACCCAACTAACGTGTGTTGAAAATTGAGTTAAATCTGCTCTTTTATATTTTAGTCTATCAATGTCAGTTCAAAAGACAAATTTCCTTTCCATGTGACAATCATTCAAACACTCTAGAACTGTGCTATCCAATACAGTAGGCACTATCCACAAGGTAGCTACTGAACACTTAAAACATGACTGGTTAAAACTGAGGTGTATTTTGTGTATAAAACACACACAAGATTTGGAACACTTAGAACAAAAGCAAAGAGGGTAAAATACCACATTAATATTTTTAATGCATTACATAGTGAAATATTTTATATTGCATCAAATAAAATATATGATTAAAGTTAATTTTATATCTTTATAAATATATAAGTATCTATACTTTTTAATGTGACTATTAGAACATTTAAAATCACATATGTGATGGCATCTGTAGCTCAAATTCTCTATCCATTGAGCAGCATTGCTTCAGAACTCTAATCCTCTCTCTAGTAAGTCTTCCCTCACTCAGACCAAACATCTCTAGATCCTCCAACCATTGTCAGACTTAATCTGGTTTCTCAACTCCTTCAGGTTCCTCAGTCTCTCATCTGGAAATATTCCAGCTTGCTGAAATTTCAAATAGCAGACACTCAAGATAAAATACAATCACTAGGGCACATGATATTTCTTTATAACTTGATTGAGAACTTGTACTTCCATTCACAAAAATTCACATTACGCTATATTTTAATAGACTTATATGACTTGCTTTTAAATCAAATCTTTCCCCATCTAGTATCTAAATGACTTAAATTTTGTTCATTATATGTGTATGTGTGTGTGCACGTGCATCTTCTTAGAACTCATAATTTGTTCATCTCACTGAGGAATTATGACCATCCCTATTGTTTTCTGCTATCTGTAAATGCAAAAATGCATATACCTTCTATTCCATGACTCTACCCGTGTTATAGTTAATCATTTCTCAATCCATGAGCCTTGCTACTCCAGTATACTGTGGAGTCTTCATAGGTATGCTTTCAAAAATGTTGATCTCCATGTAAAATTTGTTTTTGCAACAAACAGGCTGAAAAAGAGCTCTATATGCCTATCTTTCAGAGGGAACACTAAGCTGGGAGGGCAGAGCTGATAAAACACATGGTTACACGTTACACTCAAAGGCAAAAGGTAATAACAAGCAGGCAACAGAGAACCAGAGTATATGCACATGGTGCCTCACACGTGCATATGAAAGAGGAAACGGAGGCAGGGCATTCACTAGTTCCACTCTAATATGGAACTTGGGGGAAAGAGCAACCAAGTGAAAAGTCCAATAACTATAGTTTTCAATCATGCTATCAAAATATATTTTGAAACTGTGCCACACGTATAAAAACATCAAGAACTACTGCTATAGATTAAAATTTCAATGAAGAGGACCAGATCAGACCCATGAGACACAGCATTGGAGGGCTTCTTAGAGGTTAACTTTGAACTTTAACTGTCATACAGCCTGGGTATAATTCCAGCAAATTCTACTATAAGCAAGTCTATTATGTTTTCTTATCCATAATAATATCATCTGGAATCAAAATATATTGTATCTACAGTATTCACCTCTTCTACCAGTCTACAGTATTATTCCTTATGAAACCAGGTTTAGCATTACCTATTTTTGATAAGCCAATGTTGACTTTTAACACTTCTTTCTTTTATAAGTGTTCATAAGCTAATTACTAATTTAAGCATCTGGATCAACATTAAACTTATGAGTTTTAGTTGTGGGGTCTAAATTTTTGCCATTTTTGAAATTTAAAATATTTGTTCATTTCTTGGCTTTTGATAGATTTACAGAAGAGTTTAGAGTGGTATAAAAAGGACACACTTCAGAGCCAAGCTAGCTCTAGCTTTAGGTCTCTCTATAGACCTTTGAGCAAGCTGCCTAATCTCTAGAGTTTCAGTTTCTTCATAAGTAAAATAGGAATCATGAAACTACTTGCTGAGTGTTTGTAAAGACAAACAGAACTTAAAATTGTCAGCTGTAAGGCTTTAGATGGATAAAAAAAGTGAAACAAATGTGGCAAAACATTAAAATAAGTCTATTGGTAGGTACATGGGTATATGATATATTATTTTCTGTACCATACTGTGTGCTTAAAATATTTTATTTTACATATATGAGTAATTAGCATAGTTTATTATAATGTTAGCAATATGTTAATAATTTAGCATAGTTATCTCAATTGTTATAATTTTTTTCAAAATTTACAGGTAACAAATCTGTAAGTCTTTTCAATCATAAGACAGGTCACATGGCATCTGTCAGATCTGTATTTTAACTCTTACTTAACCACCAGTGTGCTAGGTAATGCTTGGGAAGACTTATTTTTCTCTAGGAAGTTTGTTCTTAATTTGTAAAATTAAGATAAGCAAATCTGCCTTGAAGGGACATTGCAAGAATTATGCATGATATACTGGTTATCACATACCTGACAGAGTATTTCCTTGAAAGTTCATAGTTATTATAATCATTATCATTATTCTGGAATATGATATTTTCTGAACCTCTTAATACATATTTATTTGAATTAAATTACAAAAATTTAAATTAAATTAAAAAGATTAAATTTTTTCTTAACGCTTTTACTATTACAATGTTTTCAATGTCTCCTGACTGCTTCTTTTTTCCTTTCCAGTTTCAATGTCATTTTTATTCCGTTAGCCAAGTCACACTTGACTGCTGTCCCTCCCATATTTCTCATATCTAATTAACCAATCAGCCCTATTCAATCAGCTGAAGTGATGTTTCTTGCCACATTTCCTCCTCTCCTTTCCCACCACCACCATCCTTGTTCAGATATGCATTGCCTCTCATCATACTATTAAAATAAATGCCTAACTCCTGTTTCTTCCCTGTCCAATGAATCCTAGACACCAATGTCAAATTAATCTTCTACAGTTCAAAGCAAGCTGCTCTCCTGCTAACAACCTTCAAAGACTCCCCGTTGCCCACAGAATAGAATTCTTACCCTCACTTTCTTACCCTTCATGAAATGGCCTAAACTTTCTTTTTCAATTTAATTTCCCACAGCTTCTTGAACTCTACCTTCCAGGCAAGGAGATAAAGAACTACTTCAGGAAGTGATGGCTGACTAGTTCTGATTTTCGGACTTATATGAGTTACTTAAGATAAAAATAAGTCCAGAAAAATTTAAATGATAAATTAATTCAATAAAAATATCAATTTATCAAATAGCTTAGTTGAATTTCCCAGTTAATAAAGTACTAAACATATTGATGGAGATGTGGGCTATTTTAACCAGTGTTATTTAAATTTTCTCTTAAATGTGAGGAATATGTTCCTGCCTTATTAAGTAGTACATACGAGCAGTTCCTTTGTTTGTTTATTTAGCATTTCATAGGATCATAGTGCTCATTTCATTTTTTTTCTTTGAGACAAGTTCTCACACTGTCACCCAGGCTGGAGTGCAGTGGCATGATCATAGCTCTCTGCAGCCTTGACCTCCCAGAGGGTCAAGCAGTCCTCCCATCTCAGCCTCCCAAGTAGCTGGGACTACAGGCACCCACTACGACGGACACCCAGCTAATTTTTGTATATTTTGTAGAGACAGGGTTTCGCCATGTTGCCCAGGCTGAGGGCTCATATTTTTGTGCACATAATTCAATGGAACATCAACACAAGTCATTCTCGTTTCACAGATGACAAAACTAAAGTTCACAGAGCAGCCTTTTGAATTGCTCTGGGTCACATTCATTGTAAGGACACACAGGGGGTTGAGTTCAGTGTATTTACTAAGCACAAAAATTCATTTTCTGTTTTTCCTCATTTTTATTTATTAAATGGTTTGTATATTTGTCTGGAAATCACACAAATGCATGGTATCATTCCCACTTTCCTGTAACTTCTAAAACTCCAATGTACTTGAATAAGGGATTACAAAAAATTAGCTATTTCAGTTAATCAAATTCAAAGTGTTGTCTTAATGAATAGATGCTAACAAATAGACTTGTACTTCCAGGAAAGAAATCTGTCCCCCATGTCTCCAAAAGTTCTTCTGTGTCAAGGTTGCTAACAAAGTGTTTGTTGATTTTCTCTGTTTATGTCCAACTCTTTCCTATCTTTCCCCCCAAAATTATAATCACTGATAGGGTGGGGAACAAGTTCTGAAATTATTTTGTAGCAAATGTAATTTGCAACATAGGGCTAAGCTTGATAAATACGTTTTAAAATGAGTTTTGCTTACAATTTCTTCAGAATCTTAGGCAGTTATACAATTATTCACATGCCAGAAGTTGCCATGACTTGATAACTTGGAAATAAAAAATATAAACATGCTGTATAATTAACATTCATTCACACAAAGTAAAAAGTAAGACACAGAAGCTTTCCCTCAGCTCTTACCTACAAGGTAAATTTGATTAAAATAGAAGATTCTTTGGGGCTACCATCAAGATGGATAGATTCCTTGCTGCATCACATAAATGAGCAGGAAGCATTAATGCAGAGGAGAGAGACCCAAGCATGACCGGGACTTGCCCTTGCAAGTGATATATTACATTGCCAAAAGGAGGGCAGACATTATCTGTTATGTGGGTTTTACAATAGAAAATAAGAAAAAAGGAGACTTCTTAGTAAACATGTATCATTTTATAAATACAGTGAATATTTTATCTGTGCCTTCCCATGGCCAACTCACTTTTGAAGTCCTGACGGCAGTGCTGTGCCAGGGACACATTCAAATCAGTCAGTGGGTCCATTGGTCAAACAGCTGCAAACCATTATTCAGCCAACTTTTTTTATATACCTCATTCTGGCATGGAGTGTAATTCACCAGCTATACCAGGTTTAATGAACAGCCCCATCAAAGAAAGGGTCATATGAAAAAATTGTTTCAAAGATTGAAGGTAAGGATATCCTCAAAGGCAAAATCGCAAAATCACTAATACCTCATCCTACCACTAGCCTGCAGGATCAAAGTTCTACTCTGTCAAACTTCACAGTAGTTCAGAGTCCAGTCAATTCTTCCCTGGATATTTGCTCCTAACACCCCCATTCCCAACCCCTACACCGACACATTCCTCTTACTTCTGTTCTGCACACTGCAGCCAGGATTCTGTTTCTAAAGTATAATTCTGACAATGATCCTCCCCTACTTAAACCTTGCCATAATTTCCCATTGCCCCCAGGACAAAAAGTTAATGGTTTAACATCACTGCAAAACTGTTCCTTTTCTAGTCCCCAGTGAGTGGTATGGGCCCATTTAGTCCTATGGATCCAGTGGACATGACACTTAGAATCCTCAAGTTTCTCAAGGACCTACAGAAATGTTGAAAAGCTGAATAAAAAGTTGCCTTCAAAATATGAAAGAAAACAAAATCAGTATCACATTTAGCAGATGTTTCCTGAAATTTCCACAGAACATTTTATCAACTAATTGCTATAAAAACTGATCTATAAGTTATTTGATATTGGATATGGATACTGGATATAATGTGAAATGAGAGTTTCAAGGTAAAAGTGCCTAGAGACACAAATGTCTTAGAATCACCATGATATCTTGCCATTCTCCCACCCTCCATCCTACCCTCACTCTACCCAAACTGAATTTCTTTTGGTACCTTAATATGTCATGCTATTTTATTCCCTAGATGTCTCATCAATGCCATTCCTTCTCAGTAGATGACTCCTGTACACATTTGGCCCCTACTCACCTGACTGACTCCTATTTATCTCTCAATTCCTTGTTTAGATGCCACTTATCCTAGGCAGTCTTCCCCGACCTGTCCAATCTGGTCTCAGTGGCTTCCTATCTATTTCCAGAGCATTCAACACTCCACTGTCATTAACTTTGAGTACACATGACTGCACTTGGTCACCTACCTGCCAGTCTTCCCCTCTGCAATGTAAGTTCCGGACAAGCATGTACTGTGTCTCTCCTCTCCTGTTCACCACCAAGTCCCAGAGCCTGACACAGAGCCTGGAATTTAGTAATGAACATCTGTTGAGAGAATATGTAAAATTTTCTGCCTCACTCAATCATAATTCCACTGCTTTGGATAAACTTTCATATTAAACAACCGATTGGTATTTTTGCTTTTATTTCAATTACAGTTTGCTTGGTTGACCTGACTGGCCTCATCCAGGAAGCATACAATCTGCTAAATGAGATCTAGTTTATGCCTCTTGAATTCAGTCTGTTTTTATTTCTCTTTAAAGTATACCCTACTTTACAGGAAATACGAGTATGTAGGGCCTAAAAGTGTTTATTTATACTTTTGTTTATACTAAATTATTATCTGCATTTGAATTATTTATGTCCATAAATCCCATATTTCAAAATCTTTTCAAATTATCACTGTTTCACAACACAAATTTGTGGATATTTACATGAATCCATTTCAAATTTCACCTAAAAAGAATAATTGATTTGTATCTCAAAGAGCTCTGCTAGTAACCAGCGATAGGACCTTGGCTTAGTACTTTCGCTATCTGAGCCTCTGTGTCTTTGTCCAGTTGCCCTCAGAAGCAGACCCTCAGCAAGTAGTTTATTTGAAAGAATGTTTCAAGAAACAATAGCAGACGAGGGGGGCCTCACAGAGAAAATTACCCAAAGTAGGTAATTGTAGTTTAATATGATAGGGATGCTTCAAATACCTTGGAAGAAGAACTGAGAGATGGGGAAGCTGGGGTATTAATACACCAACTTCGTCAGTCCTTGGGAGAGGGCTGCTCCTGGAGAGTATTAATTCTTAGGCACTTCTGGGCTGCCATCGCACAGAGGCAAAGTGGCCTCCAGCTGCTAGGAAAGGTCTTTAAGCAAAAGGAGGCAGATGCTGGGAATTGGAAGTACTGCTTGCCTGCAGGTGAAGTCCAAGAGGATATATATGCAGGGCACAAACAGCATTTGCTACATTCGGTTTCCTCAGCCATAAAATGTGGAAAAGACCTACTCCTCAAGGTTGCTGTAAACTGAGCCACAATGTGTTTTACTTGCCTGGAAATCAGTCTACACATTATTTGCCTAATATCTAGTCTATATTCTTCAGCAATAAAGCCAATGACTTTTTGGCAGCTACTATCTTTTAGCTCCTACCTGTGTAAATAGGTGGTCAAATACATGTAGATCACTTGCAACATGTGACAAAGCATTTAACACATGAACAAATTTGAGTTTCTAAGAAAGAACAGTACTACTTAAATGCAAACTATGACCAGTTGAGGTGTGTCATGCCTGTAACCCCAGCACTTTGGAAGGCTGAGGCATGAGGATCGCTTGAGGTCAGGAGTTTGAGACCAACCTGGGCAACACAGCAAGAACCCATCTCCAGAAAAAAAAAGTGATCCAGGAGTGGTGTTGTGCGCCTGTAGTCCCAGCTACTCAGGAGGCTGAGGCAGGAGGATTGCTTGAGCCCAGGCAGCCAAGACTGCAGTGAGCCATGGTGGCACCACTGCACTCCAGACCAGATGACAGAGCGAGACACTATCTCAAAACAAAATAAAATAAAAAATAAACCAAACTACTCAATTTGCTTTTATATTTTTAGTGGGAATATAAGCAAACAAATTTTAAAAATAAACATCCTTGTTAGTGGATAAATGCTTGCTTTGCATACACTTCAAAACAGAGTAAATATCACTCAATGAGAATATAGTCAACACAGCTTAACCATCTGGTCATTCACATTAGATTTAGAGCGGAGGAGAGAGAGCTTCAAATGGGTTGAATGATTAGTCCGAGATCACACTGGTAGTTTCCAGCACAGCACAGATTGGCCCCTGGCCTGCAGTCCTTCCCCTGTACCATTCAGCCTTCCTTAGTTTTCAAAGGATTACAGAAACCAAGCCTGTGATTTCCTGGAGAGATTAGCTGCTTTAGCATGAGCACTTATTTCATGTTGGGATAGTTGCACAAAGCCTTGCCTACCTAATTGGATTCTTATTTCAACCTAAACTGCAATTTAAGCTAACACTGATTTTCAATGAGCTCATCTAAAAATGTCCTCATAAATGCCTACAAACAAAAATCACATCCATAATACGTTTTCCAGATTAAAACACATACTGCAATGTATATTAACCTAAGAAACCAGGATGCATTATCAATTAAATGAAGTACAACATGCACAGCTTTCCACCATTGTGTGTTTCTTAAATGTGACTTGAGAAAACAGCAGGTATTAAATAACCTTCCAAAAGACTGTAAGTTCAGCATTATCTGCATATTTGCTTGAACAGCAGTAAGTAAAAGGAAAAGCAATGAGTGTCTTTGGGGCTGCCTTGATCTAAGGAAAACATCTTCAAAGAGTCATGTACTGTGATATTCTTCTTCCAATGAGGGGTGAAGTAATGTAACACTTCAGAAGGAGTCACTGATAAGTTATATTCATCTTCTGTGGTAGGCAGTTAGACCTTGAAATAACAACAGAAAAGGAAGGCTTTCATCAAACCGGAATTGAAGAAGGAACAAGCAGCAAAAAGAGCAATCGGCCTTGGAGTTTGTTCAGATACAAACTGCTATTTACTAGCTGTGTGTCTTTAAGCAAGTTACTTGACTTCTCTGTGCCTCAGTTGTCTTCGCCTGTAAAAAATGCAGAGAAAAAAACCCACTTGTTGAGGTATGAGAATCAAATGAGAAAATAGTTAAAGATCATGCATCACAGTGCTTGGCACTGAGTAGGCATTGGGGGAAGATGTAGATATAATTATATGATCATGTGCTGTCATTTTTAAACAAGTCTGTCTCAGAGTCCTCCTACTCTCTGGGAGAATCTAATTGTATTTGCTTGGCTGATTAGCAGGCAAGCATTTGCACACTCTGAAAAACTGTTAAGGTATGTCTAGTGGGTTGAATAGTGTCCCCTACAAACTCATGCTCACATGGCACCTTAAGTGTGACTTATTTGGAAGTAGAGTTCTTGCAGATGTAATTAGGAACTTGAGATAAAGTCATCCTGGACTTGAGAACTAAATTCAACAACTGGTCTTTTTATAAGAAGAGAAGAGGACACAGCAACACAGAGGGAAGAAGGCTGTGTGAAAACGGAGGCAGAGACTGAAGTGATGCAGCTACAAGCCAAAGAACACCAAGGAATTCTGGGAGCTACCAGAAGCTAGGAACGTGTAAGGAAGGGTTCTTTCCTAGTGCTTTCAGAGCAAGCTTGGCCCCATCAATACCTTGATCTCAAACTTCTAGGCTCAAGCACTATGAGAGAATAAAATTGTACTGTTGAAAGCCACCAAGCTTGTAGTAATTTGTTATGGCAACTCTAAGAAATTAACACCATATGATTATTTTCTGTCTAGTAAAGAAGAAAGCCCCAACAAGTACTTTTTCCCTTATATGACATGAACCACTTTTATTTCTAATTTGGTAATCTTATCTGAGCATTCTCTTTTATTCTACTGACCAAAAAAGAGTTTCTCCTATTCTCTTTGGTAGTCATTCTATCATACTACTGGTTCCCTCATTAATGCATTAAATAAAAGTTGACATATGCTTAGATTCTGTATGAGAGTTGTACTTTTAACATTTTAAGAATTATACTTTGGGGCCGGCACGGTGGCTCACACCTGTAATCCTAGCACTTTGGGAGGCTGAGGCGGGTGGATTGCTTGAGCTCAGGAGTTTGACATCAACCTGGGCAACATGGCAAAACCCGTCTCTACCACAAATACAAAAATTAGCTGGGCATGGTAGCATGGACCTGTGGTCCCAGCTACTCGGGAGGCTGAGGTGGGAGGATGGCTGGAGCCCAGGAGGTCGAGGCTGCAGTGAGCCGTGATCATGCACCGCACCCCAGCCTGGGTTACAGCACAAGATCCTGTCCAAAAAAAAAAGAATTTAACAAAGTACTTCTTGGTGATAACTGATGATGATGATGTTAGAGACGACGATGAGGATGAAGAAGGCTCATTGTTTTCTCCTTGTGGCAAGCCTTCACAAGGGACAGAGAGAGAACATTACTCTTAGGCTTCTGAGCCAGCCTATGAATTGGCACACGGGCCAGACAAGTGTGAGACTCCTCAAGCCACCAAGGAAGGTGTGTGCTGCAGAGATTGGGCTATGCAATGACCTAGAAGGTATTATATCTTTGGTTTTAGGAAAAAGAATAACTTAAGTTCTTACCAGCAGCCTTTGAAAGAGCCCTCTCTTTTTTATTGTTATTTTTAAAATTTTGTTTATAATTGGCACATAATAATTGGACATGTTTATGGGAGAGAGAACTTCCCACAATGCCTAATCAGCATTTCAGCCAAGTGCTCATGCCTGGGTCCAAAACAAATCCAAAGAGGCTTCAAGGAGGTCCAGCCTGATTCCCTGATGGGTTTTGTGTGGGATAATTCAATGTAAACAGTTTCCACATGCACAGATGCAATGCACTTTTATGTGAATATTGATAGTCATAAATATAAATTTTATTACAGTTGAAGCTGCATTTTTTTCCTCTCTCAAAATATAGAATTTCAAAACCCATGATTTCATCATTCTGATCAATGGGGAAATGATTCAATACTCAAAAACTCTAATAAAGGAATAAATCTGCCACCATAGAAGGAAAGCTCGTATAATTTTGTGAGAAGCTTTATATTAGTTTTCTCCTAAAAGAAGACAAAAACAAATGAATAGATACAGACAATAATAAACCAATTACTTTAACCTGTGTTCTTTTGGCCTTGAAAACCACATCTTGCCAGGTTATGATTGGTTTGGAAAGAGGTAGAATGCAAGATAATAACCCAGGAAGGAAAGAGGATTATGTCATTAGGGCACAAATCACTCACTCTCACTGCAGGTCAGCGGTGAGTCTCCTGTGCCATTCCATTGCCAGGTGGTTTCCCTGACCCTCTTGAAAGCAATCTGTGCTGATTACCTAAGAAATGGGGATGTCCATCTTCCTCGGTTTCATTTATAAACTAAATGGATGGCTTTTCGATTGTTGATCACCCTGTGAAAAGCATTTTGTCCCTTTCATAGCAATTAAGACTGGTAATTGCCCCAGGGCTATTTTTCATCTCTTCATTTCTCACTGAGAGAGGCCAACAGCATAACCTCTCTGCCTATGCCCTCCACTGAGTCTCTAAGGGCTCAAAGCATAGAAAGCAACACTCCAGGGACACGCTCCATTTTGACAGCAATTTTCTCACTTATGCTCCCCTTGCTGCAGGCTAAATTACCCTCAAATCAATAGCCCCCAAATGACAGTCTTTACAGAAATCCTCCTTAGAGGTCTGGAATAGGTGTGAGCAGCAGGAATTGGAGGTGTGGGGCACTGAACTGAGCATCAGACAACAAAAGGCCAAATTCTGTTTTCAGCTCTGCTCCAGGTCTGCTGGTACTCTAAACAGGTCACCTGCCCCTCTGCATCTGCATGTCCTTGTCTGATCTAGTTCAACATTATTTGTGCTCATGCCCTGGGACAGAGACGATTAGTAAGGTTTTGCCAGAAACACATGCATATTGTACTTTAATGATACAAATGACAGTTTAAAAATTTATGGTAAATCTAAAAGATGGAACCTAATGTAGTCATTAAAATGTTTATGAGGGATTTTTACTAGCAGAGAAATGCTCACAACATAAGTGAAAAAGCTGGGCCAGAACTTGTTTCACATTATGCTCAATGCATATTGAGAAGGAAATAGATCAAAGTGTTAATAAGTGGTTGCAACTGGTTGATTTCAGTCTTTTCATACCTCTGTACTCAAACTGGCGAGTCCAAACTAGGTTCC
This sequence comes from Symphalangus syndactylus, assembly GCF_028878055.3. Lineage (NCBI taxonomy): Eukaryota > Metazoa > Chordata > Mammalia > Primates > Hylobatidae > Symphalangus > Symphalangus syndactylus. Next base: position 32,421,809 of record NC_072426.2, read on the forward strand.
TCAAAGAAATACTTTCTTTGAATGTTACAGCTTGATCACTTATGGAAGTACTAAAGGGAGAGAAGATAATAGACACTCTATCCTCAAAGAATCAAAAGAAAGCCTTTGACCGCCATGATGGGTATTTGAGAAACAATCAGGTCCCCAGCTGGATTTACAGATCACCTCAGTCTTTATATCCAACTCAATGACTTAAAATTCTACTTCAAAAGGCATTTTTCTCTATATATAATTCTAGCTTTTAAATGCTTTATAAATGATGGCGAACTTGTTATCTCTCAATACCTCACCCCTGCCTTTATTCCCAGGCTGGATTTTCAGGTCCTCAATTGGATATCAGTTGATGGCTAAAATGATGTACAGTTAATTAATTGTAATATCCAAACAACATTCTTTGACTATATCCCAAAGTGTGATCCACCAGTCTTTCGGTAGATATATGACCTCAAAAACTGAGGTGAAGATTCCTGGGTAAATTCACCAGATCACTTTATTTGGGAAACAACAAAATCAAATAGATTCCTTCACTGTGAGCCTTCTGAAGGTTGTTAATATGCTAATAGGCAATGCTAATACGAAGAGTGAATATTGTACCCAGCATTTCCCCCAAAATATTTAAACACAGAAGCTTTTTATATTGTCTTGAGACTCAAAAGTTCTGAGGGAAACAGTTTTGGAAGTACTACTCTAAAGGTTTGAATACATCTGTGATGTTTCAAATGGGCCACCGCATGACATGCATTCAGAGTGAATCAAGCAGCCTGGCCAGCAGCACTCTGCTGAGTGGTTAGTTGTGGGTAGTAAAATGTTAGGCAGCAGACCAAGGAGAAAAGAAACCTCTGCCTCTCCCATTGTTTTGTGTGTTCATAAGGAGGCTTTTTTGTTTTTCATTTTTATTATACTTTAAGTTCTGGGTTACATGTGCAGAACATGCAGTTTTGTTACATACGTATACATGCCATAGTGGTTTGTTGCACCCATCAACCCGTCACCTACATTAGGTATTTCTCTTAATTCTATCCCTCCGCTAGCTTCCCAATCCCCCGACAGACCCCGGTGTGTGATGTTCCTCTCCCTGTGTCCATGTGTTCTCATTGTTCAACTCCCACTTATGACTGAGAACATGCAGTGTTTGGTTTTCTGTTCTTGTGTTGGTTTGCTGAGAATGATGGTTTCCAGCTTCATCCATGTCCCAGCAAAGGACAGGAACTCATAACAAGGAGGCTTTTAATGGGGGAACTTAGGGAACTTGATCATTCCTGGAAGGACCCTAGAGGCCCCATGTTGCATGACATTTTTAGTATCACAGTCTCTCTCCTCCCTTACCTACGAGGATCATGACAAACTGCTTTGAGCTGAAAATTACTGGCCAACTAAGAGAATCCCAGACTCATGTATTTTTTGCTGGATTAGTAGTATAGTTGGCTGGGTAAGGAGAGCTCATGTTGCACCTAAAAGCAGCAGCTGCTCAGCTCCCACTGATGGCTGCCATGGGGTCCAGGATTGCCAGAGAGTTTGCATTTTTCAAGAGAAACCAGAGATGCTGGTTTTTAATAGTTTCAGTGAATAGAATTTATATACCATGCAATTCAGTCACTCAAGGTACATTCACATAATTGTGCAACTCTCACCACAATCTTATTTTATTGAAATTTTCAAGTTTTAAATGTCAGTTCAAATGTATTTGAAATAAAGTACAAGCCAAAAAATACATCTACTATCGATATTCAGCGTGTGGGCTATTAATTAATGGCATCTGGTATAAACAAAAAGGAAAGAATTACCATATACTTCTGGCTCTTAATGAAATTATAATCAGTAGAATTGAGTTGGAACACAAGATATAAACAGTGTTAACTAATATTCTATTTGGAAACTTATTTATCGCATAATTTTCAATGTTTATATGCATGTAGCAAGGAAACACATGGGAAGTCTTTAATTTCATGGGTTATCTGTGTGGATTTTAAAGTGCTAAAATACAACAAAAAGTCATTTTTTGAGGATGGGAACCAAGACTGATCATTTAAACATTACCAATGCCCAATACAGCATCTGACACAGAGAAGGCATTTGTTAGATGTAGTATAACTCTACTCAATAATTTGTGTGTAAGAAGTGGGATCGTTTTCCTTTTACTAATGACCACCTGTTTTCTTTCAACAGGAATGTAAGGGAAGATATTCTGGGACTAGATGAGAAGCTATACGAGGAAACTCATAAACTCCATGATGCAGCTGCCTGTGAACATTTCCAAAATAATACTTTCTGTGGTTAACCTAAAATATAGGAAAACTTTTCTCTTTTATCAATTCTTCATTAAACAGTACCCCAGCACTCTAAGTGCTACTGAATGATCACATCAACAAGTACTCACTACATAAAGATAGAATGCAAGGGAATGAAAAGCCCTGGAAGCCATGAAGTCACACATTTATAAATAGTTACTGAATAACTCTGCTCTCACTGAACAGGCCAGCAAATTAGCCCATCGTGGTCCAGGGTTATTCAGGACTTTTTTTCCCCCTAGCATAGTAGAGCTGTAAGAGCATAGCCAGATCAGAGATCAGACCCAGTTCAATGCAAGCACAGAAGCAGGGTTAATATCCACTCTAGGTTATGGTGACCATCAGCCCCTTAAGCAGTAGGACCATTGACCTGGCCTAAAATGGACATACAATTCCAAGCCATACACAAAGCAAGTCATGCCTCCTAAAAGGATTTAATCAAATCATTTTGATTCACTTCAGACTGGAAAAACAAAATCCAAATTTATCAATCCTGGTTTGATGGCATTTCTAAGGCAAAGTTAGCACCAAAACAACCTGGCAGGGTTAGGGGATTTAGGAGTTGCAATGGACTGAATATTTGTGTGTTTGGGTGACCAAGATTAGAAAAGCCTGGTAAGGAAGGAAAGAGAACAGAGACGAAGCTAGTATTTTCCTCTTAGGAATTTAGCCACTAGATCCAGCAATAAGATATTATCCAAAGCACTTGAAAAGCTGAATATGTCTCAGTTCTGTAAGCTATGAATTTTTAACATTAAGGCCAAGCTAATATCCCTGGCAAAATATGACACTGATCTCTCATACTGATACCTGGACTCAGATCACTGTCCAAAAGGCAGCAAGTAATCAATTTCCAAAAACTAAAATATCAAGAGCAGGTATCCACTCCTATTAGAAAAGCAACTTTTAAAATATCCAATCTCATTGCCAAGTAAATATTTGTGTCACAAAAAAATTCTTAGTTGCATCAGGGGATTTATATGCAAAAAAATCTAATTACTTATATTTCAGGAAGATATTCATATTCTATATTCTAGAAAAACAAACATTGTACAAGAGATTGGTCAATGGATACAAAATTACAGACAGACAGGAGGAATACATTCCAGTGTTCTATTGCACAGTAGCATGACTAACAATATTGTGTACATTTTTAAATAACTAGAAGAGGATTTTGAATGTTCTCACCACAAAGAAATGAGAAATGTTTGAGGTAATGGATAAGCTAATTACTCTGATTAATCATTATACAATGCATACATGTATCAAAATATCACACAGTACTCATAAATATGTATAATTATCCATTAAAATAAAACACAAAGTATTATATAGTATACAAATAAAATTATAAATATGTATATGTATAAATATATTAAAAATGTATATAAGAATATATATTCTATAAATGTGTTTATTTTATAGAATATGTATTCCATAAATACATTTCTACTGTCAGACATTTTCCCATAATCTAACTCACTACTTTTTTTTTCCAGATTATTTCCTCGTGTACATTCCATTGCTATGGACATTTGAAATTAAAGAAAGCAAAACTTTCCACTCATTTTTGTTGTTTAACTTTTCCTTTGAAAGCTCTATATATCTAACATAGGGAGCTCAGACAGTTTTTCAACCAATAAACCATCAGCTATCAGCAAACATGAACATCTAAGCCAGTCTTTCTCCACACTAGTTTTTACTATCTTGCCCTCTCTCTTCGTGACTTCAAAGTCTGACCAACGGGAAGAGTATGACAATTGGCCAACACTTCTAGACATCAGCACGCATTCTCCATGCCCCATCATCAAAGATATTAAGAACTCAGAAAAATCAAAGGGAAATTCCTAACCTGAGATGGACAGGAACTCTTCCCTCTCCATGATTTGGTATTTTGTGAGAAATCTCTTTCTTCCCATTTCACATTGGATCATCATCACCCTCTTGAAACCTGAGAGACAGAGAATTATTAGAAGTTTAATTTAATTTTATCCCTTAAGCCTTTTTCTTCTCCATGACACTAACATTGACAGTTTAAAGAAAATAGGTTTTGTGTAAAATTTTTTCTAGGGCAAAATTATCCACAGTTCTTAACTGAAAAGTGAATTTTATAACAATGATCATAAAACTTTGTCAAGGTTAAAACTGGCAGTGAGAAATACTTTTAGTGAGAGATACCTCTGATAGCTCAATTGCTTCAGCCCTACAATGTCTGGGTGTTCATTTATATTCAGGATCATTTCACTTGTCCATGACATAGACATTTTGATCCTTAAGACCTGAAAGGGAGAAAAAGGAGGCCTGGGCTCTTGCATATGCCCAACAAATTTTATCTGACTTTAGTAATGAAAATGTCAGTGGTTCTTCCATAGCTGCTGTTTTACTCTTTGAACTGGTGTGCTGAATTGGCATTACACTTCTGACAGATTCAATTATTTCATTTTTTCCCTTTTATTTTCTTCCAAACTGTTTGACCATAAATAGATACAAATAGGAGAGCATTAATACTCAAATTCGCATAGCTGAAATCTTCTTTTTTAATTGTATACATTTTAGGTGGTCGACATGATGTTTTGGTGTACATATCCATAGTGAAATGATTTCCACAGGCAAATCAAGCAAATTAACATATCCATCAACTCACATAGTTGCCTATGTGTGTGTGTGTGTGTGCGTGTGTGTGTGTGTGGTAAAAGCACCTAAAATCCATTCTCTTAGCAAATTTCCAGTACACCACACAATATTATTAACTATAGTCTCATGTTGTACATTAGATCTCTAGACTTATCCATCTTACATAACTGTAACTTTGTTCCCTTTGACTTCCATCTTCCCATTTCTCCACCCCAACACCTGGTAACCACTGCACGGTTCTACTCTGTTTGTATGTATTAAAAGTTCAAAGGTTTTTAAATTACACATATAAATGAGATTACACAGTATTTATCTTTTTGTGTCTGGCATAATGTCCTCTAGGTTCATCTATGTTTTCCTTCTTTTCTGAGGCTGAATAACATTACTTTACCACAAATTATCTATCCATTCATTTGTTGGCCAATACTTTAGTTGTTTCATATCTCGGCTACTGTGAATAATGCTGCAATGACCATGGGAGTGCAGATGTCTTTACAAGGTGGTTATTTCATTTCTTTAGGTATATTCCAGGAAAAAAAAGGTCTGCATTAGATGAAGATCTTGATGGTCAAACAAAGAAGACAAAGCCAGAAGACCTGTGGCCTTTATTCATTCACAGGTGACCTGGGAGCCTGTTAGAAATGCAGTATCATGGCACTGCCCACTCCAGGCCTACTGAACCAGAATCTGCATCAGAACAGTTCCCCAGGATTCCCCAGCGGATGCTGATTCAAATGCACATTAAAGTGTGAGAAGCACTGCTCTAAGTCACTTGACTTATGCTTTTCTTGTGTCAGAATATGTAGTTTTCAACGTTTAGTCAGAAAGGCATATGCACTAAGTCGTTTTTACAATCATGAAACTAGGTTACATAAAATCAGATTTTTATACTTGGAAAAAATTAGAGAAATTCAAGTCTAGATATCTATTTATTCATGCAAAATGAAAACAAACAAGACAATACTCAATCTAGGTCCAGAATGGGCAAATGATTTGCTAACAACCACACAGCATTTTAATGGTAAAGAAAGAAAAGGAAGCCAGGCCTGCCAATTCCTCCTGGTACTATTTCTACCATAATACTGCTTCTCACTAACCTGATCAAAAGTGGGCATTAATAACAAAAACAAGGCTGGGCGCGGTGGCTCATGCTTGTAATCCCAGCACTTTGGGAGGCTGACGCAGGCAGATCACAAGGTCAGGAGATCGAGACCATGGTGAAACCCCGTCTCTACTAAAAAAAAAAAAAATACAAAAAATTAGCCGGGCATGGTGGCAGGCGCCTGTAGTCCCAGCTACTCGGAGAGGCTGAGGCAGGAGAACGGCGTGAACCCGGGAGGCGGAGCTTGCAGTGAGCAGAGATTGTGCCACTGCACTCCAGCCTGGGAGACAGAGCGAGACTCCATCTCAAACAAAAACAAAAACAAAAACAAAAACAAAAAAGGCTAATATTGATTAAGTACTTACTACACCTCAGGCAATTTATCACTTACTCTATATGCATTTTCTCACTTGATCTTGACAATAAACGTATGATACAGGTAAAATTATCCTTCCCATTTTAAAGATTAGAACACCAACTCTTAAAGAGATTGTGTCTAAGACCCCATGTCTAGAAATGGTTAAGTTCACTTTTTATAGGGTGTTCATGCTTCTGGTTACCATGTCATTAATGTCACACTTTTTCTGATGCAAATATTCATTCTCTATTTATGTTTAATCCACAATATTCAACATAATTACCAATGGAATTTATCATAATTCACTTTAAACAAGTGTGCTATTTTACCAACAAGTAACATAGCCTCACTGCACTTGATTCCCTTGGGAATATTGCCAAATGTAGGCAGCAGAGAATATAAGTTCAAATAAATCACCTCTGTGTAGATCTACCTTTTCCATGAACCCATTTCTTCACATTTCCTGGCAAAGGAATCACTGCAGCTTGACACAAGGTTTTCTAAATCTAGTGGCTAGCCATGACCTGTTTCATGAAGCTATGATTCTCATTTTCTTTACATGTCATACAAATGAAAACAGCCAACATCTACTAGTGTCTGATTCATTTTCCTGGGAATTGTACTCACATTTATTTTATGACTCAGGCAAAAAAAGGCCACAAGAGGGCCATGCAAGGGGGATGTGATAACTCCTGTAATGGGGAGAGAGGACAAGGAGGATGTGCTCCTAAATCAGGCGATTCATAAGAATTCACTCCTCTTAAGGGAGGAGACCACCCCTCATATTGTCTTATGCCCAGTTTCTGCCTCCAAAGAAAAAAAGAAGTAAAAACTAAAAGGCAGAAATGAAATCCACAGGCAAAAAGCCCGGCGCCACACCCTGGGCCTGGTGGTGAAAGATAGACCCCGACCTAGTTGGTTATGTTATCTATAGATTACGGACATTGTATGGAAAAGCACTGTGAAAATCCCTGTCCTGTTCTGTTCCGTTCTAATTACTGGTGCATGCAGCCCCCAGTCACGTACCCCCTGCTTGCTTAATCGATCATGGCCCTCTCACGCGGACCCCCTTAGAGTTGTAAGCCCTTAAGAGGGACAGGAATTGCTCACTCAGGGAGCTCGGTTTTTGAGATGTGAGTCTTGCCGTTGCTCCCAGACGAATAAAGCCCTTCCTTCTTTAACTCAGTGTCTGAGGGGTTTTGTCTGCGGCTCATCCTGCTACACTCTATAAATATTAAGAAACATGGGCTACTGGCCTAGACATAAAAGGTAAAACGATGGTATCTGAGCCTAGATTTGATGCAGACTCCCTTAAAAAAGACTGTTCATCATGTACTCCCTGGTACTTTTATGAATAATTCCATTATCAACTTCACATATACCAAACCATGACCCAATTTGTTGTGTCTGTAAGTTGGACTTTGGCAATAAAAGAAAGAGCATATTACAAAGTAATAATGTCTTAGACGTTGTCTAGAATAATGTTCTAGAATTCATCATAAACCTTTATGTGTTTGCATTACAAAGACATTCTGTGACAGGTTTAACAATGGTTATTACTTTTTAAATGTTTGAAGAAAAATAGATGTGTCTGGGGAAATTTAGAGAAAAAAAAACCATAGACTCTTAGTAAATGATGGGAACTGAAAGTTTACCTAGTACCCAAATCATTTCTGTATAATCAGTATTTGACTAATTTTAACCCCCACAAGCCTCGCAGATCATTAATTGTCAGACAGTTGTAATGCTTAGCAAGGTCTTGTCTTACTATTTGAGAAATTCTCTTCATGAGGCATGAAATTATCAGTAGCAAATAATTTTTCTTTCTCATGGAGAAGCAGTCAATGATTGCTATCTAGTCTTAAATGAGACACCAAAAATGCACATGGCCCTACAAGAGGATAGACTACATAGCTTCAAAGACTGAGAGAAACACATAATGTCAGGAAATCCCCTACGTAAAGCTCCTTTTCTTAGAGATTATGTGTGTAGTGCTTTTATATTGTAAAATATAATGTAAAAGAATACAGAGAAACATATAGGAGTTTTCTCTGTAAAAGAACAGAGAGAGAGAAAGATATAGCACTTTCCGAAATGGGAATTGTGCTTGATGTCATTAGGGGCACACAATTTCCACCCTGAATGAAGCAATGTAAGTACATTCTGTGCCCACCCGCCTCCACCCTGAATGCCTGATGATCAGTAAAAACACGTTAGCAGAAAATGTGTTTCACATGGGTCAAAGACCTAGACTGATGGAGGAATCACCATCTTTTAGTTGTGTCAACCAGAGAATATAATCTGATCAACAAGCAGGAGAAGATGAGAATGGAAGAAATCAGATGAGGAATAAAATACTGCAGCCCAGAAGTGACACACATTCCTTCCTGTACTGTTCCACTAGTCAGAACCACTCACACGGACTACTCAGCTTCAAAGGGGAAAAATGCATTCTTCCAAGTTCTGGGAAAAATAGACATGGATGTTTGTGATCTCTGGTAATGACTCCTTAACATCTCCCTGAGAGCTTTCCTTTTCCAAGTTAAGCATTCCTAATTTCTTCAACTGATTTTCATATGACATAGTTTCCACAGCCCTCATCTTCCTAATTGCCCTCCTATTTTGGTCATCTCTACTTTGAGTTCTTGACCTGCACCTGTAAATATGTGAATTTTATGATCATGTTGATATTCTGAGAAGAAAGGATGCAGCATTCAAAGTGGTCAAACTGAATAAGGAAGCTTAAAAGGGTCAGTCAACCTGAGAAAGTTTAGAAACCACCACTTTAGTTCTTCGTTATTACCTTCAAGTGTCATGCTTAGTGATACAATTTTAGCAATGGTCTGACCACTAGCGAATACTATTGTTCTGTTGCATGCTTTGATATGAACAAAAATATAACATTTCTATGAAAATAGCCTAAGATTGCATTATTGTGACAAAATATTGGACAGTGGGTTTATGGGCAACCAAAACACCCAAGGGTGTGCCACTTGAACTGCTGTCAAGCTAAGCATCACCAATCTTGAACTTATGCAAATTCTGAGGGGTTGTTTTAGTTATTTGTCTTAGCTCTCTTCTCATTTTTACTTGCTGTAGTCTCAAAGTTCACATCTTGTGGTGGCATGGATGTGGTGAAAAGGGAACACTTTTACACTGCTGGTGGGAATGTAAACTAGTACAACCACTGTGGAAAACTGTATGAAGATTCCTTAAAGAACTAAAAGTAGAACTACAATTCGATCCAGCAATCCCACTACTGGGTATCTACCCAAAGGAAAAGAAGTCATTATATGAAAAAGACACATGCACACGCGTGTTTATAGCAGCACAATTTGCAATTGCAAAAATATGAAACCAACATAAATGCCCATCAACCAATGAGTAGATAAAGAAAATATGGTATATATACCCCATGGAATACTACTCAGCTATAAAACGGAATCAAATAATGGCCTTTGCAGCAACTTGGATGGAGCTGGAGGCCATTATTCTAAATGAAATCACTCAGAAATGAAAAACCAAATGTCATGTGTTCCCATAAGTGGGAGCTAAGCTATGAAGATGCAAAGGCATAAGAATGATACAATGGATTTTAGGGACTAAGGGAGGAAGGATGGGAGGGGGATGAGAATAAAAGACTACATATTGGGTTCAGTGTACACTGCTCTGGTGATGGGTACACCAAAATCTCAGAAATCACCACTGTAGAACTTATCCATGTAACCAAACCCCGCCTGTTCCCCAAAAACTACTGAAATAATTTTTTTTAGGGTTCACATCTTGGTAAATTGTTTTTAGTCCTAATCCTGTTCTTCACACCTGTATTTGTGTTTTCTGATCACCAGCAGACATAGATTCCTTTGACGCAACTACACAAAACATTGGGCAGCTGAGTGCAAAGAACTAAGCCACAGAACATATCACATAAGAACTCCCTCCAGGATGACACAATTGTGGTCATCAGCACACTGGATCATCTCCCTGTTCTGCATCTACTCTCAGCTTCATCAGTGTTCACAAATATGCTTCCCTCCCTAACATGAAGCACTTTCCTGCTCCTCATTGAGTGGCCCTTCCACTGCAGTGAACAGGTTTCTGATCCCACTCGACAAAGTTCTCAGTGATAACCTTCAGTCTAAATTGAATTCTTTGTTTTCTTTGTTTTATCAGATTTTCTTTACCTAAAATGTGTTCTTAATATTAATATTTTAATCACAGCTTTTATACCAAATGTGAATTCAGAAAAGTTATTTAATGACTCTGGAGCCCATTTTATTCACCATTAAAGAGATGGTTGGGCCAGAAATCTTAGGGCCTTTTGCAACTCTACAAATGTAAGATTCTCTGAATTTTTCTGGATATTTTCTTCTGAAGAGTGAAAAAGTTCCCTGACAGAATTGTAAAAATCCTTTGACAACAAAGAAGCTAAAGCATGAAGAGATAATGGGATTTTCCAATTGTTGTGCATAGCCCATTGTAGAATCAGGAACATAACCTCACCCTGTATGCATTCCCTCTAGAAATAATAGCACTTCATCCTCTTGCCAGACATTAAAATGCCCTTATGTACCACCTAATAGTAATAACTGTTTAGTCCTGACTTAATGCCGCCTATCAATTCACATTACGTTGGCCTGTTAGCTTCAAAACACCTCACAAGGTTAACTGTGTAATGATTCAATAACATTTATCTAAGGATCAAAATATTATGAGATTATAGTACAGAAAATAATAGGGATGTTATGCACTTGTTATAGCTATTTAGCAAAAATAGAAAAATAGAAAATGTACAGCTGTGTTACTCTGTTTCCCCTTGTATGAAATACTTATCCCAGACAATTGCTATTCTCAGATTAATGCCATTCAATTTTATTCAAAGTGTTGACAGTGGTTTCCCTCCTTCCTCACTAGGATCCTGACTGATCACACCATATGCCAGAGGGCCTCATATATGAAGTCACTGGAAGCCATTTACAGGTTTCAGGAAGCTGAGTTTCTTTCAAGATGAGAAGGAAAAAATCTGTTTTACCTTGTTATATCAAAAAATACGGCCTGGAGCTCAAATGAGCAGGTAGCTTAAATGCATTGCATAATGTGTTCGTTGCTAAGAAATTATAAACCCTGTGCCGAACATACCAGCCCAGCCACTGATACCCCAGAGAAAACAGGAGTTGTTTTTGGGAAGAAGTTGAACTGATCATTATTTTTCTGTCTTCTTGCCTCTGATCTCTTCACTTTACACAAACATTCCCTATTAAGTAATTTATCTGAAAAGAAAATCTAAACACACCAAATAATTGTCTTTTTACTTCAGTGTAAAAATAAGCAGGCATGTTGCTGTCTAGGTTTCAGAGCCACATCCTTCTCTATCTCCAGTGGCAATGAGGCCCCTTTGAGTGAGTATTGTTTTTTTAATTTCTTCAGGTTTTCGCAGATGAAAACGTGAGTCATGTAGAGCAAGTCAGTCATTACAAGAGCCCCTGTAAACGAATCATCCCGCAAATCTTTCTGGAACCAGTTAACTCTTTCTGAGGGAATGGACAAACATTCCTTGCTAACCTGGGCAGAAATAAAGTTCTCAATTATCATTGTTACCAACTGAAAAAGCAAGAATGGCTTACGTATTGAGACCCTCAATAAATAGTTGTAGGTGTATTGGCTGAAGAATGTTTATTTATTCAGTACCTACTATATTTCCAGGACTAGAGTAAATAATTATAAAAGATAAGACATGGCATGGGGCTTCAGGGAATTTATTATATACCTTGGGGGAGCAATGACATAGTTAATACAATGGGAAATCAGTATTAGGAAAAAAATCACACTTTAAAAGCCTTGTATAATAGACTTTAAATTTTTATAGATTTGGAAAGAATATATATATACACACACACATATATATACATATATATACATATATACACATATATACATATATACATATATACACATATATACATATATACATATATACACATATATACATATATATACATATATATATATGCTAGGGTGGACATTGAATGAAGGCTTTGTTGAAAAAGTAGATATTCAGCTTCTGTTCATTTATTCTGGGTTACAATACTAGGGTTAACAGGTGAGCAAAAATCTCAATGGCTCATCCAGCATTTATTTCTCACTCACATAAGTAATATCTGAGGGTTGGCTTCAGTTTTGTTCAATGTTTTCTTTACCCGGAGACCCAGGCTAAAGTAGCAGCCTTATTTTAATCTGCTGATAGAAGGAAGAGATAAAAATAATGAAACCACATGATGCTCTTGAAGTGTCTTCTCTGTCCTAGCATGTGTTACTTCCATATTCCATTGTCCAAAGCAGGTCACATGGCCAACCCAACCACTAATGAGGTAGCAAATATACTTATCCTACTGCAAAGAGCACAGCAAATCACTTAGGAAAAAGTGACAATATATAATCTTCTGAGAGGGAGCAAATGATGCAACAATAATGCATTAAAGTAATTTAACAATACGATACTGCAATCTACCAAGAAGTATATATGTATGGAATATGATTTTGCACAAGGCAGAATGGAGGAAGCTCATTCTGGTGGTAGGTATTTCAAGAATATCTGGGTCAAAGCATATTATCTATACTGATTTTATCTGAGACTCCCAAAGAGCCTTCCAAAAATATTGTAATAATTTGCATTCCCACTAAAAGTATATAAAAGGATCTTTTCAATCCTATTTTTTATAAACTGCTCAATGTGCCAATTTGTGAGGTAGGAAAAAATGTTAATTTATGTTCTTATTTCCATTTCTCTGTTTAAGGATGAGCATTTTTCATATGTTTCATGGCTATGTATATTTTTCCTATTCATATGCTTTAAGAACAATGACCTTTTCGTACAGAAAGAGAATGTATACAGTCTGTTAAAATTCATTGTAATCTGCTCAGGGGCAGGTTTAGGCATTGGATACAGGGGTCAAGGATGTATACCAAGTGAAGTAACATGTTTCTAAAATGAGGGATTATTTTTTGAGTGATATGTGTCAGAACTTCCTCTGTTTCCTTATTTACTTCCAAATATCACCCCTCTACACACACTCAACTTACTTACCAGACATGGAAAGACACCACCTGGAATGAAAATCACAGATTTTAAAATTCTAAATCCTGGCCATGAACATAGTATATCTGATCACTGAGATGAGGATGCATTTCCCTATCTTTGGGGGTTACTAGAATGCCGATCTCCTATGACTAAAAATCACAAATCATTCTTGAATGCCCTTCTCAATTCTCTTACATTTTCTTCTCTCTACTCCAACATTTTCAAAACTGTTTTTCATGGAACATTAATCCCATAACATGCTACAGGTAAAAAAAAAAAAAAAAGAAATAAAGTAAGGTTATAGTCAAATAAGGTTGAGAAATACTATGTACTGATACTATCCTCAAACTCGCAAGTTAAATGACCTTGGGCAAGTGACTTTCTTTCTCTGACTTTAGTTCCTACATGTGTAAAATGGTGTGATAATAACAGTACCTTCCTTATGTAATATTAAACTAGTTAAATCTTGCAAAGCACTTAGAACGACGCCTGGCATATTAGTGTTTAATATGTTCGTTATTATTATTATTATCATTTTATTAGCATTAGTAGTAGTGGTAGTAGCTGCAACTAAAGCCTCTGAAAAAACTTTGCAGCAAATAAGCTTATTTAACATTGCTTAATTCAGATTATTTCTCATTAATTATTTTTTACTTAATTTGGAAAATACCATTCTTCTTTTATCTGAATCTTCAAATAGAAAATGAATAGCTGGGGGGTCGGGGGACACAGAGACCATGGTCAAGATCAATAGGAAAAGCCATCTTGTAATTCGTGTTTAATCATAAGTTTTCCCTCAAGTGCCAGCCCAAAGAACAGCTTCTGCCTCTTCTGTAGGAGAAGAGACACTTGACACACGCTGTCCACAGGGAATGTCAAGCGTTACAATTATCTCTGTCTGCTATCATGTAATAAAAGGAAAATTAAAAATAACTTGAGTTCCTACATTTCATGTTCTTCTTGTTGTATCAAAATATAACTATTTCTGAGCACATTATGAATAGCAAATAATTCTTGCTGGAAAATTTCAAGAGGAAAGAGATGATCCGTTCCCTTGTCATGCTCTCAGTGATAAATAAGGCACAGAATTCTATTCTCCAAGGGTGAGATCTGACTTCTTTTATTTGGAAGCCAGGGCAGCATTAAATGCAACATTTATATCCTTGACATCAACAACAACTGCATGAAATTGCTTGTGCAGGACACAGACTTGCCCCACCTGCCTGCTCTTGCAGTGTTCGTTTCATAACTAGTAAGTATGCTCTGTCCTTAGCAAAAAGGAGAATGTCTCAGGGGCCACTCAGAATGGGCCACCAGGCTGGCCCCAGTGCATCTGTGTCACTGAGTTAACCCAGATACTCGAGAGGCCAGCCACTGCTCGCTAGCGGGGCCAAGTAGATACTGGGAACTTGGGACCTCCTGTGTTATTCAAAGAAGGTAACTGAAAAAACTGAATTTTTTCCTTTATCAGAAAACACATGAGGCCGGATGCGGTGGCTCACGCCTGTAACCCCAGCACTTTGGGAGGCCGAGGTGGGCGGATCATGAGGTCAGGAGATCGAGACCATCCTGGCTAACATGGTGAAACCCCATCTCTACTAAAAATACAAAAAAATTAGCCGGGCGTGGTGGCTGACGCCTGTAGTCCCAGCTACTTGGGAGGCTGAGGCAGGAGAATGGCGTGAACCCAGGAGGTGGAGCTTGCAGTGAGCCAAGATCACGCCACTGCACTCCAACCTGGGTGACAGAGCGAGACTCCGTCTCAAAAAAGAAAAGAAAAGAAAACACATGAAATATACATTTAATCGGGGATTTTAATTTATTCAAACTATAAAACTCACTTTTGACAAGTATCTTTTTAATTTGATTTTTAACAGTAAGTAAACATATGAGGATTATTAAATATTACAAACCAAACCAGAAACTATCTGATTAACAGCTGTCAGTATTCCTCAAAAGTAAAGATGCCCGAGACCTAACATTGATGGTTGTCTAAGTTTAAAATAAAGGAATGAACTCATGTATCAGTTTTCTATTGCAGCTATGACAAATTACCAAAAACTTGACAGCTTAAAACAATACCCACTTATTATCTCACAGTTCTCTGGGTGAGAAGTCCAACACACATCTCACTGGCCTAAAATTAAGTTGTCAGCAAGGCTACATTTCTTACTAGAGGCCCCAGGGAAGAATCCATGTCTAAGCTCATTTATATTGTTGACTCAGTTGAGCTCCTTTCATTCCTTTCATTTGTAGAACTTGGGACCTCATTTCCTTGCTGACTGTCAGTGGGGAACTGCTCTCTCTCCAGTCCTTACACATGACCTCCCTACATCTCAAAACTAGCAATGACATATATCAAATCCTTCACCTGCTTGGAATCTGACTTCCTTCCCCTCTCTCTCACTCAACCAAAGAGAGTTTTCTGCTTCTAAAGGCTCATGTGACTATATTAGTCCAACACAGATAATCCAGGATAATCTGCCTATTTTAACATCTGCTACTTTAATTACAGCTGCAAAGTCCCTTTTGTCATAGCAAGTAACATATTCATAGGATTAGGAACATCTTAGAGAGACGGGGGGCAGCATTATTCATTCTACCATAACTAGTGTTAATTTAAAGGTAGACTGCTTTGCTCTTCAAGAGGAAAACAAACACACATTTTACTATAGGGAGAAAGCACATTGTTTTTCTGGTTTTGAGACCATTTTTCTTATCTTATTTGGACTTAATTATCAATAGAAAAGGCCATGCTTTAGGTGTTGACCTCCCTTAATTGGCACAGTTTCCTAGTCATCCAGGCGCCTCTACTCACGGTAGTTTTAGTAGACATACAATTTAGGGGCCAGGCTTTAGCCCACTGAGAGGATAATCACCACTCTGTCATGATGAACTCTCCTCTGGGAATTCTCCAGTTTTTTTTTTTTAGGCTGAACTCTATCACAACACAGATCCTTTTTCAAAGTCTGTAACAATCACATTTCTATCACACACCTTTCATCACTACTAGATGGAAGGTATATGATGGCAAGTTTTTTATGTCTTGTTCACCATGAATCACCAGTGCCAAGCACAGTGCCTGGTCCAAAGAGGTGTATAGTGAATTTTGGTTGAGGAAAAGAATGAATGAATGAATGAATGAACGAATAAACACAACAGTTTAAGGAAGAACTTGGATAGAATCAATGAAAGTAAACTGCAAACAAATTTTCATAGACTGTGAAACATTTGATACACCAAATGGGTCCTGAAAGATTTCAATCAGATTCACAACTTGTTTAAAGATAAGAGTATAAACTCATTGGGATGAAATTTGCATTGCTGAAGTTTTAAACTTCCATTTCTATCTTAACATACATCAAAGAGTAGCTGAATCAATTCCTAGGTCACATCTATTGCACAATAACCATGTACTCAATAACCAAGTAAGTTGAGTCAGAACTCAAGTAAGGCCAAATTTTTAGATTTTACTAACTAAGATATGCAATTAATCAAATGGCCATACTTATGGCTATGATTTATTACAGAGGACACAAAGCAAAATCAGAAAAGAGAAAATGTACAAAGGGCAAAGTCCAGAGGAAACCAGGTGCAAGCTTCCAAGGGTCCTCTCCTAGTGGAATGCCAAATTCCCCAGCAATTACTGTGACAATATGTGTGAAATGCTGTCTACCAAGAAAGCTCATCAGAGACTTGGTGCCCAAGGTATTTATTGCAGCTGGTCATCCAAGTACCCACTGCTTAGCATGTACCAAAATTTCCAGACTCCCAGAGGAAAGCAGATATTTAGCATAAACCACATCGTTCGCACGGTTTACACAGTGAGTCACTCTGGTCAGTTAGTGTGATGGGAACCCTCCCAAAATCTAAGTTCCCAGATGCCAGCCAAGGATTATCCTTGTAAGCAGGCCTTTCAAAGGATAATAGCCAGGGCTGCTATATTAACAGAACAATAATAACAATATTCTACACAACATTGTAGAATTTCTATAAATGTCTATGATTTTCCACCTTCACATGCTGAACAATGTATGTTTGATTTTCCCATTGTTCCTAAAGATTTGAGTCTTGCATATATTTTGAGAATGATTGCTGATGCTGATAAATAGAGAAGCATTCACAAATAAATCTTTATGACAAATTGGATAGCATTAAAATACTGATAAATTTTACATTGAGTTATGGAAATAAATCTGTGTGGCATCAAAAAAGATGAATATTATGGCATTAATAGGTAGCTCTGAAATATGTATCAATTTAAATTCAATAATGAGTATCTCTTGCTTAAAGTGATATATTTTTATGCTGGATGTCTGAAGAAACATTTAAGAAAATAAACACTTATAAATGCATAAAGAAGAAAATTCGTGTAAAAAAACAAAATATTTTAGATTATAAAAGCTAAAATTTTGAGCAGATAATTCAGTTTAAATACATGTACTTATACTAGTGTGACATTTTTTGTATTAACTTGGTATATAATTGTGGACTATGATTTGCATATTTTATTACTGCTCTCCCTCCCTACACTTTCTTTAGCAATATCTATTTATTTGTATCACAAAAATTAGAATTTATTATTCATAAAATTCTGGGCAACATTCACCTTTGTGCTCACTATGAAAAATAAAAATAAAAAATAATAATATTAGCAAGATTTAAAATGAACATTTACCTATTAAAGAGAACATGTTTTATTAATTTCTTCAGCATTTCCTAAGCAAATACTATATGTCTGAAACTGCTAGGAAATGAAGAAAAATACTGACTAAAATAATAGATTCTTCTCTCAAAGAACAAACCTCTAATGGGAGAAATAGGCTTTTGAACAAATGAATTTAGTAAGTGCAATACTACTTGAACAGAGGTGTGTGCTAGGCATTACATAAACTCACAGAGAATAAGATTTGAGTTTTGAACAATGGGAAGCCTGTTTGGCAGACAGAGGAAAGAATAGCATGCAAGGGAAGCTCCTCAAGGCAGACTCCAAGCTTTCTTTTTTTTTTTTTTTTTTTTTTTTTTTATTATACTTTAGGGTTTTAGGGTACATGTGCACAATGTGCAGGTTTGTTACATATGTATCCATGTGCCATGTTGATTTCCTGCACCCATTAATTCGTCATTTAGCATTAGGTGTATCTCCTAATGCTGTCCCTCCCCCCTCCCCCCACCCCACAACAGTCCCCGGAGCGTGATGTTCCCCTTCCTGTGTCCATGAGTTCTCATTGTTCAATTCCCACCTATGAGTGAGAACATGCGGTGTTTGGTTTTTTGTCCTTGCGATAGTTTACTGAGAATGATGTTTTCCAGTTTCATCCATGTCCCTACAAAGGACACGAACTCATCATTTTTTATGGCTGCATAGTATTCCATGGTGTATATGTGCCACATTTTCTTAATCCAGTATATCTATCGTTGTTGGACATTTGGGTTGGTTCCAACTCTTTGCTATTGTGAATAGTGCCGCAATAAACATACGTGTGCATGTGTCTTTATAGCAGCATGATTTATAGTCCTTTGGGTATATACCCAGTAATGGGATGGCTGGGTCAAATGGTATTTCTAGTTCTAGATCCCTGAGGAATCGCCACACTGACTTCCACAATGGTTGAACTAGTTTACAGTCCCACCAACAGTGTAAAAGTGTTCCTATTTCTCCACATCCTCTCCAGCACCTGTTGTTTCCTGATTTTTTAATGATGGCCATTCTAACTGGTGTGAGATAATTCAAGATGGATTAAAGACTTATATGTTAGACCTAAAACCATTAAAATCCTACAAGAAAACCTAGGCAATACCATTCAGGACATAGGCGTGGGCAAGGACTTCATGTCTAAAACACCAAAAGCAATGGCAACAAAAGCCAAAATCGACAAATGGGATCTCATTAAACTAAAGAGCTTCTGCACAGCAAAAGAAACTATCATCAGAGTGAACAGGCAACCTACACAATGGGAGAAAATTTTTGCAATCTACTCATCTGACAAAGGGCTAATATCCAGAATCTACAATGAACTCAAACAAATTTACAAGAAAAAAACAAACAACCCCATCAAGTGGGCAGAGGACATGAATAGACACTTCTCAAAAGAAGACATTTATGCAGCCAAAAAACACATGAAGAAATGCTCCTCATCACTGGCCATCAGAGAAATGCAAATCAGACTCCAAGCTTTCTGAGTGCAGTGCTATGTTAGCCCTCCTCCTTGTCGCAGCCCCAGTGCCAGGAGCTCGACATCCCTGCAGCTATACATTTCCCCTTCCCTCCAGGGCTCTCTACTGTTTTTCTTTGTTTTGTTTTTTTTTGTTTTTTGAGATGGAGTCTCGCTCTTTCGCCCAGGCCGGACCACAGTGGTGCTATCTCGGCTCACTGCAGGCTCCGCCTTCTGGGTTCATGCCATTCTCCTGCCTCAGCCTCCCGAGCAGCTGAGACTACAGGCGCCCTCCACCACGCCCGGCTAATTTTTTGTATTTTTAGTAGAGATGGGGTTTCACCATGTTAGCCAGGATGGTCTCGATCTCCTGACCTCGTGATCTGCCCACCTCGGCCTCCCAAAGTGCTAGGATTACAGGCGTGAGCCACTGCGCCTGGCCCAGGGCTCTCTACTGTTACAGAGGCTGCAGGGTCCCTGATTCTGGCAAAGGCCTTTCCAACTCTGATACCCCAGGGCCCACTCCCCTTTTGCAGTTTCAAGCCTTTCTCGTATAGTTATGCCCCTCTCTACTGCATTTTGAATTTCTCCCTCTCCACTGAGTTACTCCCAGAGAACACAGAGATGCTTTCATGTTTCCCATCTTAAAAAGGACAAAAATACAAAAATACAAGAAAAAAAAATTTCCCTGGGCCCACCCACTCATCTGCTCCTCCAATACCTATTCCATTTCTCAAAAATTTCACAAAAGTGTTAACTAGATTTAGTCTTCACTTTCACATCTCCTATTTGCTCTTTTTAAATTTAATTAGATGTTTCAAAGTGAAAACTAGAAATTATTATATCAGCAAATACATGCACCCATGTCCCAGAACTTAAAATTTTTGCCAACTTTTAAAAAAAATTTTTTTATTATACTTTAAGTTCTGGGGTACGTGTGCAGAATGTGCAGGTTTGTTACATAGGTATACACATGCCATGGTGGTTTGCTGCACCCATCAACCCGTCATCTACATTAGGTATTTCTCCTAATGCTATCCCTCCCCTAGCCCCACTACCCGATAGACCCTGATGTTCCCCTCCCTGTGTCCATGTGTTCTCATTGTTCAGCTCCCACTTATGAGTGAGAACATGCAGTGTTTGGTTTTCTGTTCTTGTGTTAGTTTGCTGAGAATGACGGATGGTTTCCAGCTTCATCCATGTTCCTGCAAAGGACATGAACTCATCATTTTTAAGGCTGCATAGTATTCCACAGTGTAAATGTGCCACATTTTCTTTATCTAGTCTATCATTGAAGGGCATTTGGGTTGGTTCCAAGTCTTTGCTATTGTGAACTGTGCCACAATAAACTTACGTGTGCATATGTCTTTATAGTAGATGGTTTATAATCCTTTGGGTATATACCCAGTAGTGGGATTGCTGGGTTAAATGTTACTTCTGGTTCTAGATCCTTGAGGAATTGCCACACTGTCTTCCACAATGGTTGAACTAATTTACACTCCCACCAACAGTGTAAAAGCATTTCTATTTCTCCACATCCTCTCCAGCATCTGTTGTTTCCTGACTTTTTAATGATAAACATTCTAACTGACGTGAGATGATATCTCATTGTGGTTTTGACCTGCATTTCTCTAATGACCAGTGATGATGAGCTTTTTTTCATATGCTTGTTGGCTGCATAAATGTCTTCTTTTGAGAAGTGTCTGTTCATATCCTTTGCCCACTTTTTGATGGGGTTGTTTTCTTCTTGTAAATTTGTTTAAGTTCCCTGTAGATTCTTGATATTAGCCCTTTGTCACATGGATAGATTGCAAAAATTTTCTCCCATTCTGTAGGTTGCCTGTTCACTCTGATGAGAGTTTCTTTTGCTGTGTGCAAGCTCTTTAGTTTAATTAGTTCCCATTTGTCAATTTTGGCTTTTGTTGCCATTGCTTTTGGTGTTTTAGTCATGAAGTTTTTGCCCATGCCTATGTCCTGAATGGTATTGACTAGATTTTCTTCTAGGGTTTTTATGGTTCTAGGTTTTAGGTTTAAGTCTTTAATTCATCTTGAGTTAATTTTTATATAAGTTGTAAGGAAGGGGTCCAGTTTCAGTTTTCTGCATATGGCTAGCCAGTTTTCCAGCGCTATTTATTAAATAGGGAATCTTTTCCCCATTGCTTGTTTTTGTCAGGTTTGTAAAAGGTCAGATGGTTGTAGAGGTGTGATGTCATTTCTGAAGCCTCTGTTCTGTTCCATTGGTCTATATATCTGATTTGGTATCTCTACCATGCTGTTTTGGTTACTGCAGCCTTGTAGTATAATTTGAAGTCAGGTAGCATGATGCCTCCAGCTTTGTTCTTTTTGCTTAGGATTGTCTTGGCTATGTGGAATCTTTTTTGGTTCCATATGAAATTTAAAGTAGTTTTTTCTAATTCTGTGAAGAAAGTCTGGTAGCTTGATGGGGATAACACTGAATCTATAGATTACTTTTGGCAGTATGGACGTTTTCATGATATTGATTCTTCCTATCCATAAGCATGGAATGTTTGTCCCTTTGCTTGTGTACTCTTATTTCCTTGAGCAGTTATTTATAGTTCTCCTCGAAGAGGTCCTTCACATCCCTTGTAAGTTGGATTCCTAGGTATTTTATTATTTTTGTAGCAAATGTGAATGGGAGTTCACTCATGATTTGGCTCTCTGTTTGTCTATTATTCGTGTATAGGGATGTTTGTGATTTTTGCACATTGATTTTGTATCCTGAGACTTTGCTAAAGTTGCTTATCAGCTTAAGGAGATTTGAGGCTAAGACCATGAGGTCTTCCAAATTTACAATCATGTCATCTGCCAACAGACAATCTGACTTCCTTTCTTCCTATTTGAATACCCTTTATTTCCTTCTCTTGCCTGATTGCCCTGGCCAGAACTTCCAATACTATGTTGAATAGGAGTGATGAGAGAGGGCATCCTTGTCTTGTGCTGGTTTTCAAAGGGAATGCTTCCAGTTTTTGCCCATTCAGTATGATATTGGCTGTGGGTTAGTCATAAATAGCTCTTATTATTTTGAAATACATTCCATCAA
Organism: Symphalangus syndactylus; assembly: GCF_028878055.3. Taxonomy (NCBI): domain Eukaryota; kingdom Metazoa; phylum Chordata; class Mammalia; order Primates; family Hylobatidae; genus Symphalangus; species Symphalangus syndactylus. Next base: position 32,444,485 of record NC_072426.2, read on the forward strand.
TACCTAGTTTATTGAGAGTTTTTAGCATGAAGACGTGTTGAATTTTGTCTAAGGCCTTTTCTGCATCTATTAAGATAATCATATGGTTTTTGTCTTTGGTTCTGTTTACATGCTGGATTACGTTTATTGATTTGCGTATGTTGAACCAGCCTTGCATCCCAGGGATGAAGCCAACTTGATCATGGTGGATAAGCTTTTTGATGTGCTGATGGATTCGGTTTGCCAGTATTTTATTGAGGATTTTCACATCAATGTTCATCAGGTATATTGGCCTGAAATTTTCTTTTTTTGTTGTGTCTCTACCAGTTTTGGTATCAGGATGATGCTGGCCTCATAAAATGAGTTAGGGGGGGATTCCCTCTTTTTCTATTGTTTGGAATAGTTTCAGAAGGAATGGTACCAGCTCCTGTTTGTACCTCTGGTAGAATTCAGATGTGAATCCATCTGGTCGTGGACTTTTCTAGTTGGTAGGCTATTAATTACTGACTCAATTTCAGAATTTATTATTGGTCTATTCAGGGATTCGACTTCTTCCTGGTTTAGACTTCAGAGGGTGTATATGTCCAGGAATTTATCCATTTCTTTTACATTTTCTAGTTTATTTGCATAGAGATGTTTATAGTATTCTCTGATGGTAGTTTGTATTTCTGTGGGCTCAGTGATGATATCCCCTTTATCATTTCTTATTGCATCTATTTGATTCTTCTCTCTTTTCTTTATTAGTCTGGCTAGCTGTTTATCTATTTTGCTGATCTTTTCAAAAAACCAGATCCTGGATTCATTGATTTTTTTGAAGGATTTTTCATGTCTCTATCTCCTTCAGTTCTGCTCTGATCTTAGTTATTTCTTGTCTTCTGCTAGCTTTTGAATTTGCTTGCTCTTGCTTTTCTAGTTCTTTTAATTGTGATGTTAGGGTGTCTATTTTAGATCTTTCCTGCTTTCTCTTGTGGGTGTTTAGTGCTATAAATTTCCCTCTAAACACTGCTTTAAATGTGTCCCAGAGATTCTGGTACATTGTGTCTTTGTTCTCATTGGTTTCAAAGAACTTATTTATTTCTGTCTTAATTTGGTTGTTTACCCAGTAGTCATTCAGGAGCAATTTGTTCATGCAGTTGTGCGGTTTTGAGAGAGTTTCTTACTCTTGAGTTCTAATTTGATTGCACTGTGGTCTGAGAGACAGTTTGTTGTTATTTCTCTTCTTTTACATTTGCTGAGGAATGTTTTACTTCCAATTATGTGGTCAATTTTAGAATAAGCGCAATGTGGTGCTGAGAAGAATGTATATTCTGTTGATGTGGGGTGGAGAGTTCTGTAGCTGCCCTGAGGTCTGATTGATCCAGAGCTGAGTTCAAGTCCTGAATATCCTTGTTAATGTTCTGTCTCATTGATCTGTCTAATATTGACAGTGGAGTATTAAAGTCTCTCATTGTTATTATGTGGGAATCTAAGTCTCTTTGTAGGTCTCTAAGAACTTGCTTTATGAATCTGTGTGCTCCTGTATTGGGTCCACATATATTTTGGATAGTTAGCTCTTCTTGTATTGATCCCTTTACCATTATGTAATGCCCTTCTTTGTCTCTTTGGATCCTTGTTGGTTTAAAGTCTGTCTTATCAGAGACTAGGATTGCAGCCCCTGCTTTTTCTTTTTTAGCTTTCCATTTGATTGGTAAATTTTCCTCCATTCCCTTATTTTGAGCCTATATGTGTCTTTGCATGTGAGATGGGTCTCCTGAATACAGTACAATGATGGGTCTTGATTCTTTATCCAGTTTGCCAGTCTGTGTCTTTTTATTGGGGCACGTAGCCCATTTACATTTAAGGTTAAGATTGTTATGTGTGAATTTGATCCTGTCATTACAATGCTAGCTGGTTATTTTGCCCGTTAGTTGATGCAGTTTCTTCATAGTGCCGATGGTCTTTACGATTTGGTATGTTTTTGCAGTGGCTGATACTGGTTGTTCCTTTCCATGTTTTGTGCTTCCTTCAGGAACTCTTGTAAAGCAGGCCTGATGGTGACAAAATCTCTCAGCATTTGCTTTTCTGTAAAGGATTTTATTTCTCTCTCACTTATGAAGCTTAATTTGACTGGATATGAAATTCTGGGCTGAAAATTCTTTTCTTTAAGAATGTCAAATATTGGCCCCCACTGTCTTCTGGCTTGTAGGGTTTCTGCAGAGAGATCTGCTGTTAGTCTGATAGGCTTTCCTTTGTGGGTAACCTGACCTTTCTCTCTGGCTGCCCTTAACATTTTTTCCTTCATTTCAACCTTGGTGAATCTGACGATTATGTGTCTTGGGGTTGCTCTTCTCGATGTGCCAGAAGTTCTTGGGCTCTTTTGCCTCAGTTATCAGAACTTTGCCATTTTGCATATGGAAATCCTCCCTTCACCTGGAAAATAGATGTTCTTCATAAACTATCACCAAAAGTACAGGGTACCACAAGAATTAAGATGGTCTTTTCCTAAGAGACAATGCATGTAAGTTAAAAGGAAGGAAATGAAATAATGAGAAAATCTTCAAAATCTTTTACATCTTGTATTATATCATGAGAACTTTTTGGATTTTTTCTTCCTTGTAATATTCTGTTAAGAAAGAGAGAAAGCCTGCATTTGGTGCACCAAATAAAGAATGGAAAGTTGTAGCTGATGTCACATAAAATGGAGTCAGGTCATCCCTGTCCCCAAGGAAGCAGTGACCAGGTTATGCAAACAAAGCCAAGACTGGAGGTAAAGGGAGAAAAAAATGGGAATAAGTTTGGCCTTTAGAAAGAATTCAAAGACAGAAACCTAACAACTCAAGAACTGAAAAAGCAGCTTAGTTTATGTATAATTACTAACAATAATATTTTAAAACTCTTTTTACTGATGTCCACCCTAGAGTGCTAATTTACAGAAAGGACTAATATTTAATTAAGGACCTGAAATGAAGTTCTCTTCTGATATTAAGTAAAAAATTTTCCTTAAACACTTGCACTCTCTTTGGCTATAGAGACCTAAGATGATGATAGCTGATATTTATTTAGAACTTATGTCATTTAATTCTCACAACATCTCTGTAAGATTGTATTAATCCAAGTTCACCTGTGCTCCAAACCATTCCATTCAACTGTAGTTTCTCTGTGTGAATTTTTAAAAAGAATTGTTAACAGTCTGTTTGAAGAACACATTTAATATTCCTGTTGCCCCAACAAAATAGATACAGCAGTGCTGACATGTAATTCAGCCTGTTTTATAGAGAAATAGAGTTTTCCACATTTGTTTTCACATTGGAGACCCTTCATTGCTATTAAATATTAAATTTAGAACTTTGATAACAAGAATAACACATTCTTTTAAAGAAAAGCCTACTTTACTCAATTCTGCCTTTTTGTGATTTTCCTGAGCATTACTAAAAACTCCCTGCAAATAGGACTTGTATTCATTTTCTATTGCTATATAAAAAATTACTACAAACATAATACCTTAAACCAATAAAATATATAAGCTCACAGTTCTGTAGGTCAGAACAATATGGCTGGATTCTCTGCTTAGAGTCTCACAAAGGGCTGTGTTCCTTTCTGGAAACTCTAGAGATGAATCCACTTCCAAGTTCATTCCTGCTCTTAACAGAATTCAATCCCTTGCATTTAAAGGACTGATGTCTCTGTTTCCTCACTGTTCGTCAAACGGGAGCCACATTCAACTTCCAGAGGCTGCCTATGGCCCTCTTCATATGGCCCCTTCCATCTTCAGAGCCAGCAGCAAGAAGTCAGCTCTTTCTTGGGCTTTGAATCTCTCTGGCTTTCTCTTCTTTTCATGAACATATGTGATTAGATCAGGCCCATCTGAATAATCTTCCTACTTTGAAGCCAAATAATTTGGGATTATAATTTCATCTGTAAAATCACTTTGCTGCAGCACCTAGAGTAGTGTTTGATCGAACAGCCAAAGGACAGAGATTTGGGTGGGGGTTGGGGGCAGGGGGGTAGGAAGGAGGCATCTTTAGAATGCCATTACCATAGACCTGTTTGTAACTTTCTGAAGCTAAACTTTTTGGCAATAAGATGCTACTCTGCAGAATCTGGTCATCATGTTTAACAAGGCTTTTACTAGAATGAGTCTTCAGATTCCTTACCAAGGAAGTGTACTTACTGTGGTGAGGTCAACAACTGATTACCCCATCCATCCTGCCCCTACCCCCAAGCCATACTCATAGCCTAGAAATGAGGCTCTGCCAGACTAGTGGTGCATCGTATCTGATAATCAAGTGAGTATTCTACAGAGAGAGCAGCAAGGAGCAGCTGTAGTCAGAGCCTCATCCCAGTTCCCGTTTCTACCTTCATAGTCTTCTGCATATCTTTGAATGACTTTTTCTCCTTTGGTGCAATACGGTGCCTCTGTCCAGGGCTTTTGCCTTCCCTTCCCCTCTCCTCTCAGTTTCCCCCAGTGTTTTTTGCCCTTGCAATAAGCACTCAGCTTTCTGGTTAATTGTACAACTATGCAAAAAATATCTGGGAAGAAAAAAAATTCTTGTATAGACCCTCCCTCCCTCTTCCTTCTTTCATTCAATTCTGTACATATTGTATGTGGTCAAAAAGGGAAAATTAAGTTGCACATCAAAGGAAAACGAGATGCCAGGTATCCTAGAACTTGAACTGCATAGTTAGAGCAGGAGAACCTAAAATAAGCAACAGGCATGGGTCCCACAGGTTAAAACATGACATGCATGAAAGAAGAGCTAAGAAGGCTGGTAACAGGATTGTGAAATTTGCAAGTGATGAGGTGGGTAGGGAAGCAGCAATTTCCTTCCTTCCCATTGTTGCTTTTTCCATCCAGACAGGGCCAGCCCCGCACTGAGAAATGCGGACTAGGAAGGACTTTGTTATCAGGCAGCATTAAGAATGACAACTTATATTCCCACAAGGAAGTGGATGTGTGTTAGTTCATCTCTGCTCTTAGGTTCTTAGGAATTTGTTCATGTCTAAAAGACACATCCAGATCAGGGACTGCTACATCAGTCTGACCTTGTTCAATTTCAAATCAACTGAATGTTCAAAGGAGGATCTGATACTAGCATGGTAGTGTGATGAACAAATATTTTTCTTTGACGACTTACAAGTCATTTTTATTTTTAATTGATAAATAATATTTTACGTGAGCTCCCAGTGCTTGGGTAGTAGCACAAACGTTCCAACCACGATTATTAGAGGGGAAAAAATGTAGAAGTCTGAGGTTTATAGGCCACACCCTGAGAGGGCAAGCAAGCCTCCCATACACCCATGAAGGTTTTCTATATGTCATACTTCCTAAGATATAGTTCTGTTTTTTCTATGTGTCATACTTTCTGAGATTTTAAGTTTCTAAAGGACCAAGCAGATGGCAGTAGCCTTGGACTTCCTGTAGGATCTTGCCACATCCTAAAATTCTATACCAGATTTCAGCTTCCCAAAAAGACTTAACACTTTCAGCAACAGAAAGTTTCATTTTTCTCCTTTAACTGGCACACAAGAAATCAAAAAGAAAGTAAGCCCCCAACAGCCAGGCTCAGAAAGGAAAACTACTTGATTTACTGGTTATACAATGGATAATGGCAGAAAGTGAAACCATTGCTTCTTGGTTCATTTTCGCCAAGGGGAATTAATTACAATTAAGGATTCATTCCTAACTGTTTTGTTTATACCTAAGCCTATTCATATGAAAAGGCAAAGATGACTTTTAGTTGTGAGAGAGTGAAAAATAGCCCCAGTACCTGACAGGTAGGCCTTAATGTCTTCAAGAAAACTAAACAACTTTTGTTCAATATGAACAATAATTGAGCAAGCCAAGGCTGCACTGGGATATAACACAAGACAGAGATAACTGACTGGGTCTGAAACCAAACAGCGACAAGGATGCTCCACAAATACAAAAATATCTGAACTTCTTTTTGTGCTGGCTCACACAAGTGACTACTGTTTCTTTACCAATGAATAGTGAACCCACTTGAATCTGTCCACCTCCAGATAAAATTTACCATGATGCTCTTTTACTTCCTGACAGCAGCTTATCCAGAACTAGACTCCACTTCCCTTAATCCCTCCTTAAAATTAGCCAGTACAAGCACAAATTCTACAAGACATATGCCCCACTAACTCCTTACCAAAATACCTAATAGTTCCTCTCATATGCCTCTTCTATGCTGCAGTAAGCTAAATAAGCCTAATATTTTTTGGCCATCAGTGAATCCCTGGTAGTTTTTGGTTGGTAGGCCATTTTTTTTTTTTTTTTGACGGAGTCTCGCTCTGTTATGCAGATTGGAATGGTGCAATCTCGGCTCACTACAGCCTCCACCTCCTGGGTTCAAGTGATTCTCCTGCCTCAGCCTCCCACGTAGTTGGGACTACAGGCATGCACCACTACGCCTGGCTAATTTTTGTATTTTTAGTAGAGACGGAGTTTCACCATGTTAGTCAGGCTGGTCTTGAACTCCTGACCTTAAATGATCTGCCCGCCTCAGCCTCCCAAAGTGCTGGGATTACAGGCATGAGGCATCCACCCAGCCAGGTTGATAGGCTTCTTCATACAACTATCTGAACTACAATAACTTAAAGCCCTACATCCAAAGCACTTACTATTATAACCAGAAATTGTTGTGACAAGAGTCTTCAGAAATTTCTAAGTTCCCTACATCAAAAAGATTTTTACACAAGTGTGAAAGATAGTATTTTCCAAGGATGATTCCACCAATATTTCCCGTCTTATGTGCTGTTCTGCAATATGGCCTTGCCATTCCCCTATCACAAGGTAAAGTTTAATTCTCTTTCTTTGAATCTGAACTGGCCTTACTAACTCTAGTAATCAATAAAATGCAATGGAAGCAATGCTGTGTGACTTTTGAAGCTATATATAAAAAGTCCACGTGGCTTCCATCTACCCAATTTCTCTTATAGCATTAGCTCTCTTGATGATCCCTCCCCAGACAGATCCTCTCAGAATCCAGCCATCATGTTATGAAAAACCCAAGACACATGAAGAGCCAATATTTGGTACTTCAGATAAAAGACTCAGCTGAGCCCAGCCTTCAAGTCATCTTATTCCAGCTACTAAAACATGTGAACACAGAAACTTCTAAATTACTTCAGTCTTCAGCCATTTTAGTCTGCCTGGCTAAGGCCCCAGACATGGTGGAGCAGAGGCAAGCCATGCTTCTATACAATTTTCTGATCTATAGAATCTATGAGCATTTAAAGATGATTGTTGCTTTGTGTCACTAAGACACGTGTCATTCACCGGTTTGGGGATTGGACAGGAAATGAAAGTCTGCCAGGCTTCAAGGAAACTATCTATAAGATGTTCGAGGAAAGTGAGAAAAATGTTTTGGAAGTTGAAGAAAAGGGGACCTTTGTTATGTAGTGGTAGAAAGTTTAGCGGAACTGTCACCTAGAGTAATATAGAAATTACTTAACGAATTGATGGATCTGTCTAAGATTTCCAGACAAAATATCTACTGGTATTTCTTCCCTGAATATAATAGGATACAAAAAATGAGAGGTGTTAACAAGGAATTATTCCATCTTTGAGAAGAATTTAGAGGTACATAAAGGAAGTAGGATTTGCTGAGTCAATAATAAAACTGATTCTCAATCCCAGATCCTCAATCTAGAGAGCAAAAGATTCTCAAAGTAGGAAATGGCCTCGATGCAAAGATCAAATCCAGGTTGGGCTGTAAGATCCTTGTTAATAAGAACTCAGAAACTGATCACAAGTGTCTCATGATTCAACTAGATAAAGACCTTCTAAGGAGCTTACGGATGTTCCTGAAAAACCCTTCCTGTTAAACAATAAGGAATTTAGGACTCTTAAGGGTATTGCCCCTCAGCAGCTTCATAGGGATCCCAAGACAGAGAAGGGCCTGACTTGAAGAAAATTGTGGCTGTGGTTTTTGTCAGATGGAGTGAACTTTCATAAAGTCATAGAATCCACAAAATGTATATGGGTATAAGCACTGCCCACTCAAGCCAAAAGGATCACGGATAATACAAAAAAAAAAGAAGTCTTTGTATCTTCAATCTGCTGTAGACAGGAATCAGGCTGAGAAAACGACTCAGCTGCAAACACAGCTTAATTTTTATAGAAAAAAAAAAAGATGACTCAAAGGGTAAAACTAAGAGACCAGTGATGGAGCCAAAAGCCACAGAGGATCATCACCAGGAAACAATACTAAGTCTGCATTAAGGAACTGGGGACACATGATGGCTGAATTTCAGTATTCTGTACACCAGCGATGTCCCTGTGCTCCCCATGCCTCTTCCTCCCCTAACTCTTTGAATGAGGGTGTCTGCTGCACTCAGTCTGTCACTGGGTCTGCCTTGTATCTTGGGTGCATAGGAGGGGAAAGGGGCCAGATAACTTGTTTCTTTAGGTCATAGTTCTTTAGAAGGGGAAGGACTGGATTCAGAGAGGGACCACTGCCAAAGAACCACATATCTGCACCTGAACTTAGTTAAATTAGAAGATCGTAGACTTCGAGCTAATGTCATAATGATCAGATGCATTGGATTTGAGGAAGGTATGTGTTTGATATATGAGAAGGATGTGTACTGCCATGGCCACAGGACAGACTGTGGCAGACTGTATTTTCTGGAGATGGCCACCACAATATCTCTCATCCCACATGCTGTTCTGTATTGAGACCTTGTCACTCTTATATCAAGAGGTGGAGTTTAATATCAACCCCATTAAATTGTGGCTAACCATGGTGGCTTGCTTGTGACCAATAGAATGAGGCAGACAGAGGTGACAGAGTATAGCCCTTGAAGCTAAGTCAGAATAGGTCAGTAACTTCCCCGGGTTCTCTAGGAACATTCCACATCTGTATGTACTACAGGACATATCCAGAACGTAGTACAGAACCTTTCAGAACCCAAGTACCATGATGTGGCAAGTGCATGCCATAAAGAAAGGCCACATGTAAGTGCTCTCCTCGGCAGTCCCGGCTGAACCCAGCCTTCAAGTTGTCCCAGTCCAGGCATTAGATATAAGTGAAGCAATTTCCAGATGATTCCAGCCTGAGCTGTCTGAGTTACCCCATCATTTGAAACTTCCTATCTAAGGCCCCAACAAGCCATCTGTGCTCTGCCCTGAATTTCTGACCTGCTGAATCTGTGAGCAAAATAAATTTGGGTGGTTTGTTGTACAGAAAGAGATAACCTAAACAGACAGTCTAGATGCTGCATTGTCCACTGTACTGGCTACTATCTCTCTCTTTCTCTCTCTCTCTCTTTCTTTCTTCATGTGGCTATTTAAATTTATTTAAATTTTGAACCATTAATAACGTAGTCCTCAGTCACACTAGACACATTTCAAGTGCTCAAAAGCAAATGTGGCTAGTGGCTACTATATTAAACAGCAAAGATGTAGATTATCTCCATCATCACAGCAAGTTCTGTTGGAGAGTGCTAATCCAGAAAATATAGCTTTTATAAGGTTTAACATGGATCGTAAACTCAAAAGTTTTCAAGATGCAGGCAGGTAATGTAAGCAAATGAAAGTGAATTAGGAAAACAATGAGACAGCCAGGATTGTGGCAAACTGAAGACCGCATGCCCTATTTCGTGACTGATTATCATAAACACCTTATGAAATAAAAAAAAAAACACATATAGTAGATGGATATGGCCTGTAGTAATGAGTTTTTCACCCTCAGTTTATATGAACAATGACGTAGTACATTGTAAATCAGGACTGTCCCTGAAAATTTGGAAAAAATGATCACGGTTGATATAAAAACTCTGTCATATGCTGATGAGTTGTAGGGATATTTATTTATTGCTCCTTGTGCATTGTACATTTGCCATTAAATTCTCCTACTTTGAATTGAATTTATTAAATTGAAGCCATCAAATACTTGCATCTAAGATCAAGGAAAGAAAAAAATTTAGGAAATTCAATAGTATGTATTAAGTAAAAAATTTAAAATTCCAAGATCAGTAGATTGTTGGAGTCAAAAGCATCCTAGGGAACTTTAAGTCCAATGCATTTATTTTATTTGTGGAAAAAATGAAAGCCAGAGAGGTTAAGTGGCTTGTCTAATATCACACAAATAGCTATTAGCAGAATCACTAGGGACCTTCTATCTGCAAACATCTGTGAAACAATGAGAGGTCACTCATTTGATAATTGATGACTGAGTGTTGAAGTAACAGGTCACTTGCCCATGTCTATTACAACCCTAACATAGCAAATTTGCATTGGACTGGCTTTCGGTAGAAAGTGCCTTCTTAATTTAAAAAAAAGTCTGGTTTCAGGGCTCTCAACAAGCCACTTGTGAAATGGCTTTGATTACAGGGGGGATTTCAGGGCTCCTCAAATAACACTCAAAGCCAACCTTGAACAACTGAAGAAAATCCAAATATTTTACCCCAAAATATATTTCTCTGGCATATTTTGAAATGACTGCCACAAGGCCAACAGACACAAGTAGCCCTACAAAGCTGTCTTTTGTGGGGGAAATTTGTATCTGTAAAGAATCTCCATTAATACAGCCTTGCCTTCCCTTTCTAAGCCTTTCCCAGATCTTAGAGAGATTAAACTGAGGGTCTGACATCTTTAAAGGTTTGAAAAGAGACAGTTACCACCTATTCTTTGTGAGGGCTGCTATCTATGAGTCTTCATCAACACAACAAGGACAACTTTGCTAGCCAGGCCTCTTCCTTTTTCCCTCCCATAACCTGTCTTGCCACTAACACCTGCTTTACCAACCTAATCTACTTTTGACCATACTCTGAGCCCACATTCTTTCTATAACCTCAGGATGGTGTATAAGCTTCTGTACCTCATTGGGGGTGGGGTCTTCATTCTGAAGGTATGCACACATGTTAAATAAATTTGTGTGCCTTTTCTTCTATCAATCAATCAGCCTCGTGTCTGTGGTTTTTCAGCCAAACTTCAGGTTTTATGCTAGGAACCAGGACACAACCAAGAAGAACCTAGAAAAAGAAATCAAACAGAATGATGCCAGATTATTATAAAAGCCTTCAGAAATAAAAGACACTCAAAATAGCCCTGATAGTTTAAAGTCGTTCCTTGTAGTCCTCAGTATGGTTTTTTTTTTTTGTGGTTTGTAACCTAAAGCCTCTATGCATCTGTAAATACCCACATATTATCCTTATGCTTTATAAATGTAATTATTGCATATAGCTGCTTCAAGAAACACTAGCTGCCTCCAAATTGGTTTCACTTTCCTGGTAAGGTTCGATTCTCCTGTTACCATTCCCACCGTGACTCAGTTCCTAGAGCAGAGAAACTGTAAGCACAGAAAATATCTAAAAATTGTAGGAAGCAAACACATGTTACAGTGGTATAATAAAAAATATATTTGATTTTGTCCAGTTCCTGGCACAGAACTTCTAAGCCCCTGTAATTTCCTTGTGACAAGAGTGTCTTTTGTTATTCATAAAAAGCCCCCATTAATCACACCTGAGTTTATGCTAATGCATGACTTAGGGTAGGGACCCTGGATAGCCTCAGGATGGGACTGGTCACCAGAAAGACCAAGTGATTAGAGGGTTGGAATTTCAGCCAGGACCACCAGCCTCCAGGAAGGGGCTGGAGGTTAAGCTCTATAAAATTCGAACAATGAGACTTGATGAATTTCCAGGTTGGGTGAACATATCCACATGCCAGGGAGTACAGTGCACCCCAACTCCATGGCAACAGAAGCTCCTGCCCTCGGCACCCTTTCAGACCTCACCCTAGGTCCCTTTTTATCTGGCTCTTCATCTGTATCCTTTGTAATATCCTTTATATTAAACTATAATATTTCTTTGAGGTTTGTAAGCCATTATAGCAAACTGTTGAATATAAGGAGAGGGTTATGAGAACCCTCAATTTATAACCGGTTGGTCAGAGGTACAGGTGATAACCTGGCACTTGCAATTGGCATCTAAAGTGGGAGGCAGTCTTGTGGAACTGGGTCCTTAATCTGTGGGGTCTCTGCTAACCCCAGGTAGTAAGTTGCAGAATTAATTGTAGGACTCTCAGTTAATGTCCAGAGTATTGGAGAATTGGTTGGTGAGGGGAAAAAAAACAAACATTTGCTTTCTTTTAGTTCTGCTTCAGTTGTAAGATATTTAAGGCTCTCTTTTGCCCACATGGGCAATCTGGCAACAACCAAAAAAAAAGTTTCTTTGACAGAACTTTTTCAAATAGTAAGATGTTCCATCTGCTAATTAAAGCTCTGTTAGAGGCCTGACCTTCCATGATGAGGTGCTCATTAAGCTCCTTTGGTTTCAGCCCCTGACTGTGATAGAACTAGATAAACATCTTACTTAAATGCTAATAAGAAACCATTTTAGTTAAGAACTTTGAAGTTACATGTGCACTGCGGATTGGAGACTCTCATTTAATACATAATTAAAAGGTTAGGTTTGTTTTCTTTTCACATGCCCCTCTCTTCCCACAAACTACATTAAGATTTTCTTCTTTTCTTTAATATCATTTCCTAAATTTTAAACAGATATGACTCATTTTTATTATGTCTAGAAAGGTGGTTTCTTTTTTTTTTTTTGGCTTTTTAAAAAAATTTTTTCAATTAAACAGAGGTAAGTACAACTTGAGAATTTTAGGATCTAAGCTGAATAATTAAAAAAAAAAAACAACCTGATTTTTAAAAGATATTTTGACTCCGAAAAAGATCAGGATCAAATGACCAGATTTAATACATGATACTGAAATTTGTCAGAAACAATAAATTTAAGCATTTGCATAATGATAACAATTCATTACTAAAATCATGAAGTTCTAAACACGATGCTTATTTTATTAAGTTTTATGGACCACTTATAGCAGAATTACCACGGATTCTTATTTTTTTTAAAATATAGATCCCTGGGCCACACCTTAGATTTAATGACTCTCTTTCTTTGGAATCTGCATTTCCTTAAGTTCTATAACAGACATAAGGCTTTTGAAAACTACCTTTATAGAGAGACATAGAGCATTATTTTTCTAACTTCCCAAGTAAATTTAATCTGACTTATAGTTAAGGATTTGCTGTTGGGGTAGAAAACCTTTTTTTATGGTAATAATAGGAACTAGTCTACCACATTACCATGCACAAAATAATTCAATAAGTATTATTCATAAATGCAGATTCATTAAGAGCTTCAGCCATCTAATGCACTCACTTGACCATTTCCTTCTTTAGCAATGAAAGCAAAGGCAGAAAAGAATAAAAAATTACTTTTTTTTTTTGAGACGTAATCTAGCTCTGTCGCCAGGCTAGAGTGCAGCGGCACGATGTTAGCTCACTGCAATCTCCGCCTCCCAGGTTCGAGCAATTCTCTTGCCTCAGCCGCCCCAGTAGCTGCGACTACAGGCATGTGCCACCATACCCAGCTAATTTTTGTATTTTTAGTAGAGACAGGGTTTCACCATGTTGGCCAGGATGGTCTCGATCTCTTGACCTCGTGATCCGCCTGCCTTGGCCTCCCAAAGTGCTGGGATTACAGACATGAGCCACCATGCCCGGCCAAAAAAATTACTTTGTTAAGATATTCACAAAACCAAATTACAGACCTCCTAAAAGAGTTTCTAAAGATGACTTCGGAAGAATTGGCTTTACAATGCAGAAGTTAATTAAGTGGGTTGGGGTAATTTTGCAAAAAAGTTGTCCTGAATGATTATGTGAGATAAAGGCTTATTTGTGAAGAATGAGAGCATCACTGGTAGAATAAAGAGGAGAAGGGGCAATGGTTTGACCAACTACCTCCCTTCTGGAATCCTGCAGAACTCAATTAAAATTCAACTGGAGTTGTAAATGACATGCTTTATTAATGCACTTTCAGTAATGTTTGCTCTTGACAATCCTAATACAATTTACTGAAAGGGAAGTCCTTACATGAAAAAATGTTGTGTTTCACAAAAGGTGATTTTTGTTCTCAAGAAATCATTACTGCTACCTCTCCTGGCTGAGAGAAACGTGTTTACTATTGCCTATAAAAATGGGAAGTGTTTCAAAATAAATTTATATGAAACAATTACAGTAAATGAATCATTAGAAACCTTACATGTATCAGCATAGTTTCTTTTAGAAGATAGTTAACAAAGTTAACTTTACCTCTATGCCAAGAAGTAATGAAATAAACAAGTTACATTAATGTTACAATGTGATTTTAATAGTCAGTAAGAACTTAGCAAATATCTGCCTCATCAACTTCAGCTCCCAAATAACAAGTCATTGCTTGTGGTCATTAAAAGTATGTAAGTACATCAGGCAAAATTAGATTAACTTATTAACCGAGATTAAATCATACTCATATTTTGTTGGTTTTTATCAATAAATTAAATATTGGAAGCCTTGGTCCTACTCAGTCGGATGCAATTTTAATTGGAAAAGGGCACACAGCTAAGGAGTAGCTGATCTAAACTGATAATTCTTGATTTAACAGAATTGTGAATTATTGTGATTTATCACCCTCACAAGACTTTTAATAATAGGAAAATCTTTGTGTATGAAAATGTGCTTCTCACGTTGAATCATATTTTTTCTCCTGCAGTGAGTTGGGAGTATAGAAAGAAAAGTAGATATTCTATTGTTATGTCATTGCCTGCCAAGTTTTCCCAATATTGAGAAAATTAACCCTGTGAGGTTTCTGGCAGCTAGGTATGACGACAAAAACCTTGGATTCAAAATTGTCCAACTGGTTCCTCTGTGTGGATTGGGCTGCCATTTTGCTCTTTCCATGTGACAAGGCACAATCAGATTCCACTGAGTTGTTCCCAGCACAGTTCTAACAACAACAAGACCTCATTTTTTAATTTTACAACCTCACACCAGCATGGTCTATTGGCTTTGGTGCCAATAGAAATGAGCACTTGTTTCCTTGGCAATCCCTCTTGCTTCTAAGGGGCCTGATTTCATCATCCAGAAACAAATTCTTATCATTGAGAGAAAGGATTCCTTAAGCCATGTGTTGCTTGTTGGAGAGCAATGCTACAGCAATGAAATGGTTCTATTTCTAAAACAGAGAGAAGTTTGGAGATGTTCAGAGATCAATGACTCTACTGCTGCTCCATCAATTCAGGTTCTATATAGTGCAATAAGAAATATGAAATGGCTTAACACTGATTTCTTTGCCATGATAATGTACTATGCTATTAACTTTCCTTACTACATTTATCCCTTAGGGTTAAATCATAATTATGTTGCCATTAAATTATTGCCATCACTTTACAAAATTTAACATAAAAAGCATTATTAGCAATAGCCAAAAGATGGATACAACACAAAGGTACATCAATGGATGAATGGATAAACAAAATGTGGTATACCCACAACGGGAAATTATTCCATCATAAAAAGGAATGAAGTATCGGCCAGGTACAGTGGCTCACACCTGTAATCCCAGCACTTTGGGAGGCCCAGGCAGGAGGATCATGAGGTCAAGAGATCGAGACCATCCTGGCCAACATGGTGAAACCCTGTCTCTACTAAAAATACAAAAATTAGCTGGGCATGGTGGCGAGCGCCTTTAGTCCCAGCTACTCGGGAGGCTGAGGCAGGAGAATGGCATGAACCCGGGAGGAGGCGGAGCTTGCAGTGATCCGAGATCGATCGCGCCACTGCACTCCAGCCTGGGTGACAGAACGAGACTCTGTCTCAAAAAAAAAAAAGGAACGAAGTATCAATACATACTACAACATGGATGAAACATTGTTAAGTTAAAAAAGCCAGCCACGAAAGTTCACGTGAGATATCTTGAATAGGTAAATCCATAGAAACAGAAAGTGTATTAATGGTTTCCAGCGGCTGGTTGAGGAGAGAAAGGGGAGTGACTGCAAAAGAAATAATGTCTCCTTTGCAAGTGATGAAAATGTTTTGGAACTATAGAGGTGATTCTTCTAAATACACTAGATACCACTAAATTTTACTCTTTAAAATTGTTAGTTTTATGTTAGACAAATTTTTTCTCAATGTTTTAAATTGCCATAAAGTAGAAAGTATTCCACTAAAATTTGATTAAACTTTAAATAAGATTTAAACTCTTTGGTTTTTTTGGTGTTTTTTTTTTTTAGATGGAGCCTTGTTCTTGTCACCCAGACTGGAGTGCAGCGGCACAATCTCGGCTCACTGCAAATTCCACCTCCCAGGTTCAAGCGATTCTCTGCCTCAGCCTCCCAAGTAGTTGAGATTATGGGCGCCTACAACCAAACCTGGCTAATTTTGGTATTTTTAGTAGAGGTGGGGTTTCACCATGTTGGCCAGGCTGGTCTCAAACTCCTGATCTCAGGTGATCCAACCACCCTCAGCCTCCCAAAGTGCTGGGATTACAGACGTGAGTTACCATGCCAAGCCAGATTTAAAACCTTTTTAATAATAATTTGATATCTAACTTACAATGGGTTCTAAATGACCCAACATTAATCATATGAACACATGTATTTAATTAAATAAAATGACAGCGTCTTTCTGTTATGGTACAATTATTTTTCTATACCAATTCAATTGGCACTTTAGTTTCATCTTAAGCATATATTTGACTACTTCTTCTTTCAAACTATATGTTTAATCTTATATAGAAGACATCTAGAGCCAAAATTAACAAGCAGTTCCATTTCTTTTCTACATGCAGGTTTGTGTTGGTAAACTATTCAGTGCTAAATTTTTCTTTTCACATCACTTACAGAAGCAGTATAGCAATTTCCTGTGACAGTGGCACACCTCAACCTTTAGACCTTGCTCCCTTGCTCAAAACAAGAAGATGAAATAATGTAAAAATGATTACTTCAATATAAAAAATAACTATTTAAATACCCAGCCATGCTCAAGGTACACTTGGAAGAGGGTCAAGCAGGTGACTTGAGAGATCAAGTGCGCCATTTGGCCTTTGACATAGGGTTGTATATGTTGGCATACTTCTGGGGTTTTGAATCCCTTCTCCCCTGATTCTTCCCTTGGGATGGGCAGTCCACATGCACAGTGGCCTGCTAGCACTTGGGAGGGGAACATGCATAGTGTGTTTACTGGAGCTGTATGCATGCTCACTTGAGGCATTCTTCCCTTATCAGTCAAGTGTTTCTATAAGGTTATATACCAATTAAACTCCACCATTTTGCCTCTTAGTGCACATACATGAGCCCATTTACCCATCTTCTGAGATATTATCGGTAAGCTGCTGATCACCAGCTTCAGGTTTTTCTATCTATTGGGAGACTGTGTTTCCTTGGTGCTGGCTGCACCAATTATTATTTTAGAGAAACAGTGTAATAACGCCTGACCACCACCTGATGCTTGCCTGATATTCCTTGGGGTGGGATGGCCCTTTCCTGCCCTGCTCATGTCTGACTACCTACTTTCTGTAACAAAACTTCTTAAGCTTTTGGTGAAAAGTGAATCTTGAGAATTCAAAACACCAAATTTGCTCTATGTGCAGATGTGGAGCCCTCTTTTCACTACACGTAAAGTATGAAAACTCACATTAAGAAGCTCATATAAAAACAATCACCATAATGACCTATTGGACTCCCAAAGAAGAAAATTCCCGCTGAAGAATTCATACACAAGATTCAAAAGAACAAGAGGAAATCCACCAGTAAAAAAGACAGACAATGCAGTAAATGAAAGAATTCACACTTAAAAGTGGTGAATATAGAATAATTTGAAAGAGCCTTTAAAATAGGTGTTTTTTGAAGTCCAGAGAAGTAAAGGAACAAACCCAAAAGTTAAAGGCATGACATTATTTTTAAAATAACAACCAGATTAGAGGATGAAAAAGAAATTCTATAAATTAAAGAGTCATTGAATCTTTTTATAAAGTTGATATAATGGTTAAATACTGGGTTAAGAGTACCTCTTCTCCAAATTATCACAACACCTCTCCAGCAAGGGCACAGAACTGGGCTGAGGCTGAGGTGGATGAACTGACAGAAGTAGACTTCAGAATGTGGGTAATAACAAACTTCACTGAGCTAAAGGAGTATGTTCTAACCCAACACAAAAAAGCTGAGAACAGTGATAAAACATTACAGGAGCTGTTAACCAAAATAACCAGTTTAGAGTGGAACATAAATGACCTAATGGGGCTGAAAAACACAACATGAGAGCTTCATAATGCAACAAGTATCAATAGCCGAATAGACCAAGTGGAGGAAAGAATCTCAGAGTTTGAATACCATCTTGCTGAAATAAGACAGGAAGATAAGATTAGAGAAGAAAGAATGAAAAGGAATGAACAAAACCTCTGAGAACTATGGGGTTATGTAAAAAGACCAAACCTACACCTGGTTAGGACATTGAAAGTGATGGGGAGAATGGAACCAAGCTGGAAAACATACTTCAGGATATCACCCAGGAGAACTTCCCCAACCTAGCAAGACAGGCCAACATTCAAATTCAGGAAATCCAGAGAACCCTGGTAAGATACTCCATGAGAAGATCAACCACAAGACACATTATCATCAGATTCTCCAAGGTCAAAATGAAGGGAAAAATGTTAAGGGCAACCAGACCAAAAGACCAGGTCACCTACAAAGGGAAGTCCATCAGACTAACTGCAGAATTCTCAGAAGAAACCCTACAAGCCAGAAGAGATTGTGGGCCAATATTCAACATTCTTAAAGAAAATAATTTCCAACCCAGAATTTCATATTTGGCCAAACGAAGCTTCATAAGAGAAGGAGAAATAAATGCTTTCCAGACAAGCAAATGCTGAGGGAATGCCTCACCACCAGGCCTGCCTTGCAAGAGCTCCTGAAGGAAGCACTAAATATGGAAAGGAAAAACCATTAACAGCCACTACAGAAACACACTGAAGTACACAGACCAATGACACTATGATGCAACTACATTAACAAGTCTGCAAAATAACCAGCTAGCATCATGATGACCAGATCAAATTCACACATAAAAATATTAACCTCAAATGTAAATGGGCTAAATGTCCCAATTAAAAGACACAGAATGGCAAGCTGGATAAAAACTCAAGAACTATCAGTGTGCTGTATTCAAGGGACCAACTCACATGCAAAGACACACATAGGCTCAAAATAAAAGGATAGAGAAAAATTTACCAAGCAAATAGCAGAAAAAAGCAGGGGTTGCAATTCTAGTTCCTGATATAACAGACTTTAAACCAACAAATATCAAAAAGACAAAGAAGGGTGCTACACAATGGTAAAGGGTTCAATTCAATAAGAGTTAACTATCCTAAATTTATATTTACCCAATATAGGGGCAACCGGGTTTATAAAACAAGCTCTTAGAGACCTACAAAGAGACTTAGACTCCAACACAGTAATAGTGGGAGACTTTAACACCCCACTGTTAACATTAGACAGATCATAGAGACAGAAAATTAACAAAGATATTCAGGACTTGAACTCAGCTCTGGATCAAGTGGACTTGATAGATATCTACAGATATCCACCCAAAACCAACAGAATATACATTCTTCTTGGCACCACATAGCACTTACTCTAAGATCAATCACATAATTGGAAGTAAAACACTTCTCAGCTAATGCAAAAGAACTGAAATCAAACAGTGTCTCAGACCACAGTGCAATCAAATTAGAACTCAAGATTGAGAAACTCACTCAAAACCACACAACTACATGGAAATTGAACAACCTGCTCCTGAATGACTTCTGGGTCAATAATGAAATGAAGGCAGAAATCAAGAAGTTCTTTGAAACTAATGAGAACAAAGAGAAAATGTACCAGAATCTCTGGGATGCAACTAAAGCAGTATGAAGAGGGAAATTTATAGTGCTAAATGCCCACATCAAAAAGCTAGAAAGATCTCAAATTGACATACTAACATCACAACTGAAAGAACTAGAAAATCAAGTGCAAACAAACCCCAATGCTAGCCGAAGACAAGAAATAACTAAGATCAGAGTGGAACTGAAGAAGATAGAGACACGAAAAACCCTTCAAAAAATCAACAAATTCAGGAGGTGATTTTTTGAAACAATTAATAAAATAAGTTGCTAGCCAGACTAAAAAAGAAGAAAACAGAATAATCAAATAGACACAATAAAAAAAAATGGGAATATCATCACTGACCCCACAGAAATCACAGAAATACAAACAACCATTAGAGAATACTATAGTCACCTCTATGCAAATAAACTAGAAAATCTAGAAAAAAATGGATAAATTCCTACCCTCCTGAGATTGAACCAGGAAGAAGTTAAAACCCTGAACAAACCAATAATGAGTTCTGAAATTGAGGCAATAATAAATAGCCTACCAACAACCAAAAAAAAAGCCCAGAACCAGATGGATTTACAGCTGAATTCTATCAGAGGTACAAAGAGGAGCTGGTATCATTTCTTGTGAAACTACTCCAAAGAATTAAAAAGGAGGAACTCCTTCCTAACTCATTTTATGAGGCCAGCATCATCCTCATACCAAAACCTGGCAGAGATACAACAAAAAAAGGAAAACTTCAGGCCAATATCCCTGATGAACATTGATGCAAAAATCCTCAATAAAATACTGGCAAACCAAATTCAGCAGCATATCACAAAGCTAATCCATTACAATCAAGTCAGCTTCATCCATGAGATGCAAGGCTGGTTCAACATATGCAAATCAATAAGCATAATTCATCACATAAACAGAACCAAAGATCAAAACCACATGATTATCTCAATAGATGCAGAAAAGGCTTTCCATTAAATTCAACATCCCTTCATGCTAAAAACTCTCAATAAATAGGTATTGAAGGAACATACCTCAAAATAATAAGAGCCATTTATGCAAACCCACAGCCAATATCATCATACTGAATGGGCAAGAGCTGAAAGCATTCCCCTTGAAAACTGGCACAAGACAAGGATGCCCTCCCTCACCACTCCTATTCAACATTGTATTGGAAGTTCTGGCCAGAGCAATCAGGCAAGAGAAAGAAATAAGGGGCATTCAAACAGGAAGACAGGAAGTCAAATTGTCTCTGTTTGCAGGTGACACGATCCTATATCTAGAAAACCCCATAGTCTCAGCCCAAAAGTTTCTTATGCTGATAAGCAACTTCCACAGAGTCTCAGGATACAAAATCAACGTGCAAAAATCACAAACATTCCTATACATTCACAACAGACAGGCAGAGAGCCAAATCATGAATAAACTCCCATTCACAATTGCTACAATGAGAACAAAATACATAGGAATACAATTAATAAGGGAAGTGAAGGACCTTTTCAAGGAGAACTAGAAACCACTGCTCAAGGAAATCACAGAGGACACAAACAAATGGAAAAACATTCCATACTTATGGATAGGAAGAATCAATATTGCAAAAATGGCCATACTGTCCAAAGTAATTTATAGATTCAATGCTATTCCAATTAAATTACCATTGACATTCTTCACATAATTAGAAAAAAAACTTTTTTTAAATTCATATGGAACCAAGACAACCCTAAGCATAAAGAACAAAGCTGGAGTCATTGCACTTTAAATCATATTACAAGGCTACAGCAACCAAAACAGCATGGTACTGGTACAAAGAAACATAGAATAATCGAATGGAATAGTGAACTCAAAAATAAGACTGCACACCTACAACCATCTGCTCTTCAAAAAACCTGACAAAAACAAGCAATGGGGAAGGGATTCTCTATTTAATAAACGGTGCTGGGAGAACTGGCTAGCCATAAGCAGAAAATTGAAACTGGACCCCTTCCTTACATCTTATACAAAAATTAACTCAAGATTGATTAAAGACTTAAATGTAAAACCCAAAACTATAAAAACTCTAGAAGAAAATCTAGGCAATTCCATTCAGGACATGGGCATGGACAAAGATTTCATGAGGAAAATGTCAAAAGTAATTGCAACAAAAGCAAAAATTGATTAATGGGATCTAATTAAACTAAAGAGCTTCTGCACAGCAAAAGAAACTATCATCAGAGTGAACAGACAACCTATAGAATGGGAGAAAATTTTTGCCATCTATTCATCTGACAAAAGTCTAGTATCTGGAATCTACAAGAAACTTAAACAAATTTACAAGAAAAAAACCCCCATTAAAAAGTGGACAAAGGACATGGACACTTCTAAAAAGAAGACATTTTTGTGGCCAACAAACATATGAAAAAAAGATCACCAGCCGGGCGCAGTGGCTCACACTTGTAATCCCAGCACTTTGGGAGGCCGAGGCGGGCGGATCACGAGGTCAGGAGATCAAGACCACGGTGAAACCCCGTCTCTACTAAAAATACAAAAAATTAGCCGGGCGTGGTGGTGGGCACCTGTAGTCCCAGCTACTCGGAGAGGCTGAGGCAGGAGAATGGCGTGAACTCAGGAGGCAGAGCTTGCAGTGAGCCGAGATCGCGCCACTGCACTCCAGCCTGGGTGAAAGAGCGAGACTCCGTCTCAAAAAAAAAAAAAAAAAGAACAAAAGCTCACCATCACTGATCATTAGAGAAATGCAAATCAAAACCACAATGAGATACCATCTTATGCCAGTCAGAATGGTGATTATTAAAAAGTCAAGAAACAACAGATGATGGCGAGGCTGTGGAGAAATAGGGATGATTTTACACTGTTGGTGGGAATGTAAATTAGTTCAACCAATGTGGAAGGCAGTGTGGCAATTCCTTAAAGACCTAGAACCAGAAATACCATTTGACCCAGCAATTCCATTACTTGGTATATACCCAAAGGAATATAAATTATTCTGTTATAAAGATACATGCATGCATATGTTCATTGCAGCACTATTCACAAAAGCAAAGACATGGAATCAACTTAAATGCCCATCAATGATAGACTGGATAAAGAAAAGGTGGTACATATACAGCATGGAATACTATGCAGCCACAAAGAGGAATGAGATCATGTCCTTTGCAGGGACATGGATAAAGCTGGAAGCCATTATCCTCAGCAAACTAATGCAGGAACAGAAAGCCAAAACACCACATGTTCTCACTTAGAAGTGGGAGCTGAACAATGAGAAGATGTAAACACAAGGAGGGGAAAAAAATCACACTAGGGCTATGGGGGAGTGCAGGGGAAGGGAGAACATCAGGATAAATCAGCTAATGCATGAGGGCCTTAATACCTAGGTGATGGTTTGATAGGTGCAGCAAATCACCATGGCACATGTTTATCCAGGTAACAAACCTGTCTATCATACATATGTGCCCTGGAACTTAAAAATAAAATAAATATATGTAAAGCCTTTTGCATCTTAAAAAAAAATTACTAGGCTAGACGGTTACTAAGAGAGAAGTAATAAGTTTGGAAAATATAGCCCAAATACTTACAACACAGAGAAATAAAGCAGAAAACATGACAGAAGTGGGGTGTTTAAGTCTAAATCTTGTTGGTAACAGATAGGGCAATCTAACCTTAATGAATGCTGTGACATCAGAAGACAGGCTGGCTGCTGAGTAATAGCCTGTTAACTCAAATACCCTGAGAAGAAAGCACTGCTAAATGCAAGCTGGTCCCTAGGGCCCCATTTCAAATTGAACTTGGTGATCTCACCCACCTGCTTCACTGTTCAGGCTCCAGAAAACCCTCTCCACACTTCTCCTTCTCTTGTCTTTTCTGTGCTGTTAGTCCTATCTGCTGCTTCTGCTTGATACTTTAGATGTCAAATCCATAGGCTTGAGTCACAAATACAAAGCCATAAATTAACCTTCCTTTAAATTCACCTAGAAGGATAGACTGCCCTAAATATGTCCATGAATGCTGGGTTTCAGGGCTGGATTCCATGGACCATGGGTTTGTACCATTGCAGCAGTTCTCAGTTTCATCTAACATAAAGAGACTTGTAAGGTCTTATGTGAACCAGCTCCTATATTTTTTATGTCTCATATTTTTACTCTCTTTAATGAGTCTCAAATTTTCTAACTAGGCATACTTGCCTCTGAAAGAAATTCTGTGCCCAAAACTCCTTATTTAGGAAGTCAAATGTATTTCTTTTTTTTTTGCAAGGCTGGCACAATATAAAATGACCCAAAACTTGGAGTCAGTCACATAAGGAAGGGCCAGGCCACATTTTAGAAGGAAAAATCAAAGAAAGCAAGAGGCAGCATCTGGTATCTATCAGTCTGCTTGCCAAGAGGACGCAGGGAGCCCATGAAGATGCAGAGATGCAGGATTATCAGCATTAGGACCAAGAGCATTGAATTGTTCTGCTTTGGAGAGGCTCAGAAGATGTTACAGTAGCAGCAGGGTATCAGAGCCAACAACACGCATCACTTTAGGACAGGTGACTGGCATCCAAATAAGAGCCAACAGGCACCCAGCAGGCATGCCCCTGGATTACTCTTCCTTGGCAAAAACAGGTGTAATTAATGCATCACAAAAACTTCACATAATCCCAATATATATGATTCAGGGAGCATGAGGAGTGATAGGGAAGTTAGGTATACTGGGTATACCCATTGTTCAAGATGGGCTTTTTTGGTGGGAAAACTGAAGTTCGCAGCCCAGTGCTCCAAGTAGCCATTGTCAATCAAGCAATACAACTGTGCTATATGATACTAAGTTTCCAACCAGGATGGATCTAGCTCTAATCTGATAATGTAGAAAAATACTACTAGCAAGTGAATGTGACTTTAGATAGAATACCTCTTTGAAAATCAAAGCAAAGAAAAGGTATTGTCAATTGGAAAGGGGAATTCTAAAAATTGAAAATATTCCTTATACTTTTATTGTATTTTGGAGTTTTAAAAATGATTTCCCATGTATGTTCTCATTTTATCCTCGTTTTATCCTTCCAACAACTTTGTGGTAGGTACAGAAGTGTTATCTCATTTTGCTGAAAAGTAAACCAAGAGACAGAAAGTTTCCATGACAGGACAAAACTTGGAAGATTTAGCAAATGGTTCTGCATGCCTGGGGAGGGTTCAGAATCATGGTGGGAGGCAAAAGTCACTTCTTACATGGGGACAGCAAGAGAAGAAAAGTTCAGGTTTAAGAATGATGTTTTGTCTACTCAGATGCTCTGCCCAGCTTATTAGAAAAAAAGGGAGGAGAGGAGACGAAACATAACTGAAATGTATTATTCCCTGCTTCAATCAGATCTCTGTACAAATGTCACCTCAGAAGAGACACTCTGGCTTAAAATGGCAGATTGAGGCTTTTCATCCTCCATCCCTTTCTCCTGCCTTCTTTTTCTTCTGGCATCCGTGATCTTCTGATGTACTGTTGATACTGCTGTTAACTTGTCTTGTTTTCCTCAGTGGAATGCAAGCATCTTGAGAATTGGAACTTTTTCTCTTTTGTTTACAGATGTATGTCTAGTCCCTAAAACAATGTTTTAAGAGGTGGATAAATATGTGTTAAATGGATGAATGAGTAACTCGAGGGGCTTCTATGTGCCAACTCTTAGGCAGTATATTCATTCGTTTTCACACTGCTGATAAAGACATACCTGAGACTGGGAAGAAAAAGAGGTTTAATTGGAATTACAGTTCCACACGGCTGGTGAAGCCTCAGAATCATGGCAGGAGGTGAAAGGCAGTTCTTACATGGTGGCAGCAAGAGAAAATGAGGAAGAAGCAAAAGCAGAAACCCCTGCTAAACCCATCAGATCCCATGAGACTTACTCACTATCACGAGAATAGCATGGGAAGGACTGGCCCCTATGATTCAATTACCTCCCCTGGGTCTCTCCCACAACATGTGGGAATTCTGGGAGATATGATTCAAGTTGAGATTTGGTGGAGACACAGCCAAACCATCTCATTCCACCACTGGCTCCTCCACATCTCACGTCCTCACGTTTCAAAACCAACCATGCCTTCCCAACAGTCCCCCAAAGTCTTAACTCATTTCAGCATTAAGCCAAAAGTCCACAATCCGAAGTCTCATCTGAGATGAGGCAAGCCCCTTCTGCCTATGAGCCTGTACAATCGAAAGCAAACTAGTTACTTCCTAGATACAGTGGGGGTACAGGTATTGGGTAAATACAGCCATTCCAAATGGGAGAAATTGGCCAAAACAAAGGGGCTACAGGGCCCATGCAAGTCCAAAATCCAACCGGGCAGTCGAACTTTAAAGCTCCAAAATGATCTCCTTTGACTCCAGGTCTCACATCCAGGTTACACTAATGCAAGAGGTGAGTTCCCATGGTCTTGGGCAGCTCCAGCCTTGTGGCTTTGCAGGGCACAGCCTCCCTCCTGTCTGCTTTCATGGGCTGGCATTGAGTGTCTGTGGCTTTTCCAGGCACACGGTTCAAGCTGTTGGTGGATCTACCATTCTGGGGTCTGGAGGACGGTAGCCCTCTTCTCACAGCTCCACTAGGCAGTGCCCCAGTAGGGACTCTATGTGGAGGCTCTGACCTCGGATTTCCCTTCTGCACTGCCCTAGCAGAGGTTCTCCATGAGGGCCCTGCTCCTGCAGCAAACTTCTGCCTGGGCACCCAGGCGTTTCTATACATTTTCTGAAATCTAGGCAGAGGTTCCCAAACCTCAGTTCTTGACTTCTATGCAGCTACAGGCTCAACACCACATGGAAGCTGTCAAGGCTTGGAGCTTCCACCCCCTGAAGCCACAACCCAAGCTCTATGTTGGCCATTTTCAGCCACTGCTGGAGCAGCTGGGACACAGGGCACCAAGTCCCTAGGGTGCACACAGTAGGGGGACCCTGGGCCCAGCCCACAAAACCACTTTTTCCTTCTGGGCCTCCAGGCCTGTGATGGGAGGGGCTGCCCTGAAGGTCTCTGACATGGTCTGGAGACATTTTTCCCATGGTCTTGAGGATTAACATTAGGCTTCTTGCTACTTATGCAAATTTCTGCAGCCAGCTTGAATTACTCCTTTAAAAAAAAAAAAAATGGGTTTTTCTTTTCTACTGTATCATCAGGCTGCAAATCTTCTAAACTCTTATGCTCTCTTTTCCCTTTAAAATGGAATGCTTTTAATAGCACCCAAGTCACCTTTTGAATGCTTTACTGCTTAGAAATTTCTTCTGCCAGATACCCTAAATTATCTCTCTCAAGTTCAAAGTTCCACAGATCTCTAGGGCAGGGGCAAAATGCCGCCAGTCTTTTTGCTAAAACATAATGAGAGTCACCTTTGCTCTAGTTCCCAACAAGTTCCTCATCTCCATCTGAGAGCACTTCAGCCTGAACCTTATCGTTCATATCACTATCAGCATTTTTGTCAAAGCCATGCAATGAGTCTCTAGGAGGTTCCAAACTTTCCCACATTTTCCTGTCTTCTTCTGAGCCCTCCAAACTGTTTCAACCTCTGCCTGTTACCCAGTTCCAAAGCCGCTTCCACATTTTTGGGTATCTTTTCAGCAGCGCCCCATTCTACTGGTACCAATTTACTGTATTAGTTCGTTTTCACACTGCTGATAAAGACATACCTGAGACTGGGAAGAAAAAGAGGTTTAATTGGACTTACAGTTTCGTGTAGCTGGGGAGGCCTCAGAATCATGGCAGGAGGCAAAAGACACTACTTACATGGTGGCAGCAAGAGAAAATGAGGAAGAAGTGAAAGCGGAAACCCCTGATAAACCCATCAGAACTCATGAGACTTATTCACTACCACAAGAATAGCATGGGAAAGACTGGCCCCCATGACCCAGTTACCTCCCACTGGGTCCCTCCCACAACACATGGGTATTCTAGGAGATACAATTCAAGTTGAGATTTGGTGGGGACAGAGCCAAACCCTATCAGGCAGTTTATGGATCATCCCATCCAAAGGAACCAGGTATCTGAACAATAAAGAAATGGTGTGCCAAGTCTTCCGAGGTCAGATCCAAATGGCTAAGACAATCCTATCCATGTTTAAACAAAGAGTATTTGTGGGTCTGTTTCATGGATTGTGGAGTAGAGGAGAGCTAAGTCTGTTATGGTTTATTTGTCGGGGGAGATTGTTCTGCAAATGAGGCTAAGACCATTCCTTTCTCTCACTGATTCTCAAGAGGAAGCTTATGCCAGAAAAAAGAAAATCTTATTTGTATGGACTGTGAGATTATCTCTGGCTACTAAAAGTTGGGATACTAAACTACTGAGAATTAATGGTGAACTTTTGTTCCATAGACTAGAAATTTAAAAGGTACCATGGTGCAACAGAACAAGCACGGATTTGGACTTAACACCTATGTGGTCCTGAAATCCTCTTACTAATAAATGTGTAACCTGAGCACCTCTGTAAAACAGCAGTAAGGAGGTGCTGTAAGAGCTAAATGAGATATTTCCTGTGAAAGTATTTTGAAAAACAGAAAGAACTACACCAGTGAAATTTGTGTTTGTTCATTTGGAATCAAATATAGTAAGTATATTTTATCAATTACTTGCCTTTATGGCAGGAAGCAGGGTGAATTTAATTCAAGGGAATCAAACAATTAGAATAATTTAGACTTAACCATTTTTTTCTCTCTCTCTGTCTGTCCTTCCCTACCTCCCTTCTCTCTCCCTTTTCTCTCTCTCTCCTCTTTCTCTCCCTCACACACACACACTCATACACTCACAAATACACACTCACACACATGCAGTTTAACCCCCACAGCCACCGATAGGGAAAGAGCTGACTCTTCCACCCAATGTCCACCCACACACCTGAAACCTTCCAACCACCTGCCTCTGATATCTGAATTCTTGGTTAATGAGCCATTGTCTTCAGCCTCAAAAGAAAGAATCAGACATTTTGTAAATATGATGACTTTGAATAAAACTTTTAGGACCTCGAACTCTTTTCCTGAATGCCAAAGCCACTACCTAGTCACCCCTCAGCTGTGCCCATAGGTTCCTACAGAGAGTCTAAGCCCCAACCATTCCTGACCCCCAATCTCCTGGATGAGTCTACATTTTCAAATATCAAAAATTTCAGTGTTTTCCTTAGAATTCAGAATCTTTCCGATTTATTTTTCTAAGCTATAGTTTGTCCCCTAAGATATATACATTTAAATTTTTAAAATAAAATTTGGTCATCTCAGTCTGTTTTAGTCCAGGCAGTTTCAGCCTGAAATGACTGAAAAACCTGTGTCTCATAAAAATGACAAGCCACTCAAGACCTTGCATGGTCCCAGAGTGCCATCTAGCGACTAAAAGTTGAAATGACAGCCTCCAAATCTTTACTGACACTTTTTTCTGCAAAAAGCCATGCAGAGAAAGCACGCTTGTTCTTGCTCTTATCAGAGTATCAGAGTATCAGATTAGGTGGTCACAGCACCCACGTACATGGTGAACTATGTGGGGTGGTTGTGGGAGTTAAACTGTGTGTGTGTGCACACGCGTGCATGTGTTTAGGACAGAAGGATGAAATGGTTTAACTGCTTATTAAAAGAATCCCTCTGGATATGGTGTGTAAAACAGTCCTAACAGCATACAAGAGGGAGTCCGGGAAAGCAATAAAGATACCAGAACAATTCAAGCAAGTGCTAATGATAGGTTACACTAGGGTGGCAGTGGTGAAATCCTGGATATATTTCGAAAAGTAGCTGGCAGGATTTGCTGAGGGGCTTAATGTAGAGTGAAACAAAAAGAGGAGTCGAGGATAACTTCTGGGCTTTTAACCTGAACAATTAAGAGAATCGTATTGTCATTTATCAAGTTGGGACAGATTGGGTGAATCTCAGTCTACACAGTAATCCTAAACATCTGTATAAATAAAATCCTGTTTCCAGGGACTTGGACTGCGCCATTAACTCAAGGCACCTTTCACTAAAATAAGGGCTGATTGTTGCAAGGAAGATGGCTGAGGCTGTGCAGATGGATCCAAAGAAACCCATCAGTACCGTCAGATGTGACCAAGACCTTAGAAGATTTTTCCTCAGCAACCATAGCACACTGCTCAGAAAAACATACAGGAGCCCTTTTACAAAGGCACGCCCAACAAAATCAGCCAAGACCGGAGCCCGATAGGTTAGCCTCAGTTCCCAGACCGCAAGGAATTAAAAGAAAACAAACGTGTAAATCCCAGCAATCTAACTCCCCACAGCCACTAAATGAACTACAGCCAGTATCCACGAAGCTGGTTAGCGGGCTTGTGGTTAGTGGCTTAGTTTTTCAGATACTTATCCAGGACACTCTTCACAACTCCTTGGTACTCCAGATTATTTCAGGCCAATTACAAGTTCCCCTTCTCTTCACCCCACCTGTGATTATGACCTCCATGCCACAGAGGTACTTCTAGCAATAAGCCAGTTTTAAAAGATGCCCTCCTTCTAAGACTTACTATTCCATTTAAAGCTTAGCTGCTCCTAGTAACATAGATGCCCTAGAAATGGGTCAGTTGTGTTTTTCTCAGAAGAACCTGCCTGAATAGCTCACTCACTCCTGTGTGCTCCAGGCAGGGCTAGAGCATATGCCCTATTTGCAGAAGAGATAAGTTCATATGTTCGTTTGTTGTAACCTATTATGTGTCTGTCACTCTGTTAGATTCTCAGGCTCAATGATGACCAAGACATCCCCCTTCCCAGAAATCTAATGGAAGAGAAAGCCAAGATGAAAGAAAAACAAATCTTTAGAACTGTATAATAAGATTTTATTTGTGAGATATAATGAAATTATATGTTCTTCATACTCTGATTAGCATGTAAGCACTCATTAAATATTAGGTTCATCAAAAATCTTAATTTAACATATTTTACCAAAATTTAAAAGAGTGGGGAAAGACAGGGCCTCCTTCCAGCCCCGTTTCCCTCAGTAGTGGCCCATTCTCTCAGTAGCCCAGGGGTTTCAACTCCCTCTTTCCTGTGTCTCCTGCATCGCGTCAGTGGCCTGGTCCTTTCGTTCTATCTCTACAGTGTCTCTTCCTACCTGTTTTTGCTGACTCCTGTGAAATTCAGTGGCACCTCATTATCCTCTAAATCAAATGAAATCCTCACCCCAATATCCAAAGTTGCAGTAAAGCCACATTTTCAGTCCCACGGCCCACAACTTCCCCAACCATCCTCTGCCTCAGCCAAACTGGATTCCCACTGATCCCAAAGCTACCTCCTACTTTACTCTTGCTTTGCCATGACCGGGAATCCTCTTCCTGCCATCTTAACCAGCAGAGGTTCTATTTTATTCTTTTATATTTTTAAGAGGCAGAGTTTCACTCTGTCACTCAGGCCAGATGCAGTGACTCTATCATAGCTGACCGCAACCTTGAACTCCTGGGCTTAAGCCATCCTCCCACCTCACACCCCCGAATAACTAGGACTACAGGCAATGCTGTCACACTTAAAAAATTAGAAAATTAGAAGATTTTTCCTAATGTTTTACCTTTTGTAGAGATGGGGTCTCTTATGTTGCCCAGGCTGGGCTGAAACTCCTGGACACAAGCAATCCTCTGGCCTCAGCTCCCAAAGCACTGGGATTACATGCATGAGCCACCGCACCCAGCCAGTTCTATTCATTTTTAAAGACCCAGTCTCCTCCATGAAACCTTTCCTTGTTTCCCAATTCAGATGTTTTTTGAATCTGCATAGAATTTTCTTGAGATGCCTATTTCATTATTTCATGTCTTATGGTTATTTAATTAGTTTTCAACTCCTCCTCACCAAATTGTAAATTTCTCAAGGGTATGTACTGTGTTTCATTTATAAGAGGAAGTAGAGCAGTGATTAACAGCACAGGCTACAAATCCAAATTATCTGGGTTTACATTTTGGCTCTGCCACTTGCTAGCTGAGTGAAATTTGGCAAGTTACCTAGCTTCCTTGTACTTCATTTTTTTTCATCTATAGGTTTTCTATATTTTAAAGAGTTAATGCATGGAAAACTGAGGTCAGTGCCCAGAACATAGAATGACAGATATTAAGGTGACTTTTCCTCCCATGGTTTTGGTTGATACATAAAGATAGTAGATGCTATATTTCACAGTAAAGCAACCACACAGGACTTACTAAAGAGAGAGGGCAGAAAACTAGTTTTGCAACACTTAGCTGACCACCCACCTCCAGCTGTAAAAATGTTTGGAGAAATTTAAAAGGAAGGTAATGAAGACAGAGTGTTTGCAATGAATAGTTGAGATGCCAAGTGAAAAGAACAAAGGTGCCATATGTTTTTTCTCAAGTCTATAATGGAGGGCTCCAAGGAAACCACTCAGAGAGCTCGTGAGTTCCCCCACAGTGACTGGTCGCCCATCTGAAAATTCTGAAGCCCAGCATTTGTTCTTGCCAGGAGCTGATGATAGATAAATCAAAAGGAAGACGTTTCATTGGTGAGACAGTAGTCTCACTGTTTGTGAGGGTAGAAAAGAATAATCCTTGGAAGACAAGTGAGTTTGGGGGGCTCAGTGGGGAGAGCAAGAGAGCCAACCGGCACTGGATTGTCTTAGATCCAGCCTGAGAAGATCACCTGGAGGGGTAAATAGACCTCAGCAGAGAGAAGCTGAAGGTACCACTGGATGGCCATGGGCTGAGGAAGGATTAGCAAAAAGTTTTAAAAAGGCACATCACCCACAGCAAAAGAACTGCAGGCAAGAGGCTCTAGCTATTGCAGGCAGGACAGGATGAATGGGTAGACTGCAAAGAATCTACAAAAGCCAGTCAGCCTAAACACCCGCCTTGGCCCGAAAGGAGGAGTTCTGCTTGTAACAGGTCTGGCCAGGTAAGCACATTCTTGTTCCCCTTTCTCTTCTGGTCAAGCCAACCCTGGGGGTTAAGAAACTACGGTTAGCAAGATGACTGAAGGAGAAAGGGAAACATAGATGAAGAGAGGAAGCCAACCACATTCCCATCTCCAACTGCTTCTTTTCCTCCTCTCTGTCAAGCCTGAGAAGGAGGAGGATAAACCTCAATGTCAAATCAGTTCAAATCTTTACTATAACATAGAAATTGGCATTTTAGTTACCTGTCTTACCTAAACATAATCAATGACTTGGGGGATAGAGAGAAGCAAAAGTCAAGGTGTCTTATAATTGCATCCCATAAGTCATGCTTATTCAAGGTCGTAGTTAACCCAAGCTAAACAAATAATCAAGAAGTGTTAACTATTTGTACCATTTTTGTTCCCCCTTGTGTTTTTTAGTGTCTTGAACATACCAGGTGCTCATTTATTCAACCTTCAAACAGTCAGTAAGTACTGCTATATGCAAGCACATTGACAAGGAACTAGAAATTGAGGAATGACAATGACACCGCCACTGTCCTCAACAGACACAAAAGACTAATGAATTGATAACAGGTAACTTAAAAAATGAAAATATAGAGCATGAAGTGATCTGTAGACATGCATAAAGTGCCATTGGGACAGAAGAAGGAGTGACTAATGTCTGGGATGGTAGGGAAATGACATGTGAAGGAAACAATTGAGCTGCTCAAGACTTGCTTATTAACTTTTAACTATTTACCTTTTGCTACCTTGAAAATATTCAGATTTAGAGGCACAGGAAATTTGGAAACATCTTGTGATGAAGGCCAAGGAAATGGTCGGGGCAGGGGAAGCCGAATTTTTGTCTTCCAATGTGCCAAGAGTAGGGCTGTAGCTCTCAGACTCACAGTTGGGTGCAGGGCCAGGACAAGCCATTGGCTCCTGCAGCAGAAGCAGCCTCACCACCAGGAGACCACTTTTGGGATGGCCTGGATAGCACCTCCTTTTGTGCACCAAGAAGTACTCCCCCACTCAATGTCCTGAAATTTTATAAAGAGCAATGTATTGCTCCATCCTCAAAGGTTTGGACAGTTAAAATGCAAATACTGCTGAAGAGGTAGTAGATTATTACATTTACATTTATATTTTAGCATGAAGGAACTGTTAGACTATTTCCTG
This sequence comes from Symphalangus syndactylus, assembly GCF_028878055.3. Taxonomy (NCBI): domain Eukaryota; kingdom Metazoa; phylum Chordata; class Mammalia; order Primates; family Hylobatidae; genus Symphalangus; species Symphalangus syndactylus. The sequence continues at coordinate 32,478,119 of NC_072426.2, forward strand.
AGGGTAAGTTCTGACACAGAAAAGAAGGAAAATGCATGACATCCCAGGGTACCAAGAAGAATAAAAAGAGCACTTTTCTGAGGTTTTCTAGAAAACATACTCTAAGATTATGAGATTTGCATACGGGAGGTTTATAAGTGATTCCCTTAGAGAACAAGAGCTGTAAAGGAAGATTGGACAGAGCAGGAGCTAAACTGAACCACAGTTCCAACAAGGCATCAGCAGATCCTACCAGAAGGTCTAGAACTGGTGTAGTCCTTGAAAATTGTCCCAATTGAGGTGAGGGGGCCAGGCTTTTGTACCCAGCATTGATTAGTGTCTCTGTTGTGAAGGAGGGCCTGAGGGGACATGACAGTTCTAACACCTTGGAAATTAGCAGAATGTAGAAAACAGAAATTATGTCCACAGCTGAACACAAACTTGCCCTACTCTGTCATTTAGCTCATCACTATTTCTCCAGTCATTTGAAGTCCTCCCAGTATTAACTGTAATTTCTCCTAGATCCTAAATATTCAAGTCTTTCCTGAAGAAAACAAGTAAAAAATGTTATTTACACATCATAGAAATCACCATGCTTTCTCAGTTTCCCCAATGAGCTCAGGAGAGCTCATCAGAAGATCAGAGAGAAAATGACTCTGAGATTAACATAAGCATTAAGCATAAGGCTTTTTGGCTCCTCTGCTCAGAAGTACCCTTCTGAGGACTGACCCATGACTTGCCAGGGAACAGCTGGTGCTCAAAGTGCCTTCTTATACATCACCAACATGCTTTTAAGTTTTTATTTCTAACCCTATAGGCCCCTGGACGTAGTTAAGAGGCTTCATGGGCCAGAAATTCCCATTTTACATATTACAGTTCTCTAATGCTAGGAAATTTGCCCACTCTATGGGCCAACTCTATTGGGCTTGGCAGAAGCTGATATCCAAAGCCCCACTGTGAATAAACAATGCCTGCATCCATTTGTTTGCCAAGTAAACATTTCCTCTGTACCTACTATGTGCCAGGAAATGTGCTTGGCACTAGGAATAAAGAGATAAGCAAGACAGTGCCGGCATTCTAAGGCCTCGACATGTTCTCATAGAAAAGCGATAGATGAGACTCAATGCTGTCAAGCAGGGTGCTCCCGACTTTTTGGACAGGAAACCATGCACCAGGCCAAGGTAATCCATTCTTTCAACAACTCGCTGAACCCTGCCAAATCATGCTATCATCCCTCGCCAAAAACTCAGCAGGAAAAATTATCACCAAGCAGTGATGTGATTCCTCTGAAATAGGGCAATATTTAAACTCCTCTTATGTTAGCAGGGGGTTCTTTGTGAGTCTTATAATTGGCTCTATGATGGTGGTTTTCCATTCTCAAAACTATAAAGTAAGTTGTACCTTCATGCCAGGCCCTTTTCCCCGTCCAGGCCAAGCCAGTGGAGCCTGCTCCAGTTTAAGCAACAGCAATGGGATTTGGCAGTGTCTGACCAGGAGCACTCCCATATCTCAAACTCTGGCTCCCCAGGAGAAGGAATTAGGATGTACAGCTGCCTGTTCACCTTTCCTAATTTTCCATCAATAATTAATCTGTAGTTCCAAACAATATAATTAATAAAGGCCACAGAAAAGGTAATTTTGTGCTATCCAAATCACCAAAATTGAACACTGAAATTGTAAAAAAAAACCCCCCTTCTCTAAGAAGGGTATTTTTTTAAGTTCCTTTTTTATTTCCATATGTGTTGTTAAAGAAATGGCTAAGTAGCTTTTATAAGTTAGGCCTATCAATTACCAAATTCTACAAGTATTTATTGGGGGCTACTCTTTGTGATTTGGTGTGCTAAGCTCACAATAGGAAATGAGACCAGCTGGTCAGATGAAGCCAGATGATGAAAGGTCCCAGAAGTCAGGGTAAATGGTTTATACTTGATTCTCTAGGAGGTGAAGAGCCAATGAGGCTTTTTGAGAAAGCAAAAGGCTCAATGAAAATAGAATTATGGAAAGCATAAATGATAAAGACAATGCAAGGTGAACTAAAACAGAGTTTGGGCAGAGTCCAGATTGTGACTTATTTCCAGTGGACAAAGATGGTGGAGTGTAAATAGAGATGGAAACAAAGGAGAAAAAAAAAAGGCAATCAAAGAAAGAAATCCAACGTATCTGGATTCTGATCTTTTTTTCTAACACTTCCTTAAGTTTCAATTCCTGCTCTACTACTTATTAGCTGAGTGATCTTAAGGAAGCTATTTAGTTTCTCTTGGCCTCAGTTTCTTTATCTATAAAATGGGAATGCTAATAGAACCTATTGCATAGAGCTCTTATGGTATTAAATAGGATAGTATATTGAGAAAGAGGAAAGAGAAGAATGCCTGCTACATAGCAAGTGCTCAGTAAAATACAGCTAATGTTACCATTACTATTAATCATAATACAAATGAGGGAAACCTAATTTTTACCTTTAGATAATATTCATCCTGTTGTATTTACCACATTTTTAAAATTCCAAGTAGAACAACATTCAAACAAATGTATTTCTATGTGCAGAACATTTTGGAGGGTGTACTAGAAATGGTAGTAATGATAATCTCATAGAGGGTAGAAAAGACCAGAGAACTGAGGAACAGAGATGGGAAAGCAACATCATTTTTTCCATACACCCTTTAGTATGGTAGAATATTTTCCATGTGCATGTATTACCTATTCAAGAAAATAATATTTAAAAGGGAGTCATCTGTGACCTCACAGAAAAGGAATTTATATGAGAGCTGGATGCTTACATAGGGTGAAATAATAACCATAAAAATCACGATTAACATGCACTGAGTATTTATCATACGCTTAGCACTGTTTTTTAATTCATATTGTTTTTGTTTTTATTTTTAAGTACTTTAATTTTTTAAAAAATTTTTTGTTTCAATAGCTTTAGGGGTACAAGTGGTTTTTGGTTACATGGATGAATTGTATAGTGGTGAAGTCTGGGATTTTAGTGCACTGGTCACCTGAGTAGTGTACATTGTACCCAACATATAGGTAGGTTTTTCAGCCCTCACTCCCTCCCACCCTCCCTCCTAATTATTATTATTATTATTATTTTTTTTTGAGATGGAGTCTCACTCTGTCACCCACGCTGGAGTGTAATGGCACAATCTCAGCTCACTGCAACCTCCGCCTCCCAGGTTCAAGCAATTCTCCCGCCTCAGCCTCCTGAGTAACTGGGATTACAGGCAACCGCCATCATGCCCAGCTAATTTTTGTATTTTTGTAGATATAGACTTTCACCATGTTGGCCAGGCTGGTCTTGAACTCCTGACCTCAGGTGATCCATCTGCCTTAGTGTCCCAAAGTGCTGAGATTACAGGCACGAGCCACAGCGCCTGGCCCCTCCCTCCTTCTGAGTCTCCAATGTCCATTATACCACTCTCCACCTTTGTGTAACCACAGCTTAGCTCCCACTTCTAAATGAGAACATGCAGTATTTGATTTTCCATTCCTGAGTTACTTCACTTAGTATAATGGCCTCCAGGTCCATCCAAGTTGCTGCAAAAGACATTATTTCATTCTTTTTTATGCTGAGTCGTATTCCATGGTATGTATATATGCCACATTTTCTTTTTCCTTTCATCGGTTGATGGTCATTTAGGTTGATTCTATATCTTTGCAATGATGAATTGTGCAGTGATAAACATACGTGTGGGTGTCTTTTTGAAATAATCTATTTTCCTTTGGGTAGATACCCAGCAGTGAGATTGTTGGATCAAATGGTGGATCTATCTTTAGTTCCTTGAGAAATCACCACACTGTTTTCCATAGAGGTTATACCAATTTACATTTCCACCAGCAGGGTATAAGCATTCCTTTTTCACCACATCTGGACCAACATCTTTTGATTTTTGACTTTTTAAGAAAATGACCATGCCAGGTGTGGTGGCTCATGCCTATAATCCTCACACCTGTAATCCTAGCACTTTGGGAGGCCAAGGCAGGCAGATCACCTGAGGTCAGGAGTTCAAGACCAGCCTGGCCAACATAGTAAAACCCTGTCTCTACCAAAAATACAAAAAATTAGCCAGGCATGGTGGTGTGCGCCTGTAACCCCACCTACTTGGGAGTCTGAGGCAGAAGAATCGCTTGAACCCAGGGGGCGGAGATTGCAGTGAGCCAAGATCGCACCATTGCACTCCAGCCTGGGTGATAGAGGGAGACTCTGTCTCAAAAACAAACAAACAAAAAGAATGACCATTCTGACGGGGTGAGGTGGTATCTCATCATGGTTTGCATTTCCCTGATCATTAGTGATGTTGAGCATTTTTTCATACGTTTGTTGGCCATTTGTATATCTTCTTTTGAGAATTGTCTGTTAACGTCCTTTGCCCACTTTTCAATGATATTATTTGTTTCTTTCTTGCTGATTTGTTTGAGTTTTTTGTAGATTCTGGAAATTAGTCTTTTGTCTGATGCATAGTTAGCAAATATTTTCTCCAATTCTGTAGGGTGTCTATTTGCTCTGATGATGATTTCTTTTGCTGTGCAGAAGCTTTTTAGTTTAATTGGGTACCATTTATTTATTTTTGTTTTTGTTGCATTTGCTTTTGGGGTCTTCATCATGAATTATTTGCATAAGCCAATGTTCAGAAGAGTTTTTCCTAGGTTTTCTTCTAAAATGTTTATGGTTTCAGGTCTTAGATTTAAGATTTTGATCCATCTTGAGTTAATTTTTGTATATGGTGAGAGATAGAGATCCAGTTTCATTCTTGTACATGTGGCTCTCCAATTTTTCCTGCACTATTTATTGAATAGGGTGGCCTTTCCCCAGTTTATGTTTTTGTATGCTTTGTCAATGATCAGTTGGTTGTATTTGGCGTTATTTCTGAGTTCTCTATTCTGTTCCATTGGTTTATGTGTCTACTTTTATGCCAGTGCCAGGCTATTTTGATTACTATAGGCTTATAGTAAATTTGAAGTCAGGTAATGTGAGGCCTCCAGATTTGTTCTTTTTATTCCTATGCATTTTTTTGGTAGCTATTACAAAGGGGATCAAGTTCTTGATTTGATTCTCAGCTTAGTCATTGTTGGTATATAGCAGTGCTACTGAATTGTGTACATTGATTTTATAACCTGAGACTTTGCTGAATTTATTTATCAAATCTAGGAGTCTTTTGGAGGAGTCATTAGTGTTTTCTAGGTATAAGATCATATCATTGGAAAACAGAGATTGTTTGACTTCCTCTTTTCCAATTTGGATACCCTTTGTTTCTTTCCCTTGCCCAGTTGCTTTGGCTAGGAATTCCACTTGGCACTGCTTTAATCTCTTTCACATGAACTCACTTGATCAATCCCCACAATACCATATGAGGTTAATATGATTACTTGACACTCAAGTACAGATGATGTATTATTACTATCCCCAAGTTACAGATAATGTACAGCAAGGTTTAATAACTTGCTAAATTTACCCAGCTAATTAGTAACAGAGCCATGACTGGAACCCTGAAAATGTACTGGCTCTGAAAATGTACAAATTTACATCCACATCACCTGAAAAGACCTTTTTAGTTATGTGTATGGACTAAGGAAACATGCTGACTAAATTCATTGTAGGATCTTGGATTGGACCCTGGGACAGAAAAAGGACAGTCGTAGAAAACTGAGGAAACCAAATGAAGTCACTACTTAGTTATGAGTATTGTACTTATGACACTTCCTTAGTTTTAACAAATATAGCATAGTTATATAAGATGGTCACATGAGAGGAAACAGGATGAAAGGTATAGGGGAAATCTCTATACTCTCAGCATTATTTCTATAAAGTTTATGTTATTTTAAATAAGTATTTAAAAAAAAAAAAGGTCTGTATAGTCATAGCTGCCAAGCATGACTACAATTTCAGAAAGATGCTTCTGTGAGGGAAAATGCTCACTGGTTTTCAAATTCTGGTCTGTTCTTGTGCTTCACCAGCCTAACACCATGGCCCAGTGCCTGGCCACATCTCAACAACCAATTGATATTCCTGATATTTGAGAGGAATCTATAGATTGAGACCATTTTGCAAGAGAAAGACTAAAAAACTAGCTCATCTTTTAATAAAATAATAGCAAATACCTCTGTTGCCAAAATATACTGGAAGCACTGAGCCTCCTCATATCCAAATTAAATATTAGAATTCAAGAAAGAGTACACAGTAAGTACTTTCCTTATTCTTCCAGGATGTTCCAATTCTTTTTTAGATGTGTCTACCCTGCACCTGCCAAACGAATTATTGAATATATGAGGGTGACTCTAAGCCAGAGCTACTGATCAGTGAAATTGGGTGCAATGGGTGGAAGAGCTGCACTGCTGCAAACTCCGGCAAATAACAACATCACTCAAAGCCTGCAAGATTCTGCTGTGAAAACATTACATTACTTAGATGCCTGGATGCATAAGGCTCAGGGGAAAGGTTACTTTAGGAGCCTCATGAAACTTCTATACGATGCTGGGTCTGTTGCTCACCAATGAAATAAGGAGGAAGTATGGCCTAACCATGGAACCAGACTTTGTTTGTCAAGACGTTGTTACATCAAAGCCCACTCTCTAAAAAATAAAACCATGAAGTATTTTGTTATTTACCTTTTGAGAACTAATTTCACAATCTTATATTTAACCAACATCATAAGCAGACTCTAGAGGCAAAGCAAATGTCATAAATGTGTGCACAACTCTAAAGTGGCAAATTATAACACCCAGCAGGGCTTAATGAAGGATTAACTGCATAGGGTTTCTCCTCAACTTTGTATAATCCTGAGAGACACTCTAGAGATCATAAGCCAAGCCCCTAGGAAAAAAATGTTGATCCATAACTGCTCATTTTGCTTTCAAATTAACACAGTTAAAGGCATATGTTTTGGTACAGGATCCTGGATACCTGTGAGATCTCCTACAGCCAAGTACAAGTATTTATTTTTATGTGAAGCTAAAGACTTCTTACTTGTAACATGCTATGTCAGTTATGAAAAGGTCTTAAATCATCTTCCCTAGAAGCAGACCCTGAGATGAGAACTCTTGTAAAATGATTCATTTAGGAAGTACTTCCAACAGTAACCAATAAGGGAATGGGAGAAGCAAGACAGGAAAGTAGAAGAGGCCAGGCAAGGATGCAGTTTCAGACAAAGTCCCACGAAGGGTAGCTTCAGTTTGATCCCATGGGGGAACGCAGAAGTGTAAGCTGTGCTTCTGAATTTGTCCTGATCCAAGGCAAGATTGCTGGACTTTTGTGCTGACTGGGAACCAGTCAGTCACTAGCTAAGGGCCATCCTGCGTGCATGCTGATTCCCAGGCATTTCTGTACAACCAGGCAAAGCAGCTCCAGTACCTAAGGGTAGGCCTCCAAAGAGAATCACAGGTTTAGGTCAACAGAAGCAAAGGCACATAGAAGACAGGGAGGGGACCGGGCGCGGTGGCTCACACCTGTAATTCCAGCACTTTGGGAGGCCGAGGCAGGCGGATCACAAGGGCAGGAGATCGAGACCATCCTGGCTAACACGGTGAAACCTCGTCTTTACTAAAAACACACAAAAAATTAGCCAGGTGTGGTGGCCAGCACCTGTAGTCCCAGCTACTCGGGAGGCTGAGGCAGGAGAATGGCATGAACGTGGGAGGCGGAGCTTGCAGTGAGCGGAGATTGTGCCACTGCACTCCAGCCTGGGAGACAGAACAAGACTCCCATCTCAAAAAAAAAAAAAAAAAGAAGACAGGGAGGGGATGTACAGAAAGGAAAAAATATGCTAGAGGCTCTAGGCAGAGCTAGCACCATAATTTCTGTTGTCATGACAAAATTTGATATTCCTAGGACGCGTATTATAACAGTTTACTGAAAAACACAATTCAGTACAGCAAGGCTCTTGCTAGCCCCCTTCATGTAGCTTGAATTCCCAAGTTTCTTATCAAAACCTGATGACCACTGTGTTGTTTTTTATTGTTTTCAGTTGTCGCTCCTTTCATTTTAAATGACAAATTAGTATTAGCTTTGTATCACTGCTATTGATTTAGTTTGTAGTCATTTGCTTGGTGAACCTAACGGCATATAGTAAAGGATATTTGCATCAACAGTACTTTTGGCTTAAAGTTTTCCAATATTTAGATTTTATAAATTGTGTATGTGTCAGGAAGAAGTATATGAATTATCATATGCCTATTGCTAAGGCACATGTTTATTAATCTCTCAAAATGTATTTGTTCAGTCGTACATCAGTATTATTAATATATTTTCCAAAAAGTGGAACTTGGGTGAGGGCATGGTGCTGACAGGAGCCCAGCATCTGCTGCCTCTTGAAGGCTTGAAACCCACTCCTGAAGGACACCACGTTGAACCCCTGGCCACCAAGCTACCAATTTACCGTCAACATCTGCACGAGGGGATATGCTGTCCACTCTGTCAAGAAATCCATGTTTTTGAAAGGGAAGGATTGGTTTTGACAAATTACCACAGGAAAAGCGTTCCCCAAAGGAGGACCATAGAAACTTCTGTTTTCCTCTCTAAAGTTTTGTCTGTTCAAACTAGATGACAAACATGCTTCTAAAAAGCTTCTAAACCAAGAGCAAATATCATCCACCACTCCCACCAAAAACATCCGAAGCTATTATTAGGTTGGTACAAAAGTAATTGCGAAATAATTTGTCATTACTTCTAATGGTGAAAACCACAATTACTTTTGCACCCACCTTGTACCAGCAATCTATAAAATATTAAAGTGGAAGGTATTGTAGGCTTTGTCTGTTTAACTTCTTCATTTGTCAGTGAGAAAACTGAGGCTCTAGGGTTGTGATTTGTCCTTAATATAGTTCTACGTATTTCCGAAGAAATAATTCCCATATAGTACATTCAAAATTAAGCTAGTAATTCCATCTTGCCAATGACACAATTAATCAAAGAGAAACATTCAACGTTTATCAAGTCAATTCAAATATCTTAGTTGTGTCTCCACAAAATAAGGCTATTACACAAGAGCTATGGTTAAAGAACACTATTAACAAGTCCTTTGCATTGTAATTCAACTAAATGCCTTATCCAAAATTTCCAACATTATTTTCCACTCGCATTCCCACCATTAGTCTAAATTTACCATTTACACCTGCTGTCCCATTTACTGCAGGCAATTCCTTTAAATTGGAACTACTTCTGCCCTTCACTTATTCCTCAGAATTTTTTAATGCAAGAAGAAGTGAAAAGTATAATACATTAAACCTAGAAACTCAAATTTGAAAATCAAATGTTTTGGACTTTTTTTCTGATATTTCCCCTGAGGAAACAGATGTTATGATTTGTAAGTTTCTGATATGTTCCAAGACATGGTAATTTATTTAAGCAATTGTATCTATCTGTTACCTGTAGAGTTTCTTGATAACCAAGCCAATCCTGGAGCCTCAGGCTGATTTATTGTAGGACCACAGCCTCCACATTCATCCCATTCTCCATGACAATGCACTTTGAAGCATTGGTTTTAAATTTAAAGCCTGTATTCCTAGAGACACTGTGTGTACCCACCTCCTTGCATTATGAAGTCTTAGCAATGCCCAATTAAATGACAAGAACCAGCGTCAGAGGCTGTCTTATAATCAGGCATTTCTTTGTTCAAATCCCACATATGCCAACCATTTACCATGTTATATGGCAGATGCACCTGACAGCAATAAATTAACTAAGCATACCCTCAGAATGACCCCGTGGTCTAAGAAGAATGTGTTAAGGTTGTGAACTAAGGAAAACAGGAGTGGCTGGCCCAGAGATTGATTCCTTACCTAGGAAGAACATCTGAACCCCTGGCTCATCCCATGGAACCCAGGCAGTACAGGGGATTGAGGCCCTTTGTTTTGGGTTAAATGAAGGTTGCTAGGTGGAAGTTGCTAGAGGGAGGGTGCTAAGTGAAAGTGCTATGTAAACTGCATGCTTTTTACAAATGGTTGCTGTTCTGCTGTCCAGCCCACCACCACCGGACTGCCCTGTATGCCCTAAGTCTCAGTTGCTGGGTCTCTTCTTCAGCCTTTTGAACACGGTGCCATCTCTACTGAAGTCAATAGGGGTCCATCCAGCATAACACATGTAACCCTTCTCATCATCAATATCTTCACATATAAAATGGAATTAAAATTACCTACTTGACAAAATTATTATTAGGATTAGAAATAACAAGCCAAAGTTGTCTTATAAGTGTCAGTATATATTATACACTCAATAGATGGAGTTTGGTAGCAGTGACTGACTCAAATGTTGGTGAGACAGAGAAAGGGAAAGTGGTCAGAGGCTACTGGCATTCCTCCCTCCATGCTTACTTTGGGTACCTTTGACCAGAAGCCACCATGGTGGAAATGCTAGCAGTTCCCAGCATGTCCCCTTCCACTTTGCTTCAACTGGTGTCTTGATAGGAATTAACTGCCCACAGATGAATCTGCTCTGTGGTCAGAAGCAGCACCCACTTCAATCCTATAAAGAGGTTCTATTTGATACAAATAAAACAAAGAGAAAGACTGTGGATCCTGCTATAAATAAATCAATGACTATGACCGGGATCATGGCATGCCCATATTTCTAGTCTGTTTCTAACACTTATCAAATTATCCCTGCAATAAGTCTCAGAAATTTTTCTTAGTGAGTAACAGAGGAGCCCCACACCACACTGGGGGAAACAGTGCTGCTAAGAGAATCTTTGGCTTTGGAATCAGAGATTGGCCCAATAATGACTCTACCACTTAGCAACTCTCAACTTAGTTTGGTGTTACCAACATTTTCTATGCTAGTATATCATACTGGCCTGTTATTTAACCAAGTTATTAAGATAGCAGGACTCCTTTAGTGCTGTTACTTATCCTCTCTGACCCTTCATGTCTTCCTGTATAAAATGAAGAGACCTGCCCTCATGTTTGTTGTATGAGGTAAATGAGATCATGGATGAAGCAATCAATATAGTATTGCCCTTGGTTTAATAATCATTATTTTGCTGTCCTTATTCAGTATTATAAAACTCTATCTTGGCCAGGTGTGGTGGCTCACGCCTGTAATCCCAGCACTTTGGGAGGCCAAGGTGGGCAGATTACCTGAGGTCAGGAGGTCGAGACCAGTCTGGCCAACATGGTGAAATCCCATCTCTACTAAAATACAAAAAAATTAGCCAGGCGTGGTGACAGATGCCTGTAATCCCAGCTACTCAGGAGGCTGAGGCAGGGGAATTGCTTGAACCAGGGAGGTGGAAGCTGCAGTCAGCCGAGATCGCACAACTACACTCCAGCCTGGGCGACAGAGCAAGATTCCATTTCAAAACAAAACAAAACAACACAAAAAAAACTCTGTCTTCTCTCATATGTTGAAACATTCATTTTGCTCTTCTTTCTAATGTTTGTGAGGCAGAATCTTTGCTATTGTAGCTCTTCTAGCTCAGCATCATAGATTCCCCACAGAGCTGGAAATCAGGAGTGCTGACATTACAAACATTCTCCTGTGATATGCTGCGGCCAAGAAAAATGCCAACCCATTTCCTGGATCACCCACAGGTCAGTATTCCACTAGCTCCATTCAACCCTTGCCACTAAGTCTATTTAATTGAAAACCTCAACATAGGAATCAAATGCATACTGTTATTATATGTTTCAATTATCTATTAAGGCTTTTCATTTACCATGGCCCACATATCAAGAGTCAACAAATACTTTTTCCTTATCTCAGAATAAGGCTAATTTCTCTAAAAATCTGGAGCACCTGGGTGGCAGGGATATAGAAATAGAGATAGTTAAAAAGGTAATATAACCTCCATATTCATTTGACATGCAGTAACTAAAGACAAGTGTGTCCCAAAGTACTTTTCCAGGCTTGAGGTAGCCCCTTAAAAATGACTGAATTTCAAGGCTAGGTGTGATGGCTTATGCCTATAATCACTTTGGGAGGCTGAAGTAGGAGAATCACTTGAGCTCAGGAGTTTGAGACCAGCCTGGGCAACACGGCAAAAACCCACCTCTACAAAAAATACAAAACTTAGCTGGGTATGGTGGTGTCTACCTATGGCCCCAGCTACTCAGGAGGCTGAGGTGGAAGGATGGCTTGAACCCAGGAGGTCAAGACTACAGTGAGCCGAGATGGCACCACTGCATTCCAGCCTAGGTGACAGAGTGAGACCCTATCTCAAAAAAAAAAAAAAAAAAAAAAAGATTGGAGCTAAATTCACATTGATTAACTACTAATCGCAATATTAATAACATTTATGCAGTACTTACTATGTACTATGCTTTACTTATATTTATTCATTAAATCCTAACAACAATCCTAGGGCTATAGGTACTACTAACATCTCCATTTTACTGACAAGGAAACTGAAGGAAAGACAGTTAAGCAATTCGCCAAGGATATACAGCTGGAATTTGAACCTTTTCCTTTACTATGTTATACTGACTCTCAAAGATCACAGGAAAAAAAACATGAAAATAATTGTTTCAAGCTGGGCCTACACGGCACTGAAAAGCTGTTTAAAGAGTCATAGAGTGCCACTGATTCCTCCACTCAACAGTCAAGGAATGTTTACTGAGCATATCCCCTCTGCCAGGTGCTAGTTGTTTACCATCATTTCTGTTTAATCTTGCATTAAACCCTGGCCCTGATCATGGAGTAGACAGAGTGCCGTGTAGGCCTATACAATGAAACATCTGTGTCAGTACATCCTTCCATGAGTTCCCTTGGCAGTTGGTTTCATGTAATATTGCTTTTTCTAAAATGCACTAACACACTGTCCTATCCCCACCTCCAGCCCCCACCAACCTACACAGCATTCTTGAGAGTATATGAGCTCTGGGTCGGGCATGCTTGTCTGATTCCTTGACTTGTCGCAAGATGATTGGAAGAGCATCAGGACAAAACTTAATGAACAGAAAATCACATATAATATAGAATCAATCAGCAAATAACAGTAGTAATAGCAAGCTACACCTCCTTATGTGATCAAAAGCTAAATATTCCTTCAATTACAACCATTCTGTTAACCTACACTTGGGAACATTATAATAAGGCCTAGAGAATCATTCCTTCCTGACCAGAGATTATTCCTTTCATATGAATGGAAAATTGGATCCATACACTTCAGTATCTCTTTCCCCTGAACATTGAATTAAACACTGCCACCTTCTGCATCATTGGAAATCTCCATTCTTTGAAGGCCTTTACTGGGTTTGCAATGGCTTAAGGTAAGGAGGTCTTCTTGGTTGGGTTGCATCCTTTCTAATGCAGCCATATAACTCCACGTGGTTCTTCCAGCCATTCATTCACCCAGTAATTACTGAGAACATGGCAGAAACTGTGCTGGTGCTAGTGATCTCTACCCTTGAGAAGCTTACAGTTTATTGGGAAATATAGAAATTAAACAATATAAACAAGTATAGAATGTAGTCATTCATTGCTTTCAGTATTTCCAGGAGCCACAGAAAATCCTATCATTGTAACTGTCACTTCTCTCGGATTCAGAGATTATTATAAACTTCTCTACCCTCCCTTCATGTCCTATATTTTCTTTTACTAAAACTGCTGCAAATCTTCCATTTTCCCTCAGACCCACGCTTCATCTTCTCTACAAGCCTGTGTGTCTCAGGATGTGTAGACAGGGTAACAGAAGGCTCCCTTGTACTTGGCTTCCTGTTGGGCTCAGCCAAAGGGGTGCACTGACCAGAGATTTTTTAAAAGAAAAATAGAGAGTAAGGTTGAGGTGTGTTTTTTTCATCAAATTCCTTTCTGTGGCATCATTGTGGGGTGGCTACAACCTTCAACCAAAGACCACAGCCTCTGTCAGGCCACCCTCCCTACACAGCTCCCTTTCCCTATACCCTCTCCTATCCCTCACCCCCACTGCAGGATCTAGTAACAAAACAGCCTCCCAGATTTTGCATTATCCTTTCAGTTTTTAGTAAATTTCCCCACAACTTTACAACTAGTCTTTTATTAGACTCTCCACAAGTCACCCATTTCGAATGTGCCATCTGTTTCTTGCAAGGAGCCTGATTGATACAAATGCCTTGGATTTCTCCTTCATCATGGCTTTTTCCTGTACAAAGAATTATTTTTGATATTTTATGAAGTATTTTGAGCCAATCAGTAAACCTTTAATGAGAACCCACTATATGCTTCACTGTCCAAAATGTGCTGAGGATAGAAAGATGACCAAAACGTAAGATTTGCCCTGTAGGAACCAGGTCTAATGATAAAAATAGGTACATAAATAGGATACCCTCAAATTTTATTATTAGAACTGCAACCATTTTTTAAAAGAAAGAAGCCGTTATTAACAATTACACCAGGATAATAGGCATAACCTATAATCAGTCTCAACTTCATCCTATACATCCTATATATCCTTACGTATAAGCAGATTATTGTATTAAACAATAATGAGCACTTGGATTAATGTGAATGAAAGATCATAGGTGAGCAAAGGTGGGCCACCTAACTGACCCCTGAAGAGGATGTCAACAGAAGGCTTCTTGAAAGAGTCTTAAATCCATTCCCCAAAGACCTCACTTGTCTCTAGTACCTCTTTGGCACATTGTCTCCTCTGCTAGAGACTAATTTTGACTAGAGCTAACTGCTTGAGAAATCAGGGCCAAATGCAGGCTTATTTAAACAAGAAAAAAATATTTACTCTCTAACCTCAGAAACAAATATTTTTAAAAGTATGCATGCAAATATACACACAATGACAAACATTTGTGGCTTGTATATACCTCAGTCCACAAATTTAGGAGTGTATACATTGTTAGTTTTTAAATCTTTTTAATTCCACTTGAGTCAACTCAGGTCCCCCTGAGCCTTCTCAGGATTTTGAGGCATGTGGGCATGTGGGTGCACAGAAATCTTACTGACAGTTACAGAACAACCAACAGAAAACAGCAGTAGAGGAACTGACAAAACGGAATTGCTGCAACCTTTGCTTTGTGTGTTGGGATGAGGCTTCATCGTACTAAGGGTATAGAGACATCTGGTCCCTGATGCTGTTGCCTGTCCATCATTGAGTGGTGTTTGATCTCCATGGGTCAGCTGTGATTTCCTTCCATTCCTAACTATGGGGAGTCCTTGTCCTCTCGCTCAGTCTCTGGACCATGTCTACTCCCCTATCTCATTTGTGGCCATCATCTGGGGCTGGACGAGTAGAGGACAGGCAGGGCATGAGATTCCTTCTGTGGATCGTACTGTTTTTGAAGTATTGGAAACTCCAACCAAAGTCAGGAGAATCTTTATCATGACTGGGATGCTTTTATTTATTTTGTATACCTCCAAATATTATCTTATGTGTCTGGGCCTATGACACTGAATCTCGAGACTCAAAGATCTTTTTCTTTGTTATGATGACCTGTCTCTTCAGTCCTTCCATGAGAAAATTAAGACAGGCTGCTCAGCTGCCCAAGGTAAGGAAACGTGGAAGTAACAGGTCTCCCCAACTGATCGGGGGAGAGGGAAAGGCATCCATCAGTACTTACACATTTTCCCACCCAGATTCTTTGAGTGTGATCTATGTGCCAGGAACTGAAGACACAGAGCTGAATGTGAGAAAGTGCTTGCCCTCTGGAAGCTCAGAGCCTATTAAGGAATTGTGAAACCAAACAAATAATCATTGCCAAAGTAATAAGTGATTTCAGAGAAATACATTCCAGAGACTAAAAAACTGGATTTAAAAAGTTATTTATGGATATATGAACATTGATATGGTTTGTATTTCTGTCCCCACCCCAATCTCATATCGAATTGTAATCCCCAATGTTGGAGGAAGGGCCTGGTAGGAGGTGACTGCATCATGAGGTTGGAGTTCCCCCTTGCTGTTCTTGTGATTCTCAAGAGACCTGGTTGTCTAAAAGTATGTAGCACCTCCCCCTTTGCTCTCTCTTCCTCCTGCTCCAGCCATGTAGGATGTGCCTCCTTCCTCTTGACCTTCCACCATGAGTAGAAGTTTCCTGAGACCTCCCCAGCCATGCTTCCTGTACAGCCTGCAGAACCATGAGCCAATTAAACCTCTTTTCTTTATAAATTTCCCAGTCTCAAGTAGTTCTTTATAGCAATGTGAAAATGGACTAATGCAAACATTAACTCTGCTCTCTCCCTGCTGATTTCTTGAAACTGAAGCCCATGAATTGTCAGAATAAGTTTTATCCTAAACAGTCCATTGAACTGTTGAGTGCCAGCCATGTGCTTTTGCAGGCATATGTAAGGCTCAATTATTGGTCTGGCAATAATTGAGGTTTCCAGATTTGGCAAGACCTGCCATACACAGTGTCACCAGCGGTTCTCAAACTTGATGATTTACTGCCTTGCTGGCCTTGAGTAAGCATGTTCTTATTCTTCAAATAATATTTTCAAATAATACTTCACTTACAAAAGAATAGAGCTAGGAAAGCAACTTGAATGTCTCTGCTGAGTTAATTAATAATGAAACTATTGTCAACATATGGGAGCAGTATTAGTCAGTGTACTAGGTAGGGAGAGATCTGAACCCTCAGTTTGGTCCATGCTGTCCCATTTCTCTTACCAGTTCATTTTTGAACTGCTACATTTTGAAGAGTGGTGAATATGTGGTCATTTTCCCTTTCTCTCAAGAAAATCACTAAGGACTAACGTTATTCTGTTTAGAAGGCTTCAACACACTCCGTGCTGTAATAATTTGACATGGAACCTCAGAAGTGCACAAGTGGAGATTTGGCTACACTTTCAGATAGAGAATTTCTATTACCCAACGCAATTTTTAGAATTAAATGCCCTATAGTCACCAATTTATATACATAGATAGAATCTACTCTCAGTCATAAAATGACAGTGGCAGCTTATCACCCATCTGATCAGTAAACCAGCCAGGCACCAGGCATGTACGAAGCTTCTGCGTGTCAGACCAAAATATCCGGACATAAACTCCAAGGCAGCAGTACCTTAGATTTAGAGCTGTGGTTTGATTTGAACTTTTTTTTTTTTAATTGAGACAGAATTTTGCTGTTTCACCCAGGCTGGAGTGAAGTGACACAATCTCGGCTCGCTGCAACCTCCACTCTCCAGGTCCAAGCAATTCTCCTGCCTCAGCCTCTTGAGTAGCTGGGATTACAGGTGCATGCCACCACACCTGGCTAATTTTTGTATTTTTAGTAGAGACGAGATTTCATCATGTTGGCCAGGCTGGTCCCAAACTCTTGACCTCAGGTGATTCTCCTGCCTCAGCATCCCAAGGTGCTAGGATTACAGGTGTGAGCCACCGTGCCCAGCCTGAACTTTTAAATTTTTTTATAAAAGAAAATTTTTCTTTTTTACCCTGAGAAAACTTCAATAGATGTCTGGCTAACTAAGAAATCTTACTAACAGATATAGAACAATGTGAGAGGAGCAGTGGAGGAACTGACAAAACAGAATTGCTGCAATCTTTGCTCACAAGTGAAATTTTAGAAAGGGTGCCCTCACCTTTAAGTAGGTACAATTACAGTTGACCCTTGAACTTTTTTTCAATATAGGTTACACCTAGTATGCCAGCCTCTTCTGCCTCCCGTTCTACATCCTCCATCTCTGCCTGTGCCACGCTGGAGACAGCAAGATGAACACTTCCTCTTTCCCCTCCTCTTCAGCCCATCAACATGAAGACAGCAGGGATGAAGACCTTTATGATGATCCATTTCCACTTAACAAATAGAAAATTTATTTTTTATTCCCTATGATTTTTTAAATAACATTTCATTTCTCTAGCTTACTTTAAGAATACAATATAGAACACATATAATATACAAAACGTGTTAATCAACTATTATTGGTAAAGTTTCTGGCCAACAGTAGGCAATTCATAGTTAAGTTTTTGAGGACTGAAAAGTTATACATAGATTTTTGACTGTACAGGGTTCAGCACTCCCAACCAACTCCCCGCCAACCCTCTCCCCACCCACATTCTTCAATGATCAACCATGATCTACAAGCCTCTGCAAGCCTCAGGAGTGGAGGAACTGAGAGGTATTTGCAACTATTGCAAAAGAAACAATAATCTAAAAAAGAAAGAAACTGGCTATCTCCTTATTCACCCTTTGGCTCACTCTATAAATTGTTGATACCTGAGCAAAAATGGTATTTTGAATATTGAGAGGGTTTATTTTGTGGTAATAGGATTTTGTAATAATGCTATAAAAATATAAATTATTAAATTGCTATAAGTTTGAAATGAATAGGAACAGCCTAAACTTATTGTTCTGTCTTCTGAATTGCTAGTGTTCTCATCAGGCAAAAATATGACAAGGGCACTTGAATTTTATCCACACATATAAGTAGAGTTTTAAATACAGGATACAAAAATGAATCAGAGTCATGCAGGGGGAGAAAAAGGCCTGTGGTCATCAAACCATTGAAACATCTACTTATTATTAAAAGTACCATAAACAACTGGAAACATTATCTGGAAATCAACTCCAAGATAATGGAAAAACCAAGAACAGAAGCAAACTATGGGTTAAAAAAAAGCTTTGGAAGAAAAGTTTAAAAAATTTTTTCAAGTGAAATGCTGGCCGAATAAATTCAGCACCAATTATTGATAATAGAAACTCTTAGCAAAGTATGTAGACAAGAAGAATTCCTTTATATGGCCAAGGTATCTACTAAATGCCTGCAGCAAACTGAATAATAACCTAGTAACAGTGCTCACTTTGAAGTCAGTAAAAAGATAAGAAGCCTGCTATCATGCTTTGTCAAGTACAAATGGAGGTTGTAGGTAAAGTAGAAAAAAAAAGGAAGGGAAAGAGAAGAAGAGAAGAAAGGAAGGGAGATAGGAAAGGAAGAGGAGTGAAGGGCAAGATAAAGAGGAATGAAAGGAGAAAAGAAAGAGTATAGACATTAGGAATAAAGAACAGCACCATTTTTTGCAAAAAGTGTAATCTTTCACACAGAAAATTCAGGAGACTCTGAAGACCAAAAATTAGACACAAAAAGAAAGTTCAGATAGTTTGTCAACCATAAAAGTAATACCAAAAAAAGGTCAATTACATTCCTACAAATAAATCACAAAC
This sequence comes from Symphalangus syndactylus, assembly GCF_028878055.3. Taxonomy (NCBI): domain Eukaryota; kingdom Metazoa; phylum Chordata; class Mammalia; order Primates; family Hylobatidae; genus Symphalangus; species Symphalangus syndactylus. The sequence continues at coordinate 32,497,112 of NC_072426.2, forward strand.
TATTAGAAAATGTAATTTTTTACGGATATTACATAAATTATTTAAAATAACCTATAGAAATAAATCTAGCAAAAGATGTGCCATAATCTTATTGAGCAAAAAAAAAAAAAAAAACAACTCTGTTGAAGGATTTAAAACTGAAGTATTTATGAATGGTAACACGCAATATCTTGAAGATGTCACGTATTACCAAATTAATCTATAAATTCAATGTAACTGTAGTCAAAATCTAACAGTTTTTCATGCAACTTGAAAAGCTACTTCTAAAATTTATATGGAGGCTACCAGCCAGTTAAAATCAACAAGACAATTTTGAGGGAAAAAGAAAATCTTGGTAACTCACCATATATAAAGACATTATACAGGGATAGTAATTAAGACATTAGAGTATTTGACAAGAATAGAGAATTAGGAGAATGAAAAAATAACTCAGAAACAAGTCATTGCTTATATGGACACAAAATTATGTGATATAACAAAGATAATGTCACAGGTCACAGAGAGTAAATGAACTATTTAATAAATAATGCCAGGACAGTTAGTTAATCTGGTAAACATTAACAGTGCTCAACCATGTCCAATTTTCCTCTCTTTCCAGACAGACTGAAGTCCACACTTGCACACCACTTTGCAGTTGGTCTGGCCATGAGGCAGTGAATAACCAATGACCATGAGCACGAGTAGTAGGAATGGCAGGTGAAAGATGCCCCGCCCCCTCCTTTGCATTGCTAACAAAGGAGGCTGTGTATCCTAGAAGGTAAAGCTACAAAACTGCAGTCACTTCTGCCTGAGTCTTTACAAGAGCTGTAGAGCAAAGAACCAACTATGCTCACCCATCCCCAACAGCCATGAATGTTGGACAATTATAAGAAAGAAACAAATCTTTGTTGTGTTAAGACATTAAGACTTAGGACTTAATGTGTTACTGAAACATAACTACCTTATCCTGATAATACAATTGTCCTATGAAAAAATAAAATTAGATCCTTACCTTGCAACACAGGTAGGTTTTAACTTAATTTAGATCTAAATATGAAAAAAGAAAACCTTCCAAAAAATTTAGAAAAAATATACAAGAATATCCTTATGACCTTAGGGCATAGATGATTTCTTAAATAAGACACAACAAAACTCAAACCATAAGGAAAAATATTAGTAAGTTTGAATACATTAAATTTTAAAAATTCTCTAAAACAAAAGACATTATAATCAAAGTAGAAAACCAAACTACAATTTGAAGAAGATATCTGCAACCCACATAACTGAAAAAAGAGTAGTATCTGGCATATGTTGACTCCTATAAAACCACAATATATCACTCCTTGAATAAAAAATGTAAACAAATATTTCTATTCCAATACGTATGATTCTAGATTATGTGTATTGTAATAAATATAATATAGTAATAGTCTAATTAAGTAGATGTAAATGGCTGTGATGAGGGAAACCACTTAAAAGATGTGGTTTGTGGCTTGCCCAATAATTGCCTCTGCTTCTTGGTGCTGCTCAATGCTGGAGTTCTATGGACCAACAGGTCTTTTTCAATCCAGTCTTTAACAGACCTGTAGAGCAAAGAACCAACTGTGCTCTTAGGTATTTGTTCCCTAATGAGATTACACACTCTCAAGGCAGGAGTTGAAATTTTGGGCTTCCTGGCATGATGCTTTTTCAAACATTTAGTTTGAATGTCTCTATATGAAGCTGTGAAATTCCACCATTCACAATAGGCGCCCTCATTCTCTACAGTCTTATCAGCCCAAGTCACATATCTGTTACCTATCTGACCTAAATATGCATTCAAGTTATGACTTCTGCTTATGAGCAGTGATTAGCTTTAACTTTTTAAAACTGATAAATCGGTCCGGGCACAGTGGCTCACATCTGTAATCCCACCACTTTGGGAGGCTAAGGCAGATGGATTGTTTGAGCTTAAGAGTTCGAGACCAGCCTGGGAAACATGGCAAAACCCTCTATCTACCAAAAAATACAAAAATTAGCCAGGCATGGTGGTGGATACGTGTGGTCACAGCTACTTGGGTGGCTGAGGTGGGAGGATCACTTGAGCCTGGGAGGTAGAGGTTGCAGTGAGCTGAGATTGTGCCACTGCATTCCAGCCTTGGTTACCTTTCTGGTAACAGGTCAAACTGATTTTTAGCAAGTTACAAAAGCAATTCAATGAAACGACAGTCTTCAACAAATGATGCTGGACATTTTTGGTCAAAAAAAAAAAATGAGCCTGAACCTAAAACTCACACCTTATACAAAATTAACTTAAAATACATCAAGGAATCAAAAGTCTAACATAAAACTGTAAAACATTTTAGAAAAAAAATTATAGGCAAAATCTTCAGCACTTAGGGTTCAGTGAAGAGGTTTTAGAATTGATTCCAAAAGCAAGATTTATGAAAGGAAAACTGATAAATTGAAACTCACTGAAATTTAAAACTTTTGCTCTGCAAAAGACCCTATTAAGATGAAAAGACAAGTTATAGACTACAAGAAATCATTCGCCAAACATATATTTGACAAAATACCTCTATCTAGAATATATAAGGAACTCTCAAAAATACCAATTTTAAAAAAGCCAATCCAATTAGAACAGGCAAAAGGCATGAACAGACATTTCACCAAATGGACATACAGATGGCAAATAAACACATGAAAGGTATTCAGTAATATTATCCATTAGGGAAATACAGATTAAAACCACAACAATATTACTATGCACCAGTATGCATGGCTAAAATAAAAAATTATGACAATACCAAATGCAAATAAAGTTGAGGAGAAACTGAATCAGTCATCCATTGCTGGAGAGATATGAAATAGTATAGCCACTTTAAAATATAGTTAGCCAAGTAGTTTAAAAAAAAACAACTAAACATGCACTTACCATATGGTCTAGAAATCCTCCTTATAGGCATTTATCCCAGAAAAATAAAATTCACACTCACACAAAAACATACACAAGAATGTTCATAAAAGCTATATTAGTCAGGGCTCTCCAGGGAAACAGAACCAATAATACACATGTGTGCACACACACACACAGAGATTTATTTTAAGAAATTGGCTCACATGGTTTTGGGGGTTAGCAAGTCTAAAATCTGCAGGACAGGCCAGTAGGCAGGAGACCCAGGAAAGAGTTATTTTAGTAGTTTTGAGTCCTAAAGTCGTCTAGAAGTAGAATTCCTTTTCCTTGAGAGATCTCAGTCTTTTCTCTTGAAACCTTCAACTGATTAAATGAAGCCCACCCACATGGTAGAGGGTAATCTGCTTTACTCAAAATCTACTTTTTTAAATGTTAATTATACCTTTAAAAAACCTTCACAACAACATCTAAACTGGTGTTTGACAAATACCTGGGTACCATAATCTAGCCAAGTTAACATATATAATTAGCCATGATAGCAGGCTTTGTTGATAGCCAAGTAATAAAAGCAACCAAAAAGTCCTCCAGCATGGTAATGATTAAACAAACTGTGATACATCCATGCCATGGAATACTACTCAGCAATAAAAAAAAAAAAAGGCTCTTAATGAACACAACAATATAGACGAAACTCAAAGGTACTGAGTTTTAAAAGGAGCTAATATCAAGGTACTATATGATTCCATACATAACATTCTTAAGTAAAATTATACAGATAGAGAACAGATTAGTGGTCTCCAGGGGTTACAAATGGGGAGAGGGTGGGTATTGATATGGCTCTGATGACTGGAGGAATACCAGGGTCCTTTGTCTCAAGCCAGTTTAAATAAAACAACACAGACACACGTGGAGTGGTTTTAAGGAGTGGAGACAGTTTAATAGGCAAGAAAGACAGAAGAAGCTCCCCCATACAAAGATGGAGGGAGGGGGGCTCCAGGCCAAGAGAGGGAACCCTAAGTGCAGTAGAAAACAGACAGTTATATTAGAAGGCTGGAGAGGCAGTATCTGATTTGCATAGGGCCCAGGGGATTGGTTTGATCAGATATGTCATTCACATAGCCCGCAAAAGACTGGCCTTCCCACCCTAGCCTTTTAATATGCAAATGCGGGGCACCATGATGTTCTACACAGGTGAGGATTATCTGGGGGCAGCCATGATGCAAGGCACTTGTGATAAGAAGAAGAAGGTGGGAATTGCCATATTGAGTGGACCCAGTTTCTAATGGCTTGCATTTGCATATCAAAGCTTGCTGGCCTGGCCCTAAGAGTTGTTTTTCTGCTAGACAAGAAATGTTTCTGGAGCTGCTTTAAAAGAAAAGAAAAAAAAAACCTTACCAAGGACCACTTTTCTTCTCTATCTGCCTAACAATAATTTCTTAATAACTCCTATAACAGTATAACTATACATGGATAGCAGGAAGAAATCTTCTGGTGATGCAACAGTTTGGTATCTTGGTAGTGGTGGTTGTCACGCGCTTCCGTGTTGTAGCAGGATGAGCCGCAGACAAAACTCCTCAGACACCGAGTTAAGGAAGGAAGGGGTTTATTCGGCCGGGGGCATCGGCAAGACTCCTGTCTCAAGGGCCGAGCTCCCCAAGTGAGCAATTCCTGTCCCTTTTAAGGGCTCACAACTCCAAGGGGGTGCACGTGAGAGGGTCATGATCGATTGAGCAAGCAGGGGGTACATGACTGAGGGCTGCATGCACCGGTAATTAGATCGGAACAAAACAGGATAGGGATTTTCACAGTGCTTTTCTATACAGTTTCTGCAACCTATAGATAACATAACCGATTAGGTCAGGGGTCGATCTTTAACTACCAGGCCCAGGCTGTGGGGCCGGGCTATCTGCTTGTGGATTTCATTTCTGCCTTTTAGTTTTTACTTTTTCTTTCTCTGGAGGCAGAAATTGGGCATAAGACCATATGAGGGGTGGTCTCCTCCCTTAGTGTGAAGAGACCACCAAACAGGCTTTGTGTGAGCAATAAAACTTTTTAATCACCTGAGTGCAGGCAGGCTGAGTCCGAAAAGAGAGTCAGCAAAGGGAGATAGGGGTGGGGCAGTTTTATAGAATTTGGGTAGGTAGTGGAAAATTACAGTTAAAGGGGTTTTTCTCTGGTGGTCAGGGCCAGGGCTCACAACGGGCTCCTCCGTGGTGAACTTCTGAGACTCATTGTCCAGGAGAAGGAATTTCACAAGACAGTGTCATCAGTTGAGGCAGGAACCCCGGGCCGTTTTCACTTCTTTTGTGATTCTTCAGTTGCTTCAGGCCATTTGGATGTATAAGTGCAGGTCACAGGGGATATCATGGTTTAGCTTGGGCTCAGAGGCCTGACATTCCTGTCTTCTTATATTAATAAGAAAAGTAAAACAAAATAGTGGTGAAGTATTGGGGCAGTGAAAATTTTTGGGGGTGATAGGGAGAGATAATGGGCGATGTTTCTCAGGGCTGCTTTGAGTGGGATTAGGGGCGGCATGGGAACCTAGAGATTAAGCTGAAGGAAGATTTTGCGGTAAGGGGTGATATTGTGGGGTTGTTAGAAGGAGCATTTGTTGTAAAGAACGATTGGTGATGGCCTGGATGCAGTTTTGTATGAATTGAGAAACTAAACGAAGACACAAGGTCCAAATAAGAGAAGAAGAAAAACAGGTATTTAAGGACTAAGAATTGGGAGGACTTAGGACATCCAATTAGAGAGTGCCCAAGGGGGTTCAGCGTGATTATTTGCTTGGTTGTCCCTCTGAACAGCTCTCAAAATACGTGAAAGAAGTAAATTTTGGGATAAAATACTTTTATTTACTTTGCAATCCTTTAGTAATTGTTATAGGGTAAGACCTGCTAAAATGGAAAAGTCTCTCCTTGCTGGGCTAAGAATGGCTCTTGTCAAGTTCTTGCAGTCATGAAATAATCGCTAGTCTTTCTCTCATTACTCAGAAGATATGTCTACAAAACCCTTGAGTTGTCTTTTGAGGGCACTGACCCAGTTTTTCATGTATGGAAAGTGAAATTGTTTCAGAGCCAGACAGAGCCTAGAAACAAATTTGCAGGAAACCCCCATTGTCACGACTAACCCATCCCAAGTACAAAACAAAATCATTTGTGGTCTCTGGTGCTGCATTAATGTTTCATTTAACCCTGCAGCTCCATGTCCAACCACGGACAAAATAGATATTGGAGCGTGGTGAAGTACAAACTGGGATACATTCACAGCCTCATAATCATGCTGTGCAAGGAGAGGCCAACATTCCCTGGTTCCCTTGCAAGCTTGTGTCCTCTCATCTGTGGCGACCTCACTGAGGCTGCTTCCCTCACTGGCTTATGCGGCCTCAGTGGGATTCAACTCACCCAGGGTACTCTCCTTCTTTTACTCATAATGTCCTATCCATTTAGGGAGGAGGGCAGGGGATTTCATCTGGCTGGCTTCATATTTGGCTTATTTTGAGAAGATAGCTGCCAAGGAGTGAAATTAGTGCTGGGCAAGTTAGAGATGCAAACACCAGTGTGTAGAGAGAGAAGGACATGCCTGGAAGACAAAGATTCCTGTTCAGATACATTTCTTGCATACAATGCAAACTGCAGTAAGGACTACTACTATTGTACAGTGCTAAGTGGGAAGGGATATAGTCTTTCTATTTGTAAAACTTAGCCACAAAGAGGGCCAAGCACTCAAGGTAGAGGCGAAACCACCTTTGCAAAAATTATGACAGTAAGAAAAATATGACATAGGAAAATTATGACAGTGAAAGAAATCTCACATAACTGACTCCATCTTGCTTCTAACCCCCAAGCTACCTTTATTTATTCCTAGGCATAGGCCCAACTAACTATGGGAGAAATTTAATTTATAGTTTAACTTTGAAACAAAGATGATAGCCCTTCTCCAAACCCCCTCCTTGCTTGGGGACAAGACTGCCTTTATAAAATGAAAAAATTAGAAATTACGGCTCAAGAGTCATGCAACTAGAAGGCACAAGATTCCTAACCTCCCCAATTGTTCCTGTAGATAACATAACTATTGTCAAACCAATGACTGGTGTTTTGAGGTATTTTTCAGATGCTGTCTTCTGACGGACCAGTTGGCACCACCCAGATCAGTAAACTGGCTCACTGGGTCTTGTGGCTCCTGACCAGGAACCGATTCAGTCCAGGAGGACAAGCTCTGACTCCCTATGATTTCATCCCTAACTAATCAGCTTTTCCCATTTCCTAGCCCCCTGCCCACGAAACCATCCTTGAAAAACCCTAGCCTCTGAATTTTCAGGGAGGTTGATTTAAGTAATAATAAACTACTGTCCTTCCATTTATCTGGCTCAGTGTTTATTAAACTCCTCCTCGATCGCAAAAACCTGCTATTCTCAGTACAATTGGCTTTTCGGGGCAGCAGGCAAGATGAACCCATCAGGTGATTACAGAGGGATGGTGATAAAAGGAGCCTCCTAAAATTAATTATGAGTAAGCATCAAAATCAAATTATAAGATTAATTTTAAATGTTGATAAATTTTCCAAAGTCCTAAGTGAGTATTCTGAAAATGTAAGACATGTAAATAAGTGTTTACATATATATGTCTATATGATTCCCCAATTAGATTGTAAGTTCCTTAAAAGTAGGAACTCTATAATGTCTAGCCTAGCTTGCCGCACAGACTAGCATTCAAAAAATTAGAGAAGAAAACTAATATTTGCTCTGTACCTAGTCTTTTCTTTCGCATATTCAAACTTGTCAGTTTAATCCTCACAACAATGCCCTTAGCAAAAACTATTATTGGCATTTTGCAGATATGGGAAGATGCTAAGAGAGTTTGAGTGACATGCTCAAGGGCTTACAGAGAGTAAGGGGAGGACTGACACCCATATGCAGGTCTATGTGTCTGACCCAGAGGCCCCTGTTGTCTCAACAGCACTATTTGGTTTCCCAAATATGTATTATTTCATTCTGAATGTGTGTGAAGTGTGTATGTGTACACATATATTTTAAGTGTTAAGGTAACCAAAAGTAAATCCTTACTAAGCAGCACACACTGATGTACAGCAGGTTCATGTTTTATAGTTCTAATGACACAAAAAGATTCTTGAGTGCTTTCCAAATCAAGCACTATTAAAAATTAACATGAATATTAATATTAATAATATGAATCACTAAAACATATTAATATAGACTAATTTTAATATAGAATAATATATTAATATATTCATAACATATATAAATATATTAACATAGAATACTATATTATTAATGTAGAATGATATACTTAGTCTATATTAATAAATATTCTGTATTAATATGTTCCATATTGTTTTAGTGATTATTGAAATGGGGCAATCCATGTACAGTGACTCTTTATGGAGAAGACAACTTGTCTGTGATGGTTACAATGATAATATTAGTAAGTAGAGAAAAGAGGAAGAAATCGAGAGGATAAAAGAAAGGAAGGTTGATTCTTTGTTAGCTTCAAAGAGGAACTTAGTCTAGGTTGCAGAGAACTGGGAAATTAGTACCAGTCTGATTTAGTACAGCAGTTTCCAATTGCTAAAATATTTTTGTGACATCTCAGTCTCATAAGTAGCATTAGGGATTTTGTGCTGGAGGACAATACAGGTTCCTTGCAACAGCTACAGAAGTTACAAGCTCTAACCCCAGGCAAAATTTTTATTTCCACCCACCAAGCAATTCCAGAAGACATGTTTTTAAATGAAAGGAAAATATAAAACAAAACAAAAATGTCTGATACAGCTTCTCAAATAGAGCACAGCATTAGAGCCTATGGTTAAGAGCTAAAGGGGAAAAACCACCCCCATAGGTTCTTAGTTGGAATGAACTCCTGTTACAAAAGACAGATTAATTTTAAAAAGTTTATTAATATGGATATTTCACTCAGATAGATGATAGATAGATAGATAGATAGATAGATAGATAGATAGATAGATAGATAGATATAGGAAATACCCAGAGAATGAGTAGTTTTCCAAGAGGTGGCTCTGAATTCCCACTTATATAACATCTTCAACAAAGAACAGTGAATTTTTAGAGAAGTAACAAGGCAAAGGCAAAGAACTTTGAGCCTCTAGGGACAGCAACTTGAAGAAAGGTAAATTAGTCCCAAATAAAGGCTAATTAGTAGAACCTGTTAATATAAATTCCTCTGGAATGTTCTCCAGTCCAATGAGGGTTTGAAGTCTTCAGTGTTTAATCTTTGTTCTCCCCAGTGAAAGAGGGGGCAAGATACCTTTGTAAATCCATGTTATATTTTTAGGCAAATAGACAGAAGGCAGAGAACTTCCCTGAATCTGCTTCTTCCTAATTGTCTTCTGCTCAACAGTCCTTCATATTTAAGGACAGTATATCCTGGTCTCCCACAAAAGAGAAACTTAATGTAAAATATAGCATAAACTGCATTAGTTGCTGAAAATGTGAAACTTTACCTGAGCCCTGGGCTCCTGGAAAAACAGTCATGGTCAAGAAATCCTACTACTACCACCACCACGAAGGAAGCCAAAACATTTCACCCCAAAATAGATTTCCTTGACAAGGAGATTTTCTCTGCATTGACACAGCCAGATCTTCTCCAGGGCTTTCTTTTGTCTGATCATGGAAAGATCAACTAAGAGTCTGACACCTTTAAAGGTCTAAAAGAAACATATCACTATATATTCTCTCTGAGAGCTGCTCAGAGAGGTTTCATCTACACAACAAGACCATCTTTACTAGCCAGCCCTCCTCTTTTTCCCCTCCCATGACTACTTGTTTCGTCATTATAACCTGTTTTGCCACAATCCAAGCCCAAATTTTTCTTGTAACCCTCAAGATGGTAGGTATATATATATATGCTTCTGAACCCCATTGAGGGGTTGGGGTAATCACTCTGTGGTTCTCTCCCATGTGTGTTAATAAATGTGTATGACTTTTTTCCTATGAATCTGCCTTTTGTGAGTTGATTTTTTAGTGAATCTTCGAAGGGTAAAGGTGAAGTTTTCCCTTGACCACTACAACCACCACCCTTTTCTAGTTCAGAAAACAGCTTACTATAAAGAACCATCCTGCATAAAACTTAAAGAGGCCCATAGATGATGTGAAAATAAGTAATTCAAAAATCTAAGTTCTTGGAACTCTAAATTATTTTGAGTCTTAAATAAAGATGATTGTGGAGCCTGAGTCATGTGACAGGCAGCCATAACCTAGGAAGTTGTGACATTTATTTCTGTTAAATTAAGCCTTCTTTGTTTTGGAAAATGATGTAACCAGCTAAAGGGGACCAGGAAAGACTCCATCCCCCTTCACTGTTGATCTTCATTGTAGATTAATTTCCCCCTTCTTTTCTTTTTTTTATTGCTTCTAATTTTATTTATTTTTGCTCTGCAATAAAAATGTTTTTAACAAATACCATGTGTTGCACATTTCCATATATGGCACAGGATACAAATTTGATGAAGATATAATTCTGCCCAGTAGAAGGTGGGAGAAAGGAAAGGAAGAAGAAATAGAAAATATAAGTTGAATCTGATCCTTAATATGATTTTTACTCCATGTATACTTTTACTCAAATGATAGCTTGTGCACATGCAAGGATGGACTATGCTATTTCAAGGTACTTTCTATGGGGGAAGGAAAGCAGGAGAAGGAAAAGAGGATGAGGAGAAGGCCATGTATCTCCACTTCCTGAAGGAAAAAGCACTTTGGTACCCAAAAGGGAGAAAAAATGTCAAATGAGTAGAAGGAATATTATACAGGGGAGCAGAAGTACGTGTTTTGCATGGAGGCCTTATTTTAGCAATCTTTTTGCTCTTCTGCTTCCAAATCTTATTTGCCAACTTAATGCCTTTATAGAAAGTTTTTAATGATGAATGAAAAACTTTCTCTTTTTTTGGCTTTTTTTTTTTATTTTACTTTAAGTTCCAGGATACATGTGCAGAACGTGCAGGGTTGTTACATAGACATACATGTGCCATGGTGGTTTGCCGCACCTATTCTCTCTTACTTTTCTTATACAAAGACTTCATGGCTATCACATTGTCTTAAGATAGAATGTTAAATATAGTCTTTTAAATTCGTTAAAAAAATGAAAACAAGCCATAAGGAAAATAAAACAAACTAATTAAATTGTAAAGACTCATAAACCAACCATGTATAGAAAATGTTGCAATCCTGTTAAATTTCTTCATTTTCTGCCTATATAAGAAGAAATTAACTTTTAACTTTGGAACACTGACCACATTTCTCTGGAGTCTGTGTCTCTCAAATAGCTATTCCCAGCTTTTTGCTTGAATGAACTCTTTAAAATTGGATTCTGATCCCTTGGATTATTTCAGATTGACAATGACTACCTTGTCTGCCTATAACAAAGCCAAACACAGACCTTCTAAATTGTCTTTTTTTTCTTATAAATGATTAGTTGAACTGCTTAACCCCACAGACCAATCTGGACAAAATACCCAGTAACTTGACTTGACCAAAGCTTAGAGACTTCTCTCCTTCCCCTATGCCCCTGAACTTTGGCCCACCCTTGAGCTTACTCAAGCATTGCAAGCTAAGGGGACACTGGAACAAGTAACAAAACCTCCTAAACAGCCCCTCTTGAGAACCAGCTAACCATAAAAAAGGACATTTTCTGCTCAACTCTCCGCTGCTGATCCCACTTCCAACACCTGGTTCTTTCTAGCCTTGTTTGTTCACTCTTCCCTATAAAAGAAGAGCTCTTTCTGCCTGATTGTTGAGACAGTTGTAGATAATACAGTCAATGCATTCTCCCATTGCAATAGTTCCTTTCCCCCATCGCAGTAGTCCACCATCCTCAATTGTAATATTCTTTCCTCACTAAGTCTCAATTTGTTTTTTATTTTATTTATTTCATTTTTGAGACAGAGTCTTGCTCTATCTCCCAGGCTGTAGTATAGTGGCTCCATCTCACCTGACTGCAACCTCCACCTGCCAGGCTCAACCAGTTCTACTGCCTCAACCTCCTGAGTAGCTGAGACCACAGGCACAGGCCACCATATCTGGCTGATTTTGGGGTTTTTTGTTTTGCTTGTTTGTTTGTTTTAGTAGAGACAGGGTTTCACCATGTTGGCCAGGCTGGTCTCAAACTCCTGGCCTCGTGATCTGCCAACTTTGGCCTCCCAGAGTGCCGGGATTACAGGCATGAGTCCATTTATTTTTTGACACTGTGTAAATAGTTTCTAATAGTTTTTAGAAGTATATTTTTCCTGTATCATATTTGCTTTTATTTATGATTTCCCTTTAATGGATTTTAAGTGTTCATCTGAATCAGAAGCCACATAGGCAGAGGGATCAAACCCTTAAAAGGTATTAACAAGATTCCCACATACCTCTAATGTTGAAATGGAAACAAATAGGTAGGAGGCCCACTTCTATTTGCAAACACCTCCAGATAATTAATTCTATTCTAATAGCTTGCTCGCTGCAGAATCACTGTTTCTAAGGCCTTTCAATTCATTTCCAGCTAATGCCTGTGGTGCTCATGCATAATGAAAAGGAAAACTAAACTAAAATATTTTATCAGATCACAGCAAGCTAAAAGCCCGGCCAACTCCAAGCTTCACAGAGTATCTTGTCATTTTATCCCTGAACTGGCCCAAATAAATGGTTTGCAAGTGTTTACAAACTATCAACATTGCACTCTTGCAAATATTTATGTGATCCTCTGAGGTTCAATAACATGATTTTAAAAAAACAAATGTGGCAATACAATATGCAGACTGGCAAAAGTTTTTTTGACTTACGAACTTAGTAATAGGTAAAATCATATATGAGTTAAAATTGTAAATCACATTTAGTTATGCATACTTAATGAACTGCTCACTAAAATCATAGCTGACATTAAATTTCCAGGATACATGATGTATTAGTATGTTTTCACATTGCTATAAAGAAATGCCCAAGACTGTGTAATTTATAAAGAGGTCTAATTGACTCACAGTTCAGCTTGGCTGGGGAAGCCTCAGGAAACTCACAATCATGGCGGAAGGGGAAGGGGAAGGGGAAGGGGAAGCAAGGCACGTCTTACATGGTGGCAGGTGAGAGAGAGCCTGTGATGGAGGAACTGTCAAACACTTATAAAACCGTCAGATCTCATGAGAACCCACTATCATGAGAACACCATGGGGGAAACTGCCCCCATGATTCAATTACCTCCACCTGGTCTCTCCTTTGACATGTGGGGATTATGGGGATGACAATTCAAGATGAGATTTGGGTGGGGACACAAAGACTAACCTTATCACATGGTGCCCATAGTCATAGGATACATTTACGGGATTCCTTTTCTAAAGTTTCTGGTGTACGCTGTCATTGTTATCAGAATCAGTAGTGTGCCGAGAAATGTTTAACCACTGTCTGGGGGTTGTCGGTGGGGCAGGTAGGTCCTGATGTGTGGCACTTGCCAGTCTCTATGCTGTAAATACTCATGGATGACTTCAAACTGTCAATATGACTGTACCGGGAGTTGAAGAAGAGATCCTCAGTAACACATCGTTATATATAGCATTTCTGCCATACATGTGGGGGTCTGTCCTGCAGACCTCAGCTGCACGACGGATGAGACACATACTCAGACACCAATATTCAGTGAAAGAGCAGGCCAGGGCGCTACTGGCACCAGGGGCTGAAGAGAGTTTGCTGCCCATCTAAGCTGGCAACGCTTACATTTATTTAGTACAGATTTAACTGACAAAGGCTTTGAGTCAACACACCTGTGGGTAGTTAACCTGGTCGCCCCCACCCCAGAGAGGGCCATCCTGCCTGCGAATGATCAAAGGTTGATTTTAGGACTACATGAGTAAACAAGCTATTTAGATAAACTCCTCTACATTCCTCTGTATCTACGCCCTAAGCTTTTAAGAGAATTCAGCTGCCTTCAGCCAACTACTTTATGCAAACCCTCAGGCCTTCCAAGAGGGTTTATGTTTATTTCCTATAATTTTACAATTTCTCCCACCATCCTGACTGAACCCCCCCCACATACAGATACAATAGATGTAAAATAACCTTGGCCCAGATACTAAAATTTAGTATCTTATTAAAATTTAGTGAGATCATAAGGAAGTAATGAACTTTGAATATATATTACCTTTGCTTTAATACGACTTTCACATGTATAGCAGCTTTATTCATAATCACCAAAAAATGGAAACAACTGGAGTATCCTTCACTGGGTGAACAAACTGTGGTACATCCATAAAATGGAACACCACCAAAAAGCAGCAATATGGATTAATCTCAAAAGACATTGTACTCAGTGAAAGAAGCCAGTCTCCAGAGGTCACGTTATGCATTATGACATTTTTGTGACACCTTGGAAAAGGCAAATCCATTGGGAAGGAGAACAGATTAGTGTTTGCCAAAAGTTGGGGTAGGGTGAGGGCTTGCCTACAAAGGGGAAGCATGAGGGAATATTTCAGGATGATGGAACTGCCCTGGATTCTGACCATGGTTATGGTTACATAAAACTATACATGTGTCAAAACTCATATAACTGTACATCCAAAAAAGTTAATTTTATGGTATTTTTAAAATGAAACAAAGAAATGATAGACAATGGAGACTCAGAGTGATAAGAGGCGTAGGAAGGGGGTGGATGATGAGAGGTTGCTTGATGGATACAATGTGTGTTGCTCCAGTGATGGATGCACTGCACGGAAGGCCCTGACTTCACCACAATGCAATATATCAGTGTTGCAAAATTGCACTTGTACCCCATGAATACATACAAATAAAACAATGTTAACTTAAATTTTTTAAAGTATTTTTAAATTTAAAAAAATTAAGCGACAGATATAAATTTATATATATTTATATTATATATAATTTTATTTATACATGTTATATATAATATATATTACATACATAACTTTCTCTTAAAAAGTGCTTTAAATTTTCTATTTAGGTTTCTGCCAGAAAAGCTGCTTTGAGGAACTCTGCCACATCTGTGTTCTCTCAGCCTGATTTTCCATCTCTAAAAGAAGAGGATCAGTCTAGAGCAGTGATTTTTTTTTTCATTCATTTTTTCCTCCCAAATGGTGTCTCTGGCCACTCCCCTTGTGGAAGTGGGTGTGTTTGGAGAGAAAGTGCATTCAGCCTCCCCTGGGCTCTGGAGCCACAGCTTCACATCAATCAGAGCATTTGTGCTTTTGTTTTGTCTCATATATTGTCTGCAGACCTCCAGATTCCAATAGCTGGTCCCAAACTGCATCACTAGGCATTCCAGGAGTTTGAACCCTCCCAATTCCAAGGCCTACTGCTGAGGCCAACTCATTTGTCCCTTGGGCAAGTGCTCCTGTGGCTTGCAGTGGTTAGCCAGACCAGGGCACTGGCTCTGATGGTGAGTGATTCTAAACGAAACATTTTGAGATCCAGCTGGCAGGAGCTCCTTGCTTTACAACCTTTGGATTAAACACAATGAGAACTCTGAAAAGGCTGCAAAATCTAGTCCTCCTTGATGTAGGGTCTGAAAGGATCTTAAACCGTTTTTTCCCCCTCCCACAGGATGATATTTGGAAGCACACTTTATAAAAATAAAGCGATATGCACAGATGAGGGAAATGCTGTGGATGGGGATGAGTGTGCTTGCCCAGGACTGGCAGAGCCCAGGATTATCACTAATAACAAGAACTGCTCTTTAAGCATGTGCCATGTTCCAGGCCCACTGCTAGTGATCAGTTCATCCTCACAACAACCCTGAGAGAGAAGGCCTGTCATTACTTTGACAGGTGAGGTCACCGGGCTTCCAGGAGGCCCCATATCAAATGCAATGCAAGTGACTGAGGTGACAGAGCTGGGTCCCAGCCCACAGCTGCAACCTTCCAAGCCAAGGCCTACAAAATAAAACCCCAAGGACTGACAACAGGCCTGCCCTTCTCTCAGTACATGCCCCAGACAAGGAGACTTAAGCCATTTTTCCTCAAAGGCTGGTGGAAGGTAGCTGCAAACACCTTGAGACCTTGTCACCTGAAAAAACATTATTTTTAAATGTTATACAGTTGATTTGATATGGTTTGGATCTGTGTCCCCACCAAATCTCAAGTTGAATTGTAATCCCTGGTGTTGGAGGCGGAGCCTGGTGGGAGGTGACTGGACCACTGGGGAGGAGTTCTTATGAATGGGTTAGCAACATCTCCTCAGTGCTGTTCTCCTGATAGTGAGTTATTGTGAGATCTGGTTGTTTAAAAGTGTGTAGCACCTCCCCTTCTCTTTCTTCTTCCTGCTCCTGTCATGTAAGGTGCCTGCTCCCACTTTGCCTTCGGCCATGACTAAAAATTGTTTGAGGCCTCCCCAGAAGCAGAAGTTGCTATGCTTCCTGTACAGCCTGCAGAACTGTGAGCCAATTAAACCTCTTTTCTTTATAAATTACCCAGTGTCAGATGTTTCTTTATAGCAATGTGAGAACAGACTAGTATAGGAATACTTTCTTCAAAAGCTTTCTTATGCTTAAGCCCTTCTAGGAAACCAAAGTTGGGCTGCTCTGGTTAGAGATGAGAGCAAGGGTGACCTGAGGTGTCTGAGACTCTCTGGGCTCCCAGAGAACCATTTGAAGGCCACATATTTTGCAGGTTGGCGCTCATTGTGAGAGATACCGGAGGGCCAGGGTGCCTACGGCTCTGTGGTTTTGGGTTCCAATGAATGAGCTAGGATTCTGGCTGACTTGCTCCTGGGTAGACAGGCTGGGCAGGGCTGTAAGATTCCAGGCCTAACACATGGCTTGGGTGCTGCTGGCCGGTCCCCCTGAGTGGGTACCACTACTTCGCCTCCCTGGCCAGGCACTAGTGGTCATGACTTGGCACTCTCAGGGTAGGAAACTAATATTCATCTTCTATTTAATGAGTTTTACTCTTCAAAGACATATGGACTATAAGGTCAAAACCTCCAGTAACTCTCCCTTTTTTCCTTCCTATTATAGGAGACATCATGTGAGTTTCTGAATCAACAGAAGTATTATACAAGCTCAAGTTTAGTTCTTGGTGGAAGATCAACAGCCGACCAGCACCTGTGACGCCGCAGGCAAGGCTGGCCAGAATGCCCCTCGGTTGGGTTACCCATTAAACTGACCTCCTTCTCATGGACCTCAGGAATCACACCACCCCTCAGGGAGCTGACTATGTGCGCAATATTCTTGCCAAACCACCAGAACTCCTAGTAGATGCAGGGCTCCCCAAAGCCATTGTCACGCTGATGGGTGTCCAGCAGGGGCGCAGCTGTTACTTCCCTGGGAGAGGGCACAGAGGAGCAGCCCTGCCTCGCGATCATGAATGTGATCCGCGATGTGGCCCAGCAAGTTGCGCAGGCGCGAGACGCGCGCGCGGCGGCCACAGGCACCTGCGCATCCTGAACGCCACTGGAAGATGGCGTCCAACGCCCCCACTGAGACATTGACGACAGTGGTGATACGGCTACCGGACAGCATGAGCGTGTTTCTGGGCCACCCCTTGAATATACAGGTTGCTGGTGATCTGTGAGAGATCAGTGGCCAAGGCACTGTACAGGAGGGCCCCGGGAGTGTGGTCACCCAGGCGGAGGGTCGGCGGCCAGCGAGGAGCGAGGTGCGCATCTTTCTGCGGGGCTCAGCCCACCGAAGCTCTCAACCGTCAATGGGCGGGTTCGTTCAGCAAGCAGCCGCTGCGAAGTCTTCGGAAGGGGTTTGCGGGAGAGAAGACGGGTCACGATCTTGGAGCCATAAGTCCTGCCCGCCCTGGGCTCTGGTTTCCGTGGCAGGCAGGAATCAGCAGTGCCTGGTCTTTGGAAAAACCCAACCTGGCTTCTTGGCTTCCCTGCCTGGGCTCACCCAGTTACACACCCACAACTGCCACCGGCCCCACTGCAGTCCTCTTTGAAAAGTCTGCATTTAATTTTGTTGAGCATTTAAAAGAAAACTTGGTAATCTCCTCCTTACGGAGTTTAAAATGCAGTTCACTATCTCCTCTAAGCACAAATAGAAGAAAATCCATTTCGTCTGCCATATTAGATATTAAATTCAGAACAAAACTACTGGAAATGGGAGCTTTTAGCAACATCTTAATGGAAATGCCCTGTCTGGAAAACTGTAAGATGGGGTACACCCCAGTTGCCTGGAATCCTTTAAATAATGACTACCTAAACAGCTCTAGGAGATTTAAGCCCCAACGGCCAAATGAAGAACTCCCCAAAAAACAGTCTAGAAGTCAGAGGAGATAATGTCCTCAACTACTTGGAAGGCTTTACCGATTTTTCAAGAGACATCCATGTCTCCATAAAAGCCAATGCAGTGACTAATCGCTCTCAAGTGTCTAGAGAGTTCCTCAGTCACTACTGATGTTACTGCTATTATTTAGGATTCGTGATTCACCAAACCACAGCCTAGAGACTTCAGAGGGAGCATGACTCTGCCAATATCTTGATTCTGAACTTATAGCCTTCATAACTGTGAGAGATTAAATGTCTGTGTTTTAAGCCATATGGTTCATAGTGCTTTGTTACTGCAGGCCTGGGAAAGTAATTCACCTCTCTCCTGTTTCACCCATGAAAGCATACCTTAATGCAAGCAAATAAGAGAGACAACATTATAGGAACAACTTTGAATTCACTCTTAAAATACAAAACCATTTCCCAAACCTATATTAAATGTAATCTGTAACAAATTACTTCCAACACACTTCCCAACCAATCACAATATACTCAAGCAACCCACTATCAGGGCTAGGAACTGTTCATCTCACCCAACACTTTCATTTTCCTGGAGAAATGGAGACCCAAAGAGGCCAAACAGCTCACCAAAGGTGACACAGCAACTTGACTGTGTGTTTCTCCTCATAGCTAGCTCACTTTGTTCTAGCCAAGTTTTGAGCACAGGTAGAAAAAAGAAAACCGGAGGCACGTAGAGGATGTCTCATTGCTTATATCAGTCCACAGACTTCGCCTTCTGGCTCCAGTTTAAATCACTTTATGCAGGATGGCTGAAGCCTGAAACTTCCATAAGTAATTCTGTTTGTAACTCTGAATTTGAAGGCTCATACAGGGACTCATTTAGCCCGCTGGACAAACTGAATGACTGTTCAGTGTATAGAGATTAGGATGTAATACAATATCCATGTCAGAGCATAGCTCATGGGCAGAAGAGGAAGAGAATCAGTGCTTTGATATTGCCATTAAGTGGCTCAGATTGATTTATATGTAACCCTCCTTGGATAGAAAGACCAATGGTGAATCCATCAAGAGGCCTGAATTATCATTTTCAAGTGAGTGGTTTCTCTGTGTCTCAAACAAGGGTCCTAAACAGTCCTCAAAAGTAGCCAAGATCAAATGTCAAAATTGGAACATGAGGAATTTCTAAGTGCAATTAACTAATATCTTTAGTCTGTAAAGATGTGCTCCCAGTTAAGACTCCCTTCCAAAAAGATGACTTTGTTGACCTTGATTTCTCAGCATAATGGTCCTATTTGCTTCCTACCTGTCTGAGTTAATTTACTTTTCGTTCATGTTCCTGAAAATAATAACTCTCCTTTTTGTTTTTGTTTATTTGTTTGTTTGTTTTGGAGAAGGAGTTTTGCTCTTGTTGCCCAGGCTGAAGTGCAATTGCACGATCTCGACTCACTGTTAACCTCCGCCTCCTGGGTTCAAGCGATTCTCCTGCCTCAGCCTCCCCCCAGGTAGCAGGGATTAGAGGTGCCTGCCACCACGCCCAGCTAGTTTTTTGTATTTTTAGTAGAGATGGGGTTTCACTATGTTGGCCAGGCTGGTCTTGAACTCCTGACTTCAGGTGATCGACCCTCCTTGGCCCCCCAAAGTGCTGGGATTACAGGTGTAAGCCACCACGCCCAGCCAAATCTCCTACTTTTTAGACATAACCAACAGAGTTGGAAGAAACTAACTTCTCTGCCAGTAAAAAGTTCTCATTCACCCTTCTTAGAAAGGAATTGGAAATTCACATAAGTCAGCTAAACTTTCAAATGACACTTCAAAGGGGAGCCCAAATACTTACCAAGGAATCTAATACTGAAGTTTGGGTCTAAAAACTTGAGTTACAGCAGAATAACCTCCCTGAGACATTAGAAGAAGAAATAGTCAGGGAGCACTGCTGGGAGATGCCCAACTACAGCCTAAAGGGCTGCAGTGGTATCTATAGGGGAGAAAGTAAACTGGGAATAGAACTGGGAGAAAGCAAAGAGGATCCTGGGCAATTGCTTTTAATGAAGCAAAATGTCAGAGGGCTGAACTGGATTAAAGATATGATGAGGTATTTTTCTTAATGCAAATAGCTGACTCATACATAAATTAAATCAGAAGGGTGATTTGAGGTCTGTCAAAAAATCTCTCAAAACCACTTACCTCCTTATAAGTGTTCCTATTATTTCTTTTAGCCTGTAAATGTGTCTGCCCTTCCCACAACTCTGTAAGAAACAGTCTCAAATGTTCATGTTATCTGCAGTATTACTATGATTGGATAAATAGTGGACACTTGATCCAAGACCAGGCAATCTATTGTCTAGCCAGCGCCCAATTAAAATACTTCCTGAAGAATTTAAATAAAGAGAAATCCCAGCTGTACTCAGTGGGTAGAACACAATCTAACTAAAGGGCCAAGTGGATGGATGGACTCTGACTGAGCTTGCCATTTTGATGCAGACAAATGTATAAATAGACTGATGTGCACAAAAAGAATGGAGCAACATAGAGAAAGAGGCAGACACTTAAGACCCTGTGGTCCAAGAAAGAGTGAGAAAGTCACAGGGAGAGTAGCTGTCTTAGGTAACTGATGGCACAGCAATCCTCAGTCACAATTTGGTTGATATACCTATAAGTACTTTGTCTCCATGTGGTTTCTGTAACGTTTTGTCAAACATCCTTTTGTCAAGTTTTGGCTAGAGCAGCACTCTTAGTTATTCCCTTATGTTATTCCTGCTATTTTCAGAAGACCCCTATGTGGGCAGAATTGTCTTCTAGAGAAAAATACAACTCTGGGTAAAGAATGCTAAGAACAAACAATCAAATTCTACTCTAAAATAAAATGCATGTGCATATTCACATCTGTCATTTGCATATAAAACAGTATAAAATATTAGATTCATTGGCATTAAATCAGACAAGCTTAACTGTTGGCTTTGAGAACCCTACAGTTAGCTTCACCATAAATAACACTTGCTCATAATAATCTAAAACCCCACTGACATATATAATCTTTACATAAAGATATGTATATCTTCATATATGTATATCTATATATAAATCTAACTATATATAAATCTGAGATATATATAAAGGTATATATAATATATAAATATATAAAATTATATATGTATATATCTTTTTATTTATCTTCTTTTTCCCTCAAAATAATGAAGAATATTCTGAATTTTACCTAAGGGAATAGCAGTGATATCTAACTATTTATACAAGATAAATTCTATATGAGAAAAGTTGAACAGGCAAAATAAAGACAACTTCATCATCTTTACAAAATACAAGGAAAAGTAAACCATTTTGTCCTGAACCTTCAGTGGAAGGCAAGATTCAAAAAGAAAAAATACAGTGTGAAGAGAACATTTTTAAATGATTTTTGGCTACAACTTAAAGGATTACATTAAAAAAAAAAAAAAAAACATAACCAGAGACCTAGATTATCAGCCTGGTATCTTTACATTTTACATGAAGACCCAAAGATAATCACTCTAATAAAATCATATGTAAATAACATATTCAAAACCATACTCAAAATACCATCATACCAACAAAATAAACAGTAAGAATTTACTTTTTTTTCATCTGAAGAGTAAAAAACTGTAGAATGAAATAAACATTAAAAAGCCGGCAATAGCGTTCTACACAGACCACAGCAGTCTGACAAGCTGTCATTGCTTATGAAGCGCAAACCCTGCTATCAAGATAGTTTAATGCAAAACAGTCCTTTCCAGAGAAGCTGGAAAACTGTAATGGCAATTCAAACCAGCTTTTAAAAAAATAAAAATAAAAAGAAAGTGTTAAGGATTTTCAATGTATTCTCACCTTTAAAGATATTTCTCTTGTTTCAACAGAAGAAATGCCTTCTACTAAAAATACAAAAAATTAGCCGGGTGTGATGGCGGGCGCCTGTAGTCCCAGCTACTCGGCGAGGCTGAGGCAGGAGAATGGCGGGAACCCGGGAGGCGGAGCTTGCAGTGAGCTGAGATCGCGCCACTGCACTCCAGCCTGGGTGAGAAAGCGAGACTCCGTCTCAAAAAAAAAAAAAAAAAAAAAAAAAAGAAGAGATGACTTTCTGGTTGATTTCACAGCTTACTTTAGTAAGTTTCTTTTGTGGATGAAGAGGGCTTTGAATTACTGTAATAAAGACTGTAATAACAGCACGTCCAGAAATAATTAAGTCTTGTCAACAGATCTTTCTGTAAAAGAGGGTGTTTATGTTAACTCTGGTTACAAAAATTCTGAGTGCAGAAAGGGTTCATTCATTCATTATGGGTATGTATACATAAATAGTCCTGAATGGCATATTTAACTCTGAAACAGAAAATGACAAAAAGATTTGTGAGGAATGAGAAGCCCAAATGCTGATGTGGAAACTGTATCTCTAGTATTTCATGGGTAAGCTTATGTAGTGTGATGATTAAGATCTTAAGGCAGAAAAGAGTCTGGACACCAGCTGTGTAATTTTGGGCATGGGAGTTAGCCTATCCCGTGTCCTCTTCTATAAAATCAATATAAGAGGACCTACCTCAGGGAGTTATTTGGAAATTAAGTAAACTAGCCAGGCGCGGTGGCTCACGCCTATAATCCTAGCACTTTGGGAGGCTGAGGCAGGGAGATCACTGAGGTCAGGAGTTCGAGACCAGCCTGGCCAACATGGTGAAAATCCATCTCTATTAAAAATACAAAAATTAGCCAGGCATGGT
Source organism: Symphalangus syndactylus (assembly GCF_028878055.3). Taxonomy (NCBI): domain Eukaryota; kingdom Metazoa; phylum Chordata; class Mammalia; order Primates; family Hylobatidae; genus Symphalangus; species Symphalangus syndactylus. Next base: position 32,519,907 of record NC_072426.2, read on the forward strand.
GACACATGCCTGTAATCCCAGCTACTCGGGAGGCTGAGGCATGAGAATCGCTTGAACCTAGGAAGTAGAGGTTGCAGTGAGCCGAGATCATGCCACTAAACTCCAGCCTGGGTGACAGCAAGACTCTATCTCAAAAAAAAAAAAAAGAAAAAAGGAAAAGAAATCAGATAAACTAAAGTGCATAAATCATTTATCACAGAGACTTACAATAAGTACTAGATAAATCACTGTGGTGGTGATGATGACAATGGTGATGACAACATCACTTTCACATGCCTTGGCATTGTGAATCCAGTAAGGATTTATATGGTTGTGTCTTTGCTCAAGTTCAGTCCCCACATTAATTTAACCACGTTTTCATTATTATCGCCCTGTGTTCCATAAGTTCTTTCCCATGATATTTAGTATGGGGCAGCCATTGTTTCTTTGTATATAGTACTTTATCTTTAGACTACAAATTCTTTGTACATAATTCTTAGTTTTTAAACCTACAAACACATGAAGTTCTCTTTAGAGTGCCTAAAATAGTTTTCTTCCCCTATCGTACTCTGTAAATGTGACCTGCTCACTTTACTTGCTAGTATAGGAATGACCTGTGTTTGTCAGCAGTTCTTTAAACCTAACACCACTTTTTGTGTTCTTTGGCATGTCAGGACTTTAGTGGACAGTAACATTTCAATTGGAGTCCAACTGAATACAAATTCTCTAATTGTGTAAAAAAACCATGATACTTCCTATGTAACACCATTGAACATTACTCCTGACCATTAAATTATGTCATGGTTACTACTGCTCATCCTACACTAGCAAGCATTAGGTTCAAATGGTGGACAAGAAGAGCTTGTTAAGCTAAATTAAATTAGATTATAAAGATAGCATGGAACAGTAATGTTTTAGAATGCCTTTGTACAGTCTGTTCCAGCATACTGAGACCATGTCTGGTGCTGCATGATGAAGCTTCCTTCATCTGGAAGCACCTAGACATGAAAAACATTTCGTAGGAAAGTACGATGCCACATGATTTAGTCTTGTCTATTCCCAAAAGTTACAGACTGAAAGGAACAAAAACATGAGCAGTTTTTCAGTCTTACATCTTACTCTATCTAATATCACATGAATTTTTACGTTTACTACCCTGTAATTAGTCTATTCATAAATAATTAAGCCCATCTCTCTACTCAAATGAGAAAGTAAATGTTTTCATGTAATGTCATCATTTTGCATCATATTGGCTTCAAAAGGAGGTCAATTTTCCACCAAGACAAGAGTCTTGACATCATACCCATGAAGCTTAACCACTGGTGAACCATAGATATGGTCCCCTCCACTCTGATGTATGAATTGCTTAAGGGAGGGAACCTCAGCAGCTGATGGTTGAAAATCAATTCAGGTAATATCCAGTTATTCCTCAAGATTATGCTAGACTGGCCAGGCTCAGTGGCTGGCACCTGTAATCCCAACATATTGGGAGGCCAACGCAGGAGGATTACTTGAGCCCAGGAATTCAAGACCAGCCTGGGAAACAAAGTGAGACCTCATCTCTTTAAGAAGTTAAAAATTTAGCCAGGCATGGTGGCATGCACCTATAGTCCCTGCTACTCAGAAGGCTGTGGTGAAAGGATTGCTTGAGCCCAGGAGGTTGAGGCTACAGTGAGCTATGATTGCATCACTGTACTCCAGCCTGAGTGAAAGAGCAGGATTCTGTCAAACATATATATATATGTATGTTTGGTATATATATGTACGTGTGTGTGTGTGTGTGTGTGTGTGTGTGTGTGTGTATATATATATATATATTTGACCCCCAAGTCTTATCCAAACACAACATCAGGTTGGAAGCCCATATAATAGGTATAAACCACAGATCTTCTTGATCCAGAAACCTATGAATGAAGAAGGCAATATAGCTACCTCACACACACACAGCATGCAGTTGTGAAACAGGAACAAGATAATTACAATAAACATAAATATAATGTATGTCCTAAACATATATATATATATATCCTAAACAGAAAGTAAAACAATTTGTCTGAAAGAGAAAAAACTATCTACTTTGTCAAGATGTGTGATTGCTGTTTTATACTCAACTCAGTCATTTGCCTCTGCTTAGAGAGGTTCAAAGAGACCTCCATAAAAAAAAGGCCTAGAAAAACTCAATGACTACCCTTAACCTGATCTTAGGCCAAAGATGGCAGGAATTCAGGACAGTGGGCCCACGCCAGAAAGACCATAGTTTTTATGCCATCTTCTCTGACTGATCAAGTAAGTCAGGTCCAGTGGGAGCACCTCACATCACATAGCATGAGCATACCTGAGTACAACCCCATTTCTGATCTAAACTAGTAAGTAGGCACCACCCAACACATAGGTTGTTGAACAGAAAGAAAACACTGGCAGTGTCCAAGAAAGTAAAAGAAGAGGAAAGTTCAGTGAGTAAAAAAATAAATATTACAAGTCTATATTGCAGCCATATCTCAGAGGACTAGTGGCAAAGCCAATGTTTTCAAATCTAAACTACTACCCAAACATACTTTCTAGTGCATCAGTGATTAATTTGGTTGGCTTTTGCCAGCCTTCACAGGTCATTAAAACTCAGTTTCTCAAGAGGCTGAAGCAGGAGAATTGCTTGAGGCCAAGACTTCAAGGCTACAGTAAACTGTGATCACACCACAGCACTTCAGCCTGGGTGACAGAGCAAGACCCCAGTTCTAAATTAAATTAAATTAAATTTAATTTAATTTAATTAAAATAATAAAGTAAAATAAAAATCTCAGTTTTCTTGTCTATGAAATGAAAGAGACTAGAAGATATATTATACAACATACAATTATATATTATCTACTATATATTAAAATATAGGATTATATAATATTCAATTCATTAAATTTACCCTCTAAGACAGTAAGTCTCAAGATAAAGCTGAGAAGAAACAATATTCATTTTTAGATTCTGCCCACCTCTTCACACTGTGCCGAACTCCTCCTGGAATACCCATCTGCACATGACCCAACTCTGTGTAATCCTTCATCCAATGGGCTTTTCTAATGAATGGATATGTAATACCTGCTGATGATGCCTTAATATGTTACTGTTTTCATGGGGTGTTTGTATTTTAGTGAAAGACTATGAGAAATACAGTGTCTTTGTCCAAATGGTAGAATTTCAAGCCCAGTTGTACATCTACAGGAAAAAAAAAATTGAGTGTTGGAGGGATTGCTTTTCAACTACACAGCCTTGAGAGTTGTACGCTGCACATGCCTTAAGAATTACAGTTGGTTAGTTTTCTCAGAATTTACAAAAAGACTGTTCTAAACTCCTGGGACATTCCTTTTATCAGCCACGATTGCTGTATAACAATCAAACACAAGTACCAATAACATACAATAAAAAACATGTATTTTTCACACTTTGAAATATTTTGCTGATCTAGGCTAAATGTGGATGATCTCGGCTGGACTTCTCACTTGTCTCCAGTTTGGCTAACTCATTCGTGTGTGTTTAGGTTGGCTATGCACAATGCAGTTTCATCATTCCTAGAACCAGTGAATAACCTTGATGTGACCTTCTCGTAGTGATGGCAGAGATGAAAGAGTGCAAGTACATTAGACAAAAATCTCTAAAAGGCCAAGCTCAGAAGTGACACACAGGCATTTCAACCACATGTATTGGCCAAAGACAGTCACGTGACCAAGCCCAGAGTCAGAATAGGAGCTGGATAGTGGAAGGAGTAAAGAACTGAAATCCTGTCTTAGTCTGTTCAGGCTGCAATAACAAAATACCTCATTAGCTTATAAACAACAGAATTTTATTTTTCACAGTTTTGGAGGCTAGAAAGTCTAAAATCAGGGTGCCAGCATGGTTAAGTTCCAGTGAGAGCCCTCTTCCAGATTTCAGACTGCTGACATCTCACTGTGTCCTCACGTGGTAAAAGGGGCAAGGCAGCCTTCTGGGGCCTCTTTTACAAAGACACTAATTCCACACATGATGGAACATCCCTTATGACTCAAATCACCTCCCAATAGTCCCTAGCTCCTTATACCATCACCTTGAGGGTTAAGATTTCAACATATTAATTTGCAAGGCGGGGGAACACAAACATTCAGACCATAGCAAGTCACTAATACAACCTACCACAAGTCCACCATGAGGCGAGAATTATTCATGTTCCTCCTATATAAGAAATATGCTCATCTCCATACAGTGACCCCCAAGTCTTATCCAAACACAACATCAGGTTGGAAGCCCATATAATAGGTATAAACCACAGATCTTCTTGATCCAGAAAGCTGTGAATGAAGAAGGCAATATAGCTACCTCACACACACACAGCATGCAGTCATGAAACAGGGACAAGATAATTACAATAAACATTCCAACTCAAAAAGCGGAAAATGAGAGGCACATAACAGTCACTGATCTATAGCATGTCAGAAATCCTGCTGGGAAAATGTTTCCAGGTCCTTCCACTTTTGAAATTGTAAATATTTCTTGATTTTACTCTGTTTCTGTTCCCTGAATGTAGCTCAACAGTTCATTTTTTAAAACTGTTATTATTTATTAGAGACAGAGTCTCTCTCTGACACCCAGACTGATCATAGCTCACTGAAGCCTTGAACTCCTGGACTCAAGTAATCCTCCTGCATCAGCCTCTAAGTAGCTAGGACTACAGGTGCACACCACCACATCCAGTTATTTTATTTTATTTTTTTCGAGAGACAATGTCTCAGTATGTTGCTCAGGCTGATCTCAAACTCCTGGCTTCCAGCAATCCTCCCACCTTGGCCTCCCAAAATACTGTGATTACAGATGTGCACTACCACATTTGCCTCAGTTCAGTGTTACCGATGAATCTTGGTTCCACCTTCTACAAAATCCTTCCTTTCCATCAACTTCCTTGGCCACTTCTAAAGAGCTCACTGGAACATAGGTTGAGAAAAAATTTTAGCCTGATTATTGGTCATGAAAATTGGAAGCCCAAAGGCTTTCTAACATTTTATATTGCTCTATCTCTTTTATTTCAGACAAATGGCCCTTATGCTACTACAGCCTTCTCAAAAATGTTGTGGGTTTCTAATATCATTCATTATTTTATTCCCTGTATCTAAAGCCATTCTCTAAGAACAATCCTACATATCTCCAGCCTTTGGAGGGATTGTTATGTCAGACTGCTGTGGGCCATGACCTTAAGATTCCTAAAAGTCCTAGAGTATAGAAGAGAGGATAGATTGGGTATCAACTTGATTCTTTCAGAAGTCTTAGTGAAAGGTCATGTGGCTACTTTCTTGATTTGTAATTTACTCTGAGGCCGTTACTTATTGGCAGCAATTGACCATTACCTCCTTCCCCCAAACTTTACCTCACTCTGAGAATCTGTTACTGACTGCAGAAACTAGACATGAGAAACAATTTTATTTTCCAATACTACAAGTGATTATTTTACAAACCAACTCACCATTTTTTAAGTCTCCTATGATAGTTTTCTCACCATTTTTCCAGTGTCCTACCACCACTCAGTTCTGAAGCAATGCTACATATTTCAGGTATTTTTTGAAGTACCTCATTTCTGGATACCAATTTCTGTATTGGTTCCCTCTGTTGGATAGTAGACCATCCAAAAAATTCAGTGGCTTAAAATAACAACTGCTTATGCTCACAATTTTTGTCTTGGCTGGCTGGATCTGCTGATCACAGCCGAGCTTATTCGTGTGTCTAGGGGTCATCTGTTGAAGCTAAGAAGCTTAGGGGTGAAATAACTGGGCTTGAAGAATGTGGTATATTGTACTAATGGCCCCCATGTCCACATCCCTTTCCGTGTAATTGAATAGTGCTTCTATTGGGTCATACAACTTACTTTGGCCAATAGAAGTTGAAGTAACAATGTACAAGTCTGAGCCTGTGATTCCAAAAGCTTTGTGTATTTCTGCTCGCTCTCTTGTGCTTCATAATTCCCATGAATAAAACATGCTACAGGTGACCCACTGGTCCTGGAGGAAGATGAGAGACATGTGGAAGACAAGAGGAAGATGAGAGACCCTAAGTGACCCCAGCTGAGCCCAGACTTGGTTAGTCATTCCATACCCAAAGATGTCCATGCCCTAGTCCCCAAAATCAGTGAATGTGTTAGCATATATGACAAAAGGGGAATTACAGATGTGATTAAGATAATGGATCTTAATCCTTGAGATAGGGAGATTATCTGTGATTATTCAGGTGCAGTTTAATCACAGAAGTCCTTTAAAGCTGAGAAACTTTTCCAGCTGTACTTAGAAATGTGACAACAAAAGAAGGGTCAGAGAGATGGAACACAGAAGGATTTGACCTGCTGTTGTGGCTTCAAATGGGGAAATGAATCCTCTCATAAAGCCTCCAGAAAGGAACACAGCCCTGCTGACACCTTGATTTTAGCCCAGTGAAACCCATGGCAGACTTCTTTAAGATAACACACTATAAGATAAAAAATTTGTGTTGTTTAGCCTACTAAACTTGTGGTAAGTTACTATGACAGCAAGTATATTAATACATTTCCATATTTTCCTGAAGCCTAAAAATTTGGATTTATTGAGTTGCCTTTGTAAATAGTTGATTGACCATTTTATGAATCACTTTCCTTTAAATATCAAACTTGTTTTTAAATTTTTTCACATCATTTTTATTTTCTATTTTTACCAATATTTATCCCATGATTCTTTAAAAGCATAGAAAATTATAAAATGAAAAAATTAATTTTCCAAACTCCAATTTTGGCACTCAAAACAAACCATTATTTACAATTTATTTCTATTTGTCTATGCATCTATATATGCAAGAATATGTGTGTGTTTGTGTACATATACCTATTTATATCATTTGTATTTACATAAACAAAACCATTCTACAAATGGAAACAGACTGTGGTAAGATTCTTACACTGTTCATGAAGTAGTATGAAGTATAGCCTACAGTAACTTAGATGTACCACACTTTTATAACAAAATGGAAAAGAGGACTCACTTTACCAACATATACATATATATATCCCTCTTTTTTAAAAAAAAAATAGAATTTTGGTTTTTTATAAATTTTAAAAATTCCCCATTAACATGTGGATGTTTCTAGCTTTTGCTATAATAAATAATATTACAATCAGTGTATTTTACATTTAAATAGGGCAGAACAATTATTTGAAAATGTATTTAAAGAAATTATAGCTGAAAATTCTTCAAAATTGATGAAAGGTATCAATCCACAAGCTTTTTGAGCTATACAATCTCAAAACAGAATAAACACAAAAAATATCACACCTATTCAAGCATAATATTCAGACTGCTGAGGGAAAAAAACAAAAGACAAACAGCAAATTTTAAAAGCAGATTTGCTGCTTTTAAACAGAGTCCAAAAAAGGACACGTTCTATCCAGGGTAAAGTCTATGTGAATAATAGCTAACTCGTTACCTGAAACAAGGAAGGACATAGGAAAATGCAACAACATCTTTAAAGTAATAAATGAAAAACAAAACGCTCAGCCTGGGATGCTATATCAAGAGAAAATATCCTTTAAAAGGAAAAATAAAATAAAGATGTTTTCAGAGTGACAACAGCAGAATGACTCTTCAGCAGACCTGCACTATGAGAAATGCTAAAAGATGTTCCTCAGGCTGAAGAGAAATGATACCAGACATAACCTTAGGTCCACAGGAAGATATAGGTATCACTGCAAAATGTGTGTGTGTGTGTGTGTGTGTGTGTGTGTGTGTGTGTGTGATTTTTTTTTTTAGATTAGTTGCTTTAAAACAAGCTTGTCCAACCTGTGGCCCATGGGCCACATGCAACCTAGGACGGCTTCGAATGGGGCCCGACACAAATTCATAAACTTTCTTAAAACATTATGAGATTTTTTTGTAATTTTTTTTTAGTTCATCAGTTATCATTGATGTTAGTGTATTTTACGTGTGGCCCAAGACAGTTTTTTTCCCAATGTGGCCCAGGGAAGCCTAAAGATTGGACACTCCTGCTTTCACAGAGACTATCAACAGAGTAAACAGACAACCTATAGAATGAAAACTTTTTGCAAACTATGCATCTGACAAAGGTCTAATAACTAGCATCTATAGGGAACTTAGACAAATTTACAAGAAAAAAACAACCCCATTAAAAAGTGGGCAAAGGACACGAGCAGACATTTTTCAAAAGAAGGTATACATGTGGCAAACAAACATACAAAAAAAAGCTCAATATCCCTGATCATTAGAAAAATGCAAATCAAAACCACAGTGAGATACCATCTCACACAAGTCAGAATGGCTATTATTAAAAAGTCAAAAAATAACAGTTCCTGGCAAGGTTGTAGAGAAAAAGGAATGCTTTTATACTGTTGGTGGGAGTTTTAATTAATTCAACTATTGTGGAAAACAGTGTGGTGATTCCTTAAACACCTAAAAACAGAACTACCATTCAACCCAACAATCCCATTACTGGATATATACCCAAAGGAATATAAATCATTCTATTATGAAGACATATGCACACATATGTTCACTGCAGCACTATTCACAATAGCAAAGACATGGAATCAACCTAAATGGCCATCAATGGTAGACTGTATAAACAAAATGTGGTACATATACACCATGGAATGCTAGGCAGCCATAAAAAAAGAATGAGATCATGTCCTTTGCAGGAACATGGATGGAGCTGGAGGCCATCATTCTTAGCAAACTAACAGGAAGAGAAAACTAAATACCGCATGTTCTCACTTATAAGTGAGAGCTAAATGACAAGAACACACGGACACAAAGAGGAGAACAACACACACTAGGGCACACTGAAGGGTGCAGGATGGAGGGTGGGAGGAGGGAGAGGATCGGAAAAATTAACTAATGGGTACGAGGCTTAATACCTGTGTGATGAAATAATCTGTACAACAAACACCCCTGGCACGAGTTTACCTATACAACACATCTGCACATGTACTCCTGAAATTAAGTTTAAAAATACATAAAAATAAATTTGATAAAGCATTGAATTAAAAGTTGCCTTTGCCATAGATTACATTATCAAATATGGGAGAACTATTTTGGAGTTTTCTATTATTTTGTACTGATTTATTTGCCTATTCCTTTCAAACACCATATTAATTTTTTTAGTGTTTTTATAGCATGTTATAAAAACATGCTATCTAAACATGGTTTCTGGTAGAGATAGTCCCCCTGATATACTGTTTTCTCATAGCATTTTGGCATTTTCATTCATTTTTCTATGTGAATTTGAATATCATTTACCTGATTTCAAAATGTTAAATGATACTAGCATTCTAATTAGTATTGCATTGAATATACATTAATTTTGGCAAAATTGAATTTAGTTCATATGAAGTGTTCTTATCCAAGAACATAGTGTACCTTTCCATGGATTTAGCTTTTGTTCTTAGGTCCTTTATAAACAATTTTTTAGTTAATAATTTAACATAAAAATTTTATTAAAAGACTTTATAGTTTTTGTCATATAGATCCCATATTTCTCAATAATTATAATTCCAAATATCGTATGTTTTTTAGTATGGCTAGTAAAATATCTCATTTTTATTTCTATATTTATTGTCCATATAAAGAAAAGCTATTGACAACTTTTGCATAGTAATAAGCAACTACCTTACCATATCTCTTATTAATTCTTAGAGGACTTTTTGGTTTGTTTTGTGTTTTAACTAAAGTCTTATAGGTTTTCTATATGAACAATTTCACCATCAGCACAAATACAATATATTTTATCTCTTCTTTCACAACACTCATGGCCTCCGCGCAGAAAGTGACTCAGTGCAGGAAGACCATTTTGGACACTCCTGTGATTTCATCCCCAACCAATCAGAGGCATTCGTAGTCTCCTGCCTGCCAAATTATTCCCAAAAACCCTAGCCTCTGAGCTTTCTGGGAGAATTCAGATTTGAGAATTATCTCCTGTCCTACCACTTGACTGGCCATGTGAAAATTAAACTCTTTCTCTACTAAAACACTGCTGTCTCAGTGTATTAACTTTTCTATGAAGCAGACAAGAGGAACCCATTGGGTGGTTATAATCATGAACACAAAAGGCTTTAGCAAAATACTAGTAAATTTAATCCAGAAATAATTTTTTAAAAAATAATAAATCAGGATCAAGAAATATTTATCCCAAGAATGCAAAGTTGTTTTAATATTCAAATATCAGTGTACTAGACTTCCAGTTTCATCTCCAATATGTAAGGGCTTCCACACTGCTGTGAGTTTTACTTCCAGGAAACCCATCTGGTTCTCCCAATGAAGATCAGGGAAAAACAGTTTCCTGCTTTCAGATGGAGGGATGAGGGGAGTAATCATTTTGAAATAAGCCCAGAGCACTCTGTTCTCAATAACAAAGGGCTGCCATTAAGGAAAACTACTTTATAGGAGCCTTATTTAACTTAAAGGAAGAGCAATTAGACAACTCTAGCCCTCCCTAGCTTTCCTATCTCACATAAGGGAATTTTTAAAAAGGCTAAGAAACCTTTCTGAAGGGTACAGACCAGGGAGTCAGGCCCACTAAAAAAACTGATTTAATCATAAGGCTATGGAATGGTTTCCCTCCACAATATCTACCTACCACATCACAAGGCCTTCACTATAAAAACAGCGGATTACAACTGAGAGAGCTGCAAGATACAGACTCCATTTAAGAAGTTTCTAGGGAAACCCAAAGACAACAGGGAAGACAAAAACAAGGACACCAAAGGAAATTGAATCTCTGATACTTACACCTACAGGAAACATTAACTACAGCCGTACTCCTAGCAGATAAACATAAAACCTAATGCTAAAGGCCTGTTTACGTCAGCTTTTATAATCCAATATGTCACACTAGGCTTTCAACAAAAAAATTACAAGACCCACGAAAAGACAAGGAAAAAACTCAGTCTGAAGAGATAAGGCAAGTATCAGAACGAGTCTCAGATATGACAGAAATTTTGAATTACCAGACCGAGAACTTAAAATAACTATGATTAATATGCTAAGGGCTCTAATGGAAAAAAATGGACAAGATGCAAAACAGATGGGTAATGTAAGCAGAAAGATGGATAAGAAATGCTAGAAATCAAAACCACTGTAACAGATATGGGAAATGCCTTTCATGAAATCATCAGTAGACTGGATACAGCTGAGGAAAAATGAGTGAACCAGAAGATATGTCAATAGAAACTTCCCAAACTTAAATGAAAAGAGAAAAAAGAATTAAAAACATGGAACACAATATCCAAAAACTGTGAGGCAGAAAGATGTAACATATATGTAATGAGAATAAGAGAAAGAAGAAAGAGAGGTGGGGCAGTAGAAATATTTAAAGTAATTATGGCTGAGAATTTTTCAAAATTAATGGCAAACACCAAACTACAGATCCAGGAATCTCAAAGAACAACAACCAGGATAAATACAAAAAAAAACTATGTGTAAGCATATCATTGTCAAACTGTAAAAAGTCAAAGACCAAAAGAAAAACTCAAAGAAGTCACAGGAAAAAAAAATCCCTTACATATAGAGAATCGAGGATAAGCATTACATTGGACTTCTGTTCAGAAACTATCTAAGCAAGAAGAGAATGAAGTGGAATATTTACAGTGTTTAAAAAAATAAGTACGAGGCCAAACTAGAATTCTATATCCAGTGAAGCTATCCTTCAAAGGCAAAGGAGAAATAAAGACTTTCTCAAACAAAACCTGAGAAGAGTTGTTGCCAGTACATCAGCTTTGCAAGAAAGGTTAAAAGAACTTCTTCATGTATCCAGGAAAATATATGTCAGAATCTCACATTTATATAAAGAAAAGAAGAACATTAAAGAAGGAACAAATGAAGGTAAAATAAACTATTTTTTATATTCTTAATTGATCTAATACATAACAGTTTGTCTAAAATAATTATGGTAGCAATGCATTGGGTGATTATAACTTATGGATAAGTGAAATGAATGCCAGCGATGTTATAAAATTAGGAAGAGAAGATTTGGAAATAATCTGTTAAAAGTTAGCTGCACTATCCATGAAATAGTATAACGTTATTTGAAAGTGGACTTAGATTAGTTGCAAATGTATACTGCAAGCTCTAAAGCAACCACTAAAAATACATAGCAGGTGAGAATGTAAAATAGTGCAGCTTCTGTGGAAAACTTTGAAGGTTCCTCAAAAAATTAAACATAGGGTTACTACATGATTCAGCAATCCCACTCCCGGATATATACTCAAGAGAAATGAAAAAAGTCCACAAAAAAAGTGTACGTGAATGTTCATAATAGAATTATTCACAATAGCCAAAATGTAGAAACAACCCAAAGGTCCATCAACTGATGAACGGATGAACAAAATGTAGTATATCCATACAATTAAATATTATTTGGCAGCCAGGTGTCGTGGCTCATGCCTGTAATCCCAGCACTTTGGGAGGCCAAGATGGGCCGACCACCTGAGGTTGGGAGTTTGACACCAGCCTGTCCAATTTTTAGTAGAGGTGGTGAAACCCCATCTCTACTAAAAATACAAAAAGTAGCCAGGTGAGGTGGCGCATGCCTGTAATCTCAGCTTCTTGGGAGACTGAGACATGAGAATTGCTTGAATCAAGGGGACAGAGGTTGCAGTGAGCCGAGATTGCACCATTGCACTCCAGCCTGGGCAACAGATCGACACTTTGTCTCAAAAAATAAAATAAAAATAAAAATAAATAAATATTATTTAGCCATAAAAAGGAATTAACTATTGACACACACTATAACAGAATTAATCATTAAAATATGCTAAGTGAAAGAACCAGAGACAAAAGGCCACATATAGTATGACTCCATTTTTGTGAAATGCCCAGAAGAGGAAAATCCATAGAAAAAGAAAGGAGATTAGTGGTTGCCAGAAACTGGAGGCAGGGAGAAACAGGGAGTGACTGCTTAATGGGTACAGGGAGTAATTACTTAATGGGAATAGAGTTGAGATTATGAAAATGTTCTGGAATTGCATAGTGATAATGGTTATATAATAATATGAATACACTAAAAACCACTTAATAATATACTTTAAAAATCAATGTAATTCACATTTACAGAATAAAGGAGAAAACCTATATGATCATTATGCTAGACAGAAAAAGCACTTGACAAATTCAACACTCATTAATAATAAAAACTCTCAGAAAAATAGGAATGAAGAAACCTTCTACAATCTCATAAAGAAATCTATGAAAAACCTATAGTTAATATTTGACAGTGAAAGAGAAAATGCTTTCCTCCTATGATCAGGAACAAGAGAAGGATATCCTCTCCCACAACTCCTGGTCAACATTGTGCTGGAGGCCTTGATCAGTATAATAAGGCAGAAAAAAAAAAAGACACTGAGGGGCAGGGGGCAGGAAATGAAATAAAGGCAAACAGACTGGCAAGAATAAGAATAAGAAGCAAGTATGGAACATCATTGTGACTTGGATATAAGCAAATGTTTTTCAGACAGGACAAAAAACACAAATAACCATAAGAGAAAAAAAATTGAATTCAGAAAAGTTTTTAAGTTCTGCTCATCCAAAGATAATGTTAAAGAAAATTAGGGGACCGGGCGTGTTGGCTCATGCCTGTAATCACAGCACTTTGGGAGGCCGAGGTGGGCAGATCACGAGGTCAAAGAGATCAAGACCATCCTGGCCAACATGGTGAAACGCTGTCTCTACTAAATATACAAAAATTAGCCAGGTGTGGTGGTGGACGCCTGTAGTCTCAGCTACTCGGGAGGCTGAGGCAGGAGAATCACTTGAACCCGGGAGGCGGAGGTTGCAGTGAGCCGAGGTCATGCCGCTGCACTCCAGCTTGGGCAACAGAGCGAGACTCTGTCTCAAAAAAAAAAAAAAGAAAAGCAAATTAATAGGCAAACTGCAGATTGGGAGAAAAGGTTCAAAAGTATAAATCAAACAAAATGTTGGTATCCTGCGTGTATAAAAAATCTTACCATTCAAAATAAAAGACAAATAACCTAGTGAAAAAATGTCCAACGTCATTAGTCACCAGCCAACTCAAACTGAAGCCACAATGAGATAGCACTACACTCCCACCAGAAATATAAAATTAAAATGACTGGCAATGCCAAATTTTGACAAGAATGCCAAGCAGTGAGAACTCATACCTTGTTGGGAAGAATGTAAAATATTACTACTTAAAAAAAAGGTCTGACAGTTTCTTATGAAACTAAATATACATCTTCTTTATGATCCAGCAATTCCATTACTTGATATTTACTCACAGAAACAAAAGTTTTATCTAAACTTTATTCATAGCAACTTTATTCAAATAAAAAAATTGAAACAAATTAAATGTTTATAACAGGAGAACAGATAGACAAATCATGGTATATCCATGCAATAGAATATGACTAAGCAATAAAAAGAAACAAAGTAATGATGCACACAACAAATGGATGAATTTCAAAAATATTATGCTGTGTGAAAGAAGACCTAAAAGAGATCATAACTTATATTTTATAGATTTATGTAATTTTTTCATAAAATTCTAAAATAGGCAAAATTAATATATGGTAGAAGAATCAGAGCACTGGTTGCCTCTGCAGGGAAGAGACTGGAATTGACTGGGAAGGGACGTGAGGAAACTTTCTGAGATAAGGGAAATATTTATTCCTGAATAGAGATTTGAGTTACATTATCCTTAATATATAGATCAATCTCTTCACTGTAGCCAATCTCCCAACACCACTTTCACCACCCCCACACCTGTGCAGTCACACTCATCTCCACATTCAGCCCATGTTGAGCCATCCACTCACATGGACAGCCATCTCAACCAACTATCTCCAGTACCCTACTCTGCACCAGCATGGCTCACCAACAGATGCCCACCTTGCTCAGCACCATCGAATGACTTTAGGGAGTGTTAGGGGAGAGCTTTTACATTTCAAAAGACCCCTCTATTTCATTTGAGCCTTTAATGACACTACAAGGTAGGCAGGGTGTATAATTTTAACCCATTTTACAGGTTAGGAAAATAAGACTCAGAAAAATATCTTCTCCAAAACTGCTTGTTGGTAGGCAGGCGCAGTCCAACATATCAGATCCCTAGTCTAGTGTTATTTCTAGCACCTTACACAGAAGTTCTCATTCCCACTTCTATCTCTACATCCAAATTTCTGAACCAGGGGATTTGGAGAACAGAGAATCAGGCAAAATAACACAATGGGACCTGTAAACAGCCTCTGTGAGTAAGGTAGAAACCACCATAACACACATCTCATTCAGCTATACACTCTGTGGATGCAAAGAGCCAACCAAACCATGATACTTACCTTCATGTGCTTCTGAGGCACACGCCAAGTGCCAGGCTCTTCGGTCAACTTCTCCAATCATTCTCATAAGAGGAGGTGTTGTGGGATGTTTTAGATTCCTGTGGATACTATCACAACCACAAATTTGATGGCTTAAAACAATGCCGTATATTCTCTTACCCTTCTGGAGGCAGTTATGAAAACAGTTTGAAGGTATTAGCAGGGTCATACTCCTTCCAGAGGCTCTATGGGATAATCCATTTCCTTTCCTTTTCCAGCTTCTAAAGCTGTGTGCCTTGGCTCATGGCCCCTTCTTCCACCTTCAAAGCCAGCAGAGTAGCATCTTCACTTTCTCTCTGCTTCTATCATTACATCACCTTCTGCCTTCTTTGTCAAATCTCTCTCTGCTGTGTCTTCACATCACCTCCTCTTCTGTCATAAAATCTTCTGCCTTCTTATAAGGTAGCTTGTGATTACACTTAGGGTCCACATGTATAATCCAGAATACTCTCACTCTCCCCATCTCAATATTCTTAATTCAAACACATCTACGAAATACTTTTTGCCATATGAGGTAAAAAAAAAAAAAAAATTCATATGTTCCAGGGATTAGGACCTAGATATCTTTGGGGACCATTATTCAGCCTACCACTAGGGCCACAGAAGCAGGGGCACATTTCTTCTTGGGATTTGTGTGGGAAAAGTTAGAATAAAGTAGAATTATTTTTCTTATGATTAAGATAATGCCACCAGCTAAGGCATTTCAAACAACATTTAAGTGAGTCAAGTCCTGCTCATTCTGTTTTCCACAAAAGAATTGTTGAAATTTACCAATGAATTTTCAACAGCCTATTTCACTCAAGTAGCTTTTTCGTCTCCAATTGATGCACAGAGCCAGGGAATTATCATAGAAATGGAATTATTTGGTGAAAATTAAATATATTTTCCCTTAAAATGCACTTTGAGAGGTTTGCCCACAGAGTTTTGCCCGAAGAAACAATTATTTTAAGCATGAAATTGAATGTTAACATTCTGAATATGAACAAGCTCTCTGTCTTTGTTGGTCTTTGCTTTGGGGGTCTGGGGTGCAGTGCCCAAAAAACACAGAAACATGCTATTTTTCAAGTTTTTTCTAATGCTTTTTGTTATTTTATTTTGTTTATATTTTGAAAAGATTCAAATAAAATAAAAGCAGAGAGAATAATATAACAACTCCACATACCCATCACCAGCTTCCACAGTTATCAACATTCAGACACTATTATTCTATATACCTCCCACCACTTTTTTTCTGAATTATTTTAAAGTAAATCTAAGACATCATAAAAATTTATTCTTAAATATTACCTTTTATTGCTAAAAATGAAGTCTTTAAAAATATTTCAATTGATATATAATATTACATCAATAGCACATTTGGCACAATTAACAGTAATTCATTAATAGCTTTCAATACTAGTCTGTCTTCAATTACTTTCACTTGTTTTAAAAATGCCTTTTTACAGGCCTTCGACAACATTCAACACCCCTTTATGCTAAAAACTCTAGATAAACTGGGTATCAATGGAATGTATCTCAAAATAATAAGAGCTATTTATGACAAACCCACCGCCAATATCATACCAAATGGGCAAAAACTGGAAGCATTCCCTTTGAAAACTGGCACAAGACAAGGATGCTGTCTCACCACTCCTATTCAACACAGTATTGGAAGTTCTGGCCAGGGCGATCAGGCAAGAGAAAGAAATAAAGTGTATTGATATAGGAAGAGAGGAAGTCAAATTGTCTCTGTTTGCAGATGACATGATTGTATATTTAGAAAACCCCATTGTCTTAGCCCAAAATCTCCTTAAGCTGATAAGCAACTTCAGCAAAGTCTCAGGATACAAAATCAATGTGCAAAAATCACAAGCATTCCTGTATACCAATAACAGGCAAACAGAGAGCCAAATCATAAGTGAACTCCCATTCACAATTGCTACTAAGAGAATAAAATACCTAGAAATACAACTTACAAGAGATGTGAAGGACTTCTTCAAGGAGAACTACAAACCATTGCTCAAGGAAATAAGAGAGGACACAAACAAGTGGAAGAACATTCCATGCTCATGGATAGGAATAATTAATACCATGAAAATGGCTATACTGCCCAAAGTAATTTATAGATTCAATGCTACCCCCATCAAGCTACCACAGACTTTCTTCACAAATTGGAAAAAACTACTTTAAAGTTCATATGGAACCAAAAAAGAGCCCCCATTGCCAAGGCAATCCTAAGCCAAAAGAACAAAGCTGGAGGCATCATGCTACCTGACTTCAAATTATACTACAAGGCTACAGTGACCAAAACAGCGTGGTACTGGTACCAAAACAGAGATATAGACCAATGGAACAGAACAGAGGCCTCAGAAATAACACCAC
The DNA here is from genome assembly GCF_028878055.3 of Symphalangus syndactylus. Classification (NCBI taxonomy): domain Eukaryota; kingdom Metazoa; phylum Chordata; class Mammalia; order Primates; family Hylobatidae; genus Symphalangus; species Symphalangus syndactylus. Next base: position 32,537,611 of record NC_072426.2, read on the forward strand.
ACATCTACAACCATCTGATTTTTGACAAACCTGACACAAACAAGCAATGGGGAAAAGATTCCCTATTTAATAAATGGTGCTGGGAAAACTGGCTAGCCATATGCAGAAAGCTGAAACTGGACTCCTTCCTTACACCTTATACAAAAATTAACTCAAGATGGATCAAAGACTTACACATAAGACCTAGGACCATAAAAATCCTTGAAGAAAACCTGGGCAATACCATTCAGGACATAGGCATAGGCAAAGACTTCATGACTAGAACACCAAAGGCAATGGCAACAAAAGCCAAAATTGACAAATGAGATCTAATTAAACTAAAGAGTTTCTGCACAGCAAAAGAAACTGTCATCAGAGTAAATAGGCAACCTACAGAATGGGAAAAAAATCTTTGCAATCTACTCATCTGACAAAGGTCTAATATCCAGAATCTACAAAGAACTTAAACAAATTTACAAGAAAAAGACAAACAACCCTATCAAAAAGTGGGCCAAGGTAATGAACAGACACTTATCAAAAGAAGACATTTATGCAGCCAACAGACATATGAAAAAAATGCTCATCAGCACTGGTCATCAGAGAAATGCAAATCAAAACCACAATGAGATACCATCTCACACCAGTTAGAATGGCGATCATTAAAAAGTCAGGAAACAACAGATGCTGGAAAGGATGTGGAGAAATAGGAATGCTTTTACACTGTTGTGTAAAGGGAGTGTAAATTAGTTCAACCATTGTGGAAGACAGTGTGGCGATTCCTCAAGGGATCTAGAACTAGAAATACCATTTGATCCAGCAATCCCATTACTAGGTATATACCCAAAGGATTATAAATCATGCTACTATAAAGACACATGCACACGTATGTTTATTGCAGCACTGTTCACAACAGCAAAAACTTGGAACCAACCCACATGTCCATCAATAATAGGCTGGATAAAGAAAATGTGGCACATATACACCATAGAATACTATGCAGCTATAAAAAAGGATGAGTTCACGTCCTTTGCAAGGACATGGACGATGATGGAAACCATCATTCTCAGCAAACTATCACAAGAACAGAAAACCAAACACTGCGTGTTCCCACTCATAAGTAGGAGTTGAACAATGAGAACACATGGACATGGGGAGCGGAACATCACACATCGGGGCCTGTCGGGGGGGTAGAGGGCTAGGGGAGGGATAACATTAGGAGAAATACCTAATGTAGGTGACGGGTTGATGGGTGCGGCAAACCATCATGGCACGTGTATAGCTATGTAACAAAAGTGCACGTTCTGCACGTGTACCCCAGAACTTAAAGTGTAATATGCATATATACACACACACATATATATAGTACACATATATATAGTATATATGTGTATATATATGTGTATATAAAGTCTTTTTACAGGTAGTGTGTTCAAATCAGAATTCAAACAAGGGTTTTTAAAAAATATTTACTGTATCTATAGTTATTACTCATTTTTCATTCTCTAGTTTTCTTTCTGTATCTTTTCTCCTTTTTCTTGATTAGTCTTGCCAGAGGTTTACCAGCTTTGGTTTTGTTAATATTTTTATTCTATTGTATGGCTATCTGATTTAGTTTTTATTGTGGTAGAATATATGTAACATAACATTTACCATTTTTACGTGTACAATTTAGTGGCATTAAATACATTCATGTTATGCAACCATCACCAGTATCCATTTCAATAACTTAGAAATAAACAATTTTATAAGGAGATCCAAGAAAGTGACTTTACCTCCTCAAGACAACTTCTCTCCTGAAAATAGGATGAATGTAGATTTCAGAATAGATGTTTACAAGCTCATTAGAAGTTCTCAATATCATGCCAATTTTTAAAGCTCTGACCTGTTTCACAGTAAGATGGCCTTAACTAGTATTTAATAAATGTCATTTACAAGAAGAATGTATAACTGCATTAAATCCTCATCCCAATAAATGTCAACAGCACATCAAGCAGCATCATATAGATGAAATTGCTGGTTTCATCCCAAGGCTCATTGAATTATAAAGCTGTTTATAAAGATTAACTCACCAATGAATGGCATCTCAATTTATAGCAACTGGTTTAGTCTCTGAAATGTGTCCACCTCATCAACAGTCACACTCACTTAGCCATTTCCTTGCTATTATTATTAATTAGAAATGATACAATCAGTCCTTATGAATATAGAAAGCTGTTGACATTCTCTGCTGAAAATGTATTGGGACAAAATCAATTAGTCAAATTTGATTAAAACAGTTGGTAAACTGAAGAGAACCTCAACAAATACAGATTATCCCTCTAGTTCTACTAAAGTCAAGACTTGAAATAAAATGTGATACATATATTTTTTTAACTGAGGATTTATTCAAGGAAAGCAAGAGGATAAGAAATCAAACATCCTGAACGCTGCATGGAGCATTCCACATGAGATTTGATTTAAGGCATCACAACTCACCGTCTTAGAAAACGTGAGGGATCCAGTCTGTGATGAGCAGGTCATTAAGTGCTGTGACGCATGGGTCTCCATGAAAACATGATTCATTTCTGATTTTTAAAAAATGCATAGGATTGAGGAGGAGAGGAAAAAGGAAGAAGTAATCCAATTTTTACATCTCATCCAAATATGAAGATAACATTGGAAAACCTGCATAAGGAATAAAGTATGAAATTACTTTCATGGTGTATGAGCATCATGGTCACTGCTGGTCTGTCATAATATGCTTTAAGGAATGTTTTATTCCAGTACTTTAGATTTCAACTCCTGGCTGATAACAGCCTATAAAACATCAGCATGAATTAAACATAGAAGAATCACAAAAACTGAATGTAACAAGAGGAGGTTGATGCAGTTTGGCTTCTTTGATGTACAATTAAAATAAAACATGATAGAAAATCCTTCTGAGGCAAAAAGCAGCAGCTTTGTAGAGGAGTAAACAAAGATGCCTCAAATGTAATTATCTTAACTAAATAGAAATAAAAGAAAATGAATGGTTGAGCAATTTTACTTCTGCAACTGATTTTATTGATTTGTAGAAAGAACAAGCCAGCCAACTCCAGAGTCAATGTATTAATCGTTCATTCATGTGGGGGTGCCCGCTGTGCTCTGGCGCTTTGCTAGGTGCTGGGAATACAACAGGGAAAAAGACCAATACATTCCCTTCTTCACAAAACTTGCATCCTTGTAGAAGATAGATGATAGATGAGTAGATATATTTTTAAAAGAGGGTCCATGACCTAAGTTTGGCAGAAGCACACAAAACATGTGATTATAACAATGTTCGCAGGAGCAAGAACAAAACCTATAGGAGACATGAGTGGTCACTCTCTGATCACTAATTATTATATTTATGTATATCTTCACTTGATGGAAGATGGTTTTTTTTACAACAACCAGCCATCCAGACCCTCACAGAGGCAAATTTTTTGATGATGCTGGTTATGGATGTAAAAGCAAAATGAAAGAATAATTGAGCTCATGCCTGTAAGCCCAGCACTTTGGGAGTCTGAAGCAGGTGGATCTCTTGAGCCCAGGAGTTTAAGACCAACCTGGCCAATAGGGTGAAACCCAGTCTTTACTAAAAGTACAAAAATTAGCCAGGCGTGATGGCACGCACCCGCAGTCCCAGCTACTCAGGAGGCTGAGGCATGAGAATCACCTGAGCCTGGGAAGTCGAGGCTGCAGTGAGCTGTGATGGTGCCATTGCACTACAGCGTAGGCAACGGGAGTGAGGCCCTGTCTCAAAAAAAAAAAAAAAAAACAAACAAACAGAAAAATTGAGGTCAGCGTGGTGGCTTAAGACTACAGGCCCCAGCAGGAGGCTCAGGTGGGAGAATTCTCTGAGCCTGGGAGGTCGAGACTGCAGTGAGCTGTACTCCAGTGCACTCCAGCCTGGTTGACAGAGCGAGACCCTGTCTCAAAAAAAAAATAAAAATAAAGAAAGAAAAGAAAGAGAATAATTGTGTGCACCAAGCACTTAGGAAGTTGAGCCTCTCCAGAAGCTATGACTAAGGGTCAGAATCAAACAATCTATTACAAGGACATATATATTTAGACATATTCAGAGAAGACAAGGAAGTGCAATATATGCAACATAACCCCTCTGTCTCTGCTACAGGACATGGCTGAAAATGTGCCTCTAACACAGGAATCTTTGTTCCTTACTTGGCCAGTCGCTGCTCTCCTATACTCCACTTCATCTCCCTGCAGAGGAAAGGAGCCAGAAGCAAGCACCAGCTTTCCCATCACATTCTTCCCTGGTCAACTCTCTGATTAGTATGGATTAAGAAAGCCTTCACTGCCTGCTCGCATCCCATTCCCTCAGCCTGTAAATGTTTCTTCTAAAGACTGAAAGTCCCACCCGAAGTCCTTCTGTGGTGTTAGATGTTGAGAGCCTCAGTTCTTATTTAAATACATTCCCTGGGGCCACTTGAACTATTAACACAGTGATTCTCAGCCCTAACTTCACCTTATAATCAATCACCTGAAAGCGTTTTTTAAAATTATTAGTATTAAGGCACCATCCCCACAGATTTTGATTTTAATTGGATAGGGTAAGGCTCAATGGGGAGAAGTTTGAAAAGCTACCCAGGTGTTTCTAATGTTGAAGCCAAGGTTAAAAACTGCTGCATTAAAGCATTGGTGTGAATTAGTTTGTCCCTTAGATAACAGAGGCCTGCCTGAGAGAAAAGTACACATTTCACCAGAAAGGGAAAGACACATAGGGAGTACGCAGAGTACAAACCCCTGGAGCAGGTGCAAGAATGCAGAGCCTTGATGAACCACAGTGGTCCCGGACCAAACTGAGGATTGGGCTGCTATTTCTCGTGGCCCAGTAAAGAGATGCAGATGAACTGGGGAGGGAGAGAGTTTTTATTTCTGTAACCAGTTACATGGAGAAGGCCTGGAAATTATCACCAGACCAACTCAAAATTAGAAAGTTTTCCAGAGCTTATATACTTATATCCTCTGGAGGCTGGGTCTTAAGATAAAGAGGGCTTACTCTGGGGAGGAGCTGCCAACTTCAATTCCCAGAGGAGCTGGGCAAAACAGAAAAACAGTTTACCTTGGGACTGTGGCAAAGTAGAACCCATTCCCTATCCATAAAAGGCAACTGAGATCAGGTCAAGAAAATTGTTGCCAAGCAGAACGTAGGCCCGGTGAGGCTGAGTACTAGTGTTTCAAATTCCCAACAAATATAAATCTTTGAGATTCTGTAACAGCCGGGTGCGGTGGCTCATGCCTATAACCCCAGCACTTTGGGAGGCCGATGCGGGCAGATCACCTGAGGTCAGGATTTCAAGACCAGCCTGGCTAACATGGTGAAACCCCGTTTCTACTAAAAATACAAAAACTTAGCCAGGCCTGGTGGCGGGCGCCTGTAATCCCAGCTACTCGGGAGGCTGAGGCAGGAGAATCACTTGAATCTGGGAGGTGTAGGTTGCAGTGAGCCAATATCACGCCATTGCACTCCAGCTTGGGCAACTAGAGCGAAACTCCATCTCAAAATAAATAAATAAATGAATAAAAGATTCAGTAAGGAGAAATCAGAATTGCCAAAATTATGTTATTCTAAATTATTAACACTTTATTTACATTTTTAAATAATATGGAGAAATCTCAATAAGGAGCATTGAATCATTTATATGATAGTATTAAACCTCTAAAAGTTCAGTGATTTCCTATAAAAATAAGGTAATAAATAAAAAGTAATAAATGCATGATATACCATTAATATGAACCAATATACTGTGATAAGATGATATATTTCAATAACATAAGAAAATAAATGTCAGATAAAATATTTAGAAATTAAATGACAATACCACCAATATTTAATATTTTAAAAGACATCAGACTTAAAATGAAATTTTTAAGCAGAGAAAGTATCAATTGCCCTTTCCAATAGCCTTGATCTTTGGTGACAAATATTCCAAAAATTTTTTTTTCATTTTGCATTAGTATTATTTGAATTAAGTGTTCATCTAAAGACATATTTTTGTTGTATGTTAACATACGTGTTCCTTCAAATAATCTAATTTTATATATGCTTTACTTTTGATTTTGACATTGAAATTGAGATTGCTTTTGCTAATACAAATTTTAGATCAGTTTGTGATTTCATGTCAGAGTATTCCACACAAATGTACACATCTTTCTCTTTGCATTTCTCTGTTACAGTTTTGTAAGGACAGTAAGTACTATTTGAGATATTGAATATTTAGACACTGGAAAACACCAGCAGATATTATTGGGTAGTATTCTATCAACATAAAATTCAGATCTTCTAGCAAAGTTAACAGCACTACTTTCAACCCTGTGTAAAAATTGCCAATTTAGGGACATGTTTTGCCACAAAACTTGTTATTTCTTGGATCACCACTCATAGGATTTGTATGTAGTATACAATGTATGTGAACTTATTAATATTAATAACATCTATCTATAAGGACCACTGTGAGAAGTAGTCAGGCATACAAACACCTACTTATAATACCACGGCAACAGAGACAAGAAACAATGAGTGATTATATCACGACCACTTCTCTCCGATGTGCTATTGTCCCAGTTTCCAGAAGTGTCTGACTTAACCTTTGACTGCACATGTCTGCTTTTCCTGTTCTTCCTTCTTTTTTTTTTTTTTTTTTTTTTTTTTTTCTTGAGACAGAGTCTTGCTCTGTCGCCCAGGCTGGAGTGCAGTGGCGCAATCTCGGCTCACTGCAAGCTCCGCCTCCCGGGTTCACGCCATTCTCCTGCCTCAGCCTCTCCGAGTAGCTGGGACTACAGGCGCCCGCCACCACGCCCGGCTAATTTTTTTTTTTTTTGTATTTTTAGTAGAGACGGGGTTTCACCGTGGTCTCGATCTCCTGACCTCGTGATCCGCCCGCCTCGGCCTCCCAAAGTGCTGGGATTACAAGCGTGAGCCACCGCGCCCGGCTCTGTTCTTCCTTCTGATGTCAGTGGATTCCTTCAAACTAGTAACAACTCTATGTTGATTGATAAAGGTTAATTCTTTCAGGAGAACTATAATACCTTTTTCCATGTTTCTGATTTCTCAGCTGAAATTTTTTCTGGGACCTAGAATTGGAAAAAAAAAAAATATATATATATATATATATACACCAACCCCAAGAGTTACAAGAAAGGATTTCTGCATGGAAAATACTAAGGCTGACCAATGTAGTAAATACAGACAATCAAGAGAATACAAGTGTTCAAGGTTTACCAACTGTGGGCACTGTGTTCTAGTAAAGCATTTACTTCAGGTCCACATGTATGAACCAAAATATAGCTGTATATCACCATCCCTAGGTCTGTGACTGTAAGGCCACGAGCTTCACACCTTGCTAAGAGAATCTTCAAGATAATCAAGATTCCAAAGAGATAACTCAGAGGCCATGCAGGGAAACAAAGAAAAGGTAGAAAAAACATTGATCCCAAACATTGATATTTACGTCTATTGTCTTCAATAGCATAAGATCACTGCTTTGAAATGTTAAAGTAAACTAAATAGGTCCTGCGAAGGACTCTGTACTTCCATATTTGAGTTCTTTTGGACAAACTGTAACCTAACTTAGTAGGTAGACAAGATTGGAAACCTAACTTAGGAGTATGCACCTGTAACAATAGCTGACTCTTGGCCGATCCCAGCAGCCGTACTTCAACCGCTCATACACTGCTGAGTGTTCAAACTGTGTTCAAATAAGGCAAATGCCAACCTGTAACCAATCGAGCTGTTTCTGTACCGCATTTCCAATTTCTGTGTGTCACTTTCCTTTTTTTTTGCCTATGAATTTGCTCTGACCATGAGGCATCCCTGGAGTCTCTCTGAATCTGCTGTGAATCTCGAGGCTGCCTGATACGCAAATTGTTTTTATTTTTTCCCTTGCTCAATTAAACTCTGTTGAATTTAATTTGTCTGAAGTTTTTTTTTAACAGAGGGGGGAAAATATTTGAAAATATGAAACAATTTATATAGGAAACACTCAGCACAGTACCGGGAACACAGTAGACTCTTCAGGTTTGTTTAAATAAAATTCTTCCAAAAGCAATATGCTGGCCTTATCTTCTCACCCTGAAAATTCATTTAGAGGGTCACCGATTTTCATTAGATGTTAAACTTCCTAGGTTGGGTCTATCCCCCATCCTTATCCTGCATGTTACACAATACCGCATTGAATTTCTCCCTTGTGAAATCCAGTTCCATTGCTAATAAAATATTGTGAGTGGTCGGCTTGCTTTCATTCACTTCTGACCATTTTCCAGGACCCAATTAAGGCGGCCACAGAGTCTGAAGGGATAGGGAGAGGAAGGAGAGATTCTGCCAATTTACGACTATTACCCCGATACCTAATTGTGTCACTAAAATTTGGCAAATGTCCCAGAATCCAGTAGTCAATAATTCACAGCCAAGAAACGTGAAACCTGAGGCGACCCCACAGATGGACTTTCTTTCTGCAGCTTTCCTTCTTAGAGAAAGAGTTTAATTCACACAGAGCCAGCTGCATGGACTAGAGTTTTATTATGGCTCAAATCAGTCCCCCAAAAACCCCAACGACTGGGGTTTTTTTTTTTTTTTTTTTTTTTTGAGACGGAGTCTTTGCTCTTTCACCCAGGCTGGAGACGACTGGGGTTTTTAAGGATAATTTGGTGGGTAGGGGGTTGGAAAGTAGGGAGTGCTGATTGGTCGGGTCAGAGATGAAATCATAGGAAGTTGAAGCTGTCCTCTTATGCTGAGTCAATTCCTGGGTTGGGGCCACAAGATCAAATGAACCAGTATATCAGCCTGGGTGATGCCAGCTGATCCACTGAGTACAGGGTCTGCAAAATATCTCAAGCGCTGATCTTAGGTTTTACAATAGTGATGTTAACCCCAGGAGCAATTAGGGGAGCTTCAGAATCTTGCAGCCTCCAGCTGCCTGACTCCTAAACCATAATTTCTAATGTTGTGGCTAATTTCTTAGTCCTACAAAGGCAGTCTAGTCCCGAGGCAGGAAAGAGGTTTGTTTTTGGAAAGGTTTGTTATCATCTTTGTTTCAAAGTTAAGCTATAAACTAAGTTCCTCCCAAAGTTAGTTTAGCCTATGTCTAGGAATTACCAAGGATAGCTTGGGGGTTAGAAGTAAGATGGAGAGTCAGTTAGGTCAAACCTCTTTCGCTATCATTATCCTCTGTTATAATTTTGCAAAGGTGGTTTTTATCTTATTCATTTCCATTTTCTCTTTTCCTCCTGTGTCTTCTCCTTCTCTTCTCTATCTGCTTCTCTACTTAGTTTTTTTCCCCAAAAAGTTGGCATACATGAAAAAGAATCAAGTCATGTCCTTTGCAGCAACATGGATGCAACTGGTGGCCATTATCCTAAGCAAATTAGCACAGGAACAGAAAACCAAATACTGCATGTTCTCATTTATAAGTGCAAGCTAAACATTGGGTAGATATGGACATAAAGATGGGAAAAATAGACACTGGGAACTACTTAGAGAAAGGAGAGAGGGAGGAAGGAAAGGCCTGAAAAATTACCTGTCCTGTCCGGTACAATATTCACTACTTGGGTGATGGGATCATTCACACCCCAAACTTCAGCGTTTTATGTATATATATATATATGATCAACGTTTGAGGTGGTGAATAGGCTAATTACCCTGATCTGATTATTATACATTATATGTATCAAAACATCACTATGTACCCCATGAATATGTACAAGTATTATTTGTTGATTTTTAAAAAGTAAATTTTGTAAAAAAGCAGAGACAAGCATCAACATTGAAATCAGACGAAAGAAAATAAATGTTGAAAAGTGTATGTATGTATATATATATATATATATATATATATATATATATATATATAGAAGGAGAGAGAGAGAGAGAGAAACTTAGGGTTAGGGAATGGTAGAGTTGTTTTTTTGTTTTGTTTTGTTTTGTTTTTTGTTTTTTTTAAGATGGTGTCTTGCTCTGTCACGGAGACTGGGGTGCAGTGGCACAATCTCAGCTCACCACAACGTCCGCCTCCCAGGTTCAAGTGATTCTCCTGTCTCAGCCTCCCGAGAATCTAGGATTACAGGTGCCTACCACCACGCCTGGCTAATTTTTGTATTTTTAGTAGAGACAGGGTTTCACCATGTTGGTCAGGCTTTTCTCGAACTCCTGACCTCAGGTGATCCACACACCTCGGCCTCCCAAAGTGCCGGGATTACAGGTGTAAGCCACTGCGTCTGGCCGAGTTTAATCTTTCTTTATGTAAATTCCCTTCGTAATTGGTTTTGTCTAATTTTAACTTACGTGATATTCTAAAATGTAGTTTATGATATGATTATTTCTGCACTTCTATAATTCTTGAACAATCATTAATAGTGAAATATTTGAACAGTTCATGAATTCAGTACAACATTTAAATAATTCTGTTTAGTTTTCAGTGCTTCTTTTATAATTTTCCTACTGATGCATTATTTCTCAAAGATATGCAGAGGTCAGAGAGTATTTAAATTGGCAGTGTGATGTTTTATGACTTCCTTAAAGCAGACCAGGAAAATCCCTGGGACACCTGGGCTCCTTGAACTCATGAATATAAAGAAAATATTTACAAAGACAAAATACTTCCAAGAGACCATGCGTCCACTTCTTCTCTGAGGGAGTCCAACACTACCAGCAGCATGGAATCCATATTCCATCAACTTGCACTCAAGAATAAAGTTTCCTAAAATGCTGATTTGTTAAATCACACCAACTAGATGCTCTTTAAGGTTCATTGGCTAAGCAAGTAGATCCTATGTTTTTATAGCATTCAATACCAATAGAAATAGGCGAGGAACTGACTTAGATTCTCATGGTTCCACTAGACACTTACAGAAGGCATTTGAAAGCAGAGACTCTAATGAAAATTAGTCAAAAGATCCTCAATTGAAACAGATTTCACCATGCAAGATTTGCAGTTCAAGATATGTCTAGCCATGCAATACCATCTCCAGTGGAAGAGTTTATTGACCAGGTCTATGAAAATTATTTTGAATTTGTCCTCTTCCGGTCAAGAACTCTCCGCATGTGAGATGAGAGGGGGCTGAAATTGTGGCCCCATCTGTCCCTGGAGCAGAGTGTGCCTAAAGGCTCGACTCCAGGAGAAATGGTCTCCTGACCTGAGGCTCATTAGGACTGTGCTCAGCCAGCTGAGCTCCCTTCATTGTGAGATGCAGCCAGGACCATTGTTTCTGAACAGCACCAGGAAGGAAAGCTACTGCAAAGTAGATTAGTGAGATTAAATCTTATCGGTGTGATTAAATCTGATGCTAAGGTGATAAGAAATATATCACTCTCCTCTACATAATTATCTGTTTTATTAACACCAAGTTATAGTATTTTATCAATGTTTCCTAGTGCCATGTGGCTCTGAGTACACATGTGCCATGAATACACGTGGCTCATTCTACTCTTCCCCAAGTTGCCTTTGAGCCACCTGGCTATGCAATGTGGCTGTGACAGCAATTGGATCCACAGAGAGGAGTTCAGGCTACATTTCAGAAGAAATGATCAATGTTTGAGGTGGTGAATAGGCTAATTACCCTGATCTGATTACTATACATTATATGTATCAAAGCATCACTATATACCCCATAAATATGTACAAGTATTATTTGTTGATTTTTAAAAAGTAAAATTTTTTAAAAAGCATTGACAAATGAAAAAAGCATCAACATTGAAGTCAGGTCAAAGAAAATAAATATTGAAACGTGGAACACATGTACACATTAAACCATTCCATAATTGTTTGTCCTTGAATAATGTGTTTAACTTCTCTGAGCTTTATTCTACCATTGAAGAATGAAGATAATAATACTTATTTTATAATATTATGAGAATTAGATGGAAATAATGTTGTAAAAAAGCACATGTCTATTATCTGTCACAAAATATATTTAATAAATGGTAACTATTATTTTTATTATCATCAGCAACATAATCTGCTATGTCTTGTGGGCTTTCCCTCTTCTTCCCCATACTGTGCTTTCATTGCCTCCCATCATACTGTCTCCTCCAGAGATAATGATGATGGATAGTGATGCTGATGATGGAGAAGGAAGAAAGAGGGGGAGTGATTCACAATTAATTCAATGTTCCTGATATGCCATATCCTGTGCTACATGCTTAACACATGGATTAGTCTGTTCTTACCCTGCAAATAAAGACATACCTGAGATTGGACATTTATACAGGAAAGAGGTTTAATGGACTCACAGTTCCACGTGGCTGGGGAGGCCTCATAATCATGGCGGAAGGCAAAGGAGGAACAAGTCACATCTTACATAGATGGCATCAGGCAAAGAGAGAGAGCCAAGAGAAAGGGATTTCACTTTACAAAACCATAAGATCTCACAAGACTTATTCACTGGCCATGAGAACAGTATGGGGGAAACTGCCCCCATAATTCAATTATCGCCCACTGGGACCCTCCCACAACACGTGGGAATTATGAGAGCTACAATTCGAGATGAGATTTGGGTGGGGACACAGCTAAACCATATCAGATAACATACATTATCTGATTTAATTCTCACAACAGATGCTACTAAGTAGGTACTACAGATGAGAAATGAAGGTTTTGTAAACTGAATTAATTGGACTAAAGTTCACACAGCAAATAAGTTGCACTGATAGAATTTGAAGCCAGTGTCTACAGTATTAAATACTACAAAACCTGCCTGTGCATGCCTGTAGTCCTGGCTACTTGGGAGGCGGAGGCAGGAGGACCACTTGAGCCCAAGAATTTGAGCTGCAGTGAGCTTTGCCTATGATTGTGCCACTGCACTCCAGCCTGGGCAACAGACAAGACCCTATTTCTTTCTTTCTTTCTTTCTTTCTTTCTTTCTTTCTTTCTTTCTTTCTTTCTTTCTTTCTTTCTTCTTTCTTTCTTTCTTTCTTTCTTTCTTTCTTTCTTTTTTTTTTTACATCATGCCTATCAAAGACAAACAATCAAAGACAAACCCACCAGCAGTGGCTTACCTCACCTTATATTTAGAGTGAAGGAAATCAAAGTATTTTACCCTGAAATATATTTCTTTGACATATTTTGAAATGGCTGCCACAGGGCCACCAGACACAAAGTTGTCTGTTGTGGGGGAAATTTGCCTCTGAAGAAAAACTCCTTTGGTGCAGCCAGCCCTTCCCTTTCTAGGTCTTTCTCAGATCTAAGAGAGAGTAACTGATTGTTGGACACCTTTAAAGTTCTGAAAAGAAACATTTAGCATCCATTCTTTTTGAGGGCTGCTACCTATGAGTCTTCATCTACATAATAAGGTCACCTTTGCTAGCCAGGCTTCTTCCTTTCTCCCTCTCATAACCTGTCTTGACACTAACATTTGATTCACCAACCTAACCTGGTTTTGACTATGCTCTGAGCCTGCATTCTTTCTATAACCTTAAAATGGTATAGAAGCTTGGTGGTGGTGGGGTCTTCATCATGAAGCTCTCATGTATATACATTCAATACATTTGTGGCCCCTTTCTCCCATCAATTTGCCTCGTGTCAGTGATTTCTCAGCAAACCTTCAGAGGGCCAAGGGAGAGAGATGCTCGTGAAGTAAAATATTGTGGAGAGGCTATTGAATGGCAGTGCAAGCGCCCGACTTTTTCCATCATTTCCTAAATTTGCAGTGATGGCTGGGCTCAGAATCTGTGGTATGCTCTGAGTTTTAATTAGGGAAAGTTCATGGCTCCTTTGTGTTCCATTTAGCTACTTCTTACTTCATCCCAAAGACTAAATATATATTGGTCAAGTTACTGGGCTGCAGTTCCAGGAGGGAGAGCTTCCAAAGGGGTTGAAGTTCAAATATACATAATTATAGTCATCCTTTACATGTATTTTATTCCTAGAGGCTAAAAAGGACAGAGGTGGGATTGGCTCAAAGAAGGCCTTAAAAATGACTTTGCAAAAATAATGACAGTGAGAGAAATTTGATATGGCTGACTCCATCCTGCTTCTAACCTCACAAGCTGTCTTTGCTTATTCCTGGGTGTAGGACAAGCTAACTGTGGGAGATATTTAGTTTATAGCTTAACTTTGAAACAAAGATAATTACAGTCTTTTTCTGAAACTAACCTCGTCCTTGCTTAGGAACAGAAATCACCTTTGTAAAACTAACAGATTAGCCACAGTGTTAGAGTTATGGCTTGAGAGTCATGCAGCCAAAGATCACAAGATTTATAACCTTCCCATTGCTCCTGTATATAACATAACTATTGTAAAATCTAAGACTGGTGATTGAAGTATCTTTTAGACCTTATATTTTGCTTTTTTAAAATAAAAAACAGAGACGGGGTCTTGCTATGTTGCCCACGTTGGTCTTGAACTCCTGGGCTCAAATGATCCTCCCATCTTGGCTTCCCAAAGTGCTGGGATTACAGGCTTGAGCCACTACACCCGGCTAGACTTTGTATTTTGATGAATCAGCTGCCGCATACTGGACCAGCAACCCACAACAACAAACTAACTCAACTGATCTTGTTACCCCCACCCAGGAACTGACTCAGTGCAAGAAACAGCCTCAACCCCCTAGGATTTCATCCCTGATCCAGCCAATCTGCATTCCTCATTCCCTAGCCCCCTGCCCACTAAACTATCCTTGAAAAATCCTAGCCTCCAAATTCTCAGGGAGGCAGATTTTTGAAATACCTCCCATCCTTCAGCTTGGCTGGCCCTGCAATTATTAAACTCTTTCTTTTCTGCAACAGCTGCTGTTCTCAGTGCTTTGGTTTTTCTGGGCAGTGGCCAAGAAGAACCCATTGGTATAACGTCTGATTATATTTCCTTTTTATTTTGGACTGAGAGAAAACAAGGGTGGCCTCAAGCACCTGGTTTTGAACAATGAACAGTATTGTACACAAAAGAAAATCCAAGGGGAAAAAGCAACAGTAAAGCCTTAACTGGATAGATAGAAGAAGAAGTAAATTAGTAGGAATATGTTAAGGGAATGAGAGGAAGATAATCCTCCTCTATAAAATTCTCACGGATCTAAGGAATTCCAGATGAAAAGGTACTGAAGTGTAAAAATAGTGCAAAGCCAAGAAAGCCTATGTTGTGCTAGGGCAAAAAAAAAATGCAGAAGTCACAAATTTTTCTTAGGGAAATGCCTGTTATAAATGTAGAGTACTCTGCTACAAAAAAGAATGGGCCCTATATCCCTAGAAAGAACCCACACTGCTATGAATGAAATTATATCCATCCCCCCCAATTGAAGCTCTAACCCCCAATGTCACTGTATTTGGAGGTAGAATTCATAAGAAAGTTATTAAGGTTAAATGAGGTCATAGGTGTAGGGCCCCAATCTAATAGGACTGGTGTCCTTATAAGAAGAAGAAGAGACACCATAGTTTCTTTCTCTCTCCCTTTCTCTCTTTCTCTCTTTCTGTCTCTCTCTCTCTCTCTCTTTCCATCCCCCTCTTTCCCTATGTGCACATAGGGGAAAGGTCATGTAAGGACATAGCAAGAGAGTGGCTGTCTGCAAGCCAGGCATAGAGCCTTTACAAGAAACCGAATCTGCCAGCACCTTCATCTGGGACTTCTAGCCTCCAGAACAACAAGAAAATAAACTCTTTTCTTTAAGCCATTCAGCCTGTGGTCTACTTATGGCAATTTGAACTGACTAATATGTACACCAACTCAGCAATGAACCCCAAGGATGTAGAACATCAAAGAGAGATAGAAAAAAAAGGCTTAGAGGTTTTATACAACAAAATGGACAACAAAGGAAAGAAAGACCTCAAGAATACCTGAAGATAGGCAATGTCCCTATAGCAGGTTGCTATATTTTGCAGAAAGACAGGAGTTTTAGATGCCACCCTTGGAGAAAAGACAATTTGAACAGTGGTGGATTTCCTTCAGGGTACAAGAGCTACTGTGTCACAATTTACCTCCCAATGGGAGATTCCTCCTTACTGAGTTGTAAGTTCACAGGTGCTTCATTCTGTAAAACTGGCATAGATTGATTACTACTTGGCAAAGCTGGAACCAAGAAATCTTCGTCTTTCACTCTCTTTTGTTTATTCTATCCATCAATTTCTCCCAGATAAATCTCTGTTATGGTCTATGGTCTTTATCAGCAATGTAGATCTAGAATGCGATACATCTTAAGTTCCAGCTAATACTTTGTCCTGGGAAATGTGATTGGATGTGGAAACTGCTGCTCCAATTGACAGTTGCTGAAACAGGAATATTTGGTGTCACACTTGTGTCTGCTCTTTGTGTTGTTGGAACTTTAGAACCATAAAAGACATGTGACAGTTGGAATCAAGACAATTCAAATTTTGAGATATCTGCTGTTGCTAAAGGAACCACTGGAGTTCCAGGGAAAGATAGCTGCTGCAGAAGAAACACAGATTCCAAATAAGCCATCACTGACAGAGAATATGAGTTAACCAAGAAAGAAAATTGGGAAAAATAAACAGTTTTATACATATTTTGGGACTTTAGTCTTTGTATGGCAACAAGAAAAAAAGAGATTCAATTTATTGTGACTTTAATTTCTCTGATGAACCTAAGGATTGACTTACTAAGGAAATTCATATTGCTCACTTTAGGTTTATTGTGTTATATCATTATAAAGTAGATGAACCTGGGTTGAAATGCTAGATCCATCACTTGTTGGATCTGATGATAAATTACTTAATGCCTCTGAGCTGTCTCTCACCTATAATATGAGATATTAGTGATAGTAACCATCTCAGAGTGGTTAGTATAAGAAAATCAAGTGAAATAATGCCTGAAAAATATCTTGCACATAATAATTGCTCAACAAATATTAGATATTATTATTGCTGTTATTTTTGTCTGGACTTTACTCTGGTGCAAGCAGTAAAACACAATGTGGTGAGCTAGAGGGGTAGGGTAAAAGGAGGAGGAGGAATATCTGACAGTAAGTGACTTCTTACTATATGCTGTAAGTATTAAGTGCTATCACATCCATTATTCTATTTTT
This sequence comes from Symphalangus syndactylus, assembly GCF_028878055.3. Classification (NCBI taxonomy): domain Eukaryota; kingdom Metazoa; phylum Chordata; class Mammalia; order Primates; family Hylobatidae; genus Symphalangus; species Symphalangus syndactylus. The sequence continues at coordinate 32,554,573 of NC_072426.2, forward strand.
GTTTATTACATATTTCTGTATTAATTTCTTTATTATTAACTACAACCTAATGAAGTAGGTACAATTACTTTACAGATGGTAAAAGTAATTTTTAAAAGTTCAGAAAGACTAAGCATTTTACTAAGGTCAAAACAGGTAGTAATTAGTGACTCTAAGATACAAAGTCCAGATGATTTGCTTCCAGGGTCTTTAGTCTCAATGAGGATCACATAAAACATATTTCAACAACATTCATGTCAAATATAGAAAAAGGATGGCCTATCAGGTAGTGTACAGAGTGGTCTTGGGGTTAATCTCAAAAACATATTATCATCAGAGGCATTCATGAAAGCCTTGGGAGACTGAACTGCTCCTCTCACGATCATGGGTGAAGAGGCAGGGACTGAACCAGTAGATCTATAAAAGTGGGATCAGGACTGATATTTTCCTGACTTGCTCACCTCATTCTACTCCAAAAGACAAGGTGTTTGCCTCTGTGTTGATCCCTGCTATTGAATGTGCACTTTTCAAGGGATTCAAACATCATATGCATAAATATATATTCTTTCTTTGTCTTCTTTTGATTCCTTGAAGCTGAAGGAAGATAAGAACAGGGCTTGCTTTTTCCTGGGGAAAAACCTGTCCATCTCCATTTTACTTTGGTTGCTTTCTCTTTGAAGACCTACTTTACTCAACTGGTGAGGAAAGGTGAGCCTGGAGATGACTCTCTCTTGAGAGTTACTAGAGCTTCTTGTTCTTTTATTCATCATTTCTGGGGTGCCTCTGGCCCTTGCCATTACACAAGAAAAATCTGAGACTCAGGGATACACTTAATGGGAAGGAAATAGAAAAGATCAGTGATTATTATTATCCTTGACTACATACTTTACCTTGCTGGATTTTTTAAATTCTGTAGGCCAAGGCACATGTTATACCAATTTAGCCAGTATTTCTGGTGGCAGAGGAGAGGAGAACCCACACAACAGTTTTTTTTAAAAATCCCAGATCATTCCAATGGGTAACTAGTGAAATAAACCACATAATCCATTTTAGTTCTAGACCTTAGAACTGCCCTTAGGATGAGCAATTATAATTTCCATTTGGCTCAGTGTAGACCATTAAAGTTCTACAGTAGGTTTTGGGGCCACAGCCAGAGCAAAATAAAGAATGTGCCTTGGTTCCATCATTTTATTCCATTAAAATATTAATATATTCCTAGTGGGGACTTTGCATGGTTAAATTGTAATAATAGTCCAAGGTCTTGGGTCAAATACTCTTTGGGTCAAACACAATTCATATCCTCTTACTCCATAATATTTCTCACAAATTGCAGAGCCATCACTTCTCTCTAATTACAACAGTGCTTTTTCCCATTCTCATTTCCCTCAAGTCTTCAAGCAACACTTGAACTAAAAATTAAGGCCTATCTAATTATAACATACCTCCTAAAATACAAGAATTGAGTTTTCAATGTATCACAAAAACATTTCCAGAAGGAGGGAAAATGTATCTGACAGAAACACAAAAGGTCAGCCAAAACTTCTATTTAAGTGCATCATGAAACAAAAATTCTGTTTCTATGTGTCCTATAGCTATGAAAAAAATCATATATTATATTTACCAAAGAAGAAATGTAAGAATATTAATAGGTAATAAAACTATGCAGAGATGAGGCCGGGCGCGGTGGCTCACGCCTGTAATCCCAGCACTTTGGGAGGCCGAGGCGGGCAGATCACGAGGTCAAGAGATCAAGACCATCCTGGCTCACACAGTGAAACCCCATCTCTACTAAAAATACAAAAAAAATTAGCCGGGCGTGGTGGCGGGTGCCTGTAGTCCCAGCTACTCGGGCGGCTGAGTCAAGAGAATGTCATGAACCCGGGGGACGGAGCTTGCAGTGAGCAGAGATCGTGCCACTGCACTCCAGCCTGGGCGACAGAGACTCTGTCTCAAAAAAAGAAAAAAAAAACTATGCAGAGACAAAGAGGTTAAGCAGAAGTATCAAAATAAAACAACTGTAGCCACACAGTGGCTCTCGGGTGAGCTCACACATTACAATTGCCCGGTGAGCATCTTAAAAACCAATTGAACCAGAATCTTTAGACTTGATGCCCATGCATTGTTTGTTCTGTTTTTTCTTTTGCTCCCTGGGTGAATTCCAATGGTCAGCCAAGACTGAGAAACGGTATGCTAAGAAAGAGTTTCAGGACCTTGGACAGCTGTATCCTGCCAGGCAGTAGGAAGGGAAAAATGAAAAATTGAGACAATGTTTGTAAATAATTAATTTTTACTACAGAGACAAACATGTGGAAGGAATCAGCAAGGATAAATCACAAGCCATCAAAGAAAACTGCAATTCTTGTGTAAAATAGTGTTCTTGAACCAAAATGACTTATAGGGTCCAGGTAGAAGTAGACAAGGTTTGTTCCACAATAGTGGTTTACATTTATTCTTTTAACAAAGACACCCTCTGGATTTAGACTACTCTGCAGTTTCACACACACACACAAAAGATGTTCTTTGAGTTTTTTAGAAAAGGCATGACCTTCTAGGTCTAGATTTTACTCTTCCACTTTTGATAGAAAGATACTTACGACATAATTGCATTTTCCTTTTTATTCTACTATAAGAAAAGCAGAATATAATAAATGGAAACTTCATAAGACAGATGACAACATGAAGGCTAAATAAAGCACATCTGTGGAACAATTTTGGCGCATATAATATCAACCTGCAACTGATACAGTTAACAAAAAAATGTACAAGATATGAAACTTTCTGTCTGGCTTACTTCAAAACTAAGCTTAAATTAATTCTCAGGCCATAATGTGCTATGATGTATGGGATATTTAAGGGACAGAGAACTCTTCACTATTTATCATCAGCCTTCCTAGTTCCCAGCTAAATTATATTCGCAAATTTCCGTTTTGCAAAGCACCTGTTGACCTGATCACTATAATTCATGTAAGGCAAAGAACGATCGCAATTACCTGGGTAATTCATGATGAGCAGAGCATTCACATAGCATTTAGGACACTTCATTGTCATTTTCATTACAATGTAGGCAAATTATTTATTGAAAAACCAGATAAAGCAGTTCACATTTATGAGACAAAACCACAGAAGCACTCTGAAAATGCTTCAACCTTTTCTGTCAAATGTGGTATTTCAGTCAGTTAATTGTTGCAAGCACCTTTCATTAAGCAAAGGAGTCTGACTGTGAAGGACTAAAGCCAAGCAAAATCAATCAATTATGGGAAAACAGAAAATGTCTACATTATCTAGTTTATTTATAAATGATTAATCACTGAACATCAAAAACAGGAGAGAAATTTGTTTTTTCTATTAATAAAGTAAATGATTTTCATATTTTTAAAAAATAGGGATGCCTTTTAGGCATCTGTTTCCTCTTATATATGGTTGTTGACTTGATGGTTTTAAACTTCTAGCTTTAGAGTTCAGCCTGCTAGAGTCAGAAGCCAGTTTTTCAAACCATCCCTTTGCCACTTCTGCACCATTCAGTGAGCTTTGTACCATGCTTTTACCAAAGAGACTGGTGAGTGCTGGACTTTGGTTGAGTGCTGTGACTTTGGTGAGTGCTTTGAGAAAGGCAAATAAGGCATAATGTCAAAAATATTTACAGTTGCCAGCAATTCCATCTCTGAGCTAAAGTTATAAATACTTGACTAAATTCCAAAGGAATATTTATGAGGCTTTTCCCTGGAGAAAGAATTGCAATCTCTAAAAATGTCTGTGGTTAAAAAGAAATCTAGTTTGGAAAATGTGTTTCTTTTTGGTTTCACAGAACTTTGGAATCTGTGGTACAAGAAGCCCTAGGGCTCATCTCTTCTGACCCTTACCCCTGCCTCGGTGCCACATACAAAAATTAGAGCCTTGGGCTACTCTAAGGGTTTACTTAGTTGCTTTGGCTAAAGGCCTCTTTGGTAGGTCCTGCTTCTGTGTATCGTGGCTAAACCCTGTACATTAATTATGAACCAGAACAAGAACCCTGTAAATTCTGGAAAACTAAACAAATTGGTTTCCAAAGCATATATTTTTGCAATTGATTAACCATATGGGCAATCAGAGATACCAAATGTCACTAGCACATAGTTCATTATATATCCCGATTTCTATATTTGCTTTCCTAGAGTATAACACAATATCTATTACTAAAGAACATAATGAAGAAAGGACCGGCCAGGCACGGTGGCTCACGCTTGTAATCCCAGCACTTTGGGAAGCCGAGGCGGGCGGATCACGAGGTCAGGAGATCGAGACCACGGTGAAACCCCGTCTCTACTAAAAATACAAAAAAAATTAGCCGGGCGTGGTGGCGGGCGCCTGTAGTCCCAGCTACTCGGAGAGGCTGAGGCAGGAGAATGGCGTGAACCCGGGAGGCGGAGCTTGCAGTGAGCCGAGATTGCGCCACTGCACTCCAGCCTGGGAGACAGAGCGAGACTCCGTCACAAAAAAAAAAAAAAAAAAAAAAGAAAGGACCTAGTGATTTATAATAAAAAACTGATAGAATAGATAGCTAACTAATAGTAATTAGGAAGTTTTCCCCCAAGTAGAAATTTTGCACTATTTAGTTCTTTTCTTTTCTTTTTTTTTTTTTTTGAGGTGAAATTCACATAACACAAAATCACCCACTTTAAAGTGAACAAAACAGTGTTATCTTTCTGGATATTTTAAAGCCTAGACTGGCTAGCCATGTCATACCAGTGCTAAAACTGAAAGCTGCAATCAGTTAAAATGTTTTGCATTTTATGTTATGTTTATGCCAAATAAAAGTTCAGCTGATTTTTTTTCCATTGAACTGACTATATTAGATACAGTTGACTCAAATTGACTGATTATTCAGGATATGCTTATATAACACTAAACTAACAGATCAACCAGAGGAAAAACAATAGTCAAGTCAATTGTGTTCTCACACATTTAGCTAATGAACAACATTTTACTTTTTACCATTGTGCTGTCTTAGAGACATAAGTCAGCAGTCATTCCATTGAACCCTAAGACCTTCACAAAGAGTCCCGTGCACTTGCTCACGGGACTTGACCTTGTCTCCATCGTCACTCAGAGTTTACAACATGGCTTTGACAACACTGGGTTCAGCTTTTCTGATTCTGCCCAGGGAAGAATTATACCATCATATTTGACTCCTCCATATTAAGCATGAGCCTAGGCAGTGAGTGGCAAAATTGATAACATTTATATAAACGCTGTTCTGTGTAATCTCCGAATTTGCTTATCAGAATCTTTCTCCTTCTTTGTTATAGTCTGGATGACCAGTAACTTTCTGTATCTCTGCATGCTCAGTCCTGGGTGCAAGCTCCTAAACCTTTCTCAACTCCAATTAACCTAGTGCTTTATGCCCAGTACCTTCCTGATTGCTTTTGATAATATAATAAACAATTCAGAACTATAAAGCCAAAGGCTGTTAATAAATGACACTTCACATGACTGTTGCACTCTAGCCTCAGAGACACACAGGGGGAACGAGTGAGAGGATTCTCAGACCTCTTTCTAGGTTTAGGGCACCTACTTCCCTTCTGTGCTCTTGTAACAATTGGGGGCTGTTACCCTGATAAGGCAGATCTTGAGAATGTGTTTATTTTAAGCTTAAGAAATTACAAATGTTATTCCAAAGGTGGAACTTTCACTCCAGAATCACCTGTGCAGCTTTTCAAATGAATAACACCCATGCCTGTGACCCACCTCCGGGCACCTGTGGATTTTGAAAGCACCCAGGTGAGTTTTAGCCACAGCTAGGGTTGACTCCTTCTTGAAAAATTCTAGTCATTAGACGATTACTGAGGACCAACCTAAATCTTAAGTTCAATGATGTACAATTAAGCATTTATCTTGCCACAATCATGAGAGAAAATTACATCTCACAGTCTGCTCTGTTAGCCTCTTCTAGGACCCCATGAATCTTGGGCAAAGATTTTTAGTACCAAATGTGATATCAGGATTTTAAATCCAGATTTCATTTTCCTCCTAATATTCACCATTGATGAATGAGAGGTTGAGATCTTACTGACTCCACTCTATTACTGAAATGAATTGAAAGGCTTCAAAAAAGCATCCCAACTAAGCCATCAATAATGTAAAAACATGTTCCCTGTGGATTGCAAAATAGATGTCTATTTCAATAGGAACATCCTGTGTGGCTCTTGTGTGTGGGGGTGAATCATTTAATTAAGAGAGCTCATCATCTCTGTCAGAGCAAAGTCATTCCAAACTCGCTCAACAGATCTTAACAAGAGCACGTCTGCCACCCAGCGTTCAAAGCCAGCATAAAATTCTGTCAGCATTCAAAGAGAAGAGCTCCTCTCTCTATTTCAATTTTACTTTCCATAGCTAAAGTCAATTCAGGAGAGTAGGGGTAGGCTTGGCAGTAACACAAAGAGGTATTATGTTGATGCAAAACCCATAGAAACACAAACATTTGCACTCATTACTTACTCACTTACTGGATACTATGAAAATCAATCCAAAACATCATGATTCATGTGCCTGATGCTCATTCTCATTAAATTGGCTCCACAAAATTGGCAACCAGAACTACGCAGGCTTACCGAGCCCATGCTTGGGGCAAGCAGCTATATGTGGTGACTCCATGCATGTTTATAAACTTGAGAAATGTTGCTCTTCATTGGCTGATGGTAATTTACATTTCAAAGAGGGTAATAGTGAGGACTGCCATATTTTGGTGCTGAAATTCACATTTCACAAAATAGAATTTACATCAAAATGTTCGGTCACTACAAAACGCCTCAGGCTCACAGCTCACTGAACTAAATAACTCTGTCTCCCCAGGTGATGTTGATCAAGACTTAATCGCCCATCTAGTTTTTCTCAGCTGGAAATTAAACCTGAATTTACTTACAAGGAGTTGTTGAGGAACAGCTGGGACAGGCAAGAGTAAAAGGTCTTGTGAAAGCAATGATGCAGATGTATCTTTGCAATATAATGTCCTTTCCTCCAGCCAGAGTAAGAACCATGTTATAGCGAAAGTGGCTAGGGATGGATCACCAGGTAATGGATTCAGAGACAGGAGCCTATGGGGATAACTAGCACATTCTTCCTCATGGTCTCACCTCTAAAATGCAGTATACCCGCTTTGCAGTCTCCAAGGTTAAACCTAAAGTATATATGACCCACTGGGAGCAAATAAAGAATGGCCACCATGGGAATTTATCCAGCCACCACCATGAAAGTTGTGTAAACCTGACCCTTCCACTAGTTGCATACTTGGCCACAGAGGGAACTAGCAGGCCAGCTCCTGTGCTTATCTACATCATTAGTCCTATTTAAAGATAGCACTAGCTGTCTCACACCAAAGCTGTGCTCTTCCCAGTACCCTGCACAATCAGACTGGAGGGGTCTAGAGGTCTTCCAGACATGCGGGGAATTCCAGCTCTCTGTTCATCCTTGGCATCGCAAGCCACCTTGGCTGTAAGCACTAGAAAAAGAAAGACTGAAAACTCCAAAGCAATGTGCTTCAGACATTAGGCTTATTTGTTGATATAATATGGTACCAGCACTTTCCTGATCTAAATCCATATGAACAAGAAGTCACCCAAGATTCTTTGTCTCAGGGCAGGATTTTAACAATAGCCTCTTAAGTAATATCCTTCAGGCCATTAGTGCTTCCTCCAAATCCATTATGTTCTAAATATACTTTTCTACATACCTACTTTACCATGATACATTCATGCTTTTGCATTTCTCTGGTGGTCTAGAATAAAATCCAAACTGCCTACTGAGGTATTTGAGGCTTTTCTCAATCTCACCTCCATCAAGACTTTCAGGCTTTTCTGATGCTCCATTTCATGAATCTTCCTTTGTAATCAGTCACATATATTTACTTACTAGAAAAATTTGCTGGCTTACATTCTTCTGCTCCTTCACTGCTATATTCCTCAAATCAGGAGTGCCCTTGCCAATCCTCCCTGCTTGTCCAGATGTTATCCATACTTTTCTAGTCTCAGTTTTCAGTCTGATCTCCTTTATGAGAACTTTGTCATATTAGCTGTCATTGGTGAGTCTCACGACGGTATTCCTCCAGCCCTTATAGTCAGCATCAGTTGGTAGAATGAGGTCTGTGTGTGTGTGTGTGTGTGTGTTCCCATTGCACTGAAGCTCATTTGGGGCAGAAATATTTCCAACTCAATTTCTTTTTTTTTTTTTTTTTTTGAGACAGAGTTTCACTCCATCATCCAGGCTGGAGTGTAGTGACATGATCTCAGCTCACTGCAACCTCCACCTCCCAAGCTCAAGTGATTCTCGTGCCTCAGCCTCCCGAGTAGCTGGGATTACAGGCATGTGCCACTATTCCTGGCTAATTTTGTATTTATAGTAAAGACAGGTTTTTGCCATGCTGGCCAGGCTGGTCTTGAACTCCTGACCTCAAGTGATCTGCTCCCCTCGGCCTCCCAAAGTGCCTAGATTACAGGGTTGAGCCACTGCGCCAGGTCTCAACTCAACGTTAAAATACATTTATTGAGAATCTACTTTGTGCCAGGCACTGTGCTCCACACTATCTTATACTTCTTTTAACCCCCAACACAACATCTGATTCCCACCTGGGCTTAAATTGTGTATTCAAGTAATATTTCTAGAAGAAAGAAAAAATGAACACTATTTGAAGGCATAATCCGTGCCAAGCCCTGTAGTAGATGTTTCTATATGCACTGCTTTATTTAATCATAAAAACCACCCTAGAGGTTAGGTATGGTTTTCCCATTTTTGAGGATAAGAATCTAATATTCTAAGAACTTAAACAATTTACCAAAGAACACCTAAAAACATGGCCAAGTTCAGATCAAAGATAGTGGCGCATTTCTCCAAAATATGTTATACTCTACAGTTGCCTTGTCTTTATCACAGTTAAATTTTTCCTCTGACTAAACTGGCTAGCCATATATAGAAAGCTGAAACTGGATCCCTTCCTTACACTTTATACAAAAATTAACTCAAGATGGATTAAAGACTTAAATGTAAGACCTAAAACCATAAAAATCCTAGAAGAAAACCTAGGCAATACCATTCAGGACACAGGCATGGGCAAAGACTTTATGACTAAAACACCAAAAGCAACAGCAACAAAAGCCAAAATAAACAAATGGGATCTAATTAAACTAAAGAGCTTCTGCACAGTAAAAGAAACTATCATCAGAGTGAACAGGCAACCTATAAAATGGGACAAAATTTTTGCAATCTATCCACCTGACAAAAGGCTAATATCCAGAATCTACAAAGAACTTAAACAATTTTACAAGAAAAAAACAAACATCCCCATCAAAAAGTGGACAAATGATATGAACAGACACTTCTAAAAAGAAGACATTTATGCAGCCAACAGACATATGAAAAAATGCTCATCATCACTGGTCATCAGAGAAATGCAAATCAAAACCACAATGAGATACCATCTCACACCAGTCAGAATGATGATCATTAAAAAAATCAGGAAACAATAGGTGCTGGAGGGGATGTGGAGAAATAGGAATGCTTTTACACTGTTGGAAGGGGTGGAAACTAGTTCAACCATTGTGGGAGAGAGTGTGACGATTCCTCAAGGATCTAGAACTAGAAATGCCATTTGACCTGGCAATACCATTACTGGATATATACCCAAAGGATTATAAATCATGCTACTATAAAGACATATGCACACATATGTTTATTGTGGCACTATTCACAATAGCAAAGACTTGGAACCAACCCAAATGTCCATCAATAATAGACTGGATAAAGAAAATGTGGCACATATACACCATGGAATACTATGCAGCCATAAAAAAGATGATTTCATGTCCTTTGCAGGGACAAGGATGAAGCTGGAAACCATCATTCTCAGCCAAATATCACAAAGACAGAAAACCAAACACCGCATGTTCTCACTCATAAGTGGGAGTTGAACAATGAGAACACATGGACACAGGGAGGGAAACATCACACACTGGGACCTGCTGGGGGTGGGGGACTGGGGGAGGGATAACATTAGAAGAAATGCCTAATCTAAATGATGAGTTGATGGATGCAGCAAACCACCATGGCATATGTATACCTATGTAACAAACCTGCACATTGTGTACATGTACCCTAGAACTTAAACTACAATAATAATAATAAAAAAAAAATTCCCTCTGCCTTATTCCCCTGCCTAACATAAGCATTTAGGTAAGTTGGTAAGAGATCCCATGAGAAAAATCTTTCCTCTTTCAAATAAATGCCGTCTTGTAAGGAGAACTTCTCCTCCCATCACCAAACTGTGTAGTAAATTAGTGCATCCGAGTTCAAGTTACAAACTAGATGATGCAAACTTGTTATAAAACAGTAATATAAATTTAGGTGCAAATACTATGTTTGAATCTTTAAGAATGTGGTAGTAGGAAGAATTTTTTCTAAAAGTTAAGCCTATAGATTTAACTACCAGATTACAGAAAACTTGGGGGTCTTGGGACAAGCCGAGCAACACCGCAAAGAACCAATAAGCGAAATCCAAAATAGGGAGCATATTATTGGACAAATGACCCAATTTGACAATAGATCAGCAGCCCAGAAGTCAGTAGCTAAGCTAGTACTGAGCCCAGGCAGTCTGCAGTTTGCTCTAAAATCTGGGCTTGTAACCTCTACACTGTGTATAATGTTGTATTTCTCCCTTGACCGTAGTAGAGTCCTTAGCCCAATAGAAAAAAAAATTACATATATATATATGTATATGGCAATCTAATGCCATTTAAACTTAAATTGGAAACTGAACAACTTCACTTTTTGTCTCCAAAACAGTCATTTATAATGCCTAGTTATTTCCCAGTAGTATAAATACTGCTGACAGCATGACTCAGTGCCATGACGAGAAATTAAACCACAAAACCATTCTTAGGGCACCATTACTGATATCCGCAAGCCTGGGACGGTTGCCATGATTCTAACAATGTGAGTTCACTATTGTCTCACACCACGCTCCTTCTGGTTATGCAACATGACCATGGTAAAATAATTGAACTTCCTTTCTACTAGTTTGAACAATATCAGTAATAATGCAACCAGATGCCGATTTCAACATCTGCAAACACAGTTTGTAAAGCAGTTTAAGACCATCTAATTTAAAAGTCAGTGTAAAATGGTGACTAACCATTGCCTGTGGTTTTAAACTCAGGTGGATTAGACTATTTCCTCCCAGCAGACAAAATGTATTTCTGCCATGTGAATCCCTTGAAAAAGCTTTAGGAAAATGAAGTTCTCAAGTTTAAGTCATGGTTCCCACACCTGACTAATCATCAGAACTTCTAGGTCAGATTTTCAAAAACACAGGCTCCCAGCCTCCACCTTAGAAAATCTGAATCTGAGTACGATTTTGGTGAGGCCCAAGATTCTGTAATTTTTCTAAACTCCCATGGATTTTGATGGCCAGCTAGGTTTCAGGTGCTCTGCTTCAGAAAACAGGAGGAATCCCTCTTTCTCTTTGTTCTGTATTGGTTCATGAAACAGAAACTTCCACCATCAATTTTACCTTAAGTATTAGAGGATCTGACAGCCATTTGTTCCTCTTCTCCTCACTTCCTCCCACCCAAAAGAAGAGAAATAAGTTGCCCCAACTGGGGAAGCCAGCAGAAGGCCCCCGAGCATGCATAGTTTGTCCTCTGGAGTCTGGTTATTGCTGTCTCCCAAGCAGATCTCAGAAGTAGAGAATCTTCTCCAATGAGCTCCTGCTTCCATACTGGAAGTACCTCTTGAATTGCTCTGTCTTCTAGCCTTCTCTCTTGGCCCTCTGACTCTTGTTTATCTGAACTTGAAGGGTTACAAGCATACTGTGAACTTCCAATTGTCTGGAAAAGAAGCATCTACCTTATGAATATGAACCTAATATCCTCTACATGCAATTCCCACGGTCTTGACTTGGGTGCATGTAAAAGGAGTTTCCTATACAGGCAACGAAATGGATCTTGCTATGATCTGAATGTGTGCATCTCCCACCTATCAAATTCCTATATTAAAACCTAATTCCCCATGTGAGAATATTTGGAGGCCTTTGGGAGGTGACTAGGTCATGAGGGCAGAGCCCTCATGAATGGGATTAGTTCCCTTATTAAAAAGGCCCCAGAGGGTCCCTCACTCCTTTCATCGTGATACAGCAGGAAAAATCCATCTGTGAACCAAAAAAGCAGGTCCTCATCAAACACTGAATCTGCCAGCACTTTCATCTGGGAATTTCCAGGCTCCAGAGCTGTGGGAAATGTTGTTTATAAGCCACCTGATTTATGATATTTTGTTATACCAGTCCAAATGGCCTAAGACAATCCTGCATTTCATTCCCATCTGGTTTCCATATCTGCTTCTCGACTGGCTCCTCCAGATCTCCTAAGTCAGACCACCTGGCATCGAGCCAAAACACATCTGCATGGTCCCATGATTCATTTGACCATTCATCAGGAAATGGTGCACAAGGAGCTCCGAAGCCAATAAAAAGTTAGAGCCTCTTGCCTGAAAGCAGGCAAGAACTTTGTGAACGGTGTCCTTTGGACTGCCTCTGACAAACCTCGCCGGTGGCATCAGCGGGTCTAGATTACAAGATGGAGTAAAGGAGGATGCGTTGGTTAGAAATATTAAGATAAGGCAATTGCAGGGAACAAAAGAAAAAAGACTTTCCCTCGGTTGTCTCTGCTCAGTAGAGCCAGATTCACTAGCACCTGTAGAGGGCTAATCCTCCTAACTCTTCTTCCCTCTCTTGCTAACACACACGCTCACACATGCACACATACACAACCCTCATTTATAAGACTATACCTGTGGCTGGGTCACTTTACCCAGAAAAAAACACATGTACTGGGCATGTTAATTTTTCTGAATGTGTTTTAGGGTGAATCTTATATATAATAATTGTACAAAGAAGTAGCAGCTTTTCCAAAATAATTGCTGTGAAAAATACTCCACACTCGTTTCCTATCAGCTTTCTTTATGCAAACCCCATTACACTGCAGGTAGAAATACATAAGTAATTTTGATGTTGCTTTAGAAAAGGGGTCCAGGTGTTTTCACTTTAAAGATAAATGCTCTTTATGGAACCAGGTAGAGTCCTCATAAAGAAGTAAACGCACTTTTCAAAACTCTTCAACCTAAATTTTGTTGATATTGTTACAAGGAGTTTCAGAGTGCACTGGTAGAATAGCAATGAGAAAAAAAGATAAAACAAACCACTATACCAGGAAGCAATTCTGATGCTAAAAGAACTAACAGCCTCCCAATTATCTACCATCAGAGTTTAACACATATGCAATCAACATGCATCAAGCTTGAATTTGCCAACTTGAAATTGATTATAATTCACACAGTGTTTTTTTTTTTTAATTTGCCTATGAGGGAAAAACAGGCTTATAAAAAACCAATAGCATTGATAGCATATATGGGAGAATACTTCTTAGAGAATAAAAAGTGTTCAAATGCTTTTTAGAATTATTTTGCAAAAAGTAATATTCAATTAAGCAGCAAATGTTACTGTCTCATTATATAAACAAACATTCCTAGGCTATTCTTTAACAATAAAATTTAAGGAAGGTACTAGTGTGACTTCAAAAGTGTGTCTCCAACCATAGTGGCTATTCTTTAATCCATTCTCATTCTTTTCTATGGCCTCCTACTGATCAACAGTGCTCATCTGTCAGGACAAACAACCCTGACACAGAGTAAAGTTAATTGACCAATATTTAGATGGTCTTGAGCTGGTAAGAACTGTGCCCTGATTTGGTTAGCATAGAGTCCTAATCAAAACTAAACATAGTTATAAGTAGCTGTTTGCCCACTTTTAGAGTGTCTATTTATGTACAAACAATGCAACTGTAATACACTTAGACGGGTGGTTTCATGAACTTTCCTATTTGTGGTTTCATTAAAGTAAGCATTCTAAGAGGCTTTCAGTGCAAGTGGGCACATGAAAAATTCAATTGAATTCATTTACAAATTTTTGTTCAAATTTATTCCGTTTATGTAGACATTACCACCCACGTTACCACTCATTTAAAACTTAAATTAGCGACATGGGACTATCATGTTGAGTTCTGAAGAATTCCCTCTATGAAATGCTTTTCATTAATGACATAAATTATAACTGTACTTTCCTTGAAGAGCAATTATGTATTCTCCACCTTGCAGCTTATATTTTAAAATAAGCTATCTTAATGCATTGTATATACACATAAAATATTTATCAAGGATAACCAAGGATTTGGTTCTGCCACTTTTTAAATATGCTTCACATCAAAGTCTTTGATATTCTTAAGTTATCTGGCAAGATGACATCCAAGCAAGATATGATTTAATCAGATATTTGGAAGTCATTCAATTTCATATAAGAGTGAAGGAAAGAAAACACATTAACTGGCAAAGAAAATGCATTTTCACCTATAAAAATATTGATTTGCTCATATGAATGATTTACATTACCAGCAGAAATATCTAATTTGGACCCTTAGGGTCTATTTTGCACTATAATTTCAAACACGTGAATGTTAAATTCTTCCAAGTTACAAATTTATTCTTCTCTTGCCTCAAAAATGTATTCCTCTGTGTGATTTTTTTCAACTTCAGCACAAATAATTTATTGCTAGATACCTTTATAAGACAGCAGGAAATATGCTTACCTCTTTTATATCCTTTTAATCAGAAATGGACTGGAATCCATAGGGAACATTTAGTCACATTTGGAGGGGAGAAAGTTAAACTAACTTACTATTTTCTTTTGAAAACATTGAGAAAGGAACCCTTCTAAATAACTTATGTTATTTGTTAAATCTCTCTACCTAGAGAGAAGGCCAGTAATAGAAAAACGGTGATAAGAAAAACATATCCTTACGTGTTTTCTGCATGACTCATAAGAAAAAGGATTAAAAAGGAAAATTCTTATCCCATAATCACAAGAAACAGGACGACACTGCCCCAGTATTGTAATTTGTGGAGGGACCTCCTTGGAAGGAAATCAGCATCCTCATCCATTGCAAGATGATCTTCAATTATAGGATTCATATAGTATTTTATCACAGCCACACTAAAAGAATTATGCTATTTAAATTACAGTGTATTTTAATATTTTTATATCTTAAAGATGGATGTTGATGGCTGTCCTTTTAGCCCACCCCCTTCATTTTACAAATGAGGAAACTAAGGCCTAGGGAGGGTAAGTGACTTGTTCAAGGTTACAAAATTCATGCTACAGGAAGTAGTAGAACTCCATGTCACCTGGCTTTCAATCTAAGATTCTTTCTAAGTTATGCATCTGCTAACTCAGCTAGCTAGCTTGGGACAAAGGATCTAGCCAACATTTATTGAGGGCTTACTATGAGCAAAGACAAGGAACCCTATGTGCCAGTTATCAATCTATGCTTAGCTCCAAATTCACCCTTCAATACATGCTCTGCATTAATGGATGAATTTCTGTATGTATTTCTCTTGTGCAGTGAGCATGATATTAAGCTTTTACTGAGGAGGATATTGCAGCAATATCCCAAAAGGAAAGGCCTCCTCTTATTCTTCCTGTGACTGCACAGTCAGTCAGGGGTGTTATGTGAGGGTGTGTATAGTGCTTGACCCCAGCCATACACTTAGAAGACATGGTCTCTTGACCTTGAAGCTCTGGCCTTACCTAGTGCTCACCTTCCCAGAACCCTATCAACACTGACACTGGCCTGTTCCGATGCCATTGCTCCCTCTGCATACCCACATGCCCTGCCTAGCCACTAGCTGCAGCTCACCTGTTCCTCCTCTTCTCCTAAAGAGTTGCTTCCTCCTTGCCCAGAGACTGCAGACCAGCTCTGGCCCATACAAACTGGCAAAATTCTCTGCAATCCAATGGGCTACAAATACACCTTCTCCAATAACGTCTGAAACTCGGTCTCAAGAGGGAGCCCCCAAGTATGCATTTGTCCTTCCTGTGTACTCCTCCTCAGCCCCAGGGTACCCTATAAGGTTTTTCTTGTATCTTATAGTTACCATTTATCATAACTTAATAATTCTTTATATTATATGTCCCTATTTAAATCATTGTGTGGCTTCCATCTCCTGATTGGACCCAGGCTGATACACCTTGCCAGAGATGGAGTCATGGCCCAGTCTAAGAATCATGGCACCAAGAACAAAGGTAAGCAAAAAAAAAAAACTCCCTTTTTAGATATAGTGGGGTAAATCGAGTCACCCAAGGAATATTACCACTGTTCAGCTATACGACAGGGGCTCTGTTTTGCTGAGTAGAGTACACAAGCCTGGGAGAGAAGCAAATTGTTCAGGATCACAGCAAGGATTTGATATTCTAAGAGTTAAAAGAAGTGAAAGAAGGAAGAAGCATGAGGCAGCTGGAAAGGTAAACAACAGATCATCAAATGCAGACTTTGGTTGTTCTGTTGTGCCACATAGATACTCATCTATGTGTCCTCAGTAAAATATTCAAGTCTCATTGACATGGGAACAATTTGGATCTATCTGGGGGCTGCATCGAGGTGAGTCCAGCCTCAAGGCAGACCCAGAGCAAGAACAGTCTGTCCACAGGATCACTGCTACCCTAGGCTTATATAAATCCTATGCAGAGGCCCAGGGGTGTGCTGCAAATGAGTCTTGGGTATGCAGACTTGTGAATCCCTTTAGGCTTTAGATGAATCCTGAAGCAGCCAAAGCCTCAAGCCAGTTGCCTCTGGCTGCAAAGAGCCAGATTCAGATCTTGGAGGTTTATGAAAGGAGCAAGGGAGAGGAGACAAAAAGTGATCATCAATCTTACCACCTAAAATGTAGTTTTGAAACTTAACAAACAGAGAGCTTTCTGATGACATAGTTACTGAAGGACAAAAGTGGAGTGGGGCATGAGCATGTTATTCTGGGAAAGCTCCATAAATAATGTTTGTTCTCCAAATCTGATTGATGTTGTGGAATTTAAAAAAAAGAATCATCGCTGAGCGCGGTGGCTCACACCTGTAATCCCAGCACTTTGGGGGCTGAGGTGGGCAGATCACAAGATCAGGAGATCGAGACCATCCTGGCTAACATGGTGAAACCCCGTTTCTACAAAAAATACACACAAAAAAATAGCCAGGCGTGGTGGCAGGCACCTGTAGTCCCAGCTACTCGGGAGGCTGAGGCAGAAGAATGGCGTGAACCCAGGAGGCAGAGCTTGCAGTGAGCCAAGATTGCGCCACTGCACTCCGGTCAAAAAAAAGGAATCATCAAACCTTCCTATGGGACCGTGAGGCAAGCAGGGCGATGACCAGACACTTGTGTGATGATCCAGAAGAGGATCTGCAGAGTTTCCACAAACAGACTCGACCAGCTCCAAAACTGGCAAGGGTTGACCCTATCTACAGGACTGTTTGCCTGGTGCACATGCTTCTGGACTCTCCCGATCCTGAAAACTTTCTCTGAAATAATTTCTTCCTGATTTTCTCTGTGGTCTGCAGGCTGAGCTCTTCTACATTTCCTGGATCTCAATTTGTAGGACATTGTGGTTAACCTGTGTTTCCTTACTTCTGCTTGGTGTTACTCGTCTTGTGTCCTGAGTTATGAAGACACTGATGACATTTGTTTGTTTGTTTGTTTGTTTTTGAGACGGGGTCTCACTCTGTCACCCTGGCTGGAGTGCAGTGGTGCGATCTCGGCTCACTGCAGCCTCCACCTCCTGGCTTCAACTGATTCTCCTGCCTCAGCCTCCTGAGTAGCTCGGATTACAGGCATGCACCAACATGCCCAGCTAATTTTTGTACTTTTAGTAGAGACAGGGTTTCACCATGTTGGCCACACTGGTCTTGAACTCCTGACCTCAGGTGCTCCACCCACCTCGGCCTCCCAAACTGCTGGGATTACAGGTGTGAGCCACTGCACCCAAACACTGATGACAGTTTTTAAGCAATAAAAGAAATGTGCTACTTCTTCTCACCTTCAACCACCCATGGCAATTTCAGTTCCATTGGAGATTGAGTACCTCTTCTTGACGCTTGTTCTAGAATCAAACTGATGTTCGAATCTGGAGGCTTCACAAAAGTCCACAGAAGCTGAGAGATGACTAAGCACAACCTGACTTTCTAGGCACTCGAGTCTCCCTCTTGCTTATTCATTCAGCAATCGCATGCACTGAACCCCAGCTGTGGGCCAGTCACAGTGCTCAGCCTGGGGCATAGTCATGACAATATCTGCTCTCCAAGTTGACAATCCATGGAGAGACCAACTACAAACACGAAAGTGCTGCAAGGAGAACAGGGGCTGCTGTGAAAGGAGGAGGTGGCCAAACCTGGTCTGAAGATCAGAAAATGTTTCTCACAAGAAGTGACATATCGGCAGCTGAGGCTTGAAGGGTGAGCAGGAATTGGTCAGGCGACTGTCTTATCATGCCCAGGTGTCCAGTCCCTGCATTTCCTGGGCTCCAGAAGACACACCCAATTTGACCCCCCATCCTAGCTCTCCTTTTGCAGGAGATACTGCATTTCCCCTGGTCACCACCCCTCATTCCACCCCCCATAATGAAACATAGGTCTTTGTCTCACATTGTCTTCGTTCGTTTGTGAATGTCACTCATAGTCCAATCATCTGAGATCAACATTCTGACCCTACCATCTACAGTCTTTATGAATAAGATGTCTTATTTCTTTTCTGAGTCATTTTTCTCATCCTGAAATATGGGGTCATTTATACCTTCCTACCTACTTCACAGACATAAGAATAAATCAAATAATTGTGTTTTTGCTGCTGGATTATAAAAGGAGATTTTAAAGAAGTAGAATAGTTAAAAAAAATGTGAATTAAGCCAGCTGTCCCCAAAACACTTATCATCTCCTATGATGCTCTTTATATCATAACTATAGTCATAATAATAATAAAAGTTAATACTTTTATTGCTTATTTTGGTGTCTGTGCAGAGCAGACACCCTGTAAATATTTTTAAATCACTTAATCTTCCCAACAAGTCTATGAGGTAGATATTAGTACTATTACTATGATTATTATTATCCCATTTTCAGATGGATATGAGGCAGAGAGAGGTTCAGTAATTTGTGCACAATCATGCAGCCAAGAAATGGTGGAACCAAGAGCAGCTGTGGGTGAGCATGTCGTGGCTATCCTCCCTTCATTTCCTAACTCTCTGCTTCAACACCCCTCCCCTGATTCTGTCCCTGGTATTGTTTTCTGTGGTCTGCATTAAAAGCAGCTTAGTCTGTTCTTTTCTTTATAGCACCACAACAGAGCTGACTTTTACATGCTGCAATCATCGCAAATTCCAAGCCGCTTCTTGAACAGGCAGTCACACAGTTACAGAATGTGACCGTTGCCCACTCTATCAGTGCTGGAAAGACTGATTCCATGGAGGGATAGAGAAAAAGCAGGTAAAATGAAAGCCTCCTGCCTAAAGTGTTAAATTTTCTTTTTAAAAACAACAGCCTCTATCTACAGACAACAGCATGTGCATCCATCAGGGCACCTGACTCATTGCCTCTATTCCAGTGGCAATTCCTGACTGGATTAGGTTCAAAAGAGCGGGTAGAGAAAATATGATACTATCAGAGAGCCTTGGGCCTCTTTGTTACCCTGGCAGGTTCTAGCTAGATTATCACCATCGGTGTTCCAGATAACAAGATATTCCTTTTCTCTGTTAAAGCTCATGGGAGACTTTCTTTCAAACAGACAGGAAATTGAGAATCCTAGATAGTTATTCTCCAACCCTCTTCCCTCCTGTCCCTGGCCCCTCATTCCAGAGAAGGTCCTGCCCCACATCCAGGAGGAAGAAATGCTGCTCAGAGGCCGTATTAGAATCCAGACAGACCTTTCTGGGTTTACCTATTCAGTCTATTAGTGTTAGATCACACCCTTTTTGTCTAGTCATATTTCTACATGGCTGTGCATACTTGGCTGAATGTAAGCATTAAAATGGACCATTTCCCCTGTCTGTTTGGCTCTTCATTCTGAAGGTTCCCATGTCATTTAATACTATGATCAAATAAATTTGTATGCCTTTTCTCCTATTAACCTGACTCTTGTTAGTGATTTTCAGCAAACCTTACTTTGTAGGTTTTCATGAGTTTTAAAAAACTTAATAAAACTTTATTTTCTTTCTACCTCTCCTTCTTCTACTTTGAAGCCTTGATTCTCTTTCTTTCCAGACTTACTAGAATTCATTTCAATTGAATTCTGGATGTTTGCAGAAGTCAGGTCATTTTCGTAGAATGAAGATTTACCACTATTGAGTTACTTAATTTAAAAATACCACAGTTTTTCTTTTCATTTGTTTGTTTGTTTGTTTTTGAGACAGGTTCTCGCTCTATCATCCAGGCTGGAGTGCAGTGGCATAATCATGGTCTACTGCAGCCTCCCAGACCCAAGTGATCCTCCTATCTCAGCCTCCCAAGTAGCTGGGACCACAGGCATGTGCCACCACCTCTGGCATTTTTTATTATTATTTGTAGAAATGGGGTCTCCCTGTGTTGTCCAGGCTGGTCTCCAACTCCTAAACTCAAGCAGTCCTCCCACCTCAGCCTCCCAAAGTGTGGGGATTACAGGTGTGAGCCACTGCGCCTGGCCCCCACAGATTTTTAAGACAGTTTTATAATACCATTTCTCAAAATATACTGAGCAATGACAGTAACATTTATTGAAAGGTGTCTAAAGACTCTAAGGTGACTAATTTGAAAACAATAATAGACCTTCTGTGAGTTCTGGTCTGTTGAAATAAAAGTAGTTTAGATGCCTACTAGTGGTCAGTCATGCCATTGTTAAGTACCTGCTGTCTTGAAGAAACAGTGCTGTGCCCCGTGAGAAGCACAAAAATGAATCCAAGAAAACCAAACACTGCATATTCTCACTCATAAGTGGGAGTTGAACAATGAGAATACATGGACACAGGGAGGGGAACATCACACACTGGGGCCTGTCAGGGGGTTGGGGGAAAGGGGAGGGAGACCATTAGGACAAATACCTAAAGCAAGCAGGGCTTAAAACCTAGATGATGGATTGATAGGTGCAGCAAACCACCATGGCACATATATAGCTATGTAACAAACCTGCACGTTCGGCACATGTATCCCAGAACTTAAAAGAAAATCTAAAAAAAATGAATCCAATCCACTCTTTGTTTACCTACCTAAATGACAGATACATTTTGAGAATTAAAGTAATAAAATGGTGCATGTGAAACATTTTGTGATTATGTAAATAAATAGAGGAAGTAGTAGTCAAGAACCTTTCAGTCAAAAATGACAAATCCAATTGGCTTTAAGAAAAAAAAAAAGGAGATTTATTGTCTCAAGCAATTAAAGTCTAGGAAGATTTAGCTTCAGGAATGGCCAGATCAAAATGTTCAAGTGATGTAATAATCTGTTTCTGTGTGTGTATATGTGTGTGTCTTACTGTGTGTGTTTCTGTTTGTGTGTGTATGTGTATATATATGTATGTGGTCAACCTCTTTCAGCATTTTTCCTGTGTTGACTTCTTTTGCAGACCAGTCCTCTTTTGTGTTAATAAGAGCCTCAGATTTATGTCCTCACAGTTGAACAACTGTGGTGGAAAGACAGCCTGTCTTTTCCATTAGTTACAGCAAAAGTCCCAGATCGCATCTCATTAGTCTGGTATGGGCCATGTGACCATCCATGAACTAATCACTAGGGCCCAGTAGATGAAATGCTATGATTGGTGAGGCAAGACTCATATGGCCTTCCCTGGAGTCAGCTTCATCTAATCACATGGACAAAGGTAGGAAAATTAGGGTGGTGTTTCCTGAAGAATTGGAAATTAATGCTGCACATGCAAAACAAAGTAGGTGTTAATGATAATATTAGAATATGAGTGCCAGAATAGCCCAAAGTTACTGTGGCTTCAATAAAAATAGAAGTGCATTTCTCTTTCACATTCAAGAATCACAGTGGTAGTCAGACCAGAACTTCAAGGGGTAAGAGATTAGGCTCAGCTACGCTGTGGGATTTCCATTCTAAAAATCACCTCATAGTGCAAGATGGATGCTGTGGCTCCAGTGATTACATACTCATTCTACCCAGCAGACAGGAAGTAGTGTACAAAAAAATGCAGATCCTCCTGCCATTGGACCACTACCAGCTACATCCTACTGAGTAGAACATAGTCATGTGGTCACATCCATCTACAAACGAAACTAGAAAATAAAGTCTTTTTTCTGGGCAATCATGCACCCAACAAAAAATTGAGATTTAAAATCACTATTGAATAAGGAGAGGATGAATACTGAGAGAGAACTAGAAGTCTTTACCACACAGATTTAAATATAGAATTATAATAGAAAGTAAGTTAGTAAGTGCTAAGAAGACAAAAAAAGATGGTGGGTTTTGCTTTATATTTCTGGAACACTAAGCAGCTGTAACTCAAATTAGTCTTCTGATAATACTGCCAAGTTAGGGAATCACTGACCCAGAAGAATACTAAATACTGATAAAAGTAAAATTGTGGCAGCCAGAGACTTCAAACACATAACTTATATAGCTTTAGGAATTCACCAAAAACATAGTTTTGAGAATAATAATGAAATAATTTTCTACATATTGGGAGTTTATCATTTCAGATCTTCAAATCATGTCACAAATAGTAACAACTAGTTTACATGATAACTTTGAGAATAATTGTAAGCAAATATTATCCCTGTTCTGCCATTAAGGAATCAGAATCAAAGGCAAAACAACAAAATACTTAAGAATTCTACAAGTCTACAGATAAAAGGAAGAGCTTTGTTTCAAAGATTCCCATCTTTATGGATCCAGTCTACATTTCCAGATTCTTTTCCCAAAAATTTTCTTCCTAATGCAGCCAGTTTTTGAGTGTAACTAGCCATTCATTCTGCACAGTCTTCAGATTTTCACCTGAATCCTTTGATGCTGCTGGGCTCTCCAGGTGAAACTTCCTGAAAACATTTCTTCTTGTTAAAATTTCATCCTTCCTTTTATAATTGCAAAACCACTAAACAAACACATGATGGGCACACTGGAGAGAGAGAAATAATAACTAAAACTAAGCTCCCCTCTCAAAATAAGAATGCTCTCTCTGAACACTAAAATAATTGAAAAAAATCTAATCAAGCCAAAATATAAATGCAATCAATTTCTGTATCATTTGACAAAGACCAAAATAAGTATATTTAATTGCTCATCAAAATAAAGGCAAAACACATTATTCTGTTTATTTTATTTTTTCTTGAGACATCACTCTATTGCCCAGGCTGGGGTGAAGTCATATGATTATTGCTCACCGCAGCCTCAAATTCCTGGGCTCAAGTGATCCTCCCCTCAGCCTCCTGAGTAGCTAGGACTATAGGTGCTAGCCACTGTGCCCAGCTAATTTTTAAATTTTTTGTAGAGACAGGGATATCACCATGCTGCCGAGGTTGGTCTCGAACTTCTGAGCTCAAGCAATCCTCCTGCCTCTGCCTCCCAAAGTGCTGAGATTACAGGAATGAGCCACTGTGCCCTGCTTAAAAAGCATTATTCTAAAAAGAACAACTACAGTGAGATTTATAACATAATCTCCTCAGAAACTAACAGGACAAACAGATAATAACAAATGAAGATAGCAAATACTTGAACAATTAGTATTCGACATACGAAATTTATTTAAACATTAGGTTGGTATGGAGAAATACCTAATGTAAATGATGAGTTGATGGGTGCAGCAGACCAACATGGTACATGTATCAAGCCTGCAAGTTGTGCACATGTACCCTAGAACTTAAAGTATAATAAAATATATATATATATGTTAGGTTGGTGCAAAAGTAATTGCAATTTTTGCCCACTATTAAAGTTTAATATTAATTAAATTTCATATATCCAATTACTTTTAATGGCAAAAACCACAATTACTTTTGCACCATCCTAATACATTAGATATAGTAGATGATACACCTTTTGAATATACATGCAACATATATAAGAATGAACCATTTCAAGCCTTTACAATAATCTCAGTAAATTCCAAATGACCAATACGTACTTGAAACTATTACTCAGACTATTGTACAATAAGTTTATAAATTAATACCAAAAATATAGCTATTGAGATGTAGCAAATGTTTGAGAACTAAATAATATATGACCAAACAATCCGTGGGCTAAGAGAAAAAAGAAACCTTAAAGAACATTAAGATCTATTTATAACTGAATGCAAACAAAACCCAGTTTATGTAAAACGTATTTTGACATAGCTCAGGCGGCACTTGGGAAATTTATTGTTTACATGGACTCACTAGGAATTAAGAAAGGTTAAAAATAAACATCTTTATTATTTCTCTCTTTCTTGCTTCTTTAGATGTGTCTTATTGCTCTTTTTCAACTCATTGAGTTGAATGCTGCACTTGAATGACCTATAAACATATGAAAAAAGATGCTCAGCCTAATTAATATTCAGAGATTAGCAAATGAAAACCATGAGATACAAGGCTGGTGTGTTACATGCATCTGCATAGTCCAAGATAACTCAATATCATATTTGCATTCTAGCTATCAGGAAAAAAAAATGTTAGGATAGCGAAGGGAAAGGCAAACCCCATCCTTCTTAAAGGGTGTGGCCTGAAAGATGCAACATTAACATTGTCATTGACCAGAACTTGGTCATGACTACACCAAGCTTTCTGAGGATCCACGAAATGTATACTTTATTGTAGGCTTCCATGTACCAAGATGAAAACTGGGGTTTCTATTACTGCAGAAGAAAAAAAGAATAGACATTGAATAGATAGCCAGCATACTCTAGCACAGGAGACACACTGAAGTAAATTTTTTTTAACTCTCAGACTTTGATGGGGAATCCAGCCCCTTTTTAATGTTCTCAGATGGTTCATTTGGGTGTGGAAAGTTATCTGCTGCTCGAGATTTTGAATTTGAAAAATAGGCCAAAATTAGATTTGGAAAGAAAAAAGTATGCATGCAAATGTCTTTTCAGGAAACTTTTGTTTATTCAGTCCAACATTTAATTACTTGAAGTTTTTTCAGCCTTCACCTTTTATGGAGCTTTTGAAGCAATGCTGTCTGGGATGTTATTAAGCAGAACTGCTAGATAGTTCAAACCCTGAGGACTGATGGCAGCCAACGACTTATAGTGAAAATCAGACTACCTTTCATTTCTGTTTATGACATGCCATGATTTACTAATAGTTTTATATTATCAATTCTTTTCACATGAAAAGAACTATAAACCTTTTTGAACACACTGACAAGAATTTGTAATACCTCTTTGGTATCAAGAACACCATCTCTGTAAAGCAAATGGGCATTTGACAAGCCAATCAATTGCTGAATGGAATGCAGAGGAGAATATCTGGGGGGGAATAATTGACTCCTCCAAGTGGATTTGGAATGGCATAGTTTCTTTTCACAGAAGGCTTCTAGTTACTTTTCAAGAAACAGAATAACCTGGTGTTATCAATGTATAAAAGCTTAATTTTTTTATTCAGAAATATTTTAGTCTCCAGCCTTCCCAGCAGAATCTTGAAATATTGTTGAACACTGAAAGAGTTGAGACCTATTGACACATATTACTGCAGTGAACAAAAATGAAGTATCATTTTCTATTATACTGCTTGTCTCCTCTTCCCCACACCATACAAGAAAATGTGGAATCTGTAAAATCTGTTGAAAATTTACATTTGTTTGGAAAAAAAATGTATTAAAGAGGAGATTACAGGAATTGGCAATACCATCTTTTTACTGGAGGGCTACTGCCTGCCTGCCGGCATCAATGCCCAGTACCAGTCAAGCAACTTACCATATTTTAGGGATGGATCTAATTATAGCCAGTGGAAATTAGCTACTTTCAGATGGCACATTCACTTTCCTGTGTCCTGCATTTTATAATGTGCTTTTCTTGTCATTTGTCCCTTTGTCTAACTCAGAAGTCTTGGGAGACATTTAGCAGGAATGTGAGAGGCCTGATGGTACCAGACATGCAAAAAATGATAACAGGAACTATAACCACCAATTGTGGGCAATGATGATAAGTTGTGTCCCACAAAAATTTATGTTCAACCAGCAACTCAAGTAAAAGAGGGCAAGACTGAGGAAGAAGCTGAAATACAGGTAGCTGTGCTCAGGAAACAAAAGCTAAAATTTTTTAAATGCAGTTTTTCTGTGAGCAAATAATTTTCTGCAAGAAAAGAAATGGGATAAAGGGCATACAGGTGCTTTGAAAAAAGAATTTCAGAACGATTTGGCACTTTAATCTATGTGACTGTATAATTTGATTTAAAAGCAAGCATTAAATAATTAAAAAGCTAAAATACAATTTATTTTCAAGTTCTAACTTCCAGTACCTGTAAACATGATCTTATTTTAAAACAGGCTCTTTGCAGATGTAATCAAATTAAGATGAGCTCATACTGGATGAGGGTGGGCCTTAAATTCAATAACTTGTGTCCTTATAAGGAAAGGAAAATTTAGAGACAAAGAGACACAGACATACATAGAGGGGGAAAGGCCAAATAAAGACAGAGGCAGAGATGGGAGTCAGACAGGTATAAACCAGTGTATTAGTCAATTCTCCATGCTGCTAATAAAGACATTTCCGAGACTGAGTACTTTATAAAGGAAAGAGGTTTAATTGACTCACAGTTCAGCATGGCTGGGAGGCCTCAGGAAACTAACAATGGTGGAAGGGGAAGCAAACACGTCCTTCTTCACATTATGGCAGGAAGGAGATGAGTGCCCAGTGAAGGGGAACTCCCATCATAAAACCATGAGATCTCATGAGAACTAACTCACTATCATGAGAACAGGATGGGGAAACTTCCCCCATGATTCAGTTATCTCCACCTGGTTCCTCTCGTGACACTTGGGGATTATGGGAACTGCAATTCAAGATGAGATTTGGGCGGGAACACAGCCAAACCATATCAACCAAAGAACACCAAGGAATGCTGGGAGTTATCAGAAGTTAGGAAGAGGCAAAGGAAGGAGTCTTTGAGTCTCTGAAAGCTCAAGGAGACTTCAGAGTGTACATGGCCCTGCCAGCACCTTGATTTAGAGCTTCTGGCCTCCAGAACTATAAGAGAATAAATTTCTATTGTTTTAAGCCACTCAGTTTGTAGTAATTTGGTTCAGCAGGCCTAGGAAACAAACACAGGTGGGAATGATATTTCTGGCTCAAAATTTTCTACTACGTCATCAGGAGTTAGTTGCAGACACTCAACCCTCAGGGATATGGAAAAATCTGGCACTGGTTATTTGACTTAAAGGTAGTAAGAACCATGTTGATGGTCAGAAACTAGACTTTAGCAGCCCATAGCATGCTGTGGTGAATTATCTAATTAAATGAATTCCTATGGTCACCTGGAATAAATTGACCTTTAAAAGAGATTTAGGGAAGCTGAGCTACTCTCCGATCTTAGACTAGTATGAAAAACTGAAGGAATTCAATATTGTGGAGTAGCAACTTCTAACAAAACCAGAAAGTTTAAACAGAGAAAAGCTCAAATGCTTAAATTCTCTGAACCACGATGAACTAAAGGCTTTCTATTATTATTTAGCACTAAAGCTAAGATAATTGGAGATTGAATTTCTTCCAAGGTGTGAGGTCACAGTTTCATGATTTCTTACATGACAGTTATAGCATTGGTCACAAAGGAGTGTGACAGAATTTAGAAGATTTGGACTACACCAAGACTCCAACTCCCTATGAACCTCCCCAGACAAATGGATCAGCCCTGTCCTTGTGAGGCTGTGCCACCTTCTTAAAGACACTGTCTCTCTCTTACCTGAGTAGATCGCTTTTCCAGAGGAAGCCACTTCTCAGTTCTCATCTTCAGTCTTGCCCCCCACCCCCACCACTCCTCACAGTCTTTAGATATTAACCATAGGAAGATACAGTCTATGCTGGTAGACTAAACCCAAGAAGAAAATTCCTTGTAGTATGTTACTTAAACTTTAGGAAGGATACTATACCATGGTGGTTAAAACACTGGAATCCAACGGCCTGAATTCAAATCCCCACCGTGACAGTTACTGTGTGACCTTTGTCAAGGTTTTTTTTTTTTTTTTTTTACATATTTTTGCCTTAATTTCCTCATCTGTAAAATTCAAATAATAACAGTTTTATCCCTTAGGGTTTTTGTAATAATTAAAATGAATCTATATATATAACATGCTTAGAACAGCTGGCATACACTAAGCACTAAGTCGTAGCTATTCGTGCACATTAAACTCTAGAATACAATGCACTCAGGCTTCACCAAGCAGTCATCCCTTAGTGTAGTTAGACTCTGGCCTTTTCTGCTATGGAGGCTCCATGCTGCTGTGTTCCACACCTCTGGATAACTGCCATTCTCAGCACAGTCAATCTGCACATCTTCTATGCTGAGCAGGTGCACACCGCCAAGGAAACAAAGACAATAACAAAGCCAGATGTGCTGATACCAGATTCAACTTACTTAATCCGCAACATGAAAAACATAGTGACACCAAAACAGTGAGGCCGAGGGTACAGCTGCTTCTTTTTATGAAATTACTATTTATTGAGGGCCTTCGGTTACAGAAACTGTGTGCTTCCCCCTTTACAAGATATCGTGGATTGATGTCTGCTCAAATGTTTATGTCCCCTCATATTTCACATGTTGAACCCTAACCCCCAGTGTGATGCTATTTGGAAACAGCATCTTTGGGAGGTAATTAGGGGCCCTCATGATAATGGAATTTGTGTCCTTATAAAAAGAGACCCGAGAGTTTGCTCTATAAAGCTCTCTTCACCATTCTCCCTCACCCTTATGAGAGGACACAGGGAGTTGGTGGTGGTCAGGTGCAAGCCAGGAAAAGAGCCCTCACCAGAATTCAACTATGCAGGCACCCTTACCTTGGACTTCCAGCCCCCAGAACTGTGAGAAAATGAATTTATATTGTTTAAGCCGCCTAGACTACAACACTTTTTATGGGAGCCCAAGCTAACCAAGACATGGATATTTTCCTTTGCCCTCACAAGAGTGCAGGAGACCCAGTCCCTGCCCCCAGGGAACTTTCAGTTTACTGATTAGGTACTGATACCAAGGTGATGAGGCACAGAGATAGGGAAGTACACCAAGGATAGCTTGAGGAAAGGAATATATAAAGTACCCCCTCAACACACACCTACAGTTCTCTGCCAAATACAAGGGGGTTGTTTCTTGCTTGATGACAGCAACCAATGCACTTTGAAAACAATGTCAAGCATGTTTCTTCCCACCCCTTTCCCAGCAAGTTCTTAGGAGTTATGCTTCTCTCTCTCTTCCTCCTCCTCCTTCTCCTCCTCCTCCATATTTTCCTCCACTTTTGCCCTTGCCTGCTTCAAAATTCTTGGAAGAGGTTGGACCAGCAGTCACCAGTATCCTGAGGTTTCAAAGCAATTATGTCCTAGTATGGTGGTTTCAGAACCAAGGACAGCACTGTGTCTATCTCTCCCAGACAAAGTTTTGTAATCCACACCTATGGGAGTGCTGTGATTAGATTTCCCCAAAAGTCACAGTTAAGACAGATCTTTCATATGCCATCCTAAGAAAATAATATTAATGTAAAATAACAGTAGTAATGCCTAATGTTTATTGAGTGTTTAAGATATGCTATATGTTTATCATATCATTTAATTCTCATAACAACCCTATAAAGTAGATTTTTTATTATCCCCATTTGACAGTTGAGAAACAAACTCAGGAGGACATCAAGTGGTTTGCTCAAAGTCACGTGGATAGTAAGAATCAGAACCAGAAGTGGAATCCAAATTAGGCATTTACTACTATTATTCTATTTGACAGGACTTCTTACATAACTGTACTTGCTGCAATTATTCTTTCTCTGAATAGTTTTTCCACCATAAAGCACTGTTTTCCAGGAACACTATCAGAATTATGTGCATTTCACCATATGAACCTTACACAACATGACTTCATTACTCATGGGACATTGAGCTTCCACGAAGCCAGATAACCTTAGCAGAGACTCCTGCAAGGAATTACGTGGCGAGGCTGAGAGAAGACATTCCCAATTAACCATTGCCTTCCACCTTAGCCATTGAACTACCAGCCCCAAGAACTGTGAGAAAGTGAATTTATATTGTTTAAGCCACCTAGTCTATAACACTTAACTATGGCAGCTCAAGCTAACCATAAGACGTAGACATTTTCCTTTGTCCTCATCCTGTGAGTGATGGAGAATTACTGTCACCAATAGGAAGGAAATGAGAAGGGCAAATAATATTCATGGAAAATTGCTGTTTTGCAAGGACCTTGGTAGGCATTTTTGCAATATTTTAAAATTTTATATTCAATTTTAAATAAAATTTATTATACTTTTTTCAATTATATATACACACTCCAGCAAAAAAATAAAACCAAAAGGAAAGCCTCACTCATTTTCCAGTATGCAAAGATAACTACTCTTTATGTTTTGTGTATTTCTCCACAGTCTTTACTTTCTACAGTTATTTTCAGCAAGTAGGGGAGTGAGTAGACCATCCAATGATAAACTAAGTATTTATCAGCTAAACATACTGGGACTCCAAGTAAACTCTCATTTGAAGAAAGGATATCATTTGTTTTTAAAACTAAAGTTTTTAAAATTTACCTAGTAAATATTTTAGATACGCTTATGGATATTTTCAAGTTGACTTTCGATTATAAACCAGAAATATTAGTAGCTGATTGCAATCCCGTGGAAGAGAAATGTCTGAGTATTGGATTTCAAAAATTCCAAAATCAACTCGCTATCTACTTATACACCACTAGGTGGTACTAGGTGATTTTTCTTTTCTCTTTAAGTCAGATAATTGTGTGTGTTTTCTGCTCTTAACACTCCTTAAAAGGTGAAATTGAAGGAAATTTGGGAAGTGCCAGAAAAGTTCTAAAATTGGATTGTGGTGATGGCTTCTAAATTTAAATCACAAATTTACTAATATGTCTTGAATGACATCTCAGTGAAGCTGTAAAATTTAAAAAAAAAACTAAAACTTTTTCATATGTGGTTTATCTTGAGAATCCATATGCTTTTTCTGTATATTTAAAAGAAAGCAAGCAATCTGCTTAGAGACAAGTTGAAAATTTTTAATTCATTTATATAATCTGGACATGCTTCCACCATTGTACTTTTACTTCTTTAATTTGCATACTTTCAGAATTGTCTTACATCAGAAAATTGCCCTAATATTGCGGGTACCTAATTAACCAATATAATTAAGTACTTATTTAAAATCTTTTTGTATAGTACTCTCAAACAGAAATAATTTGATTTTTGGTATTGCCTTTCAATAGCTGGTTTACCACACAGAGTATCTCTATGAAATGCAAGAGTCCATAAACCCACATCTTTAACTTTTAACTTAGATGGTATTTTCGGCATTTAATTTCCTTAAAGACGGGGTTTTTTTCCACAGTGATATACATGGTACAGCATACTATCACTAACACAGGTATCCCTTGTTAAGGAAATTACAGAATTGGGAAGTAAGCAAATCTAGTGCAGCAGTTAAATCCCTTGGTCTCTTAGATCTGCATTGAACTCATTCTAAGCTCTGTGAGCTTGGGCAGTGTTCAGAAGTTGGAAACTGCTTAACCTCCCCAGGCCTTTTCCTCATCTGTAAATTTGGAATAAAACTTTCTCATAGAGATTGTATGAGGATTAAATGCGTTTGACATCAGTAACATAGAGGAAGAAAAATGTTACTGAAGCTACCATAGTCAACTGTGCTTGCCAAAAGTGGCTATCATAATTCATTTTTGTAAAACTAAACCTCTGTTCTTCTATTCACAGATGTTGTTGAGAAACAGGGGAACAAAACTGAGACTGGAAGGCTCGGCCAGTGATGTTAAGCTTAAGATCTGAAGTAGGTAGATGGCTTGTTGTTTTTAATAAAGACATTAAGGACCCAGATATAGTAACAGTTAAAAATTCCAGGAGGGAGAGATGTAGGCACTAAAGGGTAGTTTAAGACACAGATGTTTAACATTCTACTTCAATTTGTTTGTGTTATTGCAATGCAACCAAGTTTATCATTCCCAAGCCTTCCTTTAATCCTGCTACACAAACAAAGCCTCTGTGTGATTAGTATGAGAGGAAATCAAAGAAAAGGAGCTGAGTCCCACCCTGGCTTGCTATGGAGCAGAAAGAGCAGCTGCAGAATTAAACAAGATCAAGGGCTGTTGTCCAGGCTGGAGTGCAGTGATGTGATCACAGCTCACTGTAACCTCCAACTCCTGGGCTTAAGTGATCCTCCCGTCTCAGCCTCACAAGTATTTGGGACTATAGGCCTGAGTCATCATGCCTGGCTGGTTTTAAAAAATTTTTTATAGAGACAGGGTTTTGCTTTGTTTCCCAGGCTTGCCTCAAACTCTTGGCCTCAATCATCCTCCCACCTCAACCTCCCAAAGTGCTAGGATTACAGGCGTGAGCCACTGAACCAGGCCTCAAATTCTTCTTAAGATGTGAGATAGAAGGTTGTAATCAAATGTGCATGTTTGTGTGTGTGTGTGGTGGGGTGTCTTAATGTATACAGAGTTGAGCCTCATTATTCATGGATTCCATATTTGCAAATTCACCTACTTGCTAAAATTTATTTGCAGCCCCAACACAAATACTATAAACAACAATAAATATTGACAGCATTTTCTCAGTCATTTGCAGACACACACAGAACAGACACACACACAAAAAAATGAGTCACCGGAGGCATGCTTTCCTAGCTGCAATCAAACAAGGTAATGTTCTGCCTTCTTGTTTCAGCTCACATAAACAAGTATCCTTTTCACAGTGTGTTTACTGCCATGATTTTGCATTTTGGTACGTTTATTATTTTTATTTACTTTTTTGGTGATATTGCTGTTTAAAATGGCCCTACCAAGAGTAGTACTGAAGTGTTGCCTAGTGTTCCTAAGTGTAGAAGGCTGTAATATGCGTGAGGAAGAAAATACACATGAAGATAAGCTTCATTCAGGCATGAGTTACAGTGCTATTGGCTGGGTGTTCAGTGAATCAATCAAAAGTATATATTAAACAAGCCATCTCTAAACAGCAACACACATTAAGATACTGCAATATAATTCTGATGCTAACCATCCAGTTAGCATTCAGACTCCACAAGTTAAAGAACACAGTCCCCGCAAAGACTGCTCTTATTTCAGATGCCAATTCAGGAGTGTCCAGGCCACCCATACTTCTGACCAACTGGTTACAAATCTGGGGGTTTCAAGGATCCCCTCAGGTTCAATAATTCACTAAAATGACTCACAGAACTCGGGAGAGTGCTACACTTATGATTACGGTATATTATAAAGGATACAAACCAGGATGAATTAAGTGAAGAGACGCAAAGGGTGAGGTCTGGAAGGGCCCCCAAACATACAGCTTCCTTGCCTGCTAAAAAAGCTTCTATTGAAAAGAAAGAGAGTAGCTGTCAAAAAGCAGGGAGAACAGAACTACCTGAGAGCACAGCCAACTAGAGCCATTTATGCTCCAACAGTCTTGGAACCCTCAAAAGCCCCTGCAGCTAGTGGGGAACAGGATCACAAATAGTTATCCTCTAAAATTTAAAGTCACCAAAAAGACATTACCCTTCCTTCCTTCCTTCCTTCCTCTCTCTTCCTTCCTTTCTTCCTTTCTTTCTCTTTCTTTCTTTCTCTTTCTTTCTTTCCTTTCTTTCTCTTTCTTTCTTTTTCTTTCTCTCTCTTCTCTTTCTTTCTTTCTTTTTCTTTTTCTTTCTTCCCTCTTTCTCTTCTCTCTTTCTCTTTCCCTCCTTTCTTTCTTTCTTTCTTTCTTTCTTTCTTTCTTTCTTTCTTTTTTCTTTCTTCTTTCTTTCTTTCTTTCTTTCTTTCTTTCTTTCTTTCTTTCTTTCTTTTTTCTTTCTTCTTTCTTTCTTTCTTTCTTTCTTTCTTTCTTTCTTTTTCTTCTTTCTTTCTTTTTCTTTCTACATATAAGGAGCACCTACTCTGTCCCAAGCAGTGTTCTAGATGCTACAGAAGCAACCAGGAACAAAAATGACAAAGCTTTTGCTCTCCTGGAGCTTCCCTTCTACAGGGGGAGAATATGGTGTGGTGGCGGGGGTTGGGACACGGGATGAGAGAGACAGACAATAAATAAATAAGAAAAACATAATATATGTCAGATAATAATAAGTGCTATGAAGACACATTTGACAGCGCAAAATGCCTGAGTCATGAGACACTGGCTGTTCTTACTCAGCAAAAAGCCTTCTAGGGCAAGGATACAGGCACGGGGAACTGGAAAGCGTTGGGGAGAAGTCTATGAAGATGTGAGAGTTGAAAGTTCCAGGTAAAGGCAAGTGTAAATTCCAGGCGTAGGAGGAAGAACTGCACGAAGGGCAGTACCAGCTTAGCCAGAGGGCTAAATATGATAGGAATGGAAGGAAATGAGATCAGAGAGGCAGCCACAGTTTCGAGAATATAAGGCTCTGGAAATCACCGTAAGTATTTTGGATTTTATTCAAGTGAGATGGGACACTACTGGAGGATCTTGAGTGGGAGAGTGAAATGATTTGACTCGAATTTTAACATCCTCATTCTCACTGCTAGTGGAGAAAGAAGATAGGGTGACAAAAGGGAAAGCATGCAAGTATCTAGAAGGCCACTGGGGAACCCTGGGAAAAGATCATGGGGTCTTGGACCAGGGTATTAGCACTGGAGGTGGTGAGAGGCAGTCGGTGTATTTTTGAAGGTAGAACCAACAAACCTTACTAACAGAATGGATTTGGAAGAAAAAGTCAAAGATGACTCTTGTTTTTTGTTTTGTTGCAGAGACAACTGGAAAGATGGCATTGACTCCAAAGATGGAGCTAAGGATCACCAGAAAGGAATCTATTTTTTCTAAGAGTTTTTGGTATACGTACTGCTCTCATGTAGCTAAATTACACTGTGACTTTTTCTAATTACTTTGGCTGCTAAATGGCTAATGGCTTAATTCATGTGTACAGTGCTGGGACTGACGAAGAACTCAATGAATACTAGCTACTGTTACTACACTTTAGATCACAGTTTAACTTCAGTAAAATATCTGGAATAACCATACCAAAAATTAGGATAGTTCATGAGAAAGTAACCCAATGTTTTCCGACTTGGTGACTTATCATCCATCTAAGTAAATGAAGGGTGTTCAAGTGTGTGAATACTCAGAAGAAACTAAATTTGAATGCATGGATTTCTGATTTGTTCTTTTGGAATACAAGTTTAAGAGCTAGAGATTAAAATGATTAGTGGTCTGCTAAGAGATGTTGCTGGGGGAAGGACATTTAACCTTTATAAACCAGAAAATGTATTTTTCTTTCAGTCATATTGTGTTCTGCTCTGTGCTTTACTGCTTAATTTTCATGAAAACAAACTGAACATATGTCTTAGAACAAAGACAATTGGCAGAGCATGTGCAGGCCCTACATTGCCTATTGCTTATTTTCATAACTCTATTTAATTATAATTTATATATAACAAAACGCAACCGTTCATAAGTTTCTCAAGTCTTGACAAATAGATAACATTTGTATAACCACTGTCACAATCATGGTAAACAATATTGCCACCAGTGCTTTCCCAGAACCCCTCATCTCTTCTGGAGACCACCTCTTCTATTTATCATTAAAGATTATTAACTCCAAGTCACCAGTCTCTGTCCAGCCAGGGAAAACGAAGACTGAGTTCAGTGGTTTTTCTCCTTTTGGGGAGAACGAGGGAATTCCACCTCACAGTGACACCTACCTGGTATAGTGGGAAAGAGGGGGTGGTATTAGTGACATATTTGCTGAATTTTATCTAATTCAGTCATCCTTTGGTATCTGTGGAGGATTGGTTCCAGATAGATCCCAAAATCCGCGGAGGCTCAAGTCTATGATATAAAATGGTGTGGCATTTGCATACAACCTACCCATATCTTACTGTATGCTTTAAATCATCTCTAGATTAGGTATTAAATATAATACAATGTAAAAGCTATATAAATAGTTGTTATACTGTATTTTAAAATTTGGATTATTTCTAATTGTTGTATTGTTATTTTTGTTGGAGTTTTTCCCTGAATATTTTCCATCTCTGATTGGTTGGATCTGCAAATGAGGAACCTGCAGATACATAAAGCCAACTGTATTCTTTTCCCCAAGTGATACTAGATAAAAGTATGTCTGTCTGTCTGTCTGTCTTTGGGTGGGACTTTTCTAACTTCATACTGATGCAAATGAACAAATTGTGTACCTAAAGTGTGGAGAAATGATAGGTACAAGGAGAGAAAGACAAGTGCCCACCAGTCCTGGGCCCAAATCTTAGCTTTAACACCAACTAACTGCATGATATTAGACATGGGTTTCAGTTCCCTCATCTGTAAAATGGACAATAGTGGCTTCATGTACTGATTGGATCATTTTGTGTCCTGGAGGGTAAGACAGGGCCTGCTTCTGCTGCAACACTCGCCATCACTGCTTCACAGGCCTGGCCCGCAGGAAGGAGCTGATCCAGGCTGTGGAGCCCACAGTGTATCTCTAAGTGTCTTCTACATCTCTTGGCCTCACCTCAACTTTGATTCCCTCAGAAAGATTCTTTTCAAAGACCCTGTTTCTTGTGATATTCTCTGTGGCACACTCCTTTGTGGCCGATTTTCATGGAATGAACACAATGAAGACAGGAAAGGAATCAAGAGTAGAAAAGGCTGAAAATGCCTGAAATAATCAAGTTGCAAATTTTTATGTAGAAGAAGCTCATTTCTTCATTAAGAAAGACATTTAAAGATATGAAAATACAACCTAAATTTTCTACTTTTGTTCATTTACTATTTAAGGTCTTTTTAAAAATAATGCCACTGTTTTATGAGAACGCATGGGATGATTTATTACATAAGGTCAAAGTATTTTCACTAGAGGAGAGGCCACTGAACTGCAGAAACTCTACTTGAACTTTTCTCACAATGTAATTAATACCCACTCCTAGTTCAGAAAAAATAACTAGCATGCTTTACTGTGTTCCTAATAATGAAATACACCTAACTTGTGGCTGGAGCTTGACTCCTTTGAATTGTGGTATGGTGCGTTTGGGTTTGTACCCAAGTTCCTGATAGTGTAGACAGAGCTGTTAGACCATTTGAGGCCCAAGCTCTCTCATCTACCCAATAGGGATTGTAGTGAAAATAAATTGTAGCCTAAAAATGTTTTACACACACACAAAAAAGCACTGCAAGATGAAGCTATGTGATTTTAAAATGTAAGAAGTGTAATTTCATTTGTTCATTCAATACATACGTACTAAGAATCTCAAATCATAAAAATTCATGACTTATCCATGATGTAAAAATCTTTGTGACCTTGGGTTAAGTAAATATTTCTTAGAGCCAATATCAAATGTACCATACATAAAAAAGAAAAAACATTGATGAATTAACCTCTGCAAATTTAAAAATTTCTGGTTTTCAAAAAGAATATCTTCTCTGTAATGAGAATGAAAGACAGTTCACAGACTGGGAGAAAATACTTGCAAATCATATCTAATAAATAACTTCTATCCAGGATGTATCATGAACTCCCAATGTGCAATAATGATATGGGCAGGAAAGCCTATAAGAAAGGGATGGTTAAAAAGCTAAACAGATACTTCCCCAAAGAAGATGTATAGATGGTAAATAAACACATAAAATGACATCATTAGCCATTAGCGACATACACATTAAAACCACAATGAGATACTACTATACATCTATTAGAATGCCTCAAATTGAAAAAAAAAAAACAAAAAACTGACCATACCAGTGTTGGTGAGGATGTGGAGCAACCAGAATGGTAAAAATGTGAAACAGTGAAATCGCTATGGAAAATAGTTCAGCAACTTCTTAAGACGTTAAACCACTAAATGACCCAGCCAGTCTACTTCTAGGTGTTTATCCAAGAAAAAGCAAAGCACATGTTCATACAAAGATTTGTACACAAAAGTTTGTAGTAGCTTTATTATGATAATGGTCAAACACCAGAAATAATCTAAATTTCTATCAACAGGTCAACAGACAAGAAAATTGTGCTCTCTCTCTCTCTCTCTCTCTATATATATATATATATATATGAATACTATTCAGTAATTAAAAAGAAATGAATTATTAATACATGAAACTATGAGAATAAATTTTAAAACAATTATTCTGAGAGCAAGAAGCCTTACCAAGTAAATCAATAAATAAAAAGTATAGAAATAACAAAAATTCAAATCATTGTATGTATTTGAAAGCAGATCAGTATTTGCCTGGGAATGGAGAGAGGAAGGAGGCATGATGAGGAGGGCCTACAAGCAGGATTACCAATGGGCATAAGGAAATTTTTACAATTGATCGATATTGTCATTTTCCTGATGGTTTCAAGGGTATATGCATATATCAAAATTATCAGATTGTACATTTTATATATGTGCAATTTATTGTGTATTATATAATAAAGCTGTTAAAAAACAAATTGATCATATTTGCTTGTGTCTACTTCTGAACTTTCTTCTCTGTTCCATTTATCTATGTATGTATCTCTCAATACCACAGTGTCTTTGCTTTTTGTAGCTTTAGAGTGAATCTTGGAAAGTGGTAGTGTGAATTCTACTTCATTTTTTTTTTTTTAGATGGAGTCTCCCTCTGTCACCCAGGCTGCAGTGCAGTGCCGCGATCTCAGCTCGCTGCAACCTCCGCCTCCTGGCTTCAAGCGATTTTCCTGCCAGGAGGTGGTAGATGTTCTGTAGCCACTTTCAGAATCATCATTATTCCTGTTCCTTCCTTTAACAAAACAAGGCAAATTCCTCTGAAGTACCTGCTCTCCCTCCTTATTTCTTTTTCTTTTTTTTTTTTTTGAGACGGAGTCTCGCTCTGTCGCCCAGGCTGGAGTGCAGTGGTGCAATCTCGGCTCACTGCAAGCTCCGCCTCCCGGGTTCACGCCATTCTCCTGCCTCAGCCTCTCCGAGTAGCTGGGACTATAGGCGCCCGCCACCACGCCCGGCTAATTTTTTGTATTTTTTAGTAGAGACGGGGTTTCACTGTGTTAGCCAGGATGGCCTCGATCTCCTGACCTCGTGATCCGCCCGCCTCGGCCTCCCAAAGTGCTGGGATTACAAGCGTGAGCCACCGCGCCCGGCCTCTCCCTCCTTATTTCATTCATCTATCCATAGCCCTTCCAATGATGTCAGACACAGTACCTGGCTCACATTCATACTCCACATTCCAGTTTCTGAAGTTATTCTTGATGATTTTTTGTACACATAGGTGATTTTTCCGATAGCTTGACCTCTCAGTCCCTGACCTCCTCACTTCCAGTGATTTTATTTTCTACTCCAACTTCACCTCCTGGCCTGACCTTATTTAAATATAGTGAAAAAATAGCCACTGGTTACCTTAAATATCTCCTTCTGAAAATATAAGGAATTGTGCAATATCTTTTGGAAGGATTATTATAAACAGTTTGAGAACACTGTAATACTTGAAGAAATACACTTCAGTTATTTGCAGATTTGTTGTGTGGAAGCTTCTAATATGTTATCTGCTATTTATGGCTTCATCTCAAATGGATAATAGCATATTTCAAAAACTCAGATCCTTGAGCACTTTTGTGAAAGCAAGGTCTCTACAAAAGCTATAGGGAAAAAGTAAAAATTAGCCTGGAAAAGCTACATAGCACATATTTGTGTAGTAACTGAGCACAGGTCTGATTAATCCTCCTACTTAAGATTAGGCAAATTTACTTAGATCTAGAAACTAGAAATTAGGGATAAACACACGGACATGTTTGGATAAGGCCAGAGTGCTAGATGTTGCCATTTTTCAAAGAAGATTTACTAATTTTATTATCCTCAAGAAATATATTCAAAGCCAATTATTACATCTGCAGATGTACATATTATTACCAATAATAGCAGGGTAAGAACTTACAAGTATCCCCTCTGGGGAAAAAATGAATGGGAAGTTCATGGGAAAGGGACATTATAAAGTAAATAGGTATTCCTCCTAAGACTTTTCACCCTCTTTGGTACATTATAAAGAAAAAAATAGCAGGGAGAAAATGACAATGAATTAATGTGAAATTCTGATTTAGGATGATGAAAATCCAGCTAAACGGAAATGAAACAGCATATTCAAGTTTATCTAAAAGCTGAACTAAAACTACTAGATCTGTGAAAAGAGTTTCAACATTAACTGGTGAAATGGTGTTTACAACACATAATAGAAGGTATGCATTCTTTTGCATAATTTCTGTCATAGAAGCGAACAGTTTGTTTACACTTGAAATAATATCAGTTGACATTGATCACCAAGGAAGCTCATGAATAAGACAAGATTGCTTAGGATATGAAACCACTCTCCAAACTATAACATCATAATTTAAAGTGGAAGAGGGCAATACTCTAGGACTGCCCAGTGGGCTCTACCTAGAAGAGGTAACGGATGAAGGAAAAAAAAAGCAACAAGAAAACGGATTTTAAAACTTGCATATGCTGCTTGTCCTGCTGTCTCTGTTCTGATCCACAGAATTAAATATCCACATTGTCTAACTTGTTCTGACATTGCTGCCCCATAAAGCCATGGACTACGACAAGACAGACTTTCTTGGTGCCCTGTGTGAGTTAATCTGAGGTTGGAGCATGTGGTTGATTGTACTGTGGCTTCCCTGTATCCACACCCTTCAGTGTCCTCCCACTCTGACTCTGGATTCAGCAACAGTAGCAAACTTAAACAGAAACTTGAAACCTGTTTGCATGTTTTCAGCTTCTTCTCCTGGACTCCTAACTACAACTAAGAGAAATGCCTGGGCTAGCCTGCTGAAATATGAGACACATCGTCCTACCCGCACCCCCAGATGACCTGCCAGCTGATTCTAGAGACATAAGTCTAGCCAAGATCAGCAGAACTGCCCAGCCAACTTGCAGATCCATCCAAATAATAAAAAGGGTTAAGACTTACGCTGACACTTTGGGGTGTTATGCAGCAATAATTGCGGACAGAGTGGTCAGGCTAGTCCATGATTTAGATTGATTATCCCCTCCACCTCTGACATAACTTGGGTGGGTCAGGGCCAACCACTATGAAGAGTGGAAACTGAGAGTTAAAACGAGTAAGAATTAAAAGTTATGGTATTACAGTTTCTTTACGAATTTATAAATGAGGATGTTCTTTGAACTGGATTCAAGCCTCAAAAGCTATAAACTAGGTCTGTTTACCTTAAGTATATGATCTTTAAAGTGTATGAGGTGAGACTGGTTATTCCTCCATGCACTATCTCCACACAATGCTTCCACACTCATCATTTTCCTTGAGCCCATTCCAAGGCACTTTAACAACTTATGTTAACTTTCATTAAATAATAATTTTAAAGACCTTCCTAACTCCTCTTAGAAAGACTTGGTTTTCAACATTTCTTGGCATTTGAGGCAATTGTGCCATGTCATTTATGCCCAAAGCACCTCTAGAATGTTGTCAGATGACAAGTACAATGTAATTAACAAGCATACGCAGATTATTTTCTTAGGTTGGCAAAGTAGTAATTATTCACACAGAAATAAAAAAAGGCCAATGGCACAAATAATAGAAAATAACAAGTCTATCATTACAGGACTCCCAAAACTTGTTGCAGGAGGCATGGTTTAATGTCCTTGACATTAACTTTCCAATGAACTTTTTCTTCCAATTAAGAGTGGCCAGTGTTATCTTAAGCCATTTCTGGCTGTATTTTCTTCACATTCTAAGCCCATTTCCTTGTCTGCTGCCAGCACTCTCTCTTGGCTTTCCAACAGCTCTGGTTGGGCCTCTGTTCAAGTGGTAGTGCACACCCTATCTCCAAGAAACTTGTTGCAAATCTTGTTAGTCAAAAGTGTGGTCCATGGACCAGCATCAGAGTCCAGTCCAGTCTACTTAATCAGAATCTGCATTTGAACAAAATCCCCACGTGATTTTTACAATTATTTTCACTTTTTATTCTTTCTCTTTAGCTTTTAGTCTTTACACTTAGCTATAACTTGGGGACTGTGGCAGTGGGGTTCCATGTTATTTTTTTTTAGCAGGTAGGCAGCTCATCTTAATCAGGAGGGAAAAACTACTACATCATATAGTATTGCTCCTCCCCATAGCATTCACAAAGAAGCAGGCATTAAGGTGGAATTCAATACAACCTTCTTTAGCACTACGATGTTATAAATCACACTCTCTTCTTCCTCTTGCATGCTATTGGAATGACTTCTCTATCTTCACAACCCTGCTGGATATTGAGAAGTCAATAATAATTCCACTATTTTATCCCATATTGACATGTTTTTTTCTCTTCCAGCCAGTATATATCTTGATAATAGGTACTGAATCCTTTTTAACTAATAACGAAAAGAATAACTTGATCACTAATTCCTGAAATTTCAAATACATGCAAAAAAAAAAAGAAAACATTACCTTCTTAAGCTTAAGTTACTGCATTTTCATAGCCATATCAATTTGTTTCTCCTCTGGCCCACTTCTCCTTCTAGGTTGATTCCAAAGATTTT
The DNA here is from genome assembly GCF_028878055.3 of Symphalangus syndactylus. Taxonomy (NCBI): domain Eukaryota; kingdom Metazoa; phylum Chordata; class Mammalia; order Primates; family Hylobatidae; genus Symphalangus; species Symphalangus syndactylus. The sequence continues at coordinate 32,597,024 of NC_072426.2, forward strand.
AGTTTATGTGACAGAAAAAATAAATATCCATGGAAAATGGTTTACATACTTTATCATTTCCAATTTGTACACTTAAAAAAAAATCCCTTCCCCAATTTGTCTGAAAGTATGGATCTTTCTACTGACGCACTTTGTCATCTTTGATTCCCCAATGATTCCTACAGTTTCTGATACCTAACATTCAAATATCTGTTGAATGAATGTTATTTTTAAACCACCATGTTTGTTAGCATGTTACAATTAATGAAAAAAGTTCCAATGAAAAACATTTTAATAGGTTGTCAAATATACAGTTATTAGAATTATGTAAATATCACTTATAAAAATTGGTATATCACATTAGATGATTCTATAAAATAAAAACACAATCACACATTGACAATAACCCCTGCAGTCCAAGTATACCCCCACAATAGTACAAATTACAAACACATTAAAAAAAAAACCCTAAAGACATTTATACATTTAAACCAAAGTAACTGTGACTAAATACATTCATTCATCAAGTACAATAAATTTAGCACTGCTGCTTATAGTCACTAATAACACAATTTTAGGTGCAATTTCACATGCTTTCATAAATCTTCCAGTACAGTTCCCATAGTAAAGTGTCTTTGTGCACGCCATTTTCATTTATATGCAGGTGCATCATACATCATACTTAAAACTATTTCACTTTACAAACTGTTAATATATATTTAAGTGGACAGTAGGTAAAAAATTTAAACTTCGATGACAAAATCTAAAATTAAAGTCTTGAAAGCCTATAGTGACTTGTTTACTTGAATAAATAATATTTTCACTTAGAACAGGCTATTAATATAAGTAATGAGAATTTAAATATTAACTCAAAAAGATAGAGGCTCCAAACTTTTCTAAGAAATTAATCCATTTTCAAAGTAATAATATAATCAATCTGTAAGTCAAAAGTAATTTCATATTCATTGCCAAATTTAAAATACCAGTGATGTTGATTGAGGCCTAAAACTGTTGTACTAAATTGTAAAATACAGTAAAGAAGATGCAGCTCATTTCCTTGGGAATATGTAATGGAGTGTTTTTCACAGTAATGTTTATGTTAAACATTATTTTAAATGGACAGTCTAAATAAATGTACCTTTGCCAGCAAGGAAAGTGAAAAATTAAGGCTTTTTTATGCTATCTGTAACTAATACCCAAACTTAAATAGAGGTTACAATACTGTAAAATATTACTTCTAACTTCAACTATTGTTAGATGCTTCATTTCAACCCCATACTTATTATCTTATTTAGATGCCTATTTTCCTATATCTCTATTTTAATTAAGTCCCCAATCCCACCCCATCCAAAGAGAATGCTGAAAATGGTTAGGGCCTTATCTGTTTGGTTCACAGTTGTAATACTGGGGGCTAAAAATTCTTAACACATGGCATAAATCCAAGGAATATTTTTGAATGAACTAAGAAGCCTGGCCTCCAAAGGCAACCCCACTTGTTTTTCCAAAGCATTAGCAGATAATTGTTACCTCTTTAGATAATCAGACTGACAATTATTAAAAAGGAATCGATGTTTCCTAGGCTATGAAAACATCAAAAACATGTAATAGAAAGGGTAACTGAGGGCACAAACATATCAAATCAAGACTAAAGGCACTGGAGAAAGAAGGTAAGCATTGTAAACAATTTTTAAAGCAAAACAAGTTTTAAAGTATAAAATGCCAAACTACTAAGAAAAAATGTACTAAAGTGATGACAATGCTTTACCATAGTGGACACAATTCCTGTAATTTCACAAACAGAATTCGTTCGTTGTTCTATCGTTTTCTTTCATCCTACATCTTCTACAATATTCCAGCCCCTAGAAACAAATGTATTTTCAGCTGCGTGAAACAAAAAATTGCAACTGAAGTATCTGTGGAAATTCCTTTTTCTTAAACGATGTTATAAATTTGATACATAGACTTGATAGACATAAGAACATCATCTTGGAAATCATAAAATACTAAATTATGCTCAATCAAAATACAGACAAAAGTTCTTCAGTTCAACAGTTTAGAGCCCCATAAGAGCAAATTGTAGTGTAAAGTAAGTACAATCTTTCCAGACACACAAATAATAATGAATACTGAGTTGAAATACAACAAGCTCCACATTAGAGCCATTTAATATACACATTTTCATAACTGTTTCTTGAAAAACTATTTAGATAAAATATTTAGCATTTATCATTGATTTTAATTTATTTGAATCTATGCAATGTCCATCCATATTAAAATATCAATTAATGTAAATACTTTATTATAAAACTATTATACAATTTAAATTTTTATTAGAGAAAGGTATTATTCACATCCACAATTTCTTAAAGTCCTTTTTAAATGAGTGTATTCCATAAGAAATACACTAAAATCATTACTTATGTTTCATAGGGGAAAAAAAAACTATGAGAATCCTATTAACCCAAACTATATCCATATTATGCTTATTTCTTAAGCATTTACATGTTCAAATATACTTGGTGAATAGTGATCATTCATCCCCACAGTGGTAAATTTCAGCATAATATTAAGTGACCGAGAGAGACTAAGATAGTCACATGTAAATTAGATAAACAGATACTTATTCTGTTATACCTAAGCCTACTTATAAAGCAACATAAAATGAGCATTGGATAACAATGGTAACAAATGTAAACAAACAGAATTAAATGTTAATCCCTTCTCTGAAAAACAACAGATAAAATTATGGGCTTCTTGCTTTATTAAAAACAAAACATGATCTATTGTATCAAAAAGTTAAGACATTGATTTTACAAAATTATATTTCCAAATACAGATAAAAAAATCTTGAACAGTTAATTCAGATTTTATTCAGCTAAAATGTGCAAAAAATCTGATAATACTTAAGTTTATTAAATTCATTGTACATAGGTTGATATCATCCCATACAAAAAAAGCCTCAGTATCTTGTTAAGGTTCAAAATAGTGTTTAATTGTCTGAGCTTAAGATTTATTGAACCACTATCCAAATAACAACAAAACCCATATTGTAAAAGAAAAAAGTAAAACTAAAAATTTTGATTATTATGACTTGAAATTCATTCCCATTAAAACATAAAACTATAGCCAATATCCATTCGAAAAGTGAAGAAAAATTGAAGTCCCTATGATAAATACACCAATTCTAAATAAAAAATTAAAATCAAATTTTGCTATTACAAAATGCACATGATCTTTTAAGCTATTCAGGTTTAACAGATTTACTAAGGATAGAGTTCATAGAGCATTTAGTTGGTACTTCTGTTTGGACTCAGGTATTTGCAAAGTGCCCTCAGAGAAGGCTGAGAAGGTAAAATAAACATAAAATTGTGGTAATTTTCTCCACACCACAATAAAGGTGCTCGGATTTAAAAATGCAATTTGTAACTCCAGAAGAAAACGAGGAGAAAGAATTTACAACCCCAAAATATCTTCCAGGAATATGACAAAACTGATAACTACCTAGAAATGTTACTAGTGAATGGAAGTGCAAGTAATGACAGCATTAACATCAAATGTATTTGAAGACTCAAAGTTTTAAATGTTTTAAATGACAAATAACTAGTTGATTTTTTTTAAGGAGGTGGGTGTGAAACAAAGATAATACAAATCTAATTTTTCCAGGAACTGTAGCACTGCCCCTGTCCCCATGAAATTAAGTTACAATTTCACTGGTCAACATAATATAAAACTGTTTTGAGTAAGAGTGAAATAGAAGCATGAATATAGATATGCACCAAACCCTATATTATGGACTAATTTACACACAGTATTTTTGACAACAACCTAATTAGATATTGTCTTTCATTGCTTACTATAATTCTGAGAAACTGTTTTTAACAACATACATTTACACTACCACTTAACTAAATGGGGACATATAAATACATAAATTTTTAAAGAAAAAAAATCAAGTTATTTAGAGGAGAAATAAAACTTCAATTCTTTACTTTTTTGAAGCTGCATTTAGAGATACAAAGGTATATTGTTTATGATACTTTCACAATGTAATAAATTTATATTCCAATTTTCTCATGAATGAAAGATTGTAAAGGAAAATATTTTGTTCCTTGAAAATAACATCTCTTTTCCCCTAACCCCAGTAAGAACAATTAGTGTGCCCTTAATTTCAAGACTTTGTTGTTGTCATCCACGTCAATTGTCTTTTTCATGAAGTATAATATTTTGAGAGAGAGATGTAAAAATTAAAGAGAAAATCTGCTTTTGGAATGCAACAATTCTAAATCATTTCACTAAGAAGCACCCTTTGATATGCTGGTCTGAACTTTTAATATAAAACCTAAACAGTACTTATTTCTGAAGTAGAATTTTCTCCAGTTTTAGTAACTTCATACATAGCAATACTAAGGACATCAACCTGTGCTTTTGAGATTTTGGTAGGTGTTCTAATAATGTAATATTTTAGATATGGCTCATTGTCAAGGCTGGGTGGACAGAGATTTCATGAATTGGCTACAGAAAGCTAACTAAACTCTTAATGACTGAATAATGGTTTTCATTTTGCTTGAGCCAAAAAAGATGTTTAAGCCATGTACCACCACTTTCCCTGCTTAACATTCCTAAGTTTCTTTATTCTTCATAGTTTTCTAATGAACAAATAATTAGTTTTCCTGAGTAAGATTATAAAAAAGTTAACCTTTCTTCCAAAAGTATAAAGGCAAATAAAATGTCGACTCACAATACAAATTTTTTACATAGCATTAAAGGTGCAGATATTGACTGCTCCTCTTCATTATGATTGGCCCACCCCTAAAAGACTGCAACAGAGGATTCAATTGTCTAAAATACTTCGAAGTACAGAAATTAAATGCTTTAGCCCATAAACATATCCCTCATCTATTGTGTTGCTAGGGAACACATGAGCAAAATCTATCATTCGCACTTCTACTTCAGCAATCTCTTGGCAACCAGTGGGAAGATGGTAGAAAACTTTTTCCAGTTGGGAAAGTACATTTCCATTTAAATGTTCCTGTGACATGCTTTTCCACCCATTGCCTTGCTCCAGATTTTCAACTTTCAATGAAGTCTGACTGTGATGCTTTTTTGTATACATTTTCCTGTGACGAGCATACATCTTGGACAAGCTTTTGCCCACTGAAGCTTCTATTTTTCCATTAGCTGTGGAACTTAACACATGAAAGTTATTATTGTACTCTAGTACTTCTGTGTCTGACAGTTGTCCTTTGGACAAAAACTTTTCTGCCAAAATTCTGTCATTCAATTTTGTAGTGGTTGGCTGAGATGAACCTTCATAAACAAAGAGTAATGAACTTGCGTAAAAATTAAGCTGCTTCTGGTTTTCAAACCACTGCAGAATTTTCTCAATCTTCTGAATACTGGCAGCAACAGCATCTTTTCTTAAGCAGTACCCATTATGAAAAAATCTGGAGACTCCTATAAAAAGAAAAATATGAGCATTATAATCAAATAATGAAATAACTATTATTTGGGAAGTAAACTCATCACAGAATTCTCCAATATTTTCCCCATCATCCCTTAGAATTAAGTGAACAGTTAATCCTAGCATTCTAAGAATTCTAGTCAGATATAGAAGTCTGACCTCAGCTTGATTTTTGGTGAAGATGCTTTTTTAGAAAACATTTAAATGACACTAATATAATATGAAATATCCTATTTAGACAAAAGGAAATTTATTACAGGTAGACTGGTAGTTTACTTCTCTCACTATATTCTCTTAAGAAATAGGATTCCAGGCTGGGCACGGTGGCTCACGCCTGTAATCCCAGCACTTTGGGAGGCCAAGGCGGGCAGATCACGAGGTCAGGAGATCGAGACCATCCTGGCTAACATGGTGAAACCCCGTCTCTACTAAAAATACAAAAAATTAGCCGGGCGTGGTGGCGGGCACCTGTAGTCCCAGCTACTCCGGACGCTGAGGCAGGAGAATGGTGTGAACCCGGGAGGTGGAGCTTGCAGTGAGCCGAGATTGCACCACTGCACGCCAGCCTGGGCGACAGAGTGAGACTCTGTGTCAAAACAAACAAACAAACAAACAAACAAACAAACAAACAAAAACCAAATAGGATTCCAGGCCGGGCACGGTGGCTCACGCCTGTAATCCCAGCACTTTGGGAGGCCAAGGCAGGCAGATCACGAGGTCAGGAGATCGAGACCATCTTGGCTAACACGGTGAAACCTCGTCTCTACTAAAAACACAAAAAATTAGCTGGCTGTGGTGGGGGACGCCTGTAGTCTCAGATACTCAGGAGGCTGAGGCAGGAGAACGGCGTGAACCCAGAAGGCGGAGCTTGCAACGAGCCGAGATCGCCCCACTGCACTCCAGCCTGCGCAACAGAGCAAGACTCCAGCTCAAAAAAAAAAGAAAGAAAGAAAGAAAGAAAGGAAAGAAAAAGAAAGAAAGAAAGAAAGAAAGAAAGAAAGAAAGAAAGAAAGAAAGAGAGAAAAGAAAAGAAAAGAAAAGAAAGAAAGAAAGAAGGAAAGAGGATCCAAGACTTGCTCTATTTGCTATTGTGAGAAATTTTACAGTAAAATTACTTGTTCGGGCTGGGCGCAGTGGCTCACGCCTGTAATCCCAGCACTTTCGGAGGCAGTGGCGGGTGGATCACCTGAGGTCAGGAGTTCAAGAACAGCCTGGCCAACACGGTAAAACCTCGTCTCTACTAAAAATACAAAAATTAGGCATGGTGACGCATGCCTGTAGTCCCAGCTACTTGGGAGGCTGAGGCACAAGAATCACCTGAACCTGGGAGGCAGAGGTTGCAGTGAGCCGAGATCATGCCACTGCACTCCAGCCTGGGCGATACAGCAAGACTGTCTTGAAAACAAAAAACAAAAAACAAAACAAAACAAAAAACAAAAACTTGCTTGTTTGAATCTCATTTAGAGCTAACTAAAACCTAGAGTCAAATTTAATTATTTTTTAATGGTACCATTACCAAATACCAAACCATACCTCTACTAATTTTCATTTGCTCTCAATAATATTGATTAAGTCAATTTTTCCAAAAAGTTAAGCTCACTTTTGGGAATAGCACTTTCCCACGTTAGGTATATTATTGAAAATTGAGACCTTTAAGTGTTTTAACCTATCAGATTATTAGGCCTTTAAAAAAAAAAAAAAACAAATAAAAAATAACTATGCCTATTTTATCATACGTGGGAATTTATAGGTATATATAATTTGATTTCTGCTTTTAAATAACTTGTTCCCCAATGTGGGACAGAAACTATTAAAAGATATATTCAGATATAACTAAATTATTAGCCTGGGAAAATATTTTTTTAAATAGCCCATCTGAATGTTATTTTGCTGTTGATTAAGTACTCCAAGGCAAACACTAATTGTTAAGCTCATGCTATGGATGTTTGCTTTCTATACATAAAATAAGAATTCTTCTACAAACTTTTTACACTATGCATAATTTATTCTCTAAATATCTTAGTGGAGCTAAGAATAAACTTGTAATATAATGTTATTTCCAGGAATCTAGGATATTGTTGCTTTTGTAGTATCTTGGCCATAAATATTTTAGAAGCATATATATATGTTAACAGATTTTATTTAAATCAGTTTAATGCCAGTTAATTATTCATTACGTAGCTCTAGAAACTTACATAGCTCAACTACACGTGGGAATATTCAATAAAAATACATTACATGCTACAACACGTATTTTAAAGTCTCTTATGTAACAAGCAGTTTTAATATACTATGATCTATAATGTTTACTTACAAAACATTGTAGTAATGTTCCAGTATTGAGCTAGATGGCTGGTACACAGCTGTTCATTTTTTTTTAAAGTATATTAATAAGAAATAAATGAAAATGTAACAGAGGGTCATTCATAGTCCCATGGTCTTGATGTATTATGAACCAGGGCTTATGGTTAATCCAATTCTGTAAATCTAAGTTTCATTATTTTTAAAAATAGTTTATTATGAATCAAATCACTTTTCCAAATGACAACTAAAACTGAAATAACTTTAGAAGTATTTTAACTGTTCAATCATAAAAGCATTAGTTTTTTAGTCCTTACCATCCTTTATAGTTTCTTTTGTTAAGCTTCTTCCGTAATGCTGGTTTTGTGTCTCATAGCTATCGGAATGAACATGATAAACCTGTCAAAAAAAGCAGTGAATATTAAAAAGCTAATACTTCTTGACCATGTGGGGTTTATCCCAGCCACAAGGGTGGCTAAAGATGAAATCTACTCAGGTAATTCATTCTAATAGATTTGAGAAGAAGAAAAAAATCGCAGTTATATCAATGGATGCTGAAAAGGCACTTTACAAATTTAACATCCACTACTGATGAAAAATCTTTGTAATATAAGGATAGATATTTCCAATATGATAAAACTATCTACCTCAACCTACCAGGAGTTAGTCTCAAGTTTAAAGGAGAGAACTGAAAAAGCACTTCTTTTAAAATACAAGAAGCCTTCACAAAAATATTTTATCATGATGTCTTTTATATTATTATCATCTAATATTCTGGAGTTCCTAGCAAATGCAATTAGAGAGAAAGAAATTAGAGGTATAATAATTTGGAAAGGTGGAGATAAAGTTAATACTCTGAAGATAATAGTTGTACACTGGAAAATAAAATTAAAGACAAATACAAATAATAAAATATATGACATGGCATTTGAATACAAATTAGTAAACAGAAAATAAGCTTTCTAAACACAAATAACTCGTTAGAAAATGTAATGAAAGACGCCATTTATAAAATGTAACCCCCAAAGAACATGAAAATAAGCTAGATAAGTAAAAGATGTATAAGAAAATATCTTTAAAACATTCCTAAGACACACACCTATGTTCTCAAAAAAGATTCAACATAATAAACTATATCAATTTTACTTAAATTAATCTACAACTAAAGTGAGATTATAATAAAAATATCAACTTTTTTTTGTTTGGGGGAGGGACGGAGTCTCTCTCTGTTGCCCAGGCTGGAGTGCAGTAGTGTGATCTCGGCTCACTGCAACCCCTGCCTCCGGGATTCAAGTGATTCTTGAGCCTCAGCCTCCCGAGTACTGGTATTACAGGTGCATGACAATACGGCCAGGTAATTTTTGTATTTTTAGTAGAGGTGAGGTTTCACCATGTTGGCCAGGCTGGTCTCAAACTCCTGGCCTCAAACGATCCACCTGCCTCCACCTCCCAAAGTGCTGGGATTACAGGTGTAAGCCACCATGCCCGGCCTCAACAATTTTTTTTAACCATAAGCCAACTCTGAAGTTCACATATTTAAAAAAAAAAATAACAGACAAGAAAAGTTAAAATAAGATTAATAAGGTAGAATTAACCTTGCCACCCTACCAGATACTAAAACACATTTTACAATCAAACATATGTGAGAATTTAGTATATGATAATGGGATTTCAAATCAATGGGAAAAGATTATTTATTAAATGGTGTTAGTCTGATTAAACAATGATCAGGAAAAAAGTAAGTTGTATTCATACCTGATACCTTATGTCAGGATAAATTCCAAATGTATCAAAGATTGAAATGATAAAATGGTCCCCGAAAACATATAGGAATCCTTGAGTAACTGATAATAACTAGGTACAGCATTTCCAACTAAAACTCAGAAATGTCAGTTGGTTTTTTTTGGTAGATAATATTTGTATATATTTATGGGGTACATGTGATATTTTCTTACAGGCATAGAACGTGTAATGATAAAGTGAGGGTATTTAGGGTATTCACCACTACAGATATTTATCATTTCTATGTTTTCACAGTGTTCTTCCCATGCATAAATCAAAAGAAAAATAGAGAAAAAAAACTGTTTGAAATTTATTTGATGAACAAAGGACATGTTCACACTTATGGGGGAAAAAACAAGAAACAGAAAAGTGTTTAAGGTAGGTTTTGTAATAAACATATATGCAGTATTTGCATGTTTAAAATATCTCTGGAAGGATATATAGAGAAAAAATAACTATAATATGATATCTTGTATGGAGGCAGACTATTGAAAATTCTCAATAGCAAAGACTTGGAACCAACCCAAATGTCCAACAACAATAGACTGGATTAAGAAAATGTGGCACATATACACCATGGAATACTATGTAGCCATAAAAAATGATGAGTTCATGTCCTTTGTAGGGACATGGATGAAGCTGGAAACCATCATTCTCAGCAAACTATCACAAGGACAAAAAACCAAACACCACATGTTCTCACTCATAGGTGGGAATTGAACAATGAGAACACATGGACACAGGAAAGGGAACATCACACTCTAGGGACTGTTGTGGGATGGGGGGAGGAGGGAGGGATAGCATTAGGAGATATACCTAATGCTAAATGACGAGTTAATGGGTGCAGCACACCAACATGGCACATGTATACATATGTAACAAACCTGCACATTGTGCACACGTACTCTAAAACTTAAAGTATAATAATAATAAAATAAAATAAAGAAAAAAAAGAAAATTCTCAAACTTATATCTGTTATGGTGATCTGTGATTAGTGATCTTTGATGTCACTCCTGTGATTACTTTGGGATGTCACGAACCACGCCCACATAAGATGGCAAATTGGATAAATATGTGTGTTCTGACTGTTCCACTGACCAGCTGTTCCCCCATCTCTCTTCCTCTCCTCAGGCTTCCCTATCCCCTGAGACACAATACTGAAATTAGGCCAATTAATAATTAATAACCCTCCAATTAATTAATAACCCTCCAATGGCCTCTAAGTGTTCAATGAAAGGAAATGTCACATCTCTCACTTTAAATCCAAAGCTAAAAAGTGATTAACTTAGTAAGGAAGGCATCTTGAAAGCAAAGACAGGTCTAAAACTAGGCCTCTTGTGCCAAACTGTGAATGCAAAGAAAAAGCTCTTGAAGGAAATTCAGAGTGCTAACTACAGTAAACACACAACTGATAAGAAAGTGAAACAGCCTTACTGCTAATATGAAGAAAGTTTTAGTGGTCTGGATAGAAGACCAAACGAGCCACAACATTACCTCAAGTCAAAGCCTAATCCAGGGTAAGATTCTTTTCAATTCTATTAAGGCTGAGAGTCACCATGAGAAAGCTGCAGAAGAAAAGTGCAAACTAGCAAAGGCTGGTTCATAGACCCTAGCAGAAGTTTATGGAAAGACGTTGTTTTTAACCTAAAATGCAAGGTAAAGCAGAAAGTGCTATTGTAGAAGCTACAGCAACTTATCCAGAAGATAACTGATGAAGGTATCTACTCCAAACCACAGATTCTCAATGTAGATAAAACGGACTTCTATTGAAAAAAATGCCACCTAGGGTTTTCACAGCTAGAGATAAGAAGTCAATATCTGGCTTCAAAGCTTCAAAGGACAGACTAACTCTCTTATTGGGGCAAATGCAGCTGGTGACTTTAAGTTGAAGCCAATACTCACTCATTTGTCCTAGAGCCCTTAAGAATTATGCTGAATCTCCCAGCCCTTTGGGAGGCTGAGGCAGGAGGATTGCTTGAGGCCAGAGGACAACTTGAGGCAAGAAGCTCAAGAACAGCCTGAGCATCATAGTGAGACCCCGTCTCTACAAAAAATTTAAAAATTAGTTGGGTGTGGTGGCACATGCCTGTAGTCCCAGCTACTCGAGAGGCTGAGGTGGGAGGATTGCTTGAGCCCAGGAGTTGGGGGCTACAGTGAGCTATGATTATGCCACTGGACTCCAGCCTGGGCCAAGACCCTGTCTCAAAACAAACAAACAAAAAAACGTGCTGAATCTACTCTGCCTGGGCTCAAAGCCTGGATGACAGCACATCTGTTTATAGCATGGTTTACTGAATATTTTCAGCCCACCATTGAGAACTACTACTCAGAAAAAAAGATTCCTTCCAAAATATTACTGCTCATTGACAGTGCACCTGGTCACCTAACAAGATTACTGATGATGTACAAGGAGATTAATGTTGTTTTCATGTCTGCTAATAACATTCCTTTTGCAGTTCTATGGATCAAGGAGTAACTTCAACTTTTAAGTTCTATTATTTAAGAAATATATTTTGCAAGGCTACATACAGCTGCCATTGATAGTAATTCCTCTGATGGATTGGGGCAATGTAAATTGAAAACCTTTTGGAAAGAATTCATCATTCTAGATGGCATAAAGAAGATGTGAGATTCATGAGAGGAGGTCAAAATATCAACATTAACAGGAGTTTGGAAGAAGTTAATTCCAGCCCTCATGGATGACTTTGAGGAGTTCAATTCAAGACTTCAGTGGAGGAGGTAACTGCAGATGTGGTAGAAAGAGCAAGTGAACTAGAATTAAGACTGAAGGCTGAAGATATGACTGAATTGCTGCAATCTCATGATAAACCTTGAATGGATGAACAGTGACTTGCTTGCTTGCTTTATTGATTGGCTGACTGAGATAGGGTCTCGCTCTGTTGCCCAGGCTGGAGTGCAGTGGCACGATCATGGCTCACTGCAGCCTCAACCTTTTGTACTCAAGTAATCCTCCCACCTCAGCCTCCTGAGTATCTGGGACTACAGGTGCATGCTACCATGTCTGGCTAATTTTTGTATTCTTTTGTAGAGGGGGTTTCACCATGTTGCCCAGGTTGGTCTCAAACTCCTGAGCTCAAGTGATCCACCTGCCTCAGCCTCCCAAAGTGTTGGGATTACTGGCATAAGCCACTGCCCCTGGCCTCAGAGTGGCTTCTTATGGATGACAAAGAAAGTGGTTTCTTGAGATGGAATCTACTCCTAGTAAAGATGCTGTAAACATTGTTGAAATGACAATGAACGATTTAGAATATTACATAAACTTACTTGATAAAGCAGTGGCAGGATCTCAGAGGACTGACTCCAATTTTCAAAGTTCTACTGTGGGTAAAATTCTATCAAAGAGTATCCCATGCTCCAGAGAAACCTTTCATTTAAAAAAGAGTAAATTTATGTGGCAAACTTCATTGCTGTCTTATTTTAAGAAATTGCTGCAGGCACTCCAACCTTCAGCAGCCACCACCCTGATCAATCAGCAGCCATAGGCAAGAGCCTCTACTAGCAAAAAGAAACAACTCACTGAACGCTCAGATGATCATTAGTATTCTTTAGCAATAAGTATTTTTTAATTAAAGTATACACACTGTTTTTTAAAAAACATAATGCAACTGGGCACAGTGCCTCATGCCTTTAATAACAGTGCTTTGGGAGGCTGAGGCAGGAAGACTGCTTGAGCGTAGGAGTTTAAGATGAGCCTGGGCAACATGGCAAGACCCTATCTCTATAAAAAATAAAAAATAAGCCAGGTGTGGTAGCAAAGATATTTGTAATAAAAAGTTAACATTCTCAACCTAAAAACATATAAATATGTAGCAAAAAAGTATCCAAATTTTTTTTTAATGGAAAGAAAACTGAGAAACAGGTGTAGGAGGACAAAATGATAAGCAAAAGCAAGCTCTAGCTTTTCCTGGTACGTCACCATATTAGTTGCTCATTTTGTGACTTCTTTGCAGAAACTGACAAGCTAATCCTAAAATTCATGTGGAAACTAAAGGGATCCAGAATAGCCAAAACAAATTTGAAAAAGAAGAACAAAGTTGAGGCCAGGTGCAGTGGCTCACACCTGCAATCCCAGCACTTTGGGAGGCCAAGGCAGGAGGATCACTTGAGCCCATGAGTTCAAGACTAGCCTGGGAAACAAAGTGAGACACAGTCTCCACAAAATAATTTAAAAATTAGTTGGGTGTGATGGTGTACACTTGTAGTGTCAATTACTTGGGAGGCTTAAGTAGGAGGATTGCTTGAGCCCAGCAGTTCAAGGCTGCAGTAAGACACGATCACACTATTGCACTCTAGCCTGGATGACAGAGCAAAGACCCAGTCTCAAAATAAAATAAAATAAAATTTAAAAAAGAACAAAATGGGAGGACTCATAATTCAAAACTTACTTCAAAGCAACATTAATCAAAACAGTGTAGTACTTGGCATAAGGATAGACAATATGAAAATGGAAAACATTTATGGTCAATTTATTTTCAACAAGGGTATCAAGAATATTAACTGGGGGAATAACAGTCCTATCAACAAATGGTGCTGGGACAACTGCATATCCATATGCAAAAGAATGAAGTTTGACCCCTTCCTTAAAGCATACAAAAAATTAACTTAAAATGTATCATAAGTCTCAATACAAGAGATAAAATTATAACATCCTTACAAGAAAAATAGGAGTAAATCTTGATGAGTTTGGGTTAGGCAATGGTTTCTTAGATTTTATGCCAAAAGCCTAGGTAACAAAAAAAAGTAAATTGGACTTCCAATTTAAAAATTTAAAAATTTGGAATCTTCGACAAATACTATCAAGTAAAGAAAATCAGATTAGAAAAAATATTTGCAAATCAAAAGTTTGATGGATTTACATACAACTCAATAATTAAAAACAAAATGTCTGAATAGACATTTTTCCAAAGAAGACATATGTAGTCAATAATATTGCACATGAAAAGATGCTCAACATCATTAATCATTAGAGAAAGGCAAATCAAAACCACAAGGAGATGCTACTCGACACCTACTAGGATGGCTTATAGCAGAAAAACAAAAAGGAACAAAGGTTTCAAGAATGTGGAGAAAATGGAACCATCATGAATTGCTGGTGGGAATGTAAAATGAATGGTGAAGCCACCATATGTTCTCACTTACAAGTGGGAACTAAGCTATGAGTAAACAAAGGCATACAGAGTAATACAATGGACTTTAGACACTCGGAAGGAGAAGAGTGGGAAGGGTGGCTAGGGATTAAAAAAACTACATATTAGGTATAATGTACGCTACTCAGGTGATGAGTATGCTAAAATCTCAGAATTTACCACTATATAATTCATCCATGTAACAACAACAACAAAAAACTGTACCCCAAAAGCTACTTATATAATTTTTTAAAAAATTAAATAACTAAATAAAATGGTGAAGCCACTGTGGAAAAACACTTTGGCAGTTTCTCAAAAAGTTAAATATAAACTTAACCTTAGGACCTACCAATTTCACACTTAGGAATCTACCTGAGAGAAATAAAACATATACCTACACAGAAAGTTGTATACAAATGTTCATAACGGTTATTAGTAGCCCAGAAGTAGAAACAACCCAAAGTCCATCAATGAATGAATGGATAAACAAAATGTGGTATAACCATAGAATATTATTTGGCAATAAAAAACAAAGTGCTGACTTATATGACAACATGGGTGAACTTTAAAAACACAAAACTAAATCAAAGAAGCCAGTCACAAAATACCACACATTGTACTGTACAATTTGATTTATATGAATTGTCCAGAAGGGGCAAATCCATAGAGATAGAAAATAGATTAGTGGTTCCCTAGGGACAGGGAGTTTGGAAGGAAATTGGTAGGGACTGCTAATGTGTATGAACGTTTTTTGCAGAAGTGATAAAAATACTGTAAGTTGAATGTGGTGACAGTTGCCCAAGTCTATGAATTGATTAAAACCAGTGAACTCTATACTTTAAATGATTAACAGAATGGTATGTAAATGACATCTCGCTAAAGCTATTTAAAAAAACTAAACCTCTTTAAGAAATAAACAAACCTCTATTTATGTCTAGGGAAACAATAAATCCCAGCAGAGCGAAATCATACAATACCTTGTTTGCTTATCCTATCCATGTACCCTAAAGGTAATGCAAACCCAAAGAAGAGTTTACTATTATTATTATTGTTTTATTTCAATAGCTTTTGGGGAATAGGTGGTTTTTTGTTACATGGGTAAGTTCTTCAGTGGTGATTTCTGAGATCATGGTGCACCTGTCACCCAAGCAGTGTACATTTTACTGAATGTGTAGTCTTATCCCTCACCCGCGTCCCACTCTTCCTCAAGTCCCCAAAGTCCATTATCTCATTCTTATGCTTTTGCATCCTCAAAGCCTAGCTCCAACTTGTGAGAGCACATAGTATTTGGTTTTCAATTCTTGAGTTCACTTAGAATAATGGTCTCCAACTCCATTCAAGTTGCTGCAAATGCCACTATTTCATTCCTTTTTATGGCTGAGTAATATTCCATTGTGTATATATATCTCTCACATTTTCTTTTCTTTTTTTTTTTTTTTTGAGACGGAGTCTTGCTCTGTCGCCCAGGCTGGAGTGCAATGGCGCGATCTCAGCTCACTGTAAACTCTGCCTCCTGGGTTCAAGCAATTCTCCTGCCTCAGCCTCCTGAGTAGCTGGGACTACAGGCACCCGCCACCACGCCTGGCTAATGTTTTGTATTTTTAGTAGAGACGGGGTTTCACTGTGTTAGCTAGGATGGTCTTGATCTCCTGACCTTGTGATCCGCCTGCCTCGGCCTCCCAAAGTGCGGGGATTACGGGCGATCACATTTTCTTTATCCATTCATTGGTTGACGGGCATTTAGACGGGTTCCATATTTTCGCAACTGCGAATTGTACTGCTATAAACATGCATATGCAAGTGTCTTTTTCATATAACAACTTCTTTTCCTTTGGGTAGATACCCAGTAGTGGCATTGCCAGATCGAATGGTAGTTCTACTTTTAGTTCATCCTGTTTTCCACAGTGGTTGTATTAGTTTACATTCCCACCAGCAGTGTAAAAGTGTTCTCTTTTCAACACATCCATGACAACATCTGTTATTTTTTTATTTTTTAATTATTGCCATTCCTGCAGGAGTAAGGTGGTATTTCCTTGAGGTTTTATTTTGCATTTCTGTACTAGTGATGTTGAGCATTTGTTCATGTTTGTTGGCTATTTGTATATCTTCTTTTGAGAATTGTCTATCCATGTCCTTTGCTCACTTTTTGAAGGGATTGTTTTTCGCTTGCAGATTGCTTTGAATTCCTTGTAGATTCTAGATAGTAGTCCTTTGTCAGATGCATAGTTTGCAAATATTTTCTCCAACTCTGTGGGCTGTCTGTTTACTCTGCTGATTATTTCTTTTGCTGTGCAGAAGCTTTTAAGTTTAATTAGGTCCCATTTATTTATTTTTGTTTTTGTTGCATTTGCTTTTGGGTTCTTGGTCATAAATTCTTTGCCTAAGCCAATTGTAGAAGAGTATTTCCAACGTTATCGTCTAGAATTTTTAGTTTCAGGTATCAGATTTAAGTCTTTGATCCATCTCGAATAGATTTTTGTATAAAGTGAGAGATGAGGATTCAGTTTCATCCTTCTACATGTGGCTTGCCAATTATGTCAAAACCATTTGTTGGACAGGGTGTCCTTTACCCAATTTATGTTTTTGCATGCTTTGTTCAAGATCAGTTGGCTGTTAAGTATTTGGCTTTATTTCTGGGTTCTCTATTCTGTTCCACTGGTCTATGTGCCTATTTTTATACCAGTACCATGCTGTTTTGGTAACTATACCCTTGTAGTGTAGTTTGTAGTCAGGTAATGTGATGCCTAGAGATTTGTTCTTTTTGCTTAGTATTTCTTTGGCTATATGGACTATTTTTTGGTTGCATATGAATTTTAGCATTTTTCTGTAGTTCTGAGAAGAATGATGATGGTATTTTGATGGGCATTGCACTGAATCTGTAGATTGCTTTTGGCAGTATGGTCATTTTCACAATATTGACTCTACTCATTCATGAGCATAGGATGTGTTTCAATTTATTTGTGTTATCTATGATTTCTTTCAGCAGTGTGTTGTAGTTTTCCTTGTAGAAATCTTTCACCTCCTTGGTTAAGTATATTCCTAAGTACTTTTATTTTTTATTTTGTGGCTGTTGTAAAAGAGATTTAAGTTCTTGATTTGATTCTCAGCTTGGTAGTTGTTGGTGTATAGCAGTTTGTGTACACTGATTTTGTATCCTGAAACTTTACTGAATTCATTTCTCAGATCTAGGAGCTTTTTGGATAAGTCTCTAGGATTTTCTAGGTATACAATCATGTCACTGGTGAAGAGTGACAGTTTGATTTCCTCTTTACTGATCTGGATGCCCTTTATTTCTTTCTCTTGTCTGGCTGCTCTGGCTAGGACCTCCAGTACTATGCTGAATAGAAGTGGTGAAAGTGGGCATCCTTGTCTTGTTCCAGTACTCAGGGGAAATGCTTTCAACTTTTCCCTATTCAGTATGATGATGGCTGTGGGTTTGTCATAGACAGCTTTTATTATTTTGAAGTATGTCCCTCCAATGCCAATTTTGCTCAGGGTGTTTATCATAAAGGCATGCAGGATTCTGTCAAATGCTTTTCTGCAACTATTGAGATGATCATATGATTCTTATTTTTAATTCTGTTTATGTGATGTATCACATTTATAGACTTGTGTATGTTAAACCATCCCTGCATCCCTGGTATGAAATCCACTTGATCATGGTGTATTATGCTTTTGCTATACTGTTGGATTTGGTTAGCTAGTATTTTGTTGAGGATTTTTGAATCTATGTTCATCAGGGATATTGGTCCGTAGTTTTCTTTCTTTGTTATGTCTTTTCCTGGTTTTGGTATTAGGGAAATATTGGCTTCACAGAATGATTTAGCGAGGATTCCCTCCTTATCTTATGGAATTTCAGTAAGATTGGTACCAATTCTTCTTCGAATATCTGCTAGAACTCAGCTGTGAATCCATCAGGTCTTGGAGTTTTTTTCTTGGTAATTTCTTTATTACTGTTTCAATCTCGCTACTTGTTATTGGTCTGTTCAGTTTCTATTTTTTCCTGATTTAATCTAGGTGGGTTGTATATTTCCAGGAATATATTCATCTCCTCTAGATTTTCTAGTTTGTGCACATAAAGGTGTTCATAGTAGCCTTGAATGATCTCTTGTATTTCTGTGGTATCAGTTGTAATATTACCAGTTTTGCTTCTAATTGAACTTATTTGGATCTTCTCTCTTCTTGGTTAATCTAGCTAAAGGTCTATCGATTTTGTTGATCTTTTCAAAGAACCAGCTTTTTGTTTCATTTATATTTTGCATTATTTTTTGTTGTTCTTTTAATTTCACTTAGTTCTATTCTGATCTTTGTTATTTCTTTTCTTCTGCTGGGTTTGGCTTTGGTTTGTTCTTGTTTCTCTAGTTCCTTGAGATGTGACATTAGGTTGCCTATTTGTGCTCTTTCAGACTTTTTGATGTAGGCATTTAATGCTATGAGCTTTACCCTTGGCACTGCTTTTGCTGCATCCCAGAGGTTTTAATAAGTTGTGTCACTATTATCAGTCAGTTTAAAGAATTTTTACATTTCCATCTTGATTTCATTGTTCACGCAAAAATCATTCAAGGTCAGATTATTTAATTTCCATGTATTTGTATGGTTTTGAGGTTCCTTTTAGAGTTAATTTCCAGTTTTATTCCACTGTGGTCTCAGAAGATACTTGTTATGATTTTTCTTTTCTTTTTTTTTTTTTTTTTGAGACGGAGTCTTGCTCTGTCACCCAGGCTGGAGTGCAGTGGCGTGGTCTCAGCTCACTGCAAGCTCTGCCTCCCGGGTTCACGCCATTCTCCTGCCTCAGCCTCCCCAGTAGCTGGGACTGCAGGCGCCTGCCACCACGCCCGGCTAATTTTTCGTATTTTTAGTAGACACGGGGTTTCACCATGTTAGCCAGGATGGTCTCGATCTCCTGACCTCGTGATCCACCCGCCTCAGCCTCCCAAAGTGCTGGGATTACAGCTGTGAGCCACCACACCTGGCCCTGTTTTTAAAATTTAAGTTGCTTTTCACCTTTCTCTGGTATCTCCTTGAGTAGCTTAATAATAAGCCTTCTGAATTCTTTATATGGCAATTCAGATATTTCTTCTCGGTTTGGATCCATTGCTAGGGAGCTACTGTGATCTTTTTTGGGGTGTTACAGAGCCCTGTTTTCGTCATATTACCAGAATTAGTTTTCTAATTCCTTCTCGTTTGGGTAGACTGCTTCTTCAAATTGTTCTTGAATATATTTTTGATTGGACTTTTTTTTTTAATTTACTTTTTCTCTCTCTCTCTTAAGGATTAGACTTTAATGTTCATTTTAGTCTAAACTGATTCTCGGTACTTGTAGGGATAAAGACTCTGTATGAGTTCCTTATTTATAGAGAGTCTTTGTGTGCTGGCTTTCCCTAATGCTGGCTATAGTAGTTATATTATTGGTGTGTGGGTGAGTTCACTGTCTCCTATAGAGTTGGAATGGCAGGGATCTCTTGAAGCTTATATTTTTCTCTCGTGGTGTACGCCTTATTTATTTAACTTTTTCCTGGTGTTTTATTTCCTAAGTTGATGATTCGGCTTCAGGCCCATAGAGGGAGTAACCCTGGGTAGGCAGCAGGTGTGGCTAAGGCAGGTGAGTAGATGTAATACCCAATGGTGGGTCAAGGTCCCAGCCTTGATGAGGGTAGCTGGGGCGGCTCTCAATTAGATGTGCTGAGGATTTATCAGAGTGAAGAGTGGGAACTACCACAGCTCCCCTACCAAGTCCAGCAGGATAATTATTTACTTCACAGCCTCACTCCTATACTAGTGTTTCAGCTCTTTAGATCAGACAGGCACCTCTTTTCATCTATAGGAATGTTGGTATTCCAAACAGGGAGTGATTGTGACTCTGCCTCTCGTTCAGGCCTGAATCTGGGGGGTGCTCCTCCTGTCAGGCTGCACCCACCCTGGATTATTCCAGAATGGCTGTCTATAGGTGCCTCCATGCTGCATTCCTGTGGGGGATGCCCCAGCTATGTCTACAGTGGAGTGCTGGGGAGAACAAGGACCTCTTCTCCAAGGTCCTTCATGATCACAGTGGCTGCCTGCCTGTTGCGGTGTATGTGCAGACTTTCCCAGTTGTGCCTAGCACTGCAATTGTGTCTCTGCTGTGAGAAACTACCCACCAGTGAAAAGATCTGGAACTCAAGGCCTGCTGTTCAGATTCTTTTGTCCCACAGGGTGATCCTTTGATGTGGTGCTCTCCCCATTCCCCTGGCGATGGGGCTTCCTGAGAGCCAGACTGTAGTGATCGTTATTGTTCTTCTGGGTCTAGCTACTCAGCAAGGCTACCTGGCTCCAGGCTCTGGTTTGTGCTGAAAAATGTCTGCCTGTGATGTGATCAGTCTTCAGGTCTCCAGTCATGGATAACAGCACCTGCTCTAGTGGAGGTGGCAGGGGAGTGATGTAGACTCTGTGAGAATCCTTCATCGTAGGTAGGTTTAGTGTGCTGGCTTTCTCGAATGCTGGTTATGCTAGCAGTGAAGTTGTCACATGGACAAACTGAGGACCACTGGTTAGCCAGGGTATTGGAGGCAGTAGTTTCAGCAGTTGTTTTCTCCTTCCTGGGAGCAGAGTTATTCTGTCATGAGTTGCTGTAATGGCCTGAGTTGGTCAGCCTCCAGCCAGGAGGTAGCGCTTATAAGAGAGCACCACTTGCAGTATTGGCAGTAGGATCTGAGCTTGCCCTAAGTTGGCAAGGGGGAATTATTCTGGTTTCTCACATAATGGGCAATACCATAAAGCTCCCAAGAGTTTATGTCTTATCAGGGCAGGTAGAGAAAAACCACCAGGTGGGGGCAGGGTTAGGCAGGTCTGAGCTCAGACTCTCCTTGGGTGGGGCTTGCTGCAGCCACTGTGGGGGATGGGGGGTGGTTCTCAGGCCAATGGTATTTTTTTTTTTTTTTTTTTTTTTTTGAGACGGAGTCTCGCTCTGTCGCCCAGGCTGGAGTGCAGTGGCGCAATCTCGGCTCACTGCAAGCTCCGCCTCCCGGTTTCACGCCATTCTCCTGCCTCAGCCTCTCCGAGTAGCTGGGACTACAGGCGCCCGCCACCACGCCCGGCTAATTTTTTTGTATTTTTAGTAGAGACGGGGTTTCATCGTGGTCTCAATCTCCTGACCTCGTGATCCGCCCGCCTCGGCCTCCCAAAGTGCTGGGATTACAAGCGTGAGCCACCGCGCCCGGCCTGCCAATGGGATTATATTCCAGAGGAACGTACTGCTGTCTCTGCTGTGCTGTATAGTTTGCCAGAGAAGTGGGGAATAGCCAGTAGCAAAAGGACTCACTCAGCTCCCACGCAGTTGGCGAGGCTGGTGTTGCTCCCACAGTGCATGTTAACAGCCCCAAGTTTAGATCCAGGCAGCCTGCATGTGAAACACAGACCTGCCCTGGGCCATAAGCTTCCCCACTGAGAAAGCAAACATGGCTTTCAGGCCACACCCCTCCTTGTCTGCCAACAATGGTGGTGGCTCCTGTGCTCCTATCTGCAGCATTTCCCATTTGCCCCTGGATTCTGCTCAAGTAAGTTCATGCCCACTTGAAATTGCCACAAAATTCAGCTGCAAGCTTCTTTCACCCTGTGACTAGTCCCTAATTCCACTGGCTGCCTTCCCTGAGATCCCATGTAAGATATAGTCAGGGATGACTTCCTGGGGCTTGCGCTGGAGACTAGGAGTACCTACAAGGCTGTTCCTGCTGTTGCTTCTACTTTTACATTTTACGTGGCCCCCTAAATCCATTCCACCTCTAGGTAAGGTTAAATCCTCCTACTGTGATCTGGATTCTCAGATTCACTCAGGGGGTATGTGTTCAGAGGCAGGTTTTCCCTCCTCATACTTTGGGAATTCACAGTTTTTCACCTAACTCACAGAGTTTGCAGTGATCCTTTCAAAAGATCTGTGAATTCGTTTGGTTTTCCTGGTACTTTCTTGTGGTGGTTTTTGGAATGACAGTTCACATTGTGAATCTCCACACAATGTTCTGTCCATCCACGTGGAAGATGCACATTAGCCCTGCCTCCCATCCACCATCTTCCTCCCATCTGACAGAAGAGTTTTTGAATAGGGAATAGCATGATTAGATATACATTCTACAATGTATAGGGAAAGAATTATAAAATAACAAAACTGAACTTGAGAGACTAGACTCTGGAGAGGGATAATAGTGATAATGGGACTCGAGAAGTTTAGGAATCAAGATCAGTAGGATTGATGGATGGCTGACAGGTAACAGTGATTACCTGGTTTCTTTTTTTTTTTTTTTTTTATGAGACAGAGTCTCGCTCTGTCACCCAGGCTGGAGTGCAGTGGTGCAATCTCAGCTCACTGCAACCTCCACTTCTCCACTTCCTGGGTTCAAGCGATTCTCCTGCCTCAGCCTCTCGAGTAGCTGGGATTACAGGCGTGTGCCACCATATGCAGCTAATTTTAGTATTTTTTATTAGAGACAGGGTTTTGTCATGTTGGCCAGGCTGCTCTCAAACTCCTTACCTCAGGTGATCCACCCACCTCGGCCTTGCAAAGTGCTGGGATTACAGGCATGAGCCACCATGCCCGGCTGACTATCCGGTCTCTAATGTGTAAAACTGGATATATGGTGATGCCATTTACTGAGACAGGGAATAATAGGGATTTGTTTTTAGGCTGGGCACAGTGGCTCATGCTTGTAGTCCCAGCACTGTTTGGGATTGCCCAGGATCACTTGAGCCCAGGAGTTCAAGACCAGCCTGGGCAACGTGAACCTCATCTGTACTAAAACCTCAATTCAACAGTGAAACAGTGCACAGTAGCAACAGTGAAACCTCATCTGTACTAAAAAAAAAAAAAAAAATCAGCCAAGTGTAGTGGCACATGCCTGTAGTCCCAGCTACTTGGAAGGAGGCTGAAGCAGGAGGATCCCTTGAACCCAGGGGTTGAGGCTGCAGAGAGCCATGATCTTGCCACTGCACTCTAGCCTGGGTAACATCTCACCAAAAAAAAAAAAAAAAAAAAAAAAAAAAAGATTTGTTTTCATTGTTGTGGTTGCTGGTTTGCAAGAGGGATAATGAGTGTGTCAGTTTTGTGGGGTTTTTTTCCCCAACTAAATTAGAATCTTCTTATTCTCTTAGTAATCTCTTCCAGAGTCAACTACTTCCATTGTAGGTGATAAAATGTATAAGGCTCCACTTCAGATGTTGGCATTGCTATGAGCATGGTCTCTCCCCTTTACTGCAACTCAGAATTAAAACTTTTGCTTCTTATTTTTTATATTCCAGTTCCAGAAGTAGTTTCCACCGTGAAGTTATTTAACGACAGTCTTATTCTTTCTAGTAGTGGCTTACTACCAGGCTCCAGCTTCTTCAGGAACGTTACAAGATGGATTTAATTTAAATATGTATTAAAAGGTATTCTATCAAATGAGTTTAAATGCATTTTATTTTTAGACAACCTACATGACACGTTTTTCTTAAAAACAATGCATCCACTCCATGCATCCATAGCCAAAATAAATGAAGAGCTCAAGATGACATCAGTCCCATTTGTCTTAAGCCCTGGTGTTGTATGGATGACAAGCAGCAGCCAGTTATGATGACAGGTGATAGATCCAAAGTAATTGCCAAATTTGTTAACATTTTTCCATTTCTGAACCACCCTTAAAGAAAATCATTTATGGGGTCACACTATCCTCATGATAGTCCAATAGAGCAACCATGCCATCTGGATTCCTGTTTCCACCAATAAAGAACTAGTAGTTTTTGCAATCAGCAAGGATGTGCAGCCTCTGTCGCAAAAGGTTTAACTCTTTCTGGTCTCTGTTCTTCAAGTTTGCCTTTGATTGTTTTCATGTAATCTTTGACGTAGTTCTTGTAGGTGTTTTTTGTGAAACTGGTTTCTTGCAAGTGATAGTTTGTGACAGTATCAACAATAGTGATAACTGTGGTTTTGGTACCTTTGCCCTCGGGACCTTCAGCAGAGGCATTTCCACCAATGAGCAAGTCATCAATGTTACCCTCTGTCCTACTGACCATATTGCCCTCCACCACCAGGCAGAGCCCATCTGCAATCTCCCAAATCTGATAAATGTGGAATAACACCTATCTCGTCATAGCTGATAAGATGCTGGTAAACAATCATGATGGCAGCTGAAGGGAGACAGAGGGCAGCGGTGCTAGCTTAGCAGGAGCCGGGAGCTCTGGGTGAGGGTGGTGGAGCTAGAGCGCTCCAGGAAAGGGGAACCATGGAAAAAGCTATGTCAGTTTTTTATGTACTGAGTTCAAGATGTCTTTAAGCACTTAAGATATTTAAGTAAGGTATCCAGTAAGTTGTTAGATGTACATATCAGGAGATCAAAGAAAAAGCAGAGCCTGCTGATAAACATTCGTGAGTTATGTGTGTAACTATAATGAGAACAGAGAGCCCCGCTTAGGAAGAAATAGAAAAGAAAGATAGACATTAAAATGGAACCGGGAGGAATACCTCAGCATTTAAAGAATAAACAGAGGCCAGGAGCAGTGGCTCCACGCCTGTAATCCCAGCACTATGGGAGGCCGAGGAGGGCAGATCACAAGGTCAGGAGATTGAGACCATCCTAGCTAACATGGTGAAACCCCATCTCTACTAAAAAAATACAAAAAATTAGCTGGATGTGGTGGTGGGTGCCTGTAGTCCCAGCTACGCGGGAGGCTGAGGCAGGAGAATGGCGTGAAACTGGGAGGCGGAGCTTGCAGTGAGTGGAGATGTGACACTGCACTCCAGCCTGGACGACAGGGCGAGACTCTGTCTCAAAAAAAAAAAAAAAAAAAGAATAAATAGAAATGGGCTGGCAAAGAAGATTGCAAAGTGGCCTTAGGCAGAAAACAGGAGAAAGGTGGGTGTCATAGATTCAAAGAAGAAAGTTTCAAGGAGGGCGTGGTTGGCATCGAAAGCTACTTTTCAAGGTAAAGTAAGGCAATGAAAAATGCCATTTGGAATTAATGGCATGGTGGTGCTTAATGAAGAGCTAATCCATTAGCATGATGGGGCAGAAGCCAGATTAGAATGAGCCAAATACTGGATGGGAAATAGGGAAATAGAAATAACGAGTTTGGTTGTAAAGCGGAGACAAGCTAAATCTGCAGTTGGAAAGCAAAGCAGGTTAAAGGTGGGGTTTTGATGTTTTGTTTTTTAAAAAACTTGACAGTGATTTGAAGATATTTAAAGCAAAACGATAAAAGCCAGTAAAGAGAGGCAGAAGTTGAAAATATAAGAAAGATAAGAGAAAATCAATAGTACAAGGTTCTTGAACAGGTAAGAAGGAATGAGATTCAGAGGGTGTACAGAGGAGCTGTCCTTAGACAGGAGGATGGAAAATTCTTCAATGTGACGGGAAAGAACAATGAGGGAATAAAAGCAACTGCAGGTAAGGCATGTGCATCTGTTAGCAGGAAATTAAGGGAAATCCTGTCGGATGATTTTTATTTTTTCTAAAGCAGAAAGCAGTCATCTGCTAAAAGTCAGAAGGAAAGAGGGAGGGTGAGAGATCTGAAAACAGTGGAGGCTTAAATAGTTGCCCAATCAGATTCCTGTGGGATGTTTATTTCTTGTTTGTTTTAACTTTATTCCATTACCGTTTTTTCTTTTTCTATATACTCATATTTAATTATAGTTTTCTAAAATGAAATAACTCATTGAACAATTTCTCTGGTTTTATACACAACCCAAATATCAAATTCAATTTTGCTATTACCATCACAATGACAATTTATCTATCATGCTTCCTATTAGCTCTTCTGTTTAGAACTCATAAAGGAAGATCCATATATCATTTTACAGGAATTTCAGAACTACCCATTATGCTTACTATAGATAAACAAGTATTTGGTATATCCACAAATTTTACCTTCATGCATCTAGAAGATGCAGCTTTTGTTTAGAGGACTTTACACCACATTACTTCGCTTTTTCTCTTTTTTTTTCAAAATGGCCTCAACAATTCTCTTCACCCTGTGCACATTGCTATTCATGCTGTGACTTTGCCTTTCCTACCATCGGAGGTGGAGGCTGTTTTCTTGCCCTGTAAATCTGGGCTAGCCCTGTAGTAGATGTTGCCCTACAGAATTTCATAGACGTGACAACAAATAACTTCCTAACCTAGAGTTTAAGAACCCTTATATTCCTCCTTCTTGGAATGTGGTACTTCAAAATAAAAAAGCCCAAGCTAGCCTTCTGACAGATAAGACCACAAAGAAAAAGACCCAGCCAACAGTACCAACTTTCTGACACAAGAACAATTCTCTGGTTTTATATACAACCCAAATAAATCAGAGAGAGTCATTTTAGACCATCTATACCCAGCTGAACCATCAGATGATTGCAGAGGAACCCTAAATGAGATCAGCAAAAGAACTGCACACTTGAGACTAGCTCAAATTGCAAATTCACAGAATTGTGAGAAAATAAAACAACTGTTTTAACCCCAAAAGTCCGAAACAATTACCTATTTTCTTTTTGGCAGAGGCGGTGGGGGCGTTGTTTGTTTTTCTGAGTCAGGGTCTCACTTTGTCATCCAGGCTGGAGTGCAGTGGCATGATCACGGCTCACTTCAGCCTTGACCTCCTGGGCTCAAGATATCCTCCCACCTCAGCCTCCCGAGTAGCTCGGACTATAGGCACATGCTACCTCTCACCCAGCTGGTTTTTGCATTTCTGCAGAGATGGGGTTTTGCCATGTTGCCCAAGCTGGTCTCAAACTCCTGAGCTGAAGCAATCCACCCACCTCAGCCTAGGATTATAGGCCTGAGCCACTGTGCCCAGCCATACAATTACCAAATTTTTAATTTCTTTTATATTTTGAAAATGCAGAAAAATGACTGAATATATAAATTTAGCACTTTTCTCATGGGAAAATCATAAACAATATCACATTTACATTTAATATTTGCTTGCACCTAAATTTAAGACTTCTTTAAAACAAAATTACCAGAATTATAGTCGAGATTCAGCCATCCATCCATTTATTTATCAATCACTCTACTATGTTCCTGAACCAGAGAAACTGACCATATATCAGTGAACAAAAAAAAATTTTTTAAATCCTTGCCCTCGCTTTTCACATCAGGGAGTTACAGACAACTCAATTCCAAAATACATTATTTTCTGATATATTAGTACTACAATGACATCCATAATTTTCAAGGGAAGAACATGTAGAGAGAAATGTGCACATTATACTAATAAGCACTCTTACCCTCATGCCAAGCACCAAGAACCCAATCTCTTCCATTAATGGGTACTTGTTGACCTGTTGCTGAATCTTCTCAGATGAGGCAAAAGGATCATAGCTTTTTTGCCCTATCTTTACATCCATTATACAGGGCTTATTAAATTTATGGGTCACATCTTCCAGTTTTAGGTATAAATCTGTTATTAAAGAAAAATATTAATTAGTAATAGGCAAACATTTTACTACTCAAGTACTTGCCAGGGAAAAACAAGATGAGAAAATCCTAAAACAGAGAAAAAAGTTAAAATAAATGTAAAGTCAATAATTATTCTTACTCTACCTAAAAAAAAAACCTAAACAACAAATTTATAACAAGTATAAACATCACAGAGAAACTCTTGCAGGAGGTGAATTAAATAAATTCAACCATAAGCAAAAGACAGCAGATACAAGGTTTCCAACAATATTGAAAAGGCAATGGAATCATTTCAAAAGCTTTTCCAGAATGCATTCCCCTTGTGAATACAATTTATGCCATACGTTTCAGCAGATCTCTTAGTATTTTAATAATTTTTAAAAATTTATTCATTTAAAATTAGTAATAGGAATAAATCGTTCCCACAGAGTAATACAACAGAAGTACAGATTAAGAAAGGGTAAACCTATCCAAATGATGATAATTGTCAAATATACATTCAAGTCTTACCAGTTTCAAAGGAAAAATATGAATCTTCCTTTTTATTTTTTTGAGACATGGTCTTGCTTTGTTGCCTGGGCTAGATTGCAGTGGCTGATCTTGGCTCAGTGTAACCTCCACCTCCCGGGATCAAGCAATTCTTGTGCCTCAGGCTCTCAAGTAACTGGGATGACAGGCGTGTACCACTGCCTGGCTAATTTTTATATTTTTAGTAGAGATGGTGTTTTGCCATGTCGACCAGCCTGGTCTCAAACTTCTGGCCTCAAGTGATCTGCCTGCCTCGGCCTCTCAAACTGCTGAGATTACAGGTGTGAGTCACCATGCCCAGCCCATCTTGATTTTTTTTTTTTTTTTTTTTTTTAACACAGGCATTCCCCAAAAGTTGGTCTGTATATCATGCTGGCATCCTGCATACATCTTTCCACAAAAAAATTAAATAGAGATTCAAATATAGTATTATAAAAGCCCCAGTTATCATACACGGCTGACCTGCTTTTAGTTTTAGTTTGAAAGGCAGGGTCCAGGTCCCCTGAGGGAAACAGTAAGGAAAGAAATTCTTCCCTCCTTTCCCGGGTTAAAGAATCGTCTCGGCCGGGCGAGGTACCTCACGCCTGTAATCCCAGCACTTTGGGAGGCCGAGGCAGGTGGATCACCTGAGGGTGAGAGCTGGAGACCAGCCTGACCAACATGGAGAAACCCCGTCTCTACTAATAATACAAAATCAGCCAGGCATGGTGGCAGGCGCCTGTAATCCCAACTACTCGGGAGGCTGAGGCAGGAGAATGGCTTGAACCTGGGAGGCAGAAGTTGCGGTGAGCCGAGATCGCGCCATTGCACTCCAGCCTGGGCAACAAGAGCAAAACCATCTCAAAAAAAAAAAAAAAAAAAAGAATTGTCTCAAAGTTCTGAATGAGATCAAGACTCATTTTTTAGTCAGGAATGTAACAAGAAGTATTTCTCCTCAAAGACAGAAAAGATTACTATCAACCAACATGACAAATAAGGTTAGAGAAGGTGTTTATTTTCTGAATTAAATAAAAGAGTACCGGCGTAAGAGAAGCCTTACTCTCTGATGTCCTTTCATTATCCCCATTCCACCAAGACTAGCATAGTTGCTGAATTACAATAAAGAAGTTTGTGCTCAAACAAAAGTGAGAACCCAGTTAGGGCTTGAAAAATTTTTAAGCCCCTCAGATTTAAAAGGAATAAATCTTCTCTTTCAAAGGACAAGAGATACTTTTTATGCTTTAGTCAAAGATGAGAGCAGGGTTGTAACTCTGTAGAACGAAGTGAAGTTAAGCCCAAATATGACAAAAAAGTTACTGCAGTCCAAGGGAGCAGCACTGACACACCCAATGAGCCCTCCACACTTGAAAGAAGGGTTCTCCCAGACAGACACCTTCAGGATAAGAGAAAATGAAAGATCTTGACAGAGACATGAAACTGCTGTCTGTGAAAACTAATGGGACAAGTGGAAATATCCTGATCAAGGAGTTGGAACACACCCAAGCTTCTGTGTCTAAAAGATAACCACAGATGGTATGAAAGAAGAAAGAGCACAGGACAGTTACCTTCAGATTTTCTCCTCCCATCTCCAACCACCTTAAGCAAAAAGGAAGAAAACAGATCCAGCCCCACTCTAGGGCTGCATAATAATTTCAGTAAAAAGACTTGAATTCCAAATATCAGAATAAAGCTAATTAGATAGTAATACATAGTACAGTAGATCCTTGGCATTCAAAAATTTATTATCATTAATTTAGACTCAAGAGACTGCAGAAATCTTACTGGGGTAAAGTTGTATATGGGAGTATAAAGATAGTGAGAGAACATAGCTAAAAGTCACAGCATCTATATGTCACTGTAGGGTTAGTGTCTACCTGTCAACTTGATAGTGATTAAAAACAAACAACAAACTTTTTATGATAAGATAAAGATAAGAGAAGCTAGGGTACAGGCTTTGCAACTCTGAAATAAAATCTCCTATCTCTTTTTCTCTTTGAAAGGAGGAAAATACAAATGCAAACTCTATATACAGTGGAAATACAATAAATGTTTGCTGAATGAATGAGTGTTTGCCCTTCCCATTCCTATTGTCCGGTGAAACTTTAGACTTGGCCTTCCTTGCGCTATAATAAATTGAGGCACCCCTTCAGTAAATAGGGATGAATATCATGGGTTTTATTTGATATTTAGTTAGACTATCCAAATGTGTTTTTCTTTACTTTACTTTCAGGTCCTTGTTATGTTTCATATGGTTGGAATTACCAAATAACTGCTAAATTATTTCTTATTAGCCTTCAGAAATAAAACTAAGTTAAGCCTAGTGAAGAGTGGTTTGGTGTTTTCTTTCTGTTCTCTAATCTTCCATTTTTTTAAGTGAAAATAAGAATTTGAGATTCTCATTTCTATCTTTCCCTCTGAGTTAAAAAATAAACATCAAAACCTGCTTTAGAGATGCAGAATTCTTATGAAAGAATACAATACCATTTATTTCACAACTTACTGCAAGTGCTTTTGAAAAAGGTAAATAGAAAAACAGGGCATGATCTGAGCACTGAGATTTTTACTGATTTACAGGCTGTCATTAATAGAAATAAATCTGATTATTAATTCACCCTGAAAAATGCCATTAGCAAATTCTTTCCCTAGAAGAGAGCTTAATTCAAGGTAGATCAATCCTGAGACTCAGTTACTTAAATGACCAAAAACATTTTACTACAGGCAGCCTCACTTACAAAGCAATGCCAAATTCTGGATTAACAAAGGACACCTTTTTGGCTAGGCCCCTCTGGGTGTAGAGTGGAGCAGTATTTTTCCATTTCTAGGTCACAACCCATCACTGGATTATGAATTCAACTTAATAGGTTGTAACCAAGTTTCCTAAATGAAAGAGAAAAGAGAATATATGAGACTATCTCATATATAGTAAGACTAAGTATTGTTGTCTGGGTTGGTCTCAGTCTTATAAACATTGAGTTGCAATGTAAAAATGTATTTATTACGTATCACAGACAAAGAAGTTTATTCCCCCCATGCCCTAAAGACCCAGTGTTTTCTTGTTTTTTTCCTTTTAGACAAAGAAGTTTTAAAAACACCTGACTAGATAGAATGTCACTGTGTCATTAGCATGTCTGCCTAGCTCAAGAACTATCCTCAGACCTACAGAAGTGGTCCCTTTGCCAACACCATCATACTTTGGGAATCCAGCCCATGGCCCACAGTTACTGACTGGGGCAGGAGCAAATATCTGATACAGGCTTGGTCAGTCTTGCCAATTTGGAACTGGAATGCAGAGAAAACCTGTTGCTGACCTCTGTGGGTGATTGGTACTGTAACATGTAAGTCCCTTGGTAGGGAGGGGAGAAGTGTGGATAGCAAGGAAGGCAGAGGAGAGAAGAGGAAGGGTTAACTAAATATGCAGAGAGAGATCTCCCTGGGCTTTGATAGGGTTCAGATTCTAGTCCCAGTCCCATCTTAGATGCATAGCCCTTGGCTTTCATAAGACACCCTCATATCCTTACAAGAACTTTTCCTTGTTGCTTAATCATGTTCAAGTTTATTTCTATAACTTGTGCCCAAAGAATCTTAACTAAGATGATAAAGTTTAAAGCAACTGCTTTAGAAGAAGAAAAAGGAGGCTCAAATCTCAACTCTACGATTTGCTAGCCTGTGACCTCAGGAGCACTTCTCAAAACCTTAATTATATGTAAAATGCAGGTAATTACAGACTCTACCACAGGGATATTAAGAAGACTAAATGAGATAATATACAGTAAAGCACTTAGCATAGTGTCAGTCCTCATCCCATAAATGCAGGTTACACATTCCCACATCCCCTCCAAAATAAAATTTCATACATTCCATATATAATTACTGTCAAGGCACACAGGTGAAGAAAACAGATAAAAACCTGCCTTCATAGAGCTGCTTTTGAAGAGCTGAAATCGCATTACACTTAGCATAATTGCTGCTACATATTTGGTACTCACTGAATATTTATTAATTTTACCTCTAAGTATATATAAATATTAAACAAGCAAGTCACTGATAAATATTAAAACCTGCTAACCATGTTAGGTCACCAATGAGTACAGGTCTAACTTTGATACTCAGTATAAATAAAAATATAAGATGATTCCCTGGAGTCTACTCTTACCCTTCCAGATGAGACAAGCATAATAAACACAAAATTAAAAATGTATTCATAACTCAATTATGCACTTGATAATGGATATTCTCCAACCCTCAGGCTAATATCAAGCCTTAGCCTTTAGTTAAATATTAAAAAGAATACCTATATATAATAAACATCAAAACCTGCTTTAGAGATGCAGAATTCTTATGAAAGAATGCAATACCATTTATTTCACAACTTACTGCAAGTGCTTTTGAAAAAGGTAAATAGAAAAACAGGGCATGATCTGAGCATTGAGATTTTTACTGATTTACAGGCTGTCATTAATAGAAATAAATCTGATTATTAATTCACCCTGAAAAATGCCATTAGCAAATTCTTTCCCTAGAAGAGAGCTTAATTCAAGGTAGATCAATCCTGAGACTCAGTTACTTAAATGACCAAAAACATTTTACTACAGGCAGCCTCACTTACAAAGCAATGCCAAATTCTGGATTAACAAAGGACACCTTTTTGGCTAGGCCCCTCTGGGTGTAGAGTGGAGCTTTAGAGATGCAGAATTCTTATGAAAGAATGCAATACCATTTATTTCACAACTTACTGCAAGTGCTTTTGAAAAACATAAATAGAAAAACAGGGCATGATCTGAGCACTGAGATTTTTACTGATTTACAGGCTGTCATTAATAGAAATAAATCTGATTATTAATTCACCCTGAAAAATGCCATTAGCAAATTCTTTCCCTAGAAGAGAACTTAATTCAAGGTAGATCAATCCTGAGACTCAGTTACTTATTACATATTGATTTCATCTCAAGTTAAAGTAACTCTCTTTTGCATGTGTCATGACTGCAAAACACAATCTGACCACTAACCTCAAGTATGCCCTTAAAGTTGCTCAACTATCATGATCTGTTTCCCAAATCTCCTCACTTTTCCATCCTCTGAGACTACTATTTCATCCTTCCTTCCCCCATCATCCATAAGCTCAGCTTGCCTCTCTATTTTTTTTTTTAAATTCTGAAGAAAAAGCTACAGATTAGTCAAGGTTATAGATAGTAAACATTACTACAGTAAATATGACAGCTAGGTTTTCTTTGATGAAATAATAACATAAAAAAGATGGCGGCAAATAAATTTGTTCTAAGACTGATCCAAAAAAATCTAATGAACTAAAAATAAGATAGATTTTTGTTGTTGTTGTTGTTTAAGACAGGGTCTTACTCTGTCACCCAGGATGGAGTATAGCAGTAGAATCACGGCTCACTGCAACCTCAAACTCCTGGGCTAAAGTGATCCTCTCGCTGCAGCCTCCTGAGTAGCTGGGACTACAGGTGCATGTCACCACACCCAGCTAATTTTTTTTTTCTTTTATCTTTATTTTATTTTTGAAACAGGGTCTCTCTCTGTCGCCCAGGCTAGAGTGCAGTGGTGTGATCTTGGCTCACTGCAACCTCCGCCTCCTGGGTTCAAGCAATTCTGCTGCCTCAGCCTCCTGAGTAGCTGGGACTATAGGTGCCTACCACCATGGCTCAGCTAATTTTTGTATTTTTAGTAGAGACAGGGTTTCACCATGTTGGCCAGGCTGGTCTTGAACTCCTGACCTCAGGTGATCCACCTGCCTCAGCCTCCTAAAGTGCTGGGATTACAGGAATTAGCCACTGCACCTGGCCTAATTTTTAAAATTTGTTGTAGATATAGTCTTGTTATGTTGCCCAGGCTGGTCTTGAACTCCTGCCTTAAGCAATCCTCCTACCTTGGCCTCCCAAAGTGCTGGGATTACAGGTGAGAGCCACTGCACCTGGCAAGATAGATGTGTTCTATCTGGAATAGTTTAAGTTCACTCTGTTCAAGGTCAGGAATATAAATTAGACTATATTAATATGATGTTTGGAAAATATCTTGTAAAATAATTATAATATGATTATTTCACATGATGTAGTTTACAAGTAAAGGCAGAATTTTGAATATTAGAATAGAGCTTATTTTTACATATCTATATACCCCTCATAGACGTGTGTATCATAAAGATAGCACAATTAACTAGATTTACTTTTATAACTCTAAAACTCTATTTAGGACTCTTATGAAGTGAGTCCTGCAGAAGTCTAAGGACTGGCACTTGTAAACCCCAGATCTAAGACAGAGAGTCTGTAAAGCTTAGTGCTGGTACTTGTATAATAAATAAAAGGATATCTACTCTTCATAAATATGTGGAGTTCATTTCAAGAGGTAACAATGTTTAGAAATAAAGTTACGTTTAAGAGGCTATGGTTAATAACCTATCATTTATTAATTTATAGAAAGTACATAAAGAATTTCTATAGTGCCTTAATTTTTCTGAGGTAAAGATCATGAAAATACCACGTGTTCAGAAATATAACACTTCCTGCTGTTTTAAGCAGACTAAATAAGATCACTCTGTGGCTTTACCAAGGATATTGTTTTCATGCTCAAAATATTTATATATTTCATGATGCTGATGATAGTATGAGATTATATTAGGTTAAGTGAAGTAACTCAGGAATGGAAAACCAAACGTCATATGTTCTCACTCATAAGTCAGAGCTAAACTATGAGGATGCAAAGGCATAAGAACAATACAATGGACTTTGGGGATTCTGGGGAAAAGGCGGAAGGTGGATGAGGGATAAAAGACTACACACTGGGTACAGTGTACACTGCTCCGACGATGGGTGCACCAAAATCTCAGAAATCACCACTAAAGAACTTATTTATGTAACCAAATACCACCTATTCCCCAAAAACCTATTGAAATTTTTAAAAATTTAAAAATAAAGATTACACAAGGTTACTATGAATGAAACTTTTCTATCTTGTTAAACATATAATTAAATATAATTATCTTAAACATAAGTCAAATATACATATTGTTTTATAAGTGTTAGGTATAAAAAAACTTCCTTTAGTTAATTTTCTACTGCTAGTCTTGATACCCTAAGAAAAAGAGGCAAAAAGAGCCCTACAGAAAAATCTCGAAAAATCTACAGATAACTAAATAGTAAAGATAAATAACTAGTTCCTTTAAAGGGAAGACAACAGGGAGGGCATTTAGGGAATTGAAAGAATACTTATTTACAGCCCCTTAATCAATATTGTTGATTTCATAAATTATGAAAATATGGGTTTCAAATTTCATTAAGGTTTTCCTCACCCTATCTGGAAAATCTACTAGGTATTAGCTACCATCTTGATTTCTAAACCTCACAAAAAAGAAGGAAAAGCCAGATGAAGAGCCACTGCCCAATTATGAAGCCAACTGGAAAAACAGATGATATGGTTTGGCTCTCTGTCCCCAACCAAATCTCATCTCTAATTGGAATCGCCATGTGCTGAGGGAGGAACCTGTTGGGAGGTGACTGGATTATGGGGCATTTTCCCCCAAGTTGTTCTCGTGATAGTGAGGGAGTTCTCATGAGATCTGATAGTTTTAAAAGTGGCAGTTTCCCCTGCACTTTCTCTCTCCTGCCGCCATGTAAGACGTGCCTTGCTTTCCCTTCACCTTCCACCATGATTTTAAGCTTCCTGAGGCCTCCTCAGCCATGCAGAACTGTGAGTCGACTAAACCTCTTTTCTTTATAAATTATCCAGTCTCAGGCAGTATCTTTAAAGCAGCATGAAAATGGACTAACACAATAAGACCTTTCTTTTCCACATCAATCTTCAGCTATTCCTGAGAACAATACAAGTTGAAAGCAGAAAGAATAACAAGTAGAGACCTTGGGTCCCCAGATTAGGGGTGAAGGAAGAGGGATGCAACAGACATGTATGTCAGCTTGTTTCAGTTCATGCCTCCTGCAACATGACTAATAGCTAGCTCCAGAAAACTACCAATCAATCAGGCTAGAGATTACATTTTGAAAACTCTCAATTTTTTCAAACATACTCAATGTTATACTTTTCTATCCCTCCAAATAATTATATCCAACAGTTTTTGATGCTACATGTATTAGCCTTTTATGTGTTTATACACAGGTACAAAAGATATTTATTATATATAACTAGCATGAAATGTTCAAAGATAATTGCCAACAAATGTTATATTTTTAAAATTCCACTGCTCATGTTCTAAAATTAGATAATTGTGATGATTGTATAATTCTGCGAATATACTAGAAAACGCTGAGTTGTATGCTTTAAATGGATCAGTTTTATGGTATGTAAATTATATCTCAATAAAACTATCATAACAAAATTAAAAGAAAAAACCTCATTGGTCAGAACATTCTTATTCTTCAAATTATTATATGATAATTTGTTGAACAAGTTGGCTTTCAGCATTTTACTACTTTGGATTATTAAAAACAGTATCAGCTTTATAAAACTCTACCCTGAACACATAAGAAAAGACACCCAAACAACAAGAACAAAAACCAACAGGAAATAATGTCATTAGTTTAAGACTACATAAAACACAGTAATGAAAACCATAATATTCTACTAAAACTCAAGCAAATATGTTTTCATGATCCTGTGAGCTAAACATGTACATAAGTTTGTCATCTTCTATTTCTTTCATTTGCAATTAAAAGGATAAAAACAGAAAGATGATTCTATGAAGTTGCTAGTAAAATCAAAAGAAAACAATCTGCATGGTCCAACAGTTTTGTCCCACTTCTTCCAGAGCTAACAAAGTAGGAAAGAAGTAGAAAATCCCTTGAGGCAACTGTTGGTACTACTGGACCACTCTGTTATCATATATACTTTATTCCTTGTCCTTTTTTCCCTTCAGTTTACATTTTCTCCTCTCTTCACTCAGCTTCCTCACTTCATCCTCTCATCTTAGTAGCACCAATATCGCCATTTATTTTCA
This sequence comes from Symphalangus syndactylus, assembly GCF_028878055.3. Lineage (NCBI taxonomy): Eukaryota > Metazoa > Chordata > Mammalia > Primates > Hylobatidae > Symphalangus > Symphalangus syndactylus. Next base: position 32,634,552 of record NC_072426.2, read on the forward strand.
AATGAGAGAATTAGAGTTTATAAAATATTTTCACATAAGATAACATGCATCTTTACAACTCGGTGGTATTACTTTCTATTTGCAGAAGAAAAGGTGGAGCTCAAAAAGATTACTGAGTTAGCCAAGTTCATAACATTTGTAAATAACCAAGATAGAGGCCAAATATTTTTATTTCAAAGTTACTGCTCCTCCTATATTAGCATAGCTGAACTTCAAGATTATACAGTATTGAAGACCGAAAAGGTTGATTACTAGCAATCCCTTGATTATTTAAATCATATGCTAGTAATCCTAAACTAAAAATGCTGTCTTTAATTAAAATGTTTCTTCTCTTATCCAAATTCTTTCTATATACTCTATTCATAGTAATTATGCTGTATTTGCTAGTTATTCTACTCTTTCCAAACAATCTTTTAAACTAAGCATTTAATTACCTAGATTTTCAATCAAACACCATCCTCAGCAACCTTCATTAATTTTTCAGCGTCACTTTACTGAGGAATAATGATTTACTCTAAATTAACAGCAATCGGTAGCAAAGTTCATTGGACTCTAGATAGTATACCTTCTCCTTTCCTTTATCTCATTTATAGCATTCCTGAAAACTTCCACTTACAGCAAAGGGGGAAAAAAAAGGAAGGCATTAAATGGGTGTGCGAGAGATTATATAGGGAATGATGACCAAAGGGCAATCATAATGACTTGTAAACTAATTTAAGCAAAATGTTGATCGAATCATAGACAAATAGATATAGTTAGGACTAAAAAGACCTGTAAGCCCACAAAAAAGAAGGAAGGAATTAAGGGAGGGAGGAAAAAAGATAGTTAATGGAGCTTCAGCTCACTTTCTTTTTTTCATGTAATTAAAGTACAGAGGAATCATAAATACTCAAGGGAGCCATCGATTTACTATTAGCAAGCTGAGAATACTCACAGAGAGATACCAGGGTTCCCTATTAGTGAAACCTGGCACACAAAGTCATTAAGTTAAAGGAAGACAAGAACTGACAAAAGGAATAGGCAGGCTCACACTGGAATCCCCTTCTCTTTCTGTCCTCAAAGTGTGGTTCAAGAACTATCCACATCAGAAACACCCATGGCTTTTATTTAACAGGCATATCACTACACTCCAACATAGACCTGTATAAACAAAATGTCTGGGAGTTGGGCTTATATATTTGCATTGTAACAAGACCATAGGTTATTTTTAAACCCACTAAAGTTTGAAGCCCTTTCCCCTCAATTCACCTTTGTCAGTGGTCAGTCAGTCAAGTTGCTTGTTTAATTAAATTGTGTCTGTTTTGGCAAAGGCCTTCTGGGGGCAAATACTGCTTCAGGTATTAATCTTAAAAAAGAGAAATTCTGTGCCCTTATTTAAGTCATTTTATTCTCTATGAAACTTACCAGTGTTTTTCAAAAGACTGTAATTTAAAGCCTGGAGGCGAGGGATGAAAGAATAGGATAAGAGACAGGGAGGAAGTCATGCAGAGACAATATTTTTCTTGATTTTTAAAAAATTACTCAAAATGGGAAAAGAAACTGCACAATAAATTAGGACAGAACATCTGCAAATTAAGACAGTATTAAGTATATATGCTTCCATTCAACTATAAGAGATTGGCCGTTTACTTGCATATGCCATTTTAAAAATGGTTATGAAAACAAAAGTATTAATAAGTTTCATTTAGTGAAAGAAAGATTAGAAGGCAAAACATATATATTTTGTGTTTTTATAATACATACGCAGTTAAATTTTAATTTTACATAAGGCCTTTAAAGAAGCTACATTCATGAATTAAAACTGAAAGATAATTTTTATGACAAGATTACCGTTTGGTGCAGTGGGAGGTGACCAGATGCCATAATATTTTGGCAAATATTTTCGTAGCTCTAGAAGAACACCATCAAAACAGTCAGCAGCATAAACCTGAAACAGAGAAATATAACATTGCTAGGTTCTTACAATGCTTTGTAACTGCCCTGCACATTTCTCAAATAAAATATATTATGTTGAATTATAATTCATCTGGTATGGCTTCAATTGCAAGTAAATTTGGAATAAGCAAAAAATATTACTGTGTGTCTCCAATGAGTAACTATGTATTTAGAGTACATTCTTCTTGATTATCTAATTCTAGCCTTTTACTATCCTTGAACTATTTTACAACTTTGTAAGTTATAGATACTGATAGCAAATGCAAAATAACTCTTGTCCATAAACATGTAAATAAATTCTGGCCAGAGGACGTTCTTCTGACTTTCCTCCATTCACCCTGAGAGGAGGAAATGTAGTGGCAATATGAAAATTCACATCAAACTTCCATTATTACACATAAATGTGTGTTTCTTTAACTTCTCTTTTGAACAAGTTTTAACATCTATCTGGTTCCCTCATTAAATAATATGTTAAAGCAAATCTTTAACTCATATTTATTTTATATCTACATGGTGATTTTTGCTTTTATCTTCTTTTTTTTTTGAGACGGAGTCTCGCTCTGAAAAATCCTTTAACACAATGTAAGTCTAATTGCTGCTCATTTAATTCCTTGATTTGTAACCATTAATAATGCTAAAATATATTAGAAAATTCTAATATCCTAGAACTAGATTCTAGTTTTCCTAGAAGAAAAGAGATAATATTTTTTGTTTACAAAATGGCATGTAAGACATTTTATCCAATGAACTTTTCCTAAATATTCTCTACCTAATTGACTAAAATCATTGAAGTTTACTGGTGTAAAATGCTTACGAAAACTTAATATTAGAATCTAATTATATATGCCAAACCATATTTATGTCAAATAGCTGTATGCAACATAATTCTTCAGAATAAACTCAAGTGTGGCAGACTCTTGGCAGGCCAAATATCCAAGTGGTACATTATATTTCCCAGATTCCCCTGTTGAAATGTTAGAAGTGATTCATATTAGTCACTTCCAGGCCAAGGTAATTTAGAGTAAGTATACCTGAACGTCCCCCTCCATTCCTAGCTCAATGACCATGGGTGCAGTGCTGAGGATGAGCTAATTACAAGACGGAGGAATGAAGTAGATCTCTGTGTACTGATCTAAAGAACTCCATGCTATATTTATAAATGAAAAAGATAAAAGGCATATTACATACAAATATATATAGCAGGTCTATGAAATTAAGTAAGATACATATGTGTGTATCATCTCTGTAATGGCACAGAAAAAATTACAAATATTCATTTGAAACTACTCATAGTTTAATTCTGGAACGGAAATGAAAGAAAGATAAATTTTCTCTTCTTATTTAGAATATTTTTTAAAAGTCGTGGGACTGGTGTTTACTACAACATGCCAGTCAAGATAACCTAAAAACCTTTCTTTTTTCTGTGTGTGTTTTGTTTTTTGAGACGGAGTCTCGCTCTGTCACCTACGCTGGAGTGCAGTGGTGCAATCTCAGCTCACTGCAAGCTCCACCTCCTGGGTTCACGCCTTTCTCTTGCCTCAGCCTCCCAAGTAGCTGGGACTACAGGCATCTGCCACCACGCCCGGCTAATTTTTTATATTTTTAGTAGAGACGAGGTTTCACCATGTTAGCCAGGATGGTCTCGATCTCCTGACCTCGTGATCCACCCGCCTCAGCCTAAGATAACCTAAAAAACCTTTCTATCTTGAAACGTAGAATAAAATACAACAAATATTTTCTTAAATGCATAGCTGAGCTCTCAAGGAAAAAAAAGGGAATTCTTCTTAGTTTTGCATGCTTATGAACCAAAAGTGTTAACCCGAGCAGTGATGTTTGGGCTTCACAGAGGTTCACTCAAGACCTGAATCAAAGGATCTCAGAACTCAGGGATGAGGCAGAGCTGAGGACAGAGTTACTATACTGAAACATGGAGAGTAAATAAAATTCAAGATCTTGAAAAATAAAAATCTTGGCTTCCTTCTCTCTCCCCCAACGACTGAACTCCAAGAATGCTGGCAGCTAAGCTTACAGAGAAAAACAGAAAAGCAGCAAACAAACAATACTAGGAAAGAAAAGGGAATCTCAACTGATAGAGCAGAATTTTTTTTTTAATACTAGGAAAAGCTTTGTCAAGAGGGCAATTTGTATTTAAAAAATAATCTAGGCCAGGCATGATGGCTAACGCCTGTAATCCCAGCACTTTGGGAGGCTGAGGTAGGTGGATCACCTGAGGTCAGAAGTTCCAGACCAGCCTGGCCAATATGGCAAAACCCTGTCTCTACCAAAAATACAAAAATTAGCCGGGCTGGGCGGCATGCACCTGTAATCCCAGCTACTCAGGAAGCTGAGGCAGGAGAATCACTTGAACCTGGGAGGTGGAGGTTGCAGTGAGCAGAGATCGTGCCACTGCACTCCAGCCTGGGCAACAGAGCAAGACCATGTCTCAGAAAAAAAAAAGAAAAGTAATCTAAATATATTGTACTATCACATTAACAAATAAAATAAAAATCTGAAGAACTTCAAGAAATCAAATCACTGGTTAAAAATCTATCCTTCCCAGGAAAAAATGAAAGAAAGAAAGTGCGAAAAAGAGGAACGAAAGAAAAAGAAAGAGGGGGGTGTTCCAAGATGGTCGAATAGGAACAGCTCTGGTCTGCAGCTCCCCAGTGTGATCGACGCAGAAGACAGGTGATTTCTGCATTTCCAACTGAGGTACCTGGCTCATATCATTGAGATTGGTTGGACAGTGGGTGCAGCCCACAGAGGGCGAGCTGAAGCAGGGCGGGGCGTTGCCTCACAAGGGAAGCACAAGGAGTTGGGGGATTTCCCTTTCCTAGCCAAGGGAAGCCGTGACAGACTACCTGGAAAAATGGGACACTCCCATCCAAATACTGCACTTTTCCCAAGGTCTTAGCAACCGGCAGACAAGGAGATTCTCTCCCATGCATGGCTCGGTGGGTCCCATGCCCATGGAGCCTTGCTCACTGCTAGCGCAGCAGTCTGAGATCGAACTGCGAGGCAGCAGCCTGGCTGGGGGAGAGGAATCCACCATCGCTGAGGCTTGAGTAGGTAAACAAAGAAGCTGGGAAGCTCGAACCGGGTGGAGCCCACTGCAGCTCAACAAGGCCTACTGCCTCTAGACTCCACCTCTGTGGGCAGGGCATAGCTGAACAAAAGGCAACAGACAACTTCTGCAGACTTAAACGTCCCTGTCTGACAGCTCTGAAGAGAGCAGTGGTTCTCCGGGCATGGTGTTTGAGCTCTGAGAACAAGCAGACTGCCTCAAGTGGGTCCCTGACCCCCGTATAGCCTAACTGGGAGACATCCCCCAGTAGGGGCCAACAGACACCTCATATTGGTGGCTGCACCTCTCGGACAAAGCTTCCAGAGGAAGGATCAGGCAGCAATACTTGCTGTTCTGCAACATTTGCTGTTCTGCAGCCTCCACTGGTGATACCCAGGCAAACAGAGTCTGGAGTGGACCTCCAGCAAACTCCAACAGACCTGGAGCTGAGGGACCTGACTGTTAGAAGGAAAACTAACAAATAGAAAGGAATAGCAACAACATCAACAAAAAGGTCATCTACACCAAAATCTCATCTGTAGGTCACCAACATCAAAGACCAAAGGTAGGTAAAACAACAAAGATGGGGAGAAACCAGAGCAGAAAAGTGGAAAATTCTAAAAATCAGAGCGCCTCCTCTCCTCCAAAGGATCGCAGCTCCTCCCCAGCAATGGAACAAAGCTGGACAGAGAGTGACTTTGACAAGTTAATAGAAGTAGGCTTCACAAGGTTGATAATAACAAACTTCTCTGAGCTAAAGGAGGATGTTCGAACCCATTGTAAGGAAGCTAAAAACCTTGAAAAAAGATGAGACGAATCGCTAACTAGAACAAACAGTGTAGAGAAGAACTTAAATGACCTGATGGGGCTGAAAACCATAGCAAGGGAACTTCATGATGCATGCACAAGCTTCAATACCCAATTTGATCAAGTGGAAGAAAGGGTATCAGTGATTTAAGATCAAATCAATGAAATAAAGCAAGAAGACAAGGTTAGAGAAAAAAGAGTAAAAAGAAATGAACAAAGCCTCCAAGAAATATGGGACTATGTGAAAAGACCAAATCTACATTTGATTGGTGTACCTGGAAGTGATGGGGAGAATGGAACTAAGTTAGAAAACACTCTTCAGGATATTATCCAGGAGAACTTCCCCAATCTAGCAAGGCAGGCCAACATTTAAATTCAGGAAATACACAGAACACCACAAAGATACTCCTCGAGAAGAGCAACCCCAAGACACATAATTGTCAGATTCACCAAGGTTGAAATGAAGGAAAACGTGTTAAGGACAGCCAGAGAGAAAGGCTGAGTTACACACCAAGGGAAGCCCATAAGACTAACAGCGGATCTCTCAGCAGAAACCCTAACGCCAGAATAGAGTGGGGACCAGTATTCAACATTCTTAAAGAAAAGAATTTTCAACCCAGAATTTCATATCCAGCCAAACTAAGCTTTGTAAGTGAAGGAGAAATAAAATCCTTTACAGACAAGTAAATGTGAGAGACTTTGTCACCACCAAGCCTGCCTTACAAGAGCTCCTGAAGGAAGCACTAAACATGGAAAGAAACAACCAGCACCAGCCACTGCAAAAACACACCAAATTGTATAGACCATCAATGCTATGAAAAAACTGCATCAATTAATGGGCAAAATAACCAGCAAACATCATAATGACAGACTCAAATTCACACATAACAATATTAACCTTAAATGTAAATGGGCTAAATGCTCCAATTAGAAGACACAGACTGGCAAATTGGATAAAGAATCAAGACCCATTGGTGTACTGTATTCAGGAGACCCATCTCACGTGCAAAGACGCACATAGGCTCAAGATAAAGGGATGGAGGAGGATCTACCAAGCAGATGGAAAGCAAAAAAAAGCAGGGGTTGCAATCCTAGTCTCTGATAAAACAGACTTTAAACCAACAAAGATCAAAACAGACAAAGAAGGCCATTACACAATAGTAAAGGGATCGCTCAATTCAACAAGAAGAGCTAACTATCCTAAATATATATGCACCCAATACAGGAGCACCTAGATTCATAAAGCAAGTCCTGAGAGACCTAAAAAGAGACTTAGACTCCCACACAATAATAATGGGAGACTTTAACACCCCACTGTCAATATTAAGACATATCACCGAGACAGAAGGTTAATAAGGATATCCAGGAGTTGAACTCAGCTCTGCAACAAGCAGACCTAATAGACATCTACAGAACTCTCCACCCCAAATTAACAGAACATACATTCTTCTCAGCACCACATTGCACTTATTCTAAAATTGACCACATAATTGGAAGTAAAGCACTCCTCAGCAAGTGTAAAAAAACAGAAATCATAACAGTCTCTCAGACCACAATGCAATCAAATTAGAACTCAGGACTAAGAAACTCACTCAAAACCGCACAACTACATGGAAACGGAACAACTTGCTGCTGAATGACTACTGGGTACATAACGAAATGAAAGCAGAAATAAAGATGTTCTTTGAAACCAATGAGAACAAAGACACAACATACCAGAATCTCTGGGACACATTTAAAGCAGTGTGTAGAGGGAAATTTATAGCACTAAATGCCCACAAAAGAAAGCAGGAAAGATCTAAAATCGACACCCTAACATCACAATTAAAAGAACTAGAGAAGCAAGAGCAAACACATTCAAAAGCTAGCAGAAGGCAAAAAATAACTAAGATTAGAGCAGAGCTGAAAGAGACAGACATAAAAAACGCTTCAAATAATCAATGAATCCAGGAGCTGGTTTTTTGAAAAGATCAACAAAACTGATAGACCGCTAGCAAGACTAATAAAGAAGAAAAGAGAGAAGAATCAAATAGACACAATAAAAAATGATAAAGGGGATATCACAACCGATCCCACAGAAATACAAACTATCATCAGAGAATACTATAAACACCTATACGCAAAATAACTAGAAAATCTAGAAGAAATTGATAAATTCCTGGACATATACACCCTGCCAAGACTAAACCAGGAAGAAGTTGAACCTCTGAATAGACCAATAACAGGCTCTGAAATGGAGGCAATAATTAACAGCCTACCAACCAAAAAAAGTCCAGGACCAGACAGATTTGCAGCTGAATTCTACCAGAAGTACAAAGAGGAGCTGGTACCATTCCTTCTAAAACCATTCCAATTGACAGAAAAAGAGAGAATCCTCCCTAACTCATTTTATGAGGCCAACATCATCCTGATACCAAAGCCTGGCAGAGACACAATAAATAAAAGGGAATTTTAGACCAATACGCTGATGAACATCAATACAAAAATCCTCAATAAAATACTGGCAAAACAAATCCAGCAGCACATCAAAAAGCTTATCCACCATAATCAAGTCGGCTTCATCTCTGGGATGCAAAGCTGGTTTAACATACGCAAATCAATAAACGTGATCCATCACATAAACAGAACCAACGACAAAAAACACGATTATCTCAAGAGAAGAAAAGGCCTTCGACAAAATTCAACAGCCCTTCATGCAAAAAACTCTCAATAAACTAGATATTGATGGAATGTATCTCAAAATAATAAGCTATTTATGACAAGCCTACAGCCAATATCACACGGAATGGGCAAAAGCTGGAAGTATTCCCTTTGAAAAGAATGGTGAGAGAGGGCACAAGACAGGGATGCCCTCTCTCACCACTCGATTCAACATAGTGTTGGGAGTTCTGGCCAGGGCAATCAGGCAGGAGAAAGAAGTGAAAGGTATTCAGTTAGGCAATGAGGAAGTCAAATTGTCCCTGTTTGTAGATGACATGATTGTATATTTAGAAAACCCCATCGTCTCAGCCCAAAATCTTTATTTATTTTTTTTTTTGAGACAGAGTCTTGCTGTTGCCCAGGCTGGAGTGCAGTGGCGCGATCTTGGCTCACTGCAGGTTCCCCCGGGGTTCACACCATTCTCCTGCCTCAGCCTCCCAAGTAGCTGGGACTACAGGCGCCTGCCACCTCGCCTGGCTAATTTTTTGTATTTTTAGTAGAGACGGGGTTTCACCATGTTAGCCAGGATGGTCTCGATCTCCTGACCTCGTGATCCACCCACCTCGGCCTCCCAAAGTGCTGGGATTACAGGCGTGAGCCACAGCGCCCAGCCCCAAAATCTAAGCTAATAAGCAACTTCAGCAAAGCCTCAGGATACAAAATTAATGTGCAAAAATCACAAGCATTCCTATACACCATTAACAGACAAACAGAGAGCCAAATCATGAGTGAACTCCCATTCACAATTGCTACAAAGAGAATAAAATACCTAGGAATCCAACTTACAGTGGATGTGAAGGACCTCTTCAAGGAGAACTACAAACCACCACTCAATGAAATAAAAGAGGACACAAACAAAGGGAAGAATATTCCATGCTCATGGATAGGAAGAATCAATATGTGAAAATAGCCATACTGCCCAAAGTAATTTATAGATTCAATGCCATCCTCATCAAGCTACAAATGACTTTCTTCACAGAATTGGAAAAAACTACTTTAAAGTTCATATGGAACCAAAAAATAACCCCCATTGCCAAGACAATCCTAAGCAAAAAGAACAAAACTGGGGCCATTATGCTACCTGACTTCAAACTATACTTCAAGGCTACAGTAACCAAAACAGCATGGTACTGGTACCAAAACAGAGATATAGACCAATGGAACAGAACAGAGGCCTCAGAAATAACACCACACATCTACAACCATCTGATCTTTGACAAACCTGAAAAAAACAAGCAATGGGGAAAGGATTCCCTATTTAATAAATGGTGCTGGGAAAACTCTCTAGCCATATGTAGAAAGCTGAAACTGGATCCTTTCCTTACACCTTGTACAAAAATTAATTCAAGATGGATTAAAGACTTAAATGTTAGACCTAAAACCATAAAAACCCTAGAAGAAAACCTAGGCAATACCGTTCAGGATATAGGCATTGGTAAGGACTTCATGACTAAAACACCAAAAGCAATGACAACAAAAGCCAAAATAGACAAATGGGATCTAATTAAACTGAAGAGCTTCTGCATGGCAAAAGAAACTACCATCAGAACGAACAGGCAACCTACAGAATGGGAGAAAATTTTTGCAATCTACCCATCTGACAAAGGGCTAATATCCAGAATCTACAAAGAACTCAAATAAATTTACCAGAAAAAAATAAACATCCCCATCAAAAAGTGGGCAAAGGATATGAACAGACACTTCTCAAAAGAAGACATTGAGGCAGTCAACAGACACATGAAAACATGCTCATCAGCACTGGTCATCAGAGCAATGCAAATCAAAACCACAATGAGATACCATCTCACGCCAGTTAGAATGGCAATCATTAAAAAGTCAGGAAAAAACAGATGCTGGAAAGGATGTGGAGAAATAGAATGCTTTTACACTGTTGTTGGGAGTGTAAATTAGTTCAACCATGTGGAAGACAGTGTGGCGATTCCTCAAGGATCTAGAACTAGAATTACCATTTGACCCAGCAATCCCATTACTGGGTATATACCCAAAGGATTATAAATCATGCTACTATAAAGACACATGTAGACGCATGTTTACTGCAGCACTATTCACAATAGCAAAGACTTGGAACCAACCCAAATGTCCATCAATGATAGACTAGATTAAGAAAATGTGGCACATATACACCATGGAATACTATGCAGCCATAAAAAAGAATGAGTTCATGTCCTTTGCAGGGACATGGATGAAGCTGGAAACCATCATTCTCAGGACAGAAAACCAAACACTGCATGTTCTCACTAATAGGTGGGAACTGAACAAAGAGATCACTTGGACACAGGGGAACATCATGCACTGGGGCCTATCAGGGGTTGCGGGGCTGGGGAGGGATAGCGTTATGAGAAATACCTAATGTAAATGACGAGTTGATGGGTGCAGCAAACCAACACGGCATACGTATACTTATGTATCAAACTTGCACATTGTGCACATGCATCCTAGAACTTAAAGTGTAATAAAAAATACAAAAAAAAGAAAAAGAGAGAGACAACCAGTAGGCTGTTGTGACAAATTTATAGGTAAGTTCTATCAAGCTTTTAAGGAATAAAACTCTTAAAGAACTTATTTTAGACGGAGTCTCACCCTGTCCCCCAGGCTGGAGTACAGTGGTGCAATCTTGACTTACTGCAACCTCCACCTCCCAGGTTCAAATGATTTTCCTGCCTCAGTCTCCCAAGTAGCTGGGATTACAGATACGCGCCACCCACAGTGGGTTAATTTTTTTTTTCTTGGGTAGAGATGGGGTTTCACCATGTTGACCAGGCTAATCTTGAACTCCTGACCTCAAGCGATCCACCTGTCTTGGCCTCCCAAAGTGCTGGGATTATAGGCATGAGCCACCATACCTAAAGAACAAAACTCTTATCTGATGCAAATTCTTTAACAAAATAGATAAGGTTCCTGGACACATTTATGAAGCTACATGAAACATATCAAAAGCAGATAAAGATAATATGTGAAGAAAATAAGAGTTTAATTTCATTTGTGCACACAGCTAGAAAAGATCTTAAGCACTCCCAAGCAAAATCTCGCAATGCATAGTATTAAAAAATTAAAAAGACTTAAGTAGGTTTTATTTGAGAAATGAAAGGTGATAATACAGAAATCTATTTTTGTATTTTACCATATTAACAGATTAAAGAAGGAAACTCATATGATCATTTCAACAGATATCAAAAAGGCAGCTGGAAAATATTCAATATTCATTCATGCATTAAATTGTTTCTGAAAACTAGAAGGGCCAGGTGTCGTGGCTCATGCCTGTAATCACGGAACTTTGGGAGGCAGAGGCAGAGGATCTCTTGAGCCCAGGAGTTCAAGACCAGCCTGGACAACTGGTGAAACCCCATCTCTACAAAAAAAAAAACTGTTTTAAAATTAGCCAGGCTTGCTGGCCTGTGCCTGTAGTTCCAGCTACTGTGGGGAGGTTGGGGTGGCGTGGGGAGATGCTGAGGTAAGAGGATAACTTGAACTTAAGTGTTTAAGACCAGCCTGGACAACACAGTGAGACCCCATCTCTACAAAAAATACAAAAATTAGCCGGGCTTCATGGCACACACCTGTAGTTCCAGCTAGTTAGGAGGCACAGGCTGAAGTGGGAGAATAGCTTGAGCCCGGGAGGCAGAGGTTGCAATGAATCGACATCATGCCACTGCACTTCAGCCTGGGCAACAGAGCCAGACCCTATCTCAAAAAAGAAAAAATCAAAATAGAAAAGATGCTATGTATCGTCCCTTTCCCATTCCACCCTTCTCCACCCAAGAGGCTGACTTGAATCAACTGCATCAGTGAGATCCCTTGCCCTCTTGCCCTTAGAAGACACAAACAAGAGAATGGAGGGTATGAGAAGAGTTGAGGTCAGTTATTTACTTTTCTAGCTCCCTCCTTAACAGGTCATGTCTTCTCATAAAGTTACCTTCCCTAGGCTCCAGGAACCACTCTCTCCACTTCAGGCCCAGGGATGGTATAACATCATGACATCTCTTACAGGTTGCCATAAGCTCTAACGCTACCTTTGTAAATAGTCCCTTTATGAAACCAACAGAGCATACCATTTGTTCCTTGACAAAATGTTGCCTCACACAGAGGGTAATTTTAATTTCCTTAACCTGAGAAGAAGTTTCTACCATAAACACAGAAGAAGAATCTAAGAATTGAAATAGAATAGAAAATACCAGACTGCATCACACACAGTAAAGATAAGCACTGCTTTCCATGAAGCTTTTGTTTCCATTACATACACACAGTGACTATGCTGTCAAATATGTCTTACTGTGAGTCACCACCAGAAAACTCTGAAAAACACTTTGAAGACAACAAAACAAATCTTACCTCACTTACCATATTATAGAATTCCAGCTCTCTTGGGCCCCTTGGAGGTGGTTGTAACTGTTTCAAAACTGTGCCATCTGGATGTTGCAGTATACCTATGGAACAAAAATCAGAAATTTTTTAATGCTTTAATAATAGTAAACCTTGCTTCATTAAATAGATTTGTTCCTGAAGTGACAGGTAAACTACTTCCATTAAACTTAAGAGTTTACTTTTACTTATTTCAGAAATTTTAACATTCAACCAACATATTTCAGTACTTACTACAGCAAAGCACCAGAACACAAATTACAAATATCTTAATTTTAGTGTCTCCAACCACTACCTCTTTTGGCACCCTCAGGCTTTATAATACATAGAATATATGTGTCAATTTATATAGAAATTCCTCAGTAATAGGCTTTGTATAAGATGTTATAGTTACAAGAAGCAAGTTAAAAGCAATAGCATGAATTGACCCCACTTTTAAAACCAGAAAAGAACATATGTGTTAACAGTGGCAATACATGAATTTCCTACTTGGTAATTTTTTATAAGTCTCTCTTGTCTAAAAGCAACTAAAATATTTGCTGATTCAAATGCACTGTATACAATTGTATAGATAGTACCAGGGCATCTAGCCAATGGGTAAAGTGAGGGCTGAAATCAGGCACCTTTTTATAATCTGTCCATTCAAAGAGGGAGACTTTTTATAAAGTCACCATATATATACTACACTGGTCCTACCCCTATACCATGAAGACTCATTCCAAATTTATATGTTAAAATCTTAAATTTTGATGTATTGAGATTTTATAAAATCATGCTAGCTAGAATATGGCTCAAATAAACATATTTAGAATTTTGATAAAATATGCCACCTGAGTTTCCTTTTCTTTTTGGCAAGTGTTAGGAATTTTTTTCTTTCTGTCAGATAGGTAATGTGCTAACACTGTAACAAGATTGGAGTGAGGCGTATCTCACACATGAGCATGAAAACTCAATCACTGTGCTTATGAACTACAAAAGGATCTAGAATTTTTAATAATGGCAAAAATGCAGAATTCAGCCAACAGAAGCAGAAAGTCTCAAGAGATACAGAAATCAAGTTTTTTTTTTTTTTTTTTTTTAATCTTAAGACTTAGATATAGGCCAGGCATGCTGGCTCACACCTGTAATTCCAGCACTTTGGTAGTCTGTGGCTGGAAGAGTTTGAGATGAGTCTGGGTAACATAGTAGACCCTGTTTCTACAAAACGTTTAAAAAAGAAAATTAGCTGGCATGGTGGCATGTGTCTATAGTCCCAGCTACTCAGGAGAATGAGGTGGGAAGATGGCTTGAGCCCAGGAGTTTGAGGCTGCAATTAGCTATGATCAGGCCACTGCACTTCAACCTGGGCGACAGAGCAAGAGCCCCTCTCTAAAAATATTTGTTTAAAATTTTAAAAAGGCCTAGATATAGAAGAAAGGTAAATATTAATCTTTCTGTATAAGACTGGTTGGTAAACAGTCAAAAGACTTCAAAGCGTAGTCCAAAATAAGTAAAAATTTCTGAAGAAGAATTCTGTTCCTGAAGGTTCAGATGGAGCACAAGAAAGGCCTTTATTCCCATGGTTATAACATTTTCTGTGGGGCTTAAAATGAGTAAAGAAGCTTTGATGAATAGAATTCCAGAGGAAAATAAAAATTGAACTTTCATAAGTAAGCAGAGAACCATGACAGCTTCTCCGCCTTGGAGCAAACACCTTGGTCTAGATACAGGTGATCTTCCCATTAGACAAATACATTTTATCAGGCAAGCAGTATTCGGCCAAGCCGTAGACAACAGTGTGGGATAGCAGGATGGATTACAGACTGTAATAATCCCGACACAAAAAGAGATTGCTTCGTCCAATATGTCTCCCATATTACTCACCCTACAACATAACCCTTCTCGTTTGAGAAGACAGAAGGTGGTAATCTCGGCATTCTCTAGGTGAGTGAATTCCGGGATCCAAATAAACCAACAGTAAACCAACAGTATCTGAGCCTGCAACCAAATCCCCATCCCCAGCTCAAAAACTGTCAAGATAAAAAAGGAGGCACCTTGGAATGCTGAGCCAATAACAGATACACTGAATCTGAGACTGCAGCCTAGCACTAGCTCAACTAAACTCAGTCCCTTACCCTAAACACAGGAAAGGGCATGTATTGCATGGGGGATCAAAACAAAACAAAAAATAGTACACATCACTTCCCACTGTTCTTTAAATAAAATGCCCTAGATTCAAGAAAAAATTATGACACATACTCAAAATATCAGGAAAACATGGAGCACAATCAAGAGAAAACATAATAGGAGATGACACACAGATGACCAAGTCATTGTAATCAGCAAGCAAGCATGTTAAAACAAAAAGTATAAATATGCTAAAGAAACTATAGAAAAAGATGAACGTAAATGCTAAAGAGATTAGGTATTTCAGGAGATAAACTATGAAAAAAACTCTAAAACTGAAAAGGCACAGTATCTGAAATAAAAAATTTAATTAATGGGATTTAATCAACAGATAAGCAAACACAGAAGAGCAATGAACATTCAGAAAGACCAATACAAAATATCTAAATTAAAGAAAATACAGAAAAGTATCTAAAAAGAAAAAAAAGATGTATAGAGCATTAGAAACCCATAAGGTAATACCAAGAGTTTTTAACAAATGTATAGTTGGGGTCCCATAAAGAGAAGAGAATGGGCCAGAGAAAAAATTCTGGGCTTTCAAGTTTCCACCTAGGATACAGAAAGCTGGAAGAAGCATTGCTCCCACCTAAAAGCAAGAAAAAGCTAGATAATCTACAAAATCGTAACTTTTCATGAAACCATCAAAGTGTTGAGATAATAAGCAACAAACTTGAAATCTAAAGGAAGACATACACCACGAAAAAAAAAAAAAGACAAATGAGAGCACTGGCTCACGCATGGAGCGGAGTGGGAAGGTGGGGTTATCTTACAAGGGGGTTAGAATAACACAGCTAAAATTTTTAATAAATAGCTAATGGCAAAGTGTAGATTCCAGTAAGGGTATAGAAGTTGCAAACACTTGCAACATTTTCTTCCAGGCTGTCAAGAAAAAGACTGGAGAGAGGCAGAAAGCCAGAAAAAGTTACCATCAGAGGTACAGGCATTAAGGAAGTGAAGCACCACTACTAAAAAAGACCCTTTTCCCCTCTGGATCAAAAGTCTTAAGTTTTTGAGGTAAGAGCAGCAAATCATGTTGTCCCCACGAAACAGGTGACAAGCCATTGTGGATGGCAGAAGAACAAAGAAAAATATTCTCTAACCCTGGGAGGGTGAAGGAAGACAGGAAATCACATGCAGTCCTAACTTTAGAGGTCTCCTGCTGCTGGGGGTGGGAAGGAAACTCATGCAAACGACTTGCTGAAGGCACAAGGCAGTCTGACTTCTACAGGAAAGAGGGGCAGGATCCCTGAACAAGTCCCATTCCCCAAAACTTAGGATCACAGAGCCTACCTAACATTGAATCTGGGCCAAGACAATAGAGGATACCACTGCAGCCTAGCACCAGGGTAGCTATCACCAAGTAAAAAATAATAGTAATCTACATTTGCGGGAGGGGCACGAACATAGTGAAAACCACCTCTGAGGCCTAGGTGCACAAAGAAGAAGACCTAAAGTAGACAGTTAAACAGGAATACTGAGAAAAATCCTCTAGCAAATCAGACCCACCCTAAACAAAAGATGACACTAGCAGAATTTCAAATCTGTGGTGCACTGACAGTATTTTAGTCAGCCGGGGTTTGCATAACAAAATGCCATAGACTGAGCAGCTTAAACCATATAAATTTATTTTTCCATATTTCTGAAGGCTTGAAGTCCCAGACCAAGGTGCTGGGAGATTTGGTTCCTAGTATGGACTCTCTTAGCTTGTAGAAGGTCACCTTCTCACTGTGTTCACATATGGCAGACAGCTAACTCTCTAGTGCCTTTTCTTATAATGATACATTCTGTTGGTTTAAGATTTAACCCTTATGACCTCATTTAACCTTAATTACCTCCATAAAGGTGCAATCTCCAAATATGGTTACATTTACACGGGAGGGGGGCTTCAACATATGAATTTTAAAGGACACAAACACTCAGTCCATAACAGAAACCAACTATAACAACAATACTTACATTTATCTCAACTCCTCATTAGACTGGTTCAAATCACCAACATTACCAGTCAAGCAGAAGAGGTATATTCATTTCACTAACAAATACTGTTGGCTTCAGTTTGCTACAGTCCTACACATGATGCCCACCAGAATTTAATAAAAATTACAACAGATAAAAAAGCAAGGAAAATAATACCATCAAGAGATACAGCAAAATACAGACCAGTATCAGAAATGACAGTGATGTTAAAATAACCAGGGGAACTTAACCACAATTAATATGTTAAAGCCGTAATAGAAAAAGTACACAACATGGATGAAAAGACATCATGAGGTAAGGAGATCGAGACCATCCTGGCTAACACGGTGAAACCCCGTCTCCACTAAAAATACATAAAAAAATTAGCCGGGCGTTGTGGCGGATGCCTGTAGTCCCAGCTACTCGGGAGGCTGAGGCAGGAGAATGGCGTGAACCGGGGCGGCAGGGGTTGCAGTGAGTCGAGATCGCGCCACTGCACTCCAGCCTGGGCAACAGAGCGAGACTCCGTCTCAAAAAAAAAAAAGAAAAGACAAGTGCGTCCATCAGAGAGAAACTTTAAGAGCTTAATGGAAATAGTAGAAATAAAATACATGGTATAACAGAGATGAAGAAAGCTTTCTATAGGCTCATCACTATACTCAAATCAACCAAGGAGAAAATCAGTAAATTTGGTGTCAGGTAAATAGAAATTATACAAATTGAAACACAAAGGGAGAAAAAATAAAAATGAAGGAGAAATCAGAAGAAAGCATCCCAGATCTATAGAATAATATCAAACAGTCTATGATAACTATCTGATATGGTTTGGTTCTGTATGCCCACCCAAATCTCATGTTGAATTGTAATCCCCTGTGTTGGGGGAGGGACTTGGGAGGTGACTGGATCATGGGGGCAAATATCCCCCTTGCTGTTTTCATGATAGTGAGTTCTCATAAGATCTGGTAGTTTGAAAGTGTGTAGCACTTCCCCCTTCTCTCTCTCTCTCTCCCTCCTACTCTGCCATGTAAAGAAGGTGCTTGCCTTCCACCATGATTGAAAGTTTCCTGAGGCCTCCCCACCCATGCCTCCTCTACAGTCAGTGGGACTGAGTCAATTAAACCTCTTTTCTTCATAAATTACGTCTCAGGTAGTTCTTTATAGCAGTGTGAAAATGAACTAATACACTATCCTAGGAAAAAAATCAGAGAAAGGCACACCCATGTTGATTATAACATTATTTACAATAGCTGAGAAGTGGAAGCAACTTCTATGTCCACTGACAAATGAAAGGGTTAAAAAAAGTGGTATAGGCATACAATAGAATGTCATTCATTATTTTGTATGTATACATGCATATGCATTGCATGTATGGATATACATTGTATATGTATACAATAGAATGTCACTGCCTTTAAAAAAAAGAAAATTCTGTCTTATGCTAAAGCATGGATGAAACTTAAAGACATTATGCTAAGTGAAATAAGCCAGTGTAACAAAAAGATAAATACTACATCATTACACTTATATGAGATATTTAAAGCAGTTAAATTCTTAGAAAACAGAAAATAGAATGATAGCTGCCAGGGGCCAGGAGAAGGGAGAAAAGAGGAGTTGTTGTTCAGTGGACATGAGTTTTAAAAGATGAAAAAGTAGGCTAGACAATAGTGGCTCATGCCTATAATCCCAGCACTTTGGGAGGCCGAGGCAGCCGGATCACAAGGTCAGGAGTTCAAAACCATCCTGGCCTTCATGGTGGAACCCCGTCTCTACTAAAAGCACAAAAATTAGTCAGGGGTGGTAGCACATGCCTGTAATCCCAACTACTCGGGAGGCTGGGGTAGGACAATCACTTGAACCCAGGAGGCGGAGGCTGCAGTGAGCTGAGATCATGCCACTGCACTCCAGCCTGGGTGACAGAGCAAGACTCAGTCTCAAAAAAAAAAAAAAAAAGAAGATGAAAAAGTCCCAGAGATATGTTGCACATCAATGTGCATGTAATTAAGAATACTGTACATTTAAAAATGGCCAAGATGGCAAACTGTATGTGTTTTTTAACAAAATTAAAAATGTTGTATATTCAGGATTACAAATATTCAAAATAAATGCACGCTAAAATTTCTCTCTGCAGAAGGCACTTTCTAAATATTTGTTTTTTGATACATAACTGTACATATTTATGTGTGTGCACATATATGTATTTTGATATGTGCTTACAATGTGTAATGATCAAATAAGAGCAATCAGCGTATCCATCACTTCAAACACATAATTTATTTGTGTTGGGAACATATCAAATATTCTCTTCAAGCTATTTTGAAATATACATTTTTATGAACTATAATCACCCTATCATGCTATTAAACACTAGAACTTATTCCTTCTAAGTGTATTTTTGCACCCGTTAAACAACCTCTCTTCGTTCCTCCCAACAACCTTTCCCAGCTTCTGGCAACCATCATCCTACTCTCTACCACCATGAGATCAATGTTTTTAGCTCCCTCATCTGAATGAGATCATGTGTTATTTGTCTTTCCATGCCTGGTTTATTTCACTTCATATAATGAGCTCCAATGCCATCCACGTTGCTGCAAATAACAGGATTTCATTCTTTTCTATGGCTGAATAATATTCCATTATGAACCACATTTTCTTTATCCATCTGTTGTGGACACGTAGGTTGATTCTATATCTTGGCTATTGTGAATACAGCTACAATAAACATGCGAGTACAGATATCTCTTCAACATACTGATTTCTTTTGGATATATATTCACAAGTGGGAATGCTGGATCATATGGTAGATTTATTTTTAGTTTTTTGAGGAACTTCCATACTATTTCCCAAAGTGGCTATACTAATTTACATACCTAACAACTGTGTAGTAGTGTTCTCTTTCTCCACATCCTTGCCAGCATCTGCTATTTTTTTACAGTTTTAAAAAAAGTATATGTTGTTGTTGTTTTTGAGATAGGGTCTCACTCTGTAACACAGGCTGGAGTGCAGTGGCACAATCATAGCTCACTGCAGCCTCCAATCTCTGGATTCAAGCAATCCTCCCATCCCAGCCTCCCAGGGCTGGGATTATAAGCATAAGCCACCATGCTCAGTTTGACGTTTTAATAATAGCCATTTTAACTAGCATGAGATAATATCTCATTGTTTTTTAGATTTGCTTTTTTCTTATGATTAGTGATGTTGAGCAGTTTTTCATACCCCATCTGGTCATTTGTATGTCCACTTTTGAGAGATGTCTATTCAGATTCTTTGCCCAGTTTTAACTGGATTATTTTTGCTGTTGAGTTGGTTGAGTTCTTTATGCATTCTTCTTATTAATCTGTTCTCACATGGATAGTCTGCAAATATTTTCTCCCATTCTATAGGCTGTCACTCTGTTGATTGTTTCCTTTGTAGTGCATAAGCTTTTTGGCTTGATGGAACCCCATTTGTATGTTTGCTTTTGTTGCCTGTCCTTCTGAGGTCTTGCCCAGAAAATCTTTGCCCAGACCATTGTCCCAAAGCATTTCTTCAGTATTTTATTCTAGTAGTTTCATGTTTTACATCCAATCCAATCAAATACATAGTTTTTTTTATATATGGTAAGGGATAGAGATCTAGTTTCATTTTTCTGCTTATGGATATCCAGTTTTCCCACCCCATTTATTGAAGACACCATCCCTTCCCCAATGTATGTACTCAACATACAAAGGCATGGCACCTTTGCCAAAAATCAGTTGGCTGGAAACGTGTGAATTTATTTCCAGGTTCGCTATTATGTTCCATTAGACTATGTGTCTGTTTTCATGTCAGTGCCATAGTGTTTTGGATATTAGAGCTATGTGGTAAATTTTGAAGCCAGGTAGTATGATGCCTCCAGCTTTATTCTTTTTGCTCAGGATTTCTTGGGGTATTTGAGGTCTTTTGTGGTTCCATACAAATTTAGGAATTTTTTCTATTTCTCTGATGAATGTCTTTGGTGATTTGATAGGGATTACATTGACTCTGTAGACTGCTTTGGGTAGTACGAACATTTTTAATTCTTCCAATCCATGAACATATCTTTTCATATTGTGTGTCTTCTTCAATTCTTTCAGCAGTGTTTTATAGTTTTTATTGTAAAGATATTTCACTTTTTTGGTTAAATTTTTTCCTAGGGTTTTTGTTGTTGCTGTTGTTAACTATTGTAAATGAGATTGCTTTTTTAGTTTCTTTTTCAGATTGTTCACTGCCGATGTATAGAAACGCATATTTTTGTATGTTGACTTTGTATCTTGCAGCCTTGCTGAATTCCTTCATCAGCTCTAACAGTATTTTGGTGGAGTCTTTAGATTTTTATAAATATAAAATCATGTTGTCTGCAAACAAGTATAATTTGACTTCTTCCTTTCTTATTTCCTTCTCTAGACTAGTTGCTCTAAGACTTCCACTCCTACGTCAAATAGGAGTGGTGAAAAGGAGCATCCTTGTCTTCGTCTAAGATCTCCGAAGAAGGGCTTCACTTTTTCCCAATTCAGTATTATATTAGATGTGAGTTTTCACAAATGGCCTTTATTGTTCTGAAGTACGTTCCTTCTATACACAGTTCGGTGAGAATTTTTATCAGGAAGTGATGTTGAATTTTATCAAATCTTTTTCAGCATCTATTGAAATAATTATACAGTTTCTGTTCTTTATTCTGTGAATGTGATGTATCATGTTTCTTGACTTGCCATAGTATGTCAAACCATCCTTAGAGACTTTTCGTCTATTTCACTTCTACTAATTTTGGTTTTGGTTTGTTCTTGCTCTAACTCCTTAAGATGCATCATTAGGTTATTTGAAGTCTTTCTACATTCTGACGTCAGTGTTTATTGCTATAAACTTCCCTCAAAGAACTGCTTTTCTTGCATCCCATCTGTTGGGATGCTGTTTCCACTGTCATTTGTCTGAAGGAATTTTATAATTTATTTTCTTAATTGACTCCATTCATTGTTCAGGAGCATGTTGTTTAATTCCCATAAATTTGTACCATTTCCATCATTCCTTCTATTACTGGTTTCTGGGTTTATTCTGTGTGGTCAGAAAGGATAGTGGATATTATTTTTTAAAATTTGTTAAGACTTGCTTTGGGACCTAACATATGATTTATCCTGGAGAATGCCCCATGTGCTGTTGAAAAAAATGTGTATTCTGCAACTGTTTACTGCAATATTCTGTAAATGTCTGTTGGGTCCATTTGGCTTACAGTCCAATTTAACTCTGAAGACTGTGGATTTTTCTATCTGGATCATGTGTCCATTGCCAAAAGTGGGCTGTTGAAGTCTCCTACTATTATTGTATTAGAGTCAATTTCTCCCTTTAGGTCCATTAATATGTTTTATATACTTGGGTGCTCCAGTGTTGAGTACATACACATTTACAATTGTTATATCCTCTTGCCGTACTACTGACTCCTTCACCATTATGTAACAAATGGCCTCCTTTGTCCTCTGTAACATTGTTGACAAAGTTTATTTTATCTGATACAACCATAGCTACTCCAGCTCTCTTTTGGTTTGCATTTGCATGGAATCTTTCCATCCCTTTACTTTCAATCTGTGCATGTCTTTAAAGGTAAAGTGAGTTTCTTGCACCATATAGTTGGGTCTTGTTTTATTATCCAGTCAGCAACTCTATGTCTTTTAATTGGGGAATTTAATACACTTACACTCAAGGTATGATAGGTAAGGGTTTACTACTGCCATTTTGTTAGTTGTTTTGTGGTTGTTTTATAGATATTTTCTTCCTTTTTTCCACTTACTGTCTTCCTTTGTAGTTAAGGATTTTTTTCTAGTAGTATGTTTTGATTCTATGCCATTTATTTTTAGTGTCTCTCTTACAGTTTTTGGTTTGTGGTTACCACGAGGCTTATAAAAAACATCTTGTAGTTACAACAGGTTATTTTAAACTGATAACAACTCAACGTGGACTGTCAAGTATCAAAAACAAACCCTATACTTTAACACCATATCACCCCCTGTACTTTGACTTTCATGTTTCAATTTATACCTTTTTATATTGCCTCTTAACCAATTGTGGAGTTATTAAGAGTTTTGTCTTTTAGTCTTCATCTTTAAGATATAAGTTGTTTTACTTACCATAATTACAGTATTAGAGTATTCTGAATTTGACTTTTTTTTTTTTTTTTTAAGGTTTACTTTTAGGCTCAGGGGTCCATGTGCATGTTTGTTCTGTAGGTAAATTGTATGTCATGAAAGTTTGGTGTACAGATTATTTCATCACACAGATAATAAGCATAATACCAACTAGTTAAGTTGTTCTACTTTTATCCAAGAGTTTTCTTTCTTTTTTTTTTTTTGAGATGGAGTCACCTTCTGTCACCCAGGCTGCAGTGTAACGGTGCGATCTCGGCTCACTGCAACCTCCGCCTTCCGGGTTCAAGTGATTCTCCTGCCTCAGCTGCCTGTATAGCTGGGATTACAGGGCACCCACCACCCGCCTGGGTAGTTTTTGTATTTTTAGTAGAGATGGGGTTTCACCGTGTTGGCCAGGCTGGTCGCAAACTCCTGACCTCAGGTGATCCACCCACCTCAGCCTCCCAAAGTGCTAGGATTACAGGCATGAGCCACTGTGCCCGGACTTATCCATGAGTTTTTTAACTTCAGATGTTTTCTTATTACATCTTAGCATCTATTTCCTTCAGACTGAAGAACTCTAGCAGTCTGATATGGTTTGGCTGTGTCCCCGCCCAAATCTTACCTTGAATTGTAGTAATCCTCACATGTCAAGGGCAAAGCCAGGTGGAGATAATTAAATCATGGGGGTGAATTCCCCCATACTGTTCTTTTGGTAGTGAATAAGTCTCTGATAGTTTCATAAATGGAAGTTCCACTGCACAAGCTGTCTTGCGTGCCACTATGTAAGATATGACTTTGCTCCTCATTCACCTTCTGCCATGATTATAAGGCCTCCCGAGCCATGTGGAACTGTGAGTCAATTAAATCTCCTTCCTTTATAAATTATCCAGTGTCAGGTATGTCTTTATTAGCAGCGTGAGAACAGACTAATACACAGTTCTTGTAAAACAGGTCTGGCATTGATGAACTCCCTCAACTTTTGTTTGTCTGGAAATGTCTTTATCCTTCCTTTGTGTTTGAAAAATAGCTTTACTGGGCCAGGCACAGTAGCTCAAACCTGTAATCCTAGCACTTTGGGAGGAGGAGGCAGGCAGACTGCCTGAGCTCAGGAGTTTCAGGAGTTCGAGACCAGCCTGGGCAACACAGTGAAACCCTGTCTCTACTAAAATACAAAAAATTAGCTGGGCATGGCAGCATGCGCCTGTAGTCCCACCTACTCGGGAGGCTGAAGCAGGAGAATACTTGAACCCAGGATGTGGAGGCTGCAGTGAGCCATCACACCACTGCACTCCAGCCTTAGCGACAGAGTAAGACTCCATCTCCAAAAAAGAAAAAAGAAAAAGAAAAATAGCTTTACTGGGTACAATATTCTTGGTGGACAATTTCCCTTCCTCTCTCCCTCCCTCCCTTCCTTTGAATATAGCATTCCAGTCTCTCCTGGCCTTCAGGGTTTCTGCTGAGGAATCCACTGAAAGCCATACTGGGGCTCCATTGACTGAGATATGTTTCCTTTCTCTTGATGTTTTGAGTATTTTTTCTTTGTCTTTGATTTTTGCTAATTTGATTATAATGTGCCTTGGGGAATTCCGTCTCTAGGTTGAATTTGAATGGTAATCTCTGAGCTTCCTTTACCTAGATGTTGTCATCCTCCCTCAGATTTTGGAAATTTTCAGCCATTATTTCCTTAAATATACCTTCTAGGCCGTTTTCACTCTCATCTCCTTTAAAAATTCCAATTATCAGCCGGGCACGGTGGCTCACGCTTGTAATCCCAGCACTCTGGGAGGCCGAGGTGGGCGGATCACGAGGTCAGGGGATCGAGACCACAGTGAAACCCCATTTCTACTAAAAATACAAAAAATTAGCTGGGCGTAGTGGCAGGCACCTGTAGTCCCAGCTACTTGGAGAGGCTGAGGCAGAAGAATGGCGTGAACCCGGGAGGCGGAGCTTGCAGTGAGCCGAGATTGCGCCACTGCACTCCAGCCTGGGCGACAGAGCGAGACTCCGTCTCAAAAAAAAAAAAAAAAATTTAATTATCAGAGGTTGCTTCCCTTATTGATGTCTCCTAATTCTTGCAGGCCCTCTTCATTCTTTATTCTTTTCTTTTTGCTCCTCTGTTCAGGTAACTTCATAGCTTCTACTCTCAAACTCAGTAATTCTTTCCTCTGTTTGATCAAGTTTGCTGTCGAAACTTTCTAATGAGTTTTTCCATTCAGTTATGGTACTCTTCATTTATAGGATCTCTCTCTTTTTTAAAAAATCACTTCTATTTTTTGTCAAAGTTCTCATTTCGTTTATGGAGTGTTTTCCAAATTTCATTTAGATTTCTATCCATATTTTGTGATTCCCTGAACTTCTTCTTCAAAAAAATTCTAAATTCTCTTTCAAAAACCTTGTAGATCTTCAATTCTTCTAGTTCATTACTGGAGTTGAATTGGTTTCTTTTAGTAGTATACTTTGTTGGATTTTCACAATCCTTGCATCTTGATGCCTGCACATTTGAAGAGACAGTTACCTCTTCTAGTTTTTGCAGGTGTCCTTTACTGGTGTCAGACCTTTACTTTTTAGTATCAGAACTTAAACATGGCTTGTTGTTTCTTCCTGTTCCGTGGATGACTTATAGTAAGTATTGGAACTAAAACCCTGCACTAGAACTAATTCATTGCCCTGTCATTGTTTCCTATTCTGGGGGAAGACATAGTGAACATCAAAGCATAAATGCTGTTGCAGGATGAAATCGCTGCCCTGCCACTGTTTCCCACTCTAGGGAAGACTTACAGTGAGCACCAAAGCTTAAACACTGACACAGAACTACATTGCGGCCCTACCACTGTTTCCCAAACTGGGGAAAACTTAAGTGGGCACTGGAACTTAATCATGGCTGTTAGTTGTTTCTATCCAGGGAAGGTTCCATGCAAGCACCTGGGCTTTGTGGAAAGCCTGGGATTCAGGCTATCCCACAGACTGTCCCCCTACAGCTGTATGGCATCAGCCAGTCTCTTCAACACGGTTTCCCACTGAGTAGCCACAAAGATCCACACACCTGTCACTGCAATCACTGACCCACTTTTGTTCCCAATACACTCCAGTTGGTTCAGCCCTTCTGGCATTTCCAGTGGTTCCTGTGACATGGAGCTGGAGTGGGCTTTCCATGAAGATTCCCAGACCAGTGAGAAAATCAAACATCCACCTCCAATTCTCTCCTCTCACCTCAGAAACCACGGGTCTAGGGAAATTTTCTGTGAGTGGTGTTATGCCAGTTTAGGGGAGGGGGTGACACAGTCTGAAATGATTTCTCTTATCAGTCTAGGTTTCTCTCAGGTCTGTGGATACAGGGGATTTCTCTGATTCTCCCCTGGGCTCTGGTGTATTCAGGCTGGTGCTCTTGTCTTTGAATGGTTTCTAATTGTATTTTTATGAAAGCAGTGATGCTAGGGGATCTTCTATTCTGCATCTTGATGATATCACCCTCTAGGTAATTTATATTTCTTTTTTTTTTCTTTTTTGTAAATTTCTCCTGGAATTTTCTATGATAAACGTATATTGGCCAGGTGTGGTGGCTCACACCTATAATCCCAACACTTTGGAAAGCTGAGACAGTGTTCCGGGAAGTCAGAGACCCCGAATGGAGGGACCGGCTGAAGCCACAGCAGAAGAACATAAATTGTGAAGATTTCATGGACATTTATTAGTTCCCCAAATTAATACTTTTATAATTTCTTATGCCTGTCTTTACTGCAATCTCTGAACAGAAATTGTGAAGATTTCATGGACATTTATCACTTCCCCAATCAATACTCTTATAATTTCCCATGCCTGTCTTTACTTGAATCTCTTAATCCCGTCATCTTCATAAGGTGAGGATTTATGTCGCCTCAGGACCCTGTGATGATTGTGTTATCTGCACAAATTATTTGTAAAGCATGTGTGTTTGAACATTATGAAATCTGGCCACCTTGAAAAGAACAGGATAACAGCAATTTTCAGGGAACAAGGGAGATAACAATAAGGTCTGACTGCCTGTGGGGCCAGGCAGAACAGAGTCATATTTGTCTTCTTACAGAAAGCGAATAGGAGAAATAGCACTGAATTCTTTTCTCAGCAAGGAATACCCCTGGGAAAGGAATGCATTTCCAGGGAGAGGTCTCTAAAATGGCCCTCTGGAGTGTCTGTCTTATGCAGTTGAAGATAAGGGATGAAATATGCGCTGGTCTCCTGCAGCGCCCTCAGGCTTGCTAGGATTAGGAAATTCCAGCCTGGCAAATTCTAGTCAGACTGGTTGTCTGCTCTTGAACCCTGTTTCCTGTTAAGATGTTTATCAAGACAATGCATGCCCAGTGGGACATGGAACCTCATCAGTAATTCTAATTGCACCCTGGCCTTGTGATCTTGCTCTGCCCTTCTGCCCTTGTAATCTTTTATTGCCCCTTGAAGCATGCGATCTTTGTGATTTAGTCCCTGTTCATACCCCCCTCCCCTTTTGAAATCCCTAATAAAAACTTGCTGGTTTTGCGGTTCAGGGGGCATCACGGAATCTGCCGACACGTGATGTCACCCCCAGAGGCCCAGCTGTAAAATTTTTCTCTTTGTACTCTTTCTCTTTATTTGTCAGACCGGCCGACACTTAGGGAAAATAGAAAAGAACCTACATTGAAATATTGGGGGCTGGTTCCCCTGACAGGCAAGAGGAAAACTTGAGCCAAGGAGTTCAAGACCAGCCTCGGCAACATAGTGAGATCCCATCTCTACAAAAAATAAACGAAAATTAGCCACGCATGTTGGCACATGCCTATGGTCTCAGCTACTTAAGGGGCTGAGATGGGAGGATCACTTGAGCCCAGGAGGTTGAGGCTGCTGGTAAGCCATGATCACACCACCACACTCTGGTCTGAGTGTAAAAGACCCTGCTTCTAAAAACAAACAGAATAAAACAAACGAAAATAACATATTTGCTTTTATTATTAGAAAAGAAAACCTGTGATATAAGAAAGTATATACATTATATACATACTAAGAGAATTATAGATTCTGTTTAATCTCAATTAAACACAGGGTATTTCAACAGCCAGGCCCAGTGGCTCACACCTGTAATCCCAGCACTTTGGGACTCCAAGGCGGGTTGATTGCCTGAGGTCAGGAGTTCAAGACAAGCCTGGCCAACATGGTGAAACCCTGCCTCTACTAAAAACACAAAGATTAGCTGGGCGTGGTGGCACGTGCCTTGTAGTCCCAGCCACTCAGGAGGCTGAGGTATGAGAATCTCTTGAACTTGGGAGGCACAGGTTGCAGTGAGCTGAGGTTATACCACTGCACTCCAGCCTGGGCAACGGAGCAAGACTCTGTCTCAAAAACAAAAATAAATAAATAAAATAAAGTAATAAGATAAAGAACATTTTTAAAATGTGAGAAAGGGACTGAGAAAATATTTGACAAGGCAATGGCTGAAATGTTCTAAAAGTATTAAGAAACACAAAAATGTACAGCCAAGATGCTCAGAGAATCCGAAACAGACTGAAAAATATCAAATCCCTAGACACTTTTTAAAGACACAAATGAGTTAAAAAGAATGGAAAAGATATATCATGCAATTATTGCTCATAAGAACGTCTGATATAGTAATATTATATATCAGACTACATAGTATTAGAGACAGCAGACTACAAGAAACAGAACATTAAACATAGAGACATTTCATAACAACAAAATCCTAAATATGTGTGTACTAAATTATTTGGTGGTTCAAAATACACGAAGCAAAAACTGACAGAACTGAAAGGACAGACAAATCCACAAAGGACAAATCCACAATTACTTTCTCAATAACTGATAAAACAAATAGAATAGGCCGGGCGTGGTGGCTCACACCTGTAATCCCAGGACTTTGGGAGGCCGAGGCGGGCAGATCACGAGGTCAGGAGGTCAAGACCAGCCTGGCCAACATGGTGAAACCCCCATCTCTACTAAAAATACAAAAATTAGCTGGGCATGGTCGTGCGTGCCTATAATCCCAGCTACTTGGGAGGCTGAGGCAAGAGAATTGCTTGAACCCAGGAGGTGGAGGTTGCAGTAAGCCAAGACTACACCACTGCGCTCCAGCCTGGCGACAGAGTGAGACTCCATCTCAAAAAAAAAAAAAAAAAAAGAATATTAGTAATGATATATAAAACTTGAACAGCAACAAACAAGTTGACCAAACTGACACCTGCAGAATGAATGCTATATCCAACAGAATATACATTCTTTTAATATATAAATGGAGCATTTACCAAGATTGACTATTTGCTGGACCATAAAACAAGTCTAAAATCTAACAAGATTGGAATCACACAGAATATTCACATAGGGAATATTCTCTGACCACAGTGGAAGTAACAATAAGATATTTGAGAAAATACCAAATAGTCAGAAAGTAAACAACACCCTTCTAATTATTAATGGATCAAAATTCACAATGAAAATTAGAAAGTATTTTTAACATAAATTATAATAAAAACTCAACCTATATCAAAATTTGTGAAATGCAGCTAATATATTGCTTAGTACTTAAAGGGAAATGGGCAGTTTTAAATGCTTGTATGAGAAGAAAAACGAAGTCTCCAATTTAAGATGTCAGAAAAAAGAAAATATTAATTCCAAATAAATAGGAAGATAGGAATGAAAAATCAAAGAAATAAGAAATGGACAATGAAGAAAAATCAATGCAATTTTAAAAAGTGGTTCTTTTAGATTGTTCCAGGAAAATAAGTTGGTTTAAATATTTCAAAATGAATAAATATACTGATGTTTTGGGGAGACAGAGTTCTCACTGAGGAAGAAGGGAGATGTAAATACAGAATGGAGGGAGGCAAAAAAGAACTTTGTGGTGTTGAATTTAAATTATAGGTATGGGGATTAACTCAAATGTTTAATAATATGAAATACATTTCTTAGTCCAGTCTGTGAATGGACAAACAGCAATCACACCTAAGGAACCATGGGCACACCTAGTGGCCAGACCATAGTTTCTAAATACCATTTACCCCTAAAGGAACAAGAGTTTCTTGAAGAAAAATGGCTCATTTCAGGGCCCAGACAGGGAAAACACAAAAGGAATGTGGAATATCTTTTTATGCCAGAAAGTTAAAAAATGCTTTAAAAGAAAAAACAGGAAATATCAAAAAGACACAGGAGCCAGCTTGAAGTTCTCATTGCTCAAATCTGAGACAACCATAACATCAAGCAGCAACAATAATGGATAATATCTACCCACTGAAATTTGAAAAAATCCACCTTAATAATGAATGAATGAATGAATGAGGAGGGAAATCTATTCCTTAACATAGAATGCCAACTAACAAATTTAGTAGGAATGAGGGCTGGGCAGAATGGCTCACGCCTATAATGTCAGCACTTTGACAGTCTGAGGTGGGTGGATCACATGAGCTCAGGAGTTCAAGACCAGCCTGGCCAGCATGGTAAAATCCCATCTCTACATGAAAAAAAAAAAAAAAATTAGCCAGGCATGATGGCGCATGCCTATAGTCCCAGCTACTCAGGAGGCTTCGGTGGGAGGATCACTTGAGCCTGGCAGGCGGAGGTTGCAGTGAGCCATGACTACACCACTGCACTTGAGCCTGGGTAACAGAGCAAGAACCTGTCTCAAAAAACAAAAACAAATGTAACAGGAATGATAGTTAGAATATTACTATTTTGCAATTATCATGGTACTATGTGAGTCTGTCAGATATTATCAATCAAGGCAAAGTTTCATGAGGAACAGAATATCTAACAGTCTCAAAATATGCCTCTCAAATTACTTAACAGCAAAAATGATAACTTTCATGTGGAAAAACCTGGCAGAAATCACTTAACCAGGTGATCAAAGTTACATCACCAATAATGCAACTGACATCCTATGTCTTATGATATGCTTTGAGGACATGACATAGTCATACAATATTCTTACCAAAAATGCATAATCTGAATATAATCATGACAAAACAATCAGACAAACTGAATTTAAAGGACATTCTAAAATGTCGTACACCTATACTCTTCAAAAATTTCATGGCTATGAAAGATACAGAAAAATGAAAGAAGTGCTCCCAGTAACAGGAAACTAAAGAATCATAACAACGAAATGCAATGTGTGATCCTGGATGAAGGAAAGTGCTGTAAATGATATTATTGGAATAATGGCAAAAGCCAAATGCTAAATACTCTGAATTCTGTAATTTTACTATGGTTAGGTGAGAAAATTGTCTTATTTTTAGGCAATATACACAATTATTTAGGGAAAAGGGGTCATGATGTCTAAAATTTATTCTTAAATGTTTATACACAATCATCATATACAGAGAGTAATAAAGCATATGTGGCAAAATTAATATTAACAATTGATAAATCCAGATGAATGGCATACATTAGTTCACTGTACTATTTGGGCATATTTTTAATAAATTTAAATTTTTTTCAAAAAAAATTTACGGCAGTATAATTTACAGTAAAATCAAATACTTAAGGAAAAAGCCCAGTAATCAATGTG
This sequence comes from Symphalangus syndactylus, assembly GCF_028878055.3. NCBI lineage: Eukaryota > Metazoa > Chordata > Mammalia > Primates > Hylobatidae > Symphalangus > Symphalangus syndactylus. Next base: position 32,666,197 of record NC_072426.2, read on the forward strand.
TAAGACCTGTACACTGAAAACTACGACTCACTGAGAGAAATTAAAGGACTAAATAGAGAGATACACCATGTTCAAGTATTGGAAGACTCAATATTGTAAAGAAATCGATTCTCACCAAAGCTATCTACAGATCTACAGATTCAAGGCAATGCCAAATAAAATCTCATCCTGTTTCTGGGGAAAAGTAATGAGTTGATTTAAAATCTGTATGTAAATGCAAAGGACCAGAAAAAGCCAAGACAATCTTGAAATAGTAAGCGGGATGCATGAAGACTTATTATAAGATAACTTGAATCAAGATCGTGAAGTAGGATAAACAAGCCCATGAAAATAAAAGGCCAAAAGCAAATCCAGGAAATTGATTGACTATGCACGGCTGAGCTATAAAAAAAAAAAAAGAGGAGGAATTCTATGAACTGATACATATGAATTTCTAGGATATAGTCTTAACTCTTAAAAACCATGTGAAAAACAGTATATACAGCATACTAGCTTTTGTATCACAAAGAAAGGGAAATAAAACTTCCATAGATCTATTTAATTCTGTAAAAAGAAACTCAAAAAGGGTAAATCAGAAAACAATGAAATTGATTACCTACAAGAGATGCTGAGGAGTGGATGGGGTGGAGTGATAAGGGAGTGACATTTTTTATTATACTTTTCTGTAAAGTTTGCGAAAAGGGAGAAAAAGAAATAACAACCAAAAACAAAAAACCCAATCCAACTAACTTTTGTTTGTTTGTTTGTTTTTTTAGACAGTCTCGCTCTGTCACCCAGGCTGGAGTGCAGTGGCACAGTCTCGGCTCACTGCAACCTCCACTCCCAGGTTCAAGTGATTCTCCTGCCTCAGCCTCCTGAGTAGCTGGGACTATAGGCACCACCAACACATCCGGCTAATTTTTACATTTTTTGTAGAGACAGGGTTTTGCCATGTTGGCCAGGCTGGTCTCAACCTCCTGGCCTCAGGTGATCCGCCTGCCTTGGCCTCCCAAAGTGCTGGGATTACAGGCATGAGCCACCATGCCCAGCCCCAAGTAATTTTTGAACACCGTTTATATCCTCAGTATAAGAAAATCTCATCCTGAATTCATGAGTTGATGTCCTTTGTAGCGACATGGATGAAGCTGGAAACCATCATTTTGAACAAACTATCGCAAGGACAGAAAACCAAACACCACATGTTCTCACTCATAGGTGGGAACTGAACAATGAGAACACTTGGACACAGGGCGGGGAGGGAACATCACACACCGGGGCCTGTTGTAGGGATGGGGGAGGGATAGCATTAGTAGAAATACCTAATGTAAATGACGAGTTAACGAGTGCAGCAAACCAACACTGCACATGTATACATATGTAACAAACTTGCACGTTGTGTACATGTACCCCAGAACTTAAAGTATAATTAAAAAAAAAAATCTCATCCTGAATTCTTTATCCTAGGCTTGTTTTCTGAAGCAGTATGGGTGTAGAAATTCTGAAAATTATAAGATTAAGCAAAAGAATAAACATATTAGTATCACTGGGAGCCAGGGTTCTTACTACAGAAGAAGGGAAATACAAATTTAGAATCAAGGGAAAGGAAGAATTCAGGTTTAAATGAAGTTTGAAATATGAAATTATAATTTCTAAAATATTTATACATACTTTAAAAATCATGTCCATTGAAAAGTTCTGGAAGAAATGATACTCCAACAGTTATGACAATACCTAGTAACACAGATCTTGGTTTCTAAATACCATTTTCAACTAAAAAGAAACCAGGGCTCCTTGGAGAAATGGTTGACTCTAGGGCTGGGGAAGAAAGTTATGAGATAATTCTAAAAAATCTGTTATGACAGAAAGGCAGTGCTCTCAATGGTCAAATTTGGGACAATCTGAGCAGCAAAATAAGTAAGTTCCTTTTTTAAAAACATTGAGATGTGATTAAAGTCCAATAAATAAGTTCCATAATGGGTAATGGTACATGTTATCAAATAGGAATCCATGATGCAAACTGATTATAAATAAGGACATAAATACTTAGGGGTAAAGGAAGAGCTATTTCTTGGAATGCTAGCTGTTAAAGCAGAGGGAGTGAAAGAATGGGGGAAAAAAAAAAATCACAATTTTGTAACTATCAGAATAAACACAGCTTCAGGCAAGAATCAACAGATGCCAAATCTAGGGGTGAAGTTGATGAGAATCCAGATAGCTGCATGATTGTAAAGTGTCTCCTCACATATAGCTTACTAATTGTAGAACAGAAAACATTAACTATATACTGAAGCCAGGCATGGTGACTCATTCCTGTAATCCTAGCACTTTGGGAGGCTGCAGCAGAAGGATCACTTGAAGCCAGTAGTTCAAGACCAGCCTGGGCAACAAAGCCAGATCTCATCTCTACAAAAAGTTTTAAAATTAGCCTGGTCCAGCGGTGGCTCATGCCTGTAATCCCAGCACTTTGGCAGGCAGAGGTGGGTGGATCACCTGAGGCTGGCAGCTCAAGACCAGCCTGGCCAACATGGCAAAACCCCGTCTCTACTAAAAATACAAAAATTAGCTAGGCATGGTGGCGCACTCCTGTAACCCCAGCTACTTAGGAGGCTGAGGCACAAGAATCACTTGAACCTGGGAGGCGGAGGTTGCAGTGAGTCAAGACTGCACCACTGTTCTCCAGCCTGGGCAACAGAGGCAGACTCTGTTTAAAAAAAAAAAAAAATTAGCCTGGCCTAGTTGTGTGCACCTATACTCCCGGCTACTCAGGAGGCTGAGGCAGGAGGATTGCTTGAGCCCTGAAGTTGGAGGCTGCAGTGAACTATATCACACCACTGCACTCCAGCCTAGGTGACAGAGCAAGAGCCTGTCTCAAAAAACAAACAAACAAAACTATATACTGAAGAAGCCAGACTATACTTGAATCAGACAACCAGAAATAATCCACTACTAAAGGACAGCTATTGTTGGCCTCCACTTAACACAATGTTCCAGCTGGAAATGTATCACCTGAATCCCATCATAAGGAACTATCAGAAACCCAAATTAAAGAACATTTCATAAAATAACTGGCCTGTACTCTTCAAAATGACAATGTCATAAAAGACAGGGAAAGGCTGAGGATATGTTACAAATGAAAGGACACTAAAAGACATAACAACTAATTGCAATAAATTATTCTGGACAGGATCCTGTACTGAGAAAAACAAATGTGATAAAAGACATTACACTATTGGAACAGCTGACAAAGTGAGACTATGGACTATAGATTAAAGTATTATATCCCTATTAAATTTCCCATAGTTGATCAATGTGCTGTGGCTACAGAAGAGAATATCCTTGTTCTTAAGGAAGACACACTTTAGTATTAACATGTAAAGTGGCATAATGTATGCAAATTACTTGCAAATAGTTAAGAAAAAATTATTTGCATTGAGAGATAATAAAACAAATTTTGCAAAATGTTAATTTCTATTGTTCTTGCAACTTTTCTCTAGGCTTGAAATTATTTTAGGTTAATTAGTTTCAGAGGATATCTAATAAAAAGAGACTACTAAGCCAAGATAATTGTAGGTCTTTCTCCCCCACAACAATTATCAGTTTAAATCCTTGTTTTCCCTATAGACTACCCCATTTCTACATCCTACATCGGATCAAGAAATAAATATCAGATTTCCATCATTTGTTTAAAACTTTAAGGACTTTTTAAAGAAATTAATGATACATATTAAAAGAATTTTACGCAGAAAAATATTTTATGCTAACTTTGGTGAGTTTTGGGAATTTATATTGATCTTTTTTTTGCGAAAACTTCCTACAGAGATAGGTACACAATGTGCAAGGTATGCTATTATATACAGGAATGTTTAATAAGTACATTACTTATCACAGCAAACAAATGGTGAAAAGTCTAAAAATCTACGATTAGAGAAATAGTTAAATAAATTGTGATACATCCACATTGTAGAACACAATTTTTAGAAAGAATAAAGTATATCGTGAGTGCAATAATATAGGTATAATACATGATATAATACAGAATGAATGAGAAAAGTTGCTGATAGATTTATTTGTATAAAAAAACAGAACTGTGCTAATGTGTTTATGTGTGTGCCCAGAAACAAAGGCCTGAAAGGATAGACAGGAAGTAGTTACCAGTGATTGCCCCTGGGAGAATGAGTAGGGGGAATGGCACTACTTAAACTGAATTTTTTTCCTAAAAGATCCGTGTACTATACAATTTTTACAATTTAAAAAACAAAATACTTCGTATTCTTAGAACTAAGATTTAAATGTATTTTGATGAAATATGGTTTCAGTGAAGAACATAATATGTCACTGATGTCTGAACTACCAATATATGCTTGTTACTTAGCATATATAACAAGATCTATTTTCCTGCTCAAGCACTTTTGTTCTATCAAGTTCCATGAGTTTAATTTTTAAACTAACAAAGCCAATAACTCCTTTTTGGAAATAGGTAAAATAATCCTAAATGGAACATTTCTGGTCACTTAATGATAGTAACACAAATTTAAAAACAAAACAAATACCAACATAATGTCCTTAACAAAGCTTATCCTGAGAATTATTTCAATTGACAGACCAAAGCATGATCTAAATGATGTACTTTAAACTGTACATGACTTATGACCGTGGAGAAACATAATAAAACTGTTGAACTTTGAATTAGTGACCATCTTATCCATTTGACAAATAGGGAATATATCAGTCAAGTATCCTTTTACTTAACAATACATGCAGGATTGTGTAACTATCTGAGAATTAAATTCAACAAATATTTATTAGGTTGCTAGCACAGTATGTTCAAGCCATTCTACTATGGTGACACAAAGACTGTCCCTACTCAAAAGACCCTTATGAAATTGCAAAAAAAGTTTATTTTACATTGAATGCAATAATAAAATTAAGGACTACTACCTCTAGAATCTATCTTTTAATTAGGCAATTTGGGTGACAAATTAACTTTTCGGCCACTATTTGCAATTACTCTCTGAATGGGATCACTGTTACATACTGTAATAAGCAGTGGTTACCCTCTTAAGTGAGAATTATTTAGATTGTTTTTATGTTGAGATTTTTAAAATCTATTCTCCTTTGCATATAAGTCAATCTCTAGGGACCTTTAGGGAAACATTTACTTTTTCAGGCATCTAGAATATTATTAGGAATATTAAAATCACAATGTATTAATATAAATCAATAGGCATTCCTCTATTAACAGAAACCCCATGAGTATTTTCGAATTCTCATTACAAGACACTGGCACACAGGAGGAAATGTCTATGCTGAGCACCTTGAGGACGTTGTTTCTTTACCTCGGTATACTAAAAGAACTGTCAATTTTCACCATTCAGCATTTCCTGAGTGTTACTGATTCCCAGTCCGTGCACAAGGCTATGAGAATACAGATTCCCTCTCTAACATCTAGGAATTCACAATTTAGTGGGGAGAAAGGCACACAATTAAACAAAGTAGGTAAAAATAAAAGTAGTGGAAAATGTAGCTTTGAGAAATAGCATATACTCAAATTAACACATCCATTTTCTAAAAGCCTTGAGTTGTTTCAGCAAACACAATACATGGTGAAAAAAAACAGTACTCCAAGGAAGAACTCTTGGTTTCACAATTCTTAACATATGTAACGTGACTTCAGGCACGTCATTCTTAACCAGGGGTGGCCTTAGTCACCTCGTCTAAAAATGTCAGTATTAGCAGCCTAAACCCGAATCGTTTTACCAGCATAAACTAAATTGTCTCTAGTGGCTCCTCCGGGTCACAGATCCACAATACTCACATACTCATCCATCAGACTACCCCAGTAATCATGGCCCAGAGAACCACTAGGAGTAAACTAGATGAATTAGAGTTCCTAAACTGAGATAGGCTTTAAACTTGTGAACTCAGAAAATGTATTACAGTGGCCATGATACAGCCTTATAAAATGAACAAGAATAGCTGAACATTTTGTGTATCATTCTGGTACAATACGCGTGTGAATTTCCTACCAGGAATCCGAGTTTCTGCACTACTGGAACCACGCCTCCCAGAGAAATCAAGGAGACACCAGAAAAACCTCCTCAAGGGACAGGGAAAAATCACGGACAAGCTTTCTTCCCTTCTCACCTCCCCCCGCAAAAAGCCCAGTGTTTTTCTTCCCCTCTAGCTATGCAGCTGCACCCAGCAGAGAAGTACTAGATTAGCATCATCTGTATTTCATTCCTTTTCTTTTGCAATAGCTATTCGCCTATAATAAACAGACCTTGTGCTCAGGGGAGAATTTACTTCCCCGTCCAGTAAAAATGAAGTTCCTTATTTTCACTAACAACGCCGTCTCCAATCAACACCCAACCTCCCTGGGGGGTGGGTGAGACCAGGCACGCCTCTCCCTGCCACCCGTGCTGCAAGCCTGACGACCCACACCCTAGGAATTGTCCCACTTTCCGAGCCCCTTCTGCTCGAGTGGCGAGGCTTCGGGGGACAGCGGAAGAGGCCGGGGATTTGGCGTGCACACCAAGGGGGCGTCCAGGCAGGCCCGGGAGCGCCAGGCTGCCTCGGCTGGCAAGGGGCTCGCAGAGGCGGAAGGGGAGCGGCGAGCCCCGTGCCACCCTCACTTACCCACTTTGTCCTTCCCGTACATGTGCCCGGCCACCTGATGCGAGAGTGGCACGCAGCCGTTGAGGAAGCGGAGTCTGCCGCCCGCCGGCTGCGGGGTGCCCTCAGGGGTGGACTCGATCGCCGGTGGGGTCCGCATTTCTGGGGGACCCGGCGCCTCGACCCGGAGGGGGGATGGTGGCTCTGTTGCCATAACGGAGAGCAGAAGCGGTAGCGGCGGCGAGAGCAGGAAAAAAAATAGGGCGAGGGAGGGGGCGCCGGAGAACCCGGGGGTCGCTCAGGCTCGGGAGCGAGGAGGCCCGGGGGTTCCCGCGGCTGGTGCCCTCTGAGGCCCGGGGAGGGGGCCCATGACGCCGCGGGGGCGCGGGCGCTCCTCTGCCCGACTCTCGGCGGAACGCGGCTCCCGGCTCCTGCTCCTCTGCCGCCGCAGCCGCCGACCCCGGCGCTACTCAGTAGACAGAACCGAACAGAAGAGCAGCAGCAGCGGCGCCCCGCGCTCCCTGGGGCCCTGACGGCGACGGCGGCCCCACCTCCTGCGCCCCCGCCCCCTCCCGCCGTCCTCCAGTCCCCTCAGCTGCCGCGCGCGCGTCAGCGCCGCCAGCACCGCCGCTGCCGCCGCTACTGAGCATGCCCAGAGGCCGTCCGACGGGACACCCCCCCCCCACGCAGTCAGCGGGGCGGGTACGCGGCGCTGCCGGGACCTGGCGACGGCGATAGGGATGGGGCGAGCGCACCCCTCTTCCTTCTCACACCCACCCCGCGGGCATTTCGAAGTCACGCGTGCTGCTGTGGCTTCATTCATTCAACACGCTTCTCAGCGCGTCAGCTCAGAGAAGCCAGGGACTTCTAAGTGTGCGGAGCAGTCCGGCATTAGAATTGGAAGGCACTAGCATTGCCAAGGGTGGCTCTAAAAGCCATCCCTAACTGCACTCAACTCCCTCCAACTTCCACCCCGCACAAAAACAACAGAAGTAAAAGCAGGCAGCTTATTAGAGATGCGCCTTCAAAATACCCTTCGAGTTAATCTCAGCCCCCCTCCCCAGATTGCTGTCTCTAAACCGCTCTTACCAAAAAATAAAACGTAAAAATAAAATAAAATTGGAGCCGACACGAATTTCAGACAGTAGAAGACAGAGAAAAATTCTAATTTTTTTAAGTGAACAGGTTTTTCAAAGAAAGGAGCAAGTTTTTTCTCTCTCCCACTCGACCTTTAAGATAGTGCAGGTTCCAAGGTCCTGAGTAGATAATTACATCAAAAGCAGAAAGGGATGGACACCGGTAGCTACGCGAGGTACTGGAATGGGACTCAAGTCATTGATTCCTGTATGTCCGCCACTGGCATGTTACATAAAAGCTGGACCTGGCCTTGAAGGTAAATCGTCATAAGCTCCGAGCAAGAAAAACGGGTCAAATCTTAGGTATCTGATTAAAGTAAGTGTCCTGTTAACACCTGTTACTGCCCCCAGAAGCCCACACACCTGGAAAAGACGTAAAATCTGGCCTGGATTCCCTAATCCCAGGGCCCTGCCCCTCCGCTTCAGGGCCCCGCCCCTCGGCGTTGCGCAAACTCTGTTGCTACCTAAGGCTCTTCCTCCTCCCCGCTCCCGTGGCTGTCAAAATCCGGAGTCCAGACTTCCTTAAGGACCAGGATAGCTCCACGCATGCTCAGCACCTACCAGGGTCGAGCTCACACACGTGCTTACGACCCGCCGCGGCGCCTGCGCGGTAGCAGCGCGGAGTCGGTGCCCTTAGTACGCTGCTGGCACCTTTACTCTCGCCGGTCGCGTGAACCCGTTTGTGCTCGGTATCCTAGTGCACACGCCTTGCAAGCGACGGCGCCATGAGTCTGACTTCCAGTTCCAGTGTACGAGGTGAAGTGGGGTCTGGGAGCGGGTGAGGCTGGTGAGGCTTAGCGGTTGCCGCGCCCGCAGTTCGGCCGGGTTGTTTTACCGCTGCTCTACGCGCCCGCCGGTCCTGTAACCTTGAGATGCAGAAGGGCAAGCGCTCGGCCCGGCTGCGGGCCCTGGGCCCGATAGCGAAAGGGGGCGAGGTCAGGGATGGATTGATGGTTTGGGGCCATGCCGGACTAGAGTCCACGTTTATCCCAACTAGCCAAACTGTAACACCTAATGACCGCGCCGCTAGCTTTTCTTGTTCTCCCTTAAGACGCTTTCATGTCCTTAAGTCACGGAGGCTGGAAAAGAAGGAAAGGTGGGAGAAAACAACAGCAAACCTGTTTGCCCTTCTCATGTTTCAGTCAGCGTCGGGCCACAACGTCGATTTCCTGCAATCCTGAAGCATTGCATGACTAATCACATCTTAGTTTTGCAGATTTTTTTTTCAAGGGATGAAGCGCAATCCGAGGTTTTCAGTTTTCCCGGTTTTTTATTATTCCTCTGGCATCTGACACTCGGTGGCAGTAGTCCAGGATAAAGGATTGAAAACCGCGTTCGTTGAACCTTCAGCTTTCTGAGTCTTCTTTCCCCTGTGCTAGTACGTAGCGTTTGGAAACAGTATTTCGCAGAAAGTCCCATTATAATAAAATTAAGAGACTTTATAAGCAGTCATTTAGTGTGGAGTTTCACTTTATAACCATTCTTGGTGATGTTATAATTGTTAATATAATACTGTGTACCAGACACACGGTATGTGTGATCTTTGACCCTCTATAAAACGCCACTTCGCAAGGTTTTGAGTAAAGGCAAAGAGATTGTCCAGAGGTGAATTGAAAATACGTTCGGTAAATATTGAGCATCTGTAGTCCCAGATAATATGAAGTCCTTGCTAACTTGAGCCCTAATTTTTTAATAGGTAGTTTCCAAAAATTGGAGAGTTCCACTTCTGTTGACAAAATTTACCTGGCTAAGGGTGATATTCCATGACTTTTCGAAGTTACTAATGATATAGAGATTATTATTTGCAAAAATTATGTTAAAGGATACTCATCTTGAGACTTTTTTTAACAGAGGCAACTTGGTGCATTTAAAATAGGGTGTGATTTTTGTTTTTGTTTTTTAAAAAACTATATTCTCTTGGGATTAAGACTTGTGAAATGAGATGTTCATGTGACTTGTGCCGCTGATATTTTTAATTTTACAGGAAGACTGCACATGTTTGAGGTGGACCAAAAGATTCCACAATGTGTGTTTAAAATGTGGGATCATTTTGTGTACATGAACACTAAACTCTATTTGGGTTGCATATTATTGAAACGTGAAACAGGTGAACCCTCTAGGACTTACCACTATCTGCAGGCTAGTCTGCAAGATTTCTTTTTTAAACAAGACTTTTTTTGTTTTCTTTTGTTTTTCAAGTCTAACCATAGGGGAATTCAAAGGCAACTTTCCCAATCATTTTCCATTGCCTAAGGAATAGGAAATCACTGAAGCAGGTTATTGGCTTCAACTGGAAGTATTCAACTTTGTTATGAGGAGTGATTACTATCTATTTTTTGAGACAGAGTCTCACTCAGTGGCCCAAGCTGGAGTACAGTGTTGTGATCATAGCTCACTGCAACCTTGAACTTCTGAGCCCAAACCATCCTTTCTCCTTGGTCCCCTGGCTTCCCAAAGTGCTGGGATTACCTATGTGAGACACCACACCCTGCCATGACTACTTTTTTATTTCACCAAAAAGCATGAAAGTTGTCATGAGGACTGTAGGGAGAGGCCCAAAGCCTTTGTAAATCTCTTCTACCAACACTTTCCTCCTCAATATAGTAGTAGGTAGGCAAGGTAGGGACAGAGAATGTCGAGGGGCTTTAACTTTTAATGTTTAGATCACACAGAAGATTGGTTCTCCTCTCAAACTTTAAACCAAATTTATTCCTACAGATTGAAAATCAATTTAGATCTTTTAATTGGGGGAAAGATATGTCTCCTCTCAATTACAAATTTATAATTTGTAATTATAAAGTGTTTAGAATGATATGTGACAATGGTAAGCACTATACAAATATATGTTAAATATAAAGTGTGTACATGTATGCATAACTCTTGTTCATCATCAGAAGAAAAATAAAAGGTAGTTTATAAATAAAATTTAACGGGAACCAGGCCAGGACCGGAATCAGGCAGAGGCAATGAGAATGAATGATTGGAACTGAAATACTCTTAAGATACTGATCATTGAGATAGCTCTTGATACCAGTATAGTCGATAAGACCATTAGTTTATTATATTTTCTAGTACTAAGTGGCCTTCACTGCCTACTCGTCCGGTCTCTTATGATTCCTCCTTATATCCAAATAGATGACCTTTCTGAACATCATCCTGCTCCTTGATAACTCTAGCACTCGTTGATCACTCTCACCCTTAACCCTTTCCCTTCTATTTACAAGGAAGATGTTAACTCTTAGGCTGTTCTCTCTCCATGTCCTCCAGATGCCGTTTTCTTCTGCTTAAATCTTTGCCTCAGTGATACCTGTTGTTTGTAAATATTTAGCACCTCATAAAGATTTTCTTCAGCCTAAAGTCACTCATAATTCACCCTCATCTTTAAAAAAAAAAAAAAAAGCCAACTAAACCAGATAATTTTAAAAGGCCTTCCTTAACCTGCCTACCCCTGAAATCACTTTTTTTTTTTACTTTACCCTCAAGTTGCAAAATAGGGATTTGTCTGTTCATCTTATACTTCATTATCTATCCCAAACCCTGATCATTACAATGTTTGTAACCAAAATTACATTTCATAAATTCTTATTATCTTTTATATTCTTGTGTATTTTATTGAAACTAATTTTCTAATTCATTTAACCTCAACATAGGAAAATATTATTTTGGTTCACTAAATTCACCAAGTCATTTAAAGTCACTATTTAAGGGTTTGTTTTTGTCTGAAAAGGAATGTATGGATCATACTGAAAATAAAGGGGATAGCTCCTATAAGTTATAAACAATAAATGAAAAATAAGAGGGCTGGGCGCAGTGGCTCACGCCTGTAATCTCAGCACTTTGGGAGGCCGAGGCAGGCTGTTCATGAGGTCAGGAGTTCGAGACCAGCCTGGACAACGTGGTGAAACCCCCGTCTCTACTAAAAATACAAAAAATTAGCCAGGCATGGTGGCTTGCACCTGTAGTCCCAGCTACACGGGAGGCTGAGGCACGAGAATTGCTTGAACCCAGGAGGCAGAGGTTGCGGTGAGCTGAGATTGCACCACTGCACTCCAGTCTGGGCAACAATGTGAGACTCTGTCTCAAAAAAAAGAAAGAAAAATAAGGGGGGTGTTTGGAGCTATAGATTGGCCAAATTGATGGTTGTTAGAGCTAGTTGAGGGTAAATGGGGTTTATTATAGTATTCCCTGTGTGTGTCTGAAATGGTCCATAATAAAGTTTTTTTAAAACGTAGCTTCTTATATATGCCTGAAGTTTTTTGTTTGTTTGTTTGTTTTTAATATATGTATCAGGGAGCAAATTCCACACCCTGATACAGCAGGTTAAGAAGAAGGTAAAGATAAGTCATTTAGTATAAGAGCAATGCAGTGTAAGGATAGAAAAATCGCACGTAGGAATTGCAAATTTAAATTAGTCATCCATTATTTATTTTGACTCAACCAACATTGTTGAATACCACTTATATGCCAGGCCTTGAGAAAAAAAAAATTACCAGGCACAGCCTGCCAGCCTATGGGAGATCTAATGGAGGGAAGGGTTTAAGCACAGTTCCCCTCCCCCTCTCCTGATAGAAGAGGAGAAACATGATTCTATGGCAGTTGATGGTGGGCTGGAGAGGGCAGTTTAGAGCAGAAAAGGGGCTAAGGTAAAAGAAGCTGTGAGAGATTTCTAAGTTAAAGCAAAATAATGCTCACGGTAAAAAAAAAAAAAAAAAAGAAAAGTCAAAGATTGGGTTATATACAAGGCTGTTCAGTTTGGGAACAAGTCCACGTTTTCTCTCTCTCAATAATTTTAAAGAGGAAACCAAAGATTATACAATAGTATTCCAGTGGAAGAATAAGCAAATGGGAGGATTATTTAGAAATTATTAGAAATGTTACCTTTCTCTACATTTGTGATCTTTAATGATATTTGTGTAGATATAAAGCATGGTTACATGAGGTCTGGTAGGGTGGGGTTTGACCTAACTACAGGAATTAACTGTCCTTGAGAAATGTCTATAGAAAAGAAAAGTGAGGGCCAGGCATGGTGGCTCATGCCTGTAATCCCAGCACTTTGGGAGGCCAAGGCAGGCGGATCACCTGAGGTCAGGAGTTCAAGACCAGGCTGGCCAACATGGTGAAACCCCGTCTCTACTAAAAATACAAAAATTAGCCAGGCTTGGTGGCGGGCACCTATAATCCCAGCTACTTGGGTCTCAGTAAAGTTCCTTGTTGCTTCTGAGATTGTGACAATTCTTAATAGGCATATACCCGGTTATCAAGTATTATTGGATATTGCTATTTTTATTTGTTCAATTTCTCAGGTCTTCAGTTCTTTCTTTATCCTAATTGTTGACTTTTGGACCTGTCATCATTTTTGTCTATCTCTGTATAATTTCCTTTTCCCTTAGAGTTGCCAGTGGCATCCACAGCTTTTTGCCAGAAAAGACTGATGATTCAGGCTACACTCATGAAGTGATAAAATAGCAACTTTTTTTTTTCTTTTTTTTTTACTTCTGGGAACTATTGCATTTGTCCCTAATGAGATTAGAGAATTAGAATTTGGGAAGGGAAAAAACAAAAAAGAAATGGAAATTGTTTTCTCAAGACCTTAGAGCAAATACAAAGCTATTTTCCTCAAACACATGGTACTGTGACATTGGCATAGGGTCATAAGTGGCACTTGCTAGGGGTTAGGGGGTAGAGCACAAAGTGTGTGTTTTGATTCCCCATGGGGCAGCTAGTCTTGGGTATCTGTAGTCAGTTTCCATTTCTTTCAATGATGCCTTTGGTGTTACCCCTTTTCCACGTCAGTTATTCTGTCCTCTCTCCCACCATCATAAAATCCAAGGGAGGTAAAGCTTAAAAAAAAAAGTGACCTGTGGGTGCAGTTGGCAAATTATATGAGAAAAAAGAATGCAAGAATAATGTTTTAATGACTAGGAGAGATTATTTTCACCTATCATGATGAGTTTCATGTAGAAATTCCTATAGTATTCTCTTTTTAGGTCATGAAACAAATTAATACTAACCAATTGTAGTTCTTTGGATCTCAGGACTTTTTGCAATATGCAGGTGCCATCAAACAAATATGTTATGAAGTACTTTATAATTCACCTGAAAAGTAAAGTGTAACTAAAATCAACAGCATTAAGGAAGTTGCATTATTTTAGTCTTTTGGGATATTGCCCCCCTTTAAGTTTGTACTAAAGATGATGTTCAGCAAATGTTATGGTGCATATACTATGCAAAGCAGCGTTTTAGCCCATTTTGTGATAGGTACATTAGGTATTCAGAGTGGCTTTCCATTAGCTAAGAAGTGGATTGCTACAGCTCCTGACATAGGAAATGTTTTCTCAAGAAAGTTCCATGGTAAATAACATGAGAAAGGAAGATCATGAATCTAGCTAGAAGTCATGGCAAAGTTGTAGACCTGCTTGGAATAACCACAGGGTAATACCATGAAGCAGCACTACAATTCGAAATAAATCTACACATAATGTGTACCTACTTAAAAAACGTCTTCTGATGAGGACAAAGGTTTGAAGCTGTCAGATGATATATTAACTTATCTTCTCAGTCATGCAGGACCTGGGAAAGACGAAACGTTAATGTTTATTAGGGAATTATCGCAAGAAAGAATGATAATGGTATGGGAAGGAAAACAGCATAAGTTAATTTGTTAAGAAAAATACTACCGTGGTTGAAAATAAAATCCAAGGAACACGTTAATTAGAAAGTGAGGATAAACCAGAAGAGGCAGAAATTATGCTGTCTTACAAGATGAGCAAATGAAGGAATAAGTTAGATAAAGTCTAAATTGTTAAATAAACTAGAAAAGGAGACCAAGATGCAAGAGACTGAGAATGATCCTTTCTATTACAGTTTTAGAAGATTAAGCTCCAGTTTTATGTAAGGTACTATTAGGTATGGTGAAATAAGAAATTTGACTCAATAGTGCAAGTAAACTATACAACTAATTATTCATTATGTGTTTTTATTTGGCCTTGGAATGTGTTTTTTTGTACTTATCTCTCTAGGGTTTTATTTGATAGTCTGGGAACTTATTTCAAACACTGAAGATCTGACTCAGGAAGTGCTGGGAAGGAGTCCAGTGTGTTTATCCTGACCCCTGTTCAACTTCTTCCTGCAGCCCACTCCATGCTGGGAATAGACAACTCTCCTCTGAGGCTGAGGCTAACCAGATTATGCAGAACTTTCTTCTCTCCAACATTGCCTGGAGCTGGGGTAGTTGTTAAGCCCTTGGGTTTCTAAAGACTTGAAAAGCTGTTTGAAAAGAATAACTAGATGGCTTGTTAGTCAAACAGTTTTTTTATTACTAGAAAGCAGAATAATGCCATTAAATTTAAAATAAATTTTATAGGAAATTAAATTTAGAATTTATTAAATGAGAATATAACTATACTTATATTAGTCATGTTTTCTACAAAATATGAAGTTAGTACATTCTGATTTGTGTTCTAATGAGAAAACACTTTGAAACTTTAAAAAAGGACTTTTGAATGAAGAATGACTTTGAAACCTGGAATCCTGCTACATATATTCCTTTGAATGTTTAACATTAAGGGTGGTTTTGTTTTGTTTGTCTTTTTCTTTGGGTGTCATTTCTCTTACAGCTTTCTGCAGTAGTTGCAATTGAGTTTTGGTAAATTAAATAATTTAAAAATCACTAAGGGATCTTACTATTTAAATAAACTCAAAGGAGTCATTTTGTTAACATAACAAAATATTATTTGTAATCTGAATTTTTATGTTTCAGTACTTTTTTTTTTTTAAGCAGTAGTTACCTGCAAGTTCACATGTTATTTAAAATCTACTCATAAACACTTTTTAAATGATTATTGAGCTTTGGGTTTTTTTTACTTCAGCTCTAAAATAATAATTTTAAGTTTCTTCTTCTTAATGTAGCTGTCATCACTCAGTAGAAAATACACAATTGCTTCAATAAGGGCCAGGGAAAGTCATAACAAAGGACTATTATACCAGTGTTTTCTGGTCATTTTGTTAACATTAAAAACCTTGGACTATTAGGATGCTTAATACTCAAAAACTTGATTTTCCGACATTCATGTGATATTATTGGTGTATATTTTGGTTTTGATAATTATTTGTTTTCCTTCCCTGCTCTAGTTGAATGGATCGCAGCAGTTACCATTGCTGCTGGGACAGCTGCAATTGGTTACCTAGCTTACAAAAGATTTTATGTTAAAGATCATCGAAATAAAGCGATGATAAACCTTCACATCCAGAAAGACAACCCCAAGATAGTACATGCTTTTGACATGGAGGATTTGGGAGATAAAGCTGTGTACTGCCGTTGTTGGAGGTCCAAAAAGGTGAGGAAAGCAATTCCTTCATACAGTACCATTTTCAATGTTATATTTCTTTTTAAATTATTCTGTCAGACTTGTATCACCAGATATTGTTATGATATCCCTTTTTTGTTGTTGTTGAGACAGAGTCTTGCTCTGTCATCCAGGCTGGAGTGTAGTGGTGTGATCTCAGCTCACTGCAACCTCCACCTCCTGGTTCAAGTGATTCTTGGGCCTCAGTCACTGAGTAGCTGGGATTACAGGTATGAGCCATCACGTGTGACCTGTTATAATATCGCTTTTTCTTTATTTTTTTTTTTTTAATGAATCCTATTCTTCTTTGTCTTCCATATGCTCTTAAAGGAATATATTTTCTAAAATATCTAACCAATATGCAGTAGAATCATGTTGTACCCTCACCGAGTTCAGGCAGATTTAACCATATTCTTGGCCAAAGAAAAGAGGAAAATCCCTTTAATTTTCTCTTAGGATTTCTTAGCTTCCACTGTCCCAGGAAGTGAAGCGTACAGCCTAATCACAAAGAGAAGCAAAAGAAGTAATTTTTTTTTGAGCTTTCAAGCACCAGATGCTAAGACAAGTGTTAGAAATTTAAAAAGAAACTTCTTTAAAATTACCCGTAAAAACTTACCTGGTAAATGTCCTATACCTTCTTTCAGCTGCAACTCCTCTGGTTAAATATCTAACAATATGGGATCCTAAAATCTTGTTTTCTTATGTGAGAATTGTGTTTTATCAAGTCCCTTTTGGGGTGTCGTCTATGAAATCTGCAGGCTTTAGACATGATGGCAGCTAGTGATCCACAGTTGATAAAATACTGTCTCGAGCATCTCAAAAGGATTTGTACACCAAATGACTTCAGGATTTCTGGTGTGTTGTGAGAAATATGGTATAAACACTGTACTACCACTCTTAGCATTCAAATAAAATGGATTTCAGCAGGGCGTGGTGTCTCACACCTGTAATCCCAGCACTTTAGGTGGTTGAGGCAGATCACTTGAGCCCATTAGTTCAAGAGCAGCCTGGGCAACATAGTGAGACCATCTGTTGAAAAAAAAAAAAAAAATAGCCAGGCATGGTGGCATGCACGTGTAGTCCCAGCTATTCAGGAAGCTGAAGCAGGAAGATCACTTGAGCCCAGGAGGTTGAGGCTGCAGTTAGCTGTGATTGCACCACACTGCATTCCAGCGACAGAATGAGACCCTGTCTCAAAAAATAAAATAAAATAAAATACAATGAAAAAAATAATGTTAAAGGGCCCCCCAAAAAATCAATAAAAATGATGTGTCTGTTTTTGAAAGCACATTATGTTGGGGATCTCTTCCCATAGTAGAGGGTCATTTTCGCAAATAACTTGTCACAAATATGGAAGAAGCCACGTACTAGGTACAGGTTGAGCATCTCTAATCCAAAAATTTGAAATCTGAAATGCTCAAAAATTTGAAATATTTTGAACACTGACATGACACCACAAGTGGAAAATTCCACACCTGACCTCATGTGACAGTTCACTAGTTGAAGTCAAAACACAGATGCACAGGACACAGTTAAGTCAGTGACCCAAAGGGAAAAAAAGGCCCCCCCAGCTGCTGATGTAGGTATTCTGGTGATGCTATTATGCTGCTTAATTTCCCAGAGCACTTTTTTTTTAACTGAATTAATGGTATGTTATGTTTTTTACTGTTAAGTACTGACATGTGAATACATGCAAGAAAATGATTGCTTATCAGTAGCATATAAATTCATAGTCGGGAATGATGGTGATGCAAGATAACCACAGATTGTCCACATGTGTGACTGAGATGGTGACACCTTTGCTTTCTGATGGTTCATTGTATACAAACTTTGTTTCATTCACAAAACTATGTAAAATATTGTATAAAATTACTTTCAGGCTACGTGTATAAGGTATATATAAAACATAAGTAAATTTTGTGTTTAGGCTTGGATCCCATCCCCAAGATAACCTCATTATGTATATGCAAACATTTCAAAAGTTGAAAAAATCTGAAATCCAAAACTTTTCTGGTCCCAAGCATTTTCTTTTCATTTTTTTTGACCAAGTATTTCAGATAAGGATTACTCAACTCATACTAGAAAGCATATTTCACTCCTTTCTCCCAATAAATCCAGTCATAAAGTACTTAGGTTATGCCATTTTGTTCAAAAACTCCATGATGAATATATTGAATATAAACCAAAAATTAATAGGCTCATTACAACAAATTATGAAGAGCACTATTCATTTGGAATTTGAAATTGTTGATAAGTACTAGTGGGGTTACTAGAAAATAATAAAGTAATACATCTAGAAATTGTGGAATTTCTAAGTTGGAGTTTTATAGTTCCTTAGTGATCTTCAATAGTTCATTTACTATCTACTATATATGCATGCATGAGAAACATTAAAGAGTAAAACAGCAAATGTCACATGTATATAGTACATGTGGTGTAAGTGGTCTAAATAAATGGAAGCTAAAAGGAAGAAATTACACCATAGGCTGGGTGCAGTGGCTCACACCTGTAATGCTAATACTTTGAGAGGCCAAGGCAGGAGGATCTCTTGAGGCCAGGAGTTCAGGACCAGCCTGGGCAACATGGTGAGACCCAGTCTCTGTTTTTTGTTTGTTGTTTTTTTTTCTTAATTAAAAAAACACCACATCTTCTGGGAAAGCATAGTCATATACTTGGGAGTTAAATTGCTCTGAGAAAAACTGGTAGCATTTGAATAAACTGCATATATTGGAGACTCTCAAAATCTGCAAAAAAGGACTTGTGAACAAAGGTGAAATGGATAAAGAATCTAGTCTGGTTCTTGTACTGTCCTTCCGCCAGGAATAAATCTAAATTGAGGAGAGTCTTGAGGACCAGTGTGAGGAGTTTGTGACTCCAGACATGGGGAGCTCCTTGACGGGTTTCAAACATAGAGTTATGATACCTTTACCGGGGTGCTAGCTATGGAAATGGGGACAAATGAGAAGAGACATAAAACATTTCAGGGAAAGGATCAGCCAAATGCACTGACTTCTGTGTGAAAGACTAGGGGAGAAAAACTAAAGCTTATTGAAGGATCTAAGCATGTAGGATTAGAAGAGCGTTATGCCATTAACAGAAATAAGAGATTCAAGGTGAAAGGCTAATTTTCCAGGACAGCAATAAGGAGTTCTGTTTCAGAGAGCGAATTTGAGGTGATAGTTGAATGGAAATGCACAGCAGACAACGTGAAATGTGAGACATCGGGGTTGGA
Source organism: Symphalangus syndactylus (assembly GCF_028878055.3). Taxonomy (NCBI): domain Eukaryota; kingdom Metazoa; phylum Chordata; class Mammalia; order Primates; family Hylobatidae; genus Symphalangus; species Symphalangus syndactylus. Next base: position 32,685,501 of record NC_072426.2, read on the forward strand.
GATAGAGATCAGCAAAACTGATGAGTCAAGTGTAGGAATGTAACTGATCTTTGATATGGATAAAAATCAAGGGCTAAATATGAAATCTTGGAGAATTTTCTGCATTTTGGAAAGGGGACAAGAGCCATTTAAGGAGATGGAATGGGCCAGAGCAGTTAGAATAAAACTAAAAATATCACAGCTTCAAAGTAGAAGAGGGAAAAGTTTCAAAGATTTGGTACTGAACATTGGCCTGTGCAAAGACAACTACATGAATAGACAAGACTATTAGATTAAGCAGTTGCCATTTTGGTGTCATTTCAATGGAGTAATTAGAAGCTATGTCCAAGTGAGTTAAAGTGCGAATTAACTAATAAAGAAATGACAGAAGTCTATGTCATATTTTCCGTAGATGCAACAGTGAATGGAAAGAAAAGTAAGATAATTGCTTGAGTGAACACTACAGCTTGGCTTTGAGATCAAGTAAAGGGTGTTTGCTTTGAGTGGGTTTTCCCAGAGGGCAAAGAATCCAATAAACTAAATATGGGCTTTCATGAACTAAGATCTCAAATATTTCAGGAAGAATCACCAATGGACACAAACTAGTGGTGTAAATGTTTATTAGACTTTTTAATTCAAAACATTCCCGGATTATTCTTTCATTTTTCAATTTAGAGTTTCCAGATGGTTAGACCAGGGACTGCCATTTCCTGTAGGTGGACTGAGAGAGGACTAAGAGAGGGAATGAGACCAGTCATTTTATTTCCAGTTTTCATGCCTTTTTTTTTCCCGTCTGGCTTATCTTTTATGCCATTTAGTGATCCTCTTTGTGTCTTGAATTTGTCAGTTCTGAATTTTCATTGCATCTTGGGCACTTATTCCTGCATTAATCAATTAACAGTTTGCTTTGAATATTACCCAAGTTAACAAATGTTGTTATTCCTCAGACACTTTTGGAAACTCCCCACATTCCTGTGGTTCTAAGGTTATCACACAGGTGCCAAGTCACACACTTACACGCCAGTTCACAAAGACTAATTAATACCTTTGATTAAGTGGCTACATTGAGTTTATAGTCAATAATTTTTCCCTCATACAAACCAGTTGCAATTATAACAAAATTTAAACATCATTTTACCAATGGAAAAAATGTTATATGCGATACAAACTTCAATTCTAATTCATTCTTAAGGTGCAGTCACTAGTAGCCTGTTGTGTGTCTGTAACATTGTGAGCAGGTTTCCCAACCCTAATGAATCAGATTTCTTAGTAATGTGCAGAAATTACATTTTTTAAAAACATATCCCTCCCTCTTGTCCAGTGCTTCTCTTGCCAGCATTGGTATGTCATCTCATGTTTCAGAAATTAGGTTGGCTTTTTTTTTTTCTTTTTCTTGAGACAGAGTCTCACTCTGTCACCCAGGCTGGAGTACAGTGGCGTGATCTCAGCTCACTGCAACCTCCACCTTCTGGGTTCAAGCAATTCTCGTGTTTCAACCTCCTGAGTAGCCGTGATTACAGGCATGCACAACCATGCCCGGCTAATTTTTGTATTCTTACTAGAGACAGGGTTTCACCATGTTGGCCAGGCTGGTCTTGAACTCCTGACCTCAAGTGATCCACCCACCTTGGCCTCCCAGAGTGCTGGGATTGCAGGTGTCAGCCACTATGTCTGGCCCAGAAATTGGTTTATTTTATAATACAGGCTTCCCTCGGTGTCCATGGATTGGTTCCAGGACCTCCCATGGATACCAAAATCTGAGAATGCTCAAGCCCCTGATTTAAAATGACAGTATTTGCCTATAAGCTATGCACATAATCCTGTAAACTTTAAATTATTACATCATCTCTCGATTACAAATAATACCTACTAATACAGTGTGAATGCTATGTAAATAGTTGTTATGCTGTATTGTTTAGAGAATAATGACAAGGAAAAAAGTGTACATGCTTAGTAGCCATACAATTATTTTAGCGAGTATTTTCTATCAGCAGTTGGTTGCATCCATGGATGTGGAACCCACAGATACAGATGGGGCCAACTGTATTTCACAAAAGGGCTATCCATATTTGAAGTGAGAATGAAAGGAGCCAGTATAGAGGAAATGATTAAAGTGACTACAGGGAAAGATACTATTTGAGTCAGTGGTATCTTGACAAAGGGTGGAAGGAAATGAGGGTAAGAGCACAGATGTGAAACTCAGCCTTAAAAAGGAAGAGATAGTCTTGCTTTCGAAACAAGAAGATGAAGGACTCTGATGTAAGAGGGAAGGGTATGGGATGTAGTACTGCTAGGTTCCTCTCCCTGCAACTTCAGGTTGGTTACATCATTTGCTGAGTTGTGTGATGGCCACCTAGGAGGCAGTTCAAGCAAGGACAGCAAAAGAATACAGACTAAGAAGAAAGAGAGGAAAGTCTTACCAGTTAACATCAGGAGCTCAACTGAAATTGAAATGAAATGCAACTGGACATATTTAGACTCATTTTCTTTCATTTACAGTGTAAGATTTGAGTTGTGATACTTTTGTTTTATCATGGTAGTAGGCTTGATCCTGGGTTTTTTTTGGGGGGAGGGGGGTGTTGGGGGAAAAAGAGAAATCCTCCATCCTGTTAATGGCTTAGAAGTGGGTTTTACTGAGTCTTTCTTCATAAAAACGATATTCTGAATGTTGGTGACATTCCTTGGCCAATCCACATAAAGACAGTCTTAAAAAAATCTTAATTTCTCTTTGTACATTTTCATATTATAGCTACTGTCTCAGGTTTATTGAAGTAGGTACATAAGAATGGTATAAAATGTCATAATCTCTAGGTTAGTCTCAAAAATCTCATTACTTCGTTTTCGTTCTCAACCAAAACAAGCATATTTTTCTGGACAGTTTATGGTAATGAGCCAAAATGGTGCCAGGCAACTTCCTTGGGACAGAAAATCAAAACTCTAATACAAAGTACGAAGTTCAGAGAAGGAAGATAGTCTTTAAAAGAAAATTGTCTCACGTGGAAGAGATAAGTCAAAGAGGAGCATTTATTAAAACAGAGGCATAACTTGAGATGTGGGGCCATTAAAAAGAAATCTTGTGTTTTTTTGAAGATCCATATAGCATTGCTAACTTTCCAGGTGGAGAGCAAGGATCTCCAATGTTTTTTTACTAAAGCTTTATTCCAACTTCTTCTAACCTTTTCTTCCCCACTTTTAAAGATATTTGGGATTTGTAGTGTTCAAATTGGGTTAACAAACAAATGATGTTTTCTGGACATAAAGGAAATTTGGTTTACAGACTTTTTCCAGGATTTGTTAATAAACAAACACTGACATCTTAGAATAAATTAAGTATCAATACTACATGAACTGAATTTAATATTCTTTGTGTTTTTTTCATAATTTAAAACAATTTAACAGATTTCAAAATTTTTAATGAAAAAGTTAATAAAATCCTCATTTTTTGTACATTATTTAATGTAAAAATTACTGTACTTCCTACATTGTATTTGAAAGTATATAATGCCAGCACAGTGGCTTAGGCCTGTAATTCCAACACTTTAGGAATGTAACGGCCAATGTAGTGAAACCTTGTCTCCACAAAAAAATGTAGAAATTAGTTGAGTGTGATGGCATGCACCTGTAGTCCTAGCTACTCAGGAGGCTGAGATGGAAGGATCCCTTGAGCCTGGGAGATGGAGGCTTCAGTGAGCTGCGATTGCACCACTGTGCAATCTAATTTAATCTCTTAAAAAAAAAAACAAAACTATATCCACCACATACTATCTTTCTCCTGCATAGGGCAGAAATAAAGCAAGACACGTAAGGCAGTAATTCCTAGGGTTAAGTGATATAAAAAATACCATTAAAAAATATGTCTCTGAACAAAATTATTTTTAACACCTAGTTTGCATTATAAAGGCATAAAAGCTTTATACACTTTAATTGCATGAAAGTTTATTAACAAATAACCAGGATAAACTACTCATTGCTTTTTAAAGAAATGTTTATTTATTTGTTTGCTTTTAAGAATATGAAGAAATAGGCTAATTTCAGTTTTTAGGCAGAATTGGGTGATGAGAAAAAAATGTATTCTCACTTTTGATATATGACTTTCTTAATATTTTGTAAGATTTTCTTTGTATATTTTTCTATAGATTTCTCTCCTATTCTGTATATGGAGGAAAATAATTTGAGAAAATGTTAGTTTCTAATATTTTCAACATAAGATTAAAAAAGAAATAAAAGTTAAACATGCCATTTCAGTAAGTTATTTAGAAATACTTCATTTTTCAGAAATGTAGCCTGCATGGATTTAATTTAGTGAAGTGTTTTGTGTGTGCTATTTATAAAAATAGAGTCTTTACAATGTAAACTTTTATACTCACTGTAAAATCATATGTGTTTGTTTATTAAACATATGTCACTTTGAAATGCTGTACTTTGCTGTGGGATACATTTTAGTTTAATTTTTATAGCCTCTTTTCCTCATCCATGCCAAGAAAAAACTGAAAGCTTGACTTTATGTTTTTGCATCAAGGCTTGTTTCTAATATGAATATACTGTGTACCACATCTTATTGACCTCAAAAAAAGAAATAATAAATAATATAAACTTTACATATATTACGTTTACACTGCCCTCTATGACAGGATAGAATTTATATCTGGAAGTATAAGATATGCCAATACCTTGAGTTTTTCTGTAATTTTTAGCTAATTTAGTGCCTCTTGCAATTATTTACAGATAGATTAAAATTTGATTACTTTAACATCAAGTAGACTTTTGGATATCAAAGTTTAAGATTAAATACCATCATTGTCGAGTTTCACTGATCTGTTATGCTCCCTTCACTGCACGTAATGAGGTACTTGTTACTCATAAGGCTAAGACTCCTCTTACTTTACTCTTCTAAATAGGCTTCTTCAAAGCAACAGCGTACCTTAGACTAAACAGTGAAACTCTAGATTCTAGAGTGTAGATACATTCAAAACACTAAGATTAATGCAAAGATGCTAACTCTCGTCATTTGACATGAAATAGAAATAAAAGATACAAATATAGAGAAACAAATTACTGATAATTATACCTTCTAAGTGTAAAATCCTGAAGAGTAAAGTGAAATATTATTAAATTCTTTTTTCATTTTACAATAGAGAAGGATATACTTGTTAAAAATGATTTTATATAGCAAGAATGTTCAGATGTGAAAATAACAATTATAATAGTGATTAAAAATATGACAGAAATAATCTTACCAGAATATACATGAGATCTGAGCATGAAAACTACAAAAGAAATTAAAACTTGGCAAAAAAACATTCTCAAGCTTATCTGGAGGAATAAAGTGATAAAGTTTAATAAAGTTAACAGGCCGGGTGCAGTGGCTCATGCCTGTAATCCCAGCACTTTGGGAGGCCGAGGCGGGCGGATCACGAGGTCAGGAGATCGAGACCATCCTGGCTAATACGGTGAAACCCTGTCTCTACTAAAAATACAAAAAATTAGCCGGGTGCGGTTGCGGGCGCCTGTAGTCCCAGCTACTCGGGAGGCCGAGGCGGGAGAATGGCGTGAACCCAGGAGGCGGAGCTTGCAGTGAGCCGAGATCGCGCCACTGCACTCCAGCCTGGGCGACAGAGCGAGACTCCGTCTCAAAAACAAAAGGTAACAAAGAATAATGAAGGAAAACTAGCCCTACAAAACACTGAAATGTTTAAAATACAAATATCCCAGCGTAGTAGGCCGATCAACATAACATAGAACCTATAAATAGGTGATTTTACATGTAGAATTTATTTTGATAAAATTACGAATAAAGGTAATAATGTGGGAAGCAATAGCCTCCAGTAATGCTGAAGCAACAGGGTCTTAGAACAGCATTTGCAAAGTGTGCTCTACAGAAAACTATGATAATAGAAGTCAAAATTTCAAGTGTCCATAGTCCAGTCACCTTGAGAAACTCTAGGATAAAATTGTGTTTTTTATAGCAAAATTAAAATAATGTGTGCTGTGATTCAAATGGGCTATATGATATGTTTTTTAACACAGAATGAAACCACATCAGAGTGTCTTGCAGGATTCAGCTTCTTTGGACCACACTCTGCAAAACACTGTGTTAGAAATTTAGTTTGTCCCTTTGCCTCCAACTGGACACCAAAACATCAGTTATATCTAAAATGTGAATTCATGAAAATGAATGGAAATTTATATTTGTCACATCTCTAGAAGAAAGCTCTCTCCATGAATGATGTTAAAAAGGGAGATATTGGCATATTTGTATGAAAGGGGAGAAAATAAGCAAGATGAAAAGATTTGGGAAAGATTGCTGCAAAAATAACAAAGGAATAATATGCAAATTGATTTTTATTTTTATTTTTTACTTTTATGTTTTTTGAGACCAAGGCTGTAGTGCAGTGGTGCAGTCTCGGCTCACTGCAACTTCCATCTCCCAGGTTCAAGCCTCAGCCTCCTGAGTAGCTGGGATTACGGGCACTCGCCACCATGCCCGGCTAATTTTTGTATTTTTAGTAGAGACAGGGTTTCACCATGTTGGCCAGGCTGGTCTTGAACTCTTGACCTCAAATGATCCACCCACCTCAACCTCCCAAAGTGTTGAGATTACAGGCATGAGCCATCGCGCCTGGCCGCAAATTGATTTTAAATAAAGGAACTTAAACTCTTAGAAGTAAATAGGCAATAGACATGTTCACTAGAAAGGAATGTAACTAATATATAAACATAAAAAAGGCCTTCAACACTCATCAAAATCACACTGAAATTCAATAAATGATGTGTGTATTATGCACAACTCAATTTCTTCATCTTACTAAGTAGCATATGTAGTTTACATATGCTGTTTAAGAAAGCCTATATAAGACAGCCAAGAAAATCTTTATGTTATGTTGTATGAATTAAGCATCACCTTCCACTCTGCCGAGCATAATACTGATTTTGAGATTAGATGTTTCACATTCATTCTTTCTCTTCCTAGTTCCCATTCTGTGATGGGGCTCACACAAAACATAACGAAGAGACTGGAGACAATGTGGGCCCTCTGATCATCAAGAAAAAAGAAACTTAAGTGGACACTTTTGATGCTGCAAATCAGCTTGTCGTGAAGTTACTTGATTGTTTAATTGGAATGACTACCACCTCTGTCTAATTCACCTTCGCTGGATTCTAAATGCGGTATATTGCAAACTGCGGCTTTCACATTCATGGCATTTGTCTTGTTGAAACATCGTGGTGCACATTTGTTTAAACCAAAAAAAAAAAGGAAAAACCAACCCCATGGCCTGTGGGTTATTTTGGTCTTGTTAAGGATCCGTTTCTTTAAAATACTGACATACAGAGTTGTATCTTATATAGAATATAGTTGTATCTTGAAGTCAACATATTAAATTATTCTGAAAATTACGTATTTGCAGATTGTACTTGTAAGTTTCAAAGAAAAATTATCATCTTTTCATATTGACCTAGAAACTAAATAGGATGTGATTCAGCTACATTAATTTCTTAATACAATCTAGGAAAGACCTGTTGTGGCCTTGATTTTCTTGACATTGGTAATGACACTGAGAAAATATGGCTTCTGTTTTTCACAGTTTTCAATCAAAATGATTGATGAATGTTATTCTGCTTAATTTCGTAAGTGAGGTCAATAATAAAGGGGTGGTAACTTCTTCGTATTTATCTTCATAGATATTTAATGAAGATGGATCCATTAAAGGAGCCAATAGTGAAAATTTAGTTAAAGGTGATACTAGATTTAAATTAGTTATGAAGAATGTCTTAAAATCTAATGTTCCAGAATTCTGGCCCAAGGAATGGTAAGCACTTGAACTGAGGACTTGGAAGGAATCGGAACACATAATGTCAAGTCTTTTGATCACTAAGCCACATATCCTGACAGAAATAGTAGTCACAAGATTAGATCAAAGGCGTGGGAAGATTTTTTTTTTTTCCCACTCTAGCTAATCAAGCACATGGCTTTTAAATTGTATGATCTTTTTCTTAAAAGCAAAAATTTGAAGACAAATGTTTGTTTATGTAATATTCTTCAAAGACTCTGAGCAGAAACATTGCATTCATTGTTGATTCAGAAAAAAGAAAATATAAAAACTGAAAATAATTAGCAATAAAAGAATTAAGACAAATAGTTCATAAATATATTTAAAGATAGATTAGGTTTTTGAATTTCATAGGTTAGAAGGAAAATCATGGCAAAATTTATAGAAAATTGGACAAACAATTGAAATTGATAAAGCAGGTAAATATCTTCATCATTTTAGTATACGTGAATTCTCAGTAGTAGTCAATCACAAGTTTCTACCTGCTAAAATCCATTTACCTTGACAGCAATCAAACCTGAGAGCAACATTCCTGTATAATATATGATCATGGCTATTTTTAAATATATAGTTTTGTGTATTACTGTAGATAACAGTTGGTAACAAAATTGTACAGTGGTTTTAAGAAGCCCATGTAACTAACTTGGACATGTCTTTAAGTCACATATTCATCATAAAATCTAAAATCCTATAAACTGATTCTATTAGATTCTTAGGGTAAGTTTTTTCTTTGCCCACCTCCTTTTTAAGATAAGTATGCATGTCAGCAAAACAGAGCAATCATGCTTTTAAAGATGAACTGTTTTAAAGAAAAATAAATGCATCAACTCCCAATGTTTCTGATAAAGGGACATCCTTCTAACGTAACAGACTATTCTTTATCTTGAATTTGAAATTACATTGTTAGTCATGCATTTTTGTAATGTCAGGGGGAACCTGGTACCAGTTCTCAAAACTATAGGATTATATGAGTGTGTGTATACGTATGGCAAAATTATAAATGACCACCTTACTGTGAAATATAGATCTTGAGCATTTTGAAAGGCCAAAATAATTAGGTAAATGTATTTTCAAGGTCATGTTAAAATGTTTACATGCTTTTGAACTAGCATTCATTTATGATTAAAACCCTTTTCAGGTTATTTGACCTAAAAACCAAAGTGAGTGTGGTTAGGTTAATATGAGATTTTTTTACACAAAAATCATTGTGTGCAATTACTGTTCTAGCTAAGCACCTTAATGCTTCTAAGTGCTTTTCATTTCGTTGAGGCAAGACAAGTGGGGCTTTCATCTTTTTTTTCTCTGTTTCATTTATATTCTAATTATTTCTGAAGAGTTTGTACTAGGTTGAGAAGTTTCTAATGTGAAAAATCTTGTTCATCTGTTCACGCAACAGACATTTATTAGGCATCTGTAGACCATATAATTGAGACAGAGAAACATTTTAGAGAATTAGAAGCTCACACTATTAATGGCATAGGTTATATAATTATGGTAATTTATGATTTACTTTCTTGACAAAAACAGCTACAACCATGTATACCTACTATTTCTCCTACAAAGTAGGTGAGATTTTTTGATTTTACATTAGTTAGGGAGGTTTTTGATTTGGTTTTGCTTTAAGATAGGCATTGACTATAGCTTCTGATTAGCAACATACAGTATTTTGTGCTTGGGTATCTGTGAGGGTGTGTAATTCTAGTTGTCAGAAGCTGTGCTTTTTCTCCTTGATGTTAATACTAGCTGACCTCAGGCAAAGCCACTCACTTCTCAGCCTTTTAAATTGTGAAGTGAATGGACTAAATGGCATTTTAGGCAATTGTTCCCAGATTCTAGGCCAAGAGTAAATATTCAGCTCTCCTCAAAGGAAAAATATAAATATTGCTGATAGAAAGCTCAAATTTGATTTTTTGTTATGATTATTTCAGCTCTTATGGTATTTAAGTGTCTTTTATGAAATGTTGATGGTAGTAGCTTGGCAAAATAGTAAGGTGGCAGCCCAATGTTGATCCCTACTTTTTTTTTTCACTGCTCCATGGAATTTAAAAGTCTGGGAACCACTAAGCCAACATCCTATCTAAAGTTCTGAGACTTATTAAGGTATTAAAGTAACAGTTTTATTTTGAGATTTAGCTTGTGTTATATGGAATTTTTCATTAGCACAATGTGTTGAGGCTTCATGGAATGTTACTGTAAAAAAAAAAAAAAATCCTTACTTCCATTCAGTTTACCATCATGGATCCAAACTAAGGGTAAAGCCAATACATCCTAATGTGTGCCCAACCCATAACTTTAAATGATTAAATGAAATACACAACAGGGAGATCTATTGTTAATGTGTTAACCAAAATTGCCAGGAGTCACCCTAAAGGGGAAAAATTGTTTAATCGGTAAATCAATGAAGAAATAAAAGATTATAAATTAGAAGTGTTGCTATGGTGTTAGCTCCTATATCCCTGAACAACAAAAAAGACAGTTCAACCCCAAGCATGGAACAGAAAAATGCTGAGCTTAGAATGTTGTCAGCTAGATATTGTGTAAAATAGATGTTCTCTTTAATACCTGTATCTCTGTGGATAATGTATTTCTAGTTCTTCCAACCTGTCCCTTACAGATAACCAGAAGTCAATTCATGTTAATATTAATTTTGTTCTTTAATTGTGACATCGTTTTCATTTGTAAATATGCAGCGTTATGTAGATTCCCAGCTTTTTCATTTAAAATTATTTTGAGCATTGCCCACCTGCCTGAATGCTCATTACTGGGAGGTAAATAATTTTTCTGCTGGTGATACTGCCTGCCAACAATTTCATAAGCAGTGGTTTATCTAACTCATTATACAAGATAGACATGAGATACAGACGAGAGATTATGTCTCTTATGGCTTTATCATCAATTAAACTTAGCAAAGTCTGTTAAATTTATTTCAGAGTCTCCCAACTGTGAAAAGTAGAGTTCCACTTATGTCATCCGTATCTGCACAGTAATCTTTTTTTTAATCCTAAACTTTCTTAACAGGTTTCTTCTCCTTATTCTAGACAATAATGCTATGTGTTTTCCTTGAATACCATGATTTTAAACTTTTAAAATGTCTCAGCCTTCATCTTTCCAATGCAGTCTACCCTGTAGCCTTCACATGAACCTTCTATATCTTTTCACTTTCACGTCCCTCCCAGCAAAGAACATTTTGATCGTTAGTTAAAGCAACCTCACCCCTTTCTCTTTTAAAACTGTTTCTCTTAGAATCCACAGGGAAACTATATTGAGCACAGAAGCTAGTATGATTGGCTGTCCATTTCTAGTTAATGCTTTCAGCCTGACCCTGGATGCCACCTAGTGTTGAGTCTCTGATAATGAAAATATGAAACCATGAATTACATTTCATAATTTAACAACGCCATCTAGTATATGCATTTGGTATATGTCCCTGAACTTGCAGTACCTTTGTACTCCAAAAAGTTTGGTCACTTGCAGCAGTTTACATTTCTGTGACTCCCTTACGCTTTTGGCATCTGGTTTGGAAAATAATTAAAATGTTCAAGCACTCACCTTTTTTAATCCCTGAGAAAGAAAATAATTTTTAAAATTTTGATTATTACAGTAGTCTCAGTACCCAGAACAGTTACAAGTACATAGCAGATGTTCAATAAATACTTGTTTAATAATAAATAGATTTGAATGCACGATTTTTAAAGGATACAAAGGTAACTGCCAAGAAGTCAATATTTTGTCTTGTTCTGCCCCCAAACCTGATTACCTTTTTTTTCATATTTGTTTACATCATGTATTCTAAATTTTTGAATATGCCTTTTAGGAAAATGTACTAAATAGCTCTTATTTTGACAAGATTGGCTATAAAGTAGTCTACCTAATCAGCACTTCTGTGGCTAAACTTGTGGTATAAAAACCAACCAACCAACAAAACTGCTATCCAAGTCAGCTTGTTTTAAACCAGTGTGCACATGGTGTATCATACATAACTGGGGAGAGATGTGGTACTTGGTTATTTCAAATCTGTGGCCAATGCTCGGGGAGAAAGCTGCTATAAAGATGACTAAAGTTTCTGGTGTTTGTCATCCTGGAAGTCCTGGTGATTGCCGTTGGGGCAATGTGGGGACAACAATCATGGAATTCTAAGTCAGACTTAAATGCAGATCCCTGATCTGCCCCTCATTATTTGAGATCTTGAAGAAATTATTCTCTCTAATGGTTAATTTTATGTTGCAATTTGACAGTGCTACAATGTGCCCAGATATTTGTTCAGACATTCTTCTGGGTGTTTCTGTGAGTGGTTTTGGATGAGATTAACATTTGAATCAGTAGACTAAGTAAAGCAGATTACTGTCCCTAATATGGTGGGCCTCATTCAGTCCTTTAAAGGCTTCAATAAAGCAAAAATGCTGTCCTTCTCCAGTAAGAGAGAATTCTTCCTGCTTGACCGCTTTAAACTGAAATAACGAATCTTCCTGGATCTCTAGCCTGCCTACTTTCAGACTAAAACTGTACCATCTGCTCTCCTGTGTCTCCAGCTTGCTGACTCACCCTGAAGATCTTGTCAGCCTCCGTAATCATCTGAACCAATTCCTAATAATCTCTCTCTCCATCCTATTTAGTTTTTATCATGTAAAAGGGAGATTGTCCTTACCCTTCAAGCATTAGAGATAATGAATTTAAATATCTATCATAGTATCTGACACGTAATACAGACTAGCTTAGCCTCCTTAGCCTAAAATCATGTCACTTGCTAAAAGTAGTACAATGATTCAGAGTTGTTTCCTACATAATTTTAATATGGAGAAATGATTGAACATTGGAAAACTTGTTAACATCCTAAAACAATTTTGGAAAAGAAAATTTTTAGAATTTTTATGCATGAGAGAAAAAAAAAGGGCCATTTTATAGTAATTTCTACAAATAATTATTGTTGGCTTAAAGAAAGAAACTGACTCAAAATTAATATAGGCAAAAAGTTTACTTGGGCCATATTTGAGGACTGCAACCCAGGAGACACAGATTCAAGTTGCCCTGAATAAATACCCTGATTAGCAGCAGTTACAAGTGGGTTTTTAAAGGAAAAAAAAAGTGTGTGGGGGGGGGAAGGGGGGGGCAGTAGTTCTTAACATTGGTTCATTGGTTCATTAACCATAATAAGCTATTGATGAGCTATACATCATTCTTCCTATTACAAATTCCAGTAACGTGAAGATAACAGGTGAGGGTTACATTGTGCAACTTGTGATAACATTTTAGGTAATTTATTAGCTAGTCTGGAAATTACAGGAAAGGAAAGGAAAAACAAAATGCCCTTAAAAAATTGCCCCCAGGCATGAGTGGGTGGGTCTATTAGTCTGTTTCCATATTGCTATAAAGAACTGCACAAGACTGGGTAATTTATAAAGGAAAGAGGCTCAATTGACTCACAGTTCAGCACAGCTGAGGAGGCCTCAGGAAACTTAAACTCATGACAGAAGGTGAAGGGGAAGCAAGGCACCTTCTTCACAGGGCAGCAGGAAGGAGAAGTGCCAAGCAAAGGGAGAAGAGCCCCTTATAAAACTATCAGCTCTCCCGAGAACTCACTATCATGAGAACAGCACTGGGGAAATGACCCCCATGATTCAGTTACCTCCACCTGCTCTCTCCCTTGACTTATGGGGTTATGGGGTTTACAATTAAAGATGAGATTCGGGTGGGGACACAAAGCCTGACCATATCAGTGCGTAAGGGTGTGATTGAAGTCTCTTATTCCTGTCTCTTGCCTGATTAATTCTGCATACCTCACATAGCTCAGACTGCTCTGAGTTACTTTTCTTTCACATTATCGAGCACCTACTGTTTGTCAGACTGTAAGTAACAAGACGGAAACAATTTCTGCCCTCATGGAGTTCATCAATACACATACATCCCTCTTAGTAGGAGAAAAGGCTAGTGTTAGAGACAAATAAAAAGGTCATTATTAATTAATATGATTAGAGCTATGAGGTGGAAGAGTGAAGTACAAAAGCTATATGAGTACAAGGGGCATAAATCTAGAACCACCCAGGTCAGGGCATTAAGAATTAAAGAATGAGTTATGTTTTTGAAGGGAAATGGAGGCAGCAAGTTTCAAGGCTTGGAGACCAGTTCAGAGCAATACACCTTGCCCTCTCCACCAAGATGGATGTGATTGGTTCCACCACTTGTTATGTCTGCAGTGTGCCTTCCTGTAGAATAATATCATTAATAGTGTTTTTCCCCTGACTTTTAATATGCAAGATGAGATCTAGTTGTCCTGACTCAATGTCAGGATTAAATAGTTAGAAGAGGCAGCTCACACTGCCTTGGCCAAGACTTAAAAGGTCTTGTATTCAAATGTAAACCAAAAATAAAACTCTGAGCCTCCCAGCCAACTAAATGGACCCCCTCTCAGCCAAAGTGATGCCAAACAAACATGAAAAACTAGATCAGGTCATGCTGGGAAGTGGGAGCTCAGATATGCCTCATTGTATCCTCTTCCTTTTGGAGTTTAGACACAACAAACCAGCATTAACATTAAAATAGAGATCTTAAGACTGACAGACTTAGTAGCAACAAGACATGAAATTCCGGCCGGGTGCCGTGGCTCATGCCTGTAATCCCAGCACTTTGGGAGGCCGAAGCAGGTGGATCACTTGAGAACAGAAGTAAGTCAAGACCAGCCTGGCTAACATGGTGAAACCCGGTCTCTAATAAAAATATAAAAATTAGCCGGGTGTGATGGTAATCCCAGCTACTCAGGATCCCGAAACAGGAGCCAAGGAGGCGGAGGTGGCAGTGAGCCAAGATCGTGCCACTGCACTCCAGCCTGGGCAACAGAGCAAGACTTGGTCTCAAAAAAAACAAAACAAAAAAAGATGAAATTCTAACCTGACACTAGTATAGCATTACATGACAAATAGGCCCTGAAGGAAATGAAAGTATTTTGTCCCAAAATATATTTCTTTGACGTGTTTTAAAATGGCCCTGCAAAGTTGCCTCTTGTGGGGTAAATGTACGTTCCATGGAAAATCCCCTTCCCTTTCCAGATCTTTTTCTGATCCTGAGGAGATTAGCTGAGAGTCTCTAACATCTTTTAAATATCGGAAGAGGAAATATTTACCATCTATTGCCTCTAAAAGCAGCCACCTTTGAGGCTTTATCTACATAATAAACTTGATCTTCACAACTGCGTGTCTTAACCCAGACACTCTGTTCTGTTTATTCCCAGCTTGTAGATAATAACAAATCTTTCTACAAATTGCCAATAGAAAATCTTTGAATCCACCTATGACCTGAATTGTCCTGATGTTCTGGATGGAACCAATGTGTACTTCACACAAAAACCAAGCTGTAACCCAGCTACCTTGGACGCATGTTCTCAGGACCTCCTGAGGATATGTCATGGGTCACAATCCTTAACCTTGGCAAAATAAATCTTTAAATTGATTGAGACCTGTCTTAGATACTTTTTGGTTTACACAACCATGATCACTTCACCAGAGAGGCTAAAATGTTAAATCACTGGTGGTTATGTCCTCTCATTTCCTAATGAAGAAATACCTGACCTGGATACAAATGTTTCATGATCTCAGTACAAACAGTGATGTTTTAAATTAAGCTATACTGGCCACATGCGGTGGCTCACGCCTGTAATCCCTGTACTTTGGGAGGCCGAGACGGGTGGACCACTTGAGGTCAAAAGCTCAAGACCAGCCTGGCCAACATGGTGAAGCCCTGTCTCTACTAAAAATACAAAAAATTAGCCGGCTGTGGTGGGGGGTGCCTGTAGTCCCAGCTACTTGTGAGGCTGAGGCAGGAGAATCGCTTGAACCCAGGAGGCGGAGGTTGCAGTGAGCCAAGATCACACTACTGCACTCCAGCCTGGGTGACAGAACAAGACTCTGTCTCAAAAAAATTAAAAATAAAAATAAATAAATTAAGCTATAGCACCATGTGATTTTTGAAGAAGGCTAAGCAGGTATTTATATCAAGACCATTCTTTTCGTTATTCACTGCTCATTATTGAACACATTGGGGGAATCCCTAACAAAGAGATAAGGACGTTAGGTCAGGTCATTTAGCATCTTTCTTTGAGAACCTATAAAACATGGATAAGCCTGTAATCCCAGCACTTTGGGAGGCCGAGGCGGGGGGATCCCGAAGTCAGGAGATCGAGACCATCCTGGCTAACACGGTGAAACCCCGTCTCTACTAAAAATACAAAAAATTAGCCGGGCATGGCAGCGGGCGCCTGTAGTCCCAGCTACTCAGGAGGCTGAGGCAGGAGAATGGCGTGAACCCAGGAGGTGGAGCTTACAGTGAGCCAAGATTGCGCCACTGCACTCCAGCCTGGGTCACAGAGCAAGACTCCGTCTCAAAAAAAAAAAAAAAAAGTGAATAAGAAGACTATCTCACAGAGCTGTCATGAAGGTGAAATGCACAGGAAGCACTTTCCACTGTGCACAACACCTGGTAAGTGTGTTCTATTATTCATTACCGTTCATTTTGGTTCAGATGTTTAACAGCATATCAAAATGAGTAGGAATCATAACTACTGCATAGTCATGAGTGTTTGCATTCAAAGAAGCCATTTTCTTTATTAGAAACTATAGCTTAGTGGTAACTATAGTCAACCAACTACAGTTGGTTTGGGGACTAAGGTTGCTTTCTTTGTTATACCCTTTGATTTATACTGTTAAAAGACCCAGAAGAAGAAACTGGAGAAGGACAGAAGCAATAAACACACCAGACAAAGGTGAGGAGGTTGGAAATCTGAACTGAGAGAAATTGCTCAAACATTTCTACTTTTTTCTAGTTCCTCTTTTGTCCTTTAGCCTCCTTTATTAATATCTGCTCCATAGGAGGAAAGCCTTGCGAGAAACCCGTTTTAGGGACCTCTGTGCACTTGTTACCATGTCCACCAGGGGGAGGCCTGACAACACATTTCTGTGGCAAGGTAATAGGTGGGAGTGGGTCAAAGTCTCTTCTATAGAAGTTTCTCATTAACGCTTCATCAAGATTAGAAAAACAGTGATACTGTTGACGAATGCAGGTGTGCCACTTGATTTCAAACAAGCAAGTTGATTTCAACCAGCTAAGTTTTTATTGGTGTGCTAAGAAACGGGCGAATATAAACCCTAAGGGCAGAATCAAAAACCAGACTGTAAGCTGATCAAAGCAAGGGGATCTTAGACTGTTCTTTTATCAGTAGGACAGAAAAATGCACACTGGCAGAGAGCGCTAAGAAATTCCACATGTAATATCAAATAAAATTTCTAATCTCACATTGCCTTCAAATACATCTTAGATTATAGGAAATGTTTAATACACTTCCAGGGTGAAGCACATTTCTCTACCCTTACTCTTCTAATTTTATGGGTTTTTTTTTTTTTCCTGCTGGGTAAGAAGGATTCCATATATTCATAATTCCTCACTCAGATAAAATGAAGAGTCAACTCTCTATGGTATATCTCTCTATGTGTATTTATATATTTATAGCATTTATGATGTCTTACAAATATCAACTGCAAGCTAAAAAGTCACTTTACAGATAGAAATCAAGGTATAAAGTATGCAGTTAGAAAAGAAGTAAGCATGCCTTTGGGGATTATTATTTATTTATTTATTTTTGAGACCGAGTCTCACTTGGTTGCCCAGGCAGTAGTGCGATTTCAGCTCACTGCAAACTCTGCCTCCCGGGTTCAAGTGATTCTCGTGCCTCAGCCTCCCACGTAGCTGGGATTACAGGCGTGCACCACCATGCCCAGCTAATTTTTGTATTTTTAGTAGAGACGGGGTTTCACCGTGATGGCCAGGCTGGTCTCGAACTCCTGACCTCAAGTGATCCGCTGCCTCAGCCTCCCAAAGTGCTGAGATTACAGGCATGAGCCACCGTGCCCAGCCCAATTATAATTTATATTGGAAGTTATTGTATAAGCAGAAAATTCAGAGAGATCCAGAAAAGAGGTGGGAGCTCTTTGGGTTTTAATAGTTGGAAAACACTGCATGGAAAAAATCCAACATGAACTGGGTCTTTATAATAGTATACACAAGGAAGAGACCTGTACGGAAACACCTGTCATACTTGTCTGTTCAATGGCACTAACACAAATAAACACATAGGCTCACTCTCAATGTTTGAACACAGCCCAAACAATAGAAGCAGACCTCAGTGTGACATGGAATTCCATGAAAACCTTCCTTCTAAGCAAATTCCATTAAATTTTCATCCCCACTTAATCACTTGCACCATCAGTTTAAACTAGATTTTATAAGAACCTGCCTACTAATGAATACTATTATTTCTGCATAGGGTTTTATAGAGATTACAAAATGCTTCTCATATATCATCTCAGTTGATCTTCACGGCAAATTTGTAAGGTTGGTAGGGTTTCTTGGTCCTCATTTGATAGATGGCCTGAAAAGTTAGGTGCCTTGCAAAGGTCATGCCATTAACAAGGAAGGTATATAATGTTGACGTGAAGTCCTATATGTTTTCTGCAGCAACAGATCACCTCTTGCATCATGCCCAAATGTGAATTTAACTCATTTTAATTCATTTTTTCTCTTCTCTCTCTTCCTCTGTCTCCATGCTTCTTTTTTGAAGATCTTCCCTTAATTTTTTTTCCTGAAGCCTACAAATTTCTCCCACTTATTTATCTCTTTATTATTTATGTAGCTCTGATCCTTCAGGCTACACACCTTTTGCAAGGATATGGGTAATGTCTAATTTCCTTTGATTTTTTTGTCCTCCTCCTGTTCTATTCTGACTCTAGAGACAACAGGCTATTTGGCATAGATTTTATATGTGAATTGGTCCCTTTCCTTCTTATCTGAGGCATTTAAGCATGAGTTGACCCAAACTGACATGTTCTTTGGACTTCTATTCATTAGACAGACTTCAGCTTCCACAACATCTAAAATAGTCTCTAACTGGCTATCAGATTTCAGAGTGTTTGTTTCAGGACTTACTGGTCACAGTGCCACCAAACCTTTATATTCTCAGGTCCACATATCAAAAATCTGCCCTGGATTATAATATTATGCTGCTTTACCACAATATGTCTTCCACCTAATCATATGATCTCCAACAATTTTATTCCCGAATAATAATGTATGTAGACAAATCTTTAGCTTGCTGCTTAATGCTGTGTCCTTTAAAAACTGTTCTTCAGATCTTATTTCTTCAGATGTTTCTTCACACATAAGCCATAAGCTTTACATCACACTCCATCACAGTCTGTCTAAAACTAGGCAAAATGGGATTTCACATCAAAGTTTCACCTACATAATCCCTGAGGACCAGCTGACTTGGAAACTAATCCTAGCAACAGATAATCTTTGCAGAGATTTCTGATGAAGTGTTTTTTTTCCCCGAGACATTGCTGGCAGTCCTTTTTAATTCCGGTGACCTTAGAGGAATAAGCAGATGTCCCAACCCTATCAGAAGTTCCTTTTCCCTTTTCCCCTCCTCAAGGTACAGCAGAATTTATCTCCCTGCTTTTTTTCTGTTCCATCCTTTATACATTTTTTTTTAAAAAAGAGACATTACAACATTTGTTTTGCTTCTTTTTCTACTACCTTTCTACTCTTTGAGGTGACTATTATCAGACAAAGCTGGCTGCAGGTCTTCACTCCACTTTATCACCTGTGTGACCCTCAGCAAATGAACCTCTGAACCTCTGAACCTCAGACTCTGTGTGTGTAACATACAAAAGGTGATAGCTAATTCAAAAGGCTGTTGTCAGAAACAAGGCAGATAATATACCTAAAGCACGTAGCACAATGTCTGGTACATAATAAGTGCTAAGACACCATGTTATTATTTATTTTTTTTCTTCTTCTCAATTTCAGTTCTTCCCAGTGCTTACTTCCCAATTACTTCATGGCACAATCTTTTTACTCTCCATCGATTATTTTTCAAGGACTCTATTCCCTCTCAAAGTGGACTACTATCTAACCTTCTACCAAAGCAGCTATCAATATTCAGGATGCCAATAATACTGATTAAATATTCACTGTAATGTCTAGTCCTATATTAGACATGATGACCTCAGAGATGTAAACTGACCTCAGAGAAAAGGGCTCTTAAACAGCTAGAACTCCCACATTTCGATTCCTGGACAATCCACAAATAAATATCCAAAATAGGATACATTTGCATTTGTCTTCCCGTTGTCTTTTGATTACTCTAATTTTTTAAAAATCTGAAAATCAACATTTATGAATAATGTCCATATGAACTAATGGATTAAATCTGAACCCCTCACTGGACATTCAAGGACCTTCATAATATAACCCTAACTTAACTTTCTTATCATTAGATACTCCCTAATGCATGCCTTACGTTTCATCCCTTGTCATTATTCATTATTCTGCAGTATTTGCCTTCACACTTTGGCCTCTGTATCTTTGCTTATGCTATTCCATTTGCATATGTCTTCTCTCATGCTCTTTTTATGTTAAACATTACTTATTCTTAATGTCCATTTCAAATTCTCTGTCCTCTGATGTCACTGACAGTCTTACTCCTTTTGCATTTCTGAAACACTCATATGCAGGTATCCATTCATTCAGGGAACAAGTACAAGGTATCATACTGATGCTTTGGATACAAAGATTAATTTTTAAAATTTAAAACAATTCCAGCCTAGCAGAAAAACTAATAATAATACCTATAAAACAGAATAACTAGTGTTAAAATAAAAGTATGTGCAAAGTACAGTTGTTCAGTCTATTCAAATTCTGTTCTTGGGGGCTACAGGGTGGTTGGACTGACTGTTTTTCCAGAGAAAGTGGCACTTGAACTGGTACACAAAGAATAGATGAGATGTGCCCAGTCCTAGAATAAGAGGAAGTTAAGAGGGGCTGTGGAGGTGGGGGGTGCGGGGCAGGAAGCCACTGGGAAAAGAAGAGGCATTAGGTTGCATAGTATGCTAGTGTAGATCAAGGTTATTCAGTGTAGTTCTTCAAGACCAAGCTTGACTACCCCTCTGGCACTGTCATCCTTCATCTGCAACCCATACCCTAGAAATCAGCTATTCCAATCTAATCTAGATCCCCTGCCAAGCTGCTCTTATTTCTTGCAACACCTCCCCACATCTTTTTCTTTCTTTTTCTTTTCTTTCTTTCTTTCTTTTCTTTCTTCTTTCTTTCTTTCTTTCTTTCTTTCTTTCTTTCTTTCTTTCTTTCTTTCCTTTCTTTCTTTCCTCTCTCTCTCTTTCTTTCTTTCTCTCTTTCTTTCTGTCTTTCTTTTCTTTGTTTCTCTCTCTGTTTCTTTCTTTTGTTTCTTTCTTGACAGAGTCTTGCTCTGTCACTCAGGCTGAAGTGCAGTGGCGTGATCTTGAGCTCACGGCAGCCTTAACCTCCTGGGTTCAAGCAGTTCTCCCGCCTCAGCCTCATGAGGAGCTAGCACTACAGGCATGTGCCATCACACCCAGCTAATTTTTAAATTTTTTTTGTAGAGAGAGGGTTTCACCAGGCTGGTCTTTTTTTTTTTTTTTTTTTTTTTTTTTCTGAGTAAATCTGCATATTGCTTCCTGTGGAGAGCCATCCCTACTCCTTCAGTCAGGATTAGGTGCCCCTTCCTTATGGCCCTCAGAACTGTGCATAGTTTTTGTCAATAGTTTTACAATGACTATAAACC
The DNA here is from genome assembly GCF_028878055.3 of Symphalangus syndactylus. Classification (NCBI taxonomy): domain Eukaryota; kingdom Metazoa; phylum Chordata; class Mammalia; order Primates; family Hylobatidae; genus Symphalangus; species Symphalangus syndactylus. The sequence goes on from NC_072426.2 coordinate 32,706,948, forward strand.
TTTTTACTTAAGCTATAAAGTCTTATATATTTCCCTGCTCTCTAACATATGTTGAATGAACGAATGAGTGAATGGGCACCTGTTATGTGCCAGAAATTCTGGTAGGCCCTAGGAGGGAAAGTACAGTAAGACATAATTCTTGCCCTTAAGGAGTTTAAAGCTCAGATATGTCATAAGGGGTGTATCAGTGGCTGAGGATGAAGGGAGAAGAGAGAAGGAGGCATTGAGTTGTGGGAGCCATTGGCAGAGACTGGAGCGAGGAGACAAGGAGACGGATTCCCTTTGTGTGTTCCCAGCACTTACCAACATAAAGACTGAAAACTGTAGGACTCATGCTCAGAAGAATGATAGGCAAGTTGTGTTTGTCCTATTAAGCTAACATTTAAAACTCAGAAGATTTTATCCAAAAGATGGATTTCCAACTTCTTTTGAATAATCTGTTAACATGGGACTGTAGTGTCAGAATGGAAAAACAGCTGACCTTTAAAGATAAGGTATTAACTCTCACATTTACCAATTTTTATTTTAAATAAACCTATTTCAGTTAAGAAATGAATTACTTTAAAGAAAAATAAAGGTAAATAACTAGATAGGCAGTCCTTGGATATGGCCTAAAAAGTGAAGGGGCTCTTAAACGATGGTTCAAGGCCATAGAGAACAACACACGGGCCTCTAGTTTGTCTATCACTGCCCACCCTATCCCAATTCCAACTTCCAACATTTTAGTCAAAATGTATACATAAGTTGGACATATCTGTAAAATCGTTGTGTATTGCTTCCTTTAGAAAGTGCCATCTTTGTAATTATTTTCCAAATTTAGTCTCATCTGATGTTTATATTGAAACCTCTACTTTCCTATTATTTGCATCTTCTTAGAATGTCTGTTCATTCTTTTAAAGTTTTCTAAGTAATTTTAATTTAGTACTCTCTCTATATACACAGTATACAATGTAAATGTTCTTTGCTTTATCATTCAAGCAGATTATTTTATAATAGATAGGTTTAGCATATTTACATTTATGGATATAACAGATGAGTGTTAGTTCTATCATTTTTTGATGATTTCTTTCTTATTTTTAGCTTATTTTTAATAATATTTCACTATATGTCCTATGCTTGTTTTGTGTTGTTACATTTTTTCTGACAATTGGAAAAGTTTGTATTTTTATTTTATCTTTATTATGAAATATACATACTCTTCTATTTGTTTGTCTGTTTGTTTGTTTTTACATGGAGTCTCTGGCAGCCAGGCTGGAGTGCAGTGGGTGATCTCGGCTCACTGCAACCTTTGCCTCCTGGGTTCAAGCGATTCTCCTGCCTCAGCCTCCTGAGTAGCTGGGATTATAAGCAGCATCACCACACCTGGATAATTTTTTGTATTTTTAGTAGAGATGGAGTTTCACCACGTTGGCCAAGCTGGTTTAGAACTCCTGACCTCAGGTGATCCGCCTGCCTGTGCTCAGCCTCCTACAGTGCTGGGATTATAGGCATGAGCCACTGCACCTGGCCCTATTTGTTTAGAGAGTATTTAGTTACTACCTATTAAGAAATTATGACATAGCATATTTACACTTCCTTCTCCCTGTCTTGCGTCTCTGCCACCATCCTAAATGGATAGCTGAGGGAAGCAAGTTCCAGGAAATGGGAATGACAAGTATAAAGGCATCCTGCGGTAAATTATGCTTAGTTTGTTGATGTATTCACTTAAGAAATAGCTAAAATGCCCGTGGGGCTGGAGCTGAGTGACAGAGGGAGTGGGAGGGGATGAGGTCCAAGAGGTCATTAGAGCTGTGTTAGCCATGGTGGCTTTTACTCTGACCCAGGCTTCTGTGTGGAAACTAAATAATAGAGACACCAAGCACAGAAGCAAGGAAATCATTTGGGAGGCTATTGCAATAATCCAGAGGACAGAAATGATGGTGGCTTTGTCTAGGATGGAGTGCTAGAAAGTTGGTCAGATTCAGGATATATTTTGAAGGTAGAATGGGCCAGATTTGCTGATGGATTAAATGTAGTGTGTGAGAAAAGGATTACTGCAAGGCTTTTGACCTGAGCATTTACTGGGATGTTCTCCAGATTTTTGTAGGAGGATAGCAAAACCTATTATTAAACCCCAAATTAGCAAGCCAGATAGTTAAACCTATATTTAAACTACAATAATAATTGGAATGGTGTGATAAATGCAGCATAATTTTTTTAATCTGTGAAAAACAATAGAAACTTAGACAGGACCTTAATTCAATATAAAAGTAACATTTCAAATCATCATAAAAAGGATAAGAAATCCAAAGTATTGTGCTGAAACGACTAGATAGGTGGCTGGGAAAAAAATAATGTTGGATACCTACCACTACCTGATATATCTTATAACAAAATAAATTTCAAATTCATATACCTCCCCAAAACTGTGAAGGCAAAGAGGGACTATAAAGCTCTAGAAGAAAAGATAGGACAATATTCTTTAACTCTTCAGGTAGTAAAGATTTTTATAACACAAAATACAGAAGTCATAACATTCGAGTTCATTTTAAAAAACAAAACAAAAAAAACTTCTGCATCACAAACACCCAAGAAATAAAGTCAAAAGATGAATAAGAAATTGGGAGGAGGAGAGGGTTATATATGCAAGTATTACAAACATATATAATGTTACTTTTCAATTTTTCTGTATTAAAAAAAATTTAATTCAAAAATCTCATATAAAAATATGAAGAAGGAACATAAACCCCATGGAGAGTCGGGAACTGAGCATTAACTTTGAACATGGTAGGAGAAGCTTGGCACTGAAAACAGAAGGATAGCTTAACCATCTGACCAACGAGATGTAGACACCTCTTACCAAATACCCTGTCATACTCACTAGGGCAGATGGCTCTCTCTCTGCACATTTTCTGAAAGACAATTTGAGGTTTACCCTGGGGAGAAGTTGTCATGGAGGGACACTGGACTCCAGCACCCTAAATATGGTGAAGAGCTGAATTAAAAACCAAAGGGCGAAGTTAAGATATGTCTGTTAAATGGTGAGCCTTATAACCCTTTTACTGACAGCTTGCTTATAACTCCTTCCCATGTCCCCTCTCCACTGTAGCCTGACAGAGTAGCCAAGCGAAAATACTAACATTTGTAACACAAATAAATAACCCTAAAGTAATACCCATCATCACTCCTAAATGTGAACTGATAGACAATCATTGACAGACCTGTGAGGTAAACCTTTAATGTGAAAAACTGAAGCAAAAAAAAACAACAGGGAAAAAATTTTAAAGTTAATAGATGCATTATAAACTCCAAGACAAGTAAGTGTGATATAAGACAATAAAAAGTTGTGTGTAGCTCTGCTGTGAATACTATTTTTCTGATTATAATAATTAAAATATTAAATTTGTTTTTCCCCAAACTGGGTAACTAAGAAAGGACAGCTGTTTTCTCTTCAGAACCTTGTAGTAGTATTTGACTATGAAAATTATGTACAAGCCAGGCATTGTGGCGCACACCTGTAGCCCCAGCCACTCAAAAGGCTGAAGCTGGAGGATTGCCCGAGTCCAGGAGTTTGAGGCCAGACTGGGCAACATAGCAAGACACCATCTCTTTAAAAGAAAAATTTTAAAACTGTATACAGACAAGTCCCTGAAGGTCCTAGTCAGTCAGTGGGGAAGTTGGGCGAGGAAGACCAAGAAACTTAAATAAGAGACAAAAGGATTGATAAGGATGAATACAATTCTAGGTGGTCTATTTGTCTGTCACTTCATGATTCCCAGAGTCTTAGCTGTCACCTTACAATTACTCTTGATTTTGGGACACACATGGTGCCCTAAAGATTGTTGACATGAACATCTTGGAATCATTAGAGCACAGAAAATCATACAGGTTGCTGAATACAAGCTCATGATATCAAAATCCATTATATTTGTATACAACCAATAATTACCAAAATAGCAAGAAATAAATTTAATGAAAGATGTAAAGATCTTTATGGAGAAAAGTGTACAATTTTAGTAAAGAACACATAAGAAGACCGAAGTAAATGAAGAACACAGCATATACAAAAATTGTAAGAACTGTCATCATAATGATGTCAGTTTCTCCCCAAATTAATCTTTACATTTAATGCAATTACAATTGAAATCTCTTTTCATGCACATTGACAGGCTGATCTTAAAATTCATATGAAAGAATAAAGAAGGCAACATAATTTTCAAGGCAAATAAGAAAGGGACGCTTATCTTACAAGGAAAGCAAAGCTCATTATAAAGCCGGAATAATTGAAACAGCATACTGCAATATGACACAAAAATACCAGTGAAAAAGAATAGTGAGTTCATAACAGTTCCACATAAATATGAACAGTAACAAGACAATTGTCTAAGCATATGGAAAAAGATAAAATCAGATAACTCTATCATTCCGTAAAAAACACATTTCAGGTAAATTAAAGATCTAAATATAAAATGCAAACTTTAAAATGTTTAGAAAACATACAGCAGCCAGGAGTGGTGGCTCACACCTGTAATTCCAACACTTTAGGAGGCCAAGGCAGGCAGATCACTTGAGGTCAGGAGGTCAAGACCAGCCTGGCCAACATGGCAAAACCTTGTCTCCATTAAAAATACAAGAAATTAGCCTGGCATGGCGGCAGGCACCTGTAATCCCAGCTACTAGGGAGGCTGAGGTGGGAGAATCACTTGAACCCAGGAGGTGGAGGTTGTAGTGAGCTGAGATCGTGCCATTGCACTCCAGCCTGTGCGACAGAGTAAGACTCTGTCTTGGGAAAAAAAAAAAAAAAAGGAAACATACAGCTAAAAAATTTTTAATGAAATTGACATAGGCAGAGATTTCTTAAACAAGATCCGAAGAGCACAAACTCTGAAGAAAAAGACTTAATTATATAGATCACACAGATAATTGATTACATGGATATTTAAAACTTCTACTTAACAAAATACAATCCATCTAGTACCTGGAATGTATAAAGAATTTCTATAAATTCATAAAGAAAGAAAAGATTTTAAGAATGGCAAAAGATGTGAAAAGGCAATTCACAGACAAGGACCCCCAAACCCAAATGATCAATAATCAGGGAGAAGGTGCTCGACCTCTTGAGTAATCAGGAAAACGTAGTATTAAAAATAAACAAGAAAATACTGATATACTTTGGATATGCATCCCCTTTAAATCTCATGTTGAATTGTAATCCCCAATGTTGGAGGTGGGACCTGGTGGGAGGTGACTGGATCATGGGAGTGGTCTCTCATGGTTTAGTGCTGTCCTCACAATAGTGAGTGAGTTCTCGTGAGGTCTGGTCATTTAAAAGGGTGGAACTTCCCCCTCTCTCTCTTACTCCTGATGTGTCGTGTGAGATGTCTGCTCCCTCTTTGCCTTCCGCCATGATTGTAAGTTTCCTGAGGCTGCCCCAGAAGCCAATGCCAGCACTATGCTTCCTGTACAGCCTGTAGAGCCATGAGCCAATTAAACATCTTTTCTCATAAATTACCCAGTCTCAAGTGTTTCTTCTCAGCAATGCAAGAACAGCCTAACACAAATACCGTTTGACATACATCTGATTATCAAAAAAGTCTGATAATACTAAATGTTGGGGGAGAATGAGGGAGTGTAAGTTGGCACAAATAGCTTGGAAAACCATTTGACAATGTTGAGTGAAATTGAAAATGCATGTACTCTATGACCCAGCAATTTTATGTCTAGAATTTAACTCTGAAAACTTTTGCTCAATTGTAAGATCCAAAAAGCAAAAGCCGTCAGAGGTGTATTATTAGTAAAAATAAAAAAACTGAAACAATCTAAATGTCCATTGACATGAGCTAATGACAAACTGTCATATATTCTTATATAATATACAGCAATTAAAATTACTTAATAAGTTCTATGGAGGTCATTATGCTAAGTGAAATAAGCCAGGCACATAAAGATGAACATTGCATGTTTTCACTTATTTGTGGTATCTAAAAATCAAAACAATTGAACACATGGAGATAGAGAGTAGAAGAGGGGTTACCAGAGGCTAGGAAGGGAAGTGGGAGGGGGAAATGGGGATGGTTAATGGGTCAAAAAAAAAAAAAAAAGAAACAATGAATAAGACCTAGTATTTGACAGCACAACAGGGTGACTATAGCCAATAATAATTTAAGTGTACTTTTAAAAATAACTAAAATAATGTACTGGATTTTTGGTAACACAAAGAATAAATGCTTCAGGGGATGGGTACTCCATTTTACATGATGTGATTATTACACATTGCATACCTGTATTAAAAAAATCTCATGAACCCCATAAATATATGTAACTACTATGTACCCACAGAAATTAAAATTAAAAATCAAATAGTAAAAAATAAAAATAAAAAATCTAAAATTACTTAAGAAGTTCTATATGCATAAAAATGAATAAAACTAAAAGATATTTTTGTTGAGCAAAGAAAGGAGATTGTAATTTGGTAAAATGTGATACCATTAATGTACTATTTTGAGACACAAAGCAATATTATATATAGCTAATAATATGTAGAGCTATATGTTTGTGAATGTGTAATAAATTTATAATAGCATACACAGGAAGGATCACACGAAACTTCAGTATAGGAACTACCTCTTCAGAAAGAAGTAGGAGATGAAATGTCTTCAATTTTATCTGAAACATTAAATATTATAAATATATACATTCATTTAATCTAGGTTGTGGGCATGGAAGTGGGGATTTTTCACATAATTTTGGCATTTTCCAAATGCTTAAAATAGATCACAATTTAAAGAGAGAAAGAGAAGCAGACAAACTTAATCTAGGACCAAAGCCTTAGTCATCACTGAGAAGGAATGATTTTAAGTAACACATAATATTTCTACTCAGATTCTTCATTGAGCCAAGTCTCCACCATCACATGGGCTCATGCCCAAAGTTTTCTGGGAAGGACAGGAGGCTAAGAGAGGAAGGAGGGAAATGCTGTAAACATGAACTGCAAGTATGCTATTCTTAAAATTCTAGAAGACATAGTGGTGCAAGGCATGGTAGGGAAATTTTTTTTCTTGCACTTCCTTTTTGATTCCTGGTACACACTAAGGCTGTGAAAACACAGAAGAGCAGTACAATTCAACACCAAGGAGGAGACAGGTTTCCTTTCTGTATATTGGAGCTATGCTGACGGAGGCTAATTTCAACAGTGTGAAAAGTTAGCTTTCTTTTAGGTGCTCTGCTGCAAGTTAACACTAGCTGGCATTGCTATTGAGAGCCATTAGCCACTCATTAGCTGCATTGAGAGCACATTTTTTATAGCCATTATATTGCAAGTGAAATTCAGAGACATTAAGTAACTTGCCCAAGTTCACATTGCTGTTAAGTAGAGGGGTCAGGATTCAAACCTAAGTTTCTCTGACTCTAAAAATCCAAGCTCTTAGGCGGGACGCAGTGGCTCATGCCTGTAATCTCAGCACTTCGGGAGGCTGAAGCAGGTGGATCACCCGAGGTCAGGAGTTTGAGACCAGCCTGGCCAACATGGTGAAACCCTGTCCCTATTAAAAATACAAAAAGTAGCCAGGCATGGTGGCGGGTACCTGTAATCCCAGTTACTTAGGAGGCCGAGGCGGGAGAATTGCTTCAACCCAGGAGGCAGAGGTTGCAGTGAGCCAAGATAGCACCATTGCACTCCAGCCTGGGTGACAGAGTGGAAACTCCATCTCAAAAAATATAAATAAATAAATGAATAAATAAATACATGAAAAGCTGGAGATACTTCAATAGAAAGAATTTAAAGAAAAGGGGAAAAAAGGAATCAGAAGAGAAAAGATGCATGGGAAGTATATTCATTACTTATTACTGCAAAGCAGTATTACCAGAAATTTAGTCGCTTAAAATAACACATTTATTAGCTCATAATTTCTTTTTCTTTTTTTTTTTTTCAACTTTTATTTTAGGATCAGGAGCACATGTCCAAGTTTGTTACATGGATATATGGTGTGATGCTGAGGTTTGGGGTACAAACGGCCCCATCACCCAGGTACTGAGCACGCTACCCAATAGTTTTTCAACACTTCCCTGTTTCCCTGCCTCCTCCCTCTAGTAGTCCCCAGTGTCTGTTGTTGCCACCTTTATGGTAAACATGCCATCCATGTGTACCCAATATTTAGTTCCCACTTATACGTGAGAACATGCAGTATTTGGTTTTCTGTTCCTGCATTAACTTGCTTGGGATAATGGCTTTCAGCTGCATCCATGTTGCTGCAAAGTTCATTGTTTCTTTCTTTTATCATAGATGTGTAGTATTTCATGGTGTGTATACACCACATTTTCCTTATCCAGTCCATCCTTGATGGGCACCTGGATTGATTCCATGTTTTTGCTGTTGTATGACAGAACTTCTGTAGGTCAGGAATCCAGGCATGGCTTAGTGTCAGGGTCTCACAAGGCTGAAATTAAGGTGTTGGTCAGGTTGGTTTGACTGGGAAAGATCTGTTCCAAACTCAGATGGTTGGTAGCAGAAGTCAGTTTCTCATGGCCTATTGGACTGAGAGCCTCCTTTTCTTGCTCTCAGTGGAGGCCATCTTCATTTCCTGCCTGGTTGTTGGCCAAAGGCCACCCTCAGTTCCTTGCCACCTGGGCCTTCTTAACATGACCCTTTGCTTCATCAATGCCAGCAAGATGAGCATTGTGGGGGGCTGGTTGGGGGGAGAAGTGGGGATGGTTAATGAGTGCAAAAAAATAGAAAGAATGAATAAGACCCAATATTCAATAGCTCAACAGGGTGACTATACTCAGTAATAATTTAATTGTACATTTTAAAATAACTAAAAGGGTATAATTGGGTTGCTTGTAAGACAAAAGATAAATGCTTGAACAGATAGATATCCAATTTTCCATGACGTGATTATTACTCATTGCATGCCTATACCAAAATATCTCATGTACCCCATAAATATATACAACTACTATGTATCTGCAAAAACCTTTTCTAAAAGATGGGCATTTTACCTTAATAATGTAATTGCAGAAGTAAAATGCTCTATGCTATTACCTTTGTGGTATTTTGTTGGTTAGAAACAAGTCACAGATCCCATCCACAATAAAAGGGAAGGGATTACACAAGGGCATGATACCAGAAGATGGGAATCTTCAGGGGCCATCTTAAAGTCTGTCCACAACAGGGAGCAGAGAATGTTAGGCCTCCATACTCTAGCTTGCCTCTCTGTAAGCCTAAAAGAAATCCCCAAAACCAACACCTTCTCAAATTTTGTTCCCATTTTGTCATCTGCCAGATGCATAATCATCCTTCAAAATGCAGATCAACTATTCTTTTAACCATTAAATTGTTTATAAATTTTTGTCTCTTATCTACACATTCCATTATTCCCTCCTCTGTTGTACCATGGTGTTCTGTTCAAACTTCTAATAGAGATAGGACTTAACACTTGGTATTATTATCTGTTTATGTGCCCCTTTCGTATTATCAGCTTTTGAGGGTATAGCCTGTCTTATTTATTGAAATATTCACATAATGTATGCAAATGTCTGACACATATTATGGATTGTTCATAGGTGTTCACTGATGAACTACTATATTAAATATCCCAAGTTAAGGGATAATAAGTCCCAGAAAAATGACATAGATTGTAACTACTATAAGCAATCAGAGGAGTGAGAAATTACATTTATTTCATATGACTCCAGAGATAGCAACTGGTAAATGTTACAAGGAAAGCAATTTTAGGCTCACTATAAGGAGGAGTTTGAATAATCAAACTAGCCCAGGAGCTGATCTGTTTCCCCAAACTCACTAGAGTTTCTTATTATTACAGGCCAGTGGTCTGGGAATCCTGTATTTGTTAAAGTATGGGACCAAGGACCTCTAATATCTTTTCCTAACTTCTAATTTATGATTTCATGAAGTTACTAAGTGTTTGCTTCCATTAGGCATCTCGTCTGTATTTTATTCCTGAGTTTGATATTTAAGAGGAATTCTTCTTGGAGGACATGATGAAGGAATTGGAAATAGAGTGAGCTCAGAGCTTTTCTCAACAAACCAAACCTTAGGCTGCATTCAGGTTATGGATTTACCCTGCATCATGCATCCTGTCTATTGGGATGAAGAAGAGGTACAGGAATAAGAATTCTGGTTCACAAATGGGGTAACTGTGTGCTTAGGTTTGCAGTAACCATTTGATGCAGAGAAGGAAAGAAGCAAGGAAGAGAAAGGCAAGACACCAAATGTTTTGGCCTGTGTCACGTGGAAGAAGACCAAAAAGAGAAAAAGAGCCTTTTCAGTGGAAAGAAAATGGAAATAATTTGATTCTAGGTAGTAAGAACCCATTAAATGTCTTTCAGTGGAAAAAGCCTGAGAGATAATGACAGTAAAGACAGCAATGAGCCTTTTTCAACAAACCCTACTGGCTTCTTTTCTTGTATGACCTCTCTAGGCTGCCTGTCTCCCCATGAGCTTTTCTCTTTGCCCACCAAGAAATCCAAACCCCTCTTCCTCTCTGTTTCCCCTCCAAAGCTATTTTCCTCTTCTTCTTCTTCTTCAGCCACCCAAACTTTTTCTTGACTGATCACCTAAATTGTGTTCATTTTCTCAGGGTATTTATTCCAAGTTTGATCTCTGTTGCTGGATTCTCAAGACTGGGGCACCCAAGACACCACTGACCTCATCTGCCCCAAGTGTCTCGAGGTTTTGAGAACAGTCCAGGGAAGAACAGAAAAGATGTCTTCTTTCAAGATTTCTCTGCACGCTGTTCTTAGTGATTTCCATCCGTGTGAAAGTGGATGTTTGATGGAGTTGGTAGTTTTGTATTCTGTAGTATTTGTAGTGTATCTCTACCATGTCACCTCCCACAGTCCATTTCATTGCTCACTGTTTTAAAATATGTTTTACACATAGCACAGACTCCAGTAGCATGGGATGAAATGAATTGAATGTGCTTTCATAGTAGGCTGTTTTGGTGGACCCAGCAGACACTACAAAGCATTAATGAATCAATCTTTTGTTTCTACAAGAAAATAATTAGGTTCCAGATAAGTTAAAATCAGTGCCACTGTCTATGAAAGGGATATTGGGACTCTCTTTAAAAATTAAAAAGTCACTTAACATTTGACCCAAAAACTTTATTTCTAGGAATTTGTCCTATAGATTTATTCACACGAGTAAATGAGATAGGTTTAAGATTACTATATGGCATGCTGTTTGTAATAGCAAACCAAAAGAAACCTGAGGTTTAAAGAATAGGGTTCAAATTAACTATATCACAGCACATGGTCACAATCAATTAAAAGGCAGCCCTTAAGAGAAATGAGGCAGATATTTCCATACTGATATGAAACTCTATACAATATATGTTAAGAAAAGTAAGGTGCAGAAGGGTATGTATATGCTCTATTCATAGCTACCATTTCACAACATTTGTGTGAAAATATATATTCATGTGTACATTTGTGCATATATACATATATAAGTAATTTAAATACCATAAAATTTCAAGAAAAACCAATGCAAAGCTTTATCCATAGCTACCATTATCTAAATAGTTGTTACACTGAGTGCAGGGGCATTAGTTTCTGAAATCCAAGCCTAAACTTGAAGATGGCTGGAAACAATCCAGTCTCTGTTAGCTAAGCATGTAATGAAATAGCTAGCCTGCACCTGTGGGAACAAAAACAGTAGGGTTTTGCCTCACTTACATCAGTAGACCAAGAGGACATTAACTTTCTTCTCTAAGCAGGTCCCTCTAAATCAATTAAATTCAGTACTTAGAGTCTTAACAGGCCAGGAGCAGCCCTTCCGATTTCCTCATGTTTATTCCTCTTTCTTTTAAAGTTCTGAATCAAAATACTTCTTTTCAGGCCCTACTCAAGCTTTCCCCCACAAAACATCTCAACTGCAAGAGCCCCTAGTAATGGCACCCTTTCCTGGCCCTACAGAGGTTTTGGTCCAGGTCTTTTCTGGGTACTTGACATATTAGTTATATTATCTTCATGTACGTGTTCTGAATTCCTAATTAGACCATGAACACATGCAGAGCAATGTCACTCATTGAAGACAGACAGATGTGGATTCAAATCCACTAGCTGGAAACCACATGTTACTATGTAACCTTGCACTAAAGCTCTCTAAGCCTCATCTATAAAATAAAAATGATAAAACCTACTTTAGGGTTTTGATGTGATGATTGAATCAAGCAACACATGAGAAACTGCCTGTCCCAGAACCTGATACATGTGAGTATCAGATGTGAGTCATGTTGCCCCCCAGGCTCTAACAAAGTAATTTGTAGAAAGGAAGTCATTGGTGCTTATTTATTTATCATAACATGGACTTTTTTAAAGAAAATAAACCAAACATAAACATAATTTTCAAATATAAACAATGCAGTAGTCAAATATCGTGCAGGGCAGAATTTTATATTAATATCCCCTCCATCCATTCTGTATGACAAAATTATTTTCAGTAATACCATAAAAAGAAATGACTAATAATGGCCAGAAAAGAAATGCAGATGGAGAAATTTTATTTCATCTAACTTCAAATATATAATCATTTTGGTAAAAATAAGAATAAAAAAATTAAACATTTCAGTAAAATAAAGGAAAATAAAACGATCTTTTTTAACCATGTTAACAGTTTTTATACAAAGGAAAATACCTATATATTGGTCTATAGCAGTAACGAATAACATTGCATTTTCTCTTTTTAAGTGTTAACTTAGACAAATTTATCAATGACTTCATCAAATTTGACCTTCACATCTTCACATTCAATGAATAGTCTAGCAGGATTTACCTACCAATCTATCTTGAGAGAAAACAATATGTTATAATAATTTTAATTGGAAGTTTCTTTCACATGAGGCAACAGACACACATTTAAACATGAAGATAATTTTGGCAGAGTAATAAACGTTGGATTTAACAAGAAATTTTGGAAATTGTAATATCCTTATATCTTTGTCTTTAGGAATAATTCTAAGGGCTTTCAAAGGTCTCCCAAAAAATTTCTATTAAAATGCTATCTTCACCAGAAATATTTGTCAGAAATTTCTTTTCTATAATTTAGTAAAAACTTCCCGGTTTTCATCTTATACAAGAATCTGAGAAAAATGATTGAATAATAGTAAACATTGGCTTTTGGGTTTTTTTTAATCCATTGCTTTAAAATGGTTATCCAGTGCTTGGTATTCAAACACTGACTTTTGATTTCTTCTGGCAATGAAATACCAACTTTTTCATTGTTTGTCTTGGCATTCTTTGAACTTTTATCCTTTGTTAAATGTAAATATCCAAGTTTCTTACGTTTTGTTGCTGTAGAGCCTTCTCTACAATATCTATGCACAGATCTTCAAGGAATAATTTTAAAGCTTTGTGTTTCATTGTATATTATTCAAGTCTGATTGTGGCTATTTGCAAACATTTTTATATCTGATTAACCTCATCTAAAAATTTTATGCCATAAAAAAATTAAAAAAATATTGCTTACATCTATGATTGTTTGTCTTGAATCCACTGTTTAAATGCAGGAATATGTAAGTGATGGAGTTGGTTGCCCAGAAACTTCAAACAATTATCGTCTGTTATGAGCTTACTTTCAAAACAAATGCATATAGTTTAATTCCATGGGTCAGAGGCTAACAGTATAACTGGAAATTCTCCAAATTAACTTCCACGTGGTAGTATGCAAACCTATTAAAGGATTAGTAATGTAAATGTACTAATTAGAAGCTTATGTAAGTGTATTAAAACTCAATAGGTGATGAAAATATTCTAAATTTAGATTATGATGATGGCTACACAACTCTGTGAATATACTACAAATCATTTTATTGTATACTTTATATAGGTCAATTTTATGGTATGTGAATTAAGGTAAAAAACCTTAAGAGGAACTTCAGTGATTATTTAGAACTTAAATCAGTAATATATTTTGGAGGATAGGAGTATCTCATCACTGACATTCTGTAGAATTACTGAAAGATTTATATTATTCTTAAATTCCCTACAATAAGCCCGCTATGGTCTGCACCAGGGCGAACAGCACCTATATCCTTACAACCTTGGCACACTGCTGGATCAATTAGTGTATTCATAATTCTATGTAAAGGAATTATTATTAAATTCGACTCCATTAGGCTTAAACTCAGGGCAAGGATCCAAATATATGCCATATCTATTATGACTGCCCAAATGCTAAACCACAGTAATCCAGGGGATTGTGTAATCCAGAACTAAATGACGTATTCAGGAATGACCTGGCAGCATCCCTGCTTCCAATACTGAATTTTCTGTCTTGCAGTTTCTTATCTGTTTCTGTCTTTCTCCCCCTCACTCTTTCTCTCCTTCTTCCTTTCCTCTCTCCAGCGTTCTGTGTTAGAAATATCTGAAAATTATTCTGAGAGGCTTAATATTCTTAAACCTGACAGTTGCCTGAGACTTTTTTAACACCAGCTGAATCCGGTGATCTTTCTTTGCTAAGGTGCAAAGGCTACAGCAGCTGTGTAGCTAAAACACCTACATTTATACTAATTCCACCTCCTTTTCCTGCACAGGCAGGAGAAATTTTAATCCAGATACCAAAAGTTTGCTTTGTTTTGAGGTGGGCGGGATGTTAATGTTAAGATGTGACTTAGTTGTTTCCCATTCCCTGCCAAGGTGGTGGGCTGGGGAGAGTTCAGAAATTAACAACAGAGCAATCACCTATGTAAGCACACCCTTTATGGGATGTGTCTGTCAAAACCCAGAAATTGTGGCTCTCCTTTCCATTTCTAATCAATTGCCCTCCCCCACTCCCTATTCCAAACAGCACAGTCTCCTGTAGCAAGCAAAAGGGCCTCGCCCAAAGTCTTAAGCTTTTCTCCCGGTCAAATATGCTTTCTGTCCCCTTTTTCCCAGGAAGCTGTATTCTTTTTTTTTTTTTTTGAGATAAGTCTCACACTGTCGCCCGGGCAGGAGTGCAGTGGCGCGATCTCGGCTCACTGCAACCTCCGCCTCCTCCTCCTAGGTTCAAGTGATTCTCCTGCCTCAGCCTCCCGAGTAGCTGGGATTACAGGCGCATGCCACAATGCCTAGCTAATTTTTTGTATTTTTAGTAGAGATGGGGTTTCACCGTATTGGCCAGGCTGGTCTTGAACTCCTGAGCTCGTGATCCACCTGCCTTGGCCTCCCAAAGTGCTGGGATTAGAGGCATGAGCCACCAAGCTTGGCCAGAAGCTGTATTCTTTTTACTTTCAAGTTTCACAAAGTGTGCTGACACTCTAATTTTCTTTTCTTTTTTTTTATAAATTTTATTTTAAGTTCCTAGATACATGTGCAAGACGTGCAGGTTTGTTACATAGGTAAACGTGTGCCATGGTGGTTTACTGCACCTATCGACCATCTCATTTTCAATCTCTTCTCACTTTTTCCATTTTCTGATCTCCTGATAGAGTATGTCCCTTTTCCCTAGGACACCAATGGATGGAGCCCTTGGACAAATAAAAGCCCAAGAGACAGACACACAACATGGACAGGCTCACTGAGTTGAGAGTCACTCATCTGTTCTCCCTACAATAAAGGAATAAGCAACATTTCTTGGCCTGACTTTCCAGGGCTTACCAGGGTAGACAGTGAATGCCAAATCCCACCCTCTGAGAGATCAACTATCCTCAAAATAGGATTTGAGTGTGTCTGTGTGTGTGTGTGTAGCATACGTATTTTGAAAAAGCATATAATAGTGCAATGGAAGGCAGTACAGTGCCCTGGCTAATAGCATGGCCATTAGTGTGGTCACTGACAGGCTATGGGATTTCGTAAGATTATTTTTTCTCTTTAAACTTCAGTTTCTGTATATGTAAAATGAGGCTAATAAAATATCTCCTTCATTGAAAGGCAGACTTTTTTTTGGTATTTCAACGTTTATGAATTGTCTTACTTCACTTTCTGTTGCTTTTAACAGAAAACCTCAAATGAAGTAATTTATAAAGACAAGGAATTTATTTCTTACAAGTATGGAGCCTGGGAAGTCCCAGGTTGAGGGGCCACATCTTGTGAGAGCCTTCTTGCTGGTGGGGACACTCTGAAAACTCCCAAGAGAGTGTAGTATATCACATGGTGAGAAGGCTGAGACTGCTAAGATGCTCACGTCCTCTTCTTATAAAGCCACCAGTCTCACTCCCATGATAACCCATTAATCCCTGAATGAATCAATCCATTCATGAAGGAAAATCACTCATGATCCAATCATCTCTTAAAGCCCAACTTCTCAATACTGCTCCACTGGGGATCAAATTTCAACATGAGTTTTGGAGGGGATAAGTATTCAAATCATAGCAATGAAATTGGAATTATCTTACAATCTGAGCTGTTTTATATCATTTGTATACTAGTGTGATGGCTAATATTGTCAACTTGATTCGATTGAAGGATGCAAAGTATTGCTTCTAGGTGTGTCTGTGGGGGTGTTGCCAGAGGAGATTAACATTTGAGTCAATGGACTGGGAGAGGAAGATCCACCCTCAGTGTGGGTGGGCGCCGTCCAATCTGCTGCCAGTGTGACTAGAAAAAGCAGGTGGAAGAAGGTGGAATATGCTGTCTTGCTGAGTCTTCTGGCTTTCATCTTTCTCCCATGCTGGATGCCTTCTGCCTTTGGACATCAGACTCCAGGTTCTTCAGCTTTTGAACTCTTGTACTTACACCACTGGTTTGCCAGGGGCTCTCCAGTCTTCAGTCACAGACTGAAGGCTGCACTGTTGGCTTCCCTGCTTTTGAGGCTTTGGAACTCAAACTGAGCCACTCTTGGCTTCCTTGCGCCTCAGCTTGCAGATGGCTTATCATGGAACTTCACCTTCTGATCGTGTGAGTCAATTCTCCTTAATAAACTCCCTTTTATATATACACACATCCTGTTAGTTCTGTCCTTCTGGAGAACTCTAATACTACTAGTAACTACCTGCTAGGGTTTTTGTGAGGCTTCAAGGTGATAGTGCCTGTAAAATGCACTTCACTGTTAGGGATTCTCCAGTGACAGATGTTTTCTCTTCAAGAAAGTAGGGGAAACATGTTAGAATCTGTGAGAACATGAGATTTTGTTTATATTAGTAGGCCATTGGTTTGTGTATGTGTGTGTATGTCTTTTGCCCACAAATTTTCAACTTGGGCAGAGCTCAGCTGAGACAGCTGACCTCAGCTCCAAGAGGTAACAGCCTGGGCAGCTTGAATAGGACTGGAGGATCTGCTTCCAAGAAGGCTTACCCATGTGTTGGGTGTGGTGTTTTCTACATGTTTAAATTTTAATATTTATTTTATTGAGGTATAGTTTATATATAAGTCCTCCAACTTAAAATCTGCATTTCAATGATTTTTTAGTAAATTTATCCAGTACAACCATTACCACCATCCATCCAGTTTTGAAACATCTACACCACCCCAAAAAGTTATTTTGTGCTTTTTTGTAGTTAATCCCCACTTTTATTCCCAAGCCTAGGCACACACTGATCTGCTTTATTTGGGTCTTTATAAATTTGCCTTTGTTGGACATTTCATATAAATGAAATCATACAATATGTAGGTCTTTTGCATCTGGCTTTTTTTTTCACTTGCTGTAATGTTTTTGATGTTCATCCATGTTTTAGCATGTGTCAGTAATTTGTCCTTTTTATTGCTTAATAATATCCCATTGTGTAGATATACCACATTCGATTTATCTATTCACCAGTTAATTAACATTTGGGTTATGTTCAGTTTTTATCTATTGATAAAATAATCTGCTATGAATATTCATGTACTTAGTATTTGTGTAGAAATATGTTTTATTTCTCATTGATAGATTCATAAGTGTGAAATTGTTGAGTAATATGGTTACATTTTGGTTTAGCTTTTGTATATGTGTGTTTTGTTTGTTTTTGAGACAAGGTACTTGGTATGTTGCTCAGGCTGGTCTCAAATTCCTGGCCTCAAGCAATCCTTCTGCCTCAGCCTCCCAAGTAGCTGGGATTACGGGAGCACGATACCACACCCAGCTTATGTTTAACTTTTAAAGAAGTTGCCAAAGTGTTTTTCCAAAGTTGTTGTGCTTACATTTTGTATTCCCACCAGCAGTGGATAAGGGTTCCAGTTTTTCCACATCCTCTCCAACATTTGTTTGTCTTTTTAATAAGACTTTTTTTTAAAATTGTAGCAAAAAAGCACATAAAATGTATCACCTTAACCATTTCTAAGCGTACAGATCAGTCGTGGTAAGTATAGTCACATTGTTATGCAACCAGTCTCCAGAACTTTTTCATCTTGCAAAACTGAAACTCTATACCGATTAAACAACTCCCCATGCCCTGCTGTGACCCTTAGCATTGGAAACCACCATTGTACTTTCTGTTTCTGCGAATTTGACTACTCCAGAAACCTCATATAAGTGGAATAATACAGACTAAGTCATTTTGTGGCTAGTTTATTTCACTTAGCATAATGTCCTCAAAGTTCATCCGTGGTGCATCCTATGTCAGAATTTCCTTCCTGTTTAACTAAAGACACAGATTTTTAAAGGATAAGGAATGCTGTATTTATCATCCTTAGGGTTTAGCAAAGTCTCTCATTCCTGGCTGCAGGGGAATGGGAAAGTAATGGGAAGGGAAGGAGAAGGATTTGGGAGAAAGTTTCCAAAAAGTAGAAAGGCATACAGGAAGGAATTAGGAACACACATTGTATCCCTAGGGTGAGCCCAACCACCGAACTTCCTTTGTCAGTAAAGTGTAAATATCTTTCTGCCTTTTCACAAGATTATATTATACAGTATATATAAAGGTCTTCCTAGGCCAGCTGGCTTTTGGAGTCCCCGACACTCTTAATTGATTGTAAAGTTGGCTTTGCATTTAGTGCCTGTAATTAGATTCTGTTAGGCATTGCAGAAAAGTACAACCAACCATGATTCAGAGCACCTGGAAATAGGTTTGTTTGTTAAAGAGCTATGTCATGTAGACTTGTTTAACAACGTTTATAGCATTAACATGTTTATTACTGTTTAATCTCAGGAGTAAAATTACAAGCATCAGTCTCAGTAAATGACAATATATTGTTCTAGATTACTTAAAAAAATTAAGAGAGTGAGGTGCTCATTTATTGCTCTAAAGTATAGTCTTGCAGGGAGCGGTGGCTCATGCCTGTAATCCCAGCACTTTGGGAGCCCGAGGCAGGCAGATCACGAGGTCAGGAGATCAAGACCATGCTGGCTAACATAGTGAAACCTCGTCTCTACTAAAAATACAAAAAATTAGCCAGGTATTGTGGCATGCGCCTGTAGTTCCAGCTACTTGGGAGGCTGAGGCAAGAGAATCGCTTGAACCTGGTAGGCAAGGTGGCAGTCAGCCGAGACCGCACCACTCACTCCAGCCTGGGCTACAGAGCAATACTCCATCTCAAAAAAAAAAAAAATAATAATAATCTTTACTTTTAGATGGCAGTATCAGCTGCAAAATGTGCAATTGTTATAATATAGAACAAAAATAATTAGAGCAATACAGTCAAAAGACTCCATCCAGAATATTTATATCATAGCCTAAAATGACAATTCATATCAAAGCAGAAAGGAACTAAATTTCTAAAAATGCTTGCAAAGGGTCACAAGATAGGAGAAAGCTGTTTTTTTTTATTGTTGTTTGTTTGTTTTGTTTTGTTTGAGATGAAGTCTCGCTCTGTCACCCAGGCTGGAGTGCAATGGCATGCACTCACTCTCGGCTCACTGTAACCTCTGTCTCCCGGGTTCAAGCAATTCTCCCACCCCAGCCTCTGGAGTAGCTGGGTCTACAGGCACGCGCCACCATGCCCAGCTCATATTTTGTATTTTTAATAAAGACAGGATTTCACCATATTGGCCATATTGAACTCCTGACCTCAAGTGATCTGCCCACCTCAGCCTCCCAAAGTGCTGGGATTACAGGCGTGTGCCACCTCATCTGGCCGGAGAAAACTGTTAAACGGAATTGTAAAAAAGAAAAAAATGTATCTGAGAAGAAGGAACTCTGAAAAAGAGTAAAACACATCTATTATGGGAATAAAATTCTCTCTACATGTAACTTTCTGCTCTAGGATTACCACTGTCTCAATCCTTTTTACATCAAAACTTTGAAATGAGTTTATTAGGGATATCTTTCCATGAAACATTTTTCATTTTAGATAATAAATGATGGGATAAAACTGCTATATTTTCATCATTTTTAAAAATTTTATATAAATTAAATAATAGACCTTCCTTTCTTCCTCCCTCCCTCCCTCCCTCTCTCTCTCTTTCTTTCTTTTACTTTCTTTATTTTTTTTTGACAGAGTCTTGCTCTGTCACCCAGGTTGGAGTGCAGTGGCATGATTTAGGCTCACTGCAACCTCTACCTCCTGGGTTCAAGCATTTCTCGTGCCTCAGCCTCCCGAGTAGCTGGAATTACAGGCATGCGCCACCACACTTGGCTAATATATATTTATATGTGTGTGTGTGTGTGTGTGTGTGTGTGTGTGTGTGTAGAGATAGGGTTTCACCATGTTGCCCAGGCTGGTCTTGATCTCCTGGCCTCAAGGGATCTGCCCTCCTCAGCCTCCCAAAGTGCTGGAATTACAGGCCAGACTTTCCATATAATTTATCAAAACATGTTTTTTTCTTTGTGTTAACAAAGGCCATGAGCGAAAGCAGTGATTTTCAAACTTTTTTTTCAAATGTTGGAAGCCATTCTTTTAATAAATTCTAATGTGGAATTCAAGAACAATAATAGCTCCCATTTTTCTGAACAAGCTCCATGTTCCGCATATTGTGCTAAGTGCATTACACATTACCTTCTGTTTTTGTTGATCATACATGGTAGGTGCTATTAAACTAATTTTTATATGAGGAAGCTCACCCAAGTCCATTCAGATACTTTAGAAAAACAGACACATACTGAACTGCTCCAGTTACAGCTGGGGATGAGAGGGAATGGACCACATCCACATTTCTGCCCTCACTACCACCTTGCCCCAGCTCCCACAACCAGGTCCTAACTTTCAGGGTCTTTGTTGAAATCCCCCTCTGCCTCAGAGTGGCCCATCAAGAGCCTGTCGACTGGGTACTTTGCTGAAGAATGAGGGATGCAGCTGCCCTGTTTAAGAAGGGGTCTAGCTTCCCAGGGACCCTCAGAACGTTATGAAAATAAATTATGACTAAGTAGAACCACAGAGGGATTTTTTTTTCTCATACTTCAGCAATCAAAAAAAGAAACAAAAAATGTTTAAACACTCTTCTGCTTGCTCTTTGGTGCTCAAAATTGGTTTTATTGTTAATGAAGAAAAATGGGCTACAAAATGGACAGGATCAGTCTTGAAAGAAATGCAGGTCTTAGAAGGATACACTTAACAGAAACAGCCTTGAAGGAAGCACAGGTCACTCCTGAGAAGTTCATTGTTGGCTCCACCACTGTTGAGGCTGTCTGCTCTCTGCCCTTCCCAAGTGGTGGTTCTAACATAATTTCAAACAGAGACTCATTCAACACTGGGTTCGAACCCTGTGGAGATTTGTGGGGGACAAGGAAGTTCATGTATCAATCACAGGTCCCACCCTGGGAATGGTCCCCCTGAAATCTTATGGCCTGTAGCAGGACAGAATTGGGGATGTGGGGGTCAGATAATGCCAAAACCTGTGAGACAACAATCCGGACAGCTGTTTAGAAAATAAGTCACAATGAAGAATGCTTGTCCTACATGTGTGCCAAACACTGGTTCTGAGCCATTCATTCCTATCTCTCCTGATTGGGCTCTACCTCCTGATGATTCTGATTTTACAGTTGGTGGGACTGCCCAATCACAAAAGGAAAAGGCCCTGTTGTATATGAAGACCTCAGTGGCCTATAAGCTGAGAACTGCCCCCAGGACAAATGAGAGCTCTCACCATCCCAAATAAAGCACCCACAGGTCAAAAAAGGTGGGGACATTGGATGGGGTGGCCCTCCCCAGAAACCACTCCTGGACAGCAAAGCCTCAAAGGCACAAGGAGAAAACAAAAAAGAGCGCTTCCTGTATTTGCAAAGACAAACACTTCTTCACTGAGTGGAGGAGAGCCAAAATTGGCAATTGGCCGGCAGTCTCCAGCAATACCTGAGAAATGAGGTCACTTTTGTTCCAGAGAGGGCAGACTGGTCTTGGCACCCCCTGCAGCGGAGCCAGGCTGCACTGGCCTCACTCCGCCAGGGCCAAGCTCATGGACCATAGCCCCGGGACTCCTGGTAGATGTCCTGCTCCACTATGTCACCTCCACCAGGAATGCCTGAATCTTTTCACCAAACCCTTCTTTTCACTCTACTCTCTTTGAAATTTCTGATTGAATCCGCGTGTCAACTCCTTCCTTCAATGTCTTCATAAATTCCCCGATTGCCGACTGTTGCTTTGACTCTTCCTCCAGGTCTGCCTTGGTCAGCAGCACACCCAGGGAGCTCTTCATCCTCCTCTTCCACTTGGCCAGTGATCCTCTCCAAAGACTTCTCCAAATCTGCCCCTCTCTTTAATTCACCCTCTTTTTCTGGACCATCTTCCCCCATCCCCCACCTCCACACCCCATCATGACCCGGGAACCACTCTATATTTCGTGCGCTGACAACACCTGCTGCCTGCTCCGTATCCTGCAGAGACTTCTTAAATCTGAGCTTCTGAAGGCTGCAGGATCCCTGTGACCTCTTCCATAAGCTGGGCCGGGTGTGGGAGAACTGGGTTGCTGCAGCCGTGCTGCGGGGTGACAGGAAGACCAGGCTTCGCATTGCTGTGGGTGACGATCAGATGGAGCCCGGCTCCTGCGGCGTCCACGCTTCTTCCCTGGCCTCGCGGAGCGGGGCAGGTGACGGGTCAGCCCCGGCGAACCGAGGCTGGGAGGGGTCGAACAGGCCTGGGCGGGGGCTCCCGGGACGCGGTCCTGGCCTGGCCGTTGGATAAGCTGCTTGGGCCGGCGCTCCCTGTGCCTCCAGCCAATCGGAGTTTCTAAAAAGTGACTCACGCTATCCCGAGGCACAGCCAGGGTGGAGAATTTCTACTTTACAGATGCTGGGGCTGGGGGATTTTGAGATCTTCTTTCCTTTCTTATTTGGTGGTATGGAACAGCATCTCCGAGTTGGAAGCTACATACAGATAGGGCTGTCCTTACAAAGAATCCCCAAGAAAGAGAGTGACGGTGATGAGGCCTGAGGGTTCAAATCCCAATGAGGGCAGAACTGACTTTAACAAAAGTTTTATTGAGATATAATTACCTACCTTAAAGCTCAATAAGTGTGCAATTCAATGGTTTTAAGTGTGTTTAAGGAATTCTGCAATCGTCATCATAATCTAATTTTTGAACAATTTTATCATCCCTCAAAGAAACCCCGTACCCATGAGCAGTCATTCATTCTCCCCCAAACTTCCCTGCCCCCAGCCCTTAGCAAATACAAATTTACTTTTCAACTCTATAGGTTTGCCTGTTCTGGACGTTTTATATAAGTGAGGTTATACAATATGTAATCTTTTTCGACTGACTGCTTTCACTTAGCATAATGGTTTGGGCTTTGTTTTTTTTTGGTTTTTGGAGTTGGGGTGGCTATGTTGCCCAGCAATCCTCCCGCCTCAGCCTCTGGAGTAACTGGGACTATGAGCATGTGCCACTCCTCCCGGCTGCATTGTGGTTTTTAGGTTCATCCATGTTGTAGCACAGCAGTCTCCAAACTTTTCGGCACTAGGGACCAGTTTCATGGAAGACAAATTTTCCACGGATGATGGGGTGGTGGTTTTGGGATGATTCAAGTGCATTACATTTATTTTGCACTTTATTTGCATTATTATTACATTGTAATATATAATGAAATAATTATACAACTCACCACAATGTAGAATCAGTGGGAGCCTTGAGCTCAGTTGCCTGCTACTAGGTGGCCCCATCTGGGGGTGATGGGAGACAGTGACAGATAATCAGGCATTAGATTCTCATAAACAGCATGCAACCAAGATCCCTCAGATGTACAGTTCACAATAGGGTTCATACTTCTATGAGAATCTACTGCTGTGGCTGATCTGACAGGAGGTGGAGTTCAGGTGGTAATGAGAGCCATGGGGAGTGGCTGTGAATACAGATGAACATTCACTTACTTGCCCGCCACTCATCTTCTGCTATGTGTCCCATTTCCTAACAGGCCACAGACTGGTTGGGGATCCCTGTCGTAGCATATTTCAGTACTTTATGGCTTTTTGTTGCTGAATAATATTCAATAGTTTAGATATACCACATTTTATTTTTCCATTCACCAGTTGATGGACATTTGGGTGGTTTCCACTTTTTGGTTATTATGAATAACGTTGCTAGGAACATTCATGTGCAAGCTTTTGCATGGATATATATTCTCATTTCTCTTGGGTGGATACCTAGAAGTAGAACTGCTGGGCCATATGGAAACTTCATTTTTAACATTTTGAGGAACTGCCAAACTGTTTTCCAAAGTTACTACACCATTTTTCATTCTCACCAACAATGTATGAGGGATCCAATGCCTCTACATCCTTTCCAACACTTGATATTGTCTATCTTTTTGAGTATAGCCATCCAATGAGTATGAAGTTTTATCTCTTTGATTTGCATTTCTTCATTGACTAATGATGAGCATGTTTTCATGTGCTTATCATTCATCTGTATATCTTCTCTGAAGAAATATTTATTTGAATCTATTGCCTATTTTAAAATTGGGTTATTTATCTTTATTTTATTGAGTTATAAGAGTTGTTTACATATTCTAGATACAAGTCCCTTAACAGATGTGTGGTTTGCAAATATTTTCTACAAGTTTGTGGGTTGTCTTTTTTCTTCCTTCCCTTCTTTTTTCCCTTCCTTTTCTTTCCCTTTCCTTCCCTTCCCTTCCCTTCATTCCTTTCTTGGTCTCACTCTGTCACCCAGGCTAGAGTACAGTGGCACAATCATGGCTCCCTGCATCCTTGACCTCCCAAGCTCAAGCAATCCTCCCACCTCAGCCTCCTGAGTGGCTAGCTGAGACTACAGGCACACACTGCCGTACCTGGCTATTTTTTAATTTTTAGTAGAGACAAGGTCTTGCTATGTTGCCCAGGCTGGTCTTGAACTCCTCAGCTCAAGCAATCCTCCTGCCTAGGCCTCCCAAAGTGTTGAGATTATAGGTATAAGCCACCACACTTGGTCCTTTTCACTTTCTTGATGAGAACCAACCTTTAATAGTTTTGTAGTATGTTTGTTCTAAATAATTCCTATAAATTTGTCATGCCACTGTAGTTCATTATGTATGTTGATGTTCTCAGTTTCCTTGTTGTTACTTATATTAAATGCCTTCAAAGAATCTCAAAGTAAAGGTGTCTGTGAATTTAGAGAAAGGATTTGAGAAGAAGAAATAGGAAACCTGTTACAGGTTTCCAAGAGGGTCCAGGATAAAAATGGGGGAACCTGGGGGCTTGATGTTGGGGAAGAAGCAGACAATGGAGATGCAGAGCCAATACTAGGGTGGGGAAAGGGATATTCATAATCTTAGGTACGGTTAACACTAGTCACAATCCCCACCTCTCTTGTGCAATTGGCCTGTATTTTTTGGCCAGTACTGCATGCTCAATATAACACCTTTTATTCCATCAACTCTGATGAAATCAGAGAAGACTTAGGGGTTTCCCAAATATCTATGGTTTCTCAGATATGCGCTTGCAAATGTAATGTGCTGTCTCTAATAAAATCATGAAGATTGAGACAGAAAATCTAGAAAATTAAACAGAAATATTCCTACAGGTAGCAACCATGATTAAAAGGGTAAAAGATACGACCTAGGTGGAGAGTTTAAAGCACTGGAAGACAAGGAGGAAAGGAGAAAAATAACATCATTGGGTACTTATTCTGAACTCAGTGCTTTATATAGTCTGCTGTTTTCATCTTCTACCCCACTTTATAGAATTGGTATTATTACCATCATATTATTTAAGAAAAAACTAAGAACTGGAGTGGTTAAGAAACTTGCCCAAAGACATACAGCTAATTAGCAGTAGAAACAGGATACAAATCTATGTTTTTATTCCAAGGTTGTACTCTTTCCACTTCATTAAATTAGCTATTATAAAACAGGATTATTTTCATTAAGTTGTCTAATTTTGTTGTTTGTTGCCTTAACTGCTAACTCTGTGTGGTAAGCAGTCAATTTGTAGGCACTCTTATTTACTCTGCTTCACCTCTGTCACAAGATTCACTTCTACTCTTCCTTCCTCCTGCGTAGGCTATAATTTCCTTCTCTAAAGAGAATCCTTTCTGTACCCTGGATCAATGATTCTCAAAATGTAATATGCATATGAGTCACCTGGGGATCTTTTAAAAATGCAAATTCTCATTTGGTAGTTCTGAAGTGGAGCCTGAGATTCTACAATTCTAACAATTTCACAAACGATGCCACTCAGTGGACCATACTTTGAGTATCAAGGGCTTACGCCTTTCCCTTAACACTTGCATTAACTTTTCCTTTCCCTCTGTGGTGTCCAGCCTCCAAGATAGCCCCTCATCTTGGATTCCCACATCCTGGTGCTCACATCTTTGTGTAGTTTCCTTCCACATTGGGTAAAGTTGACAGTGTGTGACTTCCAAGACATTATGACTTCCAACTTGCTCTTTCCTTGGAAGAAGGAATAAGGGGGAAGCCAATTGTCATGTTGTTAGGACACACAAACAGCCCTATGAAAAAGTCCAGATGGCCAGAAACAAAGGCCATTCTGCAGTCCATGTAAGCGAAGTGTTTTAGAAGTGGATCCTCTATCTCTAGTCAAGACTTCATATGACTGCAACCCTGGCCGACATTTTGACTGCAACTTTATGAAAGACCTCAAGGAAGAACCACCCAGCTAAGATGCTCACAAATTCCGGACCCACAGAAACTATGTGAGATGATAAATGTTGATTGTTGATTTAAGCTGCTATGGGTTAGGGTAATTTGCTTTGAAGCAATAAATAATAGACCCACTAACTCTTTCACATCTACCTTCATGCATGCAGATGTCACATTTGGAAAAATCACAGGCCCTCTTTTAGTTTCTATCTCATGCCCCTTCCTCACCAGCATTTTCCAAAGTGTGATAAGCACTGCTTGACTCCATTTAATTTACCCATTTATCTTTCACAATGTCTTCTTTACCCATCACCCTTCTTAGGTGATAACTGATGCTATCCTTGAAGGTAGCACCTCACTAATTCTGATATCCTTTTCCTGTTCCTTATTCCCTTAGATCCCTGTTGCAAAACACTTCTTCTTGCAGCTATTTTCCTACCTAAAGCTCTCACTTTTCTTGGCTCCCACTACACAAAACACTCTTGGTATTCCACTTACTTTCCCACCCATGACTCATCTTTTTCCTCATAGGTCTTCACTGTCGCTACTCCCCAAAGCCCATTTTCTAGTGCCTTCTATTTTCTCTGTCTTCCCCTTACCTCTTTGGGAAGCAATTTGTATCCTATGGTTTCAAAATCATTATCTCACATGATTGCTCTCATATCCATATTCTCAGCCCCATATCTCTACCTACCATTAGGGAAGTTCCACTTGAATACCACATACATTTCATATATGTGTATGTCTTAAACTCAGTTTACCATTCTCCCCTCCAAAAGCTTATCAATATTAACACCTGTAACTCAATCAACCACTCACAAATTTAGAGTTCATATTTACTCTTCTATTTTTCTATTTCTGTATGTAAAAAAGCCAAGTTCCATGGCTTTTTTTTTTTTTTTCTCAAAAAGTTCTTCTTTGGGTTTCTAGTGCTATTGACCTTGTACAGGCAGGCCTTTATTATTTTGGTCCTAAATACTGCAATAGTAATTGAACTTGTTTCCCTTTCCTGATTTTCTCCTCATTCTATGTCCCTCCACTAGACTAATTGTCTATTTAATGCATCACTGTCACAATAATACTCTCCTGATACACAACTTCTTGTTGCATTTAAGCTCAATTTCATGTTTCTAAGACTAACAGTCAATGTTCTTCACTATCTGATCTCAACCATTGGACTTAGTTGTATCTCCTTGCTTGGCCTCCACGTTGAGCATTTCATACTTATGTCCATTCCACATGCAATTCCTTATGATAGGAAGTTCTTCACCTATTCTTTTGCTTATCCAAATGTGTCTTGCATTCAAGTTCTATTGTCTCTACAAAGTTTCCCTTACTCTCTGTCCATGGCAATGCCCTTTTGAACACCTTTAGCCCTTATCCTCTGCACCATTTGTTTTGCTTTAAGGAAATTTTCCTGAAATTTGTTGTTGCTGTTGTCTGCATGACTGACTGACTGACTGAATGAATGAATATCTTGCATTGCTACTTATTTGTTTTATGCATTTATCCTCCTACCATGAAGATTTTAAGTTTATGGGAGGTAGGAACAAATATAATCTTTCTTTTGCATGTATTTTACCACCTAGTGCAGTATAATATCCCAGGGATAATTCAGAGGGCAAGGATTATTTATTGACAGTGTGGCCTGACACCTAGAAATCTGCATTTTTAACAAGTCTTGTACCCTCCTCCCCACCCCATAGGATTTTGATGTACTGCTTGTGAGTAGGGATCTTGTCTATTTTCTTTATCATGTGTCTTCGGTGCCTGGCATATGGTAAGCATTAAGTAACACTTTTGAATTAGTTATGCAGTTGATCACAAACTATGTTTTGAAACTACACCCTGGGAGAAAGAGTAGGAGATTAAATAACACACTGAACTACTATATGTTGCATATGTATTTGCATGTTGCAAAAATGTGTGTGAAATGTTTTGAAAAGCTTAAAGCAATTTTTGTTTTTTGAGATGGAGTCTCACTCTGTCACCCAGGCTGGAGTGCAATGGCTCCATCTAGGCTCACTAAAACCTCTGCCTCCCAGGATCTAGCGATTCTCCTGCCTCAGCCTCCCAAGTAGCTGAGATTACAGGCATGTGCCAACACGCCTGGCTAATTTTTGAATTTTTACTAGAGAAGGAGTTTCACCATGTTGACCAGGCTGGTCTCGAACTTCTGACCTCAGGTGATTCACCTGCCTTGGCCTCCAAAAGTGCTGGAATTACAGGCGTGACCCACTGTGCCCAGCCCATTTAAAGCAATCTTAAAGTGTAAACTATTATTGCAAGATGCCAAAGTAGATTTTTTTTAATAAGTGTTAATTTCTCTTTTGTTGGGAGGTAAACTGCCCTAGGAAAGACAAAAATAATCTTGTAAGCTTACTTTTTAGGTTTCTTTCTATTTATAAAGAAGAGAAAAAAATCATCATGGACCTTTGAGTTAGAAGGGCACCAAAAGTTTCAGCTCTATTCACTTTAAACAAATACAACATTTATTGCATTAGTTATTGGTGAGGAAATTGAGGCTTAGAAGGATTTGAAGATTTGCTCAAGGTGGAGATTCTCAGAAATGTCCTCAGATACCTGCATCCTAACTTCTTGGGAAGTTTGTTCTAAAGTTTAGACTCCAGAGCTTCACCCAAAACTTACTGCTAAATTAAATCCCTTAAAGGAAATCTGCATTTTTAGGAGCTCCTCTTATGCCTTCGAGCATAGTGCTTCTCAAACGCTAATGTTCATCTGAATGACCTAGGAATCTTATTAAACTGCAAAGTGTGATGTAGCATGGCTGGAGTGGGGCCCAAGATTCTGTTTTTGTTTGTTTGTTTTTGTTTTTCAACTTTTATTTTAGATTTAGAGGGTACATATGCAAGTTTGTTACCTGGGTGTGCTGTGTGATGCTGACATTTGTGGTATGAATGATTTTATCACCCAGGTACTGACAATAGTACCCAACAGTTTTTCAACCCTTGCCCCCTCGGTCCCCACTCTAGTAGTCCACAGTGTCTATTTGTTGCCATCTTTATGTCCCTGAGTGATATGGTTTGGCTGTGTCCCCACCCAAATCTCATCTTGAGTTGTATCTCCCGTAGTTCCCATTGTTGTGGGAGGGACCAGGTGGGAGATAATTGAATCATGGCAGTGGTTTTCCCTATAGTGTTCTTCTGGTAGTGAATAAGTTTCATGAGATCTAATTTTTTTCTTTCTTTTTCTTTTTTTTCTTTTCAGATGGAGTCTCACTCTGTTGCCAGGCTGGAGTGCAGTGGCATGATCTCAGCTTACTGCAACTTCTGCCTCTGGGGTTCAAGCAATTCTCCTGCCTCAGCCTCCCAAGTAGCCAGGACTACAGGCGTGTGCACCACCACCCCAGGTTAATTTTTGTATTTTTAGTAGAGACGGGGTTTCACAATGTTGGCCAGGCTGGTGTCAAACTCCTGACCTCAGGTGATGCCCCTGCCTTGGTATCCCAAAGTTCTGGGATTACAGGCAGAAGCCACTATGTCCAGCCAATATCTGATGATTTCATAAGGAGAAACCCCTTTTGTTTGGTTCTCATTTCTCTCTTTGCCTGCTGCCATCCATGTAAGATGTGACTTGCTCCTCCTTGCCTTCTGCCATAATTGTGAGGCTTCCCCAGCCGCATAGAACTGTCCAATTAAACCTCTTTCTTTTGTAAATTGCCCAGTCTCGGGTATGTCTTTATCAGCAGCATGAAAATGGACTAATACAATGAGTATCTGATGTTTAGCTCCCACTTATAAGTAAGAATATGTGGTATTTCATTTTCTCTTCCCGCATTAATTTGCCTAGGATAATGGCCTCCAGCTGTATTCATGTTGCTGCAAAGGATATTATTTCATTCTTGTTTATGGCTGCATAGCATTCCATGGTGTATGCCCCACTTTCTTTATCCAGTCCACCATTGATGAGCACCTAGGTTAATTCCATGTTTTTGCTATTGTGAATAGTACCGATGAACATGTGAGAACATGTATCTTTTTGGCGGAATAATTTGTTTTCTGTTGGATATATACCCAGTAATGGGATTGCTGGGTCGAATGGTAGTTCTGTTGTAAGTTCTTTGAGAAATCTCTCAACTGCTTTTCATGGTGGCTGAACTAATTTACATTCCCATTAACAGTGTATAAATGTTACCTTTTCTCCTCAGCCTCACCAACATCTGTTGATTTTTTCACTTTTCTTTTCTTTTTTTTTTTTTTTTTTTGAGACCAAGTCTCACTGTTGCCCAGGCTGGAGAGCAATGGATCCATTTTAGCTCACTGCAACCTCCGCCTCCCGGGATTAAGCGATTCTCCTGCCTCAGCCTACCAAGTAGCTGAGATTACAGGCGCCCGCCACCATGCCTGGGTAATTTTTGTATTTTTAGTAGAGACAAGGTTTCACCATGTTGGCCAGGCTGGTCTCGAACTCCCAACCTCAGGTGATTCACCCGCCTCAGCCTCCCAAAGCCCTAGGATTACAGGCACGAGCCACCGCGCCCGGCCAAGAAGCCAAGTTTTAATGGGTACACAGGTTCATAGGAATTGGAGAGTGGGGAGAGTGAGTTGACTATTAGTCAGGGACTGTCAACGGAAGGGAAGGAACCAACGATGGGAGTGAGAGCCCAGAACTCGGTGTTCGAAGCGGGTAACTTATGGGAGGGGCATACCTGTGAGCAGACAATGCACTCAGACAAGGAAGATTTGTACATAGGACGGAAGAGACATCTTTTTCCTCTGCGATAAGAACCAAGGAGGTAAGTAAGGGGTCTGATATGAGTTTGTGCATGTGTGCAGGGTGAGTGAAGCAATCCATATATTTGAGAAAAGACAGTGAAATCTTTAAAGGTAAAAATAATAAAACCAGCTGTGGCACCTATTGCATAAGGAATTACTAACTGATGATTTAGAAATTCCTTTATGTGCGTTAGGAGCTCATTTGTTATCCCCATTTTACAGATGCGCAGCCCCAGGTTCAGCAACTTGCTCTAAATGAGACTGTAGGGGCTAATTCCAGCCCCCGGCAGCTCTCACCTTAAGCTGCCTGGCTGAGGTCAGCAGTAAGTAACCTGGCAGCGTCCGGGGGCCTGCAGCCGAGGACAGGACTGGAACTACACTTCCCAGTGTGCCAGGCGGGGCGGGGCGCGGCGGGGAGGGCGCAGGCTCCTTCCCAGAAGCAAAAGCGGAAACAAAAGAGTCTCGCCGGCGTCCCCGCCCGCACACTCGCGCACACTCGCGCTCGGGCGCACACGGAGCAGGGACCGGCGCCCGGAGCGAGCCAGGGAGCGGCGAACCGGGGACCCACCGCGCGGAGCCAGCCTAGCTTCCAGCGAGCCCAACCCGCGACGACCCACGCCCCCGAGCCCCGCAGCCGACCCCTGCCGGCCGGTGTCCCCACCGCCATCCCTGACCCATGGCGCTGAAGCGGATTCAGAAAGTGAGTGCCGGGGCCGGGCCTGGGGCTGCGGGGCAGCGGCCCCTGCCCACGCTTACTCGGCCAGTGGTCCCGAGACACATGCGGGGAGAGCAAGGGATGGAAGGGTGGGCCGGGGTGCGGGCAGGGAGCTGAAGGCTCGGGCCGGGCCAGCGGGCACCGGACAGGTGAGATGGGAGCAGGGTCAGGTCCCAGGAGGCCGGAGGAGCTTGAAGGCTGGGGGCCCGCGCGCGTTCGCGCCGGAGCCGCTCCCGGAGCCCCAGGGTAGAGAGCCTCCTGCGCGTCCAGACCGCCCCGAAATCTGTGCTTCACGGTCACGGCCGGGTTTTGCCCTCCATGGGGCCAGTTTTGACCCCTGTCATGCTGTGTTTTCTCCAGGCTGTTTCTTAAGCCTGTCCTCTTTTATGTTCTTGCTTACCCGGGCTCCCTGGGAGGGCACGGAAGGTGGGGTGGGCCTGCAGCCTTTCTCCGCGGAGCTGTCGGGTTGGTTCTTTCTCTCCTCTGCGGTTGGCTCTTGCTCAGTTGCCCGAATGGGCTAGAAAGCCCATTTGCGGCCAAGAAGCCAGGAGAAGGCTCCTGCCCCATCTATTTTGGTGCCTCTGCTGCTGCCACTTCAGGTCACATAGCTGTAGCGAAAACATAGTTGCTGATACACAACAAGATGACCTCCTGGCTGTGATTCACGGTGAGTCAAGCCAAACAGGTTTTTTTCCCCCTCATGATAAACTTAGATGTAAAGTTCGAGACACAACATAAACTGTCGCAAATAAATTGTTTTGATGCTTTGACACATGGGTATAGAATGAGGAAGAAATGTGTATCTTCATCCAACAACTGTTTACCCATCTCAACCCTGTGTATGGAATTGTCTTTTTTTTTCACGGTATTTATTGCCACCATTTCAGATGCGAACATCCTTCAGAATTCAGATTCGGGCATTTCTTTCTGTTCATTTTTATTTCTTATTGGTCTGTGTACTGACCCAAGTTTTAGGTTTTACAGTTACAGTTCACACCGGGAACACCGAGAATGTGTTTGTTAAATAGGGAGTGCTTTTCACTAAGTTAAGAAACAATGGACAGTGTATCTTGTAGTTGTTTCAGAAGAAATTGATGCCCACATTTTTATCCACTTTTTTGACCAGGAGTCCATTATAGCAATAGTATATGTTAGAGCAGTGATAGTGACGTACGCATTGCATTCTGACTCACCACTGGTGACATCTTTAGGTACAGAGGACAGCAACTTTTAGAGCCTGCCAGTTTTTTATTTTCAAATTCTAAATCTGTGGATCACCTGTTATTTTTTGTGCCATTTAAAGGTCATCTCATTGTAAAACATACAGTTAACAATCAGCATCAGCATTTATTAAGTAATAATGTTTTCTTGTTTGAAGGTAGCGCCATTACACATTGTTTTATATAAATATCCTAATTTTGAAGCCTCAGTCAGCATCTTTACCATACCTTGCATACTTATTAATGACGAAGTAATATTGGTTCACATTTGGATCAGAAAATGCACATCTTCCAAGGAAGTTTTCAAATTCTATTTCCTTCTTTCCTAGTTGTGAGAATTTTTCACATGATTTTGCACATACAAGAGCTTTTTAAATTTCATTGTGTTTTTTTAAGAGATGGGGATCTCACTATATTGCCCATGCTGGTCTTGAACTCCTGGCCTCCGGAGAGTCTGGGATTACAGGCACAAGTCACCATACCCAAGTAACAATAGCTTTTAAATGCTGTGTAATTTGTCCACAGTAAGTGGATATTCAAAGAAATATGAACATTATTTGTAAATACCACCCTTGGCAGTTCTCATCAATCACCATGCTGAAGTAGTGTATTTGATTTATATTTATAATATGGCATGTGTCCAAATCTTTTCTTTTTAGTATTTATTGGTTATTAGTTTATAGAGTTGTTGAGTAAAAAAAAAAATTACTTATATAGAATTGATATCAAACGTGACAAATTGATATTTTGGAGAAGAAATTGGGGATGATACACCATCACATCTCTGTGTGTTCATTTTTGGCTTCCCTTTCTGATGTCAGGCAGATTGACTTACACAAATCTTCTTTCCATTAATCACACATTCAGACTAATCCCTGAAACCTTAGGGGTGATTATTTTGATTGATTCCCTACTTTTCTTCCTCCTTTACCTACCGCCTTGATTAGAAGCCAATTCTAGGTTAGATGTGCCACCTGCCATATGAATAGTTACACCATCTTCTTTGATGTCATCAGTATAGAAATTCTTATTTGAATCTTTCATGTTCCAACAAATGAAGATGTATACTAATTTTTGGCCTTTCTTCTTAAGCTCACTGAAGTATTACTATAATTTTCCTGTACCTAAAGTGGCAGGCCGTAGAGCTGTGTGGAACCTCAGATAAGTCTGCCGTAGTGTAGTAGAGGGTACAAGCAGGGGAACAGCTTCTAGGGCAGTGTCTTAGAATCACCTGTGGGACGTTTTCAGACTGTCATCACTTCTATAAATGGAGAGATGTTGAATCCCTCAGATGGGTTGGGGTGGAAAGAAGACTGAGAACCACTGATGTTCTGGCCTGTCCTTATTCAAGGAAGGATCCAGAGGCCTGGAGTGGAGGAGTGCTTTGTCCAAAGAGAATCCTTTTTTTTTTTGAGACGGAGTCTCGCTCTGTTTCCCAGGCTGGAGTGCAGTGGCATGATCTCGGCTCTACTGCAACCTCTGCCTCCTGGGTTCAAGCAGTTCTCCCGCCTCAGCCTCCTGAGTAGCTGGGACTACAGGCGCACGCTGCCATGCCCCGCTAATTTTTTGTATTTTAGTAGAGATGGGGTTTCACCGTGTTGCCCAAGCTGGTCTTGAACTCCTGAGCTCAGGCAATCCACCTGCCTCAGCCTCCCAAGGTGCTAGGATTATAGGTGTGAGCACCACACCTGGCCAATAATCTCTTAATTGGCAGCCAAAGGTCTGGTTTTTATTCCTGGCTGTGTGGCTTACTAGCTTCATACAATGAGGCTAGTACATATTTTCCATACATTTCCATACAATGGATATGTATGGATATCCATACCTATGAGGCTGCTGATCTCAAAAACCAGGGTGTATATAATCGTTACTCTGCCTTCTAAGTACTTGACATATATTAATTGACTTAATTCTTAGTATACCCAAGAGGTAGAAACAGTGTTATTTCCATTTTACAGATGATGACACTAAGGCAGGGAAATATTGAGTAGTTTACTTATGATCGCATTGTCTAGTAAGTGCCAATGCTACGATTCCAAAACAAACAGTTGGCTTCAATTCCACATTCTTTTTTTTTTTTTTTTTAGTCTTAGAATCTTTTATTTATACCTTCTCATGCCCAGTTAACACAAAAATAGTTGCAGTTACATATCGCTACTGAAAGCCACGAAACTGCCTATCTGAAGAGAGAGTCAAGGATCCTTCTCTTCCACTTCTTCCTCAGGAGAGAATGATAGTTTTTGGATATTGAAGAGAGCATTCACTGAGATTACTGAACTCGTCAGATATTCTATAAAGCTTTCTGTCTAATGTAGCCAGTAGCCACATGGAAACAAATTGGGTATGAAAATTTAGTTTTCAACCTTGAGCTTTATGAAATCTAAATATAGATCAAATATTGCTGATGAAAATTTAGTATCCAAATTGAGATGTGCTGAAGTGTAAAATATATACTGGAATTTGAAGACCTAGTATACAAATCTAAATAATTGTTACTAATGAGATATTTATAAACATATTTTTATATTGATTAAATTTTGAAATGATGACATTTTGGATAAGCCACCTAGTCAGGCTAAGACTCATTTTCTTTCTCTGTAAAATGAAGGAGTAAATGATATCAGAGTAGATGGTGAACCCCCTTGTAGGACCTACTTGCCGTATTCTGTCTTTACATTCAGGTTCTAGAAAGCAGACCATGGGCAGAGCATTTTCCTCCTTGTTCAGGCAGAGCAAATTTGTGGGCTTTTAAAGATGGTAACATTGTTTCTTAAATCACTTTCCATAATTTAGTATCAGTAATCTGTTTATAGAAGAGAACAGCCACATTCCCTGACAAAGTTTTGTATGACTTTACTTTTTATTTTGCTTTTAAGCTTGGCTGCAATATTATTACTGAACCTGTGACACTTCACTTAAAATGTCAAATCCTTTAGTGGAGAGGTTGTTATTTCCTTGTCTTAATCTTTTTATATGCCAGTGATTGTGCCCCCTAGGCTAGCAAATAAAATCTGTCAATAAGCTGACTGAACAATGCTATCCAATAGAAATACAATGTGAGCCATATTTTAATTTTAAATTTTCTAGTAGCCACATTTTTAAAACGGGAAGTAGAAGCAAGCAAAATTAAATTTAATATATCTTATGTAATTCCATGTTCTTAACCACTTCAGTACATAGCTTCTCTTATCCACATGAACTCGTATCTGTTGTATTTAAACTGGAAGACATAGAGTCAAATGGGTTTATGGGATATAAGTGCTTTGCAAACTGAAATGTTCTATACAAATGTAAAGTGGTGTTATAATTAAGACCTTGGCATATATGATTATTTTCACTGACACGTTGCTCAAATGTGTTGATTGTGCTTCGTAAATCTCTGCTCCAAAGTAACGCCTGCTGAGATCGTTTAACATTGTAAATCAGTAATATAACTTTGATCATCTTTGTTTCATCACTTTGAATTTCTCTCCTCCAAAAGGATTTTGAAACATTGGTTGTAGTTCATAAATGCTCTGTCAAAGTATCATTGCATTGTGAAGTTTTTATTTGAGATAACTGTTTTTGAATTGACAGAGTCATTTAGTTCCTGTAGTGGTTTTGAGTAGTAAACTGTTCATATTACGAGATAATCCAAGACTCCAGTTCTTTCTAGAAAGAATGATATAACTTAAAGAAGCACAGTATTTATGCATTTTGGGATAAATGGTTTTCCTTGAGATGAGAGCGAGATAGTGTTCTTTCTCTAATAAGCCACAATGTCAATTTTTTTTAAATCTTTGTACTTAAGCTCAGTCTTTCTTTTGTCCCTGATACCGTATTTTTCTTTCTTCATCTCAATAGAGGTGTAAAAAAATGAGGTAACCTATGACAGTTAAAAAGTTCTGAGATTTCTTCTCTGTGGAAATAAATAGCCTAGAACTAAATAAAGCTGTTTATGCCTATTTTAAGAAGCCAGGCACATATGAAAACCAAACCTAGCAGGATGTGGGATTGCCTCCAGGAAAGCAAAATAGCGTCCTTACTCGCTTTAGTTCCCTGAAATACGCATAGAAAACATATGGGCCCTTTATTTTCATTTAATGAATGCTACTAATAGAAATGATAAACCTAATATTTAGCCATAAAACTGAGTTAATGGTCATCTACTAATGTAATAGTCCCTGCTTTTTTAATAGTGAATAAACTGATCACATTGAATTAACAACAGGAATTGAGATACTTATCCTCTCTCCTCTCCTGTGAAATGCTGGAATAAATGATACTAGAATATATAATATGACCATATTTGCAGAGTTTGGGAATTGGAGGGGTGGGTCCTCAGGCCACCTTAGCACATGTGTCTGAAGGCAGGACAGGTTTTATTTCTGGCCCGTCTTGGTCCTGATGGTCTCTGAGAAGCTAAGGTTTTTCTGTGCTTAATTTGGTTCTGAGATGAATCTGTGAAGGTTCAGTTTCACACATTAGACAATAACAGGCTGTTGTGTTCCAGGATTGTCCTTAGTATGGGGAGGAAGCTGCTATCTACAAGCATACAGTCTAGTGCGGTCCATTCCACCGTCATGCTCTGCATCCTCTTGTCTTGCCTCTTTCTGGATGTATTTCCCACTGTCCTCTATTTGTGTGGTCCCGTTTGTATGGCTCATCTCCTTTAGTGACACCACAGTTCTTATTTAGATTCCTGTTTTTTTTTTTTTTTTCAGACTTAAGAAACCTCTCCAGTGGTGGTGAGCTGAGGAGTTGGTTCCTTCACCTTAAGCTTCCTCAGATAATAATCTGATTGTTCTCATGCTAGGTGGCCACCCTCCTTATGTGAGCAGAGTTTGGGAGTAGTATGGTTGGATTGCTCTAGAGAAAACCAAGTGGACCTAACGAATGGTCTGGGCTCATTTTTCTTCTCTTCTCTTAAACCAGAACATCTCTGGCTTGTGTTTTCGCTTCTCCCAAATTTTGCTGTATTTTGTTTTCACTTAAATTTAAAGATATTTTCTAATTTTCCTTTTTATCTCTTCTTTGACCCTTGGATTATTTGGAAATACATTATTTATTTGCCATATGTTTGGAGATTTTTACAGATAGCTTTCTGTTACTGACTTCTAATTCCATTATGGTAAGAGAACAAATCCCATCGTTATTTGACTCCTTTTAAATTGTGGGGACTTGTTTTTTTTTTGTGTTTTTGAGACGAAGTTCGCTCTTGTCGCCCAGGCTGGAGTACAGTGGCGCGATCTCGGCTCACCGCAACTTCCGCTTCCTGGGTTCAAGCAATTCTCCTGCCTCAGCATCCCAAGTAGCTGGGATTACAGGTGCCCACCACCACGCCCAGCTAATTTTTTGTATTTTTAGTAGAGACAAGGTTTCACCATGTTGGTCAGGCTGGTCTTGGAACCTCTGACCTCTGGTGATCCACCTGCCTTAGCCTCCCAAGTGGGGACTTGTTTTATGACCCAGCCTTTCAGGTGCTCAACCGCACTTTCGAATGAATGATGGTTAATAGTTTGTAGACTTCATTTTGGTATTTTCTCGTTGGTATCTATCGACTGTAGGTTATTTCTAAGA
Source organism: Symphalangus syndactylus (assembly GCF_028878055.3). Taxonomy (NCBI): domain Eukaryota; kingdom Metazoa; phylum Chordata; class Mammalia; order Primates; family Hylobatidae; genus Symphalangus; species Symphalangus syndactylus. The sequence goes on from NC_072426.2 coordinate 32,745,979, forward strand.
AATGGATGCCAAACTAAGGTGTACACCTCCCCAGTATCTTTTTTTTCTCTTTTATGAGTTTCCAAACAGTTTAGTGAATAATAAACATCCAATTTTTAAAATGGAATAGAAAATATTAGTGCTTTGCATATAGTAAGGGTGTTGTTTCATGAAACTTTTGTTTTAGTTACGTATGTGTGTCTCTGTGTGTGTGTGGACTAGGTTGTAATGTAAAATCTTTTTCATATTATAAATTGCTGTAAGGAAAGCTGGAAAATCACTGTTCCATAACATAAGATCCTTAGGTAAAATTAATGTCAAAAATACATGCCATACAACCATACATTTACGTGTATACATATATAGGGAGAGCAAATGAATACATATACGCAGAGACACACAAATATATTGATACACATATACACATAGTGTAAACTGTTCTAGCCTTGGAAACATTTCCATTTGATACAGATTGTATGCATTGTTTTCTTCTACAAGTAGCAACATTTTAGTGACTGATGTACAACCATAATATTCAAGAATAATACTGGATGATACTAACAGAGAGTAGAGAATTTATTATGAAACACTTAAGTGCTCACTATATGCCAGTTATTAGGTATAGAGCTGTAAGGAGCAATATTTAATAACAAATATTTGGTAGGTATCGGTAGGCATGTTCATGTTTTACACACGTTTTAACAAATAGGCAGCTAGGTTTTCTCTCTTTTTTCTTCCATCTTTTTTTGGTTACTGTAAAGTAAATAGTAAGTTTTGATAATGGAGCACTCTCAAAATGCTCCATTTGCATATTTTATGTGAAAATTCTATTTTTTTAAGTTGTGTATAATTTCCTATCAAGTTTTTCTTGCCTCTCAGAGTGTCTTTAAACACAACGCTCCTGAAGGCTTATGAAGTAGTATTCATTTCTAGCCTTTTATATGATATAAGCTCCTGAGAAAAGATAAGAATTCCTTCTCATTCCTTCACTCATCACACTTTTGTTTCTCTGGAGCATAGCTAAAAATGTGCAAATGGCCTTAATACAGTACTGGAGCATTGTTTGCTTCAGTGTTGGTTGAAAATAACGTGCTCTAGCTGTTACAGTGTTGAGGTGAGTATTGAATTGGGGTGGGAAGAGTGCTGGAGTAGAAGTCAGATGATCTGACCCTTTGTCCTAGTTTGCTTTGTGACCTTGGCCAAAAGACTCATAGTCTTTATACTCCTCACTTGGAAATTTAATGGATTGAACTTGATACTTGCTATCATCCCTTCTGAATCATAATTTTAGGCAAACCTAAATAATGTATTTGCTGTTTTTTTTTTTGCAGCAAACAACAGTGATCACAAAAACAAACACTGAGCTTTGGCACTGTGCTCTGGAGCTATATTAGACTTGACTTAAAATTCCATTTACTTTGAAATATCAGATTTGAAATAAATGTTGACATCTCTTAATGTATAAGGTCAATAAATCTTATTCTCTAAAGAGCAATTATTTATGATGCAAATAAAATATATTTCTATTATTGCACTGGTAACATAACGTGCTTCTCTAATTCCATTTAGCTTTTCTCTATTTGACGGGTAGCTTTTGTACTTAAAAGATTGTTTTATCCACATATTTAGACAACTGCCATACACAGCTGCACAGCTGCCTTATAGGTAATAGTTTTTTTTTGTTTTGTTTTGTTTTTTAATGACAAAGTCTGGCTCTGTCACCCAGCTGGACTGCAGTGGCATGATCTCAGCTCACTGCAACTTCCACCTCCTGCGTTCAGGGGACTCTCATGCCTCAGCCTCCTGAGTAGCTGGGTCTACAGGTGTGCACTACCATGCCTGGCTAATTTTTGTATTTTTAGTAGAGACAGGGTTTTGCCATGTTGTCCAGGCTGGTCTCGAACTCCTGACCTCAAGTGATCCACCCGCCTTGGCCTCCCAAAGTGCTGGGATTACAGGTGAGAGCCATGGTGCCCAGCCTATGTAATAGATTTTTAAGATTCAGTGCTGGGCACGCTGGCTCACGCCTGTAATCCCAGCACTTTGGGAGACCTGGGCAGAAGAAACACTTGAGCCCAGGAGTTTGGGATGATCCTGGGCAACACAGTGAGATCCCATTTATAAAAAAAAAAAAAATTTAAAAAATAGCTCAGCATGGTGGCACGTGCCTGTAGTCTCAGCTACTTGGGAGGCTGAGGTGGAAGGATCACTGGAGCCCAGGAATTCAAGTTTACAGTGAGCTGTGATTGTGCTACTGCACTTCAGCTGGTATGACAGCAAGACCCTGTGTCAAAAGATTCAAGTTAATGCATTATCGAACACCTTCTGATACAAGGCATATACTAAATGCAGTAAGGAGATGCTAGTTATATAGAAAAACAGGTATCACCATTATCTAAGAAATTTAAAATTAATAAGTGTAAGAAAAGTCCTGTAACAACTAGATGGATTTAGGAAAGTACCAAACAGAAAATACAATATATTTAAACAGGAAGGGAGTCAAAGATGGGAGAGGCTAAATTTATTTGGGAAAATCAGGAAAAACTGTGGAGAAGATGGAATTTGATATAGGTTGGGAAGACTGGATAGCATTTTGAAAGACTTAGGGGAGCCAGGCTTGTAGAGGAAGCTACAGAAATGAAGACACTAGAATACGCTTGGCTTATTTGGGAAGGAACTGATAATCCTGCTTTTGGGAATCGTTCAGAAACAGTAGACCATAAAGCTTCATATTGTAGACAACCTTGAAGGCCTGTGCTGAGAAATATGTACTTAATGCAGAAGATTGGGGAAGCCATTGAAGGTTTTTGAGTAATAGGAACTAATGCTTTTTTTTTTTTTTTTTAGACGGAGTCTCACTCTGTCACCCAGGCTGGAGTGCAGTGGTACAATCTTTGCTCACTGCAACCTCCGCCTCCCAGGTTCAAGCAATTTTCCTGCCTCAGCCTCCCAAGTAGCTGGGACTACAGGCATGCACCACCATGCCCGGCTAATTTTTGTATTTTTTAGTAGAGACTGGGTTTCACCATGTTGGCCAGGCTGGTCTCAAACCCCTGACCTCAAATGATCTGCCTGCCTCAGACTCCCGAAGTTCTGGGATTACAGGTGTGAGCCACCACACCTGGCCGGAACGAACACTCTTAATCATAGGCATCCTTGCCCTCATCAAACTCAAGATTGTTTACTGTTTGTCATTATAATTTTGATTAATGTCATGAAAAGGGACGCACAGAGTATTCTAGGAATACAGCAGGGACCCATTGAAGGGTTCAGGGAAAACCTGAAGAAAATGATATTTAAGATGAGACAAGAAAATAAAAGTAAACTAGATAAAATGAATGACTGAGGGAGAGAGTGTGTTTTGGGGAGGGAAGGTGATTAAGTATCTTCTGCTGAAAAGGAAGCCATGTTTGCAACTAAAGGCAAGATTGAAAGTCATGGCTGGTGCAGAGAGCACTGGGGAAAAGTGTTGCAGATATGATGCTAGAAAGAAGTCACATCTTGGAAGGTCTGGTAAGTCATTTTAAGGACTTACAAGTTTTACTTGAAGGTGAATGGAAAACATCGAAGAGGTTTGACATGGCTCTTCAAGAAGATGATTTTGGCAGCAGTGTATAGGTAGAAAAATAGGAGGACAGTAGGTAAGTTAAGATATTGCACTTAAGTGAGATCCAAAGAGGGTCTAAGCTACAGTGTTAGCAGAGGACATTGAAAAGAGGGATATATGACAAAAATTACAGGGTGTTTGTACCACCTGGCCCTTTTGAGTTGGTGTGATCCATCTATGCCTACACCTTCTTGGCCTTTCAAGTCAAGTATCACAGGCTCCCTGGTCTAGGCAGTCTCTTCAGATTCCTCCTCCTGTTATCAGTCTGGTCCCAGATACTAATATTGTCTCCCTGGCTGGAACCTTTGGGTTCTTATCCTAAACTACCTCTCCTCTGGCTCATATCAGACTCTTCTACACGTTGGACCTCAGCTGTCCTATTTGATGGGCCTTCTGGGACCCTTTCAGAGGGAGGGATCTAGATAGAAGGAGAATCTGAACAATTTGGTACTTTTCAAATTGTGAAGGAGTGGGATGTGAAGAGAAGAATTAGATGGTAACTCCAAGGTTAGAGTTTGAATTACTAGAACGAATAAATGCATTTTTACTGTAAGACTTCATAAAACAGATTCAAATACAGCTTTTACTTGGCTACTTTGGATTTGTCTAAAATAGATTTTTATTTATGTAATTCCTCTGATGGAAATATTATATGTAGAGAGTGTGATCAAGAGTCCGCCATCTAAACAGGAAGCTGTGTTTGAAAGTAGAGGCAAGATAGCATTTTGGGAAATTGAATCATTATGCCTGATGCAGAGAAAACTTCAGGAAAGTGGTTGAGATGTGAGGCACTGAGTAAATAATGTCTGTAATTCTGACCTCAAGCTATTATTCTCAATTACACTCTTTTTTTTTTTTTTTTTTTTTTTGCCCTGAGACGGAGTTTTGCTCTTTTTGCCCAGGCTGGAGTGCAATGGCACAATCTCGGCTTGCTGCAACCTCCGCCTCCTGGGTTCAAGCGATTCCTCTCAAGTAGCTGGGATTACAGACATGCGCCACCAAGCCTGGCTAATTTTTTATATTTTTAGTAGAGATGAGGTTTCACCATGTTGGACAGGCTGGTCTCGAACTCCTGACCTCAGGTGATCTCCCTGCCTTGGCCTCCCAAAGTGCTGGGATTATAGGCATGAGCCACCGTGCCCGGCCCTGAATTACACTCTTCATAGTTCACATTCAATATATATGACTGATGCAGCAGAGTCACATATTATTGCTTTCTTCATCTTTTTTGTGGCAGTTGGCTGCATTATTATTTTTTAAATAAACAGCTTTTGCCAGAGAGACTTGATCCAAGGAAACAGCAAAGCAGATAGGACCAGTTTATTGAAGTGAGTTTGGTTCCTATAACTTAATTAATTGGATGTTGTCAGCATTTTGAAGTCTTCCGGGAAGAATCTACATGGTTTAAAATCCAGATGTACTTTAATTCACAGGCTTAAAGAGGTTCTGTATTTGGAGACATTTCTGATGATCGTTTGACATCTTTCTGTTGAAATAGCTCTAGTCAACTGGATAAGGAGATCAGGGCCTGAACTGTAAGCCCATGAAATGTTTATTTACAGACAAACCAAATATGGTTCATATATCCTTTTAGAGGCAACATGAAAAATGCAATCCAGTAAGAATCACCGTCTTGTTTTAGGAATCTTGAGGTAAAGATGGTTGTGTCATGTTAATTAATTGCCAGTTGAGCCAGGAGTTTTGAAATAATGCTTTTATAGGCTTTGGACTCAATAATTTAAATTTTGGGCTGTAAGTCAGCCCCTTGCATGGACTGTTTAATGTCCTTTACACACACCCAGTGGGGTATGTATTATATCTATTATGGAGATTTAGATCTTCTGACTGTTGAAGCTAGAAAACAACAAAGCATTTTCAGTCTGGTCAGCATAATTTTTTAGGGAATATTTACTGCATTGTGTCATATTAAGTTTATGGTAAATAAGGCAGTTCTCACTTGTTTGCATTTATTCTCTTCTCTTCAGATTGGCCTGTTACCCTTCTGGGAGCCAGGAGATTAATGCAGGCCCCTTCTCTTACATTCCCTTCTTTGTTTCCTTCTATTTGTTTACTTTGTTTGAATTAGGCTGCCTCATCTACTTTTAGATTTTAAGTCCCCTAGAGGCAGGGATTGTGTCTAGGTTGGTTTTATGGAGAACACTCAGCATATTGTGGGGGTGTTATAAACATGCCATCTGTGGCAATTTAAAATTCAGTTTCAGACCTTTCAGTACTTTTCTTTGTGTCTAGTTGTTTATAGAAATCTGAACTAGAATAGAGGTGCTTAGCAATGTAAGGCTATATAAATCCATTAAATACAAATTTTTGTGGCTTAATTTTAAGTGCTTTTATAGTTCTAGTCATTATATAAAGACACTATCTTTTAATTTACTGATCATTAATATCTTATATTTTTATTTTAAAATTTAGATACTCCTAGCTAGTTTTTTTATTTGAATATTAATCACATTAGAATAGAAAATTGCTTCATTGGCACAGACTACTTTTTTCTGGAACATACTTTCACCAGTTTGATGATATTTATTGCTTGATCTGTTTAGGTATAGAGTTGACTTGTTCTAAGCTTATTTTTGTCTCAAAGGGGAAGAAGGAAATAGAATCAACAATGCATTTCAATTTTAGATTAAAAGTCACTGGAAATGAAACCGAAATACTCACACAAAATATATGTGTACTCACACAGTGTGCTTCTATAATGAATTCTTTTCATATACAGAGTACTAGTCTTATTATTTGATAGCCATCTTTTCCATTATATGAATTCTATAGATCCTTGCCCGTCTTTTTTATGTTATCATTATGTTATTCGTTGTGGCAAAATACATTTTAAAAGTTATAATGTAAACTTTTTGTTTCAGTTATACAGACATAAAGTATACAGCTTGACCAATTTTTACAAAGTGAACAAACCTGTGAAACCAGCACCCAGCTCAAGAAATAGTATTACAAGGACCCTAGAAACCCTTTCTTCTCCCTTCTTAGCTTTACCTCTGTCGTCAAGGTAAATCACTATTCTAATCTCTATCACCGTACATTACTGTAGCCTGTTTTTGAACGTTATTTAAGGGGAATCATACAGTATGTATCTTTTGTCTCTGGCTGCTTTTGCTCACCATATTTGTAAGATTCATCTATATTGTTGCCTGGAGCTGTAGTTCATTCATTCTTACTGCATGAATATGCTTTGAGTTGTTCGTTCTACTGTTGGTGGACTTTGGGTTGCTTCTGGTTCGTTCTACTGTTGGTGGACATTGAGTTGCTTCTGGTTTGGGGCTATTACAAATAATGGCACTTTGGCATGCATATCCACTTTTCTATTGGGTATATACTTAGCAGTAGAAATGCTAGGTCATAGAGAATTTCTGTGTTTGCCATTAGTGGTTACTATCAGTTTTCCTCTTCCACCAGGAGTTCCAGAGTTCCAGTTGCTTCAAATCTTTGCCAACACTTATACTGTCTTCTATTTCATTTAAATCATTGTGTTGGATATGTAGTGGCATAGCATTTTGGTTTAAATTTGCATATCCTTGATGACTAATGAAACTGAGCCCCTTCTGATATATATATGTATTGGCCATTTGGGTAGCTTTTGCAAAGTGCCTGTTTAAGCTACTTTTTAAAAAGTTGATCTGTAGGAATATCTTTTACATATTCTGAATGAGCCTTTTGTCAGATATATGTAACATTGCAAATATTTTCTCCCACTTTGTGGCTTGTCTCTTCACACTTTTAATGTGCCTTTTGGTGAACAGATGTTCTTAATTTTAATCAAGTCCAAATTTTTCATTTTTTCTTTTATTGTTAGTGCTCTTTGTGTCCTGTTAAAAAAATCTCTGCCCTTATGGGTTTTTAAAAGCTTTATTATTTTAGCTTTCACACTTAAACCTATAGTCTATTTAGGATTGATTTTTGTATAGTCATGCATGGTGTAATGACAGGCATAATTTCCGAGAAATGCATCGTTAGGCAATTTTGTCATTGTGCAAACATCATCGAGTGTACTTACACAAACCTAGATGGTACAGCCTACTATGTCTAGGTTATATAGTGTAGTCTGTTGCTACTAGGCTAGAAACCTATACAGCATGTTACTGTGCTGATACTGTAGGCAATTGTAACACAGTGGGAAATACTTGTGTATTTAAATATAGCTACTCATTAAAAAGGTACAGTAAAAATATAGTATAAAAGAGAAAAAATGGAATGCCTGTATAGGGCACTTACCATGAATGGAGTTTGCAGGACTGGAAGTTGTTCTGGGTAAGTCAGCAAGTAAGTGGTGAGTGAATGTGAAGGCCTTGGGCATTACTGTACACTGCCGTAGACTTTATAAACACTGTACATACACTTAGTATATACACATTTATGTGAAAAATATTTTTCTTCAATAATAAATTAAACTTAGCTTACTGTAAGTCTTTCAGTTTACAAACTTTATTTTTTTTAACTTTTTGACTCTTGTAATAGCACTTAGCTTAAAACACAAAACACATTATATAGCTATATAAAAATATTTCCTTTTTAATATCCTTGTTCTATAAGCTTCTATTTTAATTTTTTTCACATTTTTTTCACTTTTTAAGCTTTTTTGTTAAAAACTAAGATACAAATGCACACATTAGCCTAGGCTTACACAGGGTCAGGATACTCAGTATCACTGTCTTCCACCTCTGCACCTCCACATTTTGTTCCACTGGAAGGTCTTCAGGGACAGCATGGAGTTGTCGTCTCCTCTGATAACAGTCCCTTCTTCTGGAATAGCTACTGAAGAACCTGCCTGAGTCTGTTTTACAGTTCTTTTTTTATTTTATAAGTAGAAAGAGTACATGCTGACATAATGATTAAAAGTACAATGTAGTAAATACATGAACCAGTAACATAGTTGTGGATTATCACTATCAATTATTATGCACCGTACACAGTTGTATGTGCTATACTTTTATAGGACTGGTAACACCATAGATTTGTTTACACCAGCATCACTAAAGCATATGAGTAAGACACTGCATTGCGATGTTAGGATGGCTACAAGGTCATTAGGTGATAGGAATTTTTCATCTCCATTATAATTTTATGTGACCACTATATATGCAATCCGTTGATTGAGACATTATGTGGCACATAACTGTATATTATTTGAGGTAGGGGGATCGAGGTTGTTTTTTCCTCATATGGATACCTAATTGACCCAGCACCATCTATTGAAAAAAAACTTTCCCTCTACTAGAAATGTCATTGTTTTCACTTTTTAATTTTTGAGTTCTGGGTTTCACATTTCTTTTTTTTTTTCTTTCCATTTTCAACACATTGTCACAGTAGCTAAAGGTGAAATAAGTGCTCTTGGTCCCATTCAGATGCCAAACACCATCACTTTTGCTTCCACATCAAAAGTACTATTTGTTTGCCTGAGATAGTGATGATATGCTAAGTTAAGTTTAAAGGATATGTTCATTTCCTATGTGCAACTTTCTGTATTAAGGCTTTGCAGAGCTCCCAGGGAACAACACTCACTTGGAGGCCTGTGTGAATGGTGTCCTTTATTGTCAGTGGCACACGGTCTGTGTGGCAAGATGGCAGCAGCCCTGAGTCCTACTTGTAATAACTGGCAAATTAAAAAAAAAAAATCATGGGTATGGCGATATGCACCTGGAATCCCAATCACTTGGGGAGGGTAGGGCGGGAAGATTGCTTGAGCCCAGGAGTTTGAGTCCAGCCTGGGCAGCATAAGGAGACCCCCATCTCTTAAACGGAAAAAAAAAAATACTATTTCTGTGCCCCCCAGCAATCTACCATTTCACAAGTAGGGGTACTAAAGTGTGCCCCAAGTTTAAAGAGATGGATAGGAAGTAAACTCTGAGGCAATCCTTGTGACTTTTCAGAATTTACCAGATCTTATATATTTCATATATAAGTTTCTATTTTTGATTTAGAAGGTAGTTTACATCAGTTATTTTTACTAGTTCCTTACTAGATCACTCTTCTGTCCTAGGATAAACTTTCTTTCCAGGGTTCCCTGCAGTATTCTAAACTTTAGTGACACATTCAGAAGGGGACCCTTGAGGCTTATAGCTACTCTTGTATTTCCTTGGAGGTACAACTTCTGTAGCTACTTTTAAGCTTCTAAGAACCTAGAGGACCTCTTTGCTATACCTTTTAAGCTACATCTTGTAAAAATGTTTTTTCCACAAATGAGTAAGTTCTCCTTTAATTTCATGCCCCAGTCTAATCATCAACAATGTGCCTGACCAGTGATTTATGAGGATTTTTATTAGTATCATAATCTGATACTATTGCATTAAATCTTTAATGCCTTGGAGGGGTATAGTTGGGATGAAAGTATAAAATCTGAATAATGCCTGTTAGAAAGGATGTAGAAGTACTTAATAAATTTCTATATTTAGCCCATCTGGTTAAGTTAACCATGGAATAAACAAACAAACAAAATCTCTGTCCATGCCACAGACTGCAGCCCTGTCTGTGGGCAGCTCTGTCACTAAGGATTGCCAGTGGTTAGAAGACGACTTACTTTGAGATGAGGTCAGCTCAGCACAAACCCCTAACTCCCCTTGGAAAGCAACCCAAAGCTGTGTCCTGAAAGAAGGTCAGTACCATCCTAAATAAACAATAAGTAATGTTTAGAGCTTTGAGATCTTCTAAACTAGAGAAATGGAAACAAAAATTTAACAGGAATTTTGTGTGGCTTTGGATACTTTGCTAGAATATATAATACATTCTATAAATTGAAAAGAGTTGTGACAATGGCATAATATCTTAGTAATTAATATTCTTTTGATATTCATTTTTGTGTTTCACATGTTACTTAAAAGCTCACCATAGTGTTTTCAAGTGACCTGCACTATTCTAACACCTGTTATACTTTTTACCATATGCAATCTGCATCTCTATATAAAAGAATAATTTATTTTGATTCGATTCTCAAATCTCATCACTTGCATTTGTAAAATATTGAAATTTGAGATATTTATCTTCTACTGATGACATTTTTCTTTAAATTTTATTGCTGATTCAAATAATACCAAACACCTTATGTGAAAGACATTGTGCTAAGTATTATGGTGGGATCCATAAATAAAGTGCATAAAATTCTTAGTTTTAAAAAACATTCCGGTAGATGGGGGAAAGTTAGCATTTATTAAGCATCTATTATACATGTCGGATATTAAGCTAGGTGCTTTACCTATGTATTTTTATACATGGGTATGAAATTTTAATTCTCAGTACAGTTCTTAAAGGTAACCAAAGATGTCCCCGTATTATATACGGCACACTTGAGACTCAAAGAGGTTAATTGCCCAAGGCCACACAGCTAGTAATTGGACTTTGAAAAGATAGCATTTGAGAAAGGAAGAGTATTAGTTCAGCACACTGCATTTAAACAGAATGTCAGTTTGGCTATTTCAACTTCGTAGAAGTCTGTAAATAAGATCTCTTCTCCTCTTTTCTTTTCTGTTCTCTTCTCCTCTTTTCTGTTCTCTTCTCCTTAAGGAAAGCAGGTAAAATTTGAGCATGGGAGATGGAAGGAAGGTTATTTTAGAAGAAAGAAAATTATAAGGGCCAGAAAACTTAACTGTGTCTAGGAAACATCCAAGTAGTCAGGTTATACCTGCAGTTCTTAAAGTTTTTGGTCTCAGTACCCCTTTAATTTTTTTTTTGGTTGCCACTGAACAAATTAACCTTTAATATTATTAAGTATTGTAGAATCCAAAGAATTTTTTGTTTCTGTGGGTTATATGTATTATTATTTACCATGTGAGAGATTAGAACAATTTAAATATTTGGCTGGGCGCAGTGGCTTACACCTGTAATCCCAGCACTTTGGGAGGCTGAGGCGGGAGTTCGAGACCAGCCTGGCCAATATACAGTGAAACCCCATTTCTACTAAAAAATACAAAAACTAGCTGGGCGTGGTGGTGCATGCCTGTAGTCCCAGCTACTTGGGAAGCTAGGGCAGGAGAATCACTTGAACCTGGGAGGCGGAGGTTGCAGTGAGCCAAGATTGTACCACTGTACTCCAGCCTGGGCGACAGAGCAAGACTCCGTCTCTCAAATAAATAAATAAATAAATAATAGAAAATAAAACATTTTAAATAGTAAATAATTTAAGAATAACAAATCCACTGCATTTACATAAATAACTTTTTTTATGAAAAATAACTATATTTTCCAAACAAAAAAGTAGAGTGGCATTGTTTTATGTTTTCAAATCTCGTTATAGTCAAGCTTACAGATAACAGCTGGATTCTCACATATGCTTGTGCATTAATCTGTTAAAATACTATATGTCATTAAGCCTCTGGAAAACTCTACTATATACTCATGAGATATTGAGAATGAAAATACAGATAACATCTGAGTTTTATTATGAAATTAATTTTGATCTCATAGACTTCCTGAAAGTGTTTTAGAAAACCCAAGGGGATTCTTTGGAGAATCACTGGGCACGTTTGTGAAGAGGAACCCAAATAAGGGTGTAGGTTTGGGACTAGATAATGAAAAGATGCTCACTGGGGGAATTTGGTCTTTACTAAGCAATGGGGAGCCACTGAAATAAAGTAGAAGAGTGAAATAAAAGGAGCTGTGCTTTTAGAAGATTTTTTTTTATTGCGAGTAATGCCTAGAGTATTGGAAGCAGTTACAATTGAACTGTAATTGATGTTTGAGGTAACTGTGGTAAGCAACGTAATGGGTTTTGAGGAAGAATATATATATAGAACATCTGATTAAATACAAAGGACAGACAAAGAGGAAAGTGAAAACAGTGCTAAGATTTTGAGCCTTATGACTGGTTGGCTTATGTCCCATTAACAGGCATGGGGAGTACAGGAAAATAATTAAGCTTGGGAAAGAAAGTAGGGAATTAAGTTTTAGATTGCATATAAAAAGTTTTACTTCTAACATTTTGAAGTAATTTTGTCTTACAAAAAAGTTGTTAAAATAATAAGGTTCATATATATCCTTAACCTAACTTCCCCTAAATACAACTTACATAACCACTGTGCAGTTAAACAAGGAAAGCAACCTTGGTATCATGCTATTAACTACACACATAATTCAAATCTCACCAGTTTTTTTTCATTAATGACTTCTTCCTGTTACAGGATCCAATCTGGGATCCCACACTGGATTTAATTGTTGGGTCTTCTTAGTAGCTATCCTCCAATCTGTGACAGTACCTCAATCTTTCTTTCATTGTCTTATAAAACATTTTTAATGAAAAGAGAAGATGCTTAATATATATGTAGAGGAAAAAAAACCAATGCCATTTTATCTCTTTTTTTTATATTTATGTATTTATTTATTACCTCCATTCTCTCAGAGTGGGATATTTTATCTTTTAAAATGCTTAAGAACCTGAATAAAAATCTTTATTTTTCTTTAAAAAGTTACAAAAGTATTATAAAAAATTAAATGGCGTAGAAAACATAAAGAAGTAGCAACCCAGTAGTATCTCCCAGAGATAACTACCATTAACAGTTTGTTGTGTATCCTTTTATTTATTTATTTTTGCGTCTAGAGTTTATATATATATTATGAGATCATAATGGGCATACTGTTCTGTAACTTGTGTTTTTCATTTAATCACTATATTATGTTCATTTAACATTTTTCAGTGTCAACATACATAGATCTGTTTCACTCTTTTAAATAGCTACTCAGTATTTCATAATATGGCTATCATTTCATGAAGCCATTCTCTTATTGATGGACCTTTAGGTTATTTCAGTTTTTCATACTTATACAAGATACTGCAGTAAATATCCTTATATATGTATCTTTAGCTACCAGGGCAGTAATTTCTATGAGGTGAAATTGCTGGGTCAGAGACCATATGCATTTTCTACTTTTGCAGTTAAAACCAAATTTCCCTCTAAAAGACTGTATCAACTTATCCTCCCTCCAACAGTGAGTGACATACTTATTTCCCAACAAAGTTGTGGATGGAAGTATTGTAATTGACAATGGTTTGGTCCAGGTATGGTCTTGTGGGTGCTTAACTATACATTGCTCGCTCTCTTTTTTCCTACAAATCATTGCTTTGCTTTTGTAACACACATATGTAGATAAAATACTTAATGAAAATATTGAATGCTTTTAAATCCTTTGTCTTTGAGATCTTTTAATCCAGCATGAGATAAAGACAAAAGCATGGCCATGAAGAGTTCTTGGCAGGAAGCCTGGGGGGCTTATGAAATCATTATTGGGAAGCTATTTATAGGGTGCATCTTAGATTTCTAGGTAGTGGTGGAATAGGAAGAAATGTTCCAGAAGTGGGAGTCTGGGGTATATAAATTGTTCTCAAGAGAGACTTCTATTAGAGTGAGGAATGTGGAGTTAAGTCCTGGCTCTTGTGAGGCTCCTATGGTCTTGAGCAAGTTGTCTAATTCAGTGTTAATTCTTATATGGTGAGTAGGGGAGAAGGGCAAGGGAAGAGAGTACTAATCCTAACATATCCTTTTGGAATAACATAAAAATCCTTAAGTTATCTTTCATACCCCATATGTAGCAGTGGTGCTAAAAGTAGATAACTAAGAATGGCAGTTATAGCAGAGAAAGCATAGATCAGGTAGTAAGGCAGTTCCAGAAAAACTTAGAGTAATCTAAATCAAAAGAAAGAATTCAACAAATAAAAGTGATCATTGATTTTGTCTGTCATCTAAAAGTACACTGGCTGCTGCATAGACTAAGCAAAAAAAGTGGGGTTTTCGTTTGTCTAGTTGTAGTTTCTGTTTGTTTTATATTTTCACCTCATTAACACATCTCAAAATTTTCCAACATATCTTCATTTTTCTTTTTTCAAATTTAAAGTCTGTATTTTTGTGGGCCAGAGTGGGAATGTGTTGTACCTTTTGTTTTCTGTAGGTCATTCTGTCTGCACATACGCATCCTAGTTTCAGTTACGTATTTCTGAAAAAATAACAGGACGTATTTCCAGACACATGGATTGACAAAGGGATAGAACATTAGGAATCTAGACCCTTCTAAAAAGTCTAGGTTATGTAAGTCTCCTCCCCAAAGCATTACTGTAATTATTTGTGACAAATAATGATCCATGTGAACGTTAAGGGTGTTTGATATTCTATCAGCTGCCTCTTTCCTATGTGGATGAGCTGTAATAAAGTGACAGCTTAAGAACTCAGCCTTTTCAGGTGTGTGTTAGATTTTCTGTCTCTTAGCCCTAACTTCTAACAGAGGAGGTAGAATTAGTACATCAAAAATAATAACAAGAACAAGATAACCTTTGTTTTTATATATAATATAATATTTTAAAGGGTTTTGAAGAAAAGCCTGACATGTGAAATTTGAATATGGTGCAAGGCTGTTCCAACTAGAATAAGGTTTTGATTTTTCTTGTTAATAAAGAAAATCAATATGTATTTGTGCATATGTATGATTTATTCACATACACATTATCTCTAAAATATATACATGCAAGTCATTAACAGTTTTTTAAAACTACAGAGACTGTCATTTTCTGATTAACTAGTTTTCTAGTTAAAATGAGGGCAAAGAAGTCCCATTTACACTAATGTTTAGAAAATTCAACATGATGAATAATTACAGAGGCAATCTCCTAAAAGCCCAAATTAGAAAACTGTTATAAGGCACAGCCCTTCTAAAATGGGGCTGTGATTTGGGAACTGTTCCTCCCTCAGTCATTTAAACTATTTTAATAATTGTATTCTGCTGCTAGAGAGTTGGAAGGCTGTCAGTTCCCTTTATTTGAATGCTTACTATGTGCCAGAGACTGTGCTGTACACTTGACATGTATCATTTCACTTGGTTGTCATAGAAACTGTGGATGGAGGTAGTGCCACTTGAAAACTGAGCTTTGGAGAGAGAAAAAAAGATTTTTCCCAAGATCATGTGGGAAGTGAGTGGTGGCACCCAGACTTGAACTTCAAAGCCTTGCTGCTTTTAACCAGCATAGTTAAGTCAAAGTCTGAAATCCATTTCCTTATTGCTTTTTCTTTTTTTTTTTTTTTAAATGCGGTCTTGCTCTGTCACCTAGGCTGGAGTGCAGAGGCCCGATCATAGTTTACTGCAGCCTCGAACTCCTGGGTTCAAGCGACCCTCCCGCCTCAGCCTCCCAAGTAGCTGGAATTAACAGGCATGAGTCAGCCTGCTCGATCCCTTATTGCTTAACTGTAACATGGACCAAAGAAGCAGCCAACCCTGTTAGTTAATTCTTATTAGGAAGAGAAACCGCACCAGCTATTTAAAAAAAAAAAAAAAAAAAAAAAAAGCAAAACAAAAATGAAAGTACCAAGGTGTACTGGAAAAGAACATTGAGCTTGGAAGGAGACCTGAGTTTGTACTTGGCTCAGTTACTCAGCTCATGTATCACTTTCTTAGGAAGGCCTTTCCCTGTCACGCCCTCCTTCTTGTTTGTCTCTATTAGAGCACTGAACTCATTGCCATAATTACCCTATTGCAGTGATTCTAAGGTGCACGTCTTTCACATTTTAACTTTTCTGAAGTGTGGATGCATTTTACAATTGATGGTGTTTTAAAATAAATTGGCAGCATTTTTTCTTAATTATTGGTACTTAAAATAAGGATGTGCTGTACAGTTGATGACATCTTAGATTTGATTAAGTGCATATTTATTTTGTATGTTCCCACAAAAATGTTTACATCATTCTCATGGTTTTAAATATCAGATATATGCAATGATTTTCCAATTTCTAGCCTTTTTTAAGGTCTACCCCTGTATGTTGAACCACATTGTTTCTTCATATCACAAGGATTACGGATTCAACATATCTACTCTCCAAATCAGTTTGTCTTCTACTGTTCTCCATCTCAGTGAATGGCATCCACATTCGTACATTTGTGGAACTAAAACGTGAGATGATCGCCCGCCTGGGTTTGAATCCCAGTTCCACCCTATAGTAGTTACTCAAGCATGCAGTGAAGTATGTCACCTTAACTATTCACTTGTAAAATGGGGAACATAATAACACCTATCTCTGAGGATTGTTAGAATGACTAAGACATTGAATAAATGTTAGCTGTCCCTAATCTTCGTCATACATATCTATGACTTCTCTCCTTCCTCTGCACATGTAATTCATCAACTCCTGTGATAGATAGGCCCTTCAGAGTATCTCATATCTACCACTTCTATCTTGTTGCCACTTCTCCAATCTAAGCCCCCATTTTTCTTGCCTATGCAGCAACTAATATTGTAGCTTCTCTTTCCCATGTCTAATCCAGTCAGAACTATCCATTAAATCAGAGCATGCCACTTCTTAAGACCTCCCTCACCCCCTACCCAATGCATTTGGTATAAAACACCGCATCATTAATGTGGTCTGTATGGTTCTCTGTCGCCTGCCTGGCTTCTGCCTACCTTTCCAGCCTCATCCTCTGCCACTCTGCCTCCCAGTATCACTCTTTTTCTCCAAAAGTAACTCCTACTCATCCTTTAGATTTCAGCTTAAATGTCACTTCCTCAGAGATGATTATTGATCTTCCAAACTAAAGTTCTTCAGTTATAGTCCTTTATATTGAATGTATACCTTTCTTCTTTAGGATGATCAGTTTCTTCCAAACTGTGGCTAAAGAAGTGAAGTAACTAACGCAAGGCTAAAGAGTGAGATCTGTTAGAACTGGAATTCTATCTGTTAGAGGAAAAAAAAAAAATCCAAAAAAGAGAAAAGAAGAAAAATCGAAAGAACTGGAATTACAACCCAGGGGCGGGGTGAACTCTAAAGCTGTGTCCTTTCTGTGATCTTTGCTGCCTTGAGGGCAGGAAAGAGGGTATGAATCAATGTTCTAAGTTTCAAAACATGGCCTGACTGCTGCTCGTTTATTTCCCATTTCAAGTTATCCTTAAATGAGCTAGGTGCAGTGGCTCATGCCTGTAATTCAATATGGGAGGCCAAGGCAGGTGGATCACTTGAGCCCAGGAGTTGGAGACCAGCCTGGTCAACATGGCAAGACCCCATCTCTACACATAAAATTAGCCGGGTGTGCTGGCACATGCCTGTAGTGCCAGCTACTTGGGGTAGGGGTGGGGGCCTGAGGTGGGAGGATCGCTTAGGCCCAGGAGGTTGAGGCTGCAGTAAGCTTTCGTGCCACTGCACTCCATCCTGGGCGACAAAGTGAGATCCTGTCTCAAAAAAAAAAAAAAAAGTTATCCTTAAGTAGTATACTTTCTGAGCCTTCATGCTCCCTCAATAGATTGTAACCTGTTAAAATAGTACCTGTTTTCTGATATATTATCAACTTAGCACTTACCTAAATTGTCTTACATACAATAGGTACTCATTAAATAGTTTTTCTCTTAGGGATGTTAAAGAAAAACAGTATTTTTTTCCATTTAATCTTTTCAAGGTTTGGAGCTGTCTCATGGAGGAATTGAATACCTTATTCTTTCTACCAGTCAATGGCAGAGTACAATTTATGTTTTTATATTTTGAATAGAACTGCTTTAAATTTTTTAAAGCTAATAGTTTGCATCTTAATGGATCATTACCCTTGTTTCATTGGGAAAAGAAGGAATTAACCTTACGTATTTTTGCTTTCCTTCAGGAATTAAGTGATCTACAGCGCGATCCACCTGCTCACTGTTCAGCTGGACCTGTGGGAGATGACTGTAAGCTTTGCTCTATTTCTGGGATTATGCTACTATTAAAAATTTAGGTTTGAACATTTGTTAATGACTCCAAAACTCCTTTGTTTGTTTCAGTGTTCCACTGGCAAGCCACTATTATGGGGCCTGTAAGTATGATTCATATATATATGAAATTAACCCCCTCAGCCATACTTCATTCTTGCCATTTCACCTTTGATCAGATGTGTGTGATGAGGGTTGAATATTCTTGTACTTTGAATCACCTAGGAAGCAAAATATTATTAAGAATTTACAATGATTTTCTAAAGCATTGGTGGCAAATACTTCCTGGGATCACTATTATGTTTTCCTTTGCTGAATCCTAGATCATTGCACATAATGGAGTGCCACAGCTTGAAACCAGGCTGTGTGTTTATCTTTTTTTTTTTTTCAAGTCACAGAGACTCAGTTGTAATTAACCATAATCATTCTCACATCCACAGTTTTGGTAGGTTAGAAATTAGTCTAATGAAGCCAAAAATTGAATTCCTACAAGTAACAAGTGTCAGTTTGCCATAAGTTTCATCACTGTTCTTTTTTGTGAAAGAGAATCAATAAAATATTACAATGGGTCTATCTTTACCTCCTTATAAATTTGCTGCTTTTAATTTTGTTGCATTGTCCTAAACACAGAATTATCTACTTTTTGATAATTGGCTACTCTCAATACTTATTACTTTTGTTAAACTTCTTTCTTTCAATACTTTAGAGGCAGTTATAAGACTTGAAACAGGCTTTTTCTCTCTATGAGCAAAAATCTGACTGCATAAGAATGAGCACTGACAGCTCAAGTCTACTTTCTGGGTGAGAGTATATAAGTAACACGTTTCCATGAACACCATTCTCTTCTCCCTCCCCTGAAAGAGCTTTATCTAGTGAGTTATAGAGTTTTTAATCAGATAGCCTTGTGTTTAACTTTAAAAAACACCAAAACTACTGAATTTCAAAGTGGTACTCTGGGCATTTGTCTCAAATTATTGTTTTGTTAAGTTTTTTTTTTAAAAAAGGCAAAATACAATGCATTTATATAACAACTATCAATAAGAATCCATTTATTTCTGTTTGTTTTTAATTAGTTACTAAGAACCTTCAAAATACTCTCATTTAAAGGCCCACCCTTACATTTTGAATTATGGCCTTTCACAAATATTTTTTAGGTGAATCACACGTAACAAATGGTTATAATTATGTTATTCATAACTCACTTTAGTAATGTAAATATTTACAGTACTCTGGACCATATCTGTCATTGTAATTTGTCTTCATTTTCTGTATTTCTTACAATTTTTGATAAACTGGAATTAAACAATATATATATAGTAAGAATTATTATACAGTAAAATCCTCTAGCATATATGTGGAAACTTAAGGAGATATATTTAATTAAATATGAAAGAATTAAAATAGAATTATAGGTATATTTTGCTAGCATTTTTCTTTTTTTTAATTTTTTTGCTTGTAATGTTATATTTTCTAATGGTCATAAAGAAACATGGTCAAATTTAAATTTCTCCAGTAAAGTTGATTCCCAATTTGATAGTAGCATGAATATATAATTTTGTTTTGGACTTTTTTGGATTCTCTACATTATTTTATAAATAATTACTAAACGAAGATTTGGCAGATAAATTGTGTAGCAGGGTCCTTAGCATTTTCTTTTCATGACAGCCTCTTCAGTTCATCTCCATTCTTGGTCATTAAGTGAACATCAGAACTTAAGTTTTACTAGCCTCAACACTTTTTCAAAAAAAATACTGATTACGGCTGCAGAAAATGATCTTTTCCCACAGCAGTCTTGTGTGTATACTGATCTTTAACAATTTGTACTCATAACCAGATTTGTTTGGACAAGTCACAGCACTGTGTGTGTCCTGTTTTTGTTTTGTTTTAAATTTTATGATGTCGGCATAATTGTTGGAAAATCCTCGTTCATACCTGCAGAGAAACCTGTTCTCAAGGTAAATGATTTGAACTTATGACAAAATGGTTGCATTTTTTTCATACTGGTAATATTTAATGAAATTATTTTAAACACGATGGCATTTTTTTCAAACTGATAATATTTGGGGGAAATAATTTTGTTGTTATAAATAAATATAGTAATCAAATGCTGATGCAAATCTTTTGTAATTTCAGCCTGATAGCGCGTATCAAGGTGGAGTCTTCTTTCTCACTGTACATTTTCCGACAGATTATCCTTTTAAACCACCAAAGGTATTTTTATTTTTATGATTGATGTGACTCCCATGTAAGGGATTTTACTCTTTATCTAGAGCTCATTTCGTATGTCAAAGACTGTGGGGAGGTTAGCATTTTCAAACTGTTTTGTAAAAACTACTGAATCTAAAATCTGATTTCTCATTGAAATACTGTATTAAGTCTATAAAACAAAAGTCAGTACCTGTCATGCTATGAATTAAATTCCTTGCTTTTCTTTCCCTTCTTATTGGATATGTGTAGTTTGGGACATTTTTATGATTAAGAGTCAGACTTTTCTATTCATGGAATTATCTTTCCAAAGTTGATCCTTCTTTCTCTGTTTTTTTTTTTTTTTAAGTATTCAATAAACATTTCACTGAGTACCTACTGTGTTCTTCCACACTGGGGGATCCAAAAGTAAATATGAAACAGTTCCTTAATTTAGTATGGTGAGAGAGAGAAACACATGTTAAATTTAGATTTGCTCTAAAGAGGAAACAAATGATGGGAATATCAGGGAGGGAAAAAATGAGCAGATTCTGTCACTCAGGAAATGATTATTTTAAATAGTTAAAAACAGATTAACATTGTATTTATGAAATGATATGACAACTCTTGTGGAAAATTAGGATTCTTGATGGATTTCTTAGCTGACACCCCTCAACTTTGCCCTGAAACAGCATCAGCACCCTGTTTTTAGATCCAAGTGTTACTTCCAGGTATCACCAATAATGAAATTAAGAAAAGGATTACTTCTATGTATGATGAAAGCCATGGTTAATTACTTTAGATGCTACTCAAGCAGTCATACCAGCTACTAGAGACTTATTTATTACACTGTCCAAAATACTCTTCAGTTCCTTGGAGGGGGAAAGAAGGAAGCTGACTTGTTTTGTGTTCACATTCTCACTAGCTAGAACTGTGTAGCACAAAGTAGATAATTATTTGATTTGTGCTGATGACTTTTCTCCTCTAAAGTTATGTAAAGTTGAGGATATTTTACCCTAGAGCAAATTGGTTCTGTTTTATTCATAGTTGATTCAAAGGTGATTATCATGTTTTGTTGTTTTGTTTTATGTTTAGATCGCTTTCACAACAAAAATTTACCATCCAAACATAAACAGTAATGGAAGTATTTGTCTCGATATTCTGAGGTCACAATGGTCACCAGCTCTGACTGTATCAAAAGGTAATTTCATTGATCAGATTTGAAACAGTTGATAACAGTGAGACAGGAAAAAAACAGCAGAATTACCTATGGACTAAAGTTTTAAAAAAATGATCAACTGTGCTTTCTCCTGTTTTGATTTTGTTTTGCTCTCTTTGCTTTTATGTTACTCTGGCTTTTGGCAATTAGCTTTGGTTGAGGGGAGTGTGGATGGACAAACCTAAATGATGAAATGAGAAAAAAACTTAAAATATCAGAGCTAGAAATTTGAGGATAAACCTACTGACATTTTATCCTTTTAGCTTGGGTGTTGTCTTTTAAAAAAGAGAGAGTGCCCGGGCACTGTGGCTCATGCCTGTTATTCTAACACTTTGGAAGGCTGAAGTGGGAGGATTGCTTGAGCCCAAGAGTTCGAGACCGGCCTGGGCAACATAGGAGACCCCATCTCTGCAAAAGAAGAGAGCAAATAAGAGATAGTAAAGGGAAGATTTTGGGACTAGTTGTCCCATTCATTAAATGGAAATGTTGACAATAATAAAGCTTTACAGCTGTTTTACGTCAGCCAAGAAAAAAATACCAGATTTGATTGATAAATGATTTAAAATGAAAGACATTTCACACTGTAGGATAATGCAGTACATATAGCATGTTAGTCTAAACTTCTAATAATCAGTAGCATCATTATAGTGACTGACACAAGATCTGTGCTGATTCTCAACTTTTACAGGTGTATAACTGTTCTTTGCTGGATTATCAGGTGTATACATAGGGCATCTGAAGCCATTTTATTTCATTAGCCACTACTACTTACTGTGCTAGCACTCTTAATTTATGTCTTGTTTCTCCAAAAGAAGAGAACTTGACAGCTGGAAAATACTGTTTAGGTTAGAAGCAGCTGCACTGAAGTAACCATCAAGTTTTCCGTTTTTATAAAATTGAAGAAAATGTCTCTCTTGAAAGGTTTTATGGAAGCAATCTGTACTTATTTTTAATAATTGCTACTTGAATATACAGCATGTTTTTAAAAGTAATAAGGTTTATAGGAAGCAGGGTCCACAGCCGTAGCTCTTTCAAATATTAGATAAATAATAGCTCTTTCAGTTCAATTATTTATGAACGGTAGTTTCTCTGACCTAAGATGCTCATCTACAGTATTCATATAGATTCTCATATTCTTTTAAGAATCTTTCACACAGTGTAACTGTCATGCATTAGATATATGAAAGATTCTGTGTTGAAGGGTAATTCAAGTTGATATGCTGTTTCCTGGAATGGTGTCACAAAATGGATCTCACTTGGCATAAACTGCCAAGTCCTTATACATATAAAAGAAATGGCAAACTGCCAGATATTGTACTTATATTCTGACATTGGTAGCTTTTTATAAAGAATCAGTAGTGTTAGATTCTGGAAACCATCCTGTGAGAAATGAAACAGCCTCAGTTTCCTTATAAGTAAAGTGGAGGTTCTTATAGTGTTACCATACAGGGTTGCTATGTGCCTAGCACATAGTGGGCACTTACATGAATGTTAACTGTTACCCTTTTCCTTACCTTAAAGGATAGAGATGGTTTGTGTGCATGATAGTGAAATTGGGGCAAATGGCTCCTGGCAGTAGGGGTGAGCAGAGGAGGAACTTCCTTCTTGCTTACTTTTTTATAAGATAGATCGTACCTTGCTCATTTGTTGGTATATTTTTTACTTTTCTATATATATATTTTTAATTTTTAATTTGTTTATCTTAAAAGATTTTTTTTCTAAATTAAATATAGACAGAGTCTTGCTGTGTTACCCAGGCTAGTCTCAAACTCCTGGCCTCAAGTGATCCTCCTGCCTTGGTCTCCCAAAGTGCTGGGATTATAGGTGTGAGCCACCTTGCCCAGCTTATTATTTTGATTTGTTTATTTTTTGAGATGGGGTTGCTGTGTTGCCCAGGCTGGTCTCGAACTCCTAAGCTCAAGTATCCTTCTGCCTCAGCCTCCCAAGTAGCTGGCATTATAGGCACATGCCACGATTGCCTGGAGCTTTTCCATATTTTAAATGTCTTCTTTTGCTTTTTATCATGAGGTTAGTCTGGAAGCATTCTGGGGCTGTAAGTTAGCCCTGAAAATCTGCCCTGTTGGTTTAATATACAAGGCTTTAAGTTTCATTGGGCAGATAGAAGATAAGAAAGATGAATAAAATACTAATTTTTTCTTTAGTTCATAACACCCCCCCTTTGCCTGTCATTGTAAGAGTCAACTCTGCTCTATAAATCCACCTTTGGACTTGAAAGAGTAGGAAAATAGAAAGGAAATGCGGTGGGGTGGGGGCAAGTGGAAATGGGAGGTTGGTCCAGAGGTTCCATGAACGTCCTCAGAAGTGGTGGCATGCAATTGAAGCAGACAAATGAGGAACCAGAGTCCTTGTTCCCTCTTATTTCAGATACTTAGATCGTTTGTGTGTGTGTGTGTGTGTGTGTGTGTGTGTGTGTGTGTAAGTTAGGATTTTGACATACTGGAGTAACAACTACTTTTTCAATTTTCATTTCTTTCTAAAATATGCAAGCTATATAAAGATAGCTGTTCACATTATTTTTACATGCATGCAATACGAATAAAGTACATGAAGTAAAGATTAATTGAAAAAAATTTTACGAATTTTTCTTCTTTGTAGACAGACCATAGCTCTAAGCCAAAGTAAAAGAGTGTATGAGCACAGTATCCAAAATGGTTTGGAATGTTAACTGTAATTTGATTGTTCTGTAGAGAACTCTCAAGTTTAAAGGTTGTTAATAGCTACTTTGGAGGCTCACATTTTTTTAAATAAATGGAAACTCGGAATTTAAAACTTCAAAAGCTAAAATAATTTTATATTTTATGCATCCTATGGTAATTTTATAACTTTAAAAATTAAAGATCAATTTGCCATCAACCAAAGTAGAATAAAATGTAATTTGATGTGTTCATTTTATTTTGTTTTTTTTTATAAGTACAGTGTCTATATTCACTAAAATTATTTTCACATATGTAATTTGAAGTAGAAGGGTTATTGTCTAATATGATGTTCTCTTTTAAATCTAGTTTTATTGTCCATATGTTCTCTACTTTGTGATCCTAATCCAGATGACCCCTTAGTACCAGATATTGCACAAATCTATAAATCAGATAAAGAAAAGTAAGTGTTTACTTATCTTAGTTTCTGTATGGATACATTCCTGTATAGTATGCCAAAGCATGAATATTATCAATATGTTTTAAGTAAATTTAATTATGGTTGTTATATGTATATTTTTTATCTTTTTCCAATGGAGTAAACCTTTCTTTTAGAACTCTGTTAGATGTTTTACGATAAATCTTGTTCCTTCCCACTTACTATTCAATAGCATATACTCTGTATTTGAAAAATAGGTGTATATATTCTAGGTGATAAATTAAAAATGAAACAATTTAATCATTGGAAAGTATTAAATATGTATTGCTTATCTTCTCCAAAGAAGAGAAGTTCTCTCTGTGCCCATCCAAACTGACCTAATTCTCAAGCTGCTTCATCTTGCTAGTACTGTAGGTTCATTTGCAATTTGTAGATTATACTCCTTCAGGATTGGCTTTTGTAAATTTCTGTTAGAAGCTGGTTTCTGCATTTTGATTTTTGTATATTTGGATACATTTTCATATAGGTTGCAGAGAAATCCATGAGTTAAAAAATTATTTTTCGTGTTTTATTTCTGCATGAACCTAAGTCACATTGACCCAATAATGGATATATGTGTGATTATTGCAATTAAGTATAAGAAGGTAGAATATATAGTTTTATATAGACAGATGCTTCTGAAATACTAATTTTGTATGTTTTTACTATATCCTTTTTGTACATCTACAGATACAACAGACATGCAAGAGAATGGACTCAGAAATATGCAATGTAAAAATCAAAAACATTTTCATATATACCAGAGTACTGTAAAATCTAGGTTTTTTTCAACATTAGCAGTAAATTGAGCACTGTTTACTGTTTCATTGTACCATGAAACCATTTGATTTTTACCCATTTTAAATGTGTTTCTGAAGCAAGACAAAACAAACTTCCAAAAATACCCTTAAGACTGTGATGAGAGCATTTATCATTTTGTATGCATTGAGAAAGACATTTATTATGGTTTTTAAGACACTTGGACATCTGCATCTTCAGCTTACAAGATCTACAATGCAGCTGAAAAGCAACCAAATTATTTTTTGCTGAAACTAGATGTTTTTACATGAGAAATACTGTATGTGTTGTCTAAGATGTCAGTTTTATAAATCTGTATTCAGATTTCATTCTTTGTTAGCTCACTTTATAATTTGTATTTTTTTACTGTATAGACTAAATATATTCTATTTACATGTACGTCAACTCATTACTTTTTTCCTGTGAACAGTATTGAAAAACCCCAATGGCTGATAATTAAGTGAATTAACTGTGTCTCCCTTGTCTTAGGATATTCTGTAGATTGATTGCAGATTTCTTAAATCTGAAATGATCTTTACACTGTAATTCTCAGCATACTGATTATGGAGAAACACTTGTTTTGATTTTGTTATACTTGACTTAACTTTATTGCAATGTGAATTAATTGCACTGCTAAGTAGGAAGATGTGTAACTTTTATTTGTTGCTATTCACATTTGAATTTTTTCCTGTATAGGCAATATTATATTGACACCTTTTACAGATCTTACTGTAGCTTTTTCCATATAAATAAAATGCTTTTTCTACTATTTGTCTTGATTACTTAAAAAAATAAAAATATAAGTAAGGATCAAAACTCTAAAATTTTGCATGAAAATTACATCCAAATTGTGAAAATCAGATCTATTTTGTTTGCCATTAGTCACCATTAGTTATATAAATTTTATTGTTTTAGGTTAGTATCTCTTTACTAAATTGTCAGTCTTTAAGATGATATTTGTTGATCCCTTGCTGTAGAGGAGAATTTAGAGTAATTTGGGGTTTGTCTTGGATTATATCTAAATGGATTATTTGTTAAAAGTACTGAAATGAGTATAAGGCAGTATCACCCATCCAAAAGAAAGGTCTTTATAGACCTGCACAGTCACTAGATTAATTCATTAAAATGCCCCCACCCCGATGTAATTGACATTACATTTCTTAACATTTTAAAATCTAGAATTTCTAAAATGGAATTTAATGCCATCACAATTTGAAAAACATTTTTTTTTTTTTTTTTTTTACTATAGCAGTTACAAAGGAAGTTCTAAAATTATGCCTCCCTCTGTTTTTATAAGTTGCCATCAAAAAGTGATTTAAATAAGCAGGTTATCTTTATAGATTTTAAAGAAAACTAACAAGTTTTAATGTTTTAACTTGGGGAAAAAATACATCTCTTTAATGTTTAGCATGCTTGTCAACCTTGAGTGAGTGTCATTTTTAAGAACAGTTGTAGCCCTTCTGATTATTGCAGTAGCTGTAGAAGTATGTAAGAATATGTGATGGGTGTAGTCATTAGCAAAGCATTTAAATCACTTGAGTATTTTGTCATGGTTCATTATTATTAAAGCACAAAATAACCTATTGTTAGAAAATATGTGTTTTTATAAATGAATGTAAAATAATTAAATGAATTGTGAAATGGATGTTTAAGAAAATATAGGCTTAAAAAGTAAATCTATAAAATGGTGTCTTAAAACAGCCATATCATGAAAAATTCTACTTAGCTATATTATTATAAGCTACATTTGCCCTGAATTTGAACACTCAACATCATTAGATTTAAGTATTTAGTATATTTTGATAGTAAAGGGTTTTGTTTCTTGAATATCTTCACTTTAAACAAACAAAAAAACAACTTTCATTTGTGTGGCATTTATTTTTGGAAGTGTCTTCTTTTTTTTCTTTATTAAAGTTTTTGAAACTTGCCTAACTCGTTTGCCTTTGCTTACATCTGGATTGTACTAGACTTGAGGAGTAAGCAGAAGTTCTCATAATTAGCTAAAAACCTTGAGTTCCATAGTGGCGTCATGATCAGTCAGATCACCATTTTGGGTATATTATTTTTGCTTAACTCTTAACAGGGAGAACATCGGTTACCTTTTAAAACTATAGATCAAAAGCCAGGGCCTTTTGTGGATTAAGCATTAATTTAAGGACTTCCTTGGAGTGACAGAAATGGGTAGTCTTTTGGGGATTTAGGATCCCACCTCTTGAAGTTGCATAGTTGAAAACCATGTTCAAATTGGATTCTGAACACTTACAACTGCCATATACAGCAGTTACCCACATCAGTGATATGGGTTGTCAGGGCAGCCTCACCACCATCCTCCAACTGTCTCAAAAGCATGTGATTCCTGAAGTACGAGCTTTACATATATGCCTCTGTCAACTGTAGTTAATTATTAATTTTTGCATTATTTCCCTGTTTCACACCTCTTAAACTCTGATAGGGAAAATTAAAAATTATAAATGAACTACATATCAAGGACAACTCCAAGAGTTAATGTTCAAAAGTTACTTTTCATAAGAAAAAATAAAAATAATACATTGCAGTTTTAAATTTTTCTTATTTATCACAGTGATCTATGTAATGATTCAGTCATTGACGTTTATCAAGATCCTGCTCTCCCACAGTTCTGTATTTTTTAAATGGAGAGATTAAGGAAATTAATTTTCCTCCCAAATTAAAAGAAATTATTGGTCATGAAACTATATCATGTCTGTTTATTGGTAGTCATTTTGAACTGTACAAAAGCCCAGCCCAGTTGATAATGCTTTAAAATTTGAGTTCTGCAGTAGAATCATCAGTCCTGTTATTCTGTCTTCTTAGGACCAGCCATGAAAAATGTGATCAGTGCTTTAGCCATGGCCATAAAAACAGAGCTTCATTGTATTCGAATTGTTAAAAGTACTGTTTATCTTTGTTTGTTTCAGTCTTTTAAGTGATTAATACAATAAAAAATCTGATTTTTAAAAAATTAGTTTTATCACTTTTCAGCTGTAAAGTAGGACTTTCACAATTTTTTTTTCTTTAAAGCAGAGGCTTAATCACAGTTTAATAGCTGTAAAATGTAATGCAGATTATTTATGAAAGGTCTTATAATGCTTCTCTTTTATTATTCTGATGGTTGTGTTGCACAAATGGGGCAGCAGGTAGAGTCTCATCTAATTTCACTTGTAAAAGTTCCTACGTGTAGATAACTAGTCATTTCTACTCTCTCTGTTTTTGAACTGAGTAGTGTGTGAGCTCTTCTTAAACTGTGTAATTAATATGTTTTCCCTAGTTTTTTTCAGTAGTGGCGATAACTGAAAATTTGTAGACGGCTGATAGTGTCCTGGTGACAGCCTAATAGATGTTATATCCTTACTTGTATTTTGTTACATTTACATTTCTGCTCCCATTATCCTGTTATGTAAGACTGTGGCTTTAGATTGTAAATGAACTGAACTAATAGGAAGAGAGAAAATTCACCTGAGAGTATTAGTATTGGGGGGCATTTTGTGTAATAAGAAACATTTCTCTAAAAACTTGGTTAGCACTCTCTTAGGTCCTATTGTTGTCGAGGGAGAGATGTGCCTTTCTTCTCTCATGAGGAGGTTGCTTTTATTATACTGGCATATACTGAAGGTCTGAACTCTGCTTTCCTCATATAATTTACTTGGCAGGAAAAACCGTTAAGATCTCTTGAGTGCAAAAGATCACTATGAATTGCATATGAAATATTTCAGTATAAACTCTTAATATATATATTGGAACAGTTGTGACACCACTTGTGTTAGCACTTTTGGTACACTTGTTTTGGCAGTCCCACACATTCAACGTGTCGATAGAAGAATGCACAGGACTCAACATATCATCATACTCAACAGTTAAGATTTATTACAGCCACCTGGCAAGGATACACAGTGGGGGCAGTAAGGGGGAAAGACAGACCAGGCAGTCGGGAGGAATCCATGTGCAGGCTCCCTGTGCTCTCCCTGAAGGGGCCACAAGAGTAAAGCCTTCCTCTAGTAGTAGCATGGGCATAATGTTTCTGCCCTAGGAAGCCAGTGTGAAACTCAAAGTCCAGGGTTTTTGTTGGGGGCTAATCACATAAGCATCCTTTGTTTTCCAGAATTCTAGTCTGCTAGAAGGAAAGCAGGTGTTCACCATAAATCACATTGTTTACTTAAGAAGTCTAGTCAGGCTAGCACAGCAAGCACATCTTATCACTCGGATGGTTTCAGAAGCCAGGTTTCTAGATGTCAGCCAAGGGCAAACCTTGTAAACAGGCCATTCTAAAGATCAGGCCTATATAATTTGTTGAAAAAAACTATTCTTTCCCTTTGAATGGCCTTAGTACCCTTGTTGAAAACCAACTGACCATAGAGGTTTATTTCTGCTCTCTCAGTTCCATTCCATCAATCAATATGCCTTATCCCAGTACGACACTGTTTTGATTACTGTAACTCTGTAGTAGCTTTTGAAATGGGGAAGTGTATGCCCTCCAACTCTGTTCTTTTACAGTACTGTTTTGACTATTCAGGCCCTTTGTAATTCCGTATATATTTTAGGGTAAGATTTGCCATTTGTCCTGAGATTTAATTGGGATTTATTGAATCTGTAGAGCAATTTTGGTAAAGTTGACATTTTTTGTTCTGGTTATCTACTGCTGAACAACAAACCACCCCAAGCTAAGTAGTGTAAAAGAACAACCATTTCTTTATGCACATGGATTCTGTTGGGTCAGGAATTGGGATGAGGCATGGGAGGGATGGCTTGTCTACTCCACGGTACTTAGGGTCTTAGCTCAGCATGACTCAGGTGGCTTGAGGCTGGAAGCATTTGGAGGTTTCTCCACTCATACATTGGCACCAGGACAGGTATTATACTCTAGGTCGCTTATTAATGGCCTTTCTGTATGGTTTGATCTTTGCACAAGATGGCTGCCCACTTCCAAGAAGGAACAGTTGGAGATAAGTGTTCCAAGAGAATGAGGAGTAAGCTGCCTTTTTAAGTGATCTAGCTTTTGAAGTCAGAGATTGTGTAGTTCATTGGATGAAACAGTCACAAGCTCACTCAAATTCAAGGAAAGTGGACATAGACCCTTAACTTTTCCTTGGGAAACAATTTGGGGTCACTAATATGTCTTATTGACTAGTCATTCCGGTGTACGTGAATCACTCAATGTACTTAGGTGGTCTTTAATTTCTAATTGTCATTATTTTATAGGGTAATTGTTTTAATTTTTTTGTAATTCTCTATGTAGAGGTCTTGCACATATTTCATTGGATTCATTCCTATGTATCAAGTTTTTAAAACCTATTATAAAATTATTTTTCATTTCATTTCATATTTACATATTATTTATAGAAAAGCAATTTATAATATTCATCTTATATCCTGCAACTTTGCTAAATTTACTTTTTAAAAGTTTTTACAATTCTGAAGTTTTCTATACTTACTTATAATCATGTCATCTGCAGATAGAGATGATTTTATTCAAATCCATGTGCCACATTTCTTTTTTTTCCTTTTGTTGCATTAGCCTGAGCTCCAATATCATGCTGAATACAAATAGTAATAGCAAACATCCTTTCTTGATTTCCAAGGGAAAGCTCTTACATGTCAGTATTAACAGTGGTGTTTCTTTCATATCAAGGAAGTTTTCTATTCCTACAACAATCCTTACAAACCACTAGATTCTATTTGCAAATTTTTTTGAGGATTTTTGCAACTGTGTTCATGGGACAAGTTGGTCCATAATTTCCTTTATTGAATATCTTTGTCAAGTTTCATACCTCAGGTTATGCTGGGCTCATAAAAAGAGTGAAGAAACATTTCCTTTGTTCTCTGGAAGAGTTTGTATAAGATTTGTGCTATTTTTTCCTTAAATATTTTGAAGAATATTCCGAAGGCATCATGTCTAGAGTTTTTTTGTTGTGGTGGTGGTTATGGGAAGATTTTAATAATAAATTATATTTTCTTTATATATGGACTAGATATATTTTTATCACTCAGGTTTGTGTTTTTCAAGGAATTTGCACATTTTATCTAAATCGTTGATCTATTTGACATAGAGTTGTTCATGATATCCTCGTCTTTTTGAAGGTAATATGTATCTGTAGTCATACATATCTCCTCACAATTTTTTTTCCTTGGTGAGTCTTGCTAGAAGACTATCAACTTTATTAATCTTTCGGAGAATCAGTATTTTATTTTTTAAAATTTCTTTTGTACATTTGTTTTCTGTTTCATTGATTTATATTATTTATGTTTTCTTTAGTTTTTGATTTTGATTCATTTTTTGTAGCTTCTTGAGGTTGAAACATAATTTTTAAAAACCTTCCTTCTTTTCTAATATATGTATAAAAACTATATGTTTACCCCTAAGTACCACTTTAACTGCATCCTACAAGTTTTGAAATATTGTATCTACATTGTCATTCCGCTAAAAATATTTTCTAATTCTTGTTTTGATTTTTTTATTCACTTATGAGTTATATATAAGGATATATTGTTTTATTTCCAGGCAATTGGGCTTTTTTTTTTTAAGTTAAATTTTTGCTATTGATTTCTAGCTTAATTTTCCATGGCCAGAAAACATAATATGAATAGTTTCAATTCTTTGAAATTTGCTGAAGCTTGCTTCATGGCCCAGCATATGGAAATTATGATAAATGTATCATATACATTTGAAAATAATATGAATTGTTATTATTAGATTCAGTGTTTATATGTGCTAATTAGATCAAGTTTGTTAATTGTGTTTATAATTTTTATTTGCTGCTTCTCACAGCCATTAAGGGAGATATGTTAAAAAGTTTCCCATTATGATTGTGAAATTGTCTGTTTTATTTTTGCCTTATATATTTTGAAATCATATTCTTGGATACTCTCTCTTACACACACACATACAATTGTGATATCACATTAAGAAATGTCTCTGTATTAATGCTTTTGCCTTAAACTCCACTTTATCTAATATTAGTATGGTTTCTTTTGGCTAGTATTTGCAGTGTATATCTTTTTCTATAATTTTTTATCTTTCTGTGTCCCTTTTTAAATGTGTGTCTCCAGTACTCATTTCAAAGTTGGGTTCTATTTAATTTGGTTTTTATCCAATCTGACCATTTTAGTATTTCAATTAGAGAAATTTCATTCTTTTGCATTTAAAGGAATTACGGATATAGTTGGGTTTATACCAACTATGTTCCCATTTTTGTTTTTTTTTCTTCTTAACCATGTTTTATTTTTTTCCCCTTTCTTTTTTCCTTCTTTTGAGTTTTTCAGTTTTTATAACAGTATCATTTTCTTTCCCTCTGATAACTTGTTAGACATTCTTTGTGCATGTGATTACTCTAAATTAAAAGATCTATCTCTGATTACAGTTTAATATAAATTACTTGTATCATTTTCCCTATAATGTGAAAACTTTAGACCACCTGGATTCCATTGTCTGTTTCCCACCTTTTGCTATATTATTATTGTCATGTATTTTAATTTGGCATATATGTTAAATTCCACAAGACACTGATGTTTTGTATGTCAGTATCATTATACCTACCTCCGATTTTACTTTTTCCAGTATTCATAGCTTTCCTGTTTCCATCTGGGATCATTTACCTTTTAACTAAAGAACTCCATTTAGAATTTCGTTTAGTGTACATCTTCTGGTGACAAATACTCTGCTTGGTTTTGCTTTTCTGAAAATGTTTTTATTTTGCCTTCATTTTTACAGGATATTTTTACTGGGAATAGAATTCTGGATCGGTATTTTCTTTCAGCAATTTAAAGATGTCATTCCATTGTGTTCTGGATTCCATAATTTATTGAGAGGTCAGCTATTATTAGCTTTTTTTTTTTTTTCTTTTTGAGATGGAGTCTTGCTCTGTTACCCAGGCTGGAGTGTAGTAGTGTGATATCGGCTCACTGCGACCTCCGCCTCCCGGGTTCAAGCGATTCTCCTGCCTCAGCCTCCTGAGTAGCTGGGATTACAGGTGCCTGCCACCACACCCAGCTAATTTTTGTATTTTTAATAGAGAAGGGGTTTCACCATATTGACCAGGCTGATCTCAAACTCCTGACCTCGTGATCCACCCGCCTTGGCCTCCCAAAGTGCTGGGATTACAGATGTGAGCCACCAAACCTGGCCTTAGTCTTACTGTTTTTTTTAAAGTAATATGCCTGTTTTCTCTGACTACTTTTAAGATTATCTTTTTTATTTTTAGTAGTTTTACGACGGTGTTACAAGGTGTAGTTTTCTTTGTCTTTATCCTGCTTGAGGTTCACAGAGCTTCTCGAATCTGTGGGTTGATAATATTTTCATCAGTTCTAGAAAATCTCAGCCATTATTTTATGGAATATTGCTTCTGCCCCATTCTATTTCTCCCCTTTAGGGCCCCAGTATAAAAAATATATATTTGATCTTTTGACTGTATCCAACGTGTTTTCAAACCTATTTTCTGTGTTTTCCCTTTTTCCCCTCTTTGTCCTTCTGTGCATCAGTTTTGTATTGACCTTTTTTCCAGTTCATTAATCCTATCTCTCCTGCTTTTTTCAATATGCTTTTAAACCCATCAACTCCATTTCAGACATTATGGTTAATTCCAGGTTTATTTTTCAGTTCTAAGTTACCATTTGATTTTTTAAACATATTTTAGTTTTTTGATGAGTTCCTAAATTGTTTTATTTTTTTCCATATTTTTCTCTAGTTTTTGAAGTTCTTAATCACAATTATTTAAGTCTTTGCTAACTCTAGTATCTGAGTTACCTGTGGGTCTGTTTTTATTGAGTGCCAGACATTATGCAAAAAAAAAACTGTGACGACTCATGATGTTTTCTTCCACCAGAGAGGTTACATCGTGTGCTCTGCTAGTCAAATAGAGTGTGAAGATGACCACCTTAATGCAATCAGGGCCTGTGTTTAGTTGAGGCTGGCTTGCAGTTTTATTAGACCCAAACTGTGTCTAGTTTATCTTTGTTCATAGTGCATAACCCTTTTCAACTGTCTTTGTTTCTCAGCACAGACAGGCTATAGGAAATTCCACCTTGCTTTTCAGTATTTTTGATTCACAGTTTTAGCCTATTGCTCCTGGGAGATTCAGACTTTGGCAAACATCTTGAACAAGAAACCCGCTGTCTCTAAAGCCCTTCAAATCTGTAATTATGTTACATTTGCTGTATGCAACCACCAAACTACTACTGGTTCTTCTGTCATGAGCAGTCATAAGGGATCAAGCTCAAATCCTGAGCCTTTAGCCACATCCAAATCAACAAGTGCTGCAGGGAGTAGAGAGGATGTAAATCATTGGTGTTAGTTTAGTTCACAACTTCGGTCTTTTTGCTTCTAGGCTGTTCTTTGGGGTCTCCTTCCTCTGTCAGGCTGTTGTCTTCTCAATACTAAGAGAAGAAAATTACACTATATTTTTTCAGAAATTTAGCTCTTTAGCCTCCTGCCCAACAAAATTAAAACTTTGGCTCTTACTTGAGGGGGAAACTAGTTGTAGGTTGAGGTTCCTTAAGTCTCTAGTTTTGTCATTCCAGCTATGTGCAACCACAAAAAACTCTGTTTGTCCTTCAGCAGTGCTCCTCTGCCTGCATAAAGCCTAAATTCTCAGCCTCTAACCTGTACCCCAGGAGAAAAATGACCACAGATACTCAGCTCACCTCTGAAAGTCTCATGACTTCTGCAGCTCTCTCATACTTTCTCAATTATAAGTTTTTATTTTATCCAGCTCTTCTGATTCTCAGTGGAATTTCTTGAAGCAGAAATCTCTACCTCTTCATTTTTTGATGGTACTACCACAACATCCTATCTTTTCCCTACCCTCAAGTCCATCATCCACAGAAGTGTGAAAGTATTCTAACCCCAAATCTGATCTTGTGGGTTATCAGCTTTAAAATTTTTAAATAGTTCCCCACAGCCTCAACAGTGGTTTTGCAGAGGGACCTACAGAAAAAAGAAGGGAGATGCTAATGGTTTAGCATTTGGACCCTTACTTTAACTTGGACCCACTTATAACTTCAAACAGTGAAGCTCATTTTTATCTGATATGTATATCAGGACCCTTTGGGTTCTCAGGTTATTTCCCCTTGTTTAAATCATGAACCAACAGAATAAAGTATCAAGTCCTCAAGACTCTTATGGTAAATTTTAGCTTGCGTCTCCATTCTCATCTGCCATTCCCGACTCCCACTAAACTGCCTGCAGTTCTCATTGGATCCCAACCTCTCCCCACTTCCAGTATAGAATGGTGCTTCTCATTCTCAGATTTTGGTCAAATTGTTCATTCTGCTTAAAATGCCCTCTTTCCCTATCCTTTAAATCTCTAATTTTTATGTCACTCCTTTTCTTAGCTGTTGAGAAAATAATAGTTCTCATCAATGTTACCGTGATTCCCAGTGTGCATCTTTATGCTTGCTGGGATCTACAGTGTCTGGCACACAAGTACTTAAACAGTTGTTCACTAAACGAATAAATGAACTAGGCTTTGGAAGATACTTAGGGTTCTAATTGGCATATTTAAGTAGGGAAGGCATTAATGAAAACAAGAGAATCCAAACAAAGGTAATAAAGTAGAAATAGGTGAGAATGGCATTGGCAGTCCGTGTGCAATGAATGAGAGAAAAGATTAGGTAGAGAACATAGATCTGCTGGATATGAAATCTTGGTTCGATAGCAAGTAAGAAGTGTGTAAGTTTTTAACCAGCCAAATGACATAATGAAAGCATTTGCTTGGGGATATTCACTTAGCAGAGTATGCAATTGGAATTGGAATAGTCTATCAAGGTAGAATCCTTAAAGTCATTCTTGTGTTCTATGTACTTAACCAGTCAATGGAATCTTGCCCATTATACTTAGGCCTTTGGAGTATGAGCTGTGGCACCATGTTACTTCAGAATCTCAGACCCTCTTTCCTGTATTACAGCAACAGTCTCCTCACACCCATCATTCTCTGTGCTCCTACTAAAGGGATTTTTATAAAAACAAGTTAATTGTGCCTGTAACCTGCCTAAAAAGTTGTTTGGCTGTATTTTCCTAGCAAACTTAACAAATTAGTCCTTTACAACCCAACCCCACTCAACTTTAAAGAGGTTTGTTTCATACCACTCCTTTTCACATGTAATTTTGTTTTCATATGTTTCATATGTATCCCATGCCCTCATAAATATCTGTGACTTGCACATACTGTTTTCCTTTTCTGGAAGGCATCTCAACCTTTCCCCACTTGGAAAAACAGTTCAAATGTCACCTACTCTATGAAGCCATCCCCTACTTTCCCAGGTAAATTTAAATGGATGATCGGGCCTCAATCATGTTTGTATGTATTATTTATTTATTTTATGGAGACGGGGGTCTCACTGTGTTGCTTAGGCTGGTCTCGAACTCCTGGGCTCAAGTGATCCTCCCCCGTGAGCCACTGCGCCCAACCATATGTATTTTTAGAACTTAGCACAGTGTCTGGCACAGTATTGGCCTCTCCTAGGAATTGAGTTTTTAAAAAATTATCACTAAAAGATGAATATTACTATTGTGTTTTACGAGACTAAGATAATATATAAGTTAAAAAATGAGTACCACCCACGCACTCCTGCAATACTCAGATACAATCACTATTAAACCAAATTTTGTGTGCTATTCTGCACTCTTATTTATGCATGCACACTCATGCATATGTGTATGTGTAGTTCTTTAAATTCAAACCTATGTTTTTGGGTGACTGAATACTTATTAAGAGAAAGGGTCTTGCTATGTTGCCCAAGCTAGATTCAAACTTCTGGGCTCAAGCAATCTTCCTGCTTCAGCTTCCCAAGTAACTGGGACTACAGGCATGTGCCACTGCCCTGGCTTAAGATATTATTTTAATAAGCCACTCAGTTAAATAAGAAAGTATTTATGGGGACTGGAAATAATAGAATGTGAGCAGGTGTTTAAGAAAACTACAGCTTCATGACTGATTTACCTATCCTGTATCTACACAGAGTCGTAAATAACTTCAAAGCTGCAAACTGTGGATTCAGAGGTGGCAATTTTTGTTATCAACATGCTAACAAGGAAGATATCCTTCCTATTATTTATACAGTTTTCATAGCTGTACAGTAGAAATCATAGCACCTTAGAGGATTTATGAAAGGATTAGTGATAATGTATGTAAAATACTTGGCATGTAGTTTAGCAATAAATTATAATTATTACCATTTGTATTGATCAGGTACTCTACCATGATATGAGGGCAGACACATTATATTGTCTTATTAACAGCATTATTCCTTCAATACAATCATTCTGGATTTCCTCCGATCTTTAAGTTAGCTTTCAGTAATATGAAGTCAGCTTTCAGTAACATCCAGTAATATGAATTGGGGTTTTATACATTTGCATAAAATTATAGCTGTTCTTTTTGCTTGTCCTACCTCCTGCTGACTCAGAATCAGCTTTAAAATAGACAAGCTACATTTATTTTTTGTAATGCTGCTACAGCAATGGCTTAAAATAATTCTGATATGCCCTTAATAATTAAGGCTGCATGCAGACTTTGTTCTAATTGAGAAATATTTCACAGATAATAATAATTTTGGGTAGCTGGGAACTATTAACATGCAACAGGTCTTTCTTCTAATTTCTCTATTTCTCTTTCCCTTCCTTCTTTTTGTATATTGATTTTAAAGGCAAACTCCAGTGGCATGAAAACTGACTCTATGTCAATAAAAATGGTTTGAAAGAAAAAATTATACAAGTAGTTTTCCATACATAATTTATTAAAATCTTGATTCACAGAAAACATAAGCTACGAGATATTCAAGGTATAAAATTTTTTCTCATTGCTGCAATGCACTGTTATACTTTTATGCCTTTTGTGTCTTTATGCTTTGTTCCCCCAATCACAGTGTAAGCTCTTTGGGGCAGGATCAATGTCTTATGCTTTTTGTGCCCCTTTCAAGTGCTTATCACAGTGCTATGTAATTGCTTATGAGGAAACTGTCTTTAAATGTGGTGTTCATAGCATGATCTTATTTCCAGAGATATTTTACTTACAAGTTCAGAATCACATCTATTTATCCTGCTGAAACCTATTAGGTAATTGCTCCTGTTGTAGCTAAATTATTTATCTATTATAATTACAAAAGCAAGACTGCTTTCTCTTAGCAACATTTTTACTTCAATTGAGTGATATCTGTGTATCTAACTCCATTATTCAGCAGCGAATTATCCAGGTTTCTGGCTGCTCCTGCTGTTTATTGGCACTACCTTCTGCTTTACCAACGTGCAAGTATCCATGAACCATAATCATTACTTTCATGTATATGTAGATTTCAGAATTTTACATGGTTTCCATCTCCACACACTGGCAAATGTGTCCTTCTATTGGCAAATGACACTTCTAACAGGTAGTTGTTCTCTATGGGGCTAAATTTATATATAAATAATTTGTGCAGATGGTAATCTTTTCACACTATTCATCTCTCTATGTATCTATATGTCTGTCTGTCTGTCATCTATCGTCTATCTATATCTATCTCTATCTATCTATCTATCTATCTATCTATCTATCATCTATCTATCTATCTATCTATCTGTCAGTTCACCCATCTATCCGTTTGTCTCTTCATCTATCTGTCATGCTCAGTGTACTGTGCTAGGTACAATAGGGGATAAAAGAAGGCATAAGATTTAGTCTTTTCCTAATATAACTTACCATCTATTGAGGAAAAAAATATGTATACATAGAGAAAAAGATCAGAAACCAGAGTGGTACATGATGTCACAAGTAAGTGATGGAGCTCACACACTATAGATGATCCAATAAAGATATTTTGGGCTGGAATGATGTGTCATGTTCACTGAGTCTGAGTGATCCGATACAAACGAAAAGCACAGGAAAATGAATTGCAATTTTTACCTACACAACTTGCTGTTGGGACCTTACAAGTTGGGCTTTCTGAACTTCATTTTTCTCATCTGGAAATTGGGAATAATGATCATGACAATACCTTCTCTACCTTTTTCTTTGATTTGTGAATCATACAGTCAAATAAAGTTATTTAAAAATTTCTGAAAATATTAAAGTGCAATCCAACTTCAGGGTGTGTTGTTTTAATTTTTCATCAACTACCACAATGTTTCTGCTCAAATATTACTAATTTAAGAAATATTAAAAGTTCAACAGGAAGAGAGGAGCAATGCTGGTTATGTAATATGTGTGTTTGCATGTTAATAGGAAAAGAAAAATTTGTCAGTAGCATGAAATCTGCCAATGGTGGGAGTATTTACACCACAGATTGGGGCTTTCTTTTTTGTAGAGCTATCTACCAGCATATTACTGGCCTGAACAAAAGCAACAGCAATGGGACTAGAGAGGAAGGAATACATACTAGAGGGATGAATGAGGTAGAATCAGCAATACTCCTCATCAGTTGGTTAATGGCAGGTGGAGTGTCAATGGGGAGATTCTAAAATGATTTATCAAGTTATTGGCTCAGATGATTAAAGAGGAAAACTTGTGCCTCTTACCAAGAGAAGGACTTCAAGATGGGTGAAAGATAGTGAATTTTGTTCAGGGAATGTTGAAATTGAACTACTTGTGGGACATGATGGTGAAAATGTACAGAAGACAGTGGTTATGTGGATATGGAACTCAAAGGAGAGGACTGGATTCAACATGGCAGTCATGAGGCTATAACTAATAGCTGAAGTCATGGGACTAGATGAACTTTACAACAAAGGGACCCTGGGAAAGGCTGCAGTAAGTCTTCATGTTTTATAAAGTATAAGCCATGTCTTTTGTTAAAAGACAGTTTTAGTGGATAAAGTTATGTTTCTTTGTAAATTCTGCTTTTAGAAGTAAAATTATCACTGCAATGTAAATGAGTTTTAAGGGAGATTGGTATCTGATGAAAAATGTTATGGATTTGATTTTTAGGGTCTTTACAGCAAGATTTATACAAATGAAAGTTGAAAACAACAAAAAGTTTAATATCCGAAAGAAGTTTATGTCAAACATTTGAAAGAACAAAAACATTCTAGAATAAGGAAACAAATTATTTTAGAAATCAACTTAAATGTAACTTCTGTCTGAGCCCCATGTTGTAATTACTTCTACTTTGCCTCACCTTTGGGGCTGGGGGCGGGGGTGGGCTGGGGCACAACACTGTGTCTTTTATCTATGTTTAGGGCGTTGTACATAGTATATACTCAGGAAGAAAACCTGTTTATTCCATGCCAGAATGTGAGGTTTGAACAGATGACCTGGAAGGTCCCTTTCAACCCTGAGAGTCTATAAAAGGGAAGTGGTTATTACCGCTTAAAAGAAGGAGGATTAGTCCTACTTCCAGAGAGCCAATGTTTTCATAGTTACAGAAAGGTTAATAGACTGTCAGCTCAGTATGACACTGGTAAGAAGACTGTCAGCTCAATATGACACCGGTAAGAATTTTCTGACAATTACGGCTATCCAACAGAAGAAAGGCTGTCTCAGATGGTGGTTAGCTCTGAAACAACTGGTATTTAAGGGCTGGAAGGACCCTTAGATATCTTTAGGTCTTCCTAATCTTTTTCATGCCATTGCCTATACAGAAAATGGTATTTCTATAACACAAATAAAAAAATTATACAGCAATTTTTGACACATCAGTGTCTCAAGGCATACTTGTCACACGTTTTCAGGGCTTTGGTTGGGAAAACTGATTTAGTCTAACATCCTCGTTTTGCAGAGGGGGAAACTGAATCTTAACGAGGGAATGCAATGTTGCCAAGTCAAGACGTTAATGTTAATACTGGAACTAGAACTGAGACTAGCGACTGTGGACAACGAGCCAGTTTCCTCTGCTCAAATTAAGCAAGCTGGAGGCCAGACTGGAAGACTGCAGTAGATGGTAGAATAAACAGTAAAGCTATATTGCTTTAAATGTGGTCTCAAGACCACCGACATTGGAACTTGTTAAATTCTGGGGAACTCGCTAAAATGAAGATTAATGGGCCCCACATAGACACACGGAATTAAGCTCTGCGATAAGGCCTTGGAATCTGCATTTTTAAGTTTGCGATTCCCCGTGGCTTGAACTGAGACGCTCCGCTGGGCGCGCAGCACCCGCCGATCGGAACTCGGGGTCCTGGATGCAGGACTGTCTGTTACGTACAGCCCTTGTGACCGTTACGGGCGGACACCGGCCAACGCCGGGTCGGGGTGAGGCCGCCGCGGTCCCTCCATCACCCTCCTGGCCCGGTAGAGGAACCCACTGCTCGGGGCGGCCGGGGCCAGAGGCGGCTCAGCAGCGCCGCCTCGAGGCCAGAGCCCTCCGCAGGCTAACGGATTGTGATTTCCCTTCATCTCCGCGGCTCCTATTCCTCCCACGCAGAGCCGCCCACCGGGGGACGCTCTCCCGCGCCTGCGCCAATTCCGTCCTGCCCCGCCCCCATCTACCGACCGGATGTTAGCAGATTTCCCATAGTGCCTGGTTAGTGGCGGGCATGATAACACACGCCGGAGGGTCGCACGCGGGTTCCAGTTGTGATTGCTGGAGTTGTTGTGTATTGCCAGGAGGCTCTCCGAGATTGGGGCCGCGTCACTGCCTCATCCGCTGGAGCGATGGCGTTTCTCCGAAGCATGTGGGGCGTGCTGAGTGCCCTGGGAAGGTCTGGAGCAGAGCTGTGCGCCGGCTGTGGAAGTCGACTGCGCTCCCCCTTCAGGTAGGCCCGCTCGCCTGTGCCGTAGGGGCAGCAGGGCCCAGGACGTCCCGGGGCTGGAATGTAGACCCTATCCTTCACTTTCTGCCCCTCGTAGGAGTTCACAGTCACCCTGGTTCTTTGATTCAGACCTCGACCTTGCCAAGGGGACGGTGGCTTTGAGACCAGGCCTTTATTTACTCTCTTAATACCCCGTACCTTGCTTCTTGCTACCCTCCACTCGCTTCTCCCACCCCTCCTCACTGTCCAGCTTTGGATCCTTTCCGCCTCCTCTGCGAATTCGCGCCGAGTCTCCGGCCATCACCTAGGCATTGAGGAGGCGGGGCCCAGGAGCTGGAGTATAGACGCTTTCCTTCACTCCCTGCCCTTCCTAGGAGGTAAGGGCTTTGAGACTTCAGTCCTGCAGACGCTCCCCTCCGTTTAGGACAGGGCTTTAATAAGTCTCTAGCATTCTTGTTGAAGGAGTTGGATACATAGTATCTTGATGACATCTCTTATTTGGGATCTGTGTTCATGTACATGTGAATATTGACAGTTAAACATCTGACACTGGTTATTTTCTTTTTATTTATATGTAGTTTTGTGTATTTACCGAGGTGGTTTTCATCTGTCTTGGCAAGTTGTCCAAAGAAACCTATAAGTTCTTACCTTCGATTTTCTAAAGAACAACTACCCATATTTAAAGCTCAGAACCCAGGTAAGGAGTTTTGGGGCATGTAATAAAAATACCATTAAGCAGTTAAATAACAATGCTGAATTGCAGTACTAATTCAGTGACTGCAGGAACAATCATTTGATGTCTGTAAAATAGGAAGTTCTATTTTATACCAAATGGAAATGCTTTAAATATAAATGAGAACTAATAAACGGTATTTTAAAAATAACGTATAGTGTAGAAAGCACCCTAGGAAGAGGATAAAAAAGCTGAATTTGGGGCCTCGTTGCCTTTGGTCTAGAGGACCACTGATGAATTATTTTCTCTTGCCTAGCTCCTCCCTTTTCTGGCTCAGGGAATTGTTAATAAAGTTGCAACTTCTGTGGAAGCATCCATAAACTGTAAGTTCTGTAGAACTGTAAAGTTCTATGCAATTTACTGCTAATTTCAAGAGCTTTCAAGATAAGAAAGGATAAACCTTTT
This sequence comes from Symphalangus syndactylus, assembly GCF_028878055.3. Taxonomy (NCBI): domain Eukaryota; kingdom Metazoa; phylum Chordata; class Mammalia; order Primates; family Hylobatidae; genus Symphalangus; species Symphalangus syndactylus. The sequence continues at coordinate 32,789,370 of NC_072426.2, forward strand.
CATTATAGGAGTTCAGAGCCACTCTGGTTCTTTGATTCAGACCTCGACCTTGCCAAGGGGATGGTGGGTTGTAAAGGATAAATCCTTTCTTGTCTTGGGTTCCTGAAAAAAACATTTCCAGGCAGGATGTTTGTTGACTCTCTAGAAAGCCTCTCGGCGAGAATAAAAAATGTTCACATTAGGCTGCGTGAGGTGGTTCACACCTGTAATCCCAGCACTTTGGGAGGTCGAGATGGGTGGATTGCTTGAGCCCAGGAGTTCGAGAACAGCCTGGGAAACATGGAAATCCTGTCTCTACCAAAAATACAAAAATGAGGTGGGCATGGGGGCGCAGTGCTTGTAGTCCCAGCTACTTGGGAGGCTGTGGTGAGAGGATCACTGGATCCCAGGAAGTTGCGGCTGCAGTGAGCCATGATTGCTCCACTGCACTCCAGCCTGGGTGACAGAGCGAGACCCTGTCTCAAAAAACAATAATAATTAAAAAAAAAAAAAGCTCACATTATAGGTGAGTTAGTTTCAGAGACATGCTTAAGTACCCGCATCTTTTAAATGTAAGAGTTAGTACTAACAGGTATTTTTAAAAATCAATTAATTGCACGCCATCATTCCGGTTAAGATTAAGAAGGAAGTGGAGAATAACAGATTGAATTTCGAATAGCTTGTTTCCAAATGATATTTCTGTTATTGAAATATGAGGCTGTGTTACATGAATCGAGAATGTATTTTGTTGTTAGCTTTTATAAATTTAGTAATTCCTCAAAGACTTGAAAAAGTGTTTTGCTTGAAATATGGAAGGGAAGTAAAAACTTGAAGCAATTGATCATCCAGCTTCTTAAACTAGTAATCAGCCTGGTGCGGTGGCTCACGCCTGTAATCCCAGCACTTTGGGAGACTGAGGCAGGTGGATTGCTTGAACTCAGGAGTTTGAGGCCAGCCTGGGCAACATAGCAAAACCCTGTCTCTACAAAAAATACTAAAATTAGCTAGACATCATGGCACCTATGTGTAGTCCCAGCTACTCGGGAGGCTGAGGCAGGAGAATCACTTGAGCACAGGAGGTGGAGGTTGCATTAGGCCGAGATTGTGCCACTGCACCCCAGCCTGGGTGATGGCCTGGGTGATGGACCCTGTCTCAAAAAACAAACAAAAAAATCCTAGTAATCAAACTGTTGACTGTTTCTGGTGGTATATGTTGTACTTCTTAGTTGTTAGATAACAGACTTTTAATAATGTTGGATAAATTACTTATATTTAAATTAGTTGGATAAAGGAAAGTTAAATCATTATATTAAGTTATGTGTGGTATGGACTGTGCTTTCCTGGATATCTTTAGAAATTAATCCTGAGATGTAAAATTGTGGCATCTTTTTTCTTTTTGTTTCATTCCATAGATACAAAAACTACAGAACTAATTAGAAGAATTGCCCAGCGTTGGAGGGAACTTCCTGATTCAAAGAAAAAAGTAAGCACATAAGTTTTCAACATTGCTGACCAGTTATTCTGCAGTTAGGAGCAATTGTTATGTCCTTTAAAGGACTAGATGGATCAGACTTCTTAAAAAATAATCTGTTATCTACAAAGAAACTTTATATCTTCTCATCTGCATAAATAATGAGAATATGGATGTATGGGGTGGAGGTGAAGAAGTGGCAGCAGTTTCAAAATGGAAGCTGATTACTAAACTCTCACCTTGATTAGTATATATAAGGAAAATGTGTGTTTTAATCCATATACATCTCATCCCAGAGCACATTTTCCACCTGGTGATAAAATCTGTCTATCTGAAGTCATGCAGTTGCCTTTCCCTGGCATGTGCTATGTTGAATTTGCCAGCAATGGTTTGTTGACTTACCTGGGTTTTTTATTTATAGATATATCAAGATGCTTATAAGGCGGAGTGGCAGGTATACAAAGAAGAGATAAGCAGATTTAAAGAACAGCTAACTCCAAGTCAGATTACGTCTTTGGAAAAAGAAATCATGGACAAACATTTAAAAAAGAAAGCTATGACAAAAAAAAAAGTGAGTATCATTGAAATACTTTTTTCTTATGGTAAAGAATTGAGATTTATATAACTATGGATATAGGTAGTTTTCTCTTAATAGGCAAATACAATATGGTAGAATGTCATCAGGTATTCTTCAGTTAGGCAGAAATGGGATAGTTCTCTTCTGAAAAGTGAGATAGCCACTAGGACCACTTGCCATTGAGTCTGTTTGGAAATACTTGTTGCTACTTGCAGATGTATCCACATTTAAGGTGTACAGTTAGTAGAACAGTAATGGAAACTACAAGAACAGAGTTAATGAAACAGTCAAACCAGGAGTAGCAAGAATCTTTGCTTCTGAGTCTTCTTTAGAATAACATATTAATTTGAATTATTCTATAGATTATGGTGAGTTTGATATGGAATATTGCTGAGTAGACTGCATTAATTCATTAACACATCAGAAAAATGCCAATTTATCTAATCAATTAATTGCCTTTAGGATGGAATTCTTTTTTTTTCTTCTTCAAAGAAATAACTATTAAAAACCTCACATGGTTCAAAATTTGTAGTTCCTAGCTTAATGTATTAATTCACATAAATGTCATCATTTGAAATTTAGACATTTTTTTCACAGAGCTAGTATTAGTTGTGAGGTGGTCAGTTTGCTAGTCGTGTACCTACACTATTACAAAATGATCATCAGAGTTAAAACTATTTCTTTGAAAGACTAGATTACAGCCTTGAATGTGAGATGCCAATACATCTTTCCCCGACCCTAATATTTTAAGCTGTCCTAGCACTAGGGTTGAGGACCCGCCCCGTTTCGAGACCATGATGCCGCTGCTTTAGGGTGGCTGATCTGATCAGTAAAAGGGAGCCAGAAAGATACTAAGAGTGAAAAATAGAGTGTCTACATAAGGATGGTGTTTGGAAGAGTGATTACTAAAGTATATCCTCCCTCTTTCATTCTCCCTTCCTCCTTAATGCACTCAGCCCACTGTGCTAAGAGTAGAGAGGATGAGAAACAAGAATTGGACATTTATAAAGTTTCCCTTGTCATTCTCTCTTTCTTTTGTAATTGTTCTTGACTCCCAGTACCAACTAGTTCAGAGATCAAGTGAGAAGTGTGAGGACTAGGAAGTTACAAGTAAAACCCTCAGGAGAGAAATCCCTAGTGATAGCTCTAGAAACAAAGAGAGAAATAGTTAAGTTGTAAAGTGCTTGGAGTCTATAGTAGTTTCAATACTCAGTGACTGAGAGATTCAGGAAGAAGAAACTAAATCAGAGGAGCCCTACTTACAGTTATGAATAAAAGTTGAATTTGTTACTGATTATAGCCAAATTGCTATTAAGAGCCACAGAATTTTATAAATTACAGGTACTACTTACTATCCAAATTCAGAAACTTAAGTTTGATAATGCAATATCACTCCCTAAACTCAGAAATTAAATTGATAGTAAGGGATACTTATATTCTTTTACATAGTTTCTTCCCTTTTGGTAACTAGTAAAACGAATTTAACACAACTATGGAGCTTTAAAGGTGGAGACATTCAGGGAATGGAATGAGATGAAAGATTATTAAACAAATAGCCCATTGTTCTTGGGTTGTGGTGGAAGCATGCAGTGATTTGGTCAAGGGGACAGTAGTATCTTACAGGGATGAACCTAAGATTGTTTTATCTTTTAAAAAGGTTTTGTACATATATATTCAGTTATTTAGTTCATGGAGACTATGAGAATAATAGGTAAAGGAAATGGTTTTGTATGGAAAATAGCTGGTGAAATCTAATATAATTTTCAAAACAGTGCTGTCAAAAAAATTCTGACCGCAAGATATAATAATCACACTATATAAGAATCATAACATTCACTTTAAGGAATAATCTGTAATGCATAGTAGTGAATAAAGTTTCTGTAGGTAAAATTAAGTCTCATGGAGGTTAACACTATTTCTGACTCTCCAATTTTTTAAATTCAGGAGTTAACACTGCTTGGAAAACCAAAAAGACCTCGTTCAGCTTATAACGTTTATGTAGCTGAAAGATTCCAAGAAGCTAAGGGTGATTCACCGCAGGTAAAGCTGAAATATATTTTTGTTTAATTTTTAAAATATTTAGACAGGAAAAGTCTAGAGTGCCATGTGTCAGGTAGTGAAGAAAAGTAGTGAATATCCAGACAGTAAACTCTTTTGATAAGGCCCTCTTTAAATAAAAATCTTTTTTCTTACCATATACAATCAATTTGGGTATGTAGCTGCCAACACATACATACATACATTGCCAACTTTTAAATTTAAATACTTAACATTTGTTTTAATATGTAGGGATGTTAAAGTTCTTCTGGAGGCTTTTCTGCTCCAGCAGTTCTTAACTGTTTTACAATCACTAGAAAGAATGAGAGTAGAGCTGCAATATTTTCTATAGGGAATTGATTGCAACTTATTGCTTCATTTATATCTTTTAATAAAATTTTGGTTATGCCCCTAGGGATATGTTATACATGTGAATGTCATCATATCAGTGTGTCAAAGAAAAAAGAAAGCTTGTCAATCCCTGCTGTGGCTTAGTCTTTCCTATTTGTTTGCTTCTTAGAAGCTCCAAATGGGCAATTGCTTTTTTTCTTGTATCATATGACATGGTAAGAGAAATGGATGTTTAGATCCTTAACCCATGTTAATCTAAGATGAAGTTTTTGGCACTCTGCCTTCGGGATTATTATATCTGTAGTTCACTTTACAAATTCTCTTTCCATATCCCTAAATAACATTTGTATATTGTTGCTTCTTGATTTTTTTTTTTAACTTTAATCATTGTTTATCCTACACTTTAAGCATTACCTACCACCGTTTAAGCTAGACATTTAACTGTCATCCCACTGTTGTCATGTTTCAATTCCCCTACCTCCCAATATAGTTAAAATTTTGGTTAGTTCGGTATTGTGTGTTTATATTAGGTTGGTGCAAAAGTAATTGTGGTCTTTGCCATTAAAAGTAATGGCAAACGTAATGGCAAACACAGCAGTTACTTTTGCACCAACCTAATAGTATTAGGATTAGGATTATGTAAGCTGTATTCACAGCTGAGCTATGTCATATGCTATGATTATTTTTTCTTTCTTACAAAACTTATTTTCCCTGAAGTTGCTTATGTCTTTGTTTGTTCCCTTAGTTTTTTTTTTTTTTTTTTGTACTTACCAATAATTCACCCTCAAACTCCTCAGTATTCACCAGCTTTTAGTAAATTTAGGATATATTTTTCTTTCAGTTTAACTCAGAAAACTGGGGTTTGTTCCAGTGTGACTGTTGCCTTCTAATCCTAGTATACAGCTAGCATCTTGAGATCTCCTTCATTATCCTTGTGGTGCTGCTTTTGCTTCTGTTGTTTACTTTTTTGGTTTACTCTGATTCTTGTTAGCATCTTTCCCAGTAAGGGTGCATGGGAGATTAAATTTTTGAGTTTTGCATGTCTGAAAATGTCTGTATCCTCACATTCACTTGTTAGACTGGGCATAGAATTCTAGTTTGGAAAACATATTTCTTCAAAATGTAAAAATTCCTTTTCTTCTACCTTATTGTACTGCTTTTGAGAAATTTAAAACTGTTCTGATTATTGGTCCTTTGAATGTGATCTGGTGCTTTTTTTTCCTCCCCTTTAGAACTCCTGCTACTTGTATATGCATCTTCTGAGCTGGTCCTCTAATTTTCTTATTTTTTCCATACTGTTTTCCTTTAGCCTTCTTGCCTTTTTTTGTTTGTTTGTTTTTTCTGAACTGCTGGATACATTTTAACTTAATCTCTCTGCTTTTAGCATGGTACCATTTCCTTCAACTGTAGCTGTACCTGGTTTTCACAGAGTGACACTATTTTACTCTCCAGAGAGGATAAATGTCCTAAAATTTGCCATGGTAGAAATTTAACCTCTTTTTTTTTTTTTGAGACAGGCAGCCTGTTATACTGGCTGGAGTGCAGTAGCACTATCTCAGCTCACTGTAGCCTCTGCCTTCTGGGCCCAAGCAATTTTCCCACCTCAACCTCTTGAGTAGCTAGGTCTACAGACATGTGCCACCAAGCCTGGCTAATTTTTTGGGTATTTTGTAGAGATGGGGTCTCACCATATTACCCCAGGCTGGTCTTGAATTCCTGAGCTCAGGTGATCCACCCACCTCAGCCTCTCAAAGTGCTGAGATTACAGGTGTGAGCCACTGTGCCTGACCCAACCTCTGTGTATTCTTTTTGAGTCGGAGTCTCACTCTGTGGCCCAGGCTGGAGTGCAGCGGCGCAATCTCGGCTCACTGCAACCTGCGTCTCCTGGGTTCAAGCGATTCTCCTGCCTCAGCCTCCCTAGTAGCTGGGACCACAGGCACGTGCCACCACACCTGGCTAATTTTTTTATGTTTTTAGTAGAGATGGGGTTTCACCATATTGGCCAAGCTGGTCTGGAACTCCTGACCTCATAATCTGCCTGCCTCGGCCTCCCGAAGTTCTGGGATTACAGGCGTGAGCCACCGCACCCGGCCCTAATCTCTTTTTAAACAGTCTTTCAGCCAATCTTGTGTTTAACCTTAGCTTCACCTGTTTTACACCTATCTGGTGCTGCCAATTCCTAAGATATTTGGGAATTCTGTATCGTAAATCAAGTTGCTTTTAGGTTTTCTTCACTGTCAGTTTAACAATTAGCTTTCTTTTGTCAGCTAAGTCAGTTACCACTAATGCATCTGCTTTTCAGCTCCCAGAATTTTGTGTTGATAGTGCCCTTTTCTGTTCTTTGTTCATGTGAGTTTATCCTTTAAAAAGATTTCTTTGTTTAATGAGATTTTAGGGAGAGCAAAAGTAAACATCTTTGGCTGGGCACAGTGGCTCATGCCTGTAATCCTAACAATTTGGGAAGCTGGGGTGGGAGAGTTGCTTGATTCCAGGAGTTCAAGACCAGCCCTGGGCAACGTGGTAAGACCCCATCTTTACAAAAAAGTTTTTTAAAAAATTAACCAGGCATGGTGGTGCATACCTGTGGTCCCAGCTACTCCAGAAGTTGAGACAGGAGGATCACTTGAGCCCAGGAGATCAGGGCTGCAGTGAGCTGTGATCATACCACTGCATTCCCACCTGAGTGACAGAGTGAGACCTTGTCTCAAAAAAAAAAATTCTATCCCTTTAATTTTATAAATAAAGAGCCAAGCCCAAGGGAGGTAAAGTGACCTTTTCCAGGTCATATAATTAAGTTCAACTAAGTAGACTTACTGGACTTGTGTTGTATTGTTCTTATTACTGTATCTAAACACTGAAGCACAGATTTTCAAATAAAACCTAAAGCTACAGGGAAGGAATAAAAACAGACTTTGAAGTTAGTTTATGACAACACATAGATTATACCTGAATATTAATATTTCTGAATCAAAAATATGTACCTTCATTCAATTCATTTTTGTAAATTGTAACAGTTTGATAGTTTTTGTTTAGAGAGAAAAGATGTTAAGAATTGGTGAGGCTTTGCCTGTAATTCTTGGTATCTTGAGTTTTTGTTGGAATGAATAATAAAGGTCACTGAAGTCCCCATATCTACCTTAACTTAAACATATATTGTTTTACAGGAAAAGCTGAAGACTGTAAAGGAAAACTGGAAAAATCTGTCTGACTCTGAAAAGGAAGTGAGTATTATGGTTGTTAGTCTCAAGTGTCTACTTAGGATATCTGTGAGAGAATGTATTAGGGCAAGGCTTGATTCATGTGAATACAACCTTGTATTACTAATAAGTATTCTAAAATTATTTTCGTATTCTCAGAACCAGTTTGGCATTTTTCTCTTGGTAGTTTGTGTCTGCAAATAAAATTGGTATTTGAAACTACAGCACTCATAAGCCTGAGTGTCCACTGTATTTAGTGGCAATCATACCCTGCTGCTGCCCCCTTCCTGCATCTCAAGATCTGAACTTGTAACAATTTCATTCAAAGAGATAAGTCTGTCTGTTAACATTTTCCTCATGTAACTTTTATCTCTGGAAAATATTTCTTCTCCAATCTGCCTTTATACATGTAGAAGGGTAATTAATTTCTAAAGTATATATAGAAGCATTCCAGAAATTAATTGCTATTTTAAATAATCATTTTATCTCAAAAAATAAGTAAATCGTTTTAACAGTTATGCTTTTTCTCAGTTATATATTCGGCATGCTAAAGAGGACGAAACTCGTTATCATAATGAAATGAAGTGTTGGGAAGAACAAATGATTGAAGTTGGACGAAAGGATCTTCTACGTCGCACAATAAAGCAGCGACGAAAATATGGTGCTGAGGAGTGTTAAAAGTAGAAGATTGAGATGTGTTCACAATGGATAGGCACAGGAAACCAGTTAGGTCTCAATACCTGAAGCTATTGTAAAATTAAGAAAGGATAAAGTTGGTAAACCTTTTATATTCAGTATCTTTTTATTCAGCTCATGGACTTCTGCCAGTGTAATACTTGCTTTGGAAAACCCAGATAAAGGTTCATGCAAAATTTATTTTGTGTTTAGGAACTACTGAGGATCAGAGTAATCCATGCAAATGTGAATCATTTTACCTTTGACAAAGGTAAATCAGACTATGAAGTTTTTTTTTATACAGGATGATGACTATGGAAAGAGTATTCTTGTTTCCTTATATTATGGAGGCAGGAATTTTGTTTTCAAAATTGTTACAAATTGTAGAAGCCACAGTATTCTGTGATGTAAATGTGCATTTTTCAAAAAGCAGGCAGAACTCATCTAGGTAAATTACAGTTACCTAGGTATAATTCACATTATATTCAGAGTTGATGGTTGTACACGTAAGTGATTGCTGGTTTCAGTTGCAACTTTGTATAAAAGGGACTGAGAAATTTATAAACTTTTTTCTTACTGTCTTTTTTCTAAAGTAAAAACTAAGAAATTATGTGCCAGATTTATGCATATTATTTTATGTTGCATAGAATAAAATTTTTAATCTTTAATTTTACATTTCCTAAATATATTTTAAGATGAAACATTTGTTTTATAGCTTTTCCCTTTTAAGTAAGGAATTTTATTTTTTTCTGAATTATTTTCTCTCATGTGAGTATATTGATCCAGAAAGAAAACTTCTATTATATATGTTTTAAAATGAGAAATCTAAAAATCGAGAAGTCTCCAAAGTCTCTGGAATTTGAAACACTTTGCATAACGTATAAAAGCCTGTTTAAGAGACAGCCAACTATGGCCTGTGGTTCAAATCCAGCCTGCTGCCTGCTTTTTATGGCCTGTGAGCTAGGAATTGTGTTTATAATTTTAAATGTTTTTTTAAAAGACTTGTATGATACGTGAAAATTAACATGAATATTTAGTGTTCATAAAGTTTGTTGGAACACAACCAAGATCATTCTTTTACTTGTCTATGGCTGCTTTTCTGTGGCAGAGTAGCTGCCACAGAAACTATAGCCCACAAAGCCTGATATTTACTGTCTGTCCGTTTACAGAAAAAATTGATCAACCCATGGTCTATAGTACAGTGTGATATGACTACTGTTCCAATGTATTGAAGTGTTGGGATAGTTTTTTCGACTGTTTTCAGATATTCTTTTTTTTTTTTTTTTTTTTTTTTTTCTTGAGACGGAGTCTTGCTCTGTCGCCCAGGCTGGAGTGCAGTGGCGCAATCTCGGCTCACTGCAAGCTCCGCCTCCCGGGTTCACGCCATTCTCCTGCCTCAGCCTCTCTGAGTAGCTGGGACTACAGGCGCCCGCCACCACGCCCGGCTAATCAGATATTCTTGTTTTAGAATCATTGTCACCTTTAAGAGGAAAAAGATCATCACTAGATAAGCTAAACAAATTGTTGCTTCTCAGTGTTAGCAAGGAAAATAATCTAGTTTCAAATTACATTGCAGTATAATGAAAAAGATCCATATACTGTGGAATGATATTCTTTTAAAATTATTTGCTATGGCTTAGTAAAAATGTACTTTTTCCAGTTAGCACATATCACAAAAACCTTTCACTGTAGTTGAAAGCCATCTTTCTTTAGCATTTGTTTATCCTTTTAGGAGAGTCAAGCAAAGGTTTTCACCACTTGTTTGAGCAGAATAATTCTCATCAGTTCACAGGTATAGGATAACTCAATTTATATGCACTTTATACGTTATGCAAAATATTTAGAAATTGTAGATTCTAGATCTCCAGGAAGACTTTGATGTCACAAAAAGATGACTTGTTATATGCTGAGCTTGACAAAGGTAGGAATGGAAGAGAAAAATAATAGCTTATAAGGAAAGATGAGGCTTTAAATATATAAAGTTGGATATTTAAAAATAACTTTTCCCTGTGGGTGCTTCTTGCTCTGGGTGCAGACAGGACAGTGTCGGCCATTGGTGAAATAGATAGGATGGGTTTGAGGCCAGAGCAGTCTGGGAGTAGGGGGAAAGAGAAGGAGGTGTGCTAGTGTCTATCACAGGCTTTCTCAATTAGGTTTGCAGGAGAAAATTCAGCCCTAAGTCCCTGTGTCATCTAGAATGGTACTAATTATGTACAGTCCTTAGGAGAATGGAGAAAATCGTAACTCAAGTCATCGACTCAATTCTATTCTCTTCAGATGAGCTCAGAGAGCACATAGAGTGTTTGTAATGAGTGGTATGTAATGATTGAGATAGAGGAATGAGTTACATAAACATCTTGGGACAAATGCAGCATAAAAAACATCTTTGTAGTTACCCTGCGGGGAAATTTCCTCTGAGTTCTTTTAACATTAACTACCCATATTATTTTATACTTAACATTCATATCATACCTTCCCAAATATATTGGGAAGTTCAGTGTTAAGTATGTTTCTCAAGTACTTAACAACTTAATATAGGGAGGAAAGGTGTAAACAGTGAAAAAAGTTAGAGCAAAACTATTTTATGGTAATTTTATGGTAATATCAAATTGTATTTGGTTCTCTGTTTCTAAAATAATGTAATTTTTAATATTTTAAATAATGGGGTAACCTGGTTTCCAAGCCTTTTTTTTCCCCTGACACCCAGAATACACACTGGATCCAAGCCTTTCTTAAACTTCAGTACATGTGGAAGACTGGCATGCCATATACCAAATGCCATTCAGCTGTAACAGTATATACAGATTTTCTCTTATAAAGAATAAGAACATCATAACCAACGACCACTCATATGAAGTCTTATTGTGTGTGTGTGTGTGTGTGTGTGTGTGTGTTTGTGTGTTTGTGTGGTAAGAGTCTCATTATGTTGCTCAGCCTGGAGGGCATGGGGTGATCTTGGCTCATTGCAGCCTTGACCTCCTGGGCTCAAGTGATCCTTCCGAGTAGTTGGGACTACAGTAGGCGCACACCACCATGCCTGGCTAATTTTTCTATTTTTTTTATTGAGATGGGATCTTGCTATGTTGCCCAGGCTGGTCAAACCCCTGGCATCAAGCATTCCTCCTTCCTTGGCCTCCTTAAGTGCTGGGATTATAGGTGTGAACCACCATGCTTGACCATAAAGCCTTACTATTTTTTTGGAGACACAGTCTTGCCCTGTCCAAGCTGGAATGCAGTGACGTGATCATGGCTCACTGCAGCCTTGAACTCCCAGGCTCAAGAGATCCCATCTTAGCCTCCTGAATAGCTGGGATTATAGGTGTAAACCATCATGCCTTGCTATTACTTTTTAGACTTTTGTTAATTTGATCCAACAAAGTAGTTGCTGTAGGAGCTGAGTGTTAGAAGGAAAGATGCTGAAGAAATGAAATCAAGCAGGGTGTATACTGTCATGTATAGTCACACAGTAGTTTTTATACTTCTGTTCTTTGGAGTACCAATGTTAGGTTTTATAAAAGTAATTTGATGAGGGGAAAGGGTTGTGTATTTATTTTACTTTCTGATGTTTTCTTAAATACTGTATACATATTCAGCTTACTCTAATTCTGTAATTACGCTATTGCGTTTGGCTAACTCCTTTTTTGGAAACGTCTTTTTTTTTGTACAAGGCATATGTTTTTACTAATTGCTCTGAATGTGTATATTTAGATTTCTGAATTGAAAAAAAATAGTAGCATACAGTAAGTAGATATAAAGTAATTAGAACACGTTATTGATTTTTCTGGTGTTTTTTGTACTAAAATTTATCACCACCAGGTTGTGCTAAAACAGCAGGAAGCTTTTATATTGCGAGTGACAGTAGCCATTATTTCTCTTAATTTTACCAACATTTACTATAAGAATATTCTCTCCCTCTTTTCTCCGCTCACAGCCACTCTCCCTCCTTCTCTTCATAACATCAAGCTATCACAGACAAATCTGAAAATGTTACAAGCACAGACTACATTGTATGTTTTGAAATTTTAGAACAGTAATGTTCTTTTTAAAATTGAACTTCTGCAAAGAGTAAGAAAATGAATACATTGATTACTTTAAATTTGTAAAGCTTTCCAAAGTAAAACCATACAAAGTTTTTGTCAGTCTCTCTCATCGTTCACAGATAAAGGACTTTTGTTAATTGATGAAATCACTTATTATATTCGATATGAAATATATAAAACATAAAACCATTCTCTAATACATTTCAGAATGTTTCACTGGTTACAGGAGCCAGTAAATAAAGTTGACTCTAAACAAGAATTTTAAATAAACTAAACATTTTTTAATCACTGAGCATCATTTATATATTGGTTTCTGATTTACATATGTGATGTCTAAGAAAATCTCTGACTTTATTCTTTTTTGCCTGTATTAATTTAAAATTTATCCCATTTTGTCTCCCCCTTCCCACAAATCAGGTATACAATGGGGGAAGAGGGAAAGGAGTACATAGTTTTGACATAGTAACCTTTTATTATATAGGTTACCAACTGCTAGCCTTCATATTTTTAGAAAGGGCAGTTTTGATTAGACCCATCTATGAGGTTCTGTTTTTTTTTTACTGGAAATTTCATGTGTTAAATGTTGGGTAGGATTAAGTGATGAGACGACGGGTCCAAATTTATCATTGAGAAGTGTTGAAGTATTACCGACCATCTTACTCATTTCTGTATTTTTTCCCCTCAGTCACCAGTCAGAACAGGTCATCAGTAGTTGTGTAACTAAGATGAACAGGAACTTTGGTGTCAGTGGATACTTAGTGATGCCAGTAATTTTTCCAAGCTTCAATTTATACTGTGACTATCAGGTAATATTTAGATGGGGGTAATGGACACTTTTTTAAAGTATAGGAATTTTCTCTTCATGCTGACATAAGTAACATCTGATGTTATAGAAGCTTAGTATCAAATATTAATTGGACTGAAATAGTTCAGAATATTTTCCCAAAATGATTTCCTCCCACTCAGTTTTTACTTTTGCAGAGCTTCTAATTACCATTTGTAGTAACCTGAATGACAATAAAGTGGTGAAAAAAAGATTTGAAATGGTGAAACTGCCTTCTTCCAGATATCATTCAGGTGACTAAAATGCAAAACCAAGTACAGTAGACAAATAATAGCAACACTAGAAAACAAGAAATACTACCGTCAATAGAGCAGCAATTTCTAGGTATTTTTGGAAGACTGGAGGGACATAGGGATTGACAGGTGTTTGTTGGTGTCAGTTGTGAGCAAACCACGTAAGATGAGTGAAGCAGAAATGGAGAGTTCTCACCAATTCTGAGTAGTGAGGGCTAGTAACAAAGATTAACCCTAAGGTGGGTGGAGATGGGTGTGTGGTGGCTGGTTCCTGTAGTCCCAGCTACTCAGGAGGCTGAGATGGGAGGATCATTTGACCTAGCAGTTCAAGTCAAGCCTGGGCAACATGGCGGGACCCTATCTTTAAAAAAAAAAAAAAAAAAAAAAAGGCCCTTAAAGTGGTTGGAGAGAAATTACAGGGTGCATGGGGCAGGAGAGGGGTAGGTATGAGTAGACATAAGGTTTGCTTATTTCTCCCTGGTGAATATTTTACTCAAAACAGGAAAGTAGAGTGATAACGCTACTGCAGAATAGGTTTTTTTTTGTTTGTTTGTTTTTTTCAAGCCAGGTGCTGTGATTCTCAACTATGGCTGAGTAGAATCAACTGTCAGTGCATGCAGATAGCTGGGCCAGAATCTGGAGGGTGGAACTGGCCATTTAAAAAAGTTCTTTAGGTTAAATAATGTGGAGCTAGCATTGGTGGGAGTAGTGTTATAACTCAGAGCTTCCTAACTTCCTAAGGAATCATGTATATGGCAATCTTACACTTGTTATCGTATGTCTTTGTTATAGCCATGCTAGTGGATGTGAAATATCTCATGATTTTGATGTGTTTACATTCTGACTAATGATGTTGAGCATTTTTTTATGAGCTTCTTGGCCACTTGTATGTCTTTGGAAAAATATCTATTCCAGTTCTTTGCCCATTTTGAAATAGGTTATCTCATTTATTACAGTTTCAGGAGTTCTGTATATATAATAGACATAAAGCCACTATAAAATAAATTAATTACAAATATTTTCTCCCATTCCAGGAATTGTTTTTTCACTTTATTGATGGTATCAGTTGCAGCACAACGATTTTAATTTTGGTGGGGTCCATTTTATCTATTTCATTTTGTTGCTTGTGCTTTTGCTGTCATCCAAGAGACCATTGCAAAATCGAAGATTATGAAGATTTACCCCCAGTATTTTCTTCTGTTTTATAGTTTTAGCTCTTACGTGTAGGTCTATCCATTTTGAGTTAATTTTTGTGTATGATGTGAGATAGGTGTCTAGCTTCATTCTTTCACCTGTGGATATCTGTTTTCCTAGCACCATTTGTTGAAAAGATTATTTTTTCTCTGTTGAATTGTCTTGACACCTGTGTGAAAAATCAATTGACCACAGATCTATGGGTTTATATCTGAAGTCTCAATTCTATTACATTGATTTATATGTCATCTTTATGTTGGTACCACACTGTCTTGACTACTGTAATTATAAGTTTTATAATAGGAAATCTGAGATCTCCGACTTTGATTTTTTTGAAGATTGTTTTAACTATTCTGGATCTCTTTCATATTCATCTGAATTTTAGGATCAGCTTGTCAATTTCTGTAAAGAAACCAGCTGGGTTTTGATTGGGATATGTTGGATCTGTAATTAAAGTTGGTGCTTTTCTATATTAGTTTCTAGTATTCTGTGTCATCAATGGCATCTTCATATTAACTTGCATATGGAAGATTATAAATTTGTTCTCTACATAATTTTGGAGCATGATTGTGGGCTAACCTGCCAGCGAGAGTGGCTACTATGCAGCTGATAGTCTTCTGTATTTGTGGAAAGGCAGGAGAAGCAGCACGTTCAATTGCCTCATGTTGGGATGGAGAGAATTCGGTTGATTCAAGAGATATTTAAGAGGTTGAATCCACAGGACTTGATAATTGATGGGGTGTGAGAGATAAGGTAGAGAAAGATAGAAAAGGTTATGCTTAAGTTTCTTTGGGCAGCCACGATGGGGAATGTTGAAGAAGGAGCTGAATTCCTTCAACTTGATCATTTCTCTACCTAGACCTATAGATTTCCGGTCTCTCTAGGTTATTGTATTCAGGGCTCCAGAGGCAGAACAAGGCCAGGATTTAGGATGCAGGCATGCATACAAAAATATGTTAAAGCTGGAAGGGTTGATAGAGTTACTACATTAGGCATACCCAAGGCTTTATTTATATAGAGACAAACATAAGAGCTCTGAATGTATCCAAAGAAATCAGAGCTTGTATCCAAGCACATCAATGCTATTGGGGACAGAAAGGTGAGACATCAGTACTATAAGTGACAGCAGACAACCTGAGATGTCAGTGTAGGCAGAAGTTAGGCTGGAGTCTCCAGAATCAGATGTTCAACTGACAGCAAGTGTGAAGGAGGACTTTGTCAGGGAGAACTGGGATCAGTTTCCAGAACCAGGAGAGTAGAATAAATAACATCATCTACCTGGAGTCTGAAGTTCATCCAAACTAGTGTTTATCAAAGAAATTTTAAGAATCATCCGTAAAACATGTAAGATGGGCCGGGCGGGGTGGCTCACGCTTGTAATCCCAGCACTTTGGGAGGCCGAGGCGGGCAGATCACGAGGTCAGGAGATCGAGACCATGGTGAAACCCCGTGTCTACTAAAAAATACAAAAAATTAGCCGGGCGTGGTGGCGGGTGCCTGTAGTCCCAGCTACTCGGGGAGGCTGAGGCAGGAGAATGGCGTGAACCCGGGAGGCGGAGCTTGCAGTGAGCCGAGATTGCGCCACTGCACTCCAGCCTGGGCGACAGAGCAAGACTCCGTCTCAAAAAAAAAAAACAACAAAAAAAAACATGTAAGATGGAAATTCCTGGGTCTCTCAGCAGGTCAACAAGAAGCTCAAGTGATCCTGCCACAAATGGAATATTGATCGTAATTTAAGAAACACTGATGAAACTATGAAAAAGACCAATTTCATGATGAATCAGCAAGCTGCTAGGACATATGTCCTCTGTTGATATCTGGGACAAATCTTAATGTATGAATGGAGATTGGGGTTATCTACCAGGAATGGAGCTGTTACCGGAAAGGGGATCTTGATTCAGACCCCAATTGAGGCTTGGATCTTGCACAGGAAAGAATTCAAGATGAGTTGCAAAGTGCAGTGAGAAGAGATAGTTTATTGAAAGCTACTCCATTCCAGAGTAGGGCGTCCTCAGAAAACAAGCAGAGGAATGCACCTTTTTAAAGTTTTTCTTATATAGGAGTCTTCTCCATGTAAAGACTAAGGTGTGTGTACAGGTGGATAGACAGCATGACAAAATTTAGTACTATTGATTTAAGGAAATCCATCCTTGGCCAGGTGCGGTGGCTCACGCCTGTAATCCCAGCACTTTGGGAGACCTAGATCGGCAGATCATTTGAGGCCAGGAGTTCAAGACCAGCCTGGCCAACATGGCAAAACCCCATCTCTACTACGAAATACAAAAATTAGCCAGGCATGGTGGCACACACCTGTAATCCCAGCTATTCAAGAGGTTGAGGCAGGAGGATCGTTTGAACCCAGGAGGCGGAGGTTGCAGTGAACCAAGATCATGCCACTGCACTCCAGCTTGGGTGACAGAGCCAAACTCCATCTCAAATAAATAAATCTATGCTTGACTTCTTAGTGTGTAAGTGCATCAAAGCATAACTATAATTCTTGGAAGTATATACTGTTATGAGTATTGGGACATCTGGACTTTCTGCTGTAAGAGTTTGTTCTCACAGGTGTCTTTAAGCTGTTTTCTTAGCTGTGAACATCTTAGGACCATGGGTCATGACTGGGAGGTTTAAGATGGAGTTGATTTTAAAATGGTGTCACTCTGGCTCTTCTAGGCTTCTGCTTCCCTAATACAGTCACACTAGATAGATCTTTGGCCAGTCATGTCCTGTCATCCTCTAAATCAGGGTTTCTTGACCTGATTGGCGGGGAGGGAGGGCAGAGCAGTTTGCCTCAGAACATTTGGCATTATTCTGAGAAATACATGATTGTCATGACTGGGGAGGGTACTACTGGCATCTAGTGGGTAGAGGACAAGGATGCTGCAGAGTCATCCCCATAGCAAAGAATTGTCCAATCCCAAACATCAGTCTTGCTGCTGTTGAGAAAGCCTGCTCTATATCCTGAAGGTTCTTGTGATAAACAGAAGAGTAATTGCTTGCCAGATTCAAGAGACATGGCTAAGGTAGTTCTAACTTTTTTTGGGGGGTTGCTACAATTAGCAATATCCACACCACTACCAAAAGAAATACTAAACTTTTTGGAAAGAGAAGGATTGGAGAGTAGTGTGTGCAATGAGACAGGAAAGCCCCGGGAACTCCCCTGAAGTCTTTTCCATGAAGACTGATCCATGACAACAGCTGTGTGCATGGTATTAGAAACCCCTGTGGAAAGTGACCAGTAAAGAAAGCTTGTACTTGTATAACAGTTTAGTTTACAAAGCACTTGTGTATTGTTTAGCTGCTGCTTTGCCTTGGGAAGTAACAAGGATTATTGGTTTCCTGTGGCTGCTGTAACAAATAACCAGAAATTTGGTAACTTCAAACAAGAGAAATTTATTCTCTCATAGTTCTAAAGGGCGGAAGTAATCCTGGCTCATGCCTGTAATTCTAGCACTCTGGGGGGCTGAGGCAAGAGGATCACTTGAGCCAGGGGTTCGAGACCAGCATGGGCAACATAGTGAGACCTCATCTCTAGTAAAACATTAGCTAGTCATGGTGGTGGTGCACACCTGTATTCTCAGCTACTTGGGAGGCTGAGGCGGGAGGCTTGCTTGTGCCAGGGAGTTTGAGGCTGCAGTAAGCCGAGACTGCACCACTGCACTCCAGCCTGGACAACAGAGCTAGACCTTGTCTTAAAAAAATAAAAAACAGTAATTTTAAAAGGCTAGGCATCAAAAATCAAGATGTCAACAGAAGCACAATCCTCACGGAAGCTCTAGGGGAGAACCTGTTCTTTGTTTCTTCCTGTTTCTGGTGCTGTCAGCACTCTTTGGCTTGTGGTGGCTGCAGCTCCCTCTGCTCCGTTTTCATAGCTCCTCTTCTCTATTTGTCCCCAAACTCCCTCTGCCTTTCTTTCCCAAGGATACATGTGGTTTCATTTAGGGTCCTCCCAGATAATCAGGAAAAACCCTTCATCTCAAGAAACTTAATCACATCCTTTGCCATACAATAATACTGACGGGCTGCAGGGATTAGGGCACAAGCATTTCCTTCTTGGGCCTACCATTCACCCCGCTATACAAAACAACGACACCCATCTTATAGATTGTTTATTAGGTCACATGGCTAATTAACTGTGGAATTTAGCATTAAGCTCAAATCCTGGTTTCATCTTTCATCACTATAGGGTGTATCATAATAAGAAACAAAGATGATTTCGAAAAAGGTAAGGCACAAAAAGAGAATAGAGGAGAAATAGGATGTGGAAAACAAAACTAAGTTGCAGACTTGAGATTTTGGACAGTAAACAGAAAAAAATATTGCTGTGGAAAAGGTCAACAGGTGAGCCCAGGGACAAATGCCAATTAATTTTTTTTTGTCTCCACACCTCCAAGTGGCTTAGTGCTCTAGGCCTGGAACTGTCTACAGTTGAAATAATTCCACTTACAATAATTGGTACAGTGCCTTGCAAATAATGTTGCATCATTGGAAAGCACCATAGTTATTGGGTCCTCTAACATTTTTTGAAGCTTAAGTTCTATAAGGCCTTGTTGATTTGGTATTTTTATAAACCTTGCAAATAGTTAAACCTTGCCAGATGACTAACACTCCCAGGTAAATGGTAAACAATGTGGCTCTCATTTTTTCTACTCCTTGTCTGACATTGTCCTATTGAGAGAGACCACTGTCTTTAGGCCAGCTCCTCACAACCTCGCAGCATGTTAGAGTCGCCTGGAGGAGTTTGTTTATTTCTTAATTTATTTTGAGACAGGGTCTTGCTCTGTTGCTCAGGCTGGAGTGCAGTGGCACGAAGAAGGCTCACTGAAGCCTCAACTTACTGGGCTCAAGGGATCCTCCCACCTCAGCCTCCCATGTAGCTGGGACCACAGGTGCATGCCATCACACCTAGCTAATTTTTAAAATTTTTTGTAGAGAGAGGGTCTTGCTGTGTTGCCCAGGCTGGTCTCAAACTTCTGGGCTCAAGCAATCCTCCCACCTTGGCCTCCCAAGGTGCTGGGATTACAGGCATGAACCACTGCACCCGGCCTTACCAAAGGAACTTTAAAAAAACACAATATTCTTGCCCACCTCAGACAATTAAAGAGCCAGAGAGTGGGGCCTGAGAAAAGGGGTCTTCAAACATTTTTCCTTCTACTTCTTTGTTTTCAAATTCACATTTTAAAATGGGCATATAAAATTTTGTGTTTAAAGAGATAAAGGATTAAATTTCTAGCATATTGTAAATACTGACTTGATAAAAGTCACATCACTTTTGAAATGTGTATAATAGATTCTAAATACCATAGTTAACACACTTCTTATCATTGGGAAATTTCCTACCTTTCTATTCCACACTTTCCATAGAATTTTATCCTACTAATATATTTTCATGCTTGGATGTCTTTTATTGATTACCCTATCATATAAGTCTTCTGGAGCAAGAATACCTACATAAATTTGGATTTAACTTTTAAGATTTCCTGTTTCCTTAGGCTCTAAGTACTTAAAATTTCTGGATAGTGTGATCATTGTAATTGCTATTGAATGCACTTGATAAAAGCAACATTAATATAATTTGGTGGGGGGTATAAAAACCAAATTTCTACCAGTGAAAGAATAAACTAAATAAGATGTATTTATATGAATGCTCAGCAATAAAAAGTCAGGAACTACTTATGTATACATTAGCATGAATAAATTTCAAAGCTGTTGTGCTAAAAGAAGCCAGACACAAAGAAGTATGTACTATAGGATTCCATTTATATTAAAATATTAGAAAATGCAAACCAATCATTAGTGGCAAAAAGCAGACTGTTAGTTCCCTGGGACTGGTATAGATGGAGTGACAGACTACAAAGCATTGTGAGGAAACTCTTAGAGATGACGGAGATGTTCTGTAACTTGAGTGTAGTGGTGAGTTCACAGTATAATCATTTATCAAAATTCATTGCTTATACAGTTTGAATGAATATGGCCTATTGTACATAAATTACATTTCAATAAGGTTATATGTTTTTATAAGTATTAAATAGAAAGTGAAATTGTACTGAAAATATACAGAAGAATAAATATTTACTCAAAGCGGCAAAAGTCTGTCACTCATTCTTGAACCAAGGCTATTAGCACTGCTAATAGATTCACTCCCTATCCTCGAGTCTGATCTTAGTTTCTAGTTTTCTACCCCTAACTTCCTTCCTCACCTCTGCTATTTCTCACACACACCAGACCATGTACCCACTTCTGAGTCTTTACTCTGGCTTTTCTCTCTTCCTGTAATTGTCTTTCCCCAGAGACCCATAAGTGTTTCTCCCTTATTTTTCTTTTAAGTCTTTTCTCAAATGTCATCTTTTCAAAGAGGATCACTCTAAACATCTTTTGACATGGCAACATGTATCTCCATGTCCACACTCCCATCTCTTCTGCCTGGCTTTTTCTTTATTCTGTAGACCTTAACACTTTTAAATATTGTATAATTTGCTCATTATGTTTATTATGTATTGCTATTAGGAATTGTATATTCCAGGAGGGCAGAAATCTTTGCTTTGTTCTCTGTTGTACTCCGGTACCTAGAATTCTGCCTGGCATATACTCAGCACTCAATAAACATTGAATTAAAAAATGAATGAAAGTAGACTTAAAACTGAAGGCTTTTCATGTTAGCATATATGTAGATCAATAAGATCCCTTGTTATACACTTTCAGCCCTTCTAGGGACTTCTGTGAGGGCTGTTTAAAACAAAAACAAAAAACCTTGACTTCAAAGAGCCTGATTCAATGTTTTTGAGACAAAACCAGCAAGTTATAAACACTATAGGATTCCGGAGCACTCATAATTGTCATTTGATGAACTAACTCCAGTGTTAACACAGAGCCTTGGATGTGAAGCAGGGTTGTGTAAGGCTGAGCACTTGCTCTTCCTTCCAATGAGAACACCATCCTCAGGAGGAGAAGTAAGTTTGATGAAAATTAAATTTAGGATGATTGTACAGATGTGTTGAGTTGCCCAGCTGGAAATATAGTACCATTGCCTGGGGGAAAACACTGCTTATAGCTTCTGAATAGATGGTTCTTCAAATGAAGTGAAAGAGTAGACCAAATGTGGAGCAACATAGGAAACTGTAGCAGGAGGGGTCAAGGGGAGTCTGTTAACCTTCCTTTTGCCACAGGGCTTCTATCACATTTCGCCTCCTTCCTTGGACAGCACGAGATCTTTATGCTTTCAGTCACATGTGCAACGTGGGTCACACCTGTAATCCCAGCACTTTGGGAAGCCGAGGCAGGAGGATTGCTTGAGGCCAGGAGTTTGAGACCAGCTTGGGCAATATAGTGAGACACAGGCTTTACAAAAAAATTAGGAAAAAAAATAGCCGGGTGTGGCATCACATGCCTCTAGTCCCAGCTGCTCAGGAGGGTGAAGTGGGAGGATCTCTTGAGCCTGGGAGGTTGAGGCTGCAATGAGCTATGGTCACACCAATGCACTCCAACCTGCGTGACAGGACCTAGCCACCTATTAATAATAATAAATAATAATTTAAAAATAAAAAGTAAACACAGAGAATATAGAAATAGCAAGACAACTAATGCTGAAAAAGACTATATGAAAAAATAATTGACAAAACAATGAAGTTATAATACTCACACACTGTGCACATGCACATGAACTATGGTATATACAATACATAGAATTGTATGAAATTATATGAATGATCATTTAAGGGTATAGCTATGTCAAGTTGCTCTCTGAGAAGAAAGGTGTCATTATTCAAGTAGAAGTAGATAAAACACCCTTAAGCCATAAACTGGGCAACAAATTGTTTTGTGCTCATAAATTCATCTTTCTATCTGAATAAATCTGGGTGACCAGAAATTACGTCTGTTGTGATTTTATTACAAGGATTAGAAAATGATATTGATATCCTCATGCTCAAGGGAACCAAAATATAAGTTATCTGTGGAAGGGGCTCTTGCTTCCATAAGCAAATTTGGCAGTAGCCACGTTTCAGGGCCCTTTGAGCTTGATGTTGAAGCCAAATCACCCAGCTGGATTTTTTTTTTTTTTTTTTTTTTTTTTGAGACGGAGTCTCGCTCTGTCGCCCAGGCTGGAGTGCAGTGGCGCGATCTCGGCTCACTGCAAGCTCCGCCTCCCGAGTTCACGCCATTCTCCTGCCTCAGCCTCTCCGAGTAGCTGGGACTACAGGCTCCCGCTACCACGCCCGGCTAATTTTTTTTGTATTTTTAGTAGAGACGGGGTTTCACCGTGGTCTCGATCTCCTGACCTCCTGATCCGCCCGCCTCGGTCTCCCAAAGTGCTGGGATTACAAGCGTGAGCCACCGCGCCCGGCCGGCCCAGCTGGATTTTCCTCTCACAGATCCTGGAGCAGACTCAGTGAGGAGGAGGCTTTAGTTCACCTCAGGTGCTTGTTCTGTGGTCATTATATCATGGTTTCTCAGAGATTGGATCTGCTGCATCAGAATCACCTGGTGTGCTTGTTAAAGAAAAAAACAACAAAAAAAAACACCAGTTCCAGAGCCCAACCCCAGACCTACTGAGTCACAATCTTTAAAGACAGATGCCTTAAATCTTCATTTTCAGCAACCATTCCAGATGATTCTCATGTTCACTAAAATTTAAAATCTACTGCACGAGAGTACATATATATGCTTCTTCCTCAGCCAAGGCTGCCCAGTTCAGGTACAGCTTGATATCCAATAGACTCAGGCTGAAGGCATGAGAGGCTGATGGCAAGCTGGATTAAACTGCCCACCTTTCATCTAGCGAATATTCTTTCTAGGTCCTCTTCTTACATTATTAACCTCCAACGGTAATATTGGGTTTGTTTTGTTGTTGTTTTTTTTTTTGGTGGGTGTTATTGTTGTTTTACATATCGGGACATAGGGAGCTTGTATTTTTTTAAAGGCTGCATTGTATTCCATTGTATGGCTGTACCATAACTTTTTAAAAACAAGTTTCCAAACTTTTGGTGTTACAGAAAATGGTGCAATGAATAATCTTTTTTAATTTCTTTTTTAAATTTTTTATTTTTATTATACTTTAAGTTCTAGGATATATAGGCACAACGTGCAGGTTTGTTATATAGGTATACATGTGCCATGGTGGTTTGCTGCACCCATCAACCCATCATCTAGGTTTTAAGCCCTGCATGCTTAGGTATTTGCCCTAATGCTCTCCCTTCCGTTGCCCCCTACGCCACCAACAGGCCCCAGTTTGTGATGTTCCCCTCCTTGTGCCCATGTGTTCTCATTGTTCAACTCCCATTTATGAGTGAGAACATGTGGTGTTTGGTTTTCTGTTCCTGTGTTAGTTTGCTGAGAATGATGGTTTCCAGCTTCACCTATGTCCCTGCAAAGGACACGAATTCATTCTTTTTTATGGCTGCACAGTATTCCATGGAGTATATGTGCCACATTTTCTTTATCCAGTCTATCATTGATAGGCATTTGGGTTGGTTCCAAGTCTTTGCTATTGTGAAGAGTGCCACAACAAACATACGCTGCATGTGTCCTATAGTAGAATGATTTATAATCCTTTGGGTATGTACCCAGTAATGGGATTGCTGGGTCAAAGGGTATTTCTGGTTCTAGATCCTTGAAGAATTGCCACACTGTCTTCCACAATTGTTGAACTAATTTACACTCCCACCAACAGTGTAAAAGCATTCCTATTTCTCCACATCCTCTCCAGCACCTGTTGTTTCCTGACTTTTTAATGATTGCCATTCTAACTGGTGTGAGATGGTATCTCACTGTGGTTTTGATTTGCATTTCTCTAATGACCAGTGATGATGAGCATTTTTTCTTGTGTCTGTTGGTCGCATAAATGTCTTGTTTTGAGAAGTGTCTGTTCATATTCTTTGCCCACTTTTTGATGGAGTTGTTTGTTTTTTTCCTGTAAATTTGTTTAAGTTCTTTGTAGATTCTGGATATTAGCCCTTTGTCAGGTGGGTAGATTGCAACAATTTTCTCCTATTCTGTAGGTTGCCTGTTCACTCTGATGATAGTTTATTTTGCCGTGCAGAAACTCTTTAGTTTAATTAGATCCCCTTTGTCAATTTTGGCTTTTGTTGCCATTGCTTTTGGTGTTTTAGTCATGAAGTTTTTGCCCATGCCTATGTCCTGAATGGTATTGCCTAGGTTTTATTCTAAGGCAAAATAATTGTATACATGTCATTTTGCACCTGTATGAACACACCTGTAAGATAAATTTCTTAAAGTGGAATGCTAGATTAGAGGTATATGAATCTGTATTTTTTAATCCATTGTGCCACTTTGCCCTCCACAATATGTGTGTAGTACATAATTTTTAAATGACTACATATTATTCTATGGTAGGGATTGCTGTAATTTGTTTAATTTATCTCTCATTTGTGAACATTGTAATCACTTCTCTATCCCACATTTATTTAGCTCTCAAAGCTATGCTATTTTATTGTACAATGACTAAATTACTCAACATGAGAGATTTGGGAGGATCTTTGTGGTCAGCTTATTATTCTTTCATTACCACAACAACAGCACTACAAACTCTTTTTCTAAGTGTTTCTCCATCTATGATCTCACTTTTGTGGGTAGACCTCACCTCTAGCCCCTGGGAATTTCTTCGTCTGTGAACGCAGCAGGATGACATCCCTTAAGTCAAATTCCAAAGCCTTAAAGCAGATCAGCAGATCAGGGCCCCCTAATGACTGATTACACACAGCTCTGACCCCACACTTAGCCCCAAGCTTGTTGTTTTCTGCAGCCTTTCATCCCTGCATTTTGAAGATTAGTCTATCTCTTCCCCAGTGAGAAAGCAAACAGTGGAGAGGGAGAGTGTGATGCACGTCCCCCAGGCCACGCAGAGGGCAGCATGCTCTGATCTCTGCCTTGCCTTGTTTGCAAATACCTTTCCCTAGTACTAGAAGATTGAAGAGAAAAGCGGGAATGGGAACAGCTCTGGCACCTGGAAACTGCAGGTTGATCTTTACAAGCACAATATAAGTAGTTTTTGCTGAGCATCTCCAGCTTGTCGTATTTTAGTTACTACTCTAGCCTCAAACTTGAATAGTTTGATACTGTTTGCCAAAGAGTTTGCAAATATTTAGAGGTTCTCAGAGATGGTGGTCTTGGGGTGGAGACAATTCTCAGAAAAGAGTGCTGCAATTCCGGACATGATGGCCTTTGCTCATTAATCTACTTGGCTTCTCTAGCATGAATCCCATTAGGAATCAGAGTGAGATTGAGGGGCTATCGGAAATTAAGCCGGGCGCAGTGGCTCATGCCTGTAATCCCAGCACTTTGGGAGGCCGAGGCGGGCGGATCACCTGAGGTTGGGAGTTTGAGACCACCCTGGCCAACATGGAGAAACCCCATCTCTACTAAAAATACAAAATTAGCTGGGTGTGGTGGCACATGCCTGTAATCCCAGCTGCTCAGGAGGCTGAGGCAGGAGAATTGCTTGAACCCAGGAGGCAGAGGTTGTGGTGAGCCAGAGATCGCGCCATTGCACTCCAGCCTGGGCAGCAAGAGTGAAACTCTGTCTGAAAACAAACAAACAAAAAAAAGAAATTACTAGGCCCAGAGACCCATGAATATTTAAATCCTGACAAAGAATAAATAGCAAAGGAAGGCATATACTGAAGGAAGGTTAGCAAAGGGAAACAAACTAACACAATAAATGTGCTTTTGACTTGCAACCCCAATAGAGACAACTCACATAAATTTGTGTACAGTGAAACCTCTTCTAACCCACCTTCCTCCATCCAAAGATCCCAAGCCACAGTTCCAATTGGCCACAAAATGACCATGGGGCATAATGGGGGAATAGAAAGATGTGACTGTGCCTTAAACTTCTGTGAACATAGACCCTGGACCTTACCACTTTAGCAGCTTGGAAGGAAGATGAGAGAATACTCCTGTGGATGTGATATTGAGGGAAAGTGTGTTGCAAGCAGAGGGAAACGTAAGCACACTGAGGCAGAAGCATGCTTGGCATGCCCAAGGGTCATCTCCTGATTCTTGGCTTTTATTTACTGTTTAATCTGTAACTCTGACAAGTGTTTTGTATCTCAACTGACAGCTAGAGATGTGATACTTTTAAACATTGTGACTTTCATTCCTTGGCTGTACTGGGCAATATTATATTCAGAAACAGAAACTTTGTTTGTTGACATAAACTTATTCCCTACTGGCACATAACATTCTGAAAATCAGTGATGTCACTCTTTTCCTAATCAACATTTATGACGGTGGTATGGTAGGGGGGGACCTTGTAAAGACAGATTACAAAGAGAAGTGATATGAACAATACTGGCAATAAATTAAACACTTTTATTGGAAGACTTCACTTGGATTCATAGTTTGTACAAATGATTCATAATTTAGCATGTGCTTTCTGATCATTCCATGAACCACGAGGAATGCTGAAGACTGCCCCCACTCTGACTGTGGAAGAAAAGATAAGCTATACCTAGAGGTCTAAGTTAATAGCACCTCGGTAAAACTTGATCTGTATGGCAGTTGACCCAATCATTTGGAAGTAGTTTTGGTGCCCAGTTTGGTGGATTTTTCCTGGTTTCCATGAGGTTGGGACATCTAGAGCTATTTATCCCAGGAAACTACAGCTAGATTCATTCTCTTATGAGGCTGTTTCGCATTTCTCAAAAGTAGTTTATTCCACAAACATCAGAGGGCAGCATTTGATAGGGATTCCAAAAAGACAGAAACGCTTGTCCACATTGGACCTGCTTGCATGCTCCACTGGGCTACGCTTTTCTCTCTCCTCTTTCCTGGTTCCATTTCTGTTTTCAAACCAGGAAATGCCTTCACCTGTGGCTTTCCAGAAACCACTGCTCCCTTCTTTCTCCTGGGACACGGTGAACTGGCTGAGGTACATGGTAGATTAGTGCTCAGCCTCCCTTCTCCCTCCTTCTTGGATGCTTTCCTGTACTACACAGGCTGGAAAGCCAAAAATTCCATGTCCTGATTTTCTTATAGTGAAGGTTCCAGATGTGGGAGCCTTAGACCACGATTCAGATCTGACAAAATCTCAGCCAACCCAACGGGGAGCTCCAGAGCAAAGATTGCTCATTAAAGAAACCCACAGAAATGGCCAGGCCCTAGTGTCCTTACTGTGCTCAGTCACTGGCCGGGGGTTACCTTGGAAGAATGCAGATTCGGCTTGAAAGTGAAGGCAGATCATGAATTCATTAACAGCTGAGGCTGCCAGCAAGTTCTTCCTTCAAGGGAGTTATGAGCAGTAAACCTCCATGGTTGCCACAATCCACCCTTGTGCTGTGTGGCTTCGTGTCACCGTATACATTTACAGAGCAGCTTCTTTGGGGTCCCAGTGAGCCTCTCTTCCTAAGGGGAAACTGAGAAGAGGGAGCTTAGGGGCTCCAACTGGCATTCACTATCCCCACCTTCCCTACCCAATGTCCATTCTAAATTCCCTGCTTCCTCAGCTACCACCTCAATGGCTTACCTACTGAGTTGACTCCAATTCCCATTCCTGAGGGGTCTGGACCCCTGATAATCACACTTTTCTCAGATCAGGATGGCTGCACTTGTCCATTCACAGTCACATCTGGATAAAGGAGTAACAGGAAGTGCCCCCGCAGATCACCTGAGTTCTGTAAATATTCCTCTCAATTGTATAAGAAAGAGGTGTAAGCCTCACCTTTTTCTGCTGGTCAGGGCCAATGACACCTTTCAGGACAATAACTCCTGTTCTTGCTTGCTGGTCCTGAATATAAAGAGCCATAGTGCCCAGAGGGCAGCTGAGGCTGGTAGTTTAATGGAAATCTTGCTGTGTCCCTTGGCAAGGGTGTGTCCCCTTTTGGAACCAGGACCTCTAATCCTGCAAAGCCCAGAGTTAAAGGGACAAAAAGAAATGTCCCCTAGTGGGTCATTGCAAATGATGTTAAGCAGGGCCACTTCTGCTTCTATACCTTGGTTCCTACTGGAGACCCAGCACCATATGGAGGTGTCTGATTCAGTATGTGTACTTCGTCCTATTGGATGCCTATGAGTTAGTGTTTCAGCTGTGCCTTTTGCAGAGTGTTGCCTGTGAGTTAGTGTTTCAGTTGTTTCTTTTCAGCAAATCATTTCATTACTCTAATAGGCTGGCAGTTTCTGGATGGGGCAGTATGTGATATGACCATTGGGTCTCCTGGTTATGGCTCTCACTCTCATAACTCCTTCTCCCCCATACCTTCAGTGGGTTCTCTGATCAGATGCTGAATTGTCTAGCATTCTATGACTATGGATCAGGCGTTCCACAGCCAGACCCTCCAAATCTGATCAAAATCCCATGCAGCTATCTTCTACTGTGATGCAGTAACAGAGAGACCCAATTAATTAATTTTATTGATGTAGATCCTGTAAAAGTACAACTTAAGAGTGCAATTGGTACAAAGATAGAAACAAATCTACACATACTAGTCACCTAACTTATGACGAAAATGATACTGCTGTGCCGTGAGTGGTAATAGATGATCATGTCAATAAATGGTGCTGGTTGGGCAGGTGGTGTGGCCCACACCTGTAACCCCAGCACTGTGGGAGGCCAAGGTGGGAGTATCACTTGAGGCCAGGAGTTTGAGATCAGCCCAGGGAACAAAGTGAGAGCCTACATCTACCAAAAAATGTTTAAAAATTAGATGGACATGGTGGCACACACTTGTAGTACCAGCTACTTGAGGCTGCAGTGAGCTATGGTCATGCCACTGCACTCCAGCCTGGGAAACACAGTGAAATCTTGTCTCTAAAAAATAAATGAATCCATACATACATACATAAAAATAAATGATGCTGGGCTTGGAGCAGTGGCTCACACCTGTAATCCCAGCACTTTGGGAGGCCGAGACAGGTGGATCACCTGAGGTCAGGAGTTCAAGACCAGCCTGACCAACATGGCGAAACCCCGTCTCTACTAAAAATACAAAAATTAGCCGGGCGTGGTGGTGGGCACCTGTAATCCCAGATACTTGGGAGGCTGAGGTAGGAGAATTGCTTGAACCTAGCAGAGGTTGCAGTGAGCCAAGATCACACCATTGCACTCCAGAGCCTGGGCAATAGAGTGAAACTCTGTCTCAAAAAAAAAAAAAAAAAAAAATGCTGGTCAACTGGATATCCATATGGAAAAAATGTATCTTGATCTTGAGCCTTCCTTACACTACACTAAAAAAACATCCAGCTGGATAGTTGATCTAAATGTGAATGGTAAGACGATAAAGCTTTAGGAGAAAACAGAAAATTTCTGATACCTTGGAGTAGGCAAAGATTTCTTAAAAAGACAACAAAGTACTTACCAAAAAGGAATGTACTTATGAATTGGAGTTTAATAAAATTGAGAACTTATGTTTATCAAACAAACAAATCACATGGAATGTGAAAAGGCAAGCTAGGTCTAGGAGAAAATATTTGAAATGGCACCTGCTTAACAAAGGACTCCTACCCATTTATATAAAATTCTCTTATTTTCTTACAAATAAGAAAAAGAGACAGCCCAATAAAAAGAGCAACGGGCAAGACTTTAACAGGTGCTTTACCAAAGAGGATATCATTCATTTAATTCATTTGTTTCTGTTTATTTTCTTTTTTCTTTTATTTATTTATTTATTTATTTATTTTATATTTTTTATTATACTTTAAGTTCTAGAGTACATGTGCACAATGTGCAGGTTTGTCACATATGTATACATGTACCATGTTGGTGTGCTGCACCCATTAACTCGTCATTTACATTAGGTATTTCTCCTAATGCTATCCCTCCCCTCTCCCCCCACCCCACAACAGGCCCTGGTGTATGACGTTCCCCACCCTGTGTCCAAGTGTTCTCATTGTTCAATTCCCACCTATGAGTGAGAACATGCGGTGTTTGGTTTTCTGTCCTTGCGATAGTTTGCTCAGAATGATGGTTTCCAGCTTCATCCATGTCCCTATAAAGGACATGAACTCATCCTTTTTTATGGCTGCATAGTATTCCGTGGTGTATATGTGCCACATTTTCTTAATCCAGTCTATCATTGATGGACATTTGGGTTGGTTGCAAGTCTTTGCTATTGTGAATAGTGCCACAATAAACGTACGTGTGCATGTGTCTTTATAGCAGCATGATTTATAATCCTTTGGGTATATACCCAGTAATGGGATTGCTGGGTCAAATGGTATTTCTAGTTCTAGATCCTTGAGGAGTTGCCACCCTGTCTTCCACAATGGTTGAACTAGTTTACAGTCCCACCAACAGTGTAACAGTGTTCCTATTTCTCTATATCCTCTCCAGAACCTGTTATTTCCTGACTTTTTAATGATTGTCATTCTAACTGGTGTGAGATGGTATCTCACTGTGGTTTAGATTTGCATTTCTCTGATGGCCAGTGATGATGAGCATTTTTTCATGTGTCTGTTGGTCGCATAAATGTCTTCTTTTGAGAAGTGTCTGTTCATATCCTTCACCCACTTTTTGATGGGGTGGTTTGATTTTTTCTTGTAAATTTAAGTTCTTTGTAGATTCTGCAGATAAGCCCTTTGTCAGATGGGTAGATTGTAAAAATTTTCTCCCATTCTGTAGATTGCCTGTTCACTCTGATGGTGGTTCTGTTCTGTTCAGAAAATTCTGTTGTATTGGTCTGTCTGTCCAGTCGTGAACTATTATTATGCTAATTTAATTACAGAAGCTTTACAATATGTTTTCATATCTGATATGGCTATGCTCCCCTCCCCACCATTACTCTTGTCTTTCTTGCCTCTTGGCTGTTCTTGCCTGTCCTTTTTCCTATGTGACTTTATTTTTTTAACTGTATAAATTTATGGCATATAAGTACAATTTTATTACAATGCATAGTGGTGATATCAGTGCTTTTAGGATATCCATCACCCAAATAACATACTTTGTACCCATTAAGTGATTTCCAATTATCTATCCCCTTCCACCCCTTCACTCTTCTGAGTCTCCATTGTCTATCATTACCCTCTCTACTTCATATACACCTTTTCTGGCACTCATTTATAAGTGAGAACAGGCAATATTTGTATTTCTGTGTCTGGCTTGTTTCATTTATGATAATGCCCTCCTGTTCCATCCAAGTTGCTGCAAAAGACATGATTTCATGTTTTTATGGCTGACTAGTACTTCATTATGTATATATACCACATTTTCTTTATCAATCACCTGCTGATGGAAACTAGGTTGCTTCCATATCTTTGCTATTGTGAGTAGTTGATAAACATACAAGTGCAGGTATCTTTTTGATATACTGATTTCTCTTTCTTTGGCCAGATACTCAGTAATGAGATTCCTGGATCAAATGGTAGTTCTATTTTCAGTTCTTTGAGAAATCTCCCTACTGTTTTCTATAGAGATTGTACTAATTTACATTCCCGTCAACAGTGTATAAGCATTCCCTTTTCTCCACACCCTCCCCCAAATCTTTTATCTTTTTAATAATAGCTTCTGATTGGGGTAAGATGATATCTCATTGTGGTTTTAATTTGCATTTCTCTGATGATTAGTGACGTCAAGCGTTTTTTCATATACCTGTTGGCCATTTGTATGTCTTCTTTTGAAAAAATGTCTATTTATGTCCTTTGCCCACTTTTTAATGACAGTATTTGTTTTTTTTTTCCCGTGGAGTTTTTTGAGTTCCTTGTATATTCTGGATAATAGTTGCATGTAGGATAGTTTCCAAATATTTCTCTCATTCTGCAGATTATTTGTTCACTCTGTTGATTATTTCTTTTGCTGTTCAAAAGTGTTTTCATTTAGTTAAGTCCCATTTGCCTGTTTTTATTGCCTGTGCTTTTGAGGTCTTAGTCATAAATTCTTGCCTAGACCTATATCTAGAAGAATTTTCCCTAGGTTTTCTCCTAGTATTTTTATAGATTTGGGTCTTTTGTTTAAGTCTTTAATCCATCTTGAGTTGATTTTGGTATATCCATGTGACTTTAGAATAATTTTGTCTTCTTTATGAAAAATCTTATTAGCATTTTTGTTGGAATCACAATAAATAAACAAATAGGTTAACTTCAGGAGAACTAACACCTTTATGATAATGAATTTCCTTATCCAAGAATATAGTATGTGTCCCAATTATTCAAGTTTAACTTTGTGTCTTTCTGAAATGTTTTGAATTTTTCCTCATATAGGTTTTGTATGTTTCATGTTCCATTTTCTTCCTAGGTATTTTATGGTTTTTTGGTTGTTGGTTTTTTGTTTTGAAACAGGGTCTTGCTCAGTTGCCCAGGCTGGAGTACAGTGGCATGAACATGGCTCACTGCAGCCTTGATCTCTTGGGCTCAAACAATCCTTCTGCCTCAGACTTGTGGGTAACTGGGACTACAGGTGTGTGCCACACTTGGCTAATTTTTTTTTTCATAGAGATAGGGTCTTTCTCTGTTGCGCAGGCTGGTCTTGAACTCCCGGCTTTAAGTGATCCTTCTGCCTCGCCTTCCCAAAGTGCTGAGATTACAGGTGTGAGCTACTGCATCTGGCCTGTTGTTTTTTAAATGGGATCTTCTCTTTCATGATACATTCTAACTGGTTTACATTTGTGGATAGGAAAGCTATTGATTATTTCATTCAATATTAAATTTACTTTTTTGTTTTACTGAATTCTTTTTTATTGGTTATATATAATTTTTCATGAATGTACAGTATTGCATTATATAAAAATACTGTAAGTTAATTAACCAAACTCTTGATATTGAACATTTAGTTTTATGTGTGTGGGAGGTGGGTATGTTTTGCATTTTTCCACTATTAATACAAAGATGTTTACATCCTAGTGGCTAAATATTTTTTGTTTCTTTAATCATTTCCTTATAATAAATTCCTGGAAGTGAATTTGCGGCTTCATTGGATGTCAAAACTGGAAAGCTTTAAGAAATACGTTTTGACAAATTGCCCTGGAGAGGGCTTGTACCCATTTATTCTCTAATAAGTTATGTCTGAGAAGGAATAGAGTTTAATTTTACTGGGCCAAGCAAAACATCAAGCTCATTAAAGGCCTAGGGCAATAACTTTCAAATTATTTAGTCACAGACTTTCTGTTTACAAGGAAGTTTATGTATTATACTGAATTATATGAAATTGACATTTTTGCAGGTAATATGGTTGAATATCAGCAGTTTCCTATGGTTCAACCTAACAGAAGCCTAACAGGTATAGCAAAAAAAAAAAAAAAAAAAAAAGGCACAGCTGTTTTGACTGATGATGGAGTAGGGGTATTCAGAAGACCTCAGAGAAGGGCTTAAGAGCAGCTCTCTAGGCACAAAGCCCTGGGTGGGAAGGCAGGTGCGGGATCTGGGAACCCTCAGGGTCTCAGTCAGGGAGGGCGAGTGTGTGGACAAGCGTGGTGGACAGTGTGAGGGCCCTGATTGCCTGTGGGATAGGAGCTGGCAGAGAGGACGAGAACGTCAACATCTGGCAAGGGAACAGGTGCTTTGGACATTTGCCTTTAACAGCAAGTCTGACCTTGCCCTTTTGTGGGATTGCAATGTCTGAGAAGCAGTACCAAGTTCCTACAGTGTCTCTGTGATGTGTGGAAAGATGTGGGTTCAATCCCAGATCAAGTATTTATTAACAATGTGACTTAGGGCAAGTTTGTAAGTTTTTCTATGAGTTAGTGTTATTTTCTGTAAACTGTGAATAAGAATTCCTACCATATCAGTTTGTTATTAAAATACGATGCTATGGCCGGGCGTGGTGGCTCACGCCTGTAATCCCAGCACTTTGGGAGGCTGAGGCAGGGTGATCACAAGGTCAGGAATTCCGGACCAGCCTGGCCAATATGGTGAAACCCCGTCTCTACTAAAAATGCAAAAATTATCCTGGCATGGTGGTGGGTGCCTGTAATTCCATCTACTCAGGAGGCTGAGGCAGGAGAATCTCTTGAACCTGGGAAGTAGAAGTTGCAGTGAGCCGAGATCGTGCCACTGCACTCCAGCCTGGGCAACACAGTGAGACTCCATCTCAAAAAAAGAAAAATGCTACTACAAGGTACCTTAGATACTTAAAGTATTTACATAGCACACAATAGATTCTCAAAAATGTCAGTTGTAATAATAATTTTATTATCTTATATTCATTCCTTTTGCTCTCATCAAGGTTCAAAAGGACATCCAAATGTGTGTTCGTTTACAGAGTTTATCTTAGGGATTCCACCTCCCTAATATGTCTGTGAACCAAGGAATACAATAACAGTAATAATTCCTCTCACTTTATTGAAAAGAAACTAAAGCAGCTTATTATTTAACTCCATGAGGACCATTAAGAACTGGGACTCATTTTTATTCTCAAAGACTCCCAGGTGAAAAAGACCTAGAAATCATCTGTGAGTTCAAGTTGAGTCTGATTTCTGATTCACATCTGCAACACTCTTGGTGAGACACAAGCAAGCCTAAGGATGGATAGCAAAATCCACAATACCCGTGCCATCACGCCTCTTTCAAGGTCTCATGTAAACATTATTAATTTTTTTAACTTGTCCAAGTTCACAAAGCTAACTCTTTTTTAATGATATTTATTTTACTGCTGAGCCCTGATGGACCTCAGAATCTTTTTCAACAAACTCTGGAAGCAGCTAATACTAAACAATTTGATCTGTCACATTGAGTTGAAATCTATGTGCTGTTCTGACCTAGCCTCTAGCCAAGAGCTAGCCAAAGGCTGGGAATGCAATTCTATTTGCAAGAGCTAGTTTCATCTCTGGAAAAAACATGCTGTCTCATTTCACTTTTGAGTTCCCCCAAAATATATGCATAAATGCTTAATAAAGATTTTTACAATGAATGAATAAATAAATAACTAAATGGAAGATTCACAGAAGTGTTTCATAACTTGCCTCAGATCTCCTAGAAAATATGTTGGTTCATCAAACATTTATTGAGAACCTATTATGTTAAGTACTATTTATGTGAGGTGATCAGGAAAGTCTGCAATGATATGACTTTTTAAGTTACGGTGAAATATACATAACATAAAATTGACCAGTTTAACCATTTGAAAGGTACAGTTCAGTGGCATTAAGTACAATCTCACTGTTGTGCAACCATCGTCCCCATCCATCTCCAGAACTTATTCATGGTCATAAACTGAAACTCTCAACTCATTAAACCTAAATCATCCACTATTCCGTCCCCCCATCCCCTGGCAACCACTGTTCTACTTTCTGTCTCTAAGAATTTGATTACTCTAAGAACCTCATAAGTGAATTCATGCAATATTTATCCTTTTGTTTCTGGCTTATTTTACTTAGGATAATGTCTTCAAAAGTTCATCCATCTTGTAGCACATACCAGAAGACGACTTTTTAAAAAGCTTTTAATTAAAACATAACATAAAAAGTGAAAATGCATAACTTGCTCACAACCTGAACACATCAGGTTAAGTAGTGTCTACATAAGAAATGGAAAGTTACCAGAAGGGCAGAAGACCTCCCCATGCTCCACTCCTAACCCCCGAGAATAATCTCTATCCTGACTTCTAACAGCATAATTTTGCCTAGTTTTTAACTTTATGTAAATTAAAGCATACAGTATTTTTTTTTCTATTTGCTTTCTTTTGCTCAATATAATGTTTGTGGTATTCATCCATATTGTTGTGTGTAGTTATATTTCTTTCATTCTCATTGCTATACAGTATGTTATCATGTGAATATACCACAATTTATATATCATTATATTGTTGATGGAGACTCAGGTAGTTTCTGGTTTTTTGTTAATATAAATAGTCTTGCTATGGCTAGGCATGGTGGCTCACACTTGTAATCTCAGCACTTTGGGAGGCAGAGGTGGGTGGTTCACTTGAGGCCAGGAGTTTGAGACCAGCCTGGGCAACATAGGGAGACCCCGTGTCTACAGAAAATTAAAAAATTGGCCAGGTGGGCCGGGCATGGTGGCTCACACCTGTAATCCCAGCACTTTAGGAGGCTGAGGTGGGTGGATCATGAGGTCAAGAGATCAAGACCATCCTGGCCAACATGGTGAAACCCTGTCTCTACTAAAAATACAAAAATTAGCTGGGTGTGGTGGTGGGCGCCTGTAGTCCCAGCTTCTCGGGAGGCTGAGGCAGGAGAATCTCTTGAACCCTGGAGGCGGAGGTTGCACTGAGCCAAGATTGCGCCACTGCACTCCAGCCTGGCAACAGGGTGAGACTCCATCTCAAAAAAATAAATAAATAAAATTAGCCAGTTGTGGTGGTGCACAGCTGTAGTCCTAGCTACTTGGGAGACTGAAGCAGGAGGATTGCTTGAGCCCAAGGGTTTGAGACTGCAGTAAGCTATGATTGTGCCACTGCACTCCAGCCTGGGCAACAGAGCAAGACTCTGTCTCTACAAATAAATAAATAAATAGTACTGCTACAAACATTCCTGTAAATGCCTTTTGGTAAACATATGAATGGATTTCTATTATATATATTATGTATATGCTATATGAATAT
Source organism: Symphalangus syndactylus (assembly GCF_028878055.3). NCBI lineage: Eukaryota > Metazoa > Chordata > Mammalia > Primates > Hylobatidae > Symphalangus > Symphalangus syndactylus. The sequence continues at coordinate 32,826,406 of NC_072426.2, forward strand.
ATCATATAAATATATTGTATATATGCATATATATATATTCAGAATTAAAAATGCTGGGTCACAGAGTATGCCTATATTAAGCTTTAGTAGCTTTTCAATGTGGTTTACCATTTAGGAAGGGTCATTTAAGCTGTGGCCTGAAAAACAAAATGGAATGGAAGCTGCATTGAGATTTCCACGCTAACATCTCCCTACTGCTATGACAAAAATGTGACCTTTTATAAAGTGGTTAGAGTCAAATGGGAGAAGTCCTTTGCCTCTTTTTTGCTGTGGTCTCCCAGTGCACTTTAGTGCGAAGAGCCTCTGTCATTTTGGTCAGACCCAGGGAGTCAAGAGATGATGACTGATGACTCAGCCTCCTCAGCTCAGCTTCCCAGAGCTCCACTCACCACATCAGTGGGCCTGGCATGCAGGGGGAGACATAAACACAACCATGGTGTTGATATCAATCCTAGCAGAGATGTCACAAGCCAAGGCCTGGGAAGAGGAGGAAAGAATCACGATAAAACTTCAGTGGAAAAAAGACCAAGTGAGAGACTTGAAAGTCACGACTAAAGAATTGTGTAAATAACAGTGGCAAATGACAACAAAAGGCCTCTACTGCTAAAATAATCAGTGGTACCTGTTTCAGATCCCCAGGCTTCTCTGTTTTTGGGAGGTCTTTGGTGCAGGGCTTTGCCAATTGTGTGGCCTGGGATGACAGCCAATTGATGGAAGCTGGAATTCAGGGCTTTCTTCTCAACAGAAGTTAAAGAAGGCAAAAAAAAAAAAAAAAAAAGCCAACAACAACAACAACAAAAAATCTGGCCACGAGTGATGTCTATCAGTGCTGTGTGGGTGTGAGAGCCTCCCCTTTGTCTTAATAGAGAATATAAACATACCTGAAGAGGAGCCCCAAAGGCCTGGTAGGAATGGGTCATTTTGAGAAAAAGTTTCCAATGGGAAAGATAAAAATCTAGTTGTTTTGCCCTTCAATGTTTTAGAGTTTCCTCAGAGCACAGAGAAATCTTAGTTTGCTTCTCCTTAAGGTACTGCTCATAAAGTCCTGTCTTTTAAAGAAAAGGAACAGAGTGAAAAATGATTGATAAGTCAAAGTGAAGTTCCCTTTTCCAAACATGTGTCCATAAGTGACTGATCTGGGGTCCCTTCAGAATTGCATGCTGTGTCTTTAACCCATTTCCTGTTTAGAAAAAAAATGTGGCTCACTGCCAGCACAGTGTTCTTGGGGCGAACGGGAAGTGGCTTTAGGTAGCCAGACAGGTATGCGGCAAACTACCTTTCATAACAATGCCTCAGGCCAGAAGGGATTGGGTCTTACGCCAAAAACATCTTTTGATTATCTTTCTTTAGTATGTACAAAAATTGAGACTTAAAAAGTATTTCAGGGCCATCATTTTAAATTTCAGTGGAATGTTCATGTTACTGATTAGAGTTGTGTCTGTAAAAAGTATTAAAGATTGAAGTGTGTTTCTATTCTGTAACAGTTGCATATGTGTATATTCTAACAGAATTTCTTGTATGAAATAATTGCCTTTCATTTATGTTTCTCTTAAGAGTTCTCAAGGAAAATACAAGTTAAATTAGTTAAGAAAATTCCGATTAGTTGGTTCCACCTACCTGCATATTGATTTCTCTATATATATGGATAAAAGAAGTCAATTTAAATATGTTGACCCATGTGGTCCAGTTTATATGACATTCGAATAAACACAACTTTGAACACCAAGACTAATTGGAAAATAATTCAAATATTTACCAGGGACTCTTGAAGAATGTCAAAAGAATATCTAGCAGAAGTCCTAACAGTTATTTCTGCATCTTTCTTTCTATTTCCCATTACTCTGAAGTTTTTTTTCCAAAGACTTGCTCAACTCACAAAATCTCTTTCTCATCCCTGCATTGCACTCAGGGTTCTGGTCTTTTTCCTCCCTCTCTCCCAACAAAACACAAAAGTAAATAAATTTGTCTCTTTATAAGATTGAAAAAAAAAGTCCCAGTCTGTATCTTATCTTCCAGTTCTCAGATCTTTCTACCCATTGGCCTGATTAGCTTCACAGAGTCCTGGAGACAAGCTAGCAGTCACAGAGAGGGAAGATTGTGAACCCTTATACAATCATGCTTATGGTCCCAGTTGCACAATAATTTTAAATACAATTCATACAACAGGCTGTTTCCCAGTCACTAAATGACAAAACTTTCTTTGCAATAAGAGGCAAGGCCAACAGTGACCAAAATTCACATTTTTGAAGCCTGGAGAAAGGGATGAGGGAAGAGGTGAAATGTGGTATAAAATGAGTAACATCTTTGAGCAGAGGTGGCATTCTGCCTTAGACCCTCCTCTTCCCCTCGTCTTATGACATCACACATGCCTATGCTTTTCCCTAGAAGCCCTATTTCTTGAAATCTGAGACCATAACCCAACAAATCATTCCCTTGAAAGTTTACTTACTTTTTGATGGTTATTTGATATGAAGAAGAGATCGAAAAGAGAGCAGAACTTCAAGGTTGAATTTGGCCATTTCCATGCTAGCTCATATTGGTGCCTGAGAGTGTCCTCACTAGGATCTAATTTCTGCTAAAGTCAAACAGTATCTGATCTCTGCCTATCCAAGGGCTGGTATGGGCTTAATGCCAACGTTTAATGCTGGAATCTAAAGCTGGGACAGGTAAGGTGCTTCACCTGCAGCATCCCAAAATCAGAGCAGGCAGAGAGGAAGTCTAGGAGCATACAGAGTAAAAATGTATAAATAATATGATTTGATAAGATACACGCACAATAAAAAGTTAGAAAAGAAAAATACTAAATACACGTTAAATGTATACACGCTGAAGAGATTGCCAGATAAGAGGGTTTACATAGTGTAGTGGAACAAGTGAAGAAATGTTTCCTTAGAGAATAATATATTAAGAAAATATCCATGTCACCTGTATTGGTTCAGAAAGAGTTATTTTGAAAGCACCTGGTTGTCTTAGGATTAAACTGCCTAGCCCTTAGGGAAGGAGACAGGGGCTTGTTCATTCATTCATTAACCCACAATATATTAAAATTGTACTTACTATATACCAAGCACAGTATTAGGCACTAGAAATAGGGTATGGAATATGACCAACATGTTGCTTATCCTCTTGGAGCTTACAATATAACAGGGAAGACAGACCTTGGAAAGGTTATTACTCATTCAGACAATGAATGTGTGCAAAGAGAGTGATGATAGAGAAGTGCATGGTGCTATTGAAGGCATTATGGAAGAATATGACCAAAAAAGAGGACAGGGTCGCTTTCTTATCAGTGAATATCAGTTGAGCAATTCAGGTGCCACTGCTTCCACCTCTGGGCATGGGCTTTCTCCCTTGCCTGGAAAGAATACATTAACATCAGATTAAGCAAAGAGCTCATAAAATGCATGATGGCACACTGACCAATCAAAACATACCAAGCATTCTTTTCCAGAGGACTGGGAAAGAGATTCATTTTGAAATAATTAGCTGGCAATAGGTTCAACATGAAAAAAATAAACATTAAGCCATAATTATTTTTCAACAGAACTGGAGACTTATTCATCCTACTTTCTGAAATTGTATATCTATTTCATAGCACTGGAAGCTCAATACTATGTTTAATGTTCTGAGGGTAAAAACACGATGTCTGTTTTATTTCACAACATGAATTGAAAGCATTTGTGGGACAGGATGTTGTTTTGGTTCAATAGGTTGTTCAAGGATCCTTAGGAGTTTTATCCAGTAACTGCTTTCAGCTTTAAGAAATTAATGTTTCCATTTGGTTTTCAGATCCAAAAACTGCGTAAGCAGATTTTTCTGTGTTTGATGCCTTATCCAATTGCTAGTGTGGTTTAAGGTAATCAATCATATAACTGAGAGTTAAAGAACTCTGGCTAAGAGTTTTTACACAAATAAAACTTGCATTGGTTTGAGTGTGGATGGTGCTTGTTCAAGGACTGTAGGAATAGGTTGTAGTCAAACCTCAGAAATGTTTCAGATTTGCAGCTCATGCACTGGTTGGGAAGGCTATACCTTATGATTCAGGTAAGATACAGGCAGGGGTCGTGTTAGGAAATGAGAATACCTGATGGGAACAACAAAGTTACTGATTCTCTTGGCTCCCCAGCAAATCTCTACCTGTCCCTTATGAATCTTTATGCCAAATTCCAGAAGGAAAAGCTCTCTTTCTCTGGGATATCCGGGGAAGATGGAGGTTCCTTTCCAGCATTCCTTTCATCACAAATTTACTAGTCATATACTGTGGCAGGCATCTAACAGCACAAAGACATAAGATTATAATCCCAAGGAGCTCACTGTCTAATAAAGGAAAATTAGCATAAATAAAATACTTGCAATGTAGTATAAGTACAATGCTAGGAACATTCATGTTATATTTTCAACCAGGAGGCAATGCAATTAGCAGTATCAAGATTCAGGAGAGAGAAGTGTGGCAAAGAATACTGCATAGAAGTGAACAACAAAGTGGGGAAGGGAAGGAAACCCTTCCCCAGGGTTTGTATTTAGGAATACAATGAAATTAGTCAAGGTGGTCACAGCCTATCTTCTTTCAGGACCATTTTCCCCTTCATAGGTCTATCATGCCTATCTTCCAGTGCTCAATACTTTCCTGTTGCCCTCTAGAGGCCCAGAGTTCACCACTCTGGAGTCCTATCTACCTTGGTCTGCACTTACTTGGCCCAGTATTGTCACCTGTTCTGATCTTTCTCCCAAATTTTACGCTGACTCACTGTCTTAGTTTCCTTTTGCTGCAGTAACAATTACCATTAATGTAGGGCTTAAAACAGCACAAATTTTTTATCTCATTGTTTTGAAGGTCAGAAGTCTGAAATTATATCATTGGGATAAAAACCACGGTGTCGGCACAGCTGCATTCCTTTCTGGAAACTCAAGGAGAATCTATTTTCTTGTCTTTTCTAGCTCCTAGAGGCTGCCCACATTCTTTGGCTTGTGGCCCCCTCCCATCTTGAAAGCCAGCGATAGCCAGTCAATCCCTTCTCACATTGTTTCCCCCTAGCTTTGCTTTTGCCATCACATTTTACCCTGACTCTTACACTCCCACTTCCTCTTTCACCAAGCACCCTGTGATGACATTGGGCCCAGCTGGATAATCCCGGATACTCTCTCTCTCTCTCTTTTACAGTCAGCTCATTAATAACCTCAATTCCATCTGCAACCTTAATTCTCTCTTGCCATGTAATGTAATGTAGTCACAGTTTCTGGGGATTAGAATGTGGTCATCTTTGGGGGTGACTGTTATTCTGCCTACTGCACCCACCTTCAATTCTACTATCAATCAAAATTTACTTGTATGTTCTCCAATGACTCCTCATTAGCTAAAAAGTGGACCTAATAATTGAACCTAAACAGAAGGTGTTAAAAGGAAATATGTAGGACCTGTCCCTACTTATTCTCCTGTCCCTGTTTACATATCATGAGTCAAGCATAGTTCTCTTCTATCTGAACCCAAATGAGCCTTCAGAATCCTTTTTCACATCCTGGCAACCACTTCCTTATGACCCTCTGTGATCTCTACACCTTACCCACCCCACTCTCTTCCTTGAGAACTACTGATCTTTTTGTCTCTATAGATTAGTTTGGATTTCCCAGAGTTTAATGTTAGTGGAATCACACAGTGTGTACTCTCACCCAAACTTCATTCAGTGTAAGTAGTTCATGACTCACCCATGCGTCATGCAATAGTTCATTCATTTTGGATCAGTATTGTGAACCAATATTCCATTGTATGGGTATACCACAATTTGTTTATATATTCACCTTTTAATGAACATTTAAGTTGTTTTACATTTTGGCTATTAAATATAAAGCTGCTATAAAAACTCAGGAATAAGTCTTTGAAAGGACATACATTTCCATTTCTCTTGAGTAAATACCTGGGAATTAAATAGCTGCATATATGACATGTATATGTTTAACTTCTTAAGAAACCGTCAAAATATTTTGCAAAGAGGTTGTACCATTTTACATTCTCCCTATCAGTGAATACAAATTCCAGTTTTTCTACATCCTCACCAGTACTTGGTAAGGTCAGTCTTTTTAATTTTAACTATTCTGATGGGTATGTATACAGTGATATCTCATTGTGGTTTTAATATGCATTTCTCTAATGGTTAATGCTGTTGAGCTTTTCATGTGCCATTTGTATATCTTCTCTGATGATGTGTCTGATTAAATCTTTTGCCTAATATTTAATTGGAATGTTTGTTCTCTTATTATTGAGTTTTGACAGTTCTTTATATATTCCAGATACAAGTTCGTTATTAGATATAGGCTTTGCAAAGGTTTTCTCCTAGTCTGTGGCTTGCCTTTTAATTTTTGTTGTTTCATTCCATTTTCATTCTTTCATTTATAAAACAGTGTTATTCAAAGAGCAAAATGTTTTCATTTTGATGAAGTCCAATTTACCAGTGTGTTCTTTTATGAATTGTCTTTTTGGTGTCATACCTAAGAAATCTTTGCCTTACCAAGATCATCATAAGTATTTCATATCTTCATTAATCTTATAAATGTTGACACTTCTAAATTTCAACTTCTGACACTTTGTTGCTAGTATATAGATGCCATGCTATTAAATTCCTCTCCATCATGTCCAGAGGCACACAATGCCTGGCTATCCCACTCTTAGTGATGTTAAGATTAACCAATGAGTTTAGATAGTGTCAACATGATCTATTCATTAAAAAGGTTCTCCATCAACCTTTCACTTAATGTTTTTGGACCACTCAAATTGCCTACATAAATTATTTCATTAGAGGTTCCAAGCTGTTGATTTTTTGATTCCGTTATTCTTCCTGCATTTACTAGCTGTGATTCATTTATGAAGAAATTTTCCTGGTCCCCTATTTTATTAGCCTAAAATATAGCATGTGGAAAAAGAAGTGTAAATACTTGATTCTCTTTTTTACTTTATTATTTTTATAATACATATTTAATACTCTAGAAACTACTAAAAATCGTCAATAATGTTTTATTTTTGGAATATCTTAATGAACACATGCATTTATATTTAGTTGAAGTATTTCAATTCATTGGAGCCCTTATTTTTTGGATGCTTGAATTGTCCATCTTTGGCCAGTATGAGCCCTTTCTTATTGGTCTTTTTTCAGTATGACTCTAGTAGCCATTCATAACTTTCTTGCTTTCAGGAAAGACAAGATGTCCCAGATTCATCCTGTACCTTTCCTATTCTAGATGTCAAATGGCTATTTCTTTAAGGTGCTCTGGCTTCCTTCCTGGAGAAATGATATGAAGTGATCACAATCTAGATGCTGGGGACACTAATTACTCCTGCACTCTGATTGTTTCTTTTAGTGGGGTGTATGTTCCTAATCAGAACTCAGTTTTAATTCTGTCAAGTTTAACAATGTTTTATTAATGATTAATCCTTTTTTGTGTCTTGTTTAAGGATATTTCCTTACTTGGAAGTTACAAAAGTATTCTCCCATATGATGCTCTGAAAGGGTTGAATATTTTGCCTTTCCTATTTAGGGCTGTGAACTAACTGGAATTGATTTTGTTATATGGTTAGGGTTCCAGTATCATTTTCCTCCAAAATAATGCTCAACTTTTCTATAATTGTTTATTGAAAGTTTCACCTATTTCTGACTTCTCTGCTATACTATCCCTGTAATAAATTAAATATCTTTATGTGTGTAGGTTGGTTTCTGGAGTATACATATTTTATTCTATTGGTCTATTTGCCTATCCTTGTATGAGTACCTCATTCTTTTAAGTTCTATAGCCTTTAAAAACCCTTAGTATGCAGTAGAGCAAATCTTCCAATTATAATTGTGTCTTGGCTATGCTTGGTTCTTTGTATTCTTACATATGTTAGAATTGGCTTGTCAATATTCCTCCCCAAAATCCTAAGATTTTAATTGAACTACATTGACACTAGATTAATTTGTGAAGAATTGCAATATTTATAATATTGAGTCTTCCAATCAATGTACAGTAAATCTCTGTATTTGTTTAGGTCTCCTTTAATTTTTCTTGTTATAATTTTACAGTTCTTGCCACACAAATCTTGTAAACCTTAAATTACAGTTAATTCTAGTTATGTAATATGTTTGATATTACAATAAATGGCATAATCTTTTAAATTTTATTTTCTAAATGTTGCTTATATATAGAAATAACAAATTAGAAGTTGATTTTTTTATTTAGTAGCCTTCTAAACTGAATTATTTACTCAAATAATTTATCTCTGAATTATTTTATACTTTTTATAAACATAATCATATCACCTGCAAGTAATGCTATTTATATTTTGCATTTAATTTTTATATATCTTTTTTTTTTTACCTTGTTTTACTGTTTTGTCTAGGTTCCCTAAGGCAATGTTGACTAGAAGTGGGATAGTAATACCTTTTTTTTGTTCCTTATATCATAGAGAAAACTTTATGTCTCCTCATTAAGAACTGTTTGCTTGTGAAGTTTAAATTTTTATTTTTATTAATTTTTAGACAAAAAACATCCTCTCAATTCCTACTTTACTAAGCTTTTCTTTTTTAATCACAAAAGAATTCAAATTTTATCTAATGGCTTTTTTTCTGCATCTATTTAATTGATTATATGATTTTTCTTTAACCTCTTAATATGGTAAATTACATTGATTAATTTTAAGTATTAAATCAACCTTGACTTGCTGGCATAGACCCTAATGATTAAATTACATACCTGGCAGGAAACGGTGGCTCATGCCTCTAATTCCAGCACTTTGAGAGGCCGAGGCGGGTGGATCACTTGAGGTCAGGGGTTCGAGACCAGCCTGGCCAACATGGTGAAACCATGTCTCTAATAAAAATACAAAAATTAGCCAGGTGTGGTGGTGGGTGCCTGTAATCCCAGCTACTCAGGGAGGCTGAGGCAGGAGAATCGCTTGAACTGCAAGGCGGAGGTTGCAGCGAGCTGAGATCACGCCATTGCACTCCAGCCTGGGTGACACAGTGAAACCGTCTCAAAAAAAAAAAAATTACATTACCATTTTGCTATATTGGTTGATTCAGGTTGGCGCTTTAGTGGGATTTTAAGAGTGAGTGAAAGTAGGTTCATGTTTTCAATCTGCCATCTTTACTTTCAAGTTAGTACTAATTTTTTCGCCAGCTGATGTACTATATTGGCACCTTCACTCCATTCTAGTATTCCTTGCCACCCTTCTCTCTCCTAAATCCTGGTACTGCTAATTGCATTGTCTTCTGGTTGAAAACGTAACATGAATATTCCAAGCATTGTACTTATACTACATTGCAAGTATTTTATTTATGCTAATTTTCCTTTATTAGACAGTGAGCTCCTTGGGATTATAATCTTATATCTTTGTGCTGTTAGATGCCTGCCACAGTACATGACCAGTAAATTTCTAATGAAAGGAAGGCTGGAAAGGAACTTCCATTTTCCCGGGATATATATTAAAAATCCCTTATTGCAACATCACTATTTGGCAGCTGCTAAGAATGACAGCTGCCAAATGGTGTACAAGAATGTGTCGAAAGGCCCCATGGGGTATGATAAATTACACTAGCATAAATCATTCTTTTTAAACTTTCAAAGCATTTTTATAATTATCCTCTGATTTGACCCTCACAACTGAGAAATAGGTAAATTAGTAGCTTTATCCCTGCTTTACACATAAGTAAACAAGGCCCAGAGAAACTAAATATTTACCTAAGACTATACGCTAGTTTGGGGCCAAATTTGGTCTAGAATTCAGGTTTCCAGATGTTTAAACCCAGGATCTTTTTAATAGACCAGTGGTTCTCAAACTATGGATTACTTAGGGACTGCTATTGAACAGGGATGGGAGAGAAGATAGAGGGTGAAAAATCAGGAATCTGGGCCCCCTACTCATGTTACAGTTCTGCTTTTGTGTCTTCTACGTGTAAGTGTTCCATATAATTTATCACTTGGAAAACAGCTCTCTTGCTGATAACAACACGCAGCCACTAGTCTTTAAGCACATACTTGCTTTCTGGCACCATGTGATGTTTCAGGCTTACTTTGTACATTCCGTGTCCTGGAATTGGTTTCAGCCATTTCTCCAAGGAGTTCTGGCTTCTTTTGGTGGAAATGAGATTTGGAATCCAGTATCTGGGCTCTAAGTGGGCTCGTCGCTGCTGGTGCCTCATTGCTTCTAGCTCTTTACAGGAGACAGTGATAGGAAACTGCTTTTCTAAAATAAAAAAAAGAAAAAAAAGAAAAACAAAAAGATATAAGAAAAGCTTGAGTTTCTAGTAATACTTGTAATTCAAATGCATTACCACATGATTATTTCTTACCTTCTCCCATTCCATTTTTGTATCTCCTTCTTCCATAGTGAAAACCCTGCTTCTCAAACACCACCACCACCAATATTTGTTCACTTCTATTCTGCAATGCACACAAAACAGTTTTTGAGCTACAACACCACACACCTGTTCAAAACTAGTAAATAGTCAAATTTCTTTGCATTTGTTATTCTTCAAAAATATTTCTAATTTTATATGCTTTATTGGTGAATGTATGTGTATATATGCATATATGTTTGTGTTTGTGTGTGTATATATATGCGTGTGTGTGTGTACTGAGAAAAGCCTTAATTCCTGTTTATTCAGTCTCGACTTTGATCTCAACTACTCTATATAATCATTTTAATCTGTTGTTGGTTATGTTTTTTCACTTCTTTTCTGAGAATAAATGCATATACACTTTTATTTTCTCTTCATTATTAAAAAGATAGCATATTGTATGCACACTCTATTATATTTTTGCTTTAACACTTAAAGATATATTTAAATTTATCAATTTACAATTTTATGTTTAGTATTCTCTTTTTTGTTTAAGAATTCTTTATCTGCCCAAAGATCACAAAAATTTTCCAGTATATTATCCTCTAAAATTTTTAAAAGTTTTGCCTCTTACAGTCCAGCTTTTAATGTCTCTAGAGTCGATTTTGTGTATGATACGAGGGAGGTACCCATTCCATTCTTAAAAAGAGTTTCCATTTATCTCATACACTTTTTCAAACAGTCTATTCTTTACTCAGTGATATTCGGTGTCAGTTCAGCTCTACATCAAGTTTCCACACATTCATGGATCTGCTTCTGGACTTTTATTCTGTTTTATTTGTTACTCCGTCTATTCCTGAGAAAATCTTCTGTCTAAAACTTTCAGACATATTTTTATTTTATTAACTTTCATTTTAGGTTTTGGGTACACGTGCAGGTTTGTTAAATAAATTGTGTGCCATGGAGGTTGGTGTACAGATTATTTCATCACCCAGGTAATAAGCATAGTATCTGATGCGTAGTTTTTTGATCCTCCCCCTCCTCCTACCCTCCACCCCCCAATAGGCTCCAGTGTTTGTTGTTCCCTTGTGTCCATATCTATTTAATGTTTAGCTCCCACTTATAAGTGAGAACATGTGATATTTGATTTTCTGTTCCGTTTGTTCACTTAGGATGATGGCCTCCAGCTCCATCTATGTTGCTGCAAAGGACACGATCTCATTATTTTTTATGGCTGTGTAGTAGTCCACAATATATATGTCCCACAGTTTCTTTATCCAGTCCATCATTGATGGGCATTTAGGTTGATTCCATATCTTTGCTATTGTGTATAGTGCTGTTATAAACATACACATGCATATGTCTTTATGGTAGAATGATTTATATTCCTTGGGGTATATACCCAATAATAGGATTGCTGGGTGGAATGGTAATTGTTTTAACTTTTTTCAGAAATCGCCAAACTGCTTTCCACAATGGCTGAAGTAATTTACATTCCCACCAGCAGTGTATAAATCCTCCCTTTTCTCCATAACCTTGTCAGCTATCAGCATTTGTTTTTCTATTTTTTTTTTTTTTTTTTTTACTTTTTAGTAATAGCCATTCTGACTGGTTTGAGATGGTATCTCATTGTGGTTTGATTGCATTTCTCTAATAATTAATGATGTTGATATGGTTTGGCTCTGTCCCTACCTAATCTTGTCTTGAATTCCCAGGTGTTGTGGGAGTGACAGGCGGGAGGTAATTGAATCATAGGGGCAGGTCTTTCCCTTGCTGTTCTTGTGTTAGTGAATAAGTTTCACGAGATCTGCTGGTTTTATAAAGATGAGTCTCCCTGCACAAGCTGTCTTCTCTTGTCTGACCCCATGTGAGATGTACCTTTCACCTTCTGCCATGATTGTGTGTCCGGAATTGATGGGTTCTTGGTCTCACTGACTTCAAGAATCAAGTTGTGGATCCTCGCGGTGAGTGTTACAGTTCTTAAAGATGGTGTGTCCGGAGTTTGTTCCTTCTGATGTTCAGACGTGTTCAGAGTTTCTTCCTTCTGGCAGGCTCCTGGTCTCGCTGGCTTCAGGAGTGAAGCTGCAACCCTTTGCGGTGAGTGTTACAGCTCTTAAGGCAGTGCATCTGGAGTTGTTTGTTCCTCCAATCTGGAGTTGTTCATTCCTCCCAGTGGGCTCGTGGTCTCGCTGGTCTCAGGAGTGAAGCTGCAGACCTTCGCGGTGAGTGTTACAGCTCATATAGGTAGCGTGGACCCAAAGATTTACTGCAAAGAGCAAAAAAACAAAGCTTCCACAGTGCGGAAAGGGACCCCAGCGGCTTGCCACTGCTGGCTCGGGCAGCCTGCTTTTATTTCCTTACTTGGCCCCACCCGCATCCTGCTGATTGGTCCATTTTACAGAGAGCTGATTGGTCTGTTTTACAGAGAGCTGACTGGTGTGTTTACAAACTTTGAGCAAGACACAGAGTGCTGATTGGTGTATTTATAATCCCTTAGCTAGACACAACCATTCTCCAAGTCCCCACTAGATTAGCTAGATACAGAGTGCTGATTGGTGCATTTACAAACCTTGAGCTAGACACAGAGTGCTGATTGGTGTATTTACAAACCTTGAGCTAGACACATAGTACTGATTGGTGTATTTACAATCCCTTAGCTAGACATAAAGGTTCTCCAAGTCCCCACCAGATTAGCTAGATACAGTGCTGATTGGTGCATTTACAAACCTTGAGCTAGACACAGAGTGCTGATTGGTGTATTTACAATCCTCTAGCTAGACATAAAAGTTCTCCAAGTCCCCACTAGACTCAGGAGCCCAGCTGGCTTCACCTAGTGGATCCTGCGCAGGGGCTGAGCTGCTGGCTGGGGGAGCTGCCCGCCCATGGAGCTGCCCGCCAGTCCTGCGCTGTGCGCCCGCACTCCTCAGTCTTTGGGCCATGGATGGGACTGGGCACTGTGCAGCAGGGGGCGGCACTCCTCAGGAAGGCTCAGGCTGTGCAGGAGCCCACAGTGGTGGGCGGGGGATGGGGCTCATGGCGGACTGCAGGTCCCAAGCCCTGCCCCTGGGGAGGCAGCTGAGGCCCGGTGAGAATTCAAGAGCAGTGCCGGCACTGCTGGGGGACCCGGCGCACCCTCTGCAGCTGCTGGCCTGGGTGCTAAGCCCCTCACTGCCCAGGGCCTGCAGCGCTGGCCAGCCCCTCTGAGTGCGGGGTTCGCTGAGCCCACGCCCACCTGGAACTGCGCTGGCCCGCAAGCACCCCTCGCAGCCCCGGTTCCCGCCTGTGCCTCTCCCTCCACACCTCCCCGCAAGCAGAGGGAGCTGGCTTCGGCCTAGGCCAGCCCAGAGAGGGGCTCCCACAGTGCAGCGGCAGGCTGAAGGGCCAGAGTGGGTGCCGAGGCTGAGGAAGTGCCAAGAGCGAGCCAGGGCTGGGAGGGCTGTCAGCACGCTGACACCTCTCGATTGTGAGGCCTCCTCAGCCACACGGAACTGTAAGTCCGTTAAACCTCTTTCTTTTGTAAATTGCCCAGTCTCTGGTACGTCTTTGTCAGCAGCATGAAAATACAGATGTTGAACATTTTTTCATATGCTTGTTGGCTGCATATATGTCTTCTTTTGAAAAATGTCAGACATATTTTTTAGTTCTAGAATTTCCATTTTAAACAACAGTAACTTTTTCTCTGCTGGAGGATTTTCTACTTTAAAAAGTAGAATTAAAATTCATTATGAACATATTTTCTTCTATGCTTCTGAGGATAGTTTTAATAAAATCCTTTTCTGCTAATTCCAACATCTGGCCGGTTTCCACTGATTGATTTTCTCTGGAATATGCATCACATTATCCTATTTCTTCACAGTATTCTAATTATTTATTCTATTTTTTCTTTATAATTTTGGATTATCCTAGACATTCTAAATGATATGTTGGATTCTGAATTCTGTTATAATCTTCTGAACAGTGCTGAATTTGTTTACAATTAACTTTGCTAGATTCTAAGTTCTAACTCAGTCTACCTTGAAGGTGAAATCTTGTTTAATTCCTTTATTCTTAGCAGGCTGTTTAGGGTTTGCACTACACACGCATAGCTTAGGGGTCAGCCAGAGATTTGGGCAGAGTTTATACACAGAATTTGTGACTCTCCTTTCTGGTTATCTCCTTTCCTGGACTTCTCCCTTCACTTTTAGCTGCTGTAGTGGTTCCCAAACTCTGTTTTTTGATATTTCAAGCCACTAAGATTATAGACTTCTATTTGAGTTTTAGCCAACTAATGCCTACCCTCAAATAAAGATCCATTAAGGAATAGATAACTCACCCAGTTCCATTTCCTTCATCTAAGTATAGGTCCCCCACTCCAGCTTCTGCCTGCTTTTAGTTGCTTTCCAGTTGTTCCAGGGAATTGGTTTTTTGTATTTTGCCTAGAATTTTTGTGTTTATATGTGGAGAGTTAGTTTGATGGGAGCTACTGAATCATTACGAGGAGCAAATAACCTGATTATTGTATTTATATAGCTTCTGATCAGTCTTGTATCTTGCATGACAAACCTTCACCTTATTTTAATTCTTCAGTGTCTTAGCTATTCTTGTGTAGAAGCTGAAGTCTTATCCAGTATACTTTTCTACCTCTCAGGTCTTTCTGAATGGAAGGACCTGAAAATTAGCCATACCAAAGAGAGGATAATTGGAAGAGAGGAAAGGAAGCTAAACAGCTTCCTTTCTGTGCTGTCCATGCATCCCTACCACCAGGGATCATGACAGTTTGAGGTACCACCATAATATACATATGCATGTCTGGTGTGTTTGGGGAAGGCTGTTTAAACCAGGACTGAACATTTGAGGAAAAGAAGCTTGTGGTTGGGAGAAGCAACTAGGAAGTGTGAAAATGAAGACAGAGGTGAGTTAGTAGGCTACTGCAGGAATCAGGTGAGATGAGAAGCTGAGCTAAAGCAACATTAATGAGAATGTAGAAAGGGACCAGATTGGAAAGAGAATTAAAAATTGATAAACTGGCCAGGTGTGGGTGGCTCATGCCTATAATCCCAGCACTTTGGGAGGCTGAGGTGAGAAGATCACTTGAGCCCAGGAGTTAGAGACCAGCCTGGGCTACATAATGAAACCCTATTTCTACAAAAAATAAAAAAATTAGCTGGGTGTAGTGGCACATGCCTGTAGTCCCAGCTACTTGGAAGGCCAAGGCAGGTGAATCACTTGAGCCCAGGAGGTCGAGTCTTCAGTGAGCTGTGACTGTGCCACTGCACTTCAGCCAGGGTGACAGAGTGAGACCTTGTCTCAAAATACAAAACAAAACAAAAAAACAAGAAAAACTTGATAACCCCTGTGTACAGATTGAAAGAGATACTTATAAGGATAAGAAACATTTTCTCCCATCACTCAAATCACAGCAGGTGTCAACATCTTACTTTGCTGACACATGTAATAATAAAGTCTAGAAAATAGAAAAAAATGATCAAAAATTCCACTATCTTTACATAACTAAAAATGTTTTATATTATCTTCCAGGCCTTATTTAGAAACAAATGTATATGTTTTGTAGCTACAACCACACACAAGTTTGAAGGTCTTTGATACATCATAATTTTGCATTATTTCTATCATCTCGCATGAATGAGCAATTTTCATCATGCTGTTATCTGTAATTATGTCCTTTTAAATGTCTTACGTAGTATTCCATCATTTCATACACCCCAACCTTTTAAATTATTATTCAACTTGTTGGACATTTATATTATTACAACTATAAATAATGCACCACAAACATGTTTATATATATAGTCTTTCTCTTCTATGGGGGATATGTCTTTAGCTGTAAGATATCCATGGTGAAAAGTAGAAACATGTAATATTGTTTTAAATTTAATATATTGATATTTAGTCACAAGAGCTCTGACATTGTAAAGCCCCAGAGTGATATGTGTGAGAATCTTCGAATTTCAGATCATTACTGAGAGAAAGGACTTTGCTTTGTAGCTGCAGGATCTAGTACTGTGGCTGGGCATATTAGACCAGTAATAGCTGTGTTTTGAATATGTAAATCAATGATTAAATGAATGATTAATTCACTTGTCTTGTGATGAGAGTTTCAACATGTTTCTTGCCATCTGGATGCAGTTTGATTTCAAATGTCCCCTGTGATACTGGCAAGGTCTGGAGAGCCATTAAGACAAAGAGTTTACTCCTGTGAGCTGGGTTCTACTGAAGTCTGGAATGTTGTTGCCCTGAGAACACAATCTGCAACAGTATCTGTCTGAGATTTTTGGTTTTGTTTCCTCCACCACTATAAACCCAAGCATTTCCATGGTCTCCCTTCTGAAAAAGGGAAGGTGATATTTCCTGGCTGAAGGAGACTTTCCCATTATGTTTTACCTCAGTGTAGCAAACACACTAAGCTTGGGTCAGAATGTTTGAATGTTTTGGCTCTGTTCTCTTGTGGACTTCAGAAAACAACTAAGTTCATTCTCAACTTAAACTGGATCACTGTTTTTGTTTTGTGATGATTTTTCTTGTAAAGGGAGAAAAATAATTTTGGTTCAGATCAAACTGTAAAAAAAAGTTTAAGATTTAGCCGATCAGAATAAGGCTTTTGAGATGGAGATTTTATGTCAATATCATTTGTCTTTTTACCAGCACTAATAATTACTATTTATAGCACTCTGTGCCAGTCCCTGCTCTAGTACATTTTTTTTACATTATTTAACTTACTTTAGTCATCTCAGCAATCCTATGAAGTAGGTATTACTTTCATTTTGTAATTATCAGGAAAATGATGCTTACAGAACTTAAGTCACCTGCCCATAAGCACATAGAAGTGGTAACAGTCAGAATTGAAAACTAGATCTGTCTGATATCAATGTCTATGCTCACACATCCATTTGATTTTTGTTTATTTATTTATTTATTTTTGAGACAGGGTCTTACTCTGTCACACAGGCTGGAGTGCAGTGGTACAATCTTGGCTCACTGAAGGCTCATAGCAACTTCCGCCTCCCAGGTTCAAGCAATTCTCCCACCTCTGCCTTCCAAGTAGCTGGGATTACAGGTGCATGCCACTCACTATGCTAGGCTAACTTTTTTTTTTTGGTACAGATGGGGTTTAACCATGTTGGCCAGGCTGGTCTTGAACTCCAGACCTCAGGTGATCCGTTCACCTCCGCCTTGCAAAGTGCTGGGATTACAGGCATGAGCCACTCACACATCCATTTGAAAAGCACTTTCACATAAATTTTATTTTCTCATTCACAGTTGCAATACGGGGAAGAGGGCTGTGTTTAGTCCTACCTGGCATAGGTAAAGACAGAGATTTACAGATTATGTGTTTTGCCATCCAAGGTCACACCGGAGAGAGTTATCAGAGTCAGGGCATAAATGAAAACCTTCTGGTCTTCATCCCGTACCCTTTCCACTCTTCTCACGGACTCCCTAGAGATTTTCTCTCTCAATCTCTCACTTTATGTTTGAGCAAATGGAAGCCCAGAATATTGCAATGATTCATCAAGGTCATACAGCTAGTTAGCAAACTGATGCTAGAGCCCGGATTTTTTGCCTCCCGAGCTAGTGTCTTTTCTATTATGTCTATGTAGCAAACAAAACCTGATTGTTAGGGAATGTTCAATGTGAGTTACAATCCACGCCAGGAAAGACATTAATATAGGCCATCCAGTACAGAGTCCTTCACTCATCGTTTTCATTTTTAACAAATGTCCTCCTCATTTGAGATACCCAGTTGATGTGCTCATCATCAAGTATGCACTGAAATGATGAGTATGTATGTGTCCTGCGCTAGGGACCAGCCCCGAGTGGGTCCCCCATTGTCAGTATATGGAGAGTCTCAGGAATAGCAACTCTCTCTTCCTCAGTGTAGACCTCGAAACAGCCAAAGTAAATAGAATTTTCCGCCTCAACAGCTGTATTTATTTTGGGCTGTTTCTCCACCTACAACGCCCATTTGCTGTTCTCAGAGCTTCTGAACCTGTTTATTTTCAACCTCCCAGAGGCAGCCAGCTGTTGTATTCCCATTTCAAGGCAAAAAGAAGTCAACATGTTCTTCTGGAGGGAAGCAACCCATTTTAAGATCTTAAAGGCTATCACCCAAAGGAGAGTTTACGAACTGTGGATATTTCCTGAGCAAGACACTATTCCTGCTTTCAAATATCTTATTCAAGTGGCTTAACAGATGTAATTGGAGACAGAGCTTGAGCGCTGAAAATTACATAATAATATAAAAGAGCTAGGGAGCAATATGAGCTGGAGATTTAAGTGATGTCAAGTGAATGTGATTGAACAGAACCTCCCCATCAGTAGGCTGGATTAAGCCTATAGGAATATTTTGTTTGGGATCCAAGTTTGTTTGTGTATGTGTTTGTTTTTCAGTGAGCCAATATTTAAAAATTGAGAGACTTTACCTAAAAGTCTAGATTTCTGGCTTCATTTGAAATACCAGAAGATCTGTCAATACATGTTTGTCCTTATTGGGGCATCAGTGGGCTGGTGTGGTGGGTGTGTTAGATAAAACACACCCTCCTCAGTTTGCCATAAGTACTCCCTATTTTCTTCCCAATGTTGAGGCCAACTCTTAGTTGCCTTGTACCTTCACAGTTGCAGTGTTGTTTTACTTATTCTCATTCACTTCAGTTTTGTGCTGGACCCCATGGGCATGTGAGTATTTCAACTCTTTTGGGGTCATTAGTGCCTTAAGGGCTGGTATGGATGTCACCTTTGTTGAATGCCCATTATAATATAATAAGCACTGTACTAGACATGTACCTCATTTACTACTCACAGAAAACCCTACCAGGCAGATATTATCATTCTCAGTTTACAAATGGGAAAAATGAGATTCAGCAAGTGTTTGTGATCAGCTAGAAGTCATCCAGTTCACGAATAGCTAGGATTCAAATGCTAGCTGCCTAATTTCCTCCTTCATAGATACTGCCTCCCAGAGAACTAGGAAGTGACAAAGTTGAGTCTTGAACTCAGCCTAGTGAACATTCTAAAAAGTCATACTCTATCACAATCACCAATTTTGCTGTGTGCAGAGAGATAGCTAGCAAATACCTCATGATGAATCAAGAGGACCTGGAAGAAAAGAACCCCTTCCCCTGAGAAATTACTTAATAACCAATAATAACTTCTGAAAAGAATACACTGTAATTGTCCTTAAATTGTAAGTAAATGAACCCATCACCAAGGAGTTGGCCTGTGCTTCTGGGATAGATTGAAAATTTTGGCCATAACAGGGTATTGAACTATTAGAAAATACCATTTGGGTATTTCGATGAGAATAATAGAATCTGTGAAGATGCTCAACAAAGACCATAAATTCCATATGGTTTGGGCAGATAAAGTAGTAGTAAAACCTATATTCTAAATTCTAAGCCAACCATTCCTGGGCAGTGGCCACTGGAAGCTGGACCTCAGAGCCTGAAGCCTGGATGTCAAAACCTACCACTTCGCATACAGCTCATTCTAGGTAGCGGAAATACAAAATATTTAAATGTCAGTTATTCTGTTTTATATTTTTAAAAAGACTTTTGGAAAGTTACACGGCTTGAATTTAAATCCAGGACTTCCATTATGTGCTACCTTCCAGAAAACAGATGGTAGAGAGGGGAGGGAAAGGCATTCCAGGCAGGGGATGTCATGTTAGAAAACTTCAGATTCAGCTTGGGTAGAGAAGGGAACTAAATAGCAGAGATTACAGTCTCTAAAATTTCTGTCACCATGGTACGTGATGACAGCAGCCACCTGTTTTATTACTTACCCTGTTACCTCAGATTGCAGAGAACTGACCATGCTGGCCCTCACTGAAATTCCCAAGGGACATGTCTCTAATGACCACATGCCCATTTTACTCTCCTTTCACCTAGCCATGGCCATTTACCCCACTTGCAAGACTCACCCTACTCCAAGGTTTTGGATCAATTCTCTTCCTGGTCAAGGTAAGTTGCAGGCTAATAGGTAAATCACAAGCCAGCTGTAGGTTGAGTAATGTTTAACAGCAACAACAAAACCATAAATAACAATTACTATAACAGTAAAAATGGTAGTTACTTTTCCTGAGCTATGTCTATGTACTAAACACTTTGCTATTAAATAAAATAATTAATTAAATAATAAATAATTTATATTCTTTACTCCATATAATTATATCACTCTGTGAGTCATACATTATGGGGAGACAATTCTCTGTGGGTCTCTTGCATTTCCGCACATCTTGTGAGTGAGGCATGCGCTCTTCTTTGTTCCAGACTTTTTTTTTTTTTGATGGTAAGCAATTTATTTTTTATTTATTTATTTTTTATTATACTTTAAGTTCTAGGATACATGTGCACAACGTGCAGGTTTGTTACATATGTATACATGTGCCATGTTGGTGTGCTGCACCCATTAACTCATCATTTACATTAGGTATATCTCCTAATGCTATCCCTCCCTCCTCCCCCCACTCCACAACAGGCCCCAGTGTGTGATGTTCCCCTTCCTGTGTCCAAGTGTTCTCATTGTTCAGTTTTCACTTATGAGGGAGAACATGTGGTGTTTGTTTTTTTTATCCCTGTGATGGTTTGCTGAGAATGATGGTTTCCAGCTTCATCCATGTCCCTACAAAGAACATGAACTCATCCTTTTTTGTGCTGCATAGTATTCCATGGTGTATATGTGCCACATTTTCTTAATCCAGTCTATCGTTGTTGGACATTTGTGTTGGTTGCAAGTCTTTGCTATTGTGAATAGTGCTGCAATAAACATACGTGTGCATGTGTCTTTATAGCAGCATGATTTATAATCCTTTGGGTATATATCCAGTAATGGGATGGCTGGGTCAAATGGTATTTCTAGTTCTAGATCCTTGAGGAATCGCCACATTGTCTTCCACAATGGTTGAACCAGTTTACAGTCCCACCAACAGTGTAAAAGTGTTCCTTTTTCTCAAACTTTAGGTTGCATCTGAAATACTAGGATGCTTGTTTAAAAACACAAAACTTCAGCCCTTATCCCTAAAAATGCCGAATCAGCAGGTCTAGGTTAGAACCAAAAATTGTTATTTAAAAAATAAGATTCCCAAGTGATTCAGGTGCATGAGGGTCATAGACTTCTTTGAGAAGCATTGATCTATGGGGGTAAAATGAAGTTCCTTTACAAGGAACACAGGAATCCCCACTATCTAGTCCTTACTTGTATCTTATGCTGCCATTCCTTGTTTTGTGCTTTACATTCTAGCAACTCCTAACAGCTTTTAACACTTTCTACTTCCATTCTTTCATATTTTGACCATCTTTCTTCTCTACATAAACTAGCTAACCTCTACTCATCCTGTAGCTCAGGTGTCTCCTCCTCCATGAAGCCTTCCGCCATCCCAAATAGGGGATATACAGTACTTCCTCTTCCCTCCTAAAGCCTTCTGTGCTTACCTTTATTATTTAGATCTACCTTTGATTAAAATTATCTGTTTATATGTCTGTCTCTACCATATGACTATAAAATCCTTTAAGGTAGGCCATGTGTCCACTTTATCCTTATATGGGAAGACCTTTGTGGGATACTACAGTATCTAGTTTACAATAGGCGTTGGGTTTCAAAATCAGTTTTTGTTGAATTAATAAAAGAATGAATAAATGGCTGAATGAATAAAGCCATTTCTTTGCAAGTAGCTTTCAGTATAAAATCTTGTTATGATATACTATTGATTTTCTTAAAAACATTGGTTTGTTCTGATATAGGACCAGAAATATGAGAAAAACGGGAAAGAGCAGAAAGTTAAATTTTAGCATCATAGGGAGATTAAATAATTTACCCTGGCCAACTCTTTTTACAGATAAGGAAACTGAAGTTTAGATAGGATGAATGACTTACCCAGTGTCACACAGCTTGTTAGGGACAAAATAAGACTGGGAGTTTTTTTCTCTTGGTTCACAGTCCCAAGCTCTTCAGGCTAACCATGGTCCCTCCCTTCCACTAAGTTATGTACCTACTCAAAGCCCTACTGAAGTTTCTACCATCCTGGCTTTTCCTGAGCTCATCTGATATTGATCATCTTGGTACTTCGTATTATCTGAATAACTCATATACCATTTTTCCTTACTTACATTTGCCTTTGATATATACCCAGTATCGGGAGTATTTTTAAAAAACCTTTTGCTGTATTTATCTTTACTGTTTAGATTTTTGTTTTTGTATGCTGTAAATCAAATTTGCCTCCTCATCTTGGCTGACTAATCTCTGATCAATAGATTTTTCTAGAGAATGTCTCCTTCACTAGTATTTAAGGGAGGGAAATGTGATATACTAAATAATAAACTCTCCTAGTTTTCCTAAATACATTCAAAGCACAATCATCTCCATCTGTGTTTCCTCTGTCACTTTTATAATCAAATGTGGAAAATATTTAACATCACATTGAGTCCTCCAGTTTAAATCAGTACACATGATAAATTGCATGGGGGTGTTTCATTTGCCTTGCAACAGAAACCTTTATCTTTGCCTGGCGGCCTGACTGTAGTTTAATAAAAGAAAGGCCCTTTGAATAGATCTTGTGCAATATGAGTTCTCATCCAGGTCTATGAATAATTCATCAGGCAAGAATCTTGTTTCTGTTTATGAAATAATATTCTAAAGACCATTAAGGCTAGACCTGTGCTGTAGTCAAAAGTCCTTCTTGAGTTCCAGCTAGTGATATGCAGAAAATTATTGTTGCTCTTCAGACATACGGCTAAGTTCAAGGGAATTTGTTAACTTCTTGTGTTGCATCCAAAAGTTTCCAATTATCAACAAAAGATGGCATACCAACGCAATTACTCCTGATGTATTCCAGTTAGGGATTCTAAGTAACCATAGTTGTGTGGGTGTATGTGGTCTGAAATAACAGGAATCAGTGAAAATTTCAAGTGTAAATACACCACGGAGACCACTTACATATCACAACCAGACAAACGTATCCCACTGAGCTGAATATGCTTTTGACAGGAAGCAGGGATTTTTGGACCACCTCCCAAACCCTGATTCCCAGCCGTTGTAAACTATTTGAGATCCATTTTGTTTCCAGTTTTGCAACAGACTTCTCCAACAGCTTATTTGCTTCATGTGTCAACAAAGTTGAAAAACAGTGCCTCTTACACAAGTTAGTCAGAAATGTATAAAGCTATTGTTAATGACGTGGTTACCACCAAACTTGGAAAAACAAATTACAGGCTGTGCCAGAGAAGCAGGCTTATCTCGCTGAGCCTTAGTATGTCTTCTTGATTCCTAGATAACTCTTATACTCGTTGGTTTGGGATCTTCTTAAAGGTTATTTTTAGAGTAATTCTGCTGGCCAAGGAATAGCAAAGTAAGAAAGGGAAAAGACTTGTATAGCTTCAGGAAAACATACACTGCCTGTTTTGGAGGAAAATTATCCCTGGGGATAAGGCCAAAGGGAGATCTCTGAAGGCAAATTCTTGACCATCCAGGTCCTGTGGCCACACGCACTATTGCCTTTATTTATCCAAATATCAGCAGAAGCTACCAAGCCTGTATATGCAAGTGGCAATAATTCAGGTTTGATCTTCTTTAAATGCAGCTCAGATCATGTCACTAAATCTTTACTGATTTTTATCATTCATAAAATCAAGTGCAAACCCCACAGCCTGGCTCTCAATGCCCTCCAAAAATAAATAACTCTCTACTATTATCTTCCATTAATTTAATAAAACCTTATTGCCAGGTAGTCCCTGAAATAATCAGCCCATGATGGTTAATTTTATGTGTCAACTTGGCTGGGCCATGTTGATGCACATTTTAATAATTTTGAAATATGTGTTCAACATTATTCTGGACATTTTTTGTGACAGTATTTTTGAATGAGATTAACATTTAAATTTGTGGACTTTGAGTAAAGTAGACTGCTCACCACATAACGTGGGTGGGTCTCATCCAATCAGTTGAAGGCCTGAATAGGACAAAAGACTGACTTCCTTCTGGAGGGAAATTCTGCCAACAAATGGCCTTCAGACTTGAACTTTAACATCGTCTCTTCCTGGGTCTCCAGCCCAATGGTCTTCCCTGTAGATTTTGGACTTGCTAGCCTCCATAATCATGTGTACCAATTCCTTAAAATAAATTTCTTTCTATGTATGTACGTATCCTAATGGTTTTGTTTCTCTGGAGAACTGGCTAAAACATAGCCCCAGGCTTTTATGTTTTGTTGTCTTTGTTTTTATGATATTACAAACACTATTGCTAGTAATACTGTTATTAGTATTTATTGAATCTTACTATGTGCCAGGCACCATGCATTGAATTTCCACACATTGTCTCGTTTAATTCTCACAACAACCTATGAGGCAAGGGCATAGAGTAATTAATAATTGCTTAAGATCATAGTACTAGTAAGTGGCAGATTAAGAGTTTTGATTTCATATGTTTCTGAGACAAAAGCCCTTATTATAATGAGTTCGAAACCCCACAAGAAATTATATCTTTGAGAAAGTTAATTTTCTCTACCAGTTTTTAAAATGATATCTTAGCAACCTGTCTGATCCTCATACCACTACCTAGTGAGCTTGTGCAGAATGGGAATCATGCCTCTGTGTTTTTATGTCCCATGCAACACCGCAGTATTGTGCATAGTAAGTTTTCCATTAGTTCTAGGAAATTCTGATAACCTAAATATCAGAAGGATTCTGAAAAGAAAAACAGATTCAACCGAAAAGAGGAGTTGGTGAGGATGGTCTCTGGCATCCCAGCCTTCTCTCTCTGTGCTCTCCTTTTCCTCCAGAGAGAACTCCCATTTCCCAAGGCACTCACTGCTAGAACTCTTAAGAGGCAGAGGATGCAAGGGTTCAATGAGGGCCAAGCCATGATACGCTGGAACCAATTTGTACCAGCTCATGAGAGTCAATTACAAGCATGTTTTCTAAACCCTATATTGAATGATGTAACATTGGAAGCTTGAAATTACCCATGTGTGAATATTTACACCATGGAAATCAGTAAACACTACAAATCAGGGCTTCCCTCTCTCCCATCCAGAGAACTGGTTTATCATTAAACTAGTACCTGCCCAAAGAGGAGAGGGACCCATGATTCCAAAAGCCTCCTGCCTTTTCCCTGCTCCCTTTGACCTTCTCAACTTCTGGATTCACAAAACTTTGTTAAGTGTCTTCTATAAGCAGTTGCTCTGCCAGGTGATATGAAGAATACCATGGTTAATGCCATCTGGTTCTTACGAACTGGTTTCTCAGTGGGAAAATAACAGATACACAAATAACACGAATAATTATTGATTATCCCATTTGTTTTTTCCCTCTTATTTGTTTTGAAATTCAAAGTATGAATATTTACTTATATAAAAATGTAGAAAATGTAAATGCCATGAGGACAGGAACTTTGACTTTTTATTACCTTTGCCGAGTGGTATGACAGTGTGACGCATATGATGAGTGCTAAACAGTCAATGAATAAAATTATGCATTAAAAAATGAAAAGACTATATATAATAAAATGTTAGCAATGCTTATCTATATAGGACTGATAGGATTATGGCTCACTTTTCTTCCTTTCCTTTTTGGTGAGGGCTTATCTGTAGTTTTCAAATGTTTAATGATGGGCATGTATTAATATTATGTTGGAGGCTGAACAAAAAATAAAAAATAACTAGAATTACACAAAGTAACCAATATTAAGTTACCAGAAGGTACATAAATATAAGTCTCACCAAAGCTAGTTGCTGTATAGTCTTATGGGAGTGTTTCTTGAAGGAAATGAGGCTGGCAATATGTTTAAAATCCTCTTTGCTCAGAATCATTTTAAGCTACCTGTCATAGGAAAAGGACCAGGTAAAATAACTCACACTAAGGGATGACTGGCAGCTGATACTGTCATTTCTTTCAGGAGGCAGTCAGTTCACAAAAATCTAAACTAGTGAATTATGTAGTACAAATCTTCCATATCTTTACTAATTTTTCATATGCTTTATCAATTACCGAGAAAAGTATATTAAAATTTCCCACTGTTGTGGTGTATTAGTCAGTCTCTTCATGTAAAGTGCTTCATTTTATGTAATTTTTCAGGTGTATTTTCAAAATCACTGATTTTCCCTTCATCTGTGTCTAAACCAATATTTAAACCATCCTTTGAGGTTCAAATTTTAATGATTAAATTTTATTTTTAGACACTTTATTTGTATTTCTTTGTCTCATCAATGTTGATACTTCAACTACTTTTTATGGTTTTTAAAACTTATTTTATATTTGGTATGTGATCATTTCAGCATCTGTTGTCTCAGGCTGATTTTGTAGCTTGTGATGACTTGTTTTCTAGTGTGCTTAGTGACTTTTTTAGTTGTGTACTCATATCCCTCTGGAAGATCTTTGAGGCCTGTCTTTATGTTTATTACCTGATAGATAATTGGCTTTTGCTTCTATCGGGTGTTTATGGCACCATCAATCTGAAGTCTTTTTAGCCTAATTTTTTCAGCTAGGGTTTTTTTTTTTTTTTTTTTTTTGGGCTGCTTTGGCAGTACGAGTTCTAGCTCCAGACCTCTGTGAGTTGGAAATTATCAGGGTTTTTTTTTTCCTTTTATTCTGTACCATGCAGACCTAAGGCTGAGATAGCCAAGTGTTTCCATCATCTACTTCTTTTTTTTTTTTTAATTTGTAAGGTTTAAAAATTTTTTTGTGTGGGTACATAGCAGGTGTATATATCTATGGGGTACATGAGATGTTTTGATACAGGCATGCAATGTGAACTAAGCACATCATGGAGAATGGAGTATCCATTCCCTCAAGCATTTATCCTTTGACTTACAAACAATCCAATTATACTCTTTTATTTATTTATTTTTTTTGAGATGGAGTCTCACTCTGTCACCCAGGCTAGAGTGCAATGGCATGATCTCGGCTCACTGCAACCTCTGCCTCCCGGGTTCAAGCGATTTCCCTTCCTCAGCCTCCTGAATAGCTGGGATTACAGGTGTGCGTACCATGCCCGGCTAATTTTTGTATTTTTGGTAAGGACAGGGTTTCACCATGTTGGTCAGGCTGGTCTCAAACTCCTGACCTTGTGACCTGCCCGCCTCAGCCTCCCAAAATGCTGAGATTACAGGCGTGAGCCACCACGCCTGGACAATACTTTTTTATTTTAAAATGTATGATTAAGTTATTATTGACTATAGTCACCTTATTGTACTATCAAACAATAGGTCTTTTTTTTTTAAATGGAGTCTCACTCTGTTGCCCAGGCTGGAGTGCAGTGGTGCGATCTCAGCTCACCACAACCTCTGTCTCCCGGGTTCAAGCAATTCTCCTGTCTCAGCCTCCCGAGTAGCTGGGACTACAGGTGCGTGCCACCATTTCCAGCTAATTTTTTGTAGTTTTAGTAGAGATGGGGTTTCACTGTGTTAGCCAGGATGGTCTTGATTTCCTGACCTCGTGATCCGCCCGCCTCGGCCTCCCAAAATGTTGGGATTACAGGCGTTAGCCACCATGCCCAGCCAATAATAGGTCTTATTCATTGTTTCTAACTATTTTTGGTACCCATTAACCATCCCTACCTCCCCCTACAACCCCATGCTACCCTTCCCAGCCTCTGGTAACCATCTGTTTATTCTCTATGTCCATGAGTTCAATTGATTTGATTTTAGAAATCAAATCAGTAAGTAAGTAAGTACATGTGATATTTGTCTTTCTGTGCCTGGTTTATTTCACTTAACATAACGATGTCCAGTTCCAACTATCTTGTTGCAAATGACTGGATCTCATTTAAATGAGTAAGAACATGTGATATTTGTCTTTCTGTGCCTGGTTTATTTCACTTAACATAATGATGTCCAGTTCCATCTAGGTTGTTGCAAATGACTGATTCTCATTCTTCTTTATGGCTGAATAGTACTCTATTGTGTATATGTACCACATTTTCTGTATCCATTCATCTGTTGATGGGCATTTAGGTTGCTTCCAAATCTTAATTATTGTAAACAGTGCTGCAACAAACAGGAATGCAGAGATCCCTTTGATATACTGACTTCCTCTCTTTTGGGTATATACCCAGCAATGGAATTGCTAGATCATATGTAGCTCAATTTTTAGTTTTTTTTTTTTTTTTTTTTTGAGGAACCTCCAAACTATTCTCCATAGTGCCTGTATTAACTTACATTCTCACCAACAGCGTATAAGATTTCCTTTTCTTCACATGGTTGCCAGTATTCATTATTGCCTGTCTTTTGGATATAAGCTATTTTAACTAGGGTGAGATATCTCACTGTAGTAGTGGTAGTAGTTTTTTCACCACCTGCTTCTTTGTGGTTTATCTTCCCCACCTTCATCCATTGACCTAATTGTCTCTTGGAGCTCCTGAATTTATTCAGTGGTCTATGGATCAACTTTCCATAATGCACTGGTTTCAGGGTTTGTATTTTGTCACTTGAGCATGGGCCATTAATCTCAAGCTGTCTAGAGACTACTAGAGACTTGTAGATGACCCCTAATAAACAATGGCTTTTGGGTTGCTTTCTGCTTTGAATGTACTGTTTCTTGTTATTTCTTCTTCTTTTTTTCCCACTAGTATAGACACACACTTAAAAATATTGATTTTATATTTTATAAAATTTTTACTTTATTATAATAGATTTTGGGGAACAGGTGGTTTTTTGGTTACGTGGATGAGTTCTTTAGTGGTGATTTCTGAGATTTTGGTGCACTCATCACCCGAGCAGTGTACACTGTACCTGATGGGTAGTTATTTACCCCTTACCCTCCTCTCACCCTTCTCCCTGTGTCCCCCAAATCCATTATATCATTCTTATGCCTTTGTGTCCTCATATCTTAGCTCCCACTTATAAGTGAGAACATACAGTATTTGTTTTTCCATTCCTGAGTTACTTCACTTAAAATAATGGTCTCCAACTCCATTCAGGTTGCTGTCAATGCCATTATTTCATTCCCTTTTATGGCTGAGTAGTATTCCATGGTATATACATACCACATTTTCTTTATCCACTTATTGATTGATGGGCATTTAGGCCACTTCTGTGTTTCTGCAACTGTGAATTGTGCCGCTATAAACATGTGTGTGCAAGTGTCTTTTTCATATAATGAGTTCTTTTTGTCTGGGTAGATACCTAGCAGTGGGATTGCTGGATCTAATTGTAGTTCTACTTTTAGTTCTTTAGGGAATCTCCATACCCCTTCCCTAGGTATGGGGCTTCCTGAGAGACAGACTGCAGTGATTGTTATTGCTCTTCGGGGTCTAGCCATCCAGCAGGGCTACCAGGCTCTGGGCTTATGCTGGGGAATATCTTTAAAGAGTCCTGTGATGTGATCCATCTTCAGGTCTCCCAGCCATGGATACTAGCACCTGATCTGGTGGAGGTGGCAGGGGAGTGAAGGAGACTCTGTGAGAGTCCTTGATTGTAGATATGTTTAGTGTGCTGGCTTTCTCAAATGCTGATTTTGCTAGCAGTAAAGTTGTCATGTGGACACCCTCAGGATCTCTAGTTAGCCAGGATGTTTCAGGCAGTTGTTTGAGCTGTAGTTTTCTCCTTCCTGGGAGGAAGGTTATTCTGTCATGAGTTGACGTAATGGCCTGAGTTGGTTGGCCTTCAACCAGGAGGTGGTGCTTTCAAGAGAGCACCAGCTGTGGTATTAGCAGTGCGATTTGGGTTTGCCCTAAATTGGCCAGAGGAAGTATTCTGGTTTCTCAAGCAATGGGTGGGACCATAAAGCTCCTAAGAGTTTATGTGTTTGTCTTCAGCTACCAGGGCAGGTACAGAACTACCATTAGGTGGGGATAGGGTTAGGTGGGTCTGGGCTCAGACTCTCCTTGGGTGGGGGTTGCCATGGCCACTGTGAGGGGTTAGGGGATAGTTCTCAGGCCAATGGGGCATAACTGTTCCAGGCGGCATTATGCCTGCCTCTGTTGTGTCATATAGTTTGCCACAGAAGTAGGGGATAGCTGGTAGTGAAAGGCCTCATCCAGCTCCCGTGTAGTTAGTGAGGCCAGTCTTACTCCCACAGTGCCCTGCCAACAGCACTGAGTTTAGATCCAGGCAGCCTGCATGTGGAACTCAGACCTTCTCCAGGCCGTAGTTTCCCCACTAAGAAGGCAAGAATGGCTTTCAGGCCTTGCCCCTCCCTCTCTGCCCACAATGTCAGCAGCAGCTCCTGCACTCATATCTGCAGCAATTCCCATTTGCCCCCACCCTGAATTCTGCTTGAGAAAATTCATGCCCAGTCAAAATTGTTACAAATTTCAGGTGGAAGATTCTTTCACCCTGTGACTTTTCCCTAATTCTGCAGGCTGCCTTCCCAAGGGTCCCTGGGAGACATAGTCAGGGATGGCTTCTCTGTACTGGAGCTGGAGACTGGAAGTGCCTACAAGGCTCTTCCCACTGCTGCTTCCACTTTGGTATTTCACATGTGATATGGTTTTGCTGTGTCCTCACCCGAATCTCATCTTGAATTGTAGCTCCCATAGTTTCCACATGTTGTGGGAGGGACCCAGTGAGAGGTAATTGAATCACAGGGGCAGGTCTTTCCTGTGCTGTTTTGTGATAGTGAAGAAGTCTCATGAGACCTCCCAAGTAAGTGTCTTAAACTGAAATAAGTTTAGAAACCACAGTTAATTAAAGTTAAAGGGCTTTATTTGTGGAGAAATCTCAGAGCTTTTAATATATTCAGTGTTCTTTGTGAGTCTTTAAGGAACTAGATGGAGTGTGTAGTTTATTCTAAACTCCTTTGATCACAGAACTCTCTTTCTGGAGGGCATTTCCAGTATCTGCTGTGCTATAGAACCCATTTTGACAAATATTGCTCCAAAATAATGAAATTTATTCTTCTCCTTCTGTAAATTTAAGCATCAAAAATTTTGAAAACATCAGAGAAACATGAAAAGGTCTTTAAACTTTATAGGAATGACTTTAAAATAAAGAAAAACAAATGGAGGTACTCAGCTTGATCATTCTTCCAATCATGTAAATTTGTCTTCAAATGACTCTTCCAATAATCACTACCACCCTCAGATGACTTATTATTACCAAGGACATTCCAAAGACGGAGTCACGGTCTACAGGGAGTGAGTTACCGAAGAGCAGTTCCCCAGCTTCCTAATTTATGGGCAGCATTGTTGGTACATGTGAAAGGCTTGGAAAGGCTTTGAAGAGGCAACTCTCGCTGGGAGATATATATTCAGTGATGCTAAAATCCCAAGCAGTCTCACCAAAAGGAATACATAAAAATGCTAACAGTATCAATCATTAGGTGGTAAGATTGTGAATTATTATTTTTTCTTTTAATTTATCCATACTTTTAAAAATGTCAACAGTGATTGTGTATTATTTATGAAATGAGAAATTTTTTTTTTTTTTTGAGGCAGAGTCTTGCTCTGTCGCCTAGGCTGGAGTGCAGTGGTGCGATCTCGGCTCACTGCAAGCTCTGCCTCCCGGGTTTACGCCATTCTCCTGCCTCAGCTTCCTGAGTAGCTGGGACTACAGGCGCCCGCCACCACGCCCGGCTAATTTTTTGTTTTTTAGTACAGACGGGGTTTCACCATGTTAGCCAGGATGGTCTCGATCTCCTGACCTTGTGATCCACCCGCCTCTGCCTCCCAAAGTGCTGGGATTACAGGCGTGAGCCACCGCGCCCAGCCGAAAAATGTTTTTAAAAAGGAATCTTATAATCATTTAAAAGGGAAAATCCATTTTAAAAATGGAGGAATCTGAAACTTGGAGAAAAATTAGTTTTCCAAGGTCACATAGTCTGTCAGAGGTAAACTGGATTCTTAAACTCCTGACCAGAGCCCTCCTCAGAATACTCCACATTATTTCACAGTCACAGAGGAATAGCCACTGCCAGGGCTGTTCCTCCTTAGGAAGGGAGTTGTCAAAAGAGGAGAAACATGGATCTTCTGGATGGGTGAGCCCTTTCCCTCTTCGAACCGTAGGAAGGCTATGCTGACACTTGCACAGATTCTCCTGCTTGTGGTACAGGTTTTGCTACTATTTTTCTGGCTAGGAAATTGTCATGAAAGGAGGGAGAAAGATTTACACTAGGAGTATGGGAGAATTACGTTTCCCTCAGGACACCATCCTATAATAAATGGAGCATTGTGGCTGCTATTTTTTTCCCAGGCTGCTTATTGCTGTTGAGTTCCCCTCTGCTCCCACAGAAGACAAGGAGAAGGCATGTCACAGGGGCTTGCGTATCCCTCTAGGGAAGAGTGGCTGGAACACCTAATGTGAAAGTTTGGGGAATCTTTGGCTGCTGAGGTTCAGCGATTGGGAGGTCTGTGGTGATTCTGGAACTAATTTTACAAAATAGACAATGAAGTAATTGATTGATTCACTGTTTTCCATTAAGATTGTGTTTTTGTGGTTTTTCTTGTGGAAATAAGAGCTCAGAGGGATGATGATATAACATTGGAGAAAGGATGTTGGAACCTCACCCACCTGTATTTGCCTTCCCATGCAACTGGAACAGTAGAAGTTAGAAAGCAGGGTATGAAAAACGACTGGAAGCAGAGATCCTTTCCCACAGAGGGGTAGAATTGGAAGGTGCACTCAGAAAGCCTTGTGGCCAACCTCCTCAGTTTTCATACAGGCAAACTAAATATTACAGATGGGAAAATGGTATTTAAATATTTATTGAGCATCTAGTATATGCCAAACACTGTGTTAAGTATTGAAGGTACAAGAGAAAACAACATAGATGAGTCTCTGCCTTCTGCAATGTAGAGGTCCTGAGAGGTGAAATGACAAAACAAACCCAGAACAAGAATCTAGATCTCTTAGGTCTGAATTGGTGATCTTTCTTAAATTTTCCATCTAGAATACTTTAAGCACCTAGGAATTTCTGTATGACTTTGGGCAACTCACTAAACATCTGTAGGCTTCAGTTTTATGAACATAAAAAAAGAAATTTATACATTTACTCACTCATTCATTTACTAAAAATTTACTGATAACCATCTGTATTCCAGGCATAAAGCTCACCAATCTCATAGAACAGGAGCTTTTTTGCTGAGACTAAACATCCATCTGTCAATAATTCTCTCCAAACAGTAACCAGTAGGTAGCTGGAAATTCCAGAGTTAGCTGTAGTTTATTTTTTTGCCATTCAGAGTTGGCTTACTCCCTCAAGTGCCTTGAATCCCCACTTGGAGTTCTCCCTTCCTTCCTCACTTGCCTGCCTTCTTCCTTTCCCTCCCTCCCTCCCTCCCTCCCTCCCTCCCTCCCTCCCTCCCTCCCTCCCTCCCTCCCTTCCTTCCTTCCTTCTGTCCTTCCTAACTTCCTTCCTTCTTTCTTTCCTTTTTTCCCTCTCACTGTCTTCTTTCTTTCTATCCACCCATCTTCTTTTCATTTGAAGTGTAAGCCCTAACACTAGGGAATTTATTTACAAGAAGAGATTTAAAAGTCATAAAGCTATACACTTGGATTGGTACGGTTAGTATACTCTTGCTTTGTAGCTGCTCCACATTGAAACTTTTATTTATTATTCCTAAATGTGTACTTTTCCTAAGTCTCAAAATTTTATTTAACACAAGAAATGTCAATACTGGATTACATTCACTGCTGTATCAGGAAAACATGTTACTGGCATTAATCCCAAAGGGGGCAAGGGTGAGAGGAAGAAAAAGGAAAAATGCAAAATGACATGACTGATTCTTGACATGTCCAGATAAAAAGGAAGAAAAAAGTACTAGTCCTTATCAGAGCAAATAGTGTTATCTCCCAAAGTACACAAGAATTTCCAATATTAACCAACCTGTACCCTTTAGAAGACATTTTCTCATAGCTGAAGAATCGCATGCATGTTGGCAGTTGATTTATAAGGGCAGGAATGTGGTTTCTTGGACCATTGCCTCATCAGAATGGAGAAAGTGTAGAAATAAATGGTGCTGCTCATCTGTTTGTTTTTTCAGTTCACTTGTATATAATTTTTTTTTTTTTTTTTTTTTTTTTTAGTAGAGATGGAGTTTCACAATGTTGGTCAGGATGGTCTTGATCTCTTGACCTCGTGATGCACCCGCCTTGGCCTCCCAAAGTGCTGGGATTACAGGTGTGAGCTACCACGCCCAGCCCACTTGTATATAATTTTTTTTCTGTCAATTTTGAGGAGATTAATGGCAGTAGTTTCTTGAAATTAGGAAAAGTTTATGGGCATACTGTGAAACACTGCATAGCAGTGCTTTCAAGGTTCTGTTTCAATAAGTGAACAAGGTGAATATGCATGTTCTTTTTGAAGACTATTGTTGCATCAGCTCAAAGACTGACCATCTCATTGATACAGCCCTCCTGTTAAGCTGGGAGCTCTCTGCCGTAGACACTGTGCATCCATTCCTGGCTAGTTTGTGCGTGTGTGTGTGTGTGTGTGTGTGCGCGCGTGTGCGCAAATACAGATGGTGAATCTATGGGCTAATTTATGAAAAAGGCAGGTCCAGGCTGGAGAACAAAGCTCACTTTTGGTATTGGCAGGATCTTGATTCTGCCATAACTTGGTTTTTCTCATGCTGGAAGCACTCTCTGGGAGACTAAATATGTGTTATTTCAGCTATTTTCCTATGAGTGGGGAAAAATGACAATTCTTTTAAATCTATTCTTCTCCAGAGCAAGAGGAGCACAACCAGGCTATAGCTGGGAAGAAAACTATTCTCCAGAAAATTCTACTTGATACTTTATCTGTGTTTTTATTATTTGCCTTATTGTCTGTATTTCCATTTACTCATGTGTAAAACTGTACAATGGTATTTCATATATTCAGTTCTTTGTGGAGTGCTACAGATAAGTACTTAATATCTCTTAGCCACAAGTACTGTTACTCTACTACTACTAGGGCTACCACTGCTTCCAGGCTCCCTACAATCACTTCTCTGAGTCACTTCAGTATTATATTTGGACACTCAACAACTATAATAATATTTTGAGCTCCACAAACTTATGATGTTTTAGAATTCTGAAACATCAAAATGTCCTCTGAAGGGTACAGGTTGGTTAATATTAGAAATTCTTACGTGTTTTGGGAGATAACAGTATTTTCTGTTTCTTTACATAACAGAAAACTCAACTCAAATTGGCTTAAAAAACTAAACAAAACAACTTAAAGTTTCACTGCTGGTAATATATGAGCTAAGATAACCTGAAATCTTACCAATATAAACAAATAGAAATGCTGGATCAATTATTTCCAGAAGATTTTAAACTATGAATTCAATTTATTTAATTTTTTGTATTATTCTATCATTCAGATGATCTGTTTCATTATGGGTGAGTTTTGGCATTTTTGGTTTTCAAGGCATTTGTCCATTTTTTCTTTCTAGGTTGTCAAATTTTTGTGTATGAGTTGCTCGTGTAAGTTCTTTATTTTTTTAATGTATGCTGGGGTCTAGGTGGTATTTTCTTTTTAATTCCTGATATCAGTAGTGTATGTCTTCTTTCTTTGTCAATTTTGATACAATTTTAATTTTATTAATTTTTAACAGAACAAGATTTTGGTTGTATTGACTTTCTCTTTTTGTTTTCAATTTTATTGATTTCTGCGTTATTATGTTTTCCATTCTGCTTGCATTGGGTTTATTTTGCTCTTCTTTTTTGGGTTTCTCAAGGTCCTTTCTGTTAGCATTTGATGCTATAAATTCCCCGCTAAGCACTGCTTTGTCATCTGACAAATTTTGATATGTTTTACTTTCATTTAGTTCAAAATATTTTCTAATTTCCCTTGAGACTTCTTTAATGCATGGATTATTTAGAAGCGTGTTGGCCGGGCGCAGTGGCTCACGCTTGTAATCCCAGCACTTTGGGAGGCCGAGGCGGGTGGATCACGAGGTCAGGAGATCGAGACCATGGTGAAACCCTGTCTCTACTAAAAATACAAAAAAAAAAAAAAAAAATTAGCCAGGCATGGTGGCAGGCACCTGTAGTCCCAGCTACTTGGAGAGGCTGAGGCAGGAGAATGGCGTGAACCCAGGAGGTGGAGCTTGCAGTGAGCCGAGATTGCGCCACTGCACTCTAGCCTGGGTGACATAGCGAGACTCTGTCTCAAAAAAAAAAAAAAAAAAAAAAAAAAAAAGGAGTGTGTTGTCAAGTATGTCTATCTTGGTGAATGTTCCATGTGCACTTGAAAAAAATATATATTCTGCTATTGGTCCTGGAATGTTCTAAAAATTTCAATTAGATCCAGTCACTTGATAGTGTTTTACAGTTTATTAATATCCTTGCTGATTTTTTATTAGTTCTATCAATTACTGAGAAAGGAGAGTTGAAGCCTTTAATTATAATGAGAGATTTGTCTGCTTCTACTTTTAGTTTCATGCAACTTGAAGTTCTATTGTAAGGAACAAACATATTTTGGATTTGTTGTATCTTCTTGGTGAAATAACCCTTTTATCATTATATAATGTCCCTCTTTATCCTTGGTAAATTATTTTGCTCTTCATTCTTCTTTCTCTGATATTAATACAGCCGCTCTAGCTTTCTTTTGATAAAGATTTACATAGAGTATGTTTTTGTATCCTTTATTTTTAACCTACCTATATTATTATGCTTGAAGTAAGTTTCTTAGAGACAGCATATAGTTGGGTCATGTTTTTCAATCCACTCTGACAATATCCGTCTTTTAGTTAGTGTTTCAATGCAGAATAATTTTGACATCTCCTCCAACCCATAATTGTGACAACCAAAAATGTCTTCAGATATTGCCAAATATATGTCCCTCTTTCCTTCCTTCTTCCCTCCCTTCCTCTTTCTTTCTCTTTTCTTCCTTTCCTTTCCTTTCCTTTTCCCTTCCCTCCCCTCCCTCCCCTCCCCTCCCCTCCCCTCCCTCCCCTCCCCTCCCCTCCCCTTCCCTTCCCTTCCCTTCTCTCTTTTATCAAATGCCTCTTTAGTGAAATTTCTTTTGTCAAATGCCTCTTCAGTGAAATTGCTCCAGGTTGAGAACCATTGCCCTAGAGTCAACATGCATCCTTAACTAGTTACAGTCTACCTTAACTAGTAATCTAATTCTACATAAGAATGTAAGAATCTTATAACTTGACTCCATTTGCCCCTTTCTCCTACCTTTTGTGCTATTGTCACATATTTTACACTGTTACATGTTCTAACCTCCAAAAGATGCTATTGTTGTTGCTTTATTTGTTTATTTGTAGTTTTGAGACAGAGTCTTGCTGTGTTGCCCAGGCTGCAGTACAGTGGCTCAATCACAGCTCATTGCAGCCTTGACCTCCTGTGCTCAATCAATCCTCCCTCCTCAGCCTCTCAAGTACCTGGGACTACAGGTACACTCCACCATGCCTGGCTAATTTTTTTTTTTTTTTTTTGAGACGGAGTCTTGCTCTGTCACCCAGGCTGGAGTGCAGTGGCACAATCTCGGCTCACTGCAAGCTCCGCCTCCCGGGTTCACGCCATTCTCCTGCCTCAGCCTCTCCGAGTAGCTAGGACTACAGGCGCCCACCACCACGCTCAGCTAATTTTTTGTATTTTTAGTAGAGACGGGGTTTCACCGTGGTCTCGATCTCCTGACCTCGTGATCCGCCCGCCTCGGCCTCCCAAAGTGCTGGGATTACAAGCGTGAGCCACCGCGCCTGGCCTAATTTTTTAGTATCTTTCATAGAGACAGGGATTCATCATGTTGCTTAGGCTGCAATCAAGCTCTGGGCTCAAACGAACCTACCTTCTCAGCCTCCCAAAGTTCTGGGATTACAGTCATGAGCCACTGTGCCTTGTTGCTTTAAATAGTTAGTATTCTTTTATATTTATTCACCGATTTATATTCTTTTCAGTGTTTTTCATTTCCTTCTAATTTTCTGTGTTTCTAGCTCAGAAAATTTCTCTTCTGCTGGTAGAACTCCCTTTAGTACTTACTTCAATGCCGTGTAGCTCCAACAAATTCTATTTTAATTTGAAGGAAATAGTCTTACTGGTGTATAATTCTAGGTTGAGAGGTCTTGTTTGCCTTTTTGTTTTTTCATTTTAAAAATATCATGACATCATCTCCTGACTTCCACAGTGTGTCATTTTGGGTTCCATGAGAAGCAGACACCAAGATAGGATTAAAAATATAAGAAATTTGTTTGGGGGGAATGCCTGTAAAGGATAAAAGAAGGAGAGGAGTAGGCAGGGAGAAACTTCAGACACCAAGACAGGTCCAGCACCTGTGAAAGAAGACAGGTGAGGAAGGATTAGGCCAGCAGCGCCTCAGACTATTGACGGGCCTGTTAACTTCATGGCCAGGTCAGTAGAGATCTCCTGAGCCAAACTGCCTGTTAAAGAAATTCTGCATCTACCAATAGAGCCTGATTTTCATACCTCCATTGAGCTAATTCATTGACTGGAAGCAGCCCAGGGGAAGTATGATTTGATATGAAAGTTTAGTGGATCCAACAGTGCAGCAGCTGTCAATAAGATGAGCACCCCACAGCATGATCTCTTGAAGGGAGTTCTGAGGGGTGCAATTCTGTGGCTGCCACACACAGTTTTTTTTTTTTTTTTTTTTTTTAAGTTAGCTGTCAATCTTATTTTAGTTCCCCTGAAGACATGGGCTTTCCCCCCCCTCTGGTTGTTTCAGAACTTGTCATTCTTTTTCAACAATTTCTACAATGTGTCCAGGTATGGTGGGTTTGTTGGTGTTACTGTTGGTGTTGTACTTATTCTGCTTAGGGACTCTTGAACTTCTGGAATTGGTGGGTTTATATCTTCCATTACTATTAGAAATTTCTCAGTTGTATGTTTTCAAATATTGCTTCTGCTGCATTCTCTCTCCTTTCTCTCCTTTGAGACTCTATTACACTATATTAAACTGTTGGAGTATGTTCCACATTTGGACACACTCTTTCTTTCCAGTTTGGTTTTTCTCTGTGATCCAATTTGAATAGTTTCTATTGATCTGTCTTTAAATTAACTAATCCTATCATTTATGTCCAGTTTGCTTTTAAACCTACCTAATTAGTTCTTAAATCCAGACATTATACTTTTCAGTTCTAAAATATTCATTTAAAAATTTGGTAGAGCCCAATTATTTGTTAAAATATAATTTTCACTGTTTTTCTAACATGCTTTTTGAAACTTTTTTTTTAACATGCCATGGTTATTTTATTGTGCTTTTCCTCATTATCTCAATTCCCTGTGGGCTTCTATTTATTTTATTTTTTGATTATTGTTACCTATCCTGATTGTTTTAATGTGCAGTAAATTTTGATGGCATGCTGGGCATTGTGTATAAAATAACTGTAGACTTCTGACGATATCTTCCATCAGAGAGGTATCCTTTTTTTTTTTTCTTTTTTGTTAGGACCAGGAGCTAACTACCTCATTTGAATGGGAACTGAGTTGAAGTAGGGCTGCATTTACAATTTTAGCAGGATTCTGTCCACCCCTGGTTTATTCCTGCTCTTTAGATATAGTCTTTCCAAGCTTTTGGTTGAGAGCCTGGAGTGTCTATCTCTTCTCAGCTCTAAGAAAATTTTTTCCTTTTTTAGTCTTTTTGAGACAGAGCCTTGCTCTGTCACCAG
Organism: Symphalangus syndactylus; assembly: GCF_028878055.3. Lineage (NCBI taxonomy): Eukaryota > Metazoa > Chordata > Mammalia > Primates > Hylobatidae > Symphalangus > Symphalangus syndactylus. The sequence goes on from NC_072426.2 coordinate 32,866,191, forward strand.
GCTGGAGTGCAGTGGTGCGATCTTGGCTCACTGTAACCTCCACCTCCTGAGTTCGAGCGATTCTCATCCCTCAGCCACCTGAGTGACTGGGATTACAGGCGGCTAATCTTTGTATTTTTAGTAGAGATGGGGTTTTGGCATGACTGGTCTTTGACTCCTGGGCTCTAGTGATACACCCACCTTGGCCTACCCAAGTGCTGGGATTACAGGCATGAGCCACTGTGCCCAGCGTCCTTCTGTACTTAGATATCATGCGGTCCTCTATAGCTCTTTTATAACTTTAACAGATTTCTTTCAATGTATTCATTTGTTACTAGTTGCTGCAGCAAGACCTTTGACCTGCTTTGACCTACTACATTCTACCTAGGAACAGAAGTATATATAATCTGTTATTCTTACTAATAATATGGCAACAAATAGTCTTAAATGTGCTTTATTTCATACAAATGCAAGTACTGCTGTAGAAGAAATTCCTAGATCAAAAAGTATATGCATTTGTAATTTTGGTAGGTGCGATAGTTAATACTGAGGGTCAACTTGATTGGATTGAAGGATACAAAGTATTGATCCTGGGTGTGTCTGTGAGGGTGTTGCCAAAGGAGATTTAATATTTGAGTCAGTGGGCTGGGGAAGGAAGACCCACCCTTAATCTGGTGGGCACCATCTAATCAGCTGCCAGCGAATATAAAGCAGAAAGAAAAACGTGAAGAGGTGAGACTGGTCTAGTCTTCCAGCCTACATCTTTCTCCCGTGATGGATGCTTCCTTCCCTGGAACATTGGACTCCAAGTTCTTTAGTTTGAGACTAGGACTGGCTCTCCTTGCTCTGTAAACTTGCCAACAGCCTATTGTGTGACCTTGTGATTGTGTAAGTCAATACTTAATAAACTCCCATATATATATATATGCCTACCATTTGCTCATATATATATATGTATATAGTGTATATACGTATGTAGTATATGTATATATGTATATAGTATATATATAGTGGGACCTTGTGATTGTGTAAGTTAATACTTAATAAACTCATATATATATATATATATATAATGCCTACCGTTTACTCTTATATATATATCCTATTAGTTCTGTCCCTCTGGAGACCGTGACTAATACAGTAGGCATCACCAAAACTCTCTCCTTAGAGATTATAACAATGTATATTTCCACCAGGAATATATAAAAATGCCTATTTTAACAGCAACTTTACAAATACTGTGTGTTAACTTTGAATGTTTGTGAGTTCAGGAGTAACATTATCAGAACTTTGCATTAGGAAGGTTAATGTAGTCATAATGTTAGGTGGATTAAAAAAGACCAAGGACCAAAGTCACTTAGCTCATAGTTTTGTCTCTGTTTCTAGTGACCTAAAAAGTGAAAGCAATTGTATTCCTGCTTGAAAACATTTCCCGAATTTTCTAACCAGGTCTCTTTTTAGCTGGAAAGTTGATGGCTGAAAGTTCTTCCACAGGTTCAGTACGGATGTTAGCAGATTTTAATGGCTGCAGTGTAGTACATCTGTTTGTCACACCAAGCTCAGCATCTGTGTCAGGAACAGCCAGTTTTGTGATTCAAGAATAGAAGAGACAGAGATGGCTGTGGTTTCCCCTTAGGGCTCTAGCAGAGGAGACACTTTGGGGACAGTAAAGAACATGAGATGATGTTTCTGTTAAGAAGAAATCTGTTCCTGCCTCATTCTTGGTCAAAACAGCCGTAAGCCTGATAAAACAATATTGCATGCTAGTTTCAGGAATGTAACTCAGCCATTTCAGTGTTTCCTTTCTGGGTCCCTGTGGATTTCTAACCCTCACTTTAACAGTAAGGCTATATTATCCTCATTTTCTCCTGCCATCTCTCGGCTGTTTTTCTTTCTCTTGGGTTCAGTGAGTCATTTCCTCAAGTCCTCCCTGGTTTGGCTTCAAAAATTTAGGATAATCATCAAGGGCTGTCCTCTTCTCCCCTTCAGGCTTGAATTCCTCTTAGTGTTAAAGGCCTTTGACTTCTCGGCGTCTGAGGTGGGTGGGCTTGAGTTAAGATCCTTTCTTAAATCTTAGCGTGTGTGCTGGAGAAAGCCTAACAGATCACGAGAAAGAGGTAACAAAATGAACATTCCAAGGAAACTGGGAGGATGCGGGGGAAAGGTGCAGATTCATGCTTCATTCACGTTGCTGATAATGAATGCATTACCAAAGTATCACACTACCAAGAACTTCCTTTGTAATAACATGAAAAAGTCAATGCTTTGTGATAAACTTCATGTAACTTTATTTTTCTTCCTTACTAGTTGCATTTTTTCAACTGGTATAGTTGTTAAGCACTTGACTCCTGATGTCAGAGGGATCAAGGGTTGAAATCCTGCCACTACCACCTTCTAGCTGTGTGACCACCCACTGGCAGTTATTTGACAGGCAGGTATTTTTGTCTTCTTATCTAACAATATGGGCAAGCACAATAGCATCCTCCTCATAGGACCGGTAGAACAATTAAATGAGGAAATCCACATAGGAAGTGTTTAATAGATTGTAGTTATTACTATTATCATTCCTATGGGAATTTAAATTGATGCCTACCATTTGCTTTTATGTTCTTCTGGGATGTTCATGTGGTAATTAATAAATGACCAAGTCTAAATCAGGTCTTGACAAACTACAAATCTGGCCCATGCCCCGTTTTTGTAAATAAAGTTTTATGGGCACACAGCCACACCCATTTGTCTATATATTATCTATGGCTGCTTTTGCTTTACAACGTCAGAGTTGAGTAGTTTTAATAGACCATATGGCCCTGAGGGCCAAAAATATGGACTAGATGGCTCTTTATAGAAAAGTTTGCCAACTCCTTGTTTGGAAATTCATACTTTAAAATTTTTCAATTAAAAAAGTAGTCATGGACATTGTAATTCTGTGCCTCAGTTTCTCTAACTGAAAAAGGCATATATTAGGCATATATTAGATGGCTCCTAAACAGGATCCATCTATAATTATTTGCTATCATTTTTACGCATGGAGCCCAGGAATTTTTAATACATTTGGGCTTTCTGGTGGGTTCTTCCAAATGCTTTAATGAGAAAGAAAAAGCAGAAAGCAACCTTTAGTGACTTGAATGTCAAATATGTGAAGCTTTAATGTTTTTCTCTGAATCCAGGTTCAGGAGATCTTGGTCACTGGGCCACTTCCTGGCTGATTTAACAATATTTCTAATTCTTCGGTTTTTTTTTTTTTTCTTTTTTCTTTAAAAAAAAATCATCCTCTTTGTCTCCTCACTACCTGCTCTTCATACCACTTCGTCTCCAGGTTGGCCCCTGCCTTCTTGCCTTCCTCCAGCCTCCTTCCTTTCTCCAGTGGTTTCTCAGCTGTCTGTCCTCCCCCCAGCCAAATGTGAAGGAGAAAGTCTGCCAAGTCTCCCAGCCACTGTCAGCCTAGCTGACTGTAATGCTTCCAGCAGAACCTCCAGCTCAGGGCCCTCTGGCAGGGCCTGAACTCCAAGCAGCAGGAGGGACCAGCGAATTATAAGAAAGGGAAATACCAACAGTAATCTGCATCCTTTGAAGTTGAGGGTTGGGAAGAGGGAAACTGAGAGATGTTTGACAATTTCCCAGGGGGTACCTTGGAAAGAGCCTGAGACTGCGGGTCAGGACTGTCTTTTCCAGCTCTGCCCCAGATTAAGTGCAGAGTCCTTGGGCTAGTCATTCATCAGCCCTGAGCCTCAGTTTCTCTTTGTAAAATCAAGAAAATAATTTCTGTCCTGATTTTCCTGTAGTGCTTTTGTGATGATCATACATTTGTGATCATGTATGTGATTTATTTTTTAAATAAATATTTGATTTATATTTTTCCCATTTCAAAATTACCTCGTGCTTATGTGATAGAGGAACTTTTGTCAGTAGCATCTACCATCCTTCACAACAGAACCTCAATTTCCTTTGGGGAGTTAACTTACCCCACCACTGCCTATATTTTACAGAGATGGAAAATCCAACTGCCTGTGCCTCCTGTAGCCAAAGGTAGGCAGTCTCTTCAGCTCAACCCATGAAAGCTCACTGCTGAGATTTTGACTTTTGAGCATATGAAATTGGGTGAGTGAAGAGGTTGGCATTCTTTTATCTTGGCAGGAATATCCCTGCCAGACTGTTCCACTGCAAGACTGGTCCTATCATTCCTGCTTTCCTGCCCCTGAAGCTGAATTGGTGTCTGCCTATTTCCAAGCCTAGTTCTCCAACTTTTGTGCAATGTTTTTAATAAATTCCCCTTTGTTTAAGTTGGCCAGATTTTTTTGTTGCTTGTAATCAAAAAACCCCAACTGACACACAAGCCTGATGTAGAGAACCATTTATAGAGCACTTATTTTGTGTGTGGAGAGGCAGATACTTTGCATACATTATTTAAATTAATCTTTACAAAAACCCTAAGAGGTGGCTGTAATTATTTCTAAATTACAAATGAGGAAACTGGGGCTCTGTGAGGCTCAATAACTTTCTCACATTTGTATGAGGAGCAAATGATAGAACTGGGTGTTGGACCCAAGGTTTGAACCAAGATGTCTTTGATTCCAAACATTTTAATCTTTATGCCATGCTAAAATGATGTAATAGTGGGTATTTTATTTTGCAGCCTGTGTTTTGGGATTAGTAATTTATTATGAACATCCTCATGTCAATAATATTCTTGAACAACATGATATATAATGGCAGTCTAATAGTCCATTGTTTGGGTTCACTACCATTTACCTAACCAAATTCATATTGATAGGCATTATGAAATGCACTGTAATAAATACCCTTGAACATTACATTTTGTACCTATCTCAAACTTTCTTCTGAAAATAAGTTATTGGAAATGAAATTTCTAGGTTTAAAGCTCATGCATAATATTAAGGTTTTTAATGTAATTGACAAATTGCCTGCCAGATAAATCTTACCAATTTTGTTCCCATTAGTAGTGTGGATACCAATGTAAGCACTTTCTAAATGAAGAAAAATGCTAAAAACCTGTAAAGGGCTAATTAATGAAGACATTCTTATTTATAGAAAAGGCAAAATGTCTTTCCAAATTACATCTATTACAATAAAATAATGTATTTGGCCATAAAAAAGAATAAAATTGGCCAGGCATGGGGGCTCATACATGTAGTCACTGCAATTTGGGAAGCCAAGCCAAGAGGATCTTTAGAGGCCAGGAGTTCAAGACCAGTCTGAGCAACATAGCAAGATCCTGTCTCTAAAAAAAAAAAAATAGGCAGTCACAATGGCATGCACCTATGTTCCAGCAACTTGGGAAGCTGAGGCGGACAGCTGGAGCACAGGAGATTGAAGTTAGTGAATCATGATTGCACCACTGCACTCCAGCCTAGGCAACAGAACAAGACCCTGCCTCAAAACACAACAGAAAAACAAACAAAGAAACAAAAAAGAAAATAAATCATGTAATTTGCAGCAACATGGATGGAACTGGAGGTCATTAAGTGAACTATGCCAGGCACAGAAAGACAAATATCACCTGCTCTCCCTCATATATGCAAGCTAAAAAAGTTGATCTCATGGAGGTAGACAGTGTAATTGAATGATAGATATTAGAGGCTGAAAAAGGTGTGAGGGAGGAGGGGTGATGAACAGTTTGGATAATGGTTGCAAACATACAGTTAGATAGAAGGAAAGAGTTCTAATTGTTCATTAGCAGAGTAGGGTGACTACAGTTAACAACAATGTACTGTACATTTCAAAATAGCTAGAAGAGAGGAATTGAAATGTTCCGAATACATACAAATGATAAATACTCAAGGTGATGGATACCCCAAATACCCTGACTTTGTCATCACACATTCTATGCATGTAATAAAATATCACATGTATCCCATCAATAGATACAAATATTATGTATCAATAAAAATATTCAAAATTAAGATACAATTTGCAGTAAGATTAGTATTCAAATTATAGGTATTGGGTTCCTGTACACTTCCTAAAGAAAGGGAATTACTTTGGGCCGGGCGCAGTGGTTCATGCCTGTAATCCCAGCACTTTGGGAGGCCAAGGCAGGTGGATCACCTGAGGTTGGGAGTTTGAGACCAGCCTGGCCAATATGGCGGAAACCCCATTTCTACTAAAATTACAAAATTAGCTGGGCGTGGTGGTGCATGCCTGTAATCCCAGCTACTCAGGAGGCTGAGGCAGGAGAATCACTTGAACCCAGGAGGTGGAGGTTGTGGTGAGCCGAGATCGCGCCATTGCCCTCCATCCTGGGCAACAAGAGCGAAGCTCTGTCTAAAAAAATAAAAATAAAAAAAAAAGGGAATTACTTTGATTCCAAGGGATTTTTAGCAGCCAAGTCAAAGAGGGAAGATAGAGATGATGATAGCGGTGGTGGTGGTAGTGATGATGACGATGAAGAAGATGATGATGATGATGATGATGGAGAGGAGACAGACGGGGAAGAGGAGGAGGAGAATCCCATAGGGCATCTGTGGTGGTCGTATTAGCCAGTTAGATTTACTATATTTTTGAGACTTTGTCTTGGCATTCCTGCAGGAGACAAAAGAAAGGAAAGTTTCTCCTTAGACTTTCAGTAGCCTTGTGGTAAGAAGGCAGCTGGGCCACCCAGACTTACATATTTGAGGCAATAAACAGTGATCAAAGCAGTATGATTTCAGGGGAACAAAACTCTTCCACTCCATATACCTCCCTCTTTATTTCTCAATAAATGCACATTGGTTTCCTTTGTAAGAAGGCTACATTAAGATGCAATTTGACATCTGAGAAAGGTATACAACAAGCTATTTCCCACCATAAAAACTCTAACTGAAATTAGTTCATAAATTTTATTCCAATCATTTAACAAAACCTAAGAGGAAGAAATATAGGACTGCACTATTTTCAAAGGGAAAAGTGAACTAGAAAAGTCACAATGATTGTGAATGGGGTAAGGGATACTTCTAGGAAGTTTTGGAGACTTTTGAGCACCAAATGAGAGCTTGAGGCTTCAGATGGCCTGGAATGAGCTTATAAAGAGCTATTGAAAGTGAGATATGTAATAGCAAGAAATGAAAATGAACTTTGCACTAAATGATAAATACTAAAGGTATGTTATAACAAAGCCAATAATAGTGTTTAAAGTAAGAAATGAGAGTTCCTCACCAATGAAACCCACACACACACACACACACACACACATTGTATTTTATTGATTCTAGGACCCATGTTTTGCAGTTTAACATCTCTGAAACTGGAATGCGTTTTGTAATCAATGGTGTGTCATGGTTAGTTGGCAGCATTTTTTTTCTTTGCTAGTGATACATAAAGAAATGGTGCATATTAAAATCTATGGTGTCTCCAATTTGAAGTGTGTTTGAGAGAGAAGGGGGAAATACTGTCTTGTCACAGGAAATGTCTGGAAGTAAATATTGATTACTTATACTATTTACCTTCCTAGTTTCTATTGTCTTCTCATTTATTCTTTTTCTTAATTTGAAAAAGGACCTTAGAGATGACTGAACTCAAAGTCTTCATTCTACTAATGAGAAGATGGGCCTGAGGTGGTAGGTGACTGGTCCCCATCACAGGTGTTTGGGGTGTGGTGGGCCTGTGAGTATATTCAGAGCATATCTATATGTTCATTGTTTCCCAGAAATGATTTACAAATTACAGAGGGTTGGGAGCCCCAAGTGACAGGATCTGTTTGGAACTAGAAGGACCAAGAGCGATGAGGACAGAGTACTGCCCTTTGAAATGTGCTCCTTGATAACACCAACCCCAGAAAGGGAGGATGAGGGAACCGATCCCGGCCTGGGACAGCCAGTCAGTATTAGTGTGGTTTAGTTTTCCTGACTAGACTTCCTCCTTCCCTCCCTTTCCCTCCCCTTCCCTTCCCTTTCCTTCTCTTCCCTCCCCTCCCCTTCCCTTTTCTTCTCTTCCTTTCCCTCCGCTTCCTCACCTTCACTTCCCTTCCCTCCCTTTCTTCCTCCCCTCCTCATCCACTCCCTTCCCCCCATTCCCCTTGCCTTCCTTTCCCTCTCCTCCCTCCCCTTCTCTCCCCTCTACTATTCTCTCCTCTCCTCCCCTCCCCTCCCCTCCCCTTTCCTTCCCTCACCGTCCCTCCCTTCCTCTCCCCTCTCCTTCCCTCCTCTGCCTTCCTCTTCTCTTTCCTTTCCTTCCTTCCACACTTTCTTCCTTCCTTCCCTTCCTCCTTCCTTCTTTCCACCTTTCAACTTTAAATGTTTGTGAGGTATGATAAGAGAGTGAATTTAATTATCCTATTGAGTGAGGAGGGTTCCCTGGCCTTCTTGGCAACAAAAAAGACACCTGTTGCCTTCTGTTCTCCCCCTACACATGCGGAAATGAGTCAGAGCTGCATTGTTATTTGCTATGGTTTGAACTCCTCCTCCAAAGTTTATGTGTTGAAAACTTAATCCCCAAGGCAACAGTTTTGGGAGGCAGGGCCTAATAAGAAGTGATTAAGACATAAGGGTTCTGCCTTCATGAATGGATTAATGTTGTTATCACAGGAGTGGGTTAGTTATTTGGAGGGTGTGTTTGTTATAAAAGTGAATTCTGCCTTCTCTCATCCTCTTGCCTTCTGCCTTGAGATGGTATAGCAAGAAGGCCCTCGCCAGATGCTGGCATGTTGGTATTGGACTTCCCAGCCTCCAGAACTATGAGAAATAAATTTCTTTTCTTCATAAATTACATAGTCTGTGGTATTGTGTTACAGCAGCACTAAACAGACTAAGACAGTATTTAAGTGTACAATTGGGTTCTAGTGGGCCTGGATGAGGCAGAGTGGTTATACTTTTCCCTTCTGAAAGTCCAGAAATTGTCCTGCCTCATTTTTTTTGCTCCCTTCTAACCTCCCTTCTCTACAGTTTTCTTCTATTAAATGATAGCCTGACCATTGATCCTGAGGTCAGACTGGAACGCAGCTAAAAATGTCCTCGCAATCTCTTCTCCAGTGACTCTCTTCTTTGAATGTTAGAGTGGCCATTTTAGCTGTGTGACCTTGGGAATCTCAAAATACAGTATGCTCATCACACATAGGCACATTGAGAAGATTAAATGTGATAATTCATGCAAAGTCTTTCCATTTCTTACCATCAGACAAATAACAGATATAAAAAATGTCAGCTATTTTTATTATTTTCTTGGAGTAGCACCTCTTCCCCTTAAGCATTGAATTACAATTCTTTCACCTGATAACAAAATTTATTCTTAGAAATACTTTAATATTAGTGACTTACTGGTATTTGTGTGAATTTATGTTAACTGATATTCTCTCAGTATTGTTTGCATTCTTCCATTTATTTTTGCAAAGTGTAAAGCTACTTCTCATATTGAAGGAAGTTTAGTGAAGTCATTTTGTTGGGCAAATTGTGGGGGGTAGGAAGGAGGGTCTTTGTATCCACTTTCTTTCCTACTTCCATCTTTATTTAAGGTTAATCCAATTGGCTACATAGGGATTTTTCCTGGTTCTAAGTGCTACTCTTGTGATAATCCCAGTCTTGTACACACTGATTCTACCCCTTGTTTTTCCAGAGGCTGCTCCCATTTAACTTCTCTGTTCCATTCTTGGCCTTTTTCTATTATCACCTTCTTCCTTTCCCTGGTGATAACACCCTAGCCAAGCTGCCACTCACCTATTTCCACAGCAGACAACTCTCTCACATCCCTCAAATCCTCTTTAGTTCTCCCTCCATTCAACTCTGCACATGAAAGTACACTCTTCCTTCTACTTGTCAATTCAAAAATGACTTTCATCATACAGGAGACTATGGAAAGACAACAGTATCCAGGAGAAGGAAGCCGTAGAGCTTTTTTGTTATCTTTATTGCTTTTATTCTGATTATAAAAGTAATACATACTATCTCAAAAAGTTTGAACAGTATAAAAATATACAAATGAGAAAGAGAGTCTCATGCAATCTCCCTTGCAAGAGGCAACCACTAATAACAGTTTGGGACACATTGGCCCAAACTTTTATTTCCTAATGGTGTTAAAGGTTGGGGTATAATTAGGCATAATGGAGAAGAGTTGGTTTCCCGAAACTCTTAAAGTCTTTGAAAATACCCAGATCTGCTTCTAGGAATCAGCATAAAACTTCCAATAAAACGTATTCTTCCTCAAGCCAAACATTCACAATACATAAAACGAGTTCTTATTCAATGCACTGTTTCGTTTAATAACTACCATTGCTACAGTATTGTATCACACTATTTTCTTAATAAATAATGTGGGCTTCAGATTCTTGATAAGTAAAGCAGGTGTTTGTGGCCTAATCTGGAAATTCAACTACCATTAAAAACATTATTTCTGTAAGGAAATATATACTGACAAAGTCCAACAACAGAACTTGGAAACAGCCAATACTTTCAAATGAATGCAGCTTTCATGTAGATTTAGAGCAGATTTCACTTTCTTAGGCGGTAAAGAAAACCTGGTTGAGGACCCAGTGCTACCTCAGTTGGTAGAACTTTCAGTAAATCATTGAACTTCATTTGGTTGCCTGGAGCTTCCTATGTAATATTATAGCAGATATCTTCTCTATGCATGAACATTACATTGTAGCTAAAAATGAACACAAAAAATAATGAGAATGGAAAATGGGTCTATCGTTTTTAAAAATCCACTCAAGTTATTAAAACAAAGAGTTGATTTTAGGGCTAAAACTGGCAAAAGGAGGCACATTAAGTATAGGTGAGTTGAAAAGGCAGTGAAACTGAAAAACTGGGACCTGAGACTGTTCCACCTCGTGGTTCTTTCAAAGAACCACACGGCCTGCATCTGCATTCTCTGCATGTTGGCTATCCCTGGCGTCTGTAACTTTGACTGACACATGATGATTTTGGCCAGGAGCTTGACACTGATCCTGACTTTAATGTCTCTGATATTCAGCTTCCCCAGCAAATTGAGCCAGAATTTCAAATTCTCAGGATGAAAAAATCTGGTTGGCCCAGATGGTGTCAAATATCTACCTGTTCAATCAATTGTGATTAGGGATGCAGAAGAGACTGTAGGCGGGAGTAGATTCTCTTAGAAAAAGCAGTGGCAGTAATGGGCCGGGCGCGGTGGCTCACATCTGTAATCACAGCACTCTGGGAGGCTGAGGCGGGCGGATCACAAGGTCAGGAGATCGGGACCATCCTGGCTAACACGGTGAAACCCCGTCTCTACTAAAAATATACAAAATTAGCCGGGCATGGTGGCGGGTGCCTGTGGTCCCAGCTACTCGGGAGACTGAGGCAGGAGAATGGCGTGAACCCAGGAGGTGGAGGTTGCAGTGAGCCAAGATCGTGCCACTGCACTCCAGCCTGGGCAACAGAGTGAGACTCTGTCTCAAAAAAAAAAAAAAAGAAAAGAAAAGGAAAAAGCAGTGGCAGTAATGACTATGATATTTAATATTAATACAATTTAAGAGAAAAAAAAGAGACTTCATATCTTCCAGTTCTAATCCTTCTTTGGAGGCTCTTATTTCAATTTAATTCAATTCAACAAAACTCAAATCTCTTCAATTCTAAGACATACTTTTTCATAATTTAATGTGTCTGATATCTAGTTCTGCCTCATAATCAGTGTGTTCATTTAATGATTTAATGTGGTAGTATTTCTTCTTCCCTCCTTCCCCTACAGCCAAAAACTATTATTAAACTGGTGAGGTTTTAAGACAGAGGAAATATGGTATGTATTATCAACAGGCATCAATTGCTTTCCATGGAGGATATAATTAAGGAGCCACTAGATATGGGGGTTGGTTGAAAGACAGGGAAATGTTCCAATATCTTTTTCCTACCACCCCTTAAATCGTGAACCAAAAGAAAAAGGAGGCTACATTCCTCCTCGCTTTAAAAGATGAAGTCCATTAAAGATTGTAAGGTGGTCTCAGGATTTATAGCACTGAGAAGCAAATATTTATTTTATAGAATAATAACTATCAGTGCTGACTGAGCAGGAAGTCAACACCAGAGCATGTGTGGGCACAAAATGTAGCTTCATATGCAACCAAATTCCAGGCAATTGCCTCGTCTAATTCACTCAGAATTTTTTAAAAAGAATGCTTCCTTTGAAACTGAAGTTCTTTCTACTTGGTTTCAGCCCAAAGGTGAGCATTTTTTTGAGAAGGTTAAATCTTTTCAGATGTTTTTGAGGTGCACAAAGAGGAAAAACTAAACCATTCTCTATTATGCATACTTCTAGCTTCACATTACCCAAATGGATTTGAGCTCTACTATTTTTATTCAATTTTGAGAGTCCAGTGATCTGCTCAGAAAACTAGCTGATGGAAAAAAATTCATGTCAAATTAGTTCTGAAAATAGCTACTTTTATATTTGCTTAGAAGAGTAAACTTTTCAAACTATGTGAGAGGTACATGTAAGATAAGGCCTATATATAGAAACTCATCAGTTGGAAAACTGGCAGATAGAGTCTGTTAAAGTTCCAGAGAAAACTTGAATCAAGTTTAAGGAAATAGTTAACCTTTAAAGTATCAGTGGATTGGAAAAATAGAACATTTAAACTAATAATTGAGGCTGCATAATGTATTGGTTGAGCTTTGACACTTACTTGTATCAAGGACTAGTATGTCCTTGGTTATGTTGCTTCCCCTTTCTGTGTCTCAGATTTTATTTGTAAGGTGGTCATGATAGAAGAACCTGCTTCCAAAGTCGGGGTGAGCATCAACTCAGGAATACAAATAAGACACTTAGAATCATGAACGGCACAGTGTAAGCTATCAATGAATGTTTTCCATTAATTACATTGAAAACCACCTTTCAATAAAGACAAATATCATTTAATTTAGAAATAAACATTGCCATTTTAATGATCACTCCATTTTTAAACTCATTATTTTCAAACACAGTGGAATTGGTTTTCTTATTTTAGTGATTTCAAGTAATACATCAAGTCTTTCTTTGCAGCTGGTGCACATTCTCCCTGTCAAATTGGATAGACTGGACCATTTGGAAATGGGATAGTTTCTGAGTATGAGCTATTCAATGTGTATAGTAAAAATTCCATGCTACTTGTTAGATCACACATTTGGAGATATTCTCCTGACACTTGCAATGACTAAATAAAAGATGACTCATGTAGAAACTGTAGACTCTGCTGGCTCCAAGCAGTCCCAACTGGGCCCATCCATACCCTACCACCCCCACTGTTAGCCTTGCCTAAGAACCATAAAACATGGGTATCCTTTATGCTACAAGAAATTTTAAATAGCTTCATACATTTATTTTGTATGATGCTAATACATTCTGGGGTTTTCATTTTAAGACTGACTAGGCCATAGCTCCATGCTTATCATAAGTGACAATTTTGCAAAGTGCCTTGAAACATGGTAAACATTCAATTTGTTCAATGTCTTAATAAAAATGAAGGGCAAATTTATACTATCAATGAATATTGATTTCCATATTGTATGTGTTCCTAAAAATCATACTGTAGACTATTTTTTTATAAATAAAATATGTATTATATTGGCTTTTCATAGACTTACATTCGAATTTCTGATACTCTTTTACTTGTCTACAGACATTTAACACTTAAGGTTTAGATGTTTCTTCCATCTTCCCATTTCACCACCTGCCAATACCTACTTCCTCCTCCAAGTCTCTGTCAAGTAGTTTATGATATGGAGACATCCCTTTTGAATTACAATAAACAGCCCTTACCCCCAATTTACCCTTTGAATTTTTGTTTAATTGAGAAAAAAAGTTTTTTGAGACAGGGTTTCACTGTGTCATGCAGGCTGGAGTGCAGTGGTGCCATCTTAGCTCACTGCAACCTCCACCTCCCAGGCTCAAGTGATCCTCCCACTTCAGTCTCCCATGAAACTGGGACCACAGACGTGCACCACCACACCCAGATAATTTTTTATTTTTTTTGTAGAGACGGAGTTTCATTGTGTTATCCAGGCTGGTCTTTATCTGCTTGCCTTGGCCTCCCAAAGTCCTAGAATTACAGGGCCCTCTTGCACATTTTAATTTCCATGTGACAGATTGTCTTTAAGTAGGAATGTACTTATAAATACATTTATTTCAACACCAAAATATAAGTAGAAAAATAGAAAATAAATTTTAAAGATAAGTAATATCCCAAATGTTATAACCCTAGACTTAGTGATTTACAGCAATATCAATCCTAAGAGAAAATTTTGGGTTAAATCTCTTAAACGTAACAAGAAACCTTGTTATATTTATGACACAAAAACCAAGGTATCCATTTTCCCTTAGCACAAATAATGTGCTGGCTAGCTAGGAAGGGATGTAATTATGTGGTATACAATAAAGGGTTCCATTGATGCCAAAAACAGAAAAATGAGTGAACCCGACCAGAAATCATGTATTGGGTAAACAGCTTTCCAGACAAATGAATTTAGCTGATTTTTAAAAAGCGTTTTGTTTTGTTTTAAATTTTCAGTTTTATGATCTTTATGGATAGATCCGAACTCTATATACATATATTTTTAATTGAAGTACATGGTTCAATATTACATATTTAATTCCATGAAACAATGTAGTTGCATGCTTGACAGAATAAATGGACATACTTTGGGATACTACTTTCAGGACTTTACCGAGCAACTTAAAGCTAACCTTCATACTTTTTGTAAATAGGTGTTAGGGGCTGGTTGGATGACTCGTCATGAATTATGTAATTGATATCTTTAGTTTTCTTTTTTTAACTTCTCAGGAAGGAGAAAAATGTAATTTTCTTTGGTAGGAAGATGCATAATAATTATAATTTTTAAAAATGTCTGATCATTTGGGATTATATATATATGTGTGTGTGTGTTTAAAATTTTAAATTTAAGATAATTTACATTTTCTTAAAAGATAAAATAGAAAATACAGAGAAGCCAAAAATTTTTTAAATTTATAATCTAATCCACTCAGAGATAATCACTGTTAATTTTAATACATATACATCCAACCTCTTGCTTCCTCACATTTTTGCAATCAAGATTTTTAAAAACAGCATGTATTTATGACATAATAACATAAATATATTTCTGAAAGCTGCTTCTCCAACCTACCAGTATATGGTATGGATATTTTCCCACATCACTTTATGGAAGCTTTGCCATTTCCTTTTATGGTAGGACCCAGTGAGTCACAGAAAATTGGCAGCTTTGGAGGCATCCAATTACTGTACTTCTGACGTAGACATTAGAATTGAGATGTTTTCAAAGCAGTCTTATAAGAAGTGGATATGGATAAATGGGAGCTGGAATAGTACATTGTGGAAGTCTCATAATGAATTGTGCTTATAGACTAATGTATGAGAAGATATAATTTTGTCTTTTGAAGGACCTTTTGAGATCGGACTAAATTCTTGCTTTAGCAGGTGAGGATGTGTTTGGTTAAATATAAATGTGAATTTCCTGTAGATAGTATGTCGTTTGGGTCTCATTTTTTAAATTCATTCAGCCACTCTACGTCTCTTGATTGGAGAGATTAATTCATTTACCTTTAAAGTAATTATGAATAGGGAAAGATTTACTATTGCCATTTTGTTGTTTCCTGTTAGTCTTGTAGTTCTTTTGTTAGTCTTTTCCTTTGTGTCTTTCTTTGTGTTTTCTAGATTCGCTTCCTTTTGCGCAGCTTCTGTAGGTATTTTTTGTATGTGGTTATCTTGGAGTCTATATAAAATATAGTCACAACAGTCTATGTTAAACTGATAACAACTTAAATTCAATTATAAACAAAAACTAACTTCTTTTCCCCCATTTTACAACATAACGTTATTGTTGTTACAGGTTACATTTATTCATATTATGTACCTTTTAATGCGTTTTTATTGTCATTTTTAATACTTTTGTCTTTTAACTTTTATACTAAAATTAAAAGTCACTTACCTACCACCATTATAGCATTATAATATTCTGTATTTGTTTATGTATTTATCTTTATCAACGAATTTCATATTTTCTTACACTATTGTGTTGCTGTTCATCATTTTTTCATTTCAACTTGAAGAACTTTTAGTGTTTCTCATAAAGCAGCTCTAGTGGTAATTAACTCCCTCAGTTCTTGTTTGTCTGGGAAAGTCTTTATTTTTCCTTCCTTTTTGAAGGTCTGGTTTGCCAAGCATAGCACTCTTGGCAGTTTTTTCTTTCATTATTTTGAATATTAATATCTCATTGCCTTCTGGCTGGCAAGTTCTGTGCTAAAAAATCACTAATAATCTTATAGCCAATTCAATTTTCAGAAAGAAAAACAAAGCTGAACATGTTGCCCTTCCTGATTTCAAAGTACATTACAAAGCTACAGTAATGAAAACGCTATGGTACTAGCATAAAGACAGACATATAGACCAATGGAATGGAGGAGAGAGCCCAGAAATAAATCTATGCATATATGATCACCTAATCTTCAGTAAGGGTGCCAAGAGTACATAATGGGGAAAAGGTAATTTATTCAATGTTGGAGAAACAGAATATCCACATGCAAAAGAAAAGAATAAAATTATATTATATCATACTTGAAAATAAAATACCTAAATATTAAATATTAAATAAAACACCTAAAGACTTAAATATTAGACTTGAAGCTGTAAGATTCCTAGAACATGAGGAAAGCCTCATGGCATTGGCCTTAGCAATTATTTTTTGGATAGGACAAAATACCCAAAAGCACAGGACAGGCAACAAAAGCAAAAATAAACAGTGGTAGTACATCAAACTAAAACGTTTCTGGACAGTAAAGGGAACAATCAATACAGTGAAAAGGCGAACTATAGAATGGGAGAAAATATTTACACAACACATATCTGATAAGGGGTTAATCTAAAAAAAATAAGGAACTCCTATAAGTTAATAGCAAAAAAATCTAATTACCCAATTAAAAAATAGACTAAGGACTTGAATAGACATTTCTCCAAAGAAGACATGCAAATAGCCAACAGTTATATGGAAAAATGCTCACTGTCACTAATCATTAGAGGAATTCAAATCAAAACCAGAATGAGATATCACTTTACACCAGTCAGGATGGCTATTACATATATAAAAAAGACAACTAATGTTGGTGAGGATGTGGAGAAATTAAAACCCTTGTATGCTGTTTGTGGGTATGCAAATGGTACAGTTGCTATGGAAAACAGTGTGGAAATTCTTCAAAAAAGTAAAAATGGAGCTAGCATATGATCCAGCAATCCCACTTCTGAATAGTCATCCAAAATAATTAAAATTGGGATCTTGAAGAGATTTAGCACTCCCATGTTCATTTCAGGACTATTTATAATAGATGTAGAAGCAACCTAATATTCATTGTCAGATAAATGTTTAAAGAAAATATGGTATATAGATGGAATAAAGTATGATTCAGACAAAATACTAAAGGAAATTCTACAATATATGACTACGTGGATGAACCCAGGGGACATTAAGCTAAGTAAAATAAGTCACAGAAATATAATTACCGCATGTTTCTACTTATATGAGGTACATAAAATAGTCAAATTCGTAGAATCAGAGTGGATGGTGGTTGCCAGGGGCTGGCAGGAGGGGGAAATGGGAAGTTACTAATCAATGGGCATCAGGTTTCAGTTAAGTGAAGATGAGTAAGTTCTAGAGATCTGCTGTACAACTTTGTACCCATCAATGACAATACTGTATTGTCATGGGAAATTTTGCTAAGGTGGTAGATCTCATGTTAACACACACACACGATATTTTTTTAAAATATAAAACCCCTCAATTTTCCCAACTATAAATATGGTCCCCATTTGCTATTATAGTTTGCTAAAGCTGGACCAGCATTCTTCTATCCCTATGTATGATTTATACATTGACAAATCAAACAAGCCACCAGGGTCCAGTTATGAGAACAAAAACCACACTAGTTGTTTTTAAAAGAATTTAATAAATGAAATTGCTCAAACAGTATGACAAAAAGGGAGCATTATGGTAATACACATAGATACATTCAGGGAGCAACTATGCCACCCATGATTGCGGGGAACAAAGGAAAGAGGTAGATTATTAAAACCTGCAAGCTTGGGGGTGTCCTGTGAAGCTGGGAATAAAACCTCCCAGCGGTGGTGGTACCATCTTCTGCTGGTTCCTCTGAGGGCATGTGATGAGGCTGGTTCTGGCAGTGAAGGAATAAGTGGGAAACCAGAAGTAGACTTTGTCACTGGGTTGAAAGGACATTGCTGGGCAGCAATGACAAGAATGGGAAGCACAAGGAAAAGATTCCCTTCTTCCTCCTCTAATCTTCCTGTCTCTCTCTATTGAATCCATTTATAGAACCTAACAGAAGGTGCTCTCACAAAAGAGAAATGATATTTGCAAAGCCCCAGTCCCAGTATCATAGATTAGTATATAAAAGGTGGCTTGTAGCTGAGAGACAAGAGCTTAATCCAGCACTAGTCTGCTTGGATATAAATGCAATTCCCATTTTGTACTCACAGGATGCTAAGAGAGACCTGGACATTTTTGTTTCTCTGGTTATAAGTTATTAATTCAAAACCACAAGCAAAGAAGCCTATGAAAAAGACAAGTTGTCTAACTAAGTAAACATAAGTTTATGATATGCTATGTAAATGGAGCATCAAAGCCTGGATGACAGCACATTCATTTACAGCGTGGTTTTAAGCTCACTGTTGAGATCTGCTGCTCAAAATAAAAGATTCCTTTCCAAATGGTAATTTAATTATCCACTGATCTATACTTAATAAGTAAATTCAGGTGATTTGTCATAGACAAACAGAAGTTATTTCCAAAGTTATTTTAAAAATCTTTTTGAAAAATAACTTAAAATTGAAGGACTTAATATGTAAATCCAGTATTTCTAAAGCAATTGGGAAAAGGTAACATTATTTGATCTAATAATTTGAACACTTACTCTAACTCTGCATTCCACCAGACATATTTAGAACCAGCAGTAAGATGATAGTAAATGGCTGCAAAATGTGAACAGGCACCATACAACAAAGCCTATTTCTCTTTTTCTGCTTCTGTTATTTGATTCCTTTCTTGATGTGGCTCTCCTTTTAAAGACTGTCAAAATAATGATATTAAAACCCTGAAAAAAATAATATGGTTTTGAAAAAATAAGAGAAAAGAAAAAATAAGATAAAAATTCTATTGGTTACAGGCATACTTTGTTTTATTGTTCTTTGTTTTTTGCACAAAGCAGATAACACATTTTTTAAAAATTGAAGATTTGTGGCAACCTTGTGTTGAGCTAGTCTGTCGGCACCATTTTTCCTCCAGCATGTGCTCACTTCTTGTCTCTGTGTCACGTTTTGGGAAATCTCATAATATTTCATTATTATTACATCCATTGTGATGATCTGTGATCAGTAATGTTTGATGTGACTATTGTGATTGTTTTGGAGCACCACAAACTGCAGCCATACAAGACAGAGAGTTTATTCAATGAATGTTGTGTGTGTGTTTTCACTGTCTCCTTATTGATTGTTCCTTTTCTCTCCCTCTCCTTGGGTGTCCCTGTTCCCTGCAATACAACAATGTTGAAATTAGGCTAATTAATAACCCCTCAATGGCCTCTAAATGTTCAAGTTGAAGGAAGAGTCATATGTCTCTCACTTTAAATCGAAAGCTAGAAATAGCTAAGCTTAGCTATTTCGTGTCAACAGCCAGGATAGGCCTAAAGCGAGGCCTCCTACACCAGTTAGCCAAGTTGTGAATGCAAAGAAAACGTTCTTGAAGGAAATTAAAAGTGCTACTCTAGTGAAAGTACAAATGATAAGGAAGCAAGATAGCCTAAGTGCTGATAGGGAGAAAGTATCAGTGGTCTGGATATAAGACCACACCAGCCACAACATTCTCTTAAGCCAAAGCCTAATACAGAGTTAAGGCCCTAACTCTCTTCAAATCTATCAAGGCTGGGAGAGGTGAGGAAGCTGCAGAAGAAAGTTTGAAGCTAGTAGAGGTTGGTTGATGAGGTTTAAGGAAAGAAGCTGTCTCTGTAACATAAAAATGCAAGATGAAACAGCAAGTGCTGACGTAGAAGCTGCAGCCAGTGATCCAGAAGATCCAGCTAAAATCATTGGTGAATGTAAATATACTAAAGAGATTTTCAGTGCAGATAAAAGTCTTCTATTGGAAGTATATGCCATCTATGACTTTCCTAGCTAGAGAAGAGAAGTTGGTGCCCGGCTTCAAAGTTTCAAAGGATAGGCAGTCTCTCTTGTTAGAGGCTAATGCAGCTGATGACTTAAAGCTGAAGCCAATGCTCATTTACTAATCCCAGGGTCCTTAAGAATTATGCAGAATCTACTCTGCCTGTGCTGTATAAATGGAACAATAAAGTCTGCATGACAGCACATCGTCTGTAGTATGGTTTACTGAATATTTTAAGCCCACAGTTGAGACCTTGCACTAGTCCCTTCTCATACTGATATAAAGAAATGCCTGAAACTGGGTAATTTATAAAGAAAAGAGGTTTAATGGGTTCACAGTTCCACAGGCTATACAGGAAACATGGCAGGGGAGGCCTCCGGATACTTTCAATCCTGGTAGAAGGGGAAGCAGGCATGTTTTACGTGGCAGGAGCAGGAAGAAGAGAGAGAAGGGGAAGATGCTACACACTTTTAAACAATTAGATCTCGTGAGAACTCACTCCTATTACAAGAAGAGCAAGAGGGAAATCTGCCCCCATGATCCAATCACCTCCCACCAGGCCCCTCTTGTAACACTGGGGATTACAATTCGACATGACATTAGGTAAGGACACAAATCCAAACCATATCAGACCTACTACTCAGAAAAAAAGATTCCTTTCAAAATATTATTGTACATTGAAGATGGCACCTGGTCACTCAAGAGCACTGATGGAGATATACAAAGAGATTAATATTATTTTCATGACTGCAAACAACATTCATTCTGTAGTCCATGGATCAATGAGTAATTTTCACTTTCAAGTTTTAACATTTAAGAAATACATTTTGTAGTTCTATAGCTGCCATAGATTGTAATTCCTCTGATGAAGCTGGGCAAAGTAAATTGAAAACCTTCTGGAAAGGATTCACCATTCTAGATGCTATTAGGAATATTTGTGATTCGTGAGAGAAGGTAAAAATATCAACACTAACAGGAGTTTGGGGGAAATGGATTCCAACCCTTATGGATGACTTTGAGAAGTTCAAAACTTTAGCAGAGGAAGTACTGCAGATATGGTGGAAACAGCAAGAGAACTAGAATTAGAAGTGGAGCCTGAAGATGTGAGTGAATTGCTGCAGTCTCATGATAAAACTTGAACAAATGAGGAGATGCTTCTTACGGATAAGCAAATGAAGTGGTTTCATGAGATGAAATCTATTCCTGTTGAAGATTCTGTGAATATTGTTGAAATAACAACAAAAATTAAGAATATTACATAAACTTACTTGATAAAGTAGTAGTAGGATTTGAGAAGACTGATTCCAATTTTTAAAGAAGTTCTATCGGTAAAATGCTATCAAACAATATCACATGCTACATAAAAATATTTCCTGAAAGGAAGAGTCAGTCAATGCAGTAAACTTCATTGTTGTCTTATTTTCAGAAATTCCCACAGCCACCCCAACTTGTAGCAACCACCACCCTGATCAGTCAGCAGCCATTAACTCCGAGGTAAGACCCTCCACCTGCAAAGAGATTGGGACTCACTAAAGGCTCAGATGATCATTAGCATTTTTTGGCAATAAAGTATTTTTTAACTAGGGCATGTAAATTTTACAAAACTGAATGCCACTTCACAATATACTACAGTATAGTGTAGACACAACTTCTATATGCACTGGGAAACCAAAAAATGTGTGTGACTCACTTTATTGTGATATTTGCTTTATTGAGGTGCTCTGGAACCAAACCCCCAGTATCTCCAAGCTATGCCTATATTTTGTACTTGAGCAGAATTCTTGATTGTTTTTTATTTTCACATTTTATTCAGTTTGTTGGCAAGGAGAACATTAATTCATTCACTTTATTTAGTGCCTTCAGTGTGTCAACTTTGTTAAGTGCTGGGGGATATAAAGATAAAGATAAATGGGATAGACCTTGCTCTAAACAGATGTGTGATCTAAATTGTCAGAGGGGCCATGATACAATCAGGTAGACATATCATTAATATATTAGGGAAGTGGTTAATTATGCCTTTGAGATAGGAATGGGTATGAAAGTGTCCACTGAGGAAGTGCATCTTGTTGAGTCTTAAAAATGAGAAAATTTCTACCAAGTAGGGAGTATGCATACATAAATAGCCTCCACTGATGATTCTTCTTTCCACTACCTCTGATATGGTTTGGTTCTTTGTCCCCACCCAAATCTCACCTTGTAGCTCCCATAATTCCCAAGTATTGTAGGAGGAACGTGGTGGGAGATGATTGAATTGTGAGGGCGAGTCTTTCCCATGCTGTTCTTGTGATAGTGAATGGGTCTCATGAGATCTGATGGTTTTAAAAATGGGAGTTGCCCTGCACAAGCTCTCTCTTTGCCTGCTGCCATCCACATAAGATGTGACCTGCTCCTCCTTGCCTTCTGCCATGATTGTGAGGCCTCTCCAGCCATGTGGAACTGTAATGCCAATTAAACCTCTTTCTTTTGTGCCCAGTCTTGGGTATGTCTTAATCAGCAGCATGAAAACAGACTAATACACCCTCCCTTTTTTGAGGTTCAGATATTGTATGTGGAAATGTCATAGATATTGCCTCCATTTAAGAGTAAGAACAAAACTACTGGATGTCAAAGCCAAAAGAAAGATGAAAACATTCAGAAATATGAAACTCTTTGCCAAGAAGAGCAAATTTTTATATTGTTGGTTTGAGCAATTTACTGTACTCAATTTCTTGGCATTGAAAAAAAAAAAAAAACAGCCAAAGACAGGCTAAGCTTATGTCTGGCTTTGAGATTTTGTAATATATCATTTCCTCTTCAGTTTAGCCAATCACAGGCTCCTGTTGAATGTTATTTTAGCCATTTTGCCTTTGGCCTTATAAAATGCAAATTATACTATGCAAAAGCAATTTTAATATAGGACTTAAATCCAGATTCCATTTGTTTTCACCAACTACCCGCTGTAACCAGATAATATTGAACTGTGTGACTGTTGGTAGAATTTTAGCTAGGAATTAAAATGTGGCAGTAACTGAAAGATATTTAAAGAAGAAATTCAATCACAAATATGTTGGATTTGGGTAGTGTGGATTTTTGAATGATTTAGTTGAGCATGGATTGAAAGATGGGTCTTGGAGTTTTCCTATTGATTTTCAAAATGAAAATATCATCAAAGGATTTAATTTTTCTTTTTAATAAAAAAGAAGTATGTAATTTGATCTTGTTACTTTAATGAAAGACATATTACAGGTACTAATTATATTCCATTACAACTTGAGCTCCAACTAGCAAGACCTGGCTTTAGAGAAAGAGATTATATCTAGATGTTGAGATATGTTATGTTGAACTAAGAATTTAGAATAGTGATTTTTGAATGATGCTGGGCCTTCTGGAAAACGTGATAATATATAGATTCTCAACAGTTTCTTTTCATCTCCCACCATAAGACTCAGATTCAACTGGTTTGAAAAGAGTCCTGGAAATTTGCTTTTTTAAAAAATTAAAATGGTATTTGGTAGACAGGGTCTTGCTCTGTCATCCAGCCTGGAGTGCAGTGGCATGATCATAGTAGCCTCAAACTCCTGGGCTCAAGTGATCTTGCTGCCTCTGTCTCCCAAGTAGCTGGGACTACAGGCATGCACCACCACACCTGGCTGATTTTTTAGTACAGACAAGGTCTTGCTATGTTGCCTAGGCTCTTGTCAATTTCCTGGGCTCAAATGATCCTCCTGCTTCAGCCTCCCAAAGTGTTAGGATTATAGGCATAAGCCACTGCACCAAGCTGACTTCTGACCTTTAGAACTGCTAAAAAATAAATTTCTGTTGTTTGAAGTCATCAAATTTCTGGTTATTTGTTACAGCAGCCACAGGAAACTAATACTACCTGGTTACCTCCCAAGGCAAAGAAAAAGCTAAACAATGTACCAGTGCTTTGTGAACTAAACTGTTCTACAAATATGACATCTCTTTACTGGTCACTTTTCACAGGGATTTCTGATACCATGCACACAGCTGTTGTCATGGATCAGTCTTCATGGAAAAGACTTCGGGGGAGTTCCTGGAGCTTTCCTGTCTGATTGCATACCGTTCTCACTAATCCTTCTCTTTCCAAAACATTTTCAGTAGTGGTGTGGATATTGCTGACTGTAGCAACCCCAAAGAAAATGAATTAGAACTACCTTAGCCAGTCTCTTCAATCTGGCAAGCAATTACTCTTCTCTTTATTACAAGATCCTATGTTAGTTCAGGATATAGAGCAGGTATTCTTAACAGCAGCAAGACTGACGTTTGGGACTGGACAATTCTTTGCTGTGGAGACAACTCTGCACATTGTATGTGTAGCAGCATCCTTGTCCTGTACCCACTAGATGCCAGTAGTACCCTCCCCAGTCATGACAATCATATATTCATCAGAATAATGTCAATTTTCCAAGAAGCAAACTTGTCTGCCCTTCCCCTTCTAACCAGTTCAAGAATCCCTGATTTGGAGGATGACAGGACGTGACTGGCCGAAGATCTATCTTGTGTGACTGTTTTAGGGAAGCAGGAGTCTAGGAGAGCCAGAGTGACACCATTTTAAAATCAACTCCATCTTAAATCTAACAAGGCATATTCCTTCCTGGTCTTGATCAATAGTCCTAACTAGGTCATGACTATGTTTACAGCTAAGGAGAGAGTTGAAAGACACCGGCAAGGAGAAATTCCTACAACAGAAAGTCCAGATGTCCCAACACCCATAATATATGCTTTCAAGATAATTATAGTTATGCCTTGATGTACTTACACACTAAGATGTCAAGGATAGATTTCTTTAAATTGATAAAGTACTAAATTTTGTCATGCTATCTGTCCATCCACCTGCAGGCACAGCTTAGTTTAGTCTTTACATAGACAAGATCCCTATATAAAAAAAACTTAAGACAGTCCATTAGTCCTCTTGCTTTCTGAGGATGCCCTACTCTGCAATTAAGTAGCTTTCAATAAATATCCTTTCTCACTGCACTTTGCCATTTGCCTTGAATTCTTTCCTGTGCAAGATTCAAGCCTCTCTTGGGGTCTGGATCAAGACCCCTCTTTCTGGTAACAGCTCTCATCCAGGTAGATAACCCCAATCTCCATTCATTCATTAAGATTTGTCCTAGACATCAACAGAGGACATATTTCTTAGTAGCCTGCTGATTCATCATGAAGTTGGTCTTTTTCATAGTTTCATCAGTGTTTCTTAAATTACGATCAATATTCCATTTGTGGCAGAATCACTTGAGCTTCTTGTTGACCTGCTGAAAGAGAGATCCAGGAATTTCCATTTTACATGTTTTGCAGATGATTCTTTTTTTTACTTTCTTTGATAAATACTACTTTTGATTAACTTCAGATGCCAGGTAGATGATGTTATGTATTCTACTTTCCTGGTTCTGAAAACTGATCCCAGTTCTCCCTGACAAAGTCCTCCTTCACACTTGCTGTCAGTTGAACATCTGATTCTGGAGACCCCAGCCTAACTTCTGTCCTCATTGATATCTCAGGTTGTCTATCCTCACTTACAGTACGGATGTTTCATCCTTCTCTCCCCAGTAGCATTGATGTCCTTGGATGTAAGCTGTGATTTCTGTGGATGCATTCAGAGCTCTTATGTTTGTCTCTACACAAATGAAACCTTGGCTATTCCTAATGCAGTAACTCTATCAACTCTTCCAGCTTTAACATATTTTTGTGTACATGCCTGCATCCTAAATCCTGGCCTTACCCTACCTCTTGAGCCTGGATACAATAGCCTAGAGGGACCAGAAATCTATAGGTATAGGCAGAGAAATGATCAAGTTGAAGGAATTCAGCTCCTTCTTCAATATTCCCCATCTTGGCTGCTCAAAGAAATGTAATCATAATATTTTCTATCTTTCTCTGCCTTATCTCTCACACTCTATCAATTATCAAGTCCTGTGGAGTCAACCTCTTAAATATCTCTTGAATCAACCTAATTCTCTCCATCCCAACATGAGGCAATTGAATGTGCTGTTTCTCCTGCCTTTCTACAAATATGAAATACTATTAGTTGCATAGTAGCCCATCTCACTGGTAGGTTAGCCCACAATCATGCTTCAATATTTTGTACAGAGCAAATTTATAATCTGCCATATGCAAGTTAATATGAAGATGCCATTGATGACACAGAATACTAGAAGCTAATATAGAAAAGCACCAACTTTGACTACAGATCCAACATAATCCCTATCAAAACCCAGCTGGTTTCTTTAAAGACATTGATAAACTGATCCTAAAATTCATATGAAAATAAAAGAGATCCAGAATAGCCAAAATAACTTCAAAAAAAGTTGGAGATCTCATATTTCCAATTACAAAACTTACTACAAACTACAGGAATTGAGACAGTGTGATACTGGCATAAAAATGACATATAAATCAATGTAATGGAATTGAGACTTCAGATGTAA
The DNA here is from genome assembly GCF_028878055.3 of Symphalangus syndactylus. NCBI lineage: Eukaryota > Metazoa > Chordata > Mammalia > Primates > Hylobatidae > Symphalangus > Symphalangus syndactylus. The sequence goes on from NC_072426.2 coordinate 32,892,697, forward strand.
ACACATATATCTGTGGTCAGTTGATTTTTCACAAGGGCATCAGGATAATTCAGTAAGAATAATCTTTTCAACAAATGGTGCTAGGACAACGGATATCCACAAGTGAAAGAATGAAGCTGGACACCTATCTCACACCATACACAAACATTAACTCGAAATGCATTACAGACATCCATCAAAGAGCTAAAACTATAAAGTACTTAGAAGAAAACACAGGAGGTAAATCTTCATAAACTTAGGTTTTACAATGGGCTCAGATATGACACCAAAAGGACAAGCAACAAAACAAAACAGATAAACTGGCTATCATCAAAATTAAAACTTTTTCTTTTCTTTCTTTTTTTTTTAATATGGAGACAGGGTCTCTCTGTGTCACCCAGGCTCAAGTGCAGTGGTGCAATCTTGGCTCACTGCAACCTCCACCTTCCAGGTTCAAGTGATTCTTATGCCTCAGCCTCCTGAGTAGCTGGGGTTACAGGCGTGCGCCACTATGCCCAGCTACTTTTTGTATTTTCAGTAGAAGCAAGATTTTGCCATCTTGGCCAGGCTGGTCTGGAACTCCTGGCCTCAAGTGATCCTCCCATCTCGGCCTCCTAAAGTGCTGTGATTACAGGTGTGAGCCACTGTGCCTGGCCCAAAATTTAAAATTTTTTTTGCTGCAACTGATACCATCAATAAAGTGATAAAACAACCCCCAGAATGGGAGAAATTATTTGCAATTCATTTAGTTTATAATGGGCTTCTGTCTAGAATATATAAGGAACTCCTGAAACTCTGTAATAAAAAGATAACCTATATTCAAAATGGGCAAATAACTCAATTAGACATTTCTCCAAAGACATACAAATAGCCAATAGGCACATGAACAAATGCTCATCGTTAGTCAGAATGTAAATACAAATCAAAATCACAATGAGATACTTAAAACCCACTAGGATGGCTATAACAAAAACACATACTAACCAACTGCAAGATTGTGCTATACATAACCCTTAATATCAGCCACTACTGCCAGCTTAGGAAGCTCTGAGTTATAGCACTACTCCTACCAACGCTAGCTCCACATTATTTAACTTCGGAACTTTTGAAAAAGGCCAGTTCCACCCTCCAGATTCTGGCCCAGGCATCTGCATGTAGCGTTGATTCTACTTAGCCACAGTAGAGAATCACAGCACGTAGCTTGAAAAAAACCTACTCTGCAGTAGCGGATCACTCTACTTTCTTCAGTTTAAGTAAAATATTCACTGGGAAGGAATAAGCAAACCCTAAGTCCATTTGCACCTACCCCTCTCCTGCCCCATGCACTCCCCATTTTCTCTCCAACCACTTTAGGGATTTCTTTCTTTTTTCAAAGATGTGGCTTTGCTGTGTTGCCCAGGCTTGACTCGAACTCCTGGGCTAAAGTGGGCCTCTTGAGAGGCTGGGACCACAGGCATGCACAACCATGCCAAGCTAATTAAAAAAAAAATTGTTTGTAGAGATAGGGTCTTACTGTGTTGCCCAGGCTGGTGTCATATTCCTGGGCTCAAGTGATTCTCCCACCTCAGTCTCCCAAAATGCTGGGATTATAGTCATGAGCAACCTCGCCTGGCCAAATTTGCATTTTTAATGAGTATTCCAATTGATTCTAATATAAGTGGCTTAGATTACACTTTGTGAAAGGGACCATAAAATTTTCCTCATTCTAAAATTTTTCGTATCTGAAATTTCTTCATCGTAATGCAGAATACAGAGCTATTGAAAGGCAAAAGGCTTGGAACAATTATAGACCTTCTTACCATTGATTTTTGCTAAAGAAGTGAGATTTTTCTAACCTAAGCATTAGACATGATTATGGTTGGTCTTATTAGTTATCTCGTTTCCTTTCTTTTTTGCTCTCCTTTCCTCTCTCTCTCTGTTTAGACTTTTCTACCTTTCACATACTCCACTGATTTTCCTTTTTTTTTAAACTTGTACTGTATCTACAAGTATTACATACTATAATATCTATAACAATCATTAGTCTCAGTTCTACTGGTAATGTATATTTAATATTCAGATCTTATGTTGGATATCTACAAAATCATTTTGTATGCTGAGAACATATAGCAGATTTTTAAGGAACTTCTTTAAATACGGAAACAATATTTCCTAAGTATATTCATAACAGTTTACATGTATCCTGTTATACCAGGAGGACAGTTTGGCTGGATATAATATCCTCGGTCTGAGAGTTTTCCTATTTTCTTTCTTTCACATCTTAGTTTTCTTCCTCTCGAATAACTTAAATGTATTATTTCTGTGTCTTCTGGCATAAGTTTTGCTGCTGAAAAGCTAATGACAGTCTTATTATTTTTCCTTATAAGTGACTTGATCTTTTTGCCTGGTAGCCCAAATAAGTCCTTTTTTTATTTAAAATACAATACTTTTGACTGGAACATGTTTCGGGGTTGGCTATTCTGGGTTGATTTTCCTAGTATATAGATTTATGTCATCTTTTATTTCATTAAAGTTTTGTTCTTTTTTTTTTGGCTCACTCTGTCACCCAGGCTGTGCAATGGCATGATCATAGCTCACTGCAGTCTCGGCCTCCCGGGCTTAAGTGATCATCACACCTCAGTCTCCTGAGTAGAAATTTTTCTTAAGTTATAGTTTTTAGTGTTTGCTCTGTTCCATTGCTTTGATTTTCTTTGTACGGACTACTATTATATAGAAGCATCCCCACCCCCGTGTTCTATATCTACTATTTTCTCTCAAAGCTCTTTTAAAAATCTTTAATTTCCTTTTAATTGAAAATATTTTTCTTCTTTCCATTTTTTACTTCTCTTAAGACAGTATCCATTGTGTTTATTTGCTCTTTTGTTTCTTCCAATTTAGTGTTAATTTATTAATTTAAACTTGTTTAATTCTTTTCTGAGAAAGAATTCTTTATCCTTTCTTTCAAATCTTCATACTTTCCACTCAGATCAGACTATCCAATCCTGACTTATTTATTCTTTTATAGCTTCTATCATTAAAAAATATCTTTTTATTTGTTTGGAAATTTAAGTTACAATTTTTATCTGTTTGGAGGGCATGCCTTTCTGTCATGTTTTTATTATCTCTAGGGATATCTCCTCCATTATTCAACTTCTTGTTCCCTTTTTTTCATAATTCAACCTCAATCCATTTCTGTTGCTCGTTTTTAAGTAAAAGTAGATTTCTTTACCAAAGAGATAAAACAAGATGGGCCTGTGCTTCTAAGATTTGCTTCTCCCCTTCTTCCTCTTGTATCTTGGCCTTTTCTTACTTTTGCCCCTATTTCTTTATCCTCCTTGATTTTATCCTATTGCCAGAAGTTTCTCCTCAATAAAGATTTGACCCAGAAGAGAGCTTTGGCTTTTTAGTTTTGAGTGTTCACAGGGTCCAGATTGTTTCGCACCAACAGTCAGAACTTATTGCCATCCATTGCACTTACCTACAAATTGGATCCTGCAGGACTCCCACCTATTTTCAGCCGCTGTTGTCAGATTAGTTTGTTGTGCTTTCCAATGAGTATCTGATGGCAAATTTGGGATTCTCTGGATACTGTCACCACTAGGTTCTATTCCGGGATTTGTACGGATACCTAGTTGTCTAATTCTCTTATGTATATTGTCTATGTGTTTTTGGTTTTGCAATCTGTTAGGTTGGTACAAAAGTAATTGCTGTTTTTGCCATTAAAAGTAAGTGTCAAAAACTGCAATTATTTTTACATCAACCTAATAATCGTTCTGTCTGTTTTTTTGAGAGAATGGGCCAGGATTCAGGGATTTTCATAAAATACACTGCCAAACCTACCGCCACCTTCCATTATTTTTCTTTTTAGGTATATGAATGTCTTCTTTCCTCGAGCAGATTTCTTAATTTTTCTAGTTAAGCACAAAACAGTTATTAAAAATAATAACCATTATTGAGCGCTTGCTTCAATAACCATTGTTGAGTACTGAATGGATTAAATGTTTCATAAAGTGTTCGTTAATCTTTACAAGAACTTTTGGATATAGCTATGTTATACCCACTTAAAAATAAAGTGAGGTTTAGAGAAGTAAAATAATTGGTTCCAGTTTGGAGTAAGCAGATTCTAAAATGGCACCAATAATTCTTGCCTCCTAAGTATTCACAGTCTTGTGTAATCCCTTCCCCTCCAGTGTGGGCTGTACCCAGTTACTTACTTCTAATGAGTAGAATATGGAAACTGTATGTTATGTCACTTCTGAGATTAGTTCACAAAAAGAATGCAGGTTGGGCACTCACTCTGTCTTGCTTTCTTGCCAGCTTACTCTGATGGAAGCCAGCTGCTATATTGTGTGTTGCTCTATGGAGAGGCTCAGGTAGAAGGAATTGAGGGAGGTTTTCGGCCAACAGTCAGCAAGGTACTGAGGCTTTTGGTCCAAGAGCCTATAAAAAACTGAATCCTACCAGCAACCAGGCAAGTGGCTTGAAAGTGGAGCCTCTCTCTGCTGAGGCTTTGAATAAGATCACAGCTCCATGTGACACCTTGATTGTAGTCTTCTTAGAGATCTTGAGCCAGTGGCACCCAGCTAAGCTGTATCTGTATTCCTGACCCATAAAACCCCACAGATAATAAATGTTTGTCATTTTAAACTGTGAATTCTTGCAGGTAATTTGTTATGGAGAAAGAGACAACAAATACACAGATCATATAAATAAAGTGGATCAGTTGGCCTGGAACTCAGGGGATCTGATTCCAGGGTCTGTATTCTTTATCTCTGTGCAATGAAGACTTTGATTAGCCTGTACTTTTATAAGCTACTATTTCCACCACATTGAATTTGATAGTCTTTCAGTTATTCTTTGATTCTATTTGTTCTTCTTTGAAAGAACCTTTTCTAACTAGAAACAACCTGTTGCTGAAATGAGGTATTATTTTCCAAGTAAGCAATTTCTTTGAGTCCTGGAAATTTAGAGTTAGAAGGAACTTAAAAATTCACATAGTCCAAATCAACCTGTTCCCAATTTTTACAGATGGGAAATTAGACCCAACAAAATTAAGAGCCTTGTCTAAACTTACACAATTAGTGAAAGAATGAAGATTAAAATTCAGGTCTCCTAATATCCAGTTTAGAACCGATTGACAGCTCTACATGGCCCTAGCTCACTACCACATTGTGGACCTGGAGTAGCTTCAGTTTGATTCCTATTCATTTTAGCTGTACAAAAACATAAGAATCTTGAAGGGAACAGCTGACCAGGATATTTATTTCCTTTGCTCTGAGGCTCACCTCCCCTGAAAGAGGGGCCAACAGCCTGTGTCCAGTTGAATGACTATTCATCTTCCAGTCCCTTAACCACAGCTCAAGATCCAACATGGCAATGAAGTTTCATATTGAGAGCCAACTCCAGATGATTTGTCTTGGCTGTTTGGACTGTTTATTGAGAAGCATTTCCTGAGCTGGAGTGGAAGAGAGCTGTGATCAGCTAGTAATGTCAGCCATAAGAGGAGGTTGGGGGTGTGGTGGAGTGCATGCCATATATTTGCCCACTGGGATTTCTGTGGATTTTGGTCCAACTCCTTCCTTTGATGACCCACTCTCTTCCTGCTATGACCCATTCTTCCCACACAAGTTGCCCAGGAAGGCTCACTTTCAAGGCTCCCTTGGCCCTAATTTCTGGAATCTTTTTCTCGTTTGATGTGAGATTTAGCACACAAGTGGCATTGGTGGAATTTACCTTGTAACTGAGTGTGGTGTTAGAAACAGAGCCAGTTCTCAAATCCTTGTGGGTTGGATGCTTGTATGGCTTTGTAGTCTTTGTTTCTGGCTAGACTTAAAAATCACATTGCCAGCAGGTTATCAGTACATCAAATAAATAAATAAATAAATAAATAAATAATGCAGGAAGGTACAACTTTGCACATGCTTACTCTGTTGTCTTTTACAAAAACATTCCATCTTTCTCAGTCCCAGGGGGTCATGAGAATAAATTTACATGTGAGTGTTAGTCCAGAAGTAAAAGACAGGGTAAAATACTGATGCTGTAGATCAAAAGCACAATTAACATGTACTTTGAAATCTGGACAACTGAAAGAGCTATGATGCGGGGCTTAAATATCTCCATGGGTGGTAATTTCAACATTGTAGTATTGTTGTCTTTTTACCCTCTTTTTGGCAGAGTTCTATGTTAGGCAATGTTAGAATTCAAATAAGTGACTGGGAAGTGTTCATTTCCTTTTATTCTTTTGCCTGCTTTTTAACTTTCTTCTTCCATATTCATCCATTTTATTTTCTTTTAGATGACCCAAATTTTCCTCTATTATTACTTTTCAGCATTGAAGTGCTGAAGACCTCAATGAAAATGTTTTACTTTTCACAATATTTTTAATCAGAAGCTTATTTTATTGAAATAGTAAGAGAATTCAAGAACCCCCTCTGTTAACTAAATATTCCTGCCCTTGCCTTCTGGAAAACAAAAAACCCCTCCTCTTTTAATGGGAAAGCAACACAAACCTGAACATAACTTGATGCTTTGAGCTGTGTAATTTGAATAAGTCACTGTCTCTATATGCCTCATTTGTAGCCAGGGATAAATGTGTGTGTGTGTGTGTGTGTGTGTGTGTCAGGCAGAGAGAGAGAGAGAGAAAGAGAAAGAGAAAGAGAGTGGAATGAGATCAGCAGTTTGAGCCCCTTTGAAACCCTGAGATTATGAGAAGGAGAAGATGAGCTAGTGAGAATCCCCCATCCTTCTTCAACCAGAGCCACTGTTACTAGTTTTGTGTAACGGCTTTCTGCATTAGAGTTAATTTGAAAGACAGTTTCTATTTTTTAAATGTGAAAATTACCTGAATCCATGAGCCTTAGGTTCCTTCTACCTCTAACATTTTACACTACCTACGTGTAATCAGATGGTTCCAGGTTTAAGAATGTTGTCTCTTCCTGTGTCCATGTGTTCTCATTGTTCAATTCTCGCCTATGAGTGAGAACATGCGGTGTTTGGTTTTTTGTCCTTGGGCTAGTTTGCTGAGAATGACAGTTTCCAGCTTCGGAGGAAGGAGGGATAGCATTAGGAGATATACCTAATGCTAAATGACGAGTTAATGGGTGCAGCACACCAACATGGCACATCTATATATATGTAACAAACCTGCAAGTTGTGCACATGTACCCTAAAACTTAATGTATAATAATTAAAAAAATGTTGTCTCTTTCAGATGTCTCTGTGTTTGACTTAGAACCATTACCATACTGCAGGTCTTCAGGCAAGTTATCTTCTCAAGGCCTTAGCTCTTCTCTTCCCTAAAATGGAGACAAGAGTTGTACCAACTTCAAAAGATTGTGGTGACAACCAAATGAGACAACTCATAGTGTCCAGCAAATTATAAATGCTCAATAAGTGTTAGTCCTTATTATCAGTCTGAAGAAATGCTTGAATTACACATGGTAGATTCACCTTCCTTTATTAATTTGACTTATGCTTATTGCAAATAAGCCTTCTCCTAGAACAAACTCCAAGGTCATTAAAATAGAATATCTTATACTTTGCTTCTGTTTTAACTTGACATTGCAGGGAAAATTTATTTATAGGATTTTAGAGTATTCACTTAAGAGTGAAGTGATATCCAAAACATACTGCATCATATCATGGCTATGTAGATTTCTTCCCAGAAACTTTCAGTTAAAAGTTAAAATGAAAAAAATAAAGTTGAGATGAAATGAATTGTTTCTGTGGATGATACTGTGCTGAATATCAGCTTTATCATAAATTTTAAGCTTATATTTGCAAGATTTTATTTTTTATTTCGGTCTTTGGGTCTCAGTTTCCCGATCTGTGTAAGTCAAGGAACTGGACCAATAACTGCAGATTCAACGTTGATGATTCAAAGTTTATTTCAAGTAATGTGGCAGTCTAATCAATTTGTCTCATTTCTCTGGGCCTGTTTCCTCAGCTGCAAACTGTGGAGAAAATGTTCTTACCTATCAGCTGCTTTTAATTATAATATTGGAGTTTTAACTCTTCTTTTTCTGCTCTTCCTCAACTAAGTTAGTATATAGTTATCTAATCATCCCAATTATAACATATCACAAATTAATTTCTAATGTTTCCAGGTGCACAGTTCAAAGCTTGTCAACATATACTAGGCAACTGCTCGGTGCTAGAGGCACAGTAATGAAAAGTCATGCTTCCTGCCTTCAGGAACTTGGACATCAGACATAGAATGATGATGATGATAAAGATAAGGATGATAATGACAGAGATAATAAATGTAAAGATAATTGCTTTAATAGGAATAAGTACAATATTCACTGGAGACAAAAGATCTAGAGAACCTAAATCAGCCTGGTGGCTGGGTGTTTGTGAAGGCTAGGGGAATAAAATGAGAGAGAATATTCCAAGCTGGAGGAATATTGTGTGCAAAGAGCTCAAGATGAAAAAGCAGGACTAGACCAGAAATTACAAATAGTTCGGAACTGTTGAGGTATGAAATGCAAAAAGAGGAGGCGGGAGAGACAAATGGGCCTAAGAACTTTGTAAGCCATTTAATTGATTAATATCTGGACATATGTTGAGATTTTTCAAACATAATTGTAATGTTAAGGTTTTAAATTCAAATAGAAAAGCAGTTTTAATATAAGCTTCTGAAACTATCACAAAAATACAAAAATTCAAGATCAATATTTTTGTAGGTGGCCTTAGAAGAAACAAATTCAGGGAAATGAAGAGTGCTTGGGAAAGAACACCAAACCATCTTGCTTTGAAGTGTATCCTGAGGAGTTTTTCTGTCAAGATGACTACTGATTAAGGTTAGACATCTAAGGTAGATGTCAGATAACTAATCTTGTTTTGCTAAAAATCTCTTTCGGGTTTTCATAGTTTGTGAACTTGAAGATTTGCTGTGATCTTAGTTATTTAAATTTTCTCAGTGATTTTTTTGTTTGAGAGCCTTACTCCATTAAAGAAAATCTATACAATTGATTACTTGGCATCTGATCTGTTCCTAGACTTCGAATGGATTGAAAAGTATTCTTTTCTTGAATGAAGTGGAAAGATAAAGACAAACAGATACATATATATCTATATATCTATATATGCTCTATAAAAACAAAAAGATTGGTAAATATTCTAATTCTGGTTTGATTTTTGTAGAAAGAGCACCTGACTCAGAAGTCATGAATTCAAGGTTCTGCTATTTATTTATTATTCATTAATGATAATGATATTTATCATTATCAATAATGGTGTAATAAGCATGCGTTACTTCATTTGCATTTCCAAAATTAAAGTTATACACCCATCAAATTGTTCTAGAAGACTTGTATAAAAACCAGAAGTACTGTATGCCTTCCCCTCATTTCCCATTTCCTACAGCGATGACTTCCAAAACGTTTAGCTTGATATTACTGTTGCCACTGTGTCTCCAAATAATATGCTTACATTGCTTCCTCCTGATTTTTGAAACCATTTTAGCTATTATCTATTGATGTTTCCTTAAAGCAGATGAGGTTTTTTTTTTTCACCATTTCCTCCCCTTACACAAAGCCTCCACTACACACAGGCACATTGCTCAATCCCTCAAATTCCTAATCTAGATATGTCATAATTTAGGTTAGATCAATATGCATGGTTTACATTATTACAACTAAACAAATGCTAGTTACGACTCAGCCAGGTTGCATACTCTGATTATTCTGAAATTTCCTGCATGTTTTGTTATACTTGGAGTTAATAATTGTCTTCTTTTTGGTACCACAGTTTTCTATGAACTAATCACTAATTGAACCACAGAGTCTTCATGAGCTGTCTCAATATCCTCTGACTATGTTCTTGTATTCCAAGAATTCCATTTAATCTAGAAGAAATCTCAACCCTGAATTTTCTGACCTACTCCAGTTTGAGTTCTCTTTTCATTATCATCTTGAGGAACTCTTTTGCCTCTATCATGTGCTAGCTTGCTTGTTTTCTATATTCTACATTTTCTCTTTATCTTGATTTAATCTTGTTTTGGTGGGAAGCAATCTTCAGTAGCTACCTCTGACAGGGCATAAATAAATAAAAAGTTTTTTTTTTTTGAGAATGGATTTTAGCCTTATGTTTGGTTGATAGTTTTGCGGGGTATAAACTTCTACCATGGAAATTATTTCCCACTGGGCATTGCTGCATTGCCATTTGGCTCTTGATGCTGCATCCATTTGGCAGGAGTTCTGTTTTCTCTGTGCCTGCATTCAAGAAGCTGAGTACTGTTGGAGAAAGTCATAGGACAAATTATAAATTTATGATTCTCATTATAATTTTATAAAGTTATGATTGCCAACATCAACTGGCCTCTCAACAGTGCCACTCATCCTTTTACAGATGCAAAGCCTATATAAAAACCTCTCAACTACCAAAAGCAAGCCAGATCTCTCTACTCTCTTCAAACCTATGACTGCTCTCTTTCCCTCCTACTCTTCATAGATAACCTTGACTTTTACTCTTTTGGGAAAATACAATCCATCATACGGGAATTCCTTCCTATTGTAAAAATGCAGCCTACAAACTGACCTATATTTGTACCCATCTTGTTTACTTTCTGATGGGCTATTTGTCCTCTTATTATCTCTTGTAATCTATTCTGTTCATGCTCTCAAAACCTGATAATATTAATGCTTCTCCTTTTTGTTGAATACTCAATTTCTGCCACCTGAATCTTTTCCAGTCACTTTTAAACATGCTCAAACCTGGCAAACCATTAAATCAACCATCTAACCAACCAACTACCAAACAACCAATGAGCAATAAACAGGCTCCCTTTGCCCACTTTATCCTTCAGCTATTGCTCCTTCCTCCCTTTCTCAGCAAAACCTTTTCCAAAGAGTTATTGTTACCTCTCATTTCATTAGCTATACCCACTCCTCAACCACTCCATTATGGCTTTCTTGCCAAGGTCTCAGCAATCTCATAAAAAAAAATGTTGACTTCCCTTAGTATACAAAGATGATCACACTTTCCTTTTTGTAATAGTCTTTTTCCTGAGTTTACATGACACAGCTTTATTTGTTTCTTCATTCTTTTTTCACTGCTGCTTCTATATCCTTTCACATTACACTGTCCTCTACTTGACCACTGTCAGAATTTTAAAAAGTCACGTTCCTTGGTTCCCTTTTCTTCTAACTCTCTTCTTTTTCCCTAGACAGTCTGACCCAGGTAGATGGCTAGAATTGTTACCTATAAACAAATAACACATTTTAATCTCTCGCCAAGATTCCTTTACTGAATTCCAGACCTATTCAATTGCTAACATGACGACATCTCTTCTTGGAGATCTCAACATCATTTCAAACTCAAAATGCCAAATTCAACTTCATGAACTTTCCTCCACTGTGATTTTCTTTCAGTATTCCCAGTTTCAGTTAATGACACCTATCTCTCTCTTATTGTGTTAGCCAGAACCCTGGAGATATTCTCAACATTTCTCTTCCCATCACACTATTTCTAATTCATCACTTGGTGATTCTTACTGTTGAAATATTTCTCAAATCCTCTCATGTCTCTCATCTTCACCACGTATGTAAGCTAGCAGCATTTATTATCTAAACTTCCTCTATAGTCTCTTAATTGGTCCAACTGCGTCTATCTATCCTTGTCCCCCAGTCTGTTCTCCACACTACAGCCACAGTCAGCTTTTTAAAATGCAAATCTAAGCACATCTTTCTTTACTTACAGCCTCTATATGATTTCCTTTTATTCTAAGGATAGAGACAAAAACTCCTTAATTTGACCTATGCTGCTTACATATGCCCCCTCTTACTTGTAGCTCCTGCCCCAGTGAGTCCTAATTCCTTGTTTCCTTGTACCAGCTATGCTGGCCTTCTTTTAGTTCATCCAACAGGGGAATGCATACTGCCCCCTTCTGCTACAGTGTCTTTACTTGTGCTAATCTTATTGAGAGCCAATATAACTTATTGGCTAAGCATAAAGCACCTGAAGCCTAATTTTCAAGAGACTGCCTGGGTTCAAATTCGTATTCTTCAACTTAGTCGTGCAACCTTGAGCAAGTCATTTTACCTTTTGTGCCTCAGTTTCCTCAACTCTAAAATGAGGATAATTGTAGTATCTACCTTCAGGGATGTTACTATGATCAGATGACCATTTGCAGGGATGGCTCTTCCTTCCCTTGCCTAGTTAATTTCTCTTCCAATGTCTGTTGTGAGCTAGAGTCACTGTTTCTGAGAAGCCTTCACTGACCTCTCTGACTGAATCCAATTACTCTATTATAGGTTTTCTCATATCTTGAGTCTCTTGTTTGTAATGCTTATTGCGGGCATGATTTTATATTTGTGATTTATTTTTTGGTCAATATTCCTTCTCATTAGAATTTCAGCTCCAGGAAGGAGTACAGGGATGTGTCTGTCTTTGCTCACTATTCCTTGGGCTTAACAGTGCCAAGTACATAGTAGGGTCCTAATAAATATTTGTTGATAGAAAAACACAGTAAATGTCCCTGATGGAAAATAGTGGGAACGCTCCTAGATAAACCCTTTTGGTGCTGAAACTAGTGCCTTGGATAGAAATTAACAGTAATTAACAAGTTTATAAAAGGAACACATGATGGTGAATCAGAGCAGTTAAGTGTACTGATGCTCTCAGTTCTTCAGGAGGTGACTCTGGGCAGAAGGGGTCTCCGCTCAAAAAGGTAAGACTTTGGCCGGGCGCAGTGGCTCACGCTTGTAATCCCAGCACTTTGGGAGGCCGAGGTGGGCGGATCATGAGGTCAGGAGATCGAGACCACGGTGAAACCCCGTCTCTACTAAAAATACAAAAAATTAGCCGGGCGTGGTGGCGGGCGCCTGTAGTCCCAGCTACTCGGAGAGGCTGAGCCAGGAGAATGGCGTGAACCCAGGAGGCGGAGCTTGCAGTGAGCCGAGATCGTGCCACTGCACTCCAGCCCGGGCAACAGAGCGAGACTCCGTCTCAAAAAAAAAAAAAAAAAAGGTAAGACTTTGTATAAAGACCCACAGACAAGGCCGGGCGCGGTGGCTCACGCTTGTAATCCCAGCACTTTGGGAGGCCGAGGCGGGCGGATCACGAGGTCAGGAGATCGAGACCACGGTGAAACCCCGTCTCTACTGAAAATACAAAAAATTAGCAGGGCGTGGTGGCGGGCGCCTGTAGTCCCAGCTACTCGGAGAGGCTGAGGCAGGAGAATGGCGTGAACCCGGGAGGCGGAGCTTGCAGTGAGCCGAGATCGCGCCACTGCACTCTAGCCTGAGTGACAGCGCGAGACTCCGTCTCAAAAAAAAAAAAAAAAAAAAAAAAACCCACAGACCTGGGTCCGATTATTGGCTGTATTATCTGCTGCTGGACGACCTTAATCAAGTTACTTTATTTCCCACGGTATCAGTTTCCTCATCTGTACCCATCACAGGGTCAATTCCTGTTAACTAGGCAGCTGAACCTGAAATAATTTTGATTTACCTTCAGCATATTCCATGATTATCCACAGGCCTGTGCCAGTGATATGGCTCTTCCTACATGTGAGCCAGGAAGCCTCCTTCTGTGGCGCAGTGACAAACTGCTATCCCCATCATTCCTCCCCGCAAGTCTTTGTACTTTGGGTCATAAAATAATAGGCTATGAATCTGTGTGAACTGGGAAAACAGAGTTCCAAGGGCACACCCAGTATGAGCGAGTCTCCTCTTCCCCCGCGCTTCATATCCAAGCTTGACAGAGGCCGTGGGTGGGCTGGCCCTCGGCAGTGAGGCTCAGAGGTTACTGGCCGTCATCTGTCAGAGACTGACCTTGAAAACAGAGAAAAACCCTCAGTCCCTGACAAGACAGCCCTGCCCATGTGCCAGCTGGATCCAGCTCACCAACACCGCAATCTCCGAGCCCCTTTTCTACTTTAAAAAAAAAAAAAAAGTCTGCTGAGTCCATTCCTTGAGAATCACAGAGAAAACAATTCCTTCCTCACTCCATTCAAGAAAAAAAAAAAAAATTCCCCTTCTCAGAATAAAAAGAGTAAGCCTCTTGTCCACCTCTCGTGCAGCGGGCCACTTTGCTGGGAGGAGAGGAGGTGTCTGGGTTTGAGCCCTTCCTGGAGGTATGAACTACATGCGAACCACGTCCAGGGCGATGCCTGCGAAAGACGGGCGTGATTTCTTCGCCAAGCCTTCTTTTTCCTCTTCCTCACGTTCGAGCTTGTGGAACCAACTGGGGCTGTGAGTTTCAGGGTGTGGGGTATGTATGTAAACAGCGGAATTGTGTATGCACTTAGTGTGCGTTCAGGACTCTGCTGTGCTTGAACTTGGCGTGTTTGTGTGTGTTTGGAGGATTATGAGAGTATGTGGGGGAAGAGATTTGTATGTGTAAGTGCAGAAAAGTAGTAGTGTGTGTGATGTGTGTGTGTAGACAGGAATTACGTGGACACTCCATGTGCGTTCAGGAGTGTGTGTGTGTTTGAGGAGCTATGAAAGTGCATGTATGGAAAGGATTTATACGTGTAAGTGCAGAAAGTGGCAGTGTGTACGTGGTGTGTGTGTGCGCGCGAGTGTGTGAGCGCCAGGGGCCGCCCGCCCGCCGCCGCTCCCCGTGGGCTGGCCGGGCCAATGAGCGCGCGGCTGCAGGGGCGGCGGGCGGGGAGGGGGCGCCGAGCCCTGCGGATGGAGGCGCGGGCTGCGCGGCGCGCTCATTCCGCGCGGGCGTTGCTGGCGGGGGGCGGCGCAGCCACTGGACCCGGACCGGGGCCACGACCTGGGGTGGCGGGCGGCGTGGGCGGCGCCCGGGGCTGGGATGCGCCGGGGGCTCAGTGGCTGCGGCGGCGTTGGCGGTGGCGTCGGCGGCTGCAGGGGGACGAGCTAGCGCCGCGGCGCTGGGAGCCAGTTGAGCCCGGCCGGCGAGCGGAGGCGGCAGCGCAGGCAGAGCGGCGGCGGCAGCGGGAGCCCAAGCGCTGCGCGCCCACCATGGCCGCCCAGGGAGAGCCCGGCTACCTGGCGGCGCAGTCGGATCCCGGCTCCAACAGCGAGCGCAGCACCGACTCCCCAGTGCCCGGATCCGAGGACGACTTGGTCGCCGGGGCGACCCTGCACAGCCCGGAGTGGAGCGAGGAGCGCTTCCGCGTGGACAGGAAGAAACTTGAGGCCATGTTACAAGGTAGGCATCCCCCGTGTTCTCGGACTCCCCGACTGAGCCTCTTAACTCCTTCTCGGACATCCCTACCGCGCGCCCCGGCGCCCGCTACTCCAGCCTACGGCCGGTTTAGCTCCAGGCCCGCTCCCCCGCGGAGCCGGAGGACACCCAGGGACTGGAGACTTCGCGGGACTCCCCACCCTTCCACGCCTCTCAGGTTTCCAGGCGCTGGGGGCCCTGTGCGAACTTGACCGGCTTCAGAAAAGCCGAAGGCCGAGTTTGTATTGGCGCGCCCAAGTTGCGTTCTGGAGTTTGGAGATGCCAACTTTAGCCTGGACACCTGGGCTGTGCCATCCGGACCACTCGGGCCGCACAGAGTATGCGTGACCCTCCCCATGCCCTGGCAGCCTCGAGTTCTGTCTCTCCGTCTGTTTCACTCTCTCCCCTTGTCAGTATCCACTTCCTCCAGCTGAGGGGCCTTGTCTGGCTATTGGGAAACGCTCTGCAGATGTCAAAGCTTAAGACAGGAGCTCCCGCCCCCACCCCTGTGGTCAAGGAGGGCCAGGATGGGGGTGAGCAGCCAAAGCGAGGGGGGAGTGTGGAGGCAGTGCTGCTATGTTTGAGGACAGTGTTCATCTCTTGACAGGCTTATAAAACACATCTTGAGTTACATTCAGTCCATAAAAATCTTCCTATGCTATGGGTGTCTGACTTTGTCTTTCACAACTTAGAATTATTTTTAACTCTTTAATTTCTTTGGGACTTTACCAGGCAGAAAATCTTCAACGATACTGGATCGAAAACAGATTCTGATTTATAATACGAGTATTGGAGTGAATGTCAAAACGTCCAAGGTCATTTTGACCTCTCTTAAAACCTATAAATTACTAGCCTGCCTGTAGCCACCGATGTGGCTCATTTCCCACATCCAAAGAGAGAAATGAGTTAGTTTGAATGACTGTTATTCTTAAAATACGTGTACGGGACCAGGCATTAGTCTCACTCAGGGCGCTGGTGAAGATTCATTCAGTAGCTAGTGTTCTTTTATCGCGGGAGAGTTTGGAGCTTTTCAAACTTTATTTGTGGCTTTCTGCATAACTTACTTTGACTTTATCAGTCAATGCATCTCAGTATGGGAACGATTTAGCCCTCTGTGGAGATGCAGTGGCTTTTTAGAACAATTAAGCAGGTTATTTTAAGAGAGAACAACATGTTTTCCAAAACAATAACTTGGTGGAAACAAATAGCAAGAGTGTTTGGCAGGCGTTTTTTGGATGTGCTACAGGCTTTCCTCCCTTGTTGCTTATTTTTATTGATAAACATCCCTAATGTGTGTCATGTCTTTGTCTCTCCCCTTCCCTCTCTTTTTTTTCTCAAATTATGTAACTTTTAAGGAGAGTTACTTCTGTGATAAACTCTTCAAGTAAGACCGTTATAAGATAGATTTGGAAATTAAAGCCCCAGTTGCATTTCAGTAACTAATTTTAGTTATTTTGTCTGTTCTGTGGTTCTTTTTGTCTAGTTTACGATTATAAAACAAAATATTAAATTTATGTCAGGCATATATTGTGAGATCGTTTGGAATGAACTGATAGTAGCACATACTCATCCTTTTCAACCAGCTTTCAGTTTTCTACATTAGTTTGGAGTGATATGAAAGAATGATCTGTTTCACCTGCGCACAAACAGGTAAGGACAGCCGTGTTAGCTTCTGGGAAGTTCAAGTGTATAACCTGAGCTTTAGAAGTGAATTTCCTTTTTTGATTTAATTCATTTTCGCTTTGAATAAAATGAAATTTTGATGAGACTTTTTGAAAATTTGAAGGCTCTTTTGTATTAATAGATGTGATATTACGACCTGAGATGGTTTGAAATTGCTTTGCAGTAATAAAGTTTATTTTACAGAAAGTCGTAACATCTCTTGAACAACCGATATACAGTCATGCATTGCTTAAGGACTGCGACTGGGATACATTCTTAGAAATGTGTCCTTAGGCATTTTCATTGTGCAAACATCATGGAGTGTAGTTACACAAACCTAGATTGTGTAGCCTGCTACACCTACTACCTAGGCTATGTGGTATAGTCTATTGCTCCTAGGCTACAAATAATGTTACTAGGCTACAAGGCATGTTACTATACCTAATACTGTAGACAGTTGTGGCACAGTGGTATTTGTGTATCTAAATATATCTAAACATTGGAAAGGTAATGTGTTATGTTACTATGGCTATGACATCACTAGGCGATAGGAATTTTTCAGCTTCATTATAATCTTATGGGACCATTGTAGTATATGTGGTTAGTTGTTGACCAAAACGCAAGTGTGAGCACTGGGACCACTAATACCTGGGTTCAAAACCCTATAGGATCTCAGGAAAGTTGCTAGGCCTCTCTCTGCCTTCAGTTTGCCCATCTGTAGTAAAATGGAGCTGATACTAGGACCTTTTAGGTTTTGGGAGAATCGAAAGAGATAATGCGTAACAAGCTAACATTTGCCCAGTGTTTGGTCAATGATAAGAACTTAATGAATATCTGTTGTTATTATTAATAATAAATATTGCATCATGGATTAAAAGGATTTCCAGTGCCTACCACAATGTATGAAATATAGTATATACTCAATAAATAGTTGGGGAACAAAATAATTTTGCAAGTTCGTAATTGCAGAAGTAAAATAGAAACTAAAGAAATAAGTCTGTCAAGTCAATAAGCATTCTAATATTGTTAGATATTCTTGGGTGGAAAGCTTTTTATTTGAAAAGTGCCAAGTAAGTAAAGTCTATATCTGAGTTTTCAATTATTGTGAATTTGGGTGTGCTATTTTTCTATTTACAATTGACTTAAAATAGGTACGGGTTTCCAATTTAAATCAGGATAAATAAGATTATCTGCCTTTAAGTATTCAGAGTGCAAATTGGTGATTATAATGCTTGGAATTTGTTTCCAGAGAGACTGTCCTGGGGGCAAGTTAATCTTTAATGAGTTGTATTTTTATTAGTAGAGAAATTCTTCTACGCAATGGACCAAAAATTCAGTGAGGTTAATATATGGGCAATAGGGTTGAAGTCAAATAAATGAAATACCATTCTTAGATGATCATTGAAACTTAAAAGAATTGTTACAGATAAAAACCACCAGGCCAACAATGTAGGGAAATATCACTCTTTTTTCATGTTTTTTTACTGGCAGGTTGGGGTCTAATTACTACTTCGAAACAACCATGCAGAGTATCTGATGTTTTTGCTGTAAATGAAGATTATCAGTTTTATTAGTTTACAGTTTTATAAGTGGAAATTTATTTTCAAGTTTGGCTTTTTGATGGGTGTGTTATGTCTTGGAATGAATACCATAGACAGCATTTTTAATGATAAAATCCGTATATAATTTCTTTAATACTAATCTTCAAATGTAAATTTCATGCATCATGTGAAATAATAGTATTGATTTATGTAAGTCAATTAAATTTTAGTTAAATTAACTCAAAGTTATAAGTTACATATCATAACTGACATTAACTCAACTGTGAGTTATCAGGGAGGAAAGGGAGGAGAGTGTTATAGCAGGAAGTCTGGGAGAAAGTAGGAAATAATTGAGTCAAGAGAATCAGAGATACAGTCTTGGTGTTTGCCAGAGTGCTGAGGCAATCACAGGATTCCTATGTTAAGACTTTTCTTTTTCAAAGTATTTTTCTTTGTAAAAACATATATGTGTACTATAAAATTAAAAATTCCCATATATAACACAGCACTTCAAATTATTAAAAAAAAATTTCCCACATAAAATTCAGAAGCATTGGCATTTTCAAAGTTTGGGAATCCCTTCTTTCAGTAGAGAAAGTAGTGAGTGTTAAAAAGTGGGACCTGTGGTGGAGAGGAATGGCCTATTTTCATGAAAGGAGATTGACATCTGGTGGGATTTTATGATACAGCTGCCAAAGAATTTAAGAACCATGTTGCATTTTTGCAATGATAGGCAGAACTGGGGTCATTTGCTACTGCTTGGTTAAGTAGCAGAGTTAGCCACTGAAATAGAGGTTGTTGTACATCATTGATTAACAGTAGGAGCAGCAACTATGTTGTCTCTTTAATTCAGCAAACTTTAGTGGATTTTTAAAATGATTTGATGAACAGATAATAATTTAGACTTTTTTCATGAGAGCGGGAAGAAATATGAAGCCAAAAATGTATGAAAATGGGGGAGTACTGAAAGTGAAGATAAAGAGTAAAGCTTAAATAAACGGAGTTTTCTAGCTAATGCTTGATCAAGGCTAATAAACAGCAAAAACAAATCAAATAAGTTTATGAGCTTAGAGATTAAGAGCATAGGGCTCTGGGCTAAATCTAGATTTGACTCTTGATGCTACATTTTAATAGGGAGCTTGGGAGAATCCATCACTTGCGACCTCATTTCTCAAACGGGACAGTTAATGGTAGTACTTACCTCCTGAGGTAGTTTTGACAATGAAGAGGAAAAAGGTGTATGTAAGTCATCCCAGTGCTGGCAACATAGGAAGTGCTGAATAAGCTAATAACAATATTCACAGTAAATCATAATGTATAAAATATCCTTTCTTATATTGATCATGAAAATCAAATATATTGGAAACTTTAGTTTGGTCTTAAATTATCTTATGATTAATGAACACAGCTATCTAAATATTATTATTGGCCTTCCTGGCAGCTTGCCATGTGTTGAGTACACTTGTAAAGGTGGGTGGGTAAATACTAAGCAAAGCTCCATTAGACATGAGTGTGGAATTCTAGATTTTGCTCAGGATGAGAGGGCATTTCGCCCTTTTTAGTTGTAAATTGTTCTTGCTTTGAGTATTTTTCATTCTTTGACTGGTCCTGAGCCATTCATTTCTATTATGGTTTACTAAAGACTAGCAGCGAAATCAGTTAATCTCTCTTCTAGTTGTAAGTTGCTCTGAATTTGAGTCATTCATTGGTGTGTAGAAAGAAGCTTTTTTGAAGAAAATACTCTGCCTGGGTTAACATGTTTCATTTACTCACCTGTAAAATGGGGATAATAATAGTCCCACTTTATGGTGATATTGTGAACGCTGAGTGTGAGAATGTATGTAAAATGCTTAGCTCAGTGCCAGGTTGATGGTGCTTAATAAACATCAGATGTGGCAGTACTGTCTCACATGATGGATAAAGATTTCAAAACACTAGAAAGCAAATACTTGCCAAGTCTTCTTTTCTTTTTTCTTCTAATTGCATGTGAATCCTTTGGGTGTGTGTGTGTGGGGGGATGTGTTTGATGTGTTTTAGTGAAAGTCTTCCTCAAAAAATTAGAAAAGTTTTGTTATGACAATTTATTTGATCCAGAGAGCATAGTTGAAATTAAAATTGCTTTATAGATTAAGTGAAAAAAACACATCAGAGGTTGTATAGCTTGGCAGTAAAGAGCCCAGGAGCTGCTTTCAGACTAACTTGGATTGAGGAGGTCCTCACTTTGCTTCTTGTAGAGTTCCGTGAGGATGCACTGAGAGGGGCAGTAAAACCTCACTCTCACAGGCATGGAGCAAGCACTCTCAGTCACTGTTATCTCTATGAAGACTTGGGGGGTTTTGGTGAAGTTGATCATTGATAAATACATAGCTAGAGAGGTTTGTTACACCAATGACTTTTACAGGCAAGAATGTATTTGGCTGCTACTAACAGGAAACCTGACACAGAGTGGCTTAAACAAGCCAGGGGTTTGTCTTTCTCACCTAATGAGAAGTCTGGGGCTAAGCACTCCAGGCTCCAAGAGCTGCTCAAGGGCATCAGGAGCCCCGTGTCTTCCCTCTTCCCTGCCTCCACCATCTTCAGCCTGTGGTTTTTTGCCTTATTTTTGCACTATGGCTGTGGCTCTGTCTTGAGGTGTGTCTGTGGTTTATGCAGGTAAAAGGCGGAAGAACAAAGATTATTTTCTCTTAGAGATTTTGCCTTTTTATGTGACAAATAATTCTCTCTCCTGGAACTTCTATCTGTACTACTTTGGCCATCTTTTGCTGCAAAAGACTCTGGGACTCTATCTTCTTTTTCCAGCCTCACTAGTGGAAGTAGGCAAAGAAGAAGGGGGTCAGAATGGATGCTGAATGTTTTACCTCATATTTTCCTCACAGTGGGCAAAGTGGAGGAGCATTGAGACTCAAAATTGCAAATTGCAACTGAAGTCAAAGCTTACCTGTATCAGAGACTTTGGACTGTGCTGATAATCTGTAGGAACTTATATTATTCAGTAACATTGTATATCAGTAGAATTTCTTTCTTTCCTTTTTTTAAATGATAATTTTTTTTCATCAGGCAGCCCCTGAACCAGAATAGGTTCTGAGAGGCTCCCTAGAATTTCTGTCTTGGCATAGTCCAGAAATAAACCTAAATACCAAAGAGGAAACCAACTTTGATCATCTAAAGCTCTTCTCATCTTGTTACTCCTTTTATGAACAGAATCTAGGGCCACTGAGTACTGGAACTGTCTCTAAACTCTCCATTGTTTTCTCCATGTCAAATGTTTTTTTTTTTTTTTTGCATAGAAAATTACGTGGTACAATAAAAATACTTATTTCACTTTTTATTTTTATTTATTTATTTTTTATTTTTTTCATTGCCATTCTTTTTTATTATTATACTTTAGGTTTTAGGGTACATGTGCACAATGTGCAGGTTTGTTACATATGTATCCATGTGCCATGTTGTTTTGCTGCACCCATTAGCTCGTCATTTAGCATTAGGTATATCTCCTAATGCTGTCCCTCCCCCCTCCCCCCACCCCACAACAGTCCCCGGAGTGTGATGTTCCCCTTCCTGTGTCCATGAGTTCTCATAGTTCAATTCCCACCTATGAGTGAGAACGTGCGGTGTTTGGTTTTTTGTCCTTGTGATAGTTTACTGAGAATGATGTTTCCCAGTTTCATCCATGTCCCTAAAAAGGACATAAACTCATCATTTTTTATGGCTGCATAGTATTCCATGGTGTATATGTGCCACATTTTCTTAATCCAGTCTATCGTTGTTGGACATTTGGCTTGGTTCCAAGTCTTTGCTATTGTGAATAGTGCTGCAATAAACATACATGTGCATGTGTCTTTATAGCAGCATGATTTATAGTCCTTTGGGTATATACCCAGTAATGGGATGGCTGGGTCAAATGGTATTTCTAGTTCTAGATCCCTGAGGAATCGCCACACTGAATTCCACAATGGTTGAACTAGTTTACAGTCCCACCAACAGTGTCAAAGTGTTCCTATTTCTCCACATCCTCTCCAGCACCTGTTGTTTCCTGACTTTTTAATGATGGCCATTCTAACTGGTGTGAGATGGTATCTCACTGTGGTTTTGATTTGCATTTCTCTGATGGCCAGTGATGATGAGCATTTTTTCATGTGTTTTTTGGCTGCATAAATGTCTTCTTTGGAGAAGTGTCTGTTCATGTCTTTTGCCCACTTTTTGATGGGGTTGTTTTTTTCTTGTAAATTTGTTTGAGTTCATTGTAGATTCTGGATATTAGCCCTTTGTCAGATGAGTAGGTTGCAAAAATTTTCTCCCATTCTGTAGGTTGCCTGTTCACTCTGATGGTAGTTTCTTTTGCTGTGCAGAAGCTCTTTAGTTTAATTAGATCCTATTTGTCAATTTTGGCTTTTGTTGCCATTGCTTTTGGTGTTTTAGACATGAAGTCCTTGCTCATGCCTATGTCCTGAATGGTATTGCCTAGGTTTTCTTGTAGGATTTTAATGGTTTTAGGTCTAACATTTAAGTCTTTAATCCATCTTGAATTAATTTTTGTATAAGGTGTAAGGAAGGGATCCAGTTTCAGCTTTCTACATATGGCTAGCCAGTTTTCCCAGCACCATTTATTAAATAGGGAATCCTTTCCCCATTTCTTGTTTTTGTCAGGTTTGTCAAAGATCAGATAGTTGTAGATATGTGGCATCATTTCTGAGGGCTCTGTTCTGTTCTATTGATCTATGTCTCTGTTGTGGTACCAGTACCATGCTGTTTTGGTTACTGTAGCCTCATAGTATAGTTTGAAGTCAGGTAGCGTGATGCCTCCAGCTTTGTTCTTTTGGCTTAGGATTGACTTGGCTATGCGGGCTCTTTTTTGGTTCCATATGAACTTTAAAGTAGTTTTTTCCAATTCTGTGAAGAAAGTCATTGGTAGCTTGATGGGGATGGCATTGAATCTATAAATTACCTTGGGCAGTATGGCCATTTTCATGATATTGATTCTTCCAACCCATGAGCATGGAATGTTCTTCCATTTGCTTGTATCCTCTTTTATTTCATTGAGCAGTGGTTTGTAGTTCTCCTTGAAGAGGTCCTTCACATCCCTTGTAAGTTGGATTCCTAGGTATTTTATTCTCTTTGAAGCAATTGTGAATGGGAGTTCACTCATGATTTGGCTCTCTGTTTGTCTGTGTTTGGTGTACAAGAATGCTTGTGATTTTTGTACATTGATTTTGTATCCTGAGACTTTGCTGAAGTTGCTAATCAGCTTAAGGAGATTTTGGGCTGAGACAATGGGGTTTTCTAAATATACAATCATGTCATCTGCAAACAGGGACAATTTGACTTCTTCTTTTCCTAACTGAATACCCTTTATTTCCTTCTCCTGCCTGATCGCCCTGGCCAGAACTTCCAGCACTATGTTGAATAGGAGTGGTGAGAGAGGGCATCCCTGTCTTGTGCCAGTTTTCAAAGGGAATGCTTCCAGTTTTTGCCCATTCAGTATGATATTGGCTGTGGGTTTGTCATAGATAGCTCTTATTATTTTGAGATACGTCCCATCAATACCTAATTTATTGAGAGTTTTTAGCATGAAGCGTTGTGGAATTTTGTCAAAGGCCTTTTCTGCATCTATTGAGATAATCATGTGGTTTTTGTCTTTCGTTCTGTTTATATGCTGGATTATGTTTATTGTTTTGTGTATGTTGAACAGCCTTGCATCCCAGGGATGAAGCCCACTTGATCATGGTGTATAAGCTTTTTGATGTGCTGCTGGATTCGGTTTGCCAGTATTTTATTGAGGATTTTTGCATCAATGTTCATCAAGGATATTGGCATGAAATTCTCTTTTTTGGTTATGTCCCTGCCAGGCTTTAGTATCAGGACGATGCTGGCTTCATAAAATGTGTTAGGGAGGATTCCCTCTTTTTCTATCGATTGGAATAGTTTCAGAAGGAATGGTACCAGTTCCTCCTTGTACTTCTGGTAGAATTCAGCTGTGAATCCATCAGGTCCTGGACTCTTTTTGGTTGGTAAACTATTGATTATTGCCACAATTTCAGAACCTGTTATTGGTGTATTCAGAGATTCAACTTCTTCCTGGTTTAGTCTTGGGAGGGTGTATTTGTCGAGGAATTTATCCATTTCTTCTAGATTTTCTAGTTTATTTGCATAGAGATGTTTGTAGTATTCTCTGATGGTAGATTGTATTTCTGTGGGATTGGTGGTGATATCCCCTTTTTCATTTTTTATTGCATCTATTTGATTCTTCTCTCTTTTCTTCTTTATTAGTCTTGCTAGTGGTCTATCAGTTTTGTTGATCTTTTCAGAAAACCAGCTCCTGGATTCATTAATTTTTTGAAGGGTTTTTTGTGTCTCTATTTCCTTCAGTTCTGCTCTGATTTTAGTTATTTCTAGCCTTCTGCTAGCTTTTGAATGTGTTTGCTCTTGCTTTTCTAGTTCTTTTAATTGTGATGTTAGGGTGTCAGTTTTGGATCTTTCCTGCTTTCTCTTGTGGGCATTTCGTGCTATAAATTTCCCTCTACACACTGCTTTGAACGTGTCCCAGAGATTCTGGTATGTTGTATCTTTGTTCTCGTTGGTTTCAAAGAACATCTTTATTTCTGCCTTCATTTCATTATGTACCCAGTAGTCATTCAGGAGCAGGTTGTTCAGTTTCCATGTAGTTGAGCGGTTTTGAGTGAGTTTCTTAATCCTGAGTTCTAGTTTGATTGCACTGTGGTCTGAGAGACAGTTTGTTATAATTTCTGTTCTTTTACATTTGCTGAGGAGTGCTTTACTTCCAACTATGTGGTCAATTTTGGAATAGGTGTGGTGTGGTGCTGAAAAAAATGTATATTCTGTTGATTTGGGGTGGAGAGTTCTGTAGATGTCTATTAGGTCTACTTTGTGCAGAGCTGAGTTCAATTCCTGGATATCCTTGTTAACTTTCTGTCTTGTTGATCTAATGTTGACAGTGGGGTGTTAAAATCTCCCATTATTATTGTGTGGGAGTTTAAGTCCCTTTGTAGGTCACTGAGGACTTGCTTTATGAATCTGGGTGCTCCTGTGTTGGGTGCATATATATTTAGGATAGTTAGCTCTTCTTGTTGAATTGATCCCTTTACCATTATGTAATGGCCTTCTTTGTCTCTTTTGATCTTTGTTGGTTTAAAGTCTATTTTATCAGAGACTAGGATTGCAACCCCTGCCTTTTTTTGTTTTGCATTTGCTTGATAGATCTTCCTCCATCCCTTTATTTTGAGTCTATTTGTGTCTCTGCACGTGAGATGGGTTTCCTGAATACAGCACACTGATGGGTCCTGACTCCTTATCCAGTTTGCCAGTCTGTGTCTTTTAATTGGAGCATTTAGCCCATTTACATTTAAAGTTAATATTGTTATGTGTGAATCTGATCCTGTCATTATGATGTTAGTTGGTTATTTTGCTCGTTAGTTGATGCAGTTTCTTCCTAGCCTCGATGGTCTTTATAATTTGGCATGTTTTTGCAGTGGCTGGTACTGGTTGTTCCTTTCCATGTTTAGTGCTTCCTTCAGGAGCTCTTTTAGGGCAGGCCTGGTGGTGACAAAATCACTCAGTGTTTGCTTGTCTGTAAAGTATTTTATTTCTCCTTCACTTATGAAGCTTAGTTTGGCTGGATATGAAATTCTGGGTTGAAAATTCTTTTCTTTAAGAATGTTGAATATCGGCCCCCACTCTTTTCTGGCTTGTAGAGTTTCTGCCAGGAGATCAGCTGTTAGTCTGATGGGCTTCCCTTTGTGGGTAACTTGACCTTTCTCTCTGGCTGCCCTTAACATTTTTTCCTTCATTTCAACTTCGGTGAATCTAACAATTATGTGTCTTGGAGTTGCTCTTCTCGAGGAGTATCTTTGTGGCATTCTCTGTATTTCCTGAATCTGAATGTTGGCCTGCCTTGCTAGATTGGGGAAGTTCTCCTGGATAATATCTTGCAGAGTGTTTTCCAACTTGGTTCCATTCTCCCTGTCATTTTCAGGTTCACCAATCAGACGTAGGTTTGGTCTTTTCACATAGTCCCAAATTTCTTGGAGGCTTTGTTCATTTCTTTTTATTCTTTTTTCTCTAAGCGTCCCTTCTTGCTTCATTTCATTCATTTCATCTTCCATCAGCGATACCCTTTCTTCCAGTTGATTGCACCTGCTACCGAGGCTTCTGCAATCTTCGCGTAGTTCTGGATACTTGGCTTTCAGCTCCATCAGCTCCTTTAAGCCCCTTTCTCCATTGGTTATTCTAGTTATCCATTCGTCTAATTTTTTTTCAAAGTTTTTAACTTCTTTGCTATTGTTTTGAATTTCCTCCCGTAGCTCGGAGTAGTTTGATCGCCTGAAGCCTCCTTCTCTCAACTCGTCAAAGTCATCCTCCATCCAGCTTTGTTCCATTGCTGGTGAGGAACTGCATTCCTTTGGAGGAGGAGAGGTGCTCTGCTTTTTAGAGTTTCCAGTTTTTCTGCTCTTTTTTTTCCCCATCTTTGTGGTTTTATCTTCTTTTGGTCTTTGATGATGGTGATGTACAGATGGGTTTTTGGTGTGGATGTCCTTTCTGTTTGTTAGTTTTCCTTCTACCAGACAGGACCCTCAGCTGCAGGTCTGTTGGATTTACTAGAGGTCCACTCTGGACCCTGTTTGGCTGGGTGTCAGCAGCGGTGGCTGCAGAACAGCAGATTTTCATGAGACCACAAATTCAGCTGTCTGATAGTTCCTCTGGAAGTTTTGTCTCAGAGGAGTACCCGGCCGAGTGAGGTGTCAGTCTGTCCCTACTGGAGGGTGCCTCCCAGTTAGGCTGCTCGGGGGTGAGGGACCCACTTCAGGAGGCAGTCTGTCTGTTCTCAGATGTCCAGCTGCATGCTGGGAGAACCACTACTCTCTTCAAAGCTGTCAGTCAGACAAGGACATTTAAGTCTGCAGAGGTTCCTGCTGAGTTTTTGTTTGTCTGTGCCCTGCCCCCAGAGGTGGAGCCTACAGAGGCAGGCAGGCCTCCTTGTGCTGTGGTGGGCTCCACCCAGTTCGAGCTTCCTGGCTGCTTTGTTTACCTAAGCAAGCCTGGGCAATGGCGGGCGCCCCTCACCCAGCCTCGCTGCTGCCTTGCAGTTTGATCTCCGACTGCTGTGCTAGCAATCAGCGAGACTCTGTGGGCATAGGACCCTCTGATCCAGGTGCGGGACACAATCTCCTAGTGTGCCGTTTTCCAGGCCTGTTGGAAAAGCGCAGTATTAGGGTGGGACTGACCCGATTTTCCAGGTGCCACCTGTTACCCCTTTCTTTGACTAGGAAAGGGAACTCCCTGACCCCTTGTGCTTCCCGAGTGAGGCAATGCCTCGCCCTGCTTTGGCTCACGCACAGTGCGCTTCACTGACTGTCCTGCACCCACTGTTTGGCACTCCCTAATGAGATGAAACCGGTACCTCAAACAGAAATGCAGAAATCACCCATCTTCTGTGTCGCTCAGGCTGGGAGCTGTAGACTGGAGCTGTTGCTATTTGGCCATCTTGGCTCCACCCCTCTATTTCACTTTTTATTATCTTAAGATATCCTTTCTGTCCTCCCTCCTCCCACCTTCCACACATGTCAGATTTTGTTTAGAATTGACAGGTTCAATGTAGTTCATGCCTCGCCCATTTGGCTTTTCATAGATTGGTCACTTAGGTATAATCTGGCCAACAAAGTTGACTCATTCTTAGTTCATTTTAAGATATAGTTCTTACTTAAAAAATATATAGGGTAATAGTGACCACATATATTCCTTTATGTGAAATATTTAATAAACTACCAGGAATGAGGTGCAATTTTAATGCTAATTTATAGTGGTTTTGGTGTGTGGTGAGATCTTGGGAAGAAAATCTTGTTATGCTGTAAAAGCCACCAAATTCAATGTCTAATCCTTATTATACTACCATCTAGGGAAGTCTCTAAAGAGCACAAAACGGTCATAGAAGCATTGTGGGTGCTATACATTTGTGAATCCTTTTCCTACCTATCAGGCTACTAATAACTGTGGATGATGAAAACATTTGTATTTGTAACAAGTATTAAATCTTGTTCCCATTTATGATGCTGGCATATAAAAAGATAACACTTTCTAGGTATCAGGTGGTTTCCCTGTTATAGTGAGAATGATAAACCACGTATTAGTCTGCATATTGAGTTGATCTGGAGCTTAACTGTATCTCTTATATAGGAAGGTGATTAAACATAGCATTTGAAAATTAGCCATTGCTGTTTTTTCCCCCTCGATTTTAAAAGTAATACAAACCTGTATAGAATACTTGAAAGTATAAACATAAGTAAAAAAGAAAAAACAAGTCATCCCTAACTCCAGAATCCAGCAATAACCACTGATGATATTTTAGGAATTTTTTTCCTGGTCTTTTGAAAATATGCCCACACATAATTTATTTTTGCCATTCATTTTGAGTTTGTACCATATGTCAGGTGCAGTGTTGAGCTTTAGGGATGCAGATGAAACCAAAAGAGTGACTGGCTCTACCCTTCCGTGACTTAAATTCTACAATGGGATCATACCTCCTATCTTTTTCACTTAGCGTTAAATCATAAGTATTTTCTATTTCATTAAATGTTCTTGAAGAACATGGTTTCAAATGTCTATATAATTTTCTTGTTGTAGTATACTTTGTTTAAACACTACAACATTTTAGAATATTTTTAGGTGGCCAGACAGTGGAATGAGCCCAATGTTTCTACTCAAACTGCCCGAGATTCAGATTATTAGCCATGTGGCCTGGGACAAATTAATAACTCATTTAGCTTCTCATCTCTAAAATGGAGATAAAAAGTATCTATCTTGTAGGTTGTGAGGATTAGAAATACTGTATCCACAAGTGCCAGGTGCGGAGCAGGTACTCAAGATATGGCAGATGATAAATATTTAGCCCGCTGTCCCAACCACTTCTGCCTAAAAACCTTTTATGCATCTTTTATTATTCTCATAGAAAAAACCTTATTAGTGAAATTTTGGGGAGCAAAGGACATGGAAATTTTAAGGTTCCTGATCAATTTTGCAAAATTATTTTCTGGGAAGTTTTGCAGGATAGGCAGAAGAGACAACAAATCTGCAGGGTAATCTGCTCCTTAGACCTGCGGTTCCCACAGTCCATTATTACAAAGCAATTGAATTACCAATATAGAGTTAGATCTCCATTTTGCCATTTTCGCTGAAAAAATTTAAGTGAATTTTATCTTACCTGCTTATGTCTGTGGATCAATATTTTTAAAAAGCTGTGCACATGGAAATCAGCCGGGGAATGTGGGTTTTTTTTTTTTTGAGGGAGTACACTTTGGGCTTCCCTCTCAGATTCCAACTTTGTAGGTTTGAGAGTGGTGTTGGCAGGGTTGGCATTTTGGAAAGAATCTTTTGTGAGTCTAGTGGAGATGGTCCCAGGATCACACTTTGAGAAACATTGCAAGGTGGTTAGAGGATGGTGAAATCATTGAAGTTAAGAATCAGACTCTTTTCTTTCTTTCATTTTCTTTACCCTTGAAGCTAGTACTTTTTCCACATTATTAAACCATCTTGAAGCATTTTAGTCTGGGAACGTAATTTATAACTGGCATGTCGTTTATAGTGGCTTGTTGTAAGGGACTTGGGGGAGCAGCACAAATCTATATATTCTTGCAGAGGGCAATATTGTCATATTGCACAGTAGGCTCACAGTGCATTCGATTTTCCTGCAGACTCCCATTAAGTTAGGCATAATAGATACCTACGTAATATGTTATGAAATAATTTAAAAACACACTTTTTATTGGAGAAATTTTTAAAGCAATACACTCCTCAGCAAATGTAAAAGAACAGAAATTATAACAAATTGTCTCTTAGACCACAGTGCAATCAAACTAGAACTCAGGATTAAGAAACTCACTCAAAACTGCTCAACTACATGGAAACTGAACAACCTGCTCCTGAATGACTACTGGGCACATAACGAAATGAAGGCAGAAATAAAGATGTTCTTTGAAACTAACGAGAACAAAGACACAACATACCAGAATCTCTGGGATACATTCAAAGCAGTGTGTAGAGGGAAATTTATAGCACGAAATGCCCACAAGAGAAAGCAGGAAAGATCTAAAATTGATACCCTAACATCATAATTGAAAGAACTAGAGAAGCAAGAGCAAACACATTCAAAAGCTAGCAGAAGGCAAGAAATAACTTAAGATCAGAGCAGAAGTGAAGGAAATAGAGACACAAAAAACCCTTCAAAAAATCAATGAATCCAGGAGCTGGTTTTTTGAAAAGATCAACAAAATTGATAGACCGCTAGCAAGACTAATGAAGAAAAGAGAAAAGAATCAAATAGACACAATGAAAAATGATAAAGGGGATATCACCACCGATTCCACAGAACTACAAACTACCATCAGAGAGTACTATAAACACCTCTATGCAAATAAACTAGAAAATCTAAAAGAAATGGATAAATTCCTGGACACATACACCATCCCAAGACTAAACCAGGAAGAAGTTGAATCTCTGAATAGACCAATAACAGGCTCTGAAATTGTGGCAATAATTAATAGCGTACCAACCAAAAAAAGCCCAGGACCTGATGGATTCACAGCTGAATTCTTCCAGAGGTACAAGGAGGAACTGGAACCATTCCTTCTAAAACTATTCCAATCAATAGAAAAAGAGGGAATCCTCCCTAACTCATTTTATGAGGCCAGCATCATCCTGATAGCAAAGCCTGGCAGAGACACAACAAAAAAAGAGAATTTTAGACCAATATCCCTGATGAACATCAATGCAAAAATCCTCAATAAAATATTGGCAAACCGAATCCAGCAGCACATCAAAAAGCTTATCCACCACAATCAATTGGCTTCATCCCTGGGATGCAAGGCTGGTTCAACATATGAAAATCAATAAACGTAATCCAGCACATAAACAGAACCAAAGACAAAAACCACATGATTATCTCAATAGATGCAGAAAAGGCCTTTGACAAAACTCAACAACTCTTCGTGCTAAAAACTCTCAATAAATTAGGTATTGATGGGATGTATCTCAAAATAATAAGAGCTATCTATGACAAACCCACAGCCAATATCATACTGAATGGGCAAAAGCTGGAAGCATTCCGTCTGAAAACTGGCACAAGACAGGGATGCCCTCTCTCACCACTCCTATTCAACATAGTGTTGGAAGTTCTGGCCAGGGCAATCAGGCAGGAGAAGGAAATAAAGGGTATTCAATTAGGAAAAGAGGAAGCCAAATTGTCCCTGTTTGCAGATGACATGATTGTATATCTAGAAAACCCCATCATCTCAGCGCAAAATCTCCTTAAGCTGATAAGCAACTTCAGCAAGTCTCAGGATACAAAATCAATGTGCAAAAATTACAAGCATTCTTATACACCAATAACAGTCAGAGAGCCAAATCATGAGTGAACTCCCATTCACAATTGCTTCAAAGAGAATTAAATACCTAGGAATCCAACTTACAAGGGACGTGAAGGACCTCTTCAAGGAGAACTACAAAGCACTGTTCAATGAAATAAAAGAGGATACAAACAAATGGAAGAACATTCCATGCTCATGGGTAGGAAGAATCAATATTATGAAAATGGCCATACTGTCCAAGGTAATTTATAGATTCAATGCCATCCCCATCAAGCTACCAATGACTTTCTTCACAGAATTGGAAAAAACTACTTTAAATTCATATGGAACCAAAAAAGAGCCTGCATTGCCAAGTCAATCCTAAGCCAAAAGAACAAAGGTGGAGGCATCACGCTACCTGACTTCAAATGATACTACAAGGCTACAGTAACCAAAACAGCATGGTACTGGTACCAAAACAGAGAGATAGACCAACGGAACAGAACAGAGCCCTCAGAAATAATGCTGCATGTCTACAACCATCTGATCTTTGACAAAGCTGACAAAAACAAGCAATGGGGAAAGGATTCCGTATTTGTTAAATGGTGCTAGGAAAACTGGCTAGCCATATGTAGAAAGCTGAAACTGGATCCCTTCCTTACACCTTATACAAAAATTAATTCAAGATGGATAAAAGACTTAAATGTGGACCTAAACCCATAAAAACCCTAGAAGAAAACCTAAGCAATACCATTCAGGACATAGGCGTGGGCAAGGACTTCATGTCTAAAACACCAAAAGCAATGGCAACAAAAGCCAAAATTGACAAACGGGATCTAATTAAAGAGCTTCTGCACAGCAAAAGAAACTACCATAAGAGTGAACAGGCAACCTACAGAATGGGAAAAATTTTTTGCAATCTACTCATCTGACAAAGGGCTAATATCCAGAATCTACAATGAACTCAAACAAATTTACAAGAAAAAAACAAACAACCCCATCAAAAAGTGGGCCAAGGATATGAACAGACACTTCTCCAAAGAAGACATTTATGCAGCCAAAAGACACATGAAAAAATGCTCATCATCACTGGCCATCAGAGAAATGCAAATCAAAACCACAATGAGATACCATCTCACACCAGTTAGAGTGGCAATCATTAAAAAGTCAGGAAACAACAGGTGCTGGAGAGGATGTGGAGAAATAGGAACACTTTTACACTGTCGGTGGGACTGTAAGCTAGTTCAACTATTGTGGAAGTCAGTGTGGCGATTCCTCAGGGATCTAGAACTAGAAATACCATTTGACCCAGCCATCCCATTACTGGGTATATACCCAAAGGATTAGAAATCGTGCTACTATAAAGATACATGCACAGATATGTTTATTGCGGCACTATTCACAATAGCAAAGACTTGGAACCAAGCCAAATGTCCAACAATGATAGACTAGATTAAGAAAATGTGGCACATATACACCATGGAATACTATGCAGCCATAAAAAATGATGAGTTCATGTCCTTTGTAGGGACGTGGATGAAGCTGGAAACCATCATTCTTAGCAAACTGTCGCAAGAACAAAAAACCAAACACCACATGTTCTCACTCTTAGGTGGGAACTGAACAATGAGAACACGTGGACACAGGAAGGGGAACATCACACACTGGGGCCTGTTGTGGGGTGGGGGGATGTGGGAGGGATAGCATTAGGAGATATACCTAACGTTAAATAATGAGTTAATGGGTGCAGCACACCAACATGGCACATGTATACGTATGTAACTAACCTGCACGTTGTGCACTTGTACCCTAAAACTGAAAGTATAATATAAACAAAAAAACAACAAAAAAATTTTTAAAGCAATACGAGGAAGCTTTTTAAAAAGAAAAATAATCATCAGTAATCTCACCATCCTAACAACCATTTTAATTTTTCTGCCTTGAATTAGAGTTTACGTAGTTGCTGATATAGTATTTACTGCTTTGTATTCAGCATTTTAATCTATTAAATGTTTTCTGTATTTCTAAGCAGTTTTCAGAATTAAAATTCTGTGGTTGAATAATAGTACATTTGGTTGAAAAAAATTTTTTATAGTTATGAACTATCTCATAATGAATGTGATTACATGGCTTTTTTTTCTTTGTGACTGTATTCTGAGGAAGAAATTTGAGGAATCTGAGTACTGAAGAGTGATGGTAATTGCAAAAGCAGCAGCCAGTTTGTATTATCTCTTACTCTGTGTGGGGCGTTGTCTTTGGTGATTTATGCCTGTGCGGTCATCTCAGCCTCTCAGCAACAACTCATAACATACAGATGCCCATTGGAATCTGTATTTTATAGGGGAAAAAAAAAAGCTGTAAACACTTTAAATTTGGAGCCCTGATTTCTTTTTGGAATTCCAAGTAGATCTAGACACTAGTTTTCCACTTAGGGTTGTTGTAGGGTCTAGATTTTTGTATGTTGTGGAGATGTATCATAGCTGAGTTTAGGATGACAAATCACCCTCCGGAATAGGTTACATTGTTTCTTTTTTTTTTTAAATTTAAGTTCTAGGGTACATGTGAACAACCTGCAGGTTTGTTACATATGTATACATGTGTCATGTTGGTGTGCTGCATCCATTAACTCATCACATGTGTCATGTTGGTGTGCTGCACCCATTAACTCGTCATTTACATTAGGTATATCTCCTAATGCTGTCCCTCCCTGCTCCTCCAACCCCATGAGAGGCCCCAGTGTTTGATGTTCCCCACCCTGTGTCCAAGTGTTCTCATTGTTCAATTCTCACCTATGAGTGAGAACATGCGGTGTTTGGTTTTCTGTCCTTGCGATAGTTTGCTCAGAATGATGGTTTCCAGCTTCATCCATGTCCCTACAAAGGACATGAACTCATCCTTTTTTATGGCTGCATGGTATTCTGTGGTGTATATGTGCCACATTTTCTTAATCTAGTCTATCATTGATGGACATTTGGGTTGGTTGCAAGTCTTTGCTATTGTGAATAGTGCCACAATAAACATACATGTGCATGTGCCTTTATAGCAGCATGATTTATAATCCTTTGGGTGTATACCCAGTAATGGGATGGCTGAGTCAAATGGTATTTCTAGTTCTAGATCCTTGAGGAATCACCACACTGTCTTCCACAATGGTTGAACTAGTTTACAGTCCCACCAACAGTGTAAAAGTGTTTCTATTTCTCCACATCGTCTCCAACACCTGTTGTTTCCTGACTTTTTAATAATTGCCATTCTAACTGGTGTGAGATGGTATCTCATTGTGGTTTTGATTTGCATTTCTCTGATGGCCAGTGATGATGAGCATTTTTTCATGTGTCTTTTGGCTGCATAAATGTCTTTTGAGAAGTGTCTGTTCATATCCTTGGCCCACTTTTTGATGGGGTTGTTTGATTTTCTCCTGTAAATTTGTTAAGTTCTTTGTAGATTCTGGATATTAGCCCTTTGTCAGATGGGTAGATTGTAAAAATTTTCACCTATTCTGTAGGCTGCCTGTTCACTCTTATGGTAGTTTCTTTTGCTGTGCAGAAGCTCTTTAGTTTAATTAGATCCCATTTGTCAATTTTGGCTTTTGTTGCCATTGCTTTTTGTGTTTTAGTCATGAAGTCCTTGCCCATGCCTGTGTCCTGGATGGTATTGCCTAGGTTTTCTTTTAGGGTTTATATGGTTCTAGGTCTAACATTTAAGTCTTTAATCCATCTTGAATTAGTTTTTGTATAAGGTGTAAGGAAGGGATCCAGTTTCAGCTTTCTCCATATGGCTAGCCAGTTTTCCCAGCTCCATTTATTAAATAGGGAATCCTTTCCCCGTTTCTTGTTTTTGTCAGGTTTGTCAAAGATCAGATGGTTGTAGATATAGACCAATGGAACAGAACAGAGCCCTCAGAAATAATACCACACATCTACATTGCTTCTTGAGTGCCCTGCTGAAATGCAGAGGAGCTCGATGTCAGGCTCAGGGGTGGGTTAGAATTCTCAGTGAGAATCCAGGTTTTCCAAAGCTCTGCCTTCTACTAGCTTTGGTTATGTTTTCTCAGTTTCTCCCTTTACAAAACAGAATAATAATATGTCTCATGTAGGGTTATGATAACATTTGTAAGGCTGGCACACAAGTGGTGCCCTGTAAATAGTTGGTATTTTTCAAATTCATATTCTGTTCCTCTGTGGCGTCTGGCCCAGAGCTGTGAAAATATCTGGACTATGTTTATAGAATAAATGACCCATGATGGATCTGGATTAAAAAGTTTGTTTCATTTTGGGCTAGTGTACCTGGCATTGACCTCATGGAATGGAGCTTTAAAGCAAAGTCACGTGCTTGGCCTTAGAAAATGCCAAACAGTTCTGCCTTACCCAAGTAAGGCAGAGCAGTTCTCCATATGCAAGATGATCTGTCTTCACCCTCAATCTAGGCAGTATGTAGAATGTTTTACTTTTAGTGATAGTACATTAGTGTGGAGTTTTGAATGAGGATATGCAAAACTTAATTCAAGCGAGGTTAATGTTAATTATATTTGTATCTAACCTGGATTAGTTTTATAAATTGAAATTTGCCAAGGTTAATATAATTTCAGTTTATTTAGTTGCGGACACTGAGTTATCTTGTTCTTAGAATAATATATCTCTACATACTTATTTAAATGTGATTTCAAAGCTTCTTAGATAAGAGATAATCCATTCTCAAAAATAAGAATAGCCTTTTATGTTAGCTTGCTCACTGCACTAAAATTATCATTTAGTTATTTTGGGTTAGAGGGAAATAAACCACTTCTCCCCACAAAATGTTGATTAGGAATCAGGTGCCCTGAGTTCATGACCCAGTCTTGCCGCTGACTTCGCCACCTTGGACAACCTCTCAGGGTTTTGGATTAGATGCCCCTTAAAATCTCTTTCAGCTCCAGGATTCCAGATCTTCTGCACAGTAAACAATACAAACCCAATGGTACTTTGAAGGTGGTATTAGAAGCTGAGTTGGTTCTCCATACGTGAGTAGCTTTGGTAGGGATTTGCCTTGATCTATACCACACCTGAGCATTCACAGCAAGTGGGAAATGTGGTAGAAAGAGAGGATAGTTGAAGTGTCCTGATTTTGGAGAAGGAAGTACTCGTCAGAGAGCTAACCACAAGCTCTGTTTTCTAACATCTTGGCAGTCAAATTTGCGACACCCTGAATTCTGTGGGCTAGAGCTTAGCTAATTTGGGATTTTCTATGGTAATTGAGCAGAGATTACAGTGTAAATCATAGTTGAGACTTGTTGGTGTTAAGGTGAACAACAGATTTTATGCTTCCTCAAGTAGGATCTTTTTGTCACATTTTCCTTTTCCTCTGCTAATATGTCCAGTTATCAAGCTTCATGTGCCAGTATTGATATCTAGCATCTAAGCCACTAGAGTTGCAGGGCAGGAAAATGTAATGTTGTGCATTAGGGTAAAATTTCAATTAAAAAATACATCCGTATCTGTCCAGATTTCAGGTATTTTCAGAATTGTTTTCATTGCTTGTTGATTATTGAGAACTAACACAGTATTTCTCTTATTCTGCACAGAAGACCACTAAATCTTGTATTATCTATGTTCTGAGTTGATCCCTTTATCATATTATGAGCTTTTTTTGTTTGTTTGTTAAAAGCATCACTTAAAGCAAAGGCAATATTTTGGTAAGATTTTATCTTTTTTAGTTATTTCATATAATGATTTAACTTCAAGCCAGAGAAATGTGTGTTTGGCTTGAGTGTTGCAGGAGGAATCATGTAAAGAAATGTTTATTTTAATCTGGGGGGATTTTTTTTTAATTAAAACATTTTATATGGGAAAAGAAAACCTGAGATTGTCATAGAATTTTTCTTCAGGGATCTATAATTTACTAAAACATTGTTGGCACTTATTACCTACACAGAAAGATTACCTTCAAAAATATATTTACTATCAGTAAATGGATATCTGAGATGCATTATCTAAGTGAAGCGTATTTGACCAAGTCAAAAAACTGGGCTTTAGCAACAAAACATTATAAAAATGGATCTGAATTTTAAAAGTTTTGCATAAATGATTAGCTTTCAAGCTTGTGAATGTTTTTTTTTTTCATTTTAAATCGTTTGGGACTAGTGAGGCCATCTACGATGGGAAATTGTTGCATGTATTGGACAAAAATCATGAGTGCATATTATGGGACTGCAGAATTAAATGAGGCCCTTTACCTTTAAAAGGGATATAATCTAGTGTAAGAGAGGAAACCTATATGTATTTTTAAACAGAAAACAAAAGGAGATCACATAGAGTAAGGCCCTGATTAACGTACATCATAGCCTGAGTCACGTACCTCCACTGCACAAGACCAAGAAGTGAAATGAGGGAATTGAAGAACCAAATAGAAAAAGGCAAAGCCAATACAATGATGCACTATCTAGTTTGTTACTTCTGAGGATGACTACTACTTCTGGTGAGGCCCAGAAGCTATATCCCTAAATTGTCCATCTAAGGGATTAAAAAGGGAGGCATTGGTCTGTCAGCTTCTGTTCCCTCCTTGAGGAGAGTCAAGAGTTGCCTTCTGGGACCTGCCTTTCCTGTGATTCTGTGTTAATACACTTAAGACTTAGACCTATAGACATCTAACAAGCTCCTAGGGAAGGAATAAAATAAGTATGTTTAGTGTAAGATTGAGATGAGACATTGTTACCCCAAAGTGGGTTGATACCTATGCAGAACTGTTTACTGTAGCCTGGCTGGAATCAGAGATGAAGGTGAGATGGTATATAAGATTGTGTGTCCAGTACAATGTCTTTATATACTTTAAATGCAAAAAAAAAAAAAAAAAAAAAATCGGAAAGGGAGAGGCGGAAATGGATGTTTAAGATATTTCATACCTTTGTTCTAAATCAAAGAAACTTCCTTACTGTAAATTCTTCATGTAGAGAATGCTTTGTGAGATTACAAAAATAAGCCTGTCTGCAGTCAGCAAGATGGAGGAATAGGAAGCACCAGGCTTCTACCCCTACAGAAACACTGACTTAACAATATATGGTCCAATAAAGCCTTTATGAGAAGGCCAGAAATCAGTTATGAAGTCACAGAACTCCAGTTTAAAACCAAGAACCATGGTTTTGAAACAGGTAAGAAAAGCTGTTTCATTTCATTTGGGTCGGCCCCTTCCCCAAGCCACCACAGCTAATGATGAGGAAGAAAAGTCCAGTGACTGGTTTCTCCCTTGGGAGAAAAAGAGTAAAATGGCATTATGTCCAATGTGCTGGCTTTTTGAGACTACTCAAGTGACTGGTTTCTGCCTTGCTTGACTTGGAGTGCTGATGAGGAATAGGCATACTTTGGTTGCCTGGGGGCTGCTGAGAACAAGAGAGCTCAGCGGTTGGTGGCAGCACCAAAATACCCGTAGTACTGCAGACAGACACCAGAGGGTGCAAGAGACTATAAACTCCTGAAAAAGAATCCAGCAAACTTACTCTGGTTGTGAAATTACACACATAGGCTCAGAAAAAATTCATCTCTGTAAAAGGTTTGAGAGACCGCCAGAATCTCTAGCTGGGCTGATTGGTGAAGGTCTTTTTCCATCCAAAACCAGTCTGTAAAGACTGGAAGAGGTGACTGTTTATGCAAATACAAAAATTACAACAAAATATAAGGCACACAAAGAAACAGGGAAAGTATGGCCCAATCAGAAGAACAAAATAACTGTCCATAAACTGACCCAAAAGAAATGGAGATCTGTGAATTACCTGACAATTAGTTTAAAAGAAACATTTTAAATTAGTGCACTACAAGAAAACATATACAATGAAACTGAATAAAATGAGAATATCAATTAAGAGATAGAAACTGTAAAGGTCCAAACAAGAATTCTAAATAACCAAACAGGAATTCTAAATAACCAAACAGGAATTCTGAAGCTTAAGAATACAGTAACTGATTTGAAAAAAAAAATTACTATAGGGGATCAATAGCAGACTTTATTAAGCAAGAGAAAGAATCAGCAAACTCAAAGACAGGTCATTTGAAATTATTGAGTCAGAGGAACAAAAAGAAAAAGGAAAAATGAAGAAAGCCTAAGGGACTTATGGGGCACCATCATGTGAAACAATATATGCATTACATGAATTTCAGAAGAGGAATATAGAGGAAATGAGGGACAGAATATTTTTCCAACTACAATAGCCAAAACCTTCCAAATATGAAAAAGGAAATAGATACCCAGATTTAAGAAGCTCAAAGGACTACAGTCATGATGAAAATAAAGAAATTCACACTAAGACACATTATAATCAAACTTTCCAAAAACAAAAATCTTAAGGGCAACAGGAGAAAGGCAATGTGGTATATACAGAGACTTTCTATAAGAATATCAAAGATTTCTCAGTGGAAGCATCGCAGGACAGAGTGGAATGAGATTATGTGAGGGATCTTCAAAAAGTTCATGGACAGTATGTATTATGAAAAAAACTATGCATGGATTTCAAACATTTTTTTGGCACTAAAATAAACTCTTGCTGATTTGGATAAGACATCAGTTTGAAAAGAGTCCCTATCCAGAGCAACATATATTGCTCAATAAATAGCATATATTGCTATTATTGAGGCAAGAACAAATATAAAATTTATGGTGAAGCATGGTGGAAGAATAGTGAAATTATTGATACTTTACAAAAAGTTTATGGGAATAGTACGCCAAAGAAATCAGCTGCTTTCAAATGGATAACTCATTTTAAGAAGGGACGAGATGACGATGAAGATGAGGCCCATGGCAGCCGACCATCCACATCAATTTATGAGGAAAAAATTCATCTCATTCATGCCTAACTGAAGAGGGCCAACAATTCACAGCAGAAGCAATAGCCAAACACCATAGGCATCTCAATTGGTTTAGCTTACACAATTCTGACTAAAAAATCAAAGTTGAACAAACTTTCCACTCAATGGGTGCCAAAACTGTTGTGCTAAGATTAGCTGCACACAAGAGATTTCAGTGAAAAATTCAAACAATTGGCATTGAGATCCTAAAGCATTTCTTGAAAGAATTGTAACAGCAGATGAAACATGGCTTTGCCAGTACAATCCTGAAGACAAAGCACAATCAAAGCAATGGCTACCAAGAGGGGCACATGGTGAAGAGCAAAAGTCATGGCAACAGTTTTATGAGATATTCAAGGCATTTTCCTTGTTGACTTTCTGGAGGGTCAAAAGAAAATAACCTCTGCCTCCATCCCAAAAAGAAAAATAAAAAAGAAAATAACATCTGCTTATTATGAGAGTGTTTTAAGAAACCCAAAGCTTTAGAAGAAAAACGCCTGGGAAAGCTTCATCAGCGAGTTGTTCTCTGCCATGACAGTGCTTCTGCTCATTCCTCTCATCAAACAGGGACAAATTTTAAATAATTTCTATGGGGAATCTTTAGGCATCCACCTTATAATTGTGATTTATTCCTTTTGACTTCTTTTTGTCTCCTAATTTAAAAACATCTTTAAAGGGTGTCCATTTTTCTCCACTTAATAATGTAAAAAAGACTGCATTGACATGGCTAAGTTCCTAGGACCCCCACTTCTTTAGTGATGTACTAAATGGTTGATATAATCACTTAGAAGAGTACTGGAACTTTTTGGAGCTTATGACGAGAAATAAAGTTCATATTTTTAATTTTTATCTTTTAATTCAATTTTCCATGAAAGTTTTGATGTTCCCTCATCTATACAAAGTGCTGAAGGAAAAAAAACTGACAACCAAGAATAGTACATATGGCAAGACTTTTAAAAGTGAAGAATAAATAAAGACCTTTCTGGATAAACAAAAGGCGAGGAATTAATTACCATTATGCCTGCCTGATAAGAATTGTTAAAGGGAGTTTTTCAGGTTGAAACAAAGGGATACTAGACAGTAACATGAAAGGATATGGAAATATAAAGCTCTCTGGTGAAATAGCCATGGTAGATGCACCAGGAAAAAATGAGAAAGAAAAAAAAGCATGTCACTACAGAAGAATCAATGAAATAGAAAGGAAGGCAGCAAGAGACGCAAAGGGGGACAAAACCACTACTAGCCATACAGAACACAATTAAATGATAATAGTAAGTTCTTACCTATCAGTAATTACTTTAAATGTAAATTGATTAAATTCCCCAGTCAAAAGACATAGACTGGCTGAATGGATCGAAAAAGAACAAGAGCCGGGCGCGGTGGCTCACGCTTGTAATCCCAGCACTTTGGGAGGCCGAGGCGGGCGGATCACGAGGTCAGGAGATCGAGACCACAGTGAAACCCCGTCTCTACTAAAAATACAAAAAAAAAAAAATTAGCCAGGCGTGGTGGCGGGTGCCTGTAGTCCCAGCTACTCGGAGAGGCTGAGAGCAAGACTCTGTCTCAAAAAAAAAAAAAAAAAAAAAAAAAAAAGAACAAGATCCAACTATATGCTGTCTACAAGACACTTTAGATGTAAGGACATACTCGGGCTGAAAGTAAAAGGATGGAAAAAAGATATTCCATGCAAATGGTAACCCAAAGAGATCAGAGGTGTTCATGTTTATATCAGACAAAAATAGGCTTTATAGAAAATGGGTAAAGGAGGATTAAGTCTCCCCTTACCCAAGATAGCAGATTGGAGGTATTGCTAGCATGCCTTTCCCACTCAGACAAAGTAGTGTGTAGAAATTAATGCTCTGAACTTTTTTTTTCAAGAAGCAACATAGGAACTTAACAGAAAAACTGAAAGGAACTACAGACCCTTTGAGAGAAGCAGTGGGCAGCAGCCTATACTGTGAACCAGACTGAAAATCCCCACAGGAAACACTGAACCTGCTCACACACCAAGCATATCACTACTACAACGAGCATCTGAGAGAAACATCACACAAAGATTCTCTATAACCAAGAAACTCATACAGAATCTTCACCACTGAAAGTACCTAGAGCCAAAGCTAGGTGACAATAAATTATAAACATTAAAGTCATGCCCTCAAGGGGAATAAAAGAAATAAAAACCCCAGTTAAATGAAAAATAAATTCAAAAATAATGAGAAGAAATAGTGTACCCAAATGAGAAGGAACCAGAAAAATAATTCTGACAATATGAAAAAACAGGATTCTGTAACACCTCCCAAAAAACACACTAACTCTTCAGCAGTGGATTCAAACCAAGATTAAATCTTTGAAATACCAGATAAAAATTCAAAAGGTTGATTATTAATTTACTCAAGGAGATACAAGATAAAGGTAAAAAACCAACACAAATTAAAATAAATTAGGATATCAATGAACATTTTTTTTTAAAGAGATAGACATTTTAAAAAACCAGTCAGAACTTCCAGAAATGAAAGACACACTTAGGGTACTACAAAATGCAGTGGAAAGTGTTAATAATACACTAGATTAAGTA
This sequence comes from Symphalangus syndactylus, assembly GCF_028878055.3. NCBI lineage: Eukaryota > Metazoa > Chordata > Mammalia > Primates > Hylobatidae > Symphalangus > Symphalangus syndactylus. The sequence continues at coordinate 32,935,736 of NC_072426.2, forward strand.
GAAGAAACAATTTCAGAGCTTGAAGACAAGGCTTTCAAATTAACCCAATCAGACAAAAATAAAGAAAAAAGATTTAAAAGAAACAAAGTCTCCAACAAATATGGGATTATGCAAAACAGGCAAAGAATTATAGGTTTTCCTGAGGGAGAGGAAAAAACAAAAAATTTGGAAAACCTATTTGAGGGAATAATGGAGGAAAACTTCCCTGTCCTTGCTAAAAATGTAGACATCCAAATAAAAGAAGCTCAAAGAAGTCCTGGAAGACTCATTACAAAAAGGACGTCACCAAAGAACATAGTCATCAGATTATCTAAAGTCAACATGAAGGAAATAATTCTAAGAACAGAGAGACAAAAGCATCAGGTAACCTATTAAGGAAAACCTATCAGACTAACAACAGACTTCTCAGCAGAAACCTTACAAACCAGAAGAGATTGGGGTCATTTTTTAGTCTTCTTAAACAGAATAACTGCCAGGCAAGAATTTTGTATCCAGCAAAACTAAGTTTCATAAATGAAGGAGAAATAACGTCTTTCTCAGACAAGCAAATGCTGAGGGAATTTGTCAATACTAGACCAATGTTACAAGAAATGCTAAAAGGAATTCTAAATCTTGAAAGAAAAGATTGATACACACCAGGATAGAAACTTCTGAAAACATAAAATTCACAGGACTTATAAAACAATAACACAATGAAGAAAAGAAAGTATCTAGGTAACAATCAACACTATGACTGGAATAGTATCTCACATCTCAATACTAACATTGAATGGAGATGGTCTAAGTGCTCCATTAAAAGATACAGATTGGCAAAATGAATAAAATTGTCACAAACCAAACATCCGCTGTCTTCAGGAGACACATCTAACACATAAGGATTCTTATAGACCCAAGGGAAAAGGGTAGAAAAAGATATTTCATGCAAACAGAAACCAAAAGCAAGCAGGAGGAACTATTCTTACATCAGATAAAACAGACATTAAGGCAACAATAGTAAAAAAAAAAAAAAAAAAAGGTCATTATACAATGATAAAAGAATCCATTCATGAAGAAGATAAAATAATTCTAAATATATATGCACCTAACTCCAGAGCCCCCAGATTCATAAAGCAACTACTACTAGACCCAAGAACAGAGGTAGACAGAAACACAATAATGGTAGAGGGCTTTCACTCCACTGGCAGCACTAGACAGAGCATTGAGGCAGAAAGTCAACAAAGAAATACTGGACTCTAGAACAAACTGACCTAAGAGATATTTACAGAGCATTCTACTCAAGAACTACCCAAGAACTGCAGAATGTACATTCTTCTTATCAGCACATGGAACATTCTCCAAAATAGATCATATGTAAGCCACAAAACAAGTCTCAATAAATTTTTTAAAAATTGAAATCACATCAGCCATATTCTCAGACCACAGCAGAATAAAATCAATTCCAAGAGTAATCCTCAAAACTTTATAAATACATGGAAGTTAATCTGTTCCTGAGTGATTTTTGGGTTAACAATGAAATCAAGATGAAAATTGAAAATTTTCTGAAATGATTGTTAACAATGACACAAGTTGTCAGAACCTCTAGGATACAGCAAAAGCAGTAAGAGGCGTTTATAGCACTAAATACCTATGTCAAAAATTCTGAAAGGTTACAAATTGACAAGCTAATGTCATGCCTCAAGGAACTAGAAAAAGAACAAACCAAACCCAAAGCTAGCAGAAGAAAAATAACAAAGATCAGGGCAGAATGAAATGAAATTGAAAAGACAGTACAAAAATCAATGAAACAAAAAGCTAGTTATTTGGAAAGATAAACAAAACTGTTACACTACTAGCTAGATTAACCAAGAAGAGAAAAGATTCAAATAAGCTCAATTAGAAGTGAAAATGGAGACATTACAACTGACACCTCAGAAATATAAAAGACTATTTGAGATTACTATGAGCACCTCTGTGCACACAAGCTAGAAAATCTAGTGGAAATGGATAAATTCCTGGAAACATACAACACCCTAGCTTGAATCAGGAAGAAATAGAAATCCTGAGCAGACCAATAACAAGCTGTCAGATTGAATCAGGTAAACAAACAAACAAACAAAAAACCCTGCCAACAAAAAAGCCAAGGGCAGATGGATTCAAGCCGAATTCTACTAGACATTAAAAGCAGAACTGGAATCAATTCTACTGAACTATTCCACAAGATTGAGAAGGAGGGAAACCTCCCTACCTCATTCGACCCAGTCAGTATCATTCTGATACCAAAGCCAAGAAAGAACCTAGCAAAAGAAGAAAACTACAGACCGGTATCCCTGTTGTATATAGGTGCAAAAGTCCTCAACAAAATACTAGAAGCGGAATGAACTAGAACAAAAAAAATAATTCACCATGATGAAGTGGGTTTTATTCCCACTTTTTCTTCCTCAATAGGTGCAGAAAAAGCATTTGATAAAATCTGGTATCCTTTTATGATAAAAATTCTCAACAAACTAGTTATAGATGAAACATACCTCAAAATAATAAAAGCCATCTATGGCAGATTCACAGCTAACATAATACTGAAAGGGGAGAACTTGAAAAAATTCCCTCTAAGAATGGGAACAAGACAAGGATGCCCACTTTCACCACTTCTATTCAGTATAATACCGGAAGTCCTAGTCAGAGCAATCAGGCAAGAGAAGTAAAGGGCATCCAAACTGGAAAAGGGGAAGTCAAACTTATGTCTTTTTGCTGATGATGTGATCATATACCTAGAAAACCCTGACTCCTCCAAAGAATCCTAGATCTGATAAATGAATCCAGTAAAGTCTCAGATTACAAAATTAATATACATAAATCAGTAGCAGTGCTATATGCACCAGTGAGAACCAAGCTGAGTATCAAATTGAGAACTCAATTCCTTTTACAGTAGTTATACAAAAATACTTAGGAATATACGTAACCAAGGAAGTGAAACATCTGTACAAGGAGAACTAAAAAATACTGCTAAATAAATCACAGGTGACACAAACAAATGGAAATACACCTTATGCTCATGGATTGGAAGAATCAATATTGTGAAAATGACCATACTGCCCAAAGCAATCTACGGATTCAATGTAATTCCTATCAAAATACCAGCATTGTTTTTTCAGATAATTAGAAAAAATATCATAAAATTCACATGGAACCAAAATAGAGCCCAAATAGCCAAAGCAATCCTAAGCAAAAAGAACAAATCTGAAGGTGACATCACATTACCTGACTTCAAAATGTACTTCAGAGCTATAGTTACCAAAAAAGTATGGTACTGGTAAAAAAGTAGTTACATAGACCATGGAACAAAATAGAAAACCAAGAAATAAAGCCGAATACTTACAACCAACTGATCTTTGACAAAGCATACAAAAACATAAATTGGGGAAAGGACATCCCATTAAATAGATGGTGATGGGAAAATTGAATAGCCACATGTAGAAGAATGAAACTGGATTCCTATCTCTCACCATATAAAAAAATTAAGATAGATTAAAGACTTAAATCTAAGACCTGAAACCCTGAAAATTCTAGAAGAAAAACTTTTCTGGACATTGGCCTAAGCAAAGAATTTATGACTAAGACATCAAAAGCAAATGCAACAAAAGCAAAAATAAATAAATGGGACCTAATTAAACAAAAGCTTCTGCACAGCAAAAGAAATAATCATTAAATAACCTACAGAATGAGAGAAAAAATTTGCAAATTTTGCATCTGACAACATACGAGGAACTCAAATCACTAAGAAAAAACAAATAATCCCATTAAAGAGTGGGCAAAAGACATGAATAGACAGTTTTCAAAGGATGATATGCAAATGGCCAACAAACATGCAAAAATGCTCAACATCACTAATCATCAGGGAAATGCAAGTTAAAACACAAGATACCACCATACCCCAGCCAGAATGACCATTATTAAAAATTCAAAAAACAATAGATGTTGGCGTGGACAGGGTGAAAAAGGAACACTTATACACTGCTGGTTGGAATGTAAATTAGTATAACTTCTATAGAATACAGTATGGAGATTTGATCCATGAATTCCACTACTGAGTATCTACCCAATGGAAAGGAAATCAATATATAAAAAAGACATACTTATCACAGCACAGTTCACAATTGTAATGATATGGAATCAACCTAAATACCCATCAACCAAAGAGTAGATAAAGAAAATGTGGCATATGTATATTGTGGAATACTACTCAGCCGTAAAAAAGAATGAAATAATGTCTTTTGCAGCAACTGGAATGAAACTGGAGGCTATTATTCTAAGTGAAGTAATTCTGGGATCAAAATCTAAATCCAACATGTTCTCATTTACAGGTGGTTTCTAAGCTTATGGATATGCAAGGGCATACAGAGTGGTATAATGTACATTGGAGACTCAGAAGGAGGGCAAGCGGGAGAGAGGTGAGAGACGAAAAAGTACCTATTGGGCATAGTATTCGGGTGGTGGGTGCACTAAAATTCTAGACTTTACCATGGTACAGTTCATCCATGTAACCAAAAAATCGCTCATACCCCTAAAGCTATTGAAATAAAAAAAATTTTTTAAAGTACATTATGTAATGATAAAAGGGCCAATTCACCAGGAAGGTATGACAATGATAAATATACATGTACCTTACAGCAGAATACAAAAAATATATAAGGCAAACATGGACAAAATTGAAGGGGGAAATAGTAACATAATAATAATAGAATATTTCAGTGCCCCACTTTTAATAACCAGACAGAATATTAGTAGAGAAACAGAGCACTTGAATAATGCTATAGACCAATTGGACCTAACAGATATATACAGAACACTGCACACCAAAACAGCAGAATAGACAATCTTTTCAAGTGCACTAGGAGCATTCTCCAGGATGTATCACATGGTAGGCCACAAAACTAGTATTAAGAAAAGATTGAAGTCATATCAAGTATCTTTTTAGACCATATTGTAATAAAACTAGAAATCAGTAGCACAAGAAAAACTAGAAAATTCACAAATATGTGGAAATTAAACAACACATTCTTGAATAATTAGTGGATCAAAGATGAAATCATGGGAAATTAGAAAATCTATTGAAAAATGAATATGAAAACACAACATAGCACAACATATAGGATGCAGCAAAAGCAGTAATAAGAGGGAAGTTTATAGCAGTAAACATTCATATTAAGAAAATCTCCAATCAACAACCTAATTTTATGCTTAAGGGGACTAGAAAAGGAAGAACAAGCTAAACCCAAAGTTAGCAGAAGGAATAAAGGAGGAATAAAGGAGGAATAAAAATTAGAGTCCAAATAAATGAAATAGATAATAGAAAAACGGTAAAAAAAAAAAAGGCTATGAAACTAAGAGTTGGTTTCTTAAAAAGATCAACAAAATCAACAGTTCCATACTTAGCTAGACTAAGAAGAAAACACTCAAATAACAAAAATCAGAAAAGAAAGAGGAGACATTACAACTGATGCCACAGAAATGTAAAGTATCGTAACAGAGTACTATGAACAATTATACAACAACAAATTATATAACCTTGAAGAAATGTATACATTTCCAGAAATATACAATCTATCAAGACCAAATTATGAAGAAATAAAATATCTGAGTGGACATATACTGGTAGGGAGATTGAATCAGCAATCAAAAGCCTCCTGACAAAAGCCCAGGACCAGATGGCTTCGCTGGAGAATGCTTCTAAACAATTAAATAAGAATTAACACCAGTCCTTCTCAAACTCTTCCAGAAAACTGTAGAGGAGGAAACGCTTGCAAACTCATTCTATGAGGTCAACATTACTCTGATACCAAAACCAGGATATACAAAAATCCTCAACAAAATTTTAGCAAACTGAATTCAACACCACATTAAAAGAGTGGTGCATTATGACCAAGTGGGATTTATTACTGAAATGCAAGTATGGTCCAGCATATAAAAATCAAGGTAATACTGATATGTTAACAGAATAAAGGAAATGTAACACATGATCATCTCAATTGATGCAGAAAAAGCATTTGAGAAAGTCATACACCCTTTCATGACAAAACACTAACCAAACAAGGAATAGAAGGAAATTACCTCAATGAAATAAAGGGCCATATGTGAAAAGTCCACAGCTGACATCATACTCAGTGGTGAAAACTGAATCCTTTCCCTTTAAAAATAAAAAGCATCCAAATAGGAAAGGAATAAATATAATGATCTTTTCATAGGTGACATGATCTTGTACATAGAAAACCCTAATGATTCGACACACACACACATAAAACTGCTAGAACTAATAAACAAATTTAGCAAAGTTGCAGGACACAAAATCAACACACAAAAGTCAGTTACATTTCTATACTCAGCAATGACCAATCTGAAAAGGCAGTTGAGGAAACAATCACATTTACAGTAGCATTGAAAAGAATAAAATACTTAGGAATGAACTTTACCAATGAAGCAAAACACTTCTACACTGAAAACTACAAAACATTGCAGAAAAAATTGCAGAAAACACAACTAAATGGAAAGACCTTCTGTGTTCATGGTTTGGAATCCTTAATATTTTGTTAAAGTATCTCTATTACCCAAACCAATCTACAGATTCAGTATAAGCCCTATTGAAATAGCAGTGTTATTTTTTGCAGAAATAGGAAAAAAAATTCTAAAATTCATATGGAATCTCCGAGGACCCAGAAAAGCCAAAAATGTCTTGAGAAAAGAAAAACAAAGCTTGAAACCTCGTTATGTCCTGACTTAAAAACATATTACAAATCTATAGCAATCAAAATATTATGGTAGTGGAATAAAGACAGACATATAAGCCCAGTGTGGTGGCTCACACCTGTAATCCCAGCACTTTGGAAAGTAGAAGTGGGCAGATCGTTTGAGATCAGGAGTTTGAGACCAGCCTGGGTAACATGGCAAAACCCTGTCTCTACAAAAAATAACAAGTTATCCAGGTGTGGTGATGTGTGCCTTTGGTCCTAGCTAATCTGGAGGCTAAGGTGGGAGAATTGCTTGAGTCTGGGAAGTTGAGGCAGCAGAGAGCCGTGATCATGCCACTGCACTCCAGCCCAGGTGACAGAGCAAGACCCTGTCTCAAAAAAAAAAAAAAAAGCCACACATACAGACTAGTGGAACAGAACAGAGAATCAAGAAATAAATCCTCGCCTATATAGTCAAATGATTTTTGACAAAGGTGCCAAGGTTACTAGTAGGGAAAGGACAGTCTCTTCAACAAATGATGTTGGGAAAACTGGATACTGGCATGCAAAAGAATGCAGTTAGACCCTTACCTTATACCAGATTAAAAAAAAAATTAACTCAAGTGGATTAAGACCTAAATGTAATACCTGAAATTATTAAGCTCCTGGAAGAAAACAGGGGAAAAGCTTCATGACATTGGGTTTGGCAATGATTTTGTGGATTTAACACAAAAAGCACAGGCACCAGAAGCAAAAATAGACAAATAGGACATCAGACCTAAAAACTTTTGTGCAGCAAAGGAAAATCAACAGAGTGAAAAGGCAATCTACGTAATGGGAGAAAATAATTGCAAACCATATATCTCATAACAGGTACATAACCAAAATATGTAAAGAACTTCTGTAACTCAATAACAACCATCAAAATTTAAAAATGGGCAAAGGACTCGAATATATCAAAGAAGATATACAATTAGCCAACAAACATGAAAAGGTAAACATGGCTATGAAAACATCAACATCACGTAACTGTTAAGGAAATGTAACTCAAAATCACAAGAGGTATCACCTTGCACTCATTAGGATGGCCATTATTAAAAAAAAGCAAACTGAAAATAACAAGTGTTGGTTAGGATCTGGAGAAATTGCAATCCTTTTGCACTGTTGGTGGAAATGTAAAGTGATGCCACTAGGGAAAATGATATAGAGGCTCCTCAAAAAATTAAAACCAAAATTACCGTATAATTCAGCAATCTCACTTCTGGGTTTATATACAAAGGAATTGAAAACAGGACCCCATGGAGATATTTGCACACCCATTTGCATTGCAGCTTTATTTCCAGTAGCTAAGAGGTGGAAACAACCTAAATGTTAATCAGCAGAGATAGGGATAAAAAAATGTGATATATATATACAATGGAATATTGCTCAGAATTAAAAAAAGAAGGAAATCCTGTCATATGCTACAACATAGATGAACCTGGAGGTCATCACGCTAACTGAAATAAACCAGTCACAGACACATACCACATGATTCCACTTACGTGAGGTATCTAAAATAGCCATACTCTTAGAAACAGAAAGTAGAATGGGTAGTTACCAGGGGATAGGGATGAAGAAAGGGAGAGTTGTTCAGTGGTTATAGAGTTTTGGTTTTGCAAGATAAGGAAGTTCTATGTTTCTTTTTTACAACAATGTGCGTGTAGTCAACACTATTGTAATGTACACTGAAAAATGGTTAAAATGGTAAATTTTGTTACTCCTCCCATCCCCCTTTTTTAGACAGGGTCTGGCTCCTGTCACCTAGGCTGGAGTGCAGTGGTGTAATCATAGCTCACTGCAACCTCAGACTCCTGGGCTCAAGCAGTACTCCTGCCTAAGCCTCCCAAATAGCTAGGACTATGGTTATGTGCCAGTAGGCTCAGCTGATTTTTTTAGGTTTTGTAGAGACAGTCTTGCCATGTTGCCCAGGCTAGTGTTGAACTTTTGGCCTCAAGCGATCATCCTGTGTCGGCCTCTCAAAGCACTGGGATTACAGGGTGTGTGTGAACCATTATGCCTGGCCTATTTTTTTTTTTTTTTTTTTTTACCATAATTAAAAAAAAAAAAAAAAAAGGGAAACCACCTGTCTGCATTCTGATATTTTACCTGATAGGACAAATTTGCCTTAGGTAAACCTTTATAAACAGGCATGATCTTTTAAAAACTGCTCAAACGTTTTAAAAGGAAGAGCAAGAGCAAAGACACTTGAAGAGTCATAACTGGTTATCTTTTGTTAACAGTTTTAAAAAGGTAGCACTTTCTGTGTTTCATAGGGTGAATGCGTTCATCCATTGGAACCTGAACCATGAGTATTTCCTTCTGAGACCTTCATCAAACTAAGTCTGCATGAAGGCAGAGTCCTGTGGCAACTGGAACCTCATAATAGCATTTACATTTGGTGTTAAAATGCACCCAACAGGAAAAAGCATTCAGTTATTTTCAAGCTTCCAAATCCCAAATGTGCTGAATAGACATTTCCTTTAAAAAATATACAAAATGGATTTGTGTGACTTGAAGTTTAAAAGAAATGTTCTTGCATGCCATAGTTAAGAATTGTAACAATATCACATTCTCAAGTTTCCATATTTTAAAAGTAGACTGTCATGGTTTGGCTCTGCTACTAAATTAAATTATTGCTGGCTTGAACATTCCTGTTGGTTATACTATAATCTTTACCTCCCTTGGAAAATATGTCCGATTTTGAGTGTTTATTTCAGACTTGGCTTGAAACACCTCTGTTTAGCAGTGAAGTGTGGATATATATGTGTGATCTGTGTTATGTATGTAGAAAGGAAAGAAATAGAAAAAAGTTTTACATTGTGTGTTACAAATACACACTAACAGGAATACATATATGCAACTAGAACCATGCTTATCAATGATCAAGATAATATAACTATACTGAATTAATAGACATACATACATACATATCTATCCGTTAATATGTTATTACGGGTTGAATTGTGTCTCCCTTTCCCCCAAAATCAGATGTTGACATTTTCACCCATGGGAGCTCAGAATGTGACCTCATTTGGAGATAGGGCTTTTGCGGCGGTAATCAAGTTAAAGCAAGATCATTAGGTTGGGTCCTAATCTAATATGACTGGTAATCTTATTAAAAAGGGGAACTTTGTATACAGAGATATGCATAGAGGGAAGATAGTGTGAAGAGACACAGAGAAAAGACAGCTATCCACAAGCCAATGAGAGAGACACGGAACTCATCTTTCTCCCATACCCCCCAAAAGGAACCAACCCTGTCAACACCTTGCTTTTGTATTTACTGCTTCCAGAATTGTGAGACAATAAATTTCTATTGTTTAAGCCACCTAGTTGGTGGTACTTCATTATAGCAGCACTAGCAAACTAATACAAGGTATTTCTCTTATGCTAGAAATCAGGATATACTCATTTAGATAGGATACATGATTAGTCTTTACATGTTTTAACTTTTCATAGTATCTCCTAAGCACTCTAAGAAACTAGTTTCCCTAAAAATAAAAAGAAAGAAAAAAAAAGAAGAAATTAGTTTCTCAAGTTTGCAAATTAAGAAATTAGTTTCTCAGTTTTGCAAATTGAGAAATTAAGGTTGACTGTGATGATGAAGCAGTTAGATTTGGAAAGTGGATCCTACTTTACGTAAATAATAATCAGACTTTTTCTTTTATTCAGGAGTCTGTGAGTTTATGCAATTTGTGGTGATAGTACCAGAGTTTACCAGAGGCCTAATGGATTGGAAAGTCAGAATCAGAAACAAGCAAATCTGCCCTCATCCAGCACCAGAATAAAAAGTTCTCACAATTGCACACATGGGAATTAAAATTTCTCCACATTAGAAACAGATGCCTTCAAATAACTGATTTTTCCATTGTTCCAACGCGTAAGTGCCTTTTTATTGTGCTCATTTTGTCATCAGTAGAAGGACGCTTGAGTTCAGTACGTGGAAGAGTGGAAAGGTGCAGTATTCCTTGGGCCCTATGCCTCTATGTTTCATGGTATGCCAGGGATGTCTGTGTTTACTACCTTCAACCAATGCAAGAACATACCTAAACAACCCAAACTCCTGACTGGGGCTAACTGAAGTTAGTGATAGAGAAGAACACTATTTTACAGTGTTGGATATTTTTGTTGTTGCTCTGGAGGTTGGGAGGGATTAGTCTTTGTCAGGAGATAGGAGTTAGCAGAATATATCTATTTATATCTTGTTTTATCTGTTACATCTCCATCCTATTGACTTCTTTCCTGAACCCGAATTAAGCAATGAATGCTGTTTTGGCATTTTTAGTTTGGGTGTTCATTAGTACCTGGATAATTCAGAGTACTTCTAGGTCATGATATAAAAATGCTGTTATTTGTATTAGCTTACAGATATTGTTGGTCTGTCTCCAATGTTATTGTTTTTCAAATTCCAGGAGTAACAGGATGGAAGGTTGCAGAGCTCTAAGTAATAAGTAAAGTGGCCTGGGATACTGAACATAGGGAGTGGTGGAGATTGAGGCAAACTAGACAGATAGCTATGCCTTGTTTAAAGGGGCTGCCTCTGTTCTATTACGTCTGGTTGTTCTGTGAAAATGCAGGCCTGATGTGGCCAAATCTTCCTGTTTTTCAAACCAAGTGGTAGAAATTTGAATTTTCACAAGTAGTCTCCCAATTTTTATTGTGACAACTAGTTTGGATCACGAAAAATATTTATGGGTCAAGTAAAATACCAGCTGTTTTCAGCCTCTAGTGTAGGATATATGAAGCCAGCTTGTTCTTCCAGGTAGCAGGTGGTGCCTATAGGTCATCTCTACTGAGGCATCGTTGGTGAAGTCCTCTAAGACTCAGCCCTGGGACCCTCTGTACTGGATGGCTCTCATAGTTGCAGGAAAAAGCCAGGTCCAAATGATACCCACAGTTGACCACAGTTTTACCTAATTAAGTAAAAAGTTTTTTTTAAATAATAATTTATTTTGTTATCCTGTTACCAGTACTTTCAAATACTTAAGAAAAAAATCCATATTAAAGTATTTTGCAATCCAGAGGATATTTGTACTTTTTCAAAAAAATTTAAAAATTAGAAAAAAGATAACATATTGGCCTCCTGCCTTTTAAATATTTAAGGGATGAATCAGACTTTCAGATGTGCTTAAATCGGTACCTAGAGACCTAATGGAGATTTCTTATTTTCTTCACTGGTAAGAATTTGTCATTCATTCCAGTAGATATTTTTAAGCAACCTTTTTATTTTAGAGCAGCTTTAGAGATAAAGTTATGAATATAGTACAGAGAGTCCCCCTATACGCCAAGCCCAGTTTCCCCTTATTATTAACATCTTATATTAATTAATGAGCCAGTAATGATGCATTGTTATGACCTAAAGTCCATACTTTATTCAGATTTCCTTAGTGTTTACCTACTGTTCTTTTTCTATTCCAGGACTCTATCCAGAATATCACATTGCATTCATTGTCATGTCTCCCTTGGCTCCTCTTGGCTGTGACAATTTCTCAGACTCCTCATGTTTTTGATGATTTGGACTGTTTTGAGGAGTATTCCATAAAACATCCCTTAGTTGGGATCTGTCTGATATTTTTTTCTCATGATTATGTATTTTTGGGGAGGGAGTCTAAAGAGGTAAAGTACCATTCTCCTCATATTAAGGGTGTACACTATTGTGTCAGTATCATGTTTTACTGTTGATGTGAATCTTGATCACCTGGCTGAGGTGGTAGTCATCAGGTTCCTCCATTGTAATGGTACTGAAGGCACTGCGTGCAGCCCATGTGTGAGTGAGTAGGAGTCATGCTGCACTTCTGTGAGAGGAGAGTATCTACATCAACTATTCGGAATTCTTCTGCCTAAGAGATGGGTCTCTTCTCTGTGTATGCATGCATGCATTTATGTATGTCAGTATGGATATTTATTTTATACTTTGGATTATAATCTAATACTTGTTTATTTCATTGATCAGACTGTTGCAGCTTTGGCCATGGAAGCTCTTTCAATTGGCTACTGTGTCCCTTTGATATACCCCCACTGTTGCATTGTCGTTGTTTTTGAGTACTTTCTTAATTTCTGGCACTACAAGATGCTCATGCACATCTTGTATATTCCCTGCTCCAGTGCTAGAATCAATGATTTTTCCAAGGATCCCTGATTTCTTTTACTGGAGACTATTACTAGAAACCAAGATCTGCTATGCTCATTGCTACTGGGATGTGTTGCTTCTAGGCTCTTTCAGCTGACAGAGCAAGGAAATATGTTGTGTATAATAATCTGTGTATGTTCACATATTTATAAATATTTGTATTTGTGTCTGTCTATATTAAGCCAAATATGTGTTTATACTGATGACTCCAACTCTTAATCTGTTACCACATGGCTCATTGGAGTTTTCTCTCATTGCTTCTCTGTAAACTGTCACTCAAACACTGAGAGATTTGGCTCCCAAGAGCCATGATCCATTTACGTTGTTCAACTCCAGTATACAGTATAATAGTGATTTTAGAATTCCTAACTAAATACCCTGTGAGAAACAGTTTTATCCACAGAGCTTATGTGCAGTGCCTTTTGCCTTTAGTCTTACCTACTCCACTTATCTGTAAGGATTCTCAGGTCAGCATCTTTCCCATTCCGTCACTGAGTGTATTTTATACATTTGCTAGATTCTTTCACCACAGCCTGCATTCCATCTTGGATTCTCCAACCTCCCAAATGATTTTTTACAATTTGCATACATTAAGGTTGGCTCTATATTTTGTGGGTTTTGAAATTTACGATGTCATGTATCCCCTGTTAGAATATCAAAGAGAATACTTTCATATCCTAAAAATCCAATGTGCTATATTTATTCAACCCTCACCCCTTCCCAAACCCCTGGCAATGATTGACCTATTTACTGTCACTGTAGTTTTGCCTTTTTCAGAATGTCACACAAATGTCATATAGTACATAGCCTTTTCCTTGGCTCAACATCATATTTATGTATATGCATGTAAGAGTCGTCTATGTTGTGTTTTGGGGAGGGGAGGGGACAGGGTCGTGCTCTGTCACATAGGCCCTTGTTTTTGTTTTAGTTTACTTTGGGGTATGTGTGTGTCAGGGTTTCCCTCTGTCACCCAGGCTGGAGTGCAGTGGTGCGATCATGGCTCACTGAAGCCTCAGCTTCCTGGGCTCAGGTGATTTTTCCACCTCAGCCTCCTGAGTAGCTGGGACCACACACCTGGCCAACGTTTATATTTTTTGCGGAGACAGGGTTTTGCCATGTTGCTCAGGCTGGTCTCAAACTCCTAGGCTCAAGCAATCTGCCCATCTTTGCCTCCCAAAGTGCTGGGACTACAGGCATGAGCCACCTCCCTCAGCCAGTTTTTTTTTCTCCTATGAATAGTATTTTATTATACGGATGACAACAGTTCGTTTATACACTCACCTATTGAGATTGCTTCCAGCTCATGACCAGTATAAATAAGACTTCTATAAACATTCTCATGCAGGTGTTTATGTCGACATAAAATTTCAAAGGAGCACAATTGCTATATTATATGATAGAGACTGTGTTTAGCTTTTTAAGACACTGCCAAACTGTATTCCAAAATTTGGAATGGTATACAGCTTTTGCATTCACTCCAACAATGAATTGAGAGCTCCCGTTTCTCTGCATCCTAGTCAACATTTGGTATTGTCAGTTTTTAAAATTTTAGCCATTTTAATAGATGTCTAGTAGAATCTCATCATTTTAATTTGTATTTCCCTAATGACATAATGATGTTGAGCATCTTTTCATATGCTTATTTGTCATCTGTATATCTTCTTTGGTGAGGAGTCTGTTCAGATTTTTTTTTTGGCCCATTTTTTTTTGTTGTTGTTGTTGTTGAGTTTTAAGAATTCTTTTTTTTTTTTTTTTTTTGAGGTGAAGTCTCATTCTGTTGTCCAGGCTGGAGTGCAATGGTGTGATCTTGGCTCACTGCAATTTCCGCCTCCTGAGTTCAAGTGATTCTCCTGTCTCAGCCTCTTGAGTAGCTGGGATTACAGACGTGCACCATTGCACCCGGCTAATTTTTTTGTATTTTTAGTAGAGACGGGTTTTTACCATGTTGGCCAGGCTGGTCTTGAACACCTTTACCTCAGGTGATCCACCTGCCTTGGCCTCCCAAAGTGCTGGGATTACAAGTGTGAGCCACTGCGCCCAGCTTAGTTTTAAGAATTCTTTGTGTATTTTAATTATTTATTTAGTTTGGAGACAGGGTGTTGCTCTATCACCTTGACTGAGGTGCAGTAGCATGATCATGGCTCAAAGCAGCCTCAAAATCCTGGGCTCAAGTAATTCTCCACCTCAGCCTTCTGAGTAGCTGGGACTACAGGCAGTGCCACCATAATCTACTAATTTTTTATTTTCAAATTTTTTTGTAGAGATGGGGTTTTGTTATGTTGACCAGGCTGGTCTCAAACTTCTGACCTCAAGCAATCCTCCCACCTCAGTCTCCTAAAGTGCTAGGGCTACAGGCATGAGTCTCCCTGCCCCGTTGTATATTTTATATACAACTTCTTTATCAGATGTGTTTTCTAAATATTTTCTCTGAATCTTTGGTTTGTCTTTTCATTCTGTTAATAGTGTCTTTCACAGAGTAGAGTTTAAATTTTATTAAGTCTAATTTATCTATCTTCTTTCATAAATAATGTTTTTTGTATTGTATCTGAAAACTCATCACTAAACCCAAGGTCATGTAGATTTTCTCCTATGTCTTCATCTAGAAATTTTACTGTTTTGCGTTTTATGCCTAGGTTTATGATTCATTTTGCATTAATTGTTTGTAAAATATAAGGTCCAAGTCCAGGTTCATTTAATTTTCTTCTTGGTGTATGAATATCCAATTATTCTAGCATCATTTGTTGAAAAGACAATGCTTTTTTCGTTGAATTGCCTTTGTGCCTTTTTCATAAATCAGTTGACTACATTGTATGGGTTGATTTCTGGGGTCTGTGTCCTGTTCCATTGACCAATGCATCTATTCTTTCCGCCAATTCTACAGTTTGGATGGAGTTTGATTTTAATTGGTATTAATTTTTATTTGGGGTTTGAGAAAGAGGTTCTCATTCAATTTTATGACAGTGCTTGTGTGTTTGAGTGTTTTTAAGATATTAGACATTTTATCTCCTTCATCTTGTCATCAGCTTTTAACATTCCACATCCTGTTTGTTTTTAAGTGACATTGAGAATGCACGTTGCTGGTCTTCCTTCACATCTCAGTACTAGTAAATACAACCTCTTTCTGACATATGATATACTTGTTTGCTTTTTATCTGTTCCCCTGATCCTTCACTATTTCATAAAAGTTCATAAAAGCGGAGCTTTTAAAATTTGTTGTTCACTACTGTATCCCCTTCACCTAGGACTTGCCGGGCATCTGGTAAGATCTCATTGAAGTAATGTAAACTAGATTAATGAAACATGAGGTCTCACATTTATAACATCTTTGAAATAGGGTATTATACAAAGGTGAATTTGCTAAATGGCTGAACTTTATACCTTTAAGCTGCAAAACTTTTATTATTTATTTATTTTTAAATTGACATAAAAATTTAATATGTTTATGGTATATACAACATGATGTTTTGATATGTGTACATATTGTGGAATAGCTCAAATGAGCTAATTAACATATCCATTACCTCACGTACTTAATTTTTGTGTGTGTGGTGAACACATTTAAAATCTGTTTTCTTCTCAGTAGTTTTCAAGTGTACACTACATTGTTATTAACTGTAGTCACAATGTGTACAGATCTTTTCAACTTACTTTTCTTGCCTGTGTGAAATTTTGTATCCTTTGACCAACATCTTCCTAATTCCACACCTCTCCTTCCCACCCAGCCTCTACTATTTGTTTCTGTGAGTTTGAATTTTTTAGATTTCGCATATAAGTGAGATCATGCATAATTTATCTTTCTCTGACCTTAGGACTTTTATAATTGCACAGATCTGTAGTTGATATTTTCAAACTGTAATTACATTTTATTCTTATTTCTTTTTTTATTTTTTATTTTATTTATTTTTTTTTGAGATGGAGTCTTGCACTGTCACCCAGGCTGGAGTGCAGTGGTGTGATCTTGGCTCACTGCAAGCTCCGCCTCCCAGGTTCATGCCATTCTCCTGCCTCAGCCTCCTGAGTAGCTGGGACTACAGGCGCCTGCCACCATGCCCGGCTAATTTTTTGTACTTTTAGAAGAGATGGGGTTTCACCGTGTTAGCCAGGATGGTCTGGACCTCCTGACCTCATGATCCACCCGCCTCAGCCTCCAAAGTTCTGGGATTACAGGTTATTCTTATTTCTTAAACACACCGTAGTGAACTTATTTGTTTGTGCTATCTCATATAGTATTTTGACCAGAAATAAGGAAATTGAGTTCAAGTCCTGTTTCTGAAACTATCTAGCCAAGTGATCTTAGGAAAGTTATAATTTCTCTAGGTCTCAGTTGAACACTAGATTGGTGGTGAGATATCTTCAGATCTCAACAGTCTCTAAAATTCTGATTGATATTGACCACATTCCTTGTGACATTTTTTAAACAGGGCTTTCCTCACAATGATATTAAATTATGTAGAGCATTCCATGTAGGCATGGGCTTTCAGACAGATATATAATATTTTAGTTATTATTTTAAAGAAATTTTTATTCATCTGCCTTTGTTGCTAAGTGTTCCTGTGTTTATATATTTTTTTCTGCTGAATTGTAGTTTTGTTCTTTTGTCTTTCCCTTTAAATTGATCCCCATAGGGCTTGTTCATCTCTATAATCTGTTAATAGACTCTCTCAATAAATGTATGACAGACATAGTGGTGGAGAGAAGACAGTCCTCCCAAAGATGTCCATATTCAAATCCCTGGAACTTGTGACTGTGTTACCATGGCAAGGGGAATTAGGTTGCAGATGGCTTTAAGGTTACCAATCAGCTATCCTTAAAGAGGTTAGCCTGGGATATCCAGGTGGGCCTAATGCAATCACAGTGGCAATAAGTGAAAGAGGAAGGCAAAGGAGTCAGAGGAATTCAATGTGAGAGCAACTTGATTGGAATTGTTGGACTTCAAGATGGAAGGAAGCTGCAAGGAATGTCGGCAGCCTCTAGAAGCTCCAAAAGTCAAGGAGGCAGATTATCCTCTAGAGTTTCCAGTAGGATTGCATCAATCCACAACACCTGGATTTTAACCCAGTGAAATCCATTTTGGACTTCTGACCTCTAAAACTGTAAGACAATAAATTTGTGCTGTTTTAAGCTGCTAAGTTTGTATTCTTTTGTTACAGCAGCAGTAGGAAAGTAATACAGATGTTTAGTGCAAGGAGAACCATGCAAGTTAATTTTAGAAATTAGTCTTCTGAAATGTTTATAAAATATATAAAGACAAGTTTTTTTTTTCGGGGGGCTAGACTCCCCCTTCTTTTAGCTTTTTCTTTAATGAACATCAAGCAGATTTTAATGCTCATTTTGTGTGCTAACACTTCTTTCTCATTTTCAAGGGTAGCTTTTTGGAACTTTTGTCAATAGAGTACAAAAATTAAAAAAAAAAAACAGTCTACTGGGTCTGGATGGGAAAGAGTTCACTCTTCATGTGTTAAGAGTCTTAACTTCTTGGTTACCTACAGTGTTTGAGGGGAATGGTGACTTATAGAACTGAAAACATTGAATAACTTATGTTTCAATTTATACTGTTTGGATTCTGTAGAACAAGAATTTTATTTAAAATAATGTTTTTATTATGTTTATTTTAAATGATATTAAAAATGAATTACATTTTCTAAAGGTCATTTAAAATGAACTGATCCTTTATTGGGTGATAGGTGGAAGGCAGGAATTGATTTAATTCATATCTGTTAATCAGATATTAAATTCTTAAGGAGTTAGGAAGATCTGTAGTGGTTGTACTAATTCTACAGTTAAGGAAAGCTGAGAGTCAGAGAGGACAATTTTAAGTGATGAGCTCAATTAGCTTATCTGTTTTATTGTCGAACCCTGAGCAGAACTTAGTCTCTGAACTTTATATCCGGTCTTCGTTTCCTGTCTTGTGAGACAAAAATGGGGGAATTTTAGGCTTTTAAAATTGAACTTTAGTCAATGCTGTAGTTACGTACTTTTTATAAAGAGCCTACAATATATAGATTCTCTTATTAAACATGTTTGCCATTATAAATGCCTTAGGCAAACGGGCATTCTTATTTTATGGTTCAGTTTCTGAAGTTCCTACTCTTTTTTGTTGTTCTTCCTGTGATGTAAGCCAGGAGCAGTGGTTTTGGAAGAAAGTATAAATAAGGTGCAAACATCAGAAAAAAAATGCTTGTGTGTTTACTACAACAGCATTTGTATAATAAGAATTACTTTGTGTTTTTGACCCATGAAATATACACATTCGTTATGGCTAAAAGGAAGGACCTAATTTAAACAATGTGATATCAATGTTGGTTTAATATCCTGATTTTTAAAATCTTACATGACTTACATTTGATTTTTTTTTTGCCTCTCTAGCCTTGTTAGAATTACATTTAATTTTGGTATAATAAATTCTGTTATATATACCTCTTTTTCTATTTTATATATTAATATCTTACTATTTTATTTTCTTGTAAGCTTAATTCTGTTTCTCTTTTGGCTCTGTGACTGATCAAGGACATAACTAAATGTATAAAGTCTGAGCTCGTTATTTTAAATTTGTAATGCCCAGGTTTTGTTATAAATACCTTAGTGTCTTTCTTTAAAAAGTAAAAGAACAAATAATAAGTAACTCACATAGTGGGGAGAGTAAAACCATTTTAGCTAAAATGGTTTAGATCTAGGATAATTATTTGGGGGAAAATACATTTTTGAGATTTTTTCATATTTTTGCTTGAATTACCTTTACTTTCAGTGCAAACTTCTGAAATTTGATGTAATGTACTCTTTATTCCTGTTCTAACAACCTCATAGATGTCAGATTTTTATTTTACAGCTGAAGAGAATGGAGGCTGTTGGACAATTTTTTTTTTTTTTTTTTTTTTTTTTTAGGTGGCTGACCCTAGGACATAAGCAGCAATACTAAATGTTGCAACTTGTGGTCCTATATATTGTAACCTGTTGGAAGTAGAGTAATTGGTAGTACTGGTGGGAATCTTAAAAACATCAAGAAATAGGCAAAATTTCTTTTCTGATTATCAAGATCAAAAAAGGGAAGCTAAAGTCTAGGTAATGAGGTTCTCTATGTGAAGTCAGTTAATTTTCAATGAGCAGATCGGCGTTCTTATCTCTTCTCACAATAATGATTAGCAGTTCTTTGCAAAGGAACTTTCAGTGAGTGCTTGAAAAATATGGGTCACTGAGGTCTCCCATGCGGAACTAAGTGTTGGCCTGGCATCTCTGGAACTCAAATGATGGCCAAGCAGGCTTGACTTCAGTGAAACAGGGTTTTAATGATTAAATGGAAATGGATGAAGTTGGTGAACAAATATAGTGACTTCAAAGCCTTTAACTTTGATTAGTGGAGAATCAAGTGAAATATTTCACCACTGTGTTACCACTAAAGAGAATCAGTTCTGTGCATGGTATTGGTTCTGTAAACATGATGTTCTACACTAAGGACCCGAACTGTCATTCCCAGTTAGATAGTGTTTGAATGGGAAGTAATGTTGAATTGTTTATTCTAAAAAAATTTTTTTATTTCCTTAATTATGGTTATTTAGATAATCCATCAATTATAGAATGAGAAGCCTATTTGTAAGATTGTGGAATTTCTAGTTTTAGAGTGTTGGGGGATAGTTAATATTATGACAAATTATTAACTTAGGGTGATTGCGAAAGTTATACCTCCTAGGTTGTTGTTTAAAATGCTGGTCTCTTACTGTTGGATGTGAAACCTTGAATATGTCTAATTTTTACTGGCATGGGTGTATGCATACAAATAGAGAAAGGTAAATTCTACTCATTTGCAGCTTCTCAGATATTCTGAAATTGCATTACTAGCTGTAAAATAAACATAATAGGTCAATTTGGTCTTGCATCAAAGCATTTTATGTAAGGAGAATGTATATTAAAAGTTATTGAATTTCTTGATGGGCCATAAATCCCCTTAGCATCAAAGTTTGCAGCTTGGTTAAGAGTATGAAGGAGAAAAGAAGCTTGACCAAGAAGTGTTACTTAGAAAATATTTGTATGGAGTTAAATTACCATAATTTCAATTCCTCTTATGCTAGATTTTGCCCTTAAAAGTGAAAAGCAATTTGATTGATAGAACAGTTGATGCAGGCAGGCAGAAACCTTTTTTTTTTTTTTTTTCAAATCACTCTTCAGATTGCTCATGAGTTTTTTTTTTTTTTTTTAACATCACTTACAATATTATCATTATGTAAATATTTGCTGTGGAATCAAGTAGTATACTTGGAGTGATTAAGAAGAAAACAATCTCCAGCACCTGTTGTTTCCTGACTTTTTAATGATCGCCATTCTAACTGGTGTGAGATGGTATCTAATTGTGGTTTTGATTTGCATTTCTCTGATAGCCGGTGATGATGAGCATTTTTTCATGTGTTTTTTGGCTGCATAAATGTCTTCTTTTGAGAAGTGTCTGTTCATGTCCTTCGCCCACTTTTTGATGGGGTTGTTTGTTTTTTTCTTGTAAATTTGTTTGAGTTCATTGTAGATTCTGGATATTGGCCCTTTGTCAGAGGAGTAGGTTGCAAAAATTTTCTCCCATTCTGTAGGTTGCCTGTTCACTCTGATGCTAGTTTCTTTTGCTGTGCAGAAGCTCTTTAGTTTAATTAGATCCCATTTGTCAATTTTGCCTTTTGTTGCCATTGCTTTTGGTGTTTTAGACATGAAGTCCTTGACCATGCCTATGTCCTGAATGGTATTGCCTAGGCTTTCTTGTAGGATATTTATGGTTTTAGGTCTAACATGTAAGTCTTTAATCCATCTTGAATTAATTTTTGTATAAGGTGTAAGGAAGGGATCCAGTTTCAGCTTTCTACATATGGCTAGCCAGTTTTCCCAGCACCATTTATTAAATAGGGAATCCTTTCCCCATTTCTTGTTTTTGTCAGGTTTGTCAAAGATCAGATAGTTGTAGATATGCGGCATTATTTCTGAGGTCTCTGTTCTGTTCCATTGATCTATGTCTCTGTTGTGGTACCAGTACCATGCTGTTTTGGTTACTGTAGCCTTGTAGTATAGTTTGAAGTCAGGTAGCGTGATGCATCCAGCTTTGTTCTTTTGGCTTAGGATTGACTTGGCAATGCGGGCTCTTTTTTGGTTCCATATGAATTTAAAGTAGTTTTTTCCAATTCTGTGAAGAAAGTCATTGGTATCTTGGTTGGGATGGCATTGAATCTATAAATTACCTTGGGCAGTATGGCCATTTTCATGATATTGATTCTTCCTACCCATGAGCATGGAATGTTTTTCCATTTGTTTGTATCCTCTTTTATTTCATTGAGCAGTGGTTTGTAGTTCTCCTTGAAGAGGTCCTTCACATCCCTTGTAAGTTGGATTCCTAGGTATTTTATTCTCTTTGAAGCAATTGTGAATGGGAGTTCACTCATGATTTGGCTCTCTGTTTGTCTGTGATTGGTGTACAAGAATGCTTGTGATTTTTGTACATTGATTTTGTATCCTGAGACTTTGCTGAAGTTGCTAAAAGTCAGGAAACAACAGGTGCTGGAGAGGATGTGGAGAAATAGGAAAACTTTTACACTGTTGGTGAGACTGTAAACTAGTTCAACCATTGTGGAAGTCAGTGTGGCGATTCCTCAGGGATCTAGAACTAGAAATACCATTTGACCCAGCCATCCCATTACTGGGTATATACCCAAAGGACTATAAATCATGCTGCTATAAAGACACATGCACATGTATGTTTATTGTGGCACTATTCACATTAGCAAAGACTTGGAACCAACCCAAATGTCCAACAACGATAGACTGGATTAAGAAAATGTGGCACATATACACCATGGAATACTATGCAGCCATAAAAAATGATGAGTTCATGTCCTTTGTAGGGACATGGATGAAACTGGAAACCATCATTCTCAGTAAACTATCGCAAGGACAAAAAACCAAACACCACATGTTGTCACTCATAGGTGGGAATTGAACAATGAGAACTCATGGACACAGGAAGGGGAACATCACACTCCAGGGACTGTTGTGGGGTGGGGGCAGGGGGGAGGGACAGCATTAGGAGATATACCTAATGCTAAATGACGAGTTAATGGGTGCAGCAAACCAACATGGCACCTGGATACATATGTAACAAACCTGCACATTGTGCACATGTACCCTAAAACCTAAAGTATAATAATAAAATTAAAAAAAAGAAGAAAACAATCTGAAATTACTAAGTATGCAGTTCAAAAGATAATGGCCCAGGCATCAAAGTCCAAAAGAGTGTCAGTTTTTTCCTTTTGTCTGTTTCTTCTCAGTCATATGAGGCTTAACATTTAAAAAGAATTCTCATATGTTTTTCTTGCATTACTATTTTTTTGTTCTAGTGTAACATATTTTTGAGTGGTTTCTTCATATGAGGTGTGTGGTTAGTAGAATAATGGCCCCTAAGGGATGTCTACATTCTCATTCCAGGAATTTAGGAATGTTACCTCGCGTTGTAAAAGGGACTTTGCAGATGTGATTAAGGATCTTGAGATGCAGGATTGTCCTTGATACTTCTTTTTTCTCTGTCTGAAGGATTTCTTTTAACATTTCTTCTCCTTTAAGATTCTCATTTTGCCTTTGTTTTTGAAAGATGTTTTCATTGAGTAAGTAATTCTAGGTTGACGGGTTTTTTAAATTGCTTTTAAGATGTTCTACTCTCTTCTGGCTTGCATTGTTTCTGATGAGAAATTGACCATGAAGATTGTCTTTGTTGCCTTGTAGATAATGTGTATTTTTTTTCTCTAGCTGTTTTAAAGATTGTTTTTAACATTGGTTTTAATCAATTTAATGATATATGACAGTGTTTTTTTTTTTTTCATGTGTTCAGTGGAGTTCATTGAGCTTTTTGGATTTATAGCTTTATTGTTTTCATTAGGTTTGGAATAATTTTAACCATTATTTATTCAAATATCCTTTCTGTTTCCCCTTCATTGGGAACTCCAATTACACATATATTCGACTGCTTGATGTTGTTCCACAGCTTATTGATGTTCTATTCATTTTTTTTCAGTATTTTAAAAATCACCATTTAACTTTAGATAATTTCTGTTGCTATGACTGTAAATCCAGTCTCACATTTTTTTCTCACGTAGACTAATGTGCTATTAATACTTTTAGTGCTTTTTTACCCCAAAGATGTAGTTTTCATCTTTAGAAGTTTAGTTGGGATCTTTTGAATATCTTAACACTTTTCAAATTTTTCTTTAGCTTTTCAAATACACAGTAACCATTTTTTATGTTCTTTTCTGTTAATTCTAACATGTAACAATTCTATGTTGGTTTCAGTTAAATGATTTTTCTTCTCATGGCCTGTATTTTCCTGTTTCTTTACATGTCTAGTAATTTTTGATTAGAGGCCAGACATTGTAATATTACCCTTTTTGGTCCTGACATTGTTGTACTCTTGAGCTTGTTAAGGGATACAGTTAAATCACTTGGAAAGGGTTTGACACTTTTATGTCTGTCTTTTTGCTTTCTCAGGTAGGACCAGAGCAGCATTTAGTTCAGGGCTAATGTTACCTCCTACTGAGGCAAAAGCCTTCTAAGTTTTCTACCTGATATCCTGTTAATTATAAGGCTTTCTACTCTGACCATTGTGAACAGGAAGAGCTGTTCTAAAACTATGTGAGAGTTAGGATTATTTCCTGTAATCCTTTCAGTTGGTTCTCTAGCAGTTTACTCATATGCATGGGTTGATCAGCTGAACACTCAAGGAGTAAGCCTGAACATCTCCAGAGTTCTTTGTCCTTGCAGCTTTCACCTCTTTGCTATTCTGCCCTGCAAACTCTAGGCGTCTTGCTCTCTTTGGTTTCCAGGCGCCGTTCCTCTACTTAGAGAGACTTCTAGTTTCCACCTTGCTTCATGCTCTTCGCGTCACAATCTGGAAGCTCTCCTGGCAATAAGCTGGTTCAATTGCACGATTATTTTATTTGTTTCCTTCCAGGAATCAGCATGCTTTGTTGCTTGTTCAGTGTAAAACCACTCTTAAATTTATGTTTTCCATTTTTGAGTTGTTTTCAAATGTGAGGGTAAATCAGGTCCCATTTTCTCTATCTTGGCTGGGAGAGTATTTCTCTTGTCTATGAGATCTTAATCTTACCTCTAAGCAACATTCTTAGTGTCTTAGTTCACAGGTTCTGCTATAACAAAAATTCCCTAGATTGGGCAGTTTGTAAACAACAGAAAATTATTTCTTACAGTTCTGGAGGCCGGGAAGTCCAAGATCAAGGTGCTAACAGTATAGGTGTCTAATGAGGACCTGTTCCTCGTAGATGATGCCTTCTAGCTGCATCCTCACATAATGGAAAGGGCAAGGCATTTATCTGGGTTCTTTTTTATAAGGTCACTGATCACATTTATGAGGGCTCTTTCCTTACACTTTAATCACCTCCCAAAGTTCCACTTCCTAATACAATCACCTTGAGAGTATGTTTCAAAAATGAATTTTGAGATGATACAAGTATTCAAACCATAGCACTTAGGATTGCCTTTTGTGGTACTTGTTGCTGTTGCCAACTTCATGATGTGTTTTAATTAATAACCAACCCCCCCAAGACTTTGACTTTCATAATTGGGCCCTGAGAAATAATGTATTTATATATATTTAGGAGATGTATAATGACTTATCTGAGAGTCTATAAAATATAGCAGAAATCTCAGTGTTCAGTCACAATGCTGAGAAATACTAAAATTAAAGTTGTAAAGGATTTACAGAACTGAAAAATGGTAGCATACTTATTCACTTTTTGGATGCTAAATTTATTTCTAGGCATTTGTGTTTTTTTTGGTAGGTAGGTATTGTAAATGAGATTGCTTTCTTGAATTGTTTTTCAGCTCTTTCATTATTGCTTTATAGAAATGCTGCCAAATTTTGTATTTTGATTTTGTGTCCTACACCTTTATTAAATTCATTTATCGGTTCTAAGAGTTGGTGGAGACTTTAGGTTTTTCTGTATATAAGATTATATTGTCTGCAAACAAGAACAGTTTGATTACCTTGTTTCCAGTTTGGATGCTCTTTCTGTTCCTTAATTGTTCTGGCTAAGCCTTCCAGTACTGTGTTGAATGTGAGTGGTAAAAGTGGATATCCTTTTCTTGTTCCAGTTCTTAGAGGAAAGGCTTTCACATTTCCCTTGTTCAGTATGACGTTAGCTATGGGGTTGTCATATATGGCTTTTATTGTGTTGAGGTACATTCCTTCTATGTGTAATTCATTGAGAATTTTTATCATGAAGGGATGTCGAATTTTATCAAATACTTTTTCTGTGTTTATTGAAATAATCATTTTGGTTTTGTTCTTCATTTTGTGATGTATCATGTTTACTGATTTGCATGTATCCCTGGGATAAATCCCACCTGATCATGTTGTGTAATTTTTTGATGTGTTGTTAGATTTGGTTTGCTAGTGTTTTGTTGAGGATTTTTGCATCTAGGTTTATCAGGGGTTTTGGCTTGTAGTATTCTTTCTTTTTTTGCAGTGTCTTTGTCTCGCTTTGGTATTAGGGTAATGCTGGCCTCATAGAATGACTTAGGAAGAATTACCTCCTCTTCAATTTTTTGGAGTGATTTGAGAAGAATAAATGTGAGTTTTTTTTAATAAGTTTGGTAGAATTTAGCAGGAAAGTCATCCATTTTTGAGCTTTTCTTTGTTTGGAGACTTTTTATTACTGACTCAATCTCCTTACTCATTATTGGTTTGTTTAAGTTTTCTGTTTCTTCCTGGTTCAATCTTGGTAGGTTGTATGTGTCAAGGAATTTATTCATTTCCTCTAGGTTTTCTAGTTTGTTAACATAAAGTTTTTCATAACAAGCTCTGATCTTCTGTATTTCTGTGGTGTCAATTGTAATGTCTTCCTCTTTTATTTCTGATTTTGTTTATTTGGGTATTCTCTCTTTCTTGTGGTTAGTCTATCTAGTGGTTTATTGATTCTGTTTATCTCTTCAAACAACCGTATTTTGATTTCATTGATCTTTTCTATTTTTTTAGTCTCTATTTTGTTTATTTATGCTGTGATCTTTAAATTTGTTTTTCTTTTACCTACTTTGGTAGAAGGAAAGATTTGCTTTTGCTTTTTAAATTCCTTGAGGTTGTTCATTTCAGATCTTGCCACTGTTTTGATGTAGGTGTTTATTGCTGTAAACTGTTTTCTTAGTTCAGCTTTTGCTGTATCCGATAGGTTTTGGTATGTTGTGTTTGTATTGTAGTTTAATAATTTTTTTTGTTTCCTTCTTAATTTTTCTTCATCACTCTACTGGTGTTCAGGAACATATTTTCATTTCCATTTGTTTGTATAGTTTCCAAAGTTCTTATTTATTCCTAGTTTTATTCTATTGTGATATGATTTCAATTTTTAAAAATAGGTTGAGGCTTGTTTTTGGGTTATTATCTGGTCTGTCCTGGAGAATTGTCCATGTACTGATAAGAATGTGTATACAGTAGCTGTTGGATGAAATGTTCTGTAAATGTCTGTTAGGTCCATTTGGTCTGTGATGCAATTTGAGACTGATTTTTGTTGCTGTTGATTTTTCTATCTAGATGACCTGTTCAGTGTTGAAAGTGGAGTGTTGAAGTCCTCAACCGTTGTTGTATTGGGGCCTGTCTCTCCCTTTGAATCTAATAATATTTAGATCTGTTAATTCATGCTTATGTATCTGGGTTTTCCAGTGCTGGGTACATATATTTACAATAATTATATTTTCTGGCTGAATTGATCTCTTTATCATTATATAATGACTTTCTTTTTCTCTTTTTATAGTTTTTGACTTAAAAATTCATTTTATCTAATATAAATATAGCTACTCCTATTTGGTTTTGGTTTCTCTTTGTGTAGAATATCCTTGTTCATCCCTTCATGTTCAGTCTGTGTGTTCGTTATAGGTGAAATGAGTTTCTTATATGCATATAACTGGGTCTTGTTTTTTTTTAAAAAAAAATCTGGCCAGGCGCGGTGGCTCACGCTTGTAATCCCAGCACTTTGGGAGGCCGAGGCGGGCGGATCACGAGGTCAGGAGATCAAGACCACGGTGAAACCCCGTCTCTACTAAAAATACAAAAAATTAGCCGGGCATGGTGGGGGGCGCCTGTAGTCCCAGCTGCTCGGAGAGGCTGAGGCAGGAGAATGACGTGAACCCGGGAGGCGGAGCTTGCAGTGAGCCGAGATTGCGCCACTGCACTCCAGCCTGGGCGACAGAGCAAGACTCCATCTCAAAAAAAAAAAAATAAATAAATAAAATAAAAAAAATCTATTCAGCAACTCTGTATCTTTTATTGGAGAATTGAAACCAGCCATTTATATTCAGGATTATTACTGACAGGTGAGAGCTCACTCCTATTATTTTGTTGTTTTCTGGTTGTTTTGTGTGTCATTTGTTCTTTTCCTCCTCTCTTGTTTATCTTTAGTGGTTTTCTGTAGTGATAAGATTTGATTCCTTTCTCATCCTCGTGTATCTGCTCTGTCAGTTAATTTTATACTTTCATATGCTTTCAGGATGTTAAATTTTGTCCTTTTACTTCCAGATGTAAGACTCCCATAAGCCTTTCTTATAAGGTTGCTCTAGTGGTGATGGATTTCTTCAGTTTTTACTTGTCTAGAAAAGACTTTATTTCTTCATTTCTGAAGAATATTTTTGCTGGGTACAGTATTCTTTGCTGGCAGTTTTCTTTCAGCATTTTGAATATATAATCCCATTTTCTTTTTGCTGGTAGCATTTCTGCTGATAAATTTGATGTTAGTATGATGGGGAGTCCCTTTTTACTTCATGCTTTTCTCTTGCTGTTTTGAAAATTCTCTCTTTGTTTTTGACTTTTGACAGTTTGCAGTAATGTGCCTTGGAGAGAACTTTTTTGAATTAGATTTACTTAAGGATTTTTGAGCTATCGTATCTTTTCCATGACTTGGAATGTTTTCAGCGAGTATTTCATTAAATATATTTTCAATGCCTTTTTCCATCTCTTTGTTGAATTCCTATAATGCAAAAATATGTTCACTTATTTGTGTTCCATTGTCTTGTTGGCTTTCTTCATTCATTTTTATTATTTTTTCTTTTTATTTTGTTTGACTTGACTATTTCAAAAGACCCATTTTTATCTTTACAAATTCTTCCTAGAAAAATCAGTCTCTTCTGCTTGATCTAGTCTATTGTCGAAGCTCTTACTTTTGTTTTCTTATTTCATTCATTGAATTCTTTAGCTCAATGTTTCTGTTTTGTTCTTTTTTATGTCTATTTGTGTTGAATTTCTCATTTAGATCATGAATTGCTTTTGTTTTCATTGAATTTTCGGTCTGTATTCTCTTGTATCTTGCTGAGTTTTCTTAGGATCATCATTTTGAATTCCTTTTCAGCCTTTTTATAAATTTCCTTTTTTTGGTGTCAGTTACTGGAGAATAGTTTTCCTTTGGAGGTGTCATATTCCTTGCTTTTGCCCTTCTCTTGTGGTCTTACATTGATATCTGTGCTCACTGCTTCTTATTTTATGTAGTTTTTGTAAGGATAATTTTTTTTTTCTGTATATGTGTCTTGTAGTGCTGGTTTGGTAGGGTGTTTTCATTTTAGTTCTGGATTGGAACAATATTATCTTCTTGTGCTTTCTTTGGCGTACTCAATGTCAGCTGTGTCTGCAAGTGCCTCAGTGGCCTGGGCTGTGGGTGTTTCTGTAGGCAGTGGCACAGCTTTTTTGGTGTGGGGCCTGCCAAGCAGGCTGACTCTCAGGTCCTTGGGAGCATATATGGGCTCCCTTGGTCTTGAGGGTAGTCTCCTCTCTATGCTGGGCCACTGCTTCTTGGTATACAGGTTGCTGTATGGGCTTGCATGCCTGAGTCATTGCCGTACCACTGGGTTCAGGGTGGCATCATTGTGCTGCAGCCTTCTCTGTAGGCATGGTGGGTTAGTGGAGGGACCACAGGGATATGGAAGTGCAGGGATATTAGGCCCCAGGGAAAGATGCACTCTGGTAGTAGCTCCTCTCTCAATGTGGCTCCGTGCCACAGCAGCCTGGGTCCTGGGGGTTGCGGGGAGACCCAGCATGAGTTTTCTCTCTGGAGCAGTGCAGCCATGTTAAGTTTAGGCAGCTCTCTATACCCTGACTAAAGTGTACTCCACTTAGTCCTCTGTGAGGACAGTGGGGCTTTCCTATAGCAAGGATTGCAGGCATCCATGGTGGCAATGGAGGCTACCTCTTACCTTTTCTCCACAATGGAGAGTTCCTCTTGGTTCAAGCCAATCCTTGCTGGATGCTTTACTTCTCTGTGATACTATCCTGAGTTTTTGTGTCCAGAGGCTTTTTGTCACTTCCTTGCTAACTTGCAGTGTTTTCTCTTAGATATTCTACTCAAAGTGCAATTATCTCTTTGTTGTTTTGGTTCTTTGTGGAAGAGGCTAGCAGTGGGCACCTCCACTCAGCCATTGATGATGACATGTTCTCTGCTTTTGACTACATGAACTTTGAAAATCAGAGACAAAGGGGTGTTTTAAAGTTTTCCTTTCGTGTCTCTTAGCAACAGCAAGTAAATTTTCTTTGGATTGCAATTTTATAAGTGATAAAAATTTTTAGCAATATGATGAGGTGATTGAAATTTCTTGATAAAAGTTGCCAGTTTTTCTAATGTTTGCCATGAAAAGTAGATTGCATATTTGAGTACTCAAACACATATATTTAATTGCTAATAGTATCCTATGCCACATTTTATTTTGTACAGCTCTTTCTTTTGTCTTTCAAGTAGAAAAATAAAAGTCTTGTGATATTTTGTGATAAATATGTGACCAAAGTTGAAGGAGAGTGAAAGCTAAACACTGTATTTTAAGCTAATCTTAATTTAAAATATATTTTGTTTTAACTTTATATTTTTGCTATAAATTTACATACAACATAGTAATTTTGAGTATTTTTTTGGTCACTCTTCTTTTTCATTTTCTCTTTCTTGACTGTTTAAAAAATTAAATGGTTTTGAAGGAAAGTCACACAATGCTTTGCTCTCCTTTATTGTTTATTTTCCATGGCTATAAATCAAGTCCATAAATGAGAAAATGGTTTTGGCTTTTTCAGTGAGGCTTGAAGTGCTTGCTGATCATGGTGTCTGAACCAGTGGGGCTGTCCTTGGCTTTACAGGTGGCAGGCAGTTAATATTGATCATCTCAAATCATCAGCAGTACATCTGGCATTTTATGGATGAAGAACCCATTTTATGGATGAAGAACCTAATATTCAGTGAGATCACTGTAAGCTGCTCCTTGTCACTCAGTGAGCAAGAGGTTGATTTTTTGAACTTCATGACAACTATGACATTATGCTGTTTTCTACCTTTTCCCCTTGGACATGGGTAGAGACAACTATTACCTGTTCAATTGCCGCTTGTTCATTGTTATGGAGGTCAGTGTACCGTCATCCAGAGGAATCACTGGCCTTTGAATTACAGTCCCAAACTAGTCTGTTGGGATGTCCCACTGCTTTATAAAAAGAGGCTATGAAACCCATTTGATATGAATTTGGTAAATATGGTTATAAATGGTTCTGGCTATTTATTTGAGAAAAATCTACAAAATGGGATACTTTTAGGAATAATCCCTTTTTTATTTATTTTGGCAATAAGTTAAAAATATGAAATAATGTACTTTTAGGCGTAATGTTGTCCTTTTCATTTTATATAATATTGGTATTAAAGAGGAATAGGAAAGAAGGAAACTCAAGAATATGACATCCCTTTTTTTTAAATTATTTGATTTACCTATTTACATTTTTTACTTCAACTTACCTAGCCATCAGAGAAACTTTTATTGTAAACCAAATCTTCCAACACTTCACACTCACTGATTTATCTCCTGGGTATCATGTGAATATTCTGACCATTTATATCAGTGAAAAAATTTGTATGTTTGCAAATTGATAGAGATGCATTTCATATTTAGGATTTTATTAGCTTTTATGCTTCATCTATGCTATTTAAGCAGGTAGGCCCGTGTGAAAAACTGATATCAATTAGCCATTACATAATTATTTTGCGTCTGTTATGTCCATGTGCCTAGGAACACAGTGTGAATAAGCCAGGCCTAGACCCTCATCTCTAAAGAATTGCAGTCAAGGAATCACAGGAGATTTTGGAATGTTGAACAGATGCTGAGCAGAGCCTCTTTTCATCCTGTCCTCAGAGGAGCTGGTCAGTCAAATCTGCCAAAATTCTCTGCCTCTGTGTAGCCTATTCCTTGGGGGTTTAGGAAAGAGGGCAATAATCTTCTGAGTCAGAGAGCAGACCATCCCTCATCCTTTACAGCAGCTGGATACTACTGTCTCCCCTTGCCCCCCGATGTGTGCCCTGGGTGGACAGTACTAAATATAATGGAAAGCCAAAATACTTAACTGGAAACCTTTGTCATATTAATTAGATCTCTCTTTGCTTCAGGCTGTAAAACTGATTAGTGTTCTCAAAGTCCCTGAGAAGACTTTGCTAGCTTCTTTGACTGATCTATGAAGGAAGGGGTAGAAGACTGGTTGCAGGGTAAGGCTGGCCCAGTCCAGGAAAAATCTTTTTTGTTTTTTTTGAAAGATCAATATATTTTTTAAAAATCCTTTATTTCCATAGGTTTTGGGGAACAGGTGGTGTTTAGTTACATGAATAAGTTCTTTAGTGGTGATTTCTGAAATGTTGGTACACCATACCCAAGCACTGTACACTGTACCCAATATCTAGTATTTTATCCCTCAGCCCCATCTCATCTTTTCCCGAGTCCCCATAGTCTATTGTATCATTCTTATGCCTTTGCATCCTCATACGATGTTTGGTTTTCCATTCCTGAGTTACTTCACTTAGAATAATGATTTCCAATTTTATCCAGATTGCTGCAAATGCCATTTTTTCATTCCTTTTTATGGCTGAGTAGTAATTGTGTGTGTGTGTGTGTGTGTGTGTATACATATACACACGTATGTATGTGTATCTATACATATACACGCATGCATGTGTGTGTATCTACACATGTAAACACGTGCATATGTGTGTATCTATACATGTACATGTGCATATACATATGTGCATATGTATCTATACATATACACATGTGTATGTATAGATGCACACATATGTACACACACACCACATGATGTGTATATATATATTCAATTATGTATATACATACACATATACATATACACACACATATATGTACACCACGATTTCTTTATCCAATCATTGATTGATGGGCATTTAGGCTAGTTTCATATTTTTGCAATTGTGAATTGTGCTATTATAAACATGCATGCAAGTATCCTTTTTGTATAATGACTTCTTTTTCCTCTGGGTACATACCCAATAGTAGGATTGCTGGATCAAATGGTAGTTCTACTTTTAGGTCTTTAAGGAAACCACACTGTTTTCCATAGTGGTTGTGTAGTTTAAATTCCCATCAGCAGTGTAAAAGTGTTGTCTTTTCACCATATCCCCATCATCATCTATTATTTTTTGATTTTTTTGACTATGGCCATTTTTGCAGGAGTAAGGTGGTATTGTATCATGGTTTTGATTTGCATTTCCCTGATCATCAGCAATGTTGAGCATTCTTTCATATGTTTGTACCCCTTATCTTCTGATGTGTTTGTGAGAAAGGCCCTTACTTGGAATGTGTGTGCATTCTTCTGTTATTCATGATTTCAGCAAGCTTGCTTACCTGGTGTTTAAGTCCACAGCTAACTAGAAGTGACACAATAGAGGCTTGGAGAAGGGATATTTAGGCCACTTACTCTCTGACATTATAAGTAATACAGCACAGTTGAAACCTGATGGGAGAATAATAAAGAGGTGTAAAAAACTGAAAACTGATTGTACTCTGGTAACAGGAGGTAGAGAGGCAGCAGCAGCTGTGCACATCTTTGGAGGCCTGCAGAATCATAATTCACGTGCATGGTGATGGGTTAGACCATGTCTTTTGTGCCTTAGGAAAGATGGGGAAAAAGTGTTTTAGAATGTCACAGAAAGCTTTCTATGCTTAATGGTTTACTTACATTTTGTTGTTGTTTTGCTTAAGGGTATAAACTTCTGTTTTTTATGGTGGACTATTCCCAGACCTGAGGTTTTAGTGCACGTGTCATTAATCAGCCTTTCCCATAAGCTCTCAAAAATTATTTGGACGATTTTTTCTCCCTTTAGGAAAGTTATGAAGAGAAAGAAAAGACAGTGATTTGTCATCTTTTAGGGGAGATATATATATATATGTGTGTGACTTTTAGGGGATATATATATATATCTTCTAGGGGATAAATATATATATATATGTCTTTTAGGGTATATATATATATCTTTTAGGGGATATATACATGTATATATCCCCTAAAATTATATAAAATATATAATTTCCAATTCCCAATTGGCTTATATGACTTTAATGTTTCAGCATACTTTTTTGAGCCTCTGCTGAATGCTGTGTCTGTAATTGCAGAGCTAAGACCTTAGACAGCCACTGTCAGTTTAAAGTCAATACTTAAATACTTATAGTTAATAGATTACTTATAATATAGCATTTATAAAGTTCCTACTATCTAGAGACCCCCTGATCAATTGTGCTTGGAAGTGTGAATACCCAGGGAAGGCAGTGACGTCATCTGATTCTAAAGTAAGTGTCTTAAGGGACTTACTTACCTAGGGACCTGTAAGTGCAGAAGCTTCACTGTTGGGAAGGGCATGGTATATTTGGAGAAGACTGGGAGGTTTATGTGATCAAAATGCTCAGGGGAGAATGGGGAGGGAATCGGAAAGAAAAAACAGTTAAAATCTTCTCTCCTGGAGTGATGATTTTGCAGTCAGTGGCATTCTACTCCCAACAACTTTCTGGCCATCTGAGTTTAGGTAGTTTACCTTGATTTCCCCATCTGTGCAGTCAATGGTGCTAACAGTGAGACTCCAGTCTCTAGGAGAGCTTTTCTAAGAACTAGATGAGGAGATACAGAGGTCTTGAGCACACTGCCTGGAATTAAGTGCTCTCTACAGGTTATTCTCTCCTTTTTCTCATTCTGCTCAGGACCCCTGGTGACATCCTTGTTAGTTTCATCTTGACTGACAGATGCCGAGTAGAGCCCTAGGATTTGATACGAAAGGGCTGGCTTGGGAATGCCTTTAAGTAAGCAACATTTGGTTTGCTCCTTCAGAGAGTTCTCCTTGAGAGCACCACACTCTAAACCTGGGTCACATTTGTTCCAAAGCCTTCTAAAGCTAATTCTGTATTATGTAGCACTTATTTTAATGTTCCAGTGGGTTATCTGTTCACCTCAAAGATTAAACTGAGAACTCCTTCTGGCAAGAATGAAAGGAAAGGAAGAGGGGTTGTTGGCCAGCAAAAACAGAATAGAAGAGAAACTAGTGCCCAGAACGCCCACATCAGCACACCGCATCCACTCCAAGGAGGCTTTTCAACCCCAGACATCCAGCCGGGTTTTTAGGTAAGGATTGGTCTTTGTGTTCAGTGTTTGTCTTGGACGTCTTCACATTTTTTCCTACTCCTGTGCTCCACTCCCTTCTCCCCCTCAACTCAGTGGATTATTAGAAGAAAGAAGGCAAGAATCACATTTGAACACCTTTTGTAAGAACGACATGATATTACCAAGGCCTCTTTAAGGAAGGGGAATTTGGCCCCAAAGCCACTGGCCTCTTGGCTCGCCATGGAGTGGGTTTGGAAGCAGCTACTGCTCAGGCTTTCCCTACTTTACCTTTTGTGTTCCTAAGGAAAGATTTTTGTAAAAAGACCAATCAAGACATTCCACTTCTTAGGGTTATCCCTAAGAATTTTCAGCTTGGGCCCTTTTAATTTTCCCCTTCTCTGAATAACAAAGGTAGGAAATGAACCTGGACAGGTTTGATAAAGGTACACTAGAAATGCTGTTCATGTATGTTTAAAAGTTACATTGAAAGGGAGAAAACAGCACTTCAAGTTAAGTAAGTTACATGTAGAATGCGGTCTTTACATCTAATAATATTCATTTGGAGATGGTATGACTCAATGTTCGTCTACAGTTTCCTGGAAGTTCTTCAATCTCAAACCTCTTTAAATTATACAGTGTTGCATTTTTCTTGTTGCAGTTCACCTCATCACAAGGAATATATATGTACATTTCATAATACTTAAACATGTGATTAAAATGGAATGTCTTTTTAAAAATTATACTTTAAGTTCTGGGATACATGTGCAGAATGTGCAGGTTTGTCACTTAGGTATACACATGCCATGGTGGTTTGCTGCACCCATCAGCTCATCATCTTCATTAGGTATTTATCCTAATGCTATCCCTCCCCTAGCCTCCCACCCCCTGACAGGTCCCAGTGTGTGATGTTCCCCTCCCTGTGTCCATGTGTTCTTATTGTTCAACTCCCACTTATGAGTGAGAACATGCGGTGTTTGGTTTTCTGTTCCTGTGTTAGTCTGCTGAGAATGATTGTTTCCAGCTTCTTCCATGTCCCTGCAAAGGACATGAATTCATTCTTTTTATGGCTGCATAGTATTCCATAGTGTATATGTGTCACATTTTCTTTATCCAGTCTATCATTGGTGGACATTTCGGTTGGTTCCAAGTCTTTGCTATTTGTGAATAGTGCTGCAATAAACATATGTGTGCATGTGTGTTTATAGTAGAATGATTTATAATCCTTTGGATATATACCCAGTAATGGAATTGCTGGGTCAAATGGTATTTCTGGTTCTAGATCCTTAAGAAATTGCCACACTGTCTTCCACAATGGTTGAACTAATTTACACTCCCACCAACAGTGTAAAAACATTTCTATTTCTCCACATTCTCTCCATCATCTGTTGTTTCCTGACATCAGGAATGTTTTGGGGGAAAATATTTCTGTGAGAGTATCCCTCAGATAAAACTTCGGGAACTATAAGTTGTCAATTGCAGTAGGCAGTACATAAGCAAACATGACTGCCTAGTGAGAGAGCATGAAAGTCAATGTATTTATTGGTTCTGATGAAGAGCCTTTGTTGGAAAATTTATTTAAAAACAATAGATGTAGTATCCAGTTCTGATGTCAGGGTTAGAGAAATTATCTTTGGCTAAGGTTATCTCCTATTTTGCCCTGTAACATTGAAATGCATGCTGTTATGTGATGCCAGCACGTGCTTTTCCTGGCTTGCTGCCCTCTTAGGTTTGGCCCTGGCAGATTGAAAGGTTCTCCAAGTTGGCCAACCCTTGTGATGAACTCTTTGAGCATGATAGGCTGGAGGCGGTGGCAGGAGCAGCCAAGATGACTGGATTCTGGTGTTGAAAGAGGGTGAAGTGAAACTATTCATAACAGATGCACAGTTACTTACTTCAATTGATCCCATCTTTGTAGGCTTCTTTTCAGCTTTAGAACTGCTTCTTACTTTGGCTTTGTATGTTTATCTTTCCCTTAACTTTCTAGTCATAATATATTTGAGTCAGCAGAGCTTAGAATTTGTGCCTAATTTGCACAAATACAGTTTGGAAACTTAAAGGTCAGGGAAGTTATGTGCAAATAGGAAATTTAACTTAAACCAGAACTGTGTATTTCCAAGACCTGAACCCGTGTAACCTGGAATCACTAAGCCAACTGCTAATTTAGCATTGACACAGCCTAAACAGAAACAAATGGGTAGCAAGTGTAGTTTTGGCTGAATGTTTTGAAATAATTTCTGTTTGGGGTTTGTAAAAATAAAATGCTGCTGATCTTATTTTGCTCTTTTTGGGTAGAAATGTTTGCTTGATTCTGGTCATTTTTAGTACCCAGCAAAGGTATCCACTTCATCAGTTGCTCATTTCTTTACCATTGCTGTGTATCCAGTGCATTCTAGACTTAGTTGCAGCTCTAGATCAAACAATTTGGTTTGAGAATCTGGCTTCCCAGTTTTCTTATTTTTGTTTCATAGACTGCAAGATTTTAGAAAGGCGTGCTGACCAGTTCTGAATGGTGTCCTAAGAATTCAGGGACTTGCATAATTTTGTTGGAAGAAAACTTTGTTTCCCCTGGGCCTATCCAAATACCCAGCTCATGGAAGAGTCTTAAATACTTTTTCGTTGCAGTTAGATAATCAGGTTTTATATTTTTATTTATATATTTTTTATTTCCAACTTTTATTGTAAGTTCAGGGATACATGTGCAGGACACACAGGTTTGTTACATAGGTAAACATGTGCCATAGTGGTTTGCTGCCCACATTGTCCCATCACCCAGGTATTAATCCCAGCATCCACTAGTTATTCCTCCTGATTCTCTCCCTCCTCCCACCCCCGCCCTCTGACAGGGCGGGGGTGGGAGGAGGGAGAGAATCAGGAGGAATAACTATGGGTTGTTCCACCCATATGTCCATGTGTTCTCATCATTTAGCTCCCACTTATAAGTGAGAACGTGGTAGTTGGTTTTCTGTTTGTGCGTTAGTTTGCCAAGGATAATGGCCTCGAGTTCCATCCATCTCCTTGCAAAAGACATGATCTCATTCCTTTTTATGGCTGCATAGTATTTCATCATGTATATGTGCCACCTTTTCTTTATTCAGTTTATCATTGATGGGCATTTAGGTTGATTCCATGTCTTTGCTATTGTGAATAATGCTGCAGTGAATATATGTGTGCATGTGTTTTTATAACAGAACGATTTATATTCCTTTGGGTATAAAGAAATGGGATTATTGGGTCGAATGGTATTTCTGCCTCTAGGTCTTTGAGGAATCGCCACATTGTCTTGCACAATGGTTGAACTAATTTGTACTACCACCAACAGTGTAAAAATGTTCCTTTTTCTTCACAGTCTCGCAAGCATCTTGTTGCTTTTTGACTTTTTAATAATAGCTGTTTTGACTAGTGTGAGATGATATTGTAGTTTTGATTTGCATTTCTCTAATGATCAGTGATGTTGAGCTGTTTTTCATGTTTGTTGGCCGCATGTATGTCTTAAGAAGTGTCTGTTCATGTCCTTTGCCCACTTTTAAGTGGGATTTTTTTTCTCATAAATTTGTCTAAGTTCCTTATAGATGCTGAATATTAGATCTTTGTCATATGAATGGATTGCAAAAATTTTCTCCCACTTTGTAGGTTGTATGTTTACTCTGTTGATAGTTTCTTTTGCTGTGCAGAAACTCTTTAGTTTAATTAGATCCCATTTGTCAATTTTTGCTTTTGTGGTGACACGTCTTCATCATGAAATATTTGCCCCTTCCTATGTCCTGAATGGTATTGCCTTAATTAAAGACTTGTTTAATCTAACTGATATGGGTAAGCAGTACACTATTTTTATAGATGATCTTGTTGGAAGCCAGATTTAAGGAGATTGCCTGGAGACTAAAAATACATTATTTTCATGGGGATTTCATTTTCAATCTAATGTGAAAATAGTGTTGATATGAGCAAACTTTATTCAGTGTTGTAATTCCTCAAATAAAATATTCATGAAATTGAAAAGCACAAAAGTCTTCAACGTTTATCTATGTCATCTATGTCTATGTCTACCTGTGGATACATAGCACATATCTATATTTGAATATATAGAGAACAATGCTAGAATGATAAAATAGCAACAGGGATTTTATCTGGGAGATGGGAAATGTGAGAAAACCAGATAGCCAGAGGTAAACAATACTATGCCTTTGATCCCTCAACATGGAATGAAATGTGGTGAACATTTTCCATTGTCATTAGGTAGTCTTTGATGGCATGGTTTTCTGTTATTATGTTACTCTGTTATGTTGTTATGTTATTATGTTGTTATGTGATATTCTATTATATAGGTATTTTGGTTATCTTGGTGCTTAAGAAAGCCAAAGTAGATAATTCGTATTTGACTTTGGATCCTGTGTTTTCTAAGTTTTTACCTCAAACAAAGTGATGACACAATACCTTGATGTGGCCTGAATTTTGGAAGCTGCATATTCTTTCTGCTTGGCGCTCTCCCATTCTGCCTCTACTTTCTCTTCCCTCTCTGCTTTCTCCAGTTGTAAATAGGATTATCTTAGTGGTTATGCACTGCCAACTTTTGTGGCATTGGGTTCAGTTTATAGCATGTGTAAGTGGTCGATGAATGTTTCTTCCTCTAAATACTTTTCTTACAAGAAGAGATAGTTAGATTC
The DNA here is from genome assembly GCF_028878055.3 of Symphalangus syndactylus. Classification (NCBI taxonomy): domain Eukaryota; kingdom Metazoa; phylum Chordata; class Mammalia; order Primates; family Hylobatidae; genus Symphalangus; species Symphalangus syndactylus. The sequence goes on from NC_072426.2 coordinate 32,975,684, forward strand.
TGAATTTTATCCAGTTTTCATCCAACACAAACTCCAATCTGGCCTTTGTCATTACTGAAGATACTGATTTTGCAAGGCAGAATTCCTGCAGCTTTTGAGCCCTTTCTAGGCAGTTCTTTGCAGTTAGATGACAGTGCTGGATAAGAAGGAATAGGTATTTCTCAGGCCCAGATGGTCTGAAAGAGGTTTTGCTAATGCTCCTAAACCAATTTGATGGATTATAATTCTTTGTTTCTTTTGGGTGAGCATGAAGAGTGTAATAGATGGCAAGGTAAGGGCTGTAGGGTTTCTCTTCAAAGACTTTATTAGGCGGTGTGTAATAACCAAAGCAAATCTCGCAATGAATTCTGCCTCACATGCAAACCCTTATTAATGAGCAGGGTCCAGTTGTATGACTGTTCTATAATGCCAGTGAGGTGCCTGCCGTCTGTCCTTAAGGTACTCTAACAGATCTGTGCATGAGATTTTTATTTAAAGCAGAAAGGGAAGTTGTTCAAGCAGCATGATTGACTTCTGGTTATTCTTCAGCATCAAAGTCCTAAGCTTAAGGTACTGATCCTAAGGGGTTGAGGCATTGGACATTATTGGTTTGTAGACCCTGTTTAGTTAAAGGCAGGAGTACCCTATAGTATTTCTAACCACTCTACATCTGGCAGAATTCACATTTACCCATGAGAAATAATTTTTAACATCCATTTTGCTGACTAACAAAGCCTCCGTTGTTTATGACAAATAAAATTTGGAGTCCACTGACTCTGGAGTGTGAGCCTCCCTGGGAAGGCTTTCACATACTCACAAAGCACCTCTGGGGTATGCTCTTAGCAGGAATAACCCACCACTCCTGGGAGGAGGGTCAGAACCATCCTACAGGCATTTGTTACATGCACTGTGCTGAAGTGTTTTAAAGATAATTACAGACAGCACAACAGAAGGATGTTTTGTGATTCTTCTTCTGTGTGAGAATCAGATTGGGAGATGGATTTGGACACAAAAATGTTGAAATATAAGGAACATTTTTGTGGTTGATGGGAAAAATTGGAAACACATTTGATGTTAAGACTGTCCTGGAAAACCCAGGACACGTGGCTACCAGAGAACAGGCTCTTTCAGTTTGCTTTTTTCTGGGAAGTGAGATAAAAATACCGAATGCAGTGTGATAAACTTTTCCTTCCCGTAAAATCTACATGTATTGATATGTTAAAGTACTATATGTTCACAAATACAAGCTTAATTTTATACATATGCATAAGTATTAAGTGTATACAGCTCTTTCACCTTCAGGAACAGTTTTCAAGCATTTTGATTTCAAGCCCCTTTTACATTTTAAAAATTGTTGAGGATCCCAAAAGAGATTTTATATGTTTGGTTTATAGCTATTGATGTTGACTATATTTTCAGTTAAATTAAGACAATTTTAATAGATTTATTAATATTTTTAAAAATAACATAAAACTTACTGCATGTTAATAAAAAATTGTTTCATGAAAAATTCCCTATTTTCTAAGACAAAAAATTCAGTGAGATGAATGACATTGTTTTACGTTTCTGCAAACTTCTTGTGTGTCTAGTGTACAAGAAGACAGCTGCATTCTCATGTCTTCTGCATTCAGTCTGTCCCTCTCACTCTTCAGGTAGCCTCTGAAAAACCCTGTGTACATTTGTGTGAAAACAAGAGTGAACAAGGCAAAAAATGACTCAGTATAATTTCCAAAATTATACTGAGTCATTTTTTGCCTCAATGCAGAACGTGCAGGTTTGTTACATAGGTATACATGTGGCATGGTGGTTTGCTGCACGTATCAACTCGTCATCTAGGTTTTAAGCCACACATGCATTAGGTATTTGTCCTAATGCTCTTCCCTCCCCTTGTCCCCCACTCCCCAACAGGCCCCGGTGTGTGATGTCCCCCTCCCTGTGTCCATGTGTTCTCATTGTTCAACTCCCACTTATGAGTGAGAACATGACCTTGCAAACCTTTTAAAGAGTATCAAAGATCCCCAAGGTCCCTGGATGACACTCCGCGCACTGCTCCGTGCTCCATGGTTTCAGTGTTCTACCACCCATTGTGTTATTTGGTCCTAATTGCCGGCGCTGAGAAGTCATTACTATCTCCATTTTATAGTCGAGGCAAACTGGGATTCCAGAAGGCTTGCCTTTGAGTATTATGAAAGTTCCACTACTACTGGTGCAGCCACTTTTTATTTTTATTTATTTAGTGTTTAAAGGTTACAGTCTTATTGCCTTGGAGATTTATGAGGTAGTTTTTTGTTGTTGTTGTTCTTGTTGTTGGTTTTTTTTGTTGTTGTTGTTAAGAAATAGGGTCTTGCTATGTTGCTTAGGCTGTCCTTGGACTCCTGGGCTTAAGCGATTTTCCTGCTTCAGCCTCCTAGGCAGCTGAGTCTGTAAGTGTGTGCCACTGCTCCAGGCTGCAACCAGTTTTTAAATGAGAGTCTTCTGACGGCTTTGTTTCTGTGATTGTTCCTTTTCAATGTATTACCATAAATTGTATTTACCTTCTACTTAGAATTCAGGGAGAGGGAAGCTTTTATCTTTTATTTATGCAAGTTCACAATAACAGAAGTTTGCAGAGCGTTATAGCTTTGGATGATTTTTCAGACATTTTCGTATCAGGTTTTAATCTGTAATATTTTAATGTTTGAGCGTTTATGGTAAGAATAAGTGATAATATTTTACAGTTTTTTTGGTGTGTGCTTTAAATAGGTTATTTGAGGACAGTTGTTTTATTCTCTCACTTTATGTGGATTAAATGTCACATCTTTGAAGAGCCGAGTGGATTTGGCAGAGTGTCACCTAGCCGCTAATTAACTGTGTTTACACAGTCCACAAACTTGTGCCTTCCATGGAGGTCAAAGCAAATTTGCCTTCCAAACCTTTCAGGAACAACTGTTATATAGAATCTGAGTTTTAAAATTTCAAAGTTCCAGTGGAATGATACTTTTTGTATGGCGTACTGATCCTGCAATAGTTAATGCAAGTGAATAGTGAGAAAAATGATAATTACTAGAAAAGCAACAGACATACAAAATAAAAGCCTGGATTTTTATTTCATTCCACGTGCATACAACTACCTTTTCAAGTTACTATAAGAATTTCTAAATACTCTTAATTTCTGTATCAATCTGTATTATCTGCTCGCTCTCTGGGAACACACGGTTCATGTACAAGCAAGGATCACTCTTTGAATAGCACTGATGCCCATTATTGCCACTGTGCATTCCTGCATATTTCAAATCTGGAATTTTAGCTGTCTTACTTCATGCCTCCCATCCTCAACTTCAGTTTAAACTAGAGAATTATTATTCTCTGCCTCCCTTCCCAAAATATTTAAATGGTGTTATACATTGTTACAAAAGTGAGGGAGGTATGTATATGCAAAATATACTGTTTAAAAGGATCAATACTGTTACCAAAAAACCGCACTCAAATGTAAATTCAGATGACATTGTTCTGAATCTTATTTTCCTCACTTAATAAGGTATCACTTCTGGCTCACTTGCTTGAGGGGAACAAACTAATGAGAGAGAAAGAAAGTTATCCCAGATGTCTTGAGTTAAAGGAAAGGATGAGTGATTGCTTATTTTTTCTTTATGGGATTCTTACATAGTTGTTTTAACGAAGACTTGTGGATGAGGGGAGGAACAGAGCAATAGCTGGTCAGAAGTGGGGGCAGCTGAGAAAATGAGGGAAAACAGAAACAAACTGTCGGGCCAGAGGCAAAAGGGGCTCTCAGAGATAGAGAAAGCAACTTTGATCCGACGAGGTTGGTTTCCACAATGTCCAGCTATCTGCTGGACCTGTGATCCTCACAATCAGTGCTGGGTTTCCCTGAGCACTTACCATTTAGTAGGTGCCTACCATGTGCTAGACAGGGGAGGTTCCTTTTCACACACCTGCACTTAACCCTCACAACAGACCCAAGAAGTGGGATGAGAGAACAATGAGGCTCACAGGGGTAAAGTATTTGTTTAAGGGCACCAACTAGTAAGTAATGAGACTGGGATGGGAACCAACATCATTCTGATGCCAAAGCCTCTTGCTTTTTCCAGATTTGCTACAAATTTAAAATATAGGGAGTCGAGACTGAGGAGGGCCCCTGAAGGAGCAGTAATATGCCTGGTACACTAGCCCCTGTAGCTTCCTAACAATTCCTACAGTACTTCTCCAGATAAAGAATATGGAAGACAGTGAAGGATCTGTTTCCAGAAACATTTTTGAGGAAGTCAGAGAGAGGCCAAAAGGGACTTAAGTTTCTTCAGAGAGGAAGTTGAGAAACTCAAGTATAGCAAACCACTAATGCCAGATGTTATTTATCCAAAGGTTTTTGGCTATATTGCAATACTTTCTGGATCTCTGCTAGTTCTCTGCAATCTTTCTGAAGCTGCTTTGAGTTTTGAAAATATACATACCTGAATTTGAAACCATGGTCATTTAATCTAAAATATGTCCTTAAAATCCTAAACTCTTTGTAATAACAATGGTGGAAGCACAAGAGGAATCATTCTCAATGATTATTTGAAATATTATTTTATTCTAAGTCAAAGAAGTATTTCTGAGTTGGTAACTGTTTCAGCTAGAGCAAGCTGTGTTTTTGCTTTAAAAAATTGCATTTAGCCTTCTCTTTCTATGTGCAAATAGAGTGTTTCTTACTTAAATTTTTAATGATTATTCCTTAATGGAAGGCTGAAAGGAGATTTCATTATATTATAGCCCTCATTGACTTTTCTATCTAAATGATGACAAAAGCTTTTAAATTTAGTTATAAGGCAAAAAATACTTATGAACCTGTAAAGCGTGTGAAGAGGTGGGTGGGGGTAAAGACAACATTTTCCGTTATGAAAAGGGCTGATTTGTGATATAAATTCTCTATGCTTCATTTCCTGTGTGTCATTTTCAGCAACATTTCAACTTTAATATCTTGACTTTTGATCATTTTTTCCTCTTCACTTGAGAGTATTTCCGAGTTGTTATTTTTTGTTCCTGAGACTTTGGTCAAAGAATCTCTTCTACTTGTTCTTTTTATTTTTCTACCAGTATATTGTGTGATCTACCTTTGTCTTTTCCATTGTAGGGCCCACATTGTATTTCAATACATCACCCTAATTGATAGAAAACTTGGGGGGATGTATTGTTCTGGCTAATCTATTTTTCTTCTTAATAAAGAGTCATGAAGAAGCTTTATTTTCTTTTTTGACTCTGACTGTTGAAAATGTTCCTAAAACAATAACCCACATTCCTGCCTTAGTAAGCACAGTGGATATGATTGACTCCTGATGGCCGAAAACCTTGTAGTGTTTGAGAGCAACTCCTGCAGATATCATTTCTTCTCAAATGTATGGTAAATTGAAATTTGAAAGAGGTGGAGGTAAACAGCTTCTGACATAATTGTGAAAGAGGCACAGGATCTCATTACCCTATCCCCTCACCCCTCATCAGAGAGAAACACCATAACCCCTATGAGAGCCATGCCCCCTCTCCCACCTGTGTGTGCAGGAGTTCAACCTCCCTTCACTTGCAAGTGTGCAGAATTCTCTTCCTTTGCTGCTTCTCCTTGAAAGCTAGCCCTCTGTGCCCTCTCCTCTCGTACACATAAAGGGGGAAGGCATACCTTGGCAGTGCCTTTTAAGATAGTGAATGGCCAGGAAGTGGCTATTATGAAACAAATCCTCATGATATCTAGATTTCTTATGAGTTGAATTTCTCATGAAAGTTCTGGCTCCTAATGTTTCAGACTTGTGCCCTGTTGAAAATTGATGAGGAATCTAAAGGCCCCCTTCATATAATACCACTGGTGGTCAGCCCCACTGAAGCCCCACTGAGACCTAAGGCCATGTCCCTATTGAGCTCACAGCTGCAGTGCTGCCACCTTGGGTCAGTTGTGCCTCTGGCTTCCTTGCGACATTCCTTAGAACTGGCTTGAAACTGAAGCTCAGTGGGTGTTCACAAGGGCAATAGTCCACTCCTTGCTGGAGAGAAGACACTTTAACTTTATTTTTGGGTTATGCTGCTTACGTAAGTAAAATTAAAAATAAGTAATTATTTTTTCCTGCTGGTGCTGACGAGTCACACCCACAGTAAAACTAGAATTGTCTTCACCAAAGGAGTGGCTTGTGTGCACGCAGGCATTATTCATGGTGAACACCACAGCGTTAACAATCCATGTGTCACCATGGTCAGATCCCGGAGCCACGCCTACTGGGGCATCGGTTTTTCCTAGCCTCACTAGCTCTGATTTTACAATCCATCCCCAGGCAGAGAAACTCGGGGGTTCTCCCTGGATGTCAGCAAATCACTGCTGGCTTGTAACTACCAAGTGGGAAGTGTTCATCCGTAATTCTTCCTAATTTTTGAAGTAATGGAAGTTTTCTGTTTTCTCTCCTACTGCTGAGCCTGTGAAGTACTTCCCCTACTCAGTTGGCTGAGTTAATCTGTTCTCAGAGAGGATGCAGGCTAATTTAGCATAAAGGGAGTATGATTAGAAAGGTAAGTTTACAGGGCAAAGAAAGCACTGGAAGTCTTCCAAAGTAGAAGAGAACAGCTTTTTTGGATTATTCATTTTTTCCATAATAGAATGTATATACTCTAGCTTACTCTCAATCACTCCAGTTTAGTTTCATGGCTATATGAGAAATAATTATATTACATTTTGCCCTAAATTTTTTTTTATTGTGTTTAAGAACACTTAACAAGAAAGCTGTCCTCTTAGCAATTTTTTTTTTTTTCCAGACAGAATCTTGCCTGTCATCCAGGCTGGAATGCAGTGGTGTGATCTCAGCTCACTGCAACCTTCACCTCCTGGCTCCAAGTGATTCTCATGCCTCAGCTTCCCGGTAGCTGGGATTACAGGCACTCACCATCACACCCGGCAAATTTTTATATTTTTAGTAGAGACAGGGTTTCACCATGTTGGCTAGGTTGGTCTCGAACTCCTGTCCTCAAGTGATCTGCCCGCCGCTGCCTCCCACATTGCTGGGATTACAGGTGTGAGCCACTGTGCGTGGCCTCTCTTAGCAAATTTTAAATGCAGGTTGAGCATCCCAAATCCCAAAATCCCAAATTTGAAGTTCTCTAAAATTCAAAACTTTCTGATTGCTGACATGATGCTCAAAGGAAATGTTCATTGGAGCATTTCAGATTTCAAGTTTTTGGACTTGGGATCCTTAACTGGTAAGTATATAATGCAGATATTCCAAAAATCTGAAAAAATCCAAAATCTGAAACACTTCTGGTCTCAGGCATTTTGGATAAGGGATATTCAACCTGTATATAATACACTATTGTTGACTATTGGCACAGTGTTCTACAGATCTCTAGAGCCTATTAGAAGCTCTTAACTGAAACTTCATGCTTGTTGATTAATAACTTCCATTTCCCTGGATATTATGCTATGGAATTTTTGGCTCTCCTTGCTACCAGCTCTCCCTTCCCAATATCAAGCAATATTTTTTATTAAATTTGAAAACCTCAGTTACCAATGGACTGCAAACAAACTCAGTGTATGAAGGAGCTAGTGGTTTTTAAAGCTAAAATCGTTATCAGAGGAATTTTATGTTTAGTAAATTTTAAAGTCTCCTTAGGATATCTTAATGATGGGAGTAAGAACAGAAAAAGTTATGTGACAACCTTTGTATTTTATTTAGAAAAGGTTTTAATCAGGGAAGAGGGGTTGGTATTCAGGTTTTGAAGTTATTTGTGTGTGAAAACTTACTAGACGTGTCTAAGAATTTTATTTTCCTTTTAAAAATTAAATGATGGCTTTATTTCTTGGTGTTTCAGTTTTCCATACTTATAAAGCAAAGGAAATAATAAGAATCTCTTTGTACCTCTGCTTTTATAAGGATAACATAAAGTCTCAGATAATTGTGCCTACTAATCCTGAAGGAATTATATGTTGAGGCCTCTTTTTAAAAGTGTTAACTAAACTATTTTGAATAGTAGTGCTTTGCTAAATTTTGGTACTTAAAACAGAGCTACAAAAATTAAGTGGTAATAGTAATATTTATATTTAAAATATATCTCAGTTTATTATGATATTAAGTTTTTCAGTGGTCAGTTTATTCATCTATATACATGCTTAATTTTTTTTTTTTTTTATTATACTTTAGGGTTTTAGGGTACATGTGCACAATGTGCAGGTTTGTTACATATGTATCCATGTGCCATGTTGATTTCCTGCACCCATTAACTCGTCATTTAGCATTAGGTGTATCTCCTAATGCTGTCCCTCCCCCCTCCCCCCACCCCACAACAGTCCCCGGAGCGTGATGTTCCCCTTCCTGTGTCCATGAGTTCTCATTGTTCAATTCCCACCTATGAGTGAGAACATGCGGTGTTTGGTTTTTTGTCCTTGCGATAGTTTACTGAGAATGATGGTTTCCAGTTTCATCCATGTCCCTACAAAGGACACGAACTCATCATTTTTTATGGCTGCATAGTATTCCATGGTGTATATGTGCCACATTTTCTTAATCCAGTCTATCGTTGTTGGACATTTGGGTTGGTTCCAACTCTTTGCTATTGTGAATAGTGCCGCAATAAACATACGTGTGCATGTGTCTTTATAGCAGCCTGATTTATAGTCCTTTGGGTATATACCCAGTAATGGGATGGCTGGGTCAAATGGTATTTCTAGTTCTAGATCCCTGAGGAATCGCCACACTGACTTCCACAATGGTTGAACTAGTTTACAGTCCCACCAACAGTGTAAAAGTGTTCCTATTTCTCCACATCCTCTCCAGCACCTGTTGTTTCCTGATTTTTTAATGATGGCCATTCTAACTGGTGTGAGATGGTATCTCACTGTGGTTTTGATTTGCATTTCTCTGTTGCTTCAAAGAGAATAAAATACCTAGGAATCCAACTTACAAGGGATGTGAAGGACCTCTTCAAGGAGAACTACAAACCACTGCTCAATGAAATAAAAGAGGATACAAACAAATGGAAGAACATTCCATGCTCATGGGTTGGAAGAATCAATATCGTGAAAATGGCCATACTGCCCAAGGTAATTTATAGATTCAATGCCATCCCCATCAAGCTACCAATGACTTTCTTCACAGAATTGGAAAAAACTACTTTAAAGTTCATATGGAACCAAAAAAGAGCCCGCATCGCCAAGTCAATCCTAAGCCAAAAGAACAAAGCTGGAGGCATCACGCTACCTGACTTTAAACTATACTACAAGGCTACAGTAACCAAAACGGCATGGTACTGGTACCACAACAGAGACATAGATCAATGGAACAGAACAGAGCCCTCAGAAATGATGCCGCATAGCTACAACTATCTGATCTTTGACAAACCTGACAAAAACAAGAAATGGGGAAAGGATTCCCTATTTAATAAATGGTGCTGGGAAAACTGGCTAGCCATATGTAGAAAGCTGCATGCTTAATATTTTTAAATGTTGTAGTGTTTTTGATCCATAGGATTTTGACTTTTCATGTGCCTCTGTTTTATGATCCTTAAAAAGAAAAGAAAAAATCAAGGCACAACAAACTTAAAAAGCAGGAATTTTGTTCTGTATTGGTGGAGAGGAGCAACTAGACTGATGTGAGATATTAGAAATATTTAGGTGTTGACATCAGTTGATAGGTGTTGGTTATTTATCATACTGTAGTCTTAGTTAACAACGTTAACGATCCACCTGTGTGTGGTCAGATCCTGGAGCCTCACCTACTGAGGATCGGTTTTTCCTAGACACAATCATACTGCATTATAAATAAGAGGGAGAAAAGTGCTGAGGGGACCCCCTCCCTCCAATTTGGGAAGATTGAGAAAAGCACATCTGTTTGTTTTCAATGGATAAAATATGCACATGGCAAGTTTCAGAAGATTAAAAAAAAGACTTAAAAGTATATTAGTATATTTTTTCTCCATTCCTTTAATCATCAAATTCCTCCCTATCTCTCCTCCCCCACATTATGATACTGGATTTTTTCAGGTTATTTTGTCCTCTATCCCACCACCCCAAGGTCATCTGTGCATATACATGCATATGTGTGTATAACCTGTTTTGTTTTTAAAGCAAAATTGTAGCATTCTCTGCACTCTTTCCCTAGCTCCTTAGCTTTCAATTTTTGAAGATTGCCCCTTCTTAGTACTCATTCTTTCCAATATCCAGCTGGATGTACTAATATTATTTAGCTAGTATTCTCTTAGTGGACATTTCTGTTGTTTTTAGTGGATGTTAGGTTATGTGTATATTGAATTTCAAATGATATTACAGAATTGCTCTCTGTGAACTCTCCACTTTATATTTACAGCAATAATGAGTGATATTGCCTAGTTTTCTACATTCTTACTAGCATGATACGGTCTTTTTGACCTTCGTTAATCTAATAAATAAAAATTGTATCTTAATGTAGTTTAAGTATTTCCTTTGAGGGAGGTTGAGCATAAATGAATACCTTTAACTATCAGGGTATTAGACTCGATCACCAACCACTCAGGTCCTTTTCTTTGCAGTTTATATTCTTTGTATTGATGGTGTTACAAATTCTTATTAGCTTCAGTTACTACCCACTTACATGTCTCAAGGGCCACTTGTATTTCCTATTGTTGCTGTAATAAATTACCACAACCTTAGTGGCTTAAACCAATACAAGTTGATTATCTTAGAATTATAGAGGTCAGAAGTCCAAAATAGATCTCACTGGGCTAAAATTAGATAGTTGACAGACCTGCGTTCCTTCTAGAAGCCTAGGGGAGGTTCATTTCCTTGTCTGTCTCCAGCTTTTGGAGGCCACCTGCATCCCTTGGCTTGTGGCTCCTTCCTCCATTTTTACAGCCAGCAGCAAAGCACCTGATTCTTCTGCCTTCCTCTTCCATCTTTTTAAGAACTCTTGTGATTGCATTGAGCCTACTCAGAGAACACAGGATAATCTTATTTTTAGGCCAGCTGCTTAGCAATCTTACTTCCATCTGCAACCTTTATTCTCCCTCAACATGTAACCATATTCATAGACTCCAGGGATTATGATGGAGGGGCCATTATTCTGCCTACCACATGGCTTAAACTCCACATATCCAACACAGAATTCCATCACCCCACCCTAAACTTAGTCTTCCTCTAGTGTTCTGTCTTAATAAATGGTTCGTCTGTCAGTTGAAGAAATAGATGTCTCCGAGTTATTGTTGATTCTATCTTTGTCTTCCTCGCTTTTTAGATATAATCTATCTTGAACTTTTATGGATTCTGCTGCCAAGATAGATTTCTTAAAATTTTTTTTTTCAGTAGGTTTTTGGGGAACAGGTGGCATTTGGTTATATGGATACATTCTTCAGTGGTGATTTTTGAGATCTTGGTGTACCCATCACCTGAGCAGTGTGCAGTCTTTTATCCTTCATCCCCCTCCCACCCTTCCCCTCGAGTCCCCAAAGTTCATTATAACACTCTTGTGCCTTTGCGTCCTCATAGCTTAGCTCCCACTTATAAGTGAAAACATACAATGTTTTTTTCCATTCCTGAGTTACTTTACTTAGAACTGTGGTCTCCAGTTCCATCTAGGTTGCTGCTAATGCCATTCTTTCTTCCTCTTTTATGGCTGAGTAGTATTCTCTCTCTCTCTCTGTGTGTATGTGTGTGTGTGTGTGTGTACATACATGTGTGTGCAAAGGTCTTTTTTGTATTATATAATGACTTCTTTTACTCTGGGTAGATGCCCAGTAGTGGGATTGCTGGATCAAATGGTAGATCTACTTTTAGATCTTAAGGAATCTCCACACTGTTTTCCACAGTGGTAGTACTAGTTTATATTCCCACCAACAGGATGGCCTTAAGTCATCCTCCTGCCTTGGCCTCCCAAAGCTCTGGAATTATAGGCATGAGCCACTGCACCTGGTCACTTTTTCTTCATAGCTATTGTTATGGTTTGTAATTGTAACTGTTTTGTTGAGTAGTTAAGTATCTCTACTCTGAATGTAAACATGAAACACACACACACACACACACACACACACACACACACACAGTTTTTCAGTATTTTTTCTCACCTGTGCTATATTGAAATTCCCATTTCTGTGAGGTAGAATGTAGCATATTTCTTAATGATATCTCAACTAGATTCTGTAGCTTTCCTTTATCATTTCAGCATTTAAGACTCAATCCTCTTTATTTTACACCTTCTGTCTTCAAATTGGGGAAGAGAAGAAATGACTTCTCCCATGAATTCTGTTGTCCTCCGAAGGTAACCATACCCTGTGTTCTGAGCCCCATTTTTGGACTGCCTGAGGTGTGGGTGAAATGATGGTTGGTGGAATTAGGGCCAGTTCTGGTGCCTCCTACTAAACTCTGGGAGGAGGTGACTTCGGCAATATCTGGTGCGCTCCTCTGACTGCTCTGTGAATGTATATTGTGATGTGCTTAGGTCTGGGCCTTTGCTGTAATTTCAAGATATGAGGATCATGGCTGGGATGCTATTACATAATTTGTTTTTGTGATTGTCAGAGAATTTTCCTTTTCCTCATTACACAGAAAGGTTCATGAGTACAATAATGTATATCTATCTTTTCCCTTCATTTGTTTCTCAGTGGAGTGTGACTAGTTGTTCCAGTTTGTTCAAGACTGAAGGGGTTTCCAAAGACATGGGACTTCTAGTGCTGAAACTAGGAAACACCTGGGTAAATTGGGATGAGTTCATTAGTGTATTGCAGTGCCTTTTTTTTTTTCTTAGCACAATGACAGTGACTGACAAAATGGTTATAAAACATTTTTTGAAAAAACGTGAGTGCGGAAGAGTTTTACAAAGACTAACCAGTCAGGTTATAAATGATTATAATCAATATTAATGATTGTGTATTTTCATTTTACTTCATTAATAAAAATTTAGCATAAATAAAATTAGTCATTGTGCAGCCTCAGCTGTTTAGTGAGTAATTTCCTTCACTTTAGGTTTCTAATTTACAATTATACCTGGCAAGTGGTAGGGAGTTGTATAGGTAGAGTATGAGAAGTAGAATTCAGTTGACTTAATGCTTTGTGAACCAGATCAATAATTTATTTGTAGTGTTGAATAAGACTAATGTATTTAGGTAGCATTTCAGTATTGCTATTTTTTCCCCTTTTATTTTGAAGTTTTTTACTTTGGCAAGCAAGGCTTAGGTAGTCTGTGTGGTCTGTTCCTGTCCAACTGTGACACAAATCTTTGTGTGGCCATTGTCAAGTCACTTTTAAAAATCAGGTATTATTCAGTTGGTTGGTGCTGGTCACTTTTGAACAGTTCCTAAGGATGGGTGCTATCATTAGAAGATCCAGTGATGAATGGGCCTCAACTCACAGTAAGTTTATACTTAAGGAAGTGATTTATACTGTTTCCTGAATATAGTAATACAAATTAGGGTAAAAAAGATCAATGCTCATATTTTGATAAATTGAGAACTATTTTCTTTCTAGTTTCCCCTCCTATTTTTCTTTTTCCGTGATTGCAGTCTTTGGCATATGTGTGTCATACACCTCACCGGGGACCAGTGGATCTCATTGTGCATTCTCCCTCCTCTCCCAAAAAAACCTTATACTTCCCCTTTTCTTTAATAAGAAAGCACTGTGGTGAAGTGTGCTTTATGTTTTTTAGTGGAGTAATCAGAAAATGGATGATCTCAGATATGGACTCGTGAATTTGGTATAATTTCTTAATAATTATTGAGTTCATTTAATTGTAACAACTTCATATATTGTAGTGTAGGTATTATTCTCCCCATGTGTGACAGATGATGATGTACCTTCACAGAGGTGGCCAAGATAGATTGTGGTTGTATGTTAGCAGAAGTAGCACTTTTATTCGAAAGGTAGGGGCTGGTATTCTACGCATAAAATACACAGTATTTTAGTAGCCACATGAGTAGCTAATACTCATTTTAAGTGTTTTCCTCCAGTTAAACTTTATCAATTAAGAGACACTCTCACCTTATTATTTAAAATTTTCTACACTGGAAAATGATAGTTTATACATGCTAGTAGTAGAAAAAAATGTAAGCATTTGTAGTTTCCTTCGTGAGGACTAAATCCATTCTAAGTAGAATCCTAAAAATGCGACTTCCTTCTTTGATTCTTTTGTTTCTTAACCCATTTATTCATCCATCCATCCATCCATCCATCCATCCATCCATCCATCCATCATTATTATATGTCTGCTACATTTCAGATATTGTCAAAGATTGGGGGATTGGTGGGCCAAAGAAATGAGGTGATTAAGACCCAATCCCTGTTTTATATGAAGTCAAGCTCTACAAGTTGCATGTTCTTGGTAATCTCTTACTGACTAGCAATTGACTTTCTAAATATTTGCTGAGTACTTTCTTCGTGTCAGGCACTGCTGTTAACAGTGGAATACAAAGTGAGTAAGATTCATGCAGAGTACTTCCTGTAATACCAGCTACTCGGGTGGCTGAGGCACAAGAATCACTTGAACCGGCTTGGGGAAGCGGGGGGCGCGGAGGTTGCAGTGAGTGGAGACTGTGCCACTGCCCTCCAGCCTGGGCAACACAGAGAGACTCACTCTCTCTCAAGAAACAAAACAAAACAAAACAAAAAACTCAACCTCATACAGAGTTCCTATGTTCACATATACATACCCACACACACTATATACACAGACACACATACTGCAGACCACATACATATACATGCAAATAAATACATGTATACATAGGCAGAAAGCATGCAGTTATATTCCCATAAACATATGGATATCATCTGGAAATATGTATGTTTATGTGTCTGCAAGTACGTGTAAATCAATGAGCTCATTGAACTGAGGGTGATTTCAGGAATCAGGCATCAACCAATATTATGAACTTGTAGCCAGGTTCTTCTCTGGCCTCGTTTGCCCATTTGTTCTCCATGGGAGAGACACAGGAATTAGTTAGCCTGCTGACAGCTATGGGTTTTGTGTGTCCTGTGCTGAGAATAAGAATGGTCTTTACCGTGGGTGGCCTAATTAAAGCCTCATGAATATTGAGTGCCATGTATGTCTCATGTATAATTTGTGCAGCATGAATATTTAGTGCCTCAGGTGCCTTATGCATATTTAGTGCCTCATGAATTTTAGAAGCTTCTTGGTCCTTCCATCTTTTTCTGTGTTCATGCATACGTGTTCTGCTTGCTTTATCTAATAGGTTTCATTACTTATCTATGCTTAACACATTTTATGAGCTTCATCTATCCCATGTATTTTCCTGTCTTATTGAGCATAGTTTCTTGTCCTATTAAGCAGAATTGAATTTTCTCCAGCACTATAGCAAATTTACATTACATCTGTCCATTTGGAAAGCCTACGGCCCAGATGCTTTATGGAAAAGAAAGCTATTTTTAATATTCAGAATTTCAAGTCAGTACATACACTTATAGATATTTTCCAGTGTAGGACTTTTCATAAAATCTTTAGCATAATAAAGCTCAAAATTGATTTAACAATCTAGAAAAAGTATTCTTGAAGAATTCATTCATGCTAGTTTATGGTTTTGCTTAAAGCTTGTTGATGGAGATGGTAAGGAAGGAGAAGGTAATATTCCTTACTGGCTTGGGGGTTTTGAACTTTAACTGGCCAGCTTTAGCCCTCTATGTTGTAAACATTTTTGATGTAGTTACAATTCAAAGTTATGGCATATGGAAATGTTCTACTGTAGGATAAAGTGGCGGAGTAATATAAATAGGGTTTGGCTGGCTAAAAAGCTCCATTTATTCTGACTTTGAGTCAGTTACCCATTAAGCTTATGGGTTTTGAGTAACCTAGGGGTGTGTTTAAGGTTAGTAGTAATTGACAGGGTTGTTTGTATTTTCTGTGTATTGTGGGAGGAAGTTCATTCCATTTCATGATTAATCGTCAGGAAAGGACTTCTAGGATTTGGTGTTTCATCTTCCACCATTGAAGAGGATCTCATTTAGATTGTTGAAGAAGATATCTTTGAACAGACACATCAGCCATCCTGCATATACTTAGAGAAGTGGTACGCAAAGTGGTTCATGTACAGAAATGCTTTTCCATTGTGATTGACACCAAAATAAATTTGCTTAAATTGAAGAATCATAAAAAATATATGCTCTACATATTTTAGTCCCTTCAAATATTAGTACATATTTATGCATGACCCCTGCCCCTTTTATTTACAGGGAAAAGGCCTTTGCTGAATATGAGAGGCTGGCTAGAAATATGTATTTCATGATTATTTATTTGACAAACACATTTGGGGACAAACACAGTTGACCCTTGGTAAGCAGATGATACAGCTGGTGGTGGGAGCAGAGGTGCTGGCGGGTGCACGGGTGTATCTCGTTAACCCAAGTATTTGGGGTCCTCATATGCATCGGTCACTTTGTTTTACGGGCAGGGAGAGTGGCAGTGATGTGAAGGTTGAAATGTGTTAGAGCTGCTCCTGCATTTCATACTTTCATTCTTTTTTGTCTACCTTGAATTCCAGCTTAGATCTCTACTGCATGCCAGTGATGGAGAGGGAAGAAAGGCATTTCTTGTATCGGAGGCTCTTGTTTGTGGCATTCTGGAGCCATTTAAACAGGCAGGGGCTGGCAGCCTGAGGACTGTTCTCTAGTGGATCCAGCTCCAGAGGGCGCTGTGCGCATGATGTCACAGGCACCATGTGGCTTTAGGGTAGTAAAAACGCATCCCTGTGTTGCTTTGAGTATACAAAAATAGTTAACATCCAATATCGAGTGCCAGGCCCCAGGCTAAGCACACTGTGTGAAGGAGCACATTTGATTTTCATGGCACTGGATGGCATAGCAGACTTGGCCACACCTCTTGCGACTCACCATCCTGTGTCAGGATGGCTACTGCAAGCACCAGTTAGAGTGACCAGCTGTCTTCCTTTGCCCTGATCTCAGGGTTGTCCAGAGAACCTTAGCTTTCAGTGCTAAAATGAGGGTGAGTTGGTCACCCTAGTACCTGTGACTGCTGTCCAAGGACGCCAGCAGCCAAGGAAGCTCTCTCGCAGTGGTTGCTACCCTCTACCAGTGACACCGGTGATGGTGATTGGTAGGTGAATACCACCTCTGCAGTCTCCGAGAGTTCCCCTGCAGAATTCATTCTGTGGCCCACAGAGAGAACCCACTCACACGCTCATCCATGTAGGATTCCCTCTTTACTCTTTTGCATTTCACTTTCTCACCTCCCTACCAGCACCTCCTGGGATCACCTTCTGCATAAATGACTTTCACTCAGGTGCTTGTCACAGGGTCAGCTTCTGGGGGAATCCAGTCTAAAACACGTGGGTAGAACTGCTTTACCACCATTTCACATAAGAGGAAACTGAGGTGTGGGGAGTTTAAATAATTTTGCTCAAAATTGTACAGCTGGCACACAGTGCTAATAATTCTTAGTTATTAAGTTATACAGCTTTAATTTTCTTTTAGTTTTTAATTTTTTGAGACAAGATCTCACTTTGTCACTCAAGCTGGAGTGCAGTGGTGCAATCATGGCTCACTGCAACCTTGAATGCCTGGGGTCAAGCTGTCCTCCTGCCCCAGGCTCCCAAGTAGCAGGGACTAGAGGTGCATGCCACTATGCCTGCTGATTTTGTTCTTTAATTTTTGGTAGAGACAAGGTCTTGCTGTGTTGTCCAGGCCAGTCTTGAACTCCTGGTCTCAAGTGATCTTCATGCCTCGGCTCCCAAAACAAAAGGATTACAGGCATGAGCCACTGTGCCCAGCCATTACAATTTTTAAAAATTATTATTTATTTATTTTTTTTAGTGATGGGGTCTCATTATGTAGCCCAGGTTGGAGTGCAGTGGCTATTCATAGGCATGGTCATAGTGCACTGCAGCCTTGAACTCCTGGCCTCAAGCGATCTTTCCGCCTCAGCCTCCCGAGTAGCTAGGACTATAAATGCACACCCCTGTGCCTGGCTTAAGTTATACAGCTTTTGTTCCTATCCTCACCCATGTGTATTTATTTCCAGAAAATCTAAAATTTCATTTATTCATATGGGATTAACAATAAGCTATCGTCAGTCCAATGGGGTTATGAATGGTATGTTATTATTCTATCTCTGCTAAATTTATTGAGCATGGAGCAGAAGTCTTGATTTTAATGGACTTAGGGGAGTTTGATGGGACTGTTTTTATGAAGGAGAAATTTGTCTTTTATACATAGTTGCCAAAACCAGCGCTGTTGCTGACTAAGGACTAAGTGCCTATCCCTTGCCTAGCTATGCGCAGTCTGGCCTTGGCTGGAAGCAGGAATCGTGACATCTCTGACCAGATTGGATGTAAACTGCCTGCTGGTGCTAAGGAGTTGTGTCTGCTGGTTCTTGGCTCCCATCCTAGAGTTCTCTGTGAAATGACTCATTATAAGGAAGTCTATTAAAAAACAAATCTCTCCCCATTTTAGAGTATCTCTTAACATTTCTTCTTAATAAGAGAATTTTGGTGCTTTCAGTTCTAGTTAGTGCCAAGAAATTTAAAGTGTGTATTGAAGAAGGCTATGATAGTTACGGTACTTGAATTTCTTGTAAAGATAGATGCTTTGGGAAGTGAGTGTATTTCCTTTTATTTGAAAGACAGAAGCTTGGAAATTCTACCAGACTTGAAAAAAAAAAAAGAATTTCTTTCACTGCAAATCCACAGCCTAATGGAAAGTGCTCCAAGTTTTTCTAGTGAAAGTGGCTTCACTTACCTCAGCATTTAAGATCCTTTCCCATTGTTGTAGTTTTATAGGTATTTTAGATTATCTATTTAAAAAGGCAACTGCCTGTCTAATGATCCACATAAATAAGATTGTGCAGAAGCGTAGAATATAACCACATGCCAACCCTTAGGAAACAGTGGGAAATGTTTTTCTTTAAAAATGTAGGGTTTTGCTTTTACAAAACTGATCTTTGACCGCAGGTTCTCTCAGGCTTTGCCTTTTCTAGTTCAATGATCTTTTCTACTAGTTCACCCCTCCCTTCCCTCAAAGGCCTGAATAGACACTTCCCAGTTTGGGAAATAGACCTTCATTAGTTACACCTGGCTCAGCATTTCTTTTTTCTTTTCTGCACATCTGCTTAGCATCATGTATTTGAAGGTGCCACATACATGTTTGCTAATGTTGCTTTAGATGCTGTTGAGTCATAAGAAGATAAGCAGTGCTAGGGAGGATTCAGTCCAGCTTGGTATTCTTTTACACAAGTGTGACTTGGGTAGGGAATGGGGGACGCTTTCTTTGGTCAAGACAGAAAAACGGATTCATGTTACCTGTCATTAGCATAGTAAAAACTATGGGAAATGTCTTAGTCCATTCCGGCTACTATAACAAAATACCATCAACTGGGGTGGTCTATAATGAACAAAAATTCCCACTTCTAGAGGCTGGGAAGTCAAAGATCAAGCGTCAGGCCTTCAAAGATGAGACAGAGAAGGCACATCTGTGAACCAGCAATCAAGATCAAGGGCTCAATTGCTGGTTCACGGATATGCCTTCTCTGTAACCTCACGTGATGGAAGGGGCAAAGGACCTCTCTAGGTTCTCTTTTATAAGGGCACTAATCCCACTCTTGAGTGCTTCCTCACGTGACCTAACCACCTCCTGAAGACCCCACTTATTAATAAGTATCATTACCTTGGGAGTTAGGTTTTCAACATATGAATTTTGGGAGATACAGGCATTCAGACCACAGTGGAAAATTAAGCTTAACTGATGGGGAGATTTAGGAGATGCAGTGAGAGAGCTTTGTTGTGCTGTGTGCTCTGTGCTCTCAATATTATGATTTTAGGAAGGCCATTGTCTTCTCAAGAGTTTAGGTATGTGCTGCAAGCACTCAACTTTTTGTAATTTACATCCTGCCTCTGTGGATGGTTGAATGAATGAATTGCTCTGAATTCTTGTACCTATTTCTGTTTCTGGCCTGTGCAATCGAGTTTAATGTTTGCTAACCACATATAAAGTTGTGCTTAGCAATGTTTCTCAAATGGTGATGTTTATTGTTTTTCTAGATTATATAGAATAATATAGAATATACTTTCCAGAATATGACACATCTTTGTATTCTCTCCGTACCTTTTATAATTTTATAAATGTGATTTTATAATGTTTTTAACTTATCCTTGCTGCAATGAAAATTTCCACAACAAAGTTTATTAGAGCAAAAACAAACATTTTATTTACTGTATTAATTACCCTTATTTGAAGATGATTTTTTGTTATGTGTTGTGATGAGAAATAACAAGCAGTATTCCCTGTATAGCCGAGTATTACTTTTGGCTAAAATTAGGATAATGTTCTTTGCCCTATTTTGTCATTGTCCGTTTTTTCTTCTTGTTAGGGAGGCAGAGGTGGTGGTGGAGACAACTGGGAACAGCTAGAACTGAGTTAGTATCTTTAGAGAATAGTCTGCTATGACATTGTTTTTGTTTCCCTCTATAAATCCTTCAAATAACTTTTAAGAAATTCCTTTGGGCCAGGCACGGTGGCTCAGGCCTGTATTCCCAGCACTTTGGGAGGCCGAGACAGGTGGATCACGAGGTCAGGAGATGGAGACCATCCTGGCTAACACAGTGAAACCCCATCTCTACTAAAAATACAAAAAATTAGCCAGGCGTGGTTGGTGGCGGGCACCTGTAGTCCCAGTTACTTGGGAGGCTGAGGCAGGAGAATGGTGTAAACCCGGGAGGTAGAGGTAGCAGTGAGCCAAGATCACGCCACTGCACTCCAGCCTGGGTGACAGAATGAGACTCCATCTAAAAAAAAAAAATTAGCTGGGTGTGGTGGCGTGCACCTGTAGTCCCAGCTACTCAGGAGGCTGAAGCAGAAGAATTGCTTGAACCCAGGAGGTGGAGGTTGCAGTGAGCTGAGATCGCACCACTGCACTACAGCCTGGCCACAGAGCAAGACTCCGTCTCAAAAAAAGAAAAAAAAAATTCCTCTGAATTGAGAACCAAGTGGTTGGACTCAGCGGGTCTCACCCTGACAGAGCCCAGCACACTAAGATCCACTGGCTTGAAGTTCTTGCTGCCAGCACAACAGCAGTCTGAGATTGACCAGGACATTCGAGTTTGGTGTGGGGAGGGGCGTCCTCAGCAATGGTCCACCATTGCTGAAGCTTGAGTAGACTGTTTTACACTCACGGTGTAAACAAAGCCACTGGGAAGTTCAAACTGGGTGGAGCCCACTGCAGCTCAGCAAGGCTGCTGTGGCCAGACTGCCAGATTTCCTTTCTCTGGGCAGGGCATCTCTGAAAAAAAGGAAGCAGCCCAGGTCAGGGACTTATAGATAAAACCCCCATCTCCCTGGGACAGAGCACCTGTGGGGGGGTGGCTGTGGGCGCAGCTTCAGCAGACTTAAATGTCCCTGCCTGACAGCTCTGAAGAGAGCAGTGGACCTCCCAGCACAGTGTTCAAGCTCTGCTAAGGGTCAGACTGTTTCCTCAAGTGGGTCCCTGACCCCCTTGTATCCTGACTGGGAGACACCTCCCAGTAGGAGCCAACAGACACCTCATACAGGAGAGCTCTGGTTGGCATCTGGCAGGTGCCCCTCTGAGACGAAGCTTCCAGAGGAAAGATCAAGCAGCAATCTTTGCTGTTCTGCAGCCTCCCCTGGTGATACCCAGGCAAACAGGGTCAGGAGTAGACCTCCAGAAAACTCCAGCAGACTGGCAGCAGAGGGGCCTGACTGTCAGAAGGAAAACTAACAAACAGAAAGAAATAGCGCATCCACTCAAAGACCCCATCCGAAGGTCACCAACACCAAACACTAAAGGTAGATAAATCCACAAAGATGGGGAGAAACCAGCGCAAAAATGCTAAAAATTCCAAAAACCAGAATGCCTCTTCTCCTCCAAAGGATCACAACTCCTTGCCAGCAAGGGAACAAAACTGGATGGAGAATGAGTTTGACAAATTGACAGACATAGGCTTTGTTAGGCAACAGGGGTACCTTAATAGCGCCGGTTCCGGATTCTTCTCCCCTCCTTGACTGGGTACTGTCTGAACCCGCCAAAGGAGGGCCAATCAGAAAGAAGCATCTCCCACCTTCCCTTGGGCCCACCCCACATAGGCCCAAGGGATATAAAACCCAGCACACCAGCAGCTTCTCTCTTCCCTTCTCTTCTCTCTCTCCCCCGCGCAACCTGACCTCTACCTCTCCAATAAAGATCTCTTGGCTGCTACCAGTGTCGTCTCTGACTAGCCTGTCGCCCTTCAGGCTTCAGAAGGTGGGTAATAACAGACTCCTCCAAGCTAAAAGAGCATATTCTAACCCAATGGAAGGAAGCTAAGAACCTTTAAAAAAGGTGAGACGAATTGCTGACTAGAATAACCAGGGTAGAGAAGAACATAAATGACCTGCTGGAGCTGAAAAACACAGCACAAGAACTTCGTGAAACATACACAAGTATCAATAGCTGAATCCATCAAGCAGAAGAGAGGATATCAGTGATTGAAGATCAACTTAATGAAGTAAAGAGAGGAGACAAGATTAGAGAAAAGGATAAAAAGGAATGAACAAATCCTCCAGGAAATACAGGACTATGTGAGAAGACTAAATCTACATTTGATTGGTGTACCTGAAAATGACGAGGAGAATGGAACCAAATTGGAAAACACTCTTCAGGATATTGTCCAGGAGAACTTCCCCAACCCAGTAAGACAGGTCGACGTTCAAATTCAGGAAGTACAGAGAACACCACAAAGATACTCCTTGAGAAGAGCAACCCTAAGACACATTATTGTGAGATTCTCCAAGTTGAAATGAAGGAAAAAATATTAAGGGCAGCCAGAGAGAAAGGTCAGGTTACCAACAAAGGGAAGCCCATCAGACTAACAGTGGATCTCTCTGTAGAAACCCTACAAGCCAGAAGAGGGTAGGGGCCAATATTCAACATTCTTAAAGAAAAGAATTTTCAACCCAAAATTTCATATCCAGCCAAACTAAGCCTCATAAGCGAAGGAGAAATAAAATCCTTTATAGACAAGCAAATGCTGAGAGATTTTTATCACCACTAGGCCTGCCTTACAAGAACTCCTGAAGGAAGCACTAAAAATGGAAAGGAACAAGTGGTACCAGCCACTGCAAAAACATATGAAATTATAAAGACCATCGACATTATAAAGAAACTGCATCAACTAATGAGCAAAACAACCAGCTAGCATCATAATGACAGGATCAAATTCACACATAACAGTATTAACCTAAATATAGGCTAAATGCCCCAATAAAAAGACACAGACTGGCAAATTGGATAAAGAGTCAGACCCGGCCGGGCGCGGTGGCTCACGCTTGTAATCCCAGCACTTTGGGAGGCCGAGGCGGGCGGATCACGAGGTCAGGAGATCGAGACCACAGTGAAACCCCGTCTCTACTAAAAAAAATACAAAAAATTAGCCGGGCGTGGTGGCGGGCGCCTGTAGTCCCAGCTACTCGGAGAGGCTGAGGCAGGAGAATGGCGTGAACCCGGGAGGCGGAGCTTGCAGTGAGCCGAGATTGCGCCACTGCACTCCAGCCTGGGTGACAGAGCGAGACTCCGTCTCAAAAAAAAAAAAAAAAAAAAAAAAAAAAGAGTCAGACCCATCAGTGTGCTGTATTCAAGAGACCCACCTCAGGTGCAAAGACACACATGGGCTCTAAATAAAGGGATGGGGGAATATTTACCAAGCAAATGGAAAGCAAAAAAAGCAGGAGTTGCAATTGTAGTCTCTGATAAAACAGACTTTAAACCAACAAAGATCAAAACAGACAAAGAAGGCCATTACATAATGGTATAGGGATCAATGCAGCAAGAAGAGCTAACTATCATAAATATATATGCATCCAACACAGGAGCACCCAGATTCATAAAGCAAGTTCTTAGAGACCTGCAAAGAGACTTAGACTCCTACACAATAATAGTGGGAGACTTTAACACCCTACTGTCAATATGAGACGGATCAACGAGACAGAAAATTAACAAGGATATTCAGGACTTGAACTTAGCTCTGGACCAAGTGGACCTAATAGACATCTACAGAACTCTCCACTGCAAATCAACAGAATATACATTCTTCTCAGCACCACATCACACTTATTCTAAAATTGACCACATAATTGGAAGTAAAACACTCCTCAGCAAATGCAAAAGAATGGAAATCATAACAAACAGTCTCTCAAGACCACAGTGCAATCAAATTAGAACTCAGGATTAAGAAACTCACTCAAAACCACACAACTACACGGAAACTGAACAACTTGCTCTTAAATGGCTGCTGAGTAAATAATGAAATTAGGCAGAAATAAAGATGTTCTTTGAAACCAATGAGAATGAAGATACAATGTACCAGAATCTCTGGGACACATTTAAAGCAGTGTGTAGAGAGAAATTTTATAGCACTATGGCCACAAGAGAAAGCAGGAAAGAGCTAAAATTGACACCTTAACATCAAAGTTAAAAGAACTAGAGAAGCAACAGCAAACAAATTCAAAATTTAGCAGAAGACAAGAAATAACTAAGATCAGAGCAAAACTGACAGAGATAGAGACATGAAAAACTCTTTAAAAAATCAGTGAGTCCAGGAGCTAATTTTTTGAAAAGATCAACAAAATAGATAGACTGCTAGCCAGACTAACAAAGAATAAAGGAGAGAAGACTCAATTAGACACAATAAAAAATGATATAGGGGATATCACCCCAATCCAACAGAAATACAAACTACCATCAGAGAATAGTATAAACACCTCTATGCAAATAAACTAGAAAATCTAGAAGAAATGGACAAATTCCTGGACACATACACCCTCCCAAGGCTAAACCAAGAGGAAGTTGAATCCCTGAATAAACCAATAATAAGTTCTCCTCAACTTGTTTGAGGGATCAAGTTGGCTTTATCCCTGGGATGCAAGGCTGGTTTAACATACACAAATCAATAAATGTAATCCATCACATAAGCAGAACCAATCGCAAAAACCATGTGATTACCTCAATAGATGCAGAAAAGGCCTTAGACAAAATTCAGCACCCCTTCATGCTAAAAACTCTGAATAAACTGGGTACCCATGGAACGTATCTCAAAATAATAAAAGCTATTTATGACAAACCCACAGCCAATATCATACTGAATGGGCAAGACTAGAAGCATTCCCTTTGAAAACCAGCACAAGACAAGGATGCCCTCTCTCACCACTCCTGTTCAACGTAGTATTGGAAGTTCTGGCCAGGGCAATCAGGCAAGAGAAATAAAGGGTATTCAAATAGGAAGAGAGGAAGTCAAATTGTCTCTGTTTGCAGATGACATGATTGTGTATTTAGAAAACCCCATCATCTCATCCCCAAATCTCCTTAAGCCAATAAGCAACTTCAGCAAAGTCTCAGGATACAAAATCAATGTGCAAAAATCACAAGCATTCTTATACACCAGTAACAGACAGAGAGCCAAATCATGAGTGAACTCCCATTCACAATTGCTACTAAGAGAATAAAATACCTAGGAATACGACTTACACAGGATGTGAAGGACCTCTTCAAGGAGAACTATAAACCACTGCTCAAGGAAATAGGAGAGGACACAAACAAATGGAAAAACATTCCATGCTCATGGATAGGAAGAATCAATATTGTGAAAATGGCCATACTGCCCAAAGTAATTTATACATTCAATGCTATCCCCATCAAGCTACCACTGACTTTCCATACAAAATTGGAAAAATCTACTTAAAACTATTGGGGGATCCCACCCCCAATATTTCAACCTAGGTTCTTTCTATTTTCTGTAAGTGTCAGCTGGCTGAGAAATAAAGAGAGACAGTACAAAGAGAGGAATTTTACAGCTGGGCTGCCGGGGGTGACCACATATCAGTAGGACTGTGATTCTTGCCTGAGTCTCAGACCAGCAAGTTTTATTAAGGGTTACAAAAGGGGAGGGGGTATAAGAACAGGGAGTAGGTACAAAGATCACATGCTTCAAAAGGCAAAAAGCAGAACTACTAGTAAGGGTCTAACACAGATCACATGCTTCTGAGGGAACAGGACAAAGGGCAAAAGCAGAACTACTGATAAGGGTCCAACAAAGATCACAAGGCAAAGAGCAAAAGCAGAACTACTGATAAGGATCCAACAAAGATCACAAGGCAAAGAGC
This sequence comes from Symphalangus syndactylus, assembly GCF_028878055.3. NCBI lineage: Eukaryota > Metazoa > Chordata > Mammalia > Primates > Hylobatidae > Symphalangus > Symphalangus syndactylus. Next base: position 33,001,737 of record NC_072426.2, read on the forward strand.
AAAAGCAGAACTACTGATAAGTGTCTGTGTTCAGTGGTGCACGTATTGTCTTGATAAACATCTTAAATAGCAGAAAACAGGGTTTGAGAGCAGAGAAACAGTCTGACCACAAATTTACCAGGGCGGAGTTTCCCAACCCTAGTAAGCCTGAGGGTACTGCAGGAGACCAGGGGGTATCTCAGTCCTTATTTCAACCGCATAAGACAGACATTCCCAAAGCAGCCGTTTATTGACCTCCCCCCAGGAATGCATTCCTTTTCCAGGGTATTAATATTCCTTGCTAGGAAAAGATTTAGCGATACCTCTCCCACTTGCACATCCGTTTATAGGCTCTCTGCAAGAAGAAAAATATGGCTCTTTTTGCCTGACCCCGCAGGCAGTCAGACCTTATGGTTGTCTTCCCTTGTTCCCTAAAAATCGCTGTTACTCTGTTCTTTTTCAAGGTGCGCTGATTTCATATTGTTCAAACACACGTTTTACAATGAATTTTTACAGGTGACACAATTATCACAGTGGTCCTGAGGTGACATACATCCTCAGCATATGAAGATAACAGGATTAAGAGATTAAAGACAGCCATAAGAAATTACAAAAGTATTATTTGGGAACTGATAAATGTCGATGAAATCTTCACAATTTATGTTCCTCTGCTGTGGCTCCAGCCGGTCCCTCCATTCAGGGTCCCTGACTTCTCACAACATAAAACTTCATATGGAACCAAAAAAGAGCCTGCATAGCCAAGACAATCCTGGGCAAGAAGAACAAATCTGGAGGCATCACGCTACCTGACTTCAAACTATACCACAAGACTACAGTAACCAAAACAGCATGTTACTGGTACCAAAACAGAGATATGGACCAATGGAACAGAACAGAGGCCTCAGAAATAATACTGCACATCTACAACCATCTGATTTTTGACAAACGTGACACAAACAAGCAATGGGGAAAAGATTCCCTATTCAATAAATGTTGTTGGGAAAACTGGCTAGCCATATGCAGAAAACTGAAACTGGACCCCTTCTTTACACCTATACAAAAATCAACTCAAGATGGGTCAGAGACTTAACTGTAAGACCTAGGACCATAAAAATCCTAGAAGAAAACCTGGGCAATACCATTCAGGATGTAGGCATGGGCAAAGACTTCATGACTAAAGCACCAAAAGCGATGGCAACAAAAGCCAGAATTTATAAATGGGATCTAATTAAACTAAAGAGCTTCTGCACAGCTAAAGAAACTATCATCAGAGTGAACAGGCAACCTACAGAATGGGAGAAAATTTTTGCACTCTATCCATCTGATAAAGGGCTAATACTCAGAATCTACAAAGAGCTTAAACAAATTTACAAGAAAAAAACAACCCCATCAAAAAATGGGCAAAAGATATGAACAGACACTTCTCAAAAGACGTTTATGCAGCCAACAGACATATGAAAAAATGCTCATCATCACTGGTCATTAGAGAAATGCAAATCAAAACCACAATGAGATACCATCTCACACCAGTTAGAATGGCGATCATTAAAAAGGCAACAATAGATGCTGGAGAGGATGTGGAGAAATAGGAATGCTTTTACACTGTTGGTGGGCGTGTAAATTAGTTCAACCATTGTGGAAGACAGTGTAGCAATTCCTCAAGGATATAGAACCAGAAATACCATCTGGCCCAACAATCCCATTACTGGGTGTATACCCAAAGGATTGTAAATCATTCTACTATAAAGACACATGCACACGTATGTTTATTGTGGCACTGTTCACAATAGCAAAAACTTGGAACCAACCCAAATGTCCCTCAGTAATAGACTGGATAAAGAAAATGTGGCACATATACACCATGGAATACTATGCAGCCACAAAGAAGGATGAGTTCATGTTCTTTGCAGGGACGTGATGAAACTGGAAACCATCATTCTCAACAAACTATCACAAGAACAGAAAACCAAACACTGCATGTTCTCACTCATAAGTGGGAGTTGGACAGTGAGAACACATGGACATAGGGAGAGGAACATCACACACCGCGGCCTGTCAGTGGGTGAAGGGCTAGGGGAGGGATAACATTAGGAGAAATACCTAATGTAGGTGACAGGTTGTTGGGTGCAGCAAACCACCATGGCATGTGTATACCTATGTAACAAAACTGCACGTTCTGCACATGTACCCCAGGACTTAAAGTATATTAATAAAAAAAATTCCTCTGAATTTTCTTTTAGTTACCTGTCCTCTTTTTCTCTCTTTAATCCTACCCAGAAAGGGCTTGGGGACAGTACCAGATCAGTGTGACCTGTTTAAGGTATATCTCTATTAAAAAATTCTGAGACCAGTTTTTGTCCTTTTCAAGAGTGGGAGGGTGATGTAAGAGAGAGACTTTTTTCTTATGGGATCTGATTGTCCCCCAAACAGCACTCCTGCTCTGACTAACATGATTTTGATTGTCTTTCACAAAATCTAACTAAAGAGGGTGTGTGTGTGTGTGTCAGTGGGAGCATCTTGCTTGTGTTTTTCTGTGTTTTGTGATTCATTACTTTTTGGAAGTTATTTGGACAAAGATTGTCAAGAATTGCTTCAAAATGCATCCCACAGGCGCTCACGTTCTTGTTTCCTAATTGCTGATGGGGAAGCTTTTCCTCCTCCTGTCATAGTCACTGCTTCTGCCCATGTGTGTCAGGGGGGCTCCTCACGGTTCATACAGCAGCACTGTTTTGAGACATCTGCTCCCAGCCCTTACTGTTACAACATGCATGTCACATAGCACCCCGTTTTTCAAAATCATTTTTGTTGGCTTGTGATTATCCTCATAAAACGTGCTTAATTGGAAGCCTCACAGCTGTAGCTTTCTGTTTATAGCCACTGAGTAGGTACAGTTAAGCTGACTACATTTTACGTGTTGTGAGCCACGGCCAGGGAATGGAGAGATTCAGGCTGTCTTTAAGACAGAGCTATGGGGAGAAGCTGTACAGGACCTACTAGAAGGTAAGCATTCAGGCTTAGATAGACAGTTGAAGAACTTGGTCAAGATGTGCTGTTTTGTACATTCATTTTGACTTTGTTAAACTTAAAATATCCTTTGGAAATGAAACTTTTCTGTACTAGATTTAGTTAGATATATGAGTGAATACAAATTCATATAATATAGTTGACTCTTAAATACTATGGGTTTGAACTATATGGGTCCACTTACATATGGATTTTCTTCCACCTCTGCCACCCCTGAGACCTCAAGACCAACCCTCTTCTTCTGTCTCCTTCTCAGCCTACTCAGTGTGCAGGCAATGAGGATGAAGAACTTTATGATGATCCACTTCCACTTAATGAATAGTAAATATGATTTCCTAGTAATATTTTCTCTAGCTTACTGTATTTTAAGAATACAATATATAATACATGTAACATACAAAATATGTTTTAATCAGCTGTTTATGCTATCTGTAAGGCTTCCAGTCAATAGTAGGGTACTAGTAGCTGAGTTTTAGGGGAGTGAAAAGTTGTACATGGATTTTCTACTTCCAGAGGTGGTTGCTGACCCAACCCCTGTGTTGTTTAAGGGTCAACTAGAATCCTTTTTTTCTCACAAATGGATAATTTAAAATAGAATTAGACTTGATAAAAACTCTTCACTAGTATTTACTTGGGTATTTATGTGTATACATGCCTTTTAGGCAGTCATTTAAAAAATAATATATATATATAACCCAATCAAATTTGGAAAATAAAGAAAATTTAATATAATCATATTCTTCCCTGGCATACACATTTTGATCTTGTGATGAATGTTCCTAGTTTTTATGTGTTTATTTAAAGAATAATAGTTACAATCATGTTTCACATGTAATTTTATAATCCACTTAAAAATCATGCCTTATGTTCTTTTTTATGCAGTTTATTGTAATCATTTTTCCTTATTGCTTCAAAGACTTTTGCAAATCCAAATCATCTTTTCAAATGACCTGAAAATGTTTGAAAAAGTGCCTATATCTAAATTTGCTTAATTCCCATATTGGTTTTTCCTTGTTATATGTATTACTAAGATGACATGTTTGTGGCAATAGTTTTTCTTCTTTCTCTTCTTACTTGGAGTATATTTTTAAGACCTAGACACCTAGGAATAGAATTACTGGATCAAGTACATGGACACTATAGATATTCTTTATATAAACCAAATTATTCCTCAAAATGGTTGTGTGAATTTACACTTCTGCCATTGTACAAACACTACATCATTACTGGTGCTTATGATATTACTGAATCTCAGGGTTGTAATTATATAAATTATACAATCTTCAACTGAGGTAAAATCTTTAAGTTACCTGGGAAAATACACCATTTAAAAAAGGATGGATTCAAGGGTTGTATCTTGAATTGAAGATCAAGAATTTATTTTCAAATCTGTCTCAAATTAATCTAAGCAGATTTAGCAAAATTAGAAAGATATTCTAGAGAATGTTTACATTGTATATTTCAGGATAGGTGTCTCAGCCATGAAGATCCAGAACTTGATAGAGCATTGCCAACTGTTAAAGAGAATAAACTTTTATTACCTTTTTAGAAGGACTTGAATATTTTGAGACTGGTGAATAAACGAGGCCTGAAACATTTAAGTTTCTTGAATTTAAGAAGAAAAATGAGCTTAAGCTTTCCAAAGTAAACAAAGTCGGAAAAGCAGCTGAGAAGATAGAACTGTTCAAGATAATAAATACTTATAGGACCACTATGCAATTGTAGCAGATTCATTTTAATTGAGATAGAATTTGACTCCTTAACCAAAGTTACAATTCTGGGAATAAGAATAAAGTTATGGCTTGGAGTATGACCACTGTGTTTGCATCATAAATGTACGCACATATTTTTTGAAAGGAAATCGAGGTAACATTATGTTACAACTTTTATCCTAGGCCAAAGACTATTACCTAAAAATTACTCTTCAAGCATTGTTTGAAATGAAAACCACATTTAAAGGTGGTTTGCTGCCTACTGATGAAAAATGAATTCATGTTAACAAACTGAGGACTTTAAACAGAATAAATTATAATCAGATGTTAGATTTAGACCAGCTTTAACAAAAACAAATGATTATTTTCAGAGATGAAAACTGATGGCTTAGCCCTCAAAGCATCTATCTTTTTTCAAACTAAATGTCTTGAGAGAAGGGGATCTGCTTAATTTCATAAAAGTAGGTGTGTGATTTGTCAGCAGCAAATTGCTGAGTTTAAGAAATAAGAACTCCCCTAACTCCCCTAAATGTTTCCCTAGGCCTTCTGAATGAGAATGCTTTGATTTGTAGTAACTTGATTATGCAAAGCTATATTTTACAACAGGTTAAAACAGTACCCATTGGGATCATAGACCAGATCCCTTCTGAATGATGACCATTGCTGCCTTTGTTTGCATGTCCACACTTACTCCATAAAGCTCTAGATTATAGAGTTGGTCTTCTTGAGTAAAGAAAATCCCCCAGTTCCACTGGACATCTGCTGATTTACTTTAGCACTTCAGGCCTCTTTTAATGAGATGCAGTATGAGACTGTCTTAGGGCTCAAAAGGCATTTAATAGATCAAGTTTAGAATATTTTAATGTTAACATGTCTGTCAGTGACTGCTTCTACCATCTTTCATTTCACCTTGAAAAACAGCTCTTTTAGGTCATAATGAATTGTGCTAAACACTGAGAGCAAATTTGAACCTCTTACTTGCCTCAGAATAATTAAACAGGAGAATTGTTTCCTCACATTTCTCTGTAATCCTGGGGTTAAGTTAAATATGGGATAGACGGTAATGAGTACAACTAGTTAGGATTATAGGAGGCCAACTTGACTGAGAGTTTGGAAATAAAAAGTATTGATTTCACCATGTGATTCCAGTGGTGTCACAATGCTTGAGACTTACCTGTGTGTAAAATTTACCTGGCATGCTTGCAAAAATGCAGATTCCTAGGATCCCAGAAAGATTAAAATTCAGTGGGATCTGTGGGTGGGGCATAAGAACTTGATTTTTCTCGTGAGCACCCCACTACCTCTGTGTATCTTCAAGTAAGTTGGTATGCCGTCAGTCCACTGTAGAGCATAATAGTTGATACACTTGAGTTAGTCAGTGTGTCCAATGAAAAAATATACATTTTGTGGTATAGTTAAATGTATTAGCAAGTTAAAAGATGGAAGGATCATGCAGATTAATTATCCATTTGGTAGTTCACAGGTCAATTTTGTGGGGAGGGTGAAATTATATAGAATGTACCTTGATGGAGGTGGAATTCTACTTGCAGTGAAAATGCCAATCTTCCATAATAGTTATTATCAGGAGTGGGAGGCCAATAACATTCTGTTGGTACAATTTCTAAAATCATAAAGGAAGTCAATAGAAAAGTGAGCAACTGGTTACTCATTTGGTACTTAAGTAATTACTTAATGAGTAATTTAATACTTAATAGGTAACTAAGTATGTAATAAGTATTGCCAATATTAGTTAGGCCTGTGGAGTTTTTCATAATGGTCTTCAAATTAGTTCAGATCTGTATTTCTGTTATGTGCAAGGGGGTCACTCTTCTTTTTTGAATGCTTCATCTACTCATTGCCTTTCCATCTGTTTGGCCTTTCTTTGCTTCTGCTTTCTGACTAATTCTGCACTTTCAAGAAGACTTCAAAGCAATATGGCCTTCCAGATTTTTGCCACATGGATGGTTCACTTAATTATCCTCTGATAGTCCCACTGGGGAGAGGTGGGGCAGTAGAACTCCTGAGCCTTGCTACTGCTGTATTAAGGGCCACAGTGATAAACTAACATTGTTGTCTTATAGTCTGTTTGATATTTAGACTACTCAAATTTAACCATAATCTTTAAAAATAAAATGTAAATGTAAATACTATTAGGTCATGAACAAAAAAAATTAAGCGGCCGGGTATGGTGGCTCATGCCTGTAATTCCAGCACTTTGGGAGGCCAAGGTGAGTGGATCACGAGGTCAGGAGATCGAGACCATCCTGATCCAACCCCATCTCTACTAAAAATACAAAAAAATTAGCCAGGAGTGGTGGCGGGTGCCTGTAGTCCCAGCTACTTGGGAGGCTGAGGCAGGAGAATGGCGTGAACCCGGGAGGCAAAGCTGCAGTGAACCGAGATCACACCGCTGCACTCCAGCCTGGGTGACAGAGCAGGGGAAAAATAAAATAAAATAAAATTAAGCAAAAGCATAATTTCCATCTTTACAAATCCTGAGTGAATATTAGTTCATGCTTTTATGTATTTAGAAAAGATAGTTGGAATGGTGTCTTAGTCTGCTTGGGCTGCTATAGCAGAATACCGTATACTGGGTAGCTTAGAAATTTATTTCTCACGGTTCTGGAGACTGGGAAGTTCATGATCAAGGTGCTGGCAGATTTAGTGTCCTTTGAAGCCCGACTTTCTGGTTCAGAGGCAGTGCCTTCTGTTTGTGTCCTCACATGGTGGAAGGCAAGAGGCACCTATCTATGTTCTCTCTTATAAGAGTGCTAATCCCATTGTGAGGGTACCACCCTCATGACCTAATGACTTCCCAAGGGCCCTATCTCCTAATAGCATCACCTTGGGGGTTAGCATTTCAACATATGACTTTGAAGGCAAAACATTTAGACCAGAGCAAATGGTCTAGGCCAGATTATCACCCTTGTCCTTTGTATTCTCTTTGTGGTGTGAGTACTAAGCTAAAATAGCCTAGAATATTAAAAATCGTCCCATAATATATACGCATAGTTTAAAAATGAAATAGTATAAAAAGGCTTATGATGAAAACACAGTACCCTTCCCCACAAAACATACTCTGTTCCCTAGATGTAGCTACTTTTTATTCCTTGAGCTGTTTCTTACTGATTCTTCATTTTCGAAATCTATGTTTATTGCATTCTCCCAATTCATTACCTTTAGCCATTGTCTGTTGTATTCTTTTGTGGTAGAAAGGATTTAGTTCTCTACTTTTTTCCTCCTCTGTTTTCCCAATAAAGTTTAATGACAAGTTTTAGTTTAATCAATATTCAGTGTTTATATTTTATTTGTCCTTTGGTATCTATGGGGGATTTGTTCCAGGACCTCCTATGGATACCAAAACCTGATGCTCAAGGCCCTGATATAAAATGGGATAATATTTGGATATAACCTATGCATATCCTCTGTACACTTTAATCTCTAGATTACTTACAGTACCTAATACAATATGAATGATATGCAAATAGTTGTTACACTGTATTGTTTAGAGAATAATGACAAAAAAGGCTGTATTTGTTTAGTATAGACACAATTTTCTGTTGAATATTTTTGATCTACAATTGGTTGAATTCACAGACATGGAAGCCAGGGAATATGGAGCGCTGGCTCTCTATCATCTATGTTGTTGTTTCCTGACAAGCCAACTAATATACAAACATTTCTTTTCCTTTTTTGTCAGAATTTTGTTTTTCCTGGAGTTGGTAATTGCCTTGTTCTTTTTTTCCCCCTTGGGTTTAATTTTTTTTTTTTTTTTTTTGACGGAGTCTTGCTCTGTCGCCCAGGCTGGAGTGCAGTGGCGCAATCTCTGCTCACTGCAAGCTCCATCTCCCGGGTTCACGCCATTCTATTTTTTATACCTATCACAAATTCTTTCTACACTGTCGAATCCTCTCAGAACAATTTTCCACATGGTTAAGATTTCAGATAATCAGTTTTTTTTTTTTCCCCGACAACTTTCTTCTTTGAAGCCTGTTGGCCTGCTTCATCCTTTACTATTTGCCTTCTGGCCTGGCTTCACAGCTGTCAGCATGGAATTTGCTCCCATCCTGGGAATTTCTCCCCACTCTTTTCTATATTTAATCCCCAGTTTCTTATATAAGGGAAAGTCTCAGTTTCTTGGCTAATTTATTCAATTTGATACATACAACCCCTACTAATATATGGAATCCAAGTAGTAGGGAGGTAATTTTTTTCCCCTTGCAACTTAGCGTGCCTGAAAATTTCACCATATCCTTCTACTTAATTGTGGGTTTAGCCAGGTAAAGAATTTTGGGTTGAAAATAATTTTTCCCTAGAATTTAAAGCTTTACTCTCTTGTCATATACCATCTCATGGCTTGAATGAGAATTCTGACACTGTTCTAATTGCCTATGACTTGTTTTTGTCTCTCTGGAAGGTTTTAAGATATTTTTATTTCAAATGTGAAATTTCAGAAGGATATGCTTTGAGTATTTTTTCTTTCATTCAGTTGCAAATTGAATTAGCTCTACTAATATGGAACCTTATGTTTTTTGGTTCTGGACATTTTCTAGTATATTTCTTTGATTAAAAAATACATTTTATGGTCTGTGTTTTCTTTTTCTGGAAATGCGGTTAGTTGGTCTTGGATTTTTTAAAAAGCTATATTTCCTCCTATATTTTGTGTATGTCTTGTTCTTTCTGGGAGAATTTTAAAAAACGTTTCAAATCTTGGGTAGGATTGTGATATTTTTGTTCTCTAAATGTTTCTCTTTTAAAACTGTCGGCCGGGTGCGGTGGCTCACGCCTGTAATCTCAGCACTTTGGGAGGCCGAGGCGGGCGGATCAGCTGTGGTTGGGAGTTTGCGACCAGCCTGACCAACATGGAGAAACACTGTCTCTACTAAAAATACAAAATTAGCCGAGTGTGGTGGTGCATGCCTGTAATCCCAGCTATTTGGGAGGCTGAGGCAGGACAATCCCTTGAACCCAGGAGGCAGAGGTTGCAGTGAGCCGAGATTGCGCCATTGCACTCCAGCCTGGGCAACAAGAGCGAAACTCCATCTCAAAATAAATAAATAAATAAATAAATAAATAAATAAATAAATAAATAAAACTGTCATGCAACTGTTTTTTCTTTTGGGATGGGTGCATTACTTTTTCTTATCTTTCTAATATCAATTGTAAGTTAAAAAATTATCCCATCCTCCATTCTCTTTCTTCATTTCCCAGCCTATCCTTCCTCATCTTCTCCACCTCCTTTATCCTCCTTCTCCTCTCTTCTCTTTCCTTTGCTCTCTCTCTCCTGTCCTTTTCGTCCCCCTTCCCCTTCTCCTCCTCCCCATTCTCTTTCACACTCCTCCCTCACTCTTCCCCATTGGCCTCCCTCACTTTATTCTCTTTGTCATTTCCTCATCTCGTTCTCAATCTCTTCCTTCTGTTATTTTGTTTTGCTTTTGCTTATATTTTGGAGTGAGGCAGTAAAACTCTTTCTGCTTTGGTGTGATTTGTTGACTGGTCCTCACCAGCAAGGGAATGACCTCGTATGCTGATACATTTCATAGTGAGTAACTGCTACATGGCTGTCTTCTGATAGTACAGTCCATAACAGGTAGAGCATTGCATCAGCTGTACACCTGAATTGGAATATGATGCCTAGAACTGGACATGTGGAGAACCCAGGAGCAATCTTGAACCCTGAGGAAATAGCTGTCCTTCCTGGTTTTCATGGTAATATATGGGACTTGAGCAAGTCTAAGTCACTGACACTGAAGCAGTAGCATAGATATGTACTATTTAGAAGATCATTTACTGAAGAAAGGACATTTCCTAAGAGAAACAATATATGGGTATCACTGGTATTATACTCCTAGTATTATACAACTCCTTTGTGGGTGTTCTGGGCCCTGGACACTAAATGTCTGTATCACTACCCCTTCTTCCTCCCCCATTCTATAACAACCATAAAACTACTCCCCACCTCTCCCGCCTCCACTGCCCTAACACCACCTATTACGGAACACCTGTCTGAGGAGTGGGACCTCTGCTGGTGAAGAAAGTGTTCGCCAGCTTGCGGGATTCCCTTTCCCTTTCACCATCACTGGAGAGCTCCCCTTCCTCCCCTGGCCTGTACCGTCTGCCTCCTTCTAGGCACAGGTGCTATTTCATGTGCTCTGAGGCATTGAAAAAAGAAAACGAGTTTTGGAATCAGACATTCATGAGTATTCACAGCATTCTCTCTGCCCAGAATTCCCATTCCCCATGTCCTCATATCTAAATTCTACATTAAATAATCAGTTCAAAAGTCTCTACAGTAGTTATTCTTTGAATTCCTGTGCTTAATCATCTGTGACTCTTCTGTAATGTTTTAGTCTTGTCGTTTTTATTACACAACTATAGGTCCTTAGAGGTCAAAGTAGAAGGCTTCCATTTATTAAATGGTTACAGGGTGCTGCTTTGCATATTTCAGGGGTAAAACAGAGCTTGAGGGAAACTGAAGAATTTGCCCAGAGTTATGCCACTGGTAAATGGCAAACCTAGATTTGAACCTAGACTTTTCGGATTCCATAACTTTTATCTCCTCTCTCTGTGCCTTGTTGCTAAATAAATTTGTATAAGTAAATAAATAAATACATGAGTATTTTAGCATAAAGATGAATAAGCAGCCCTGATGAAAGCAGGCATGTCTTTCCTTTGCCGTCTGTCAACTTCCAGTTTTGGTGGAGAAAATAGCAAAACAGACTGCCTTGTCATGGATTTCTGCATATAACCTGAACTTTAAACATGCCTGGAACACATTTGGTTCTGATTTAAAGCAAGTTGGCTTGCCCCATTGCCATGTTATTACAAATACAAAAGAAATATAAACTTCATTCCATTAAATAACCATCCACATAAACTCTTAAATAGTTTCATGGCTTTGGGCTGGGCCAAAGCTGGATATTAAGGAAATGATTATTAATGTTACATATTTTATTCAAAATGCTCTAATTCTTTTAACCTTCCCTCCATCCCTAAAAGTACCAGTCAACCTTTTCCTTCCTCCCGCAAAATGTTCCCAGGAGGTTAAAACAGATAGAACTTTGATTTCAAGCTGCTGACTCTTACCATTTGGAAATACTCTTTGTTTTCAGTTCCTCATAGCCTGTAGCTGTGTGCTCTACTTGAAACTTTTCAATCCTCCTTGGATAACGGCAAAGTTAGTTAGTATTCCCTATAGCGGTGCTGTACAGTGGAAATATGTGAACCACAAATGTAATTTTATTTTTTATTGCCACATTAAGAAGAGTGAAACAAAACAGGTAAGATTAGTCTTGTAATATTTCTTTGTTTAACCCAATATATAAAAGTAACATCATTTCAACATGTAATCAAAACATTATTAAGATTTTTACATTCTTTTTTTTTACTACGTTTTCAAAATCCTGTTTGCATTTTATACCACAGCATATGTGAATTCAGACTAGCCACGCTTTCAGTGTTCACGAGGCACATGTGGCCAGTGGCTGTCATATTGGATGGTGTAGCTCTATAGGAAGATCAGCATAAGCTCACTGTGGTGTATTAGGTATTCCTGATTCCATTAAACTATGAACATTGTTTAGATTTTGGTAAAGGGTTAGGGTTGTTTTTCTAAAAAGACATTGAAATTATGTAAATACCCAAAGTCTTCAAATAGTGTTATGACCTCAGGCCAGACTAAACGATGCTTCAGGGATTGCTTATATAGGAAGAAATAGCATCTGAAAGCGAGGCATTGGACATGACCAACATTTCTGTTAATCAGTTGGACAGAAATTCCATTGACATATGTTAGGTCATCAGTCCACCAGGAAGTCTTCATTGTCAGGCCAATAAATTTGAAGTTCGAATAAACCCTTAGCAAGAGTTACTGAAAGAGTTCAAGTTAAAAGTTGCTTAAAGCAGTGAGTAATGTAGATGTTCTCAAATTTTTGGGAATATGTATTTCCCTACATTTGATAGCAACAGATGCTTTCTCAAACTAAAATCCCCTAGATGAGAGAATGCTGGCCTTTGCTTGCTTTCTGTTGTGCCCTGAGTGTGGCAGGGCCAGCACTATCTTAGATTGTTCCTGGCATTGGAATATTGGCAGGAAAAAGATTTGACATGTGAAAAAAATCCCCTGCAATCCACATTTTGAGAAGTGTGTGTAATCTGCAGAGTCTTATGGAGCAGCAGTGGTACCCACTGTTAGACAGATTAGGAATCCTCCCCCTAACCTCCATCATAATCTTTCTAATTCTTATTCTGTTAAAATATTTTGTGGGAAATGAAATTTTAAAACACAGTCTCAAAGGATGTCTTGGATGGTTCAATTATTGGCCCATCCTCTTGTCCCAAATTGCCATGGATAATCTATCTCTCTCTTTTTTTTTTTTACTCTGAGCCATAGAGCCCTTTTGTAATGGGGTAAATTTCTGTTTTATTTCATGTTTCATTTGATGTGACCTTTCAGTGAAAGTGGGTTTTCTTTTTAAACAGCCTAGAATTGGAAATGTACACATATACATTTTTCTTTTTCGGTTCACACATTTTGGAGGATGTCTATTTCTGTCTTCTTTGGCTAGCTATTGAGTTTGGATATAACTCACAGAGGTTTTCCGAATACTAGATTATTTACTGTTTTCAGCTTGGAAGATTCTACTATAGGCCTAAACGATTAAAACTTCTCCACTGAGAGCTGCACAAAATCAGTGTTTCATTCTAGAAAGAATTAGGTTGGTTAAAACCTAAGATCTATACCTGGCATGACGTTATTGATTGTCCATTATCTATCTCTGATATTGCATTGGTCATTGTGTCTCCTTAGGCAGCTTATATCTACGTTTGATTTTCGTACTTTTGCCAATGATTGCCTTATACACTGTGGGCTGAAAAAAATGCTGTGACAGACCAGTAATGGTGAAACCTTGGTTCATTCTCAAATAGGAAGATTTAAAAATAATTTTTACCTGAATGTTCTCTAATTAAAAAGCAATTCAAGCTATTTAAAGGTATGCTGAAAAATACAAAGAAAAAATGATAAACAGACCCAAGAATTCTACCACTCAAATAACAAGTGTTATTAATATTTTGGTATTTATCCTTTCAGTCTTTTTTCTAACACATTCACTATGTATCCATATATCTAAATACATGTTTGTTTGTATTTGTGTCTGTATATGTACACGTACAGACTTTTATTCAGAATTTAAGTCATTCTGTACATTCTGTTTTTTTTCTTTTTCTTTTTTTTTTTTTTTTTGAGACAGAATCTCGCACTGTTGCCCAGGCTGGAGTACAGTGTCATGATTTTGGCTCACTGCAACCTGCGCCTCCCAGGTTCAAGAGATTCTCCCGTCTCAGCCTCCCAAGTAGCTGGGATTGCAGGCATGCACCACCACTCCCAGATTATTACTATTATTATTATTATTATTATTTTGCATTTTTAGTAGAGATGGAGTTTCACCATGTTGCCTAGGCTGGTCTCAAACTCCTGACCTCAGGTGATTCTCCCACCTTGGCCTCCCAAAGTGCTGGGATTGCAGGTGTGAGCGCCACTGTGCCCAGCCTGTACATTCTGTTTTTTTTTTTATTTTTTTGAGACGGAGTCTCGCTCTGTCGCCCAGGCTGGAGTGCAGTGGCGCAATCTTGGCTAACTGCAAGCTCCGCCTCCTGGGTTCACACCATTCTCCTGCCTCAGCCTCTCCAAGTAGCTGGGACTACAGGCGCCCACCACCACACCTGGCTAATTTTTTGTATTTTTAGTAGAGATGGGGTTTCACCGTGGTCTCGATCTCCTGACCTCGTGATCCGCCCGCCTCGGCCTCCCAAAGTGCTGGGATTACAAGCGTGAGCCACCATACCGGGCCTGTACATTCTGTTTTATACTTTAAGAAACCAAGTTAAGACTACATTTTTGACCATGGGAATTTAACTGCAAAAATAAAACAATATTTAAGAAAAAATATTAAAAGTGAAGAAGAAAGCCATCCTTAATCCAGCCACTGTTGAGAGAAAAATTATATTTATTTTTGTCTATTCTTAATTTTTCTCAACAGGCCTATTAATTTTTTACAGGCAGGTGAATTTGAATTGTTCACAGTGAAGACTGGTAATTAGTTAGGGAAAAGATAGGGTCTGAAAATTCTCACACTTATGAGATACAGCATTCAGATGATACTTTTCACTGTTGAAATTTAAAGTTAGAAGTGTTCTTCAGTTGGTTAGAGTATTTCAATGATGACTGTGATTTTAATTCAGAAGTGGAAGATACTTTAAGAATGAACTTAATGACTATTTTCTCAGTTGGCTGTCAGAGCTTTGCATGCCATTACAAAGTGCAAGGTATAATTCACGAACATAAAAAGTTTCTCTGGGAATATATAGAAACTGCATCTTCTACATCTTTTGTGCTGATTCCTCTTTCAGTTGAATTGGCTGGGTTGTCAGGGAAACAGTTAACATACAGTTTTCTGGAAACAGTTAATATACAGAATAAAATATATGGCATAGCTCTTTTAGCATATGGATTAAATTGATACAATAAGGGAATGTTTTAAATTTTGAGTAAAATATTTTTGCACAAGCATCAGGCTACCTGAATAATTGTTTATCTTTCAGGTGACTTAAAGGCACAGCAGCGCTCTTAGTTGCAAATGTGTTGAGTTGTGTTAAAAAAAAAAAAAAAGATGGAGAGGAATGCCCTGATTCTTTACAGATTTGAAGAATTATATCTCAATTAATTTTATAATTTGAACTTGGTATTTTCTTGCCCAAATTCCAAAGGGGAAGAAACCCTATTGTTTATGAAGGTAATGTTTAAAGATGTTTCATACTATGTTATAAATATGAAGAACACTGTCCTTGTGTTTTTAGAGTTGGCTCCATAAAGCATCAGATGTTATAATAGAAAAGCATTTCAAAATGAAAAAGACATTTAAACAGAAGTTTCCATGTGCCTCAGGAAGAATTTGAAGTCAAGCTCCCCCACCTCCATTTAATTCAGTCATTAACTGGACTTGCTCTGTAGTTTGGGGGGATTGTAATAGTTTACACCTGTTTCAACTTTTGCTGTTTTTATTGGCAGTGGCTTTTGCCATCCCATATTTCTTGTGAAGCAAAAATATGAAATAAAATATGGCAAAGCATTGGAGAAATTATAATAAACATAAAACATGAATTGTTCAGCTTAAAATATGAAATGCTTTACCTGCACATTCAGCCAGCCACGTTTCAGTAGTATTGAAGTAATTTATTCCCGGAGTTCTGTGTCATGAAAATAAAGACAATTGCTTTCATTGGCAGGAATAATCCAGGGTTTTTACATCCAAGTGAATAAACTTTGGAACATCAGGCAGAAGTTACATTGTAAAGACAGTTTAAGGAAAACCTGCTAAATCATTATATGTGTGCTCATGTTACTGTGGAATAAAAAAGATGGAGTATCAGTGTCTCAGATTGCAAAGACTCAATAGAAGTATTTTACCACAGAGTATAATCAAACTTTAAAGGTCAAGCAATACCATGACATAAAGTATGGTTTGGCCCATTTCACAGGCACCATTTTGCCCTCCAAATATAATGAAAAGGAAATGATTTGAGTCAATATATTATCATATCTCATATATTTTTTTTTCTTCCAATCCAGCTCTCTAATGGTCTCCATATAAGTGCCCTTTGTTCTTCAGATCTAACAGTAGCTGTCCAGCTCCAGTGTTGGGTTAGAAGTGAAATGATTAGCTTTTCAGTGCATTGTCTAGAATGAGAATAGCTAAATTAAATTTATAATAAGTTTAATTTGGGTAGAATTGTGACTGTGAAAAACTCTCTGGGAAAGTTGCTAGGAGAACTGAATTTTAACTTTGGCTTAATCTCACCAGTTAGGTTGCTTTGAATATTTTACAGGTAAGGGTTGTAATTTGAATGAAGGTAGGGCCTTGCCTATTTTGATTCATTAGCATCGAACCTAGGTCCTAAGTATTTGCAGAATGAAAGTGTCAGCTTTTCTGGGTCTGTAAAATGAGCATTTTATTTTATTTATCTTATTTTTTTTAAAATGAGCATTTTAAATGCCTAATTTTATATTGAGAAAAATGTTCTTCAGTGATACCCTTTTCCCCACTCTCTCACTTCTTGGAAAGACTTTATATTTTGATACTAATGAATGTAAACTAAGTGGGAGAAGTAGACTCTCAAATTTGGGCTCAGAAGAATCCATGTTTGGGGGAAGAGACTTTTAGTGAAATGTCAGTCTCTTAATAGGCTCTCATGGCCTTTGATAGCTTTGTCTGCTTGGGGTCAGTGAAAGTCCTTCAGGTGACCTGGCATCCTGGGAATGAAATGAGTATGCTTTTCCCTAGGAAGTGCTAATGATTGGGACTCAACACCGTTTGCACCTGAGACCATGATCTAACCAACAATTCATCAGGGTCTTTTACCAAGGTATTTATGGGCTTGGGAAATGGATACATCAGAATTGAGGTAAAATCAGGCTCAGATTGAGAATTTCTTGCACACAAACACTTGGAGTAAAAAAGTCCAAAGATTTTAGCTGCCAAAGAATGTAATTTGCCATTTCTGGCTCCTTGCCTGCTGTTTTCCCTCAAATAATAAACTCAATAAAGGTGCAGGTTTCTGGTTAAATTTTAGTGATTTTTTTCACCTTGGAACAGAGGTAATAATAGTTTAAGTCTAACTTAGGAAATCTTTCCCTTTTTATTCATCTGGAGGTTGAAGGGCCATTCTGTGAAGTGTGTTTAGTGTTTTGATGGACTTGGAATGAAGGGGTGTGACAAAGTGTGATGTAATGAGTTTGTCTTGAGCAAAATAAATCTCAAGGAAGTTTCTGTAATAAATATAGTTGTATAATGAAATTTCAACAGATGAATTCTAAATTGTGAAGGAATTTCCTGTGGTAAAAAGGGCGATTATCTACTTTGCTTGATAGACCTTTGAAAATATATTTGATTCTAAAAATTTCTTTTCACAGAAGAGTTTCCTCAATGCCACTAGATTTTTTTTTGAATCTCCATGTCCTTATCTGCTACTTTCATTGCCATATGAAAGTGGGTATCATTGAGGGTGGCTCTTTTAAAACTATTTTTAGCCTTAGACAAAGACAGCTAGGAATTGGCTAAGTGCCCCCCAAGATACTTTTCATTAGATTTCAGCACTGACCTTTTTATCTTGCCTGGGTGTTCCCTTTAGCTAGGGCCACCCACACTTGCCAATTTGCTTAGAAGTTTGTTCAACTTTACTTTTTATGTTTTTATTGAGCTTTAATACTGGTATATTTTCAAGTTAGAGAATGAAAATCATTGTTTGCAGAGCAAACTACAGATAATTTATTTGTAGAAATGTGTGATTCAAATGCCCTACATCAGTGTGTAAGAAAAATGGATGTGCTGCAGTCAAGAATAAGCCAAGGCAGACATCCAGTTCAGCATGACTCAGCGAGTTTGGAGTGTAGGCACACAACTCCACTCATTATGTAACCATGCCACATGAGGTGCATTAGGTGTCCACCCACATGAGCTCGTGCTTTGCTCAGAGCCACTACTGTCTGTAAAAGGTATAATTACCCTGCTGACACTACATGCAACTTGTGCCCCGGTCGGCTTGTTCATGCCAAAAGAGAGAATAAAGCCATGTTGAAACCCCCTACAATTCCTCCAGTGTTCTTTCAGTTGTCTGCCACTCGTCCATCCACTCCTCAGTCCTCAACTTGGGCTGGAACCTAGGACTTGGCATGACACTTGGCATAGTCAGCAGGATACTGAGGAGGGTGAGCCTTCGGTCCCCACTGATTCCAGGTTGGGCATGTGACTGCAACATGAGTTGTGGTGCCCAGTGGCAGCTGTACTGCTTAATGGGCTCTGGTGGAAACCTAAGTGGCAGTAGATTGGTCCCCCATGAGCGTGGAAAAGGTGCTGAAGCAGCTGGAAGTGCAAAGCCATGAGAAGGAGTGAGCTTTTGCTGGCAGAGTTGGGTAGGTATTTTTGAATGCACTATGAAAAGTACACACCCAGTCCCTGAGGGATGCAGCAGAGGTAAGGGCCCTCCAGGTGCAGGCTGGGTGCCTAGAGGCCTGGCTACACAGCTCAGAAAAAGATTTAGAAGCTGCCGTAAATGGAGACCTTCAGGCACAGGCGGGGTGCCTGGAGGCCAGGCTACAGAGCTCGGAAAAGGAATTAGAGGCTGCTGTGAATGCAGGCCTGGGGCTGTTGTCTCAGCTGGAGACCCCCACTCTGATACCGAGGAGGCTGTTAGTGAGACCGAGGGGTCTCCTCCATAAAGAAGGGGAAGATGCCCTGCCTTCAGGGCCCCCCCCTACTGGAGAACAGGGGGCCCTAACAAGTGACATGCTCACAGATATGGATTGATTTGGTTTTGGCCAGGATTGACTGAGAGAAAATCGATAAGCAGCCAAATGAAGTACTCTTAACTTTGTGCAATTCCAGAAAATGCCCCAATGGGAGAAGGACATTGCTGCACAACCTGGTCCCACCCGGGCGCTTCAGCTCAAAGACTCCGTATGTGCTACAGCCAGGTGGGGGTGTAAAGCCTTTTCTGTATGATGAGGGAACTGGCTGAGGTTCGACTTAGGGGAACACCAGATGATTGGAGGCCACATATGGAGTTGATAGTCCATTGTTAAACGTACAGCGAGTGCTGGCGCTGGTAGACACCAGCACAGATAACGTTTTGGGCATGGATATTTCACGTGGCTTGGCAGCCATGCCGTCTATCAGTGGGCTTGACAAAACTGAGACAGTACCACTTTGTGGTGGACTTGGCCAATGCATTCTTTTCCAGAGAGCCAGGAGCAGTTTGCCTTCATGTGAGGGCAACAGTGGACTTTCACAGTGTTGCTGCAGGGCTATCTGCATAGCCCCACCATATGTCATGGTCTTGTTAATGATACTATGTTAACTCCTGATTCTGTTGCAGATTTAGAAGTGACAGTGTTCCCCTTGCCTAGATTTAAGATGGTGCGCCTGAGACCACCTTCCTGGCAGCCAAGTGGGCTATTTAGCAGGCACAAGGCCTACGGGTAGTTGACCAGGGGTACCTGTTTGAGCTGGATGTGCATGTGACCACAGATAGTTTTGGCTGGGGCCTATAGCAGCGCATGGAGTGCTTGAGAATACCAGTAGGCTTTTGGTCCCAACTGTGGAAAGGAGCTGAGCTCCAGTATTCATTGATAGAGAAGCAGTTAGTAACTGTATATGCTGCCCTTCAGGCTCATGAAAGTATGACAGGATGGACTACAGTCGTCGTGCGGATGACTTAGCTGATAGCGGGATGGATGCATTCATGGATAATGACTCCCCAGAATGGGCTAGCACAGACATCCACTTTAGCAAACTGTGGCGCCTACTTGGAGCAGCAGAGTACACTGAATACAAGTCCCTTAGCAGCAGAGTACACTGAATACAAGTCCCTTAGCAGCAGAGTTGCAAGAGGTCTTGGGACTTGTAGTCCTAATGCAAGATAAGGCCATGGGGCCTGAGGCACC
Organism: Symphalangus syndactylus; assembly: GCF_028878055.3. Taxonomy (NCBI): domain Eukaryota; kingdom Metazoa; phylum Chordata; class Mammalia; order Primates; family Hylobatidae; genus Symphalangus; species Symphalangus syndactylus. Next base: position 33,021,951 of record NC_072426.2, read on the forward strand.
CCTCCATTCCTGATAGAGCATGGTATACGAATGGGTCTAGCTGGGGTACTGCTATTGCCTGGACTGCTGTCACAGTTCACCCTAGTACTGATGCCATATAGTTTGATACCAGATGTGGACAAAGTAGCCAATGGGCTGAAATCAGGGCAGCGTGAATGGTTATCACCAAGGCGGTGACACCTACAGTAATCTGCAGCGATAGCTTGGCAGTTTATCGAGGCTTAGCCTTGTGGTTAACTACCTAAAAGTAACAGAAGTGGCCAGTTGGTCCCTGGCCCATATAGGGCCAAGCCATGTGGCAAAACCTATGGGAGGAAGGATGACCTCCTCTGACCAGGTATAGAGATGAATGGTAACCTGTTGTTGCCTGCCCCAGTGCTCCTAAAGGCAGGGAAATAAAAGCTTGGCTAAATGTACAAAGCAGCATTGGTGTAATGTCACCATGAGGTGGTTGCCCACCATAACCTGGAGTTGTTGTTCCCTGTATTACTGCTGTGGCCTCTGGATCCAGGGTTCCACCCTGTGGGCATGTCTCCCCACTAGAAAAACTCCCTCTGCCTAGGGGGTGGAATGTAAGACCTATGTGTTGGGCCTGAGTGTCTGGGACCTGTGTCCCCAGAGCCTATGTGTAAGGTCTTGTGTCGGACCTGTGTGTCTGGGGGCCTGGCTTACATGCCCAGAGCCTATGTATGAGGCCTGTGTGTTGGACCTGTGTGTCCAAGGCCTATGTCTCCCTTGGCTTAGGGGGTGGAGTGTAAGGAAAATGGATCTGCTGTGGTCAAGAATAGGCCAAGGCAGACATCTGGTCTAGCATGTGAGTCTGGAGTTTGGAGCGCACGTACGCAATTCCACTCCTTACATAACTATGTCACATGAGGTGCATTAGGTGATCACCCATGTGAGCTCATGCTTGACTCGGAGCCACTATTGTCTGTAAAAGGTATAATTATCCTGTGGATGCTGTACAAATGGCTTGTGCCTGGGTTGGCTCGTGCCCAGGTTTGCACCCACGGTTCGTGCCCGGCTGACTTGCACCAAGAGAGAGAATAAAGCCATGTCATAACTACCCATGATTCCTCGTGTGTTCTTTCAGCTGCTCGCCATTCGTCTACCCTCTCCCCTTGGTCACCCGCTTGGTCTGGAACCCGACACTTGGTGTGACACAGTGTCTTGGTGCAGTTCATGCTATTGATGATGTGGAATTTGTGCAAAAGTAAAAGTTAAAAAGACATTAGCATTATAGGTTAGTTTGCTTTTGCTGCTGTAACAAGTTGCCACAGTGTAGTAGCTTACAACAATAGAAATCTTACTTTTTGGGTCTGAAATCTGAAGTGGTTTTCACTGGGCTGAAAGCAAGGTGTTAGCAGGGCTGTACTCTCTACAGAGGCCATAGGGAAAGATAATTTCTTTGACTTTTCCAGTTCTTAGAGGCCACCTACATTCCTTGGCTCATGGCCTGTTCCCCTGTCTTTAAATCTTTGTCGTCTCTGATCTGTCTTTTGTTGTTGTGTATCCGTCTCTCCTTGTGCTTCCATTGTCACATCACTTTGTTGTACTTTGAGCCCCCTGCTTCTTTCGTTAAGGACGCGATTACATTGGGCCCATCTGGCCAATTCAAGATAATCTTCCTATCTTTTTACTTAATCACATCTACAAAATCTCTTTTGCAGTGTAAGATTCCAGGGATTAGTACATGAACACCTTTGCTTGGAGCCATTATTCAGCCCTACCACATATTAGAATACAATTTTTAAATTCCTTTTTAGCCCTTGTTTTTGTGTTTTTTTCAGATTGTCCTTGGAATTTCCAGAAACATGTACTCTGCAATCTGTTGTTTGGATAAAAATGTGTTGGTAAAAAATACACATTTCTACAAAAATAGAGATGGTGTCTTATATTTAACTGTAAAATTTAAGTTGGTGAAAAAAGAATGTAAATACTTGTTATTTCTTTGAGGGCAGAGAGAATTTCTCAAGTTTTGAATCTTTTTTTTTTTTTTTTTTTTTGAGACAGAGTCTTGCTCTGTCCCCAGGCTGGAGCGCAGTGGTGCAATCTTGGCTCACTGCAACCTCCGCCTCCCGGGTTCAAACGATTTTCCGGCCTCAGCCTCTCAAGTAGCTGGGACTACAGGCGCTCACCATCACGCCCAGCTAATTTTTGTATTTTTAGTAGAGACAGGGTTTCACTATGTTGGCCAGGATGGTCTTGATCTCTTGACCTTGTGATCCGTCTGCCTCGGCCTCCCAAGTTTTGAATCTTTCACTTAACAATGTCAAAGTTATGGTAGATGCTTGTCAAAACTTGGTAAGTGACAAATGTGATTCTTAAGTGATTGCTCTGCCATATTTCTTAGGTCTTTAATCATTTTAACAAGTGTTCTGGACACACACACACATGCACTTCTGCACACGAACATGGCTGTGCTGAGGTATTACCTAGGAGGTGTTTGGTTTACTGTGGTCTTCCAGACTTTAATTTCCAGTAGTTCTCACTTCAGCACCTTTCTTTGCCCTGGCCAGGCTTCTGTCATTAACCACTATTCCACCCTACGCCTGAATCAGAGTCCTGTTTGGCCTTAGAAAGATGCAGTCCGAGTCTGTTGCAAGCAAGATCCTATTGGCTCTTTATCGCTTCTCTCCTATTAGTCAAATTCCCCACCCCTCAACACAAATGAATACAAAATGTTCATAGTCACAAGACTTAGGAACACAGACTGAGAAATGGGTTTGTCCTGTATTTATAGGCTACCATTTATCTATAAAAATGATGTTCAAATACAGTGATATTTTAATTAATGTTACATGCAATTTTATTGTTGGCTGTGACCTTCACCATTACTGTTTACTTCTCATGGTTTTTTTTCTGTCTTTGTATATACAAATGAAGGAGTGAATTAAAAGTATATGATGCCAACTGAAATTCAAGTAGATTATATAGTCTTTGTAAAGCATAAAATGGAAACAGCTCAGAAGTAGGCCATATACATGAGCCACCTGCTGACAAGGCAGCCTCTTGTGCCTGGGACTGATCACAGATAGGAAGTGCTTGGAATGCTACAGTTGATTACTTTGAGAGTTGCATTTATTCATATAGTTCTTTAACTATGAAAGGACGAGATCACTTTCATCATCTAAGTGTGTAGGGGTTTGTGAGTCTTTCAGACAAAGCAAAAGAGTGTTAAATAATCTAGCGACGTGTAATTGATGGATTGGAGTGCTAGTCTTTACCAGTTTTGCATCCCAGTGAGGCATATTAGCAGGCACTGAGCTGTGGGAGAGCAAGGCTGGCATCTTGTTTGCTTTTGCATTCTCATATCTGATGCTTGAAAGTTTTTTGAATGCATACATTGAAAAAGTATTTTAAATGTGCACATTTTTATTTACAGCTGCTGCTGAAGGGAAAGGCAGAAGTGGGGAAGACTTTTTTCAAAAGGTAAGTTGCCTTTTACTCTTGTCATGGTGATAAGTAAGAGGAAATATACTTATCTCAACAGCTACCCTAGAAGCCGCCGAACGCTCCCCTTCACGTGGAGGAGGACAGGTTTCTATACGGGAGCTGGAAACACTCAGAGCTAGCTAGGAAAAGAGGGGATGCTGTATGAAACTTAACCATTCCAAGAAGTCTCCTTCCAGGGAAAATCTAATGAAATTTTTGCTTAAAGGCAAATAAGCAAAACGTAAGAGGGCTCAGAGGTGGATCAATTCATGTGGCATTCACACTTCATTTGGCTGGCATGTGACATAGGAGGGGGTTATTGTGCAAGGTGAGGTACACTATCCTATATGATGAATATGGTGGGGGAGCTTTTCTAAAGATATTTAAATTAAAACAAATTTTAAAATGTTCTACTGGCCAAATAGAATGTGCCAGACTGCCAGTTTTCCATCCTTGCTAAATTTATAGGCTCAGGCTGTTGCAGTTTAGGTACTATACCCCCTGACTTGGTGTTATCTGACATTGGTTAATCTCCAACTTACACTCAATACCTGAGCATTTCAGAGTGCCCTGGCCTTACCTGGGGCAGGCTTAGCAACAAGAGTAAGACAAGAGAAGACAAATAGCCTGGGTGCAGTGGCTCATGCCTGTAATCCCACCACTTTGGGAGGCTGAGGCTATCGGATTACTTGAGTCCAGGAATTGAAGAGCAGCCTGGGGCAGGGCATGGTGGTGTGCGCCTATAATCCTAGCACTTTGGGAGGCCGAGGCAGGTGGGTCACTTGAGGTCAGGAGTTTGAGACCAGCCTGGCCAAAAGCCTGTCTCTACTAAAAATACAAAAGTTAGCCCGGTGTGGTCGCAGATGCCTGTAATCCCAGTTACTTGAGAGGCTGAGGCATGAGAGTCACTTGAAGCCGGAAGACAGAGGTTGCAGTGAGCTGAGAGTGTGCCACTGTACTCCAGCCTTGGCAACAGAGTGAGACTCATAGCATAGCATAGCATAGCATAGCATAGCATAGCATAGCATAGCATAGCATAGCGGACAGCATAGCATAGCGGACAGCATAGCATAGCGGACAGCATAGCATAGCATAATCTAGCCTGGGCAACATGGAGAAATCCCTCCTCTACTACAAAAACAACTAAACAAAAAACCTGAATTAGCCAGGTGTGATGATGTGCACCTGTAGTTCCAGGTCCTCTGAAGGCTGAGGTGAGAAGATCACCTGAGCCCAAGAAGTTGAGACTGCAGTGAGCCATGATCGTGCCACTGCACTCCAGCCTGGGTGACAGAGTAAGACCCTGTCTCAAAGAAAAAAAAAAAAAAAAAAACGAAAAGAAAACAAATAGCAGAAATCATAGATTTCCCTTGGGTTGGCTCTGATGGTAAAAATAGATGCTGTCTGTGGAAGGATTCTTCTTCATTGTTCTTCTTTAACTCACAGATAGATGTAAAAAGCAGATGCTTCACCTTTGTGATTTCAGACATTTTAAAAGCTGAGTCAAAATATGGTGTATATGATCATAAAGGACTTTCATTCTTAGATTTGCTAATATTTCTCACTGTTTGCAGAGACATGTATACATTCCAGCAGTTTAAATGGAAACACATGTTTGAATCCAGGAACATGTGTGCGTCCTGCAGACAATGAGCTAGAGTCATAGATTCTATTCTTGGTCACAGATTAATGAGGTCTCTGAATAACTAGATGGGAGTACATTTTATCTTCTCAGTTTTTTCTTTAGTTTAATAGGAAGTGTCTTTTCCATAGATAGGTGTCCATATAGGATTTGCATACTCATCCAGCAAAAAATCTCTAACTTAGAAACGGCCCAAATTCCAGAAGAGTCATTTTTCACTATTTTGACTAGACAGAAGTAGACATTATGGTTCATCTACAGTAGAATGAAGTAATGGAGAAATACTGAATTGTCCTCCAGGAACTTGCATGCAGTCACATGTATTCTAGTTTTACATAATGACATTTGGGGAAGCATTTAAGAAATTGCTGTTCACTAGCATCTTCAAAGAAATATTTTTCTCTCTCTAAAGTAATGCAAATACGAAGGATCTAGGCTTGTGATTGGAATGTTTCTTAGTTTTTACTTTGAGATGTGCATGACAAAAGTTAAAACCTCTCTTTAGCTGAGTTTAAACTTCAGCTACTCAACTTTTCTAAGCCTGGAAGGATATCTACCTAGCTTCATAGTGCCTCTCCCTACATGGAGATTTGAGAAAGAGTGTGAGACTTTTCATATGTAACTTTATGGTTTTTTTGTACCATAAAAATATATGTAAAATCATAATGACTATACTAAATTTTGCTCAATTTAATTAATTACTCTTATTAAAGTTTTTGAATTAGAATATAATAAAATTAATTTTAAAAATCTTCCAAAATAAGAATTGGTGTATTTCCATAAAGAGCTTACATTTCAGTTTAACGGATAGTAAGATTGTCAAACATATTATCTCAAATTTGAAGCTATAATAGTAGTTGTTAAGCTTATTATACACTTCTTCCATTGAGTCAGCATTACTGTTTTTTCCAGAGATCTACCCAGTTTTCTATACACTGTTTTACTGCATGGGTTTGAAATGATTTATTTCCCAAACACAATAAAGGATAAAAGGTAAAAGGCTAAGATGTTATAGCAAAAAAATCCCCAAAACCCCAACAATATAGTGTCTTAAAGAGCAGAGTCATTCGTTGTACTCTCATATAACATTCTAAGGAGAGTCTTCCAGCTGGGTTGGTAGCTGTGTCCCATGCTGTCATTCAGTGACCCAGACTCCTTCTAAGACATATCTGGATTGTCCCTAAGCATGGCCTTCATCTCTGTTGTTGAAGCTTGGTTACCACCATGTCCAGTTGTGTGTTGGAGAGGGAGATAGAATATTGAAGAGAGGCACGCCATGGTTGTAAGGCCCAGGCCTGAATGTGGCATCTGTTACTTCCTCTCACACTCTATGGGAGAAAACTTCGTTATGTAGTCTTACCTAATAGCAACAATAGAGGGGAGGGAGGGGCTGGGACATTTGGAGAAAAAAATTGATTTTGCAGGCACTATTCACCACAAATGAGATTGTTAGGGGAAAAAAAAAATCTGTGATCAAAGTGTAATTTCTTCATGTGGTGTACTTTGAAACTTTTTATATTTGTTTGTTAGGGCTCTCATACCACAAACTGGGTGCCTTAACTATGATAAATTATCACCTCACAGTTCAGGAGGCTAGAAACCCAAGATCAAGGTGTCAACAGGGTTAGTTCCTTCTGAGGGCTGGGAGGGAGAATCTGTTCCATGCCTTTCTTTAGCTTCCCATGGTTTGCTGGTAATCTTTGGTGTTCCTTGGCTTGTGGAAGCATCACCTGGATCTCTGCCTTGATCTTCATATGGCGTTTTCCCTGTGTGCCTGTCTCTATGTCCAAATAAAGACACAAATTATATTGGATTAGCAGCCTACCCTACTCTGGTGTGGGTTCATCTTATTATTATACATCTGCAGTGACCCTATTTCCAAATGTCACATTCTGAGGTCCCAGGCATTAGTACTTCAACATATGACTTTTTGGAGGACAGTTCAAACTATAATACCTTTTAATGGAGAAAATGATTCTGTAGAAAAATTTACTAAGACTGTAGATGTTATTTGTCATATTTTGATACTCAGTCTGATCTATAGATTTTTAACTGCCTACTCATACTAAATCTATTTTTTAATCACAAGTCATTTCTGAATTGTCTACAATGACTATATAATTGACATGCAAAAAGAGAAAAAAGTAATCTGTAATCTTGCCTTTTTGCATTTGTTTTTTGTGTTTTTTTGAGACGGAGTCTTGCTCTGTTGCCCAGGCTGGAGTACAGTGGCATGATCTCGGCTCACTGTAACCCCTGCCTCCCGGGTTCGAGTGATTCTCCTGCCTCAGCCTCCCTAGTAGCTGGGATTACAGGTATGCGCCACCACGCCCAGTTAATTTTTGTGTTTTTGGTAGAGATGGGTTTTCACCATGTTGACCAGGCTAGTCTTGAACTCCTGACCTCCAGTGATACACCCACCTCAGCCTCCCAAAGTGCTGGGATTACAGACATGAGCCACAGTGCCTGACCTGTAATCTTGCCTTTGAAAGAGAACTATTTGTACACCCTTGGTCTTTTTTCTGTGTATATTAAAAAATATATAAAAAGTGATTTTTAGTATTCCCTGGTTGATGGGATTACAGATTAAACTATGTATTTGCATTGGATCCATTCCAGATGTTTTTCGGTGTTTAAACTTTGCAAAGTTATCCTGTAATTGTGCTTTTTATTCTTTGGCTTTGACTACACTTATAAAAGGTGGGAATGGATATAACTTTATCAGTATTCTCCATCCACTCCTAATGGCAACTCTATCTAATGGAAACACATGGAAACAATCTTCCAGGTTTTTTACAGTTCTTTGGGCAGTTGTTCATGGCTTACTCACTGTCTGTCCTATTTCCTTTTAATCAGTTCTTTTTTCCTTTCTCTTGTGAAATGACTATGGTCAGATCTTGGAGGGGAAAATGGGTTACAGTATTTTAGGTGGGGATAGGGTCAGTGATTGTATTACACATGTGACTCATCAAAGCAAACTGCATTAGGAATCTGTAATCCCAATGGTTGAAGAAGACAAAATCCAGTCAGCATTGTAATTTATGAAAGCCAGGTTTTTTTTGTTGCATTGGGTTATGTACAGCATTTTTCCTCAAAGTATACATCATTTATTTTAATGTAGGGCTATTTTATACTCTTTGAATATATTGGATATTTATTTGGAAAACTGACCTATAAACCATGGCTTGTCACAAAGGCTAACAGTGAGACTAAAAAAATAAGATATTGATGGCTTATGTGGTATATTTTTAAACCTTTCAAACTCATTGTTTTTAGACAAACATTACTTTTGGTGTTTTCAGACTGGAAAATAGCAAGTGTTGTCTTCTGGGGAAAATTCCTGGGATAAATATTTGGTTCCCTCTGTACCTAAAAATGAGTGCATTAGATGGTCTTAGATGGGGACTAGGTGAGTCCTTTTATTGAGGTGCAGCAGAGGTGATAAAGTTACTCCGGCTTTCTCTACTAGCCATTATTTTTATATTTTGAGTGGGTTATTTCCTCTAGTAATGGATATAAGTTTTGGTTTAATTATTTAAAAGTGAATTCAGTTAACTCTGGCTCATGAATGTGCTTTTACTAATACTGAGTCTGTGCTTAAACACAAATCAAATTTGATTTAAATAAGATCCGGATATTTTAAAGCTTTAATTTTAGTATTTATTTCAATAGGTAATACACGTACATGGCTCACAATTCAAATTTATAAAAGGGTATGCAGTGAAGAGTATTTGATGTCTTGATGATTTCTGAAGGTTTACTGAGAAAGCTGTGCAGCATTACATTGTTGGTCCCAAGCTTAAGTAAAGATGATCACCAATGTGCGTCATTACTAATGAAAACTTAGGGCTTAAAGCTAACATTCCGTGAGTTCTTATTACCGATCACAATGCTATTGCCCTGAGAATGTTCCAGTGACAGAATCCGTGATCATGTTTTCTTTATACTACTGTCTAGATAGGGATAACTGGATGCTTGTAAGACTTAGAAAAGAAGAGTAACTTTCCACCCCGTAAAGGTTGTTTAGTCATCATCTAGAAAGTTACTAAAGATGAGAATGGATCTTATTTTTATACCTTATGATTTACTCATCTTCTATTAAGAATCTAGTAAATCAGGGTTAGTGAGAAGAGATTAAGAAAAAGATCAAGTAATTTGCTCATCATTCATTCTTCTAGTCTTTCAAGTTTTGTTCTTGTGTTCATTTGAACACAGGAAGACTGGGTTTTGAGTCTATATTCTCTTAGCATGTTGTAGAGTCACCTGCTTCGAGTTGCATTGTAATGGTATATTCTTTTATTTCATCAGTCATTTCACACAACCTCTTTATGAAAAACCACATTTCCTGTATTATTCCTCTTTCTAAAACCATGGAAGCAAGGAATGATATTGAGATTGTTTAAAAATATATGTTTAATGGCCAGGCACGGTGGCTCATGCCTGTAATCCCAGCACTTTGGGAGGCCAAGGTGGGCAGATCACCTGAGGTCAGGAGTTCGAGACCAGCCTGACCAACATGGAGAAACCCCGTCTCTGCTAAAAATACAAAATTAGCTGGGCATGATGACACATGCCTATAATCCCATCTACTCGGGAGGCCGAGGCAGGAGAATCGCTTGAACCTGGGAGACAGAGGTTACAGTGAGCTGAGATCGTGCCATTGCACTCCAGCCTGGGCAACAAGAGCGAAACTCTGTCTCAAAAAAAAAAAAAAATGTATGTTTAATGATAGTGAACGTAACTTAATTACTACTGCAGTTTGTTCAATTGAATAATCTTTAATCAACATCTGATGAAAGTTTAGTCATTATTGATTAAAATGATTTCTTGAAACCAAACTCATGCATTGGATCATGTAGAAAATGAAATTGAATTCATGAAAATAGGTCTTTTAAGACGGGTCACAGGACAGGACTCTGGATTACAGACTTGTAGCGCAAGTAACGATGGAAAGGTCTAGTTAAGAGACTTATTGGCATTAGTTTAAAAAGGTTTGTATATTATTTTGTAAAGTGTTCTCCCTTTATGAATTAAATGCCTACATTAATTCCTGTACTTGTCGGCATTTCCCTTAATTGAAAGATCTTGAGATACAGACTTCCTCATTTATGGTTGATATTAAGATTTTGGAACTATTTTGACATTATGCAGATAGAAATTACCCTAACTGATAATATGCAAACGTAAACATTTTTGTGTGGATCAGAAGCAACTTTTGAAGAGGATGGCATTAGCTGTTTGTGAGGAAGGAGTACATTTGATTAGTTCCAATTTTAGCCTTGCCTTTGCATTGTGTGTCTATTTGTCTTTTCAATGTCATGTGATTCAAATTGTTTTTATATCTTAGCGGGGGCATAGGACAAACTTGGTCTTAATATATTACATAGAACATTATCAGAGACATGTCTGAAAATCCATATATAAAGATATTCATTGTCACAATATTGTAATGATTAAAATAAAATTAAAAATAACCTAAGTGCTCAGCCATGTAATATTTGAAATGTGGTATATCAGACATTGGATTATTATGTAGGCATTAAAAATCATACTTTTTTGTAAATATTTAATGACGTGTGAAATTGGTTACTACATAAGTACAGAAATTAGGACAAAAGGCATATAAATAGCTTGATTCAAATTTTGTTATATATGTTTATGCCTAAAAAATGACTGGGCAAGAATTATGCCAAAATGTTAACCGTGACTCTCAGTGGTGAGATTATGATTGGTTTTTATTTTCTTTCTGTACTTTCCTATAATGGATGTCCATTACTTTTATAATCAGGATTAAAAACAACTACCATCTTATGAAGAAAAACAGATAATAATAACTAAGATGGCTTGAAGTTGTTAATGGATTAATAAATTATTGCAATTTAAGAGCATGCAGTTTTTTTGCTGAAAAACATTTAAGAAGTCAGACTTCCCATCATACTGAGGTTACTTCTGCGTCTTTTATATAACAGTTATAAAGACAGAACAAGTTTCAGATAATCAAGGTGGATCATTTCTAGGTAGTGTTAATTTTTAGAAAAATGTTCCCCCTTTCTTTCATCTATTTGCCCTTGTTCTGACATTCAGAGGTATAAAATTTTTTTAAGATTTTTTTTACATCTCTGTGCCTTCTTTTCTTCAGAACAAAGATACTTAGTTTCTTATTTATCATATTACTTAGTTTTCAGACCCCTTATCATTCTTTTCACTTTCAGTAGCAAGATCAGTGTCCCATTTTAAATGTGGCAACAATATCTGGATATAGTGTTTTGGATAGAGCCTGGCCAATGCAATTATAGTGAGGCCATAATATTCATAATATTAAGGTGATCCAGAAGTACCTAAATATTATATAACCTTTAGGCACTGTTATATTGGTCACAGACATGAAGAATTGACATTACTTATCATTCTTCACCCAACTGAAGAGAAAAGGTTGGCTCCAATGTCATTGCTAGGTATATAACATAAAATGAGGATACTTCTAGACTGTTGACTGGCTGGAAAAGGCCTCCATAGATGCAACTCATATGCTGTGCCTGTCACTCTAAGCTCTTGACCTGACATGTGGCTTGGAGACCATGTGGCAGATATGGTGGCTAGACTGAAAGTGTGGAAAGCCTCACTCTGGGAGATTTCACTTGGTTTGGACATTGAATTGATAATGAGAACTCCTGCATGCTTTTTTCTTCTCTCTGGACTCCTTGAGTTACCTGGGGGAGAGGACTCAGCGACAGGGTGACAGTCTAAGATGATGGGCTGGGTGTAGTGCCTTTTAGTCTGGCTAAAGTAACATTTAGTAAAGAACTTTAAGCTTTACTGATTTAAAATGACTTCATAGAAGAATCAATACAGTTTAAAGCTGGATGTGGTATTGTCTTTTTCTTCTATTCAGGGATATTGTGGTCTAAATAGTCTTAGATTGATTTTTTTTTCCAGTTTATATAGGTTGTTGGTGGCAGCCAGAACTTAGCGATATTCTGACTTTATGCTTGACTACTGTTAATACAAGATAAATGTTTTTATTTAAATCAGCAATTATCATGCCCACATTAATGGGCTATGCTTCTATAGTGAGAGAAGTTCTGCCTAAAACTGCAAGTTTTGCTAAGTAGGGCTCTGAATTAGTCATTGTGGCATATTAGAGGGACAACCAAAAGGCTGGAGGCAAATTAATACACTAAATAAATGTATGGATTTTGTAGTACTTTGTATTTTGTTTAAATAGATTCAGAATCACACTAAGGTTTATCATTTTGAAGTTTGTACCTTTGGTACTTTACTTTTTAAATTTCATCTAGGAGATTTACAGTAATGATTTGTTGTAATCTCATGAATCGGTTCTAAATTCGAGTTTGGGAATCTTTCTGGTTTCTTAACAATGATCTTTGGCTTGATGTATTTGGTGTTTTTGCATTTTATCTGGACAAAGTGTGTTGCTTTAAAATTTGTTTTTTGGCCAATTCAATTCTTTAACCTTTAGGCACTGTTATTCAATTCAACTTGCTTTCATTTCTAAATAGTACTTTTAAATTTCTAGGCTTTGTAGTTTATGTGATTATAGCTCCTACCTTGCTGCATGAAAAGGGAGAGGAGAAGGCCTTATTTTGCACCACTTGACTCTGCTTCCCTGCTCTTCCAGCCACAGCTGCTTGGGCCAGGATGTGGGTGCCACATGCAGCAACAAACCTTCTCTATACAGTGTACATGACCTATATGGCATGCTCTGTGAACTCAGCTGAGTCAGACTCATCTCTATTGAGTTAGGAAGCTAAGATCAAGAGTGGGAGTGAGAACAGAATGGGGAGGGTCATGAGGTAGCATGGAGTGAGGGAGAGGCCAGGAGTGGTGCTGTTCATCATGGGAAAGCTGGGGTTAGGAGAGGGAGAAGCTGTGAGTAAGTGGTGAAGACCCATCCATGGAGGGAAGCATGAAGCAGAAAACAGAGGGGGAAACAGATGTTCCAGAGTGACCGATGCTCCTACTTGGAGTTGGCACAGTTTGGGATGCATCTCAGGTTCTTTTTCTGTTTTTGTTTTGTTTTGTTTTGTTTAAAGAGATGGGTTTTGCTCTGTTGCCCAGGCTGGAGTGTGGTGGCCTGATCATAGCTCACTGCAGCCTAGAACTTCTGGGCTCCAGCCATCCTCCCACCTTAGCCTCCTGAGTAGCTGGGACTATCGGCATGCGCCACCACGCCTAGCATTCAGGTTCTGATCTATAGGTGTCCGTAGACTCTTCTTCCCTTCTCCTGATGTAGTTGGGAAACTCTACAAGGCCTAAATCATGAATTCAACTGTGATGCATAAAAGGCATTCAGTTAACTGGGATAATTGCATAATCCTCCTTTCTTCAAAGGGTTTATGCACTCACATGTTAACAAAATTTGGTGTTTGTAGAGTAGTTTAGCTCCTCAATGAGTGCCCCAAATTAAGTTATCTCTTTGAAGGAGCAGTGCTCTTTATATAAAAGGTATTTCTGTCAAATCTGTCATTTAAAATATGTATACTGCAGCAATGCTATGGTAAAACATTAGACCATACTATACCAGTGTATGGTGAACTCTCTCCATATATTACGTATATACTATAAAGTATATATGTTTCTTTTTGCTGGTCAGTTGCCAGCATTATTCAAGAAATAATGGGGTTATTGACATTAATATATTAACTAAAAAAAGTGAGTGCTGTCCTTTTATGTTACTGAGCTTTTATCCTGCATATCAGAGTTTCCTCCTCCTCTTTGTCATTGGCATTGATATTGTTTTCATCACTCTTATACTTTTGTGGGAAGTTTGTAGATAGCCAACATGCAGAAAGGTTAGCATGGCATATAAATATTTTCTATTTTTCTTATTGATTGTTACGGAGAATGCTTTGTTACTCTATGCTTCTCTAAGTAACATGATCCTTGAATAAATGTATTAAATATCCTAATGTTACTCTCTCATTTTATATGTTTAACAGTTGCAGCTTGTCCCAAACTGGCTCTTTGGCAGGTTGTTTTTTTTTTTTTTTTTTTTCGTTGGATGTAAATTTCTTCCTAAAAGGAGTTGTCTTTTGGCATTTTAAGTAGTGGAAAAATAAATTTCATTATCTTTCTTCATTTTTTTTTTTTTGTGCAATCAAAATTATCAAGAAATGTGTACATATGGCTTTTCTTCTTGGCATTTGCTACTTTTGTTACTTTTGTCACCCTGGATTATCCAGTTATTCAAATTTTCTGCTTCTCGATGGGCAAAGTACTGATAAGTAGGGAAGGAGGGTAATTTAGCCAAAGTTGTAACTGACAATAAGCAAAATATAGAGGCCTCTGTGTTTCCTGCTTGGTTCTCTTTCTTGAGTTCATCACTAATTTTATGAAAGAAGAAAACAAAACAGAAAAATAACCAGCTTCAATTTCCATGTGCCTGTTTATTCTGGAGTTACCAGGAAACCTTAATCTCCAGTGAATTAGAACACTTTAAACCCAATTAGTTTGGAGTTGTTTTCTTAAATAGAACTTCTTCCTGTTATGTTTTCCTATTGGCATTTGTAAAACAATGATTCATGTGTAAATCAGTAGGAGGTGCTGTTTGAGAAGCTTCCTAGGTTGGTAGGTTCCAGAGCCTAAGCTTTTCTTGGCTTCAGTCAGTATGTTGAGAGGGGAAGGTATTAACAAGATCAAGGAAGTCATAGTTTTCAGTATGTAGTTGGAAAGTGGGTTATGTGTGTCTTATTTGAATATCACTTTGTTGTCCTTTTCATATGTTAATATGATGGAGTACCTCATAATCTGTGAATCCAAAAATTATCCTGCCTTCTTCTAAATTCCATGAGAATACTAAAGAAGAAGTAATTTTAACTTTCAAAGAGCTTTTATTCTGAAGGGAAAAGATACTTGTAAGATGGTGTTAGCATGCATGTGTGCAGGCTTCACAGAGCTGCTAAGGACGCCATTCATGAGACATTATTGCCCTCCCTCTGAGCCCGACACTATACCATGTACAGTTCTACAGAGGGGGAAGGGTGGCCCTATGGCTTCTCTCCTCAAGAGGGGCATACTCCAGAGGAGAAGTGGCACAGAAGTGCCACCCAGTGTGGCGAGAGCTTTATAATGGAGGATATGGAGGGAGTGATTTTTTTTTTTCCTATTCTGAGGACTCAGGGAAGATGGATTTCTTGAGAGAAAGTGTTTGAGAGAAAATTTTGAGGACTAGGTAAAAGGAATATAACTAGTATGTTGGGTGAAGTGAGGAAAGGCTTTGTTGCACAGTTTCTGAGCAGGGGGCAGTTTAGATTAGATTAAGATGCCTTCCCAGACCTGTGACTCCATGACCTGAATGTCCTAATGGAGACAAAATGGAAAGGCATTTCCAGCAGAAAGAACCAACTGATTGCCTTTGCAAAGGCAGAATAAAGGACAGAGGAGACTGTTTTTTTCTCATATAGCCCAGAAAACAGATTAAAGGTTTTACATAGATAGATAGATAGATAGATAGATAGATAGATAGATAGATAGATAGATAGATATCACTTCATCTGAGCTAGTTATTTAAAAATTCTTTAAGTGAAAGGTTTAGAGGATATGTAGAAGGATTTGAAATCTAGAATTTAGGAGATCATATTGTTTCTATTCATTATTGATATGGTTTGGCTGTGTTCCCACCCAAATCTCACCTTGGATTGTAATAATCCCCACGTGTCAAGGGCGGGGCCAGGTGGAGATAACTGAATCGTGGGAGACGTTTCCCCCATACTGTTCTTGTGATAGTGAATAAGTCCAGAAGATCTGGTGGTTTTTTAAATGGGAGTTCCCCTGCACAAGCCCTCTTGCCTACTGCCATGCAAGACATGACTTTGCTCCCCATTTGCCTTCCACCATGATTGTGAGGCCTCTCCACCCATGTGGAACTGTGAGCCAATTATACCTCTTTCCTTGATAAATTACCCGGTCTTGGGTATGTCTTTATTAGCAGCATGAGAACAAACTAATACAATTGTCTACTCAAAGAGGATGAGAATTGAAAATGATAGCCAGGATGACCAAACATTCTGCAGTATAGTTGCTTTGCAGCATCTGACTTCATTAGTGCCAGGTTTAGGGATAAATTACTACTTTTTTCTCCACTACCTTCCTAAATGATAAATGCATTCCTAGAGAGACTAACTTTTAACTATGCTTTGAACATGAGTTTTCAGCTATTGTGATGCCTTCATTACATTCTAAATGATAAAATTGCCAAGTTCAGAATGACAGCTGTAAAATAAATGGCATCATTTAATTAAGTTCTGAACCTTTGATGATAACGCAGTTTTAAAAAAATGTATTTTCCAGGAAAACAGTTGGAAGTTTCGACTTCGTGGTTTACTTTCGGCTGTGTTTTATGGAAATCAAATGAAAACTTCTGAGAAAAAGAGACAAATGATTCAAATTTGGCAAGTAATAGAAAATTGGGTTCCATTTGTATAAAAGATTCCCTGAAATCATTCACTATCAGTTTAGCACACTCTGGTATTAGCATTTAACCACCAGTATACTGATGAACAAGTACAGAGGAGAAAGCCAAGGATATTTGAGATCCAGTATCATATGCAGAATAAATGTAATAACTTTTAGGGGCGGATTTTCTTTTTCTTTTTTTTTTTTTGAGATGGAGTTTTGCTCTTATTGCCCAAGCTGGAGTGCAATGGCACAATCTCAGCTCACCGCAGCCTCCACCTCCCAGGTTCAAGCAATTCTGCCTTAGCCTCCTGAGTAGCTGGGATTACAGGTGCATGCCACCATGACTGGCTAACTTCTTGTATTTTTAGTAGAAACAGCATTTCACTATGTTAGCCAGACTGGTCTGGAACTCCTGACCTCAAGTGATCCACCGCCTCAGCCTCCCAAAGTGCTGGGATTACAGGCATGAGCCACCACGCCCGTCCTAGGGGCAGATTTTCAGTTGAATTATTAACTGGAATTCATGTTCCTGTTCCCATTTCTCCAGTTCTACCATCAACCATTTTAGTGATAGTAAACTCTTAATCTAGAGCACCATTCTTAACCCCCAGTACAGGTTTGTCTGAGGAACTTTTACAAACTATTGATGCTTTAACTAGAGATTCTGATTTATTTGTTCTGAAAGTAAGGCCTGAGCATTAGTATTTTTTGGAAAAGCTCCTCAGGTGACATTACTCTGTAGCTAAGGTTGGGAACTACTGATGCGGAGTACGGGTAAGTACAAAGAGAAGTTGTAAATTCTTGTTGGTCTCTACTGCTGATAAAAGGAAAGGAATTACATTTTACTCTTGAACAACACAGTGGCAAGGGTTGCCAACCGCCGCCCCACTGTGCAGTCAAAAATTTGTATATAATTTTCTCTCCCCAAAAGCTGAACTACTGATAGCCTAGTGTTGACCAGAAGCCTTACTGATAACATCGTCAATTAACATGCATTTTGTATGTTATATATATTATGTAACATATTCTTACAATAATCTAGAGAAAAGAAAATGTTTTTAAGAACATCATAAGGAAGAGAAAATACATTTATTCATTAAGTGGAAGTGGATCATCATAAAGGTCTTTGTCCTCATCATATTCATGTTGAGTAGGCTGAGAAGGTGGAAAAAGAGGAGGGGTTGGTCTTGTCTCGGGTGGCAGAGGCAAGAGAAAATCTGTGGCAGACCCATCGCAGTTTAAACTCCTGTTGTTCAAGAGTCAACTGTATATGTATTTTGTGTATGTGTGTCAATTACTGATGGATTTAATTTTCTGTTCAGTTTCATTCTCTTAGAGGGTATACTGTGAGATACTAGTTCTGCACTATCTTAATAAATATCATATGAAAAAAGTTCCATGGTAAGATAAGTTTGAGAAATACAGCCATTTACAGTTAAAAAATAGTTCTTTCCTATAAAACTGGTTGCAAACTTAAATGTGTTGGTTATTTGCATTTTATGCATTTGTTATGGAAATACATAATTTGTGGCACTTCCCAATATTGTTTGATGAA